>NC_140997.1:35181000-37581000 GCF_052327205.1 Somniosus microcephalus
TGCCCCCTCCCTCCCCCTCTCTCTCTCTGCGCTCCCTCCCTCCCCCCTCTCTCTCTCCCCCCTCTCTCTCTCCCCCCTCTCTCTCTCTCCCCCTCTCTCTCGCTCCCCCCAGTTGCTCTCTCTCTTCCCCCCAGTCGCTCTCTCTCTTCCCCCCAGTCGCTCTCTCTCTCTCTTCCAACAACAACATGCCCTCAAAAAACCCTCGGCACCACCGGGCACTTTAGCTAGTTATATATGTAAGGGACACCTGGTGGAACCGCCACATGCGCCCCCCCAGAATTTGCTTTAACGAAAGTTGAAAGATGAGATGGTCTGACGAGCTAGTGGTCTCGGCGGGCGTGCTGTCTCGACTTGGCGGGCCAGGTCTGAAGATGCTGTTAGTAAGCGAATCCTTACGCGCGTCATGGCGAATAAACGTATCCGTCAGGCGAAGGACCGTGGAGACGTGCGAAACAGCAGGCCTTGTCAGAGTGACGGGCAGGTTGGGTGGACGCGGGCGATGTCTCCGTTGATGTTGAAACAAGTCCTTGTTCTGACGAACTCTGCAGGAACGCCAAATGAGCGATCCAGAAGGACTTGACAGGCGAGGTCGGTGAACTCGCCGACAGGTGAGCGAAACCTTCGGGAGGCTGGAACGCACGGAACGGTGCGTGCCATAGTGCTACGATGATAACACAACGGAGGGTGAAAAGTTGCTGCGTTGATCAGTGATCGGTGAGGGCAGCAACTTTCACGTGGCTGATCGCGGCCGCAGGATGCCCGTTGGACCCGTCCTCGATGTTTGCAGCGTCAGTAGATGTTTGCGTTTGTTAAGGAGAAAACTGGAGAAAGGGCGGCAACGGTCAAGGTTGTTGTTAATTTCGGAAGGGGTAAACTCTGCCTGGAGGGCGGCAATACGTGTAGTTGTTCTTGCTATAGGAGAAAACACCCAGGAGGGCGGCACGCTTCTTGTCTCGCCGAAAAGTGTGGTAGGTAACACAACCAGCAGGCTGATGGGCTGGTGCGTCGACAGCGGGGCATGAGTCTTCGTGTTTCACGAGGAATGGGTCCTCGTGGTTCGCGAGGGATGGGTCCTCATGGTTCGCGAGGGATGGGTCCTCGTGTTTCGGGAGGAGCGAGTCCTCGTGTTTCGAGAGGAGCGAGTCCTCATGTTTCGAGAGGAGCGAGTCCTCGTGGCATCTCCGCGGGGCGCGCTCTGATCTTGCGGGCTTGAAAACCTGCGGACCCGGCGCTTGGAGAGATTTATACTTGCTGTTGCGTTGGACGTAGAGGCGGACAACCCGCGTGGCGGTAGAAAAGTCGAATATGGAGACCGTAAGCAAGTGCGTGGTCTGCGACACATCGATGTTCTCGGCGAACAGGGCTTCTACCTTTACAAAGCACGAGGGCGGTTGTTTCTTCCTGAATTGCAGTAGCGACAGCAAAATGGCTGGTGCTTCCATGGCATGCTTCTTTTGTGAAAATTGTTCACAAAAATCAGGGTCCGGCTGCATTTTGTCCGTGAAAAACGGGATCACCTCCAGGCTGCGCTTCCTTTGCGAATACGTTTGCAAAGGTGGGGTCGCCAATGTAGGAATTGGTGTTCGTCGGCTGTTGCTTGTCGGTTGCTGTTCGTCGGTTGTTCGTCGGTCGTCTTCTGTGAAGATGAGGTTCAGGCTGCGCATTGCTTCCGTGAAAATCGTTCTCGGATACGGGGTCACCAATTGTACTGTAGGAATTGATGAGCTCCCTTACTCACGTCGTTGGGTCACTAACTGTAGGAATTTGGGTTGACCTCAGCAGGTATTGGACGAATGCCTACTAAATAATCGAGTTCGACTTCAGGAGAACAATAAATAAGTTCTTTAATGCAGGAAGCAGACGAAATACAGCAGGTAAGTGAGTTGGTTGCAGGAGAGCCGTAGAGTAGGTCTTTCCCGAGCGGGGACGCCATGAGGACTGAGTCTGCAGTCCTCTGGATAGCGTGATGATGTCATCACGCTCGGCTGTGTTTTCCCACGCTTGGGGCGTCACGTGACCGCGTCATGACGTCAGCGCGTTCGCCCGCGCTTGGGGCGGTCACGTGACCCACGCTGATACGTCGACGCGTCTACCCGGCACTAAGGCTGGCCATTGCGGCCGAAGTCGCGAGCGCAAGAGGCACCCGGCACTGAGGCTGGCCGTTGCGGCCGAAGTCACAGGAGCGGGAGAGGCACCTGGCACTGTGGCTGGCCGTTGCGACCGTCGAGGGAGCGGACGGCCGAACTAGGCCGGCGGCCGACGTGTTTAGGTGCATCACGTGATACGTGATGTGACCTCAGCGCGCTAGGGCGTGTCTTAAAGGGGCAATGGCCCAAACAGGTAAGTTAAAGGGGCAACGGCCCAAACAGGTAAGCAATATACATACAGTTAGGTTAAAGTGAATTATGTACATCTTCTATCTATCTATATTTTATCTTATATACATAAAGCGGTTCTTCTGTCTGTCATTCCGTCTGTTTGTCTGTCTATATTGAATAAACTCGAAAGTTATAGAGCGTACCTACACGTGTGTTACATCGAAAGAAAGCTTACGATTCCAGAACCGTCATAAGCGTATTTACGTTTCGGCCAGACAAAAATTGCGCCCGCGGTATCCAAAAAACGTTCAACATTCCGCTCATTATCCGCTCATTAGCATTGAGTGACGTCGAGGTCGACCAATCGTACGGTCGAGCGACCCGACGGTCGACCAATCGCTGCGTGGTGGGGGCGGGTTCCTGTCGCTTGCGGGCAAGCCCTCCTAGAGTCGAGTGACGGGACGATTGACCAATCCTACGCTTCGGTGACCTGATGGTCGACCAATCGGTGCATGTGTGGGCGGGCCTTATCATTCTGAACCGAGGTGAGTCGCCGCCATCTTGATTCCAAACTTTTCATTTCTTTTTTCCGCATTCTGCATGTTTCTTTTCAAATCTACATTTCCAGCAAAAAAAAAGTTGCTTTTAAAACACAAATTGTTTTTAAAAAAAGTTAATTCATTTGTAAATCTTTTCTGTAACATCTAGAATTTTCCTACCTTTAACCGTTTTTCCAGGCCTGTAAGCCTGGGTCTCTGTTGCCCAGCCACGCCCGAGCTAGGCACCTCCCGTCGCGCTGAAAAAGTGGCTCGCGATCTCCGCCATCTTTGTGAAGGCTGGAGCGGGCCGGCCTGAGCCGAGCGTTGCCACCGCCGCCATGTTAGTAAAGGCGGGTGGGGCAGGAGTCAGCGCACGCGACTTGAGTCCAGCTGGGCCTCACGCGGTAGGTTGCGCAGCGGCGTCTCTCTCTCTGCTCTTGAAGCCGGCTCGGGCGGGGGGCGGGGCTCGGGAGATCGGGCCTCCGGAGATCGGGGGGGGGGGCAAGCCTCGGGAGATCGGGGGGGCGGGGCTCGGGAGATCGGGCCTCGGGAGATCGGCGCTCGGGAGATCGGGGGGCGGGGCTCGGGAGATCGGGCCTCGTGAGATCGGGCCTCGGGAGGGCGGGGCTCGAGACATTGGGGGGCGGGGCCCGGGGACTCCCCCCCTCCTCCCCCCTCTCCCCTCCCCTCCCCTCCCCCCCCTCTCCCTCCCCTCACCCCTCCCCCCTCCCCCTTCCCCCCTCCCCCTCGCCCCTCCCACCCCCTTTCCCCCCGTCCCCTCCGCCCCCACCTCCCCTCCCCCCTCCTCCCCACCCCTCCCCTCCCCCCCTCCCCTCCTCCCTCCCCTCCCCCTCCCCTCCCTCAATCCCCTCCCCCCCTCCCCTCCCCCTCCCCTCCTCCCCTCCCCCCTCCTCTCCCCTTCCCCCCTCTTCCCCCTCCCCTTCCCCCCTCTTCCCCCCAGTCACTCTCTCTCTTCCCCCAGTCGCTCCCTCTCTTCCCCCCATGTTGCTCTCTCTCTTCCCCCCAGTCGCTCTCTCTCTTCCCCCCAGTCGCTCTCTCTCTTCCCCCCAGTCGCTCTCTCTCTCTCTTCCAACAACAACATGCCCTCAAAAGACCCTCGGCACCGCCGGGCACTTCAGCTAGTTATATAATAAAAGGATCGTTCTGTCTGTGTGTATGTCCGGGCATCACTCAAAAGTTATAGAGCATACCTACATATATGTTATTATATCAAAAGAAAGCTTATGATTACGGGAGCGTCCTAGGTGTATTTACTGTTTGGTCAGACAAAAATTGTTCGGACAGTATACAAAAAACGTTCAAAATTCCGCTCATTAGCCCGCTCATTAGCGGTTGACCAATCCTACGGGGGAATTAGCGTTGAGTGACGTGATGGTTGACCAATCATACGGGGGAATCCGCTCATTAGCATTGAGTGACGTGAAGGTTGACCAATCCTACGGGGGGAGGGCGCTGCGTCATGGGGGGCATTTCATGGCATTTGTGGGCGGGGCTTGATCTTTCAAACTGCCGTTAATTTGGCCATCTTGATTTTTCTGCATCGCCTTCCCTCACTCTCTCCTCTCTCTCTCTCTCTCCTCTTCCCTCTCTTCTTCCCTGTCTCTCTCGCTCCTTCCCTCTCTCTCTCTCCTTCCCCCTCTCTCTCTTGGGTGAGTGCGGGACCGGGAAAACCAGGGCTTTCCAACGAGCCATCCCCGACCGAATTCGGACACCTGGAGTCCGCAGTGAAAGGCGTTCGTCTGCCGTTTGTGGAGTGAGTGAAGGGGAAGCAGGGCCCGGCGAGGGCACCGAGTGCCCATCTTTTCAGACAGTCAACCAGCCGGCCAGCTGGCCCCTGATCAGGGGAGCGGCCCCCAGTTGTGGGCTTGGCGTGCGCCGTCCACGCAGAGTCAGCCCGACGAGACGCGCCCCGCCCCAGCTGCCGGTGGCAGTGATGCGGCCAGGAAAGCCCGCAGATCCGGCAATCGGACTAGGCCGCACTCGGGCCGTGGTCTCCTCCCCCCCTCTCTCCTCCCCCCCCTCTCTCTCCTCCCCCCCTCGCTCTCCTCCCCCTCTCTCTCCTCCCCCTCTCTCTCCTCCACCCCTCTCTCTCCTCCCCCTCTCTCCTCCCCCCCTCTCTCTCCTCCCCCCCCTCTCTCCTGCTCCCCCCCCTCTCTCTCCTCCCCCCCTCTCTCTCCTCCCCCCACAGAGCGGGGGAGCGGGAGCGGCCGGCCCGATAGGCCCCTGATCAGGGGAGCGGGCCCTAGTTGTGGGCTTGGCGTGCGCCGTCCAGGCAGAGTCAGCCTGACGCGACCCGTCCCTCTCTCTCTCTCTCTCTCTCTCCTTCCCCCTCTCTCTCTATCCTTCCCCCCTCTCTCTCTATCCTTCCCCCTCTCTCTCTCTCTCCTTCCTCTCTCTCTCTCTCCTTCCCCCTCTCTCTCTCTCTCCTTCCCCCTCTCTCTCTCTCTCCTTCCCCCTTTCTCTCTCTCTCCTCCCCTCTCTCTCTTTCCCTCTCTCTCTCTCTTTCCCTCTCTCTCTCTCTCTCTCCTTCCCACACAGACAGACAGAGAGACAAACTCATTTATATATGTAATAAAAATTTATTTGCACTTTTTTCATAACAACATGCCCTCAAAAACCCTCGGCACCGCCGGGCCCTCAAGCTAATATATATATATATATTTATATATATATAAAAGGATCGATCTGTCTGTCTGTCTGTGTGTATGTCCGGGCATCACTCAAAAGTTATAGAGCGTAACTACACATATGTTATATCAAAAGAAAGCTTATGGTTAGGGGAGTGTCCTAGTCATATTTACTTTTTAAAAAACGTTCAAAAAACATACAAAATCAGCTAATTAGCAGTTGACCAATCAGGTGAGTGTCATAGGCATATTTGACCAATCAGGGGAGTGACATAGGCGTATTTACTTTAAAAAAACATTCAAAAAACGTACAAAATAGCGGTTGACCAATCCTACCGCTCATTAGCTTTGAGTGATGTGATGGTTGACCAGTTGGGGGGCGATTCATGGCG
Source organism: Somniosus microcephalus (assembly GCF_052327205.1). NCBI lineage: Eukaryota > Metazoa > Chordata > Chondrichthyes > Squaliformes > Somniosidae > Somniosus > Somniosus microcephalus. The sequence continues at coordinate 35,186,898 of NC_140997.1, forward strand.
TTTGTGGGTGGGGCCTAATACTTCAACCTGCCGAGCAGGAGCTGAGCTGAGGTGAGTGGCGGCCATTAAAGACCGGCCGGGCCTGAAGCTAAAAAAATGGTAATGGAGGTGAGGAAATTGTTGATTCATTAGTATTGATTCAGGAATTTCTCTCTCTCTCACTCTCCTTCCCCCCCTCTCTCTCTCTCCTTCCCCCCCTCTCTCTCTCTCCCGAAGCGGGAGCTCAGCTGAGGTGAGTCGCGGCCCGAGAGCCCGGCTGGGCCTGAAGCGCTAGGCCGCGCATGGTCACCGCTGCCTGCCTCTATGTCCTTCCCCCCTCTCTCTCTCTCTCTCCTTCCCCCCCTCTGTCTCTCTCTCTCTCCCGAAGCGGGAGCTCAGCTGAGGTAAGTCATGGCCCGAGAGCCCGGCCGGGCCTGAAGCGTTAGGCTGCGCACGGCCCCCGCGGCCAGGCTCAATTTTCCAAGCCCTTCCCCGGGTGGGAAATTAAATGGCGGCCGCCCTTCTTCACCCGCAAAATCTCCCTCCGGCTCTCACCTTTTACCGGGGGAGAGGCTGCTTTAAATTAGATCGTTCACTCAGTCGCATCTCTCTTCATCTCTTTTGTTTTTCTTCTCTCTGGCCGGCTGCGCGGGAAAACAGAGAACCACGCGGCCCGAGACACAGCGAGCAGGGGAGCAGCGGCGAGGGCTCTGGCTCAACGGATCGGGTGCTCATCAGGGGTTGGCCCACAACACATCGACTGGAGGAGCGGCGGCTCTCTCTCTCCTTCCCCCTCTCTCTATCTCTCTCTCCTTCCCTCTCTCTCTCCTTCCCCCTCTCTCTCTCTCTCTCCTTTCCCCCCCTCTCTCTCTCTCTCTCTCTCCTTCCCCCCTCTCTCTCTCTCTCTCTCCTTCCCTCTCCCTCTCTCTCTCTCTCCTTCCCCCCCCTCTCTCTCTCTCTCTTCTTCCCCATCTCTCTCTCTCTCTCTCCTTCCCTCTCTCTCTCTCTCTCTCCTTCCCCCCTCTCTCTCTCTCTCCTTCCCCCCTCTCTCTCCTTCCCCTCTCTCTCTCTCTCTCTCTCCTTCCCCCCCTCTGTCTCTCTCTCTCTCCTTCCCCCCCTCTGTCTCTCTCTCTCTCCCGAAGCGGGAGCTCAGCTGAGGTAAGTCGCGGCCCGAGAGCCCGGCCGGGCCTGAAGCGTTAGGCCGCGCACGGCCACCGCAGCCAGGCTCAATTTTCCAAGCCCTTCCCCAGGTGGCAAATTAAATGGCGGCCGCCCTTCTTCACCCGCAAAATCTCCCTCCGGCTCTCACGTTTTACCGGGGGAGAGGCTGCTTTAAATTAGATCATTCACTCAGTCGCATCTCTCTTCATCTCTTTTGTTTTTCTTCTCTCTGGCCGGCATCGCGGGAAAACAGAGAACCACGCGGCCCGAGACACAGCGAGCAGGGGAGCAGCGGCGAGGGCTCTGGCTCAACGGATCGGGTGCTCATCAGGGGTTGGCCCACAACACATCGACTGGAGGAGCGGCGGCTCTCTCTCTCCTTCCCCCCCTCTCTCTCGCTCTCATTCCCCCCTCTCTATCGCTCTCTCATTCCCCCCTCACTCTCTCTCTCATTCCCCCCCTCTCTCTCTCTCTCTCCTTCCCTCTCTCTCTCCTTCCCCCTCTCTCTCTCTCTTTCCCCCCTCTCCCTCTCTCTCTCTCTTTCCCCCTCTCTCTCTCTCTCCTTCCCCCCTCTCTCTCTCTCCTTCCCCCCTCTCTCTCTCTCTTCTTCCCCCATCTCTCTCTCTCTCTCTCCTTCCCTCTCTCTCTCTCTCTCTCCTTCCTCCCTCTCTCTCTCTCCTTCCGCCTCTCTCTCTCTCTCCTTCCCTCTCTCTCTCTCTCCTTCCCCTCTCTCTCTCTCTCTCTCTCCTTCCCTCTCTCTCCTTCCCCCTCTCTCTCTCTCTCTCCTCCCCCTCTCTCTCTCTCTCTCCTCCCCCTCTCTCTCCTTCCCCCCTCTCTCTCTCTCCTTCCCTCTCTCTCTCTCATTCCCCCCTCTCTCTCTCTCTCTCCTTCCCTCTCTCTCTCCTTCCCCCCTCTCTCTCTCTCTCTCTTTCCCCCCTCTCCCTCTCTCTCTCTCTCCTTCCCCCTCTCTCTCTCTCTCCTTCCCCTCTTTCTCTCTCTCTCTCTCTCCTTCCCTCTCTCTCTCTCTCCTTCCCCCTCTCTCTCTCTCTCCTCCCCCCTCTCTCTCCTTCCCCCCCTCTCTCTCTCGCTCTCTCCTTCCCTCTCTCTCTCTCCTTCCCTCTCTCTCTCTCTTCTCTCTTTCCTTCCCTCTCTCTCTCTCCCTCCCCTTCCCTCTCTCCTTCTCCCTCTTTCTCTCTCCTTCCCCCTCTCTCTCTCTCCTTCCCACTCTCTCTCTCCTTCCCTCTCTCTCTCTCCTTCCCACTCTCTCTCTCTCCTTCCCCCCTCTCTCTCTCTCTCTCCTTCCCTCTCTCTCTCTCTCTCCTTCCCCCTCTCTTTCTCTCTCCTCCCCTCCTCTCTCCCTCCTTCCCTCTCTCTCTCTCTCCTTCCCTCTCTCTCTCTCTCCTTCCCTCTCTCTCTCTCTTCTCTCTCTCCTTCCCTCTCTCTCTCTCCCTCCCCTTCCCTCACTCCTTTTCTCTCTTTCTCTCTCCTTCCCACTCTCTCTCTCTCCTTCCCACTCTCTCTCTCTCCTTCTCTCTCTCTCTCCTTCCCCCCTCTCTCTCTCTCTCTTTTTTCTCTCTCTCTCTCCTTCCCTCTCTCTCTCTCCTTCCCTCTCTCTCGCTCTCTCTCCTTCCCTCTCTCTCTCTCCCTCTCTCTCTCTCTCGTCCCCCCTCTCTCACTCTCTTTTTTTCTCTCTCTCTCTCTCCTTCCCTCTCTTTCTCTCCTTCCCTCTCTCTCTCTCTCCTTCCCTCTCTCTCCTTCCCTTTATCTCTCTATCTCTCTCCTTCCCTCTCTCTCTCTCCTTCCCTCTCTCTCTCCTTCCCCCTCTCTCTTTCCCTCTCTCTCTCTCTTTCCCTCTCTCTCTCTCCTTCCCCCCTCTCTCTCCCTCTCTCTCCTTCCCTCTCTCTTTCCTTCGCACTCTCTCTCTCTCCTTCCCCCCCCTCTCTCTCTCCTTCCCCCCTCTCTCTCTCTCTCTTCTTCCCCCTCTCTCTCTCTCTCTCTCTCTCCTCCCCCCTCTCTCTCTCTCCTTCCCACTCTCTCTCTCTCCTTCCCACTCTCTCTCTCTCCTTCCCCCACACAGACAGACAGATGGACAGACTCATTGATATATATAGATAAAAATTATTTCTACTTTTTTCATAACAACATGCCCTCAGAAAACCCTCGGCACCGCCGGGCACTCCAGCTAGTTATATATGTAAGGGACACCCGGTGGAACCGCCACAGTAGGTTCGTTGTAAACCTGAGCATCTATACCATTCGGGCCAATGGCTTTACTAAGATCAAGATTTAGAAGCCAATTTAACCAACTTGATGCATATTTGCATATTTTTATGACTGTGGAGATGGTAAAAAAGGTGTAATGCATGCTTACAAGAAAATGCCCCCGCCATGTTATTAAAAAGTACTGTTCTTCAAATCTACTGACAAGCTCATCTTTGATACGGAAACCTAAATCCTTCTCTTCACTCATAATTGTGAAAAAGTGCCTGCAAGTAAAAAATGGAGAATGTAGGTAGAAAGTGGTAATGGACGATTCTTCAGTTTAATACTAATTCCTAATCCCTCCCCATCCCAGAAAAAATGATTAAAGATTAAAGAACAATGAAATACAATTAGGAGAAATTGGCTGCAAAATTTGGCTCTGTAGTGCACGTTGTTTGGGCGCTGAGTGCCGTTTAGGTTCCAAGATGCCTTCCACAGTGTAAGTGCTCATTTCTGGTGAGGGCACGCCGGACGGTATCTTGGCTAAGGCGTTAGTATGCACGCAGGGAGTTTTCACCGGATGTAAGCAGAGTAGGCTGATTGTGATGTTAATCAATGTGCAACACTGATTTGATACCAGCGCTGCCATTTTGTAGCTCAACGCTCCATCTAACGTCCTCTCTTAACCTTGCACAACTGAACATGCATTCAGCAGAAGGAAGGACCCCTCACCAGCGCAGAAGTGCTGTTAAAAATGAACCTACCAAGCTACCAAGCAACCAGCTCTTTTGCAGTAAAAAAAGAAAATGTTGGAAATACTGAACAGGTCAGGCAACATCTGTGGAGATAGAATCAGAGTTGAAGGCCGCGATTTTGCCAGCGCTCAGAGGGTGGGTTTGGAGGTGGGTCAGAGGTTCCGAACCCACCGTCAACCCGCCTCCACGCAACTTTGCCAAGTGTCGGGTCTGGGAGTCCTGATCAGACCCGCCACCAAGCGGCGGGAGAGGCACTTAAGGCAGTTAACAGCTTGTTAACTGCCTACATAATCCGATTTTACAGGCTCTTCCCATTTTAGGACATTTTCAGCGTGTTCCACGCCGTTCACAAAACACACCAGCTGATTGTGTCGGGTTCAGCAACTACACGAATTATTGACAGCTGCTCCTGCAGCATAAAAGCGGACCTGTAACATGGCTGACTTTCAGATGACAGAACTTTGTTTGCAGAGGTGTTGGAACATTTTTTGCAGGTCTATTGAGCTTGTCAGTGGTTAAGCAGAGATCCATATGCAGTGTGACCTCCTTGGAAAACCCTCTCCCCACATTGCCTGAGCACTTATAACATTTATTCCTCAACTGAGACATATACCAGTGGAATGGGAACAATTTATACCCTCTCATCCTGGTCCTTAGAATCGGAATAAGAGCAGCCGTGGCAATAGCAGAATGAGGCACAACAGCAGCAGCAGCAACAGGAGCGCCAACCTCCTGCTCACCCACCTGATGCTGCACAGGGCAGAGGGCGTCAGCGCAGAGCGCAGAGGAGGAGGAGGAGGAAGGCCTTGTGGAGGTGGATGTGCCAGTTCCACCAGCACACGAGCACATTGCTGGCCATGATGCAAGGGATGCACTAATCCATGCCAGATTCGCTTAAGTTTTCGAAGCAAACACATGTGGCTGCCACCTTCTTAACACACCATACACCATCTGTACAATAAAATGTGGGTTCCTATCACTCTCACCACCATCATTACAGATGAAAGGTGCCCTGACACCTCACTGTGACACTTCCATTTCTGGGCACACATAGGACAACTCCTTGAATGTTTGCCATCGCATTTCTTTATTACAATTGAAATGACGATGAGAATCTTAAATTTGTATTACATCAAAACACACAAGCAACTACCCTTGTGACTATTTGTCTGTTAACTTTCTCTTACGTGTGCTTCTATGTGGTGCTTCCCCTGTGGCTTCAGCAGATGTGCAGGCACCTTGCTCACTTTTATGCTGTTCTCCTGCTTCGACACCTTTAACAGGCGTCCTCTGGGATTGGGAGCCTGGGAGGTCTTGGCAGCAGTCTGCTCCTACTGCGGCTGTGCTGGGGCTGAGACAGCCATATCAGTTGGGTGAGGAATCTGGGGCTCTGACCGAGGGCTCCGCAATGGCATGGGAGTGTGAGCACTTGAAGAGGAGCCCCCACTTCCTTGTTGTCGACCACCAACATCACGCTCATGGGTCGCCCGCACTTCACTGCTAGCAAGAAGCTGGAGAGCACCTTGATGCACATCAGTGGGGGCTTAAGGTCCCATCTCTGTATTGACAGTCCTCATCACAGGGACGTCCATGTACCTCTGGTGTCTCTGCTCAATAGCTGCCCATCTATCCTCCATAGCAGACCATCTATTTAGGAGAGTCACCAGGCTCTGTTGAGTCTGGCGACTTAATTCCTCCAACATAGAAACATAGAAGATAGGAGCAGGAGTAGGCCATTCGGCCCCTCGAGCCTGCTCTGCCATTCAATGCGATCATGGATGATCATCTAAATTCAGTACCCTGTCCCTGCTTTCTCCCCATATCCCTTGATCCCTTTAGCCTTAAGAAATATATCTAACTCCTTCTTGAATATATTTAATGAATTGGCCTCTACTGTCTTCTGTAGTAGAAAATTCCACAGGTTCACTACTCTCTGGGTGAAGAAATTCCTCCTCATCGCAGTTCTAAATGGCTTACCCCTTATCCTTAGACTGTGACCCCTGGTTCTGGACTCCCATGCCATCGAGAACAGCCTTCCTGCATCTAGTCTGTCTAATCATGTTAGAATTTTATAAGTTTCAATGAGATCTCCTCTCATTCTTCTAAACTCTAGCGAATATAAGCCTAATCGACCCAATCTCTCTTCATACGTTATTCTTGCCATCCCAGGTGTCAGTCTGGTGAATATTCGCTGCACTGCCTACATGGCAAGAACATCCTTCCTCAGATAAGGCAACCAAAACTGCACACAATACTCAAGGTGTGGTCTCACCAAGGCCCTGTGCAACTGCAGCAAGACATCCTTGCTTCTGTACTCAATTCCTCTCGCTATGAAGGCCAGCATACCATTTGACTTCTTAACTGCCTGCTGCACCTGCATGCTTACCTTCAGCGACTGGTGCACAAGGACACCCAGGCCTCATTGCACTTCCCCTTTTCCCAATCTATTGCCGTTCAGATAATAATCTGCCTTCCTGTTTTTGCCACCAAAGTGGATAACCTCGCATTTATCCACATTATACTGCATCTGCCATGCATCTGCCCAATTGTTCAAACTGTCCAAATCGTACTGGAGTTTCTCTGCATCCTCCTCACAGCACACACGCCCACCCAGCTGTGTGCCATCTGCAACCTCGTCTAGATCATTAATATATATAACTGGGGTCCTGGCATCGATCCCTGCGGTACCCCACTAGTCACTGCCTTCCACTCGGAAAAAGACCCGTTTATTCCAACTCTTTGCTTCCTGTCTGCCAACGAGTTTTCTATCCAAGTCAGTACCTTACCCCCAATCCCATGTGCGTTAACTTTGCACGCTAGTCTCTTATCGAAAGCCTTCTGAAAGTCCAAATACACCACATCCACTGGTTCTCCCTTATCTATTCTACCAGTTACATCCTCAAAAATTCCAGTAGATTAGTCAAGCATGATTTATCTTTTGTAAATCCATGTTGACTTTGTCCGATCCTGTCACTGTTTTCCAAGTGCTCTGCTATTACATCTTTTATAATGGACTCTAGCATTTTCCCCACTACTGATGTCAGGCTTACCGATCTATAATTCCCCGTTTTCTCTCTACCACCTTTTTTAAATAGTGGGGTTATATTAGCTATCCTCCAATCCATGGGAACTGTTCCAGAGTCGATAGAATTTTGGAAGATGACCAGCAATGCATCTACTATTTCTAGGGCCACTTCCTTAAGTACCCCAGGATATAAATTAACAGGCCCTGGGGATTTATCGGCCTTCAATCCTGTCAAATTCCCTAACACCATTTCCCTACAAATACTGATTTCATTCAGTTCCTCCCTCTCATTAGATCTTAATTAATCACTTTGTCCTCCTTTGTTGAATCATAAACTGCTCCCAATCCTCTGGATTACTGCTTTTTCTGGCCAATTTATATGTCCTCTCTTTGGATCTTATGCTATCCCTAATTTCCCTCGTTAGCCACGGTTGAGTCAACTTTTTTGTTTTATTTTTATGCCAAACTAGGATGAACAAATTCTGTAGTTCATCCATGCGGTCTTTGAATGTTTGCCATTGCCTATTCACCGTTAACCCTTTGAGTGACATTCCCCAATCAATCCTACCTAATTCGCGCCTCAGACCATTGTAGTTTCCTTTATTTAAATTCAGGACCCTAGTCTCTGAGTCAACTATTTCATTCTCCATCTTAATGAAGAATTCAAGCATGTTATGATCGCTCCGACCCAAGGGGTCTTGTACAACAAGATTGCTAATTAATCCTTTCTTGCTACATAATACCCAGTCTAAGATGGCCTGATCTCTGGTTGGTTCCTCGACATATTGGTCCAGGAAACCATCCCGTAAACACTCCAGGAGTTCCTCCTCCACAGTATTGTGTAATCAACCACCACCTGGACCGAAGGGTGTGTTGATGCGGGGGGGGGGCGGGGGGTGGAAGACACAAGCACAGTCACAAGATTAGTAAATGAAATACAGCAGTTAGCTGTGTTTTATTTTTAGGCAACGGGGAAAAAAGGTTCACGTCTGGCAAAATCCAAAAACATATGACGTTCAAAAAGAAAAATGAAGAACAAAACCATCACCCGCCCTGGGTGGTTAGGAAGGCAGTCCTTCAATCAATTTTCTCCAAAACAATAAGCCAGGGTTACTTTACCACTGGATCTTTCTCAGCCGGTCCAGGGATCACATCAGGCTCTCAGAACTAAACAATATTCCACCCGGGTTCAACAGCAGACCTCTCTGTGGCAGCTGCAAGCTGGCCCCCAACAGCAGCCTTGGCTTTGGCCTTGTCCTGGCTTTCTCCTCAGGTACTAGCCCTGTCCTGGCCCTCTCCTCAGGCCCCTGGCTTGGCCTGGCCTGGCCCTCTCCTCAGGCCCTGGCGGGATGCACTAGTTTGCCTTTTGAACTCCTGAGCTAATGGGTAAATTTACCTCAGGTATGTTGGAGGTGGGTGTGGCCTTCACCTGAATTGGAGTGAGAGGGGGTCTTTGTCTCCATCTGGTGGCCACATACTGTCCATCCACAAACCGCCCCCATAGCTCACATATCCCCCCCCTCAGCTCCGACCTCCGGGAAGGGGCGCAGGCAGACCAAAGGGCCTCCTCTTTTCTGCTTTTAGTTCATCCTCTATTTTTTCGGAGTTTTCTGTTGCTGTTTTATAACGAAGCACCTGTCCTTCGAGTCTGGCAACATTTTGTTCAACAGTGGAAATATCCTGTTCTGCCTTAGACAGTTTAAACTTGTACTCACTCAACTGCCTATTCGCATCTCTCTGCATTTCAAGAACTTGTAGATCTGTGCCATTTTCTAGTCGATCAGAATCCGTGAGCGCATTCTCAATCTTAGAGTTCTTCTGTCGTTCCTCTTCCAACTGCAATTTCAGCTTTCTGATCTGTGCAAGTAATTCTTCCTTTTCATTGGCCAGTTTCTTTAGCCGCACATCTAGTGGTCCATCTCCTGCACCGTCAAGCACTTGAGCGGCCTCTTGAGACACAACTGTAATCGCACCAACAACTGGTTCATGGTTTACATCACCATTAGGTGTGCCTTCTGGGATTATCACCAAACCGTGTTTCTCTATAAGCTCGTCTCTTTGCCGAATACCCTCTTTTAGTTCTTCTACTTTATGTTGTGACACACTACACATATGTTTTTGTCATTCCAGTTCCTCAGATTTTTCCTCATTTTCTCTATATAGCTCTGCCATTTGCTCCTCCAATTCCTCAATAACATCTTTTAGTGTATACACTTGGTAGACGAGGTTAGATTTTCCATTGTCTAGTTGTGCATTGGAGACCATAGCTTTTTTTGTATTTCTCTTCTACTTCTGATAAGGAATCCTGCAATTCACTGAGTGAACCATCTGGATCCAGAATGCTACTCGTATCCCCACTCCCTCGTCAAGGGGAAGATCCCCCAAGTGAGGCCAGTGTCGCTGCCGACAACCCTGCAACTGCATTTCGAGAAGCAGGCCGAGAAAACGATTCAGCCTTCTCATCCAACTCTTTCTGCTGCAAAAGGGCCTCCATCGCTCCCCCAAAGGGTTTTCAACAATGTGTGCTTTGTCCTCCCAGCCACCAGAGGACTAAAGCCAGCATTCTCCACTGGGAGCAGTTTAGGAGTCAACAAAGGAGGACAAAGGGATTAATTAAGAAAGGGAAAATAGAATATGAGAGTAAGCTAGCAGGGAACATAAAAACTGGCTGTAAAAGCTTTTATAGAGATGTGAAGAGAAAAAGATTGGTGAAGTCAAGCGTAGGTCCCTTACAGTCAGAATCAGGGGAATTTATAATGGGAAACAAGGAAATGGCAGACCAACTAAATACATACTTTGGTTCTGCCTTCACAAAGGAGGACACAAATAACCTCCCAGAGATGCCGGGGAACATAGGGTCTGATGAAAGGGAGGAACTGAAAGAAATCAGTATTTGTAGGGAAATGGTGTTAGGAAAATTGATGGGACTGAAGGCCGATAAATCCCCAGGGCCTGATGGTCTACATCCCAGGGTACTTAAGGAGGTGGCCCTAGAGATAGTAGGTGCATTGCTGGTCATCTTCCAGAACTCGATAGACTCTGGAACGGTACCCATGGATTGGCGGGTAGCTAATGTTACCCCACTATTCAAAAAAGGTGGTAGAGAAAAAGCGGGGAATTATAGACCGGTAAGCCTGACATCGGTAGTGGGGAAAATGCTAGAGTCTATTATAAAAGATGTAACAGCAGAACACTTGGAAAGCAGTGACAGGATTGGACAAAGTCAACATGGATTTACAAAAGGTAAATCATGCTTGACTAATCTACTGGAATTTTTTGAGGATATAACTCGTAAAATAGATAAGGGAGAACCAGTGGATGTGGTGTATTTGGACTTTCAGAAGGCTTTCGATAAGGTCCCACATAAGAGATTAGCATGCAAAATTAAGGCATATGGGATTGGGGGCAAGTTATTGACTTGGATAGAGAACTGGTTGGCGGACAAAAAGCAAAGAGTTGGAATAAATGGGTCGTTTTCTGAGTGGCAGGCAGTGACTAGTGGGGTACCGCAAGGATCGGTCCTAGGACCCCAGCTATTCACAATATACATTAATGATCTGGACGAGGGAATTGGATGTAATATCTCCAAATTTGCAGACGACACAAAGCTGGGTGGGATGGTAAGCTGTGAGGAGGATGTCGTGAAACTCCAGTATGATTTGGACAGGTTGGGTGATTGGGCAGAAATATGGCAAATGCACTATAATGTGGATAAATGTGAGGTTATCCACTTTGGTGGCAAAAACAGGAAGGCAGATTATTATTTGAATGGCAATAGATTGGGAGAAGGGGAAGTGCAAAGAGACCTGGGTGTTATTGTGCACCAGTCACTGAAGGTAAGCATGCAGGTGCAGCAGGCGGTTAAGAAGGCAAATGGTATGTTGGCCTTCGTAGCGAGAGAGTTCGAGTACAGGAACAAGGATGTCTTGCTACAGTTGTACAGGGCCTTGGTGAGACCGCACCTTGAGTATTGTGTGCAGTTTTGGTCACCTTACCTGAGGAAGGACGTTCTTGCCATGGAAGGAGTGCAGCGAAGATTCACCAGGCTGATACCTGGAATGGCAGGAATGATGTATGAGGAGAGATTGTGTCGATTGGGCTTATACTCACTGGAGTTTAGAAGATTGAGAGGGGATCTCATCGAAACCTATAAAATTCTCTCAGGTCTGGACAGACTGGATGCAGGAAGGATGTTTCTGATGGCCGGGGAGTCCAGAACCAGGGGTCATAGTCTAAGGATAAGGGGTAAGCCATTTAGGACTGAAATGAGGAGGAATTTCATCACCCAGAGAGTGGTGAACCTGTGGAATTCTCTGCCACAGAGGGCGGTGGAGGCCAGTTCATTAAATATATTCAAGAAAGAATTGGATATATTTCTTGAGGCTAAAGGGATCAAGGGATATGGGGAGAAGGCAGGGACAGGGTACTGAATTTGGATGATCAGCCATGATCTCATTGAATGGCGGAGCAGGCTCGAGGGGCCGAATGGCCTACTCCTGCTCCTATCTTCTATGTATCTATGTTTCTATATGCAATCAACCACCACCTAGACCGAAGGGTGTGTTGATGCAGGGGGAGGGGGGGTGGGTGGGTGGTGGAAGACACAAGCACAGTCACAAGATTGGTAAATGAAATACAGCAGTTAGCTGTGTTTTATTTTTAGGCAACAGGAAAAAAGGTTCACGTCTGGCAAAATCCAAAAACATATGACGTTCAAAAAGAAAAATGAAGAACAAAGCCATCACCCGCCCCGGGTGGTTAGGGAGGCAGTCCTTAAATCAATTTTCTCCAAAACAATAAGCCAGGGTTACTTTACCACTGGATCTTGCTCAGCAGGTCCAGGGATCACATCAGGCTCTCAGAACTAAACAATATTCCACCCGGGTGCAACAGCAGATCTCTCTGTGGCAGCTGCAAGCTGGCCCCCAACAGCAGCCTTGGCCTAGCTTTCTCCTCAGGTACTGGCCCTGTCCTGGCCCTCTCCTCAGGTCTTAGGCCCCTCCCCGGCCCCGCCCCTCCCCTCCCCTGCCCTGCCCTGCCCTGCCCTGCCCTGCCCTGGCCCTCTCCTCAGGCCCTGGCCCTGAAGGGATGCACTAGTTTGCCTTTTGAACTCCTGAGCTAATGGGTAGATTTGCCTCAGGTGTGTTGGAGGTGGGTATGGCCTTCACCTGAATTGGAGAGAGAGGGGGACTTTGTCTCCATCTGGTGGCCACATAACGTCCATCCACCACAAACTGCCCCCATAGCTCACAATTGTTACTAATTTGGTTAGCCCAATCTATATGTAGATTAAAGTCACCCATGATGACTGCTGTGCCCTTTTTGCACGCTTCTCTAATTTCCCTTTTAATGCCATCCCCAACCTCTGCATTACTGTTTGGAGGTCTATATACCACTCCCACTAACGTTTAGTGCCCCTTGGTATTTCTCAGTTCTACCCATACAGATTCCACATCATCAGAAGTAATATCCTTCCTTACAATTGTGTTAATCTCTTCTTTAACCAGTAATGCTACCCCTCCTCCCTTTCCTTTTTGCCTATCTTTCCTGAATATTGAATACCCCTGGATGTTGTGTTCCCAGCCTTCGCCACCCTGGAGCCATGTTTCTGTAATCCCAATCAAATCATATTCGTTTACCTCTATTTGCGCAGCTAATTCATCCACCTTATTATAAGGGTGGAGTCTCATTCCTTCAGGTTGTGAATTGTTTTAGGAGATTTTAATAATGTCACAATTTCAATTTGTATCTATTTTCTTTACTTTTCCTTTCTGTCTCTCTTAATCCAATCTTAATTTCCCTCTCTTTATTACTATTTTGACATTGAATTCACCCACTCCAATTCACCCTCCTTCTCAGTCCTTCCTCTGTTTATTTCACAATTGTTTAGTCTCATTGATTAAGGAGATAGAGAGCTAAAAGTTTGTTTACCCCCAAAAACGGGTGCGGGGATCGCGATGCGGGATCAACTGTTCCAAGTATAGCAAGCAGCATATAAGCATCGTGCTGCATGCTAATTAGAATGATTGTGACGTGCAGCCCAGTGCTGAACGAGCTGCTGAGTGGCTGCGCGCTCAGCAGGGGTTCCAAGTTCATGCGAAGCTAACACCAATTAAAGCTAGCCTGCACTTCTTAAAGCCAGCTTGCACCTCTTAAAGGAGAGGTGCTTTCTGGCTGTAGCCAGTGTTTCAACTGGCAGGGGAAAAGAGTGTGAGCAGGAAGAAGTACAATGGCACAAAAGGGGAGAGTGCATGTTCCAAGGTTATTGGATGCAGCACAGAAAGGCCGTGGTGCAGGAGGTGGACAGATGGGGAGAGGTCCTATTTCCAGAGGGGGCCGGGAGCCTCTCCAGGCAAATGTGGAAAAGGCAATGGGAGCAGAGAGCATTCATGGTCAATGCCAGCAGTGTAGCCCCGAGGACCTGGATGCAATACCGCAAGAAGTTCAATGAGCTCACACAAGCGGTCAACGTCAGTGAATTCGCCTTCAAATGCCATATCCTTACAATTGAACCACTAGCCTCACACCAAAAATCATCTTAAGTCATTCAGCCACTGATTGAAATAATAGTACAGAATTTCAAATTTTAATGCCACTGGTGTCATATACTACATTCCTTTTGCATCTGACAGAGAGCAGTTTGAAAGGGTTCTGGTACACAGACTGATAATTGTAGTACGTGTCTGGTGCAAGGTCTTTAAATTAAGAATTTGATTTGCATTTGAAAGCAAAGGGGATTAGAGCAGGAAAAAAAATCGTTGTTATTCCTCCTCCCTTTGCCCCACTGTTAGAGATTGTGCCTTCAGCTGCTTTGGCCCCATGATCTGGAATTCCTTCCCTAAATCATTCTGTCCCTCTACCTCCCTCTTCTTCATTAAGACCTTCCTTGTACCCACCATTTGACCAAACATGTGGCCACCTCTCCTAATATCATCTTTCTTCGCCCATTTTTATGATTGCACCTCTGTGCAGCACCTTTGGGCTGTTGTTCTATGTTAAAGGCACGAGTTGTTGAATGTTCATACTTAGCAATTAGCAATAAAGGAACAGAGAAACAGGAGTAGGCCGTTCAGCCCTTCGTGCCTGTATCGCCAATCAATGAGATCATGGCTGATCTGTATCCTAACTCCATTGACCTGCCTTGGCTCCATATCCCTAATACCCTTGGCTAGCAAAAATCTGCCAATCTCAGATTTAAAATTATTAATTGAGCTTGCATGTACTGCTTTTAGTGAGAGAGAGTTCCACACTTCTGCCACACTTTGCCTGAAGAAGTGTTTCCTAAAATCTCTTCTGAATGGCCTGGCCCTGATTTTAAGGTTATGTCCCCTTGTCCTAGACTCCTCCACTAGCGGAAAAAGTTTCTCTCTATCTACCCTATCAGTTCCTTTCAAAATCCTAAAAACCGCAAGCAAATCACCACTTACCCTTCCTCCCCTTTCTATTCTAGACCTCTAGATATAAAGACTAACATTCCATTAGCCTTTTTGATTATTTTTTGCAGCTGACCACTACATTTTAGTGATCTGTGTACATGGACCCTTCAACCTTTTTGGACCTCCACTGTTGCTAACTTTTCACCATTTAAAAAAAATGCATGAATCTGTCCCTTTTTGGTCCAAAATGGATCACCTCACACGTAACTGCGTTGAAATCCATCTGCCACTGATTTGCTCACTCATTTAATCTATCAAGGTCTCTTTGTAATTTTATGCTGCCATCTACACTACTTAGTATACCACCAATCTTTGTGTCATCGGCAAACTTGGATAAATGGCTCTCTATTGCATTATCTGAGTCATTAATTAATATTATGAATAGTTCAGGCCCCAGCTCAGATCCTTGTGGGACATCACGAGTCACTTCATTCCAATTCGAGTCCATACCCATTATTCCTGCACTCTGTCTTCTACCACATAACCAATCTCCTAACCAGATCAGTAATTTGCCTACAATTCCACGAGCATTAATTTCAGCTAACCTTACAGAATGCCTTCTAGAAGTCCATATAAACTATTTCCATAGATATTCTCCTGCCTACTACTTTAGTTACTTCTTCAAAACATTTAATTAATTTTGTTATGACCTACCCTTTACAAATCCATGTTGGCTCTCTCTAATCAGCTCAAATTTCACTAAGTACTCAATCACTTTGCCTTTAATTATAGATTCCAATAACTTCCCCACAATAGATGTTAGACTAGCAGGTCTGTATTGTTGCTTTCTCCCTCTAACCTTCCTTAAATAATGGAATTAAATTTGAAGATTTCCAATCTAAACACACAGTTTCTGAATCGAGAGTGCTTTGGAAGATTAAGATTAAAGCATCTGCAATTTTCTCACCTATTTCCTTCAAAACCTTTAGGAGGAAACCATCAGGTCCTGGGGATTTGTCAGTCTTTAGAGCATTATTTTTTCTAATAATGTTTTCTTGCTTACGTTAACTTTAGTGAGTTACCATCCTTGCTGCATTATTAGTTTCCCTGGAATGTCAGGTATATTATCCTCTTTAATGTGAAATGTGAAAAGTATTCAACAAGTCTGCCATTTCCTTCT
Organism: Somniosus microcephalus; assembly: GCF_052327205.1. Taxonomy (NCBI): domain Eukaryota; kingdom Metazoa; phylum Chordata; class Chondrichthyes; order Squaliformes; family Somniosidae; genus Somniosus; species Somniosus microcephalus. The sequence continues at coordinate 35,202,576 of NC_140997.1, forward strand.
TTACATTTGCAATATTAAAGGGCCCACATTACTCTTGACTACCCTTTTTCTTTTAATATAATTGCAAAAACTTTTTGTATTAACCTTGATATCCTTCGCAAGTTTCTTTTCATATTTGCTTTTTGCAGCTTACTATCTTTTTGTCTTCCTTTGCTATTCTTTATATCTCTTCCACTCCTCTGGGATTACTCTATTCTTTGCACTTTTATATGCTCTTAGAATCATAGAATCGTTACAGCATCGAAGGAAGCCCTACGGCCCATCGAGCCTGTTCTAGCTCTGTGCAAGCTAGTCCCACTGCCCTGCCCTTTCCCCGTAGCCCAGCAAATATTTTTCCTTCAGGTACTTATCCAATTCCCTTTTGAAAGCCATGATTGAATCTGCCTCCACCACCCTTTCATGCAGTGCATTCCAGATCGTAACCACTCGTTGCTTAAAAAGGTTTTTCCTCATGTCACCTTTGGTTCTGGTGCCAATCACCTTAAATCTGTGTCCTCTGGTTCTCGCCCCTTTTACCAATGGGAACAGTTTCTCTCTATCTACTCTGTCTAGACCCCTCATGATTTTCAACATCTCTATCAAATTTCCTCTCATCCTTCTCTGCTCTAAGGAGGACAACCCCAGCTTCTCCAGTCTATCCACGTAACTGAAGTCCCTCATCCCTGGTAACATTCTTGTAAATATTTCTGCACCCTCTCTTAGGCCTTCACATCCTTCCTAAAGTGCGGTGCTCAGAAGTGGACACAATACTCCATTTGAGGCCGAACCAGTGTTTTAAAAAGGTTCAACATAACTTCCTTGCTTTTGTACTCTATGGGCAGGATTTTCATTGGGCCGTGGAGGTGGGATTGGAGGCGTGTGGGGGGTTAAAATCTCGAAATCAGGGGGCACAATCCCATCCCGCCTCCATGCAAGTTTCAAAGGAGGCGGCTACCCGACCTGTGCTGGGACCCCCCTCCCCGAGGTGGGAAGGGGATTAGTCCCAATTAACTGCCTGATAACAGGTAGTTAACAGGCAGTTTTTAGCCTAATCTCTGTTTTTATTGCTGAAGTGTGGGATTCCCGATGGCTCCAAACCACCCCAAGTTAGCGAGGTGGGCCGTTGGGCTGAAGAGCTTGGAGGGTTCGAGATGTCCGGTGTTCAGTTGAGTGATGGGTGCATGAGTTCAGAGGTAAGTGTGTTTGGTGTGTGTAAAGTGTTTAAAGAAGTTTTACTTACATTTATTTACCTTTACAGCCTTCCTTCCTTCAGGTCTCGGGAGTCCCTCATCTCACCGGCACAGAAAGCAGAATGGCCGTGGGCTGTCAAAAGTTGCAGCATTCAGCTTTCTGTTCTGGAGAGATCTCTAAATCAGCCTGAGAGGAAGGAATTAACTTGGAGTACAGATTGTCAGTGTTTGACAGCTTCAAACAGCTGTCAAACGCTGATATTTCATCTGTCAAAAGCTTTTGACAGATGAAATGTCAATCTGTGACATCACCTGTTGCCGGGTGGCCCTTAATTGGCCTGCTGAGCCCGCTGGGCAGGCTCAACAAGGTCAGTCAAGTGAAAATCGCATGGGTTGGCCACAACTCGTTGGAGGCGGGACTACAACCCCGAAAGTTGTAGTCCCGCCTCCTACACACCTCCTCAATCAAAATCCAGCCCATGCCTCTCTTTTTTAACCGCTTTCTCAACATGTCCTGTCACCTTGAACGATTTCTGCACATATACCCCAAGGTCGCTCTGTTCATGCACCCCCTTTAGAATTGTACTCTTTAGTTTGTATTTGTAGTGTATGTGCCTTTAAGTCAGAACTACTTTTACAGCTCCTGCATACTGTAGTACCGGCAGTGACCACACCTGTATATAAGCTTTGCGCATGCCTCTGTACCCCCAGTCTTGAGACTACCCTCCTCCAGTAAAGACCTGTTTATTGTTAATTTACAGCATCCGTGTGATTATTGAATAACAGCATATCCTCAGAATCACGGATCTAACAGTGGTGATGAGTGTCGATTCGAATCTAACTGCAACGAAAAAAAAAAAAAAAAAGTCGAGGCCAGGAACACGGGTGTCGACCACGAGCAACCGCCCAGTCATGAGGCAGAGAGTGAACATCGCAGGGGAGGCTGTGGAGAGCTGGGCTTGGTTCCCCAGCCACGACGATCAGCAAGAGACTGATGACAGATCCAGCGCAGACCCTTCCCGAGCAGCGGTGGCTGGAGCCGACCGACGGTGGAGAGAAAGCCGAGCAGCGTCAACGGGGTAAGACAGAGGGTGAGCGTGCAGGGCGCAGCCGGGGGTTGAACACCGAGTGGCGTCGAGAAAAAGAAAACAAACCGGAGAGAGAGAGGGTAAAGAAACAGCCGGGTTCAAGACCGAGCAGCATCGAAAAAAAATAAAAAAAGAAGAACGCGCAGAGCGCAGCCAGGGCTCATGGGCTGAACAGGGTCCATGGGGAGAAGAAGGGAGAGCGTGGGAGACGCCATTGAGCCACGGAGAAGAAGGAAGAGCACGGGAGACACCATTTTGTGCCAGCGGAGAAGAAGGGGAAGCGCGGGAGACGCCATTTTTGACAGTTAACTCACACCCAGGGATGCCGAAGAGTGGCAGTATCTCTACGTTCGACAATGAAGTCGAAGATTGGGTGACATATGTGGAACGTATTGAGGTGTACTGCAGTCAAATGAAGTGCCAGATGCTAATAAAGCACTGGTTTTGTTAAATTCCATGGGTGCAAAAACTTATGGGTTACTGCGAAATCTAATAACCCCAGAGAAGCCGGTGAAAAAGAATTTCGAAAGCATAGTAGAAATCCTACAGGACCACTTAAACCCCACACCGCTGCTGATAGCAGAACAATTTAAGTTCCATAAAAGGAACCAACACAAAGACGAAAGCAATGCTGAGTACCTAACGGAACTGCGCAAGCTATCGAAACACTGCCAGTTTGGAGTGGGATTAGCAGATACGTTAAGGGACAAGTTTGTGTGTGGGCTACAAAGTGAAGGAACCCAGAAACGGCTTCTATCAGAAAAGGATCTTACGCTGGACAAAGCTTTCAGTATGGCAGTATCACACAAAGCAGCCGCAAGGGGCGCTGCAGAGATACAGCGGAGACCGCAAGAATATGGCACCAATGAAATGTCCTATGGAACAGGGAAGTGCTATCGCTGCGGCAGAACAACACATGACCAGAGAGATTGTTGTTTCAAGGACCAAGTGTGCAGACAGTGTGGGAAAGCAGGACACATAGCAAGAGTCTGCAGGTCTGGGAAGAAAACCAACAGTAAGAAATCTCCACAGGAGAAGTACAAAAAGGTACACCAGGTGATGGACAGTGGTTCAGACGAACAGAAAAGTGACACAGACTCCGGAAGCAAGGAGCTGGGTTGTCTGAAACTACATAAGGTAACCAAAATGGAGGAACACCAGACTATCTGGGTTACACTCAAGATAGACGGAGTCTAAGTGAAAATGGAATTGGACACAGGATCAGCCCTAACAGTCATAAATCAAAGGGACTACAAGCGGCTATTTTCACATATACCCTTGAAAGCTACAGGGATTGTCTTGAAGACGTACACGGGGCAAAAAGTCTACCCCAAAGGAAAAATAAGGGTGAAAGTGATATATAAAGGCCAGGAAATACCTAAAATGGATATATATGTATTGCCAGATGGAGGACCACCACTGCTAGGACGTGAATGGATCCGGAAGGTACAATTAGATTGGCATTCCATACAGGCACTGAAGGTTGAGGCCAAAAAGGATGACGACATCACACCTGGCCGACTATCAAAAATGCTAACTGATGCAAAAGAAGTGTTCCAGGAGGGACTAGGAACACTAAAAGGCATAACAGCAATGATTAAAATAGAGGAAAATGCAAGCCCAAAGTTTCTTAAGGCCAGACCAGTGCCTTATGCGATCAGACCAGCTGTTGAAGCAGAGCTGGAAGGGTTGGAATGTTCAGGAGTACTGTCCAAAGTGGACTGGAGTGAGCGGGCTACACCCATCATTCCTGTAATGAAGAGGTCATTGAGTAATACGCCTGGGGAACCAAAGAAGGTCCGCATCGGTGGGGATTTTAAGGTGACAGTGAACCCAGTCCTTCACACGGTACAATATCCGCTTCCACGAATTGAGGATATTTTCGCCTCGCTATCTGGAGGTAAACGCTTCACCAAAATTGATCTAGCCCAGGCGTACTTGCAAATGGAGGTAGAAGAAGCTTCGAAACAATACCTTACGATTAACACGCATAAAGGTCTCTATCAATACAACCTGCTGGTGTTCGGAGTAGCCTCGGCTCTGGCTATCTGGCAAAGGGCGATCGATCAGGTCCTGCAAGGGATTCCAGGGACCCAGTGTTATTTGGACGACATCTTGGTCACGGGCGAAAATGACAGTGATCACCTCGCCAACTTGGAGAAGGTGCTCACCAGATTAAAGGAGTATGGGCTACGAGCTAATCCCCACAAGTGCGAATTTTTCCAGAAACAGATCTCGTATTGTGGCCACGTCATCGATGAAGAGGGGTTACATAAGTCCCCTGACAAGATTGAGGCAGTAGTCAAGGCTCCAGCACTGGAAAATCTGTCACAACTGAGGTCGTTCCTCGGGCTGGTAAACTACTACCACAAGTTCTTACCAAATTTGTCCACGGTATTACACCCACTGAACACCCTACTGCAAACAGGGGTACCATGGAAGTGGGATGACGAATGTAGATGAGCTTTCCAGAAGTGTAAAGAATTGATCACATCAAAAGAGGTGTTGGCCCATTTCAACCCAGCACTACCAATTCGTTTGGCGTGTGATGCATCACCCTATGGTATTGGAGCGGTGCTGTCGCACAAATTCCCAGACGGGTTGGAGAGGCCAGTAGCCTTTGCGTCTCGGTCACTAACCTCAGCCAAGCGCAACTATGTCCAGATTGACAGGGAGGCCCTCAGCCTAGTATGGGGAGTAAAAAAATTCAACCATTATCTGCATGGGCAGAAGTTCACCTTGCTGACTGACCACCAACCACTTGTCTCCATCTTTAATCCTAAGAAGGGCGTTCCAGTGATGACTGCACAGCGGTTACATAGATGGTCCCTGTTTCTAGGGGCAAATCAATATGAAATAGAATATAAAGGCACGAAACAGCATGGGAACGCTGATGGGCTATCATGCCTGCCACTGCCTACTGTGGTGGAAGCACCAGCAGTGGACCCTATCGAGATATTTTATTCGTCAATAATTGAACGATTGCCAGTAACGAACGCGGATATAGAGAAGGAGACCCACAATGATCCGACGCTGTCTCGGGTATATGATTTGACGGTGAGGGGATGGCCAACACATGGCGACTCACTGTTGCCAGCATTCTCATCCAGAAGAGAACAGCTGTCAGTATGCCAGGGGACAGTGATGTGTGGATCCAGAGTGGTGATTCCACCCAAGTTAAGGGAGAGAGTGCTAAATGAGTTACATGAAGGTCATCTGGGGGGAGTGAAAATGAAAAGCCTTGCTAGGGCTTATGTGTGGTGGCCGGGAATCGATCAACAAATCGAAGACCTAACTAAGAGCTGCTTAGGATGCCAGAAGGTCCAAAATGCACCACCACATGCCCCTCTACACCCATGGGAGTGGCCCTCCTCTCCATGGCAATGGGTGCATATTGATTTCACTAGTCCATTCATGGACTCAATTTTCTTAATAGCAGTGGATGCTCATTCAAAGTGGCCTGAGGTGATAAAAATGTCTTCAACCACTACAGAGAAAACGATTGCAGTCCTACGGACCATATTTGCCAGAAACGGTTTTCCAGAGCAGATTTGCTCTGATAATGGACCACAGTTTGTGTCCGACGAGTTTCAAAAACTTATGAGAAGGAATGGGGTAAGGCATTACACATCCGCCCCGTATCATCCAGCCACAAATGGATTGGCTGAGAGGTTCGTACAAACCTTTAAGAAGGCGATAAAGGCCATGTGCGACGATGAAATTCCACTACAGCATAAGATGGACAATTTCTTATTAGCCTACCGAAACGCGACACATGCAGTTACCAACCAGACCCCGGCCACGATGTTCTTTAACTGAAGATTGAGATCTCGTCTGGACTTGCTCAGACCAAATGTGCGAAGAAATGTTGAGGACAAACAATTCCAGCACATCAATGAGAAGCCGACAAGGAGCTTCAATGTAGGGCAACCAGTCTTGGCCCGTGACTATCGAACAGAGAAATGGCAACCTGGAACGATATGCACAAGGCAGGGGCCATTAATATACACAGTGGATGTTGGGGAGAACATTGTGAGACGCCACGTCGATCAGATCTTTGCGTCACAGGAACGCATCAACCCCATGTCTCGAGTACCTGGGGATGAACCCAACATACCGGTAGCATCTACCTCAGAACCAGTAGCAGTGGAACCCGATGAACTACCCGATGAAAAGGGGTCAGAATCGCCTCTGCACCAAGAACAAGAACCTCCGGAAAGGTGCTATCCTGAAAGGGTCAGGAAGCCGCCCCAAAGACTGAATCTATAAATGGACTATTGTTGTTTAATGTACATGTTAAAGTGTTAATTGTTATTTGAATGTTAGGGGTACTACTAATCTAAAAGGGGAGGAATTGTAGTGTATGTGCCTTTAAGTCAGAACTACTTTTACAGCTCCTGTATACTCTAGTACCGGCAGTGACCACACCTGTATATAAGCTTTGCGCATGCCTCTGTACCCCCAGTCTTGAGACTACCCTCCTCCAGTAAATACCTGTTTATTGTTAATTTACAGCATCCGTGTGATTATTGAACAACAGCATATCCTCAGAATCACGGATCTAACAGTATTGCCTCTCCTCGTACTTCCTGCCAAAATGTATCACTTCACAACTTTCTGCGTTAAATTTCATCTGCCACGTGTCCGCCCATTCCACCAGCTTGTCTACGTCCTTTGGAAATCTATCACTATCCTCCTCACTGTTCACTATACTTCTAAGTTTTATGTCATCTGCAAATTTTCAAATTGTGCCCTGTACACCCAAGTCCAAGTCGTTAATATATATCAAGAAAAGCAGTGCTCCTAGTACTGACTGAACACAACTGCATGCCTTCCTCCAGTCCGAAAAACAACCATTCACCAGTACTCTGTGGAGGCGAAATTTGGCTCCTTTGCGCCTGCCATTAGCGCCTCCGGGGTGTGGGGGGGAGGCGCTAACGGGGTGCAATGGGCTTAGTGCTTTGTGGGGGGCGGCGAAAATAGCGCCTCCCAAGAAAGTCGTCATCGCCGAGTGACCAACCCTTTAGCGCCCCACCGCGGCCCCTTAAGCCCCATGGCAGAAATCCAGCTGCGCCCCACGAGGCTGCCGTGGGCGATGTCTGCACCAGCGTTGAAGGTCGCAAACTGGGCCCCACTCCACTGGTGGGGCGGTATTTAAAGGGGAGTTGCAGCAGCGACCCGCACCTCCATTATCTTCTTTTGGCCGGCCTTCAGGTTGGCCCTTCGTGGCGGCCCTTGGCAAGGTCCGTGGCCACCGTCGCATAGCCCAGCACTGCGTCTTGGTGCCGGGCTGCAGCCATGGCACCACACCGCCCTGGTGGGCCAGTGGAGGCCATCAAATGGCCTGCAGAGCTCAAAGTGTCCCTCCCCTTTAATGGAAGCACTCCACTTCCTCTCTGGGGCAGTAAGCCGAATTTAGCGGCCGGGGCAGTACTTCCGCTCCGGGCGCTAAATGTCCGTTGCTAATTCAGTTACCATACCCAAACAGGGTGTAACCGAATTTCGCGTCCCCTGTTTCCTGTCACTTAGCTAATTTCGTATCCATGCTGCCACTGTCCCTTTTAGTCCCAGGGCTTCAACTTTGCTGGCAAGCCTATTATGTGGCACATTATCCAATGGATTTTGGAAGTCAATGTACACCACATCAACCCTCTCTGTTACCTCATTAAAAAACTCAATCAGGTTAGTTAAACACAATTTGTCTTTAACAAATCCATGTTGGCTTTCCTTTATTAATCCAAACTTATCCAAGTGACTGTTAATTTTGTCCTAGATTATCATTTCTAAAAGCTTCCCCACCACCGAGGTTAAATTGACTGGTCTGTAGTTGCTGGATTTATCTTTATACACTTTTCTCAACAAGGGTGGAACATTTGCATTTCTCCAGTCCTCTGGTGCCACCCTAAGGAGGATTGGAAGATAGAAACACAGACGATCAGAGCAGGAGTAGGCCATTCGGCCCCTCGAGCCTGCTCCGCCATTCAATGAGATCATGGTTGATCACCCAAACTCAGTACCCTGTCCCTGCCTTCTCCCCATATCCCTTGATCCCTTTAGCCTTAAGAAATATATTTAATTCCTTCTTGAATATATTTAATGAACTGGCCTCAACTGCCTTCTGTGGTAGAGAATTCCACAGGTTCACCACTCTCTGGGTGACGAAATTCCTCCTCATCTCTGTCCTAAATGGCTTACCCCCTTATCCTTAGACTGTGACCCCTGGTTCTGGACTCCCCCGCAATCGGGATCATCCTTCCTGCATCTAGTCTGTCTAGTCCCGTTAGAATTTTATATGTTTCAAAGAGATCCCCTCTCATTCTTCTTAACTCCAGCAAGTATAAGCCCAATCGACCCAATCTCTCCTCATACGTCATTCCTGCCATCCCAGGTATCAGTCTGGTGAATCTTCGCTGCACTCTCTCCATGGCAAGAAATCCTTCCTCAGATAAGGTGACCAAAACTGCACACAATACTCAAGGTGTGGTCTCACCAAGGCCCTGTACAACTGCAGCAAGACATCCTTGTTCCTGTACTCAAACCCTCTCGCTACGAAGGCCAACATACCATTTGCCTTCTTAACCGCCTGCTGCACCTGCATGCTTACCTTCAGCGACTGGTGCACAAGGACACCCAGGTCTCGTTGCACTTCCCCTTCTCCTAATCTCTTGCCATTCAGATAATAATCTGCCTTCCTGTTATTGCCACCAAAGTGGATAACCTCGCATTTATCCACATTATATTGCACCTGCCATGCATCTGCCCAATCAACCAACCTGTCCAAATCATACTGGAGTTTCTCGGCATCCTCCTCACAGCACGCACACCCACCCAGCTTTGTGTCGTCTGCAAACTTGGGGATATTACATCTAGTTCCCTCGTCTAGATCACTAATATATATTGTGAATAGCTGTGGTCCGAGGACCGATCCCTGCAGTACCCCACTAGTCACTGCCTGCCAGTCGGAAAAGGACCCGTTTATTCCAACACTTTGCTTCCTGTCTGCCAACCAGTTCTCTAGCCAAGTCAGTACCTTACCCCCAATCCCATGTGCTTTAACTTCCCGCTAATCTCTTATGCGGGACCTTATCAAAAGCCTTCTGAAAGTCCAAGTACACCACACCCACTGGTTCTCCCTTATCTATTCTACAAGTTACATCTTCGGGTAAGCATTCTCCAAGGCTGCCTTCGAGACACACGACAACGCAAAATCGTAGAGCAGAAACTGATAGCCAAGTACCGCACTCATGAGGACAGCCTCAACCGGGATATGGGGTTCATGTCACACTACATGTAACCCCACCTGACGTAGGGTCATCCAGACTCGAGTCATCGTTGGCTTGTTCTCTCTGCACAGATGCGGCCAGACCTGCTGTGATTTCCAGCAAAAGAAATGTTTTTTTGTCTGTTTTTTGTTTTTCATACAGACCCCAGCATCTGCAACATTTGACCCCTTGTGACCCCACCTCATTGTTCTTTGATGTAATGTTTTCCTGACTGACCTGTTTGGACACCATTCACACCTTTGATTGCTGTGATTATCTCTCTGCTGAGGTGTGATAAATGGCAGTTAGAAAGATTACCTGTAATCATCTGGCATTATTCTCTGACTATATAAGCTGTGTCTTTAGGCATCTCTCCACTTCACCCGATGAAGGAGCAGCGCTCCGAAAGCTTGTGATTTCAAATAAAGCTGTTGGACTATAACCTGGTGTTGTGTGACTTCTTACATTTGTCCACCCCAGTCACCGGCATCTCCACACCATAAGATTGACAGGAAGACCTGTCTAAACATATGAACACTACGGGCCTCAAAATAGCATTAAAGCTTCAAATAATTTTTTTTTTTAAATCACACTTTTTCAATAAACTACAAATTACATTAAATAACTATTTTAAACAATAATTTAAATTTTTGAAAAAATAATTTTTAAAAAACGGGGCTAAAAATAAACTTACCTTGCTTTACAGTATTTAAAAATAATAAACCTGTGGAAAAAATGTTTTAATTTTAATTAATTGACCACTTACCTTGTAAAAAGCAGGCCTAACGCCTGCTTTTTAAATGTGTAAATCCTACAGGCTGTCGAAATCTCGACTCCGAGTAAGACTCTAAAACACAAGCAGTACCGTCAGATTGTTAGTTTAATTTTTACTTGCACAAGGAGAGAGCTGCCTGGACAAAGGCTAGGCCAACATTTCTAAAGGACATCAGCGAATGCAGCATATTTATACACTCAAACAAGCAAGCGTTCCATAAATCACGTGTAATGGCATTGTATCATTTTAAACAAATTAAGAGTTTGCACAAGGACAATCAAAAGGTCAGCAGGACAGAAATATCTCCAGACAAGATTAGTTAATCATGTATTCTGTCAGGAGGTTCTGTCTGAATCTTGTTACCAAGATGATTTACTTACTCATGTCTGATCATCTTGTTACCAAGATGATTAGCTTATTCAATAGTTTTGTTTCTTTGTCTAGCGACAATCATTAATAGTTTATCTATTCTATAGCCTTATGCCTCCCTTGTGCTAGTGAGTCAATTATAGCTGTTATCACATCCTCAATGTGGGTGGGTATTATGAAAGATCTCTTGGTCCTGGACACGTTGTGACATATTTACTTTTTCTTGCTTTAGCTACAACCTAAGCAAGTTTGTTCTTTTACTTAGCCATTTTATTCTACCCAGCATGCTAAGTATAATGTCAATTTCCACAAGGCTTAACCTCGCGTGAAAACCTGCAAAAAAAAAACTAAGTTCAAAGCGCACGCGCAGCCTCCCCTGCGCGCGCGTTCGACCTCTGAACCCCTTCGTTCAGAGGATCGGAAGTGCTGGTTTCCCGCGCATGCGCAGTGCACGCAGGAAACCCGCACTTCCATTCGGCCTACGGGTGAGTACCCCGTGCGTACTCACCCGTGGAGAGCCGAATTTCTGGGCCAATAAACGGGTAGTAAGAGTAGGGGTGGGGCCAATTAGGGACCAAAAAGGAGACCTACGCATGGAGGCAGAGGGCATGGTTGAGGTATTAAATGAGTACTTTGCATCTGTCTTCACCAAGGAAGAAAATGCTTCCAAAGTTGTAGTGAAAGAGGAGGTAGTTGAGATACTGGAAGGGATAAAAATTGATAAGGAGGAGGTACTAGAAAGGCTGGCTGTATGTAAAGTAGATAAGTCACCAGGACCGAATGGGATACATCCTAGGACGCTGAGGGAAGTAAAGGTGAAAATTGCAGAGGTACTGGTGATAATCTTCTAATCCTCCTTAGGGTGGCGCCAGAGGACTGGAGAAATGCAAATGTTCCAACCTTGTTGAGAAAAGGGTATAAGGATAAACCCAGCAACTACAGGCCAGTCAATTTAACCTCGGTGGTGGGGAAGCTTTTAGAAACGATAATCCGGGACAAAATTAACAGTCACTTGGATAAGTGTAGATTAATTAAGGAAGGCCAGCATGGACTTGTTAAAGGCAAATTGTATTTAACTAACTTGATTGAGTTTTTTGATGAGGTAACAGAGAGGGTTGATGTGGTGTATATTGACTTCCAAAATCCACTGGATAAAGTGCCACATAATAGGCTTCCAGGCAAAGTTGAAGCCCTGGAACTAAAAGGGACAGTGGCAGCATGGATTCGAAATTGGCTAAGTGACAGGAAACTGGGGCTGCGAAACTTGGTTACGCCCTGTATGGGTGCGGTAACTGAATTAGCACTGGAACTACCGCCCCGGCTGTGGTGTATGTAACCGTTCCACCTTTAAGAGAACGATTTTAAGAGATGCACTACTTTATCTTGGCTGCTGTATACTGTAATACCGGTGGTGACCACACCGGTATATAAGTGCTGTGTAATGATTTATTGGGCAGTTCAGCCCTGACCTTCGACTAGTAAAGACCTGTTAAAGTTATTCTTGTGGTCTGTGTGCAGTGATTCATATTAACCATAACTGGAACACACAGACTTAACAGTGGCGACGAGTACGATCTTACCCTGCGGCAGAGATACATCCAAGGCAGTTTAATGGGCGTCGAGAAGAGGCATCCGCCCTCATCATCCTGCTGCGAAAAGACTCGGGTCTGAAGAGCAAAGGAAGAATCCTGAAATGAAGCCTTCCATCAGCGACAGGCAGTGATCATCCCTTCTACCACGGTGGTGGGTAAGCCGATCAGCGACGAGCAGCAAGTCGGCCACGTAGGCTGTGGAGTAGGGGAGGGAAAACGGAGGATATAAGGGCGGAGAACTCGACCACGGCCAGGGAAAAGAGCCGGACAGAAGTCGGGGCCAGAGGCGCTGAGACTGGGGCAGCGTAAGGCACGGGAGCCGCGGTGAATGCAAACGCAGCCGGTGTAAAAGACCGGGCTGCAAGCGGGCTGGGAGACGCAACAGCGTCGAGAGAGAGCTCGACCGCGACCGGTGAAAAAGGCCGGGCAGCTACCGAGGCCGCGAGGCGCAGCGACCGGGACAGCGTAAGGCGCGGGAGAAAATTTAAAAAAACCGCGGAGAACTCAGCCGCAGCCGGTGGAAAGGACCGGACTGCAAGAGGGGCTGGGAGGCACGATTTGAGAACCGCTGGGGAGGGCGAACGCAGCAATACAGCAATCGCCATTACAGCCAGCGGGGGAGAAAGGCAAACGCGGGAAGCCGCCATTTTCATAGGCGGGGGAAGAAGACAAGCGCGGGAAACCGCCATTTTGAAAAAAAAAAAAATCTTTTTGTTTCTCAAGAAGATTGCGAGGATGCCTAAGCGTGGTAACATCAACGATTTCGATCCCGATGTTGAAGATTGGGCCACGTATGTAGAACGCATAGAGATTTATTGTAAGGCAAATAAAATATCAGATGAAGATAAAGCACTAACCTTACTAAACTCAATGGGTGCGAAGACATACGGGCTATTGAAGCATCTTCTATCACCAGCTAAACCGGCGGATCAGGCTTTCGCTAATATTGTTGCTGTCCTGAGAAATCATTTGAACCCCACACCGCTGATGCTAGCGGAACGATTTAAATTTTATGCGAGAACGCAACTGAAAGAGGAAAGCAACGCGGAGTATTTAATTGAACTGCGTAAGCTAGCGAAATACTGTCAGTTTGGGGAAAGACTGACAGAGGCACTGAGAGACAAATTCGTGTGTGGATTGTTGAAAGAAGGAACACAAAAGCGGCTGCTTGAAGAGAATGATCTTACACTTGATAAGGCTGTCACTATTGCAGCATCGCACGAAGCCGCAGCGAGAGGCACTGCGGAAATGCAGCTGAAGGCAGCGGTGCTCAGCGCAGATCAAATGGCTTTGGGTACAGCGAAATGTTATCGTTGTGGAAAGACAACACACGATCAGAACCAATGCTGGTTTAAAAATCAGGAATGTAGAAAATGTGGCAAGCTTGGTCACATAGCTAAAGTATGCCGGTCAGGAAAGAAGACCAGCAACAAAAAGTCACCGCAGGAAAAGTGCAGAAAGGTACATAAGGTGGCTGAGAAGAGTTCGGATGAACAGAATTCGGATTCAGACTCCAACAGCAAGGAACTGGGTAGTCTGAGAATTCACAATGTGAGTAAGGAAGCTGACCTACAAACTATCTGGGTCACACTTCAGATAGCAGGAGTCCAAGTGAAGATGGAATTGGACACCGGATCGGCGTTGACGGTCATGAATAAGCAAGATTACAAAAGGTTATTCACACATATTCCCCTACGGGATACGGAGATAGTATTGCAGACATACATGGGGCAAAGAGTATACCCCATCGGAAAGATAAAAGTCAAGGTGGTACACAAGGGCAAAGAACACCAAGGAATGGACTTATATGTATTACCTGAGGGAAGTCCACCACTTCTGGGATGGGAGTGGATCAGGAAAATAAATATGGGCTGGCACTCCCTAAAAGCAATAACGGTAGATTCCGGAAAAAAAGATGTCAAACCTGAACGATTGTCCAGAATATTGGATGAGGCTAAAGAGGTGTTCCAACAGGGACTGGGAACACTGAGAGGAATTAAGGCAAAAATCAAGATTGCAGAACATGCAAACCCAAAATTTTTCAAAGCCAGACCGGTACCTTATGCGATACGACCTGCTGTGGAAGCTGAGCTGGAAGGGCTAGAACGTTCATGTAGTGTATGTAACTGTTCTACCTTTAAGAGAACTATTGTATGTAACCGTCCACCTTTAAGAGAACTATTTTAGGTGTGGCACTACTTTATCCTGGCTGCTGTATACTGTAATACCGACGGTGACCACACCGGTATATAAGTGCTGTGGCAGAATTTATTGGGCAGATTCGCCCTGACCTTCAAATAGTAAAGTCCTGTTTAAGTTACTCTTGTAGTCTGTGTATTACTTCGCTATACAACCCACAGACTTTACAGTTCAGGAGTACTGTCTAAGGTGGACTGGAGTGAGTGGGCCACGCCCATTGTTCCCGTCATGAAGCGTTCATCGAGTAACAAGCCAGGGGAACCGGGGAAGGTCCGCATCTGTGGAGACTTCAAGATCACGGTTAATCCGGTTCTTCACACGGTGCAATATCCGCTTCCGCGGATTGAGGATATCTTTGCTTCATTGTCTGGCGGGAAACACTTCACCAAGATAGACCTGGCGCAAGCGTACTTACAGATGGAAGTTGAGGAAGAGTCGCGCCAGTATCTCACAATCAACACGCACAGAGGCTTGTATCGGTATAATAGACTGGTTTTTGGAGTGGCTTCGGCTCCAGCAATTTGGCAGAGGGCCATGGAGCAGGTATTACAGGGAATTCCAAGCACTCAATGTTACTTGGACGATATCCTGATTACAGGAGATGACGATGAGGAACACCTTGCAAATTTGAAACTGGTGCTCACCAGATTGAAGGAATATGGACTTCGAGTTAATCGCCAGAAATGTGAGTTCTTTCAGAAACGGATCTCGTACTGTGGTCATGTCATTGACCAGGAGGGGCTGCACAAGTCACCTGACAAGATCGAAGCTGTTGTGAAGGCTCCCGCTCCGGAAAATGTATCCCAGTTGAGGTCGTTCCTAGGGTTGATTAACTATTACCATAAGTTTCTGCCAAATCTATCCACGGTGCTGCACCCGCTGAACGCTCTTTTGCAGAAAGAAGTACCATGGAAGTGGAGCGAGGGCTGTAAGAAGGCCTTTCGCAAAAGCAAGGCATTGATCACCTCAGAGGAAGTGTTGGCTCACTTCAACCCAACGCTACCTATTCGTTTAGCTTGTGATGCTTCTCCTTATGGTATTGGAGCAGTACTCTCACACAAGTTGCCAAATGGCTTGGAAAGGCCAGTCGCATTTGCATCCAGATCATTGACCTCCGCTGAGCGCAACTATGCTCAGATAGATAGGGAGGCTCTCAGCCTTGTGTGGGGAGTAAAGAAGTTTAATCATTACCTGCAGGGCCAGAAGTTTACACTGCTGACAGACCACCAGCCGTTGGTATCCATTTTTAACCCTAAGAAGGGTGTTTCGGTGATGACAGCACAGAGGCTCCAGAGATGGTCCCTTTTCCTAGGGGCACATCAATATCAGATAGAATTCAAAGGTACAAAGCAGCATGGTAATGCTGATGGGCTGTCGCGCCTGCCACTACCTACTGAGGAGGAGGCACCGACGGTTGACCCGGTGGAGTTATTTCACTCGACCATCATCGAATGTTTACCTGTCACCAATGCAAATATTGAAAGGGAGACTAGGAATGACCCGACACTGTCCCGGGTCTACGAATTGACAGTAAAGGGATGGCCAGCCCATGGTGATCCACTGTTACCGGCATTCTCAGCAAGACGAGAACAGCTGTCCATCTGTCAGGGAACATTGATGTATGGAACAAGGGTGATTATCCCTCCTAAGTTAAGAGAGAGAGTTCTAAAAGAACTACATGAAGGTCATCTGGGGGGGGTCAAGATGAAAAGCCTTGCTAGGGCTTATGTGTGGTGGCCGGGTATCGACCAACAGATGGAGGATCTGACAAAAAGCTGCTCAGGGTGCCAAAAAGTCCAAAATGCACCTCCAATTGCACCGCTGCATCCATGGGAATGGCCATCAACCCCATGGCAACGTGTACATATTGACTTTGCTGGTCCATTCATGGATTCCATGTTTTTAATTGCGGTGGACGCACATTCTAAATGGCCAGAAGTAATTAAAATGACTACCACTACCTCGGAGAAGACGATCGCGGTGCTAAGAACGATATTTGCAAGAAATGGATTGCCAGAGCAAATATGTTCAGACAACGGACGACAGTTCGTGTCAGAGGAATTCCAGAAATTCCTGAAGAAGAATGGGGTGAAACATTATGCCTCTGCCCCATATCATCCAGCTACGAATGGGCTGGCCGAGAGGTTTGTACAGACGTTCAAAAAGGCAATAAGGGCCATGAGCGAAGATCAGATTCCACTGCAACACAAGGTGGACAATTTCCTACTGGCATATCGAAACGCCACCCATGCAACAACAAACCAAAGTCCTGCCATGATGTTCTTTAACAGGAGGTTGCGGTCCAGGTTGGACTTGTTAAAACCAAATGTGCGGAGGGAAGTCGAAAACAAACAGTTCCAGCATATCAATAACAAGCCCACTCGGAGTTTTGAAATAGGACAACCGGTGTTAGCCAGGGACTATAAAAATGAAAAATGGCAATCTGGAACAATTCGGGCCAGACAAGGACCCCTGATGTACACGGTCGATGTTGGTGAAAATGTAATACGGCGTCATGCTGACCAACTGGTGGGATTGAGAACAAGGGTCGAGCCCATGGTTACGACAGAGACAACCGTGGAGGAAGTTAGTGAACCTGAAGCATCTACCTCAGAAGTGAATATACCTGATGATGATGATGATGTCCTATCCATAGGGAATCAACTAGATGAGTCACCCCAGCAATGAGAACCAGAGACCCCTGAAAGGCGTTATCCGTCTCGGATCAGGAGGCATCCTCAGAGACTGAATCTGTGAACTGTTTTACATGAAGTTGTGTATATATGTTATTATGTTATGTTAATGGGGAATATATACTGTTAAGCTAAAAAGGGAGGATTGTGGTGTATGTAACCGTTCCACCTTTAAGAGAACTATTTTAAGAGATGCACTACTTTATCTTGGCTGCTGTATACTGTAATACCGGCTGTGTAATGATTTATTGGGCAGTTCAGCCCTGACCTTCGACTAGTAAAGACCTGTTAAAGTTATTCTTGTGGTCTGTGTGCAGTGATTCATATTAACCATAACTGGAACACACAGACTTAACACCAGCCGCTAAATTCAGTTACTGCCCCGGAGAGGAAGTGGAGTGCTTCCGTTAAAGGGGAGGGACACTGCGAGCTCTGCAGGCCATTTGATGGCCTCCACTAGCCCACCAGGGCGGTGTGGTGCCGTGGCTGCAGCCCGGCACCAAGACGCCGTGCTGGGCTATGTGACGGTGGCCACGGACCATTAACGTTAGTGGTTCTATGTAGGGACTGATCACTAAAGAAGCCGTGCAGGGATTGAAGTCAGCACCATTATATATGGCGTCATAAGGACCTTAGAGGAGAAAAATAGATTGCAGGCAAATCTATATGTGACGTGGATTGGGCCGGTATCTGACAAATGTTTCTTAATATTAATAAATACAGCGTTATGTGCTTGGGTCGGGGCAACTCGAGCATGTATGCACCATGTAGGGCTGTGTGCCCAAAGCTGCTGAGTGACAGAAAGACCTGAGTGTTACAGAGCATGATTCACTGAAGGTTCATGATGTGCCATGAGGCTATTGCAAAAACTAATGGAGTGTTAGGATGTATTGTCTTTGTGCCTTCTTTCCTTTCTATTGTTCTTGCCTCCTTACTGGACCATTCCAGTCTCTGTTGTCTACTGTGGCTCCAGGCTTTCTTTTAATGATAAATCATAGCAAATACATATCATGTTCTCAGTGCAATTTCATTAATATTGAACCAATGGTCATCTTGTAAATAAATTATTATAAATATATAATACAGCATTTTACATGTTCTGTGGCTTTGTGCATTTTGCTAGATCACTTTAAAATATTCAGCATTAAAGTGTAAAGAAAACACGTTTTATGGTGTGAAACAATGAAAACTTCGCATAATTTGAAAGCTGGATTGGATGGTTAACATTTCTTAAAGCTATAGCTCATCAAGAAAAATAACAAACCTTTTTAGGCTATCAGGGGTACAGAGATGGGGAGCGTCGCCTATCTGAAGACCTCAGGTTTTTGGTGTGTCAGTGTATCTGTAGGTTTAAAAGGTGTGGGCCAGTGGAGATCCAATCTATTTTCTAAAAACGATGTATACCAAGAAAAACAAATCAGCTCAGGATCCTGGCCAACCACATAGAAACATAGAACATAGAAAACTAGGCTCAGGAGTAGGCCATTCGGCCCTTCGAGCCTGCTCTGCCATTCAATATGATCATGGCTGATCATCTGTATCAATACCATATTCCCGCTCTCTCCCCATACCCCTTGATGCCTACATGCTCTATACACAAGGCCAATGACTATCATCTGGTACAATGATTCAGCAAATTTCAGCTCAGCTTTCACTGCTGAACCGTCTGACTGGCAGATGCTGAGTATCTTTTGAGGCTGAACTTTTTTTTATCATGTTTGAAGTGATAAACATGCACTTTATAGTTTAAGGCATGTCATATATACTGCACATAAACAAGTCTGCGAGTGCATGATCAGAGCAAATTCAATTATCAATCACATTCACATTGTGCCAGCTTGGCACCATTTGAGCACCATGGCCGTAATTTTTCAGGGGGTCAGCGGGTGCATGTGGTGATGAAGGAATAAGCAATAAGCTATAAGCCATAGTCAGAAAAATACACCATCCTATGAACAGAATTCTGACTTTATTAAAACATGACAAATTGGGCTTGAAAATCTGGAAGCCTCAACAATCTAAAGTTGTAAACAGCATACAGGCTTTTGAGATCAGATAAGTTATTGACACTGAGACAATAGCCTTATTGACGTAGAGGGTTAAAGGTTCCAGAAAGTCTGAAGCCTTGGAAAGAACACAATGGAATACCCTGTTTAGGTGTCTTAAACCAACACCTCGGAAAGAATCACATAAGATAAAGAAACATATGCCTTCGTAAACATAACATCAAATGAAACATGGAGACACGAGTCTGTAATACAACCAACTAAGGTAACTAAAAAGACAATGGTGCAACCAGCTGAGGTGTTCTAAATGCAAAAGATACAAACAGAAGACCTTCGTAAGAATGACATCAAATAGATGCAATGCTGTTATATTGTTTTTGTGTTAAGCTTGAGACACCTACACAAGAGGCATAATTCTTAATGCTACAAGCTGAACTAACTGTAAAAATAGAAGGGGTCAACAGAAAAATGACTAGAGATAATTAGCTTACATCAGCAGAAAACGTCAAAGGACATACCACTGAAAAAGGGTATAAAAATTAGACTTTCAAAAGGGACGACAGATTCGCTTGAAGGGGCAAAGCGATTCTCAGGCTTCATAATCATAATCATAATCAACTTTATTGTCATTGTTAGTGCACAAGTGCAGTACAACGAAATGTAGGCTTGCGGCTCCCGAGATTGTACATTTAGATTAAGACATTTAAACATTCAACATACATTTGGCTTGTAATACATTAACATAAACATAACCATAATAAAGTGCATTGGCAGATGTAATGATATCAGCAAATAGTGATGTTATTTGCCTGTTTGATTATCATGCCTTACCAGCATATTTGCCTGTTTGATTATTTATGCCTGACCAGCAGAGGGCATGTGAGACAGAGAGAGAGAGTTTAGTTTTAGTTTCGTTTTAGAGGGATCTCTAGCATGGTGTCTCCTGTAATGCTGTTAAAAAGAGTTGAACAAACTTTAGATTAAAAGACATTCTCTTTCATAAATGTCTCGTCATTGAACCCACAAAGAAATCAATACATGGTGTCAGAACCGGGATTGAAAGAGATGAAGAGGAAAAATCTGAAGTTAAATCAGCTCTCCACATTTTAGCAAGCCAAAAGAGAACATCGTTACTTACCATTGGAGAATAGCTAACGAAGTGAAAAATGGAAGGTTTGCACCCACCGGCGAAGCTTCAGTTGACAGGTAATGTGGCTGAAAATTGGAGGAGATTCAAACAACGTTTGGAGTTGTATTTAGCGGCAATCGGAGCTGACGAGAAAGGTGATAAAATGAAATCGTCAGTGTTCTTACATGTCGTGGGTGATGAAGCGCTGGAAGTGTATAATAACTTCACATTCGCTGCTGATGGTGACAAAATGAAGCTAGATAAAATAATGGAACAGTTTGAGGCCTACTGTATACCTAAACGTAACGTGATGTTTGAGAGGCACAGATTTTTCACATGTGTACAGAAAACGGGAGAGACTATTGATCAGTATGTGACTGAACTGAGAAACCGAAGCAAAACATGTGAATTTGGGGGACTGACAGACTCGCTGATAAAAGACAGACTAGTGTCATGGAAAAAGACAAAGACAGCCCGGAAATAAGGGTTCTAAATTGGGGAAAGGCCGATTTTAATATGATAAGGCAGGATCTGGCCAAAGTGGACTGGGAGCAGCTACTTATAGGAAAATCCACATCAAAGCAGTGGGAGACTTTCAGAAGGGAAATAGAGAGAGTACAACGCCAACATGTTCCTGTAAAGGTCAAGGGTGGGACCAACAAGCAAAGGGAGCCTTGGATGACAAGGGATATACAAAAATGCATTAGGAAAAAAAGGGGGGCTTTTGGCAGTTACAAAAGACTAAAGATGGAGGAAGCCCTAGAGGAGTATAAAAAGTGCAGGGGCATACTTAAAAAAGAAATTAGGAGGGCAAGGAGGGGCCATGAAATAACACTGGTGAGCAAAATAAAGGAAAATCCCAAGATGTTTTATAAGTATATTAAGGGCAAGAGGATAACCAGGGAAAGGGTAGGGCCCATTAGGGACCAAAGTGGCAATCTGTGTGTAGAGCCAGATGATGTAGGCGGGGTTTTAAATGAATTTTTTGCATCTGTGTTCATTATGGAGAAAGACGATGTAGACATAGAAATCGGGCAAGGGGACTGTGACATACTTGAACATATTAGCATCGAGAGGGAGGAGGTACTAGCGGTTTTAGCAGGCCAAAAAGTGGATAAATCCCCAGGCCCGGACGAGATGTATCCCAGGCTGTTGTGTGAGGCAAAGGAGGAGATTGCAGGGGCTCTGACACAAATTTTCAGAACCTCTCTGGCCACAGGGGATGTACCAGAGGACTGGAGAACAGCTAACGTAGTACCATTATTCAAGAAGGGTAGCAGGGATAAACCAGGGAATTACAGGCCAGTGAGCCTAACATCTGTGGTAGGGAAATTATTGGAAAAAATTCTGAGGGACAAAATTAGTCTCCACTTGGAGAGGCAAGGATTAATCGGGGATAGTCAGCATGGCTTTGTCAGGGGTAAATCATGTCTGACCAATCTGATTGAATTTTTCGAGGGGGTGACTAGGTGTGTGGATGAGGGAAATGCTGTGAATGTGGTTTACATGGATTTTAGTAAAGCTTTTGACAAAGTCCCGCATAGGAGACTGGTCAAGAAGGTAAGAGCCCATGGGATCTGTGGTGTATGTAACCGTTCCACTTTTAAGAGAACTATTTTAAGAGATGCACTACTTTATCTTGGCTGCTGTATACTGTAATACCGGTGGTGACCACACCGGTATATAAGTGCTGTGTAATGATTTATTGGGCAGTTCAGCCTGACCTTCGACTAGTAAAGACCTGTTGAATTTATTCTTGTGGTCTGTGTGCAGTGATTCTTATTAACAATAACTAGAACACACAGACTTAACAGGATCCAGGGTGCCTTGGCGCATTGGATCCTAAACTGGCTGAGTGGCAGGAGGCAGAGGGTGGTGGTCGAAGGTTGCTTTTGTGACTGGAAGCCTGTGTCCAGTGGGGTACCTCAGGGATCGGTGCTGGGACCCTTGCTGTTTGTGATCTACATAAATGATTTGGATGAGAATGTAAAAGGTATGATCAGTAAGTTCGCAGATGACACGAAAATTGGTGGGGTAGTAAATTGCGAGGAGGAAAGCCTCAGGCTACAGGACGATATAAACGGGTTGGTCAGATGGGCGGAAAAGTGGCAAATGGAATTTAACCCTGAAAAGTGCGAGGTGATGCATTTTGGACGGACAAATAAGGCAAGGGAATACACAATGAGTGGTAGGACCCTAGGAAGTACAGAGGGTCAGAGGGACCTTGGTGTACATGTACATAGATCCCTGAAGGCAGCGGAACAGGTAGATAAGGTGGTTAAAAAGGCATATGGGATACTTGCCTTCATTAGCCGAGGCATAGAATGTAAGAGCAGGGAGGTTATGATGGAGCTGTACAAAACGCTGGTGAGGCCACAGCTGGAGTACTGTGTGCAGTTCTGGTCGCCTCACTATATGAAGGATGTGATTGCTTTGGAGAGGGTGCAGAGAAGATTCACCAGGATGTTACCTGGGATGGAGCGCCTCAGCTATGAAGAAAGACTAAACAGGCTGGGGTTGTTTTCCTTGGAGCAAAGAAGGCTGAGGGGGGATCTGATTGAGGTGTACAAAATGATGAGGGGCATAGATAGGGTAGATAAAGAGGAACTTTTCCCCTTATTAGGGGGGTCAATAACAAGGGGGCATAGATTCAAGGTAAGGGGCAGGAGGTTTAGAGGGGATTTGAGGAGGAACTTTTTCACCCAGAGGGTGGTTGGAATCTGGAACTCACTGCCTGAAAGGGTGGTAGAGGCAGGAACCCTCATAACATTCAAGAAGCATTTGGATGAGCACTTGAAATGCCATTGCATACAAGGCTATGGACCAAATGCTGGAAAATGGGATTAGACTGGACAGGGATTGATGGTCAGCGCAGACACGATGGGCCGAAGGGCCTCTTTCTGTGCTGTATAACTCTATGACTCTTTGACTCTATGACTCTGGTGTGTGGTATTCCAGATAATGGTCTAAGGGAAAGACTGCTAAGAGAGCAAGATCTAGACCTGGGAAAAGCCATAGCACTGTGTAGGGCTACAGAGACTGTGAAGTCGCAGGCAAAGGAGCTGTTCAGTGACAGTAGCTGCAATGTGGATGCAGTGAGAATGAACGGACACAAACCGTTTAACAAAAAGAGCGCCAATGTGAAAAAAGAGGCGTGGCCAGCGAACAAAAATGAAAGGGGCAATCGAAAGTCATGTAGTCGATGCGGTACACAGCATACACCAAAAAAGTGTCCAGCATATGGTAAAAAATGCAATAGTTGCAACAAAAACAACCATTATGCCCGTTGCTGCAAGAACCAAGCGCAACAAAGCAAGGTCCATGCAGTAGATGAAAGCGAGATAGAGGAGTTCTATGTAGATGTTGTGTCTGAAAACAAAAAAGAAAAAAGAGACTGGATGTTGACACTAAAAGTGAATGACATACATATTCCATTTAAATTGGATACTGGAGCACAAGTTAATGTGATATCAGAGACTGATTTTAAGAAAATTAGACCCAGACCAAAGATACATGGAATAAAAGTGAAAGTGACAGGATACTCAGGTACTGATATACCAGTGAAAGGAAGATGCATTGTCAAAGTGACACACAAGGACAGAGAGCACACGTTAGCATTAATCGTGGTGCCAAAGGATGTGCAAGCCATACTAGGTTTAAAAGCCTGTGAGAGACTGAACCTGGTAAAGAGAGTCCTCGTTGTGGAAAGCGAAGGAGAGACAGTCTATGATGAACTCATGAAAGAGTACAATGACCTATTTAAGGGTCTAGGCTGCCTTCCAGGAGAACACACGATCAGAGTAGATAAAAGTATGCCAACGGTCATACATCCATGCAGAAAAGTTCCGTTTGCTCTTCAAAAGCAACTGAAGGCAGAGTTGGACAGGATGGAAAGCCTGAACGTGATTCAGAAGATAGATGAGCCAACTGAGTGGGTGAGTTCCCTTGTCGTTGTGGACAAAAAGAATGGAAAGCTCAGAATTTGCCTGGATCCAAGAGATCTGAACAGAGCAATAAAGAGAGAGCACTTCAAGCTTCCTACACGTGATGAAATCATGTCACAATTTGCAAATGCAAAGTATTTCAGCAAGTTAGATGCATCATCAGGATTTTGGCAGATGAAACTGGACGAAGCAAGTTCAAAACTGTGCATGTTCAACAGTCCATTTGGCAGATACAGATTCCTAAGGTTACCATTTGGCATTGCCTCAGCTCCTGAAGTGTATCACAAAACTATCCATATGGTCTATGAGCACCTGGAGGGAGTTGATACATCAATGGATGACATCATAGTATGGGGAACCACGAGAACTGAGCATGACGAGAGACTGAAAAAAGTGCTGGAAGCAACAAGGAAAACAAACCTGAAGCTGAATAGAGAGAAATGCCAGCTCGGGGTAACAGAACTGACATTCGTGGGAGATATCCTTAGCAGTGAGGGCATCAGACCAGATCCCAGAAAGGTGTCCGCCATTGAGAATATGCCACAGCCACAATGCAAAAAGGATGTGCAGAGGTTTAATGGAATGATCAACTACATGGGTAAATTCATATCCAACCTCTCAGAAAAGATGGCGCCACTGAGAAGACTAACTGAAAAGAACATAGAATGGGAATGGAATCATGAGCATGAGAAGTCATGGAGCGATCTAAAGAAACTTCTCACAGAGGAACCAGTTCTGAGGTTTTATGACCCAGCGAGACCCATCAAGATATCATCAGATGCATCACAGAGTGGGCTCGGTGCCGTTCTTCTGCAAAAATATGACTACTGGCAACCTATTGCATATGCATCGCGCTCAATGACAGACGCGGAGACGCGATATGCTCAAATAGAAAAGGAGCTGCTCAGCATCACATACGCCTGTGAAAGATTTCACCAGTTTGTGGCAGGACAAGCAATCAGTGTAGAGACTGACCATAAGCCCTTGATTGCATTGTTCCAAAAGCCACTAAATAGCTGTCCGCTTAGAATACAAAGAATGATGATCAGGCTGCAACGCTATACACTGAATGTTGCGTACACACCGGGTAAGCTGATGTATACAGCAGACACGTTGTCCAGAGCTGTTGACCCAAGTGAGCCCGCAAACACCAAAATGGATGAAAAAGTGAACGCCTACGTGGACATGATCACAAGTGCACTGCCCATAGCAGATGCAAAAATGGAGCTCATAAAGACTGAGACAAACAAAGATGAAACAATGAGACGACTGCGGAAAAGCATCTTGGATGGATGGCCCAACATGAAGCAAGACTGCTCACCTGACATAGCAGAATACTGGAACTGCAGGGCGGAACTATCAGAGGTCGAAGACATCATCTACAAAGGAAGTAAAATAGTTATCCCAAAGAGTCTGAGAAAAGAGATGCTAAAAAGGATCCATGGAGGACATCTGGGAATCGAAAAGTGTAAGAAAAGAGCACGAGAGGTGATGTACTGGCCACGAATCAACCAAGATGTGACAAATGAGGTGTCAAACTGCACACTATGCCTGAAATATCGAGCAAGCAATCCGGTAGAACCACTAAAGCCACACCCAGCACCAGACAGACCTTACCAGAAGGTAGGCGCTGACCTATTCGTATGTCAAGGGAAGGACTATCATGTTGTCACAGACTATTACTCCCTGTATCCAGAGGTTTGTAGACTGTACACCACCACTGCAGATGCTGTGATAAGATGTATGAAAGCCATATTCTCCAGACATGGCGTGGCAAGCGAGGTCTTCACAGACAACGGACCCCAGTTTTACAATGCAAGTTTCCGACACTTTGCCAAAGAGTGGGACTTTGTCCACACAACGTCAAGTCCTCACTTTCCACAGTCCAATGGACTAGTGGAAAAATCGGTCCAGACAGTGAAAAGACTGATGTACAAGGCAAAAGACAGTGGAACTGACTTCTACCAGACCATGCTTGTATACCGCACAACGCCGCTCGAGTGTGGTATGTCACCAGCCCAACTCCTTATGGGACGTCTGCTAAGGTCAAACCTACCCATCCCGGAGAACCTCCTGAAAACAAAAGAGGGGGAGAAAGTGAGGAAGTTCAAAGAACAACAGAAAGAAAAGCAAAAGTACTACTATGACAGAGGAACACAAAACCTACCTGAACTCCACACTGGTGACCAAGTAAGGTTCAAAGACAAAACAAACATATGGGCCTAGAAATTCAGTGGGCTTTGCGCCCAGTCTGCAAACTTCGGGCGAACTTCATTGACGCGCTAATTGCGGCGGTAGCCGTTAGCGCTGCGCCGCCACCGATGACGTCATCGGTGTGCGCAGCGCCCCGGTACCACCCCGACACCGGCCCGACCCCCATCTTCAGTAGCGGCCGCCTCTTCCGTGGCGGCCGCTAATAACATTCGGAGACCGGGTCCGTACAGCAGCCTTCGTGGGGCGCTTTAAGGTGGAGGTGCGGCCGGCCGCTTTTTCGGCGGCCGCCTGCCCGCACCTCCTTCCCCGGCCTCCTCCACCCTCCCCCCTCCGCGGCATTGCCGGCTGGTTTCCGGGAGCCTGGCACTTCTCTGTTGTGCCGGGCTCTTTTGCTGGCACTCGCGATCGGGGCCCCGGCTGCTGCAGGCACCTCCCCCTTAAGAGAGGGAGGAAGGCCTGCAGTACCGCAGCCTGCCGCTCCGCTGCGGGTGGCGCTGCGGCCACTAGCGCGCCGATATTCAGTTTCAGCGCCCCAAGCGGGGGCAGCCACACCCTTGAACAGCGGCCGTCCTCGACTTTGGGCGCTGAAACTGAATATCGGCTGGGCGCGAGTGGCTCCGCGCCCAGCGGTAAATTCTGGCCGCCAGCGAGCTGGCGGGGCTATAGCTAATTTCTAGGCCACGGACTCAGAAGGGAACTGTCCTGAGTGAAGTACAACCAAGATCATACACCGTTCAGACAGATGAGGGTGCTGTTCTGTGTAGTGTATGTAACCGTTCCACCTTTAAGAGAACCGTTCCACCTTTAAGAGAACTATTTTAAGAGTTGCACTACTTTATCTTGGCTGCTGTATACTGTAATACCGGTGGTGGCCACACCGGTATATAAGTGCTGTGTAATGATTTATTGGGCAGTTCCGCCCTGACCTTCGACTAGTAAAGACCCGTTAAAGTTTACTCTTGTGGTCTGTGTAGTAATTCTCAATATAACACACAGACTTAACAGTGGCGACGAGTACGATCTTACCCTGCGGCAGAGATACATCCAAGGCAGTTTAACGGGCGTCGAGAGGAGGCATCCGTCCTCATCATTCTGCTGAGAGAAGACTCGGGTCTGCAGAGCACAGGAAGAATTCTGACACGAAGCCTTCCATCAGCAACAGGCAGTGATCATCCCTTCTATCACGGTGGTGGGTAAGCCGATCAGCGACGAGCAGCAAGTCGGCCACGTTGACTGTGAAGTAGGGGAGGGAAAAACGGAGGATAAGGGCGGAGAACTCGACCACGGCCGGGGAAAAGAGCCGGACAGAAGTCGGGGCCAGGGGCGCTGAGACCAGGGCAGCGTAAGGCACAGAAGCCGCGGTGAATGCAAACGCAGCTGGTGTGAGAGACCGGGCTACAAGCGGGCTGGGAGACGCAACAGCGTCGAGAGAGAGCTCGACCGCGATCGGTGAAAAAGGCCGGGCAGCTACCGAGGCCGCGAGGTGCAGCGACCGGGACAGCGTAAGGCGCGGGAGAAAATAGCGGGCTGGGAGGCGCAACAGCGTCGAGAGAGAGCTCGACCGCGACCGGTGAAAAAGGCCGGGCAGCTACCGAGGCCGCGAGGCGCAGCGACCGGGACAGCATAAGCGCGGGAGAAAATAAAACAAAAAAACCGCGGAGAACTCAGCCGCAGCCGGGGGAAAGGACCGGACTGCAGGAGGGGCTGGGAGGCACGATTTGAAAACCGCTGGGGAGGGCGAACGCAGCAATACGGCAATCGCCATTACAGCCAGCGGGGGAGAAAGGCAAATGCGGGAAGCCGCCATTTTCGTAGGCGGGGGAAGAAGACAAGCGCGGGAAACCGCCATTTTGGTAAAAAAATAATAAAAGAAAAATTTCTTTTTGTTCTCAAGAAGGTTGCAAAGATGCCTAAGCGTGGTAACATCAACGATTTCGATCCCGATGTTGAAGATTGGGCCACGTATGTAGAACGCATAGAGATATATTGTAAGGCAAATAAAATATCAGATGAAGATAAAGCACTAACCTTACTAAACTCAATGGGTGCGAAGACATACGGGCTATTGAAGCATCTTCTATCACCAGCTAAACCAGCGGATCAGACTTTCGCTAAAATTGTTGCTGTCCTGAAAAATCATTTGAACCCCACACCGCTAATGTTAGCGGAACGATTTAAATTTTATGCGAGAACGCAATTGAAAGAGGAAAGCAACGCGGAGTATTTAATTGAACTGCGTAAGCTAGCGAAATACTGTCAGTTTGGGGCAAGTCTGACAGAGGCACTGAGAGACAAATTCGTGTGTGGATTGTCGAAAGAAGGAACACAAAAGCGGCTGCTTGAAGAGAATGATCTTACACTTGATAAGGCTGTCACTATTGCAGCATCGCACGAAGCCGCAGCGAGAGGCACTGCAGAAATGCAGCTGAAGGCAGTGCTACTCAGCGTAGATCAAATGGCTTTGGGTACAACGAAATGTTATCGTTGTGGAAAGAGAACACACGATCAGAACCAATGCTGGTTTAAAAACCAGGAATGTAAAAAATGTGGCAAGCTTGGTCACATAGCTAAAGTATGCCGGTCAGGAAAGAAGACCAGCAACAAAAAGTCACCGCAGGAAAAGTGCAGAAAGGTACATAAGGTGGCTGAGAAGAGTTCGGATGAACAGAATTCGGACTCAGACTCCAACAGCAAGGAACTGGGTAGTCTGAGAATTCACAATGTGAGTAAGGAAGCTGACCGACAAACTATCTGGGCCACACTGCAGATAGCAGGAGTCCACATGAAGATGGAATTGGACACCGGATCGGCGTTGACGGTCATGAATAAGCAAGATTACAAAAGGTTATTCAAACATATTCCCCTACGGGATACGAAGATAGTATTGCAGACATACACGGGGCAAAGAGTATACCCCATCGGAAAGATAAAAGTCAAGGTGGTACACCAGGGTAAAGAACACCAAGGAATGGACATATATGTACTACCTGAGGGAGGTCCACCACTTCTGGGACGGGAGTGGATCAGGAAAATAAATATGGACTGGCACTCCCTAAAAGCAATAACGGTAGTTTCCGGAAAAAACAAAGATGTCAAACCTGCACGATTGTCCAGAATATTGGATGAGGGCCTATGCAGCAGTGACAGTGACAAAGCAGAGAGTGAGAACTCGGTGAAGATAATCAGCTCAGACTCTGGAACTGATGATGGTAAGACCAGCCCATGTGCAAAAGACAAGTCTAAAATGGACTTGCAGACTAATGATGGAAAAACGAAGCAGTGCATAAATGCTTCAGAAGAGAAAAAGTATCAGAACAGAATTCCACTGAACAACAACAACATAGTTTGACAGAGAATTCTGAGTCTGTCCAGTCTACAGACATGCACATTTCTGAGGAACACCGGGCTCGAACTCAACTCAATTTCAAACTACAACAGCAATTAGAACAAATGATTCGCCATTTTGAGCAAGAGATGAATGCAAAGAAAAAGTTCTTTGACACAGAGTGGGAGAATCTGGAAAGACAGCAGAAGCAGCTGATTGAGAAAATGGAACAGGAACACACAAACCGTCTGCGCGATGAGGCCAAACGAATCAAAGCTGAGCAAGAAAGGGAATATGTCAAATTCATCGATCAGTTGAAAGCTAAGAAGAAAGAGCACCCTTTTGTGAGCGGTGTCAGCAGTAATAAGCCACTCAGGGAATTGGTGGCAGAGGCTAAAACTGAAGATGCTACAGAGATCAAGTTTGTTGCTGAAAGCGCTACTTCCAGAGCTTTGCTTCGAATTAAAGAATTGCCAGTTAAAATTGTGAAACCCTTAAGAGAGAAGATTGGCATGGAGAAACATCGTGTCATTTTCGAATGCAAGGTTTCCAGGCCAAATGCTGCTGTCAAGTGGTATTACAAAGACAAAGAGATTCATCCCAGTAATAAATATGAGATTGTGAGTGAAGATGTGTACAGGAAGCTCGTTATTAATAATGTCACTTTTGAAGATGAAGGCAACTACATGTGCGATGCCATAGATGACCAAAGCACAGCAAAGTTATATGTAGAAGAGCAATCAATTGCCATCATTAAACCCATATGTGATGTGGAAGTGACAGAGCCAAGTGACGCCATTCTTGAGTGTGAGTTTTCAGTTGCTGACGTGAAGCCTCCAAAATGGATACTAAATGGTGAAATTCTTCATGCTTCTGAAGATGTGGACATTGAGCATCGTGGCACTATTCATCGTCTCACTCTGAAAAAAAACAACTTGTAAGATGACCGGCTTGCTGCAGTTTATCGCAGGGAAATCAAAATCTGAGGCGAGGCTGACTATTAAAGAGCCTCCGTCAAAGGTAGTCAAAGAACTACAAAACATTACAGTGGAAGAGAAGCATTCTGCTACTTTGAGCTGTGAGTTTACACCTACTTCCAAGATGGTCAGATGGTACAAAGACCAGAGCTTAATCGAATCTTCTGACCGATACAAATTTAAACAAAATAAGAAAGTGATAGAACTTACCATTACAAATCTCACACCCAAAGACTCTGGTGAATATAGCTGCAAATCAAGTAATGCACAGACCACAGCCACACTCACAGTTGAAGCGCCAAAAATAGAAATAATAAAACATTTGGAGGACGTAGATACTGAGGAGGACAGCAATCTAGTATATTCATGTGAGTTGTCCCATGATGATGAAGATGATGACTCATCTGAACCATTATCACCCCTACCAGGTCACGCACGTGGTCCCTCCGAACTGAGCCAAATCAGTCTGGAAGCAGAAAAACTTCCCAAGGTACTCGAGCCTTTAGAAGTCAACAATGCTGGTTCTGAAGTTACGAAAATTCAAGCTGTTAAGTCCAGTGAAGGACTATTAGATAAGTCACCCCAGCAACGAAAACCTACTACACCACCGGAAACTACTACACCACCGAGGCGCTATCCGGACCGAGTCAGGAGGCGCAGGAGGCGCTGCCTCAGAGACTGAATCTGTGAACTGTTTTTACATGAAGTTGTGTATATATGTTATGATGTTATGTTTAATGGGAAATATATACTGTTAAGCTAAAAAGGGAGGATTGTAGTGTATGTAACCGTTCCACCTTTAAGAGAACCATTCCACCTTTAAGAGAACTATTTTAAGAGTTGCACTACTTTATCTTGGCTGCTGTATACTGTAATACCGGTGGTGACCACACCGGTATATAAGTGCTGTGTAATGATTTATTGGGCAGTTCCGCCCTGACCTTCGACTAGTAAAGACCTGTTAAAGTTTGCTCTTGTGGTCTGTGTAGTAATTCCCAATATAACACACAGACTTAACATTCTGAGAAGAAATCTTCGAGATCTTCTCATGGGACCAGCCACAGCAGGTCAAAAGACTGATACTGTTGAACAACCTGATCACACAGCGGGTCAAAAGACTGATACTGTTGAACAACCTGATCGCACAGCTGAGAAATCATCATCTGAGGCAACAACTCAGATTCAAGGACAATCAATCAGAAAATCCTCAAGACACGTGAAGCCTCCTGAGAGACTCATTGAGCAAATTTAAGGACTATTGTTATAGAAGGAAGTAATGTTATCTTATTCTTTCTTCAAGTTTTAGTGTATTTACCTATTTCATGTGAACACACAAAACAAGGTTAAAAAACCTTGAAATTGATAATGATAATGTAAGTTCATTAAGTGTTACAGTTAAAATGTAGAGTAATATAATGAAAACATGTTGTTAGATTAAAGTAAAATACTTTTGTTTTAAGAAAGGGAGATGTAATGATATCAGCAAATAGTGATATTATTTGCCTGTTTCATTATCATGCCTTACCAGCATATTTGCCTGTTTGATTATTTATGCCTGACCAGCAGAGGGCATGTGAGACAGAGAGAGAGAGTTTAGTTTTAGTTTCGTTTTAGAGGGATCTCTAGCATGGTGTCTCCTGTAATGCTGTTAAAAAGAGTTGAACAAACTTTAGATTAAAAGACATTCTCTTTCATAAATGTCTCGTCATTGAACCCACAAAGAAATCAATACAGCAGATGTGCAGGCTTTAGAGTTTATTTGTGGAGTTCAGTAGGATGACAGCCCTGGCAAAGAAGCTGTTCCTAAATCTGGTCGTACGGGTGCGAATGCATCTGTAGCGTCTCCCAGATGGCAGGAGGGTGAACAGACTGTGGCTGGGGTGGGTAGGGTCTTTGATGATGGACCGTGACCTCCGTAAACAGCGTTTCTGGTATATGTGCTCTATGGTCGGTAGCCGGGTGCCGGTAATGCATTGGGCAGTTTTGACTACCCGCTGCAGGGCTTTCCGGTCATAGTAGCTACAGCTGCCTTACCATACTGTGATACAGTTTGTCAGGATGCTCTCTATTGTGCAGCGGTAAAAGTTAGAGAGGATCAGGGGTGACAGGTTACATCCCTTCAGCCTCCTTAGGAAATATAGGCGCTGCTGGGCCTTCTTCACCAGAGAGGAGGTATTGAGGGACCAGAGGCAAGCTCTGTAAGTCTTCAACTCTTTGTATCTCGGGGATCAAAAAGGTACTTGTATTTGATTTTGGTGGATATCCTGGAATAAGACTAAGAAATGTGTAAGGAATTAGCACATGCTAGCAGGGTTGGGGTTATTGTCTCTGGCCAGTCAGAAGCCTCTGAGCTGCTCCAGGGACCCCTGTGCGGTTTTGAAGCGCTCCCCTATTCCTGGTTTTGACCGCCGGACTTATTCGGTAGTGATGTGGACAGAAAAACACTGAGACTCATGGTTTGGGTGCAAAACAGACCAGTATTTATTGAAACAAAAAGAAAGAAACAACTTAAACTGTAATCGATACAGCACTTATGCCTGGTACAACACTTTTGCTTAATGCAGTACACTTAGAGTCCACTAGAGTGCTCTCTGCTAGTGCAACACTCCTTTTATTAAAATACAGCACCCTTAAATACAGCTGCCCAGTGTCCACTGGAGCACTTCTCTGCTCAGTGCAACACTCCTTTTATTAAAATACAGCACTTTTAAATACTGAAGCACCTTGCTCACTACAGCACCTTTGCTTAGTGGCTTTTACTTAAAACAGCACTTTAGTACAGCTACTCTCAGTGTTCACTACAGCCTTATCTGCTAGTGCAACACTGTTACTCAAATAGGGGAGGAGAGAATGGACACAACGAGGGAAGATCGATTAAAATCACAGTTCTAACAAAATTCCCACTTAATTCCCACCCCTATACCTATTCTAATTTGCCTTGTAAAAGGCCAGAAAAATATATGCTCACCAATGAAAACGCCTTCCCCATGCCCTGCGATCTTTGATCTTCACTGCCCCGAAGTAAAAACACCCCAGTATTTTAAAAGTAAACTGCTGGTGTTCCACTTCTTCAGGCAGGCTCCCACGTTGTAGAGAGCACGGAGGCGAGGCCACAGAGAGAGAGATGGCTTCTGAAAAGCTATCTTTTATACCCCAATTTGGGGCTGAAATGTTCCCGCCCAGATCCGGATGTATCTGGGCTAAAACAAAAGGGATCCAAGCTGCCCCATTGTCTAGGATGGGTTTGGATGAATTACCCATTCGTTTAAACTGTTCCTTTTCAGTTTTAAATGTGTCTTCAATTGTCTGTGATGGGCTTTCGAATAAAGCTGCAGTGGTTTGAAATGTGTCCATTTCCTTGATTGCTTGAGTAAATAGCCTTGAAGGTATTGTAAACAGAAAGTCATTGTCCTTGTGGTCAGACTGAAACCAGTCTCAAGTGGTTAATCCTTTGTGTGGCAGTTTCTGTAAACACATCGATTGTCTCTGCAGGGAGGGGAAACTCCCTGAACTGCCTTTGATTGGCAGTCTGGTCAGCCATCTTTGATCTTCACCTTTTTCACAGATACACACACAAGCTGCCTTTTCAAGTCCTTTGTCTTTTGCCATGCGGTTTGGTGGCCATTTTGATCCCCTGGATTTTTAAAGGTATATTACCCAGGTATTCTTTAATCAAAATTAATCTTCAGAACTGTAGGAAATTTCAAAATTATTGCAAAATCCTACAAATGTAAAAATATAAAAAAGTTAAGATTTGAGAATAAGGATTTCTGATGATAAGAATTGTAAGCTTTTTGTATTTGGAACTGTTAATGTCGCCATTGAATCACCAACTGTAAACGGCATGGCGGTTCTTTAATAAATCTATATATTTTTTAGAAATGTCTCACATAGTACTTCTGTATCAAACTCACAACCTCAATCTCTGTACACTCTTTAGTGATGAATTGCAGAATTCTGGGGGAGTTTTCCGGACCCTCATAATATCCGGAAGGTTACAATCTAGCTAAACTTATTAAAAGTGCTATCTGGAGGATGGTAACATCTTCAGGTCATTCCTTTCCTTTAGGGAGAGATAGTCTGGACCTTTAGACCCAATTAAGCGTCTTTAGGATTTGGCTACTGCTAACTTTAGCTGAAAGTGAACGTCTGGGGAATATGCCTGATTTGGGGTAGCCCGAAAGGGGCTAGGACTAGTAATAATCCTTTCATGGTGGTGGGTCGGCTGGGCAAAAAATGTTTTTGACAGCGGGTCGGAAACCCCATACGAAGCAGCGTGGGAGGCAATTTAGATCATTAGCTGGATTATTAAGAGATAATTAACCAATAGTTTAACCTCTTTCACCATTGCCAGATCGCTTCTGTCATCTCAACCTCACCTGCCATCTATTCCATCAGCATTGGTGCCCTTGAAAAAACCTCAGCTTGGTCCTCAGAATTTTTTAAATTTTTTTATTCATTGATGGGATGTGGGCATCGCTGGCTGGCTAGGCCCATCCCTAATTGCCCTTGAGAAGATGGTGGTGAGCCGCCTTCTTGAACCGCTGCAGTCCATATGGTGTAGGTACACCCACAATGCTGTTAGGAAGGGAGTTCCAGGATTTTGGCCCAGCGACAGTGAAGGAACAGCGATACAGGTCCAAGTCAGGATGGTGTGTGGCTTGGAGGGGAACTTGTAGGTGGTGATGTTCCCATGCGTCTGCTGCCCTTGTCCTTCTAAGTGGTAGAGGTCGCGGGTTTGGAAGGTGCTGTTGAAGGAGCTTTGGCGAGTTGCTGCAGTGCATCTTGTAGATGGTACACACTGCAGTCACAGTGCGCCGGTGGTGGAGAGAATGAATGTTGAAGGTGGATGGAGTGCCAATCAAGCGGGCTGCTTTATCCTGAACGGTGTTGAGCTTCTTGAGTGTTGTTGGAGCTGCACTCATCCAGGCAAGTGGAGAGTATTCCATCACACTCCTGACTTGTGCCTTGTAGATGGTGGAAAGGCTTTGGGGAGTCAGGAGGTGAGACACTCGCCGCAGAATTCCCAGCCTCTGGCCTGCTCTTGTAGCCACAGTATTTATATGGCTGGTCCAGTTCAGTTTCTGATCAATGGTAACCCCCAGGATGTTGATAGTGGGGATTCAGCGATGGTAATGCCATTGAATGTCAAGGGGAGATGGTTAGAGTCTCGCTTGTTGGAGATGGTCATTGCCTGGCACTTGTGTGGTGCGAATGTTACTTGCCACTTGTCAGCCCAAGTCTGAATGTTGTCCAGGTCTTGCTGCATATGGACACGGACTGCATCAGTATCTGACGAGTCTCGAATGGTGCTGGACAGTGTGCAATCATCAGTGAACATCCCCACTTCTGACCTTATGATGGAGGGAAGGTCATTGATGAAACAGCTGAAGATGGTTGGGCCTAGGACACTGCCCTGAGGAACTCCTGCAGTGATGTCATGTGATTGAGATGAATGACCTCCAACAACCACAGCCAACTTCCTTTGTGCTAGGTATGATTCCAACCAATGGAGATTTTTCCCCTTGATTCCCATTGACTTCAGTTTTGCTAGGACTCCCTAGAATCCCACCACGATCAGCCCCAAAACCAGCATCAACAGGAACACCAGCAACACCAACCTTCTCCGCAATCAGCTGGTGCTGCACAGGACACAGGGCATCAGCACCCGACCACATTGCTGCCCGGGATGCCAGGGATGGCCTCACCATGGCCAGAATTACTTCACTTGATGCTGTACACCCTGGCTGCCACATAATGCGCCAGGAAGGCACCACCCCATAACAACACTATAAAGCATCCCTACAATGCTCAAGCCATTCCTTTCACACTCATCACCATTGCGGGGGGTTACCCTTATGTCTCACCATTCACTGCAACTCACTAATCCACTTCCAAAGGTGCACACAAATCTGTCCAAGAACACAAAGTGTTGAAGATAGGGATTTCAATGTTTGACAGCACATTAACAGAAACTTCACAGGAACATTGGCTAAAACACACAAGTACCTACCCTTGTGTGTTGTTAGTTGAAATGATTGGAGTAGGATGAGGGTGAGTGTGAGGGGTGGCTAGTGAGATGGGGAAGTGATAAAGTAGATAGCAAGGGATGGGTGGAGGTGCAAGGTATGTTGGGATAAGTAAGGATGTGCAGGAGTAGGGTCGGGAAGGCAGAGTGATGGGGATGTGATGAGTGGCACAGCAGGATGAGGCTGAGTGTGGCTTTGCAGTAACGTTTTGTGATTACTGAGATCATTGAAAGGTTGGCGCCACTGCAGCCTGGTCCTCCTGATGAATTCACTGCTTGTGTCCTCCTGTGCAATGTGCAACCAGGCTGCGTTGATCTGCCCATGGGAAGGGAAGAGATCCTCCCTGCGTGCTGTGACTCCCTCCATAAGCAAGTGACGTCATTAGACCCGCTTCCTTCAAATGGCCAGCAAACGCGCTGGGCGAGCTTAACAAGCCCAATCAGCATAAAATTATTTTCACAGACCGTGATGGAGCCAGCAGCGGGGTCGCACCCTGCCACCGACCCTGGCGCCCTGGACCCACCTCAGTAGGCAAAAGCGCAGTCCATGTTTCAATATTTACAAACCAGTTTTAACTGCCGACTTTCGTTAAATACCTCTAGAAATTTACTGTGCACGCTCATTGCACATGCACATCTTTATCTTAGAGTGAGACTTTACTGGGCTTTGTTCAGAATAAATCAAATAACATTTATATTGATGTTTGATTATAAGAACATAAGAACATAAGAAATAGGAGCAGGAGTAGGCCATTCGGCCCTTCAAGCCTGCTCCGCCAATCAATGAGATCATGGCTGATCTTCTGCCTCAACTCCATTCACCAGCCCTATCGCCATATCCCTTGATGCCCTTACTAGTCAGAAATCTATCGACTTCTGTTCTGAATATACCCAATGAATGAGCCTCCACAGCCCTCTGGGGTAGAGAATTCCAAAGATTCACCACCCACTGTGTGAAAAAATTTCTTCTCATCTCAGTCCTGAATGGCCTACCCTTTATCTTGATGCTGTGGCCCCTGGTTCTAGACTCCCCAGCTAAGGGAAACATTCTCCCAGCATCCATCCTATCAAGCCCTGTAATAATTTTGTATGCTTCAATGAGATACCCTCTCATTCTTCTGAATTCAAGAGAATACAGGCCTAGTTTACTCAATCTCTTCTCATACGACAGTCCCGCCATCCCAGGAATCAATCTCGTGAACCTTTGTTGCACTCCCTCTATGGCAAGAATATCCTTTCTTAGGTAAGGAGACCAAAATTGTACACAGTACTCCAGGTGTGGTCTCACCAAGGCCCTATATAATTGGAGTAAGACTTCTTTACTCCTGTACTCAAATCCTCTTGTAATGAAGGCCAGCATACCATTTGCCTTCCTAATGGTTTGCTGCACCTGCACATTCACTTTCAGTGACTCATGTACAAGGACACCCAGGTCCCTTTGAGCATCTGCATTCCCCAATCTTTCACCATTTAGGAAATACTCTGCCTTTCTGTTTTTTCTACCAAAGTGGATAACTTCACATTTATCCACATTATATTCCATCTGCCATGTTCTCGCCCACTCACTGAGCCTGTCAAGATCCTCTTAAAGCCTCTTCACATCCTCTTCGCAACTGACACTGCCACCTAGCTTTGTATCATCACCAAATTTGGAAATGTTACATTTCGTCCCCTCATCCAAATCATTGATATTAGATTGTGAATAGCTGGGGCCCCAGCACCGATCCTTGCGGAACCCCATTCGTCACAGCCTGCCATCCAGAAAAAGACCCGTTTATCCCTACTCTTTGTATTCTGCCTGTTGATCAATTCTCAATCCATGCTAGTATATTACCCCCAATTCCATGTGCCCTAATTTTGTTCACCAACCTCTTGTGTGGGACCTTATCGAAGGCCTTCTTAAAATCCAGATACACCACATCTACCAGTTCCCCTTTGTCTACTCCACTAGTTACATCCTCAAAGAACTCCAATAGGCTTGTCAAACAGGATTTCCCTTTCATAAATCCATGGTGACTCTGCCCAATCTTACTATTAGTTTCTAAGTGCCCAGTTATTGCATTCTTTATAATAGATTCAAGCATTTTCCCAACTACTGATGTGAGGCTAATAGACCTGTAGTTCCCTGTTTTCTCTCTCCCTCCTTTCTTAAATAGTGGGGTTACATTTGCTATCCTCCAATCTGCAGGAACCGTTCCAGAATCTATAGAATTTTGGAAGATGACAACCAATGAGTCCACTATTCCAATGGCCACCTCTTTCAAAACCCTAGGATGTAGGTCATCCGGTCCTTGGAATTTATCGACTTTTAGTCCCATTAATTTTGCTAGTACTGTTTTTTTAACTAATAATAATTTCTTCAATTTCCTCATTCTTATCACACCCTTGGTTTTCTCGTATTTCTGGGAGGTTTTTTGTGTCTTCTTCTGTGAAGACAGAAACAAGTATTTATTTAATTTCTCTACCATTTCCTCATTCCCCATTATAATTTCTCCTGTCTCTGACTGTAAAGGACCTACATTTACCTTTGCCAGTCTTTTCCTTTTCACATACCTATAGAAGCTTTTACAATTTGTTTTTATATTTTTTGCTAGTTTGTGCTCATATTCCATTTTCCCTTTCTTTATCAATTTCTTGGACCCCTTTTGCTGATTTCTAAAAAGATCCCAATCCTCAGGCTGACCGCTTTGTCTGGCAACTTTATAAGCTTCCTCCTGTAAGCGGTTTTGAACCTAGCCCAATTGCTAGATGGATGGTTCGAATCGCCCCCGCCTTATGAAAGTTCTATACCCGGGAATTATTATTCAGAGTGTAAATGGAATAAGTCATGGACAGGAATGCTTCGGAGAAATATCATGCTTATATTTATTTGGTCTAACATACCCTGGCTAAAACATGCACTACTAAACGAAATCACTGTCTCTGTGGAGAATAAGATCCAGGTTACAAACAACATACATACAGTACACAACTGGGGACTATAACATGCAGCAATTCCCTTGTTGCTATGGTGGACTCTAACTCCACCCCTACCAACGAATTACCCAGTCACATAAGCCCCTTTGCCTGGCTGAACCAAACAAAGCTTCCACCCTGGAATAGCCCAAAAAAACTTCACTTCTGAGAAAAACCCTGAGCCCTTACACCTCACCCAGCTCACCTGAGATATCTGGTTACCAGCTTGGGACACTCGAAACTATGCTTACCACCACACACAGTCGGTCTCGATCGCTCCGCTCAGCTGTGGAAAGTCACTGCCCGGAGTCCGTTCCCTGTGAGGGGTATGCGGTTCTCAGTCTCAGCGGCTTCTTCCTCTGGTACTTCTTCTTGTTAGGTCGATCTTGGTGGAGCGAGAGCGAGAGAGAGAGAATGGTGGAAAAGGATCTATCTTTAAAGGAGTCTTGCTACCCTTATCTTTCCTGCCAATCTTTAAAATTCTTTTGTTTCTAAGCACTCCGGTGCTGAGTCAGTGATGGGCCATCATCAGACCCATGAGTATTCCGTGATTGGACTAATGGCTCTAAGTCTGGGACATAGCTTGGTCTTTGTGTTGGGAAAAACTGGCTCCTCTTCGGCTGGCTAGGCTAGTGGGTTCATTGTTCTGCTTCTCTTCTGAGATAGAGGTGAGAAGTGCTTTTGCATATTAGAGTGGCTTTCTAATAGGTTCAAGTTGACGGGTGCCTCAGGGTCCTCAGTCCCTTCGTCAATGGCCCCCCTTCCTTTTTCCAGGACTGTCGGGCGAACCCATACATTCTGGATGACTGACAGTTCTTTTGTCACAGCCAATTGCTATGCATTCTCTGGAGTTTTTACAAACCAGTTTTTCACATATCTGCACAGGGCGATCCCATCACAGATAAAATACCCTCAGAAAAATCTCATAAAGTCCACAAAATATTCTCGACTGAGTCCATTCTTCAAACAGAGACTTTGTGATCTCTTCACTCCTTTGACTTAATACTAGCTTTAATTTCTTTTGTTAGCCATGGTTGGATCACTTTTCCTTTTGGGTTTTTATGTCCTAGAGGAATATATGTTTGTTGCAAATTATGCATTACTTCCTTGAATGTTAGCCATTGTATGTCCACCTTCATACCTTTTAGTGTAGTCTCCCAATCTACCATGGCCAACTTGTCCCTCATACCCTTGTAGTTTCCTCTGTTTAGATTGAAGACCTTAGTTTCAGATTGCACTACATCACTCTCAAAGTTAATGTAAAATTCAATCATATTATAGTCACTTGTCCCTAAAGCCCCCTTTACCACAAGATTATTGATTAACCCTTTCTCATTACACAGTACCAGATCCGGAATAGCCTGTTCCCTGGTTGGTTCCTCCACATACTGATCCAGGAAACCATCTTGCATGCATGCCAACAATTCGTCCTCCACACCATTAGTGGTAATTTGATTTGCCCAGTCAATATGTAGATTAAAGTCCCCCATGATTACCGTATTGCCCTTGTTACATGCACTTCTAATCTCTTGATTGATACTGTGCCCTATATTACCATTACTGTTTGGTGGCCTATACACAACTCCCACCAATGTTTTCCACCCTTTGCTGTTTCTTAGCTCCACCCAAACTGATTCCAGTTCTACATCACGATCTGGCAAGCCAAGATCTTTTATCTCTACTGTACCGATCTCATCCCTTATTAACAGCGCTATGCCACCTCCTTTTCCTTTTTGTCTGTTCTTCCTAAATGTTGAGTACCCTGGAACATTCAGTTCCCAGCTTTGGTTACCCTCCAACCATGTCTCTGTAATGGCAATTACATCATACCCATTTACTTCTATTAGTGCCATTAATTCATCCACCTTGTTGCGAAGGCTACGTGCATTTAGATAAAGTGCCTTCAACTTTGCCTGTTTAATATTTTTCTGCACTTTGACCCTCTTTACTGTTGGCCTTTGTTTCTGCTCCCTACTAGTTTTGCTGGCTACTTTTCTAACTTGCACTTCCAGCTTTGTTTCTCTCCATTCTGGCCCCACACTTAGGTTCCCAACCCCCTGACAAACTAGTTTAAATCCTTCCCAACAGCACTAGCAAACCCCCCTGCGAGGATGTTGTTCCCATTTCTGCCGAGGTGTAACCCGTCCAGCTTGTACAGGTCCCACCTTCCCCAGAATTGGTCCCAATGCCTCAGGAATTTAAATCCCTCCCTCCTATACCATCTCTCCAGCCATGCATTCATCTGGTCTATTCTCCTATTTCTGCTCTCGCTAGCACATGGCACTGGGAGTAATCATGCGATTACTACCTTTGAGGCCCTGCTTTTTAATTTATTTCCTAACTCCCTATATTCTGCATGCAGGACCTCGTCCCTCTTTCTACCTATGTCGTTGGTGCTGATATGGACCATGGCCTCTGGCTGTTCACCCTCCCCCTTCAGAATGTCCTGCAGCCGCTCAGTGATGTCCTTGACCCTGGCACCAGGGAGGCAACATACCATCCTGGAGTCACGTCTGCGGCCACAGAAACGTCTACCTCTTCCCCTTACGATAGAATCTCCTATCACTATTGCTCTCCCACTCTTTTTCCCCCCGCTCTTGTGCAGCTGAGCCATTCATTGTGCCACGGACTTGGCTCTTGCTGCATTCCCCTGAGAAACCATCTCCCCCAGCAGTATCCAAAATGAAAAATCTGTTGGAGAGGAAGATGGACGCAGGGGTCTCCTGCACTACCTTCCTAGTTCTTTTACTCTGTCTGGTGGTCACCCATTCCCGGTCTGCCTGTGCACTCTTTACCTGCGGTGTGCACCTCGTTAAATGTGCTATCCACGAAGATCTCAGCCTCGCGGATGCTCCACAGTGACTCCAGCCACAACTCCAGCTCTGAAACATGGATTTTGAGTAGCTGCAGCTGGAGACACTTCCTGCACACGTGTTCGCCCTGGACACCGAAAGTGTCCCTGACTTCCCACATAGCACAGGGGGAGCACTCCACACTGCCGAGCTGCCCTGCCATGTCCTACCCTTAATTTACTCCCTTTACTTCCTTTAAATTAAAGAACAGTGGTTAGCACTGTTGCCTCACAGCGCCAGGGACCGGGGTTCAAATCCGGCCTCGGGTGACTGTCTGTGTGGAGTTTGCACATTCTCCCCGTGTTTGCGTGGGTTTCCTCCGGGTGCTCCGGTTTCCTCCCACAGTCCAAAGATGTGCGGGTTAGGTTGATTGGCCATGATAAAAAATTGGCCCTTAGTGTTAGGGGGGATTAAATATGTGGGGTTACGGGGTTACGGGGATAGGGCTTGGGTGGGATGGCTGTTGGTGTAGGGACCGGGTGCTAGGGTTTGGATGATCAGCCATGATCTCGTTGAATGGCGGAGCAGGCTCGAAGGGC
The DNA here is from genome assembly GCF_052327205.1 of Somniosus microcephalus. Lineage (NCBI taxonomy): Eukaryota > Metazoa > Chordata > Chondrichthyes > Squaliformes > Somniosidae > Somniosus > Somniosus microcephalus. The sequence goes on from NC_140997.1 coordinate 35,245,692, forward strand.
CGAATGGCCTACTCCTGCTCCTAGTTTCTATGTTTCTATGTTTCTATGTAATATTAAATACACTAGGGGCCTTACTTCACTTTAAACACTACTTACTCTAAACTAAAGGCCTTACTTTTACCTTAACTGTAGAAATACTCACCAGGTCCTACTTACCAATCAGCTCCTTCCCTTGTGCTGACATCACTTTTAATTTCTGACCTCACTTTCGAATGCTGCCTGTTGAGGTCCACTCTCACTGCTGCTCCCAATAGCTTGGTCTGGGCCTCGAGTCTCGGGCTTTATTTCCCCACTCCTCCTTTGCCTGTTCCCTCACAGGTCGGTCTGCTCTCGCTGCTGCTCCCATTTGTCTCTATTTTTCAAGGACTAATTAATTTCTTTTGTAAAGTGCAACTGACGCTGAATAAAATTATATATTTATAAACTAATCTGATCATAATACAGAGAATGTGGTAGTTTTGAATTGAATTTAGATTTTAAAGTCTTTGGGGCTAATTTTCACTTTGCGTAAAATGGGTGATAGCAAATCGGCAGCCCATTTTACACCTCTCCACATTTTTACTTCCAAGGTGAATCAACTTAGGGATTGGATGAAATAAAATGGGGAGAAGTCTGAGTTGATGCAATTGGGAGGTAAACAAGGAATAGGAGTATAAACTCAATGGAAAAATGCTGAAGGTTTTGGAGGAAAAGTAAGACTCGGAGATGCAATTGTTGAGTGGATGTGCCGCTAAATGAAGCCTTAAATGCCCGTAACAATTTGGGTTTTATAAATAGGAATACAAATCAACAGGCCATGCAGGGAATATCTCAGCAACAGTGACCATAATATTATTAGATTTAATTGGATCAGTCAAACCAAAGCTGCTGAATATAAATGCTGGTAGCAGATTTGAAGAGGTTTTGGGGTAGATTTCCCCCCAGGTGTGGATATATAGCGCCTTTAATGTAGTAAAGCATCCCACGACACCAATCCACATAAAGAGATATTAGGACAAGTGAAAGAGGTAGGTTTTAAGAAGTGCCTTAAAGGAGGAGAGAGAGAAACTTTCACTTGTATAGTCATGCAACCATGGTCAACATATGAGGTAACACACAGTAAGAAAGCTAATGGAATTTGACAAATGCCTAGAAAAGTGGTAATTCAGAGAACTGGGAGAAATATAGAAAGCAACAAATAGACACAAAGAAAATATTAAGAGCTGCAAAAAAGGAATACTAAAAATAAAAACTTGCAGGTAATGTAAAGCCTAATAGCAAAAGTTTTATAAATATAGTAAGAGCAAGGTAGTGGCTAAGGGAAATGTGGGCCCGTTAAAGACAGACGCAAGTGATACTGTCATAGAGAAGAAGCTAATTGCAGATTTAATAAATGAATACAGTTTGTATCCGTTTTCACAGTACAGGAAAAGGACAAAATATCAGCATTAGAAAGAAAACTAAAAATAAACTTATTGGATACAACATAAATAAAAATAGGGAATGGAGGAAAATAATTGGCCTTTGGATAGATAAATCTCCTGGACCTGACAGCTTCCGCCCAGGGTATTAAAATAAATAGGTGAGAAAGTTGCAGAAAGGTTAGTCATAATCTTTAAAGTGGGCTTGATTTTGAAATGTTGCTGTTAGATTGGAAATTTACTAAAGTCGTCATTAATTAAGAAGAGTGGGAGAGAGAAACCAGTTAATTACAGACCTGCAGGTCTAACGTCAGTTGTGGGGAAGCTACTAGAATCTGTCATGAGGGATAGAATGCCTGAGCATGAATATGAACTAATCAGAGAGAGCCAGAATGGCTTTAAGGGTAAGTCCTGCATGACTAACCTAGTTGAATTTTTTGAGAAGGTCACTAATAAGGTAGAGAAGGGAATGTCTCAGGTAATTATCCATAAGGACTTCCAGAAGACATTCAAAGTTCCATACAAGAGATTATTAGCAAAAATGAGAGCACACGGAATTGGAGGTAGCATTTTGATTTGGGTTTGTGGGAGGGTGAGGGGTGGAGAATAACCCCCAGGCTGTTGTGTATGTACCTTTAAGAGAATAACTGGTCTCAGACTGCAGTACCGGCAGTGACCACCCCTGTATAAAAGGCGCTAGAGAGCCTCTGTTGTTTAGTTTCGTTTATGCCTTTCACCAGTAAAGATCTGTTTGTTTTCTCTCCTGCTAGTCCGTGTCTAAATCATTCATGGACTTAACACAGGCCACATTCAGGAGAGCTGAGGGGCCAGCAAGATCATGCCATGATCAGAAGGGGGGGAGCCAGCAAGATCGGGGCCGCGATCGGGAGGGTGAGTAGCCAGCATGATCTGGGTTGGCGGGGTCTGCCACAAGATCGGGGCCACGACCGGGAGGGCGAGTAGACAGCATGATCTGGGTTGGTGGGGTCTGCCACAAGATCGGGGCCGTGATGGGGAGGGTGAGTAGCCAGCATGGTCTGGGTTGGCGGGGTCTGCCACAAGATCGGGGCCGCGATCAGGAGGGCGGGTAGCCAGCATGATCTGGGCTGGGGAGGGTGGAACCCAGCAAGATTGGTCCTGCAGAAACTGACGGCTTCCTTGTGAGGCTTGGGAGGAGCACTCCTGTTCCTCCTGGCCCAGAGGAAGATTAAAAACAGGCAAAGTTGCACTACTTACCTGGATCTCTTCTAGCCTGCCTGCTCATCCCACTATCTTGATTTTGAAATTTTGCTGTTAGATTGGAAATTTACTAAAGTCGTCATTAATTAAGAAGAGTGGGAGAGAGAAACCAGTTAATTACAGACCTTCAGGCCTGACGTCAGTTGTGGGGAAGCCACTAGAATCTGTCATTAGGGATAGAATGCCTGAGCTTAAATATGAACTTTTTTTTTATTAGTGTATGGGATGTGGGCATCGCTGGCAAGGCCAGCATTTATTGCCCATCCCTAATTGCCCTTGAGAAGGTGGCGGTGAGCCGCCTTCTTGAACAGCTGCAGTCCGTGTGGTGAAGGTACCCCCACAGTGCTGTTAGGTAGGGAGTTCCAGGATTTTGACACAGCAATGATGAAGCATCGGCGATATATTTTCAAGTCAGGATTGGGTGTGACTTGAAGGGGAACTTGGAGGTGGTGGTGCTCCCATGCATTTGGCCCATCAAGTCTGTACCGGCTCTCTGTAGAGCAATCCAGTTAGTCCCATTCCCCCGCTCTATCCCCATAGCCCTGCAAGTATATTTCCCTCAAGTGCCTATCCAGTCTCCCCTTGAAAACATTGAGGCCTAGAAATTCACTATAGCCCCGTTTGGGGCGCTAGCCTTGCCAGGGCGCTAAAAGTAGCGCCCCGGAAGCATTCGCAGCCACCCGCCGGAAATTCAGTTGGAGCACCCCTGAGGGAAGTGCGGCGCTACTGGAGGCGCCCCACATCCCTCTTGCGGCGCTGCGACTGAATATCGTAGCGCAACGTGCCGCAGCGCCACACGCTGCGGCACATCGTGCTGTGGTACTGCAGGCCTTCCTCCCCTACTTAAAGGGGAGGGGCCTTGTTCTGCACGATCTGGGGCCCAGCTGGGCCCCCGAGGATCGCGAGTGCTGGCAAAAGAGCCCGGCACCGAGGAGATGTGCCGGGCTCTTGGAACGCAGCCGGCACTCCGTGGGGGGGGGGGGGTTTAGGAGGCTGGGGACGGCAGCGCAGAGAGGTGCTGGCAGGCAGCCAGCAACAAAAATGGCCGCCCCACATCGCGCCTTTATTTTGCGCCTCTACCGCCGCAGGTAGGCCCCCCTGAACCAGTCGCACATAGCGTCCGGCGGTAAATCAGGGGCCGCTTCCTAATATCACGGCCAGGGCGTCAGCGGGGCGCTGTGCACACTGATGATGTCATCGGTAGCGGTGCAGCGCTAACGGCTAGCGCCACCACTAGCGTCCCGCTGAATTTAGCGGGAGGCATGGCCAGTGGCTTCCGACCAACTTAGCGCCCTCTTAAGGCACTAATGAGTGGCGCAGCCCACTGAATTTCTAGGCCTGAGTGTTTTCGCTTCCACCACTTCCGTTGTGAGCGAATTCCAGGTCCTCACCACTCGCTGTGTAAAAAAGTTTTTCCTCACGTCCCCCCTATATCTCTTGGCCATAACCTTAAATCTGTGTCCCCTAGTCCTTGTACCATCAACTAGTGGGAACAGCCTTTCCTCGTCTAGCCTATCCAAACCCGTCATAATCTTGTACACCTCTATCAAATCACCCCTCACCCTCCTTTGCTCTAATGAAAACAAATCCAGCTTCTCCAACCTGTCCTTGTAGCTAAGATCCCCCATCCCCGGAACCATTCTGGTAAATCTCCTCTGCACCCTCTCAAGGGCCTTCACATCCTTCCTAAAGTGTGGTGATCAGTACTGGACACAATACTCCAGTTGTGGCCTAACCAGCTCTTTATCAAGGTTCAGCATAACTTCTCTACTTTTGTACTCAATACCTCTATTTATGAAACCCAAGATCCCATATGCTTTGCTAACCACTCTCTCAATATGTCCTGCCACCTTCAGGGACCTATGCACATTAACTCCCAGGTCCCTCTGTCCCGGCACACTCTTTAAAACTGTGCCATTAAGTGTATATTGCCTCTCCCTGTTCCTTCTGCCAAAAAACATCACCTCATACTTCTCTATATTAAATTCCATCTGCCACTTGTCTGCCCATTCTGCTAGCCTTTCTATGTCCTGTTGCAGTCAATTGATATCATCATCACTGTTTGCCACACCACCAAGTTTGGTGTCATCAGCAAATTTAGAAATTCTACTTTGTATTCCAATATCCAGGCAATTTATTTATATCAAAAAAGCAGTGGTCCCAGCACTGACCCTTGGGGAACATCACTGTCTACCATCCTCCAGTGTGAAAAATAGCCATTTACCACAACTCGCTGTATTCTGTCCTTAAGCCAATTCCTTCTATGTGGTACTTTGTCAAACGCCTTCCTAAAATCCACGTAGACAACATCCATTGCCTTCCCTTCATCGATCCTCCCTGTTACTAAATCAAAAAATTAAATTAGATTAGTCAAACATGATCTGCCTTTTAAAAATACATGTTGGCTCTCCTTAATTAGCTTAAACCTCTCCAAGTGCCTGTTAATTTTTTCCTTGATTATTATTTCTAAAACTTTACCCACCACTGATGTTAAACTGACCAGCCTGTAGTTACGAGGATTGTCCTGACAACCTTTCTTGAACAATGGTGTCACATTTGCCACTTTCCAATCCTCAGGCACCTTCACCACATCTAGGGAAGATTAGAAAATTATGGCAAGCCCTTCCATTAACTCCTCCCCCAATTCCCTTAGCAATCTGGGATGCAAACCATCTGACCCAGGCGACTTATCCACTCTAAGCACACCCAGCCTTTGCCATACATTCTGTCTATCAATTTTCAGCCCTTCCATTGCTTTTACCTTTTCCACTGCTACCGATATTTTGTCAGCATCCACCTCCTTAGTAAACACCGATACGAAGTACTCATTGAGTATTGTGGCCTTGCCCCGTGCCTCTAAGCATATATCACCTTCTTTGTCGCTAATAGGCCCCACCCCGCCTCTTACTACCCGCTTACTGTTTACATGCCAGTAGAAGATTTTTGGGTTCCCGTTTATGTTAACCGCTATTCTACTCTCATATCCTCTCTTTGCCAATCTTATTTTCATCTTCACTTCCCCACTCAACTTATTGTATTTGGTCTGGTTCTCCCTTGAAGAATTCACCTGACATTCATCATACACCCTCTTTTTTTGTTTCATCATCTTCTCTATCTCCCCCGTCATCCAAGGAGCCCTTGCTTTGGTCCCCTTACCCTTCCCTCTTGTTGGAATGTACCTAGCCTGTACTTGGAACATCTCCTCCTTAAAGAACACCCATTGTTCCGTTACAGTTTTTTCTGTCAGTCTTTGGTTCCATTTTATCCTGGCTAGATCCCTTCGCATCCCATTGAAGTTAGCCCTATTCCAGTATAGAAGTTCCACCCCAGTTCCTTGCACCTCTCCATTGCTAATCCAAATCTTATGATACAATGATCACTCATACCCAAGTGTTCTCCCACAGACACTTGGTCGACCTGGCCCATCTCATTCCCCAGCATCAGATCCAGCAATGCCTCCTTCCTAGTTGAGCCAAGAACATACTGGTCAAGGAAATTCTCCTGAACACATTTCAGAAATTCCTCCCCCTCCTTTCCCTTTACCCTAGCATTATCCCAATCAATATTTGGGTAATTAAAGTCCCCCAGTATCACCACACTATAGCTCTTGCATATCTCTGTGATTTCCCTGCAGATTGGCTCCTCTACCTCGCTCTCACTATTTGGAGGCCTATAGAATACCCCCAATAGTGTGATCATACCCTTTTTGCTCCTCAACTCTAACCAAATGGATTTTGTCCTTGTTCCCTCAAGAACATCCTTCCTTTCCAACACTACAATGTCTTCCTTAATCAGCACTGCTACCCCATCCCCCTTTTTTCCTTCCCTATCTTTTCTGAACACCTTGAATATTAAGTGCCCAGTCCTCACCGTTTTTAAGCCACCTATCCATTATTGCCACAACATCATATTGCCACACGGCTAATTGTGCTTATAGCTCACCAACCTTATTCACCACACTTTGTGTGTTTACGCACATGCATTCTAAACCCATTCATGAATTTTTTGTAGTCTTTCTTAGTCTGCTCCTATCTATGGTACTACTTCCGTCTCTAGTACTACTTTCTTCCCTAGTACTATCCATCACTCTCACTCTTTTATGCACCTCTTCCTCTTATATGCTGGTGCCCATCCCCCTGCCAAGCTAGTTTAAACCCTCCCCAACAGCACTAGCAAACTTCTCCATGAGAATATTGGTCCCGGCTCTGTTGAGGTGTAACCCGTCCGGCTTGTACAGGTCCTACCTTCCCCAGAAATGGTCCCAATGCCTCAGGAATCGAAAGACCTCCCTGCTGCACCATCTCTCCAGCCACATATTCATTTGTTCTATCCTCCTGTTCCTGTACTTACTAGCATGTGGCACTGGGGGTATACTACCTTTGAGGTCCTGCTTTTTAATCTCTCTCCTAGCTCCCTAAACTCTGCCTGCAGGACCTCATCCCCCTTTCTGCCTGTGTCATTGGTGCCGATACGGACAACGATCTCTGGCTGTTCACCTGCAGCCGCTCAGTGACATCAGGGAGGGAACATACCATCATGGAGTCATGTCTGTGGCAGCAGAAACACCTATCTGCTCCCCTAACTATAAAATCCCCTACCACTATTGCTCTTCCACTCTTTTTCCTCCCCACCTGTGCAGCTGCGCCACCCGTGGTGCCGTGGACTTGTCTCTGGCTACGCTCCCCAGAGGAACCATCACCCTCACCAGTACTCAGAACAGAATACTGGTTGGAGAGTGAGATACACTCTGGGGACACCTGCACTACCTGCCTGGTCCTCCTCTTCTGTATAGCGGTCACTCATTTCCTCTCTGCCTGCAGAGCCTTAAGCTGTGGGGTGACCACCTCCTGAAACGTGCTATCCACGTAACTCTTAGCCTTGCGGATGCACCGCAGTGACTCCAGCTGCCGCTCAAGCTCCGAAACCTAGAGCTGGAGTTGTGGCAGCTGGTGACACTTCCTGCACTTGTGGTCATCCAGGCTACGCGAAGCATCCAGGACTTCCCACATGGCACAGGATGTGTACTCCATGGGACCGAGCTGCCCTGCCATGCCTCTAATTATTAGATTAATTAACTAAAGTATTTAGTATAACTCTCTGCCCTTAAAGAAAGACTGAAAGGCTACAGACAAAAAAAAGTGATGCTCAAAAAAAAGGAATAATCTTCTAAAATTTATTTAAAAAACACTCACCAGCTACTCACTGTAATGATATCAGCAAATAGTGATGTTATTTGCCTGTTCGATTATGATGCCTACCAGCATGATTGCATGTATTGATTGCTTGTGCCTGACCAGCAGAGGTCATGTGACCGAGACAAGCAAGGCAGTCTAGTTTAGTTTCAGTTTCATTCTAGATGCATCACTAGCATAATGGTGTGTCCTGAATGCTGTATAAAGAGTTGAACAGACTTTAGATTAAAACTCATTCTCTTTCATAAATGTCTCGTCATTGAACCCACAAAGAAATCAATACATGGTGTCAGAAGTGGCTGAAAGAGATGAAGAGAAAAAATCCGAAGTTAAATCAGCTCTCCACAGATTAGCAAGCCAAAAGAGAACATCGTTGCTTACCATTAGAGAATAGCTAACGAAGTGAAAAAATGGAAGGTTTACACCCACCAGCGACGCTTCAGTTGACAGGTAATGTGGCTGAAAATTGGAGAAGATTCAAACAACGTGTGGGGTTGTATTTATCAGCAATCGGAGCTGACGAGCAAAGTAATAAAAATAACTCGTCACTGTTCTTACATGTCGTGGGTGATGAAGCGCTGGAGGTGTATAATAACTTCACATTCGCTGTTGATGGAGACAAAATGAAGCTAGATAAAATAATGGAACAGTTTGAGGCCTACTGCATACCTAAACGTAACGTGACGTTTGAGAGGCACAGATTTTTCACATGTGTACAGAAAACAGGTGAGACTATTGATCAGCATGTGACTGAACTGAGAAACAGAAGCAAATCGTGTGAATTTGGGGGACTGACAGACTCGCTGATAAAAGACAGACTGGTGTGTGGTATTCCAGATAATGGTCTAAGGGAAAGACTGCTAAGAGAGCAAAATCTAGACCTGGCAAAAGCCATAGCACTGTGTAGGGCTACAGAGACTGTGAAGTTGCAGGCAAAGGAGCTGTTCAGTGACAATAGCTGCAACGTGGATGCAGTGAGTAAGAACGGACACAAACCGTTTAACAAAACGAGCGCCAATGTGAAAAAAGAGGCGTGGCCAGCGAACGGAAATGAAAGGGACAATCGAAAGTCATGTAGTCAATGCGGTAAACAGCATACACCAAAAAAGTGTCCAGCATATGGTAAAAAATGCAATAGTTGCAACAAAAACAACCATTATGCCCATTGCTGCAAGAACCATGCGCAACAAAGCAAGGTCCATGCAGTAGATGAAAGCGAGATAGAGGAGTTCAACGTAGATGTTGTGTCTGAAAACAAAGAAGAAAGAAACTGGATGTTGACACTAAAAGTGAATGACATACACATTCCATTTAAATTGGATACTGGAGCACAAGTTAATGTGATATCAGAGACTGATTTTAAGAAAATTAGACCCAGACCAAAGATACATGGAATAAAAGTGAAAGTGACAGGATACTCAGGTACTGAAATACCAGTGAAAGGAAGATGCATTGTCAAAGTAACACACAAGGACAGAGAGCACACGCTAGCATTAATCGTGGTGCCAAAGGATGTGCAAGCCATACTAGGTTTAAAAGCCTGTGAGAGACTGAACCTGGTAAAGAGAGTCCTCATTGTGGAAAGCGAAGGAGAGACAGTCTATGATGAACTGAATGTTGCGTACACACCGGGTAAGCTGATGTATACAGCAGACACGTTGTCCAGAGCTGTTGACCCAGGAGAGCCCGCAAACACAGTGAAAAGACTGAAGTACAAGGCAAAAGACAGTGGAACTGATTTCTACCTGTGAGGGTGCCAGTCAGTTTCTTCTGTAACCTCTAGATGGCACCTTCACTTGTTTGTTTTCCAGCCCTTTGTTAATTGTTCCTAGCTTCCTGTGTTAATGCTTAATGGCCGGTTAGCTGTTCATGGGTTGCACCTGGTTTTCTTGGTATATAAGTTCTATGGTTGTTTCACTCCTTGCTCAGTCCTAGCCGGGTAACCGGGGGGACTAGCCCTTGCTCTATGGCTCCTGGCTTTAACTAGCTGGTTGCCATGGTTCTCTCGAGCTTTGTATTTAAGGTGTATCTCGAGCTTTGTATTTAAGATGTAACTAACTTTGTGTTCTTGTTGTTCTTAGTCTTGATAAGGTCTGGACTGGCGTGTTGCCATGCTGGCGCTTGTCTTGAGCTCTTGAGAAGCCTGTTACCCCTGCGGCAGCCCCTCGTGATAGTTTGTCTCGAGTTTCGTCTCGGCAAGCTGGTTGCGCTTGTGGTAAGCTTATCCCAGCTCATTATGGACAAGTATGATGCCTCATGGAAGCTGTCCTGAGTTCCTATTCTTGACTAACCCTTTTGTAACTTGTCTTGAGTTCTATGTATATTGTTCTTCTCTCGAGTTCTATGTATGATGTGGTGTTCCTGTCTCGAGTTCTTGCGTATGCTGTTGTGTTCCTTGTATGAATCTAGTTATGTGTGAATCTAGTTAAGTAATGAATAAAGTACTGTTCCTTAAGATTGTATACCTGCCTTTAGCCTGGTTTCTGCACTTGGGTCCAGAACCTACCTTGCCCGGAGGGCACGGCCCCGTATTTACACAGCCCCGTGGCTCCCCAACCCTGACACTACCAAAGCATGCTTGTATACCGCACAACGCCGCTCGAGTGTGGTATGTCACCAGCCCAACTCCTGATGGGACGTCGGCTAAGGTCAAACCTACCCATCCCGGAGAACCTCCTGAAAACAAAAGAAGGGGAGAAAGTGAGGAAGTTCAAAGAACAACAGAAAGAAAAGCAAAAGTATTACTATGACAGAGGAACACAAAACCTACCTGAACTCCACACTGGTGACCAAGTAAGGTTGAAAGACAAAACAAACACATGGACTCAGAAGGGAACTGTCCTGAGTGAAGTTCAAACAAGATCATACACCATTCAGACGGATGAGGGTGCTGTTCTGAGAAGAAATCGTCGAGATCTTCTCATGGGACCAGCCACAGCAGGTCAAGAGACTGATACTGTTGAACAACCTGATCACACAGCTGAGAACCAATCATCTGAGGCAACAACTCAGATTCAAGGACAATCAATCAGAAAATCCTCAAGACACGTGAAGCCTCCTGAGAGACTCATTGAGCAAATTTAAGGACCATTGTTATAGAAGGAAGTAATGTTATCTTATTCTTTCTTCAAGTTCTAGTGTATTGACATATTTCATGTGAACACACAAAGCAAGGTTAAAAAACTTTGATCATGATAATGATAATGTAAGTTCATTAAGTGTTACAGTTAAAATGCAGATTAATACAAAGAAAACATGTTGTTAGTTAAAAGTAAAATACTTTTGTTTTAAGAAAAGGAGATGTAATGATATCAGCAAATAGAGATGGTATTTGCCTGTTCGATTATGATGCCTACCAGCATGATTGCATGTATTGATTGCTTGTGCCTGACCAGCAGAGGTCATGTGACCGAGACAAGCAAGGCAGGCTAGTTTAGTTTCAGTTTCGTTCTAGATGCATCACTAGCATAATGGTGTCTCCTGAATGCTGTATAAAGAGTTGAACAGACTTTAGATTAAAACTCATTCTCTTTCATAAATGTCTCGTCATTGAACCCACAAAGAAATCAATACACTCACCAGTCAGCTCTTTCCCTAGTGCCGATGTCACTTTTTTCACTCTGACGTCACTCTTTTGAATTTTGCCTCTCAGGTCCCGCTGCCGCTCCCACGCAGGTCCACCTGCTCATTGATGCCCAGTTTGGCTTCTGCCAATACCACTCGGTTCCTGACCTCATTACAGCCTTGGTCCAAACATGGACAAAGGAGCTGAATTCCAGAGGTGAGATGAGAGTGATTGCCCTTGACATCAAGGCAGCATTTGACCGAGTGTGGCATCAAGGAGCCCTAGTAAAACTGAAGTCAATGGGAATTGGGGGGAAAACGCTCCACGGCTGGAGTCATACCTAGCACAAAGGAAGATGGTTGTGGTGGTTGAAGGTCAATCATCACAGCCCCAGGACATCGCTGCAGGAGTTCCTCAGGGCAGTGTCCTAGGCCCAACCATTTTCAGCTGCTTCATCAATGACCTTCCCCCCAACATAAGGTCAGAAATGGGGATGTTCGCTGATGACTGCAGTGTTCAGTGCCATTCACAACTCCTCAGATAATGAAGCAGTCCATGCCAGCATGCAACAAGGCCTGGACGACGTTCAAGCTTGGGCTGATAAGTGGTAGGTAACATTCGCGCCACAGAAGTGCCAGGCAATGACTATCTCCAACAAGTGAGAGTCTAACCACCTCCCCTTGACATTCAACGGCATTACTATCGCTGAATCCCCCACCATCAACATTCTGGGGGTCACCATTGACCAGAAACTTAACTGGACCAGCCACATAAATACAGTGGCAAAAAGAGCAGGTCAGAGGCTAGGTATTCTATGGTGAGTGTCTCACCTCCTGACTCCCCAAAGCCTGTCCACCATCTACAAGGCACAAGTCAGGAATGTGATGGAATACTCTCCACTTGCCTGGATGAGTGCAGCTCCAACAACACTCAAGAAGCTCAACACCATCCAGGACAAAGCAGCCCACTTGATTGGCAGCCCAACCACCACGTTAAACATTCCCTCCCTCCACCATCAGCTTACCGTGGCTGCAGTGTGCACAATCTACAAGATGCACTGCAGCAACTCACCAAGGCTTCTTCAGCAGCACCTCCCAAACCCGCGACCTCTTCCACCTAGAAGGAAAAGGGCAGCAGGGAACAGCATGGGAACACCACCACCTCCAAGTTCCCCTCCAAGTCACATACCATCCTGACTTAGAAGTATATCGCTGTTCCTTCATCGTCGCTGGGCCAAAGTCCTGGAACTCCCTCCCTAACAGCACTGTGGGAGTACCTTCACCACATGGACTGCAGCGTTTCAAGAAGGCGGCTCGCCACCACCTTCTCAAGGGCAACTAGGGATGGGCAATACATGCTGGCCTTGCCAGTGACGCCCACGGCCCATAAATAAATTTAAATTAAAAAAAATACATCTTTTGTTCAGAGCAAAAAATTCAATTGAAAACAGTTGCTACGATGAACAACATCGTGGGAGCACCATCACCACCATCACCATCCGGGGAAAGGGCAGGGCAGTGGGACTAGCTGAAGTTCTCTTGCAGAGAGCCGGCATGGGCTCGACAGGCCGAATGGCTTCCTTCTGTGCTGTAACCATTCTATGATTCGATGATTCTACCACAAGGGATCGAGCTTCCCTGACACCTTCGTCCAGATCATTGATGAGAATAATGAAGGGCATTACTGCCATCACCTGCTCAAAGCACCCAGGGATGGGTAATAAAAGTGCCCTGGCCAGCGTCACCCAAAGCTTCACAGGATAAGGGGGTGGTCAGTTAAGACTGAGATGAGGAGAAATTTCTTCATTTAGAGGGTTGTGAATCTTTGGAATTCTCTACACCAAAGGGCTGTAGATGCTGAATCATTGAGTATATTCAAGGATGAGAAAAATAGATTTTTGGACTTCAGGGAAATCTAGGGATATGCAGATTGGGTGGGAAAGTGGAGTTGAGGTCGAAGGTCAGCCATGGTATTGAATAGTGGAGCTCGCTTGAGGGGCTGTATGGTCTGCTCCTGCTCCTAATTCTTATATTCTTAAATACCCCAGGCAGAGTGCAGATTCACTTGGATACTTGTCAGTGTGTGTTACTTACTAGTCACTCGTGCACAGAGCTCCGCTCACTAGTTTTCTAATGCCGTCTTTTCTGTTAAAGTTCCTTGTTAGTATTAAAAAGTTTTTTTCAATAAAGCTCAAACAAACCAACAGATTGCCTGGACACATAAAAAAATCCTACTGCACCAGTTGCAGTTATATTCTGGCCTGTGTGAGGCCAAAGCGGTGTGAGACTACCACCTCCAGTTAGTTTCAAATTGTTTATCAGAATCTGATATATTCATGAGTATCTGTTCAAAACAATGTGCCGGCCAGTCCGGACTTCTTCAGACTTTATAGTTTATGAGAAAGCATTTGCAACCCAATGTACTGTACAGTGTAATTCCATTATCTACCACAGGGTGGGCTCAAAGTGTACCAGAATAATGAAAAAAAGCCTTTTGAAAACAATGTGAGGTAACAACTTCATAAAGAACCTCATTTACCATTTTTGGGAATATTCCTAAATTGGTGGATGTTGGTGGTTGACATAATGGGCCAGATCTTGCTGGAGTGTGCCCTGTTAGACTTACAAATGCATATTTAGGTTTTAAGAATTTTTGCCCTATAAGTTGCTGGAAGTGCGAGCTGATAACGGCGCAGCGAGAGCAATAGGGCATCTGGGACCTTGGTGAACAACGGGACAAACAGTGAGATTAAAGGACTGAGAAATAAACAAAGGAAGCACTGAGAAAGTCGGTGAATTAGGGTGGGTGAATTCAATGTCAAATCAGGTACAGAAAGAGTAATAGAGAGGGAAGGAAAGATTGGATTAAGAGAGAGAGAAAAAAGAGACAGAAAGGAAAAAGAAGAAGAAAAAGAGAAAATTTAAAATTTGACATTTTTAAAATCTCCAAAAACAATTCACAATCTGAAGTAATGAGACCACACAAATAATTGTTCACTTTCTGGGCAAGAGAGGCAGTCATTAACAATGATCATGTTGTTGAAAAGGTACTTACGCTGTTAATTAACAGACTTAATTTTCTGTGGTGTGCTTAATGGGCCATTAATGTGTAAATCGGCCAGCAACTTGTGGTGATTCACAATTCACGGGTAACTCTTCATCACCACATGTTGCTGTCTGATTTGTGCATCAATAATGGCGTGCGTCATTCTAACACCCTTAATTTTTCAGCAAATTCATGAACCCATGTGTCATGATGTCAAAATGTCTTGACCTTTGTGTGATTCCTCAGCAGGTTTTAGGGTTGGATTCAGGACAAGTGCCGTGACGTCATTGCAAAAATGAGTAAGTGTTACGATGTATTGCCTTTGTACCTTCTTCTTTCCTCTATATTGCTCTTGTATCCTTACTGAGCCATTACAGTATTGCCTTTTAGTGGCTCCATTCTTTCTTTTCATAATAAGTCTGAGCAAATACATATCATTTCATAGATTCATAGGCTTTGATATTTACTGGGAGGCTGGGGGGGATGCAGGGAGTCCAAAAACGAGGCAGTCCTGCCATTTAACATTGACATTATTTAGCATTGTTACCCGCCAGGCAGATGGCCAAATAGACAGACTGGAGGGAACACCAGCAGCAGGAGGCCGCAGCAATTGTGAATTGGAAAGGCCCAACAACCGGGACGGGGGAGGGAATCTGTGATTGGGAGGGGAAGATAGGCTTGCGATCGGGAGGAGGGGAAAGGTCAGCGATCGGAAGGGGGGAAAGAATGTGATCAGCGGTGGGGGGGTTGGGGAGACACTGCGATCGGGAGTGGGGGAGAGACTGCAATCAGGATTGGGAGAGAGACTGCAATCAGGATTGGGAGAGAGACTGCACTCAGGATTGGGAGAGAGACTGCTCTCAGGATTGGGAGAGAGACTGCTATCAGGATTGGGATAGAGACTGCTATCAGGATTGGGAGAGAGTCTGCAATCAGGATTGGGAGAGAGACTGCTATCAGGATTGGGAGAAAGACTGCTATCAGGATTGGGAGAGAGACGGCTTTCGGGATTGGGGGAGAGACTGCAATCAGGATTGGGAGAGACTGCTATCAGGAGGGGAGAGAGACTGCAATCAGGATTGGGAGAGACTGCTATCAGGATTGGGAGAGAGACTGCCAGCAGGATTGGGAGAGCGATTGCTATCAGGATTGGGAGAGAGACTGCTCCAGCATTGGGAGAGAGACTGCTATCAGGATTGGGAGAGAGACTGCTATCAGGATTGCAAGAGAGACTGCAATCAGGATTGGGAGAGAGACTGCTATCAGGAGGGGAGAGAGATTGCTATCAGGATTGGGAGAGAGACTGCTATCAGGATTGGGAGAGAGACTGCAATCAGGATTGGGAGAGAGACTGCTATCAGGACGGGAGAGAGACTGCTATCAGGAGGGGAGAGAGACTGCAATCAGCATTGGGAGAGAGACTGCAATCAGCATTGGGAGAGAGACTGCTATCAGGATTGGGAGAGAGACTGCTATCAGGATTGGGAGAGAGACTGCTATCAGGATTGGGAGAGAGACTGCAATCAGGATTGGGAGAGAGACTGCAATCAGGATTGGGAGAGAGACTGCTATCAGGATTGGGAGAGAGACTGCTATCGGGATTGGGAGAGAGACTGCACTCAGGATTGGGAGAGAGACTGCTATCAGGATTGGGAGAGAGACTGCTATCAGGATTGGGAGAGAGACTGCACTCAAGATTGGGAGAGAGACTGCTATCAGGATTGGGAGAGAGACTGCTATCAGGATTGGGAGAGAGACTGCTATAGGGAGGGGAGAGAGACTGCTATCGGGAGGGGAGAGAGACTGCTATCAGGATTGGGAGAGAGACTGCTATCAGGATTGGGAGAGAGACTGCTATCAGGATTGGGAGAGAGACTGCTATCGGGAGGGGAGAGAGACTGCTATCAGGATTGGGAGAGAGACTGCTGTCAGGATTGGGAGAGAGACTGCTATCAGGATTGGGAGAGAGACTGCTATCGGGAGGGGAGAGAGACTGCTATCAGGATTGGGAGAGAGACTGCTATCAGGATTGGGAGAGAGACTGCTATCAGGATTGGGAGAGAGACTGCTATCGGGAGGGGAGAGAGACTGCTATCAGGATTGGGAGAAAGACTGCTAACAGGAGGGGAGCGAACCCGTCATTGGGAGTGGAAAGAGCCTGAGATAGGGAAGGGAAAGAGCCTGTGATCGAGAGGGAGGGGGACGAGGCCGTGATCGGGAGGGCTGTGGGCATGTGCGGGCGATGGGAGCTAGTGGAGGCTGAAGGCTTCCTTGAGGTGCTGTGGGGAGCTCTCCTGGTCCTCCTGGCCCACAAGCAGTGCTGAAAAAGGCACTTACTTTGTGGAGCAGGCTGCTCCCGCCTCTCTTACACTTTCGGGTTTCCCATCCCCTGGGAATCCCGTGCAGCAGCGGTTACCTTCAAATCAGGTTTCAAATTACACTGTAGGAGGACAACTTGAATATGTTAATTAAGTGCCCATGGCGGGACACTCCGCTGATGCGAAATCCGCCGCCAGTATTTAACTCTTAAATCCCCCTGTACCCTCTCCCATAATTCGTTGGAGGTTAATATCGAGGCCAAAGAATCTTATGGCAGAGAAGAAGGCCATTCGGCACATCATGCCTATGCCTGTGCTGGCTCTTTGAAAGAGCTATCCCATTATTCCCACTCCTCTGTTCTTTCCTCTTAGCCCTGCAATTTTCAACCCTTCAAGTATTTATCCAATTCCCTTTTGATAATTACTATTGAATCTGCTTCCACTACCTCTTCAGGCAATGCATAATAACCCACTGCATAAAAATATTTCTCCTCATCTCACCTCTGATTCTTATCCAATGACCTTAAATCTGTGTCCTCTGATTACCAACCCTACAGCCAGTGGAAACAGTTTCTCCTTATTTACGCTATCAAAACCATCATGATTTTGAATGCCTCTGTTAAATCTCCCCTTAACTTCTCTGCTCTAAGGAGAACAACTCCAACTTCTCCAGTCTCTCCACATAACTGAAATCCCTCAACACTGGCACCATTCCAGTAAATCTCCTCTGCACCCTGTCCAAGGCCTTGACATCCTTCCTAAAGTGTAGTGCCCAGCACTGGAGACAATACTCTAGCTGAGGCCTAACCAATGATTTATAAAGATTTAGCATGACTTCCTTGCTTTTGTACTCTTTGGGCTGGATTTTATCAATGGAGGCGAGTAGGAGGCGGGACTCCCACTTTCGGGGTTGTAGTCTCGCCTCCATCAAGTTGTGGCCAACCCACGTGATTTCCCCTTGATTGACCTTGTTGAGCCCACCTAGCGGGCTCAGCAGGCCAATTAAGGGCCACATGGCAACAGGTGACTTCACAGATTGACATTTCATCTGTCAAAAGCTTTTGACAGATGAAATATCAGCGTTTGACAGCTCTTTGAAGCTGTCAAACACTGACAATCTGTAATCTAAGTTAATTCCTTCCTCTCAGGCTGATTTAGAGATCTCTCCAGAACAGAAAGCAGAGGCTGCAGCTTTTGACAGCTCGCAGCCATTCTGCTTTCAGTGCCGGTGGGAGGAGGGAGTCCCGATACCTGAAGGAAGGAAGCCTACATTAGTAAGTAAAGGTAAGTCAAACTTATTTAAACACTTTACACACACCAAACACACTTACCTCTGCATTCATGCACCCATCACTCACCTGAACACCAGACATCTCGAACCCTCCAAGCCCTTCAGCCCGACGGTCCGCCTCACTAACTTGGCGTGGTTTGGAGTCGTCGGGCAGCCCACACTTCAGGGATAAAAATAGGGATTAGGCTAAAAACTGTTAACAGGCAGTTAATTGGCACTAATCCCCTTCCCGCTTCGGGGAGGCGGCTCCCAGCACAGGTCGGGTACCCGCCTCCTGGGGAATGGGCATGGAGGCAGGTTGGGGGCGGGATGGGTTCGTGCCCCCCGATTTCGCGATTTTAACACCCCACACACCTCCATTCCCGCCTCCACGGCCCTGGGAAATTCTAGCCTTATACCTCTAATTATAAAGCCCATGATCCAATACGCTTTTTTAACAGCCATAGCAACATGTTCTGCCACCTTCAAAGATTTCTGTACGCAAAACCACAGGTTTCTGTTCCTGAACCCCCTTTAAAATTGTACCATTTCGTTTATATTGTCCCTCCTGATACTTCTTTCCAAAACACATCACTTAACACTTCATTTTATCCGCCATGTGTCTGCTCATTTCACCAGTCTGACTGTTTAGCTGAAGTCTGCTACTACCCTCCTCCTACTTTTCCGAGATTCGTGTCATCTAAAAACTTTGAAATTATTACCTGTATTCCCAAGTCCAGGGCATTAATATATATCATATTTCTCAGTCCAATTTAATTGATAATGAACCAATGTCTGTCTAAAGATTACCAGGTTAACTTATAAAGAAATTACAAATACATAATACATGTGTTAAATGCTTTGTGCATTTTGCTGGATCACTTTAAAATATTCAGCAATTAAAATGTAAAGAAGACTGGTTTTATGATGTGATACAATGAAAACTTTGCATAATTTGAAAGCTGACTTAGATAGTTAACATTTATTAAAGCTTTAGCTTGTCAAGAAAAATAACGAACCTTATTGGGATATTAGGGGTACAGAGATGGGGAGTGTAGCCTATCTGAAGACCTCAGGTTTTTGGTGTGTCAGTGTATCTGTAGGTTTAAAAGGTGTGGGACAGTGGATATCAGGTTTGAAGTGATGAACACGCACTTTATACTTTAAGGCATGTCGTTCATACTGCACATAACCAAGTCTGCGAGTGCATGGGCAGAGCAAATTCAATTATCAATCATGCTCACATTGTGCCAGCTTGGCACCATTTCAGCACCATGTTTCCCTACTTACAAACCAGTTTTAACTGCAGACTTTAGTTAAACACATCAAGAAATTTACTGTGCAAGTTCATTACACTCACAGCAAATGTTAGGAGCCAGATCCAATAATCATTCACTGTGCCACTATTATGCGCAAGTATTGCATAGAAGCCTCCATATTGTCACCATCCTCAACAGCTTTTCATTGAGCTGGGCTGTTTCACAATCTTATTTCAAAATTACACTTTGTTCATTCCCTTGCAAAAAATATATTTTTAATGAAATAGCAGCAATGTTAATGCATATTTTCCAAAAAGCGACAGTTACAGAGGCCTCAACGTGTAACAGTAGACTACCACATTTATTCCAACAAAAATATTATTCTTTATTTTTACCCAACAGTGGAGTCAATAACCCCATTTCCTTAAACCTCTTGGACATCTTAATTTTAGAGTGATGCTTTACCGGGCCTTGTGCAGAATAAATCAAATAAAATTCATATTGATGTTTCATTAAAATAATATAGATTAAACAAATTTAATCATACTACATAATACAGAGAATGTGATATATTTAAATTGAATTTTGAGTTTTTACAGGGAAGGAATTTATTATTCCTTATAGTGTGAGACTGACAGGGGTGTAGTGTTAGGCAGAAGGGGGAGTACCTCTGATTGGGAGTATACCGCATCCCTTGGATGGTCCGCAGTCTTTGGTTCTCTCTGCTTATGCAACTCTTACCTTTGGCTTCAAGCACTCACTTGTGCCTGGCGGAGGCAACACCCCAGGAAACTGCGTCAGCTCACAACCTAAACTAGGTGAGGGTATCCTGGGTGATAGAGAGACACCCATCTCTGCAGTGCACGAGGACTGGTCTGGTGAATTAGGCGGACTGGGCAGATATGCTAACTACTCCAGCTCAGAAGATATAGTAGAAAGACTATGTTGAAAGCTTTGGTGTGGGTGCATCAGATACTTCAGGCCATCCGCTGCAGCTCTCCCTATCTCCAGATGCCTCGACTTCATCTTGCTACAGGATTCAGATGTGGGGTAGAAGCAAAATTGCAGCAAACCCTGTGCAAATTCCGCTCACTGAAATCAATCTCACGCACAAATGCCATTTTTCTCATATTTCTGTTCTTTTTGCCGCAGTTTCCTGGCCGCCACCAAGCACAAGTGAGTACTTGAAGACAAATGTGTTGGCTTTGCTATCAAGTCCAGTCTTGCAGACAAACTTGAGAAATTTCCCAAAGGTATCATTGACTGCCTAATGGTACTAAAATTGCCACTTGTTGAGAAATGTCATGCCACAATCATCAGCACCTATGCACTAACCATGACCAACACAGACAAAACCAAAAACACGTATAATGAAGATCTTGACAACGCTATCTCTCAGGTACATAAGAGTTATAAACTCATCATCCTCGGCAACTTCAATGCTTACGTTGGATCAGACCATCAAACCAGGTGGGACATTATTGGCAAACACGGCATTGGAAATGACAACAACAATGGCCTTCTGCTACTAAGGCAATGTGCTGAACTCAGCCTTACCATTACCAACACCATCTTCTGGTTACCAAATAAGAACAAGACATATTGGATAAGCTCTCGTTCCAAACACTGGCATCTGGTTAATTGCATCTTAGTCAGGAATAATGGAAAGTGAAATGGTTTTATCTGTGATAATCACTGGAGAATCTCGTTAATAATCATTATTGGAAAGACCCTTGCAAGATTGATGCTTAATCATTTTATTCAACACATTGCTGAAAAAAATCCTACCAGACAGTTAATGTGAGTTCAGAAAGGGAAGAGGCACAACTGATATTGGGCCAGAACTTGCGGACGGTATGACGGCGAACTCTCAGAGTATGCCATCATTCCGCCTTTGAAATGGACAGCAAGTTTGAAGCACGTGCGCTAAATCCCGAACTTGACAGATGATCCGCACCGACATTGAAATCCTAGTTGCTGCCGCAGAGTTGGGCTAATTGCTCACCAACTGCCCAGCAATTACGTGTGAAAATTTTATGGCTGGTGCAAATGTGGTTCATAGCGTAAAGGGATACCTCCTGACAAGATAATTAAGAAATTGCACTCCGTTAATTAAAAAGGAAGGTTAAACAGTAATACGAAGTGGTGAAAATAGCTTTCCAATTTGTACATGAAAGAGATAAATGATTTGCTTAGACGATTCTGAAATGCATATTATGGAAGATTGAGCATAGTTCCCAGAGACTATAGGAATTCCAATGTGTATAAGAAAGCCGCACTTCAAATTTACTTTGCAGAGAGAAAACGTCTCCAGCTCTACTTGCAGCAGGTCTGGGGTCAGTCCTCTCTGAATGGAAGCATTCTAACTGGAGAACACTTGGTTGTGGGCAGCCCAGAAGGGTAGTGGTGATTTGCAATCTAAATTATTGGAAATGTAACTTGCTCTAAATCAATACTTTTTTAAAAAGCAAATAGCACCACCAATTTGAGCTATCCATACTTTTTTTTGAAACACCCCGATCCCAAAATCACAAATTTAAATTATATTTTTGAAGTACTGTAGTTTAAATGGAGAACAGCCCTACGATCTCTAATAGTATGAACGAGAGACCTTCCATTTGCTGATTGAAGCACCGACCCACGTGGTCACAGGTACGCTTAAGCACACGGTGCGCCCTTGGGATCCATGGCCCGCTACGCTGCCCTCTACTCTGCAGCGTCTGACAGCAACTTCTCGGATGAGGGTTTCCAGCAGGTAAGTGCACATTCGGTTCAGATGCTGGCAGAGTAATCCTTTGTTCCGGCGCCTGTGAAGGAATAAGCAATATACCTATTCAGAAAAATATACCATTCTATTAAAAAAATCTGACTTTTTTAAAACATGACAAACTGGCCTTGAAAATCTAAAAATCTAACAATGGAGAAGCTGTAAACAACATACAAGCTATTGAGATAAGATAAGTTGTTGACACTGAAAAAATAGCCTTATTGAAACAGGAGGTTGGAGGTTCCTGAAAGTCTGAAGCCTTGGACAGAACACAATGGTATACCCTGTTAAGATGTTTTAAAGTACACTTTGTAAACAAACACAGAAAATTAAGAAACATATGCCTTCGTGGGAATGACATCAAGTGGGGGAGGCACCAGCCGTCACATTGTTTTTGTGTTGAACTTGGAACACCTAGGAGACATGAGTCTGTGTTGCAACCAGTTGAGGTAACTAAGAAGACAATGGTGCACCCGGTTGAGATGTTTTTAATTTACACGTCATAAAAAGACACAAATAGAAGACTTTGGTAAGAATGACATCAAATAGATGCACCTGCTGCACACCGTTTTTTATGATAAGCTTTGAACACCTAAGGGTAGAGACATAATTCTTATTGCTACCAGCTGAACTAACTATAAAAATAGCAGGCGTCAGCAGAAAAATGACTAGAGATAATTAGCTTACATCAGCAGAAAACTTCAAAGGTAATACCACTGAGAAAGGGTATAAAAATTGAACTTTCAAATGGGAAGACAGATTCGCTTGAAGGGGCAAAGCAATTCTCGGCTTCAGCGGCAAGCTCTGTAAGTCTACAACCCTTTGAGTTTCGGGGATCAACAGTATTGTATTTGATTTTGGTGGATATCCTGGAATAAGATTAAGAAATGTAAAAATGTAACGAAGTTAAGATTTGTATGGTTCTCAAAATTCCCACATTCCCCCAAGGTTATTAATAAAAGGGACCCTGTATGGGCAATTTAACAAGGGTACCCAAAAGATGGCGTCCGCACCTTGTGACCAAAAGCCTGTAAGATTTTACAAGCTTGGACTCTGCAGCACAGAACAGGCAGCTTTGGGAAATCGAAACTTAAAATGCATTTCTGTGAAAAGGACTTTTGTGTTTGAAGGGCCAGACAGCTAGGCAAACATTGGATATGCATTACATCAGATCAAAACAGATCAACCCAGTTAGGCCTAAGCATAAGGCCATTAGTTTGTCCACATAAATAATCAGAAACAGCTTAAGGAAGCCATCAAGGCTGCACAGGCCGATTAAAATGCATTAATGACAATACAGCCCGGACATCGGGCCATCAGGTGCGATAAACGGCCATCTAAAACCAGTTAACTTAGATTGGTATAATCATTTAAAACAGCCCGCCAAAAGTTAAACAATGGACTGACCTGATTTGGCGCGCAGATAAGGAGTTGAAGAAACGGGTGCATTTGTAGGCCCTCAGTAGCAACGGCGCTCTCTTGCTCCCCGCTCTTGACTCTGACCTCTTGTCTGGTCTTGGGCTGCTGCCACCCATACTCGTGCCCTGGCCTCGTGGCGGGTTCTCTTCTCGCTCCCCGCATTAAGTTGCAACCAAGGACATCCATACCAAGCGCGGGAGGGGAACGAGACCCGAGTCCAAAGTCATACAGGACACATGGGCCACGAAACGAAACGAGACGAAGAAAAAGGTAAAGACCCAACAAGAGCAGAGAAGGGCAGCAGAAGATGCATTGATAAAGACCGAGCGCCTAGTTATAAGCTGGCGCTTGGGGAAGAAAATGTATTATATGGACAGTGAGAATAAGTTGGCTAGTTAAACACTGCGATTAAGCTGGCGTTAAACGCAGGTGTCCACGCCATAACGAATATACTGGCGTTCCAAGAATGGGTAGAAAAATCTAAGCAGTGAAGACTGCCAACCGTCCCACAAACGCAACATTACCACCGAGGGAGAAGAAGAAGAGAACCCATCGCGATGAGATGACGACGGTAGCTGAGGAGAAGAAAGGTGTGTCGCAGCAACAGCTCCAGCACTGCGCCCTGAGACCACGTGGCGATGGAGTACCCCAAAGGACAGAAGCCCAAACCTCAAAACTTGCAACTGTTAAAGCAACAGGCTAGGATTGGTGAGCATGAATTCCTGGCCCCTCATAGCTTAATCTAGTTAGGTATAGGGGTGGGATAAGGATAAAGGGGATTGTTAATGTAATTGTTTTCCCTCGATGTGCCGTGTGTTCCCCATTGCCTGTATAAGTATAATTATTGTTCATGCCTGTAATTTTTATCAGTAATTTCTCATAAGACTGTGTCTCATTTCTGTTTTAATAAAATCTTGGTTTTCTTACACCAAACCACTTGTCTACTCGATTTTCTGTATCGCCGCCTGTACCTAAGTCCGGTGTCTAGAACCCAGGGGTGTGGGAGCGATTCAAACCGCTCACAGGCAGTCAGGGGCATAACTGACTGGGCGCTCGTGCTACACGCCACCCCCTACAGAAAATGGCGACCGCGGCGGCACACCGGCAGCAGGGTTGCGATATAGTAGACAACGGTTCGGATGAGCAAACCACGATGGAGGAAAGGATTTCTGATTATGTGTTTAGCAAGGTGAATATCACTAAGAAGTGGATCACCACTCTGTTAAGGGCTGGGCGTCCAGTAGATGCAGCAGCTAAGTGGACAGAGGGAAAGGAACACAAAAAATCCTTAGAGAAGGCAGTCTGGCTGATGTGTTTCAAAAAGCAGGTCTAGCTTTTGGACAGGCTCATTGCAGCACAGGCAGCTGAGTTAAAGGATTCAGCCCTGGAGATCCAGGATAAGGCTCTAGCAGGGGAAAAGTTATTGGTAGCATTGCAGGCCTTGAATCAGGAGAGAGTGTATTTAATGGGAGAACACAAGGCCCAGTTGGAATACCTACGGTGCCAAGTCACCGAAGCCAAGGGAAATTAGTTAAGGTTGCAGGAAAAGAACGCCCGCTTGGCAAGGCAAGTTAGGGAACAGGAAGTGAAAGTGCAGGAGGTAAAGGCAGCTTATAAGCTAGCGAGCGAATCGGGGTTTGAGGAGGCAGACCACGGCCCCTGCAAAGAGCGGATAGAAAATCTGAGCCTGGCCCTCAGGAAGGCAAAAGGCATGGTGTGCCTCATAAGCCCAAAGGCAGGTCAGGCGGATTTTATGGGGAACGAGGGGAGGACAGTTCCAACTTCACCGGTAGTGCCCAGGGACGACCCGGTTGAGGGACAGGAGATCTCACGACCACCACCTGTAGCGCCGAGTTTCAGCGAGGTTTGGCAGCAAGGGGGGGTGGAGCCAGAGGTGGGAGCGGAGGTGGAAAACCCCCCAC
Source organism: Somniosus microcephalus (assembly GCF_052327205.1). Classification (NCBI taxonomy): domain Eukaryota; kingdom Metazoa; phylum Chordata; class Chondrichthyes; order Squaliformes; family Somniosidae; genus Somniosus; species Somniosus microcephalus. The sequence goes on from NC_140997.1 coordinate 35,271,088, forward strand.
CCGAGAGGTCGGAGCCGGGACCGATATGCCCAGCAAGGCATCGGAGGTTCGGCCCACCCGTCAATGGCGACGATGAGGGACCCCTCCAAAACCAGTTCGTATTACCATATAGCACTCAACAGCTTAGGGCGATGGTCAACCACATCCCAAAGCTCTCCGAAAAGGGAGACCCCTCGATCCACTTCAGGGACATAGAGCAGGCAGCCAGCATCAATGACTGCGATGGCGCTGATCAGGCCAAGATGCTGCTATTCTCCCTGGAGAGTAGTCTCCTCCAATCCCTCTCTGACGAGTGTAAGAGGGGGCAGAGCGGGTATCAGGAGCTCAGGGATGCAGTTCTGGAGGCCATGGAGATGAATGAGGGAAGTCCTTTCTCCCGTGTGGAGAAGATGTTCCAGCTCGCAGGGGAAACCCCGCAGGCTTTCATGGACCGGTTATGGCCGGTGTACCGGAGGGCCTGTCCAGGGGCGCCGAACCGGGGGTTCCTGAACTGGGATCCCCTGGCCCATTGGCTCCATTGCCTGGTGGCGAACAGCTTGCCACAGGTCCGGGCCAAGGCAGAAGTCTGGTTCAACCCCAAGTATCCCCAGACCACCGAGCTTACGGTGATCAGACAGTTGACTCTAGCCTATAAAAACGGTAGGGGAACCGATGCACACCCACCTAAGGGGAAGGTGCATGAGGTAAAACCTGGACCGGGTAGGAAAGAGTGGCACCAGGAAGGGAATAACCCCCCCAACACAAAGACGAATTGTTACGGGTGCGGGAAGGATGGTCACTGGCGGAAGGAGTGCAAAAAGCCTTGGAAAGATAACAAGGGAAAGAATTCCACAGCCCCAGCCCAAAGGGCGGGGGCAGGAATCCCTCCCACAGAGGTCGAGTCACTTTTGGACACCATGAGGTCCTTATTGACTGGCCAGGGGAGAGTAGCAGCCGTTACCAGTGCTCTGACCCCGTCGGCCCCGTCCAACCCACAGCCGTGAGTAGAGCCAGCGCAGCCTGTTTACCTGTGTTCTCTCCGGTATGATGAATGGAAAAGACCCCTCTTGGAGATGGAGGTAGAAAAGGTGACGGGGACCTATCTGTTGGACACGGGGGCATCATGCACCGTGGTCTACTCAGCTAACCCCACCACCTCGCCTCTATCTAACGGGGTCCCATACAGTCTGTCGGGGTTCACAGGCAAAGAACAGGCTGGCTTGTTTTCCATCCCGCTCGCCATTTGGTTAGGACCGCTCCGCTCCAAGTGGACCTGTGCCCTGATGAAATGGGAAGTGGAGGGTGGAAGAGGAGTCCTGGGAGCCGACTTTATTGTAGGCCACGGGATCCTAGTAGATTTGAGAAATCATTGCCTATGGGGGGCAGGTAAAGTAAAGAATGGTGAGGTAAGGTAATCCCGGGAAAGGAAGAGATGGGGACCCTATGCACCATGAAGCCCAAAGAGGGTTATAACCTCGAGCTTATGGTCAGTAACACCCCACAGGAATTCCAGGCATTTGTGCAGGCCCACCGAGCCACATTTGCCACACACAAACACGACTGCGGGAGGGTCAACGGGTTTGAGGTCAGCGTAGATGGGGACCCCGTGGCCCGACCACAGAAACAGTATAACTTCCCCAGGGAAGCGGAGACAGACATGGAAGCAGCCATGTCCTCGTTAGTACAGCAGGGAGTTCTGAGGCCGATAGCCACCCACATAAACTCTCCATTGTGGCCGGTTAGGAAGCCGGACAATTCCTGGAGGGCCACGGTGGACTATCGGGTGCTCAACAGTAACATCCCAGCCTGTGCACCCATAGTAGCAGCAGTTGCCGACCTGATAGGAAGTATCCCAGCATCCGCGACCACTTTCACGGTGCTGGACATTTCCAATGGGTTTTGGTCCATCCCTTTAAGGAGGGAGGATCAGTACAAGTTTGCCTTTACGTTTAAAGGGCAACAGTACACATGGAACTGCTTGCCGCAGGGCTTCCAAACAGCCCCAGCATTTTCCATCAGTGCATGGCAAACAGCTTAAAGGATTTTAGCCAGCCCAGACAGTTGGTCCAATATGTGGATGACCTGCTCCTGTTCACTGATTTGAAAGAGGAGCATGGCCCACTATTGGCCGAACTGCTGGAGCTGCTTGGGCAAAAGGGTTTTAAGGTAAACCCAAAGAAAGCGCAGATCGGCCAGCAGGAGGTAAAATTCCTGGGCCTGACCGTCCGCGCTGGAGAAAGGGCCATAGATAAGGCTAGGAGTGAAGCGGTACAAGAGTTACCGGTCCCCAACACAGTAACGAGTGTGAGGTCGTTCCTAGGGCTAACCGGGTACCGCAAAGACTTTATTGAGGACTATGCAGCCACAGCAGCCCCTCTGCTCCGACTCCTACACAAGGGAGTGGAGTAGCTTTGGGATGAGGGTTGCCAGGCAGCATTTGCCAGGCTCAAAAAGGACTTGCAGAACGCACCAGCTCTAGGGGCCATAGATGGGGGTAAGAGTTTTTTCTGGAGGAAGCAGCCAGCGGGGACAGCCTGAGTGCTGTGCTGCTCCAAGAGCGGCACGGCAGGCTGAGGCCGGTAGTCTACTCCTCCAGGATACTCACGGATGTGGAAAGGAGCTACTCCAACTGTGAGCGGCACCTTTTGGCCACACATTGGGCTGTGAAAAGATCGCTGACCTTCACAGGCACCTCTCCCATCACACTCCTCACCCATCACACACCCACCCAGATGCTTCTGGATGGGAGGATCAAGGATAGGACAGTGAGCAGTGCCCGCATTGCCCGCATTGCCCGCATTGCCCGCTGGACCTTGCTCCTCTCACAGATAGATCTTAAGGTAAAGAGTCTCTGCGAGCCAAAGCTTGCAGCCAACCTGGTATATCCTGGAACAGCCCACCGGTGTTCCATTGAAGGGGTTTGGGAAGTGAACATAGGTTTGCGGGCCGGGATACATCCCACCGGCCGCAAGATCTATGTAGACGGTTCCAGCACGGTATCTGCTGGCGAGCGTCTCACGGGGTATGGAGTTTATGACCCAGCGGCAAACATTGCCCTGGCGATTAAGCTCCCCAGCACCATGAGCGCCCAGCAGGCTGAACTGTCCGTGGTAGTGTACGTCGTTACACACCCCGAAATCTTCCCCACCCCATACACGATTTGCTGGGACAGCATGTTTACGTGCAATTCGTGTACAGAGTACCTGGCCATTTGGTCCCGCCGCGGATACACCTCCGCCGACGGGAGACCCCTCACAGTAAAACCCCTGCCGGAGAAAATCCTGGCAGCAGTGGGGGAGGAAGGGGAGATTTTCATCCATAAGGTGAAAGCCCATTCCTCCACAGAACCCCGCAGTCAAGGCAACCAGCAGGCTGACATGTTCACCAAGGAGGGTGCCCGCGCAGGCACTTTCTGGGACCGGATGGGTCTAGACCCATGGCAGCAGTCAGAGGTAGGGACGGGACCCAAGGGAGTGCAGGGGTAGCTTTAGCCCTGGACCTTAAGACAGTCCAAGCCCAAGACCCCATCCTCAAAGTGGTCCTCAGTGCAGTGACTGAGGGAAAAAGGGTAGAGGGTCCGTACGGTACAGCAACCCTCACCGTGAAAGAGGGCATGCTGTTCCGCGGGAACAGTGGGTTGTGCCACAGCAGCATTGGAGGGAATTCCTTCAACTGGCCCATGAGGGTCCAGGAGCGGGACACCCCAGGCCTGAGACCACCTGGCAGCGGGTGGAACAGGCGGGATGGTGGCCAGGACTCAGGGAAGATGTCCGTGAGTTCTGTGCAGGCTGTCTTGTGTGTGCTGCTAATAACCCTGACCCCCACAAAAGGAAGGTACCTATGGAACACATCAGGAGGGTAGAGGGACCATGGCAGTCGATACAGGTCGACTACATCGGGCGCCTGCCCACCGCCCAGGGAGGCTATAAGTACTGCCTAGTCCTGGTGGATGTGTTCACAAAATGGGTAGAGGCCTTCCCCTGCAGAACAGCCACAGCTCTGGGTCCAGCCAGGATCCTGGTCCGGGAAGTGTTCTCGCGGTGGGGGCTACCACACTATGTGGAGTCCGACCAAGGGAGTCACTTCACCGGACAGGTGATGCAGAATACCCTTATGCTGCTAGGCATCGAGGGGAAATGGCACGTGGCCCACAACCCGCAGTCAGCAGGGATTGTGGAAAGAATGAATAGGACCCTAAAGGAAAGGTTGAGGAAGGAGACGGTGGACTCGCCCCGCAAATGAGCCGAGGTCCTACCATTGGTTCTGATGGGGATCCAGGCCAGCCAGTCGAAAAGCACGGGGTACTCCCTGTACGAGCTGATGACTGGCAGGGTTATGCGGACCCCCACCCATGTACTAGCCCCGGTGCTCACGGAGGGTCAGCTCAGGGAGGTGAACTGGGACAGGTTCGCCCGAAACATCTTTGAGCACCTTAAACAGGTCCACGAGCAGGTGGCTGGGAACATGGGAAGGCAGCATTGGAGTAACCGATTGCTGCTCAAACCCCGTAAGCACCACGAGTGGGAGGTAGGAGATCAGGTCATGGTGAGGAACTATACCCGAGTAGGAAGTTTGGAACCATTGTACATGGGGCCCTACAGCATTGTAAACAAAGCCAGCCCCATGGCATACGCCGTTAAGATGCCCCGGCGTACCAAATGGTTTCATATCAACCAGTGCAAACTGTTTAAACCTGAAAGGGAAAAACAGCCAGTTGGGGTAAGGTCTGAGGATAAAAATCCTCAGCCTGCAGCAGGAGCAAGTTCACAGACTGCACAGGCAGGCGCTGTGGCTTGCTTAAAGGGAGGGGCTATCCCGCCCATCGATTGGGACACTCCCCCACTCTTCTGGGTTCCAGACGAGGAGGGACCTGAGGATGAAGACCCTGCCCATAACCCAGGTGCAGAGGAAGAGGGACCTGAGGGCGAAGACCCTGCCCCAGACCCAGTTTTGGGACCTGAGGGCGGGGACTCTCAGCCGACAGCAACAGGCTGCGAAGAGTTACCTGCCCCTAGCCCAGGTTCGGGAGAGGTCAAGCCTAAGGAAGAAGATCCCCGGCCAGCGGCAGTGGATAGCCCACAGGCCACACCGGAGGGGACAGCGGTTCGGGTTAAAGGCCCATCGGCCAAAAAAGCCCCACTCGCCAAAGTCCCTAGAAGGTCCCCCCGGACGCCCCAGCCGAGAAAGCCATGGTCACCAGCTCCCCAGTTTAAAGGGACAGCCTCCTGAGTCAGGGGGAAGTCAAAGGACAGAGGTCCCCAGCTAGCCGCCATGGGCGGCGAGGGACCAACAGTGCAGGACGGTGCGGCCACACCAGAGGAAGCGGTGTGCCGCAGTCCAACCAGGAATTAGCCTGGCTGCCCGGAGATGGGCGGCGAATGTACATAGTTTAGGTATTGTTAAGGTTATTGTTATGTTTAAGTATTTAGCTTAAGTTCGGGTGTTTTAGATTTTTTTTAAAAAGGCGGCGCGCATGGACGCAGCGGCTTTGTCTCTCCCAAGACTGAGCATTTTCACCCTCTTTCTGAGTCTCTTCTGGACTCTGCTGATACGGGAATTGAGGGCAGACCTACTGTACAGCCGGCAGACGCTCCTCGATATCGGGGCCGACTGCGTGCGGCTCACACTCGGTGCCGTCGATCTGCCTCCCGACATCGCCCGATCCCCGGGACCAGCGTGGCGTCCTTCCCCAGCCGGAAGTCGCCGCAGACCGCGCAGAGAATGCAAGCAGAAGCGGGGCAAGAGGGCCGGAATCCAAAATAGGCTGAAGAGGGCCCCACACAAACCCTCCCTCCCAAGTATTTTCCTGGCCAACATCAGGTCACTGGAAAATAAAATGGATGAGATCAAACTTGATCTCTCCTCACAGAAAATGACAAAGGAATGCTGTGCCATGATCTTCACAGAGACCTGGTTGAACAACGGCATCCCTGACACCACCATCCAGCTAGAAGGACGCACGGTCTTCCGCGCCGACAGAACTGCAGACTCCGGTAAGAGCAAGGGAGGCGGTTTGTGCATTTACACTAACAATGCCTGGTGCACTAACACGGACATAATCAATAGATCCTGTTCGGCTGATTTGGAATTCCTCATGGTAAGGCGCAGACCCTTCTACCTGCCTCGGGAATTCACGGCTGTTATCATCACTGCGGTCTACATCCCACCACACGCTAATGCCAAACTAGCACTGAAGGACCTCTACAGGGCCATCAGCGAACAACAAACTGCGCACCCAGACGGAGCTTTTATCGTCGCGGGGGACTTCAATCACATAAACCTAAAATCTGTACTCCCGAAATTCCACCAGAATGTTTCCTGCCCCACAAGAGAGGAGAACACACTGGATCAAGTCTACACGAGCATTGTAGATGCTTATAAGGCCATTCCCTGCCCCCACCTTGGGAAGTCTGACCACCTCTCCCTGTTTCTAGCCCCGGCATACAAACCGCTCATCAAAAGAGTGAAATCATCAGTGAGATCAGTGAAAGTATGGCCAGAGGGGGCAGTCTCGGAGCTTCAGGATTGCTTCGAACGCACTGATTGGAGCATGTTTGCCCATAAAGACATCAAGGAATACGCATCCACAGTGCTATTCTACATTAACAGTTGCGTTGAGGTCATCACGACCCATAAAAATATCAGGACATACCCCAACCAGAAACCCTGGATGAACGGGGAGGTCCGCTCACTGTTGAAAGCACGCGACGCAGCATTTAAATCTGGCGACGCGGCGGCTTACAGTGCAGCTAGGACCAACCTAAAAAAGGGTATCAGGACTGCCAAAAGGAAACAGACACTGCGGATAGAGGATCACTTCCACAACAACTCGGACCCCCGGCGCATGTGGCATGGCATCCAGTCCATCACTGACTACAAGAGTAAAAACACCAGCCCCCCGGTCAGCGATTCCTCCCTTCCGGAGGAGCTTAACAACTTCTATGCTCGCTTTGACAGGGACAACAGGGAGCCGGCTACCAAAGCCTTGCCACCCCCGGAAGACCAGGTGCTCACTCTGTCGACCTCCGACGTAAGGGGTGTTCTACACGGAGTGAACACACGTAAGGCTGCTGGACCTGATAGCATCCCTGGACGGGTACTCAAGGAATGTGCTGATCAGCTGGCTGATGTCTTCACCGCCATCTTCAATCTGTCATTGGCCCAGGCAGTAGTCCCTACATGCTTCAAGACCGCTACCATTATTCCTGTGCCAAAGCAAACGGCTGTGACGTGTCTGAACGACTATCGACCTGTCGCACTCACACCCATCATAATGAAGTGTTTCGAGAGACTGGTCCTGGCTCACATCAAAGCCAGTGTTCCCGCCTCTCTTGACCAACACCAGTTTGCCTATCGTGCAAACAGATCAACAGAGGATGCAATCACAACTGCTCTACACTCGGCACTGAATCACTTAGACGGTAAAGAGACCTACATCAGAATGCTGTTCATAGACTACAGCTCAGCATTCAACACTATCGTCCCCAACAAGCTGGCCACCAAACTCCACACCCTTGGCCTGAACACTTCCCTCTGCAACTGGGCCCTGGACTTCCTAACAAACAGACCCCAGTCTGTCAAATTAGGTAACCACACCTCCCCCCCACTGACCCTGAACACGGGGGCCGCACAAGGATGTGTGCTGAGCCCCCTCCTCTACTCCCTCTTCACCCACGACTGGGTGGCTGTTCATGGTTCCAACACCATCATCATGTTTGCGGATGATACTACGGTGGTAGGCCAGATCACCAACAATGATGAGTCAGCCTACAGGGAGGAGGTCCAGCATCTCGTGAAGTGGTGCCCTGATAAAAACCTGGCCCTCAACATCAAGAAAACCAAAGAAATCATTGTGGACTTCAGGAAGTCTAAAGGCGGAAGTCACACCCCCATCCACATCCATGGGGCTGTGGTGGAAAGGGTGGACAGCTTTAAGTTCCTCGGAGTCCACATCACGGAAGACCTCTCCTGGTCCCTCAATACCTCCTCTCTGGTGAAGAAGGCCCAGCAGCGCCTATATTTCCTAAGGAGGCTGAAGGGATGTAACCTGTCACCCTGTAACTTTTACCGCTGCACAATAGAGAGCATCCTGACGAATTGTATCACAGTATGGTATGGCAGCTATGACCGGAAAGCCCTGCAGCGGGTAGTCAAAACTGCCCAACGCATTACCGGCACCCGGCTACCGACCATAGAGCACATATACCAGAAACGCTGTTTACGGAGGTCACGGACCATCATCAAAGACCCTACCCACCCCAGCCACAGTCTGTTCACCCTCCTGCCATCTGGGAGACACTACAGATGCATTCGCACCTGAACGACCAGATTTAGGAACAGCTTCTTTCCCAGGGCTGTCATCCTACTGAACTCCACAAATAAACTCTAAAGCCTGCACATCTGCCAATGCACTTTATTATGTTTATGTTTATGTTAATGTATTACAAGCCAAATGAATGTTGAATGTTTAAATGTCTTAATCTAAATGTACACTCTCGGGAGCCGCAAGCCTACATTTCATTGTACTGCACTTGTGAACTAACAATGACAATAAAGTTGATTATTATTATTATTATTATTATTTAGCTTAAGTTAAGTAAGGTGCTGGGTAGTTTTAGATAAGTCATAATCTGCTAAGAGTGTGTATTTTGAGTCGAGGTCGCAAGACCCGACTATGCTTCACCCAAGCCAGAGAATCTCTTGGGGACCTGGCTGTATGTTTTTGTATCTGTTGCAGAAAGACTGTCGGGATGAAGGGGATCGTAATCCTACTCGCCCTGATGGGACTGAGCCTGGGAAAGAGGGGCGACATAGAAGACTCCCACATCTACTGGTGCTCGGGAGATAGAGCACCTATAGCGACCGACGGAAGCGGTGAACGGGATGCAGAGGAGGCCGCCGTCTACGTCCACGAGGGAAGGTGGCCAGGATGGCTGGGGTCCAATTCATCTCAGTACTCCAGCCAAACCAGATTCACGTACGGGGAGGCCTCCCTCCTGTGCCCCAGGGTATGGGTTGTTACCGCAAGGGTCAGCGTCACCATAGGAAAACGTATATGTCTAACGTGCAAGGGACACATTCCTCTGGATAGGTGGTGGTGGCTCAGGAAGCTGAGCAAAGATATGAGAATCCCCGCAGTCGAGTGGGAACGGTTAGGGAACAATACCCACTGGACTATTACAGGGACTCATGGAGGATTAAGTGTGTGTTGGGACAAGTGGTGGGAACCGGATCAAGGGATTTACATCTGTATGTGGGGGTCAGAGAGGGTCTGCCCCGCAGGCATATCCATCATTTTCCATCGACAGTGGCTAGACACCGGGGAGGGGATGAAGTGGGATACCAGCCGGAAGGTGTGCGCAGTCCCATTCTCCCTGATCCCAGTCAATGCCACTGAGCTTGTAACCCGCCCTCGAAAGCCCCTGCCCACAGCGCCGGCAGTGAGGTTACCCAGGGAAGGGTGCCCCACCACCGCCAAGGGACCAGGGAATGGGCTGGTACTAGTACCTACAGATCAGGTACTGTACCAGGGGGTACACTACACGGAGTGGTGCCCCAACGGAACAGAGCAGCTATACCAGGCCCTATTGAAGGACATGTTTGGGAAATTTTGTGAGTTTGATTTCGCCAATGTCGACAAAACCGAACTGCACACCACACACCGCGAGTTTTTGGGTAATGCAGGGAAACAAAGAAGGGGAGTATGGAATGATGTTTTTACAGCGTTTAACACAGTCCTCTGTCATCAACAATCTGGATGACATAGAGCTACAGACCCAGATAAACGGTTTAAAAACACAGTTAAGGAAGATACTAATGGATGAGAACAAGGTAGTGGGCTCGGAGTTGAATGAGGCTCCCAACGTGTGTGTTAACGAGTTGATGTGGAACCTATACTTATATTTATATCTATATCCATCTTGTAGATTGTTTAGTATAGAAGGAGTGTTTTACTGACAGTGGTACTAAGACCCAGATTTAAGTCTCTATAGACAACAAGTCCCTGATCAGGCCTTGTAGAACTTAAATCAGAACTCCCTCAATATACCATTGGGAGAGAGACTGCTATCAGGATTGGGAGAGAGACTGCTATCAGGATTGGGAGAGAGACTGCTATCGGGATTGGGAGAGAGACTGCTATCAGGATTGGGAGAGAGACTGCTATCAGGATTGGGAGAGAGACTGCTATCAGGATTGGGAGAGAGACTGCTATCAGGATTGGGAGAGAGACTGCTATCAGGATTGGGAGAGAGACTGCTATCAGGATTGGGAGAGACTGCTATCAGGATTGGGAGAGAGACTGCTATCAGGAGGGGAGAGAGACTGCTATCAGGATTGGGAGAGAGACTGCTATCAGGATTGGGAGAGAGACTGCAATCAGCATTGGGAGAGAGACTGCTATCAGGATTGGGAGAGAGACTGCACTCAGGATTGGGAGAGAGACTGCTATCAGGATTGGGAGAGAGACTGCTAACAGGATTGGGAGAGAGACTGCTAACAGGATTGGGAGAGAGACTGCTATCAGGATTGGGAGAGAGACTGCTATCAGGATTGGGAGAGAGACTGCTATCAGGATTGGGAGAGAGACTGCTATCAGGATTGGGAGAGAGACAGCTTTCGGGATTGGGAGAGAGACTGCACTCAGGATTGGGAGAGAGACTGCTATCAGGATTGGGAGAGAGACTGCTATCAGGATTGGGAGAGAGACTGCTATCAGGATTGGGAGAGAGACGGCAATCAGGATTGGGAGAGAGACTGCAATCAGAATTGGGAGAGAGACTGCTATCAGGATTGGGAGAGAGACTGCTATCAGGATTGGGAGAGAGACGGCTTTCGGGATTGGGGGAGAGACTGCTATCAGGATTGGGAGGGAGACGGCTTTCGGGATTGGGGGAGAGACTGCTATCACGATTGGGAGAGAGACTGCTATCAGGAGGGGAGAGAGACTGCAATCAGGATTGGGAGAGACTGCTATCAGGATTGGGAGAGAGACTGCCAGCAGGATTGCAAGAGAGACTGCAATCAGGATTGGGAGAGAGACTGCTATCAGGAGGGGAGAGAGATTGCTATCAGGAGGGGAGAGAGACTGCTATCAGGATTGGGAGAGTATCTGCAATCAGCATTGGGAGAGAGACTGCTATCAGGAGGGGAGAGAGACTGCAATCAGCATTGGGAGAGAGACTGCGATCAGGATTGGGAGGGAGACTGCAATCAGGATTGGGAGAGAGACTGCTATCAGGAGGGGAGAGAGACTGCTATCAGGAGGGGAGAGAGACTGCAATCAGCATTGGGAGAGAGACTGCTATCGGGATTGGGAGAGAGACTGCTATCAGGATTGGGAGAGAGACTGCTATCAGGATTGGGAGAGAGACTGCTATCGGGATTGGGAGAGAGACTGCTATCAGGATTGGGAGAGAGACTGCTATCAGGATTGGGAGAAAGACTGCTATCAGGATTGGGAGAGAGACTGCTATCAGGATTGGGAGAGAGACTGCTTTCAGGATTGGGAGAGAGGCTGCTATCAGGATTGGGAGAGACTGCTATCAGGATTGGGAGAGAGACTGCTATCAGGAGGGGAGAGAGACTGCTATCAGGATTGGGAGAGAGACTGCTATCAGGATTGGGAGAGAGACTGCAATCAGCATTGGGAGAGAGACTGCTATCAGGATTGGGAGAGAGACTGCACTCAGGATTGGGAGAGAGACTGCTATCAGGATTGGGAGAGAGACTGCTAACAGGATTGGGAGAGAGACTGCTAACAGGATTGGGAGAGAGACTGCTATCAGGATTGGGAGAGAGACTGCTATCAGGATTGGGAGAGAGACTGCTATCAGGATTGGGAGAGAGGCTGCTATCAGGATTGGGAGAGAGACTGCTATCGGGATTGGGAGAGAGACTGCACTCAGGATTGGGAGAGAGACTGCTATCAGGATTGGGAGAGAGACTGCTATCAGGATTGGGAGAGAGACTGCTATCAGGATTGGGAGAGAGACTGCACTCAGGATTGGGAGAGAGACTGCTATCAGGATTGGGAGAGAGACTGCTATCAGGATTGGGAGAGAGACTGCTATCGGGAGGGGAGAGAGACTGCTATCAGGATTGGGAGAGAGACTGCTATCAGGATTGGGAGAGAGACTGCTATCAGGATTGGGAGAGAGACTGCTATCGGGAGGGGAGAGAGACTGCTATCAGGATTGGGAGAAAGACTGCTAACAGGAGGGGAGCGAACCCGTCATTGGGAGTGGAAAGAGCCTGAGATAGGGAAGGGAAAGAGCCTGTGATCGAGAGGGAGGGGGACGAGGCCGTGATCGGGAGGGCTGTGGGCATGTGCGGGCGATGGGAGCTAGTGGAGGCTGAAGGCTTCCTTGAGGTGCTGTGGGGAGCTCTCCTGGTCCTCCTGGCCCACAAGCAGTGCTGGAAAAAGCACTTACTTTGTGGAGCAGGCTGCTCCCGCCTCTCTTACACTTTCGGGTTTCCCATCCCCTGGGAATCCCGTGCAGCAGCGGTTACCTTCAAATCAGGTTTCAAATTACACTGCAGGAGCACAACTTGAATATGTTAATTAAGTGTCCATGGCGGGACACTCCGCTGATGCGAAATCCGCCGCCAGTATTTAACTCTTAAATCCCCCTGTACCCTCTCCCGTAATTCGTTGGAGGTTAATATCGAGGCCAAAGAATCTTATGGCAGAGAAGAAGGCCATTCGGCACATCATGCCTATGCCTGTGCTGGCTCTTTGAAAGAGCTATCCCATTATTCCCACTCCTCTGTTCTTTCCTCTTAGCCCTGCAATTTTCAACCCTTCAAGTATTTATCCAATTCCCTTTTGATAATTACTATTGAATCTGCTTCCACTACCTCTTCAGGCAATGCATAATAACCCACTGCATAAAAATATTTCTCCTCATCTCACCTCTGATTCTTATCCAATGACCTTAAACCTGTGTCCTCTGATTACCAACCCTACAGCCAGTGGAAACAGTTTCTCCTTATTTACGCTATCAAAACCATCATGATTTTGAATGCCTCTGTTAAATCTCCCCTTAACTTCTCTGCTCTAAGGAGAACAACTCCAACTTCTCCAGTCTCTCCACATAACTGAAATCCCTCAACACTGGCACCATTCCAGTAAATCTCCTCTGCACCCTGTCCAAGGCCTTGACATCCTTCCTAAAGTGTAGTGCCCAGCACTGGAGACAATACTCTAGCTGAGGCCTAACCAATGATTTATAAAGATTTAGCATGACTTCCTTGCTTTTGTACTCTTTGGGCTGGATTTTATCAATGGAGGCGAGTAGGAGGCGGGACTCCCACTTTCGGGGTTGTAGTCTCGCCTCCATCAAGTTGTGGCCAACCCACGTGATTTCCCCTTGATTGACCTTGTTGAGCCCACCTAGCGGGCTCAGCAGGCCAATTAAGGGCCACATGGCAACAGGTGACTTCACAGATTGACATTTCATCTGTCAAAAGCTTTTGACAGATGAAATATCAGCGTTTGACAGCTCTTTGAAACTGTCAAACACTGACAATCTGTAATCTAAGTTAATTCCTTCCTCTCAGGCTGATTTAGAGATCTCTCCAGAACAGAAAGCAGAGGCTGCAGCTTTTGACAGCTCGCAGCCATTCTGCTTTCAGTGCCGGTGGGAGGAGGGACTCCCGATACCTGAAGGAAGGAAGCCTGCATTAGTAAGTAAAGGTAAGTCAAACTTATTTAAACACTTTACACACACCAAACACACTTACCTCTGCATTCATGCACCCATCACTCACCTGAACACCAGACATCTCGAACCCTCCAAGCCCTTCAGCCCGACGGTCCGCCTCACTAACTTGGCGTGGTTTGGAGTCGTCGGGCAGCCCACACTTCAGGGATAAAAATAGGGATTAGGCTAAAAACTGTTAACAGGCAGTTAATTGGCACTAATCCCCTTCCCGCTTCGGGGAGGCGGCTCCCAGCACAGGTCGGGTACCCGCCTCCTGGGGAATGGGCATGGAGGCAGGTTGGGGGCGGGATGGGTTCGTGCCCCCCGATTTCGCGATTTTAACACCCCACACACCTCCATTCCCGCCTCCACGGCCCTGGGAAATTCTAGCCTTATACCTCTAATTATAAAGCCCATGATCCAATACGCTTTTTAACAGCCATAGCAACATGTTCTGCCACCTTCAAAGATTTCTGTACGCAAAACCACAGGTTTCTGTTCCTGAACCCCCTTTAAAATTGTACCATTTCGTTTATATTGTCTCTCCTGATACTTCTTTCCAAAACACATCACTTAACACTTCATTTTATCCGCCATGTGTCTGCTCATTTCACCAGTCTGACTGTTTAGCTGAAGTCTGCTACTATCCTCCTCCTACTTTTCCGAGATTCGTGTCATCTAAAAACTTTGAAATTATTACCTGTATTCCCAAGTCCAGGGCATTAATATATATCATATTTCTCAGTCCAATTTAATTGATAATGAACCAATGTCTGTCTAAAGATTACCAGGTTAACTTATAAAGAAATTACAAATACATAATACATGTGTTAAATGCTTTGTGCATTTTGCTGGATCACTTTAAAATATTCAGCAATTAAAATGTAAAGAAGACTGGTTTTATGATGTGATACAATGAAAACTTTGCATAATTTGAAAGCTGACTTAGATAGTTAACATTTATTAAAGCTTTAGCTTGTCAAGAAAAATAACGAACCTTTTTGGGATATTAGGGGTAGAGATGGGGAGTGTAGCCTATCTGAAGACCTCAGGTTTTTGGTGTGTCAGTGTATCTGTAGGTTTAAAAGGTGTGGGACAGTGGATATCAGGTTTGAAGTGATGAACACGCACTTTATACTTTAAGGCATGTCGTTCATACTGCACATAACCAAGTCTGCGAGTGCATGGGCAGAGCAAATTCAATTATCAATCATGCTCACATTGTGCCAGCTTGGCACCATTTCAGCACCATGTTTCCCTACTTACAAACCAGTTTTAACTGCAGACTTTAGTTAAACACATCAAGAAATTTACTGTGCAAGTTCATTACACTCACAGCAAATGTTAGGAGCCAGATCCAATAATCATTCACTGTGCCACTATTATGCGCAAGTATTGCATAGAAGCCTCCATATTGTCACCATCCTCAACAGCTTTTCATTGAGCTGGGCTGTTTCACAATCTTATTTCAAAATTACACTTTGTTCATTCCCTTGCAAAAAATATATTTTTAATGAAATAGCAGCAATGTTAATGCATATTTTCCAAAAAGCGACAGTTACAGAGGCCTCAACGTGTAACAGTAGACTACCACATTTATTCCAACAAAAATATTATTCTTTATTTTTACCCAACAGTGGAGTCAATAACCCCATTTCCTTAAACCTCTTGGACATCTTAATTTTAGAGTGATGCTTTACCGGGCCTTGTGCAGAATAAATCAAATAAAATTCATATTGATGTTTCATTAAAATAATATAGATTAAACAAATTTAATCATACTACATAATACAGAGAATGTGATATATTTAAATTGAATTTTGAGTTTTTACAGGGAAGGAATTTATTATTCCTTATAGTGTGAGACTGACAGGGGTGTAGTGTTAGGCAGAAGGGGGAGTACCTCTGATTGGGAGTATACCGCATCCCTTGGATGGTCCGCAGTCTTTGGTTCTCTCTGCTTATGCAACTCTTACCTTTGGCTTCAAGCACTCACTTGTGCCTGGCGGAGGCAACACCCCAGGAAACTGCGTCAGCTCACAACCTAAACTAGGTGAGGGTATCCTGGGTGATAGAGAGACACCCATCTCTGCAGTGCACGAGGACTGGTCTGGTGAATTAGGCGGACTGGGCAGATATGCTAACTACTCCAGCTCAGAAGATATAGTAGAAAGACTATGTTGAAAGCTTTGGTGTGGGTGCATCAGATACTTCAGGCCATCCGCTGCAGCTCTCCCTATCTCCAGATGCCTCGACTTCATCTTGCTACAGGATTCAGATGTGGGGTAGAAGCAAAATTGCAGCAAACCCTGTGCAAATTCCGCTCACTGAAATCAATCTCACGTGCAAATGCCATTTTTCTCATATTTCTGTTCTTTTTGCCGCAGTTTCCTGGCCGCCACCAAGCACAAGTGAGTACTTGAAGACAAATGTGTTGGCTTTGCTATCAAGTCCAGTCTTGCAGACAAACTTGAGAAATTTCCCAAAGGTATCATTGACTGCCTAATGGTACTAAAATTGCCACTTGTTGAGAAATGTCATGCCACAATCATCAGCACCTATGCACTAACCATGACCAACACAGACAAAACCAAAAACACGTATAATGAAGATCTTGACAACGCTATCTCTCAGGTACATAAGAGTTATAAACTCATCATCCTCGGCAACTTCAATGCTTACGTTGGATCAGACCATCAAACCAGGTGGGACATTATTGGCAAACACGGCATTGGAAATGACAACAACAATGGCCTTCTGCTACTAAGGCAATGTGCTGAACTCAGCCTTACCATTACCAACACCATCTTCTGGTTACCAAATAAGAACAAGACATCTTGGATAAGCTCTCGTTCCAAACACTGGCATCTGGTTCATTGCATCTTAGTCAGGAATAATGGAAAGTGAAATGGTTTTATCTGTGATAATCACTGGAGAATCTCGTTAATAATCATTATTGGAAAGACCCTTGCAAGATTGATGCTTAATCATTTTATTCAACACATTGCTGAAAAAAATCCTACCAGACAGTTAATGTGAGTTCAGAAAGGGAAGAGGCACAACTGATATTGGGCCAGAACTTGCGGACGGTATGACGGCGAACTCTCAGAGTATGCCATCATTCCGCCTTTGAAATGGACAGCAAGTTTGAAGCACGTGCGCTAAATCCCGAACTTGACAGATGATCCGCACCGACATTGAAATCCTAGTTGCTGCCGCAGAGTTGGGCTAATTGCTCACCAACTGCCCAGCAATTACGTGTGAAAATTTTATGGCTGGTGCAAATGTGGTTCATAGCGTAAAGGGATACCTCCTGACAAGATAATTAAGAAATTGCACTCCGTTAATTAAAAAGGAAGGTTAAACAGTAATACGAAGTGGTGAAAATAGCTTTCCAATTTGTACATGAAAGAGATAAATGATTTGCTTAGACGATTCTGAAATGCATATTATGGAAGATTGAGCATAGTTCCCAGAGACTATAGGAATTCCAATGTGTATAAGAAAGCCGCACTTCAAATTTACTTTGCAGAGAGAAAACGTCTCCAGCTCTACTTGCAGCAGGTCTGGGGTCAGTCCTCTCTGAATGGAAGCATTCTAACTGGAGAACACTTGGTTGTGGGCAGCCCAGAAGGGTAGTGGTGATTTGCAATCTAAATTATTGGAAATGTAACTTGCTCTAAATCAATACTTTTTTAAAAAGCAAATAGCACCACCAATTTGAGCTATCCATACTTTTTTTTGAAACACCCCGATCCCAAAATCACAAATTTAAATTATATTTTTGAAGTACTGTAGTTCAAATGGAGAACAGCCCTACGATCTCTAATAGTATGAACGAGAGACCTTCCATTTGCTGATTGAAGCACCGACCCACGTGGTCACAGGTACGCTTAAGCACACGGTGCGCCCTTGGGATCCATGGCCCGCTACGCTGCCCTCTACTCTGCAGCGTCTGACAGCAACTTCTCGGATGAGGGTTTCCAGCAGGTAAGTGCACATTCGGTTCAGATGCTGGCAGAGTAATCCTTTGTTCCGGCGCCTGTGAAGGAATAAGCAATATACCTATTCAGAAAAATATACCATTCTATTAAAAAAATCTGACTTTTTTAAAACATGACAAACTGGCCTTGAAAATCTAAAAATCTAACAATGGAGAAGCTGTAAACAACATACAAGCTATTGAGATAAGATAAGTTGTTGACACTGAAAAAATAGCCTTATTGAAACAGGAGGTTGGAGGTTCCTGAAAGTCTGAAGCCTTGGACAGAACACAATGGTATACCCTGTTAAGATGTTTTAAAGTACACTTTGTAAACAAACACAGAAAATTAAGAAACATATGCCTTCGTGGGAATGACATCAAGTGGGGGAGGCACCAGCCGTCACATTGTTTTTGTGTTGAACTTGGAACACCTAGGAGACATGAGTCTGTGTTGCAACCAGTTGAGGTAACTAAGAAGACAATGGTGCACCCGGTTGAGATGTTTTTAATTTACACGTCATAAAAAGACACAAATAGAAGACTTTGGTAAGAATGACATCAAATAGATGCACCTGCTGCACACCGTTTTTTATGATAAGCTTTGAACACCTAAGGGTAGAGACATAATTCTTATTGCTACCAGCTGAACTAACTATAAAAATAGCAGGCGTCAGCAGAAAAATGACTAGAGATAATTAGCTTACATCAGCATAAAACTTCAAAGGTAATACCACTGAGAAAGGGTATAAAAATTGAACTTTCAAATGGGAAGACAGATTCGCTTGAAGGGGCAAAGCAATTCTCGGCTTCAGCGGCAAGCTCTGTAAGTCTACAACCCTTTGAGTTTCAGGGATCAACAGTATTGTATTTGATTTTGGTGGATATCCTGGAATAAGATTAAGAAATGTAAAAATGTAACGAAGTTAAGATTTGTATGGTTCTCAAAATTCCCACATTCCCCCAAGGTTATTAATAAAAGGGACCCTGTATGGGCAATTTAACAAGGGTACCCAAAAGATGGCGTCCGTACCTTGTGACCAAAAGCCTGTAAGATTTTACAAGCTTGGACTCTGCAGCACAGAACAGGCAGCTTTGGGAAATCGAAACTTAAAATGCATTTCTGTGAAAAGGACTTTTGTGTTTGAAGGGCCAGACAGCTAGGCAAACATTGGATATGCATTACGTCAGATCAAAACAGATCAACCCAGTTAGGCCTAAGCATAAGGCCATTAGTTTGTCCACATAAATAATCAGAAACAGCTTAAGGAAGCCATCAAGGCTGCACAGGCCGATTAAAATGCATTAATGACAATACAGCCCGGACATCGGGCCATCAGGTGCGATAAACGGCCATCTAAAACCAGTTAACTTAGATTGGTATAATCATTTAAAACAGCCCGCCAAAAGTTAAACAATGGACTGACCTGATTTGGCGCGCAGATAAGGAGTTGAAGAAACGGGTGTATTTGTAGGCCCTCAGTAGCAACGGCGCTCTCTTGCTCCCCGCTCTTGACTCTGACCTCTTGTCTGGTCTTGGGCTGCTGCCACCCATACTCGTGCCCTGGCCTCGTGGCGGGTTCTCTTCTCGCTCCCCGCATTAAGTTGCAACCAAGGACATCCATACCAAGCGCGGGAGGGGAACGAGACCCGAGTCCAAAGTCATACAGGACACATGGGCCACGAAACGAAACGAGACGAAGAAAAAGGTAAAGACCCAACAAGAGCAGAGAAGGGCAGCAGAAGATGCATTGATAAAGACCGAGCGCCTAGTTATAAGCTGGCGCTTGGGGAAGAAAATATATTATATGGACAGTGAGAATAAGTTGGCTAGTTAAACACTGCGATTAAGCTGGCGTTAAACGCAGGTGTCCACGCCATAACGAATATACTGGCGTTCCAAGAATGGGTAGAAAAATCTAAGCAGTGAAGACTGCCAACCGTCCCACAAACGCAACATTACCACCGAGGGAGAAGAAGAAGAGAACCCATCACGATGAGATGACGACGGTAGCTGAGGAGAAGAAAGGTGTGTCGCAGCAACAGCTCCAGCACTGCGCCCTGAGACCACGTGGCGATGGAGTACCCCAAAGGACAGAAGCCCAAACCTCAAAACTTGCAACTGTTAAAGCAACAGGCTAGGATTGGTGAGCATGAATTCCTGGCCCCTCATAGCTTAATCTAGTTAGGTATAGGGGTGGGATAAGGATAAAGGGGATTGTTAATGTAATTGTTTTCCCTCGATGTGCCGTGTGTTCCCCATTGCCTGTATAAGTATAATTATTGTTCATGCCTGTAATTTTTATCAGTAATTTCTCATAAGACTGTGTCTCATTTCTGTTTTAATAAAATCTTGGTTTTCTTACACCAAACCACTTGTCTACTCGATTTTCTGTATCGCCGCCTGTACCTAAGTCCGGTGTCTAGAACCCAGGGGTGTGGGAGCGATTCAAACCGCTCACAGGCAGTCAGGGGCATAACTGACTGGGCGCTCGTGCTACACGCCACCCCCTACAGAAAATGGCGACCGCGGCGGCACACCGGCAGCAGGGTTGCGATATAGTAGACAACGGTTCGGATGAGCAAACCACGATGGAGGAAAGGATTTCTGATTATGTGTTTAGCAAGGTGAATATCACTAAGAAGTGGATCACCACTCTGTTAAGGGCTGGGCGTCCAGTAGATGCAGCAGCTAAGTGGACAGAGGGAAAGGAACACAAAAAATCCTTAGAGAAGGCAGTCTGGCTGATGTGTTTCAAAAAGCAGGTCTAGCTTTTGGACAGGCTCATTGCAGCACAGGCAGCTGAGTTAAAGGATTCAGCCCTGGAGATCCAGGATAAGGCTCTAGCAGGGGAAAAGTTATTGGTAGCATTGCAGGCCTTGAATCAGGAGAGAGTGTATTTAATGGGAGAACACAAGGCCCAGTTGGAATACCTACGGTGCCAAGTCACCGAAGCCAAGGGAAATTAGTTAAGGTTGCAGGAAAAGAACGCCCGCTTGGCAAGGCAAGTTAGGGAACAGGAAGTGAAAGTGCAGGAGGTAAAGGCAGCTTATAAGCTAGCGAGCGAATCGGGGTTTGAGGAGGCAGACCACGGCCCCTGCAAAGAGCGGATAGAAAATCTGAGCCTGGCCCTCAGGAAGGCAAAAGGCATGGTGTGCCTCATAAGCCCAAAGGCAGGTCAGGCGGATTTTATGGGGAACGAGGGGAGGACAGTTCCAACTTCACCGGTAGTGCCCAGGGACGACCCGGTTGAGGGACAGGAGATCTCACGACCACCACCTGTAGCGCCGAGTTTCAGCGAGGTTTGGCAGCAAGGGGGGGTGGAGCCAGAGGTGGGAGCGGAGGTGGAAAAACCCCCACCCGAGAGGTCGGAGCCGGGACCGATATGCCCAGCAAGGCATCGGAGGTTCGGCCCACCCGTCAATGGCGACGATGAGGGACCCCTCCAAAACCAGTTCGTATTACCATATAGCACTCAACAGCTTAGGGCGATGGTCAACCACATCCCAAAGCTCTCCGAAAAGGGAGACCCCTCGATCCACTTCAGGGACATAGAGCAGGCAGCCAGCATCAATGACTGCGATGGCGCTGAGCAGGCCAAGATGCTGCTATTCTCCCTGGAGAGTAGTCTCCTCCAATCCCTCTCTGACGAGTGTAAGAGGGGGCAGAGCGGGTATCAGGAGCTCAGGGATGCAGTTCTGGAGGCCATGGAGATGAATGAGGGAAGTCCTTTCTCCCGTGTGGAGAAGATGTTCCAGCTCGCAGGGGAAACCCCGCAGGCTTTCATGGACCGGTTATGGCCGGTGTACCGGAGGGCCTGTCCAGGGGCGCCGAACCGGGGGTTCCTGAACTGGGATCCCCTGGCCCATTGGCTCCATTGCCTGGTGGCGAACAGCTTGCCACAGGTCCGGGCCAAGGCAGAAGTCTGGTTCAACCCCAAGTATCCCCAGACCACCGAGCTTACGGTGATCAGACAGTTGACTCTAGCCTATAAAAACGGTAGGGGAACCGATGCACACTCACCTAAGGGGAAGGTGCATGAGGTAAAACCTGGACCGGGTAGGAAAGAGTGGCACCAGGAAGGGAATAACCCCCCCAACACAAAGACGAATTGTTACGGGTGCGGGAAGGATGGTCACTGGCGGAAGGAGTGCAAAAAGCCTTGGAAAGATAACAAGGGAAAGAATTCCACAGCCCCAGCCCAAAGGGCGGGGGCAGGAATCCCTCCCACAGAGGTCGAGTCACTTTTGGACACCATGAGGTCCTTACTGACTGGCCAGGGGAGAGTAGCAGCTGTTACCAGTGCTCTGACCCCGTCGGCCCCGTCCAACCCACAGCCGTGAGTAGAGCCAGCGCAGCCTGTTTACCTGTGTTCTCTCCGGTATGATGAATGGAAAAGACCCCTCTTGGAGATGGAGGTAGAAAAGGTGACGGGGACCTATCTGTTGGACACGGGGGCATCATGCACCGTGGTCTACTCAGCTAACCCCACCACCTCGCCTCTATCTAACGGGGTCCCATACAGTCTGTCGGGGTTCACAGGCAAAGAACAGGCTGGCTTGTTTTCCATCCCGCTCGCCATTTGGTTAGGACCGCTCCGCTCCAAGTGGACCTGTGCCCTGATGAAATGGGAAGTGGAGGGTGGAAGAGGAGTCCTGGGAGCCGACTTTATTGTAGGCCACGGGATCCTAGTAGATTTGAGAAATCATTGCCTATGGGGGGCAGGTAAAGTAAAGAATGGTGAGGTAAGGTAATCCCGGGAAAGGAAGAGATGGGGACCCTATGCACCATGAAGCCCAAAGAGGGTTATAACCTCGAGCTTATGGTCAGTAACACCCCACAGGAATTCCAGGCATTTGTGCAGGCCCACCGAGCCACATTTGCCACACACAAACACGACTGCGGGAGGGTCGACGGGTTTGAGGTCAGCGTAGATGGGGACCCCGTGGCCCGACCACAGAAACAGTATAACTTCCCCAGGGAAGCGGAGACAGACATGGAAGCAGCCATGTCCTCGTTAGTACAGCAGGGAGTTCTGAGGCCGATAGCCACCCACATAAACTCTCCATTGTGGCCGGTTAGAAAGCCGGACAATTCCTGGAGGGCCACGGTGGACTATCGGGTGCTCAACAGTAACATCCCAGCCTGTGCACCCATAGTAGCAGCAGTTGCCGACCTGATAGGAAGTATCCCAGCATCCGCGACCACTTTCACGGTGCTGGACATTTCCAATGGGTTTTGGTCCATCCCTTTAAGGAGGGAGGATCAGTACAAGTTTGCCTTTACGTTTAAAGGGCAACAGTACACATGGAACTGCTTGCCGCAGGGCTTCCAAACAGCCCCAGCATTTTCCATCAGTGCATGGCAAACAGCTTAAAGGATTTTAGCCAGCCCAGACAGTTGGCCCAATATGTGGATGACCTGCTCCTGTTCACTGATTTGAAAGAGGAGCATGGCCCACTATTGGCCGAACTGCTGGAGCTGCTTGGGCAAAAGGGTTTTAAGGTAAACCCAAAGAAAGCGCAGATCGGCCAGCAGGAGGTAAAATTCCTGGGCCTGACCGTCCGCGCTGGAGAAAGGGCCATAGATAAGGCTAGGAGTGAAGCGGTACAAGAGTTACCGGTCCCCAACACAGTAACGAGTGTGAGGTCGTTCCTAGGGCTAACCGGGTACTGCAAAGACTTTATTGAGGACTATGCAGCCACAGCAGCCCCTCTGCTCCGACTCCTACACAAGGGAGTGGAGTGGCTTTGGGATGAGGGTTGCCAGGCAGCATTTGCCAGGCTCAAAAAGGACTTGCAGAACGCACCAGCTCTAGGGGCCATAGATGGGGGTAAGAGTTTTTTCTGGAGGAAGCAGCCAGCGGGGACAGCCTGAGTGCTGTGCTGCTCCAAGAGCGGCACGGCAGGCTGAGGCCGGTAGTCTACTCCTCCAGGATACTCACGGATGTGGAAAGGAGCTACTCCAACTGTGAGCGGCACCTTTTGGCCACACATTGGGCTGTGAAAAGATCGCTGACCTTCACAGGCACCTCTCCCATCACACTCCTCACCCATCACACACCCACCCAGATGCTTCTGGATGGGAGGATCAAGGATGGGACAGTGAGCAGTGCCCGCATTGCCCGCATTGCCCGCTGGACCTTGCTCCTCTCACAGATAGATCTTAAGGTAAAGAGTCTCTGCGAGCCAAAGCTTGCAGCCAACCTGGTATATCCTGGAACAGCCCACCGGTGTTCCATTGAAGGGGTTTGGGAAGTGAACATAGGTTTACGGGCCGGGATACATCCCACCGGCCGCAAGATCTATGTAGACGGTTCCAGCACGGTATCTGCTGGCGAGCGTCTCACGGGGTATGGAGTTTATGACCCAGCGGCAAACATTGCCCTGGCGATTAAGCTCCCCAGCACCATGAGCGCCCAGCAGGCTGAACTGTCCGTGGTAGTGTACGTCGTTACACACCCCGAAATCTTCCCCACCCCATACACGATTTGCTGGGACAGCATGTTTACGTGCAATTCGTGTACAGAGTACCTGGCCATTTGGTCCCGCCGCGGATACACCTCCGCCGACGGGAGACCCCTCACAGTAAAACCCCTGCCGGAGAAAATCCTGGCAGCAGTGGGGGAGGAAGGGGAGATTTTCATCCATAAGGTGAAAGCCCATTCCTCCACAGAACCCCGCAGTCAAGGCAACCAGCAGGCTGACATGCTCACCAAGGAGGGTGCCCGCGCAGGCACTTTCTGGGACCCGTATGGGTCTAGACCCATGGCAGCAGTCAGAGGTAGGGACGGGACCCAAGGGAGTGCAGGGGTAGCTTTAGCCCTGGACCTTAAGACAGTCCAAGCCCAAGACCCCATCCTCAAAGTGGTCCTCAGTGCAGTGACTGAGGGAAAAAGGGTAGAGGGTCCGTACGGTACAGCAACCCTCACCGTGAAAGAGGGCATGCTGTTCCGCGGGAACAGTGGGTTGTGCCACAGCAGCATTGGAGGGAATTCCTTCAACTGGCCCATGAGGGTCCAGGAGCGGGACACCCCAGGCCTGAGACCACCTGGCAGCAGGTGGAACAGGCGGGATGGTGGCCAGGACTCAGGGAAGATGTCCGTGAGTTCTGTGCAGGCTGTCTTGTGTGTGCTGCTAATAACCCTGACCCCCACAAAAGGAAGGTACCTATGGAACACATCAGGAGGGTAGAGGGACCATGGCAGTCGATACAGGTCGACTACATCGGGCGCCTGCCCACCGCCCAGGGAGGCTATAAGTACTGCCTAGTCCTGGTGGATGTGTTCACAAAATGGGTAGAGGCCTTCCCCTGCAGAACAGCCACAGCTCTGGGTCCAGCCAGGATCCTGGTCCGGGAAGTGTTCTCGCGGTGGGGGCTACCACAGTATGTGGAGTCCGACCAAGGGAGTCACTTCACCGGACAGGTGATGCAGAATACCCTTATGCTGCTAGGCATCGAGGGGAAATGGCACGTGGCCCACAACCCGCAGTCATCAGGGATTGTGGAAAGAATGAATAGGACCCTAAAGGAAAGGTTGAGGAAGGAGACGGTGGACTCGCCCCGTAAATGAGCCGAGGTCCTACCATTGGTTCTGATGGGGATCCAGGCCAGCCAGTCGAAAAGCACGGGGTACTCCCTGTACGAGCTGATGACTGGCAGGGTTATGCGGACCCCCACCCATGTACTAGCCCCGGTGCTCACGGAGGGTCAGCTCAGGGAGGTGAACTGGGACAGGTTCGCCCGAAACATCTTTGAGCACCTTAAACAGGTCCACGAGCAGGTGGCTGGGAACATGGGAAGGCAGCATTGGAGTAACCGATTGCTGCTCAAACCCCGTAAGCACCACGAGTGGGAGGTAGGAGATCAGGTCATGGTGAGGAACTATACCCGAGTAGGAAGTTTGGAACCATTGTACATGGGGCCCTACCGCATTGTAAACAAAGCCAGCCCCATGGCATACGCCGTTAAGATGCCCCGGCGTACCAAATGGTTTCATATCAACCAGTGCAAACTGTTTAAACCTGAAAGGGAAAAACAGCCAGTTGGGGTAAGGTCTGAGGATAAAAATCCTCAGCCTGCAGCAGGAGCAAGTTCACAGACTGCACAGGCAGGCGCTGTGGCTTGCTTAAAGGGAGGGGCTATCCCGCCCATCGATTGGGACACTCCCCCACTCTTCTGGGTTCCAGACGAGGAGGGACCTGAGGATGAAGACCCTGCCCATAACCCAGGTGCAGAGGAAGAGGGACCTGAGGGCGAAGACCCTGCCCCAGACCCAGTTTTGGGACCTGAGGGCGGGGACTCTCAGCCTACAGCAACAGGCTGCGAAGAGTTACCTGCCCCTAGCCCAGGTTCGGGAGAGGTCAAGCCTAAGGAAGAAGATCCCCGGCCAGCGGCAGTGGATAGCCCACAGGCCACACCGGAGGGGACAGCGGTTCGGGTTAAAGGCCCATCGGCCAAAAAAGCCCCACCCGCCAAAGTCCCTAGAAGGTCCCCCCGGACGCCCCAGCCAAGAAAGCCATGGTCACCAGCTCCCCAGTTTAAAGGGACAGCCTCCTGAGTCAGGGGGAAGTCAAAGGACAGAGGTCCCCAGCTAGCCGCCATGGGCGGCGAGGGACCAACAGTGCAGGACGGTGCGGCCACACCAGAGGAAGCGGTGTGCCGCAGTCCAACCAGGAATTAGCCTGGCTGCCCGGAGATGGGCGGCGAATGTACATAGTTTAGGTATTGTTAAGGTTATTGTTAAGTTTAAGTATTTAGCTTAAGTTCGGGTGTTTTAGATTTTTTTTTAAAAGGCGGCGCGCATGGACGCAGCGGCTTTGTCTCTCCCAAGACTGAGCATTTTCACCCTCTTTCTGAGTCTCTTCTGGACTCTGCTGATACGGGAATTGAGGGCAGACCTACTGTACAGCCGGCAGACGCTCCTCGATATCGGGGCCGACTGCGTGCGGCTCACACTCGGTGCCGTCGATCTGCCTCCCGACATCGCCCGATCCCCGGGACCAGCGTGGCATCCTTCCCCAGCCGGAAGTCGCCGCAGACCGCGCAGAGAATGCAAGCAGAAGCGGGGCAAGAGGGCCGGAATCCAAAATAGGCTGAAGAGGGCCCCACACAAACCCTCCCTCCCAAGTATTTTCCTGGCCAACATCAGGTCACTGGAAAATAAAATGGATGAGATCAAACTTGATCTCTCCTCACAGAAAATGACAAAGGAATGCTGTGCCATGATCTTCACAGAGACCTGGTTGAACAACGGCATCCCTGACACCACCATCCAGCTAGAAGGACGCACGGTCTTCCGCGCCGACAGAACTGCAGACTCCGGTAAGAGCAAGGGAGGCGGTTTGTGCATTTACACTAACAATGCCTGGTGCACTAACACGGACATAATCAATAGATCCTGTTCGGCTGATTTGGAATTCCTCATGGTAAGGCGCAGACCCTTCTACCTGCCTCGGGAATTCACGGCTGTTATCATCACTGCGGTCTACATCCCACCACACGCTAATGCCAAACTAGCACTGAAGGACCTCTACAGGGCCATCAGCGAACAACAAACTGCGCACCCAGACGGAGCTTTTATCGTCGCGGGGGACTTCAATCACATAAACCTAAAATCTGTACTCCCGAAATTCCACCAGAATGTTTCCTGCCCCACAAGAGAGGAGAACACACTGGATCAAGTCTACACGAGCATTGTAGATGCTTATAAGGCCATTCCCTGCCCCCACCTTGGGAAGTCTGACCACCTCTCCCTGTTTCTAGCCCCGGCATACAAACCGCTCATCAAAAGAGTGAAATCATCAGTGAGATCAGTGAAAGTATGGCCAGAGGGGGCAGTCTCGGAGCTTCAGGATTGCTTCGAACGCACTGATTGGAGCATGTTTGCCCATAAAGACATCAAGGAATACGCATCCACAGTGCTATTCTACATTAACAGTTGCGTTGAGGTCATCACGACCCATAAAAATATCAGGACATACCCCAACCAGAAACCCTGGATGAACGGGGAGGTCCGCTCACTGTTGAAAGCACGCGACGCAGCATTTAAATCTGGCGACGCGGCGGCTTACAGTGCAGCTAGGACCAACTTAAAAAAGGGTATCAGGACTGCCAAAAGGAAACAGACACTGCGGATAGAGGATCACTTCCACAACAACTCGGACCCCCGGCGCATGTGGCAAGGCATCCAGTCCATCACTGACTACAAGAGTAAAAACACCAGCCCCCCGGTCAGCGATTCCTCCCTTCCGGAGGAGCTTAACAACTTCTATGCTCGCTTTGACAGGGACAACAGGGAGCCGGCTACCAAAGCCTTGCCACCCCCGGAAGACCAGGTGCTCACTCTGTCGACCTCCGACGTAAGGGGTGTGATACGCTTATCAATTACTTCATAAAAGGTGATGAGTCGAAGAAGAGATGATGAGTCGAAAGAAGAGATGAATAAGGCTTTTATTAGCTAAGAAGAGACCATGCTTCTTCGTGAGTGACTGAACAAGTCTGAACGAAACCCACACAGTGGTGGGTGGAGTCAGCTGAGGCATGCCTCCATACACAGCGCCACCCAGAGGTGGCAATATACAATACAGTGGTTTACCACATTCACCCCTTGTTTAATGTGAAGTCCGGCGGGGTGAAGGGTACTACAAGTTAAGTCTATCAGGAGGCCTTGTCTGACGTCCTGATCGTCGTGGTGGCGGCGGTGGTGTTGCAGCATCCGACGTCGGGTCTGGTGTCTGGGTGGTTGGCGAAGATTCCTGGGGCTTTGGCATGCCGTCTGCAGGGGTTGGGTTGGGAGGGGTGGTGGGGGATAACAGTGGTAAGGGGGATAACGGTGGTAAGGGGGATAACGGTGGTAATTCAGGGGTACCCGAGGGTGCGAGATCTCGTATGGAAACCGTGTCCTCCCGCCCGTCTGGGTATGTCACCCAGGCATACTGGGGGTTGGCGTGTAGGAGGTGCACCCGCTCGACCAGGGGGTCCGTTTTATGCGTCCTCACGTGCCTCCGCAGTAGGACGGGCCCAGGAGAAGTCAACCATGCCGGTAGCGAGGTTCCCGATGTAGACTTCCGGGGGAAAACGAACATTTTCTCATGAGGGGTCGCATTAGTGGCAGTACAAAGCAGTGACCGAATGGAGTGAAGCGCTGCAGGGAGGACCTCCTGCCAGCGGGAGGTCGGAAGGCCCTTAGATTTTAGTGCTAAGAGGACTGCCTTCCAAACCGTCGCGTTCTCCCTTTCCACCTGGCCGTTCCCCCGGGGGTTGTAACTGGTGGTCCTGCTCGTGGCGATACCTCTTGTTAGCTGCCGAAGTTCGTCGCTCATGAACGATGAGCCCCTGTCGCTATGTATATAGCTGGGGAACCCGAACAGAGCGAAGATGTCATTCAGACACTTGATGACCGTGGTACTGGTCATGTCTGGGCAAGGGATGGCAAAGGGGAAACGGGAGTACTCATCAACTATGTTGAGGAAGTACACATTGCGGTCAGCGGAGGGGAGGGGCCCTTTAAAATCGACGCTCAGGCGTTCGAAGGGGCGGGTGGCCTTGATCAGGCTTGCTCTGTCCGGCCTATAGAAGTGCGGTTTGCACTCGGCGCAGATTTGGCAGCTCTTGGTCATGGTCCTGACCTCCTCGATGGAGTAGGGCAGGTTACGGGATTTGATAAAATGGAAAAACCTGGTGACCCCCGGGTGGCAGAGGTCATTGTGGAGGGACTGCAGCCTATCACACTGCGCGTTGGCGCATGTACCACGTGATAGGGCATCTGGGGGCTCATTGAGTTTCCCTGGCCGATACAAGATATCATAATTGTAGGTGGAGAGTTCGATTCTCCACCTCAAGATCTTGTCGTTCTTGATTTTACCCCTCTGCTTATTATTAAACATAAAAGCTACTGAACGCTGGTCAGTGAGCAGGGTAAATCGTTTCCCGGCCAGGTAATGCCTCCAGTGACGCACCGCTTCTACAATAGCCTGGGCCTCCTTTTCGACGGAGGAGTGTCTCGTCTCGGGGCCCTGGAGGGTCCTTGAGAAAAAGGCCACGGGTCTGCCCGCCTGGTTAAGGGTCGCGGCTAGGGCGAAGTCGGAGGCATCGCTCTCCACTTGGAAGGGGATGGACTCATCCACCGCGTGCATTGCGGCCTTCGCGATATCGTTCTTGATAAGAGTGAAGGCTGCACACGCCTCTGGTGTCAGGGGGAAGGAGGTGGCTTTGATGAGGGGCCTGGCTTTGTCTGCATAGAGGGGCACCCACTGGGCGTAGTAGGAGAAAAACCCCAGGCATCTCTTCAGTGCTTTTTGGCAGTGGGGAAGGGGTAGCTCCATTAGGGGGCGCATTCTGTCGGGGTCGGGCCCGATGACTCCGTTCTCCACCACGCAGCCGAGGATGGCCAGGCGCTTGGTGTGAAACATACATTTTTCCTTATTGTACGTTAGGTTCAGCCGTTGGGCTGTACGGAGGAAATTTGCTAGATTAACGTCGTGGTCCTGCTGGTCGTGGCCGCAGATGGTGACGTTATCCAAATAGGGGAAGGTTGCCCGCAGCGCGTTCTGGTCAACCATTCGGTCCATCTCCCTTTGGAAGACCGAAACCCCGTTGGTGACGCCGAAGGGGACCCTAAGGAAGTGGTAGAGGCGGCCGTTTGCCTCGAAGGCAGTATACTGGCGGTCCTCATGGCGGATGGGCAGCTGGTGGTACGCTGACTTAAGGTCGATGGTGGAGAATACTTTGTATTGCGCAATCTGATTGACCATATCAGATATGCGAGGGAGGGGGTACGCGTCCAGCTGGGTGTACCGGTTTATGGTTTGGCTGTAGTCGATTACCATGCGGCGTTTTGCAGTGGTTTTAACGACTACAACCTGGGCTCGCCAGGGGCTAGTGCTACCTTCGATAATGCCCTCCTTCAAGAGCCGCTCCACCTCAGAGCTGATAAAAGCTCTGTCCCCGGCACTGTACCGCCTGCTTTTGGTAGCGATGGGTTTACAGTCGCGGGTGAGGTTAGCGAACAGGGGAGGGGGGGGGACTTTTAATGTGGAAAGGCTGCAGGTGGTTTGCAGCGGGCGATTTAAAAGTTGTTGGTTGCAGACTGTGAGTGGGGGGAGGGGTCCACCGTATGCTAGTGTGACACTCTTAAGGTGGCACTGAAAATCCAACCCTAGCAGGACGGCAGCGCAAAGACGGGGCAGGACTAGCAGTTTAAATTTTTGATATTCAGTGCCCCCTACTGACAGGGTCACCACACAGTAGCCGCTGATGTCCATTGACTGGGACTTGGACGCCATAGAAATGCGATGGTGCGTTGGCAGAATCGTGAGGGAGTGGCTACGTACCGTGTCGGGGTGGACGAAACTCTCTGTGCTCCCGCTGTCGATCAGGCAACTGGTGGCGCGGCCGTTTACCGCGATATCCATCATGGAGCTGGATAGATGGTGAGGGTGGCCTTGATCCAGCGTCACGGAGGCCAGTATGTGGCTTAGTGAGTCACTATAGTCATCCGCCGAGACGGTGGTCGGTTCCGGTGACGAAATGGCGGTTGAGTGCGTTGGATACGATGGCGGCGGATGCCATGCGGCCGGGGGTACACAAAATGGCGGATAAGATGGCTGCTCCCACGGCCCGCACGCTGCGCTGCTGGCTGGCTTCCCCTTGCAGGCGTTAGCGTAATGGCCTTTCTTCCCGCAGCCCGAGCAGGTAGCTGTCTTAGCTGGGCAGTGCGCTCTGGGATGTTTTAACTGGCCACAGAAATAGCATTTTTGGGCCTGGTTACTGGGCATCGAAGCAGTTCTTACCGGAGGCTGCTGTCTCGGTTGGGTCGCTGCAGCGGTTGGTGCCGGGGGCGGCGGTCCCGTGTCCCACGGTTTCGATTGCCATGTCTCGGCGCCGTTACGGGGGTATGCCTCGAGGTTTCGGTGGGCCTCCTCTAACGAGAGCGCAAGGGCAATGGCCGTCTTCAGGTCGGGTTCCTTGCTTTCTAGCAGTCTCTGCCGGGTGTGGTCTGACTGGAGGCCCCTGACGAAGGCATCACAGGCGAGTCCCTGCGCGTGCTCCACAGCCGTTACCGCTTTACAATCGCAGTCTCTGCAGAGTGCCAGTAGCGCCCGTGCAAATGCCCCTACCGATTCTCCCGGTTGCTGCCTGCGGGATCCCAAGAGGTGTCGGGCGTAAATTGTGTTCACTGGGCGCGTATATTGCCCTTTTAGTAGCTCGAGGGCCGCCACGTACGTATTAGAGTCCCGGATTAGCATATATACTTGATGGCTCACCTGGGCGGTCAAAATTTTCAGTTTGTGATCCTCCTCTGTAACCTGTGAGATTGCGAGGAAGGATTCAAAGCAGCTCAGCCAGTGTTCAAACTTGGCTGATGCACCCACATCTTGAGGGTCGAGGTCCAGGCGTGGTGGTCTGAGGGCTCTCAGCAATGTCTGCTGTATCCGTTGCTGTTGTTGCTCCTCAGGTGTCGCCATTTAACTTTTAGCTAATAAAATTGATACGCTTATCAATTACTTCATAAAAGGTGATGAGTCGAAGAAGAGATGATGAGTCGAAAGAAGAGATGAATAAGGCTTTTATTAGCTAAGAAGAGACCATGCTTCTTCGTGAGTGACTGAACAAGTCTGAACGAAACCCACACAGTGGTGGGTGGAGTCAGCTGAGGCATGCCTCCATACACAGCGCCACCCAGAGGTGGCAATATACAATACAGTGGTTTACCACAGGGTGTTCGACGCGGAGTGAACACACGTAAGGCTGCTGGACCTGATAGCATCCCTGGACGGGTACTCAAGGAATGTGCTGATCAGCTGGCTGATGTCTTCACCGCCATCTTCAATCTGTCATTGGCCCAGGCAGTAGTTCCTACATGCTTCAAGACCGCTACCATTATTCCTGTGCCAAAGCAAACGGCTGTGACGTGTCTGAACGACTATCGACCTGTCGCACTCACACCCATCATAATGAAGTGTTTCGAGAGACTGGTCCTGGCTCACATCAAAGCCAGTGTTCCCGCCTCTCTTGACCAACACCAGTTTGCCTATCGTGCAAACAGATCAACAGAGGATGCAATCACAACTGCTCTACACTCGGCACTGAATCACTTAGACGGTAAAGAGACCTACATCAGAATGCTGTTCATAGACTACAGCTCAGCATTCAACACTATCGTCCCCAACAAGCTGGCCACCAAACTCCACACCCTTGGCCTGAACACTTCCCTCTGCAACTGGGCCCTGGACTTCCTAACAAACAGACCCCAGTCTGTCAAATTAGGTAACCACACCTCCCCCCCACTGACCCTGAACACGGGGGCCGCACAAGGATGTGTGCTGAGCCCCCTCCTCTAATCCATCTTCACCCACGACTGGGTGGCTGTTCATGGTTCCAACACCATCATCAAGTTTGCGGATGATACTACGGTGGTAGGCCAGATCACCAACAATGATGAGTCAGCCTACAGGGAGGAGGTCCAGCATCTCGTGAAGTGGTGCCCTGATAAAAACCTGGCCCTCAACATCAAGAAAACCAAAGAAATCATTGTGGACTTCAGGAAGTCTAAAGGCGGAAGTCACACCCCCATCCACATCCATGGGGCTGTGGTGGAAAGGGTGGACAGCTTTAAGTTCCTCAGAGTCCACATCACGGAAGACCTCTCCTGGTCCCTCAATACCTCCTCTCTGGTGAAGAAGGCCCAGCAGCGCCTATATTTCCTAAGGAGGCTGAAGGGATGTAACCTGTCACCCTGTAACTTTTACCGCTGCACAATAGAGA
The DNA here is from genome assembly GCF_052327205.1 of Somniosus microcephalus. Lineage (NCBI taxonomy): Eukaryota > Metazoa > Chordata > Chondrichthyes > Squaliformes > Somniosidae > Somniosus > Somniosus microcephalus. The sequence goes on from NC_140997.1 coordinate 35,304,521, forward strand.
GCATCCTGACGAATTGTATCACAGTATGGTATGGCAGCTATGACCGGAAAGCCCTGCAGCGGGTAGTCAAAACTGCCCAACGCATTACCGGCACCCGGCTACCGACCATAGAGCACATATACCAGAAACGCTGTTTACGGAGGTCACGGACCATCATCAAAGACCCTACCCACCCCAGCCACAGTCTGTTCGCCCTCCTGCCATCTGGGAGACACTACAGATGCATTCGCACCTGAACGACCAGATTTAGGAACAGCTTCTTTCCCAGGGCTGTCATCCTACTAAACTCCACAAATAAACTCTAAAGCCTGCACATCTGCCAATGCACTTTATTATGTTTATGTTTATGTTAATGTATTACAAGCCAAATGAATGTTGAATGTTTAAATGTCTTAATCTAAATGTACACTCTCGGGAGCCGCAAGCCTACATTTCATTGTACTGCACTTGTGCACTAACAATGACAATAAAGTTGATTATTATTATTATTATTATTATTTAGCTTAAGTTAAGTAAGGTGCTGGGTAGTTTTAGATAAGTCATAATCTGCTAAGAGTGTGTATTTTGAGTCGAGGTCGCAAGACCCGACTATGCTTCACCCAAGCCAGAGAATCTCTTGGGGACCTGGCTGTATGGTTTTGTATCTGTTGCAGAAAGACTGTCGGGATGAAGGGGATCGTAATCCTACTCGCCCTGATGGGACTGAGCCTGGGAAAGAGGGGCGACATAGAAGACTCCCACATCTACTGGTGTTCGGGAGATAGAGCACCTATAGCGACCGACGGAAGCGGTGAACGGGATGCAGAGGAGGCCGCCGTCTACATCCACGAGGGAAGGTGGCCAGGATGGCTGGGGTCCAATTCATCTCAGTACTCCAGCCAAACCAGATTCACGTACGGGGAGGCCTCCCTCCTGTGCCCCAGGGTATGGGTTGTTACTGCAAGGGTCAGCGTCACCATAGGAAAACGTATATGTCTAACGTGCAAGGGACACATTCCTCTGGATAGGTGGTGGTGGCTCAGGAAGCTGAGCAAAGATATGAGAATCCCCGCAGTCGAGTGGGAACGGTTGGGGAACAATACCCACTGGACTATTACAGGGACTCATGGAGGATTAAGTGTGTGTTGGGACAAGTGGTGGGAACCGGATCAAGGGATTTACATCTGTATGTGGGGGTCAGAGAGGGTCTGCCCCGCAGGCATATCCATCATTTTCCATCGACAGTGGCTAGACACCGGGGAAGGGATGAAGTGGGATACCAGCCGGAAGGTGTGCGCAGTCCCATTCTCCCTGATCCCAGTCAATGCCACTGAGCTTGTAACCCGCCCTCGAAAGCCCCTGCCCACAGCGCCGGCAGTGAGGTTACCCAGGGAAGGGTGGCCCACCACCACCAAGGGACCAGGGAATGGGCTGGTACTAGTACCTACAGATCAGGTACTGTACCAGGGGGTACACTACACGGAGTGGTGCCCCAACGGAACAGAGCAGCTATACCAGGCTCTATTGAAGGAAATGTTTGGGAAATTTTGTGAGTTTGATTTCGCCAATGTCGACAAAACCGAACTGTACACCACACACCGCGAGTTTTTGGGTAATGCAGGGAAACAAAGAAGGGGAGTATGGAATGATGTTTTTACTGCGTTTAACACAGTCCTCTGTCATCAACAATCTGGATGACATAGAGCTACAGACCCAGATAAACGGTTTAAAAACACAGTTAAGGAAGATACTAATGGATGAGAACAAGGTAGTGGGCTCGGAGTTGAATGAGGCTCCCAACGTGTGTGTTAACGAGTTGATGTGGAACCTATACTTATATTTATATCTATATCCATCTTGTAGATTGTTTAGTATAGAAGGAGTGTTTTACTGACAGTGGTACTAAGACCCAGATTTAAGTCTCTATAGACAACAAGTCCCTGATCAGGCCTTGTAGAACTTAAATCAGAACTCCCTCAATATACCATTGGGAGAGAGACTGCTATCAGGATTGGGAGAGAGACTGCTATCAGGATTGGGAGAGAGACTGCTATCGGGATTGGGAGAGAGACTGCTATCAGGATTGGGAGAGAGACTGCTATCAGGATTGGGAGAGAGACTGCTATCAGGATTGGGAGAGAGACTGCTATCAGGATTGGGAGAGAGACTGCTATCAGGATTGGGAGAGAGACTGCTATCAGGAGGGGAGAGAGACTGCTATCAGGATTGGGAGAGAGACTGCTATCAGGATTGGGAGAGAGACTGCTATCAGGATTGGGAGAGAGACTGCAATCAGAATTGGGAGAGAGACTGCAATCAGAATTGGGAGAGAGACTGCTATCAGGATTGGGAGAGAGACTGCTATCAGGATTGGGAGAGAGACGGCTTTCAGGATTGGGGGAGAGACTGCTATCACGATTGGGAGAGAGACTGCTATCAGGAGGGGAGAGAGACTGCAATCAGGTTTGGGAGAGAGACTGCCAGCAGGATTGGGAGAGTGATTGCTATCAGGATTGGGAGAGAGACTGCTATCAGCATTGGGAGAGAGACTGCTATCAGGATTGGGAGAGAGACTGCTATCAGGATTGCAAGAGAGACTGCAATCAGGATTGGGAGAGAGACTGCTATCAGGAGGGGAGAGAGACTGCCAGCAGGATTGGGAGAGTGATTGCTATCAGGATTGGGAGAGAGACTGCTATCAGCATTGGGAGAGAGACTGCTATCAGGATTGGGAGAGAGACTGCTATCAGGATTGGGAGAGAGACTGCCAGCAGGATTGGGAGAGTGATTGCTATCAGGATTGGGAGAGAGACTGCTATCAGGATTGCAAGAGAGACTGCAATCAGGATTGGGAGAGAGACTGCTATCAGGAGGGGAGAGAGATTGCTATCAGGATTGGGAGAGTATCTGCAATCAGCATTGGGAGAGAGACTGCTATCAGGAGGGGAGAGAGACTGCAATCAGCATTGGGAGAGAGACTGCTATCAGGATTGGGAGAGAGACTGCAATCAGGATTGGGAGAGAGACTGCAATCAGGATTGGGAGAGAGACTGCTATCAGGAGGGGAGAGAGACTGCTATCAGGAGGGGAGAGAGACTGCTATCAGGAGGGGAGAGAGACTGCAATCAGCATTGGGAGAGAGACTGCTGTCGGGATTGGGAGAGAGACTGCTATCAGGATTGGGAGAGAGACTGCTATCAGGATTGGGAGAGAGACTGCTATCGGGATTGGGAGAGAGACTGCTATCAGGATTGGGAGAGAGACTGCTATCAGGATTGGGAGAGAGACTGCTATCAGGATTGGGAGAGAGACTGCTTTCAGGATTGGGAGAGAGACTGCTATCAGGATTGGGAGAGAGACTGCTATCAGGATTGGGAGAGATTGCTATCAGGATTGGGAGAGAGACTGCTATCAGGAGGGGAGAGAGACTGCTATCAGGATTGGGAGAGAGGCTGCTATCAGGATTGGGAGAGAGACTGCTATCAGGATTGGGAGAGAGGCTGCTATCAGGATTGGGAGAGAGACTGCTATCGGGATTGGGAGAGAGACTGCACTCAGGATTGGGAGAGAGACTGCTATCGGGATTGGGAGAGAGACTGCTATCAGGATTGGGAGAGAGACTGCACTCAGGATTGGGAGAGAGACTGCTATCAGGATTGGGAGAGAGACTGCTATCAGGATTGGGAGAGAGACTGCTATCGGGAGGGGAGAGAGACTGCTATCAGGATTGGGAGAGAGACTGCTATCAGGATTGGGAGAGAGACTGCTATCAGGATTGGGAGAGAGACTGCTATCGGGAGGGGAGAGAGACTGCTATCAGGATTGGGAGAATGACTGCTAACAGGAGGGGAGCGAACCCGTCATTGGGAGTGGAAAGAGCCTGAGATAGGGAAGGGAAAGAGCCTGTGATCGAGAGGGAGGGGGACGAGGCCGTGATCGGGAGGGCTGTGGGCATGTGCGGGCGATGGGAGCTAGTGGAGGCTGAAGGCTTCCTTGAGGTGCTGTGGGGAGCTCTCCTGGTCCTCCTGGCCCACAAGCATTGCTGAAAAAGGCACTTACTTTGTGGAGCAGGCTGCTCCCGCCTCTCTTACACTTTCGGGTTTCCCATCCCCTGGGAATCCCGTGCAGCAGCGGTTACCTTCAAATCAGGTTTCAAATTACACTGCAGGAGCACAACTTGAATATGTTAATTAAGTGTCCATGGCGGGACACTCCGCTGATGCGAAATCTGCCGCCAGTATTTAACTCTTAAATCCCCCTGTACCCTCTCCCATAATTCGTTGGAGGTTAATATCGAGGCCAAAGAATCTTATGGCAGAGAAGAAGGCCATTCGGCACATCATGCCTATGCCTGTGCTGGCTCTTTGAAAGAGCTATCCCATTATTCCCACTCCTCTGTTCTTTCCTCTTAGCCCTGCAATTTTCAACCCTTCAAGTATTTATCCAATTCCCTTTTGATAATTACTATTGAATCTGCTTCCACTACCTCTTCAGGCAATGCATAATAACCCACTGCATAAAAATATTTCTCCTCATCTCACCTCTGATTCTTATCCAATGACCTTAAACCTGTGTCCTCTGATTACCAACCCTACAGCCAGTGGAAACAGTTTCTCCTTATTTACGCTATCAAAACCATCATGATTTTGAATGCCTCTGTTAAATCTCCCCTTAACTTCTCTGCTCTAAGGAGAACAACTCCAACTTCTCCAGTCTCTCCACATAACTGAAATCCCTCAACACTGGCACCATTCCAGTAAATCTCCTCTGCACCCTGTCCAAGGCCTTGACATCCTTCCTAAAGTGTAGTGCCCAGCACTGGAGACAATACTCTAGCTGAGGCCTAACCAATGATTTATAAAGATTTAGCATGACTTCCTTGCTTTTGTACTCTTTGGGCTGGATTTTATCAATGGAGGCGAGTAGGAGGCGGGACTCCCACTTTCGGGGTTGTAGTCTCGCCTCCATCAAGTTGTGGCCAACCCACGTGATTTCCCCTTGATTGACCTTGTTGAGCCCACCTAGCGGGCTCAGCAGGCCAATTAAGGGCCACATGGCAACAGGTGACTTCACAGATTGACATTTCATCTGTCAAAAGCTTTTGACAGATGAAATATCAGCGTTTGACAGCTCTTTGAAACTGTCAAACACTGACAATCTGTAATCTAAGTTAATTCCTTCCTCTCAGGCTGATTTAGAGATCTCTCCAGAACAGAAAGCAGAGGCTGCAGCTTTTGACAGCTCGCAGCCATTCTGCTTTCAGTGCCGGTGGGAGGAGGGACTCCCGATACCTGAAGGAAGGAAGCCTGCATTAGTAAGTAAAGGTAAGTCAAACTTATTTAAACACTTTACACACACCAAACACACTTACCTCTGCATTCATGCACCCATCACTCACCTGAACACCAGACATCTCGAACCCTCCAAGCCCTTCAGCCCGACGGTCCGCCTCACTAACTTGGCGTGGTTTGGAGTCGTCGGGCAGCCCACACTTCAGGGATAAAAATAGGGATTAGGCTAAAAACTGTTAACAGGCAGTTAATTGGCACTAATCCCCTTCCCGCTTCGGGGAGGCGGCTCCCAGCACAGGTCGGGTACCCGCCTCCTGGGGAATGGGCATGGAGGCAGGTTGGGGGCGGGATGGGTTCGTGCCCCCCGATTTCGCGATTTTAACACCCCACACACCTCCATTCCCGCCTCCACGGCCCTGGGAAATTCTAGCCTTATACCTCTAATTATAAAGCCCATGATCCAATACGCTTTTTTAACAGCCATAGCAACATGTTCTGCCACCTTCAAAGATTTCTGTACGCAAAACCACAGGTTTCTGTTCCTGAACCCCCTTTATAATTGTACCATTTCGTTTATATTGTCTCTCCTGATACTTCTTTCCAAAACACATCACTTAACACTTCATTTTATCCGCCATGTGTCTGCTCATTTCACCAGTCTGACTGTTTAGCTGAAGTCTGCTACTATCCTCCTCCTACTTTTCCGAGATTCGTGTCATCTAAAAACTTTGAAATTATTACCTGTATTCCCAAGTCCAGGGCATTAATATATATCATATTTCTCAGTCCAATTTAATTGATAATGAACCAATGTCTGTCTAAAGATTACCAGGTTAACTTATAAAGAAATTACAAATACATAATACATGTGTTAAATGCTTTGTGCATTTTGCTGGATCACTTTAAAATATTCAGCAATTAAAATGTAAAGAAGACTGGTTTTATGATGTGATACAATGAAAACTTTGCATAATTTGAAAGCTGACTTAGATAGTTAACATTTATTAAAGCTTTAGCTTGTCAAGAAAAATAACGAACCTTTTTGGGATATTAGGGGTACAGAGATGGGGAGTGTAGCCTATCTGAAGACCTCAGGTTTTTGGTGTGTCAGTGTATCTGTAGGTTTAAAAGGTGTGGGACAGTGGATATCAGGTTTGAAGTGATGAACACGCACTTTATACTTTAAGGCATGTCGTTCATACTGCACATAACCAAGTCTGCGAGTGCATGGGCAGAGCAAATTCAATTATCAATCATGTTCACATTGTGCCAGCTTGGCACCATTTCAGCACCATGTTTCCCTACTTACAAACCAGTTTTAACTGCAGACTTTAGTTAAACACATCAAGAAATTTACTGTGCAAGTTCATTACACTCACAGCAAATGTTAGGAGCCAGATCCAATAATCATTCACTGTGCCACTATTATGCGCAAGTATTGCATAGAAGCCTCCATATTGTCACCATCCTCAACAGCTTTTCATTGAGCTGGGCTGTTTCACAATCTTATTTCAAAATTACACTTTGTTCATTCCCTTGCAAAAAATATATTTTTAATGAAATAGCAGCAATGTTAATGCATATTTTCCAAAAAGCGACAGTTACAGAGGCCTCAACGTGTAACAGTAGACTACCACATTTATTCCAACAAAAATATTATTCTTTATTTTTACCCAACAGTGGAGTCAATAACCCCATTTCCTTAAACCTCTTGGACATCTTAATTTTAGAGTGATGCTTTACCGGGCCTTGTGCAGAATAAATCAAATAAAATTCATATTGATGTTTCATTAAAATAATATAGATTAAACAAATTTAATCATACTACACAATACAGAGAATGTGATATATTTAAATTGAATTTTGAGTTTTTACAGGGAAGGAATTTATTATTCCTTATAGTGTGAGACTGACAGGGGTGTAGTGTTAGGCAGAAGGGGGAGTACCTCTGATTGGGAGTATACCGCATCCCTTGGATGGTCCGCAGTCTTTGGTTCTCTCTGCTTATGCAACTCTTACCTTTGGCTTCAAGCACTCACTTGTGCCTGGCGGAGGCAACACCCCAGGAAACTGCGTCAGCTCACAACCTAAACTAGGTGAGGGTATCCTGGGTGATAGAGAGACACCCATCTCTGCAGTGCACGAGGACTGGTCTGGTGAATTAGGCGGACTGGGCAGATATGCTAACTACTCCAGCTCAGAAGATATAGTAGAAAGACTATGTTGAAAGCTTTGGTGTGGGTGCATCAGATACTTCAGGCCATCCGCTGCAGCTCTCCCTATCTCCAGATGCCTCAACTTCACCTTGCTACAGGATTCAGATGTGGGGTAGAAGCAAAATTGCAGCAAACCCTGTGCAAATTCCACTCACTGAAATCAATCTCACGTGCAAATGCCATTTTTCTCATATTTCTGTTCTTTTTGCCGCAGTTTCCTGGCCGCCACCAAGCACAAGTGAGTACTTGAAGACAAATGTGTTGGCTTTGCTATCAAGTCCAGTCTTGCAGACAAACTTGAGAAATTTCCCAAAGGTATCATTGACTGCCTAATGGTACTAAAATTGCCACTTGTTGAGAAATGTCATGCCACAATCATCAGCACCTATGCACTAACCATGACCAACACAGACAAAACCAAAAACACGTATAATGAAGATCTTGACAACGCTACCTCTCAGGTACATAAGAGTTATAAACTCATCATCCTCGGCAACTTCAATGCTTACGTTGGATCAGACCATCAAACCAGGTGGGACATTATTGGCAAACACGGCATTGGAAATGACAACAACAATGGCCTTCTGCTACTAAGGCAATGTGCTGAACTCAGCCTTACCATTACCAACACCATCTTCTGGTTACCAAATAAGAACAAGACATCTTGGATAAGCTCTCGTTCCAAACACTGGCATCTGGTTAATTGCATCTTAGTCAGGAATAATGGAAAGTGAAATGGTTTTATCTGTGATAATCACTGGAGAATCTCGTTAATAATCATTATTGGAAAGACCCTTGCAAGATTGATGCTTAATCATTTTATTCAACACATTGCTGAAAAAATCCTACCAGACAGTTAATGTGAGTTCAGAAAGGGAAGAGGCACAACTGATATTGGGCCAGAACTTGCGGACGGTATGACGGCGAACTCTCAGAGTATGCCATCATTCCGCCTTTGAAATGGACAGCAAGTTTGAAGCACGTGCGCTAAATCCCGAACTTGACAGATGATCCGCACCGACATTGAAATCCTAGTTGCTGCCGCAGAGTTGGGCTAATTGCTCACCAACTGCCCAGCAATTACGTGTGAAAATTTTATGGCTGGTGCAAATGTGGTTCATAGCGTAAAGGGATACCTCCTGACAAGATAATTAAGAAATTGCACTCCGTTAATTAAAAAGGAAGGTTAAACAGTAATACGAAGTGGTGAAAATAGCTTTCCAATTTGTACATGAAAGAGATAAATGATTTGCTTAGACGATTCTGAAATGCATATTATGGAAGATTGAGCATAGTTCCCAGAGACTATAGGAATTCCAATGTGTATAAGAAAGCCGCACTTCAAATTTACTTTGCAGAGAGAAAACGTCTCCAGCTCTACTTGCAGCAGGCCTGGGGTCAGTCCTCTCTGAATGGAAGCATTCTAACCGGAGAACACTTGGTTGTGGGCAGCCCAGAAGGGTAGTGGTGATTTGCAATCTAAATTATTGGAAATGTAACTTGCTCTAAATCAATACTTTTTTAAAAAGCAAATAGCACCACCAATTTGAGCTATCCATACTTTTATTTGAAACACCCCGATCCCAAAATCACAAATTTAAATTATATTTTTGAAGTACTGTAGTTTAAATGGAGAACAGCCCTACGATCTCTAATAGTATGAACGAGAGACCTTCCATTTGCTGATTGAAGCACCGACCCACGTGGTCACAGGTACGCTTAAGCACACGGTGCGCCCTTGGGATCCATGGCCCGCTACGCTGCCCTCTACTCTGCAGCGTCTGACAGCAACTTCTCGGATGAGGGTTTCCAGCAGGTAAGTGCACATTCGGTTCAGATGCTGGCAGAGTAATCCTTTGTTCCGGCACCTGTGAAGGAATAAGCAATATACCTATTCAGAAAAATATACCATTCTATTAAAAAAATCTGACTTTTTTAAAACATGACAAACTGGCCTTGAAAATCTAAAAATCTAACAATGGAGAAGCTGTAAACAACATACAAGCTATTGAGATAAGATAAGTTGTTGACACTGAAAAAATAGCCTTATTGAAACAGGAGGTTGGAGGTTCCTGAAAGTCTGAAGCCTTGGACAGAACACAATGGTATACCCTGTTAAGATGTTTTAAAGTACACTTTGTAAACAAACACAGAAAATTAAGAAACATATGCCTTTGTGGGAATGACATCAAGTGGGGGAGGCACCAGCCGTCACATTGTTTTTGTGTTGAACTTGGAACACCTAGGAGACATGAGTCTGTGTTGCAACCAGTTGAGGTAACTAAGAAGACAATGGTGCACCCGGTTGAGATGTTTTTAATTTACACGTCATAAAAAGACACAAATAGAAGACTTTGGTAAGAATGACATCAAATAGATGCACCTGCTGCACACCGTTTTTTATGATAAGCTTTGAACACCTAAGGGTAGAGACATAATTCTTATTGCTACCAGCTGAACTAACTATAAAAATAGCAGGCGTCAGCAGAAAAATGACTAGAGATAATTAACTTACATCAGCAGAAAACTTCAAAGGTAATACCACTGAGAAAGGGTATAAAAATTGAACTTTCAAATGGGAAGACAGATTCGCTTGAAGGGGCAAAGCAATTCTCGGCTTCAGCGGCAAGCTCTGTAAGTCTACAACCCTTTGAGTTTCGGGGATCAACAGTATTGTATTTGATTTTGGTGGATATCCTGGAATAAGATTAAGAAATGTAAAAATGTAACGAAGTTAAGATTTGTATGGTTCTCAAAATTCCCACATTCCCCCAAGGTTATTAATAAAAGGGACCCTGTATGGGCAATTTAACAAGGGTACCCAAAAGATGGCGTCCGCACCTTGTGACCAAAAGCCTGTAAGATTTTACAAGCTTGGACTCTGCAGCACAGAACAGGCAGCTTTGGGAAATCGAAACTTAAAATGCATTTCTGTGAAAAGGACTTTTGTGTTTGAAGGGCCAGACAGCTAGGCAAACATTGGATATGCATTACGTCAGATCAAAACAGATCAACCCAGTTAGGCCTAAGCATAAGGCCATTAGTTTGTCCACATAAATAATCAGAAACAGCTTAAGGAAGCCATCAAGGCTGCACAGGCCGATTAAAATGCATTAATGACAATACAGCCCGGACATCGGGCCAGCAGGTGCGATAAACGGCCATCTAAAACCAGTTAACTTAGATTGGTATAATCATTTAAAACAGCCCGCCAAAAGTTAAACAATGGACTGACCTGATTTGGCGCGCAGATAAGGAGTTGAAGAAACGGGTGTATTTGTAGGCCCTCAGTAGCAACGGCGCTCTCTTGCTCCCCGCTCTTGACTCTGACCTCTTGTCTGGTCTTGGGCTGCTGCCACCCATACTCGTGCCCTGGCCTCATGGCGGGTTCTCTTCTCGCTCCCCGCATTAAGTTGCAACCAAGGACATCCATACCAAGCGCGGGAGGGGAACGAGACCCGAGTCCAAAGTCATACAGGACACATGGGCCACGAAACGAAACGAGACGAAGAAAAAGGTAAAGACCCAACAAGAGCAGAGAAGGGCAGCAGAAGATGCATTGATAAAGACCGAGCGCCTAGTTATAAGCTGGCGCTTGGGGAAGAAAATATATTATATGGACAGTGAGAATAAGTTGGCTAGTTAAACACTGCGATTAAGCTGGCGTTAAACGCAGGTGTCCACGCCATAACGAATATACTGGCGTTCCAAGAATGGGTAGAAAAATCTAAGCAGTGAAGACTGCCAACCGTCCCACAAACGCAACATTACCACCGAGGGAGAAGAAGAAGAGAACCCATCGCGATGAGATGACGACGGTAGCTGAGGAGAAGAAAGGTGTGTCGCAGCAACAGCTCCAGCACTGCGCCCTGAGACCATGTGGCGATGGAGTACCCCAAAGGACAGAAGCCCAAACCTCAAAACTTGCAACTGTTAAAGCAACAGGCTAGGATTGGTGAGCATGAATTCCTGGCCCCTCATAGCTTAATCTAGTTAGGCATAGGGGTGGGATAAGGATAAAGGGGATTGTTAATGTAATTGTTTTCCCTCGATGTGCCGTGTGTTCCCCATTGCCTGTATAAGTATAATTATTGTTCATGCCTGTAATTTTTATCAGTAATTTCTCATAAGACTGTGTCTCATTTCTGTTTTAATAAAATCTTGGTTTTCTTACACCAAACCACTTGTCTACTCGATTTTCTGTATCGCCGCCTGTACCTAAGTCCGGTGTCTAGAACCCAGGGGTGTGGGAGCGATTCAAACCGCTCACAGGCAGTCAGGGGCATAACTGACTGGGCGCTCGTGCTACACGCCACCCCCTACAGAAGATGGCGACCGCGGCGGCACACCGGCAGCAGGGTTGCGATATAGTAGACAACGGTTCGGATGAGCAAACCACGATGCAGGAAAGGATTTCTGATTATGTGTTTAGCAAGGTGAATATCACTAAGAAGTGGATCACCACTCTGTTAAGGGCTGGGCGTCCAGTAGATGCAGCAGCTAAGTGGACAGAGGGAAAGGAACACAAAAAATCCTTAGAGAAGGCAGTCTGGCTGATGTGTTTCAAAAAGCAGGTCTAGCTTTTGGACAGGCTCATTGCAGCACAGGCAGCTGAGTTAAAGGATTCAGCCCTGGAGATCCAGGATAAGGCTCTAGCAGGGGAAAAGTTATTGGTAGCATTGCAGGCCTTGAATCAGGAGAGAGTGTATTTAATGGGAGAACACAAGGCCCAGTTGGAATACCTACGGTGCCAAGTCACCGAAGCCAAGGGAAATTAGTTAAGGTTGCAGGAAAAGAACGCCCGCTTGGCAAGGCAAGTTAGGGAACAGGAAGTGAAAGTGCAGGAGGTAAAGGCAGCTTATAAGCTAGCGAGCGAATCGGGGTTTGAGGAGGCAGACCACGGCCCCTGCAAAGAGCGGATAGAAAATCTGAGCCTGGCCCTCAGGAAGGCAAAAGGCATGGTGTGCCTCATAAGCCCAAAGGCAGGTCAGGCGGATTTTATGGGGAACGAGGGGAGGACAGTTCCAACTTCACCGGTAGTGCCCAGGGACGACCCGGTTGAGGGACAGGAGATCTCACGACCACCACCTGTAGCGCCGAGTTTCAGCGAGGTTTGGCAGCAAGGGGGGGTGGAGCCAGAGGTGGGAGCGGAGGTGGAAAACCCCCCACCCGAGAGGTCGGAGCCGGGACCGATATGCCCAGCAAGGCATCGGAGGTTCGGCCCACCCGTCAATGGCGACGATGAGGGACCCCTCCAAAACCAGTTCGTATTACCATATAGCACTCAACAGCTTAGGGCGATGGTCAACCACATCCCAAAGCTCTCCGAAAAGGGAGACCCCTCGATCCACTTCAGGGACATAGAGCAGGCAGCCAGCATCAATGACTGCGATGGCGCTGATCAGGCCAAGATGCTGCTATTCTCCCTGGAGAGTAGTCTCCTCCAATCCCTCTCTGACGAGTGTAAGAGGGGGCAGAGCGGGTATCAGGAGCTCAGGGATGCAGTTCTGGAGGCCATGGAGATGAATGAGGGAAGTCCTTTCTCCCGTGTGGAGAAGATGTTCCAGCTCGCAGGGGAAACCCCGCAGGCTTTCATGGACCGGTTATGGCCGGTGTACCGGAGGGCCTGTCCAGGGGCGCCGAACCGGGGGTTCCTGAACTGGGATCCCCTGGCCCATTGGCTCCATTGCCTGGTGGCGAACAGCTTGCCACAGGTCCGGGCCAAGGCAGAAGTCTGGTTCAACCCCAAGTATCCCCAGACCACCGAGCTTACGGTGATCAGACAGTTGACTCTAGCCTATAAAAACGGTAGGGGAACCGATGCACACCCACCTAAGGGGAAGGTGCATGAGGTAAAACCTGGACCGGGTAGGAAAGAGTGGCACCAGGAAGGGAATAACCCCCCCAACACAAAGACGAATTGTTACGGGTGCGGGAAGGATGGTCACTGGCGGAAGGAGTGCACAAAGCCTTGGAAAGATAACAAGGGAAAGAATTCCACAGCCCCAGCCCAAAGGGCGGGGGCAGGAATCCCTCCCACAGAGGTCGAGTCACTTTTGGACACCATGAGGTCCTTATTGACTGGCCAGGGGAGAGTAGCAGCCGTTACCAGTGCTCTGACCCCGTCGGCCCCGTCCAACCCACAGCCGTGAGTAGAGCCAGCGCAGCCTGTTTACCTGTGTTCTCTCCGGTATGATGAATGGAAAAGACCCCTCTTGGAGATGGAGGTAGAAAAGGTGACGGGGACCTATCGTTGGACACGGGGGCATCATGCACCGTGGTCTACTCAGCTAACCCCACCACCTCGCCTCTATCTAACGGGGTCCCATACAGTCTGTCGGGGTTCACAGGCAAAGAACAGGCTGGCTTGTTTTCCATCCCGCTCGCCATTTGGTTAGGACCGCTCCGCTCCAAGTGGACCTGTGCCCTGATGAAATGGGAAGTGGAGGGTGGAAGAGGAGTCCTGGGAGCCGACTTTATTGCAGGCCACGGGATCCTAGTAGATTTGAGAAATCAATGCCTATGGGGGGCAGGTAAAGTAAAGAATGGTGAGGTAAGGTAATCCCGGGAAAGGAAGAGATGGGGACCCTATGCACCATGAAGCCCAAAGAGGGTTATAACCTTGAGCTTATGGTCAGTAACACCCCACAGGAATTCCAGGCATTTGTGCAGGCCCACCGAGCCACATTTGCCACACACAAACACGACTGCGGGAGGGTCAACGGGTTTGAGGTCAGCGTAGATGGGGACCCCGTGGCCCGACCACAGAAACAGTATAACTTCCCCAGGGAAGCGGAGACAGACATGGAAGCAGCCATGTCCTCGTTAGTACAGCAGGGAGTTCTGAGGCCGATAGCCACCCACATAAACACTCCATTGTGGCCGGTTAGAAAGCCGGACAATTCCTGGAGGGCCACGGTGGACTATCGGGTGCTCAACAGTAACATCCCAGCCTGTGCACCCATAGTAGCAGCAGTTGCCGACCTGATAGGAAGTATCCCAGCATCCGCGACCACTTTCACGGTGCTGGACATTTCCAATGGGTTTTGGTCCATCCCTTTAAGGAGGGAGGATCAGTACAAGTTTGCCTTTACGTTTAAAGGGCAACAGTACACATGGAACTGCTTGCCGCAGGGCTTCCAAACAGCCCCAGCATTTTCCATCAGTGCATGGCAAACAGCTTAAAGGATTTTAGCCAGCCCAGACAGTTGGTCCAATATGTGGATGACCTGCTCCTGTTCACTGATTTGAAAGAGGAGCATGGCCCACTATTGGCCGAACTGCTGGAGCTGCTTGGGCAAAAGGGTTTTAAGGTAAACCCAAAGAAAGCGCAGATCGGCCAGCAGGAGGTAAAATTCCTGGGCCTGACCGTCCGCGCTGGAGAAAGGGCCATAGATAAGGCTAGGAGTGAAGCGGTACAAGAGTTACCGGTCCCCAACACAGTAACGAGTGTGAGGTCGTTCCTAGGGCTAACCGGGTACTGCAAAGACTTTATTGAGGACTATGCAGCCACAGCAGCCCCTCTGCTCCGACTCCTACACAAGGGAGTGGAGTGGCTTTGGGATGAGGGCTGCCAGGCAGCATTTGCCAGGCTCAAAAAGGACTTGCAGAACGCACCAGCTCTAGGGGCCATAGATGGGGTAAGAGTTTTTTCTGGAGGAAGCAGCCAGCGGGGACAGCCTGAGTGCTGTGCTGCTCCAAGAGCGGCACGGCAGGCTGAGGCCGGTAGTCTACTCCTCCAGGATACTCACAGATGTGGAAAGGAGCTACTCCAACTGTGAGCGGCACCTTTTGGCCACACATTGGGCTGTGAAAAGATCGCTGACCTTCACAGGCACCTCTCCCATCACACTCCTCAACCATCACACAC
Source organism: Somniosus microcephalus (assembly GCF_052327205.1). Taxonomy (NCBI): domain Eukaryota; kingdom Metazoa; phylum Chordata; class Chondrichthyes; order Squaliformes; family Somniosidae; genus Somniosus; species Somniosus microcephalus. The sequence continues at coordinate 35,319,877 of NC_140997.1, forward strand.
CCACCCAGATGCTTCTGGATGGGAGGATCAAGGATGGGACAGTGAGCAGTGCCCGCATTGCCCGCATTGCCCGCATTGCCCGCTGGACCTTGCTCCTCTCACAGATAGATCTTAAGGTAAAGAGTCTCTGCGAGCCAAAGCTTGCAGCCAACCTGGTATATCCTGGAACAGCCCACCGGTGTTCCATTGAAGGGGTTTGGGAAGTGAACATAGGTTTACGGGCCGGGATACATCCCACCGGCCGCAAGATCTATGTAGACGGTTCCAGCATGGTATCTGCTGGCGAGCGTCTCACGGGGTATGGAGTTTATGACCCAGCGGCAAACATTGCCCTGGCGATTAAGCTCCCCAGCACCATGAGCGCCCAGCAGGCTGAACTGTCCGTGGTAGTGTACGTCGTTACACACCCCGAAATCTTCCCCACCCCATACATGATTTGCTGGGACAGCATGTTTACGTGCAATTCGTGTACAGAGTACCTGGCCATTTGGTCCCGCCGCGGATACACCTCCGCCGACGGGAGACCCCTCACAGTAAAACCCCTGCCGGAGAAAATCCTGGCAGCAGTGGGGGAGGAAGGGGAGATTTTCATCCATAAGGTGAAAGCCCATTCCTCCACAGAACCCCGCAGTCAAGGCAACCAGCAGGCTGACATGCTCACCAAGGAGGGTGCCCGCGCAGGCACTTTCTGGGACCCGTATGTGTCTAGACCCATGGCAGCAGTCAGAGGTAGGGACGGGACCCAAGGGAGTGCAGGGGTAGCTTTAGCCCTGGACCTTAAGACAGTCCAAGCCCAAGACCCCATCCTCAAAGTGGTCCTCAGTGCAGTGACTGAGGGAAAAAGGGTAGAGGGTCCGTACGGTACAGCAACCCTCACCGTGAAAGAGGGCATGCTGTTCCGCGGGAACAGTGGGTTGTGCCACAGCAGCATTGGAGGGAATTCCTTCAACTGGCCCATGAGGGTCCAGGAGCGGGACACCCCAGGCCTGAGACCACCTGGCAGCGGGTGGAACAGGCGGGATGGTGGCCAGGACTCAGGGAAGATGTCCGTGAGTTCTGTGCAGGCTGTCTTGTGTGTGCTGCTAATAACCCTGACCCCCACAAAAGGAAGGTACCTATGGAACACATCAGGAGGGTAGAGGGACCATGGCAGTCGATACAGGTCGACTACATCGGGCGCCTGCCCACCGCCCAGGGAGGCTATAAGTACTGCCTAGTCCTGGTGGATGTGTTCACAAAATGGGTAGAGGCCTTCCCCTGCAGAACAGCCACAGCTCTGGGTCCAGCCAGGATCCTGGTCCGGGAAGTGTTCTCGCGGTGGGGGCTACCACAGTATGTGGAGTCCGACCAAGGGAGTCACTTCACCGGACAGGTGATGCAGAATACCCTTATGCTGCTAGGCATCGAGGGGAAATGGCACGTGGCCCACAACCCGCAGTCATCAGGGATTGTGGAAAGAATGAATAGGACCCTAAAGGAAAGGTTGAGGAAGGAGACGGTGGACTCGCCCCGTAAATGAGCCGAGGTCCTACCATTGGTTCTGATGGGGATCCAGGCCAGCCAGTCGAAAAGCACGGGGTACTCCCTGTACGAGCTGATGACTGGCAGGGTTATGCGGACCCCCACCCATGTACTAGCCCCGGTGCTCACGGAGGGTCAGCTCAGGGAGGTGAACTGGGACAGGTTCGCCCGAAACATCTTTGAGCACCTTAAACAGGTCCACGAGCAGGTGGCTGGGAACATGGGAAGGCAGCATTGGAGTAACCGATTGCTGCTCAAACCCCGTAAGCACCACGAGTGGGAGGTAGGAGATCAGGTCATGGTGAGGAACTATACCCGAGTAGGAAGTTTGGAACCATTGTACATGGGGCCCTACAGCATTGTAAACAAAGCCAGCCCCATGGCATACGCCGTTAAGATGCCCCGGCGTACCAAATGGTTTCATATCAACCAGTGCAAACTGTTTAAACCTGAAAGGGAAAAACAGCCAGTTGGGGTAAGGTCTGAGGATAAAAATCCTCAGCCTGCAGCAGGAGCAAGTTCACAGACTGCACAGGCAGGCGCTGTGGCTTGCTTAAAGGGAGGGGCTATCCCGCCCATCGATTGGGACACTCCCCCACTCTTCTGGGTTCCAGACGAGGAGGGACCTGAGGATGAAGACCCTGCCCATAACCCAGGTGCAGAGGAAGAGGGACCTGAGGGCGAAGACCTTGCCCCAGACCCAGTTTTGGGACCTGAGGGCGGGGACTCTCAGCCTACAGCAACAGGCTGCGAAGAGTTACCTGCCCCTAGCCCAGGTTCGGGAGAGGTCAAGCCTAAGGAAGAAGATCCCCGGCCAGCGGCAGTGGATAGCCCACAGGCCACACCGGAGGGGACAGCGGTTCGGGTTAAAGGCCCATCGGCCAAAAAAGCCCCACCCGCCAAAGTCCCTAGAAGGTCCCCCCGGACGCCCCAGCCGAGAAAGCCATGGTCACCAGCTCCCCAGTTTAAAGGGACAGCCTCCTGAGTCAGGGGGAAGTCAAAGGACAGAGGTCCCCAGCTAGCCGCCATGGGCGGCGAGGGACCAACAGTGCAGGACGGTGCGGCCACACCAGAGGAAGCGGTGTGCCGCAGTCCAACCAGGAATTAGCCTGGCTGCCCGGAGGTGGGCGGCGAATGTACATAGTTTAGGTATTGTTAAGGTTATTGTTAAGTTTAAGTATTTAGCTTAAGTTCGGGTGTTTTAGATTTTTTTTAAAAAGGCGGCGCGCATGGACGCAGCGGCTTTGTCTCTCCCAAGACTGAGCATTTTCACCCTCTTTCTGAGTCTCTTCTGGACTCTGCTGATACGGGAATTGAGGGCAGACCTACTGTACAGCCGGCAGACGCTCCTCGATATCGGGGCCGACTGCGTGCGGCTCACACTCGGTGCCGTCGATCTGCCTCCCGACATCGCCCGATCCCCGGGACCAGCGTGGCGTCCTTCCCCAGCCGGAAGTCGCCGCAGACCGCGCAGAGAATGCAAGCAGAAGCGGGGCAAGAGGGCCGGAATCCAAAATAGGCTGAAGAGGGCCCCACACAAACCCTCCCTCCCAAGTATTTTCCTGGCCAACATCAGGTCACTGGAAAATAAAATGGATGAGATCAAACTTGATCTCCCCTCACAGAAAATGACAAAGGAATGCTGTGCCATGATCTTCACAGAAACCTGGTTGAACAACGGCATCCCTGACACCACCATCCAGCTAGAAGGACGCACGGTCTTCCGCGCCGACAGAACTGCAGACTCCGGTAAGAGCAAGGGAGGCGGTTTGTGCATTTACACTAACAATGCCTGGTGCACTAACACGGACATAATCAATAGATCCTGTTCGGCTGATTTGGAATTCCTCATGGTAAGGCGCAGACCCTTCTACCTGCCTCGGGAATTCACGGCTGTTATCATCACTGCGGTCTACATCCCACCACACGCTAATGCCAAACTAGCACTGAAGGACCTCTACAGGGCCATCAGCGAACAACAAACTGCGCACCCAGACGGAGCTTTTATCGTCGCGGGGGACTTCAATCACATAAACCTAAAATCTGTACTCCCGAAATTCCACCAGAATGTTTCCTGCCCCACAAGAGAGGAGAACACACTGGATCAAGTCTACACGAGCATTGTAGATGCTTATAAGGCCATTCCCTGCCCCCACCTTGGGAAGTCTGACCACCTCTCCCTGTTTCTAGCCCCGGCATACAAACCGCTCATCAAAAGAGTGAAATCATCAGTGAGATCAGTGAAAGTATGGCCAGAGGGGGCAGTCTCGGAGCTTCAGGATTGCTTCGAACGCACTGATTGGAGCATGTTTGCCCATAAAGACATCAAGGAATACGCATCCACAGTGCTATTCTACATTAACAGTTGCGTTGAGGTCATCACGACCCATAAAAATATCAGGACATACCCCAACCAGAAACCCTGGATGAACGGGGAGGTCCGCTCACTGTTGAAAGCACGCGACGCAGCATTTAAATCTGGCGACGCGGCGGCTTACAGTGCAGCTAGGACCAACCTAAAAAAGGGTATCAGGACTGCCAAAAGGAAACAGACACTGCGGATAGAGGATCACTTCCACAACAACTCGGACCCCCGGCGCATGTGGCAAGGCATCCAGTCCATCACTGACTACAAGAGTAAAAACACCAGCCCCCCGGTCAGCGATTCCTCCCTTCCGGAGGAGCTTAACAACTTCTATGCTCGCTTTGACAGGGACAACAGGGAGCCGGCTACCAAAGCCTTGCCACCCCCGGAAGACCAGGTGCTCACTCTGTCGACCTCCGACGTAAGGGGTGTTCTACGCGGAGTGAACACACGTAAGGCTGCTGGACCTGATAGCATCCCTGGACGGGTACTCAAGGAATGTGCTGATCAGCTGGCTGATGTCTTCACCGCCATCTTCAATCTGTCATTGGCCCAGGCAGTAGTCCCTACATGCTTCAAGACCGCTACCATTATTCCTGTGCCAAAGCAAACGGCTGTGACGTGTCTGAACGACTATCGACCTGTCGCACTCACACCCATCATAATGAAGTGTTTCGAGAGACTGGTCCTGGCTCACATCAAAGCCAGTGTTCCCGCCTCTCTTGACCAACACCAGTTTGCCTATCGTGCAAACAGATCAACAGAGGATGCAATCACAACTGCTCTACACTCGGCACTGAATCACTTAGACGGTAAAGAGACCTACATCAGAATGCTGTTCATAGACTACAGCTCAGCATTCAACACTATCGTCCCCAACAAGCTGGCCACCAAACTCCACACCCTTGGCCTGAACACTTCCCTCTGCAACTGGGCCCTGGACTTCCTAACAAACAGACCCCAGTCTGTCAAATTAGGTAACCACACCTCCCCCCCCCTGAACCTGAACACGGGGGCCGCACAAGGATGTGTGCTGAGCCCCCTCCTCTACTCCCTCTTCACCCACGACTGGGTGGCTGTTCATGGTTCCAACACCATCATCAAGTTTGCGGATGATACTACGGTGGTAGGCCAGATCACCAACAATGATGAGTCAGCCTACAGGGAGGAGGTCCAGCATCTCGTGAAGTGGTGCCCTGATAAAAACCTGGCCCTCAACATCAAGAAAACCAAAGAAATCATTGTGGACTTCAGGAAGTCTAAAGGCGGAAGTCACACCCCCATCCACATCCATGGGGCTGTGGTGGAAAGGGTGGACAGCTTTAAGTTCCTCGGAGTCCACATCACGGAAGACCTCTCCTGGTCCCTCAATACCTCCTCTCTGGTGAAGAAGGCCCAGCAGCGCCTATATTTCCTAAGGAGGCTGTAGGGATGTAACCTGTCGCCCTGTAACTTTTACCGCTGCACAATAGAGAGCATCCTGACGAATTGTATCACAGTATGGTATGGCAGCTATGACCGGAAAGCCCTGCAGCGGGTAGTCAAAACTGCCCAACGCATTACCGGCACCCGGCTACCGACCATAGAGCACATATACCAGAAACGCTGTTTACGGAGGTCACGGACCATCATCAAAGACCTTACCCACCCCAGCCACAGTCTGTTCGCCCTCCTGCCATCTGGGAGACACTACAGATGCATTCGCACCTGAACGACCAGATTTAGGAACAGCTTCTTTCCCAGGGCTGTCATCCTACTGAACTCCACAAATAAACTCTAAAGCCTGCACATCTGCCAATGCACTTTATTATGTTTATGTTTATGTTAATGTATTACAAGCCAAATGAATGTTGAATGTTTAAATGTCTTAATCTAAATGTACACTCTCGGGAGCCGCAAGCCTACATTTCATTGTACTGCACTTGTGCACTAACAATGACAATAAAGTTGATTATTATTATTATTATTATTATTATTTAGCTTAAGTTAAGTAAGGTGCTGGGTAGTTTTAGATAAGTCATAATCTGCTAAGAGTGTGTATTTTGAGTCGAGGTCGCAAGACCCGACTATGCTTCACCCAAGCCAGAGAATCTCTTGGGGACCTGGCTGTATGTTTTTGTATCTGTTGCAGAAAGACTGTCGGGGTGAAGGGGATCGTAATCCTACTCGCCCTGATGGGACTGAGCCTGGGAAAGAGGGGCGACATAGAAGACTCCCACATCTACTGGTGCTCGGGAGATAGAGCACCTATAGCGACCTACGGAAGCAGTGAACGGGATGCAGAGGAGGCCGCCGTCTACGTCCACGAGGGAAGGTGGCCAGGATGGCTGGGGTCCAATTCATCTCAGTACTCCAGCCAAACCAGATTCACGTACGGGGAGGCCTCCCTCCTGTGCCCCAGGGTATGGGTTGTTACCGCAAGGGTCAGCGTCACCATAGGAAAACGTATATGTCTAACGTGCAAGGGACACATTCCTCTGGATAGGTGGTGGTGGCTCAGGAAGCTGAGCAAAGATATGAGAATCCCCGCAGTCGAGTGGGAACGGTTGGGGTACAATACCCACTGGACTATTACAGGGACTCATGGAGGATTAAGTGTGTGTTGGGACAAGTGGTGGGAACCGGATCAAGGGATTTACATCTGTATGTGGGGGTCAGAGAGGGTCTGCCCCGTAGGCATATCCATCATTTTCCATCGACAGTGGCTAGACACCGGGGAGGGGATGAAGTGGGATACCAGCCGGAAGGTGTGCGCAGTCCCATTCTCCCTGATCCCAGTCAATGCCACTGAGCTTGTAACCCGCCCTCGAAAGCCCCTGCCCACAGCGCCGGCAGTGAGGTTACCCAGGGAAGGGTGCCCCACCACCACCAAGGGACCAGGGAATGGGCTGGTACTAGTACCTACAGATCAGGTACTGTACCAGGGGGTACACTACACGGAGTGGTGCCCCAACGGAACAGAGCAGCTATACCAGGCCCTATTGAAGGACATGTTTGGGAAATGTTGTGAGTTTGATTTCGCCAATGTCGACAAAACCGAACTGTACACCACACACCGCGAGTTTTTGGGTAATGCAGGGAAACAAAGAAGGGGAGTATGGAATGATGTTTTTACTGCGTTTAACACAGTCCTCTGTCATCAACAATCTGGATGACATAGAGCTACAGACCCAGATAAACGGTTTAAAAACACAGTTAAGGAAGATACTAATGGATGAGAACAAGGTAGTGGGCTCGGAGTTGAATGAGGCTCCCAACGTGTGTGTTAACGAGTTGATGTGGAACCTATACTTATATTTATATCTATATCCATCTTGTAGATTGTTTAGTATAGAAGGAGTGTTTTACTGACAGTGGTACTAAGACCCAGATTTAAGTCTCTATAGACAACAAGTCCCTGATCAGGCCTTGTAGAACTTAAATCAGAACTCCCTCAATATACCATTGGGAGAGAGACTGCTATCAGGATTGGGAGAGAGACTGCTATCAGGATTGGGAGAGAGACTGCTATCGGGATTGGGAGAGAGACTGCTATCAGGATTGGGAGAGAGACTGCTATCAGGATTGGGAGAGAGATTGGAACAAAATAACCGAAAGCCAAAGCAGATTAGAATGTTACCGGGCCCTAAAAAGAGAATATAAACTGGCAGACTACCTCACGACCATCAGAGACACAAAACACAGACAGACCCTCACCAGGTACAGACTAAGCGACCACCAACTGGAAATTGAAAAAGGCAGATACAAGAAATCCTGGCAGCCTAGAGAGAATAGAATATGCGATCAATGTCTGGCCGGCGAGGTTGAAACAGAGATGCATTTCCTCCTAAAATGCGAAAAATTCAACACATCAAGAAACATATTATTCAACAAGCTAAGCCAAACAACCCCAGATTTCAAGGAATTGGATGACCTGTCAAAAGTGAGATTAGTCCTAGGAGAAGGAGACAGACCATACCGAGGGGCCAAATATGTAACAACATGTCACAACCTGAGGACTGTTTAAAATTAAGACTGTTTAAAATTAATATTGAACGTACCAAATGAAGTACAAAGACTGTTTAAAATTAATATTGTTTAAAAGCAACATTGTATGTACCCAACAAATGTCAAATCGATTGACACCTACAGAATGTTGGAAAACTGTACCTTTTGCTATGTAAGCTTTGGCAATATGGTTCTCTGTAAACTTTCATGCCAATAAAGCATTTGAACTGAACTGAACTGAACTGACTGCTATCAGGATTGGGAGAGAGACTGCTATCAGGATTGGGAGAGAGACTGCTATCAGGATTGGGAGAGAGACTGCTATCAGGATTGGGAGAGAGACTGCTATCAGGATTGGGAGAGACTGCTATCAGGATTGGGAGAGAGACTGCTATCAGGAGGGGAGAGAGACTGCTATCAGGATTGGGAGAGAGACTGCTATCAGGATTGGGAGAGAGACTGCAATCAGCATTGGGAGAGAGACTGCTATCAGGGTTGGGAGAGAGACTGCACTCAGGATTGGGAGAGAGACTGCTATCAGGATTGGGAGAGAGACTGCTAACAGGATTGGGAGAGAGACTGCTAACAGGATTGGGAGAGAGACTGCTATCAGGATTGGGAGAGAGACTGCTATCAGGATTGGGAGAGAGACTGCTATCAGGATTGGGAGAGAGGCTGCTATCAGGATTGGGAGAGAGACTGCTATCGGGATTGGGAGAGAGACTGCTATCAGGATTGGGATAGAGACTGCTATCAGGATTGGGAGAGAGACTGCAATTAGGATTGGGAGAGGGACTGCTATCAGGATTGGGAGAGAGACTGCTATCAGGATTGGGAGAGAGACGGCTTTCGGGATTGGGGGAGAGACTGCTATCACGATTGGGAGAGAGACTGCAATCAGAATTGGGAGAGAGACTGCTATCAGGATTGGGAGAGAGACTGCTATCAGGATTGGGAGAGAGACGGCTTTCGGGATTGGGGGAGAGACTGCTATCACGATTGGGAGAGAGACTGCTATCAGGAGGGGAGAGAGACTGCAATCAGGATTGGGAGAGACTGCTATCAGGATTGGGAGAGAGACTGCCAGCAGGATTGGGAGAGTGATTGCTATCAGGATTGGGAGAGAGACTGCTATCAGCATTGGGAGAGAGACTGCTATCAGGATTGGGAGAGAGACTGCTATCAGGATTGCAAGAGAGACTGCAATCAGGATTGGGAGAGAGACTGCTATCAGGAGGGGAGAGAGATTGCTCTCAGGATTGGGAGAGAGACTGATATCAGGATTGGGAGAGTATCTGCAATCAGCATTGGGAGAGAGACTGCTATCAGGAGGGGAGAGAGACTGCAATCAGCATTGGGAGAGAGACTGCTATCAGGATTGGGAGAGAGACTGCAATCAGGATTGGGAGAGAGACTGCTATCAGGAGAGGAGAGAGACTGCTATCAGGAGGGGAGAGAGACTGCAATCAGCATTGGGAGAGAGACTGCTATCGGGATTGGGAGAGAGACTGCTATCAGGATTGGGAGAGAGACTGCTATCAGGATTGGGAGAGAGACTGCTATCGGGATTGGGAGAGAGACTGCTATCAGGATTGGGAGAGAGACTGCTATCAGGATTGGGAGAGAGACTGCTATCAGGATTGGGAGAGAGACTGCTATCAGGATTGGGAGAGAGACTGCTATCAGGATTGGGGAGAGACTGCTTTCAGGATTGGGAGAGACTGCTATCAGGATTGGGAGAGAGACTGCTATCAGGAGGGGAGAGAGACTGCTATCAGGATTGGGAGAGAGACTGCTATCAGGATTGGGAGAGAGACTGCAATCAGCATTGGGAGAGAGACTGCTATCAGGATTGGGAGAGAGACTGCACTCAGGATTGGGAGAGAGACTGCTATCAGGATTGGGAGAGAGACTGCTAACAGGATTGGGAGAGAGACTGCTAACAGGATTGGGAGAGAGACTGCTATCAGGATTGGGAGAGAGACTGCTATCAGGATTGGGAGAGAGACTGCTTTCAGGATTGGGAGAGAGGCTGCTATCAGGATTGGGAGAGAGACTGCCATCGGGATTGGGAGAGAGACTGCACTCAGGATTGGGAGAGAGACTGCTATCAGGATTGGGAGAGAGACTGCTATCAGGATTGGGAGAGAGACTGCTATCAGGATTGGGAGAGAGACTGCACTCAGGATTGGGAGAGAGACTGCTATCAGGATTGGGAGAGAGACTGCTATCAGGATTGGGAGAGAGACTGCTATCGGGAGGGGAGAGAGACTGCTATCAGGATTGGGAGAGAGACTGCAATCAGCATTAGGAGAGAGACTGCTATCAGGATTGGGAGAGAGACTGCAATCAGCATTGGGAGAGAGACTGCTATCAGGATTGGGAGAGAGACTGCACTCAGGATTGGGAGAGAGCCTGCTATCAGGATTGGGAGAGAGACTGCACTCAGGATTGGGAGAGAGACTGCTATCAGGATTGGGAGAGAGACTGCTAACAGGATTGGGAGAGAGACTGCTAACAGGATTGGGAGAGAGACTGCTATCAGGATTGGGAGAGAGACTGCTATCAGGATTGGGAGAGAGACTGCTATCAGGATTGGGAGAGAGGCTGCTATCGGGATTGGGAGAGAGACTGCTATCGGGATTGGGAGAGAGACTGCACTCAGGATTGGGAGAGAGACTGCTATCAGGATTGGGAGAGAGACTGCTATCAGGATTGGGAGAGAGACTGCACTCAGGATTGGGAGAGAGACTGCTATCAGGATTGGGAGAGAGACTGCTATCAGGATTGGGAGAGAGACTGCTATCGGGAGGGGAGAGAGATTGCTATCAGGATTGGGAGAGAGACTGCTATCAGGATTGGGAGAGAGACTGCTATCAGGATTGGGAGAGAGACTGCTATCGGGAGGGGAGAGAGACTTCTATCAGGATTGGGAGAAAGACTGCTAACAGGAGGGGAGCGAACCCGTCATTGGGAGTGGAAAGAGCCTGAGATAGGGAAGGGAAAGAGCCTGTGATCGAGAGGGAGGGGGACGAGGCCGTGATCGGGAGGGCTGTGGGCATGTGCGGGCGATGGGAGCTAGTGGAGGCTGAAGGCTTCCTTGAGGTGCTGTGGGGAGCTCTCCTGGTCCTCCTGGCCCACAAGCAGTGCTGAAAAAGGCACTTACTTTGTGGAGCAGGCTGCTCCCGCCTCTCTTACACTTTCGGGTTTCCCATCCCCTGGGAATCCCGTGCAGCAGCGGTTACCTTCAAATCAGGTTTCAAATTACACTGCAGGAGCACAACTTGAATATGTTAATTAAGTGTCCATGGCGGGACACTCCGCTGATGCGAAATCCGCCGCCAGTATTTAACTCTTAAATCCCCCTGTACCCTCTCCCATAATTCGTTGGAGGTTAATATCGAGGCCAAAGAATCTTATGGCAGAGAAGAAGGCCATTCGGCACATCATGCCTATGCCTGTGCTGGCTCTTTGAAAGAGCTATCCCATTATTCCCACTCCTCTGTTCTTTCCTCTTAGCCCTGCAATTTTCAACCCTTCAAGTATTTATCCAATTCCCTTTTGATAATTACTATTGAATCTGCTTCCACTACCTCTTCAGGCAATGCATAATAACCCACTGCATAAAAATATTTCTCCTCATCTCACCTCTGATTCTTATCCAATGACCTTAAACCTGTGTCCTCTGATTACCAACCCTACAGCCAGTGGAAACAGTTTCTCCTTATTTACGCTATCAAAACCATCATGATTTTGAATGCCTCTGTTAAATCTCCCCTTAACTTCTCTGCTCTAAGGAGAACAACTCCAACTTCTCCAGTCTCTCCACATAACTGAAATCCCTCAACACTGGCACCATTCCAGTAAATCTCCTCTGCACCCTGTCCAAGGCCTTGACATCCTTCCTAAAGTGTAGTGCCCAGCACTGGAGACAATACTCTAGCTGAGGCCTAACCAATGATTTATAAAGATTTAGCATGACTTCCTTGCTTTTGTACTCTTTGGGCTGGATTTTATCAATGGAGGCGAGTAGGAGGCGGGACTCCCACTTTCGGGGTTGTAGTCTCGCCTCCATCAAGTTGTGGCCAACCCACGTGATTTCCCCTTGATTGACCTTGTTGAGCCCACCTAGCGGGCTCAGCAGGCCAATTAAGGGCCACATGGCAACAGGTGACTTCACAGATTGACATTTCATCTGTCAAAAGCTTTTGACAGATGAAATATCAGCGTTTGACAGCTCTTTGAAACTGTCAAACACTGACAATCTGTAATCTAAGTTAATTCCTTCCTCTCAGGCTGATTTAGAGATCTCTCCAGAACAGAAAGCAGAGGCTGCAGCTTTTGACAGCTCGCAGCCATTCTGCTTTCAGTGCCGGTGGGAGGAGGGACTCCCGATACCTGAAGGAAGGAAGCCTGCATTAGTAAGTAAAGGTAAGTCAAACTTATTTAAACACTTTACACACACCAAACACACTTACCTCTGCATTCATGCACCCATCACTCACCTGAACACCAGACATCTCGAACCCTCCAAGCCCTTCAGCCCGACGGTCCGCCTCACTAACTTGGCGTGGTTTGGAGTCGTCGGGCAGCCCACACTTCAGGGATAAAAATAGGGATTAGGCTAAAAACTGTTAACAGGCAGTTAATTGGCACTAATCCCCTTCCCGCTTCGGGGAGGCGGCTCCCAGCACAGGTCGGGTACCCGCCTCCTGGGGAATGGGCATGGAGGCAGGTTGGGGGCGGGATGGGTTCGTGCCCCCCGATTTCGCGATTTTAACACCCCACACACCTCCATTCCCGCCTCCACGGCCCTGGGAAATTCTAGCCTTATACCTCTAATTATAAAGCCCATGATCCAATACGCTTTTTTAACAGCCATAGCAACATGTTCTGCCACCTTCAAAGATTTCTGTACGCAAAACCACAGGTTTCTGTTCCTGAACCCCCTTTAAAATTGTACCATTTCGTTTATATTGTCTCTCCTGATACTTCTTTCCAAAACACATCACTTCACACTTCATTTTATCCGCCATGTGTCTGCTCATTTCACCAGTCTGACTGTTTAGCTGAAGTCTGCTACTATCCTCCTCCTACTTTTCCGAGATTCGTGTCATCTAAAAACTTTGAAATTATTACCTGTATTCCCAAGTCCAGGGCATTAATATATATCATATTTCTCAGTCCAATTTAATTGATAATGAACCAATGTCTGTCTAAAGATTACCAGGTTAACTTATAAAGAAATTACAAATACATAATACATGTGTTAAATGCTTTGTGCATTTTGCTGGATCACTTTAAAATATTCAGCAATTAAAATGTAAAGAAGACTGGTTTTATGATGTGATACAATGAAAACTTTGCATAATTTGAAAGCTGACTTAGATAGTTAACATTTATTAAAGCTTTAGCTTGTCAAGAAAAATAACGAACCTTTTTGGGATATTAGGGGTACAGAGATGGGGAGTGTAGCCTATCTGAAGACCTCAGGTTTTTGGTGTGTCAGTGTATCTGTAGGTTTAAAAGGTGTGGGACAGTGGATATCAGGTTTGAAGTGATGAACACGCACTTTATACTTTAAGGCATGTCGTTCATACTGCACATAACCAAGTCTGCGAGTGCATGGGCAGAGCAAATTCAATTATCAATCATGTTCACATTGTGCCAGCTTGGCACCATTTCAGCACCATGTTTCCCTACTTACAAACCAGTTTTAACTGCAGACTTTAGTTAAACACATCAAGAAATTTACTGTGCAAGTTCATTACACTCACAGCAAATGTTAGGAGCCAGATCCAATAATCATTCACTGTGCCACTATTATGCGCAAGTATTGCATAGAAGCCTCCATATTGTCACCATCCTCAACAGCTTTTCATTGAGCTGGGCTGTTTCACAATCTTATTTCAAAATTACACTTTGTTCATTCCCTTGCAAAAAATATATTTTTAATGAAATAGCAGCAATGTTAATGCATATTTTCCAAAAAGCGACAGTTACAGAGGCCTCAACGTGTAACAGTAGACTACCACGTTTATTCCAACAAAAATATTACTCTTTATTTTTACCCAACAGTGGAGTCAATAACCCCATTTCCTTAAACCTCTTGGACATCTTAATTTTAGAGTGATGCTTTACCGGGCCTTGTGCAGAATAAATCAAATAAAATTCATATTGATGTTTCATTAAAATAATATAGATTAAACAAATTTAATCATACTACATAATACAGAGAATGTGATATATTTAAATTGAATTTTGAGTTTTTACAGGGAAGGAATTTATTATTCCTTATAGTGTGAGACTGACAGGGGTGTAGTGTTAGGCAGAAGGGGGAGTACCTCTGATTGGGAGTATACCGCATCCCTTGGATGGTCCGCAGTCTTTGGTTCTCTCTGCTTATGCAACTCTTACCTTTGGCTTCAAGCACTCACTTGTGCCTGGCGGAGGCAACACCCCAGGAAACTGCGTCAGCTCACAACCTAAACTAGGTGAGGGTATCCTGGGTGATAGAGAGACACCCATCTCTGCAGTGCACGAGGACTGGTCTGGTGAATTAGGCGGACTGGGCAGATATGCTAACTACTCCAGCTCAGAAGATATAGTAGAAAGACTATGTTGAAAGCTTTGGTGTGGGTGCATCAGATACTTCAGGCCATCCGCTGCAGCTCTCCCTATCTCCAGATGCCTCGACTTCATCTTGCTACAGGATTCAGATGTGGGGTAGAAGCAAAATTGCAGCAAACCCTGTGCAAATTCCGCTCACTGAAATCAATCTCACGTGCAAATGCCATTTTTCTCATATTTCTGTTCTTTTTGCCGCAGTTTCCTGGCCGCCACCAAGCACAAGTGAGTACTTGAAGACAAATGTGTTGGCTTTGCTATCAAGTCCAGTCTTGCAGACAAACTTGAGAAATTTCCCAAAGGTATCATTGACTGCCTAATGGTACTAAAATTGCCACTTGTTGAGAAATGTCATGCCACAATCATCAGCACCTATGCACTAACCATGACCAACACAGACAAAACCAAAAACACGTATAATGAAGATCTTGACAACGCTATCTCTCAGGTACATAAGAGTTATAAACTCATCATCCTCGGCAACTTCAATGCTTACGTTGGATCAGACCATCAAACCAGGTGGGACATTATTGGCAAACACGGCATTGGAAATGACAACAACAATGGCCTTCTGCTACTAAGGCAATGTGCTGAACTCAGCCTTACCATTACCAACACCATCTTCTGGTTACCAAATAAGAGCAAGACATCTTGGATAAGCTCTCGTTCCAAACACTGGCATCTGGTTAATTGCATCTTAGTCAGGAATAATGGAAAGTGAAATGGTTTTATCTGTGATAATCACTGGAGAATCTCGTTAATAATCATTATTGGAAAGACCCTTGCAAGATTGATGCTTAATCATTTTATTCAACACATTGCTGAAAAAAATCCTACCAGACAGTTAATGTGAGTTCAGAAAGGGAAGAGGCACAACTGATATTGGGCCAGAACTTGCGGACGGTATGACGGCGAACTCTCAGAGTATGCCATCATTCCGCCTTTGAAATGGACAGCAAGTTTGAAGCACGTGCGCTAAATCCCGAACTTGACAGATGATCCGCACCGACATTGAAATCCTAGTTGCTGCCGCAGAGTTGGGCTAATTGCTCACCAACTGCCCAGCAATTACGTGTGAAAATTTTATGGCTGGTGCAAATGTGGTTCATAGCGTAAAGGGATACCTCCTGACAAGATAATTAAGAAATTGCACTCCGTTAATTAAAAAGGAAGGTTAAACAGTAATACGAAGTGGTGAAAATAGCTTTCCAATTTGTACATGAAAGAGATAAATGATTTGCTTAGACGATTCTGAAATGCATATTATGGAAGATTGAGCATAGTTCCCAGAGACTATAGGAATTCCAATGTGTATAAGAAAGCCGCACTTCAAATTTACTTTGCAGAGAGAAAACGTCTCCAGCTCTACTTGCAGCAGGTCTGGGGTCAGTCCTCTCTGAATGGAAGCATTCTAACCGGAGAACACTTGGTTGTGGGCAGCCCAGAAGGGTAGTGGTGATTTGCAATCTAAATTATTGGAAATGTAACTTGCTCTAAATCAATACTTTTTTAAAAAGCAAATAGCACCACCAATTTGAGCTATCCATACTTTTTTTTGAAACACCCCGATCCCAAAATCACAAATTTAAATTATATTTTTGAAGTACTGTAGTTTAAATGGAGAACAGCCCTACGATCTCTAATAGTATGAACGAGAGACCTTCCATTTGCTGATTGAAGCACCGACCCACGTGGTCACAGGTACGCTTAAGCACACGGTGCGCCCTTGGGATCCATGGCCCGCTACGCTGCCCTCTACTCTGCAGCGTCTGACAGCAACTTCTCGGATGAGGGTTTCCAGCAGGTAAGTGCACATTCGGTTCAGATGCTGGCAGAGTAATCCTTTGTTCCGGCGCCTGTGAAGGAATAAGCAATATACCTATTCAGAAAAATATACCATTCTATTAAAAAAATCTGACTTTTTTAAAACATGACAAACTGGCCTTGAAAATCTAAAAATCTAACAATGGAGAAGCTGTAAACAACATACAAGCTATTGAGATAAGATAAGTTGTTGACACTGAAAAAATAGCCTTATTGAAACAGGAGGTTGGAGGTTCCTGAAAGTCTGAAGCCTTGGACAGAACACAATGGTATACCCTGTTAAGATGTTTTAAAGTACACTTTGTAAACAAACACAGAAAATTAAGAAACATATGCCTTCGTGGGAATGACATCAAGTGGGGGAGGCACCAGCCGTCACATTGTTTTTGTGTTGAACTTGGAACACCTAGGAGACATGAGTCTGTGTTGCAACCAGTTGAGGTAACTAAGAAGACAATGGTGCACCCGGTTGAGATGTTTTTAATTTACACGTCATAAAAAGACACAAATAGAAGACTTTGGTAAGAATGACATCAAATAGATGCACCTGCTGCACACCGTTTTTTATGATAAGCTTTGAACACCTAAGGGTAGAGACATAATTCTTATTGCTACCAGCTGAACTAACTATAAAAATAGCAGGCGTCAGCAGAAAAATGACTAGAGATAATTAGCTTACATCAGCAGAAAACTTCAAAGGTAATACCACTGAGAAAGGGTATAAAAATTGAACTTTCAAATGGGAAGACAGATTCGCTTGAAGGGGCAAAGCAATTCTCGGCTTCAGCGGCAAGCTCTGTAAGTCTACAACCCTTTGAGTTTCGGGGATCAACAGTATTGTATTTGATTTTGGTGGATATCCTGGAATAAGATTAAGAAATGTAAAAATGTAACGAAGTTAAGATTTGTATGGTTCTCAAAATTCCCACATTCCCCCAAGGTTATTAATAAAAGGGACCCTGTATGGGCAATTTAACAAGGGTACCCAAAAGATGGCGTCCGCACCTTGTGACCAAAAGCCTGTAAGATTTTACAAGCTTGGACTCTGCAGCACAGAACAGGCAGCTTTGGGAAATCGAAACTTAAAATGCATTTCTGTGAAAAGGACTTTTGTGTTTGAAGGGCCAGACAGCTAGGCAAACATTGGATATGCATTACGTCAGATCAAAACAGATCAACCCAGTTAGGCCTAAGCATAAGGCCATTAGTTTGTCCACATAAATAATCAGAAACAGCTTAAGGAAGCCATCAAGGCTGCACAGGCCGATTAAAATGCATTAATGACAATACAGCCCGGACATCGGGCCATCAGGTGCGATAAACGGCCATCTAAAACCAGTTAACTTAGATTGGTATAATCATTTAAAACAGCCCGCCAAAAGTTAAACAATGGACTGACCTGATTTGGCGCGCAGATAAGGAGTTGAAGAAACGGGTGTATTTGTAGGCCCTCAGTAGCAACGGCGCTCTCTTGCTCCCCGCTCTTGACTCTGACCTCTTGTCTGGTCTTGGGCTGCTGCCGCCCATACTTGTGCCCTGGCCTCGTGGCGGGTTCTCTTCTCGCTCCCCGCATTAAGTTGCAACCAAGGACATCCATACCAAGCGCGGGAGGGGAACGAGACCCGAGTCCAAAGTCATACAGGACACATGGGCCACGAAACGAAACGAGACGAAGAAAAAGGTAAAGACCCAACAAGAGCAGAGAAGGGCAGCAGAAGATGCATTGATAAAGACCGAGCGCCTAGTTATAAGCTGGCGCTTGGGGAAGAAAATATATTATATGGACAGTGAGAATAAGTTGGCTAGTTAAACACTGCGATTAAGCTGGCGTTAAACGCAGGTGTCCACGCCATAACGAATATACTGGCGTTCCAAGAATGGGTAGAAAAATCTAAGCAGTGAAGACTGCCAACCGTCCCACAAACGCAACATTACCACCGAGGGAGAAGAAGAAGAGAACCCATCGCGATGAGATGACGACGGTAGCTGAGGAGAAGAAAGGTGTGTCGCAGCAACAGCTCCAGCACTGCGCCCTGAGACCACGTGGCGATGGAGTACCCCAAAGGACAGAAGCCCAAACCTCAAAACTTGCAACTGTTAAAGCAACAGGCTAGGATTGGTGAGCATGAATTCCTGGCCCCTCATAGCTTAATCTAGTTAGGTATAGGGGTGGGATAAGGATAAAGGGGATTGTTAATGTAATTGTTTTCCCTCGATGTGCCGTGTGTTCCCCATTGCCTGTATAAGTATAATTATTGTTCATGCCTGTAATTTTTATCAGTAATTTCTCATAAGACTGTGTCTCATTTCTGTTTTAATAAAATCTTGGTTTTCTTACACCAAACCACTTGTCTACTCGATTTTCTGTATCGCCGCCTGTACCTAAGTCCGGTGTCTAGAACCCAGGGGTGTGGGAGCGATTCAAACCGCTCACAGGCAGTCAGGGGCATAACTGACTGGGCGCTCGTGCTACACGCCACCCCCTACAGAAAATGGCGACCGCGGCGGCACACCGGCAGCAGGGTTGCGATATAGTAGACAACGGTTCGGATGAGCAAACCACGATGGAGGAAAGGATTTCTGATTATGTGTTTAGCAAGGTGAATATCACTAAGAAGTGGATCACCACTCTGTTAAGGGCTGGGCGTCCAGTAGATGCAGCAGCTAAGTGGACAGAGGGAAAGGAACACAAAAAATCCTTAGAGAAGGCAGTCTGGCTGATGTGTTTCAAAAAGCAGGTCTAGCTTTTGGACAGGCTCATTGCAGCACAGGCAGCTGAGTTAAAGGATTCAGCCCTGGAGATCCAGGATAAGGCTCTAGCAGGGGAAAAGTTATTGGTAGCATTGCAGGCCTTGAATCAGGAGAGAGTGTATTTAATGGGAGAACACAAGGCCCAGTTGGAATACCTACGGTGCCAAGTCACCGAAGCCAAGGGAAATTAGTTAAGGTTGCAGGAAAAGAACGCCCGCTTGGCAAGGCAAGTTAGGGAACAGGAAGTGAAAGTGCAGGAGGTAAAGGCAGCTTATAAGCTAGCGAGCGAATCGGGGTTTGAGGAGGCAGACCACGGCCCCTGCAAAGAGCGGATAGAAAATCTGAGCCTGGCCCTCAGGAAGGCAAAAGGCATGGTGTGCCTCATAAGCCCAAAGGCAGGTCAGGCGGATTTTATGGGGAACGAGGGGAGGACAGTTCCAACTTCACCGGTAGTGCCCAGGGACGACCCGGTTGAGGGACAGGAGATCTCACGACCACCACCTGTAGCGCCGAGTTTCAGCGAGGTTTGGCAGCAAGGGGGGGTGGAGCCAGAGGTGGGAGCGGAGGTGGAAAAACCCCCACCCGAGAGGTCGGAGCCGGGACCGATATGCCCAGCAAGGCATCGGAGGTTCGGCCCACCCGTCAATGGCGACGATGAGGGACCCCTCCAAAACCAGTTCGTATTACCATATAGCACTCAACAGCTTAGGGCGATGGTCAACCACATCCCAAAGCTCTCCGAAAAGGGAGACCCCTCGATCCACTTCAGGGACATAGAGCAGGCAGCCAGCATCAATGACTGCGATGGCGCTGAGCAGGCCAAGATGCTGCTATTCTCCCTGGAGAGTAGTCTCCTCCAATCCCTCTCTGACGAGTGTAAGAGGGGGCAGAGCGGGTATCAGGAGCTCAGGGATGCAGTTCTGGAGGCCATGGAGATGAATGAGGGAAGTCCTTTCTCCCGTGTGGAGAAGATGTTCCAGCTCGCAGGGGAAACCCCGCAGGCTTTCATGGACCGGTTATGGCCGGTGTACCGGAGGGCCTGTCCAGGGGCGCCGAACCGGGGGTTCCTGAACTGGGATCCCCTGGCCCATTGGCTCCATTGCCTGGTGGCGAACAGCTTGCCACAGGTCCGGGCCAAGGCAGAAGTCTGGTTCAACCCCAAGTATCCCCAGACCACCGAGCTTACGGTGATCAGACAGTTGACTCTAGCCTATAAAAACGGTAGGGGAACCGATGCACACCCACCTAAGGGGAAGGTGCATGAGGTAAAACCTGGACCGGGTAGGAAAGAGTGGCACCAGGAAGGGAATAACCCCCCCAACACAAAGACGAATTGTTACGGGTGCGGGAAGGATGGTCACTGGCGGAAGGAGTGCAAAAAGCCTTGGAAAGATAACAAGGGAAAGAATTCCACAGCCCCAGCCCAAAGGGCGGGGGCAGGAATCCCTCCCACAGAGGTCGAGTCACTTTTGGACACCATGAGGTCCTTATTGACTGGCCAGGGGAGAGTAGCAGCCGTTACCAGTGCTCTGACCCCGTCGGCCCCGTCCAACCCACAGCCGTGAGTAGAGCCAGCGCAGCCTGTTTACCTGTGTTCTCTCCGGTATGATGAATGGAAAAGACCCCTCTTGGAGATGGAGGTAGAAAAGGTGACGGGGACCTATCTGTTGGACACGGGGGCATCATGCACCGTGGTCTACTCAGCTAACCCCACCACCTCGCCTCTATCTAACGGGGTCCCATACAGTCTGTCGGGGTTCACAGGCAAAGAACAGGCTGGCTTGTTTTCCATCCCGCTCGCCATTTGGTTAGGACCGCTCCGCTCCAAGTGGACCTGTGCCCTGATGAAATGGGAAGTGGAGGGTGGAAGAGGAGTCCTGGGAGCCGACTTTATTGTAGGCCACGGGATCCTAGTAGATTTGAGAAATCATTGCCTATGGGGGGCAGGTAAAGTAAAGAATGGTGAGGTAAGGTAATCCCGGGAAAGGAAGAGATGGGGACCCTATGCACCATGAAGCCCAAAGAGGGTTATAACCTCGAGCTTATGGTCAGTAACACCCCACAGGAATTCCAGGCATTTGTGCAGGCCCACCGAGCCACATTTGCCACACACAAACACGACTGCGGGAGGGTCAACGGGTTTGAGGTCAGCGTAGATGGGGACCCCGTGGCCCGACCACAGAAACAGTATAACTTCCCCAGGGAAGCGGAGACAGACATGGAAGCAGCCATGTCCTCGTTAGTACAGCAGGGAGTTCTGAGGCCGATAGCCACCCACATAAACTCTCCATTGTGGCCGGTTAGGAAGCCGGACAATTCCTGGAGGGCCACGGTGGACTATCGGGTGCTCAACAGTAACATCCCAGCCTGTGCACCCATAGTAGCAGCAGTTGCCGACCTGATAGGAAGTATCCCAGCATCCGCGACCACTTTCACGGTGCTGGACATTTCCAATGGGTTTTGGTCCATCCCTTTAAGGAGGGAGGATCAGTACAAGTTTGCCTTTACGTTTAAAGGGCAACAGTACACATGGAACTGCTTGCCGCAGGGCTTCCAAACAGCCCCAGCATTTTCCATCAGTGCATGGCAAACAGCTTAAAGGATTTTAGCCAGCCCAGACAGTTGGTCCAATATGTGGATGACCTGCTCCTGTTCACTGATTTGAAAGAGGAGCATGGCCCACTATTGGCCGAACTGCTGGAGCTGCTTGGGCAAAAGGGTTTTAAGGTAAACCCAAAGAAAGCGCAGATCGGCCAGCAGGAGGTAAAATTCCTGGGCCTGACCGTCCGCGCTGGAGAAAGGGCCATAGATAAGGCTAGGAGTGAAGCGGTACAAGAGTTACCGGTCCCCAACACAGTAACGAGTGTGAGGTCGTTCCTAGGGCTAACCGGGTACCGCAAAGACTTTATTGAGGACTATGCAGCCACAGCAGCCCCTCTGCTCCGACTCCTACACAAGGGAGTGGAGTAGCTTTGGGATGAGGGTTGCCAGGCAGCATTTGCCAGGCTCAAAAAGGACTTGCAGAACGCACCAGCTCTAGGGGCCATAGATGGGGGTAAGAGTTTTTTCTGGAGGAAGCAGCCAGCGGGGACAGCCTGAGTGCTGTGCTGCTCCAAGAGCGGCACGGCAGGCTGAGGCCGGTAGTCTACTCCTCCAGGATACTCACGGATGTGGAAAGGAGCTACTCCAACTGTGAGCGGCACCTTTTGGCCACACATTGGGCTGTGAAAAGATCGCTGACCTTCACAGGCACCTCTCCCATCACACTCCTCACCCATCACACACCCACCCAGATGCTTCTGGATGGGAGGATCAAGGATAGGACAGTGAGCAGTGCCCGCATTGCCCGCATTGCCCGCATTGCCCGCTGGACCTTGCTCCTCTCACAGATAGATCTTAAGGTAAAGAGTCTCTGCGAGCCAAAGCTTGCAGCCAACCTGGTATATCCTGGAACAGCCCACCGGTGTTCCATTGAAGGGGTTTGGGAAGTGAACATAGGTTTGCGGGCCGGGATACATCCCACCGGCCGCAAGATCTATGTAGACGGTTCCAGCACGGTATCTGCTGGCGAGCGTCTCACGGGGTATGGAGTTTATGACCCAGCGGCAAACATTGCCCTGGCGATTAAGCTCCCCAGCACCATGAGCGCCCAGCAGGCTGAACTGTCCGTGGTAGTGTACGTCGTTACACACCCCGAAATCTTCCCCACCCCATACACGATTTGCTGGGACAGCATGTTTACGTGCAATTCGTGTACAGAGTACCTGGCCATTTGGTCCCGCCGCGGATACACCTCCGCCGACGGGAGACCCCTCACAGTAAAACCCCTGCCGGAGAAAATCCTGGCAGCAGTGGGGGAGGAAGGGGAGATTTTCATCCATAAGGTGAAAGCCCATTCCTCCACAGAACCCCGCAGTCAAGGCAACCAGCAGGCTGACATGTTCACCAAGGAGGGTGCCCGCGCAGGCACTTTCTGGGACCGGATGGGTCTAGACCCATGGCAGCAGTCAGAGGTAGGGACGGGACCCAAGGGAGTGCAGGGGTAGCTTTAGCCCTGGACCTTAAGACAGTCCAAGCCCAAGACCCCATCCTCAAAGTGGTCCTCAGTGCAGTGACTGAGGGAAAAAGGGTAGAGGGTCCGTACGGTACAGCAACCCTCACCGTGAAAGAGGGCATGCTGTTCCGCGGGAACAGTGGGTTGTGCCACAGCAGCATTGGAGGGAATTCCTTCAACTGGCCCATGAGGGTCCAGGAGTGGGACACCCCAGGCCTGAGACCACCTGGCAGCGGGTGGAACAGGCGGGATGGTGGCCAGGACTCAGGGAAGATGTCCGTGAGTTCTGTGCAGGCTGTCTTGTGTGTGCTGCTAATAACCCTGACCCCCACAAAAGGAAGGTACCTATGGAACACATCAGGAGGGTAGAGGGACCATGGCAGTCGATACAGGTCGACTACATCGGGCGCCTGCCCACCGCCCAGGGAGGCTATAAGTACTGCCTAGTCCTGGTGGATGTGTTCACAAAATGGGTAGAGGCCTTCCCCTGCAGAACAGCCACAGCTCTGGGTCCAGCCAGGATCCTGGTCCGGGAAGTGTTCTCGCGGTGGGGGCTACCACACTATGTGGAGTCCGACCAAGGGAGTCACTTCACCGGACAGGTGATGCAGAATACCCTTATGCTGCTAGGCATCGAGGGGAAATGGCACGTGGCCCACAACCCGCAGTCAGCAGGGATTGTGGAAAGAATGAATAGGACCCTAAAGGAAAGGTTGAGGAAGGAGACGGTGGACTCGCCCCGTAAATGAGCCGAGGTCCTACCATTGGTTCTGATGGGGATCCAGGCCAGCCAGTCGAAAAGCACGGGGTACTCCCTGTACGAGCTGATGACTGGCAGGGTTATGCGGACCCCCACCCATGTACTAGCCCCGGTGCTCACGGAGGGTCAGCTCAGGGAGGTGAACTGGGACAGGTTCGCCCGAAACATCTTTGAGCACCTTAAACAGGTCCACGAGCAGGTGGCTGGGAACATGGGAAGGCAGCATTGGAGTAACCGATTGCTGCTCAAACCCCGTAAGCACCACGAGTGGGAGGTAGGAGATCAGGTCATGGTGAGGAACTATACCCGAGTAGGAAGTTTGGAACCATTGTACATGGGGCCCTACAGCATTGTAAACAAAGCCAGCCCCATGGCATACGCCGTTAAGATGCCCCGGCGTACCAAATGGTTTCATATCAACCAGTGCAAACTGTTTAAACCTGAAAGGGAAAAACAGCCAGTTGGGGTAAGGTCTGAGGATAAAAATCCTCAGCCTGCAGCAGGAGCAAGTTCACAGACTGCACAGGCAGGCGCTGTGGCTTGCTTAAAGGGAGGGGCTATCCCGCCCATCGATTGGGACACTCCCCCACTCTTCTGGGTTCCAGACGAGGAGGGACCTGAGGATGAAGACCCTGCCCATAACCCAGGTGCAGAGGAAGAGGGACCTGAGGGCGAAGACCCTGCCCCAGACCCAGTTTTGGGACCTGAGGGCGGGGACTCTCAGCCGACAGCAACAGGCTGCGAAGAGTTACCTGCCCCTAGCCCAGGTTCGGGAGAGGTCAAGCCTAAGGAAGAAGATCCCCGGCCAGCGGCAGTGGATAGCCCACAGGCCACACCGGAGGGGACAGCGGTTCGGGTTAAAGGCCCATCGGCCAAAAAAGCCCCACTCGCCAAAGTCCCTAGAAGGTCCCCCCGGACGCCCCAGCCGAGAAAGCCATGGTCACCAGCTCCCCAGTTTAAAGGGACAGCCTCCTGAGTCAGGGGGAAGTCAAAGGACAGAGGTCCCCAGCTAGCCGCCATGGGCGGCGAGGGACCAACAGTGCAGGACGGTGCGGCCACACCAGAGGAAGCGGTGTGCCGCAGTCCAACCAGGAATTAGCCTGGCTGCCCGGAGATGGGCGGCGAATGTACATAGTTTAGGTATTGTTAAGGTTATTGTTATGTTTAAGTATTTAGCTTAAGTTCGGGTGTTTTAGATTTTTTTTAAAAAGGCGGCGCGCATGGACGCAGCGGCTTTGTCTCTCCCAAGACTGAGCATTTTCACCCTCTTTCTGAGTCTCTTCTGGACTCTGCTGATACGGGAATTGAGGGCAGACCTACTGTACAGCCGGCAGACGCTCCTCGATATCGGGGCCGACTGCGTGCGGCTCACACTCGGTGCCGTCGATCTGCCTCCCGACATCGCCCGATCCCCGGGACCAGCGTGGCGTCCTTCCCCAGCCGGAAGTCGCCGCAGACCGCGCAGAGAATGCAAGCAGAAGCGGGGCAAGAGGGCCGGAATCCAAAATAGGCTGAAGAGGGCCCCACACAAACCCTCCCTCCCAAGTATTTTCCTGGCCAACATCAGGTCACTGGAAAATAAAATGGATGAGATCAAACTTGATCTCTCCTCACAGAAAATGACAAAGGAATGCTGTGCCATGATCTTCACAGAGACCTGGTTGAACAACGGCATCCCTGACACCACCATCCAGCTAGAAGGACGCACGGTCTTCCGCGCCGACAGAACTGCAGACTCCGGTAAGAGCAAGGGAGGCGCTTTGTGCATTTACACTAACAATGCCTGGTGCACTAACACGGACATAATCAATAGATCCTGTTCGGCTGATTTGGAATTCCTCATGGTAAGGCGCAGACCCTTCTACCTGCCTCGGGAATTCACGGCTGTTATCATCACTGCGGTCTACATCCCACCACACGCTAATGCCAAACTAGCACTGAAGGACCTCTACAGGGCCATCAGCGAACAACAAACTGCGCACCCAGACGGAGCTTTTATCGTCGCGGGGGACTTCAATCACATAAACCTAAAATCTGTACTCCCGAAATTCCACCAGAATGTTTCCTGCCCCACAAGAGAGGAGAACACACTGGATCAAGTCTACACGAGCATTGTAGATGCTTATAAGGCCATTCCCTGCCCCCACCTTGGGAAGTCTGACCACCTCTCCCTGTTTCTAGCCCCGGCATACAAACCGCTCATCAAAAGAGTGAAATCATCAGTGAGATCAGTGAAAGTATGGCCAGAGGGGGCAGTCTCGGAGCTTCAGGATTGCTTCGAACGCACTGATTGGAGCATGTTTGCCCATAAAGACATCAAGGAATACGCATCCACAGTGCTATTCTACATTAACAGTTGCGTTGAGGTCATCACGACCCATAAAAATATCAGGACATACCCCAACCAGAAACCCTGGATGAACGGGGAGGTCCGCTCACTGTTGAAAGCACGCGACGCAGCATTTAAATCTGGCGACGCGGCGGCTTACAGTGCAGCTAGGACCAACCTAAAAAAGGGTATCAGGACTGCCAAAAGGAAACAGACACTGCGGATAGAGGATCACTTCCACAACAACTCGGACCCCCGGCGCATGTGGCATGGCATCCAGTCCATCACTGACTACAAGAGTAAAAACACCAGCCCCCCGGTCAGCGATTCCTCCCTTCCGGAGGAGCTTAACAACTTCTATGCTCGCTTTGACAGGGACAACAGGGAGCCGGCTACCAAAGCCTTGCCACCCCCGGAAGACCAGGTGCTCACTCTGTCGACCTCCGACGTAAGGGGTGTTCTACACGGAGTGAACACACGTAAGGCTGCTGGACCTGATAGCATCCCTGGACGGGTACTCAAGGAATGTGCTGATCAGCTGGCTGATGTCTTCACCGCCATCTTCAATCTGTCATTGGCCCAGGCAGTAGTCCCTACATGCTTCAAGACCGCTACCATTATTCCTGTGCCAAAGCAAACGGCTGTGACGTGTCTGAACGACTATCGACCTGTCGCACTCACACCCATCATAATGAAGTGTTTCGAGAGACTGGTCCTGGCTCACATCAAAGCCAGTGTTCCCGCCTCTCTTGACCAACACCAGTTTGCCTATCGTGCAAACAGATCAACAGAGGATGCAATCACAACTGCTCTACACTCGGCACTGAATCACTTAGACGGTAAAGAGACCTACATCAGAATGCTGTTCATAGACTACAGCTCAGCATTCAACACTATCGTCCCCAACAAGCTGGCCACCAAACTCCACACCCTTGGCCTGAACACTTCCCTCTGCAACTGGGCCCTGGACTTCCTAACAAACAGACCCCAGTCTGTCAAATTAGGTAACCACACCTCCCCCCCACTGACCCTGAACACGGGGGCCGCACAAGGATGTGTGCTGAGCCCCCTCCTCTACTCCCTCTTCACCCACGACTGGGTGGCTGTTCATGGTTCCAACACCATCATCATGTTTGCGGATGATACTACGGTGGTAGGCCAGATCACCAACAATGATGAGTCAGCCTACAGGGAGGAGGTCCAGCATCTCGTGAAGTGGTGCCCTGATAAAAACCTGGCCCTCAACATCAAGAAAACCAAAGAAATCATTGTGGACTTCAGGAAGTCTAAAGGCGGAAGTCACACCCCCATCCACATCCATGGGGCTGTGGTGGAAAGGGTGGACAGCTTTAAGTTCCTCGGAGTCCACATCACGGAAGACCTCTCCTGGTCCCTCAATACCTCCTCTCTGGTGAAGAAGGCCCAGCAGCGCCTATATTTCCTAAGGAGGCTGAAGGGATGTAACCTGTCACCCTGTAACTTTTACCGCTGCACAATAGAGAGCATCCTGACGAATTGTATCACAGTATGGTATGGCAGCTATGACCGGAAAGCCCTGCAGCGGGTAGTCAAAACTGCCCAACGCATTACCGACACCCGGCTACCGACCATAGAGCACATATACCAGAAACGCTGTTTACGGAGGTCACGGACCATCATCAAAGACCCTACCCACCCCAGCCACAGTCTGTTCGCCCTCCTGCCATCTGGGAGACACTACAGATGCATTCGCACCTGAACGACCAGATTTAGGAACAGCTTCTTTCCCAGGGCTGTCATCCTACTGAACTCCACAAATAAACTCTAAAGCCTGCACATCTGCCAATGCACTTTATTATGTTTATGTTTATGTTAATGTATTACAAGCCAAATGAATGTTGAATGTTTAAATGTCTTAATCTAAATGTACACTCTCGGGAGCCGCAAGCCTACATTTCATTGTACTGCACTTGTGAACTAACAATGACAATAAAGTTGATTATTATTATTATTATTATTATTTAGCTTAAGTTAAGTAAGGTGCTGGGTAGTTTTAGATAAGTCATAATCTGCTAAGAGTGTGTATTTTGAGTCGAGGTCGCAAGACCCGACTATGCTTCACCCAAGCCAGAGAATCTCTTGGGGACCTGGCTGTATGTTTTTGTATCTGTTGCAGAAAGACTGTCGGGATGAAGGGGATCGTAATCCTACTCGCCCTGATGGGACTGAGCCTGGGAAAGAGGGGCGACATAGAAGACTCCCA
The DNA here is from genome assembly GCF_052327205.1 of Somniosus microcephalus. Lineage (NCBI taxonomy): Eukaryota > Metazoa > Chordata > Chondrichthyes > Squaliformes > Somniosidae > Somniosus > Somniosus microcephalus. The sequence continues at coordinate 35,348,337 of NC_140997.1, forward strand.
CATCTACTGGTGCTCGGGAGATAGAGCACCTATAGCGACCGACGGAAGCGGTGAACGGGATGCAGAGGAGGCCGCCGTCTACGTCCACGAGGGAAGGTGGCCAGGATGGCTGGGGTCCAATTCATCTCAGTACTCCAGCCAAACCAGATTCACGTACGGGGAGGCCTCCCTCCTGTGCCCCAGGGTATGGGTTGTTACCGCAAGGGTCAGCGTCACCATAGGAAAACGTATATGTCTAACGTGCAAGGGACACATTCCTCTGGATAGGTGGTGGTGGCTCAGGAAGCTGAGCAAAGATATGAGAATCCCCGCAGTCGAGTGGGAACGGTTGGGGAACAATACCCACTGGACTATTACAGGGACTCATGGAGGATTAAGTGTGTGTTGGGACAAGTGGTGGGAACCGGATCAAGGGATTTACATCTGTATGTGGGGGTCAGAGAGGGTCTGCCCCGCAGGCATATCCATCATTTTCCATCGACAGTGGCTAGACACCGGGGAGGGGATGAAGTGGGATACCAGCCGGAAGGTGTGCGCAGTCCCATTCTCCCTGATCCCAGTCAATGCCACTGAGCTTGTAACCCGCCCTCGAAAGCCCCTGCCCACAGCGCCGGCAGTGAGGTTACCCAGGGAAGGGTGCCCCACCACCGCCAAGGGACCAGGGAATGGGCTGGTACTAGTACCTACAGATCAGGTACTGTACCAGGGGGTACACTACACGGAGTGGTGCCCCAACGGAACAGAGCAGCTATACCAGGCCCTATTGAAGGACATGTTTGGGAAATTTTGTGAGTTTGATTTCGCCAATGTCGACAAAACCGAACTGCACACCACACACCGCGAGTTTTTGGGTAATGCAGGGAAACAAAGAAGGGGAGTATGGAATGATGTTTTTACAGCGTTTAACACAGTCCTCTGTCATCAACAATCTGGATGACATAGAGCTACAGACCCAGATAAACGGTTTAAAAACACAGTTAAGGAAGATACTAATGGATGAGAACAAGGTAGTGGGCTCGGAGTTGAATGAGGCTCCCAACGTGTGTGTTAACGAGTTGATGTGGAACCTATACTTATATTTATATCTATATCCATCTTGTAGATTGTTTAGTATAGAAGGAGTGTTTTACTGACAGTGGTACTAAGACCCAGATTTAAGTCTCTATAGACAACAAGTCCCTGATCAGGCCTTGTAGAACTTAAATCAGAACTCCCTCAATATACCATTGGGAGAGAGACTGCTATCAGGATTGGGAGAGAGACTGCTATCAGGATTGGGAGAGAGACTGCTATCGGGATTGGGAGAGAGACTGCTATCAGGATTGGGAGAGAGACTGCTATCAGGATTGGGAGAGAGACTGCTATCAGGATTGGGAGAGAGACTGCTATCAGGATTGGGAGAGAGACTGCTATCAGGATTGGGAGAGAGACTGCTATCAGGATTGGGAGAGACTGCTATCAGGATTGGGAGAGAGACTGCTATCAGGAGGGGAGAGAGACTGCTATCAGGATTGGGAGAGAGACTGCTATCAGGATTGGGAGAGAGACTGCAATCAGCATTGGGAGAGAGACTGCTATCAGGATTGGGAGAGAGACTGCACTCAGGATTGGGAGAGAGACTGCTATCAGGATTGGGAGAGAGACTGCTAACAGGATTGGGAGAGAGACTGCTAACAGGATTGGGAGAGAGACTGCTATCAGGATTGGGAGAGAGACTGCTATCAGGATTGGGAGAGAGACTGCTATCAGGATTGGGAGAGAGACTGCTATCAGGATTGGGAGAGAGACAGCTTTCGGGATTGGGAGAGAGACTGCACTCAGGATTGGGAGAGAGACTGCTATCAGGATTGGGAGAGAGACTGCTATCAGGATTGGGAGAGAGACTGCTATCAGGATTGGGAGAGAGACTGCAATCAGGATTGGGAGAGAGACTGCAATCAGAATTGGGAGAGAGACTGCTATCAGGATTGGGAGAGAGACTGCTATCAGGATTGGGAGAGAGACGGCTTTCGGGATTGGGGGAGAGACTGCTATCAGGATTGGGAGGGAGACGGCTTTCGGGATTGGGGGAGAGACTGCTATCACGATTGGGAGAGAGACTGCTATCAGGAGGGGAGAGAGACTGCAATCAGGATTGGGAGAGACTGCTATCAGGATTGGGAGAGAGACTGCCAGCAGGATTGCAAGAGAGACTGCAATCAGGATTGGGAGAGAGACTGCTATCAGGAGGGGAGAGAGATTGCTATCAGGAGGGGAGAGAGACTGCTATCAGGATTGGGAGAGTATCTGCAATCAGCATTGGGAGAGAGACTGCTATCAGGAGGGGAGAGAGACTGCAATCAGCATTGGGAGAGAGACTGCGATCAGGATTGGGAGGGAGACTGCAATCAGGATTGGGAGAGAGACTGCTATCAGGAGGGGAGAGAGACTGCTATCAGGAGGGGAGAGAGACTGCAATCAGCATTGGGAGAGAGACTGCTATCGGGATTGGGAGAGAGACTGCTATCAGGATTGGGAGAGAGACTGCTATCAGGATTGGGAGAGAGACTGCTATCGGGATTGGGAGAGAGACTGCTATCAGGATTGGGAGAGAGACTGCTATCAGGATTGGGAGAAAGACTGCTATCAGGATTGGGAGAGAGACTGCTATCAGGATTGGGAGAGAGACTGCTTTCAGGATTGGGAGAGAGGCTGCTATCAGGATTGGGAGAGACTGCTATCAGGATTGGGAGAGAGACTGCTATCAGGAGGGGAGAGAGACTGCTATCAGGATTGGGAGAGAGACTGCTATCAGGATTGGGAGAGAGACTGCAATCAGCATTGGGAGAGAGACTGCTATCAGGATTGGGAGAGAGACTGCACTCAGGATTGGGAGAGAGACTGCTATCAGGATTGGGAGAGAGACTGCTAACAGGATTGGGAGAGAGACTGCTAACAGGATTGGGAGAGAGACTGCTATCAGGATTGGGAGAGAGACTGCTATCAGGATTGGGAGAGAGACTGCTATCAGGATTGGGAGAGAGGCTGCTATCAGGATTGGGAGAGAGACTGCTATCGGGATTGGGAGAGAGACTGCACTCAGGATTGGGAGAGAGACTGCTATCAGGATTGGGAGAGAGACTGCTATCAGGATTGGGAGAGAGACTGCTATCAGGATTGGGAGAGAGACTGCACTCAGGATTGGGAGAGAGACTGCTATCAGGATTGGGAGAGAGACTGCTATCAGGATTGGGAGAGAGACTGCTATCGGGAGGGGAGAGAGACTGCTATCAGGATTGGGAGAGAGACTGCTATCAGGATTGGGAGAGAGACTGCTATCAGGATTGGGAGAGAGACTGCTATCGGGAGGGGAGAGAGACTGCTATCAGGATTGGGAGAAAGACTGCTAACAGGAGGGGAGCGAACCCGTCATTGGGAGTGGAAAGAGCCTGAGATAGGGAAGGGAAAGAGCCTGTGATCGAGAGGGAGGGGGACGAGGCCGTGATCGGGAGGGCTGTGGGCATGTGCGGGCGATGGGAGCTAGTGGAGGCTGAAGGCTTCCTTGAGGTGCTGTGGGGAGCTCTCCTGGTCCTCCTGGCCCACAAGCAGTGCTGGAAAAAGCACTTACTTTGTGGAGCAGGCTGCTCCCGCCTCTCTTACACTTTCGGGTTTCCCATCCCCTGGGAATCCCGTGCAGCAGCGGTTACCTTCAAATCAGGTTTCAAATTACACTGCAGGAGCACAACTTGAATATGTTAATTAAGTGTCCATGGCGGGACACTCCGCTGATGCGAAATCCGCCGCCAGTATTTAACTCTTAAATCCCCCTGTACCCTCTCCCGTAATTCGTTGGAGGTTAATATCGAGGCCAAAGAATCTTATGGCAGAGAAGAAGGCCATTCGGCACATCATGCCTATGCCTGTGCTGGCTCTTTGAAAGAGCTATCCCATTATTCCCACTCCTCTGTTCTTTCCTCTTAGCCCTGCAATTTTCAACCCTTCAAGTATTTATCCAATTCCCTTTTGATAATTACTATTGAATCTGCTTCCACTACCTCTTCAGGCAATGCATAATAACCCACTGCATAAAAATATTTCTCCTCATCTCACCTCTGATTCTTATCCAATGACCTTAAACCTGTGTCCTCTGATTACCAACCCTACAGCCAGTGGAAACAGTTTCTCCTTATTTACGCTATCAAAACCATCATGATTTTGAATGCCTCTGTTAAATCTCCCCTTAACTTCTCTGCTCTAAGGAGAACAACTCCAACTTCTCCAGTCTCTCCACATAACTGAAATCCCTCAACACTGGCACCATTCCAGTAAATCTCCTCTGCACCCTGTCCAAGGCCTTGACATCCTTCCTAAAGTGTAGTGCCCAGCACTGGAGACAATACTCTAGCTGAGGCCTAACCAATGATTTATAAAGATTTAGCATGACTTCCTTGCTTTTGTACTCTTTGGGCTGGATTTTATCAATGGAGGCGAGTAGGAGGCGGGACTCCCACTTTCGGGGTTGTAGTCTCGCCTCCATCAAGTTGTGGCCAACCCACGTGATTTCCCCTTGATTGACCTTGTTGAGCCCACCTAGCGGGCTCAGCAGGCCAATTAAGGGCCACATGGCAACAGGTGACTTCACAGATTGACATTTCATCTGTCAAAAGCTTTTGACAGATGAAATATCAGCGTTTGACAGCTCTTTGAAACTGTCAAACACTGACAATCTGTAATCTAAGTTAATTCCTTCCTCTCAGGCTGATTTAGAGATCTCTCCAGAACAGAAAGCAGAGGCTGCAGCTTTTGACAGCTCGCAGCCATTCTGCTTTCAGTGCCGGTGGGAGGAGGGACTCCCGATACCTGAAGGAAGGAAGCCTGCATTAGTAAGTAAAGGTAAGTCAAACTTATTTAAACACTTTACACACACCAAACACACTTACCTCTGCATTCATGCACCCATCACTCACCTGAACACCAGACATCTCGAACCCTCCAAGCCCTTCAGCCCGACGGTCCGCCTCACTAACTTGGCGTGGTTTGGAGTCGTCGGGCAGCCCACACTTCAGGGATAAAAATAGGGATTAGGCTAAAAACTGTTAACAGGCAGTTAATTGGCACTAATCCCCTTCCCGCTTCGGGGAGGCGGCTCCCAGCACAGGTCGGGTACCCGCCTCCTGGGGAATGGGCATGGAGGCAGGTTGGGGGCGGGATGGGTTCGTGCCCCCCGATTTCGCGATTTTAACACCCCACACACCTCCATTCCCGCCTCCACGGCCCTGGGAAATTCTAGCCTTATACCTCTAATTATAAAGCCCATGATCCAATACGCTTTTTAACAGCCATAGCAACATGTTCTGCCACCTTCAAAGATTTCTGTACGCAAAACCACAGGTTTCTGTTCCTGAACCCCCTTTAAAATTGTACCATTTCGTTTATATTGTCTCTCCTGATACTTCTTTCCAAAACACATCACTTAACACTTCATTTTATCCGCCATGTGTCTGCTCATTTCACCAGTCTGACTGTTTAGCTGAAGTCTGCTACTATCCTCCTCCTACTTTTCCGAGATTCGTGTCATCTAAAAACTTTGAAATTATTACCTGTATTCCCAAGTCCAGGGCATTAATATATATCATATTTCTCAGTCCAATTTAATTGATAATGAACCAATGTCTGTCTAAAGATTACCAGGTTAACTTATAAAGAAATTACAAATACATAATACATGTGTTAAATGCTTTGTGCATTTTGCTGGATCACTTTAAAATATTCAGCAATTAAAATGTAAAGAAGACTGGTTTTATGATGTGATACAATGAAAACTTTGCATAATTTGAAAGCTGACTTAGATAGTTAACATTTATTAAAGCTTTAGCTTGTCAAGAAAAATAACGAACCTTTTTGGGATATTAGGGGTAGAGATGGGGAGTGTAGCCTATCTGAAGACCTCAGGTTTTTGGTGTGTCAGTGTATCTGTAGGTTTAAAAGGTGTGGGACAGTGGATATCAGGTTTGAAGTGATGAACACGCACTTTATACTTTAAGGCATGTCGTTCATACTGCACATAACCAAGTCTGCGAGTGCATGGGCAGAGCAAATTCAATTATCAATCATGCTCACATTGTGCCAGCTTGGCACCATTTCAGCACCATGTTTCCCTACTTACAAACCAGTTTTAACTGCAGACTTTAGTTAAACACATCAAGAAATTTACTGTGCAAGTTCATTACACTCACAGCAAATGTTAGGAGCCAGATCCAATAATCATTCACTGTGCCACTATTATGCGCAAGTATTGCATAGAAGCCTCCATATTGTCACCATCCTCAACAGCTTTTCATTGAGCTGGGCTGTTTCACAATCTTATTTCAAAATTACACTTTGTTCATTCCCTTGCAAAAAATATATTTTTAATGAAATAGCAGCAATGTTAATGCATATTTTCCAAAAAGCGACAGTTACAGAGGCCTCAACGTGTAACAGTAGACTACCACATTTATTCCAACAAAAATATTATTCTTTATTTTTACCCAACAGTGGAGTCAATAACCCCATTTCCTTAAACCTCTTGGACATCTTAATTTTAGAGTGATGCTTTACCGGGCCTTGTGCAGAATAAATCAAATAAAATTCATATTGATGTTTCATTAAAATAATATAGATTAAACAAATTTAATCATACTACATAATACAGAGAATGTGATATATTTAAATTGAATTTTGAGTTTTTACAGGGAAGGAATTTATTATTCCTTATAGTGTGAGACTGACAGGGGTGTAGTGTTAGGCAGAAGGGGGAGTACCTCTGATTGGGAGTATACCGCATCCCTTGGATGGTCCGCAGTCTTTGGTTCTCTCTGCTTATGCAACTCTTACCTTTGGCTTCAAGCACTCACTTGTGCCTGGCGGAGGCAACACCCCAGGAAACTGCGTCAGCTCACAACCTAAACTAGGTGAGGGTATCCTGGGTGATAGAGAGACACCCATCTCTGCAGTGCACGAGGACTGGTCTGGTGAATTAGGCGGACTGGGCAGATATGCTAACTACTCCAGCTCAGAAGATATAGTAGAAAGACTATGTTGAAAGCTTTGGTGTGGGTGCATCAGATACTTCAGGCCATCCGCTGCAGCTCTCCCTATCTCCAGATGCCTCGACTTCATCTTGCTACAGGATTCAGATGTGGGGTAGAAGCAAAATTGCAGCAAACCCTGTGCAAATTCCGCTCACTGAAATCAATCTCACGTGCAAATGCCATTTTTCTCATATTTCTGTTCTTTTTGCCGCAGTTTCCTGGCCGCCACCAAGCACAAGTGAGTACTTGAAGACAAATGTGTTGGCTTTGCTATCAAGTCCAGTCTTGCAGACAAACTTGAGAAATTTCCCAAAGGTATCATTGACTGCCTAATGGTACTAAAATTGCCACTTGTTGAGAAATGTCATGCCACAATCATCAGCACCTATGCACTAACCATGACCAACACAGACAAAACCAAAAACACGTATAATGAAGATCTTGACAACGCTATCTCTCAGGTACATAAGAGTTATAAACTCATCATCCTCGGCAACTTCAATGCTTACGTTGGATCAGACCATCAAACCAGGTGGGACATTATTGGCAAACACGGCATTGGAAATGACAACAACAATGGCCTTCTGCTACTAAGGCAATGTGCTGAACTCAGCCTTACCATTACCAACACCATCTTCTGGTTACCAAATAAGAACAAGACATCTTGGATAAGCTCTCGTTCCAAACACTGGCATCTGGTTCATTGCATCTTAGTCAGGAATAATGGAAAGTGAAATGGTTTTATCTGTGATAATCACTGGAGAATCTCGTTAATAATCATTATTGGAAAGACCCTTGCAAGATTGATGCTTAATCATTTTATTCAACACATTGCTGAAAAAAATCCTACCAGACAGTTAATGTGAGTTCAGAAAGGGAAGAGGCACAACTGATATTGGGCCAGAACTTGCGGACGGTATGACGGCGAACTCTCAGAGTATGCCATCATTCCGCCTTTGAAATGGACAGCAAGTTTGAAGCACGTGCGCTAAATCCCGAACTTGACAGATGATCCGCACCGACATTGAAATCCTAGTTGCTGCCGCAGAGTTGGGCTAATTGCTCACCAACTGCCCAGCAATTACGTGTGAAAATTTTATGGCTCGTGCAAATGTGGTTCATAGCGTAAAGGGATACCTCCTGACAAGATAATTAAGAAATTGCACTCCGTTAATTAAAAAGGAAGGTTAAACAGTAATACGAAGTGGTGAAAATAGCTTTCCAATTTGTACATGAAAGAGATAAATGATTTGCTTAGACGATTCTGAAATGCATATTATGGAAGATTGAGCATAGTTCCCAGAGACTATAGGAATTCCAATGTGTATAAGAAAGCCGCACTTCAAATTTACTTTGCAGAGAGAAAACGTCTCCAGCTCTACTTGCAGCAGGTCTGGGGTCAGTCCTCTCTGAATGGAAGCATTCTAACTGGAGAACACTTGGTTGTGGGCAGCCCAGAAGGGTAGTGGTGATTTGCAATCTAAATTATTGGAAATGTAACTTGCTCTAAATCAATACTTTTTTAAAAAGCAAATAGCACCACCAATTTGAGCTATCCATACTTTTTTTTGAAACACCCCGATCCCAAAATCACAAATTTAAATTATATTTTTGAAGTACTGTAGTTCAAATGGAGAACAGCCCTACGATCTCTAATAGTATGAACGAGAGACCTTCCATTTGCTGATTGAAGCACCGACCCACGTGGTCACAGGTACGCTTAAGCACACGGTGCGCCCTTGGGATCCATGGCCCGCTACGCTGCCCTCTACTCTGCAGCGTCTGACAGCAACTTCTCGGATGAGGGTTTCCAGCAGGTAAGTGCACATTCGGTTCAGATGCTGGCAGAGTAATCCTTTGTTCCGGCGCCTGTGAAGGAATAAGCAATATACCTATTCAGAAAAATATACCATTCTATTAAAAAAATCTGACTTTTTTAAAACATGACAAACTGGCCTTGAAAATCTAAAAATCTAACAATGGAGAAGCTGTAAACAACATACAAGCTATTGAGATAAGATAAGTTGTTGACACTGAAAAAATAGCCTTATTGAAACAGGAGGTTGGAGGTTCCTGAAAGTCTGAAGCCTTGGACAGAACACAATGGTATACCCTGTTAAGATGTTTTAAAGTACACTTTGTAAACAAACACAGAAAATTAAGAAACATATGCCTTCGTGGGAATGACATCAAGTGGGGGAGGCATCAGTCGTCACATTGTTTTTGTGTTGAACTTGGAACACCTAGGAGACATGAGTCTGTGTTGCAACCAGTTGAGGTAACTAAGAAGACAATGGTGCACCCGGTTGAGATGTTTTTAATTTACACGTCATAAAAAGACACAAATAGAAGACTTTGGTAAGAATGACATCAAATAGATGCACCTGCTGCACACCGTTTTTTATGATAAGCTTTGAACACCTAAGGGTAGAGACATAATTCTTATTGCTACCAGCTGAACTAACTATAAAAATAGCAGGCGTCAGCAGAAAAATGACTAGAGATAATTAGCTTACATCAGCATAAAACTTCAAAGGTAATACCACTGAGAAAGGGTATAAAAATTGAACTTTCAAATGGGAAGACAGATTCGCTTGAAGGGGCAAAGCAATTCTCGGCTTCAGCGGCAAGCTCTGTAAGTCTACAACCCTTTGAGTTTCAGGGATCAACAGTATTGTATTTGATTTTGGTGGATATCCTGGAATAAGATTAAGAAATGTAAAAATGTAACGAAGTTAAGATTTGTATGGTTCTCAAAATTCCCACATTCCCCCAAGGTTATTAATAAAAGGGACCCTGTATGGGCAATTTAACAAGGGTACCCAAAAGATGGCGTCCGCACCTTGTGACCAAAAGCCTGTAAGATTTTACAAGCTTGGACTCTGCAGCACAGAACAGGCAGCTTTGGGAAATCGAAACTTAAAATGCATTTCTGTGAAAAGGACTTTTGTGTTTGAAGGGCCAGACAGCTAGGCAAACATTGGATATGCATTACGTCAGATCAAAACAGATCAACCCAGTTAGGCCTAAGCATAAGGCCATTAGTTTGTCCACATAAATAATCAGAAACAGCTTAAGGAAGCCATCAAGGCTGCACAGGCCGATTAAAATGCATTAATGACAATACAGCCCGGACATCGGGCCATCAGGTGCGATAAACGGCCATCTAAAACCAGTTAACTTAGATTGGTATAATCATTTAAAACAGCCCGCCAAAAGTTAAACAATGGACTGACCTGATTTGGCGCGCAGATAAGGAGTTGAAGAAACGGGTGTATTTGTAGGCCCTCAGTAGCAACGGCGCTCTCTTGCTCCCCGCTCTTGACTCTGACCTCTTGTCTGGTCTTGGGCTGCTGCCACCCATACTCGTGCCCTGGCCTCGTGGCGGGTTCTCTTCTCGCTCCCCGCATTAAGTTGCAACCAAGGACATCCATACCAAGCGCGGGAGGGGAACGAGACCCGAGTCCAAAGTCATACAGGACACATGGGCCACGAAACGAAACGAGACGAAGAAAAAGGTAAAGACCCAACAAGAGCAGAGAAGGGCAGCAGAAGATGCATTGATAAAGACCGAGCGCCTAGTTATAAGCTGGCGCTTGGGGAAGAAAATATATTATATGGACAGTGAGAATAAGTTGGCTAGTTAAACACTGCGATTAAGCTGGCGTTAAACGCAGGTGTCCACGCCATAACGAATATACTGGCGTTCCAAGAATGGGTAGAAAAATCTAAGCAGTGAAGACTGCCAACCGTCCCACAAACGCAACATTACCACCGAGGGAGAAGAAGAAGAGAACCCATCACGATGAGATGACGACGGTAGCTGAGGAGAAGAAAGGTGTGTCGCAGCAACAGCTCCAGCACTGCGCCCTGAGACCACGTGGCGATGGAGTACCCCAAAGGACAGAAGCCCAAACCTCAAAACTTGCAACTGTTAAAGCAACAGGCTAGGATTGGTGAGCATGAATTCCTGGCCCCTCATAGCTTAATCTAGTTAGGTATAGGGGTGGGATAAGGATAAAGGGGATTGTTAATGTAATTGTTTTCCCTCGATGTGCCGTGTGTTCCCCATTGCCTGTATAAGTATAATTATTGTTCATGCCTGTAATTTTTATCAGTAATTTCTCATAAGACTGTGTCTCATTTCTGTTTTAATAAAATCTTGGTTTTCTTACACCAAACCACTTGTCTACTCGATTTTCTGTATCGCCGCCTGTACCTAAGTCCGGTGTCTAGAACCCAGGGGTGTGGGAGCGATTCAAACCGCTCACAGGCAGTCAGGGGCATAACTGACTGGGCGCTCGTGCTACACGCCACCCCCTACAGAAAATGGCGACCGCGGCGGCACACCGGCAGCAGGGTTGCGATATAGTAGACAACGGTTCGGATGAGCAAACCACGATGGAGGAAAGGATTTCTGATTATGTGTTTAGCAAGGTGAATATCACTAAGAAGTGGATCACCACTCTGTTAAGGGCTGGGCGTCCAGTAGATGCAGCAGCTAAGTGGACAGAGGGAAAGGAACACAAAAAATCCTTAGAGAAGGCAGTCTGGCTGATGTGTTTCAAAAAGCAGGTCTAGCTTTTGGACAGGCTCATTGCAGCACAGGCAGCTGAGTTAAAGGATTCAGCCCTGGAGATCCAGGATAAGGCTCTAGCAGGGGAAAAGTTATTGGTAGCATTGCAGGCCTTGAATCAGGAGAGAGTGTATTTAATGGGAGAACACAAGGCCCAGTTGGAATACCTACGGTGCCAAGTCACCGAAGCCAAGGGAAATTAGTTAAGGTTGCAGGAAAAGAACGCCCGCTTGGCAAGGCAAGTTAGGGAACAGGAAGTGAAAGTGCAGGAGGTAAAGGCAGCTTATAAGCTAGCGAGCGAATCGGGGTTTGAGGAGGCAGACCACGGCCCCTGCAAAGAGCGGATAGAAAATCTGAGCCTGGCCCTCAGGAAGGCAAAAGGCATGGTGTGCCTCATAAGCCCAAAGGCAGGTCAGGCGGATTTTATGGGGAACGAGGGGAGGACAGTTCCAACTTCACCGGTAGTGCCCAGGGACGACCCGGTTGAGGGACAGGAGATCTCACGACCACCACCTGTAGCGCCGAGTTTCAGCGAGGTTTGGCAGCAAGGGGGGGTGGAGCCAGAGGTGGGAGCGGAGGTGGAAAAACCCCCACCCGAGAGGTCGGAGCCGGGACCGATATGCCCAGCAAGGCATCGGAGGTTCGGCCCACCCGTCAATGGCGACGATGAGGGACCCCTCCAAAACCAGTTCGTATTACCATATAGCACTCAACAGCTTAGGGCGATGGTCAACCACATCCCAAAGCTCTCCGAAAAGGGAGACCCCTCGATCCACTTCAGGGACATAGAGCAGGCAGCCAGCATCAATGACTGCGATGGCGCTGAGCAGGCCAAGATGCTGCTATTCTCCCTGGAGAGTAGTCTCCTCCAATCCCTCTCTGACGAGTGTAAGAGGGGGCAGAGCGGGTATCAGGAGCTCAGGGATGCAGTTCTGGAGGCCATGGAGATGAATGAGGGAAGTCCTTTCTCCCGTGTGGAGAAGATGTTCCAGCTCGCAGGGGAAACCCCGCAGGCTTTCATGGACCGGTTATGGCCGGTGTACCGGAGGGCCTGTCCAGGGGCGCCGAACCGGGGGTTCCTGAACTGGGATCCCCTGGCCCATTGGCTCCATTGCCTGGTGGCGAACAGCTTGCCACAGGTCCGGGCCAAGGCAGAAGTCTGGTTCAACCCCAAGTATCCCCAGACCACCGAGCTTACGGTGATCAGACAGTTGACTCTAGCCTATAAAAACGGTAGGGGAACCGATGCACACCCACCTAAGGGGAAGGTGCATGAGGTAAAACCTGGACCGGGTAGGAAAGAGTGGCACCAGGAAGGGAATAACCCCCCCAACACAAAGACGAATTGTTACGGGTGCGGGAAGGATGGTCACTGGCGGAAGGAGTGCAAAAAGCCTTGGAAAGATAACAAGGGAAAGAATTCCACAGCCCCAGCCCAAAGGGCGGGGGCAGGAATCCCTCCCACAGAGGTCGAGTCACTTTTGGACACCATGAGGTCCTTATTGACTGGCCAGGGGAGAGTAGCAGCCGTTACCAGTGCTCTGACCCCGTCGGCCCCGTCCAACCCACAGCCGTGAGTAGAGCCAGCGCAGCCTGTTTACCTGTGTTCTCTCCGGTATGATGAATGGAAAAGACCCCTCTTGGAGATGGAGGTAGAAAAGGTGACGGGGACCTATCTGTTGGACACGGGGGCATCATGCACCGTGGTCTACTCAGCTAACCCCACCACCTCGCCTCTATCTAACGGGGTCCCATACAGTCTGTCGGGGTTCACAGGCAAAGAACAGGCTGGCTTGTTTTCCATCCCGCTCGCCATTTGGTTAGGACCGCTCCGCTCCAAGTGGACCTGTGCCCTGATGAAATGGGAAGTGGAGGGTGGAAGAGGAGTCCTGGGAGCCGACTTTATTGTAGGCCACGGGATCCTAGTAGATTTGAGAAATCATTGCCTATGGGGGGCAGGTAAAGTAAAGAATGGTGAGGTAAGGTAATCCCGGGAAAGGAAGAGATGGGGACCCTATGCACCATGAAGCCCAAAGAGGGTTATAACCTCGAGCTTATGGTCAGTAACACCCCACAGGAATTCCAGGCATTTGTGCAGGCCCACCGAGCCACATTTGCCACACACAAACACGACTGCGGGAGGGTCGACGGGTTTGAGGTCAGCGTAGATGGGGACCCCGTGGCCCGACCACAGAAACAGTATAACTTCCCCAGGGAAGCGGAGACAGACATGGAAGCAGCCATGTCCTCGTTAGTACAGCAGGGAGTTCTGAGGCCGATAGCCACCCACATAAACTCTCCATTGTGGCCGGTTAGAAAGCCGGACAATTCCTGGAGGGCCACGGTGGACTATCGGGTGCTCAACAGTAACATCCCAGCCTGTGCACCCATAGTAGCAGCAGTTGCCGACCTGATAGGAAGTATCCCAGCATCCGCGACCACTTTCACGGTGCTGGACATTTCCAATGGGTTTTGGTCCATCCCTTTAAGGAGGGAGGATCAGTACAAGTTTGCCTTTACGTTTAAAGGGCAACAGTACACATGGAACTGCTTGCCGCAGGGCTTCCAAACAGCCCCAGCATTTTCCATCAGTGCATGGCAAACAGCTTAAAGGATTTTAGCCAGCCCAGACAGTTGGCCCAATATGTGGATGACCTGCTCCTGTTCACTGATTTGAAAGAGGAGCATGGCCCACTATTGGCCGAACTGCTGGAGCTGCTTGGGCAAAAGGGTTTTAAGGTAAACCCAAAGAAAGCGCAGATCGGCCAGCAGGAGGTAAAATTCCTGGGCCTGACCGTCCGCGCTGGAGAAAGGGCCATAGATAAGGCTAGGAGTGAAGCGGTACAAGAGTTACCGGTCCCCAACACAGTAACGAGTGTGAGGTCGTTCCTAGGGCTAACCGGGTACTGCAAAGACTTTATTGAGGACTATGCAGCCACAGCAGCCCCTCTGCTCTGACTCCTACACAAGGGAGTGGAGTGGCTTTGGGATGAGGGTTGCCAGGCAGCATTTGCCAGGCTCAAAAAGGACTTGCAGAACGCACCAGCTCTAGGGGCCATAGATGGGGGTAAGAGTTTTTTCTGGAGGAAGCAGCCAGCGGGGACAGCCTGAGTGCTGTGCTGCTCCAAGAGCGGCACGGCAGGCTGAGGCCGGTAGTCTACTCCTCCAGGATACTCACGGATGTGGAAAGGAGCTACTCCAACTGTGAGCGGCACCTTTTGGCCACACATTGGGCTGTGAAAAGATCGCTGACCTTCACAGGCACCTCTCCCATCACACTCCTCACCCATCACACACCCACCCAGATGCTTCTGGATGGGAGGATCAAGGATGGGACAGTGAGCAGTGCCCGCATTGCCCGCATTGCCCGCTGGACCTTGCTCCTCTCACAGATAGATCTTAAGGTAAAGAGTCTCTGCGAGCCAAAGCTTGCAGCCAACCTGGTATATCCTGGAACAGCCCACCGGTGTTCCATTGAAGGGGTTTGGGAAGTGAACATAGGTTTACGGGCCGGGATACATCCCACCGGCCGCAAGATCTATGTAGACGGTTCCAGCACGGTATCTGCTGGCGAGCGTCTCACGGGGTATGGAGTTTATGACCCAGCGGCAAACATTGCCCTGGCGATTAAGCTCCCCAGCACCATGAGCGCCCAGCAGGCTGAACTGTCCGTGGTAGTGTACGTCGTTACACACCCCGAAATCTTCCCCACCCCATACACGATTTGCTGGGACAGCATGTTTACGTGCAATTCGTGTACAGAGTACCTGGCCATTTGGTCCCGCCGCGGATACACCTCCGCCGACGGGAGACCCCTCACAGTAAAACCCCTGCCGGAGAAAATCCTGGCAGCAGTGGGGGAGGAAGGGGAGATTTTCATCCATAAGGTGAAAGCCCATTCCTCCACAGAACCCCGCAGTCAAGGCAACCAGCAGGCTGACATGCTCACCAAGGAGGGTGCCCGCGCAGGCACTTTCTGGGACCCGTATGGGTCTAGACCCATGGCAGCAGTCAGAGGTAGGGACGGGACCCAAGGGAGTGCAGGGGTAGCTTTAGCCCTGGACCTTAAGACAGTCCAAGCCCAAGACCCCATCCTCAAAGTGGTCCTCAGTGCAGTGACTGAGGGAAAAAGGGTAGAGGGTCCGTACGGTACAGCAACCCTCACCGTGAAAGAGGGCATGCTGTTCCGCGGGAACAGTGGGTTGTGCCACAGCAGCATTGGAGGGAATTCCTTCAACTGGCCCATGAGGGTCCAGGAGCGGGACACCCCAGGCCTGAGACCACCTGGCAGCAGGTGGAACAGGCGGGATGGTGGCCAGGACTCAGGGAAGATGTCCGTGAGTTCTGTGCAGGCTGTCTTGTGTGTGCTGCTAATAACCCTGACCCCCACAAAAGGAAGGTACCTATGGAACACATCAGGAGGGTAGAGGGACCATGGCAGTCGATACAGGTCGACTACATCGGGCGCCTGCCCACCGCCCAGGGAGGCTATAAGTACTGCCTAGTCCTGGTGGATGTGTTCACAAAATGGGTAGAGGCCTTCCCCTGCAGAACAGCCACAGCTCTGGGTCCAGCCAGGATCCTGGTCCGGGAAGTGTTCTCGCGGTGGGGGCTACCACAGTATGTGGAGTCCGACCAAGGGAGTCACTTCACCGGACAGGTGATGCAGAATACCCTTATGCTGCTAGGCATCGAGGGGAAATGGCACGTGGCCCACAACCCGCAGTCATCAGGGATTGTGGAAAGAATGAATAGGACCCTAAAGGAAAGGTTGAGGAAGGAGACGGTGGACTCGCCCCGTAAATGAGCCGAGGTCCTACCATTGGTTCTGATGGGGATCCAGGCCAGCCAGTCGAAAAGCACGGGGTACTCCCTGTACGAGCTGATGACTGGCAGGGTTATGCGGACCCCCACCCATGTACTAGCCCCGGTGCTCACGGAGGGTCAGCTCAGGGAGGTGAACTGGGACAGGTTCGCCCGAAACATCTTTGAGCACCTTAAACAGGTCCACGAGCAGGTGGCTGGGAACATGGGAAGGCAGCATTGGAGTAACCGATTGCTGCTCAAACCCCGTAAGCACCACGAGTGGGAGGTAGGAGATCAGGTCATGGTGAGGAACTATACCCGAGTAGGAAGTTTGGAACCATTGTACATGGGGCCCTACCGCATTGTAAACAAAGCCAGCCCCATGGCATACGCCGTTAAGATGCCCCGGCGTACCAAATGGTTTCATATCAACCAGTGCAAACTGTTTAAACCTGAAAGGGAAAAACAGCCAGTTGGGGTAAGGTCTGAGGATAAAAATCCTCAGCCTGCAGCAGGAGCAAGTTCACAGACTGCACAGGCAGGCGCTGTGGCTTGCTTAAAGGGAGGGGCTATCCCGCCCATCGATTGGGACACTCCCCCACTCTTCTGGGTTCCAGACGAGGAGGGACCTGAGGATGAAGACCCTGCCCATAACCCAGGTGCAGAGGAAGAGGGACCTGAGGGCGAAGACCCTGCCCCAGACCCAGTTTTGGGACCTGAGGGCGGGGACTCTCAGCCTACAGCAACAGGCTGCGAAGAGTTACCTGCCCCTAGCCCAGGTTCGGGAGAGGTCAAGCCTAAGGAAGAAGATCCCCGGCCAGCGGCAGTGGATAGCCCACAGGCCACACCGGAGGGGACAGCGGTTCGGGTTAAAGGCCCATCGGCCAAAAAAGCCCCACCCGCCAAAGTCCCTAGAAGGTCCCCCCGGACGCCCCAGCCAAGAAAGCCATGGTCACCAGCTCCCCAGTTTAAAGGGACAGCCTCCTGAGTCAGGGGGAAGTCAAAGGACAGAGGTCCCCAGCTAGCCGCCATGGGCGGCGAGGGACCAACAGTGCAGGACGGTGCGGCCACACCAGAGGAAGCGGTGTGCCGCAGTCCAACCAGGAATTAGCCTGGCTGCCCGGAGATGGGCGGCGAATGTACATAGTTTAGGTATTGTTAAGGTTATTGTTAAGTTTAAGTATTTAGCTTAAGTTCGGGTGTTTTAGATTTTTTTTTAAAAGGCGGCGCGCATGGACGCAGCGGCTTTGTCTCTCCCAAGACTGAGCATTTTCACCCTCTTTCTGAGTCTCTTCTGGACTCTGCTGATACGGGAATTGAGGGCAGACCTACTGTACAGCCGGCAGACGCTCCTCGATATCGGGGCCGACTGCGTGCGGCTCACACTCGGTGCCGTCGATCTGCCTCCCGACATCGCCCGATCCCCGGGACCAGCGTGGCGTCCTTCCCCAGCCGGAAGTCGCCGCAGACCGCGCAGAGAATGCAAGCAGAAGCGGGGCAAGAGGGCCGGAATCCAAAATAGGCTGAAGAGGGCCCCACACAAACCCTCCCTCCCAAGTATTTTCCTGGCCAACATCAGGTCACTGGAAAATAAAATGGATGAGATCAAACTTGATCTCTCCTCACAGAAAATGACAAAGGAATGCTGTGCCATGATCTTCACAGAGACCTGGTTGAACAACGGCATCCCTGACACCACCATCCAGCTAGAAGGACGCACGGTCTTCCGCGCCGACAGAACTGCAGACTCCGGTAAGAGCAAGGGAGGCGGTTTGTGCATTTACACTAACAATGCCTGGTGCACTAACACGGACATAATCAATAGATCCTGTTCGGCTGATTTGGAATTCCTCATGGTAAGGCGCAGACCCTTCTACCTGCCTCGGGAATTCACGGCTGTTATCATCACTGCGGTCTACATCCCACCACACGCTAATGCCAAACTAGCACTGAAGGACCTCTACAGGGCCATCAGCGAACAACAAACTGCGCACCCAGACGGAGCTTTTATCGTCGCGGGGGACTTCAATCACATAAACCTAAAATCTGTACTCCCGAAATTCCACCAGAATGTTTCCTGCCCCACAAGAGAGGAGAACACACTGGATCAAGTCTACACGAGCATTGTAGATGCTTATAAGGCCATTCCCTGCCCCCACCTTGGGAAGTCTGACCACCTCTCCCTGTTTCTAGCCCCGGCATACAAACCGCTCATCAAAAGAGTGAAATCATCAGTGAGATCAGTGAAAGTATGGCCAGAGGGGGCAGTCTCGGAGCTTCAGGATTGCTTCGAACGCACTGATTGGAGCATGTTTGCCCATAAAGACATCAAGGAATACGCATCCACAGTGCTATTCTACATTAACAGTTGCGTTGAGGTCATCACGACCCATAAAAATATCAGGACATACCCCAACCAGAAACCCTGGATGAACGGGGAGGTCCGCTCACTGTTGAAAGCACGCGACGCAGCATTTAAATCTGGCGACGCGGCGGCTTACAGTGCAGCTAGGACCAACTTAAAAAAGGGTATCAGGACTGCCAAAAGGAAACAGACACTGCGGATAGAGGATCACTTCCACAACAACTCGGACCCCCGGCGCATGTGGCAAGGCATCCAGTCCATCACTGACTACAAGAGTAAAAACACCAGCCCCCCGGTCAGCGATTCCTCCCTTCCGGAGGAGCTTAACAACTTCTATGCTCGCTTTGACAGGGACAACAGGGAGCCGGCTACCAAAGCCTTGCCACCCCCGGAAGACCAGGTGCTCACTCTGTCGACCTCCGACGTAAGGGGTGTGATACGCTTATCAATTACTTCATAAAAGGTGATGAGTCGAAGAAGAGATGATGAGTCGAAAGAAGAGATGAATAAGGCTTTTATTAGCTAAGAAGAGACCATGCTTCTTCGTGAGTGACTGAACAAGTCTGAACGAAACCCACACAGTGGTGGGTGGAGTCAGCTGAGGCATGCCTCCATACACAGCGCCACCCAGAGGTGGCAATATACAATACAGTGGTTTACCACATTCACCCCTTGTTTAATGTGAAGTCCGG
Source organism: Somniosus microcephalus (assembly GCF_052327205.1). Lineage (NCBI taxonomy): Eukaryota > Metazoa > Chordata > Chondrichthyes > Squaliformes > Somniosidae > Somniosus > Somniosus microcephalus. The sequence goes on from NC_140997.1 coordinate 35,367,828, forward strand.
CGGGGTGAAGGGTACTACAAGTTAAGTCTATCAGGAGGCCTTGTCTGACGTCCTGATCGTCGTGGTGGCGGCGGTGGTGTTGCAGCATCCGACGTCGGGTCTGGTGTCTGGGTGGTTGGCGAAGATTCCTGGGGCTTTGGCATGCCGTCTGCAGGGGTTGGGTTGGGAGGGGTGGTGGGGGATAACAGTGGTAAGGGGGATAACGGTGGTAAGGGGGATAACGGTGGTAATTCAGGGGTACCCGAGGGTGCGAGATCTCGTATGGAAACCGTGTCCTCCCGCCCGTCTGGGTATGTCACCCAGGCATACTGGGGGTTGGCGTGTAGGAGGTGCACCCGCTCGACCAGGGGGTCCGTTTTATGCGTCCTCACGTGCCTCCGCAGTAGGACGGGCCCAGGAGAAGTCAACCATGCCGGTAGCGAGGTTCCCGATGTAGACTTCCGGGGGAAAACGAACATTTTCTCATGAGGGGTCGCATTAGTGGCAGTACAAAGCAGTGACCGAATGGAGTGAAGCGCTGCAGGGAGGACCTCCTGCCAGCGGGAGGTCGGAAGGCCCTTAGATTTTAGTGCTAAGAGGACTGCCTTCCAAACCGTCGCGTTCTCCCTTTCCACCTGGCCGTTCCCCCGGGGGTTGTAACTGGTGGTCCTGCTCGTGGCGATACCTCTTGTTAGCTGCCGAAGTTCGTCGCTCATGAACGATGAGCCCCTGTCGCTATGTATATAGCTGGGGAACCCGAACAGAGCGAAGATGTCATTCAGACACTTGATGACCGTGGTACTGGTCATGTCTGGGCAAGGGATGGCAAAGGGGAAACGGGAGTACTCATCAACTATGTTGAGGAAGTACACATTGCGGTCAGCGGAGGGGAGGGGCCCTTTAAAATCGACGCTCAGGCGTTCGAAGGGGCGGGTGGCCTTGATCAGGCTTGCTCTGTCCGGCCTATAGAAGTGCGGTTTGCACTCGGCGCAGATTTGGCAGCTCTTGGTCATGGTCCTGACCTCCTCGATGGAGTAGGGCAGGTTACGGGATTTGATAAAATGGAAAAACCTGGTGACCCCCGGGTGGCAGAGGTCATTGTGGAGGGACTGCAGCCTATCACACTGCGCGTTGGCGCATGTACCACGTGATAGGGCATCTGGGGGCTCATTGAGTTTCCCTGGCCGATACAAGATATCATAATTGTAGGTGGAGAGTTCGATTCTCCACCTCAAGATCTTGTCGTTCTTGATTTTACCCCTCTGCTTATTATTAAACATAAAAGCTACTGAACGCTGGTCAGTGAGCAGGGTAAATCGTTTCCCGGCCAGGTAATGCCTCCAGTGACGCACCGCTTCTACAATAGCCTGGGCCTCCTTTTCGACGGAGGAGTGTCTCGTCTCGGGGCCCTGGAGGGTCCTTGAGAAAAAGGCCACGGGTCTGCCCGCCTGGTTAAGGGTCGCGGCTAGGGCGAAGTCGGAGGCATCGCTCTCCACTTGGAAGGGGATGGACTCATCCACCGCGTGCATTGCGGCCTTCGCGATATCGTTCTTGATAAGAGTGAAGGCTGCACACGCCTCTGGTGTCAGGGGGAAGGAGGTGGCTTTGATGAGGGGCCTGGCTTTGTCTGCATAGAGGGGCACCCACTGGGCGTAGTAGGAGAAAAACCCCAGGCATCTCTTCAGTGCTTTTTGGCAGTGGGGAAGGGGTAGCTCCATTAGGGGGCGCATTCTGTCGGGGTCGGGCCCGATGACTCCGTTCTCCACCACGCAGCCGAGGATGGCCAGGCGCTTGGTGTGAAACATACATTTTTCCTTATTGTACGTTAGGTTCAGCCGTTGGGCTGTACGGAGGAAATTTGCTAGATTAACGTCGTGGTCCTGCTGGTCGTGGCCGCAGATGGTGACGTTATCCAAATAGGGGAAGGTTGCCCGCAGCGCGTTCTGGTCAACCATTCGGTCCATCTCCCTTTGGAAGACCGAAACCCCGTTGGTGACGCCGAAGGGGACCCTAAGGAAGTGGTAGAGGCGGCCGTTTGCCTCGAAGGCAGTATACTGGCGGTCCTCATGGCGGATGGGCAGCTGGTGGTACGCTGACTTAAGGTCGATGGTGGAGAATACTTTGTATTGCGCAATCTGATTGACCATATCAGATATGCGAGGGAGGGGGTACGCGTCCAGCTGGGTGTACCGGTTTATGGTTTGGCTGTAGTCGATTACCATGCGGCGTTTTGCAGTGGTTTTAACGACTACAACCTGGGCTCGCCAGGGGCTAGTGCTACCTTCGATAATGCCCTCCTTCAAGAGCCGCTCCACCTCAGAGCTGATAAAAGCTCTGTCCCCGGCACTGTACCGCCTGCTTTTGGTAGCGATGGGTTTACAGTCGCGGGTGAGGTTAGCGAACAGGGGAGGGGGGGGGACTTTTAATGTGGAAAGGCTGCAGGTGGTTTGCAGCGGGCGATTTAAAAGTTGTTGGTTGCAGACTGTGAGTGGGGGGAGGGGTCCACCGTATGCTAGTGTGACACTCTTAAGGTGGCACTGAAAATCCAACCCTAGCAGGACGGCAGCGCAAAGACGGGGCAGGACTAGCAGTTTAAATTTTTGATATTCAGTGCCCCCTACTGACAGGGTCACCACACAGTAGCCGCTGATGTCCATTGACTGGGACTTGGACGCCATAGAAATGCGATGGTGCGTTGGCAGAATCGTGAGGGAGTGGCTACGTACCGTGTCGGGGTGGACGAAACTCTCTGTGCTCCCGCTGTCGATCAGGCAACTGGTGGCGCGGCCGTTTACCGCGATATCCATCATGGAGCTGGATAGATGGTGAGGGTGGCCTTGATCCAGCGTCACGGAGGCCAGTATGTGGCTTAGTGAGTCACTATAGTCATCCGCCGAGACGGTGGTCGGTTCCGGTGACGAAATGGCGGTTGAGTGCGTTGGATACGATGGCGGCGGATGCCATGCGGCCGGGGGTACACAAAATGGCGGATAAGATGGCTGCTCCCACGGCCCGCACGCTGCGCTGCTGGCTGGCTTCCCCTTGCAGGCGTTAGCGTAATGGCCTTTCTTCCCGCAGCCCGAGCAGGTAGCTGTCTTAGCTGGGCAGTGCGCTCTGGGATGTTTTAACTGGCCACAGAAATAGCATTTTTGGGCCTGGTTACTGGGCATCGAAGCAGTTCTTACCGGAGGCTGCTGTCTCGGTTGGGTCGCTGCAGCGGTTGGTGCCGGGGGCGGCGGTCCCGTGTCCCACGGTTTCGATTGCCATGTCTCGGCGCCGTTACGGGGGTATGCCTCGAGGTTTCGGTGGGCCTCCTCTAACGAGAGCGCAAGGGCAATGGCCGTCTTCAGGTCGGGTTCCTTGCTTTCTAGCAGTCTCTGCCGGGTGTGGTCTGACTGGAGGCCCCTGACGAAGGCATCACAGGCGAGTCCCTGCGCGTGCTCCACAGCCGTTACCGCTTTACAATCGCAGTCTCTGCAGAGTGCCAGTAGCGCCCGTGCAAATGCCCCTACCGATTCTCCCGGTTGCTGCCTGCGGGATCCCAAGAGGTGTCGGGCGTAAATTGTGTTCACTGGGCGCGTATATTGCCCTTTTAGTAGCTCGAGGGCCGCCACGTACGTATTAGTGTCCCGGATTAGCATATATACTTGATGGCTCACCTGGGCGGTCAAAATTTTCAGTTTGTGATCCTCCTCTGTAACCTGTGAGATTGCGAGGAAGGATTCAAAGCAGCTCAGCCAGTGTTCAAACTTGGCTGATGCACCCACATCTTGAGGGTCGAGGTCCAGGCGTGGTGGTCTGAGGGCTCTCAGCAATGTCTGCTGTATCCGTTGCTGTTGTTGCTCCTCAGGTGTCGCCATTTAACTTTTAGCTAATAAAATTGATACGCTTATCAATTACTTCATAAAAGGTGATGAGTCGAAGAAGAGATGATGAGTCGAAAGAAGAGATGAATAAGGCTTTTATTAGCTAAGAAGAGACCATGCTTCTTCGTGAGTGACTGAACAAGTCTGAACGAAACCCACACAGTGGTGGGTGGAGTCAGCTGAGGCATGCCTCCATACACAGCGCCACCCAGAGGTGGCAATATACAATACAGTGGTTTACCACAGGGTGTTCGACGCGGAGTGAACACACGTAAGGCTGCTGGACCTGATAGCATCCCTGGACGGGTACTCAAGGAATGTGCTGATCAGCTGGCTGATGTCTTCACCGCCATCTTCAATCTGTCATTGGCCCAGGCAGTAGTTCCTACATGCTTCAAGACCGCTACCATTATTCCTGTGCCAAAGCAAACGGCTGTGACGTGTCTGAACGACTATCGACCTGTCGCACTCACACCCATCATAATGAAGTGTTTCGAGAGACTGGTCCTGGCTCACATCAAAGCCAGTGTTCCCGCCTCTCTTGACCAACACCAGTTTGCCTATCGTGCAAACAGATCAACAGAGGATGCAATCACAACTGCTCTACACTCGGCACTGAATCACTTAGACGGTAAAGAGACCTACATCAGAATGCTGTTCATAGACTACAGCTCAGCATTCAACACTATCGTCCCCAACAAGCTGGCCACCAAACTCCACACCCTTGGCCTGAACACTTCCCTCTGCAACTGGGCCCTGGACTTCCTAACAAACAGACCCCAGTCTGTCAAATTAGGTAACCACACCTCCCCCCCACTGACCCTGAACACGGGGGCCGCACAAGGATGTGTGCTGAGCCCCCTCCTCTAATCCATCTTCACCCACGACTGGGTGGCTGTTCATGGTTCCAACACCATCATCAAGTTTGCGGATGATACTACGGTGGTAGGCCAGATCACCAACAATGATGAGTCAGCCTACAGGGAGGAGGTCCAGCATCTCGTGAAGTGGTGCCCTGATAAAAACCTGGCCCTCAACATCAAGAAAACCAAAGAAATCATTGTGGACTTCAGGAAGTCTAAAGGCGGAAGTCACACCCCCATCCACATCCATGGGGCTGTGGTGGAAAGGGTGGACAGCTTTAAGTTCCTCAGAGTCCACATCACGGAAGACCTCTCCTGGTCCCTCAATACCTCCTCTCTGGTGAAGAAGGCCCAGCAGCGCCTATATTTCCTAAGGAGGCTGAAGGGATGTAACCTGTCACCCTGTAACTTTTACCGCTGCACAATAGAGAGCATCCTGACGAATTGTATCACAGTATGGTATGGCAGCTATGACCGGAAAGCCCTGCAGCGGGTAGTCAAAACTGCCCAACGCATTACCGGCACCCGGCTACCGACCATAGAGCACATATACCAGAAACGCTGTTTACGGAGGTCACGGACCATCATCAAAGACCCTACCCACCCCAGCCACAGTCTGTTCGCCCTCCTGCCATCTGGGAGACACTACAGATGCATTCGCACCTGAACGACCAGATTTAGGAACAGCTTCTTTCCCAGGGCTGTCATCCTACTAAACTCCACAAATAAACTCTAAAGCCTGCACATCTGCCAATGCACTTTATTATGTTTATGTTTATGTTAATGTATTACAAGCCAAATGAATGTTGAATGTTTAAATGTCTTAATCTAAATGTACACTCTCGGGAGCCGCAAGCCTACATTTCATTGTACTGCACTTGTGCACTAACAATGACAATAAAGTTGATTATTATTATTATTATTATTATTTAGCTTAAGTTAAGTAAGGTGCTGGGTAGTTTTAGATAAGTCATAATCTGCTAAGAGTGTGTATTTTGAGTCGAGGTCGCAAGACCCGACTATGCTTCACCCAAGCCAGAGAATCTCTTGGGGACCTGGCTGTATGGTTTTGTATCTGTTGCAGAAAGACTGTCGGGATGAAGGGGATCGTAATCCTACTCGCCCTGATGGGACTGAGCCTGGGAAAGAGGGGCGACATAGAAGACTCCCACATCTACTGGTGCTCGGGAGATAGAGCACCTATAGCGACCGACGGAAGCGGTGAACGGGATGCAGAGGAGGCCGCCGTCTACATCCACGAGGGAAGGTGGCCAGGATGGCTGGGGTCCAATTCATCTCAGTACTCCAGCCAAACCAGATTCACGTACGGGGAGGCCTCCCTCCTGTGCCCCAGGGTATGGGTTGTTACTGCAAGGGTCAGCGTCACCATAGGAAAACGTATATGTCTAACGTGCAAGGGACACATTCCTCTGGATAGGTGGTGGTGGCTCAGGAAGCTGAGCAAAGATATGAGAATCCCCGCAGTCGAGTGGGAACGGTTGGGGAACAATACCCACTGGACTATTACAGGGACTCATGGAGGATTAAGTGTGTGTTGGGACAAGTGGTGGGAACCGGATCAAGGGATTTACATCTGTATGTGGGGGTCAGAGAGGGTCTGCCCCGCAGGCATATCCATCATTTTCCATCGACAGTGGCTAGACACCGGGGAAGGGATGAAGTGGGATACCAGCCGGAAGGTGTGCGCAGTCCCATTCTCCCTGATCCCAGTCAATGCCACTGAGCTTGTAACCCGCCCTCGAAAGCCCCTGCCCACAGCGCCGGCAGTGAGGTTACCCAGGGAAGGGTGGCCCACCACCACCAAGGGACCAGGGAATGGGCTGGTACTAGTACCTACAGATCAGGTACTGTACCAGGGGGTACACTACACGGAGTGGTGCCCCAACGGAACAGAGCAGCTATACCAGGCTCTATTGAAGGAAATGTTTGGGAAATTTTGTGAGTTTGATTTTGCCAATGTCGACAAAACCGAACTGTACACCACACACCGCGAGTTTTTGGGTAATGCAGGGAAACAAAGAAGGGGAGTATGGAATGATGTTTTTACTGCGTTTAACACAGTCCTCTGTCATCAACAATCTGGATGACATAGAGCTACAGACCCAGATAAACGGTTTAAAAACAGTTAAGGAAGATACTAATGGATGAGAACAAGGTAGTGGGCTCGGAGTTGAATGAGGCTCCCAACGTGTGTGTTAACGAGTTGATGTGGAACCTATACTTATATTTATATCTATATCCATCTTGTAGATTGTTTAGTATAGAAGGAGTGTTTTACTGACAGTGGTACTAAGACCCAGATTTAAGTCTCTATAGACAACAAGTCCCTGATCAGGCCTTGTAGAACTTAAATCAGAACTCCCTCAATATACCATTGGGAGAGAGACTGCTATCAGGATTGGGAGAGAGACTGCTATCAGGATTGGGAGAGAGACTGCTATCGGGATTGGGAGAGAGACTGCTATCAGGATTGGGAGAGAGACTGCTATCAGGATTGGGAGAGAGACTGCTATCAGGATTGGGAGAGAGACTGCTATCAGGATTGGGAGAGAGACTGCTATCAGGATTGGGAGAGAGACTGCTATCAGGAGGGGAGAGAGACTGCTATCAGGATTGGGAGAGAGACTGCTATCAGGATTGGGAGAGAGACTGCTATCAGGATTGGGAGAGAGACTGCAATCAGGATTGGGAGAGAGACTGCAATCAGAATTGGGAGAGAGACTGCTATCAGGATTGGGAGAGAGACTGCTATCAGGATTGGGAGAGAGACGGCTTTCAGGATTGGGGGAGAGACTGTTATCACGATTGGGAGAGAGACTGCTATCAGGAGGGGAGAGAGACTGCAATCAGGTTTGGGAGAGAGACTGCCAGCAGGATTGGGAGAGTGATTGCTATCAGGATTGGGAGAGAGACTGCTATCAGCATTGGGAGAGAGACTGCTATCAGGATTGGGAGAGAGACTGCTATCAGGATTGCAAGAGAGACTGCAATCAGGATTGGGAGAGAGACTGCTATCAGGAGGGGAGAGAGACTGCCAGCAGGATTGGGAGAGTGATTGCTATCAGGATTGGGAGAGAGACTGCTATCAGCATTGGGAGAGAGACTGCTATCAGGATTGGGAGAGAGACTGCTATCAGGATTGGGAGAGAGACTGCCAGCAGGATTGGGAGAGTGATTGCTATCAGGATTGGGAGAGAGACTGCTATCAGGATTGCAAGAGAGACTGCAATCAGGATTGGGAGAGAGACTGCTATCAGGAGGGGAGAGAGATTGCTATCAGGATTGGGAGAGAGACTGCTATCAGGATTGGGAGAGTATCTGCAATCAGCATTGGGAGAGAGACTGCTATCAGGAGGGGAGAGAGACTGCAATCAGCATTGGGAGAGAGACTGCTATCAGGATTGGGAGAGAGACTGCAATCAGGATTGGGAGAGAGACTGCAATCAGGATTGGGAGAGAGACTGCTATCAGGAGGGGAGAGAGACTGCTATCAGGAGGGGAGAGAGACTGCTATCAGGAGGGGAGAGAGACTGCAATCAGCATTGGGAGAGAGACTGCTGTCGGGATTGGGAGAGAGACTGCTATCAGGATTGGGAGAGAGACTGCTATCAGGATTGGGAGAGAGACTGCTATCGGGATTGGGAGAGAGACTGCTATCAGGATTGGGAGAGAGACTGCTATCAGGATTGGGAGAGATTGCTATCAGGATTGGGAGAGAGACTGCTATCAGGAGGGGAGAGAGACTGCTATCAGGATTGGGAGAGAGGCTGCTATCAGGATTGGGAGAGAGACTGCTATCAGGATTGGGAGAGAGGCTGCTATCAGGATTGGGAGAGAGACTGCTATCGGGATTGGGAGAGAGACTGCACTCAGGATTGGGAGAGAGACTGCTATCGGGATTGGGAGAGAGACTGCTATCAGGATTGGGAGAGAGACTGCACTCAGGATTGGGAGAGAGACTGCTATCAGGATTGGGAGAGAGACTGCTATCAGGATTGGGAGAGAGACTGCTATCGGGAGGGGAGAGAGACTGCTATCAGGATTGGGAGAGAGACTGCTATCAGGATTGGGAGAGAGACTGCTATCAGGATTGGGAGAGAGACTGCTATCGGGAGGGGAGAGAGACTGCTATCAGGATTGGGAGAATGACTGCTAACAGGAGGGGAGCGAACCCGTCATTGGGAGTGGAAAGAGCCTGAGATAGGGAAGGGAAAGAGCCTGTGATCGAGAGGGAGGGGGACGAGGCCGTGATCGGGAGGGCTGTGGGCATGTGCGGGCGATGGGAGCTAGTGGAGGCTGAAGGCTTCCTTGAGGTGCTGTGGGGAGCTCTCCTGGTCCTCCTGGCCCACAAGCATTGCTGAAAAAGGCACTTACTTTGTGGAGCAGGCTGCTCCCGCCTCTCTTACACTTTCGGGTTTCCCATCCCCTGGGAATCCCGTGCAGCAGCGGTTACCTTCAAATCAGGTTTCAAATTACACTGCAGGAGCACAACTTGAATATGTTAATTAAGTGTCCATGGCGGGACACTCCGCTGATGCGAAATCTGCCGCCAGTATTTAACTCTTAAATCCCCCTGTACCCTCTCCCATAATTCGTTGGAGGTTAATATCGAGGCCAAAGAATCTTATGGCAGAGAAGAAGGCCATTCGGCACATCATGCCTATGCCTGTGCTGGCTCTTTGAAAGAGCTATCCCATTATTCCCACTCCTCTGTTCTTTCCTCTTAGCCCTGCAATTTTCAACCCTTCAAGTATTTATCCAATTCCCTTTTGATAATTACTATTGAATCTGCTTCCACTACCTCTTCAGGCAATGCATAATAACCCACTGCATAAAAATATTTCTCCTCATCTCACCTCTGATTCTTATCCAATGACCTTAAACCTGTGTCCTCTGATTACCAACCCTACAGCCAGTGGAAACAGTTTCTCCTTATTTACGCTATCAAAACCATCATGATTTTGAATGCCTCTGTTAAATCTCCCCTTAACTTCTCTGCTCTAAGGAGAACAACTCCAACTTCTCCAGTCTCTCCACATAACTGAAATCCCTCAACACTGGCACCATTCCAGTAAATCTCCTCTGCACCCTGTCCAAGGCCTTGACATCCTTCCTAAAGTGTAGTGCCCAGCACTGGAGACAATACTCTAGCTGAGGCCTAACCAATGATTTATAAAGATTTAGCATGACTTCCTTGCTTTTGTACTCTTTGGGCTGGATTTTATCAATGGAGGCGAGTAGGAGGCGGGACTCCCACTTTCGGGGTTGTAGTCTCGCCTCCATCAAGTTGTGGCCAACCCACGTGATTTCCCCTTGATTGACCTTGTTGAGCCCACCTAGCGGGCTCAGCAGGCCAATTAAGGGCCACATGGCAACAGGTGACTTCACAGATTGACATTTCATCTGTCAAAAGCTTTTGACAGATGAAATATCAGCGTTTGACAGCTCTTTGAAACTGTCAAACACTGACAATCTGTAATCTAAGTTAATTCCTTCCTCTCAGGCTGATTTAGAGATCTCTCCAGAACAGAAAGCAGAGGCTGCAGCTTTTGACAGCTCGCAGCCATTCTGCTTTCAGTGCCGGTGGGAGGAGGGACTCCCGATACCTGAAGGAAGGAAGCCTGCATTAGTAAGTAAAGGTAAGTCAAACTTATTTAAACACTTTACACACACCAAACACACTTACCTCTGCATTCATGCACCCATCACTCACCTGAACACCAGACATCTCGAACCCTCCAAGCCCTTCAGCCCGACGGTCCGCCTCACTAACTTGGCGTGGTTTGGAGTCGTCGGGCAGCCCACACTTCAGGGATAAAAATAGGGATTAGGCTAAAAACTGTTAACAGGCAGTTAATTGGCACTAATCCCCTTCCCGCTTCGGGGAGGCGGCTCCCAGCACAGGTCGGGTACCCGCCTCCTGGGGAATGGGCATGGAGGCAGGTTGGGGGCGGGATGGGTTCGTGCCCCCCGATTTCGCGATTTTAACACCCCACACACCTCCATTCCCGCCTCCACGGCCCTGGGAAATTCTAGCCTTATACCTCTAATTATAAAGCCCATGATCCAATACGCTTTTTTAACAGCCATAGCAACATGTTCTGCCACCTTCAAAGATTTCTGTACGCAAAACCACAGGTTTCTGTTCCTGAACCCCCTTTATAATTGTACCATTTCGTTTATATTGTCTCTCCTGATACTTCTTTCCAAAACACATCACTTAACACTTCATTTTATCCGCCATGTGTCTGCTCATTTCACCAGTCTGACTGTTTAGCTGAAGTCTGCTACTATCCTCCTCCTACTTTTCCGAGATTCGTGTCATCTAAAAACTTTGAAATTATTACCTGTATTCCCAAGTCCAGGGCATTAATATATATCATATTTCTCAGTCCAATTTAATTGATAATGAACCAATGTCTGTCTAAAGATTACCAGGTTAACTTATAAAGAAATTACAAATACATAATACATGTGTTAAATGCTTTGTGCATTTTGCTGGATCACTTTAAAATATTCAGCAATTAAAATGTAAAGAAGACTGGTTTTATGATGTGATACAATGAAAACTTTGCATAATTTGAAAGCTGACTTAGATAGTTAACATTTATTAAAGCTTTAGCTTGTCAAGAAAAATAACGAACCTTTTTGGGATATTAGGGGTACAGAGATGGGGAGTGTAGCCTATCTGAAGACCTCAGGTTTTTGGTGTGTCAGTGTATCTGTAGGTTTAAAAGGTGTGGGACAGTGGATATCAGGTTTGAAGTGATGAACACGCACTTTATACTTTAAGGCATGTCGTTCATACTGCACATAACCAAGTCTGCGAGTGCATGGGCAGAGCAAATTCAATTATCAATCATGTTCACATTGTGCCAGCTTGGCACCATTTCAGCACCATGTTTCCCTACTTACAAACCAGTTTTAACTGCAGACTTTAGTTAAACACATCAAGAAATTTACTGTGCAAGTTCATTACACTCACAGCAAATGTTAGGAGCCAGATCCAATAATCATTCACTGTGCCACTATTATGCGCAAGTATTGCATAGAAGCCTCCATATTGTCACCATCCTCAACAGCTTTTCATTGAGCTGGGCTGTTTCACAATCTTATTTCAAAATTACACTTTGTTCATTCCCTTGCAAAAAATATATTTTTAATGAAATAGCAGCAATGTTAATGCATATTTTCCAAAAAGCGACAGTTACAGAGGCCTCAACGTGTAACAGTAGACTACCACATTTATTCCAACAAAAATATTATTCTTTATTTTTACCCAACAGTGGAGTCAATAACCCCATTTCCTTAAACCTCTTGGACATCTTAATTTTAGAGTGATGCTTTACCGGGCCTTGTGCAGAATAAATCAAATAAAATTCATATTGATGTTTCATTAAAATAATATAGATTAAACAAATTTAATCATACTACACAATACAGAGAATGTGATATATTTAAATTGAATTTTGAGTTTTTACAGGGAAGGAATTTATTATTCCTTATAGTGTGAGACTGACAGGGGTGTAGTGTTAGGCAGAAGGGGGAGTACCTCTGATTGGGAGTATACCGCATCCCTTGGATGGTCCGCAGTCTTTGGTTCTCTCTGCTTATGCAACTCTTACCTTTGGCTTCAAGCACTCACTTGTGCCTGGCGGAGGCAACACCCCAGGAAACTGCGTCAGCTCACAACCTAAACTAGGTGAGGGTATCCTGGGTGATAGAGAGACACCCATCTCTGCAGTGCACGAGGACTGGTCTGGTGAATTAGGCGGACTGGGCAGATATGCTAACTACTCCAGCTCAGAAGATATAGTAGAAAGACTATGTTGAAAGCTTTGGTGTGGGTGCATCAGATACTTCAGGCCATCCGCTGCAGCTCTCCCTATCTCCAGATGCCTCAACTTCACCTTGCTACAGGATTCAGATGTGGGGTAGAAGCAAAATTGCAGCAAACCCTGTGCAAATTCCACTCACTGAAATCAATCTCACGTGCAAATGCCATTTTTCTCATATTTCTGTTCTTTTTGCCGCAGTTTCCTGGCCGCCACCAAGCACAAGTGAGTACTTGAAGACAAATGTGTTGGCTTTGCTATCAAGTCCAGTCTTGCAGACAAACTTGAGAAATTTCCCAAAGGTATCATTGACTGCCTAATGGTACTAAAATTGCCACTTGTTGAGAAATGTCATGCCACAATCATCAGCACCTATGCACTAACCATGACCAACACAGACAAAACCAAAAACACGTATAATGAAGATCTTGACAACGCTACCTCTCAGGTACATAAGAGTTATAAACTCATCATCCTCGGCAACTTCAATGCTTACGTTGGATCAGACCATCAAACCAGGTGGGACATTATTGGCAAACACGGCATTGGAAATGACAACAACAATGGCCTTCTGCTACTAAGGCAATGTGCTGAACTCAGCCTTACCATTACCAACACCATCTTCTGGTTACCAAATAAGAACAAGACATCTTGGATAAGCTCTCGTTCCAAACACTGGCATCTGGTTAATTGCATCTTAGTCAGGAATAATGGAAAGTGAAATGGTTTTATCTGTGATAATCACTGGAGAATCTCGTTAATAATCATTATTGGAAAGACCCTTGCAAGATTGATGCTTAATCATTTTATTCAACACATTGCTGAAAAAATCCTACCAGACAGTTAATGTGAGTTCAGAAAGGGAAGAGGCACAACTGATATTGGGCCAGAACTTGCGGACGGTATGACGGCGAACTCTCAGAGTATGCCATCATTCCGCCTTTGAAATGGACAGCAAGTTTGAAGCACGTGCGCTAAATCCCGAACTTGACAGATGATCCGCACCGACATTGAAATCCTAGTTGCTGCCGCAGAGTTGGGCTAATTGCTCACCAACTGCCCAGCAATTACGTGTGAAAATTTTATGGCTGGTGCAAATGTGGTTCATAGCGTAAAGGGATACCTCCTGACAAGATAATTAAGAAATTGCACTCCGTTAATTAAAAAGGAAGGTTAAACAGTAATACGAAGTGGTGAAAATAGCTTTCCAATTTGTACATGAAAGAGATAAATGATTTGCTTAGACGATTCTGAAATGCATATTATGGAAGATTGAGCATAGTTCCCAGAGACTATAGGAATTCCAATGTGTATAAGAAAGCCGCACTTCAAATTTACTTTGCAGAGAGAAAACGTCTCCAGCTCTACTTGCAGCAGGCCTGGGGTCAGTCCTCTCTGAATGGAAGCATTCTAACCGGAGAACACTTGGTTGTGGGCAGCCCAGAAGGGTAGTGGTGATTTGCAATCTAAATTATTGGAAATGTAACTTGCTCTAAATCAATACTTTTTTAAAAAGCAAATAGCACCACCAATTTGAGCTATCCATACTTTTATTTGAAACACCCCGATCCCAAAATCACAAATTTAAATTATATTTTTGAAGTACTGTAGTTTAAATGGAGAACAGCCCTACGATCTCTAATAGTATGAACGAGAGACCTTCCATTTGCTGATTGAAGCACCGACCCACGTGGTCACAGGTACGCTTAAGCACACGGTGCGCCCTTGGGATCCATGGCCCGCTACGCTGCCCTCTACTCTGCAGCGTCTGACAGCAACTTCTCGGATGAGGGTTTCCAGCAGGTAAGTGCACATTCGGTTCAGATGCTGGCAGAGTAATCCTTTGTTCCGGCACCTGTGAAGGAATAAGCAATATACCTATTCAGAAAAATATACCATTCTATTAAAAAAATCTGACTTTTTTAAAACATGACAAACTGGCCTTGAAAATCTAAAAATCTAACAATGGAGAAGCTGTAAACAACATACAAGCTATTGAGATAAGATAAGTTGTTGACACTGAAAAAATAGCCTTATTGAAACAGGAGGTTGGAGGTTCCTGAAAGTCTGAAGCCTTGGACAGAACACAATGGTATACCCTGTTAAGATGTTTTAAAGTACACTTTGTAAACAAACACAGAAAATTAAGAAACATATGCCTTTGTGGGAATGACATCAAGTGGGGGAGGCACCAGCCGTCACATTGTTTTTGTGTTGAACTTGGAACACCTAGGAGACATGAGTCTGTGTTGCAACCAGTTGAGGTAACTAAGAAGACAATGGTGCACCCGGTTGAGATGTTTTTAATTTACACGTCATAAAAAGACACAAATAGAAGACTTTGGTAAGAATGACATCAAATAGATGCACCTGCTGCACACCGTTTTTTATGATAAGCTTTGAACACCTAAGGGTAGAGACATAATTCTTATTGCTACCAGCTGAACTAACTATAAAAATAGCAGGCGTCAGCAGAAAAATGACTAGAGATAATTAACTTACATCAGCAGAAAACTTCAAAGGTAATACCACTGAGAAAGGGTATAAAAATTGAACTTTCAAATGGGAAGACAGATTCGCTTGAAGGGGCAAAGCAATTCTCGGCTTCAGCGGCAAGCTCTGTAAGTCTACAACCCTTTGAGTTTCGGGGATCAACAGTATTGTATTTGATTTTGGTGGATATCCTGGAATAAGATTAAGAAATGTAAAAATGTAACGAAGTTAAGATTTGTATGGTTCTCAAAATTCCCACATTCCCCCAAGGTTATTAATAAAAGGGACCCTGTATGGGCAATTTAACAAGGGTACCCAAAAGATGGCGTCCGCACCTTGTGACCAAAAGCCTGTAAGATTTTACAAGCTTGGACTCTGCAGCACAGAACAGGCAGCTTTGGGAAATCGAAACTTAAAATGCATTTCTGTGAAAAGGACTTTTGTGTTTGAAGGGCCAGACAGCTAGGCAAACATTGGATATGCATTACGTCAGATCAAAACAGATCAACCCAGTTAGGCCTAAGCATAAGGCCATTAGTTTGTCCACATAAATAATCAGAAACAGCTTAAGGAAGCCATCAAGGCTGCACAGGCCGATTAAAATGCATTAATGACAATACAGCCCGGATATCGGGCCAGCAGGTGCGATAAACGGCCATCTAAAACCAGTTAACTTAGATTGGTATAATCATTTAAAACAGCCCGCCAAAAGTTAAACAATGGACTGACCTGATTTGGTGCGCAGATAAGGAGTTGAAGAAACGGGTGTATTTGTAGGCCCTCAGTAGCAACGGCGCTCTCTTGCTCCCCGCTCTTGACTCTGACCTCTTGTCTGGTCTTGGGCTGCTGCCACCCATACTCGTGCCCTGGCCTCATGGCGGGTTCTCTTCTCGCTCCCCGCATTAAGTTGCAACCAAGGACATCCATACCAAGCGCGGGAGGGGAACGAGACCCGAGTCCAAAGTCATACAGGACACATGGGCCACGAAACGAAACGAGACGAAGAAAAAGGTAAAGACCCAACAAGAGCAGAGAAGGGCAGCAGAAGATGCATTGATAAAGACCGAGCGCCTAGTTATAAGCTGGCGCTTGGGGAAGAAAATATATTATATGGACAGTGAGAATAAGTTGGCTAGTTAAACACTGCGATTAAGCTGGCGTTAAACGCAGGTGTCCACGCCATAACGAATATACTGGCGTTCCAAGAATGGGTAGAAAAATCTAAGCAGTGAAGACTGCCAACCGTCCCACAAACGCAACATTACCACCGAGGGAGAAGAAGAAGAGAACCCATCGCGATGAGATGACGACGGTAGCTGAGGAGAAGAAAGGTGTGTCGCAGCAACAGCTCCAGCACTGCGCCCTGAGACCATGTGGCGATGGAGTACCCCAAAGGACAGAAGCCCAAACCTCAAAACTTGCAACTGTTAAAGCAACAGGCTAGGATTGGTGAGCATGAATTCCTGGCCCCTCATAGCTTAATCTAGTTAGGCATAGGGGTGGGATAAGGATAAAGGGGATTGTTAATGTAATTGTTTTCCCTCGATGTGCCGTGTGTTCCCCATTGCCTGTATAAGTATAATTATTGTTCATGCCTGTAATTTTTATCAGTAATTTCTCATAAGACTGTGTCTCATTTCTGTTTTAATAAAATCTTGGTTTTCTTACACCAAACCACTTGTCTACTCGATTTTCTGTATCGCCGCCTGTACCTAAGTCCGGTGTCTAGAACCCAGGGGTGTGGGAGCGATTCAAACCGCTCACAGGCAGTCAGGGGCATAACTGACTGGGCGCTCGTGCTACACGCCACCCCCTACAGAAGATGGCGACCGCGGCGGCACACCGGCAGCAGGGTTGCGATATAGTAGACAACGGTTCGGATGAGCAAACCACGATGGAGGAAAGGATTTCTGATTATGTGTTTAGCAAGGTGAATATCACTAAGAAGTGGATCACCACTCTGTTAAGGGCTGGGCGTCCAGTAGATGCAGCAGCTAAGTGGACAGAGGGAAAGGAACACAAAAAATCCTTAGAGAAGGCAGTCTGGCTGATGTGTTTCAAAAAGCAGGTCTAGCTTTTGGACAGGCTCATTGCAGCACAGGCAGCTGAGTTAAAGGATTCAGCCCTGGAGATCCAGGATAAGGCTCTAGCAGGGGAAAAGTTATTGGTAGCATTGCAGGCCTTGAATCAGGAGAGAGTGTATTTAATGGGAGAACACAAGGCCCAGTTGGAATACCTACGGTGCCAAGTCACCGAAGCCAAGGGAAATTAGTTAAGGTTGCAGGAAAAGAACGCCCGCTTGGCAAGGCAAGTTAGGGAACAGGAAGTGAAAGTGCAGGAGGTAAAGGCAGCTTATAAGCTAGCGAGCGAATCGGGGTTTGAGGAGGCAGACCACGGCCCCTGCAAAGAGCGGATAGAAAATCTGAGCCTGGCCCTCAGGAAGGCAAAAGGCATGGTGTGCCTCATAAGCCCAAAGGCAGGTCAGGCGGATTTTATGGGGAACGAGGGGAGGACAGTTCCAACTTCACCGGTAGTGCCCAGGGACGACCCGGTTGAGGGACAGGAGATCTCACGACCACCACCTGTAGCGCCGAGTTTCAGCGAGGTTTGGCAGCAAGGGGGGGTGGAGCCAGAGGTGGGAGCGGAGGTGGAAAACCCCCCACCCGAGAGGTCGGAGCCGGGACCGATATGCCCAGCAAGGCATCGGAGGTTCGGCCCACCCGTCAATGGCGACGATGAGGGACCCCTCCAAAACCAGTTCGTATTACCATATAGCACTCAACAGCTTAGGGCGATGGTCAACCACATCCCAAAGCTCTCCGAAAAGGGAGACCCCTCGATCCACTTCAGGGACATAGAGCAGGCAGCCAGCATCAATGACTGCGATGGCGCTGATCAGGCCAAGATGCTGCTATTCTCCCTGGAGAGTAGTCTCCTCCAATCCCTCTCTGACGAGTGTAAGAGGGGGCAGAGCGGGTATCAGGAGCTCAGGGATGCAGTTCTGGAGGCCATGGAGATGAATGAGGGAAGTCCTTTCTCCCGTGTGGAGAAGATGTTCCAGCTCGCAGGGGAAACCCCGCAGGCTTTCATGGACCGGTTATGGCCGGTGTACCGGAGGGCCTGTCCAGGGGCGCCGAACCGGGGGTTTCTGAACTGGGATCCCCTGGCCCATTGGCTCCATTGCCTGGTGGCGAACAGCTTGCCACAGGTCCGGGCCAAGGCAGAAGTCTGGTTCAACCCCAAGTATCCCCAGACCACCGAGCTTACGGTGATCAGACAGTTGACTCTAGCCTATAAAAACGGTAGGGGAACCGATGCACACCCACCTAAGGGGAAGGTGCATGAGGTAAAACCTGGACCGGGTAGGAAAGAGTGGCACCAGGAAGGGAATAACCCCCCCAACACAAAGACGAATTGTTACGGGTGCGGGAAGGATGGTCACTGGCGGAAGGAGTGCAAAAAGCCTTGGAAAGATAACAAGGGAAAGAATTCCACAGTCCCAGCCCAAAGGGCGAGGGCAGGAATCCCTCCCACAGAGGTCGAGTCACTTTTGGACACCATGAGGTCCTTATTGACTGGCCAGGGGAGAGTAGCAGCCGTTACCAGTGCTCTGACCCCGTCGGCCCCGTCCAACCCACAGCCGTGAGTGGAGCCAGCGCAGCCTGTTTACCTGTGTTCTCTCCGGTATGATGAATGGAAAAGACCCCTCTTGGAGATGGAGGTAGAAAAGGTGATGGGGACCTATCTGTTGGACACGGGGGCATCATGCACCGTGGTCTACTCAGCTAACCCCACCACCTCGCCTCTATCTAACGGGGTCCCATACAGTCTGTCGGGGTTCACAGGCAAAGAACAGGCTGGCTTGTTTTCCATCCCGCTCGCCATTTGGTTAGGACCGCTCCGCTCCAAGTGGACCTGTGCCCTGATGAAATGGGAAGTGGAGGGTGGAAGAGGAGTCCTGGGAGCCGACTTTATTGTAGGCCACGGGATCCTAGTAGATTTGAGAAATCATTGCCTATGGGGGGCAGGTAAAGTAAAGAATGGTGAGGTAAGGTAATCCCGGGAAAGGAAGAGATGGGGACCCTATGCACCATGAAGCCCAAAGAGGGTTATAACCTCGAGCTTATGGTCAGTAACACCCCACAGGAATTCCAGGCATTTGTGCAGGCCCACCGAGCCACATTTGCCACACACAAACACGACTGCGGGAGGGTCAACGGGTTTGAGGTCAGCGTAGATGGGGACCCCGTGGCCCGACCACAGAAACAGTATAACTTCCCCAGGGAAGCGGAGACAGACATGGAAGCAGCCATGTCCTCGTTAGTACAGCAGGGAGTTCTGAGGCCGATAGCCACCCACATAAACTCTCCATTGTGGCCGGTTAGAAAGCCGGACAATTCCTGGAGGGCCACGGTGGACTATCGGGTGCTCAACAGTAACATCCCAGCCTGTGCACCCATAGTAGCAGCAGTTGCCGACCTGATAGGAAGTATCCCAGCATCCGCGACCACTTTCACGGTGCTGGACATTTCCAATGGGTTTTGGTCCATCCCTTTAAGGAGGGAGGATCAGTACAAGTTTGCCTTTACGTTTAAAGGGCAACAGTACACATGGAACTGCTTGCCGCAGGGCTTCCAAACAGCCCCAGCATTTTCCATCAGTGCATGGCAAACAGCTTAAAGGATTTTAGCCAGCCCAGACAGTTGGTCCAATATGTGGATGACCTGCTCCTGTTCACTGATTTGAAAGAGGAGCATGGCCCACTATTGGCCGAACTGCTGGAGCTGCTTGGGCAAAAGGGTTTTAAGGTAAACCCAAAGAAAGCGCAGATCGGCCAGCAGGAGGTAAAATTCCTGGGCCTGACCGTCCGCGCTGGAGAAAGGGCCATAGATAAGGCTAGGAGTGAAGCGGTACAAGAGTTACCGGTCCCCAACACAGTAACGAGTGTGAGGTCGTTCCTAGGGCTAACCGGGTACTGCAAAGACTTTATTGAGGACTATGCAGCCACAGCAGCCCCTCTGCTCCGACTCCTACACAAGGGAGTGGAGTGGCTTTGGGATGAGGGCTGCCAGGCAGCATTTGCCAGGCTCAAAAAGGACTTGCAGAACGCACCAGCTCTAGGGGCCATAGATGGGGTAAGAGTTTTTTCTGGAGGAAGCAGCCAGCGGGGACAGCCTGAGTGCTGTGCTGCTCCAAGAGCGGCACGGCAGGCTGAGGCCGGTAGTCTACTCCTCCAGGATACTCACAGATGTGGAAAGGAGCTACTCCAACTGTGAGCGGCACCTTTTGGCCACACATTGGGCTGTGAAAAGATCGCTGACCTTCACAGGCACCTCTCCCATCACACTCCTCACCCATCACACACCCACCCAGATGCTTCTGGATGGGAGGATCAAGGATGGGACAGTGAGCAGTGCCCGCATTGCCCGCATTGCCCGCATTGCCCGCTGGACCTTGCTCCTCTCACAGATAGATCTTAAGGTAAAGAGTCTCTGCGAGCCAAAGCTTGCAGCCAACCTGGTATATCCTGGAACAGCCCACCGGTGTTCCATTGAAGGGGTTTGGGAAGTGAACATAGGTTTACGGGCCGGGATACATCCCACCGGCCGCAAGATCTATGTAGACGGTTCCAGCATGGTATCTGCTGGCGAGCGTCTCACGGGGTATGGAGTTTATGACCCAGCGGCAAACATTGCCCTGGCGATTAAGCTCCCCAGCACCATGAGCGCCCAGCAGGCTGAACTGTCCGTGGTAGTGTACGTCGTTACACACCCCGAAATCTTCCCCACCCCATACATGATTTGCTGGGACAGCATGTTTACGTGCAATTCGTGTACAGAGTACCTGGCCATTTGGTCCCGCCGCGGATACACCTCCGCCGACGGGAGACCCCTCACAGTAAAACCCCTGCCGGAGAAAATCCTGGCAGCAGTGGGGGAGGAAGGGGAGATTTTCATCCATAAGGTGAAAGCCCATTCCTCCACAGAACCCCGCAGTCAAGGCAACCAGCAGGCTGACATGCTCACCAAGGAGGGTGCCCGCGCAGGCACTTTCTGGGACCCGTATGTGTCTAGACCCATGGCAGCAGTCAGAGGTAGGGACGGGACCCAAGGGAGTGCAGGGGTAGCTTTAGCCCTGGACCTTAAGACAGTCCAAGCCCAAGACCCCATCCTCAAAGTGGTCCTCAGTGCAGTGACTGAGGGAAAAAGGGTAGAGGGTCCGTACGGTACAGCAACCCTCACCGTGAAAGAGGGCATGCTGTTCCGCGGGAACAGTGGGTTGTGCCACAGCAGCATTGGAGGGAATTCCTTCAACTGGCCCATGAGGGTCCAGGAGCGGGACACCCCAGGCCTGAGACCACCTGGCAGCGGGTGGAACAGGCGGGATGGTGGCCAGGACTCAGGGAAGATGTCCGTGAGTTCTGTGCAGGCTGTCTTGTGTGTGCTGCTAATAACCCTGACCCCCACAAAAGGAAGGTACCTATGGAACACATCAGGAGGGTAGAGGGACCATGGCAGTCGATACAGGTCGACTACATCGGGCGCCTGCCCACCGCCCAGGGAGGCTATAAGTACTGCCTAGTCCTGGTGGATGTGTTCACAAAATGGGTAGAGGCCTTCCCCTGCAGAACAGCCACAGCTCTGGGTCCAGCCAGGATCCTGGTCCGGGAAGTGTTCTCGCGGTGGGGGCTACCACAGTATGTGGAGTCCGACCAAGGGAGTCACTTCACCGGACAGGTGATGCAGAATACCCTTATGCTGCTAGGCATCGAGGGGAAATGGCACGTGGCCCACAACCCGCAGTCATCAGGGATTGTGGAAAGAATGAATAGGACCCTAAAGGAAAGGTTGAGGAAGGAGACGGTGGACTCGCCCCGTAAATGAGCCGAGGTCCTACCATTGGTTCTGATGGGGATCCAGGCCAGCCAGTCGAAAAGCACGGGGTACTCCCTGTACGAGCTGATGACTGGCAGGGTTATGCGGACCCCCACCCATGTACTAGCCCCGGTGCTCACGGAGGGTCAGCTCAGGGAGGTGAACTGGGACAGGTTCGCCCGAAACATCTTTGAGCACCTTAAACAGGTCCACGAGCAGGTGGCTGGGAACATGGGAAGGCAGCATTGGAGTAACCGATTGCTGCTCAAACCCCGTAAGCACCACGAGTGGGAGGTAGGAGATCAGGTCATGGTGAGGAACTATACCCGAGTAGGAAGTTTGGAACCATTGTACATGGGGCCCTACAGCATTGTAAACAAAGCCAGCCCCATGGCATACGCCGTTAAGATGCCCCGGCGTACCAAATGGTTTCATATCAACCAGTGCAAACTGTTTAAACCTGAAAGGGAAAAACAGCCAGTTGGGGTAAGGTCTGAGGATAAAAATCCTCAGCCTGCAGCAGGAGCAAGTTCACAGACTGCACAGGCAGGCGCTGTGGCTTGCTTAAAGGGAGGGGCTATCCCGCCCATCGATTGGGACACTCCCCCACTCTTCTGGGTTCCAGACGAGGAGGGGCCTGAGGATGAAGACCCTGCCCATAACCCAGGTGCAGAGGAAGAGGGACCTGAGGGCGAAGACCTTGCCCCAGACCCAGTTTTGGGACCTGAGGGCGGGGACTCTCAGCCTACAGCAACAGGCTGCGAAGAGTTACCTGCCCCTAGCCCAGGTTCGGGAGAGGTCAAGCCTAAGGAAGAAGATCCCCGGCCAGCGGCAGTGGATAGCCCACAGGCCACACCGGAGGGGACAGCGGTTCGGGTTAAAGGCCCATCGGCCAAAAAAGCCCCACCCGCCAAAGTCCCTAGAAGGTCCCCCCGGACGCCCCAGCCGAGAAAGCCATGGTCACCAGCTCCCCAGTTTAAAGGGACAGCCTCCTGAGTCAGGGGGAAGTCAAAGGACAGAGGTCCCCAGCTAGCCGCCATGGGCGGCGAGGGACCAACAGTGCAGGACGGTGCGGCCACACCAGAGGAAGCGGTGTGCCGCAGTCCAACCAGGAATTAGCCTGGCTGCCCGGAGGTGGGCGGCGAATGTACATAGTTTAGGTATTGTTAAGGTTATTGTTAAGTTTAAGTATTTAGCTTAAGTTCGGGTGTTTTAGATTTTTTTTAAAAAGGCGGCGCGCATGGACGCAGCGGCTTTGTCTCTCCCAAGACTGAGCATTTTCACCCTCTTTCTGAGTCTCTTCTGGACTCTGCTGATACGGGAATTGAGGGCAGACCTACTGTACAGCCGGCAGACGCTCCTCGATATCGGGGCCGACTGCGTGCGGCTCACACTCGGTGCCGTCGATCTGCCTCCCGACATCGCCCGATCCCCGGGACCAGCGTGGCGTCCTTCCCCAGCCGGAAGTCGCCGCAGACCGCGCAGAGAATGCAAGCAGAAGCGGGACAAGAGGGCCGGAATCCAAAATAGGCTGAAGAGGGCCCCACACAAACCCTCCCTCCCAAGTATTTTCCTGGCCAACATCAGGTCACTGGAAAATAAAATGGATGAGATCAAACTTGATCTCCCCTCACAGAAAATGACAAAGGAATGCTGTGCCATGATCTTCACAGAAACCTGGTTGAACAACGGCATCCCTGACACCACCATCCAGCTAGAAGGACGCACGGTCTTCCGCGCCGACAGAACTGCAGACTCCGGTAAGAGCAAGGGAGGCGGTTTGTGCATTTACACTAACAATGCCTGGTGCACTAACACGGACATAATCAATAGATCCTGTTCGGCTGATTTGGAATTCCTCATGGTAAGGCGCAGACCCTTCTACCTGCCTCGGGAATTCACGGCTGTTATCATCACTGCGGTCTACATCCCACCACACGCTAATGCCAAACTAGCACTGAAGGACCTCTACAGGGCCATCAGCGAACAACAAACTGCGCACCCAGACGGAGCTTTTATCGTCGCGGGGGACTTCAATCACATAAACCTAAAATCTGTACTCCCGAAATTCCACCAGAATGTTTCCTGCCCCACAAGAGAGGAGAACACACTGGATCAAGTCTACACGAGCATTGTAGATGCTTATAAGGCCATTCCCTGCCCCCACCTTGGGAAGTCTGACCACCTCTCCCTGTTTCTAGCCCCGGCATACAAACCGCTCATCAAAAGAGTGAAATCATCAGTGAGATCAGTGAAAGTATGGCCAGAGGGGGCAGTCTCGGAGCTTCAGGATTGCTTCGAACGCACTGATTGGAGCATGTTTGCCCATAAAGACATCAAGGAATACGCATCCACAGTGCTATTCTACATTAACAGTTGCGTTGAGGTCATCACGACCCATAAAAATATCAGGACATACCCCAACCAGAAACCCTGGATGAACGGGGAGGTCCGCTCACTGTTGAAAGCACGCGACGCAGCATTTAAATCTGGCGACGCGGCGGCTTACAGTGCAGCTAGGACCAACCTAAAAAAGGGTATCAGGACTGCCAAAAGGAAACAGACACTGCGGATAGAGGATCACTTCCACAACAACTCGGACCCCCGGCGCATGTGGCAAGGCATCCAGTCCATCACTGACTACAAGAGTAAAAACACCAGCCCCCCGGTCAGCGATTCCTCCCTTCCGGAGGAGCTTAACAACTTCTATGCTCGCTTTGACAGGGACAACAGGGAGCCGGCTACCAAAGCCTTGCCACCCCCGGAAGACCAGGTGCTCACTCTGTCGACCTCCGACGTAAGGGGTGTTCTACGCGGAGTGAACACACGTAAGGCTGCTGGACCTGATAGCATCCCTGGACGGGTACTCAAGGAATGTGCTGATCAGCTGGCTGATGTCTTCACCGCCATCTTCAATCTGTCATTGGCCCAGGCAGTAGTCCCTACATGCTTCAAGACCGCTACCATTATTCCTGTGCCAAAGCAAACGGCTGTGACGTGTCTGAACGACTATCGACCTGTCGCACTCACACCCATCATAATGAAGTGTTTCGAGAGACTGGTCCTGGCTCACATCAAAGCCAGTGTTCCCGCCTCTCTTGACCAACACCAGTTTGCCTATCGTGCAAACAGATCAACAGAGGATGCAATCACAACTGCTCTACACTCGGCACTGAATCACTTAGACGGTAAAGAGACCTACATCAGAATGCTGTTCATAGACTACAGCTCAGCATTCAACACTATCGTCCCCAACAAGCTGGCCACCAAACTCCACACCCTTGGCCTGAACACTTCCCTCTGCAACTGGGCCCTGGACTTCCTAACAAACAGACCCCAGTCTGTCAAATTAGGTAACCACACCTCCCCCCCCCTGAACCTGAACACGGGGGCCGCACAAGGATGTGTGCTGAGCCCCCTCCTCTACTCCCTCTTCACCCACGACTGGGTGGCTGTTCATGGTTCCAACACCATCATCAAGTTTGCGGATGATACTACGGTGGTAGGCCAGATCACCAACAATGATGAGTCAGCCTACAGGGAGGAGGTCCAGCATCTCGTGAAGTGGTGCCCTGATAAAAACCTGGCCCTCAACATCAAGAAAACCAAAGGAATCATTGTGGACTTCAGGAAGTCTAAAGGCGGAAGTCACACCCCCATCCACATCCATGGGGCTGTGGTGGAAAGGGTGGACAGCTTTAAGTTCCTCGGAGTCCACATCACGGAAGACCTCTCCTGGTCCCTCAATACCTCCTCTCTGGTGAAGAAGGCCCAGCAGCGCCTATATTTCCTAAGGAGGCTGTAGGGATGTAACCTGTCGCCCTGTAACTTTTACCGCTGCACAATAGAGAGCATCCTGACGAATTGTATCACAGTATGGTATGGCAGCTATGACCGGAAAGCCCTGCAGCGGGTAGTCAAAACTGCCCAACGCATTACCGGCACCCGGCTACCGACCATAGAGCACATATACCAGAAACGCTGTTTACGGAGGTCACGGACCATCATCAAAGACCTTACCCACCCCAGCCACAGTCTGTTCGCCCTCCTGCCATCTGGGAGACACTACAGATGCATTCGCACCTGAACGACCAGATTTAGGAACAGCTTCTTTCCCAGGGCTGTCATCCTACTGAACTCCACAAATAAACTCTAAAGCCTGCACATCTGCCAATGCACTTTATTATGTTTATGTTTATGTTAATGTATTACAAGCCAAATGAATGTTGAATGTTTAAATGTCTTAATCTAAATGTACACTCTCGGGAGCCGCAAGCCTACATTTCATTGTACTGCACTTGTGCACTAACAATGACAATAAAGTTGATTATTATTATTATTATTATTATTATTTAGCTTAAGTTAAGTAAGGTGCTGGGTAGTTTTAGATAAGTCATAATCTGCTAAGAGTGTGTATTTTGAGTCGAGGTCGCAAGACCCGACTATGCTTCACCCAAGCCAGAGAATCTCTTGGGGACCTGGCTGTATGTTTTTGTATCTGTTGCAGAAAGACTGTCGGGGTGAAGGGGATCGTAATCCTACTCGCCCTGATGGGACTGAGCCTGGGAAAGAGGGGCGACATAGAAGACTCCCACATCTACTGGTGCTCGGGAGATAGAGCACCTATAGCGACCTACGGAAGCGGTGAACGGGATGCAGAGGAGGCCGCCGTCTACGTCCACGAGGGAAGGTGGCCAGGATGGCTGGGGTCCAATTCATCTCAGTACTCCAGCCAAACCAGATTCACGTACGGGGAGGCCTCCCTCCTGTGCCCCAGGGTATGGGTTGTTACCGCAAGGGTCAGCGTCACCATAGGAAAACGTATATGTCTAACGTGCAAGGGACACATTCCTCTGGATAGGTGGTGGTGGCTCAGGAAGCTGAGCAAAGATATGAGAATCCCCGCAGTCGAGTGGGAACGGTTGGGGTACAATACCCACTGGACTATTACAGGGACTCATGGAGGATTAAGTGTGTGTTGGGACAAGTGGTGGGAACCGGATCAAGGGATTTACATCTGTATGTGGGGGTCAGAGAGGGTCTGCCCCGTAGGCATATCCATCATTTTCCATCGACAGTGGCTAGACACCGGGGAGGGGATGAAGTGGGATACCAGCCGGAAGGTGTGCGCAGTCCCATTCTCCCTGATCCCAGTCAATGCCACTGAGCTTGTAACCCGCCCTCGAAAGCCCCTGCCCACAGCGCCGGCAGTGAGGTTACCCAGGGAAGGGTGCCCCACCACCACCAAGGGACCAGGGAATGGGCTGGTACTAGTACCTACAGATCAGGTACTGTACCAGGGGGTACACTACACGGAGTGGTGCCCCAACGGAACAGAGCAGCTATACCAGGCCCTATTGAAGGACATGTTTGGGAAATGTTGTGAGTTTGATTTCGCCAATGTCGACAAAACCGAACTGTACACCACACACCGCGAGTTTTTGGGTAATGCAGGGAAACAAAGAAGGGGAGTATGGAATGATGTTTTTACTGCGTTTAACACAGTCCTCTGTCATCAACAATCTGGATGACATAGAGCTACAGACCCAGATAAACGGTTTAAAAACACAGTTAAGGAAGATACTAATGGATGAGAACAAGGTAGTGGGCTCGGAGTTGAATGAGGCTCCCAACGTGTGTGTTAACGAGTTGATGTGGAACCTATACTTATATTTATATCTATATCCATCTTGTAGATTGTTTAGTATAGAAGGAGTGTTTTACTGACAGTGGTACTAAGACCCAGATTTAAGTCTCTATAGACAACAAGTCCCTGATCAGGCCTTGTAGAACTTAAATCAGAACTCCCTCAATATACCATTGGGAGAGAGACTGCTATCAGGATTGGGAGAGAGACTGCTATCAGGATTGGGAGAGAGACTGCTATCGGGATTGGGAGAGAGACTGCTATCAGGATTGGGAGAGAGACTGCTATCAGGATTGGGAGAGAGATTGGAACAAAATAACCGAAAGCCAAAGCAGATTAGAATGTTACCGGGCCCTAAAAAGAGAATATAAACTGGCAGACTACCTCACGACCATCAGAGACACAAAACACAGACAGACCCTCACCAGGTACAGACTAAGCGACCACCAACTGGAAATTGAAAAAGGCAGATACAAGAAATCCTGGCAGCCTAGAGAGAATAGAATATGCGATCAATGTCTGGCCGGCGAGGTTGAAACAGAGATGCATTTCCTCCTAAAATGCGAAAAATTCAACACATCAAGAAACATATTATTCAACAAGCTAAGCCAAACAACCCCAGATTTCAAGGAATTGGATGACCTGTCAAAAGTGAGATTAGTCCTAGGAGAAGGAGACAGACCATACCGAGGGGCCAAATATGTAACAACATGTCACAACCTGAGGACTGTTTAAAATTAAGACTGTTTAAAATTAATATTGAACGTACCAAATGAAGTACAAAGACTGTTTAAAATTAATATTGTTTAAAAGCAACATTGTATGTACCCAACAAATGTCAAATCGATTGACACCTACAGAATGTTGGAAAACTGTACCTTTTTGCTATGTAAGCTTTGGCAATATGGTTCTCTGTAAACTTTCATGCCAATAAAGCATTTGAACTGAACTGAACTGAACTGACTGCTATCAGGATTGGGAGAGAGACTGCTATCAGGATTGGGAGAGAGACTGCTATCAGGATTGGGAGAGAGACTGCTATCAGGATTGGGAGAGAGACTGCTATCAGGATTGGGAGAGACTGCTATCAGGATTGGGAGAGAGACTGCTATCAGGAGGGGAGAGAGACTGCTATCAGGATTGGGAGAGAGACTGCTATCAGGATTGGGAGAGAGACTGCAATCAGCATTGGGAGAGAGACTGCTATCAGGGTTGGGAGAGAGACTGCACTCAGGATTGGGAGAGAGACTGCTATCAGGATTGGGAGAGAGACTGCTAACAGGATTGGGAGAGAGACTGCTAACAGGATTGGGAGAGAGACTGCTATCAGGATTGGGAGAGAGACTGCTATCAGGATTGGGAGAGAGACTGCTATCAGGATTGGGAGAGAGGCTGCTATCAGGATTGGGAGAGAGACTGCTATCGGGATTGGGAGAGAGACTGCTATCAGGATTGGGATAGAGACTGCTATCAGGATTGGGAGAGAGACTGCAATTAGGATTGGGAGAGGGACTGCTATCAGGATTGGGAGAGAGACTGCTATCAGGATTGGGAGAGAGACGGCTTTCGGGATTGGGGGAGAGACTGCTATCACGATTGGGAGAGAGACTGCAATCAGAATTGGGAGAGAGACTGCTATCAGGATTGGGAGAGAGACTGCTATCAGGATTGGGAGAGAGACGGCTTTCGGGATTGGGGGAGAGACTGCTATCACGATTGGGAGAGAGACTGCTATCAGGAGGGGAGAGAGACTGCAATCAGGATTGGGAGAGACTGCTATCAGGATTGGGAGAGAGACTGCCAGCAGGATTGGGAGAGTGATTGCTATCAGGATTGGGAGAGAGACTGCTATCAGCATTGGGAGAGAGACTGCTATCAGGATTGGGAGAGAGACTGCTATCAGGATTGCAAGAGAGACTGCAATCAGGATTGGGAGAGAGACTGCTATCAGGAGGGGAGAGAGATTGCTCTCAGGATTGGGAGAGAGACTGATATCAGGATTGGGAGAGTATCTGCAATCAGCATTGGGAGAGAGACTGCTATCAGGAGGGGAGAGAGACTGCAATCAGCATTGGGAGAGAGACTGCTATCAGGATTGGGAGAGAGACTGCAATCAGGATTGGGAGAGAGACTGCTATCAGGAGAGGAGAGAGACTGCTATCAGGAG
This sequence comes from Somniosus microcephalus, assembly GCF_052327205.1. Lineage (NCBI taxonomy): Eukaryota > Metazoa > Chordata > Chondrichthyes > Squaliformes > Somniosidae > Somniosus > Somniosus microcephalus. The sequence continues at coordinate 35,397,574 of NC_140997.1, forward strand.
GGGAGAGAGACTGCAATCAGCATTGGGAGAGAGACTGCTATCGGGATTGGGAGAGAGACTGCTATCAGGATTGGGAGAGAGACTGCTATCAGGATTGGGAGAGAGACTGCTATCGGGATTGGGAGAGAGACTGCTATCAGGATTGGGAGAGAGACTGCTATCAGGATTGGGAGAGAGACTGCTATCAGGATTGGGAGAGAGACTGCTATCAGGATTGGGAGAGAGACTGCTATCAGGATTGGGGAGAGACTGCTTTCAGGATTGGGAGAGACTGCTATCAGGATTGGGAGAGAGACTGCTATCAGGAGGGGAGAGAGACTGCTATCAGGATTGGGAGAGAGACTGCTATCAGGATTGGGAGAGAGACTGCAATCAGCATTGGGAGAGAGACTGCTATCAGGATTGGGAGAGAGACTGCACTCAGGATTGGGAGAGAGCCTGCTATCAGGATTGGGAGAGAGACTGCACTCAGGATTGGGAGAGAGACTGCTATCAGGATTGGGAGAGAGACTGCTAACAGGATTGGGAGAGAGACTGCTAACAGGATTGGGAGAGAGACTGCTATCAGGATTGGGAGAGAGACTGCTATCAGGATTGGGAGAGAGACTGCTATCAGGATTGGGAGAGAGGCTGCTATCGGGATTGGGAGAGAGACTGCTATCGGGATTGGGAGAGAGACTGCACTCAGGATTGGGAGAGAGACTGCTATCAGGATTGGGAGAGAGACTGCTATCAGGATTGGGAGAGAGACTGCACTCAGGATTGGGAGAGAGACTGCTATCAGGATTGGGAGAGAGACTGCTATCAGGATTGGGAGAGAGACTGCTATCGGGAGGGGAGAGAGACTGCTATCAGGATTGGGAGAGAGACTGCTATCAGGATTGGGAGAGAGACTGCTATCAGGATTGGGAGAGAGACTGCTATCGGGAGGGGAGAGAGACTTCTATCAGGATTGGGAGAAAGACTGCTAACAGGAGGGGAGCGAACCCGTCATTGGGAGTGGAAAGAGCCTGAGATAGGGAAGGGAAAGAGCCTGTGATCGAGAGGGAGGGGGACGAGGCCGTGATCGGGAGGGCTGTGGGCATGTGCGGGCGATGGGAGCTAGTGGAGGCTGAAGGCTTCCTTGAGGTGCTGTGGGGAGCTCTCCTGGTCCTCCTGGCCCACAAGCAGTGCTGAAAAAGGCACTTACTTTGTGGAGCAGGCTGCTCCCGCCTCTCTTACACTTTCGGGTTTCCCATCCCCTGGGAATCCCGTGCAGCAGCGGTTACCTTCAAATCAGGTTTCAAATTACACTGCAGGAGCACAACTTGAATATGTTAATTAAGTGTCCATGGCGGGACACTCCGCTGATGCGAAATCCGCCGCCAGTATTTAACTCTTAAATCCCCCTGTACCCTCTCCCATAATTCGTTGGAGGTTAATATCGAGGCCAAAGAATCTTATGGCAGAGAAGAAGGCCATTCGGCACATCATGCCTATGCCTGTGCTGGCTCTTTGAAAGAGCTATCCCATTATTCCCACTCCTCTGTTCTTTCCTCTTAGCCCTGCAATTTTCAACCCTTCAAGTATTTATCCAATTCCCTTTTGATAATTACTATTGAATCTGCTTCCACTACCTCTTCAGGCAATGCATAATAACCCACTGCATAAAAATATTTCTCCTCATCTCACCTCTGATTCTTATCCAATGACCTTAAACCTGTGTCCTCTGATTACCAACCCTACAGCCAGTGGAAACAGTTTCTCCTTATTTACGCTATCAAAACCATCATGATTTTGAATGCCTCTGTTAAATCTCCCCTTAACTTCTCTGCTCTAAGGAGAACAACTCCAACTTCTCCAGTCTCTCCACATAACTGAAATCCCTCAACACTGGCACCATTCCAGTAAATCTCCTCTGCACCCTGTCCAAGGCCTTGACATCCTTCCTAAAGTGTAGTGCCCAGCACTGGAGACAATACTCTAGCTGAGGCCTAACCAATGATTTATAAAGATTTAGCATGACTTCCTTGCTTTTGTACTCTTTGGGCTGGATTTTATCAATGGAGGCGAGTAGGAGGCGGGACTCCCACTTTCGGGGTTGTAGTCTCGCCTCCATCAAGTTGTGGCCAACCCACGTGATTTCCCCTTGATTGACCTTGTTGAGCCCACCTAGCGGGCTCAGCAGGCCAATTAAGGGCCACATGGCAACAGGTGACTTCACAGATTGACATTTCATCTGTCAAAAGCTTTTGACAGATGAAATATCAGCGTTTGACAGCTCTTTGAAACTGTCAAACACTGACAATCTGTAATCTAAGTTAATTCCTTCCTCTCAGGCTGATTTAGAGATCTCTCCAGAACAGAAAGCAGAGGCTGCAGCTTTTGACAGCTCGCAGCCATTCTGCTTTCAGTGCCGGTGGGAGGAGGGACTCCCGATACCTGAAGGAAGGAAGCCTGCATTAGTAAGTAAAGGTAAGTCAAACTTATTTAAACACTTTACACACACCAAACACACTTACCTCTGCATTCATGCACCCATCACTCACCTGAACACCAGACATCTCGAACCCTCCAAGCCCTTCAGCCCGACGGTCCGCCTCACTAACTTGGCGTGGTTTGGAGTCGTCGGGCAGCCCACACTTCAGGGATAAAAATAGGGATTAGGCTAAAAACTGTTAACAGGCAGTTAATTGGCACTAATCCCCTTCCCGCTTCGGGGAGGCGGCTCCCAGCACAGGTCGGGTACCCGCCTCCTGGGGAATGGGCATGGAGGCAGGTTGGGGGCGGGATGGGTTCGTGCCCCCCGATTTCGCGATTTTAACACCCCACACACCTCCATTCCCGCCTCCACGGCCCTGGGAAATTCTAGCCTTATACCTCTAATTATAAAGCCCATGATCCAATACGCTTTTTTAACAGCCATAGCAACATGTTCTGCCACCTTCAAAGATTTCTGTACGCAAAACCACAGGTTTCTGTTCCTGAACCCCCTTTAAAATTGTACCATTTCGTTTATATTGTCTCTCCTGATACTTCTTTCCAAAACACATCACTTCACACTTCATTTTATCCGCCATGTGTCTGCTCATTTCACCAGTCTGACTGTTTAGCTGAAGTCTGCTACTATCCTCCTCCTACTTTTCCGAGATTCGTGTCATCTAAAAACTTTGAAATTATTACCTGTATTCCCAAGTCCAGGGCATTAATATATATCATATTTCTCAGTCCAATTTAATTGATAATGAACCAATGTCTGTCTAAAGATTACCAGGTTAACTTATAAAGAAATTACAAATACATAATACATGTGTTAAATGCTTTGTGCATTTTGCTGGATCACTTTAAAATATTCAGCAATTAAAATGTAAAGAAGACTGGTTTTATGATGTGATACAATGAAAACTTTGCATAATTTGAAAGCTGACTTAGATAGTTAACATTTATTAAAGCTTTAGCTTGTCAAGAAAAATAACGAACCTTTTTGGGATATTAGGGGTACAGAGATGGGGAGTGTAGCCTATCTGAAGACCTCAGGTTTTTGGTGTGTCAGTGTATCTGTAGGTTTAAAAGGTGTGGGACAGTGGATATCAGGTTTGAAGTGATGAACACGCACTTTATACTTTAAGGCATGTCGTTCATACTGCACATAACCAAGTCTGCGAGTGCATGGGCAGAGCAAATTCAATTATCAATCATGTTCACATTGTGCCAGCTTGGCACCATTTCAGCACCATGTTTCCCTACTTACAAACCAGTTTTAACTGCAGACTTTAGTTAAACACATCAAGAAATTTACTGTGCAAGTTCATTACACTCACAGCAAATGTTAGGAGCCAGATCCAATAATCATTCACTGTGCCACTATTATGCGCAAGTATTGCATAGAAGCCTCCATATTGTCACCATCCTCAACAGCTTTTCATTGAGCTGGGCTGTTTCACAATCTTATTTCAAAATTACACTTTGTTCATTCCCTTGCAAAAAATATATTTTTAATGAAATAGCAGCAATGTTAATGCATATTTTCCAAAAAGCGACAGTTACAGAGGCCTCAACGTGTAACAGTAGACTACCACGTTTATTCCAACAAAAATATTACTCTTTATTTTTACCCAACAGTGGAGTCAATAACCCCATTTCCTTAAACCTCTTGGACATCTTAATTTTAGAGTGATGCTTTACCGGGCCTTGTGCAGAATAAATCAAATAAAATTCATATTGATGTTTCATTAAAATAATATAGATTAAACAAATTTAATCATACTACATAATACAGAGAATGTGATATATTTAAATTGAATTTTGAGTTTTTACAGGGAAGGAATTTATTATTCCTTATAGTGTGAGACTGACAGGGGTGTAGTGTTAGGCAGAAGGGGGAGTACCTCTGATTGGGAGTATACCGCATCCCTTGGATGGTCCGCAGTCTTTGGTTCTCTCTGCTTATGCAACTCTTACCTTTGGCTTCAAGCACTCACTTGTGCCTGGCGGAGGCAACACCCCAGGAAACTGCGTCAGCTCACAACCTAAACTAGGTGAGGGTATCCTGGGTGATAGAGAGACACCCATCTCTGCAGTGCACGAGGACTGGTCTGGTGAATTAGGCGGACTGGGCAGATATGCTAACTACTCCAGCTCAGAAGATATAGTAGAAAGACTATGTTGAAAGCTTTGGTGTGGGTGCATCAGATACTTCAGGCCATCCGCTGCAGCTCTCCCTATCTCCAGATGCCTCGACTTCATCTTGCTACAGGATTCAGATGTGGGGTAGAAGCAAAATTGCAGCAAACCCTGTGCAAATTCCGCTCACTGAAATCAATCTCACGTGCAAATGCCATTTTTCTCATATTTCTGTTCTTTTTGCCGCAGTTTCCTGGCCGCCACCAAGCACAAGTGAGTACTTGAAGACAAATGTGTTGGCTTTGCTATCAAGTCCAGTCTTGCAGACAAACTTGAGAAATTTCCCAAAGGTATCATTGACTGCCTAATGGTACTAAAATTGCCACTTGTTGAGAAATGTCATGCCACAATCATCAGCACCTATGCACTAACCATGACCAACACAGACAAAACCAAAAACACGTATAATGAAGATCTTGACAACGCTATCTCTCAGGTACATAAGAGTTATAAACTCATCATCCTCGGCAACTTCAATGCTTACGTTGGATCAGACCATCAAACCAGGTGGGACATTATTGGCAAACACGGCATTGGAAATGACAACAACAATGGCCTTCTGCTACTAAGGCAATGTGCTGAACTCAGCCTTACCATTACCAACACCATCTTCTGGTTACCAAATAAGAGCAAGACATCTTGGATAAGCTCTCGTTCCAAACACTGGCATCTGGTTAATTGCATCTTAGTCAGGAATAATGGAAAGTGAAATGGTTTTATCTGTGATAATCACTGGAGAATCTCGTTAATAATCATTATTGGAAAGACCCTTGCAAGATTGATGCTTAATCATTTTATTCAACACATTGCTGAAAAAAATCCTACCAGACAGTTAATGTGAGTTCAGAAAGGGAAGAGGCACAACTGATATTGGGCCAGAACTTGCGGACGGTATGACGGCGAACTCTCAGAGTATGCCATCATTCCGCCTTTGAAATGGACAGCAAGTTTGAAGCACGTGCGCTAAATCCCGAACTTGACAGATGATCCGCACCGACATTGAAATCCTAGTTGCTGCCGCAGAGTTGGGCTAATTGCTCACCAACTGCCCAGCAATTACGTGTGAAAATTTTATGGCTGGTGCAAATGTGGTTCATAGCGTAAAGGGATACCTCCTGACAAGATAATTAAGAAATTGCACTCCGTTAATTAAAAAGGAAGGTTAAACAGTAATACGAAGTGGTGAAAATAGCTTTCCAATTTGTACATGAAAGAGATAAATGATTTGCTTAGACGATTCTGAAATGCATATTATGGAAGATTGAGCATAGTTCCCAGAGACTATAGGAATTCCAATGTGTATAAGAAAGCCGCACTTCAAATTTACTTTGCAGAGAGAAAACGTCTCCAGCTCTACTTGCAGCAGGTCTGGGGTCAGTCCTCTCTGAATGGAAGCATTCTAACTGGAGAACACTTGGTTGTGGGCAGCCCAGAAGGGTAGTGGTGATTTGCAATCTAAATTATTGGAAATGTAACTTGCTCTAAATCAATACTTTTTTAAAAAGCAAATAGCACCACCAATTTGAGCTATCCATACTTTTTTTTGAAACACCCCGATCCCAAAATCACAAATTTAAATTATATTTTTGAAGTACTGTAGTTTAAATGGAGAACAGCCCTACGATCTCTAATAGTATGAACGAGAGACCTTCCATTTGCTGATTGAAGCACCGACCCACGTGGTCACAGGTACGCTTAAGCACACGGTGCGCCCTTGGGATCCATGGCCCGCTACGCTGCCCTCTACTCTGCAGCGTCTGACAGCAACTTCTCGGATGAGGGTTTCCAGCAGGTAAGTGCACATTCGGTTCAGATGCTGGCAGAGTAATCCTTTGTTCCGGCGCCTGTGAAGGAATAAGCAATATACCTATTCAGAAAAATATACCATTCTATTAAAAAAATCTGACTTTTTTAAAACATGACAAACTGGCCTTGAAAATCTAAAAATCTAACAATGGAGAAGCTGTAAACAACATACAAGCTATTGAGATAAGATAAGTTGTTGACACTGAAAAAATAGCCTTATTGAAACAGGAGGTTGGAGGTTCCTGAAAGTCTGAAGCCTTGGACAGAACACAATGGTATACCCTGTTAAGATGTTTTAAAGTACACTTTGTAAACAAACACAGAAAATTAAGAAACATATGCCTTCGTGGGAATGACATCAAGTGGGGGAGGCACCAGCCGTCACATTGTTTTTGTGTTGAACTTGGAACACCTAGGAGACATGAGTCTGTGTTGCAACCAGTTGAGGTAACTAAGAAGACAATGGTGCACCCGGTTGAGATGTTTTTAATTTACACGTCATAAAAAGACACAAATAGAAGACTTTGGTAAGAATGACATCAAATAGATGCACCTGCTGCACACCGTTTTTTATGATAAGCTTTGAACACCTAAGGGTAGAGACATAATTCTTATTGCTACCAGCTGAACTAACTATAAAAATAGCAGGCGTCAGCAGAAAAATGACTAGAGATAATTAGCTTACATCAGCAGAAAACTTCAAAGGTAATACCACTGAGAAAGGGTATAAAAATTGAACTTTCAAATGGGAAGACAGATTCGCTTGAAGGGGCAAAGCAATTCTCGGCTTCAGCGGCAAGCTCTGTAAGTCTACAACCCTTTGAGTTTCGGGGATCAACAGTATTGTATTTGATTTTGGTGGATATCCTGGAATAAGATTAAGAAATGTAAAAATGTAACGAAGTTAAGATTTGTATGGTTCTCAAAATTCCCACATTCCCCCAAGGTTATTAATAAAAGGGACCCTGTATGGGCAATTTAACAAGGGTACCCAAAAGATGGCGTCCGCACCTTGTGACCAAAAGCCTGTAAGATTTTACAAGCTTGGACTCTGCAGCACAGAACAGGCAGCTTTGGGAAATCGAAACTTAAAATGCATTTCTGTGAAAAGGACTTTTGTGTTTGAAGGGCCAGACAGCTAGGCAAACATTGGATATGCATTACGTCAGATCAAAACAGATCAACCCAGTTAGGCCTAAGCATAAGGCCATTAGTTTGTCCACATAAATAATCAGAAACAGCTTAAGGAAGCCATCAAGGCTGCACAGGCCGATTAAAATGCATTAATGACAATACAGCCCGGACATCGGGCCATCAGGTGCGATAAACGGCCATCTAAAACCAGTTAACTTAGATTGGTATAATCATTTAAAACAGCCCGCCAAAAGTTAAACAATGGACTGACCTGATTTGGCGCGCAGATAAGGAGTTGAAGAAACGGGTGTATTTGTAGGCCCTCAGTAGCAACGGCGCTCTCTTGCTCCCCGCTCTTGACTCTGACCTCTTGTCTGGTCTTGGGCTGCTGCCGCCCATACTTGTGCCCTGGCCTCGTGGCGGGTTCTCTTCTCGCTCCCCGCATTAAGTTGCAACCAAGGACATCCATACCAAGCGCGGGAGGGGAACGAGACCCGAGTCCAAAGTCATACAGGACACATGGGCCACGAAACGAAACGAGACGAAGAAAAAGGTAAAGACCCAACAAGAGCAGAGAAGGGCAGCAGAAGATGCATTGATAAAGACCGAGCGCCTAGTTATAAGCTGGCGCTTGGGGAAGAAAATATATTATATGGACAGTGAGAATAAGTTGGCTAGTTAAACACTGCGATTAAGCTGGCGTTAAACGCAGGTGTCCACGCCATAACGAATATACTGGCGTTCCAAGAATGGGTAGAAAAATCTAAGCAGTGAAGACTGCCAACCGTCCCACAAACGCAACATTACCACCGAGGGAGAAGAAGAAGAGAACCCATCGCGATGAGATGACGACGGTAGCTGAGGAGAAGAAAGGTGTGTCGCAGCAACAGCTCCAGCACTGCGCCCTGAGACCACGTGGCGATGGAGTACCCCAAAGGACAGAAGCCCAAACCTCAAAACTTGCAACTGTTAAAGCAACAGGCTAGGATTGGTGAGCATGAATTCCTGGCCCCTCATAGCTTAATCTAGTTAGGTATAGGGGTGGGATAAGGATAAAGGGGATTGTTAATGTAATTGTTTTCCCTCGATGTGCCGTGTGTTCCCCATTGCCTGTATAAGTATAATTATTGTTCATGCCTGTAATTTTTATCAGTAATTTCTCATAAGACTGTGTCTCATTTCTGTTTTAATAAAATCTTGGTTTTCTTACACCAAACCACTTGTCTACTCGATTTTCTGTATCGCCGCCTGTACCTAAGTCCGGTGTCTAGAACCCAGGGGTGTGGGAGCGATTCAAACCGCTCACAGGCAGTCAGGGGCATAACTGACTGGGCGCTCGTGCCACACGCCACCCCCTACAGAAAATGGCGACCGCGGCGGCACACCGGCAGCAGGGTTGCGATATAGTAGACAACGGTTCGGATGAGCAAACCACGATGGAGGAAAGGATTTCTGATTATGTGTTTAGCAAGGTGAATATCACTAAGAAGTGGATCACCACTCTGTTAAGGGCTGGGCGTCCAGTAGATGCAGCAGCTAAGTGGACAGAGGGAAAGGAACACAAAAAATCCTTAGAGAAGGCAGTCTGGCTGATGTGTTTCAAAAAGCAGGTCTAGCTTTTGGACAGGCTCATTGCAGCACAGGCAGCTGAGTTAAAGGATTCAGCCCTGGAGATCCAGGATAAGGCTCTAGCAGGGGAAAAGTTATTGGTAGCATTGCAGGCCTTGAATCAGGAGAGAGTGTATTTAATGGGAGAACACAAGGCCCAGTTGGAATACCTACGGTGCCAAGTCACCGAAGCCAAGGGAAATTAGTTAAGGTTGCAGGAAAAGAACGCCCGCTTGGCAAGGCAAGTTAGGGAACAGGAAGTGAAAGTGCAGGAGGTAAAGGCAGCTTATAAGCTAGCGAGCGAATCGGGGTTTGAGGAGGCAGACCACGGCCCCTGCAAAGAGCGGATAGAAAATCTGAGCCTGGCCCTCAGGAAGGCAAAAGGCATGGTGTGCCTCATAAGCCCAAAGGCAGGTCAGGCGGATTTTATGGGGAACGAGGGGAGGACAGTTCCAACTTCACCGGTAGTGCCCAGGGACGAACCGGTTGAGGGACAGGAGATCTCACGACCACCACCCGTAGCGCCGAGTTTCAGCGAGGTTTGGCAGCAAGGGGGGGTGGAGCCAGAGGTGGGAGCGGAGGTGGAAAAACCCCCACCCGAGAGGTCGGAGCCGGGACCGATATGCCCAGCAAGGCATCGGAGGTTCGGCCCACCCGTCAATGGCGACGATGAGGGACCCCTCCAAAACCAGTTCGTATTACCATATAGCACTCAACAGCTTAGGGCGATGGTCAATCACATCCCAAAGCTCTCCGAAAAGGGAGACCCCTCGATCCACTTCAGGGACATAGAGCAGGCAGCCAGCATCAATGACTGTGATGGCGCTGAGCAGGCCAAGATGCTGCTATTCTCCCTGGAGAGTAGTCTCCTCCAAGCCCTCTCTGACGAGTGTAAGAGGGGGCAGAGCGGGTATCAGGAGCTCAGGGATGCAGTTCTGGAGGCCATGGAGATGAATGAGGGAAGTCCTTTCTCCCGTGTGGAGAAGATGTTCCAGCTCGCAGGGGAAACCCCGCAGGCTTTCATGGACCGGTTATGGCCGGTGTACCGGAGGGCCTGTCCAGGGGCGCCGAACCGGGGGTTCCTGAACTGGGATCCCCTGGCCCATTGGCTCCATTGCCTGGTGGCGAACAGCTTGCCACAGGTCCGGGCCAAGGCAGAAGTCTGGTTCAACCCCAAGTATCCCCAGACCACCGAGCTTACGGTGATCAGACAGTTGACTCTAGCCTATAAAAACGGTAGGGGAACCGATGCACACCCACCTAAGGGGAAGGTGCATGAGGTAAAACCTGGACCGGGTAGGAAAGAGTGGCACCAGGAAGGGAATAACCCCCCCAACACAAAGACGAATTGTTACGGGTGCGGGAAGGATGGTCACTGGCGGAAGGAGTGCAAAAAGCCTTGGAAAGATAACAAGGGAAAGAATTCCACAGCCCCAGCCCAAAGGGCGGGGGCAGGAATCCCTCCCACAGAGGTCGAGTCACTTTTGGACACCATGAGGTCCTTATTGACTGGCCAGGGGAGAGTAGCAGCCGTTACCAGTGCTCTGACCCCGTCGGCCCCGTCCAACCCACAGCCGTGAGTAGAGCCAGCGCAGCCTGTTTACCTGTGTTCTCTCCGGTATGATGAATGGAAAAGACCCCTCTTGGAGATGGAGGTAGAAAAGGTGACGGGGACCTATCGTTGGACACGGGGGCATCATGCACCGTGGTCTACTCAGCTAACCCCACCACCTCGCCTCTATCTAACGGGGTCCCATACAGTCTGTCGGGGTTCACAGGCAAAGAACAGGCTGGCTTGTTTTCCATCCCGCTCGCCATTTGGTTAGGACCGCTCCGCTCCAAGTGGACCTGTGCCCTGATGAAATGGGAAGTGGAGGGTGGAAGAGGAGTCCTGGGAGCCGACTTTATTGCAGGCCACGGGATCCTAGTAGATTTGAGAAATCAATGCCTATGGGGGGCAGGTAAAGTAAAGAATGGTGAGGTAAGGTAATCCCGGGAAAGGAAGAGATGGGGACCCTATGCACCATGAAGCCCAAAGAGGGTTATAACCTTGAGCTTATGGTCAGTAACACCCCACAGGAATTCCAGGCATTTGTGCAGGCCCACCGAGCCACATTTGCCACACACAAACACGACTGCGGGAGGGTCAACGGGTTTGAGGTCAGCGTAGATGGGGACCCCGTGGCCCGACCACAGAAACAGTATAACTTCCCCAGGGAAGCGGAGACAGACATGGAAGCAGCCATGTCCTCGTTAGTACAGCAGGGAGTTCTGAGGCCGATAGCCACCCACATAAACACTCCATTGTGGCCGGTTAGAAAGCCGGACAATTCCTGGAGGGCCACGGTGGACTATCGGGTGCTCAACAGTAACATCCCAGCCTGTGCACCCATAGTAGCAGCAGTTGCCGACCTGATAGGAAGTATCCCAGCATCCGCGACCACTTTCACGGTGCTGGACATTTCCAATGGGTTTTGGTCCATCCCTTTAAGGAGGGAGGATCAGTACAAGTTTGCCTTTACGTTTAAAGGGCAACAGTACACATGGAACTGCTTGCCGCAGGGCTTCCAAACAGCCCCAGCATTTTCCATCAGTGCATGGCAAACAGCTTAAAGGATTTTAGCCAGCCCAGACAGTTGGTCCAATATGTGGATGACCTGCTCCTGTTCACTGATTTGAAAGAGGAGCATGGCCCACTATTGGCCGAACTGCTGGAGCTGCTTGGGCAAAAGGGTTTTAAGGTAAACCCAAAGAAAGCGCAGATCGGCCAGCAGGAGGTAAAATTCCTGGGCCTGACCGTCCGCGCTGGAGAAAGGGCCATAGATAAGGCTAGGAGTGAAGCGGTACAAGAGTTACCGGTCCCCAACACAGTAACGAGTGTGAGGTCGTTCCTAGGGCTAACCGGGTACTGCAAAGACTTTATTGAGGACTATGCAGCCACAGCAGCCCCTCTGCTCCGACTCCTACACAAGGGAGTGGAGTGGCTTTGGGATGAGGGTTGCCAGGCAGCATTTGCCAGGCTCAAAAAGGACTTGCAGAACGCACCAGCTCTAGGGGCCATAGATGGGGGTAAGAGTTTTTTCTGGAGGAAGCAGCCAGCGGGGACAGCCTGAGTGCTGTGCTGCTCCAAGAGCGGCACGGCAGGCTGAGGCCGGTAGTCTACTCCTCCAGGATATTCACGGATGTGGAAAGGAGCTACTCCAACTGTGAGCGGCACCTTTTGGCCACACATTGGGCTGTGAAAAGATCGCTGACCTTCACAGGCACCTCTCCCATCACACTCCTCACCCATCACACACCCACCCAGATGCTTCTGGATGGGAGGATCAAGGATGGGACAGTGAGCAGTGCCCGCATTGCCCGCATTGCCCGCATTGCCCGCTGGACCTTGCTCCTCTCACAGATAGATCTTAAGGTAAAGAGTCTCTGCGAGCCAAAGCTTGCAGCCAACCTGGTATATCCTGGAACAGCCCACCGGTGTTCCATTGAAGGGGTTTGGGAAGTGAACATAGGTTTACGGGCCGGGATACATCCCACCGGCCGCAAGATCTATGTAGACGGTTCCAGCACGGTATCTGCTGGCGAGCGTCTCACGGGGTATGGAGTTTATGACCCAGCGGCAAACATTGCCCTGGCGATTAAGCTCCCCAGCACCATGAGCGCCCAGCAGGCTGAACTGTCCGTGGTAGTGTACGTCGTTACACACCCCGAAATCTTCCCCACCCCATACACGATTTGCTGGGACAGCATGTTTACGTGCAATTCGTGTACAGAGTACCTGGCCATTTGGTCCCGCCGCGGATACACCTCCGCCGACGGGAGACCCCTCACAGTAAAACCCCTGCCGGAGAAAATCCTGGCAGCAGTGGGGGAGGAAGGGGAGATTTTCATCCATAAGGTGAAAGCCCATTCCTCCACAGAACCCCGCAGTCAAGGCAACCAGCAGGCTGACATGCTCACCAAGGAGGGTGCCCGCGCAGGCACTTTCTGGGACCCGTATGGATCTAGACCCATGGCAGCAGTCAGAGGTAGGGACGGGACCCAAGGGAGTGCAGGGGTAGCTTTAGCCCTGGACCTTAAGACAGTCCAAGCCCAAGACCCCATCCTCAAAGTGGTCCTCAGTGCAGTGACTGAGGGAAAAAGGGTAGAGGGTCCGTACGGTACAGCAACCCTCACCGTGAAAGAGGGCATGCTGTTCCGCGGGAATAGTGGGTTGTGCCACAGCAGCATTGGAGGGAATTCCTTCAACTGGCCCATGAGGGTCCAGGAGTGGGACACCCCAGGCCTGAGACCACCTGGCAGCGGGTGGAACAGGCGGGATGGTGGCCAGGACTCAGGGAAGATGTCCATGAGTTCTGTGCAGGCTGTCTTGTGTGTGCTGCTAATAACCCTGACCCCCACAAAAGGAAGGTACCTATGGAACACATCAGGAGGGTGGAGGGACCATGGCAGTCGATACAGGTCGACTACATCGGGCGCCTGCCCACCGCCCAGGGAGGCTATAAGTACTGCCTAGTCCTGGTGGATGTGTTCACAAAATGGGTAGAGGCCTTCCCCTGCAGAACAGCCACAGCTCTGGGTCCAGCCAGGATCCTGGTCCGGGAAGTGTTCTCGCGGTGGGGGCTACCACAGTATGTGGAGTCCGACCAAGGGAGTCACTTCACCGGACAGGTGATGCAGAATACCCTTATGCTGCTAGGCATCGAGGGGAAATGGCACGTGGCCCACAACCCGCAGTCATCAGGGATTGTGGAAAGAATGAATAGGACCCTAAAGGAAAGGTTGAGGAAGGAGACGGTGGACTCGCCCCGTAAATGAGCCGAGGTCCTACCATTGGTTCTGATGGGGATCCAGGCCAGCCAGTCGAAAAGCACGGGGTACTCCCTGTACGAGCTGATGACTGGCAGGGTTATGCGGACCCCCACCCATGTACTAGCCCCGGTGCTCACGGAGGGTCAGCTCAGGGAGGTGAACTGGGACAGGTTCGCCCGAAACATCTTTGAGCACCTTAAACAGGTCCACGAGCAGGTGGCTGGGAACATGGGAAGGCAGCATTGGAGTAACCGATTGCTGCTCAAACCCCGTAAGCACCACGAGTGGGAGGTAGGAGATCAGGTCATGGTGAGGAACTATACCCGAGTAGGAAGTTTGGAACCATTGTACATGGGGCCCTACAGCATTGTAAACAAAGCCAGCCCCATGGCATACGCCGTTAAGATGCCCCGGCGTACCAAATGGTTTCATATCAACCAGTGCAAACTGTTTAAACCTGAAAGGGAAAAACAGCCAGTTGGGGTAAGGTCTGAGGATAAAAATCCTCAGCCTGCAGCAGGAGCAAGTTCACAGACTGCACAGGCAGGCGCTGTGGCTTGCTTAAAGGGAGGGGCTATCCCGCCCATCGATTGGGACACTCCCCCACTCTTCTGGGTTCCAGACGAGGAGGGACCTGAGGATGAAGACCCTGCCCATAACCCAGGTGCAGAGGAAGAGGGACCTGAGGGCGAAGACCCTGCCCCAGACCCAGTTTTGGGACCTGAGGGCGGGGACTCTCAGCCTACAGTAACAGGCTGCGAAGAGTTACCTGCCCCTAGCCCAGGTTCGGGAGAGGTCAAGCCTAAGGAAGAAGATCCCCGGCCAGCGGCAGTGGATAGCCCACAGGCCACACCGGAGGGGACAGCGGTTCGGGTTAAAGGCCCATCGGCCAAAAAAGCCCCACCCGCCAAAGTCCCTAGAAGGTCCCCCCGGACGCCCCAGCCGAGAAAGCCATGGTCACCAGCTCCCCAGTTTAAAGGGACAGCCTCCTGAGTCAGGGGGAAGTCAAAGGACAGAGGTCCCCAGCTAGCCGCCATGGGCGGCGAGGGACCAACAGTGCAGGACGGTGCGGCCACACCAGAGGAAGCGGTGTGCCGCAGTCCAACCAGGAATTAGCCTGGCTGCCCGGAGATGGGCGGCGAATGTACATAGTTTAGGTATTGTTAAGGTTATTGTTAAGTTTAAGTATTTAGCTTAAGTTCGGGTGTTTTAGATTTTTTTTTAAAAGGCGGCGCGCATGGACGCAGCGGCTTTGTCTCTCCCAAGACTGAGCATTTTCACCCTCTTTCTGAGTCTCTTCTGGACTCTGCTGATACGGGAATTGAGGGCAGACCTACTGTACAGCCGGCAGACGCTCCTCGATATCGGGGCCGACTGCGTGCGGCTCACACTCGGTGCCGTCGATCTGCCTCCCGACATCGCCCGATCCCCGGGACCAGCGTGGCGTCCTTCCCCAGCCGGAGGTCGCCGCAGACCGCGCAGAGAATGCAAGCAGAAGCGGGGCAAGAGGGCCGGAATCCAAAATAGGCTGAAGAGGGCCCCACACAAACCCTCCCTCCCAAGTATTTTCCTGGCCAACATCAGGTCACTGGAAAATAAAATGGATGAGATCAAACTTGATCTCTCCTCACAGAAAATGACAAAGGAATGCTGTGCCATGATCTTCACAGAGACCTGGTTGAACAACGGCATCCCTGACACCACCATCCAGCTAGAAGGACGCACGGTCTTCCGCGCCGACAGAACTGCAGACTCCGGTAAGAGCAAGGGAGGCGCTTTGTGCATTTACACTAACAATGCCTGGTGCACTAACACGGACATAATCAATAGATCCTGTTCGGCTGATTTGGAATTCCTCATGGTAAGGCGCAGACCCTTCTACCTGCCTCGGGAATTCACGGCTGTTATCATCACTGCGGTCTACATCCCACCACACGCTAATGCCAAACTAGCACTGAAGGACCTCTACAGGGCCATCAGCGAACAACAAACTGCGCACCCAGACGGAGCTTTTATCGTCGCGGGGGACTTCAATCACATAAACCTAAAATCTGTACTCCCGAAATTCCACCAGAATGTTTCCTGCCCCACAAGAGAGGAGAACACACTGGATCAAGTCTACACGAGCATTGTAGATGCTTATAAGGCCATTCCCTGCCCCCACCTTGGGAAGTCTGACCACCTCTCCCTGTTTCTAGCCCCGGCATACAAACCGCTCATCAAAAGAGTGAAATCATCAGTGAGATCAGTGAAAGTATGGCCAGAGGGGGCAGTCTCGGAGCTTCAGGATTGCTTCGAACGCACTGATTGGAGCATGTTTGCCCATAAAGACATCAAGGAATACGCATCCACAGTGCTATTCTACATTAACAGTTGCGTTGAGGTCATCACGACCCATAAAAATATCAGGACATACCCCAACCAGAAACCCTGGATGAACGGGGAGGTCCGCTCACTGTTGAAAGCACGCGACGCAGCATTTAAATCTGGCGACGCGGCGGCTTACAGTGCAGCTAGGACCAACCTAAAAAAGGGTATCAGGACTGCCAAAAGGAAACAGACACTGCGGATAGAGGATCACTTCCACAACAACTCGGACCCCCGGCGCATGTGGCAAGGCATCCAGTCCATCACTGACTACAAGAGTAAAAACACCAGCCCCCCGGTCAGCGATTCCTCCCTTCCGGAGGAGCTTAACAACTTCTATGCTCGCTTTGACAGGGACAACAGGGAGCCGGCTACCAAAGCCTTGCCACCCCCGGAAGACCAGGTGCTCACTCTGTCGACCTCCGACGTAAGGGGTGTTCTACGCGGAGTGAACACACGTAAGGCTGCTGGACCTGATAGCATCCCTGGACGGGTACTCAAGGAATGTGCTGATCAGCTGGCTGATGTCTTCACCGCCATCTTCAATCTGTCATTGGCCCAGGCAGTAGTCCCTACATGCTTCAAGACCGCTACCATTATTCCTGTGCCAAAGCAAACGGCTGTGACGTGTCTGAACGACTATCGACCTGTCGCACTCACACCCATCATAATGAAGTGTTTCGAGAGACTGGTCCTGGCTCACATCAAAGCCAGTGTTCCCGCCTCTCTTGACCAACACCAGTTTGCCTATCGTGCAAACAGATCAACAGAGGATGCAATCACAACTGCTCTACACTCGGCACTGAATCACTTAGACGGTAAAGAGACCTACATCAGAATGCTGTTCATAGACTACAGCTCAGCATTCAACACTATCGTCCCCAACAAGCTGGCCACCAAACTCCACACCCTTGGCCTGAACACTTCCCTCTGCAACTGGGCCCTGGACTTCCTAACAAACAGACCCCAGTCTGTCAAATTAGGTAACCACACCTCCCCCCCCCGACCCTGAACACGGGGGCCGCACAAGGATGTGTGCTGAGCCCCCTCCTCTACTCCCTCTTCACCCACGACTGGGTGGCTGTTCATGGTTCCAACACCATCATCAAGTTTGCGGATGATACTACGGTGGTAGGCCAGATCACCAACAATGATGAGTCAGCCTACAGGGAGGAGGTCCAGCATCTCGTGAAGTGGTGCCCTGATAAAAACCTGGCCCTCAACATCAAGAAAACCAAAGAAATCATTGTGGACTTCAGGAAGTCTAAAGGCGGAAGTCACACCCCCATCCACATCCATGGGGCTGTGGTGGAAAGGGTGGACAGCTTTAAGTTCCTCGGAGTCCACATCACGGAAGACCTCTCCTGGTCCCTCAATACCTCCTCTCTGGTGAAGAAGGCCCAGCAGCGCCTATATTTCCTAAGGAGGCTGAAGGGATGTAACCTGTCACCCTGTAACTTTTACCGCTGCACAATAGAGAGCATCCTGACGAATTGTATCACAGTATGGTATGGCAGCTATGACCGGAAAGCCCTGCAGCGGGTAGTCAAAACTGCCCAACGCATTACCGGCACCCGGCTACCGACCATAGAGCACATATACCAGAAACGCTGTTTACGGAGGTCACGGACCATCATCAAAGACCCTACCCACCCCAGCCACAGTCTGTTCGCCCTCCTGCCATCTGGGAGACACTACAGATGCATTCGCACCTGAACGACCAGATTTAGGAACAGCTTCTTTCCCAGGGCTGTCATCCTACTGAACTCCACAAATAAACTCTAAAGCCTGCACATCTGCCAATGCACTTTATTATGTTTATGTTTATGTTAATGTATTACAAGCCAAATGAATGTTGAATGTTTAAATGTCTTAATCTAAATGTACACTCTCGGGAGCCGCAAGCCTACATTTCATTGTACTGCACTTGTGCACTAACAATGACAATAAAGTTGATTATTATTATTATTATTATTTTTTAGCTTAAGTTAAGTAAGGTGCTGGGTAGTTTTAGATAAGTCATAATCTGCTAAGAGTGTGTATTTTGAGTCGAGGTCGCAAGACCCGACTATGCTTCACCCAAGCCAGAGAATCTCTTGGGGACCTGGCTGTATGTTTTTGTATCTGTTGCAGAAAGACTGTCGGGATGAAGGGGATCGTAATCCTACTCGCCCTGATGGGACTGAGCCTGGGAAAGAGGGGCGACATAGAAGACTCCCACATCTACTGGTGCTCGGGAGATAGAGCACCTATAGCGACCGACGGAAGCGGTGAACGGGATGCAGAGGAGGCCGCCGTCTACGTCCACGAGGGAAGGTGGCCAGGATGGCTGGGGTCCAATTCATCTCAGTACTCCAGCCAAACCAGATTCACGTACGGGGAGGCCTCCCTCCTGTGCCCCAGGGTATGGGTTGTTACCGCAAGGGTCAGCGTCACCATAGGAAAACGTATATGTCTAACGTGCAAGGGACACATTCCTCTGGATAGGTGGTGGTGGCTCAGGAAGCTGAGCAAAGATATGAGAATCCCCGCAGTCGAGTGGGAACGGTTGGGGAACAATACCCACTGGACTATTACAGGGACTCATGGAGGATTAAGTGTGTGTTGGGACAAGTGGTGGGAACCGGATCAAGGGATTTACATCTGTATGTGGGGGTCAGAGAGGGTCTGCCCCGCAGGCATATCCATCATTTTCCATCGACAGTGGCTAGACACCGGGGAGGGGATGAAGTGGGATACCAGCCGGAAGGTGTGCGCAGTCCCATTCTCCCTGATCCCAGTCAATGCCACTGAGCTTGTAACCCGCCCTCGAAAGCCCCTGCCCACAGCGCCGGCAGTGAGGTTACCCAGGGAAGGGTGCCCCACCACCACCAAGGGACCAGGGAATGGGCTGGTACTAGTACCTACAGATCAGGTACTGTACCAGGGGGTACACTGCACGGAGTGGTGCCCCAACGGAACAGAGCAGCTATACCAGGCCCTATTGAAGGACATGTTTGGGAAATTTTGTGAGTTTGATTTCGCCAATGTCGACAAAACCGAACTGTACACCACACACCGCGAGTTTTTGGGTAATGCAGGGAAACAAAGAAGGGGAGTATGGAATGATGTTTTTACTGCGTTTAACACAGTCCTCTGTCATCAACAATCTGGATGACATAGAGCTACAGACCCAGATAAACGGTTTAAAAACACAGTTAAGGAAGATACTAATGGATGAGAACAAGGTAGTGGGCTCGGAGTTGAATGAGGCTCCCAACGTGTGTGTTAACGAGTTGATGTGGAACCTATACTTATATTTATATCTATATCCATCTTGTAGATTGTTTAGTATAGAAGGAGTGTTTTACTGACAGTGGTACTAAGACCCAGATTTAAGTCTCTATAGACAACAAGTCCCTGATCAGGCCTTGTAGAACTTAAATCAGAACTCCCTCAATATACCATTGGGAGAGAGACTGCTATCAGGATTGGGAGAGAGACTGCTATCAGGATTGGGAGAGAGACTGCTATCGGGATTGGGAGAGAGACTGCTATCAGGATTGGGAGAGAGACTGCTATCAGGATTGGGAGAGAGACTGCTATCAGGATTGGGAGAGAGACTGCTATCAGGATTGGGAGAGAGACTGCTATCAGGATTGGGAGAGAGACTGCTATCAGGATTGGGAGAGACTGCTATCAGGATTGGGAGAGAGACTGCTATCAGGAGGGGAGAGAGACTGCTATCAGGATTGGGAGAGAGACTGCTATCAGGATTGGGAGAGAAACTGCTATCAGGATTGGGAGAGAGACTGCAATCAGGATTGGGAGAGAGACTGCAATCAGAATTGGGAGAGAGACTGCTATCAGGATTGGGAGAGAGACTGCTATCAGGATTGGGAGAGAGACGGCTTTCGGGATTGGGGGAGAGACTGCTATCACGATTGGGAGAGAGACTGCTATCAGGAGGGGAGAGAGACTGCAATCAGGATTGGGAGAGACTGCTATCAGGATTGGGAGAGAGACTGCCAGCAGGATTGGGAGAGTGATTGCTATCAGGATTGGGAGAGAGACTGCTATCAGCATTGGGAGAGAGACTGCTATCAGCATTGGGAGAGAGACTGCTATCAGGATTGGGAGAGAGACTGCAATCAGGATTGGGAGAGAGACTGCTTTCGGGATTGGGAGAGAGACTGCTATCAGGATTGGGAGAGAGACTGCTATCAGGATTGGGAGAGAGACTGCTATCGGGATTGGGAGAGAGACTGCTATCAGGATTGGGAGAGAGACTGCTATCAGGATTGGGAGAGAGACTGCTATCAGGATTGGGAGAGAGACTGCTATCAGGATTGGGAGAGAGACTGCTATCAGGATTGGGAGAGAGACTGCTATCAGGATTGGGAGAGACTGCTATCAGGATTGGGAGAGAGACTGCTATCAGGAGGGGAGAGAGACTGCTATCAGGATTGGGAGAGAGACTGCTATCAGGATTGGGAGAGAGACTGCAATCAGCATTGGGAGAGAGACTGCTATCAGGATTGGGAGAGAGACTGCACTCAGGATTGGGAGAGAGACTGCTATCAGGATTGGGAGAGAGACTGCTAACAGGATTGGGAGAGAGACTGCTAACAGGATTGGGAGAGAGACTGCTATCAGGATTGGGAGAGAGACTGCTATCAGGATTGGGAGAGAGACTGCTATCAGGATTGGGAGAGAGGCTGCTATCAGGATTGGGAGAGAGACTGCTATCGGGATTGGGAAAGAGACTGCACTCAGGATTGGGAGGCAGACTGCTATCAGGATTGGGAGAGAGACTGCTATCAGGATTGGGAGAGAGACTGCTATCAGGATTGGGAGAGAGACTGCACTCAGGATTGGGAGAGAGACTGCTATCAGGATTGGGAGAGAGACTGCTATCAGGATTGGGAGAGAGACTGCTATCGGGAGGGGAGAGAGACTGCTATCCGGATTGGGAGAAAGACTGCTAACAGGAGGGGAGCGAACCCGTCATTGGGAGTGGAAAGAGCCTGAGATAGGGAAGGGAAAGAGCCTGTGATCGAGAGGGAGGGGGACGAGGCCGTGATCGGGAGGGCTGTGGGCATGTGCGGGCGATGGGAGCTAGTGGAGGCTGAAGGCTTCCTTGAGGTGCTGTGGGGAGCTCTCCTGGTCCTCCTGGCCCACAAGCAGTGCTGAAAAAGGCACTTACTTTGTGGAGCAGGCTGCTCCCGCCTCTCTTACACTTTCGGGTTTCCCATCCCCTGGGAATCCCGTGCAGCAGCGGTTACCTTCAAATCAGGTTTCAAATTACACTGCAGGAGCACAACTTGAATATGTTAATTAAGTGTCCATGGCGGGACACTCCGCTGATGCGAAATCCGCCGCCAGTATTTAACTCTTAAATCCCCCTGTACCCTCTCCCATAATTCGTTGGAGGTTAATATCGAGGCCAAAGAATCTTATGGCAGAGAAGAAGGCCATTCGGCACATCATGCCTATGCCTGTGCTGGCTCTTTGAAAGAGCTATCCCATTATTCCCACTCCTCTGTTCTTTCCTCTTAGCCCTGCAATTTTCAACCCTTCAAGTATTTATCCAATTCCCTTTTGATAATTACTATTGAATCTGCTTCCACTACCTCTTCAGGCAATGCATAATAACCCACTGCATAAAAATATTTCTCCTCATCTCACCTCTGATTCTTATCCAATGACCTTAAACCTGTGTCCTCTGATTACCAACCCTACAGCCAGTGGAAACAGTTTCTCCTTATTTACGCTATCAAAACCATCATGATTTTGAATGCCTCTGTTAAATCTCCCCTTAACTTCTCTGCTCTAAGGAGAACAACTCCAACTTCTCCAGTCTCTCCACATAACTGAAATCCCTCAACACTGGCACCATTCCAGTAAATCTCCTCTGCACCCTGTCCAAGGCCTTGACATCCTTCCTAAAGTGTAGTGCCCAGCACTGGAGACAATACTCTAGCTGAGGCCTAACCAATGATTTATAAAGATTTAGCATGACTTCCTTGCTTTTGTACTCTTTGGGCTGGATTTTATCAATGGAGGCGAGTAGGAGGCGGGACTCCCACTTTCGGGGTTGTAGTCTCGCCTCCATCAAGTTGTGGCCAACCCACGTGATTTCCCCTTGATTGACCTTGTTGAGCCCACCTAGCGGGCTCAGCAGGCCAATTAAGGGCCACATGGCAACAGGTGACTTCACAGATTGACATTTCATCTGTCAAAAGCTTTTGACAGATGAAATATCAGCGTTTGACAGCTCTTTGAAACTGTCAAACACTGACAATCTGTAATCTAAGTTAATTCCTTCCTCTCAGGCTGATTTAGAGATCTCTCCAGAACAGAAAGCAGAGGCTGCAGCTTTTGACAGCTCGCAGCCATTCTGCTTTCAGTGCCGGTGGGAGGAGGGACTCCCGATACCTGAAGGAAGGAAGCCTGCATTAGTAAGTAAAGGTAAGTCAAACTTATTTAAACACTTTACACACACCAAACACACTTACCTCTGCATTCATGCACCCATCACTCACCTGAACACCAGACATCTCGAACCCTCCAAGCCCTTCAGCCCGACGGTCCGCCTCACTAACTTGGCGTGGTTTGGAGTCGTCGGGCAGCCCACACTTCAGGGATAAAAATAGGGATTAGGCTAAAAACTGTTAACAGGCAGTTAATTGGCACTAATCCCCTTCCCGCTTCGGGGAGGCGGCTCCCAGCACAGGTCGGGTACCCGCCTCATGGGGAATGGGCATGGAGGCAGGTTGGGGGCGGGATGGGTTCGTGCCCCCCGATTTCGCGATTTTAACACCCCACACACCTCCATTCCCGCCTCCACGGCCCTGGGAAATTCTAGCCTTATACCTCTAATTATAAAGCCCATGATCCAATACGCTTTTTTAACAGCCATAGCAACATGTTCTGCCACCTTCAAAGATTTCTGTACGCAAAACCACAGGTTTCTGTTCCTGAACCCCCTTTAAAATTGTACCATTTCGTTTATATTGTCTCTCCTGATACTTCTTTCCAAAACACATCACTTAACACTTCATTTTATCCGCCATGTGTCTGCTCATTTCACCAGTCTGACTGTCTAGCTGAAGTCTGCTACTATCCTCCTCCTACTTTTCCGAGATTCGTGTCATCTAAAAACTTTGAAATTATTACCTGTATTCCCAAGTCCAGGGCATTAATATATATCATATTTCTCAGTCCAATTTAATTGATAATGAACCAATGTCTGTCTAAAGATTACCAGGTTAACTTATAAAGAAATTACAAATACATAATACATGTGTTAAATGCTTTGTGCATTTTGCTGGATCACTTTAAAATATTCAGCAATTAAAATGTAAAGAAGACTGGTTTTATGATGTGATACAATGAAAACTTTGCATAATTTGAAAGCTGACTTAGATAGTTAACATTTATTAAAGCTTTAGCTTGTCAAGAAAAATAACGAACCTTTTTGGGATATTAGGGGTACAGAGATGGGGAGTGTAGCCTATCTGAAGACCTCAGGTTTTTGGTGTGTCAGTGTATCTGTAGGTTTAAAAGGTGTGGGACAGTGGATATCAGGTTTGAAGTGATGAACACGCACTTTATACTTTAAGGCATGTCGTTCATACTGCACATAACCAAGTCTGCGAGTGCATGGGCAGAGCAAATTCAATTATCAATCATGTTCACATTGTGCCAGCTTGGCACCATTTCAGCACCATGTTTCCCTACTTACAAACCAGTTTTAACTGCAGACTTTAGTTAAACACATCAAGAAATTTACTGTGCAAGTTCATTACACTCACAGCAAATGTTAGGAGCCAAATCCAATAATCATTCACTGTGCCACTATTATGCGCAAGTATTGCATAGAAGCCTCCATATTGTCACCATCCTCAACAGCTTTTCATTGAGCTGGGCTGTTTCACAATCTTATTTCAAAATTACACTTTGTTCATTCCCTTGCAAAAAATATATTTTTAATGAAATAGCAGCAATGTTAATGCATATTTTCCAAAAAGCGACAGTTACAGAGGCCTCAACGTGTAACAGTAGACTACCACATTTATTCCAACAAAAATATTATTCTTTATTTTTACCCAACAGTGGAGTCAATAACCCCATTTCCTTAAACCTCTTGGACATCTTAATTTTAGAGTGATGCTTTACCGGGCCTTGTGCAGAATAAATCAAATAAAATTCATATTGATGTTTCATTAAAATAATATAGATTAAACAAATTTAATCATACTACATAATACAGAGAATGTGATATATTTAAATTGAATTTTGAGTTTTTACAGGGAAGGAATTTATTATTCCTTATAGTGTGAGACTGACAGGGGTGTAGTGTTAGGCAGAAGGGGGAGTACCTCTGATTGGGAGTATACCGCATCCCTTGGATGGTCCGCAGTCTTTGGTTCTCTCTGCTTATGCAACTCTTACCTTTGGCTTCAAGCACTCACTTGTGCCTGGCGGAGGCAACACCCCAGGAAACTGCGTCAGCTCACAACCTAAACTAGGTGAGGGTATCCTGGGTGATAGAGAGACACCCATCTCTGCAGTGCACGAGGACTGGTCTGGTGAATTAGGCGGACTGGGCAGATATGCTAACTACTCCAGCTCAGAAGATATAGTAGAAAGACTATGTTGAAAGCTTTGGTGTGGGTGCATCAGATACTTCAGGCCATCCGCTGCAGCTCTCCCTATCTCCAGATGCCTCGACTTCATCTTGCTACAGGATTCAGATGTGGGGTAGAAGCAAAATTGCAGCAAACCCTGTGCAAATTCCGCTCACTGAAATCAATCTCACGTGCAAATGCCATTTTTCTCATATTTCTGTTCTTTTTGCCGCAGTTTCCTGGCCGCCACCAAGCACAAGTGAGTACTTGAAGACAAATGTGTTGGCTTTGCTATCAAGTCCAGTCTTGCAGACAAACTTGAGAAATTTCCCAAAGGTATCATTGACTGCCTAATGGTACTAAAATTGCCACTTGTTGAGAAATGTCATGCCACAATCATCAGCACCTATGCACTAACCATGACCAACACAGACAAAACCAAAAACACGTATAATGAAGATCTTGACAACGCTATCTCTCAGGTACATAAGAGTTATAAACTCATCATCCTCGGCAACTTCAATGCTTACGTTGGATCAGACCATCAAACCAGGTGGGACATTATTGGCAAACACGGCATTGGAAATGACAACAACAATGGCCTTCTGCTACTAAGGCAATGTGCTGAACTCAGCCTTACCATTACCAACACCATCTTCTGGTTACCAAATAAGAGCAAGACATCTTGGATAAGCTCTCGTTCCAAACACTGGCATCTGGTTAATTGCATCTTAGTCAGGAATAATGGAAAGTGAAATGGTTTTATCTGTGATAATCACTGGAGAATCTCGTTAATAATCATTATTGGAAAGACCCTTGCAAGATTGATGCTTAATCATTTTATTCAACACATTGCTGAAAAAAATCCTACCAGACAGTTAATGTGAGTTCAGAAAGGGAAGAGGCACAACTGATATTGGGCCAGAACTTGCGGACGGTATGACGGCGAACTCTCAGAGTATGCCATCATTCCGCCTTTGAAATGGACAGCAAGTTTGAAGCACGTGCGCTAAATCCCGAACTTGACAGATGATCCGCACCGACATTGAAATCCTAGTTGCTGCCGCAGAGTTGGGCTAATTGCTCACCAACTGCCCAGCAATTACGTGTGAAAATTTTATGGCTGGTGCAAATGTGGTTCATAGCGTAAAGGGATACCTCCTGACAAGATAATTAAGAAATTGCACTCCGTTAATTAAAAAGGAAGGTTAAACAGTAATACGAAGTGGTGAAAATAGCTTTCCAATTTGTACATGAAAGAGATAAATGATTTGCTTAGACGATTCTGAAATGCATATTATGGAAGATTGAGCATAGTTCCCAGAGACTATAGGAATTCCAATGTGTATAAGAAAGCCGCACTTCAAATTTACTTTGCAGAGAGAAAACGTCTCCAGCTCTACTTGCAGCAGGTCTGGGGTCAGTCCTCTCTGAATGGAAGCATTCTAACTGGAGAACACTTGGTTGTGGGCAGCCCAGAAGGGTAGTGGTGATTTGCAATCTAAATTATTGGAAATGTAACTTGCTCTAAATCAATACTTTTTTAAAAAGCAAATAGCACCACCAATTTGAGCTATCCATACTCTTTTTTGAAACACCCCGATCCCAAAATCACAAATTTAAATTATATTTTTGAAGTACTGTAGTTTAAATGGAGAACAGCCCTATGATCTCTAATAGTATGAACGAGAGACCTTCCATTTGCTGATTGAAGCACCGACCCACGTGGTCACAGGTACGCTTAAGCACACGGTGCGCCCTTGGGATCCATGGCCCGCTACGCTGCCCTCTACTCTGCAGCGTCTGACAGCAACTTCTCGGATGAGGGTTTCCAGCAGGTAAGTGCACATTCGGTTCAGATGCTGGCAGAGTAATCCTTTGTTCCGGCGCCTGTGAAGGAATAAGCAATATACCTATTCAGAAAAATATACCATTCTATTAAAAAAATCTGACTTTTTTAAAACATGACAAACTGGCCTTGAAAATCTAAAAATCTAACAATGGAGAAGCTGTAAACAACATACAAGCTATTGAGATAAGATAAGTTGTTGACACTGAAAAAATAGCCTTATTGAAACAGGAGGTTGGAGGTTCCTGAAAGTCTGAAGCCTTGGACAGAACACAATGGTATACCCTGTTAAGATGTTTTAAAGTACACTTTGTAAACAAACACAGAAAATTAAGAAACATATGCCTTCGTGGGAATGACATCAAGTGGGGGAGGCACCAGCCGTCACATTGTTTTTGTGTTGAACTTGGAACACCTAGGAGACATGAGTCTGTGTTGCAACCAGTTGAGGTAACTAAGAAGACAATGGTGCACCCGGTTGAGATGTTTTTAATTTACACGTCATAAAAAGACACAAATAGAAGACTTTGGTAAGAATGACATCAAATAGATGCACCTGCTGCACACCGTTTTTTATGATAAGCTTTGAACACCTAAGGGTAGAGACATAATTCTTATTGCTACCAGCTGAACTAACTATAAAAATAGCAGGCGTCAGCAGAAAAATGACTAGAGATAATTAGCTTACATCAGCAGAAAACTTCAAAGGTAATACCACTGAGAAAGGGTATAAAAATTGAACTTTCAAATGGGAAGACAGATTCGCTTGAAGGGGCAAAGCAATTCTCGGCTTCAGCGGCAAGCTCTGTAAGTCTACAACCCTTTGAGTTTCGGGGATCAACAGTATTGTATTTGATTTTGGTGGATATCCTGGAATAAGATTAAGAAATGTAAAAATGTAACGAAGTTAAGATTTGTATGGTTCTCAAAATTCCCACATTCCCCCAAGGTTATTAATAAAAGGGACCCTGTATGGGCAATTTAACAAGGGTACCCAAAAGATTGCGTCCGCACCTTGTGACCAAAAGCCTGTAAGATTTTACAAGCTTGGACTCTGCAGCACAGAACAGGCAGCTTTGGGAAATCGAAACTTAAAATGCATTTCTGTGAAAAGGACTTTTGTGTTTGAAGGGCCAGACAGCTAGGCAAACATTGGATATGCATTACGTCAGATCAAAACAGATCAACCCAGTTAGGCCTAAGCATAAGGCCATTAGTTTGTCCACATAAATAATCAGAAACAGCTTAAGGAAGCCATCAAGGCTGCACAGGCCGATTAAAATGCATTAATGACAATACAGCCCGGACATCGGGCCATCAGGTGCGATAAACGGCCATCTAAAACCAGTTAACTTAGATTGGTATAATCATTTAAAACAGCCCGCCAAAAGTTAAACAATGGACTGACCTGATTTGGCGCGCAGATAAGGAGTTGAAGAAACGGGTGTATTTGTAGGCCCTCAGTAGCAACGGCGCTCTCTTGCTCCCCGCTCTTGACTCTGACCTCTTGTCTGGTCTTGGGCTGCTGCCACCCATACTCGTGCCCTGGCCTCGTGGCGGGTTCTCTTCTCGCTCCCCGCATTAAGTTGCAACCAAGGACATCCATACCAAGCGCGGGAGGGGAACGAGACCCGAGTCCAAAGTCATACAGGACACATGGGCCACGAAACGAAACGAGACGAAGGAAAAGGTAAAGACCCAACAAGAGCAGAGAAGGGCAGCAGAAGATGCATTGATAAAGACCGAGCACCTAGTTATAAGCTGGCGCTTGGGGAAGAAAATATATTATATGGACAGTGAGAATAAGTTGGCTAGTTAAACACTGCGATTAAGCTGGCGTTAAACGCAGGTGTCCACGCCATAACGAATATACTGGCGTTCCAAGAATGGGTAGAAAAATCTAAGCAGTGAAGACTGCCAACCGTCCCACAAACGCAACATTACCACCGAGGGAGAAGAAGAAGAGAACCCATCGCGATGAGATGACGACGGTAGCTGAGGAGAAGAAAGGTGTGTCGCAGCAACAGCTCCAGCACTGCGCCCTGAGACCACGTGGCGATGGAGTACCCCAAAGGACAGAAGCCCAAACCTCAAAACTTGCAACTGTTAAAGCAACAGGCTAGGATTGGTGAGCATGAATTCCTGGCCCCTCATAGCTTAATCTAGTTAGGTATAGGAGTGGGATAAGGATAAAGGGGATTGTTAATGTAATTGTTTTCCCTCGATGTGCCGTGTGTTCCCCATTGCCTGTATAAGTATAATTATTGTTCATGCCTGTAATTTTTATCAGTAATTTCTCATAAGACTGTGTCTCATTTCTGTTTTAATAAAATCTTGGTTTTCTTACACCAAACCACTTGTCTACTCGATTTTCTGTATCGCCGCCTGTACCTAAGTCCGGTGTCTAGAACCCAGGGGTGTGGGAGCGATTCAAACCGCTCACAGGCAGTCAGGGGCATAACTGACTGGGCGCTCGTGCTACACGCCACCCCCTACAGAAAATGGCGACCGCGGCGGCACACCGGCAGCAGGGTTGCGATATAGTAGACAACGGTTCGGATGAGCAAACCACGATGGAGGAAAGGATTTCTGATTATGTGTTTAGCAAGGTGAATATCACTAAGAAGTGGATCACCACTCTGTTAAGGGCTGGGCGTCCAGTAGATGCAGCAGCTAAGTGGACAGAGGGAAAGGAACACAAAAAATCCTTAGAGAAGGCAGTCTGGCTGATGTGTTTCAAAAAGCAGGTCTAGCTTTTGGACAGGCTCATTGCAGCACAGGCAGCTGAGTTAAAGGATTCAGCCCTGGAGATCCAGGATAAGGCTCTAGCAGGGGAAAAGTTATTGGTAGCATTGCAGGCCTTGAATCAGGAGAGAGTGTATTTAATGGGAGAACACAAGGCCCAGTTGGAATACCTACGGTGCCAAGTCACCGAAGCCAAGGGAAATTAGTTAAGGTTGCAGGAAAAGAACGCCCGCTTGGCAAGGCAAGTTAGGGAACAGGAAGTGAAAGTGCAGGAGGTAAAGGCAGCTTATAAGCTAGCGAGCGAATCGGGGTTTGAGGAGGCAGACCACGGCCCCTGCAAAGAGCGGATAGAAAATCTGAGCCTGGCCCTCAGGAAGGCAAAAGGCATGGTGTGCCTCATAAGCCCAAAGGCAGGTCAGGCGGATTTTATGGGGAACGAGGGGAGGACAGTTCCAACTTCACCGGTAGTGCCCAGGGACGACCCGGTTGAGGGACAGGAGATCTCACGACCACCACCTGTAGCACCGAGTTTCAGCGAGGTTTGGCAGCAAGGGGGGGTGGAGCCAGAGGTGGGAGCGGAGGTGGAAAAACCCCCACCCGAGAGGTCGGAGCCGGGACCGATATGCCCAGCAAGGCATCGGAGGTTCGGCCCACCCGTCAATGGCGACGATGAGGGACCCCTCCAAAACCAGTTCGTATTACCATATAGCACTCAACAGCTTAGGGCGATGGTCAACCACATCCCAAAGCTCTCCGAAAAGGGAGACCCCTCGATCCACTTCAGGGACATAGAGCAGGCAGCCAGCATCAATGACTGCGATGGCGCTGAGCAGGCCAAGATGCTGCTATTCTCCCTGGAGAGTAGTCTCCTCCAATCCCTCTCTGACGAGTGTAAGAGGGGGCAGAGCGGGTATCAGGAGCTCCGGGGTGCAGTTCTGGAGGCCATGGAGATGAATGAGGGAAGTCCTTTCTCCCGTGTGGAGAAGATGTTCCAGCTCGCAGGGGAAACCCCGCAGGCTTTCATGGACCGGTTATGGCCGGTGTACCGGAGGGCCTGTCCAGGGGCGCCGAACCGGGGGTTCCTGAACTGGGATCCCCTGGCCCATTGGCTCCATTGCCTGGTGGCGAACAGCTTGCCACAGGTCCGGGCCAAGGCAGAAGTCTGGTTCAACCCCAAGTATCCCCAGACCACCGAGCTTACGGTGATCAGACAGTTGACTCTAGCCTATAAAAACGGTAGGGGAACCGATGCACACCCACCTAAGGGGAAGGTGCATGAGGTAAAACCTGGACCGGGTAGGAAAGAGTGGCACCAGGAAGGGAATAACCCCCCCAACACAAAGACGAATTGTTACGGGTGCGGGAAGGATGGTCACTGGCGGAAGGAGTGCAAAAAGCCTTGGAAAGATAACAAGGGAAAGAATTCCACAGCCCCAGCCCAAAGGGCGGGGGCAGGAATCCCTCCCACAGAGGTCGAGTCACTTTTGGACACCATGAGGTCCTTATTGACTGGCCAGGGGAGAGTAGCAGCCGTTACCAGTGCTCTGACCCCGTCGGCCCCATCCAACCCACAGCCGTGAGTAGAGCCAGCGCAGCCTGTTTACCTGTGTTCTCTCCGGTATGATGAATGGAAAAGACCCCTCTTGGAGATGGAGGTAGAAAAGGTGACGGGGACCTATCTGTTGGACACGGGGGCATCATGCACCGTGGTCTACTCAGCTAACCCCACCACCTCGCCTCTATCTAACGGGGTCCCATACAGTCTGTCGGGGTTCACAGGCAAAGAACAGGCTGGCTTGTTTTCCATCCCGCTCGCCATTTGGTTAGGACCGCTCCGCTCCAAGTGGACCTGTGCCCTGATGAAATGGGAAGTGGAGAGTGGAAGAGGAGTCCTGGGAGCCGACTTTATTGTAGGCCACGGGATCCTAGTAGATTTGAGAAATCATTGCCTATGGGGGGCAGGTAAAGTAAAGAATGGTGAGGTAAGGTAATCCCGGGAAAGGAAGAGATGGGGACCCTATGCACCATGAAGCCCAAAGAGGGTTATAACCTCGAGCTTATGGTCAGTAACACCCCACAGGAATTCCAGGCATTTGTGCAGGCCCACCGAGCCACATTTGCCACACACAAACACGACTGCGGGAGGGTCAACGGGTTTGAGGTCAGCGTAGATGGGGACCCCGTGGCCCGACCACAGAAACAGTATAACTTCCCCAGGGAAGCGGAGACAGACATGGAAGCAGCCATGTCCTCGTTAGTACAGCAGGGAGTTCTGAGGCCGATAGCCACCCACATAAACTCTCCATTGTGGCCGGTTAGAAAGCCGGACAATTCCTGGAGGGCCACGGTGGACTATCGGGTGCTCAACAGTAACATCCCAGCCTGTGCACCCATAGTAGCAGCAGTTGCCGACCTGATAGGAAGTATCCCAGCATCCGCGACCACTTTCACGGTGCTGGACATTTCCAATGGGTTTTGGTCCATCCCTTTAAGGAGGGAGGATCAGTACAAGTTTGCCTTTACGTTTAAAGGGCAACAGTACACATGGAACTGCTTGCCGCAGGGCTTCCAAACAGCCCCAGCATTTTCCATCAGTGCATGGCAAACAGCTTAAAGGATTTTAGCCAGCCCAGACAGTTGGTCCAATATGTGGATGACCTGCTCCTGTTCACTGATTTGAAAGAGGAGCATGGCCCACTATTGGCCGAACTGCTGGAGCTGCTTGGGCAAAAGGGTTTTAAGGTAAACCCAAAGAAAGCGCAGATCGGCCAGCAGGAGGTAAAATTCCTGGGCCTGACCGTCCGCGCTGGAGAAAGGGCCATAGATAAGGCTAGGAGTGAAGCGGTACAAGAGTTACCGGTCCCCAACACAGTAACGAGTGTGAGGTCGTTCCTAGGGCTAACCGGGTACTGCAAAGACTTTATTGAGGACTATGCAGCCACAGCAGCCCCTCTGCTCCGACTCCTACACAAGGGAGTGGAGTGGCTTTGGGATGAGGGTTGCCAGGCAGCATTTGCCAGGCTCAAAAAGGACTTGCAGAACGCACCAGCTCTAGGGGCCATAGATGGGGGTAAGAGTTTTTTCTGGAGGAAGCAGCCAGCGGGGACAGCCTGAGTGCTGTGCTGCTCCAAGAGCGGCACGGCAGGCTGAGGCCGGTAGTCTACTCCTCCAGGATACTCACGGATGTGGAAAGGAGCTACTCCAACTGTGAGCGGCACCTTTTGGCCACACATTGGGCTGTGAAAAGATCGCTGACCTTCACAGGCACCTCTCCCATCACACTCCTCACCCATCACACACCCACCCAGATGCTTCTGGATGGGAGGATCAAGGATGGGACAGTGAGCAGTGCCCGCATTGCCCGCATTGCCCGCTGGACCTTGCTCCTCTCACAGATAGATCTTAAGGTAAAGAGTCTCTGCGAGCCAAAGCTTGCAGCCAACCTGGTATATCCTGGAACAGCCCACCGGTGTTCCATTGAAGGGGTTTGGGAAGTGAACATAGGTTTGCGGGCCGGGATACATCCCACCGGCCGCAAGATCTATGTAGACGGTTCCAGCACGGTATCTGCTGGCGAGCGTCTCACGGGGTATGGAGTTTATGACCCAGCGGCAAACATTGCCCTGGCGAGTAAGCTCCCCAGCACCATGAGCGCCCAGCAGGCTGAACTGTCCGTGGTAGTGTACGTCGTTACACACCCCGAAATCTTCCCCACCCCATACACGATTTGCTGGGACAGCATGTTTACGTGCAATTCGTGTACAGAGTACCTGGCCATTTGGTCCCGCCGCGGATACACCTCCGCCGACGGGAGACCCCTCACAGTAAAACCCCTGCCGGAGAAAATCCTGGCAGCAGTGGGGGAGGAAGGGGAGATTTTCATCCATAAGGTGAAAGCCCATTCCTCCACAGAACCCCGCAGTCAAGGCAACCAGCAGGCTGACATGCTCACCAAGGAGGGTGCCCGCGCAGGCACTTTCTGGGACCCGTATGGGTCTAGACCCATGGCAGCAGTCAGAGGTAGGGACGGGACCCAAGGGAGTGCAGGGGTAGCTTTAGCCCTGGACCTTAAGACAGTCCAAGCCCAAGACCCCATCCTCAAAGTGGTCCTCAGTGCAGTGACTGAGGGAAAAAGGGTAGAGGGTCCGTTACGGTACAGCAACCCTCACCGTGAAAGAGGGCATGCTGTTCCGCGGGAACAGTGGGTTGTGCCACAGCAGCATTGGAGGGAATTCCTTCAACTGGCACATGAGGGTCCAGGAGCGGGACACCCCAGGCCTGAGACCACCTGGCAGCGGGTGGAACAGGCGGGATGGTGGCCAGGACTCAGGGAAGATGTCCGTGAGTTCTGTGCAGGCTGTCTTGTGTGTGCTGCTAATAACCCTGACCCCCACAAAAGGAAGGTACCTATGGAACACATCAGGAGGGTAGAGGGACCATGGCAGTCGATACAGGTCGACTACATCGGGCGCCTGCCCACCGCCCAGGGAGGCTATAAGTACTGCCTAGTCCTGGTGGATGTGTTCACAAAATGGGTAGAGGCCTTCCCCTGCAGAACAGCCACAGCTCTGGGTCCAGCCAGGATCCTGGTCCGGGAAGTGTTCTCGCGGTGGGGGCTACCACAGTATGTGGAGTCCGACCAAGGGAGTCACTTCACCGGACAGGTGATGCAGAATACCCTTATGCTGCTAGGCATCGAGGGGAAATGGCACGTGGCCCACAACCCGCAGTCATCAGGGATTGTGGAAAGAATGAATAGGACCCTAAAGGAAAGGTTGAGGAAGGAGACGGTGGACTCGCCCCGTAAATGAGCCGAGGTCCTACCATTGGTTCTGATGGGGATCCAGGCCAGCCAGTCGAAAAGCACGGGGTACTCCCTGTACGAGCTGATGACTGGCAGGGTTATGCGGACCCCCACCCATGTACTAGCCCCGGTGCTCACGGAGGGTCAGCTCAGGGAGGTGAACTGGGACAGGTTCGCCCGAAACATCTTTGAGCACCTTAAACAGGTCCACGAGCAGGTGGCTGGGAACATGGGAAGGCAGCATTGGAGTAACCGATTGCTGCTCAAACCCCGTAAGCACCACGAGTGGGAGGTAGGAGATCAGGCCATGGTGAGGAACTATACCCGAGTAGGAAGTTTGGAACCATTGTACATGGGGCCCTACAGCATTGTAAACAAAGCCAGCCCCATGGCATACGCCGTTAAGATGCCCCGGCGTACCAAATGGTTTCATATCAACCAGTGCAAACTGTTTAAACCTGAAAGGGAAAAACAGCCAGTTGGGGTAAGGTCTGAGGATAAAAATCCTCAGCCTGCAGCAGGAGCAGGTTCACAGACTGCACAGGCAGGCGCTGTGGCTTGCTTAAAGGGAGGGGCTATCCCGCCCATCGATTGGGACACTCCCCCACTCTTCTGGGTTCCAGACGAGGAGGGACCTGAGGATGAAGACCCTGCCCATAACCCAGGTGCAGAGGAAGAGGGACCTGAGGGCGAAGACCCTGCCCCAGACCCAGTTTTGGGACCTGAGGGCGGGGACTCTCAGCCTACAGCAACAGGCTGCGAAGAGTTACCTGCCCCTAGCCCAGGTTCAGGAGAGGTCAAGCCTAAGGAAGAAGATCCCCGGCCAGCGGCAGTGGATAGCCCACAGGCCACACCGGAGGGGACAGCGGTTCGGGTTAAAGGCCCATCGGCCAAAAAAGCCCCACCCGCCAAAGTCCCTAGAAGGTCCCCCCGGACGCCCCAGCCGAGAAAGCCATGGTCACCAGCTCCCCAGTTTAAAGGGACAGCCTCCTGAGTCAGGGGGAAGTCAAAGGACAGAGGTCCCCAGCTAGCCGCCATGGGCGGCGAGGGACCAACAGTGCAGGACGGTGCGGCCACACCAGAGGAAGCGGTGTGCCACAGTCCAACCAGGAATTAGCCTGGCTGCCCGGAGATGGGCGGCGAATGTACATAGTTTAGGTATTGTTAAGGTTATTGTTAAGTTTAAGTATTTAGCTTAAGTTTGGGTGTTTTAGATTTTTTTTAAAAAGGCGGCGCGCATGGACGCAGCGGCTTTGTCTCTCCCAAGACTGAGCATTTTCACCCTCTTTCTGAGTCTCTTCTGGACTCTGCTGATACGGGAATTGAGGGCAGACCTACTGTACAGCCGGCAGACGCTCCTCGATATCGGGGCCGACTGCGTGCGGCTCACACTCGGTGCCGTCGATCTGCCTCCCGACATCGCCCGATCCCCGGGACCAGCGTGGCGTCCTTCCCCAGCCGGAAGTCGCCACAGACCGCGCAGAGAATGCAAGCAGAAGCGGGGCAAGAGGGCCGGAATCCAAAATAGGCTGAAGAGGGCCCCACACAAACCCTCCCTCCCAAGTATTTTCCTGGCCAACATCAGGTCACTGGAAAATAAAATGGATGAGATCAAACTTGATCTCTCCTCACAGAAAATGACAAAGGAATGCTGTGCCATGATCTTCACAGAGACCTGGTTGAACAACAGCATCCCTGACACCACCATCCAGCTAGAAGGACGCACGGTCTTCCGCGCCGACAGAACTGCAGACTCCGGTAAGAGCAAGGGAGGCGGTTTGTGCATTTACACTAACAATGCCTGGTGCACTAACACGGACATAATCAATAGATCCTGTTCGGCTGATTTGGAATTCCTCATGGTAAGGCGCAGACCCTTCTACCTGCCTCGGGAATTCACGGCTGTTATCATCACTGCGGTCTACATCCCACCACACGCTAATGCCAAACTAGCACTGAAGGACCTCTACAGGGCCATCAGCGAACAACAAACTGCGCACCCAGACGGAGCTTTTATCGTCGCGGGGGACTTCAATCACATAAACCTAAAATCTGTACTCCCGAAATTCCACCAGAATGTTTCCTGCCCCACAAGAGAGGAGAACACACTGGATCAAGTCTACACGAGCATTGTAGATGCTTATAAGGCCATTCCCTGCCCCCACCTTGGGAAGTCTGACCACCTCTCCCTGTTTCTAGCCCCGGCATACAAACCGCTCATCAAAAGAGTGAAATCATCAGTGAGATCAGTGAAAGTATGGCCAGAGGGGGCAGTCTCGGAGCTTCAGGATTGCTTCGAACGCACTGATTGGAGCATGTTTGCCCATAAAGACATCAAGGAATACGCATCCACAGTGCTATTCTACATTAACAGTTGCGTTGAGGTCATCACGACCCATAAAAATATCAGGACATACCCCAACCAGAAACCCTGGATGAACGGGGAGGTCCGCTCACTGTTGAAAGCACGCGACGCAGCATTTAAATCTGGCGACGCGGCGGCTTACAGTGCAGCTAGGACCAACTTAAAAAAGGGTATCAGGACTGCCAAAAGGAAACAGACACTGCGGATAGAGGATCACTTCCACAACAACTCGGACCCCCGGCGCATGTGGCAAGGCATCCAGTCCATCACTGACTACAAGAGTAAAAACACCAGCCCCCCGGTCAGCGATTCCTCCCATCCGGAGGAGCTTAACAACTTCTATGCTCGCTTTGACAGGGACAACAGGGAGCCGGCTACCAAAGCCTTGCCACCCCCGGAAGACCAGGTGCTCACTCTGTCGACCTCCGACGTAAGGGGTGTTCTACGCGGAGTGAACACACGTAAGGCTGCTGGACCTGATAGCATCCCTGGACGGGTACTCAAGGAATGTGCTGATCAGCTGGCTGATGTCTTCACCGCCATCTTCAATCTGTCATTGGCCCAGGCAGTAGTTCCTACATGCTTCAAGACCGCTACCATTATTCCTGTGCCAAAGCAAACGGCTGTGACGTGTCTGAACGACTATCGACCTGTCGCACTCACACCCATCATAATGAAGTGTTTCGAGAGACTGGTCCTGGCTCACATCAAAGCCAGTGTTCCCGCCTCTCTTGACCAACACCAGTTTGCCTATCGTGCAAACAGATCAACAGAGGATGCAATCACAACTGCTCTACACTCGGCACTGAATCACTTAGACGGTAAAGAGACCTACATCAGAATGCTGTTCATAGACTACAGCTCAGCATTCAACACTATCGTCCCCAACAAGCTGGCCACCAAACTCCACACCCTTGGCCTGAACACTTCCCTCTGCAACTGGGCCCTGGACTTCCTAACAAACAGACCCCAGTCTGTCAAATTAGGTAACCACACCTCACCCCCCCTGACCCTGAACACGGGGGCCGCACAAGGATGTGTGCTGAGCCCCCTCCTCTGCTCCCTCTTCACCCACGACTGGGTGGCTGTTCATGGTTCCAACACCATCATCAAGTTTGCGGATGATACTACGGTGGTAGGCCAGATCACCAACAATGATGAGTCAGCCTACAGGGAGGAGGTCCAGCATCTCGTGAAGTGGTGCCCTGATAAAAACCTGGCCCTCAACATCAAGAAAACCAAAGAAATCATTGTGGACTTCAGGAAGTCTAAAGGCGGAAGTCACCCCCCCATCCACATCCATGGGGCTGTGGTGGAAAGGGTGGACAGCTTTACGTTCCTCGGAGTCCACATCACGGAAGACCTCTCCTGGTCCCTCAATACCTCCTCTCTGGTGAAGAAGGCCCAGCAGCGCCTATATTTCCTAAGGAGGCTGAAGGGATGTAACCTGTCACCCTGTAACTTTTACCGCTGCACAATAGAGAGCATCCTGACGAATTGTATCACAGTATGGTATGGCAGCTATGACCGGAAAGCCCTGCAGCGGGTAGTCAAAACTGCCCAACGCATTACCGGCACCCGGCTACCGACCATAGAGCACATATACCAGAAACGCTGTTTACGGAGGTCACGGACCATCATCAAAGACCCTACCCACCCCAGCCACAGTCTGTTCGCCCTCCTGCCATCTGGGAGACACTACAGATGCATTCGCACCTGAACGACCAGATTTAGGAACAGCTTCTTTCCCAGGGCTGTCATCCTACTGAACTCCACAAATAAACTCTAAAGCCTGCACATCTGCCAATGCACTTTATTATGTTTATGTTTATGTTAATGTATTACAAGCCAAATGAATGTTGAATGTTTAAATGTCTTAATCTAAATGTACACTCTCGGGAGCCGCAAGCCTACATTTCATTGTACTGCACTTGTGCACTAACAATGACAATAAAGTTGATTATTATTATTATTATTATTATTTAGCTTAAGTTAAGTAAGGTGCTGGGTAGTTTTAGATAAGTCATAATCTGCTAAGAGTGTGTATTTTGAGTCGAGGTCGCAAGACCCGACTATGCTTCACCCAAGCCAGAGAATCTCTTGGGGACCTGGCTGTATGTTTTTGTATCTGTTGCAGAAAGACTGTCGGGATGAAGGGGATCGTAATCCTACTCGCCCTGATGGGATTGAGCCTGGGAAAGAGGGGCGACATAGAAGACTCCCACATCTACTGGTGCTCGGGAGATAGAGCACCTATAGCGACCGACGGAAGCGGTGAACGGGATGCAGAGGAGGCCGCCGTCTACGTCCACGAGGGAAGGTGGCCAGGATGGCTGGGGTCCAATTCATCTCAGTACTCCAGCCAAACCAGATTCACGTACGGGGAGGCCTCCCTCCTGTGCCCCAGGGTATGGGTTGTTACCGTAAGGGTCAGCGTCACCATAGGAAAACGTATATGTCTAACGTGCAAGGGACACATTCCTCTGGATAGGTGGTGGTGGCTCAGGAAGCTGAGCAAAGATATGAGAATCCCCGCAGTCGAGTGGGAACGGTTGGGGAACAATACCCACTGGACTATTACAGGGACTCATGGAGGATTAAGTGTGTGTTGGGACAAGTGGTGGGAACCGGATCAAGGGATTTACATCTGTATGTGGGGGTCAGAGAGGGTCTGCCCCGCAGGCATATCCATCATTTTCCATCGACAGTGGCTAGACACCGGGGAGGGGATGAAGTGGGATACCAGCCGGAAGGTGTGCGCAGTCCCATTCTCCCTGATCCCAGTCAATGCCACTGAGCTTGTAACCCGCCCTCGAAAGCCCCTGCCCACAGCGCCGGCAGTGAGGTTACCCAGGGAAGGGTGCCCCACCACCACCAAGGGACCAGGGAATGGGCTGGTACTAGTACCTACAGATCAGGTACTGTACCAGGGGGTACACTACACGGAGTGGTGCCCCAACGGAACAGAGCAGCTATACCAGGCTCTATTGAAGGACATGTTTGGGAAATTTTGTGAGTTTGATTTCGCCAATGTCGACAAAACCGAACTGTACACCACACACCGCGAGTTTTTGGGTAATGCAGGGAAACAAAGAAGGGGAGTATGGAATGATGTTTTTACTGCGTTTAACACAGTCCTCTGTCATCAACAATCTGGATGACATAGAGCTACAGACCCAGATAAACGGTTTAAAAACACAGTTAAGGAAGATACTAATGGATGAGAACAAGGTAGTGGGCTCGGAGTTGAATGAGGCTCCCAACGTGTGTGTTAACGAGTTGATGTGGAACCTATACTTATATTTATATCTATATCCATCTTGTAGATTGTTTAGTACAGAAGGAGTGTTTTACTGACAGTGGTACTAAGACCCAGATTTAAGTCTCTATAGACAACAAGTCCCTGATCAGGCCTTGTAGAACTTAAATCAGAACTCCCTCAATATACCATTGGGAGAGAGACTGCTATCAGGATTGGGAGAGAGACTGCTATCAGGATTGGGAGAGAGACTGCTATCGGGATTGGGAGAGAGACTGCTATCAGGATTGGGAGAGAGACTGCTATCAGGATTGGGAGAGAGACTGCTATCAGGATTGGGAGAGAGACTGCTATCAGGATTGGGAGAGAGACTGCTATCAGGATTGGGAGAGAGACTGCTATCAGGATTGGGAGAGAGACTGCTATCAGGATTGGGAGAGAGACTGCTATCAGGAGGGGAGAGAGACTGCTATCAGGATTGGGAGAGAGACTGCTATCAGGATTGGGAGAGAGACTGCTATCAGGATTGGGAGAGAGACTGCAATGAGGATTGGGAGAGAGACTGCACTCAGAATTGGGAGAGAGACTGCTATCAGGATTGGGAGAGAGACTGCTATCAGGATTGGGAGAGAGACTGCTATCAGGATTGGGAGAGAGACTGCTATCAGGATTGCAAGAGAGACTGCAATCAGGATTGGGAGAGAGACTGCTATCAGGAGGGGAGAGAGACTGCTATCAGGATTGGGAGAGAGACTGCTATCAGGATTGGGAGAGTATCTGCAATCAGCATTGGGAGAGAGACTGCTATCAGGAGGGGAGAGAGACTGCAATCAGCATTGGGAGAGAGACTGCTATCGGGATTGGGAGAGAGACTGCTATCAGGATTGGGAGAGAGACTGCTATCAGGAGGGGAGAGAGACTGCTATCAGGAGGGGAGAGAGACTGCAATCAGCATTGGGAGAGAGACTGCTATCGGGATTGGGAGAGAGACTGCTATCAGGATTGGGAGAGAGACTGCAATCAGGATTGGGAGAGAGACTGCTATCGGGATTGGGAGAGAGACTGCTATCAGGTTTGGGAGAGAGACTGCTATCAGGATTGGGAGAGAGACTGCTATCAGGATTGGGAGAGAGACTGCTATCAGGATTGGGAGAGAGACTGCTATCAGGATTGGGAGAGACTGCTATCAGGATTGGGAGAGAGACTGCTATCAGGAGGGGAGAGAGACTGCTATCAGGATTGGGAGAGAGACTGCTATCAGGATTGGGAGAGAGACTGCTAACAGGATTGGGAGAGAGACTGCTATCAGGATTGGGAGAGAGACTGCTATCAGGATTGGGAGAGAGACTGCTATCAGGATTGGGAGAGATGCTGCTATCAGGATTGGGAGAGAGACTGCTATCGGGATTGGGAGAGAGACTGCACTCAGGATTGGGAGAGAGACTGCTATCGGGATTGGGAGAGAGACTGCTATCAGGATTGGGAGAGAGACTGCTATCAGGATTGGGAGAGAGACTGCACTCAGGATTGGGAGAGAGACTGCTATCAGGATTGGGAGAGAGACTGCTATCAGGATTGGGAGAGAGACTGCTATCGGGAGGGGAGAGAGACTGCTATCAGGATTGGGAGAGAGACTGCTATCAGGATTGGGAGAGAGACTGCTATCAGGATTGGGAGAGAGACTGCTATCGGGAGGGGAGAGAGACTGCTATCAGGATTGGGAGAAAGACTGCTAACAGGAGGGGAGCGAACCCGTCATTGGGAGTGGAAAGAGCCTGAGATAGGGAAGGGAAAGAGCCTGTGATCGAGAGGGAGGGGGATGAGGCCGTGATCGGGAGGGCTGTGGGCATGTGCGGGCGATGGGAGCTAGTGGAGGCTGAAGGCTTCCTTGAGGTGCTGTGGGGAGCTCTCCTGGTCCTCCTGGCCCACAAGCAGTGCTGAAAAAGGCACTTACTTTGTGGAGCAGGCTGCTCCCGCCTCTCTTACACTTTCGGGTTTCCCATCCCCTGGGAATCCCGTGCAGCAGCGGTTACCTTCAAATCAGGTTTCAAATTACACTGCAGGAGCACAACTTGAATATGTTAATTAAGTGTCCATGGCGGGACACTCCGCTGATGCGAAATCCGCCGCCAGTATTTAACTCTTAAATCCCCCTGTACCCTCTCCCATAATTCGTTGGAGGTTAATATCGAGGCCAAAGAATCTTATGGCAGAGAAGAAGGCCATTCGGCACATCATGCCTATGCCTGTGCTGGCTCTTTGAAAGAGCTATCCCATTATTCCCACTCCTCTGTTCTTTCCTCTTAGCCCTGCAATTTTCAACCCTTCAAGTATTTATCCAATTCCCTTTTGATAATTACTATTGAATCTGCTTCCACTACCTCTTCAGGCAATGCATAATAACCCACTGCATAAAAATATTTCTCCTCATCTCACCTCTGATTCTTATCCAATGACCTTAAACCTGTGTCCTCTGATTACCAACCCTACAGCCAGTGGAAACAGTTTCTCCTTATTTACGCTATCAAAACCATCATGATTTTGAATGCCTCTGTTAAATCTCCCCTTAACTTCTCTGCTCTAAGGAGAACAACTCCAACTTCTCCAGTCTCTCCACATAACTGAAATCCCTCAACACTGGCACCATTCCAGTAAATCTCCTCTGCACCCTGTCCAAGGCCTTGACATCCTTCCTAAAGTGTAGTGCCCAGCACTGGAGACAATACTCTAGCTGAGGCCTAACCAATGATTTATAAAGATTTAGCATGACTTCCTTGCTTTTGTACTCTTTGGGCTGGATTT
The DNA here is from genome assembly GCF_052327205.1 of Somniosus microcephalus. Taxonomy (NCBI): domain Eukaryota; kingdom Metazoa; phylum Chordata; class Chondrichthyes; order Squaliformes; family Somniosidae; genus Somniosus; species Somniosus microcephalus. The sequence goes on from NC_140997.1 coordinate 35,440,399, forward strand.
TATCAATGGAGGCGAGTAGGAGGCGGGACTCCCACTTTCGGGGTTGTAGTCTCGCCTCCATCAAGTTGTGGCCAACCCACGTGATTTCCCCTTGATTGACCTTGTTGAGCCCACCTAGCGGGCTCAGCAGGCCAATTAAGGGCCACATGGCAACAGGTGACTTCACAGATTGACATTTCATCTGTCAAAAGCTTTTGACAGATGAAATATCAGCGTTTGACAGCTCTTTGAAACTGTCAAACACTGACAATCTGTAATCTAAGTTAATTCCTTCCTCTCAGGCTGATTTAGAGATCTCTCCAGAACAGAAAGCAGAGGCTGCAGCTTTTGACAGCTCGCAGCCATTCTGCTTTCAGTGCCGGTGGGAGGAGGGACTCCCGATACCTGAAGGAAGGAAGCCTGCATTAGTAAGTAAAGGTAAGTCAAACTTATTTAAACACTTTACACACACCAAACACACTTACCTCTGCATTCATGCACCCATCACTCACCTGAACACCAGACATCTCGAACCCTCCAAGCCCTTCAGCCCGACGGTCCGCCTCACTAATTTGGCGTGGTTTGGAGTCGTCGGGCAGCTCACACTTCGGGGATAAAAATAGGGATTAGGCTAAAAACTGTTAACAGGCAGTTAATTGGCACTAATCCCCTTCCCGCTTCGGGGAGGCGGCTCCCAGCACAGGTCGGGTACCCGCCTCCTGGGGAATGGGCATGGAGGCAGGTTGGGGGCGGGATGGGTTCGTGCCCCCCGATTTCGCGATTTTAACACCCCACACACCTCCATTCCTGCCTCCACGGCCCTGGGAAATTCTAGCCTTATACCTCTAATTATAAAGCCCATGATCCAATACGCTTTTTTAACAGCCATAGCAACATGTTCTGCCACCTTCAAAGATTTCTGTACGCAAAACCATAGGTTTCTGTTCCTGAACCCCCTTTAAAATTGTACCATTTCGTTTATATTGTCTCTCCTGATACTTCTTTCCAAAACACATCACTTAACACTTCATTTTATCCGCCATGTGTCTGCTCATTTCACCAGTCTGACTGTTTAGCTGAAGTCTGCTACTATCCTCCTCCTACTTTTCCGAGATTGGTGTCATCTAAAAACTTTGAAATTATTACCTGTATTCCCAAGTCCAGGGCATTAATATATATCATATTTCTCAGTCCAATTTAATTGATAATGAACCAATGTCTGTCTAAAGATTACCAGGTTAACTTATAAAGAAATTACAAATACATAATACATGTGTTAAATGCTTTGTGCATTTTGCTGGATCACTTTAAAATATTCAGCAATTAAAATGTAAAGAAGACTGGTTTTATGATGTGATACAATGAAAACTTTGCATAATTTGAAAGCTGACTTAGATAGTTAACATTTATTAAAGCTTTAGCTTGTCAAGAAAAATAACGAACACTTATTGGGATATTAGGGGTACAGAGATGGGGAGTGTAGCCTATCTGAAGACCTCAGGTTTTTGGTGTGTCAGTGTATCTGTAGGTTTAAAAGGTGTGGGACAGTGGATATCAGGTTTGAAGTGATGAACACGCACTTTATACTTTAAGGCATGTCGTTCATACTGCACATAACCAAGTCTGCGAGTGCATGGGCAGAGCAAATTCAATTATCAATCATGCTCACATTGTGCCAGCTTGGCACCATTTCAGCACCATGTTTCCCTACTTACAAACCAGTTTTAACTGCAGACTTTAGTTAAACACATCAAGAAATTTACTGTGCAAGTTCATTACACTCACAGCAAATGTTAGGAGCCAGATCCAATAATCATTCACTGTGCCACTATTATGCGCAAGAATTGCATAGAAGCCTCCATATTGTCACCATCCTCAACAGCTTTTCATTGAGCTGGGCTGTTTCACAATCTTATTTCAAAATTACACTTTGTTCATTCCCTTGCAAAAAATATATTTTTAATGAAATAGCAGCAATGTTAATGCATATTTTCCAAAAAGCGACAGTTACAGAGGCCTCAACGTGTAACAGTAGACTACCACGTTTATTCCAACAAAAATATTACTCTTTATTTTTACCCAACAGTGGAGTCAATAACCCCATTTCCTTAAACCTCTTGGGCATCTTAATTTTAGAGTGATGCTTTACCGGGCCTTGTGCAGAATAAATCAAATAAAATTCATATTGATGTTTCATTAAAATAATATAGATTAAACAAACTTAATCATAATACAGAGAATGTGATATATTTAAATTGAATTTTGAGTTTTTACAGGGAAGGAATTTATTATTCCTTATAGTGTGAGACTGACAGGGGTGTAGTGTTAGGCAGAAGGGGGAGTACCTCTGATTGGGAGTATACCGCATCCCTTGGATGGTCCGCAGTCTTTGGTTCTCTCTGCTTATGCAACTCTTACCTTTGGCTTCAAGCACTCACTTGTGCCTGGCGGAGGCAACACCCCAGGAAACTGCGTCAGCTCACAACCTAAACTAGGTGAGGGTATCCTGGGTGATAGAGAGACACCCATCTCTGCAGTGCACGAGGACTGGTCTGGTGAATTAGGCGGACTGGGCAGATATGCTAACTACTCCAGCTCAGAAGATATAGTAGAAAGACTATGTTGAAAGCTTTGGTGTGGGTGCATCAGATACTTCAGGCCATCCGCTGCAGCTCTCCCTATCTCCAGATGCCTCGACTTCATCTTGCTACAGGATTCAGATGTGGGGTAGAAGCAAAATTGCAGCAAACCCTGTGCAAATTCCGCTCACTGAAATCAATCTTACGTGCAAATGCCATTTTTCTCATATTTCTGTTCTTTTTGCCGCAGTTTCCTGGCCGCCACCAAGCACAAGTGAGTACTTGAAGACAAATGTGTTGGCTTTGCTATCAAGTCCAGTCTTTCAGACAAACTTGAGAAATTTCCCAAAGGTATCATTGACTGCCTAATGGTACTAAAATTGCCACTTGTTGAGAAATGTCATGCCACAATCATCAGCACCTATGCACTAACCATGACCAACACAGACAAAACCAAAAACACGTATAATGAAGATCTTGACAACGCTATCTCTCAGGTACATAAGAGTTATAAACTCATCATCCTCGGCAACTTCAATGCTTACGTTGGATCAGACCATCAAACCAGGTGGGACATTATTGGCAAACACGGCATTGGAAATGACAACAACAATGGCCTTCTGCTACTAAGGCAATGTGCTGAACTCAGCCTTACCATTACCAACACCATCTTCTGGTTACCAAATAAGAACAAGACATCTTGGATAAGCTCTCGTTCCAAACACTGGCATCTGGTTAATTGCATCTTAGTCAGGAATAATGGAAAGTGAAATGGTTTTATCTGTGATAATCACTGTAGAATCTCGTTAATAATCATTATTGGAAAGACCCTTGCAAGATTGATGCTTAATCATTTTATTCAACACATTGCTGAAAAAAATCCTACCAGACAGTTAATGTGAGTTCAGAAAGGGAAGAGGCACAACTGATATTGGGCCAGAACTTGCGGACGGTATGACGGCGAACTCTCAGAGTATGCCATCATTCCGCCTTTGAAATGGACAGCAAGTTTGAAGCACGTGCGCTAAATCCCGAACTTGACAGATGATCCGCACCGACATTGAAATCCTAGTTGCTGCCGCAGAGTTGGGCTAATTGCTCACCAACTGCCCAGCAATTACGTGTGAAAATTTTATGGCTGGTGCAAATGTGGTTCATAGCGTAAAGGGATACCTCCTGACAAGATAATTAAGAAATTGCACTCCGTTAATTAAAAAGGAAGGTTAAACAGTAATACGAAGTGGTGAAAATAGCTTTCCAATTTGTACATGAAAGAGATAAATGATTTGCTTAGACGATTCTGAAATGCATATTATGGAAGATTGAGCATAGTTCCCAGAGACTATAGGAATTCCAATGTGTATAAGAAAGCCGCACTTCAAATTTACTTTGCAGAGAGAAAACGTCTCCAGCTCTACTTGCAGCAGGTCTGGGGTCAGTCCTCTCTGAATGGAAGCATTCTAACTGGAGAACACTTGGTTGTGGGCAGCCCAGAAGGGTAGTGGTGATTTGCAATCTAAATTATTGGAAATGTAACTTGCTCTAAATCAATACTTTTTTAAAAAGCAAATAGCACCACCAATTTGAGCTATCCATACTTTTTTTTGAAACACCCCGATCCCAAAATCACAAATTTAAATTATATTTTTGAAGTACTGTAGTTTAAATGGAGAACAGCCCTACGATCTCTAATAGTATGAACGAGAGACCTTCCATTTGCTGATTGAAGCACCGACCCACGTGGTCACAGGTACGCTTAAGCACACGGTGCGCCCTTGGGATCCATGGCCCGCTACGCTGCCCTCTACTCTGCAGCGTCTGACAGCAACTTCTCGGATGAGGGTTTCCAGCAGGTAAGTGCACATTCGGTTCAGATGCTGGCAGAGTAATCCTTTGTTCCGGCGCCTGTGAAGGAATAAGCAATATACCTATTCAGAAAAATATACCATTCTATTAAAAAAATCTGACTTTTTTAAAACATGACAAACTGGCCTTGAAAATCTAAAAATCTAACAATGGAGAAGCTGTAAACAACATACAAGCTATTGAGATAAGATAAGTTGTTGACACTGAAAAAATAGCCTTATTGAAACAGGAGGTTGGAGGTTCCTGAAAGTCTGAAGCCTTGGACAGAACACAATGGGTATACCCTGTTAAGATGTTTTAAAGTACACTTTGTAAACAAACACAGAAAATTAAGAAACATATGCCTTCGTGGGAATGACATCAAGTGGGGGAGGCACCAGCCGTCACATTGTTTTTGTGTTGAACTTGGAACACCTAGGAGACATGAGTCTGTGTTGCAACCAGTTGAGGTAACTAAGAAGACAATGGTGCACCCGGTTGAGATGTTTTTAATTTACACGTCATAAAAAGACACAAATAGAAGACTTTGGTAAGAATGACATCAAATAGATGCACCTGCTGCACACCGTTTTTTATGATAAGCTTTGAACACCTAAGGGTAGAGACATAATTCTTATTGCTACCAGCTGAACTAACTATAAAAATAGCAGGCGTCAGCAGAAAAATGACTAGAGATAATTAGCTTACATCAGCAGAAAACTTCAAAGGTAATACCACTGAGAAAGGGTATAAAAATTGAACTTTCAAATGGGAAGACAGATTCGCTTGAAGGGGCAAAGCAATTCTCGGCTTCAGCGGCAAGCTCTGTAAGTCTACAACCCTTTGAGTTTCGGGGATCAACAGTATTGTATTTGATTTTGGTGGATATCCTGGAATAAGATTAAGAAATGTAAAAATGTAACGAAGTTAAGATTTGTATGGTTCTCAAAATTCCCACATTCCCCCAAGGTTATTAATAAAAGGGACCCTGTATGGGCAATTTAACAAGGGTACCCAAAAGATGGCGTCCGCACCTTGTGACCAAAAGCCTGTAAGATTTTACAAGCTTGGACTCTGCAGCACAGAACAGGCAGCTTTGGGAAATCGAAACTTAAAATGCATTTCTGTGAAAAGGACTTTTGTGTTTGAAGGGCCAGACAGCTAGGCAAACATTGGATATGCATTACGTCAGATCAAAACAGATCAACCCAGTTAGGCCTAAGCATAAGGCCATTAGTTTGTCCACATAAATAATCAGAAACAGCTTAAGGAAGCCATCAAGGCTGCACAGGCCGATTAAAATGCATTAATGACAATACAGCCCAGACATCAGGCCATCAGGTGCGATAAACGGCCATCTAAAACCAGTTAACTTAGATTGGTATAATCATTTAAAACAGCCCGCCAAAAGTTAAACAATGGACTGACCTGATTTGGTGCGCAGATAAGGAGTTGAAGAAACGGGTGTATTTGTAGGCCCTCAGTAGCAACGGCGCTCTCTTGCTCCCCGCTCTTGACTCTGACCTCTTGTCTGGTCTTGGGCTGCTGCCACCCATACTCGTGCCCTGGCCTCGTGGCGGGTTCTCTTCTCGCTCCCCGCATTAAGTTGCAACCAAGGACATCCATACCAAGCGCGGGAGGGGAACGAGACCCGAGTCCAAAGTCATACAGGACACATGGGCCACGAAACGAAACGAGACGAAGAAAAAGGTAAAGACCCAACAAGAGCAGAGAAGGGCAGCAGAAGATGCATTGATAAAGACCGAGCGCCTAGTTATAAGCTGGCGCTTGGGGAAGAAAATATATTATATGGACAGTGAGAATAAGTTGGCTAGTTAAACACTGCGATTAAGCTGGCGTTAAACGCAGGTGTCCACGCCATAACGAATATACTGGCGTTCCAAGAATGGGTAGAAAAATCTAAGCAGTGAAGACTGCCAACCGTCCCACAAACACAACATTACCACCGAGGGAGAAGAAGAAGAGAACCCATCGCGATGAGATGACGACGGTAGCTGAGGAGAAGAAAGGTGTGTCGCAGCAACAGCTCCAGCACTGCGCCCTGAGACCACGTGGCGATGGAGTACCCCAAAGGACAGAAGCCCAAACCTCAAAACTTGCAACTGTTAAAGCAACAGGCTAGGATTGGTGAGCATGAATTCCTGGCCCCTCATAGCTTAATCTAGTTAGGTATAGGGGTGGGATAAGGATAAAGGGGATTGTTAATGTAATTGTTTTCCCTCGATGTGCCGTGTGTTCCCCATTGCCTGTATAAGTATAATTATTGTTCATGCCTGTAATTTTTATCAGTAATTTCTCATAAGACTGTGTCTCATTTCTGTTTTAATAAAATCTTGGTTTTCTTACACCAAACCACTTGTCTACTCGATTTTCTGTATCGCCGCCTGTACCTAAGTCCGGTGTCTAGAACCCAGGGGTGTGGGAGCGATTCAAACCGCTCACAGGCAGTCAGGGGCATAACTGACTGGGCGCTCGTGCTACACGCCACCCCCTACAGAAAATGGCGACCGCGGCGGCACACCGGCAGCAGGGTTGCGATATAGTAGACAACGGTTCGGATGAGCAAACCACGATGGAGGAAAGGATTTCTGATTATGTGTTTAGCAAGGTGAATATCACTAAGAAGTGGATCACCACTCTGTTAAGGGCTGGGCGTCCAGTAGATGCAGCAGCTAAGTGGACAGAGGGAAAGGAACACAAAAAATCCTTAGAGAAGGCAGTCTGGCTGATGTGTTTCAAAAAGCAGGTCTAGCTTTTGGACAGGCTCATTGCAGCACAGGCAGCTGAGTTAAAGGATTCAGCCCTGGAGATCCAGGATAAGGCTCTAGCAGGGGAAAAGTTATTGGTAGCATTGCAGGCCTTGAATCAGGAGAGAGTGTATTTAATGGGAGAACACAAGGCCCAGTTGGAATACCTACGGTGCCAAGTCACCGAAGCCAAGGGAAATTAGTTAAGGTTGCAGGAAAAGAACGCCCGCTTGGCAAGGCAAGTTAGGGAACAGGAGGTGAAAGTGCAGGAGGTAAAGGCAGCTTATAAGCTAGCGAGCGAATCGGGGTTTGAGGAGGCAGACCACGGCCCCTGCAAAGAGCGGATAGAAAATCTGAGCCTGGCCCTCAGGAAGGCAAAAGGCATGGTGTGCCTCATAAGCCCAAAGGCAGGTCAGGCGGATTTTATGGGGAACGAGGGGAGGACAGTTCCAACTTCACCGGTAGTGCCCAGGGACGACCCGGTTGAGGGACAGGAGATCTCACGACCACCACCTGTAGCGCCGAGTTTCAGCGAGGTTTGGCAGCAAGGGGGGGTGGAGCCAGAGGTGGGAGCGGAGGTGGAAAAACCCCCACCCGAGAGGTCGGAGCCGGGACCGATATGCCCAGCAAGGCATCGGAGGTTCGGCCCACCCGTCAATGGCGACGATGAGGGACCCCTCCAAAACCAGTTCGTATTACCATATAGCACTCAACAGCTTAGGGCGATGGTCAACCACATCCCAAAGCTCTCCGAAAAGGGAGACCCCTCGATCCACTTCAGGGACATAGAGCAGGCAGCCAGCATCAATGACTGCGATGGCGCTGAGCAGGCCAAGATGCTGCTATTCTCCCTGGAGAGTAGTCTCCTCCAATCCCTCTCTGACGAGTGTAAGAGGGGGCAGAGCGGGTATCAGGAGCTCAGGGATGCAGTTCTGGAGGCCATGGAGATGAATGAGGGAAGTCCTTTCTCCCGTGTGGAGAAGATGTTCCAGCTCGCAGGGGAAACCCCGCAGGCTTTCATGGACCGGTTATGGCCGGTGTACCGGAGGGCCTGTCCAGGGGCGCCGAACCGGGGGTTCCTGAACTGGGATCCCCTGGCCCATTGGCTCCATTGCCTGGTGGCGAACAGCTTGCCACAGGTCCGGGCCAAGGCAGAAGTCTGGTTCAACCCCAAGTATCCCCAGACCACCGAGCTTACGGTGATCAGACAGTTGACTCTAGCCTATAAAAACGGTAGGGGAACCGATGCACACCCACCTAAGGGGAAGGTGCATGAGGTAAAACCTGGACCGGGTAGGAAAGAGTGGCACCAGGAAGGGAATAACCCCCCCAACACAAAGACGAATTGTTACGGGTGCGGGAAGGATGGTCACTGGCGGAAGGAGTGCAAAAAGCCTTGGAAAGATAACAAGGGAAAGAATTCCACAGCCCCAGCCCAAAGGGCGGGGGCAGGAATCCCTCCCACAGAGGTCGAGTCACTTTTGGACACCATGAGGTCCTTATTGACTGGCCAGGGGAGAGTAGCAGCCGTTACCAGTGCTCTGACCCCGTCGGCCCCGTCCAACCCACAGCCGTGAGTAGAGCCAGCGCAGCCTGTTTACCTGTGTTCTCTCCGGTATGATGAATGGAAAAGACCCCTCTTGGAGATGGAGGTAGAAAAGGTGACGGGGACCTATCTGTTGGACACGGGGGCATCATGCACCGTGGTCTACTCAGCTAACCCCACCACCTCGCCTCTATCTAACGGGGTCCCATACAGTCTGTCGGGGTTCACAGGCAAAGAACAGGCTGGCTTGTTTTCCATCCCGCTCGCCATTTGGTTAGGACCGCTCCGCTCCAAGTGGACCTGTGCCCTGATGAAATGGGAAGTGGAGGGTGGAAGAGGAGTCCTGGGAGCCGACTTTATTGTAGGCCACGGGATCCTAGTAGATTTGAGAAATCATTGCCTATGGGGGGCAGGTAAAGTAAAGAATGGTGAGGTAAGGTAATCCCGGGAAAGGAAGAGATGGGGACCCTATGCACCATGAAGCCCAAAGAGGGTTATAACCTCGAGCTTATGGTCAGTAACACCCCACAGGAATTCCAGGCATTTGTGCAGGCCCACCGAGCCACATTTGCCACACACAAACACGACTGCGGGAGGGTCAACGGGTTTGAGGTCAGCGTAGATGGGGACCCCGTGGCCCGACCACAGAAACAGTATAACTTCCCCAGGGAAGCGGAGACAGACATGGAAGCAGCCATGTCCTCGTTAGTACAGCAGGGAGTTCTGAGGCCGATAGCCACCCACATAAACTCTCCATTGTGGCCGGTTAGAAAGCCGGACAATTCCTGGAGGGCCACGGTGGACTATCGGGTGCTCAACAGTAACATCCCAGCCTGTGCACCCATAGTAGCAGCAGTTGCCGACCTGATAGGAAGTATCCCAGCATCCGCGACCACTTTCACGGTGCTGGACATTTCCAATGGGTTTTGGTCCATCCCTTTAAGGAGGGAGGATCAGTACAAGTTTGCCTTTACGTTTAAAGGGCAACAGTACACATGGAACTGCTTGCCGCAGGGCTTCCAAACAGCCCCAGCATTTTCCATCAGTGCATGGCAAACAGCTTAAAGGATTTTAGCCAGCCCAGACAGTTGGTCCAATATGTGGATGACCTGCTCCTGTTCACTGATTTGAAAGAGGAGCATGGCCCACTATTGGCCGAACTGCTGGAGCTGCTTGGGCAAAAGGGTTTTAAGGTAAACCCAAAGAAAGCGCAGATCGGCCAGCAGGAGGTAAAATTCCTGGGCCTGACCGTCCGCGCTGGAGAAAGGGCCATAGATAAGGCTAGGAGTGAAGCGGTACAAGAGTTACCGGTCCCCAACACAGTAACGAGTGTGAGGTCGTTCCTAGGGCTAACCGGGTACTGCAAAGACTTTATTGAGGACTATGCAGCCACAGCAGCCCCTCTGCTCCGACTCCTACACAAGGGAGTGGAGTGGCTTTGGGATGAGGGTTGCCAGGCAGCATTTGCCAGGCTCAAAAAGGACTTGCAGAACGCACCAGCTCTAGGGGCCATAGATGGGGGTAAGAGTTTTTTCTGGAGGAAGCAGCCAGCGGGGACAGCCTGAGTGCTGTGCTGCTCCAAGAGCGGCACGGCAGGCTGAGGCCGGTAGTCTACTCCTCCAGGATACTCACGGATGTGGAAAGGAGCTACTCCAACTGTGAGCGGCACCTTTTGGCCACACATTGGGCTGTGAAAAGATCGCTGACCTTCACAGGCACCTCTCCCATCACACTCCTCACCCATCACACACCCACCCAGATGCTTCTGGATGGGAGGATCAAGGATGGGACAGTGAGCAGTGCCCGCATTGCCCGCATTGCCCGCTGGACCTTGCTCCTCTCACAGATAGATCTTAAGGTAAAGAGTCTCTGCGAGCCAAAGCTTGCAGCCAACCTGGTATATCCTGGAACAGCCCACCGGTGTTCCATTGAAGGGGTTTGGGAAGTGAACATAGGTTTGCGGGCCGGGATACATCCCACCGGCCGCAAGATCTATGTAGACGGTTCCAGCACGGTATCTGCTGGCGAGCGTCTCACGGGGTATGGAGTTTATGACCCAGCGGCAAACATTGCCCTGGCGATTAAGCTCCCCAGCACCATGAGCGCCCAGCAGGCTGAACTGTCCGTGGTAGTGTACGTCGTTACACACCCCGAAATCTTCCCCACCCCATACACGATTTGCTGGGACAGCATGTTTACGTGCAATTCGTGTACAGAGTACCTGGCCATTTGGTCCCGCCGCAGATACACCTCCGCCGACGGGAGACCCCTCACAGTAAAACCCCTGCCGGAGAAAATCCTGGCAGCAGTGGGGGAGGAAGGGGAGATTTTCATCCATAAGGTGAAAGCCCATTCCTCCACAGAACCCCGCAGTCAAGGCAACCAGCAGGCTGACATGCTCACCAAGGAGGGTGCCCGCGCAGGCACTTTCTGGGACCGGATGGGTCTAGACCCATGGCAGCAGTCAGAGGTAGGGACGGGACCCAAGGGAGTGCAGGGGTAGCTTTAGCCCTGGACCTTAAGACAGTCCAAGCCCAAGACCCCATCCTCAAAGTGGTCCTCAGTGCAGTGACTGAGGGAAAAAGGGTAGAGGGTCCGTACGGTACAGCAACCCTCACCGTGAAAGAGGGCATGCTGTTCCGCGGGAACAGTGGGTTGTGCCACAGCAGCATTGGAGGGAATTCCTTCAACTGGCCCATGAGGGTCCAGGAGTGGGACACCCCAGGCCTGAGACCACCTGGCAGCGGGTGGAACAGGCGGGATGGTGGCCAGGACTCAGGGAAGATGTCCGTGAGTTCTGTGCAGGCTGTCTTGTGTGTGCTGCTAATAACCCTGACCCCCACAAAAGGAAGGTACCTATGGAACACATCAGGAGGGTAGAGGGACCATGGCAGTCGATACAGGTCGACTACATCGGGCGCCTGCCCACCGCCCAGGGAGGCTATAAGTACTGCCTAGTCCTGGTGGATGTGTTCACAAAATGGGTAGAGGCCTTCCCCTGCAGAACAGCCACAGCTCTGGGTCCAGCCAGGATCCTGGTCCGGGAAGTGTTCTCGCGGTGGGGGCTACCACAGTATGTGGAGTCCGACCAAGGGAGTCACTTCACCGGACAGGTGATGCAGAATACCCTTATGCTGCTAGGCATCGAGGGGAAATGGCACGTGGCCCACAACCCGCAGTCATCAGGGATTGTGGAAAGAATGAATAGGACCCTAAAGGAAAGGTTGAGGAAGGAGACGGTGGACTCGCCCCGTAAATGAGCCGAGGTCCTACCATTGGTTCTGATGGGGATCCAGGCCAGCCAGTCGAAAAGCACGGGGTACTCCCTGTACGAGCTGATGACTGGCAGGGTTATGCGGACCCCCACCCATGTACTAGCCCCGGTGCTCACAGAGGGTCAGCTCAGGGAGGTGAACTGGGACAGGTTCGCCCGAAACATCTTTGAGCACCTTAAACAGGTCCACGAGCAGGTGGCTGGGAACATGGGAAGGCAGCATTGGAGTAACCGATTGCTGCTCAAACCCCGTAAGCACCACGAGTGGGAGGTAGGAGATCAGGTCATGGTGAGGAACTACACCCGAGTAGGAAGTTTGGAACCATTGTACATGGGGCCCTACAGCATTGTAAACAAAGCCAGCCCCATGGCATACGCCGTTAAGATGCCCCGGCGTACCAAATGGTTTCATATCAACCAGTGCAAACTGTTTAAACCTGAAAGGGAAAAACAGCCAGTTGGGGTAAGGTCTGAGGATAAAAATCCTCAGCCTGCAGCAGGAGCAAGTTCACAGACTGCACAGGCAGGCGCTGTGGCTTGCTTAAAGGGAGGGGCTATCCCGCCCATCGATTGGGACACTCCCCCACTCTTCTGGGTTCCAGACGAGGAGGGACCTGAGGATGAAGACCCTGCCCATAACCCAGGTGCAGAGGAAGAGGGACCTGAGGGCGAAGACCCTGCCCCAGACCCAGTTTTGGGACCTGAGGGCGGGGACTCTCAGCCTACAGCAACAGGCTGCGAAGAGTTACCTGCCCCTAGCCCAGGTTCGGGAGAGGTCAAGCCTAAGGAAGAAGATCCCCGGCCAGCGGCAGTGGATAGCCCACAGGCCACACCGGAGGGGACAGCGGTTCGGGTTAAAGGCCCATCGGCCAAAAAAGCCCCACCTGCCAAAGTCCCTAGAAGGTCCCCCCGGACGCCCAAGCCGAGAAAGCCATGGTCACCAGCTCCCCAGTTTAAAGGGACAGCCTCCTGAGTCAGGGGGAAGTCAAAGGACAGAGGTCCCCAGCTAGCCGCCATGGGCGGCGAGGGACCAACAGTGCAGGACGGTGCGGCCACACCAGAGGAAGCGGTGTGCCGCAGTCCAAACAGGAATTAGCCTGGCTGCCCGGAGATGGGCGGCGAATGTACATAGTTTAGGTATTGTTAAGGTTATTGTTAAGTTTAAGTATTTAGCTTAAGTTCGGGTGTTTTAGATTTTTTTTAAAAAGGCGGCGCGCATGGACGCAGCGGCTTTGTCTCTCCCAAGACTGAGCATTTTCACCCTCTTTCTGAGTCTCTTCTGGACTCTGCTGATACGGGAATTGAGGGCAGACCTACTGTACAGCCGGCAGACGCTCCTCGATATCGGGGCCGACTGCGTGCGGCTCACACTCGGTGCCGTCGATCTGCCTCCCGACATCGCCCGATCCCCGGGACCAGCGTGGCGTCCTTCCCCAGCCGGAAGTCGCCGCAGACCGCGCAGAGAATGCAAGCAGAAGCGGGGCAAGAGGGCCGGAATCCAAAATAGGCTGAAGAGGGCCCCACACAAACCCTCCCTCCCAAGTATTTTCCTGGCCAACATCAGGTCACTGGAAAATAAAATGGATGAGATCAAACTTGATCTCTCCTCACAGAAAATGACAAAGGAATGCTGTGCCATGATCTTCACAGAGACCTGGTTGAACAACGGCATCCCTGACACCACCATCCAGCGAGAAGGACGCACGGTCTTCCGCGCCGACAGAACTGCAGACTCCGGTAAGAGCAAGGGAGGCGGTTTGTGCATTTACACTAACAATGCCTGGTGCACTAACACGGACATAATCAATAGATCCTGTTCGGCTGATTTGGAATTCCTCATGGTAAGGCGCAGACCCTTCTACCTGCCTCGGGAATTCACGGCTGTTATCATCACTGCGGTCTACATCCCACCACACGCTAATGCCAAACTAGCACTGAAGGACCTCTACAGGGCCATCAGCGAACAACAAACTGCGCACCCAGACGGAGCTTTTATCATCGCGGGGGACTTCAATCACATAAACCTAAAATCTGTACTCCCGAAATTCCACCAGAATGTTTCCTGCCCCACAAGAGAGGAGAACACACTGGATCAAGTCTACACGAGCATTGTAGATGCTTATAAGGCCATTCCCTGCCCCCACCTTGGGAAGTCTGACCACCTCTCCCTGTTTCTAGCCCCGGCATACAAACCGCTCATCAAAAGAGTGAAATCATCAGTGAGATCAGTGAAAGTATGGCCAGAGGGGGCAGTCTCGGAGCTTCAGGATTGCTTCGAACGCACTGATTGGAGCATGTTTGCCCATAAAGACATCAAGGAATACGCATCCACAGTGCTATTCTACATTAACAGTTGCGTTGAGGTCATCACGACCCATAAAAATATCAGGACATACCCCAACCAGAAACCCTGGATGAACGGGGAGGTCCGCTCACTGTTGAAAGCACGCGACGCAGCATTTAAATCTGGCGACGCGGCGGCTTACAGTGCAGCTAGGACCAACCTAAAAAAGGGTATCAGGACTGCCAAAAGGAAACAGACACTGCGGATAGAGGATCACTTCCACAACAACTCGGACCCCCGGCGCATGTGGCATGGCATCCAGTCCATCACTGACTACAAGAGTAAAAACACCAGCCCCCCGGTCAGCGATTCCTCCCTTCCGGAGGAGCTTAACAACTTCTATGCTCGCTTTGACAGGGACAACAGGGAGCCGGCTACCAAAGCCTTGCCACCCCCGGAAGACCAGGTGCTCACTCTGTCGACCTCCGACGTAAGGGGTGTTCTACGCGGAGTGAACACACGTAAGGCTGCTGGACCTGATAGCATCCCTGGACGGGTACTCAAGGAATGTGCTGATCAGCTGGCTGATGTCTTCACCGCCATCTTCAATCTGTCATTGGCCCAGGCAGTAGTCCCTACATGCTTCAAGACCGCTACCATTATTCCTGTGCCAAAGCAAACGGCTGTGACGTGTCTGAACGACTATCGACCTGTCGCACTCACACCCATCATAATGAAGTGTTTCGAGAGACTGGTCCTGGCTCACATCAAAGCCAGTGTTCCCGCCTCTCTTGACCAACACCAGTTTGCCTATCGTGCAAACAGATCAACAGAGGATGCAATCACAACTGCTCTACACTCGGCACTGAATCACTTAGACGGTAAAGAGACCTACATCAGAATGCTGTTCATAGACTACAGCTCAGCATTCAACACTATCGTCCCCAACAAGCTGGCCACCAAACTCCACACCCTTGGCCTGAACACTTCCCTCTGCAACTGGGCCCTGGACTTCCTAACAAACAGACCCCAGTCTGTCAAATTAGGTAACCACACCTCCCCCCCCCTGACCCTGAACACGGGGGCCGCACAAGGATGTGTGCTGAGCCCCCTCCTCTACTCCCTCTTCACCCACGACTGGGTGGCTGTTCATGGTTCCAACACCATCATCAAGTTTGCGGATGATACTACGGTGGTAGGCCAGATCACCAACAATGATGAGTCAGCCTACAGGGAGGAGGTCCAGCATCTCGTGAAGTGATGCCCTGATAAAAACCTGGCCCTCAACATCAAGAAAACCAAAGAAATCATTGTGGACTTCAGGAAGTCTAAAGGCGGAAGTCACACCCCCATCCACATCCATGGGGCTGTGGTGGAAAGGGTGGACAGCTTTAAGTTCCTCGGAGTCCACATCACGGAAGACCTCTCCTGGTCCCTCAATACCTCCTCTCTGGTGAAGAAGGCCCAGCAGCGCCTATATTTCCTAAGGAGGCTGAAGGGATGTAACCTGTCACCCTGTAACTTTTACCGCTGCACAATAGAGAGCATCCTGACGAATTGTATCACAGTATGGTATGGCAGCTATGACCGGAAAGCCCTGCAGCGGGTAGTCAAAACTGCCCAACGCATTACCGGCACCCGGCTACCGACCATAGAGCACATATACCAGAAACGCTGTTTACGGAGGTCATGGACCATCATCAAAGACCCTACCCACCCCAGCCACAGTCTGTTCGCCCTCCTGCCATCTGGGAGACACTACAGATGCATTCGCACCTGAACGACCAGATTTAGGAACAGCTTCTTTCCCAGGGCTGTCATCCTACTGAACTCCACAAATAAACTCTAAAGCCTGCACATCTGCCAATGCACTTTATTATGTTTATGTTTATGTTAATGTATTACAAGCCAAATGAATGTTGAATGTTTAAATGTCTTAATCTAAATATACACTCTCGGGAGCCGCAAGCCTACATTTCATTGTACTGCACTTGTGCACTAACAATGACAATAAAGTTGATTATTATTATTATTATTATTATTTAGTTTAAGTTAAGTAAGGTGCTGGGTAGTTTTAGATAAGTCATAATCTGCTAAGAGTGTGTATTTTGAGTCGAGGTCGCAAGACCCGACTATGCTTCACCCAAGCCAGAGAATCTCTTGGGGACCTGGCTGTATGTTTTTGTATCTGTTGCAGAAAGACTGTCGGGATGAAGGGGATCGTAATCCTACTCGCCCTGATGGGACTGAGCCTGGGAAAGAGGGGCGACATAGAAGACTCCCACATCTACTGGTGCTCGGGAGATAGAGCACCTATAGCGAAAGACGGAAGCGGTGAACGGGATGCAGAGGAGGCCGCCGTCTACGTCCACGAGGGAAGGTGGCCAGGATGGCTGGGGTCCAATTCATCTCAGTACTCCAGCCAAACCAGATTCACGTACGGGGAGGCCTCCCTCCTGTGCCCCAGGGTATGGGTTGTTACCGCAAGGGTCAGCGTCACCATAGGAAAACGTATATGTCTAACGTGCAAGGGACACATTCCTCTGGATAGGTGGTGGTGGCTCAGGAAGCTGAGCAAAGATATGAGAATCCCCGCAGTCGAGTGGGAACGGTTGGGGAACAATACCCACTGGACTATTACAGGGACTCATGGAGGATTAAGTGTGTGTTGGGACAAGTGGTGGGAACCGGATCAAGGGATTTACATCTGTATGTGGGGGTCAGAGAGGGTCTGCCCCGCAGGCATATCCATCATTTTCCATCGACAGTGGCTAGACACCGGGGAGGGGATGAAGTGGGATACCAGCCGGAAGGTGTGCGCAGTCCCATTCTCCCTGATCCCAGTCAATGCCACTGAGCTTGTAACCCGCCCTCGAAAGCCCCTGCCCACAGCGCCGGCAGTGAGGTTACCCAGGGAAGGGTGCCCCACCACCACCAAGGGACCAGGGAATGGGCTGGTACTAGTACCTACAGATCAGGTACTGTACCAGGGGGTACACTACACGGAGTGGTGCCCCAACGGAACAGAGCAGCTATACCAGGCCCTATTGAAGGACATGTTTGGGAAATGTTGTGAGTTTGATTTCGCCAATGTCGACAAAACCGAACTGTACACCACACACCGCGAGTTTTTGGGTAATGCAGGGAAACAAAGAAGGGGAGTATGGAATGATGTTTTTACTGCGTTTAACACAGTCCTCTGTCATCAACAATCTGGATGACATAGAGCTACAGACCCAGATAAACGGTTTAAAAACACAGTTAAGGAAGATACTAATGGATGAGAACAAGGTAGTGGGCTCGGAGTTGAATGAGGCTCCCAACGTATGTGTTAACCAGTTGATGTGGAACCTATACTTATATTTATATCTATATCCATCTTGTAGATTGTTTAGTATAGAAGGAGTGTTTTACTGACAGTGGTACTAAGACCCAGATTTAAGTCTCTATAGACAACAAGTCCCTGATCAGGCCTTGTAGAACTTAAATCAGAACTCCCTCAATATACCATTGGGAGAGAGACTGCTATCAGGATTGGGAGAGAGACTGCTATCAGGATTGGGAGAGAGACTGCTATCGGGATTGGGAGAGAGACTGCTATCAGGATTGGGAGAGAGACTGCTATCAGGATTGGGAGAGAGACTGCTATCAGGATTGGGAGAGAGACTGCTATCAGGATTGGGAGAGAGACTGCTATCAGGATTGGGAGAGAGACTGCTATCAGGATTGGGAGAGACTGCTATCAGGATTGGGAGAGAGACTGCTATCAGGAGGGGAGAGAGACTGCTATCAGGATTGGGAGAGAGACTGCTATCAGGATTGGGAGAGAGACTGCAATCAGCATTGGGAGAGAGACTGCTATCAGGATTGGGAGAGAGACTGCACTCAGGATTGGGAGAGAGACTGCTATCAGGATTGGGAGAGAGACTGCGAACAGGATTGGGAGAGAGACTGCTAACAGGATTGGGAGAGAGACTGCTATCAGGATTGGGAGAGAGACTGCTATCAGGATTGGGAGACAGACTGCTATCAGGATTGGGAGAGAGGCTGCTATCAGGATTGGGAGAGAGACTGCTATCGGGATTGGGAGAGAGACTGCACTCAGGATTGGGAGAGAGACTGCTATCAGGATTGGGAGAGAGACTGCTATCAGGATTGGGATAGAGACTGCTTTCAGGATTGGGAGAGAGACTGCAATCAGGATTGGGAGAGAGACTGCAATCAGAATTGGGAGAGAGACTGCTATCAGGATTGGGAGAGAGACTGCTATCAGGATTGGGAGAGAGACGGCTTTCGGGATTGGGGGAGAGACTGCTATCACGATTGGGAGAGAGACTGCTATCAGGAGGGGAGAGAGACTGCAATCAGGATTGGGAGAGACTGCTATCAGGATTGGGAGAGAGACTGCCAGCAGGATTGGGAGAGTGATTGCTATCAGGATTGGGAGAGAGACTGCTATCAGCATTGGGAGAGAGACTGCTATCAGGATTGGGAGAGAGACTGCTATCAGGATTGCAAGAGAGACTGCAATCAGGATTGGGAGAGAGACTGCTATCAGGAGGGGAGAGAGATTGCTATTAGGATTGGGAGAGAGACTGCTATCAGGATTGGGAGAGAGACTGCTATCAGGAGGGGAGAGAGACTGCAATCAGCATTGGGAGAGAGACTGCTATCAGGATTGGGAGAGAGACTGCAATCAGGATTGGGAGAGAGACTGCTATCAGGAGGAGAGAGAGACTGCAATCAGCATTGGGAGAGAGACTGCTATCAGGATTGGGAGAGAGACTGCAATCAGGATTGGGAGAGAGACTGCAATCAGCATTGGGAGAGAGACTGCTATCAGGAGGGGAGAGAGACTGCAATCAGCATTGGGAGAGAGACTGCTATCAGGAGGGGAGAGAGACTGCAATCAGCATTGGGAGAGAGACTGCTATCAGGATTGGGAGAGAGACTGCAATCAGGATTGGGAGAGAGACTGCTATCAGGAGGAGAGAGAGACTGCAATCAGCATTGGGAGAGAGACTGCTATCGGGATTGGGAGAAAGACTGCTATCAGGATTGGGAGAGAGACTGCTATCAGGATTGGGAGAGAGACTGCTATCGG
The DNA here is from genome assembly GCF_052327205.1 of Somniosus microcephalus. NCBI lineage: Eukaryota > Metazoa > Chordata > Chondrichthyes > Squaliformes > Somniosidae > Somniosus > Somniosus microcephalus. Next base: position 35,459,778 of record NC_140997.1, read on the forward strand.
GATTGGGAGAGAGACTGCTATCAGGATTGGGAGAGAGACTGCTATCAGGATTGGGAGAGAGACTGCTATCAGGATTGGGAGAGAGACTGCTATCAGGATTGGGAGAGAGACTGCTATCAGGATTGGGAGAGAGACTGCTATCAGGATTGGGAGAGAGACTGCTAACAGGATTGGGAGAGAGACTGCTAACAGGATTGGGAGAGAGACTGCTATCAGGATTGGGAGAGAGACTGCTATCAGGATTGGGAGAGAGACTGCTATCAGGATTGGGAGAGACTGCTATCAGGATTGGGAGAGAGACTGCTATCAGGAGGGGAGAGAGACTGCTATCAGGATTGGGAGAGAGACTGCTATCAGGATTGGGAGAGAGACTGCAATCAGCATTGGGAGAGAGACTGCTATCAGGATTGGGAGAGAGACTGCACTCAGGATTGGGAGAGAGACTGCTATCAGGATTGGGAGAGAGACTGCTAACAGGATTGGGAGAGAGACTGCTAACAGGATTGGGAGAGAGACTGCTATCAGGATTGGGAGAGAGACTGCTATCAGGATTGGGAGAGAGACTGCTATCAGGATTGGGAGAGAGGCTGCTATCAGGATTGGGAGAGAGACTGCTATCGGGATTGGGAGAGAGACTGCACTCAGGATTGGGAGAGAGACTGCTATCAGGATTGGGAGAGAGACTGCTATCAGGATTGGGAGAGAGACTGCTATCAGGATTGGGAGAGAGACTGCACTCAGGATTGGGAGAGAGACTGCTATCAGGATTGGGAGAGAGACTGCTATCAGGATTGGGAGAGAGACTGCTATCGGGAGGGGAGAGAGACTGCTATCAGGATTGGGAGAGAGACTGCTATCAGGATTGGGAGAGAGACTGCTATCAGGATTGGGAGAGAGACTGCTATCAGGATTGGGAGAGAGACTGCTATCGGGAGGGGAGAGAGACTGCTATCCGGATTGGGAGAAAGACTGCTAACAGGAGGGGAGCGAACCCGTCATTGGGAGTGGAAAAAGCCTGAGATAGGGAAGGGAAAGAGCCTGTGATCGAGAGGGAGGGGGACGAGGCCGTGATCGGGAGGACTGTGGGCATGTGCGGGCGATGGGAGCTAGTGGAGGCTGAAGGCTTCCTTGAGGTGCTGTGGGGAGCTCTCCTGGTCCTCCTGGCCCACAAGCAGTGCTGAAAAAGGCACTTACTTTGTGGAGCAGGCTGCTCCCGCCTCTCTTACACTTTCGGGTTTCCCATCCCCTGGGAATCCCGTGCAGCAGCGGTTACCTTCAAATCAGGTTTCAAATTACACTGCAGGAGCACAACTTGAATATGTTAATTAAGTGTCCATGGCGGGACACTCCGCTGATGCGAAATCCGCCGCCAGTATTTAACTCTTAAATCCCCCTGTACCCTCTCCCATAATTCGTTGGAGGTTAATATCGAGGCCAAAGAATCTTATGGCAGAGAAGAAGGCCATTCGGCACATCATGCCTATGCCTGTGCTGGCTCTTTGAAAGAGCTATCCCATTATTCCCACTCCTCTGTTCTTTCCTCTTAGCCCTGCAATTTTCAACCCTTCAAGTATTTATCCAATTCCCTTTTGATAATTACTATTGAATCTGCTTCCACTACCTCTTCAGGCAATGCATAATAACCCACTGCATAAAAATATTTCTCCTCATCTCACCTCTGATTCTTATCCAATGACCTTAAACCTGTGTCCTCTGATTACCAACCCTACAGCCAGTGGAAACAGTTTCTCCTTATTTACGCTATCAAAACCATCATGATTTTGAATGCCTCTGTTAAATCTCCCCTTAACTTCTCTGCTCTAAGGAGAACAACTCCAACTTCTCCAGTCTCTCCACATAACTGAAATCCCTCAACACTGGCACCATTCCAGTAAATCTCCTCTGCACCCTGTCCAAGGCCTTGACATCCTTCCTAAAGTGTAGTGCCCAGCACTGGAGACAATACTCTAGCTGAGGCCTAACCAATGATTTATAAAGATTTAGCATGACTTCCTTGCTTTTGTACTCTTTGGGCTGGATTTTATCAATGGAGGCGAGTAGGAGGCGGGACTCCCACTTTCGGGGTTGTAGTCTCGCCTCCATCAAGTTGTGGCCAACCCACGTGATTTCCCCTTGATTGACCTTGTTGAGCCCACCTAGCGGGCTCAGCAGGCCAATTAAGGGCCACATGGCAACAGGTGACTTCACAGATTGACATTTCATCTGTCAAAAGCTTTTGACAGATGAAATATCAGCGTTTGACAGCTCTTTGAAACTGTCAAACACTGACAATCTGTAATCTAAGTTAATTCCTTCCTCTCAGGCTGATTTAGAGATCTCTCCAGAACAGAAAGCAGAGGCTGCAGCTTTTGACAGCTCGCAGCCATTCTGCTTTCAGTGCCGATGGGAGGAGGGACTCCCGATACCTGAAGGAAGGAAGCCTGCATTAGTAAGTAAAGGTAAGTCAAACTTATTTAAACACCTTACACACACCAAACACACTTACCTCTGCATTCATGCACCCATCACTCACCTGAACACCAGACATCTCGAACCCTCCAAGCCCTTCAGCCCGACGGTCCGCCTCACTAACTTGGCGTGGTTTGGAGTCGTCGGGCAGCCCACACTTCAGGGATAAAAATAGGGATTAGGCTAAAAACTGTTAACAGGCAGTTAATTGGCACTAATCCCCTTCCAGCTTCGGGGAGGCGGCTCCCAGCACAGGTCGGGTACCCGCCTCCTGGGGAATGGGCATGGAGGCAGGTTGGGGGCGGGATGGGTTCGTGCCCCCCGATTTCGCGATTTTAACACCCCACACACCTCCATTCCCGCCTCCACGGCCCTGGGAAATTCTAGCCTTATACCTCTAATTATAAAGCCCATGATCCAATACGCTTTTTTAACAGCCATAGCAACATGTTCTGCCACCTTCAAAGATTTCTGTACGCAAAACCACAGGTTTCTGTTCCTGAACCCCCTTTAAAATTGTACCATTTCGTTTATATTGTCTCTCCTGATACTTCTTTCCAAAACACATCACTTAACACTTCATTTTATCCGCCATGTGTCTGCTCATTTCACCAGTCTGACTGTTTAGCTGAAGTCTGCTACTATCCTCCTCCTACTTTTCCGAGATTCGTGTCATCTAAAAACTTTGAAATTATTACCTGTATTCCCAAGTCCAGGGCATTAATATATATCATATTTCTCAGTCCAATTTAATTGATAATGAACCAATGTCTGTCTAAAGATTACCAGGTTAACTTATAAAGAAATTACAAATACATAATACATGTGTTAAATGCTTTGTGCATTTTGCTGGATCACTTTAAAATATTCAGCAATTAAAATGTAAAGAAGACTGGTTTTATGATGTGATACAATGAAAACTTTGCATAATTTGAAAGCTGACTTAGATAGTTAACATTTATTAAAGCTTTAGCTTGTCAAGAAAAATAACGAACCTTTTTGGGATATTAGGGGTACAGAGATGGGGAGTGTAGCCTATCTGAAGACCTCAGGTTTTTGGTGTGTCAGTGTATCTGTAGGTTTAAAAGGTGTGGGACAGTGGATATCAGGTTTGAAGTGATGAACACGCACTTTATACTTTAAGGCATGTCGTTCATACTGCACATAAACAAGTCTGCGAGTGCATGGGCAGAGCAAATTCAATTATCAATCATGTTCACATTGTGCCAGCTTGGCACCATTTCAGCACCATGTTTCCCTACTTACAAACCAGTTTTAACTGCAGACTTTAGTTAAACACATCAAGAAATTTACTGTGCAAGTTCATTACACTCACAGCAAATGTTAGGAGCCAGATCCAATAATCATTCACTGTGCCACTATTATGCGCAAGTATTGCATAGAAGCCTCCATATTGTCACCATCCTCAACAGCTTTTCATTGAGCTGGGCTGTTTCACAATCTTATTTCAAAATTACACTTTGTTCATTCCCTTGCAAAAAATATATTTTTAATGAAATAGCAGCAATGTTAATGCATATTTTCCAAAAAGCGACAGTTACAGAGGCCTCAACGTGTAACAGTAGACTACCACATTTATTCCAACAAAAATATTATTCTTTATTTTTACCCAACAGTGGAGTCAATAACCCCATTTCCTTAAACCTCTTGGACATCTTAATTTTAGAGTGATGCTTTACCGGGCCTTGTGCAGAATAAATCAAATAAAATTCATATTGATGTTTCATTAAAATAATATAGATTAAACAAATTTAATCATACTACATAATACAGAGAATGTGATATATTTAAATTGAATTTTGAGTTTTTACAGGGAAGGAATTTATTATTCCTTATAGTGTGAGACTGACAGGGGTGTAGTGTTAGGCAGAAGGGGGAGTACCTCTGATTGGGAGTATACCGCATCCCTTGGATGGTCCGCAGTCTTTGGTTCTCTCTGCTTATGCAACTCTTACCTTTGGCTTCAAGCACTCACTTGTGCCTGGCGGAGGCAACACCCCAGGAAACTGCGTCAGCTCACAACCTAAACTAGGTGAGGGTATCCTGGGTGATAGAGAGACACCCATCTCTGCAGTGCACGAGGACTGGTCTGGTGAATTAGGCGGACTGGGCAGATATGCTAACTACTCCAGCTCAGAAGATATAGTAGAAAGACTATGTTGAAAGCTTTGGTGTGGGTGCATCAGATACTTCAGGCCATCCGCTGCAGCTCTCCCGATCTCCAGATGCCTCGACTTCATCTTGCTACAGGATTCAGATGTGGGGTAGAAGCAAAATTGCAGCAAACCCTGTGCAAATTCCGCTCACTGAAATCAATCTCACGTGCAAATGCCATTTTTCTCATATTTCTGTTCTTTTTGCCGCAGTTTCCTGGCCGCCACCAAGCACAAGTGAGTACTTGAAGACAAATGTGTTGGCTTTGCTATCAAGTCCAGTCTTGCAGACAAACTTGAGAAATTTCCCAAAGGTATCATTGACTGCCTAATGGTACTAAAATTGCCACTTGTTGAGAAATGTCATGCCACAATCATCAGCACCTATGCACTAACCATGACCAACACAGACAAAACCAAAAACACGTATAATGAAGATCTTGACAACGCTATCTCTCAGGTACATAAGAGTTATAAACTCATCATCCTCGGCAACTTCAATGCTTACGTTGGATCAGACCATCAAACCAGGTGGGACATTATTGGCAAACACGGCATTGGAAATGACAACAACAATGGCCTTCTGCTACTAAGGCAATGTGCTGAACTCAGCCTTACCATTACCAACACCATCTTCTGGTTACCAAATAAGAACAAGACATATTGGATAAGCTCTCGTTCCAAACACTGGCATCTGGTTAATTGCATCTTAGTCAGGAATAATGGAAAGTGAAATGGTTTTATCTGTGATAATCACTGGAGAATCTCGTTAATAATCATTATTGGAAAGACCCTTGCAAGATTGATGCTTAATCATTTTATTCAACACATTGCTGAAAAAAATCTTACCAGACAGTTAATGTGAGTTCAGAAAGGGAAGAGGCACAACTGATATTGGGCCAGAACTTGCGGACGGTATGACGGCGAACTCTCAGAGTATGCCATCATTCCGCCTTTGAAATGGACAGCAAGTTTGAAGCACGTGCGCTAAATCCCGAACTTGACAGATGATCCGCACCGACATTGAAATCCTAGTTGCTGCCGCAGAGTTGGGCTAATTGCTCACCAACTGCCCAGCAATTACGTGTGAAAATTTTATGGCTGGTGCAAATGTGGTTCATAGCGTAAAGGGATACCTCCTGACAAGATAATTAAGAAATTGCACTCCGTTAATTAAAAAGGAAGGTTAAACAGTAATACGAAGTGGTGAAAATAGCTTTCCAATTTGTACATGAAAGAGATAAATGATTTGCTTAGACGATTCTGAAATGCATATTATGGAAGATTGAGCATAGTTCCCAGAGACTATAGGAATTCCAATGTGTATAAGAAAGCCGCACTTCAAATTTACTTTGCAGAGAGAAAACGTCTCCAGCTCTACTTGCAGCAGGTCTGGGGTCAGTCCTCTCTGAATGGAAGCATTCTAACTGGAGAACACTTGGTTGTGGGCAGCCCAGAAGGGTAGTGGTGATTTGCAATCTAAATTATTGGAAATGTAACTTGCTCTAAATCAATACTTTTATAAAAAGCAAATAGCACCACCGATTTGAGCTATCCATACTTTTTTTTGAAACACCCCGATCCCAAAATCACAAATTTAAATTATATTTTTGAAGTACTGTAGTTTAAATGGAGAACAGCCCTACGATCTCTAATAGTATGAACGAGAGACCTTCCATTTGCTGATTGAAGCACCGACCCACGTGGTCACAGGTACGCTTAAGCACACGGTGCGCCCTTGGGATCCATGGCCCGCTACGCTGCCCTCTACTCTGCAGCGTCTGACAGCAACTTCTCGGATGAGGGTTTCCAGCAGGTAAGTGCACATTCGGTTCAGATGCTGGCAGAGTAATCCTTTGTTCCGGCGCCTGTGAAGGAATAAGCAATATACCTATTCAGAAAAATATACCATTCTATTAAAAAAATCTGACTTTTTTAAAACATGACAAACTGGCCTTGAAAATCTAAAAATCTAACAATGGAGAAGCTGTAAACAACATACAAGCTATTGAGATAAGATAAGTTGTTGACACTGAAAAAATAGCCTTATTGAAACAGGAGGTTGGAGGTTCCTGAAAGTCTGAAGCCTTGGACAGAACACAATGGTATACCCTGTTAAGATGTTTTAAAGTACACTTTGTAAACAAACATAGAAAATTAAGAAACATATGCCTTCGTGGGAATGACATCAAGTGGGGGAGGCACCAGCCGTCACATTGTTTTTGTGTTGAACTTGGAACACCTAGGAGACATGAGTCTGTGTTGCAACCAGTTGAGGTAACTAAGAAGACAATGGTGCACCCGGTTGAGATGTTTTTAATTTACACGTCATAAAAAGACACAAATAGAAGACTTTGGTAAGAATGACATCAAATAGATGCACCTGCTGCACACCGTTTTTTATGATAAGCTTTGAACACCTAAGGGTAGAGACATAATTCTTATTGCTACCAGCTGAACTAACTATAAAAATAGCAGGCGTCAGCAGAAAAATGACTAGAGATAATTAGCTTACATCAGCAGAAAACTTCAAAGGTAATACCACTGAGAAAGGGTATAAAAATTGAACTTTCAAATGGGAAGACAGATTCGCTTGAAGGGGCAAAGCAATTCTCGGCTTCAGCGGCAAGCTCTGTAAGTCTACAACCCTTTGAGTTTCGGGGATCAACAGTATTGTATTTGATTTTGGTGGATATCCTGGAATAAGATTAAGAAATGTAAAAATGTAACGAAGTTAAGATTTGTATGGTTCTCAAAATTCCCACATTCCCCCAAGGTTATTAATAAAAGGGACCCTGTATGGGCAATTTAACAAGGGTACCCAAAAGATGGCGTCCGCACCTTGTGACCAAAAGCCTGTAAGATTTTACAAGCTTGGACTCTGCAGCACAGAACAGGCAGCTTTGGGAAATCGAAACTTAAAATGCATTTCTGTGAAAAGGACTTTTGTGTTTGAAGGGCCAGACAGCTAGGCAAACATTGGATATGCATTACGTCAGATCAAAACAGATCAACCCAGTTAGGCCTAAGCATAAGGCCATTAGTTTGTCCACATAAATAATCAGAAACAGCTTAAGGAAGCCATCAAGGCTGCACAGGCCGATTAAAATGCATTAATGACAATACAGCCCGGACATCGGGCCATCAGGTGCGATAAACGGCCATCTAAAACCAGTTAACTTAGATTGGTATAATCATTTAAAACAGCCCGCCAAAAGTTAAACAATGGACTGACCTGATTTGGCGCGCAGATAAGGAGTTGAAGAAACGGGTGTATTTGTAGGCCCTCAGTAGCAACGGCGCTCTCTTGCTCCCCGCTCTTGACTCTGACCTCTTGTCTGGTCTTGGGCTGCTGCCACCCATACTCGTGCCCTGGCCTCGTGGCGGGTTCTCTTCTCGCTCCCCGCATTAAGTTGCAACCAAGGACATCCATACCAAGCGCGGGAGGGGAACGAGACCCGAGTCCAAAGTCATACAGGACACATGGGCCACGAAACGAAACGAGACGAAGGAAAAGGTAAAGACCCAACAAGAGCAGAGAAGGGCAGCAGAAGATGCATTGATAAAGACCGAGCGCCTAGTTATAAGCTGGCGCTTGGGGAAGAAAATATATTATATGGACAGTGAGAATAAGTTGGCTAGTTAAACACTGCGATTAAGCTGGCGTTAAACGCAGGTGTCCACGCCATAACGAATATACTGGCGTTCCAAGAATGGGTAGAAAAATCTAAGCAGTGAAGACTGCCAACCATCCCACAAACGCAACATTACCACCGAGGGAGAAGAAGAAGAGAACCCATCGCGATGAGATGACGACGGTAGCTGAGGAGAAGAAAGGTGTGTCGCAGCAACAGCTCCAGCACTGCGCCCTGAGACCACGTGGCGATGGAGTACCCCAAAGGACAGAAGCCCAAACCTCAAAACTTGCAACTGTTAAAGCAACAGGCTAGGATTGGTGAGCATGAATTCCTGGCCCCTCATAGCTTAATCTAGTTAGGTATAGGGGTGGGATAAGGATAAAGGGGATTGTTAATGTAATTGTTTTCCCTCGATGTGCCGTGTGTTCCCCATTGCCTGTATAAGTATAATTATTGTTCATGCCTGTAATTTTTATCAGTAATTTCTCATAAGACTGTGTCTCATTTCTGTTTTAATAAAATCTTGGTTTTCTTACACCAAACCACTTGTCTACTCGATTTTCTGTATCGCCGCCTGTACCTAAGTCCGGTGTCTAGAACCCAGGGGTGTGGGAGCGATTCAAACCGCTCACAGGCAGTCAGGGGCATAACTGACTGGGCGCTCGTGCTACACGCCACCCCCTACAGAAAATGGCGACCGCGGCGGCACACCGGCAGCAGGGTTGCGATATAGTAGACAACGGTTCGGATGAGCAAACCACGATGGAGGAAAGGATTTCTGATTATGTGTTTAGCAAGGTGAATATCACTAAGAAGTGGATCACCACTCTGTTAAGGGCTGGGCGTCCAGTAGATGCAGCAGCTAAGTGGACAGAGGGAAAGGAACACAAAAAATCCTTAGAGAAGGCAGTCTGGCTGATGTGTTTCAAAAAGCAGGTCTAGCTTTTGGACAGGCTCATTGCAGCACAGGCAGCTGAGTTAAAGGATTCAGCCCTGGAGATCCAGGATAAGGCTCTAGCAGGGGAAAAGTTATTGGTAGCATTGCAGGCCTTGAATCAGGAGAGAGTGTATTTAATGGGAGAACACAAGGCCCAGTTGGAATACCTACGGTGCCAAGTCACCGAAGCCAAGGGAAATTAGTTAAGGTTGCAGGAAAAGAACGCCCGCTTGGCAAGGCAAGTTAGGGAACAGGAAGTGAAAGTGCAGGAGGTAAAGGCAGCTTATAAGCTAGCGAGCGAATCGGGGTTTGAGGAGGCAGACCACGGCCCCTGCAAAGAGCGGATAGAAAATCTGAGCCTGGCCCTCAGGAAGGCAAAAGGCATGGTGTGCCTCATAAGCCCAAAGGCAGGTCAGGCGGATTTTATGGGGAACGAGGGGAGGACAGTTCCAACTTCACCGGTAGTGCCCAGGGACGACCCGGTTGAGGGACAGGAGATCTCACGACCACCACCTGTAGCGCCGAGTTTCAGCGAGGTTTGGCAGCAAGGGGGGGTGGAGCCAGAGGTGGGAGCGGAGGTGGAAAAACCCCCACCCGAGAGGTCGGAGCCGGGACCGATATGCCCAGCAAGGCATCGGAGGTTCGGCCCACCCGTCAATGGCGACGATGAGGGACCCCTCCAAAACCAGTTCGTATTACCATATAGCACTCAACAGCTTAGGGCGATGGTCAACCACATCCCAAAGCTCTCCGAAAAGGGAGACCCCTCGATCCACTTCAGGGACATAGAGCAGGCAGCCAGCATCAATGACTGCGATGGCGCTGAGCAGGCCAAGATGCTGCTATTCTCCCTGGAGAGTAGTCTCCTCCAATCCCTCTCTGACGAGTGTAAGAGGGGGCAGAGCGGGTATCAGGAGCTCAGGGATGCAGTTCTGGAGGCCATGGAGATGAATGAGGGAAGTCCTTTCTCCCGTGTGGAGAAGATGTTCCAGCTCGCAGGGGAAACCCCGCAGGCTTTCATGGACCGGTTATGGCCGGTGTACCGGAGGGCCTGTCCAGGGGCGCCGAACCGGGGGTTCCTGAACTGGGATCCCCTGGCCCATTGGCTCCATTGCCTGGTGGCGAACAGCTTGCCACAGGTCCGGGCCAAGGCAGAAGTCTGGTTCAACCCCAAGTATCCCCAGACCACCGAGCTTACGGTGATCAGACAGTTGACTCTAGCCTATAAAAACGGTAGGGGAACCGATGCACACCCACCTAAGGGGAAGGTGCATGAGGTAAAACCTGGACCGGGTAGGAAAGAGTGGCACCAGGGAGGGAATAACCCCCCCAACACAAAGACGAATTGTTACGGGTGCGGGAAGGATGGTCACTGGCGGAAGGAGTGCAAAAAGCCTTGGAAAGATAACAAGGGAAAGAATTCCACAGCCCCAGCCCAAAGGGCGGGGGCAGGAATCCCTCCCACAGAGGTCGAGTCACTTTTGGACACCATGAGGTCCTTATTGACTGGCCAGGGGAGAGTAGCAGCCGTTACCAGTGCTCTGACCCCGTCGGCCCCGTCCAACCCACAGCCCTGAGTAGAGCCAGCGCAGCCTGTTTACCTGTGTTCTCTCCGGTATGATGAATGGAAAAGACCCCTCTTGGAGATGGAGGTAGAAAAGGTGACGGGGACCTATCTGTTGGACACGGGGGCATCATGCACCGTGGTCTACTCAGCTAACCCCACCACCTCGCCTCTATCTAACGGGGTCCCATACAGTCTGTCGGGGTTCACAGGCAAAGAACAGGCTGGCTTGTTTTCCATCCCGCTCGCCATTTGGTTAGGACCGCTCCGCTCCAAGTGGACCTGTGCCCTGATGAAATGGGAAGTGGAGGGTGGAAGAGGAGTCCTGGGAGCCGACTTTATTGTAGGCCACGGGATCCTAGTAGATTTGAGAAATCATTGCCTATGGGGGGCAGGTAAAGTAAAGAATGGTGAGGTAAGGTAATCCCGGGAAAGAAAGAGATGGGGACTGTTGTGTATGTAATATGTGTGCTACTTTGAACCTATGGACAGGACTGCACTACTTGTTGGGCGTAGTGATACGCAGTACCACTCCTGGCCATAGGGGTATAAATAGTACTGTGGGTACTGATCTCCCCTCAGTTCCCGCCTGTGGGCATGAAGTAAAGACCTATGTATAGTCCCTACCTCCAACCAGTAAAGACCTGTTTGAGTTATACGTTTAAGTCTTTGTGTTAATTGTTCAATACAATACACATACTTAACACTGGCGACGAGTCAGGTTCTTACCCTGCGGCAGTTGAAGAGAGGTTTCAAACATCACCACCCCACTAGAAGCGACAGGCTTTAGGACTCTGAAGCCTCCATCAGCGACTGAGCACTGGAGTGCAGCAAACATCCTGACAGCTTCCAGCGACTGACAGAAGTCTTTCTGCAGTTTCCTTGTTCAACCTCGGTGGTGGGGTAAGCCGTGCAGTGTTGGCTGCAAAGACAGGGCTGGAGAAGTTGGAGAAGATAAGGGCGATCGCAATCCCTGATAAGAGCCGCGGTGAAACGCGCGAGCGGGTAAGCCAGAGCCCGGGAGGGAGCGAGCAAGCAAGAGCCGCGCGAGCGGGTGAGCCAGAGGCCGGGAGCCGCTTCAAGTGCGAGGCGCAGCGCGGGCCAGCGATCGGAACCAAAGATAAGGGCCGCACTCGGGGGCTGAAGGGAGACGGCGTCGGGGGACGGGTGAAGACCGCCAAGCGCGGGAAAACCGCCATTTTGTGGGCGGAGGACGACGGCAAGAGCGGGAAGCCGCCATCTTTGATAACAAGTAAACAAAATAAAATCTGAGAAATTGCAAATCTACAATGCCTAAACACGGGAATATTAGCACCTTTGATAGTGACCTCGAAGATTGGGCCATATATGTTGAAAGAGTAAAAAATTATTGTAAGGCCAATAAAATTCATGACCAAGATAAAGCTTTAACATTATTAAATTTAATGGGTGCGAAGACATACGGGCAATTGAAACACCTGTTATCACCAGATGAACCGGCGGATAAGACGTTCGATGAGATTGTTACTGTCCTGAAAGATCATCTAAACCCCACGCCGCTGATGCTAGCGGAATGATTTAAATTTTACGACAGAAGGCAGCTACAGCATGAAAGCAATGCTGATTATTTGCTGGAATTGCGTAAATTAGCGAAATATTGCCAGTTTGGAACGGGACTGACAGAGGCACTTCGAGACAAATTTGTGTGTGGTTTATTTAAACAGGATACACAAAAGCGACTGCTCGAGGAGAATGAGCTGACGCTTGAGAAGGCGGTCACTATGGCAGCAGCACACGAAGCCGCAGCGAGAGGCACGGCAGTAATGCAGCTACGGTCACCGGAGCTCAGTGCACACAAATTGGGTGTGAGTTCTGGCAAATGTTATCGTTGTGGAAAGACAACGCATGATCAGAACCAGTGTTGGTTTAAAAACCAAGAATGTAGAACTTGTGGTAGGCTTGGACATATAGCTAGAGTATGCAGGTCAGGGAAGAAGACCAGCAACAAGAAGTCACCGCAAGGAAAATACGCAAAGGTACACAAGGTGACCGAACAGGAGTCCGATTCAGATGCTAGCAGTAATGAACTGGCTAGCTTAAGCTGTAATGAACTGGCTAGCTTAAGAGTGCTCAACGCTGGTAAGGGTGCAGACCTCCAGACAATTTGGGTCACTCTTCAGATAGAAGGAGTCCAAGTAAAACTGGAATTGGACACTGGATCGGCATTGACGGTCATAAATAAGAAAGATTACGGAAAGTTATTCCAACATATTCCCCTACAGGATACGGGGATTATATTGAAAACATACACGGGGCAAAGAGTGTACCCCATCGGGAAAATAGAGGTTGCAGTGGTCCACAAGGGCGAAGACAGTCAAATAATGGACTTATATGTGATATCTGAAGGAGGTTCTCCACTACTAGGACGGGAGTGGATTAGGAAAATGAATATGGACTGGCATTTCCTACAAACAATAACGAGTGAGAACTCGGTGAAGATAGTCGGCCCAGACTCTGGAACGGATGATGGTAAGCCCAACTCAGGTGCAAAAGACAAAGTTTCAGCACAGAATTCCACTGAGCAACAACAACATAGTTTAACTGTGGATTCTGAGTCTGGCAAGTCTACTGATGTGCCCATTTCTGAGGGACACCGGGCTCGAACTCAACTCCATTTCAAACTACAACAGCAATTAGAACAAATGCTTCGCCGTTGTGAGCAAGAGTTGAATGCAACGAAAGAGTTCTTTGATATAGAGTTGGAGAATCTGGAAAGACAACAGAAGCAGCTGATGGAGAAAATGGAGCAGGAGCACACAAAACGTCTGATGTCAGAGGAGTTAACGGTCAGCCAACTCCTGCATATGCTGAAGGACAGGACTCTGAAATGGGAAAAACTTGAACACGAACTTCAATATTCAAACGAAAGGGGTTCGGAGCTCTCAAAGGTTATTGGAAGAGCTGAGGTGGCAACACAGACTGAGATGACTGCAACAGAGCAGCCCTTGGATGCCAAAAGTACGCTGACTCACGTCAACGTAGAACAACAGACCGCTGAAACAGCTGCTCCGGTAGAGGGATTGAATAGTCCGATCAATCAATCTCCAAAAGAAGTTGAAGTAGTAAAATCTCAAATGAGGTCATTAGTAAACGACTTGCTGAAAGCCCAGAAAAAGCTGGATGAAGAGGTACGCATGAAGAAGTCTCTTCAGGAAAGATGTCTGGACTTGGAACAAAAGCTGGCTAACGCCCAGCTGGGTATGGAGGAAATAGAAGACCCTCTCGCTGGCCTAGATCAGGACGACACCGAATATTACTATGTCCTGTCCTGCCCAACTTGTAACTTCGACTCCCACCATACAGAAATCATGGAGGAGCACCGAAAGTCTACGGAACATCGGGAGAAGGTGGCTCTACTACGGAAAAAGGAGGGAGAGAAGGAGGAACTGCGCATGCAGCTGGCAGCTGACAGTGGAGCCCAGAGAGTCTCCAAGAAGAAGAAAAGGAAAAGTCGAAACAGAAGATGACCCATCTGAACCATTATTACCTCTACCAGATCACACACGTGGTCCCTCCGAACGGAGCCAATTCAGTTCGGAAGTTCAAACTGTTAAATCCATGGAAGGACTATTGAATGAGTCACTCCAGCAACGTGAACCGACTCCACCACAGAGATTGAATCTGTGAACTGTTTTCCGCAGAGACTGAATCTGTGATCTGTTCTGACATGAAGTTATCTATGTATCTATGTTATTCTGTTATGTAAACCTGAAGTTATATATGTATATATGTTATTACGTTATGTTAAATGGGGAGATGACTGTAAAGCTAGGAAGGGAGGAATGTTGTGTATGTAATATGTGTGCTACTTTGAACCTATGGACAGGACTGCACTACTTGTTGGGCGTAGTGATACGCAGTACCACTCCTGGCCATAGGGGTATAAATAGTACTGTGGGTACTGATCTCCCCTCAGTTCCCGCCTGTGGGCATGAAGTAAAGACCTATGTATAGTCCCTACCTCCAACCAGTAAAGACCTGTTTGAGTTATACGTTTAAGTCTTTGTGTTAATTGTTCAATACAATACACATACTTAACAGGGACCCTATGCACCATGAAGCCCAAAGAGGGTTATAACCTTGAGCTTATGGTCAGTAACACCCCACAGGAATTCCAGGCATTTGTGCAGGCCCACCGAGCCACATTTGCCACACACAAACACGACTGCGGGAGGGTCAACGGGTTTGAGGTCAGCGTAGATGGGGACCCCGTGGCCCGACCACAGAAACAGTATAACTTCCCCAGGGAAGCGGAGACAGACATGGAAGCAGCCATGTCCTCGTTAGTACAGCAGGGAGTTCTGAGGCCGATAGCCACCCACATAAACTCTCCATTGTGGCCGGTTAGAAAGCCGGACAATTCCTGGAGGGCCACGGTGGACTATCGGGTGCTCAACAGTAACATCCCAGCCTGTGCACCCATAGTAGCAGCAGTTGCCGACCTGATAGGAAGTATCCCAGCATCCGCGACCACTTTCACGGTGCTGGACATTTCCAATGGGTTTTGGTCCATCCCTTTAAGGAGGGAGGATCAGTACAAGTTTGCCTTTACGTTTAAAGGGCAACAGTACACATGGAACTGCTTGCCGCAGGGCTTCCAAACAGCCCCAGCATTTTCCATCAGTGCATGGCAAACAGCTTAAAGGATTTTAGCCAGCCCAGACAGTTGGTCCAATATGTGGATGACCTGCTCCTGTTCACTGATTTGAAAGAGGAGCATGGCCCACTATTGGCCGAACTGCTGGAGCTGCTTGGGCAAAAGGGTTTTAAGGTAAACCCAAAGAAAGCGCAGATCGGCCAGCAGGAGGTAAAATTCCTGGGCCTGACCGTCCGCGCTGGAGAAAGGGCCATAGATAAGGCTAGGAGTGAAGCGGTACAAGAGTTACCGGTCCCCAACACAGTAACGAGTGTGAGGTCGTTCCTAGGGCTAACCGGGTACTGCAAAGACTTTATTGAGGACTATGCAGCCACAGCAGCTCCTCTGCTCCGACTCCTACACAAGGGAGTGGAGTGGCTTTGGGATGAGGGTTGCCAGGCAGCATTTGCCAGGCTCAAAAAGGACTTGCAGAACGCACCAGCTCTAGGGGCCATAGATGGGGGTAAGAGTTTTTTCTGGAGGAAGCAGCCAGCGGGGACAGCCTGAGTGCTGTGCTGCTCCAAGAGCGGCACGGCAGGCTGAGGCCGGTAGTCTACTCCTCCAGGATACTCACGGATGTGGAAAGGAGCTACTCCAACTGTGAGCGGCACCTTTTGGCCACACATTGGGCTGTGAAAAGATCGCTGACCTTCACAGGCACCTCTCCCATCACACTCCTCACCCATCACACACCCACCCAGATGCTTCTGGATGGGAGGATCAAGGATGGGACAGTGAGCAGTGCCCGCATTGCCCGCATTGCCCGCTGGACCTTGCTCCTCTCACAGATAGATCTTAAGGTAAAGAGTCTCTGCGAGCCAAAGCTTGCAGCCAACCTGGTATATCCTGGAACAGCCCACCGGTGTTCCATTGAAGGGGTTTGGGAAGTGAACATAGGTTTGCGGGCCGGGATACATCCCACCGGCCGCAAGATCTATGTAGACGGTTCCAGCACGGTATCTGCTGGCGAGCGTCTCACGGGGTATGGAGTTTATGACCCAGCGGCAAACATTGCCCTGGCGATTAAGCTCCCCAGCACCATGAGCGCCCAGCAGGCTGAACTGTCCGTGGTAGTGTACGTCGTTACACACCCCGAAATCTTCCCCACCCCATACACGATTTGCTGGGACAGCATGTTTACGTGCAATTCGTGTACAGAGTACCTGGCCATTTGGTCCCACCGCGGATACACCTCCGCCGACGGGAGACCCCTCACAGTAAAACCCCTGCCGGAGAAAATCCTGGCAGCAGTGGGGGAGGAAGGGGAGATTTTCATCCATAAGGTGAAAGCCCATTCCTCCACAGAACCCCGCAGTCAAGGCAACCAGCAGGCTGACATGCTCACCAAGGAGGGTGCCCGCGCAGGCACTTTCTGGGACCGGATGGGTCTAGACCCATGGCAGCAGTCAGAGGTAGGGACGGGACCCAAGGGAGTGCAGGGGTAGCTTTAGCCCTGGACCTTAAGACAGTCCAAGCCCAAGACCCCATCCTCAAAGTGGTCCTCAGTGCAGTGACTGAGGGAAAAAGGGTAGAGGGTCCGTACGGTACAGCAACCCTCACCGTGAAAGAGGGCATGCTGTTCCGCGGGAATAGTGGGTTGTGCCACAGCAGCATTGGAGGGAATTCCTTCAACTGGCCCATGAGGGTCCAGGAGTGGGACACCCCAGGCCTGAGACCACCTGGCAGCGGGTGGAACAGGCGGGATGGTGGCCAGGACTCAGGGAAGATGTCCATGAGTTCTGTGCAGGCTGTCTTGTGTGTGCTGCTAATAACCCTGACCCCCACAAAAGGAAGGTACCTATGGAACACATCAGGAGGGTGGAGGGACCATGGCAGTCGATACAGGTCGACTACATCGGGCGCCTGCCCACCGCCCAGGGAGGCTATAAGTACTGCCTAGTCCTGGTGGATGTGTTCACAAAATGGGTAGAGGCCTTCCCCTGCAGAACAGCCACAGCTCTGGGTCCAGCCAGGATCCTGGTCCGGGAAGTGTTCTCGCGGTGGGGGCTACCACAGTATGTGGAGTCCGACCAAGGGAGTCACTTCACCGGACAGGTGATGCAGAATACCCTTATGCTGCTAGGCATCGAGGGGAAATGGCACGTGGCCCACAACCCGCAGTCATCAGGGATTGTGGAAAGAATGAATAGGACCCTAAAGGAAAGGTTGAGGAAGGAGACGGTGGACTCGCCCCGTAAATGAGCCGAGGTCCTACCATTGGTTCTGATGGGGATCCAGGCCAGCCAGTCGAAAAGCACGGGGTACTCCCTGTACGAGCTGATGACTGGCAGGGTTATGCGGACCCCCACCCATGTACTAGCCCCGGTGCTCACGGAGGGTCAGCTCAGGGAGGTGAACTGGGACAGGTTCGCCCGAAACATCTTTGAGCACCTTAAACAGGTCCACGAGCAGGTGGCTGGGAACATGGGAAGGCAGCATTGGAGTAACCGATTGCTGCTCAAACCCCGTAAGCACCACGAGTGGGAGGTAGGAGATCAGGTCATGGTGAGGAACTATACCCGAGTAGGAAGTTTGGAACCATTGTACATGGGGCCCTACAGCATTGTAAACAAAGCCAGCCCCATGGCATACGCCGTTAAGATGCCCCGGCGTACCAAATGGTTTCATATCAACCAGTGCAAACTGTTTAAACCTGAAAGGGAAAAACAGCCAGTTGGGGTAAGGTCTGAGGATAAAAATCCTCAGCCTGCAGCAGGAGCAAGTTCACAGACTGCACAGGCAGGCGCTGTGGCTTGCTTAAAGGGAGGGGCTATCCCGCCCATCGATTGGGACACTCCCCCACTCTTCTGGGTTCCAGACGAGGAGGGACCTGAGGATGAAGACCCTGCCCATAACCCAGGTGCAGAGGAAGAGGGACCTGAGGGCGAAGACCCTGCCCCAGACCCAGTTTTGGGACCTGAGGGCGGGGACTCTCAGCCTACAGTAACAGGCTGCGAAGAGTTACCTGCCCCTAGCCCAGGTTCGGGAGAGGTCAAGCCTAAGGAAGAAGATCCCCGGCCAGCGGCAGTGGATAGCCCACAGGCCACACCGGAGGGGACAGCGGTTCGGGTTAAAGGCCCATCGGCCAAAAAAGCCCCACCCGCCAAAGTCCCTAGAAGGTCCCCCCGGACGCCCCAGCCGAGAAAGCCATGGTCACCAGCTCCCCAGTTTAAAGGGACAGCCTCCTGAGTCAGGGGGAAGTCAAAGGACAGAGGTCCCCAGCTAGCCGCCATGGGCGGCGAGGGACCAACAGTGCAGGACGGTGCGGCCACACCAGAGGAAGCGGTGTGCCGCAGTCCAACCAGGAATTAGCCTGGCTGCCCGGAGATGGGCGGCGAATGTACATAGTTTAGGTATTGTTAAGGTTATTGTTAAGTTTAAGTATTTAGCTTAAGTTCGGGTGTTTTAGATTTTTTTTTAAAAGGCGGCGCGCATGGACGCAGCGGCTTTGTCTCTCCCAAGACTGAGCATTTTCACCCTCTTTCTGAGTCTCTTCTGGACTCTGCTGATACGGGAATTGAGGGCAGACCTACTGTACAGCCGGCAGACGCTCCTCGATATCGGGGCCGACTGCGTGCGGCTCACACTCGGTGCCGTCGATCTGCCTCCCGACATCGCCCGATCCCCGGGACCAGCGTGGCGTCCTTCCCCAGCCGGAGGTCGCCGCAGACCGCGCAGAGAATGCAAGCAGAAGCGGGGCAAGAGGGCCGGAATCCAAAATAGGCTGAAGAGGGCCCCACACAAACCCTCCCTCCCAAGTATTTTCCTGGCCAACATCAGGTCACTGGAAAATAAAATGGATGAGATCAAACTTGATCTCTCCTCACAGAAAATGACAAAGGAATGCTGTGCCATGATCTTCACAGAGACCTGGTTGAACAACGGCATCCCTGACACCACCATCCAGCTAGAAGGACGCACGGTCTTCCGCGCCGACAGAACTGCAGACTCCGGTAAGAGCAAGGGAGGCGCTTTGTGCATTTACACTAACAATGCCTGGTGCACTAACACGGACATAATCAATAGATCCTGTTCGGCTGATTTGGAATTCCTCATGGTAAGGCGCAGACCCTTCTACCTGCCTCGGGAATTCACGGCTGTTATCATCACTGCGGTCTACATCCCACCACACGCTAATGCCAAACTAGCACTGAAGGACCTCTACAGGGCCATCAGCGAACAACAAACTGCGCACCCAGACGGAGCTTTTATCGTCGCGGGGGACTTCAATCACATAAACCTAAAATCTGTACTCCCGAAATTCCACCAGAATGTTTCCTGCCCCACAAGAGAGGAGAACACACTGGATCAAGTCTACACGAGCATTGTAGATGCTTATAAGGCCATTCCCTGCCCCCACCTTGGGAAGTCTGACCACCTCTCCCTGTTTCTAGCCCCGGCATACAAACCGCTCATCAAAAGAGTGAAATCATCAGTGAGATCAGTGAAAGTATGGCCAGAGGGGGCAGTCTCGGAGCTTCAGGATTGCTTCGAACGCACTGATTGGAGCATGTTTGCCCATAAAGACATCAAGGAATACGCATCCACAGTGCTATTCTACATTAACAGTTGCGTTGAGGTCATCACGACCCATAAAAATATCAGGACATACCCCAACCAGAAACCCTGGATGAACGGGGAGGTCCGCTCACTGTTGAAAGCACGCGACGCAGCATTTAAATCTGGCGACGCGGCGGCTTACAGTGCAGCTAGGACCAACCTAAAAAAGGGTATCAGGACTGCCAAAAGGAAACAGACACTGCGGATAGAGGATCACTTCCACAACAACTCGGACCCCCGGCGCATGTGGCAAGGCATCCAGTCCATCACTGACTACAAGAGTAAAAACACCAGCCCCCCGGTCAGCGATTCCTCCCTTCCGGAGGAGCTTAACAACTTCTATGCTCGCTTTGACAGGGACAACAGGGAGCCGGCTACCAAAGCCTTGCCACCCCCGGAAGACCAGGTGCTCACTCTGTCGACCTCCGACGTAAGGGGTGTTCTACGCGGAGTGAACACACGTAAGGCTGCTGGACCTGATAGCATCCCTGGACGGGTACTCAAGGAATGTGCTGATCAGCTGGCTGATGTCTTCACCGCCATCTTCAATCTGTCATTGGCCCAGGCAGTAGTCCCTACATGCTTCAAGACCGCTACCATTATTCCTGTGCCAAAGCAAACGGCTGTGACGTGTCTGAACGACTATCGACCTGTCGCACTCACACCCATCATAATGAAGTGTTTCGAGAGACTGGTCCTGGCTCACATCAAAGCCAGTGTTCCCGCCTCTCTTGACCAACACCAGTTTGCCTATCGTGCAAACAGATCAACAGAGGATGCAATCACAACTGCTCTACACTCGGCACTGAATCACTTAGACGGTAAAGAGACCTACATCAGAATGCTGTTCATAGACTACAGCTCAGCATTCAACACTATCGTCCCCAACAAGCTGGCCACCAAACTCCACACCCTTGGCCTGAACACTTCCCTCTGCAACTGGGCCCTGGACTTCCTAACAAACAGACCCCAGTCTGTCAAATTAGGTAACCACACCTCCCCCCCCCGACCCTGAACACGGGGGCCGCACAAGGATGTGTGCTGAGCCCCCTCCTCTACTCCCTCTTCACCCACGACTGGGTGGCTGTTCATGGTTCCAACACCATCATCAAGTTTGCGGATGATACTACGGTGGTAGGCCAGATCACCAACAATGATGAGTCAGCCTACAGGGAGGAGGTCCAGCATCTCGTGAAGTGGTGCCCTGATAAAAACCTGGCCCTCAACATCAAGAAAACCAAAGAAATCATTGTGGACTTCAGGAAGTCTAAAGGCGGAAGTCACACCCCCATCCACATCCATGGGGCTGTGGTGGAAAGGGTGGACAGCTTTAAGTTCCTCGGAGTCCACATCACGGAAGACCTCTCCTGGTCCCTCAATACCTCCTCTCTGGTGAAGAAGGCCCAGCAGCGCCTATATTTCCTAAGGAGGCTGAAGGGATGTAACCTGTCACCCTGTAACTTTTACCGCTGCACAATAGAGAGCATCCTGACGAATTGTATCACAGTATGGTATGGCAGCTATGACCGGAAAGCCCTGCAGCGGGTAGTCAAAACTGCCCAACGCATTACCGGCACCCGGCTACCGACCATAGAGCACATATACCAGAAACGCTGTTTACGGAGGTCACGGACCATCATCAAAGACCCTACCCACCCCAGCCACAGTCTGTTCGCCCTCCTGCCATCTGGGAGACACTACAGATGCATTCGCACCTGAACGACCAGATTTAGGAACAGCTTCTTTCCCAGGGCTGTCATCCTACTGAACTCCACAAATAAACTCTAAAGCCTGCACATCTGCCAATGCACTTTATTATGTTTATGTTTATGTTAATGTATTACAAGCCAAATGAATGTTGAATGTTTAAATGTCTTAATCTAAATGTACACTCTCGGGAGCCGCAAGCCTACATTTCATTGTACTGCACTTGTGCACTAACAATGACAATAAAGTTGATTATTATTATTATTATTATTTTTTAGCTTAAGTTAAGTAAGGTGCTGGGTAGTTTTAGATAAGTCATAATCTGCTAAGAGTGTGTATTTTGAGTCGAGGTCGCAAGACCCGACTATGCTTCACCCAAGCCAGAGAATCTCTTGGGGACCTGGCTGTATGTTTTTGTATCTGTTGCAGAAAGACTGTCGGGATGAAGGGGATCGTAATCCTACTCGCCCTGATGGGACTGAGCCTGGGAAAGAGGGGCGACATAGAAGACTCCCACATCTACTGGTGCTCGGGAGATAGAGCACCTATAGCGACCGACGGAAGCGGTGAACGGGATGCAGAGGAGGCCGCCGTCTACGTCCACGAGGGAAGGTGGCCAGGATGGCTGGGGTCCAATTCATCTCAGTACTCCAGCCAAACCAGATTCACGTACGGGGAGGCCTCCCTCCTGTGCCCCAGGGTATGGGTTGTTACCGCAAGGGTCAGCGTCACCATAGGAAAACGTATATGTCTAACGTGCAAGGGACACATTCCTCTGGATAGGTGGTGGTGGCTCAGGAAGCTGAGCAAAGATATGAGAATCCCCGCAGTCGAGTGGGAACGGTTGGGGAACAATACCCACTGGACTATTACAGGGACTCATGGAGGATTAAGTGTGTGTTGGGACAAGTGGTGGGAACCGGATCAAGGGATTTACATCTGTATGTGGGGGTCAGAGAGGGTCTGCCCCGCAGGCATATCCATCATTTTCCATCGACAGTGGCTAGACACCGGGGAGGGGATGAAGTGGGATACCAGCCGGAAGGTGTGCGCAGTCCCATTCTCCCTGATCCCAGTCAATGCCACTGAGCTTGTAACCCGCCCTCGAAAGCCCCTGCCCACAGCGCCGGCAGTGAGGTTACCCAGGGAAGGGTGCCCCACCACCACCAAGGGACCAGGGAATGGGCTGGTACTAGTACCTACAGATCAGGTACTGTACCAGGGGGTACACTGCACGGAGTGGTGCCCCAACGGAACAGAGCAGCTATACCAGGCCCTATTGAAGGACATGTTTGGGAAATTTTGTGAGTTTGATTTCGCCAATGTCGACAAAACCGAACTGTACACCACACACCGCGAGTTTTTGGGTAATGCAGGGAAACAAAGAAGGGGAGTATGGAATGATGTTTTTACTGCGTTTAACACAGTCCTCTGTCATCAACAATCTGGATGACATAGAGCTACAGACCCAGATAAACGGTTTAAAAACACAGTTAAGGAAGATACTAATGGATGAGAACAAGGTAGTGGGCTCGGAGTTGAATGAGGCTCCCAACGTGTGTGTTAACGAGTTGATGTGGAACCTATACTTATATTTATATCTATATCCATCTTGTAGATTGTTTAGTATAGAAGGAGTGTTTTACTGACAGTGGTACTAAGACCCAGATTTAAGTCTCTATAGACAACAAGTCCCTGATCAGGCCTTGTAGAACTTAAATCAGAACTCCCTCAATATACCATTGGGAGAGAGACTGCTATCAGGATTGGGAGAGAGACTGCTATCAGGATTGGGAGAGAGACTGCTATCGGGATTGGGAGAGAGACTGCTATCAGGATTGGGAGAGAGACTGCTATCAGGATTGGGAGAGAGACTGCTATCAGGATTGGGAGAGAGACTGCTATCAGGATTGGGAGAGAGACTGCTATCAGGATTGGGAGAGAGACTGCTATCAGGATTGGGAGAGACTGCTATCAGGATTGGGAGAGAGACTGCTATCAGGAGGGGAGAGAGACTGCTATCAGGATTGGGAGAGAGACTGCTATCAGGATTGGGAGAGAAACTGCTATCAGGATTGGGAGAGAGACTGCAATCAGGATTGGGAGAGAGACTGCAATCAGAATTGGGAGAGAGACTGCTATCAGGATTGGGAGAGAGACTGCTATCAGGATTGGGAGAGAGACGGCTTTCGGGATTGGGGGAGAGACTGCTATCACGATTGGGAGAGAGACTGCTATCAGGAGGGGAGAGAGACTGCAATCAGGATTGGGAGAGACTGCTATCAGGATTGGGAGAGAGACTGCCAGCAGGATTGGGAGAGTGATTGCTATCAGGATTGGGAGAGAGACTGCTATCAGCATTGGGAGAGAGACTGCTATCAGCATTGGGAGAGAGACTGCTATCAGGATTGGGAGAGAGACTGCAATCAGGATTGGGAGAGAGACTGCTTTCGGGATTGGGAGAGAGACTGCTATCAGGATTGGGAGAGAGACTGCTATCAGGATTGGGAGAGAGACTGCTATCGGGATTGGGAGAGAGACTGCTATCAGGATTGGGAGAGAGACTGCTATCAGGATTGGGAGAGAGACTGCTATCAGGATTGGGAGAGAGACTGCTATCAGGATTGGGAGAGAGACTGCTATCAGGATTGGGAGAGAGACTGCTATCAGGATTGGGAGAGACTGCTATCAGGATTGGGAGAGAGACTGCTATCAGGAGGGGAGAGAGACTGCTATCAGGATTGGGAGAGAGACTGCTATCAGGATTGGGAGAGAGACTGCAATCAGCATTGGGAGAGAGACTGCTATCAGGATTGGGAGAGAGACTGCACTCAGGATTGGGAGAGAGACTGCTATCAGGATTGGGAGAGAGACTGCTAACAGGATTGGGAGAGAGACTGCTAACAGGATTGGGAGAGAGACTGCTATCAGGATTGGGAGAGAGACTGCTATCAGGATTGGGAGAGAGACTGCTATCAGGATTGGGAGAGAGGCTGCTATCAGGATTGGGAGAGAGACTGCTATCGGGATTGGGAAAGAGACTGCACTCAGGATTGGGAGGCAGACTGCTATCAGGATTGGGAGAGAGACTGCTATCAGGATTGGGAGAGAGACTGCTATCAGGATTGGGAGAGAGACTGCACTCAGGATTGGGAGAGAGACTGCTATCAGGATTGGGAGAGAGACTGCTATCAGGATTGGGAGAGAGACTGCTATCGGGAGGGGAGAGAGACTGCTATCCGGATTGGGAGAAAGACTGCTAACAGGAGGGGAGCGAACCCGTCATTGGGAGTGGAAAGAGCCTGAGATAGGGAAGGGAAAGAGCCTGTGATCGAGAGGGAGGGGGACGAGGCCGTGATCGGGAGGGCTGTGGGCATGTGCGGGCGATGGGAGCTAGTGGAGGCTGAAGGCTTCCTTGAGGTGCTGTGGGGAGCTCTCCTGGTCCTCCTGGCCCACAAGCAGTGCTGAAAAAGGCACTTACTTTGTGGAGCAGGCTGCTCCCGCCTCTCTTACACTTTCGGGTTTCCCATCCCCTGGGAATCCCGTGCAGCAGCGGTTACCTTCAAATCAGGTTTCAAATTACACTGCAGGAGCACAACTTGAATATGTTAATTAAGTGTCCATGGCGGGACACTCCGCTGATGCGAAATCCGCCGCCAGTATTTAACTCTTAAATCCCCCTGTACCCTCTCCCATAATTCGTTGGAGGTTAATATCGAGGCCAAAGAATCTTATGGCAGAGAAGAAGGCCATTCGGCACATCATGCCTATGCCTGTGCTGGCTCTTTGAAAGAGCTATCCCATTATTCCCACTCCTCTGTTCTTTCCTCTTAGCCCTGCAATTTTCAACCCTTCAAGTATTTATCCAATTCCCTTTTGATAATTACTATTGAATCTGCTTCCACTACCTCTTCAGGCAATGCATAATAACCCACTGCATAAAAATATTTCTCCTCATCTCACCTCTGATTCTTATCCAATGACCTTAAACCTGTGTCCTCTGATTACCAACCCTACAGCCAGTGGAAACAGTTTCTCCTTATTTACGCTATCAAAACCATCATGATTTTGAATGCCTCTGTTAAATCTCCCCTTAACTTCTCTGCTCTAAGGAGAACAACTCCAACTTCTCCAGTCTCTCCACATAACTGAAATCCCTCAACACTGGCACCATTCCAGTAAATCTCCTCTGCACCCTGTCCAAGGCCTTGACATCCTTCCTAAAGTTTAGTGCCCAGCACTGGAGACAATACTCTAGCTGAGGCCTAACCAATGATTTATAAAGATTTAGCATGACTTCCTTGCTTTTGTACTCTTTGGGCTGGATTTTATCAATGGAGGCGAGTAGGAGGCGGGACTCCCACTTTCGGGGTTGTAGTCTCGCCTCCATCAAGTTGTGGCCAACCCACGTGATTTCCCCTTGATTGACCTTGTTGAGCCCACCTAGCGGGCTCAGCAGGCCAATTAAGGGCCACATGGCAACAGGTGACTTCACAGATTGACATTTCATCTGTCAAAAGCTTTTGACAGATGAAATATCAGCGTTTGACAGCTCTTTGAAACTGTCAAACACTGACAATCTGTAATCTAAGTTAATTCCTTCCTCTCAGGCTGATTTAGAGATCTCTCCAGAACAGAAAGCAGAGGCTGCAGCTTTTGACAGCTCGCAGCCATTCTGCTTTCAGTGCCGGTGGGAGGAGGGACTCCCGATACCTGAAGGAAGGAAGCCTGCATTAGTAAGTAAAGGTAAGTCAAACTTATTTAAACACTTTACACACACCAAACACACTTACCTCTGCATTCATGCACCCATCACTCACCTGAACACCAGACATCTCGAACCCTCCAAGCCCTTCAGCCCGACGGTCCGCCTCACTAACTTGGCGTGGTTTGGAGTCGTCGGGCAGCCCACACTTCAGGGATAAAAATAGGGATTAGGCTAAAAACTGTTAACAGGCAGTTAATTGGCACTAATCCCCTTCCCGCTTCGGGGAGGCGGCTCCCAGCACAGGTCGGGTACCCGCCTCATGGGGAATGGGCATGGAGGCAGGTTGGGGGCGGGATGGGTTCGTGCCCCCCGATTTCGCGATTTTAACACCCCACACACCTCCATTCCCGCCTCCACGGCCCTGGGAAATTCTAGCCTTATACCTCTAATTATAAAGCCCATGATCCAATACGCTTTTTTAACAGCCATAGCAACATGTTCTGCCACCTTCAAAGATTTCTGTACGCAAAACCACAGGTTTCTGTTCCTGAACCCCCTTTAAAATTGTACCATTTCGTTTATATTGTCTCTCCTGATACTTCTTTCCAAAACACATCACTTAACACTTCATTTTATCCGCCATGTGTCTGCTCATTTCACCAGTCTGACTGTCTAGCTGAAGTCTGCTACTATCCTCCTCCTACTTTTCCGAGATTCGTGTCATCTAAAAACTTTGAAATTATTACCTGTATTCCCAAGTCCAGGGCATTAATATATATCATATTTCTCAGTCCAATTTAATTGATAATGAACCAATGTCTGTCTAAAGATTACCAGGTTAACTTATAAAGAAATTACAAATACATAATACATGTGTTAAATGCTTTGTGCATTTTGCTGGATCACTTTAAAATATTCAGCAATTAAAATGTAAAGAAGACTGGTTTTATGATGTGATACAATGAAAACTTTGCATAATTTGAAAGCTGACTTAGATAGTTAACATTTATTAAAGCTTTAGCTTGTCAAGAAAAATAACGAACCTTTTTGGGATATTAGGGGTACAGAGATGGGGAGTGTAGCCTATCTGAAGACCTCAGGTTTTTGGTGTGTCAGTGTATCTGTAGGTTTAAAAGGTGTGGGACAGTGGATATCAGGTTTGAAGTGATGAACACGCACTTTATACTTTAAGGCATGTCGTTCATACTGCACATAACCAAGTCTGCGAGTGCATGGGCAGAGCAAATTCAATTATCAATCATGTTCACATTGTGCCAGCTTGGCACCATTTCAGCACCATGTTTCCCTACTTACAAACCAGTTTTAACTGCAGACTTTAGTTAAACACATCAAGAAATTTACTGTGCAAGTTCATTACACTCACAGCAAATGTTAGGAGCCAAATCCAATAATCATTCACTGTGCCACTATTATGCGCAAGTATTGCATAGAAGCCTCCATATTGTCACCATCCTCAACAGCTTTTCATTGAGCTGGGCTGTTTCACAATCTTATTTCAAAATTACACTTTGTTCATTCCCTTGCAAAAAATATATTTTTAATGAAATAGCAGCAATGTTAATGCATATTTTCCAAAAAGCGACAGTTACAGAGGCCTCAACGTGTAACAGTAGACTACCACATTTATTCCAACAAAAATATTATTCTTTATTTTTACCCAACAGTGGAGTCAATAACCCCATTTCCTTAAACCTCTTGGACATCTTAATTTTAGAGTGATGCTTTACCGGGCCTTGTGCAGAATAAATCAAATAAAATTCATATTGATGTTTCATTAAAATAATATAGATTAAACAAATTTAATCATACTACATAATACAGAGAATGTGATATATTTAAATTGAATTTTGAGTTTTTACAGGGAAGGAATTTATTATTCCTTATAGTGTGAGACTGACAGGGGTGTAGTGTTAGGCAGAAGGGGGAGTACCTCTGATTGGGAGTATACCGCATCCCTTGGATGGTCCGCAGTCTTTGGTTCTCTCTGCTTATGCAACTCTTACCTTTGGCTTCAAGCACTCACTTGTGCCTGGCGGAGGCAACACCCCAGGAAACTGCGTCAGCTCACAACCTAAACTAGGTGAGGGTATCCTGGGTGATAGAGAGACACCCATCTCTGCAGTGCACGAGGACTGGTCTGGTGAATTAGGCGGACTGGGCAGATATGCTAACTACTCCAGCTCAGAAGATATAGTAGAAAGACTATGTTGAAAGCTTTGGTGTGGGTGCATCAGATACTTCAGGCCATCCGCTGCAGCTCTCCCTATCTCCAGATGCCTCGACTTCATCTTGCTACAGGATTCAGATGTGGGGTAGAAGCAAAATTGCAGCAAACCCTGTGCAAATTCCGCTCACTGAAATCAATCTCACGTGCAAATGCCATTTTTCTCATATTTCTGTTCTTTTTGCCGCAGTTTCCTGGCCGCCACCAAGCACAAGTGAGTACTTGAAGACAAATGTGTTGGCTTTGCTATCAAGTCCAGTCTTGCAGACAAACTTGAGAAATTTCCCAAAGGTATCATTGACTGCCTAATGGTACTAAAATTGCCACTTGTTGAGAAATGTCATGCCACAATCATCAGCACCTATGCACTAACCATGACCAACACAGACAAAACCAAAAACACGTATAATGAAGATCTTGACAACGCTATCTCTCAGGTACATAAGAGTTATAAACTCATCATCCTCGGCAACTTCAATGCTTACGTTGGATCAGACCATCAAACCAGGTGGGACATTATTGGCAAACACGGCATTGGAAATGACAACAACAATGGCCTTCTGCTACTAAGGCAATGTGCTGAACTCAGCCTTACCATTACCAACACCATCTTCTGGTTACCAAATAAGAGCAAGACATCTTGGATAAGCTCTCGTTCCAAACACTGGCATCTGGTTAATTGCATCTTAGTCAGGAATAATGGAAAGTGAAATGGTTTTATCTGTGATAATCACTGGAGAATCTCGTTAATAATCATTATTGGAAAGACCCTTGCAAGATTGATGCTTAATCATTTTATTCAACACATTGCTGAAAAAAATCCTACCAGACAGTTAATGTGAGTTCAGAAAGGGAAGAGGCACAACTGATATTGGGCCAGAACTTGCGGACGGTATGACGGCGAACTCTCAGAGTATGCCATCATTCCGCCTTTGAAATGGACAGCAAGTTTGAAGCACGTGCGCTAAATCCCGAACTTGACAGATGATCCGCACCGACATTGAAATCCTAGTTGCTGCCGCAGAGTTGGGCTAATTGCTCACCAACTGCCCAGCAATTACGTGTGAAAATTTTATGGCTGGTGCAAATGTGGTTCATAGCGTAAAGGGATACCTCCTGACAAGATAATTAAGAAATTGCACTCCGTTAATTAAAAAGGAAGGTTAAACAGTAATACGAAGTGGTGAAAATAGCTTTCCAATTTGTACATGAAAGAGATAAATGATTTGCTTAGACGATTCTGAAATGCATATTATGGAAGATTGAGCATAGTTCCCAGAGACTATAGGAATTCCAATGTGTATAAGAAAGCCGCACTTCAAATTTACTTTGCAGAGAGAAAACGTCTCCAGCTCTACTTGCAGCAGGTCTGGGGTCAGTCCTCTCTGAATGGAAGCATTCTAACTGGAGAACACTTGGTTGTGGGCAGCCCAGAAGGGTAGTGGTGATTTGCAATCTAAATTATTGGAAATGTAACTTGCTCTAAATCAATACTTTTTTAAAAAGCAAATAGCACCACCAATTTGAGCTATCCATACTCTTTTTTGAAACACCCCGATCCCAAAATCACAAATTTAAATTATATTTTTGAAGTACTGTAGTTTAAATGGAGAACAGCCCTACGATCTCTAATAGTATGAACGAGAGACCTTCCATTTGCTGATTGAAGCACCGACCCACGTGGTCACAGGTACGCTTAAGCACACGGTGCGCCCTTGGGATCCATGGCCCGCTACGCTGCCCTCTACTCTGCAGCGTCTGACAGCAACTTCTCGGATGAGGGTTTCCAGCAGGTAAGTGCACATTCGGTTCAGATGCTGGCAGAGTAATCCTTTGTTCCGGCGCCTGTGAAGGAATAAGCAATATACCTATTCAGAAAAATATACCATTCTATTAAAAAAATCTGACTTTTTTAAAACATGACAAACTGGCCTTGAAAATCTAAAAATCTAACAATGGAGAAGCTGTAAACAACATACAAGCTATTGAGATAAGATAAGTTGTTGACACTGAAAAAATAGCCTTATTGAAACAGGAGGTTGGAGGTTCCTGAAAGTCTGAAGCCTTGGACAGAACACAATGGTATACCCTGTTAAGATGTTTTAAAGTACACTTTGTAAACAAACACAGAAAATTAAGAAACATATGCCTTCGTGGGAATGACATCAAGTGGGGGAGGCACCAGCCGTCACATTGTTTTTGTGTTGAACTTGGAACACCTAGGAGACATGAGTCTGTGTTGCAACCAGTTGAGGTAACTAAGAAGACAATGGTGCACCCGGTTGAGATGTTTTTAATTTACACGTCATAAAAAGACACAAATAGAAGACTTTGGTAAGAATGACATCAAATAGATGCACCTGCTGCACACCGTTTTTTATGATAAGCTTTGAACACCTAAGGGTAGAGACATAATTCTTATTGCTACCAGCTGAACTAACTATAAAAATAGCAGGCGTCAGCAGAAAAATGACTAGAGATAATTAGCTTACATCAGCAGAAAACTTCAAAGGTAATACCACTGAGAAAGGGTATAAAAATTGAACTTTCAAATGGGAAGACAGATTCGCTTGAAGGGGCAAAGCAATTCTCGGCTTCAGCGGCAAGCTCTGTAAGTCTACAACCCTTTGAGTTTCGGGGATCAACAGTATTGTATTTGATTTTGGTGGATATCCTGGAATAAGATTAAGAAATGTAAAAATGTAACGAAGTTAAGATTTGTATGGTTCTCAAAATTCCCACATTCCCCCAAGGTTATTAATAAAAGGGACCCTGTATGGGCAATTTAACAAGGGTACCCAAAAGATTGCGTCCGCACCTTGTGACCAAAAGCCTGTAAGATTTTACAAGCTTGGACTCTGCAGCACAGAACAGGCAGCTTTGGGAAATCGAAACTTAAAATGCATTTCTGTGAAAAGGACTTTTGTGTTTGAAGGGCCAGACAGCTAGGCAAACATTGGATATGCATTACGTCAGATCAAAACAGATCAACCCAGTTAGGCCTAAGCATAAGGCCATTAGTTTGTCCACATAAATAATCAGAAACAGCTTAAGGAAGCCATCAAGGCTGCACAGGCCGATTAAAATGCATTAATGACAATACAGCCCGGACATCGGGCCATCAGGTGCGATAAACGGCCATCTAAAACCAGTTAACTTAGATTGGTATAATCATTTAAAACAGCCCGCCAAAAGTTAAACAATGGACTGACCTGATTTGGCGCGCAGATAAGGAGTTGAAGAAACGGGTGTATTTGTAGGCCCTCAGTAGCAACGGCGCTCTCTTGCTCCCCGCTCTTGACTCTGACCTCTTGTCTGGTCTTGGGCTGCTGCCACCCATACTCGTGCCCTGGCCTCGTGGCGGGTTCTCTTCTCGCTCCCCGCATTAAGTTGCAACCAAGGACATCCATACCAAGCGCGGGAGGGGAACGAGACCCGAGTCCAAAGTCATACAGGACACATGGGCCACGAAACGAAACGAGACGAAGGAAAAGGTAAAGACCCAACAAGAGCAGAGAAGGGCAGCAGAAGATGCATTGATAAAGACCGAGCACCTAGTTATAAGCTGGCGCTTGGGGAAGAAAATATATTATATGGACAGTGAGAATAAGTTGGCTAGTTAAACACTGCGATTAAGCTGGCGTTAAACGCAGGTGTCCACGCCATAACGAATATACTGGCGTTCCAAGAATGGGTAGAAAAATCTAAGCAGTGAAGACTGCCAACCGTCCCACAAACGCAACATTACCACCGAGGGAGAAGAAGAAGAGAACCCATCGCGATGAGATGACGACGGTAGCTGAGGAGAAGAAAGGTGTGTCGCAGCAACAGCTCCAGCACTGCGCCCTGAGACCACGTGGCGATGGAGTACCCCAAAGGACAGAAGCCCAAACCTCAAAACTTGCAACTGTTAAAGCAACAGGCTAGGATTGGTGAGCATGAATTCCTGGCCCCTCATAGCTTAATCTAGTTAGGTATAGGAGTGGGATAAGGATAAAGGGGATTGTTAATGTAATTGTTTTCCCTCGATGTGCCGTGTGTTCCCCATTGCCTGTATAAGTATAATTATTGTTCATGCCTGTAATTTTTATCAGTAATTTCTCATAAGACTGTGTCTCATTTCTGTTTTAATAAAATCTTGGTTTTCTTACACCAAACCACTTGTCTACTCGATTTTCTGTATCGCCGCCTGTACCTAAGTCCGGTGTCTAGAACCCAGGGGTGTGGGAGCGATTCAAACCGCTCACAGGCAGTCAGGGGCATAACTGACTGGGCGCTCGTGCTACACGCCACCCCCTACAGAAAATGGCGACCGCGGCGGCACACCGGCAGCAGGGTTGCGATATAGTAGACAACGGTTCGGATGAGCAAACCACGATGGAGGAAAGGATTTCTGATTATGTGTTTAGCAAGGTGAATATCACTAAGAAGTGGATCACCACTCTGTTAAGGGCTGGGCGTCCAGTAGATGCAGCAGCTAAGTGGACAGAGGGAAAGGAACACAAAAAATCCTTAGAGAAGGCAGTCTGGCTGATGTGTTTCAAAAAGCAGGTCTAGCTTTTGGACAGGCTCATTGCAGCACAGGCAGCTGAGTTAAAGGATTCAGCCCTGGAGATCCAGGATAAGGCTCTAGCAGGGGAAAAGTTATTGGTAGCATTGCAGGCCTTGAATCAGGAGAGAGTGTATTTAATGGGAGAACACAAGGCCCAGTTGGAATACCTACGGTGCCAAGTCACCGAAGCCAAGGGAAATTAGTTAAGGTTGCAGGAAAAGAACGCCCGCTTGGCAAGGCAAGTTAGGGAACAGGAAGTGAAAGTGCAGGAGGTAAAGGCAGCTTATAAGCTAGCGAGCGAATCGGGGTTTGAGGAGGCAGACCACGGCCCCTGCAAAGAGCGGATAGAAAATCTGAGCCTGGCCCTCAGGAAGGCAAAAGGCATGGTGTGCCTCATAAGCCCAAAGGCAGGTCAGGCGGATTTTATGGGGAACGAGGGGAGGACAGTTCCAACTTCACCGGTAGTGCCCAGGGACGACCCAGTTGAGGGACAGGAGATCTCACGACCACCACCTGTAGCGCCGAGTTTCAGCGAGGTTTGGCAGCAAGGGGGGGTGGAGCCAGAGGTGGGAGCGGAGGTGGAAAAACCCCCACCCGAGAGGTCGGAGCCGGGACCGATATGCCCAGCAAGGCATCGGAGGTTCGGCCCACCCGTCAATGGCGACGATGAGGGACCCCTCCAAAACCAGTTCGTAT
The DNA here is from genome assembly GCF_052327205.1 of Somniosus microcephalus. Classification (NCBI taxonomy): domain Eukaryota; kingdom Metazoa; phylum Chordata; class Chondrichthyes; order Squaliformes; family Somniosidae; genus Somniosus; species Somniosus microcephalus. Next base: position 35,493,703 of record NC_140997.1, read on the forward strand.
TACCATATAGCACTCAACAGCTTAGGGCGATGGTCAACCACATCCCAAAGCTCTCCGAAAAGGGAGACCCCTCGATCCACTTCAGGGACATAGAGCAGGCAGCCAGCATCAATGACTGCGATGGCGCTGAGCAGGCCAAGATGCTGCTATTCTCCCTGGAGAGTAGTCTCCTCCAATCCCTCTCTGACGAGTGTAAGAGGGGGCAGAGCGGGTATCAGGAGCTCAGGGATGCAGTTCTGGAGGCCATGGAGATGAATGAGGGAAGTCCTTTCTCCCGTGTGGAGAAGATGTTCCAGCTCGCAGGGGAAACCCTGCAGGCTTTCATGGACCGGTTATGGCCGGTGTACCGGAGGGCCTGTCCAGGGGCGCCGAACCGGGGGTTCCTGAACTGGGATCCCCTGGTCCATTGGCTCCATTGCCTGGTGGCGAACAGCTTGCCACAGGTCCGGGCCAAGGCAGAAGTCTGGTTCAACCCCAAGTATCCCCAGACCACCGAGCTTACGGTGATCAGACAGTTGACTCTAGCCTATAAAAACGGTAGGGGAACCGATGCACACCCACCTAAGGGGAAGGTGCATGAGGTAAAACCTGGACCGGGTAGGAAAGAGTGGCACCAGGAAGGGAATAACCCCCCCAACACAAAGACGAATTGTTACGGGTGCGGGAAGGATGGTCACTGGCGGAAGGAGTGCAAAAAGCCTTGGAAAGATAACAAGGGAAAGAATTCCACAGCCCCAGCCCAAAGGGCGGGGGCAGGAATCCCTCCCACAGAGGTCGAGTCACTTTTGGACACCATGAGGTCCTTATTGACTGGCCAGGGGAGAGTAGCAGCCGTTACCAGTGCTCTGACCCCGTCGGCCCCGTCCAACCCACAGCCCTGAGTAGAGCCAGCGCAGCCTGTTTACCTGTGTTCTCTCCGGTATGATGAATGGAAAAGACCCCTCTTGGAGATGGAGGTAGAAAAGGTGACGGGGACCTATCTGTTGGACACGGGGGCATCATGCACCGTGGTCTACTCAGCTAACCCCACCACCTCGCCTCTATCTAACGGGGTCCCATACAGTCTGTCGGGGTTCACAGGCAAAGAACAGGCTGGCTTGTTTTCCATCCCGCTCGCCATTTGGTTAGGACCGCTCCGCTCCAAGTGGACCTGTGCCCTGATGAAATGGGAAGTGGAGGGTGGAAGAGGAGTCCTGGGAGCCGACTTTATTGTAGGCCACGGGATCCTAGTAGATTTGAGAAATCATTGCCTATGGGGGGCAGGTAAAGTAAAGAATGGTGAGGTAAGGTAATCCCGGGAAAGGAAGAGATGGGGACCCTATGCACCATGAAGCCCAAAGAGGGTTATAACCTCGAGCTTATGGTCAGTAACACCCCACAGGAATTCCAGGCATTTGTGCAGGCCCACCGAGCCACATTTGCCACACACAAACACGACTGCGGGAGGGTCAACGGGTTTGAGGTCAGCGTAGATGGGGACCCCGTGGCCCGACCACAGAAACAGTATAACTTCCCCAGGGAAGCGGAGACAGACATGGAAGCAGCCATGTCCTCGTTAGTACAGCAGGGAGTTCTGAGGCCGATAGCCACCCACATAAACTCTCCATTGTGGCCGGTTAGAAAGCCGGACAATTCCTGGAGGGCCACGGTGGACTATCGGGTGCTCAACAGTAACATCCCAGCCTGTGCACCCATAGTAGCAGCAGTTGCCGACCTGATAGGAAGTATCCCAGCATCCGCGACCACTTTCACGGTGCTGGACATTTCCAATGGGTTTTGGTCCATCCCTTTAAGGAGGGAGGATCAGTACAAGTTTGCCTTTACGTTTAAAGGGCAACAGTACACATGGAACTGCTTGCCGCAGGGCTTCCAAACAGCCCCAGCATTTTCCATCAGTGCATGGCAAACAGCTTAAAGGGTTTTAGCCAGCCCAGACAGTTGGTCCAATATGTGGATGACCTGCTCCTGTTCACTGATTTGAAAGAGGAGCATGGCCCACTATTGGCCGAACTGCTGGAGCTGCTTGGGCAAAAGGGTTTTAAGGTAAACCCAAAGAAAGCGCAGATCGGCCAGCAGGAGGTAAAATTCCTGGGCCTGACCGTCCGCGCTGGAGAAAGGGCCATAGATAAGGCTAGGAGTGAAGCGGTACAAGAGTTACCGGTCCCCAACACAGTAACGAGTGTGAGGTCGTTCCTAGGGCTAACCGGGTACTGCAAAGACTTTATTGAGGACTATGCAGCCACAGCAGCCCCTCTGCTCCGACTCCTACACAAGGGAGTGGAGTGGCTTTGGGATGAGGGTTGCCAGGCAGCATTTGCCAGGCTCAAAAAGGACTTGCAGAACGCACCAGCTCTAGGGGCCATAGATGGGGGTAAGAGTTTTTTCTGGAGGAAGCAGCCAGCGGGGACAGCCTGAGTGCTGTGCTGCTCCAAGAGCGGCACGGCAGGCTGAGGCCGGTAGTCTACTCCTCCAGGATACTCACGGATGTGGAAAGGAGCTACTCCAACTGTGAGCGGCACCTTTTGGCCACACATTGGGCTGTGAAAAGATCGCTGACCTTCACAGGCACCTCTCCCATCACACTCCTCACCCATCACACACCCACCCAGATGCTTCTGGATGGGAGGATCAAGGATGGGACAGTGAGCAGTGCCCGCATTGCCCGCATTGCCCGCATTGCCCGCTGGACCTTGCTCCTCTCACAGATAGATCTTAAGGTAAAGAGTCTCTGCGAGCCAAAGCTTGCAGCCAACCTGGTATATCCTGGAACAGCCCACCGGTGTTCCATTGAAGGGGTTTGGGAAGTGAACATAGGTTTACGGGCCGGGATACATCCCACCGGCCGCAAGATCTATGTAGACGGTTCCAGCACGGTATCTGCTGGCGAGCGTCTCACGGGGTATGGAGTTTATGACCCAGCGGCAAACATTGCCCTGGCGATTAAGCTCCCCAGCACCATGAGCGCCCAGCAGGCTGAACTGTCCGTGGTAGTGTACGTCGTTACACACCCCGAAATCTTCCCCACCCCATACACGATTTGCTGGGACAGCATGTTTACGTGCAATTCGTGTACAGAGTACCTGGCCATTTGGTCCCGCCGCGGATACACCTCCGCCGACGGGAGACCCCTCACAGTAAAACCCCTGCCGGAGAAAATCCTGGCAGCAGTGGGGGAGGAAGGGGAGATTTTCATCCATAAGGTGAAAGCCCATTCCTCCACAGAACCCCGCAGTCAAGGCAACCAGCAGGCTGACATGCTCACCAAGGAGGGTGCCCGCGCAGGCACTTTCTGGGACCCGTATGTGTCTAGACCCATGGCAGCAGTCAGAGGTAGGGACGGGACCCAAGGGAGTGCAGGGGTAGCTTTAGCCCTGGACCTTAAGACAGTCCAAGCCCAAGACCCCATCCTCAAAGTGGTCCTCAGTGCAGTGACTGAGGGAAAAAGGGTAGAGGGTCCGTACGGTACAGCAACCCTCACCGTGAAAGAGGGCATGCTGTTCCACGGGAACAGTGGGTTGTGCCACAGCAGCATTGGAGGGAATTCCTTCAACTGGCCCATGAGGGTCCAGGAGCGGGACACCCCAGGCCTGAGACCACCTGGCAGCGGGTGGAACAGGCGGGATGGTGGCCAGGACTCAGGGAAGATGTCCGTGAGTTCTGTGCAGGCTGTCTTGTGTGTGCTGCTAATAACCCTGACCCCCACAAAAGGAAGGTACCTATGGAACACATCAGGAGGGTAGAGGGACCATGGCAGTCGATACAGGTCGACTACATCGGGCGCCTGCCCACCGCCCAGGGAGGCTATAAGTACTGCCTAGTCCTGGTGGATGTGTTCACAAAATGGGTAGAGGCCTTCCCCTGCAGAACAGCCACAGCTCTGGGTCCAGCCAGGATCCTGGTCCGGGAAGTGTTCTCGCGGTGGGGGCTACCACAGTATGTGGAGTCCGACCAAGGGAGTCACTTCACCGGACAGGTGATGCAGAATACCCTTATGCTGCTAGGCATCGAGGGGAAATGGCACGTGGCCCACAACCCGCAGTCATCAGGGATTGTGGAAAGAATGAATAGGACCCTAAAGGAAAGGTTGAGGAAGGAGACGGTGGACTCGCCCCGTAAATGAGCCGAGGTCCTACCATTGGTTCTGATGGGGATCCAGGCCAGCCAGTCGAAAAGCACGGGGTACTCCCTGTACGAGCTGATGACTGGCAGGGTTATGCGGACCCCCACCCATGTACTAGCCCCGGTGCTCACGGAGGGTCAGCTCAGGGAGGTGAACTGGGACAGGTTCGCCCGAAACATCTTTGAGCACCTTAAACAGGTCCACGAGCAGGTGGCTGGGAACATGGGAAGGCAGCATTGGAGTAACCGATTGCTGCTCAAACCCCGTAAGCACCACGAGTGGGAGGTAGGAGATCAGGTCATGGTGAGGAACTATACCCGAGTAGGAAGTTTGGAACCATTGTACATGGGGCCCTACAGCATTGTAAACAAAGCCAGCCCCATGGCATACGCCGTTAAGATGCCCCGGCGTACCAAATGGTTTCATATCAACCAGTGCAAACTGTTTAAACCTGAAAGGGAAAAACAGCCAGTTGGGGTAAGGTCTGAGGATAAAAATCCTCAGCCTGCAGCAGGAGCAAGTTCACAGACTGCACAGGCAGGCGCTGTGGCTTGCTTAAAGGGAGGGGCTATCCCGCCCATCGATTGGGACACTCCCCCACTCTTCTGGGTTCCAGACGAGGAGGGACCTGAGGATGAAGACCCTGCCCATAACCCAGGTGCAGAGGAAGAGGGACCTGAGGGCGAAGACCCTGCCCCAGACCCAGTTTTGGGACCTGAGGGCGGGGACTCTCAGCCTACAGCAACAGGCTGCGAAGAGTTACCTGCCCCTAGCCCAGGTTCGGGAGAGGTCAAGCCTAAGGAAGAAGATCCCCGGCCAGCGGCAGTGGATAGCCCACAGGCCACACCGGAGGGGACAGCGGTTCGGGTTAAAGGCCCATCGGCCAAAAAAGCCCCACCCGCCAAAGTCCCTAGAAGGTCCCCCCGGACGCCCCAGCCGAGAAAGCCATGGTCACCAGCTCCCCAGTTTAAAGGGACAGCCTCCTGAGTCAGGGGGAAGTCAAAGGACAGAGGTCCCCAGCTAGCCGCCATGGGCGGCGAGGGACCAACAGTGCAGGACGGTGCGGCCACACCAGAGGAAGCGGTGTGCCGCAGTCCAACCAGGAATTAGCCTGGCTGCCCGGAGATGGGCGGCGAATGTACATAGTTTAGGTATTGTTAAGGTTATTGTTAAGTTTAAGTATTTAGCTTAAGTTCGGGAGTTTTAGATTTTTTTTAAAAGGCGGCGCGCATGGACGCAGCGGCTTTGTCTCTCCCAAGACTGAGCATTTTCACCCTCTTTCTGAGTCTCTTCTGGACTCTGCTGATACGGGAATTGAGGGCAGACCTACTGTACAGCCGGCAGACGCTCCTCGATATCGGGGCCGACTGCGTGCGGCTCACACTCGGTGCCGTCGATCTGCCTCCCGACATCGCCCGATCCCCGGGACCAGCGTGGCGTCCTTCCCCAGCCGGAAGTCGCCGCAGACCGCGCAGAGAATGCAAGCAGAAGCGGGGCAAGAGGGCCGGAATCCAAAATAGGCTGAAGAGGGCCCCACACAAACCCTCCCTCCCAAGTATTTTCCTGGCCAACATCAGGTCACTGGAAAATAAAATGGATGAGATCAAACTTGATCTCTCCTCACAGAAAATGACAAAGGAATGCTGTGCCATGATCTTCACAGAGACCTGGTTGAACAACGGCATCCCTGACACCACCATCCAGCTAGAAGGACGCACGGTCTTCCGCGCCAACAGAACTGCAGACTCCGGTAAGAGCAAGGGAGGCGCTTTGTGCATTTACACTAACAATGCCTGGTGCACTAACACGGACATAATCAATAGATCCTGTTCGGCTGATTTGGAATTCCTCATGGTAAGGCGCAGACCCTTCTACCTGCCTCGGGAATTCACGGCTGTTATCATCACTGCGGTCTACATCCCACCACACGCTAATGCCAAACTAGCACTGAAGGACCTCTACAGGGCCATCAACGAACAACAAACTGCGCACCCAGACGGAGCTTTTATCGTCGCGGGGGACTTCAATCACATAAACCTAAAATCTGTACTCCCGAAATTCCACCAGAATGTTTCCTGCCCCACAAGAGAGGAGAACACACTGGATCAAGTCTACACGAGCATTGTAGATGCTTATAAGGCCATTCCCTGCCCCCACCTTGGGAAGTCTGACCACCTCTCCCTGTTTCTAGCCCCGGCATACAAACCGCTCATCAAAAGAGTGAAATCATCAGTGAGATCAGTGAAAGTATGGCCAGAGGGGGCAGTCTCGGAGCTTCAGGATTGCTTCGAACGCACTGATTGGAGCATGTTTGCCCATAAAGACATCAAGGAATACGCATCCACAGTGCTATTCTACATTAACAGTTGCGTTGAGGTCATCACGACCCATAAAAATATCAGGACATACCCCAACCAGAAACCCTGGATGAACGGGGAGGTCCGCTCACTGTTGAAAGCACGCGACGCAGCATTTAAATCTGGCGACGCGGCGGCTTACAGTGCAGCTAGGACCAACCTAAAAAAGGGTATCAGGACTGCCAAAAGGAAACAGACACTGCGGATAGAGGATCACTTCCACAACAACTCGGACCCCCGGCGCATGTGGCAAGGCATCCAGTCCATCACTGACTACAAGAGTAAAAACACCAGCCCCCCGGTCAGCGATTCCTCCCTTCCGGAGGAGCTTAACAACTTCTATGCTCGCTTTGACAGGGACAACAGGGAGCCGGCTACCAAAGCCTTGCCACCCCCGGAAGACCAGGTGCTCACTCTGTCGACCTCCGACGTAAGGGGTGTTCTACGCGGAGTGAACACACGTAAGGCTGCTGGACCTGATAGCATCCCTGGACGGGTACTCAAGGAATGTGCTGATCAGCTGGCTGATGTCTTCACCGCCATCTTCAATCTGTCATTGGCCCAGGCAGTAGTCCCTACATGCTTCAAGACCGCTACCATTATTCCTGTGCCAAAGCAAACGGCTGTGACGTGTCTGAACGACTATCGACCTGTCGCACTCACATCCATCATAATGAAGTGTTTCGAGAGACTGGTCCTGGCTCACATCAAAGCCAGTGTTCCCGCCTCTCTTGACCAACACCAGTTTGCCTATCGTGCAAACAGATCAACAGAGGATGCAATCACAACTGCTCTACACTCGGCACTGAATCACTTAGACGGTAAAGAGACCTACATCAGAATGCTGTTCATAGACTACAGCTCAGCATTCAACACTATCGTCCCCAACAAGCTGGCCACCAAACTCCACACCCTTGGCCTGAACACTTCCCTCTGCAACTGGGCCCTGGACTTCCTAACAAACAGACCCCAGTCTGTCAAATTAGGTAACCACACCTCCCCCCCCCTGACCCTGAACACGGGGGCCGCACAAGGATGTGTGCTGAGCCCCCTCCTCTACTCCCTCTTCACCCACGACTGGGTGGCTGTTCATGGTTCCAACACCATCATCAAGTTTGCGGATGATACTACGGTGGTAGGCCAGATCACCAACAATGATGAGTCAGCCTACAGGGAGGAGGTCCAGCATCTCGTGAAGTGGTGCCCTGATAAAAACCTGGCCCTCAACATCAAGAAAACCAAAGAAATCATTGTGGACTTCAGGAAGTCTAAAGGCGGAAGTCACACCCCCATCCACATCCATGGGGCTGTGGTGGAAAGGGTGGACAGCTTTAAGTTCCTCGGAGTCCACATCACAGAAGACCTCTCCTGGTCCCTCAATACCTCCTCTCTGGTGAAGAAGGCCCAGCAGCGCCTATATTTCCTAAGGAGGCTGAAGGGATGTAACCTGTCACCCTGTAACTTTTACCGCTGCACAATAGAGAGCATCCTGACGAATTGTATCACAGTATGGTATGGCAGCTATGACCGGAAAGCCCTGCAGCGGGTAGTCAAAACTGCCCAACGCATTACCGGCACCCGGCTACCGACCATAGAGCACATATACCAGAAACGCTGTTTACGGAGGTCACGGACCATCATCAAAGACCCTACCCACCCCAGCCACAGTCTGTTCGCCCTCCTGCCATCTGGGAGACACTACAGATGCATTCGCACCTGAACGACCAGATTTAGGAACAGCTTCTTTCCCAGGGCTGTCATCCTACTGAACTCCACAAATAAACTCTAAAGCCTGCACATCTGCCAATGCACTTTATTATGTTTATGTTTATGTTAATGTATTACAAGCCAAATGAATGTTGAATGTTTAAATGTCTTAATCTAAATGTACACTCTCGGGAGCCGCAAGCCTACATTTCATTGTACTGCACTTGTGCACTAACAATGACAATAAAGTTGATTATTATTATTATTATTATTATTATTTAGCTTAAGTTAAGTAAGGTGCTGGGTAGTTTTAGATAAGTCATAATCTGCTAAGAGTGTGTATTTTGAGTCGAGGTCGCAAGACCCGACTATGCTTCACCCAAGCCAGAGAATCTCTTGGGGACCTGGCTGTATGTTTTTGTATCTGTTGCAGAAAGACTGTCGGGATGAAGGGGATCGTAATCCTATTCGCCCTGATGGGACTGAGCCTGGGAAAGAGGGGCGACATAGAAGACTCCCACATCTACTGGTGCTCGGGAGATAGAGCACCTATAGCGACCGACGGAAGCGGTGAACGGGATGCAGAGGAGGCCGCCGTCTACGTCCACGAGGGAAGGTGGCCAGGATGGCTGGGGTCCAATTCATCTCAGTACTCCAGCCAAACCAGATTCACGTACGGGGAGGCCTCCCTCCTGTGCCCCAGGGTATGGGTTGTTACCGCAAGGGTCAGCGTCACCATAGGAAAACGTATATGTCTAACGTGCAAGGGACACATTCCTCTGGATAGGTGGTGGTGGCTCAGGAAGCTGAGCAAAGATATGAGAATCCCTGCAGTCGAGTGGGAACGGTTGGGGAACAATACCCACTGGACTATTACAGGGACTCATGGAGGATTAAGTGTGTGTTGGGACAAGTGGTGGGAACCGGATCAAGGGATTTACATCTGTATGTGGGGGTCAGAGAGGGTCTGCCCCGCAGGCATATCCATCATTTTCCATCGACAGTGGCTAGACACCGGGGAGGGGATGAAGTGGGATACCAGCTGGAAGGTGTGCGCAGTCCCATTCTCCCTGATCCCAGTCAATGCCACTGAGCTTGTAACCCGCCCTCGAAAGCCCCTGCCCACAGCGCCGGCAGTGAGGTTACCCAGGGAAGGGTGCCCCACCACCACCAAGGGACCAGGGAATGGGCTGGTACTAGTACCTACAGATCAGGTACTGTACCAGGGGGTACACTACACGGAGTGGTGCCCCAACGGAACAGAGCAGCTATACCAGGCCCTATTGAAGGACATGTTTGGGAAATTTTGTGAGTTTGATTTCGCCAATGTCGACAAAACCGAACTGTACACCACACACCGCGAGTTTTTGGGTAATGCAGGGAAACAAAGAAGGGGAGTATGGAATGATGTTTTTACTGCGTTTAACACAGTCCTCTGTCATCAACAATCTGGATGACATAGAGCTACAGACCCAGATAAACGGTTTAATAACACAGTTAAGGAAGATACTAATGGATGAGAACAAGGTAGTGGGCTCGGAGTTGAATGAGGCTCCCAACGTGTGTGTTAACGAGTTGATGTGGAACCTATACTTATATTTATATCTATATCCATCTTGTAGATTGTTTAGTATAGAAGGAGTGTTTTACTGACAGTGGTACTAAGACCCAGATTTAAGTCTCTATAGACAACAAGTCCCTGATCAGGCCTTGTAGAACTTAAATCAGAACTCCCTCAATATACCATTGAGGTCTAGAAATTTCTTATAAAGTTCATATTAAACCCTAACCAAGGTTAGGTCCTGACGAAATAGCAAACCCTGTTGGAATTGGCCATGTCTTTTTATTAGGAATTTCAAACGATTGCTTTATTAGGAGAAATAATCCTATCCCTGTACCTCCACAAAACCAAGTGATAATTTTTGAATTAGAATGCTTTGATGCTGATGGAGCCGGTAGAACTCATGGCACGATTGATGTTGATCCCCAGAACCAGGGGATACTGAATATCCAGTGGGATAATCAGACAAATACTCCAAATCCAATAAATTCCTTAATGATAAAGTGCACACCCGCACAATTCGGAGGCATAATGAACAATGCCCAACAAGGTGGTGGCAACCATGGACGAATAGCAGGACCCGGAGCAGCCTATGCTCCTGGGGGCTATGAATTCCAGTTAAGGTGGCAAGCTCATGATAAAATAAATGAACAGAATCTTCGAGTAAACTATAGACAGCTTAGAATCCATTATAAGCAATGCCGACAGGCACTAGCTCAATCTTATCTAAATGCTGGAGGCGCAATGATTACTGGTCCAGTAAGTCAACCCCAGCAACCACACATTGCACCCCTAGGTCAAGTAAACCTGAGCTCTATCTACACAATGTGTGGTAGACCAGGAAACACCAGTCAGGAAAAAACCTGCTGCATTCTATCTAACCTTGATAAATTGGAAACCTGTTGCCAAGATTGGAATGCCCAACACCTGAGGCAACTATTACAAATGATACTAAGTTCAGACTTAATTCCCCCATTAAACCAGTGTAACAACTGGGTTCAAATATACGCTTATGTTCTCATGGCAACTCAGGGAGGGCATGTAATGGGTTCTATCAAGGAAATACTCACTAATACAGCCACAACTAAAGGGCTGGCAGCTGTCTACAGATTAGGCAAAGTATTTACACAGGATAACTGGGACATTGTCCATGGTTGCCTGGCCAATCAATACCAAAATACAGCCCTCAAACTTGCTTGTGATGGTGCTCTAAATGATTATCGAGATAACCAACAAAGATGGGATAATGTCAATCGCATTATCCAATTAAATCATGACTTCTTAGGTCTACCCCAAACTAAACCTACAATGAGATCAGAAACTAGGGATAGAAAAAACTGGAGAAGGTACCTTTGATACTCAGAAAGAAGGACTGTATAGACCCAAGTCTCAAGTCCACCCCACCCAGACACAAACTCGTGGCTCGGGATCCCCAAGAGGGTATTCCAGAAGGTTTACACCCCCAACTCGCCCACAATATGAGAAAGATTTCACCCCAGAAAGATGGGATAGACGAGGGGCTAGACCTCGAATGGAAAGCGAACGACAGTGGACTCCCTATGGGGACAGCCAAAACTATCAGAGAGCCCTGGGAGGATACCGAGAAAACCAAAATGGGGATCAAAAGATTCCCGGCAGAACCAACGGCCACCCCAACAGGAGGATCGTCAAAGATAATAAATGGTCCGACAAACCCCCTCAGGGATCTGGAAAACATGATACCCCCAAGAGGGAGGAACAAAAATCAGTTAAAATAATTAAAGACAAAGCAGCAAATGAAACTCAGGATCCTGAGGATGAACAATCCCAGGATTGGAGGCCTGGCACCCAGCCAGGGCCTCTTGAATTCCCCTATGCCCTGGCAACCTTGCCCACAAATACACAAGTGAAGGCCCTGTTTGATACGGGAGCTGATTACACTGTAATAGATCCTGCAATTATAAAAACTAAGTGGACAGATTTGGGGAGCCCAATTTGTCCATTAGGGAGGTTCACAAAAGACAAAAGCAAAATAATTGATTTTTACAAAATACCTATTAATATATATGGAATCACGGTTACTGTAGATGTAGGACTGGTACCACAATTGGCCTGTTCCCTCATTATAGGACAACCAGACATGAAACATTTCCTTTAAAGCTCAACCAGACCTGTAGAAACATCCACAGACCAGGATGACAGGAAAAAACATGTTTGGACACAGCTTGATCGAACCTGCCTAGAGGGGGGAGGCAAAGACCTCCTCGAGCAACTCCTTAATAGATACTACCCTTATCTACAACACCATCCAAATCAATGTGGAAAGATAGACATCAAACCCCACCCACTTGATGCTGGCTGGCACAAACCTAAAAAACAGTGGCCTATTCAAGACCACAAAGGAAAAATAGATCTCCTAACAACGCTCAAAGAACTAACAGAACAAGGTGTCTTAATCAAAATAGGCATCATTCTTGAATGATCGTACACTCATTTTTAAATTCCTCTCCCCGGAAATGGACTTAGAGCGCCTCCCCATCATGGAGGATGATGATACGAAAGAGGGAATCAGGCAAATACCTATGAGACTGTTTATAGAGTACCATCAAATCATTTACTGTGATAGATCGTCAATGACGATTAAAAAAGGGACATCCCAACAATCCTCAGCTGGGATAGGGATAGTAGTAGGGACTTTTCAAGATTCTTATTCTTTTTACCCAGAAGAATTACTGTCTATACCCCTTGGCCATAAGACAGCGCAATATAATAATAATTCAACTTTATTGTCATTGTACAATGCACAAGTACATGAACAACAAAATGTGATCTTGCAAGCTCCCATGAGTCCAGTACAAATAACATTAACATTAAACGTAAATAGCACCGTCCTGGGAGAAGCAAAGCCGCTGCGTCTGTGCGCGCCGCCATTCCATTTCCACCATTCCTCCTGTCCGACAATCTTCAGCCCAACGCCCGGGCCTGCTCACCAACCGCCCCTCCCGGGGCTCCTTCCGTGACCTTCTGCACCTGGTCTTCCCTGATGGTCACCCCTCCAGGTACTAACCAGGCCTGGCTCTAAGCCTTGCCAGTGACCCTCTCCCTAGTCCCAGGAACAGGGACAATATGCTGAAGCCGCAGCATTACGGTATACTTTAGAAAAGGCAGATCCTATTAAACCCACACTAATCTGTACGGATAGTGATGACTGTAAAAGAGGATATAACCAAGATCTAGTTTTCTGGGAACAAACAAATTTTACCAATCATAAGGGTAAACCCATAAAACATAAGCCATTGTGGGAAGACATTCTCCGTTCGAGAATGGAGCAACAGAATTGTCAGGTGATTCATGTAAACGGGCATACCACTGGGACAGTACACTCAAAAGGAAACAGCCTTGCAGATGAACAAGCGAAACGTTCGGTCAGCATGACACCCCCTCGAGAGGGGCCTGCCAATATTAGTGTAATCACTAGGGCAGAACGGGCAGCTAATCAGGAGGAGGAACTGATTCAGCTATTAGGCCCAACAAAAGAGAATCCACCAGGATATCCACCAAAGCACTTTTACTCGGAAACCCCTACGGGTATTGTGCTAGTTAAGTTGCCCAAGGGAAACCGAGAAGTACCCCCGAGACACAAACGAGAACAGCTTGTAAAAGAAGCTCACGAGGGCATATGTCAACACATTGTGGTGCAAGAACAACATTCTGCAAATTGACCCCCTTATATTGGTGACCAGGCATGCTTAAGGCCTGTAAAACATACGTGGCAAATTGTGAGCCATACTATTTAACCAATAAGTCATCACTAATTAAGCCACCACCATTGGCTCCTGTGAAAGCTGATGAGCCAATGGGAAAATTCTTTATTGACTTTGTTGGATAACTTCCCCCATCTTTGGGATACAGACATGTTCTTGTTTGTGTAGATGGATGCACTTCCTTCTGCTGGCTGGTCCCCACAAAAACTATTTTGGAAAACGCACTTGCCAACGCTATTTCTGACATAATTGCTGTAGCTGGTGCACCCAAAATCTTACACTCTGATCAAGGAGGAGCCTTTGTCTCCAAGGTCTTCAAAGACTACTGCGAACAAAAGGGGATTGGGTTAGAGCACAGCACACCACATCATCCACAATCAGCGGGGCTAGTGGAATGTAAAAACCAGGATATAAAAAAACTATTGGTCAAACTGTTGAGAATCAGGGGGAATAAGTGGACCACCGTCATTCCGGAGGTGCAGCTATCACTTAATAATGTGCCCGCATCTGCATCAGGGACAGTGTCCCCTAAAACTCCACATTATCTGATGTATGCAGTTGAGATGCATACACCGCTTACCCATAGTTCTTTTATTGCCTCTACACTCTCTGATTCCTTGACCCGACAGCAACAGTTAGATTTCAAAAAAGAAGTAACAGAGGAGATTCATCGAATTGATCAGAGGATAAGGGAGGCAAATAGGCAGAAACAATTGACAAACAAAGCATGGCAACCCCTAGTAGGAGAATAGGTACAGGAAAAGAAGTTCGAGCAAAAACCTGGTTTAAGACTGAAGTGGAAAAAACCTGTTTAAATACTGACTGTTATTAATGAAAGAACAGTTAAAATACTAAAAAATCTAAAAGCCTCAACAATCTAAAGTTGTAAATGGCACACAGGCTTTTGAGATAAGATACGTTGTTGACACTGAGCTATAAACAGCATACAGGCTTTTGAGGTAAGATAACTTGTTGACACTGAAACAATAACCCTATTGAAGCAGCTGGTTGGAGTTTCCTCTAAGTCTGCAGCATTGGAAAAAAGACAATACTATACCCAGTTAAATTGTCTTAAACCAACACTTCGGAAAGAAACACAGAAAGATTAAAGAAACATGTGCCTTTGTAAAAATGACATCAAGCAAAAGAAACACCTGACATCAAATGAAACATGGGAGGCACCAGCCATCACATTGTTTTTGTGTTGAACTTGGAACACCTAGGAGACACGCAGTCTGTGTTGCAACCAGTTGAGGTGTTCTAAATGCAAAAGATACAAACAGGAGATTTTGATAAAAATGACATCAAATAGAACCACTGCTGTCACATTGTTTTTATGATAAGCTTCGAACACCTAAAGGAGGAGACATAGGCCTAGAAATTCAGTTGATAGCGCCAGCCGCTAGCGCCTTAGGAGGAGGAGAAGTGGGGCATTAAGCGGCTAGCGCCCGGGCGCGGCGTGATCTGCGCCTCTCGCGAACTTCACTCAAGATTTAGCGGCGGCGCAAAACCACAGCGCCCGCTCAGCTGCGCGCGCAGATCCTAATGTCATTTCATGGTGCAACGCCCTTGGTGCACCCCGAACCAGAACTTCAGTGGCGCCGCCCTTCTGTGCGCCTGGCGCCCCCAGTGACTGGTAAAGGGGAACAGTTCCCAGTTGCTGCGGGGCGCAGGGGGCGCTAATTAAAGGGGACTCCTCCTGCATTATAAGTGGCAGCTATTTTGTTCCACTCCTTCTGTGTGAGAGATGGATATTTGGAGAGAGACAAAGGGAGAGAGCTTTCTGATTTGACTCAGCACTCACACAGGTACTTCTGGCTTCAGGCCAGAGCTTTGCACTTGGATTTAACTTTCAGTGCCATAGCCTTGAGTCGCCACATATAATGGGGGCTGCCATGGGTGGAAACGTTGGCTTACTGCATTGCATTCAAAGGGCTCAGAGACGCCGTGAGAGAGTGCCAGTCATGGCCAGATGGAGAAGGGCCAACAGGCATCGGCACAGGAGGCCTTACCCACCCAGGGTATACCGCCAGCAGTTCTCATATCTGAACATGTCTGAGGAGCAGTGTGTTTGGAGGCTGCGATTCAGAAGGGAGGTGGTCACTGAGATCTGCCACCTGCTTTGCGGCGATCTGCAGCCACAGCTGAAGAGCAGGATGTCTCTGTCGGTGGCAGTGAAGGTGACGGTGGCTCTCAACTTCTATGCCACCGGCTCCTTCCAATCCGCTACTGGGGACATTTCCAACATCTCCCAGTTCGCGGTACATTGCTGCATCCGCCAGGTGACCAATGCCCTTTTCAGAGGGAGACGTCAGTTCATCTCCTTCCCCATGACCCCGGACAAGCAGCAAGAGCGTGCAATGGGATTTGCAGTATTAGCGGGCTTCCCCATGGTCCAGGGCGTCATTGATTGCACGCATGTGGCTTTGCGGGCACCTCTACAGAATGCCGAGGATTACCGCAACCGGAAGGGCTACCATTCGCTCAACGTGCAGTTGGTGTGTGACCACAGGCAGCTCATACTAGCTGTCAATGCCCGCTTTCCAGGCAGCAGCCACGATGCCTTCATCCTGCGCCAGACTTCTGTGGCAGACATTTTCGAAGCCCAGGCTCACCCATGAGGATGGCTTCTTGGGGACAAAGGCTATCCTTTGTGCACCTGGCTGATGGCCCCGCTCCGTGCGCCTAGCACCCCTGCTGAAGAGCGATACAATGACAGCCATCAAGCAACCAGGAACATCATTGAGCACACAATCGGCGTGCTCAAGCAATGGTACCACTGTCTGGATCATTCCGGGGGAGCCCTACAGTACTCGCCTGAGCAAGTCTCCCATTTCGTTGTAGTGTGCTGCATGCTGCACAACCTGGCTATCCTCAGGACTCAGCCACTGCCAGCAGACATTGGATGACCACCAGAGGAGGAGGAGGAGGAGTACCAAGACGGGAGGGAGGCACAAAGTGCAAGGGCCGTCCGTCAGCGGCTTATTGCAACTCGGTTCTAGGCCCCCTCTCAGGGAATGGCTTGTGTCAATGAAAGAACATGAATGGAGCCGCTCCGCAAGCCCTCAGCCAGTCAAGGCAACAAATAGTTCAAAAAGCAAACATGGACAATGCGATTAAAGAAAATGTTTTACTGTGCAAACTCTGTGCCCTTCCCGCAAGACAAACTAATTCAGAGAAACCCCCCAAAAAACAGTTAGAGACATAACTGGCTCTCACAACCTTCAGAAAATGAAAAAAGCAGTTAAACAAAAATGACCATGATCCTCGGCCTTTATAAAAAACAAACACAACAGTCTGGGCCTTCATATATCAAAAAACACAACAGTCTGGGCCTTCATATATCAAAAAACACAACAGTCTCAGCCTTCATATATCAAAATCACAACAGTCTCGGCCTTCATATATCAAAAAACACAACAGTCTCGGCCTTCACATATAAAAAAACCTTCTCGGCCTCATATATAAAAAAAACATTTGGCCACACCTTCTACTTTTTCCCCTGGGAGGGTGATCCGCCTCGCTTCCGCGAGTGGCCCCTTCCTGCCTTGCAGCTCCTCCTTAATGGGACGCCAGTGGCTGCAGCAAGGCTGGGGGAAGGCTGCTGAGGGTCAGATGGTGAGATGGCAGATGGCCTTGGGGGACGGCCTGGACCAGCTCTGGGCCTGGAGGGCCCGGCTGCTGACTGCTCCAACTCTGCTTGGGTGGCAACAGTCTGTCTTACGGGTGGTGGCAGCTGCAGTGGAGGAGTGACAGTGTTGGCTGCAGGAATGCTGCCAACCTGACAGAGCACAGGCACTCCCTGGTCGGCTGATACACTGACACTCGCACGGGCCAGCACTGCAGCATGCGCAGCAATCTGCTGAAGCACAGACTGCTGGGCTGCTGCGGCGCGGCGAGGGCCCCGTCGATGCCTGGCCGTTCCAGCGAGGGTGGCAGCAGTTAGCATCACACCAGCCAGTGAATGCATGGCACGACTGAGCACTTGGCTGGAAGCCGCCTGTGATGCAGCGATGTCCTGCTGACTCCTAGCCTGTGCTGCCGCGAAGTCCTGCAGACTCCTGGCCTGTGCTGCCCCGAATTCCTGTACACTCCTTGCCAGTGACTGTATGGAGTCAGGCATCCTTGCCACAGCAGCCATGAGCCCAGTGTGCCTGCGCTCAGCCTGTGTGCCCATTTCAGCAAGGAGCCGCACCTCCTCTGTGCTCACCGTAGCAGGACTCGAGGCCAGATTCTCCCACCGGGGAGAAGGCCGCCGAGCTTCCCCACCCCTCCCGTGTTGCTGCAGCCCGCTGGGCCCCGGAGCTTCACTCTCCTCAGACCCTTCCCCCCTGCTCCCCTCCAGGGAAGACATGTCCCCATCATGGCCATGGGCTGCCTCGGCTGAGGGTGTCACTGATGGGCCGGCTTCCTCTTCCTCCTCCTCGATTTCAGAATCAGACACAGTGCCAGCTTGAGGGCCCGCCTCCTCACCTGGCGATTCAGCATCTGAAAGCAGGGAGGCACAAGAGTTGCTTTAGAGTGAGGACAGGGTGGCAGCGAGGGAGGCATGAGTGCTGCTATGCACTGCATTGGTTCGATAGTGGCAAAGGATGCTGGTGTGAGGCACAAGTGGAAAGAGAGAGGTCAAAAAGTTGATGACCTTACCATTGCTGCCCAGAACAGGGTCGGCATCTCCACTGGCGATGGGGCCAATCAGCCGGCCTGCCATAATGCACTCCACATGCTGCTCCAGGTCGCTGAGCTGTTTGAGGTCAGGACAGCCTCCCCCGGTCTGTCGCTGCTGCCTGCGATTGTGGGCCAGCTTGCCCTGCAAGAGAAAGGACGGCCTCTAAGTACAGTGACAAGCCCTGATCTTGCCTGCACTGCCTCCCATGGTGGAATAGCCCTGACAGTGTCAAGCCCTGATCTTGCCTGCACTGCCTCCCATGGTGGAATAGCCCTGACAGTGTCAAGCCCTGATCTTGCCTGCACTGCCTCCCATGATGGAATAGCCCTGACAGTGTGTAAAGTGCTGAATGTGCAAGTGATTTTCAGGACAGTCCCATAGCTGCTAGATGAGGGCTGGGCATAAGAACATAAGAATATAAGAAATAGGAGCAAGAGTAGGCCAATCGGCCCCTTGAGCCTGCTCCACCATTCAATAAGATCATGGCTGATCTGATCCTAACCTCAAATCTACTATCACTCTACATCCCTCCCGAACCCATGTGATCTCCTGGGAGAGGCGAAAAACCAGATAAAAAACCCAATGGCCAATTTGGGAGAAAAAAATCTGGGAAATTCCTCTCCGACCCATCTAGGCGATCGAAACTCGTCCAGGAGATCACTGTCCCTATATTTTCTACAGTACTTACATTCTGTAAAAGGTGATCTCCACCCCAGCCAGGAACAGGAATAGAACCATCTCCTGAAATCTAACACATAATTAGAACACAAGAAGTAGGAGCAGAACCAGGCTACATGGCCCCTGGGCCCGCTCCGTTACCCAAAGGGCCATGACCATTCCGAACATAGACTCATGTCCAATTTCCTGCCCGCTCCCCGTAACCCCTAATTCCCTTTACTTCTAAGAAACTGTCTATTTCTGTTTTAAATTTATTTAATGATGTAGCTTCCACAGCTTTCTGGGGCAGCAAATTCCACAGACCTACTACCCTCTGAGTGAATAAGTTTCTTCTCATCTCAGTTTTGAAAGAGCAGCCCCTTATTCTAAGATTATGCCCCCTAGTTCAAGTTTCACCCATCATTGGGAACATCCTCACCACATCCACGCGATTAAGCCCCTTCACAATCTTATATGTTTCAATAAGATCGCCTCTCATTCTTCTGAACTCCAATGAGTAGAGTCCCAATCTACTCAACCTCTCCTCATATGTCCACCCCCTCATCCCCGGGATTAACCGAGTGAACCTTCTTTGTACTGACTCGAGAGCAAGTATGTCTTTTCTTAAGTATGGACACCAAAACTGTACACAGTATTCCAGGTGCAGTCTCACCAATACCTTGTACAACTGCAACAATACTGCCCTGTTTTTATATTCTATCCCCCTAGCAATAAAAGCCAACATTCCATTGGCCTTCTTGATCACTTGCTGCACCTGCATACTAACTTTTTGAGTTTCATGCACCAGGACTCCCAAATCCCTTTGTACTACTACAGTACTTTCCAGTTTCTTGCCATTAAGATAATAACTTGCTCTATGATTTTTCCTGCCAAAGTGCATAACCTCACACTTTCCAGTATTGTATTCCATCTGCCAAATCTCTGCCCACTTACTTAGCCTGTCTATGTCCCTTTGCAGGTTTTTTATGTCCTCCTCACTCACTACTTTACTTCCCATCTTTGTATCATCTGCAAACTTTGATATGTTACACTCGGTCCCCTCCTCCAAATCATTAACATAGATTGTAAAGAGTTGGGGACCCAGCACTGACCCCTGCGGAACACCACTAGTTACTGATTGCCAGTCTGAGAATGAACCATTTATCCCAACTCTCTGCTTTCTGTTAGATAGCCAATCCTCCACCCATGCCAGAATATTACCCCCAATCCCATGATTTTTTATCTTGAGCAATAATCTTTTGTGTGGCACCTTGTCAAATGCCTTTTGGAAGTCTAAATACACTACGCCCACTGGTTCCCCTTTATCCACCCTGTATGTTACTTCCTCAAAGAACTCAAGCAAATTTGTCAAACATGACTTCCCCTTCATAAAACCATGCTGACTTTGTCCTATTAAATTATGTTTATCCAAATGTCCCGTTACTGTCTCCTTAATAATGGACTCTAAAATTTTACCAACCAGCCTTCTGCCTACTACCCTTTTTAACTAAGGGTGTTACATCAGCAGTTTTCCAATCTGCCAGGACCTTTGCTGAGTCCAGGGAGTTTTGGAAAATTATTACCAATGCATCCACAATCCCTACCGTCACTTCCCTCAAGACCCTAGGATGTAAGCCATCAGGTCCAGGGGATTTATCCGCCTTGAGTCCCATTATTTTACCAAGTACCACTTCCTTATTGATTTTGATCGTGTTTAGCTCCTCCCCCCCCTAGAGCCCCCTGTTTGTCCAGTGTTGGGATATTCTTAATGTCCTCTACCGTAAAGACTGACACAAAATAATTGTTCAGCGTTTTTGCCATCTCCATGTTTCTCACCATTAATTTCCCGGTCTCATCCTCTAAGGGACCAACATTTACTTTAGCCACCCTTTTTCTTTTTATATAACTATAGAAACTTTTGCTATCTGTTTTTATATTTTTCATAATCTATCTTCCCTTTCTTAATCAATCTTTTAGTTATTTTTTGCTGTCTTTTAAAGTTTTCCCAATCCTCTATCCTCCCACTAGATTTGGCTACCTTATATGCCCTTGTTTTTAGTCGGATACTATCCTTAATTACTTTACTTAGCCACGGATGGCTATCTTTTCTTTTACACCCTTTTTCCTCAGTGGAATATATATTTTTTGGAAGTTGTAAAATAACTCCTTAAATGTACACCACTGATCATGTACCGTCTTACCCTTTAATCTATTTTCCCAGTCCACTCTAATCAATTCCGCTCTCATACCTTCATAGTCTCCTTTATTCAAGCTCAGCATGCTTGTTTGAGATCCAACCTTCTCACCCTCTAATTGAATATGGAATTCAACCATGTTATGGTCACTCATTCCAAGGGGATCCTTTACTAGGACATTTTTAATTAATCCTGTCTCATTACACAGGACCAAATCTAAGGTTGCTTGCCCCCTGGTCGGTTCAGTTACCTACTGCTCAAGAAACCCATCCCTAATACACTCAATGAACTCATCCTCAAGGCTGCCCTGCCCAATTTGATTTGTCCAGTTAATATGATAGTTAAAATCCCCCATAATTATAGCTGTTCCCTTATTACAAGCCCCAACTATTTCCTGATTAATACTCCGTCCAACAGATGTGCAACTGTTCGGAGGCCTATAGACTACGTCCACTGGTGATTTTTCCCCTTATTATTCCGTATCTCCACCCAAACTGTTTCACTATCCTGATCCTTTGACCCAATATCATTTATCTGTATTACAGTGATTCCTTCCTTTATTAACATAGCCACCCCACCTCCCCTTCCTTCCTGCCTGTCCTTCCTGATTGTTAAATAACCTGGTATATTTAATTCCCAGTCATGGTCACCCTGCAGCCATGTTTCTGTAATGGCCACAAGATCATACCCATATGTAGTTATTTGTGCCGTTAACTCGTCCATTTTGTTACGAATGCTACGTGCATTCAGATAAAGAACTTTCAAATATGTTTTGTGACACTTAGTTCCTTCTTTTTCCCCTTTTACTACTTTACCTTTTACTCCATACCTCCTGTCCCTTCCTGACACGCTCTGTTTTTTAATTCCCCCACTGCTACCTAAGTCTATGACCTTCTCCGTAATCATTTTTATTATTTGCTCTCGAGAAACCTCCCCCCACTAATTAGTTTAAAGCCCTCTCTACAGCCCTAGTTATATGATTCACCAGGATTCTAGTCCCAGCACTGGCCAAGTGAAGTCCGTCCCAACGGAACAGCTCCCTCTTGTCCCAGCACTGGTGCCAGTGTCCCAAGAAGCAAAACCCATTTTTCCCACACCAGTCTTGGAGCCACGCATTTAACTCTCTAATTTTATTTATCCTAGCCAAATTTGCTCGTGGCTCAGGTAATAATCCAGAGATTATTACCCTTGAGGTTCTGTTTTTTAATTTGACCCCTAGCTGTTCATACTCCTTTAACAGAACCTTCTTCCTTGTCTTATCTACGTCGTTTGTACCAACATGGACCACGACAACTGGATCCTCCCCCTCCCGCTCCAAGTTTCTTTCCAGCCCAGAAGAGATATCCTTAACCCTGGCACTGGGCAGACAACACAGCCTTCGGGACTCCCGCTCTCGACTGCAGAGAACCCTATCTATCCTCCTAATGATACTATCCCCTACCACTACAACATTTCTTTTTACTCCCCCCACTTGAATGGCCCCCTGGTCCACGGTGCTGTGGCCAGGTTGCTCATCATCCCTGCAGTCCCTGCTCCCGCCCTCACAGGGAGAAAGAATCTCGAAACTGTTTGACAAGAGCAAGGGCTGCGGCTCTTCCAACACTACCTCTTGGTTCCCCGTACCTGCTTCAGTCATAGTCACACCGTCCTGTCCGTGACCACGGACTACATCTGAATGAATTAATTTCATAGGTGTGACTACCTCCTGAAACATAGAGTCCAGGAACTTCTCCCCCTCCCTGATGTGTTGCAGTGTCTGAAGCTCGGTCTCAAGCACCTCAATACGGAGCCGGAGTTCCTCTAGCAGCAAACACTTGTCGCAGATGTAATCACCGTGAGCCTCAATGGGGTCCACCGGCTTTCAGATCCCTTTGGCCATAAAGTGAGGTGCTCATACAGGGATGAGGAGGATACTGGAAATGGTACTCACCCTGACAACCCGAGTGATGTCGTTGAACTTTCTTCTGCATTGCACAGGAGACCTGCCAACCATGCTTTTGGAGGTCACCCTGTTTGCCACCTCTCTCCAGGCTGTTCTATATTCACTGGGCAGCGGCCTGCTGCCACTGTCAGGGAAGAGGACAAGTCGCCTGCGCTCCACTGCGTCTACCAGTACCTTCAGGGCACCCTCGCTGAAGCGCTGCGCTCGCTCCCTAGCCTTCTCCATAGTCGTGGGCGTTGAACTGTTGAAGCAGCTATGTTCAGGCCTTGATTCAGGGCTGCAGTGTGCAGGGCATGGCAGCCAAACAAATCCACCCTCCCCCTTTAAGAGCTGACCGGTGCCAGCATGTCTGCCTTCAATCAGCAACTCGCTGCACCTGCGCTGCGCCCGCCCTCGGTGGTAGCGCCCCGGCTCGCCGGCTTAGTGCCTTATGATAGTCATGCATCGCCTGCTTTAGCGCAGCAGCAACCTCTTGGGGCGATGCAACTGAATATCAGCGAAGGTGGCGCTAAGTTGTGCCGGGCGCTAAATTTAGCGAACGCCCGGCTGTAGCACCCCAAACATGGCTATACTGAATTTCTAGGCCATAATTCTTAATGCAACAGCTGAACTGACAGTAAGAATAGCAGAAGTCAACAGAAAAATGACTAGAGATCATTCGCTTACATCAGCAGAAAACTTCAAAGGTTATACCACTGAAAAACGGTATAAATATAGAACTTTCAAATGGGAAGATAGATTCGCTGGAAGGGGAAAAGTGATTCTCAGGCTTCAGAGGCAAGTTCTGTAAGTCTTTAACTCTTTGAGTCTCGGGTATCAAAGGTATATGATTTTGGTGGATATCCTGGAATAAGACTGAGAAATGTAAAAGTGTAACAAAGTTAAGATTTGAGAATAAGGATCTCTGATGATAAGAATTATAAGTTTTCTGTTTTTGGAACTGTTGTGATTGAATCACCAGCTGTAAACTACATGTCGGTTCTTTAATAAATCTATATTTTTTTAGAGTTGTCTCACATAGTACTTCTGTATCAAACTCGCAAACTCAATCTCTGTACACTCTTTGGTGAGGAGTTGCAGAATTCTGGGGGAGTTTTCCGGACCCTCATAATAATTGGAATGTTACAGTCTAGCTAAACTTATTAAAAGTTCTATCTGGAGGACGGTAACATCTTCAGGTCATTCCTTTCCTTTCGGGAGAGATAGACTGGACCTTTAGACCCAATTAAGCATCTTTAGGATTCGGCTACCTCTAACTTTAGTTGAAGGTGAACGTCTGGGGAATATGCCTGATCTGAGGTAGCCCGAAAGGGGCTAGGACTAGTAATTATCCTTTCAAACCTGCCTCGCGCCCCCTGACATACCACCGGACGCGATATCTGACAGGGTCAGTGGGGTGTTTTAGCGACTCTTGCGGCGATAATTAAAGGGCAGGTGCCGGGCGGCCATTTTTTTTTGGGCTGCCTGCCAGCCTCTGCCCTCTCTGGCCTCCTCCTACGAGGTGCTGGCTGTGATCGGTCAGCCCGGTTCTCCTCTTGAATGCCGGGCTCTTTTGCCAGCACCCCACTCGCCGGTGATCCAGCAGGGCCCCGGTGCATGCTGCACTAGGCCCCTCCCCTTTAATCAGGGGAGGGAGGCCTATAGTACCGCGGCACTACTGAACATAGTGCCATGATATTGAATGAGAGCGCCCTAAGCGGGAGGGGGAGCACTTTCTCATCTACATGCTGGCGCTTGGCGAAATCATCCGAAAATGCAGCGTCAGTTTCCACATGTACGCTGACGACACCCAGCTCTACCTCACTACCACTTCTCTCGTCCCCTCCACGGTCTCTAAATTGTCAGACTGCTTGTCCGACATACACTTCCGGATGAGCAGAAATTTTCTCCAAATAAATATTGGGAAGAATGAAGATATTGGCCCGTATTTTCTGATCGCAGGCCTCCTGAAACCGGCATTTCCGATGTTCCTACGGGTGGGTACACAGCGCGTAGGGATCGGAATATCTGGGCCATTGTTTTCAGTCCCCGCCAAAAACTCTGTTCCCGAGCCACCGACTCCATCCCTCTCCCTAACATCTGTCTGAGGCTGAACCACACTGTTCGCAACCTTGGTATCATATTTGACCCTGAAATGAGCTTCCGACCACATATCCGCAGTGTAACTAAGACCGCCTATTTCCACCTCCGTAACATCGCCCATCTCCGCCCTTGCCTCAGCTCATCCGCTGCTGAAACCCTCATCCATGCCTTTGTTGCCTCTAGACTTGACTATTCCAACGCACTCCTGGCTGGCCTCCCACATTGCATCCTACGTGAACTTGAGGTCATCCAAAACTCGGCTGCCCGTGTCCTAACTCGCACCAAGTCCCGTTCGCCCATCACCCCTGTGCTCGCTGACCTACATTGGCTCCCGGTTAAGCAGCGCCTCGATTTCAAAATTCTCATCCTTGTTTTCAAATCCCTCCATGGCCTCGCCCCTTCCTATCTCTGTAATCTCCTTCAGCCCCACAACCCCCCGAGATATCTGCACTCCTCTAATTCTGCCCTCTTGAGCACCCCCTGATTATAAATCGCTCAACCTTCTGTTGCCTAGGCCCTAAGCTCTGGAATTCCCTGCCTAGACCTCTCCGCCTCACTACCTCTCTTTCCTCCTTTAAGATGTTCCTTAAAACCTACCTCCGTCACCTGCCCTAATTTATCCTTATGTGGATCGGTGGCAAATTTTTTGTCTTAAAATACTCCTGTGCCGCGCCTTGGGACGTTTTACTATGTTAAAGGTGCTATATAAATACAAGTTGTTGTTGTTGTTCCTCTGTTTCTTTCTCAATCCCTAAACCTTATTGGTTAAGGAGAGACACTGCCGGTGCTGTCGTTCACTAAGCTACTGGATGCCCCATTGCATTCAGCACCTCTTTATCAGCTTGCACTTCCAGCAAGTTAAGGCGCAAAATATTTTTGAGTCGAAGGTTTCAGGAAAATGTCTAACCTAACAGCACATGCCGCAAGATCACTCGCTCTAGCAAGATCCAACCCATATCTTTGAAAATAAAAGATTCAGCCCACTAGTATATTTTAATAAATTATTGAATGCTCTGATTTATTGTGACTTTTTAAAATTATCTAATATATTTTAACACTGCAGTCTTAGCAATAAAAAACAGCTGCTATTGCTTATTTCTATTCCAAATTCTGAAAGAACTAAAGAAAGAAAGATTTGTATTCCAAAGTGCTTTACAGCCAATGAAGTACTTTTGAAGTGTAGTCACTGTTGTAATGTAAGAAACACAGTAGCTAATTTGCGCACAGCAAGCTCCCACAAACAGCAATGTGATAATGACCAGATAATCTGTTTTTGTGCTGTTGATTGAGGGATATCAACAGTAAGGGGCCAAGTATATTTTTGCAAGGTCATTGACACAAAATATTATAGTTTATTTTGTAAAAATGAATGAATACGTCCCATTAGATGTAACTTGATACACGATGCATTGTAATTAACTGTATAAGCCCTCATGGGTCAGAGAGCTACAAATACAAGCAAGTTCAAAGCAGATTTTTAGTATATGATTAGTGGATCTCCCATTGTGTTGCCCACGGAGAGTCAACATCAAGTGTAGTCTTTGGGTGAAGCGAGCAAAGTGGAGCCTAGGGTCATGGGAACTAATCCCTTTTGCGCAAAACACATTTTAAAAATTGCTAATGTCCAAATTTTTCTGTGGAAAATTAGCCCATGAATCCCAAACCTTGACACTGCTCAACCTCTATATTTTTTCTTGCCTTTTCTCTAGCACCTTATCCTTAACCCTCCATGCACTTCCCGCCCATCCCATTCAACTCCCCCAAGGGTGGGTGCTGAGAGACCACAAGCATCCTCACCATTAAGCTGGTTTTCTCCTCCCCTTCCCCCTATTACACTCCTATCATAGGAACAAGAGGATGACATTCAGCCCCTCGAGCCTGTTCTGCCATTGAAATAGATCAAGGCTGAGCTGTATCTTAACTCCATCTACCTGCCTTGATTCCACAGCTCTTCAAGAGTCTATATAACTGTGACATAACCTCCACCACTTTTTATTCCCGCCCACTTGAGGTAAACGCTAACATTCCATTAGCCTTTAAATTAATTTTGAGACCTGTCCACTAACTTTTAGTGATTTCTGTACTTGCTCACCTAAATCGTTCTGCTCCTCCACTGTTCCTAGCATCTCGCCATTTAGAAAATACTCTGATCTATCTTTCTTGGGTCCAAGGTGGATGACCTCACACTTCCCTACATTGACTTCCATCAGCCACAGTTTTGCCCACTCACTTAATCTATCAATATCCCTTTGCAACTTTCTGCTCCCAGATACATTATTTACTGTGTCATCAAAAAACTTGAATATAAGACTCTCGGGGGAGAAATTCGGTATCACCCCATTTGGGATGCTAACTTTTAAAGGTTGAAAAAAATTAGCGCCAGGTACTAATGTTTTTCAACTTTAAAAAAAATCGGTTTTGTGTTCCAGGAAGGAAGTGGAGTGTTGAATCAAGTGCTCCACTTCCTTCCTGGAGTGCAACAGGCAGCAGGCGGGGCGGTAGGTGAGCAGAGCTGCACAATGGGCCGCGCAGTGCTGCCGCGTTGGAAGGCTCCTTCCCTCCCTTAAAGGGAAGGGCCATCGCTGCAGGCCCTGCAAGGGGAAAACTTACCTCATCCCTGATGGCAGCCGTGATGCGGCCTGATGCACTGCAGCAAAGTGCCAGGTTGATCAATCACTGGCGAAGACAAATGAAAAGAAAAGAGAAAGGGCATTTCTGAATTTTTGTTACTTATCTCGGCCACCTCACCTTTAAGTATCGCCCCCGAAGCACCCGGTCTCCTGATGAACGTCTCCTGCAGCTGTCGGTGTTTTCGCCCGGCGATGCTACAGGGGGTGGAATCGAAGTACAGGTCCAGGGCACTACCGGAGCAATGCGCACGGCGATGGCATTACGATCTCCGGGCAAAGGAGATCAAGGCGCAATGCCATAGCGGCACCGCAAACCTCCTGCCGAATATAGCGGGAGTCAATCTTCCGCCGCGCCCAGTCAGTAAGTGCTTAGCGTCCCGTTATCACCCCCCGGAGGCAATAACGGGAGGCGCTAAGGGACCAGTTTCTAGGCCTCTATTCTTTCATCTAAGTCATTGATACTTATAGTGAAAAGTTGAGTCCCCAGTACAGATCCCTGGGAGACATCACTAGTCACATCCTGCCAATTTGAGTACATACCCATTACCTCTTCTCTCTGTCTCCTCCTTCCTAACCAATTCACGAGCCATTTCATAGGTTGCCTACTTTTCCACGTGCTCTCATTTTTGATTAACAGTCTCTTATGTGGAACCACATTGAATGCCTTCTGGAGGTCCATATAAATAACATCCACAGACACTCCCTTATACACCGCATTAGTTACCTTCTCAAAATTCAACTAAGTTCGTTAGACATAACTTATCCTTTACAAATTCATGCTAGCTCTCTCTGATCCGTTCATATTTGTTCAAGTGCTCAGTCACTCTGTCCCTAATAACAAGTTCTAGTAACTGTTATGTTCATTAATAAATAGACATTCTTATTATGAACACAGCTAGCTTTTGCTAGACCTTTTATTGAGCACATGTGGACTAGGTACAGTATCTGTAGAGGCTTCCATCTTGACTGCTGCCTTGTGGGTAGCCTAGTGCCTCATGGGTAATGTAGTCTTAATATATATACAGCTGGGTAGTGTAGTCTTATATACAGCTCTACACAGCTCTACGGCTCCACCTAGTGTCCACTATAGAATGACATGTTATTGATCATTACATCCCCCTTTCTTTGAGGTTTAACAAAATCAATATCAATCAACTTTCAAGAAAACAATAAAGATAATATCAGTAACACTTTTGTTAGTGCTCTATAAACAAACATTTTCAAAACAGTCAACACATTTTCAAAGCTTTACATTGTACTCAAAGATTAAGTCTATCAGGCTTTTTTACTTCACGTGTGGATCTTCTCAACACGGGTAAGTCTGATGTGTCTTCATGAGATTGTTCTGGCGGTGAATGACAAGATGCAGTTGCGGCATTGTCATCAATCTGCTCTTGTATAGATCGAGGTCTCCTTGCGATCTTTGCTTGGAGAGGGTTTCAGTGTTTCCTTCACTCTTCATGCCATAACTCTCAATGTAGTCAATGTACTCTCGAAAAACTGCTGGCAGCTGGATCCCATCATACAGCATAGTCCTCTCAGCAGCCTCGGCTAATGGAGCACCAAAGATTGGCCTGAGGGAAGAAGGAGTATCCACCGGAACTGCTTCCTGCTCTCGTGCAGGCTTCTTCTTTTTCTTTTTCTCTTTCCACTGCTTAACAACATCTGCTGCGGTTATATCTTTGGACTTTTTCTCCTTGTGTTTTTCCTCTTTGTGCTTTTCTTCCTTTGGCTTCTCTTTGACCTTAAAGTCTTTTTCTTTCTTCTTGGAGAAACTAGGCTTTTTGAAGACATGGATACCCTTTGGCCTTTTCATCCTTGATGGGCTCTCTGCTTCATCACCTGAGTCATCTGGTCTGCTTATGGCACAGTTTATATGGTAGACTCTCTTGACCAGTTCTAAGTCTTCACAAGCTTTGTCACCTAGTAGTGAATCAAGCCTTTCAACCACAACAGAAAACATGAGATGATGCACTTTGTCTTTGACTGTCACTTTAAGTCTGCATACACCTAAGCTATCTATTTTCTGTCCATTATAGTCCTTCAGTAGTACTGACTTTTTCTGTATTTTGGGCTTTTCTTTCATACTGTTAATGTCACTCATACTGATTAAGTTTGCTTTTGCCCCAGTGTCTAGTTTCAAGGTAACTAATGCTCCATTTACCTGCAGTGGGATCATCCATTTGTCCTCTTTTACTGCATTAACTTTATGTTCAGCATTGTCCATTTCTGAGGGCTGCACATTTTCTGTATCCTTTTTGATATTGTCACATGACACCATTCCTACAAAAAATGTCTCACTTAAATCAGTGTCCTCAATTACATTAACTCGTTGCCCTTTCTTAGTTTGTACTTTTGAAAAGCATTGTTTGGCAAAGCAATTCTTTCCATTACACTTTGTGCACATTTTTCCAAACGCTGGGCATTGTCTTAACTGGTGTTTGTAACCACAGCGTTTACAATTAAAAATGTCATCCTCCGATTGCTTTTCATTTCTGTTCTGCCCATGTTTCTTCCCCTTATAGGACACAGCACCGACAGCAGCATTATCACTCATTACAATCGCATCATTATTGATTTCACTGAAAGTCTTCGCGTGCTTTCGAGCTAGCTCGCTGGCTTGGCATATTTTCACTGCATTTTCCAAATTTAGTTCGGTTTCTCTCAACAGACGTTCCCTGACTTTTTTATCATGAATACCAAACACAATCTGGTCACGAATCATGGATGCTTTGAGCTCAGAGAAATTACATGTCTGTGCTTTCAGTTTCAGATCAGTTATAAAGCTATCAAAAGTCTCATTTTGCTGCTGTGTCTGAGAACAGAAGATGTATCTTTCATAGGTCTCATTCTTTTTGGGAGAGCAATGTGCATCAAATTTTTTTAGCACATCTTCTAATTTTTCTCTGTTCTCCACTGGATTAAATACAAATGTATTAAATACCTCTATCGCCTGTGGGCCTGCAACCATAAGCAGCAACGCTATCTTCCTTGCGTCTGGCTTCGTACCGAATCCGATGGCTGCAATGTAGAGTTTGAATTGTTGTTTAAAAATCCGCCAATTGTAGTCGACATTTCCCTCGAGATTCAAGCGCTCTGGTGGCTTCAAATTCTCCATGTCGCTTTTCACAATTTTCAGCAGATCTTCACCACCCTGGTACCATGTTATGTTCATTAATAAATAGACATTCTTATTATGAACACAGCTAGCTTTTGCTAGACCTTTTATTGAGCACATGTGGACTAGGTACAGTATCTGTAGAGGCTTCCATCTTGACTGCTGCCTTATGGGTAGCCTAGTGCCTCATGGGTAATGTAGTCTTAATATATATACAGCTGGGTAGTGTAGTCTTATATACAGCTCTACACAGCTCTACGGCTCCACCTAGTGTCCACTATAGAATGACATGTTATTGATCATTACAGTAACTTCCATAATAGGCCTATAATTTCCTAATTTATCTCTCTTACCCTTCTTAAATAATGAGTGACATTGTTAATTTTCCAATCCAAGGGGACAATTCCTGAATCAAGAGAGTTTTGGAAGATCATGACTAGAGCATCTATAATTTCCTCATCTACTATTATTAAAACCCTGGGATGAATACCATCAGGTCCTTGAGATTTGTCTATCTTTAGCTTCATTATTTTCTCGATTACCATTTTCTTTACTTATGTTATATCGAGTAGGTTCCTCCCCAATTATGATTTATTATTAGTTGTCCTCTTATCTCTGGTTCTTTATTCTCATTCTCTACTGTGAAGCCCTATACAATGTATTTAGCAAGTCTTGCATTTCCTGATTTTTCAATTGCAATATCACCTGTGTCTGTCTTGTAGGGGGTGGCGTGTGCCCAGTCAGCTCTGCCCCTGACTGTCTCTGAGCGGTTTGAATCGCTCCCACACCCCTGGGTTCTAGACATCGGACTTAGGTACAGGCGGCGATACAGAAATAGAGTAGACAACTGGTACAAGAAAACAGTGATTTTATTAAAAGCGCAACAATATTACAACACTGGAAGAATCACTAGAATAATTACAGACATATAAAAGTACACTTAGTTGGGAATGGGGAACACACGGCACAACGAGGGAACAATCACATTAATAATCCCCCTACCCTTGTCCCACCCCCAATACCTAACTAGATTGAGCTATGAGGGGCCAGGGATTTATGCTCACCAACGGGGTTCCTTTTTGACGGTTCGAAACCTGTCGATTAAGCTGGTTGCGGTTTTGGGGTTCACTCTTTGTGTCCTTTGGGGCCTGCCGTCGTCACATGGTCCCAGGGCGTGGCGGTGGAGTCGTCTGAGTAAAGTACCCTCTTTTCCTCCATTAGAGATAGGGAGTAAAGTCTTTGTTGGGTACTTTACC
Source organism: Somniosus microcephalus (assembly GCF_052327205.1). Classification (NCBI taxonomy): domain Eukaryota; kingdom Metazoa; phylum Chordata; class Chondrichthyes; order Squaliformes; family Somniosidae; genus Somniosus; species Somniosus microcephalus. The sequence goes on from NC_140997.1 coordinate 35,525,740, forward strand.
TTGCAGAATGATTGTTCTTCTGGTGGTGGTCTGGTCGTCGAAGGTTTTGTTGCGGTTGGGGTTCGGTTGGCGGTCTATGGTGTTGGCTTGAGTTTGTTACCGCGGTGTTCGTGGTCGTCAGCTGCTTCTTCTACCCATGCTTTGAATACCAGCTTATATCTGGACCGGGTTGTGTGCCCGCTCGTCCCCAACACTTCTCTACGCTGCCCTTCTCTGCTTATCGGCCTTGCCGTTCGTCTCATCTCACCTGCCCGCTTGCTGCCCCGTGTGTCCTGTGTGTTTTGAGTCGGGTCCCGTTCTCCTGTCTTTTTCCTCTTCTTTTTTTTCGGTTACTGGTGGGCCTACAATTATTCTGCTTCGGAGGTTCCTTATCTGCGCGCCAAATCAGGGTCAGTTCTTTTTTTCGATTTGGCGGGCTCGTTAAAGTGATTATAGTCATTCACTTTAACTATTTTTGGGGCGGTTGTCTCCTTGCTTAATGGCTTCAATATCCTGGCTGTTTGTCATTTATGAAGTTTAATCGTCTTTTCCTGGCTTGGTAGCTACTTTGAGCTGTTACCGATTGTTTATGCAGAAAGTTAATGGCCTCAAGATTAGACCTATCCTGAGTTGATCTGTTTCAAGATGAAGAATGCATATTCTGTGTTTACCTAGCTGTCTGGCTTTAGAAATGACAAAGGGCTGGATTTTCATTCAGCAGTTGGGATGGAGGCGGGACTACAACTTTCGGGTTTTAGTCCCGCCTCCATCGACGTCCGGCCAATCCACGCGATTTTCCCTTGATTGACCTTGTTGAGCCCACCGAGGAGAGGCGGGTCCCAGTGCGGGTCTGGTACCCACCTCCCTTGAAACTTACGTGGAGGCGGGTTTTGGGTAGGATGGTGTCGGGACCCCCGAATTCGGGATTTTTGCCCCCTGCACGCCTAAAAGCCCGCCTCACGGCACACTGAAAATCTAGTCCAAAGTTTTTCACAGATCCATGCATGTCAGGTTTCTTTTCAAAGCTTTGAATGGGCCTGCTTTTGCAGGGCCTTGCTTTTTAAAATCCTGCAGGCTTCTGTCACGAGGTTTCAGAAGTCATTTTCTTTTGGGTACACTTTTTAATAACTTGTCCAAAATCAGGGTTCCTTTCTTAGCAACTTTTGGGGAATGTGGGAATTTTGAGAACCCTACAGTCTTTAAGGGACGCAGATTACTCTTTCTCTTAATATACTTCTAAATATTTCCCTATCTGTTTCTTATATGGAGCCTGTGTTTGTATAGAAAGATAGATATGTAGGAATGTCTAGTTCCTATCCAAAGACTGAGGTCCACTCAGGCGATCAAATAAACAAGGTTTAATGAAAACAAACAGAGTTTAACGGATAATTACAGGAGAACATCGAATATAGGACTAGTCAGTTCGGAAGCTCCACGAGGACTGCTTGGGCGGTCCCGTGGCTGATGTCATGACGTCATCACATTTTTCCCGCCAGTGGGGGATCATGTGATGGACAGCGTGACGTCATCGCGTTTACCCGCGCTATTAAGGTGATCGCGCTCTGTACATGTAAACAGTGAAAACAAAGATACAGACTCAGGCTATAGCTAACAAATTGTTAAAGGGAATTATATACAATTGATCGGAGTCCCTTAGTGGCTCCGCCACATGCGCCCCCCAGAATTGTCTTTAACAGCAAAAGTCAAACGGCGAGGAGGCCTGACAAGCCTGTCAGAGCGACTTCTGTAGCCTTGGAGTGGAAGCGGATGGACGGCGGGCGAGCTGGTGGGCGGTTGCCTTTGATCCAGCATGGCGACCGTGGGCGGTCGGCCACGTTTTGGCGGTTGTGCGATCTCGACTGGGTCCAAGTGAGCCGGCTTCAACCGGTCAACCGAAATATGGTCCGGTTTACCTCCGATGTCGACGGAAAAGGTTTTGTCTCCCGGCTCTATGACGCGGAAAGGACCAGTGTAAGGGGGTTTGAGCGGATCCTGATGAGCGTCGTGGCGAATAAACACATAGTTGGCGTTCTTCAGCTCAGCTGGGACGTGGGAGCTCCGGAAGCCGTGATGCGAAGTAGGCACTGGAGTGAAACAGCCGGCTGCCTTCTGGTGGCTGATGAGTTGCTGGGATGCGGACCATGACTCTGTCGGAGTCAGGAGGAAATCCCCTGGTACGCGTAGCGGCTGGCCATATACGAGTTCCGCCAAAGACGATTGAAGATCTTCTTTAGGTGCCGTACGAAGACCCAAAAGGACCCATGGAAGCCTGTCCACCCATCCCGCACCTTGAAGGCTGGCTCGCAGTGCAGCTTTGAGCGACCTGTGGAACCGTTCGCACAGGCCGTTTGCTTGCGGATGGTAGGCAGTGGTTCGATGTAACTTGATGCCGAGCCCCTGAGCCACAGCGTTCCAGAGCTCAGAAGAAAACTGCGGCCCACGATCAGACGAGATGGCCGCCGGTACCCCAAAATGGGCGACCCAAGAGGAGATGAATGCCCTAGCGATGTCTGCGGAAGTGGTGGATGACAAAGGAACCACCTCAGGCCATCTTAATGGTGCGGTCCACCATTGTAAGAAGATGAGTAAACCCGTGCGAAGGAGGACGTGGCCCCACCAGGTCCACATGTACATGATCGAACCTACGTTCCGGAACAGCGAAGGAGGCCAATGGGGCCTTGATGTGATGCAGCACCTTGGCCTTTTGGCAGACCATGCAGGTGTTGGACCAGTCGCGGACATCCATGTGCATGCCCCGCCACACAAATTTGGACGACATCAGCCATTGCGAGGCCTTCATGCCTGGGTGCGACAACCCGTGTATGGCGTCAAATACTTTTCGGTGCCAGGCGACCGGCACGATAGGGCGAGGATCTCCTACAGAGACGTCGCAGAGTAGCGTGGTGCCCGCGGCATGGAATTTAACGTCGGCCGCTTGGAGGCTAGAGGGGCTAGTTCTGTAAGATTGGACCTCCGGATCCGAGGCTTGATCCGCAGCCATGAGGGCATAATCTACGCCGAGCTGGACTGCATGAACGGTCGCGCGTGAGAGGCAATTCGCCACCAGGTTGTCTTTTCCGGATACATGCTGAATGTCAGTGGTGAATTGTGAGATGAATGACAACTGACGTTGTTGCCGAGCTGACCACGGTTCAGCGGTCTTGGCCATAGCGAACGTTAGTGGCTTATGGTCCACAAAAGCCGTGAACGGACGTCCCTCTAGCAAGAACCAGAAATGGCAGATGGCCAGAAAAAGGGCCAGCAACTCCCCTTCGAAAGTGCTGTACTTCCGTTCGTTTCGCCGTAGTTGACGGCTGAAAAACGGCAGCGGTTGCCACGTCCCATTCACCCACTGTTCCTGCACTGCGCCAATGGCGTAGTCTGATGCGTCGGTGGTAAGGGCGATGGTGGCACCTGGTAGCGGGTGCGCCAGCATGGTTGCGTTGGCTAATGCGCCTTTTGTGTCGCCGAACGCCCGGTCCATGTCGACCGTCCAGCTAATCAGATCCTTGATGGACTTGCCCTTGAAGGACTCATACAGAGGCTGCATGAGCAGAGCTGCGTTAGGGACGAACTGGTGATAAAAATTAACCATCCCGAGGAACTCCTGCAGGGTCTTGACAGTCTGCGGGCGTGGGAAAGAAGTAACTGCCTCCACCTTCGTTTGCAGGGGAATTGCGCCGTCTGATGTGATGCAATGGCCTAAAAAATCAATCTGCTGCAGGCCGAACTGGTACTTGGCCGGGTTGATGATCAAGCCGTGTTGACTGAGGTGTTTAAAGAGGGTGCGTAAATGGCAGATGTGCTCCTCTTTGTTAGGGCTGGTGATGAGGATGTCGTCGAGGTAGAAGAATAGAAAAGGGAGGTCCCGCAGCACGGAGTCCATCAAGCGCTGGAAAGCCTGTGCAGCATTCTTCAATCCAAACGGCATCCGCAGGAATTCAAACAGGCCGAATGGGATGATGATTGCAGTTTTCGGGACGTCTTGCAGGTGCACGGGGACCTGGTGGTAGCCACGGACAAGGTCGACTTTTGAAAAAATGGTATTTCCCGCCAAATGGGCGGAGAAATCCTGAATGTGAGGGATTGGGTACCAGTCAGGAGTAGTGGCGTCGTTCAGGCGTCGGTAGTCGCCGCAAGGCCACCATCCACTGCCAGGTTTTGGAACAATGTGGAGAGGCGAAGACCAGGGACTATTCGACTGGCAAATAATCCCTAGCCGCTCCATCGTGTCGAACTCCGCTTTCACAGCCGCGAGCTTGCCAGGTTCGAGGCGCCGGGCCCGTGCGTAAACCGGAGAGCCAGAAGTGGTGATGTGATGTTCGACACCATGTTTCGTGGCCGTGGAGGAGAAAGTGGGTCTGGTCAGGTCTGGGAAATCTACGAGGAGGCGAGTGAAGTCATCCGGAGGTGGGAACGCACAGGAGACAGGAGACACGACGTTACCGCGGTGGCACGGGATGCAATGAAAAGTGGCTGCATTGATCAACCGGCGGTGCCTTACATCCACCAGGAGGCCGTTGGCGCACAAAAAATCTGCCCCGAGGATGGCTTGAGTGACTTTGGCCGTGATGAAGTCCCAGTGAAACCGCTGGCCGCCGAAGCATACCTGGACCGCCGTCTTCCGAAGGTCCGAATTGCCCTGCCATTAGCTGCCTCGAGGGAGAGGCCATGCCCCCCAGCTTGGATATCAAGATTTGACGCGGGTAGGATGCTACACTGCGCACCGGTGTTGCAGAGGAAACGTTGACCAGATAGTGAGTCGGTGATGAAGAGGAGTTTTCCTGAATTTCCGATTGCCATCGCAGCCACGGGGCACTCGTTATAACCGGTCCTCCTTTGCCAGGGTTGCTGTTGGTTATTTTTTTTTGAGCGAAAAACTGCAGGGAGGGCGGCAGCATCTTGCTTTCACGCCAAAACGGGCGTCGTAGAAGCACAACCCCGCAGGTGGAGGGACTGGAGCAGCATCCGTGGGGAATGGGCGCCTCGTGGCAGCGCAGTACTGCTGCATCACCACAAAAATCTTGTCCGCTTCGGCAGCAAGCTCAGCGCAGTCTGTGACTTCGGACCGGGCTAGGGCAGCCTGAACTTGCTCCGGTAGCTGGTTGAGGAATAGCTCCCTGAAGAGGAAGCATTCCGGTTCAGAGCCCAGGAGTGTGAGCATTTGGCTCATGAGCTCGGACAGCTTTGAGTCCCTGAGGCCGGGCATAGCGAGCAGCTGGCAGGCGAGCTCCGACATCGTGTGCCCGAAAACCTGTAACAACCGCACCTTTATTGTTTCATGCTTGCGATCTTCTGGCGGATTACCAAGCAGGCTGACGATCCGCGAGGCTGTGGCGCTGTCGAGGGCGGAGACCACGTAATAATAACGGGTTGGATCCGCAAAGATGTTCCTGATTGCGAACTGGGCTTCAGCCTGGATGAACCACGTGGCTGGCTGCTGCTCCCAGAATTGCGGTAGCTTCAAAGCAACATCGTTCGTATCCTTGTTTCGTACTTCTGCGAAAACAGTTCGCAAAAGTCGGGGTCACCAATGTAGGAATGTCTAGTTCCTATCCAAAGACTGAGGTCCACTCAGGCGATCAAATAAACAAGGTTTAATGAAAACAAACAGAGTTTAACGGATAATTACAGGAGAACATCGAATATAGGTCTAGTCAATTCGGAGGCTCCACGAGGACTGCTTGGACGGTCCCGTGGCTGACGTCATGACGTCATCACGTTTTTCCCACCGGTGGGGGATCACGTGATGGACGGCGTGAAGTCATTGCATTTACCCGCGCTAGTAAAGTGATCGCGCTCTGTACATGTAAACAGTGAAAACAAAGATACAGGCTCAGGCTGTAGCTAACATATTATTAAAGGGAATTATATACAATTGATCGGAATCCCTTAGTAGCTCCGCCACAGATAGATATATAGAATTACACAGAAATTACAACCCTGAAACAGGTTACTTGGCCCACCCAGTCCATGTTGGTGTTTATCCTCCACACCAGCAATAATCCTCATTTCATGTGCTCACCCCATTCCTATATCACTATCTTATCTATTCATAAAAGTTAACCTTTTCTCTGTTTCAATCATTTCTAATTTTTTTTATTCATTGATGGGATGTGGGCGTCGCTGGCTAGGCCTGCATTTAGTGCCCATCCCTAATTGCCCTTGAGAAGATGGTGGTGAGCCACCTTCTTGAACCGCTGCAGTCCATATGGCGTAGGTACACCCACAATGCTGTTAGGAAGGGAGTTCCAGGATTTTGGCCCAGCGACAGTGAAGGAACGGCGATACAGGTCCAAGTCAGGATGGTGTGTGGCTTGGAGGGGAACTTGTAGTGGTGATGTTCCCATGCGTCTGCTGCCCTTGTCCTTCTAAGTGGTAGAGGTCGCGGGTTTGGAAGGTGCTGTTGAAGGAGCTTTGGCGAGTTGCTGCAGTGCATCTTGTCGATGGTACACACTGCAGCCACAGTGCGCCGGTGGTGGAGGGAGTGAATGTTGAAAGTGGTGGATGGAGTGCCAATCAAGCGGGCTGCTTTATCCTGAATGGTGTCGAGCTTCTTGAGTGTTGTTGGAGCTGCACTCATCCAGGCAAGTGGAGAGTATTCCATCACACTCCTGACTTGTGCCTTGTAGATGGTGGAAAGGCTTTGGGGAGTCAGGAGGTGAGACACTCGCCGCAGAATTCCCAGCCTCTGGCCTGCTCTTGTAGCCACAGTATTTATATGGCTGGTCCAGTTCAGTTTCTGATTAATGGTAACCCCCAGGATGTTGATAGTGGGGGATTCAGCGATGGTAATGCCATTGAATGTCAAGGGGAGATGGTTAGAGTCTTGCTTGTTGGAGATGGTCATTGCTTGGCAGTTGTGTGGTGCGAATGTTACTTGCCACTTGTCAGCCCAAGTCTGAATGTTGTCCAGGTCTTGCTGCATATGGACACGGACTGCGTCAGTATCTGACAAGTCTCGAATGGTGCTGAACAGTGTGCAATCATCAGCGAACATCCCCACTTCTGACCTTATGATGGAGGGAAGGTCACTGATGAAACAGCTGAAGATGGTTGGGCCTAGGACACTGCCCTGAGGAACTCCTGCAGTGATGTCATGCAATTGAGATGAATGACCTCCAACAACCACAGCCAACTTCCTTTGTGCTAGGTATGATTCCAACCAATGGAGAGTTTTCCCCTTGATTCCCATTGACTTCAGTTTTGCTAGGTCTCCTTGATGCCACACTCGATCAAATGCTGCCTTGATGTCAAGGGCAGTCACTCTCACCTCACCTCTTGAGTTCAGCTCTTTTGTCCATGTTTGGACCAAGGCTGTAATGAGGTCAGGAGCTGAGTGGCCCTGGTGGAACCCAAACTGGGCGTCAGTTAGCAGGTTATTGCTGAGTAAGTACCGCTTGATAGCACTGTCGACGACACCTTCCATCACTTTGCTGATGATTGAGAGTAGACTGATGGGACAGTAATTGGCCGGGTCGGATTTGTCCTGTTTTTTGTAGACAGGACATACTTGGGCAATTTTCCACATTGCCGGGTAGATGCCAGTGTTGTAGCTGTACTGGAACAGCTTGGCTAGGGGCACAGCTAGTTCTGGAGCACAAGTCTTCAGTACTATTGCCGGAATGTTGTCAGGGCCCATAGCCTCCTCCTCCTGTTAACTATTTAATTGTCCACCACCACTCACGACTGGATGTGACAGGACTGCAGAGCTTTGATTTGATCCGATGGTTGTGAGATCGCTTAGCTCTGCCTATCGCATGTTGCTTCCGTGGTTTGGCATACAAGTAGTCCTGTGTTGTAGCCTCACCAGGTTGACACCTCATTTTTCAGTATGCCTGGTGCTGTTCCCGGCATGCTCTCCTGCACTCTTCGTTAAACCAGGATTGATCTCCCGGCTTGATGGTAATGGTAGAGTGAGGGATATGCCGGGCCATGAGGTTACAGATTGTGGTTGAATACAATTCTGCTGCTGCTGATGGCCCACAGCGCCTCATGGATGCCCAGTTTTGAGTTGCCAGATCTGTTCGAAATCTGTCCCATTTAGCACGGTGGTAGTGCCACACAACACAGTGGAGGGTATCCTCAACATGAAGACGGGACTTCGTCTCCACAAGGACTGTGCGGTGGTCTCTTCCACCAATGCTGTCATGGACAGATGCATCTGCAACAGGTAGATTGGTGAGGACGAGATCAAGTAGGTTTTTCCCTCTTGTTGGTTCCCTCACCACCTGTCGCAGACCCAATCTGGCAGCTTTGTCCTTTAGGACTCGGCCAGCTCGGTCAGTTGTGGTGCTACCTGTAATGTATGTAATGTATATATACCTTAAGGGAGAGAACTACTTTTTACAGCTCCTGTATACTGCACTCCCGGCAGTGACCACACCTGTATATTAACCCTGAGCAGTGATCTGTAAAGTTAGTTCTAGAGTAACCCTCATTCAGTAAACACCTGTTGATCGTTCCCTGCAGTCTGTTGTCTGATTATTGAAGGACACAACATTAAGATACACGGATATAACATTGGCGACGATGCAGATTCGAACCTACCTGCAACTCTGCATCACCTCCCAGGGATTCGCTCCTGGAGAACAGTGGAAGGAGGTCGAGTCCAGAAGCACGGGCGTCGACCACGGGCAACCGCCCAGTCATCCAGCGGAGATTTGAGCATCGCAGGGGAGGCTGTCGAGAGCCAGGCTTGGCTTTCCAGTCACGGTGGTCCAGCGAAACGGGCTGGCAACAGGTACTGCGCAGACCCTTCCCAGACAGCGGCGGCTAGAGCCGACCGAGCGGCACAGAAAAAGGCCGATCAGCGTCGACGGGTGAGAGAGAGAGGGCAGAGCGCACAGGGCGCAGCCAGTGTTCAGGACCGAGCGGCGTCAACGGGGAGAGAGACGAGAGATAGCAGAGCGCAGCCGGTGTTCAAGGGCCGAGCAGCGTCAATGGGGGAGAGAGGCGCGCAGGAAAATGTGAGGCACTGCCATTGCCACAAGGACCGCAGAGAGCGGCATTGGCAGCAGCGCAGGAGCAGCGCATGAAACCCACAGGGTGTTGCCATTTGCCACGAGGACCGCCGAGAGCGGCATTGGCAGCAGCGCGGGAGATGCCATTTTAAGCCGCAGCGGGGAAAAAAGGAAAGCGCGGGAGACGCCATTTTAAGCCAGTCTAACCACACCCAAAAATGCCGAAGAGTGGCAGTATCACAGCGTTCGACAATGAAGCCGAAGATTGGACGACATATGTCGAACACATAGAAGTATACTGCAAGGCGAATGAAGTGCCAGATGACAAGAAAGCACTGGTATTGTTGAATTCAATGGGTGCAAAAACGTATGGCTTACTACGAAACCTAGTAACCCCAGAGAAGCCGGTAGAAAAGGATTTTGAAAACATAGTGTCAATCCTACACGACCACTTAAACCCCACACCGCTGCTGATAGCAGAAAGATTTAAGTTTCACAAAAGGAACCAGCATAAAGATGAAAGTAATGCTGAGTATTTAACGGAACTGTGCAAGCTATCGAAACACTGCCAGTTTGGAACGGGACTAGCAGATACTTTAAGGGACAAGTTTGTGTGTGGGCTTCAAAGTGAAGGAACCCGGAAACGGCTTCTATCAGAAAAGGATCTTACGCTGGACAAGGCTTTCAGCATTGCAGTATCACACGAAGCAGCAGCACAGGGCGCTGCAGAGATACAACGGAGACCGCAAGAACATAGCATAAATGAAATGTCATACGGAACAGTGAAGTGCTATCGCTGCGGCAGAACAACACACGACCATAATGATTGCTGGTTCAAGGACAAAGTGTGCAGACAGTGTGGAAAAGTAGGACACATAGCAAGAGTCTGCAGGTCGGGAAAGAAAACCAGCAGCAAGAAATCTCCACAGGAGAAGTACAAGAAGGTACATAAGGTGACGGAGAGTAGTTCAGACGAATAGAATAGTGATACAGACTCCGGAAGCAAGGAACTGGGTTGTCTGAAACTGCATAATGTGATCAAAATGGAGGATCACCAAACTATCTGGGTCACGCTCAAGATAGTAGGAGTCCAAGTGAAAATGGAATTGGACACAGGATCAGCCCTAACAGTCATAAACCGAAGGGACTACAAGCGGCTATTCTCACATATACCCTTGAGAGATACAAAGATTGTCTTGAAGACGTACACGGGGCAAAAAGTCTACCCCAAAGGAAAAATAAGGGTGAACGTTATATATAATGGCAAGGAAACACCAAAAATGGACCTATATGTATTGCCAGATGGAGGACCACCACTACTAGGACGTGAATGGATCCGGAAGATACAGCTAGATTGGCATTCCATACAAGCACTGACTGTAGATGCCAAAAAGGATGACGACGTCACACCTGGACGACTGTCAAAAATGCTAACTGACGCACAAGAAGTGTTCCAGCAGGGACTCGGAACACTAAAAGTCATAACAGCGATGATCAAAATAGAGGAAAATGCAAGCCCAAAGTTTTTTAAGGCCAGACCGGTACATTATGCGATCCGCCCAGCCATCGAAGCAGAGCTGGAAGGTTTGGAATGTTCAGGAGTACTGTCCAAAGTGGACTGGAGCGAGTGGGCTACACCCATCGTTCCTGTAATGAAGAGGTCGTTGAGTAATACGCCTGGGGAACCAAAGAAGGTTCGCATCTGTGGGGACTTTAAGGTGACAGTGAACCCAGTCCTTCACACTGTACAATATCCGCTTCCGCGGATTGAAGATATTTTCGCCTCGCTATCTGGAGGGAAACGCTTCACTAAGATTGATCTGGCCCAGGCGTACCTGCAAATGGAGGTAGAAGAAGCCTCAAAACAGTACCTCACGATCAACACTCATAAAGGTCTCTACCAATACAACCGGCTGGTGTTCGGGGTAGCATCAGCTCTGGTTATTTGGCAAAGGGCAATAGAACAAGTCCTGCAAGGGACTCCAGGGACCCAGTGTTATTTGGACGACATCCTGGTCACGGGTGAAAATGACAGTGATCACCTCGCCAACCTGGAGCAGGTGCTCACTAGATTGAAGGAATATGGGCTCCGAGCTAATCGCCACAAATGCGAGTTTTTCCAGAAGCAGATCTCGTATTGTGGCCACATTATTGATAAAGAGGGGTTACATAAGTCCCCTGAAAAGATTGAGGCAGTAGTCAAGGCTCCAGCACCGGAAAATGTGTCACAACTGAGGTCGTCCCTCGGGCTGGTGAACTACTACCATAAGTTCTTGCCGAATTTGTCTACCGTACTACACCCACTGAACACCCTACTGCAAACGGGGGTACCATGGAAGTGGAGTGATGAATGTAAACGAGCTTTCCAGAAGAGCAAAGCATTGATCACATCAAAAGAGGTGTTGGCTCATTTCAACCCAGCACTACCAATTCGGTTGGCGTGTGACGCATCACCCTATGGCATTGGAGCGGTGCTGTCGCACAAATTCCCGGACGGCTCGGAGAGGCCAGTAGCCTTTGCATCTCGGTCACTAACCTCAGCCGAGCGTAACTACGCCCAGATTGACAGGGAGGCCCTCAGCCTAGTGTGGGGAGTGAAAAAGTTCAATCACTATCTGCACGGGCAGAAGTTCACCTTGCTGACTGACCACCAACCACTTCTCTCCATCTTTAATCCAAAGAAGGGCGTTCCGGTGATGACTGCGCAACGGCTAACAAGATGGTCCCTTTTTTCTTGGGGCGCACCAATAAGAAATCGAGTATAAGGGCACGAAACAGCATGGAAACGCTGATGGGCTATCACGCCTGCCACTGCCTACTGCGGAGGAAGCACCAGCAGTGGATCCTGTCGAAATATTTCATTCGACTATAATTGAATGCTTGCCAGTAACTAACGCTGGTATAGAGAAGGAGACCCGAAATGACCCGACACTGTCTCGGGTATATGATTTGATGGTGAAGGGATGGCCAGCACATGGCGACTCACTGTTGCCAGCATTCTCATCCAGAAGAGAACAGCTGTCAGTATGCCAGGAGACCTTGATGTGTGGGTCCCGAGTGGTAATTCCACCCAAGTTAAGGGAGAGAGTGCTCAATGAGCTTCACGAAGGTCATCTGGGAGGGGTGAAAATGAAAAGCCTTGCTAGGGCTTATGTGTGGTGGCTGGGGATCGATCAGCAAATCGAGGACCTGACAAGGAGCTGCTCAGGATGCCAGAAGGTCCAAAATGCACCACCACATGCCCCTCTACACCCATGGGAGTGGCCCTCATCTCCATGGCAACGGGTGCATATTGATTTTGCTGGTCCATTCATGGACTCAATGTTTTTAATAGCCGTGGATGCGCACTCGAAATGGCCTGAGGTGATCAAAATGTCCTCCACCACCACGGAGAAAACTATTGCAGTCCTACGGACCATTTTTGCCAGGAACGGCTTGCCAGAGCAGATTTGCTCTGATAATGGACCACAGTTTGTGTCTGAAGAGTTTCGAAGATTTATGAAAAGGAATGGGGTAAGGCAGTACACATCCGCCCCGTATCATCCAGCCACAAATGGATTGGCTGAGAGGTTCGTACAAACCTTTAAAAAAGCAGTAAAGGCCATGTGCGATGACGACATTCCACTGCAGCATAAGGTGGACAATTTCCTGTTAGCCTACAGAAATGCGACACATGCAGTCACCAACCAGGTCCCGGCCATGATGTTCTTTAACCGAAGGTTGAGATCTCGTCTGGATTTGCTCAGACCAAATGTACGAAGAGATGTTGAGAGTAAACAATTCCAGCACATCAATGAGAAGCCAACAAGGAGCTTCAATGTAGGGCAACCAGTCTTGGCCCGCGACTAACGAACAGAGAAATGGCAACCAGGAACGATATGCACATGGCAGGGCCACTAATGTACACAGTGGATGTTGGGGAGAACATTGTGAGACGCCATGCTGACCAGATCCTAGAGTCACAAGAATGAGTTAACCCCATGTCTCAGCCATACGTACCTGGTGAGGAACCCGACATACAGGTCACATCTACCTCAGAAACAATAGTATTGGAAGCTGATGAATCAACTGACGACAGGGTGCTAGAATCGCCTCCGCACCAAGAGCGAGACACTCGGGAAAGGCGTTATCCAGAAAGAATTAGGAAGCCTCCCCAGAGACTGAATATATGAATGGACTATTTTCATATAACATTGTATATTAAAAATGTTAATTGTTACTGTAAATGAGTATTATGGTACTGTTAATCTAAAAGGGGAGGAATTGTAATGTATGTAATGTATATGTACCTTAAGGGAGAGAACTACTTTTTACAGCTCCTGTATACTGTAGTACCGGCAGTGACCACACCTGTATATAAACCCTGAGTAGTGATCTGTATAATTAGTTCTAGAGTAACCCTCATTCAGTAAACACCTGTTTTTCGTTCCCTGCAGTCTGTTGTCTGATTATTGAAGGACACAACATTAAGATACACGCATATAACACTACCGAGCCACTCTTGGTGATGGACATTGAAGTCCCCCACCCAGAGGACATTTTGTGCCCTTGCTACTCTCAGTGCTTCTTCCAATTGGTGTTCAACATGAAGGAGTACTGATTCATCAGCTGAGGGAGGGCGGTAGGTGGTAATTAGCAGGAGGTTTCCTTGCCCATGTTTGACTTGATGCCATGAGACCTCATGGGGTCCTAAGTCAATGTTGAGGACTCCCAGGGCTACTCCCTCCCGACTGTATACCACGGTGCCACCACCTCTGGTGGGTCTGTCCTGCCGGTGGGACAGGACATACCCAGGGATGGTGATGGTGGTGTCTGGGACATTGGTTGTAAGGTATGATTCGGTAATTATGACTATGTCAGGCTGTTGCTTGACTAGTCTGTGGGACAGCTCTCCCAATTTTGGCACAAGCCCCCAGATGTTGGTAAGGAGGACTTTGCAGGGTCGACAGGGCTGGGTTTGCCATTGTCGTTTCCGGTGCCGAGGTCGATGCCGGGTGGTCCGTCGGGTTTTATTCTTATTGTTTTTCGTAGCGGTTGTTTACAACTGAGTGGCTTGCTAGGCCATTTCAGAGGGCATTAAGAGCCAACCACAGGCTCAAAACCCTCTGTATAAAAATAATTCTCCTGCTCTTTGTCCTAGATTTCTTGCATTTAATCTGTAATTTATGTTCCCTTATTCTAGACCCCGCAATCACTGGAAACAGTTTGGCCACGATTTTCCCTACCTCGGCGGGTCCCTGGCAGACGTCATCATGGCGGGTCCCGGCCTCGCTCCCATCACCATCCCGGCCTCCGACATGACTTTCCCTTGATTGGGCTTGTCAAGCCTGCCCAGCCAGTTTCCCAGCCAATTGAAGGAAGCGGGTCTGATGACGTCATTTGATGACGCGTAATCAGCCAGTTTCCTTAAAGGGACCAAGTGCAAATTTATTTTGACAGCTGTACTGTCAGTGTTCTACAGCACTGAGGTGCTGCAAACACTGACAAACACTGCACAGAGGTGCACGGCTGCACCCAGACTCTCCCATGCTTATGGAGGGAGTCACAGCATGCAGGGAGGTCCTCTTCCCTTCCAATGGGCGGAAGAGACCGCCCCGGGAGGTCAACGCAGCCCGTGTAAGATTCGCAAAATTCAGCAGATCCCCCAAAACAAGAAGATTACCCTAAGGAAGGGATTTTGGACTATTCTAAACTATCACAGGATGATAAAAGAATATTGGGCCTAAAGGGAGATTTAAAAATCAAGGACCACAGGATTTTGGGTTTTTATTTTTGTTTGAGCCTGTGGAAGGAAAAAGGCTGCAATAAAGGAATTGGGGTTGGCCTCTGTAAATGGACAGTTTTGGGTATTGGCATTAACCAAGCTGTCTGGGGACTATCTAGACTGTCTCAGTCATTTTACATACTGACAATAGACCAACGGAAAAGCAGTTCCCGCCAAAATTACAGAACCATTCAAAACCTTGCATAATGCAAAACATGCCACCAACCAACAAAAGAACCTTGGTCCCCACAGGAAAAGACAACTTTACTGCAATTAAACAAGAGGTTAAACAATCGATGGGACCATCCTGAAACCAATTAAACAATTCACACCAATTAAAATTAACGAGCCCACCAAAACTAACAATAAGCCAGAACTGATTTGGCCTGCAGATTAGCAGGCCTCAATCAGTATAATTGAAGGCCTGTTTCTCACAGGAAAGAGTGCAAGAAGAGAGTTCAAGGAGTTCGAGTTCGAGTTAACTCGTTCAAGTAATCAGTGCTAGAGGAAGTTCGGTTCATCAGAAATTTCAAATCAAGTCATCAAGTTCAGCCCAGTACAAGAAGAAGCATCTCGAAGCAGTTCTCCCTCTCAAAGAAGTAACACATCATCGTAGACCTCGCGGCAGACCAGGGCCCCACGAAACAAACAACCAAATATTACCAGCAACCGGTTAATATTGGGCCACCGCGACCAACAAGAAACCAACTTGGAAGAAACCGAAGATCCGCAAGTTTTTCCACTCTACAAACTATCCTGACTTACCCCTGGGTAAGATTTTATAGAAAAGATTCTAAACCCTACTTCTAACCAAAAGAAATTGGGTACTCACCTGATAGATCCAATATGCACCCTACCGCATCAGCGGACTCGCGAAGACTGACCAGCTACGCAGGTGAAGCCCTCTACTGCGTCCGGGGTATGGCAGGCCCCAACCAACACATCTAGAGAACCCCAAAATCGCGAACCTCTACAACTGTCAAAAGAAGTCGTTTTGGTGAGCATTATCCCTGGTCCTCTGGAGCCCAACTTATCTAGTGAAGTGGGATTTGGAGGGGTGAAATATTCTGTCTATTGTTATTTTCCCTCATATATTCTGAAGTGTTCCCCCAATTTAGAGTGTTAAGATTATTGTGTTGTATATTTTCTTTCTCAAATAAAGATCTTGGCCCAGGAATTCAGGTCGGGGGCTTTCCGCGCGTGCAAGCCCCGACCTGCACTTACCTTGCGCGCCGGCAGTAGAGCTGTAGGGCCCTGTGGAATTCCGATCTGGGGCCTGGTCCAGCTGCCAGCGCGCAGTGCTTGCGTGTCCCAGGGGCGCAGTTAGTTCGATGCGTCCCCTGGGATCACGTGGGCCATGGGCAGCCAATCGGAGCAGGGAATGCTCCATTCATAAGTCTTGACAGGAAGAGCTGTCAAGACTTATAAATACTACGGCCCCAAAACATCCCTAAACCTTCAAATAATGTTTTTTTTTAAATCACATTTTTTAAATAAACTATAAATTACATTAAATAACTATTTTAAACAATAATTTAAATTTTTGAAAAAAATAATTTTATATTCTAACAGGGCTAAAAATAAACTTACCTTGCTTTAAAGTATTTAAAAATAATAAACCTGTGGAAAAAATGTTTTAATTTTAATTAATTGACCAATTACCTTGTAAAATGCAGGCCTTACGCCTGCTTTTTACATTTCTAAATTCTAAAGACTTACCCTCACGGAAAAACCTGTAAAAAAAACGTAAGTTCAAAGCGCACGCGCAGACTGCCCCGCGCACGCATTCGAACTCTGAACCCCTGCTTTCAGAGGAACGGAAGTGCCGGTTTCCCGCGCATGCGCAGTGCATGCAGGAAACCGGCACTTCCATCGGGCCTACGGGTGAGTACCCCGTGCGTACTCACCCGTGGAGACCCGAATTTCAGTATTTCATTCACCAAGATTCAGTTGTCTGCTGCACTTTTCATCACAACCCCCAAATAAGTCCCAGGCCTAGAACCAAGGGAGGATTTCCTCTTATGTGTTTGAGAAGGTGAATATCACCAAGAAATGGGTGACCAGTCTGTTGCGTGCTGAGTGTCCCATGGATGCTGCAGCCAAATGGACTGAGAGCAAAAATCATAAAAAGTCTGTGGAGAAGACCATCTGGTTGGTCTGCTCCCTGCGACAGATCCAGCTTTTAGATCAGCGCATTAAGGCACTAACAGCAGAGCTGCAGGAATCAGCTTAGCTGTCTCAAGCAAGGGCTCTAGCAGGGGAAGGACTATTGCAGGAATTAAAGGCCCAAAGTCAGGAGAAATTACAGATAGCGGAAAAGCACAGGAACAGACATGAATATTTTGGTGTCAAGTCACCGAGGCAAAGGGTATCGAGTTAGTGTTATGAGAAGAGAATGCCCGCCTTACCAGGCAAATAAGAGAACAGGAAGAGAGGTTAAGAGATGTGCAGGCAGCTTATAAGGTAACAAGCACTAGGGGTTTTTAAGCGGGAGATCACGGCCCTTGCCAAAAGCAGATTGACAGTTTAAACCTTGCTCTGTCCAGGGCAAAGGGCATGGTATGCCTAGTGGGCCCGGGTGTGGCCCGGGTGGGCCTGGAAGTAGAAGGAGAAACTGTTCAGACATCACCTGTGGCACCAGGGAATGACTCGGTTGGGCAGCAGGAAGGACAGGCAATCTGTAAGGAAGGCAGGGAAGAGTGCACACCACCACCACCTGTGGCGCTGGGTTTTAACTCGGTTTGGCAGCAGGAAGGACAGGCAATCTGTAGGGAGGGCAGGGAAGAGAGCACACCACCACCACCTGTGGCGTCAGGTTTTAACTCGGTTTGGCAGCAGGGAGAAGGGGGCAAGCCAATGCAGGAAAGGTTGGAGCCGGGGCTGATTCGCCCAGCTCGGCAGCAAAGGTTTGGCACGCCCGGCGGTGGTGGGGGTCAGGGACCCCTTGAAAGCCAATTCGTAATTCCCCATGGTACCCAACAGCTTAGGGCTATGGTAAGCCACCTGAACAAACTCACCCAAAAGGGAGACCCCTCGGTCCACTTCATGGAAATGGAACAGGCAGCAGGCATCAACGAGTGCGATGACTCTGAGATGGCCAAAATGCTCCTGTTTTCTCTGGATGGCAAGTTGTACCCATCCCTCTCTGCAGAGAGCAAGAAAGGGCAAGGGGGGTACGCTGTCATCCAGGAGGAAGTTCTGGAGGCCATGGGTATGAACGATGGTAGTCCTTCTCCCGGGTGGAGAAGACTATACAGTTAGCAGGGGAGACCCCACAGTCTTTCGCAGACAGGCTGTGGCCTGTGTACAAGAGTGTCTGCAATGGGGATCTCGACCGGACTCACATGAACCAGGATGAGCTGGCCCACTGGCTCCGAAGTCTAGTGGCAAACAGCTTGCCACAGATCAGGGCCAAGGCTGAGCTGTGGTTTGACCCGAAAGGCCCCCAGGTCACCGAGGAGACAGTGGTCAGGCAACTGACCCTGGCTTACCGCAACAGTAGAGGGGTAGAAGAACACCAGACAAAATGAAAGGTTCATGTAATAAAACCTACTAGCAAGAAAGAATGGCACCAGGAAGGGGGGTAACCCTTCCGATACGAGGCATAACTGCTTCGGGTGCGGGAAAAGTGGGCATTGGAAAAGGGACTGTAGAAATCCATGAAAGGATAATGTAGGGATAAACTCCCCAGCTCCTGCCCCAAAACCAGAAACACCGACCTCTCCCCCCACGCTTGACTCGATAGTAGCTGCACTCCGGGTTTTGTTAGCTGGCCCAGGGAAGGTAGCCACAGCCACGGGTGCTTTAACTTCATCTGCCCCACCCAATACAGATCTATGACTAGAGCCAGCACAGCCTGTCTACCTGTGTCCCCTTGAGTATGATGCGTGGAAGAGACCGCTTGTTAAGATGGAGGTGGAAAAGGTGGAAGGGTCCTATCTGTTGGACACGGGAGCGTCAAGCACCATCGTCTATTCAGATAACCCCGCTGCCTCACCTCTGTCTAACGGGGTCCCATAGAGCTTAATGGGGTTTACAGGTAACGAGCAGGCTGGCTCGTTCTCCATCCTGCTGTCCATTCATTTAGGAGCACTCCACACCAATTGGACCTGTGTTTTAATGAAATGGGAGCAGGAAGGAAAAGGGATCCTGGGGGCTGATTTTATCATAGGCCACAGGATTCAAGTGGATCTTAAGAACCACCGTCTGTGGGGAGCATGCATCGGCAAAGAAAGTGAAGTGGCAGTCATCCCCGAGAAACAGGGCAAGGGGACCTTGTGCACATTAAAACCAAAGGAGGGTTACGACCTCGAACTAATGGTCAGTAACACCCCACTGGAGTACCAGGTATTTGTGCGAGCACACCTCGGCGCATTCGCCACTCATAAACATGATTAAGGAAGGGTAAACGGGGTCGAGGTTAGTGTGAGTGGGGACCCCATGACCCGACCACAAAAGCAATACAATTTCCCCAAGGAAGCGGAGGCAGACATGGAAACGACCATGACCTCTCTGGTCAAACAGGGGTTATTGAGACCGATAGCCACCCATGTAAACTTTCCACTGTGGCCGATTAGAAAACCGGACAACTCCTGGAGAGCCACAGTGGACTATCGGGTACTCAATCGAAACATCCCCGCCTGTGCACCCACGGTCGCAGCTGTCGCCGACCTCATTGGAAGTATCCCAGCCTCTGCGACCACCTTCACGGTGCTGGATATTTCCAACGGGTTTTGGTCCATCCCTCTACGGAGAGAGGACCAGTACAAGTTCGCCTTCAGTTTTAAAGGCCAATAATACACCTGGAACTGCCTACCTCAGGGTTTCCACAATAGCCCCAGCAATTTTCACCAATGCATGGCAAATTGTTTAAAGGGCTTCAGCCGGTCTCGGCAGTTAGTTCAGTATGTGGATGACCTGCTCCTATTCACTGAAGAAGGAGAGGATCACGGTCCACTACTAGCTGAACTGTTGGAGTTGCTCAGGCATGAAGGCTTGAAGTAAACCCTAAGAAAGTACAGATCGGCCAACAGGAAGTAAAATTCCTAGGGCTGGCTGTGCGCGCAGGGGAAAGGGCCATCAATAAAGCCAGAAGGGAAGCAGTGCAGGAGTTACCAGCCCCCAATACAGTGACAGGAGTGAGATCTTTTCTAGGGCTAACCGGGTACTGCAGAGATTTTATTGAGGATTATGCAGCCACAACAGCCCCTCTGCTCCGACTCCTACATAAAGGGAGTGGAGTGGGTTTGGGATGAGGGTTGCGAGGCAGCATTTGTAAAACTCAAACAAGATCTGCAGACCGCGTTGGCTCTAGGGGCTATCGATGGGGGAAAAGAGTTTTTCCTGGAGGTAGCAGCCAGCGGGGACAGTCTGAGTGCAGTGCTTCTCCAAGAGCGGCACGGTCAGCTGAGACCGTTGGTTTACTCCTCCAGGATACTCACAGATGTGGAGAAGGGCTACTCCAACTGTGAGAGGCACCTCCTCGCCACTCACTGGGCTGTGAATAGATCATTGATCTTCACAGGCACCTCGCCCATCACCCTCCTCACTCATCACACGCCTACCCAAATGCTCCTAGATGGGAGAATTAAAGATGGGACAATGAGCAGTGCCTGCATTGCTCGCTGGACCCTGCTTCTCTCCCAGATGGACCTAAGGGTGAAAGGTCTCTGAGCCGAAGCTCGCAGCCAACATGATTTATCCAGGGACGGCCCACTGGTGTTCCATTGAAGGAGTAGGGGAAGTTGTAGTGTATGTAACTGTTCTACCTTTAAGAGAACTATTGTATGTAACCGTCCACCTTTAAGAGAACTATTTTAGGTGTGGCACTACTTTATCCTGGCTGCTGTATACTGTAATACCGACGGTGACCACACCGGTATATAAGTGCTGTGGCAGAATTTATTGGGCAGATTCGCCCTGACCTTCGAATAGTAAAGTCCTGTTAAAGTTACTCTTGTAGTCTGTGTATTACTTCGCTATACAACCCACAGGCTTTACAGTGGCGACGAGTTCGATCTTACCCTGCGGCAACAATACATCTGAAGAAGTAAACGAGCGTCGAGAAGAGGCACCTGCCCTCGTCGTTTTGCTGAGAGAAAACTCGAGTCTGCAGACCAAGAAAGGAGGAAGATTCCAAACACGAAGTCTTCCATCAGCAACAGGCACGGATTGTCCCTTCTGCCACGGTGGTGAGTGAGCCGATCAACACGAGAAGCAAGTCGGCCACGGTGACTGTGAGTAAAGGGAAAATAGAAACAAATAAACGGAGGATAAGGGCGGTGCACTCGACCACGGTCGAGGGGGAAAGGAGCCGGACAGAAGTCGGGCCCAGAGGCGCTGAGACTGGGGCAGCGTGGAGCAGAAGCCGCGGTACAAGCGGGCTGGGGAGCGTCGTGAGACGACTAGACCGCGACGGCGAAAAAGGCCGGACAAATACCGCGACCACGAGGCGCTGCGACCGGGATCGTAAGGCGCGGGAAGATATAAACATAAATAAGCCACGGAGAACTCAGCCACAGCCGGGGAGGAAAGCACCGGACTGCGAGAAGCTGGGAGGCGCGATTGGGGTGAAAAAGGC
The DNA here is from genome assembly GCF_052327205.1 of Somniosus microcephalus. Taxonomy (NCBI): domain Eukaryota; kingdom Metazoa; phylum Chordata; class Chondrichthyes; order Squaliformes; family Somniosidae; genus Somniosus; species Somniosus microcephalus. The sequence continues at coordinate 35,547,026 of NC_140997.1, forward strand.
CGGGCACCTACCGAGGCCGCGAGGTGCTGCGACCGGGATCATAAGGCGCGGAGGCAATAAATAAATAAATAACTAAATAACCCGCGAAGAATCAGCCGCAGCCGGGGAGGAAAGGACCGGACTGCGGGAGGTCTGGGAGAGGCGTTTAAAGCCGCTGAGGGAGAGCCGCGCGAGCGGGAGAGACAGAGCCCAAGAGAGAGCGAGCGAGAGCCGAGCGAGCGGGAGAGACAGAGCCCGAGAGAGAGACCGAGCGAGGTTCCGGCCAGCGGCTTGCAGCAGCTGCCGTGAAGGACCAGGAGCTGGATCTGTCCGACGCCAACTGGTTGTCCCCAGCGCCGGTTGCCCCTGCCGAAAAGAAGAAGGGGGGGGACAAGGAACGCGATCGGCTTTTCAAGCGCGCGCTTCAGAATAAACTGAAGCTGGCGCACAGGCTACAAACCCCGTAAACCAGCGGTCGTCGCCCGAGGGCAAAGCTTACCCCTCCCACCAGAGGAAGAAGTCAGGAGCGGGAAACCGCCATTTTGCCAGTAGGGGGGAAGAAGACAAGCGCGGGAAACCGCCATTTTGCCAGTAGGCGGGGAAGAAGACAAGCGCGGGAAACCGCCATTTTTGAAAAAAAAAAGAAAAAGTTAAAAAGTTAAAGAGAAATCCTGTTGTTTCGCAGAAAGATAGTGAGAGATAGTGAAGATGCCTAAGCATGGTAACATCAACAACTTTGATGCCGAGGTGGAAGATTGGGCCACGTACGTAGAACGTATCGAGATATATTATGAGGCCAATAAAATAGAAGATGATGATAAAGCTATAACCTTGCTAAACTCGATGGGCGCGAAGACATACGGGTTATTGAAGCATCTTCTATCACCAGCTAAACCGGCGGATCAGACTTTCGATAATATTGTTGCTGTTCTGAAGGATCACTTGAACCCCACACCGCTGATGTTGGCGGAACGATTCAAATTTTATGCGAGAACGCAACGGAAAGAGGAAAGCAACGCGGAATACTTGGTCGAACTGCGTAGATTAGCGAAATACTGCCAGTTTGGAGGAAATCTGACAGAGGCATTGCGAGACAAGTTCGTGTGCGGGTTGTCGAAGGAAGGAACGCAAAAGCGACTGCTCGAAGAGAACGACCTTACACTTGAGAGGGCTGTTCTTATTGCAGCATCACACGAAGCCACAGCGAAAGGAACTGCGGAAATGCAGCTAAAGGCAGCGGTACTCAGTGTGGATCAAATTACTTCGGGTACAATGAAATGTTATCGTTGTGGGAAGACAACACACGATCAGAACCAATGCTGGTTTAAAAACCAGGAATGTAGAAAATGTGGCAAACTGGGTCACATAGCTAAAGTATGCCGGTCAGGGAAGAAGACCAACAACCAAAGAAAACCATCACAGGAAAAGTACAACAAAGTACACAAGGTGGCTGAGAAGAGTTCAGATGAACCGAATTCGGATTCAGACCCAAACGGCCAGGAACTGGGTAGTCTGAGAATTCACAATGTGAGTAAGGAAGCTGACCTACAAACTATCTGGGTCATGCTAAAAATAGCCGGAGTCCAAGTAAAAATGGAGTTGGACACTGGATCAGCCCTATCAGTCATAAATCGAAGGGATTACAACCGGCTATTCTCACATATAACCTTGAGAGATACCAAGTTCGTATTGCAGACATACATGGGGCATAAAGTATACCCCATGGGAAAGATAAGAGTCAAGGTGAGAGACAGGGGCAAAGAACACCCAGGAATGGACCTATATGTACTACCTGAGGGAGGACCACCACTTCTAGGACGGGAGTGGATCAAGAAAATAGACACGGAATGGCACTACCTCAAAGCAATAACGAGTGAGGACTCGGTGCGGACAATCAGCTCAGACTCTGAAACGGATGACGATAAGTCCAGCCCAAGTATGAAAGACAAGGCTAAAATGGACTTGCTGACTAAGGTTGGAAAAACGAAGGCGTGCATAAAGGCTTATGCTCCAGAGGAGAACAAAGTTTCAGAACAGAACTCCACTGAACAACAACAACATAGTTTGACAGAGAATTCTGAGTCTGTTCAGTTTACAGACATATACATTACTGAGGAACACCGAGCTCGAACTCAAACTTATTTCAAATTACGACAGCAATTAGAGCAATTGAGTTGCCGTCTCGAACAAGAGATGAAAGCAATGAAAAAGTTCTATGACACCGAATGGGAGAATCTGGAAAGACAACAGAAGCAGCTGAGGGAGAAAAGGGAGCAGGAGCACACAAACCGTCTGCGAGAGGAGGCCAAACGAATCAAAGCTGATTCGGTTTCTGAAGGTGCGTGCTCTAATCTGGTGGAACAAGATGTGCAGCAACTGAAGGCGCTTGTTAGCAGGTTGCAGGCAGAAAAGGCTGATTTGGTCGACATGACTTCCGAGCTCCTACTGAAGTTGGGTGCAGCATCACCGGACGATTCATTTGTGGAAATTCGAATGGCGGAGGCTGCGGATGATGGCAAAGTAGAAACAGCAAAGGAGCCCCAGGGCAAGTTTATAAACAGCCCTGCAGCTAATGGGAAACGGATGATGGCAGAAGAGTTAACAGTCAGCCAACTTCTTCATATGCTGAGGGACAAGACCCTGAAATGGGAAAAACTTGAACACGAGCCTCAATCTTCAAAGAAAAGGGGTTCGGAACTCTCAAAGGTTATTGAAATAGCTGAGGTGGCAACACAGACTGAGAAGACTGCAGCAGAGCCGCTCTTGGATGCCAAAATTACGCTGCCTCACGTCAATGCAGAACAACAGAATGCTGAAACAGCTACTTCAGTCGAGGGATTGAATGGTCCGATCAATCAATCTCCGAATGAAGTTGAAGTATTGAAATCACAAATGAGGTCATTAGTAAAAGACTTGCAGGAAGCCCAGAAAAAGCGGGATGAAGCTGAACACATGATGAAGTCTCTTCAGGACAGATGTCGGGATTTAGAACAAAAGTCGGCTAACGTTCAGCTGGGCAAGGAAGAAATAGAAGACCCTCCCGCTGGCTTAGCTCAGGACGACACCGAATATTACCATGACCTGTTGAGCGACACCGAATATTACGAGGACCTGTTCTGCCCAGCTTGTGATGAAAACTCCCAAAGTGCAGAAAACTTGATGAATCACAAAAAGTCTAAGGAACATCAGGAGATGGTGGCGCTACTACGGGAGGAACTGTGCAGGCAGCTGGCAGCTGACAATGGAGCCCCGAGAGTCTCCAAGAAGCAGAAAAGGAAAAGACGAAGCAGAAGATGATAACCATCTGAACCACAGAAAAGGAAAAGACGAAGCAGAAGATGATGATCATCTGGACCATCATCATCACTATTAGATCACGCACGGGGTCCCTGCGAACGGAGCCAAATCAGTTTGGAAGTAGAAAACTTCCCAAGGTACTCAAGTTTTACAAGCCAACAATGCTGGTTCAGAAGGACGGAAGTTCAAGCTGTTAAGTCCAGTGAAGGACTATTGGATGAGTCACTGCAGCAACGTGAACCGACTACACCACGGGGAACTGCTGCACCACTGAGGCGTTGTCAGGACCGAGTCAAGAAGCACGGAAGGCGCATCCACCGAGATTGAATCTGTGAACTGTTTCCCGCAGAGACTAAATCTATGAACTGTTTCCCGCAGAGACTGAATCTGTGAACTGTTTCCGCAGAGATTACATCTGTGAACTGTTTTAACATAAAGTTGGATATATGTTAGGAGGTTATGTTTAATGGGGAATAAGTATGTTGTAAGCTAAAAAGGGAGGATTGTAGTGTATGTAACTGTTCTACCTTTAAGAGAACTATTGTATGTAACCGTCCACCTTTAAGAGAACTATTTTAGGTGTGGCACTACTTTATCCTGGCTGCTGTATACTGTAATACCGACGGTGACCACACCGGTATATAAGTGCTGTGGCAGAATTTATTGGGCAGATTCGCCCTGACCTTCGAATAGTAAAGTCCTGTTAAAGTTACTCTTGTAGTCTGTGTATTACTTCGCTATACAACCCACAGACTTTACAGAAGTCAGCATAGGTTTTCGGGCCGGGATACACCCCACAGGCCGCAAAATCTATGTAGATGGTTCGAGCACAGTATCTGCTGGGGAACGACTTACAGGGTGTGGAGTTTATGACCCGGGGCGGACATTGCCCTGGCAATTAAACTCCCCAGCACCATGAGCGCCCAGCAGGCTGAACTGTCCGTGGTAGTGTACGTGGTTACACACCCCGAGAAATTCCCTACCCCATACATGATTTGCTCGGACAGCATTTTCACATGCAATTCGTGTATGGAATACCTGGCCATCTGGTCCCGTCGTGGGTAAACCTCCGCTGACGGAAGACCCCTGGCAATCAAGCCTCTGCTGGAGAAAATCATGACAGCCATAGGGGAGGAAGGGAAGGTCTATATCCATAAAGTTAAAGCCCATTCAAAGACAGAACCCATGCGGGAGGGCAACCAAAAGGCAGATGAATTGGCCAAGCAGGGGGCTAGGGAAGGAGAGTTCTGGGATTCCTACCGAACAGGTTCGGTAGCCGCAATCCGGGACAAGGGAGGCACACGGGGTAGCTTTGGTCCCGGACCTAAAGCAGGCCCAGGTATGGGATCCCGTCCTCAGAACCGTCCTGGATGCGCTCACGAAAGGGGAGAAAGTAGAGGGCCCGTACGGTACAGCAGCCATCACCGTCAAGGAAGACATGCTGTTCAGGGGGGAGCAATGGGTAGTGCCACAGCAGCACCAAAGGGAATTCCTCCAACTGGCCTATGAGGGTCCAGAAGCGGGGCATCCCGGGCCTGAGACCACATGGCAGTGGGTGGAACAGGCAGGATGGCGGCCATACTGAGGGAAGATGTCCGCGAGTTCTGTGCCGGCTGCCTGGTGTGTGCTGCCAATAACCCTGACCCCCAAAAAAGGAAGGTACCTTTGGGACACATCAGGAGGGTAGAGGGACCATGCAGTCGATCCAGATCGATTACATCAGGCCCCTACCCACCGCCCAGGGAGGCTACAAGTACTGCCTAGTCCTGGTGGATGTGTTTTCAAAGTGGGTGGAAGCTTTTCCCTGCCGAACAGCTATCGCATTGGGTACAGCTAAGATCCTGGTCAGGGAAGTGTTCTCACGATGGGGACTGCCACAGTATGTGGAGTCCGATCAAGGGAGTCACTTTACCGGACAGGTCATGCAAGAGACCCTCATGGTACTCGGCATCGAGGGGAAATGGCACGTTGCCTACAACCAGCAGTCATCGGGTCCTGTGGAGCGTTTAAACCGCACCATCAAAGAAAGGCTGCGCAAAGAGACGGGAGACTCATCCAAGAAGTGGGTAGAAGTCTTACCGTTGGTCCTAATGGGGATCCGAGCCAGCCAGTCAAAAAGCACGGAGTATTCCCCACACGAGCTCATGACTGGTAGGGTTGTGCGGACCCCCACCCATGTGCTAGCCCCGGCGCTCACAGAAGGTCAGCTCAGAGAGGTGAACTGGGACAGCTTCGTCAGGAATCTGTTTGAACACCTTAAACAGATTCACTGGCAGGCTGCTAGCAACATGGCAAAACAGCACCGGAGTAACCGACTGCTGCTAGAACCCAACAGGCACCACGAGTGGGAGATAGGGGATCAGGTCATGGTGAGGAACTTTGCCCGGTTAGGGAGTTTTGAACCATTGTACATGGGGCCATACAGCATTGTGGGCAAGGCAAGCCCCATGGTCTATGCCATAAAGATGTCCCACCACACAAAGTGGTTCCACATTAATCAATGTAAACTGTTTAAACCTAAGAAAGGGGAATGGCCAGAAAGGGTGAACTGTTTTAAAAATAGAGATCATCAGCCTGCAGCTGTGGTAGACTCACAGACCGCACCGGTGGGGGCAGTGGCTTGTGTTACTGGAGGGGCCCTCCCACCAATTATTTGGGACACACCCCCAGTAGCTGGATCCTTAAGGAGGTCTCCTCGCATACCACAGCAAAAACTACCATGGTCACCAGTGTACCAGTTTAAACGGTCCAGCCCCGGAAGGGCCACAACACAAAAGGAAATGCCCAAGGTCAGGGATCAGCCTAAAAATAGGGATCCCCAGCCTGCTGCTTCCAACAGTGAGGGACTCACAGGAGAGGTAGCATTGGGCAGAGAGAGAGACAAGAGTCCCCAGCCTGCGGCATCAGGCTGCGCGGAACCCACAGGACAGGACAGGGAGCCAGCAGCCACACCGAAGGGGGTAGTGTGCTGCAGTACAGGAGGGCACACTCCCCCAATTAACTGGGATTCAGAGAAACTCCCAGTTCCTTTAAGGAGGACTCTCAGGGTCCGGTGGCACAGGCCACCTTATGCCCAGGCGTACAAGCTGCCCAGAGGCCACAGAAGACAGGGGCCAAACAGGAATTAGCCTGGCCGTCCGGAGACGGGCGGCGGATATATATAGCTTTCTGGTAAATTTTTAAGTGTGTTTTACAGTTGGTAGTTTTAGGATTATTATTATTTAATTTAGTCATGATAAGTTTAAGTTTTTGAGACTCGATGACTGTGTCAAGCCAGATAACCTTCTCGGGACATGGCTATTTGTTTTGTGTGCCCCTACAGAATGGAAATCGGCATGGGGAAGTTTCTGCTCCTGCTCGCCCTGGCGGGGGTGAGCATCGGTGACCGAGGAGACGTGGAGGACTCCCACATCTATGGGTGCTCGTGAGAGAGAGTGTTGAGATACCGCGGCAAACGTGGGAGTCGAGACCAGAGCTAGTAAAACACAACTGCTTTTATTCTACCTCATGGCAAAGAGGAACTGGAAAAGCCCGCGCATCCACTTAAATACTTCCCAGACAGGAAGTGCTCCCGGCAGCCTGTCCCTGCGGGAAACAAGTTGCTGGAGGAAAGGGCCCCCGGCTGGGGGCATCTGCTTAAACTGTCCGTGCCGCCGTGAGCAGATTATGTCCAGTGGTGGCGTGTCGCCACAAGAGCAGCAATTGTTACAGCTGTGGGTGGCGAACGGGATGTGGAGGTGCTCACCATCTAATTCCATGAGGGAAGGTGGCCAGGGTGGCTGGGGTCTAACTCAACACAATACTCCAGCCAGACCGGGTTCACTTACGGGGAGGCCTCCATCCCGTGCCCCAGGGTACAGGTCGTTGCTACAAGGATCAGTGCCACTGAGGGGAAACGTGTGTGTTTGACATGCAAGGGACAGATTCCCCTGGATAGGTGGTGGTGGCTCAGGAAACTGAGCAGGGACATAGGGGACCGTACAGTCGACTGGGAACGATTGGGGAACGACACCCACTGTACGATCACAGGAACCCGAGGGGGAGTGAGTGTGTGTTGGGATAAGTGGTGGAAGTCGGAACAGGGAGTTTACACTTGTATGTGGGGGTCAGAGAAAGTCTGCCCCACAGGCATATCCATCATCTTCCACAGACAATGGCAAGATGCCGGGGAGGGGATGGGGTGGGATTCGAGCCTGCATGCGGGCACGGTCCCACACTCCCCGATCCCAGTCAACGCCACTGAACTCGTAGCACACCCCCAAAAGCCCCTGCCCACGACCACGACATCACGGACCATAGTAGAGCGGTGCCCTACCACCACCAAGGGACCAGGGAATGGGTTAGTATTAGTGCCGACCGAAAAGGTACTATATCAGGGGGTACACTGTGCAGTGGCCTCAGTGACCCTAAACCTTACCGAGGTACACGTACCTGAATGGTGTCCTAAGGAGACAAAGTAGCTATATCAGGCCCTGCTGAAGGAAATGTTTAGAAAATTTTATGAATTTGACTTTGCCAACGTAGACAAAGCAAAACTGTACACATTACACCCTGAACATACTATGGGCGCGGGGAGACAAAGAAGGGGAACTTGGAATGATATTTTCACAGCCTATAATACAGGATCCTCAGCAATAAATAGCCTGGATGATATGGCGTTAGAAACACAGATAAATGGTTTAAAGACCCAATTAAAAAAGATCCTAACAGAGGAGAACACAGTGGTCGGCTCAGAGCTACATGAGGACCAAGCTATGATGGTCCATTTAAAAGAAATCATTGCTGAGCTGGAAAGACACGTCAAAACAGTAAATGCACTCATACGGGAGGACAGGAATGCTTCGGATCAGGCTGCACAGAATGAGGTGTGCGTGCTATACGGGTCATTGTTGCTGGGCGACGGCCATAGCAACCTGGAGGATTTAAAACAAGGTTTAGTCCCCTCCTAGATTAGCAACAAGCACCTCGCAGCCCTCCACCCATTTAGTAATTCGTAGAGCCCGTGTCAGCTCCGCCTAGCCTCTGAAGCCTACCCTGTCCCAATAAACTGTGGACGTTCCAACCATACTATCATGGGGATAGTAGTGAGGATGCCGGTCATGGATGGGACAGCCCGACCCGCACCAGTATACAGGGTGGAGAACATTGGGATCATTCAAGGGGGTGCACACGTCCGTTTTGCAGCGGTCCCACCTTATGTCATAAATTGGGAGCACGCTATGACAGGTATTGGTGCCAGAGCCGGGGTGCACACATAATAATGTGTTCCCAGCACTTGAACACCTATTCTAGACCACAGTGCGGGTTTAAAGCTGCTGGTGCACAACCTGTGAACTGTACCATGGAGGTAATGGCACAAGGCCATGTTCCCCCACAGGTAGCATTCATAGGAGATGGGACATATTGTGTCACCACAAGTGCGGCCCACTACCTGCATGGACAGCACATCTGGTGTCCGATAAGTGACAGCAGTTTCTGCTTTAAACCCAAGGCAGAAGTTCAAGTGGCCCAGGAATGGATTGTCCCCATTCCTGAACCCTCCACTGTTCACCTCACTGTCAGGGAACACATTACCAACCTGCAAAATTACGTCACACATTTCGGCTATGAAATTCCCCCTCTACCCGAACATCTTACTGCCCTATTAAAAGCAGTTGTCATATCACAGAAGCATTCCTACACATTAGAACAGAAGACAGTCGAGATAGGGGCCAAGATCTTGGATATCGTAGTTCCACCCTGGTGGGATATTTTTGAAAATATAGAGGTCCCTTCTTGGATCAGAATGGCTTTCCACATTTTAGTGGTCTGCCAGCTCGGTATAATTTTCTACTTGCTATGCACAAAGTGCAAGGGGAGGGACAGAATGCTCCGATCTCAACATGAGAGAGCATGGGACCAGCATCAAAATAAAGTCTATGACCAAGTATCAAACAAACCGTAACCGTTATTAAAAAAAAAGTTTTTGTGACTACGTGTTGTTATTTTTTCTATGTGTATGCCATATTTTTACAAGTGGCGCAGGGGTGTTGGACCCCCTCCGTGCTTGGGTGTGAATGTGACCGGATTTTCGTACCTTGTATATATTTTGAACACTACACCAAAAAGGGGAATGTATGTGTTTTTGGGTTTTAGATAGATAATAAAGGGGAAGGTTGGCTCTCGGGAATCGGAAATTTTGCTCACCTAGTATGATACTCTAACGAATAGAATATCACAGGAGGGAATGTAAGATTCACAAAATTCAGCAGATCCCCCAAAACCAAGAAGATTACCCTAAGGAAGGGATTTTGGACTATTCTAAACTATCACAGGAAAAAGGCTGCAATAAAGGAATTGGGGTTGGCCTCTGTAAATGGACAGTTTTGGGTATTGGCATTAACCAAGCTGTCTGGGGACTTATCCAGACTGTCTCAGTCATTTTACATACTGACAATAAACCAACGGAAAAGCAGTTCCTGCCAAAATTACAGAACCATCCAAAACCTTGCATAATGCAAAACATGCCACCAACCAACAAAAGAACCTTGGCCCCCACAGGAAAAGACAACTTTACTGCAATTAAACAAGAGGTTAAACAATCGATGGGACCATCCCAAAACCACTTTACACGTTTTTAAAACAACTTAAGGTCGATGGGACCATCCCGAAACCAATTAAACAATTCACACCAATCAAAATTAACGAGCTCGCTTGTGTGTTTTAGCCAATGTTCATATGATGTTTCTGTTAATGTGATGTTAAACATTGAAATCCATTCTTAGACATGTACACACCTTAGGAAGTGGCTTAGTGAGTTGCAGTGAATGGTGAGACATAAGGGTACCCCCCGCAATGGTGATGAGTGTGAAAGGAATGGCTTGGTCATTGTAGGGATGCTTTATGGTGTTGGTGTGGGGTGGTGCCAACCTGGCGCATCATGTGACAGCCAGGGTGTACAGTGTCAAGTGAAGGAAATCTGGCCATGGTGAGGCCATCCCTGGCATCCCAAGCAGCAATGTGGTCAGGTGTTGATGCCCTGTGTCCAGTGCAGCATCGGGTGATTGCGGAGAAGGCTGGTGTGGTTGTTAGTGCTGCTGGTGTGCCCGGTGCTACTGGTGTGCCTGGTGCTGCTGGTGTGCCTGTTGCTGCTGGTGTTCGGATATTATTGGGATTCTGAGGACCAAGGTAAGAGAGTATAAAGTGCACCCATGCTGATGGAATAGATAGCAAGTGAAGTAGAGATGAGAGAAGCGATCTGTCAATGGTGGGAGAGGTAATGAGGTCAGACTGGATGGAAACTTATGTAAAGACTTGCAGCATCCTGAATCTGTAGTGGAAATGCAATTTAGAGAAGCTAGTGGCTAAGGGAACATTTGTCAATCAGCTGGGAGCTTTGACATTTGAAGCTGTCAACTCATCAGCCACTGACCTCCCGCCTCAGCTTCACAGACAAGGTCTAGGCACAGCGGGAAACCTGTGGGCGACCTGTCAAATCCAAAAAGCTATGTAAAAAGCATTGTTAAGTGGCTGTAAACAAGCCACTAATGATTTTAATTGCCTCCCCCACCGCTGCCTGTCGGGTCTGCATAAGGTGATATGTTTGCTATTTTTAGGATTCTAAAGGGACAGGGTAATGTAGACCACAACAAGTTATTTCATCTTATCCAGAACAGTAGAATCAGAGCACATGGCCTGAAGGGGGTAAATTCAAAACTAAGCTGTGAAAACAATGGCCTGGATTTTCCAGTCTCCGGATTAGAATGTTTAAAATTAGTTTTCAGAAAATTACCTTTTTATTGTAAATGCTTTATTGAAGGGACTTTAAATTAAATTTGAAAATGGGAACAATTATTTTTATACTAGCAGTATAAATTATTTAATTATTTGGGGATTCCTCAGATGCTTATGGGGATTCTGTTCGTAAATGGAATCCTCATTAGCATATTAGAAATCCTCCTTTCTGATTGGAGGACCTGGCCCACGTGATCCCAGGAACGCTTCCGAACCACCTGTGTCCGTGGGCCTTCCCCAGACGTACGCCTACAGGCCCAGGACCCGAAGTCTCCAAAGCCCAGGAGCCAGGAGGTAGATGTGGAGTTTTTTATTGGGTCGGAGGCATACTCCGGAGATACGCCTTTGACCGTTAATTCCAGGCCAATACCTTAGTAAGTGAGTGGTCAATCTATGGAACAGGCTCCCTCGGGAGATGGTGGAAGCAGTTGGCATCGATTCACTCGTGTGTAAATTGGATAGATTTCTTTCAGAAAATAACATTTTGGGATACAATGGCCGCGAAATCCCCTACCTGGGCGGGGTGAAGGCGGGAGATGGCGGTGGCGGGTGACGAACCTGCTCCTGCGGCGATCCCGGCCAAAAATAAGATCTTACCATTAAGGGCCTTGTTAGGCCCGCCCTGCGCGTTCCCCGTTCCAATTAATGGGAGCGGGTCCGGTGATGTCACCGGATGATGCGCTTCTTGCCAGTATATTTAAAGGGGCCATGGCCCCGTTTGCTGACAGTTGGATTTTCTCTCATGAAGCTTGTGTTAGTGAGTGGAGATCTGTACATGACGTCTGAAAGGCAGAGATCTGGACCTCGTTTCAATGATGGGTCCCTCCAGCATCTTGTTGAGGGAGTGAGGGCACAAAGGGAGGTTCTCTTCCCTGTGGATGGCAGGAATGGGCCTCCCCAACCGACTAAATCAGTGTGGCTTAATATAACTGAAGAGATGATGGCGAATTCAGCAGTGCTTCACATCTGGGTACAGTGCAGGAAAAGGTTTAATGATCTTCTAAGATCAGGAAAAGTAAGTATAAACCTACACTTACCTTGATGATGCTGTGCCTGTCATCACATCCCCACCACTGTGTATTGCAAACCATACTCCTGCACAAATTTACTCAGCCCACGATCCCTTAGACCTTCATCCATCCGTCTCTCTCTATTTACATTATAAGGTCCCCATCTTAATTTCCACCCCTCACACTCAGCATCATCATTATGCAATGAAAGTAAGTAACAGCACAAAACGAGGCAATTTGGTATTGCCAAGCCACTCCATCAAAGGCTCCCTGTGAAGCTGTATGCCATTCCATTAATGACGGTCATTCCATCAGTCTCTTTAAATCTTCTCTTCTTTGCCTCCTTGCAGGAAAAGATTGCCCACAATAAGAGGGAGAGGGAGAGAATGGGAGGAGGCCCTCAGTCCATCTTTCATTTGTGAAGCGCGGAGGAGGCAGCGCTTGATATTGCTGGTGTGGTGGAGGTTCCGGAAGTGGGGGACGGAGAGAGGGGCTCAATAGAAGAAGCTGGTGACAGAATTATTATCCATACAGTTACATGCCTTTCATCAGTCACTCATATGGGGTGTTATGTGATCAGAAAATGAATGGTGATGATGTGCATAATGGTATGTGTCTGCACTTAAGATGTCATATATTTAAATCATGTCTTTACTCTCCAACAGATCCATCAGGAGCACCCCACCTCCCCCCCCCCCCACCCCACCCCCACTGCTGGTGGAGTTCTGCTGTTCCTGTGGCTGTTCCTCATCAGACTCGGAGGACCAAGATGAGAGAGCATAAATCGTGCCCACTTTGATTGTTGATATGCCAGATCCAGTTGAGTTCTAAGCAATCTGTCACTGGTCAGAAATTTTCTTCAAAGAAGGTTACAGTGAATACAGAGTTCACTGCAAACAATTCCAAAGTGTATGAGGCTGAAAAGACTCTTCCTTACACTGAAGGCTACAGCTTCTGCATTTGGAAAGTGAACAGCTGAAAAATAGTAGTTTTTATACCACTTTTGCAACTGTCACCTATTGAAAGCAATGGAGAGTCATTGAGAACCTGACTCCACTTACCTGGCGTGTTCCCCGAGGGACGGCAAGCTCGTCAAAAAGGTGGTAAAATTGTAAGTGCTTGCTTTTAATCCTCTTAAATAGCTTTAAACTACCTGTTAAGTACCTTAATTAACTGGCCGGCCGCTTGGTGTCAGATCTGCAATACACAGGCAGATCCGACAGTTGAGAATCTTACACGGAGGCGGTTTCAGAGCGGATTTCCGCCCCGCTGTCAATCAGGGCCATTTTGACAGCGAGCCTGCCTCCAAACCTGCACTCGCAGGGCTGGGAAGATTCCGGCCAGAGCGTGAGTAATTTGAGACATGATGTGATAAGTGTAGCATGTGTGGAAAGAAAAATGTGACTTTGGTCGTATGGTTCCCAAACCTTTCCACCACTGGGGTTTTCCTCGCCTCTTGTCTGGGTCGGGTGCAGACTAATTGACAGAGATTGATTGCTATAATTTGTCAACAACTCCATTATCATTGTATTGTAGGAATTGCCAAATTCCTATCTGAAGTACTGAGACCAGGCAACTCTGGTAATTAAACGATGTTTAATACAAACTGGTGGAAATAACAGTTAAAACGCAAGAGAACTAAACAACAGGTGTTTGTATAAGGCTGACTCCACGAGGACTGATTCTGGAAGCTTCCCCGCTGACGTCATGACGTCATCACGTTTCCCGCCATTGGGAACGTCACGTGACCTGCATGATGACGTCATCGCGTTCGGTCTACATCTTAAAGGGACCGCGTTATTTACATACAGCAAACAAATACAGGTACCGATTCACTCTGTTAAAAGCAATTATGTACATCCATATAAGAGTCCCTTGGTGGCTCTGCCACATGCGCCCCCCCAGAATTGTCCTTAACAGCAAAAGTCAATCGAAGAGGAGGTCGGATGAGCCTGTTCGAACGACTCCTATATTCCCGGAGAGGAAATTGCTGGGCAGCTGAGGAGCTGGCTGGTGGAACGATCCGGTCGGGCGGAGTAGCAGCAGGCGGTCGACCACGATGCGGTGGCTATGCAATCTCGACTGGTTGCTCAAGATCCAGGTGCGCGGGCTTGAGGCGGTCAATTGAGATGTGGTCGGGTTTGCCGCCAATGTCGACCAAAAAGCTCTTGGCACCTGCCTGCAATACTCGGAAAGGGCCCGTATAAGGAGCTGTGAGTGGACTGCGATGGGCATCATGATGAACGAAAATGAACCTGGCCTGCATCAACTCCGTTGGAATGTGGGAGGCAGGCAAACCATGATGTGACGTCGGAATTGGCTTGAAACACTGGGCTGCTTCCTGGTGGGCATCTAGTTGGGCGGCTGTGGACCACGGCTTCATCGGTGACGGCAAGAACTCGCCTGGCACCCGGAGTGGCTGGCCGTACACAAGTTCCGCGGCAGAAGACTGCAAGTCCTCCTTTGGTGCTGTCCGCAACCCAAGCATAACCCAGGTCTATCAGCCCATGCGGTGCCCTGGAGGGTGGCCCTCAACAACGCCTTCAACGACCGATGAAAGCGCTCACATAATCCGTTTGCCTGCGGATGGTAGGCCGTGGTGCGATGGAGCTTGGTGCCCAAACCTAAAGCTACAGTGTTCCAAAGTTCAGACGAGAATTGCGGGCCGCGGTCTGAGGAAATATCTGTTGGGACACCGAACCGCGCAACCCATGAGGAAATAAAAGCCCTGGCGACGTCCGCGGAGGTGGTGGACGTCAGAGGGACCGCCTCCGGCCATCTTGTGGTGCGGCCGACGATAGTCAGGAGGTGTGTGAACCCGTGCGATGGTGGAAGAGGCCCAACGAGGTCGACGTTGACGTGGTCAAAACGGTGCTCTGGTACTTCGAAAGTGGCCAAGGGGGCTTTGACATGGCATTGCACTTTGGCTCTTTGGCAAAAGACGCAGGTGTTAGCCCAGTCACGGACGTCCCTGCGCATTCCGCTCCAGACGAATTTGGATGCCAGCAACTTTTGAGACGCCCCCACGCCAGGATGTGAAAGTCCGTGGATGGCGTCAAAAACTTTCCGCCGCCAAGAAAACGGAACGATCGGGCGGGGATCCCCCAATGAGACGTCGCAAAGCAAGGAGGTACCCGCCACGTGGAAATGCACATCCGTTGGCTGGAGGCAAGAGGAGTCGGTACAGAATGCCTGAGTTTCTGGGTCGGCTGCTTGGTCGGCAGCCATGTGTGAATAATCTATTCCCAGCTGGACGGCTTGGACGGTCGCCCGCGAGAAGCAATCAGCCACCACGTTGTCCTTGCTGGCCACGTGCCGGATGTCGGTGGTGAACTCTGAAATAAAGGTGGGTTGCCACTGCTGTCTAGCTGACCACAGTTCGGCAGTCTTGGCCATAGCAAACATCAATGGTTTGTGGTCCACAAATGCGGTGAAGTGGCGCCCTTCCAACAGAAAACAAAAATGGTGGATGGCCAGGAACAGCGCCAACAACTCCCTGTCGAACGTGCTGTACTTGCGCTCATTACTGCGCAGTTGACGACTAAAAAACATCAGCGGCTGCCACGTACCATTGACCCACTGCTCCTGCACGGCTCCTATGGTGTAGTCCGATGCGTCGGTCATCAGAGCGATGGTGGCTCCAGGCAGTGGGTGCGCCAACATTGTGGCATTTGCGAGAGCGGCCTTGGTGACCCCGAAGGCACAAACCATCTCAGGCGTCCAAACCAGGGGTTCCTTTCCCGACTTTCCTCGGAGGGTCTCGTAGAGTGGCCGCATAAGTTGCGCGGCCCTGGGAATAAAACGATGATAAAAATTCACCATACCCAGGAACTCCTGGAGGGCCTCCGCAGTAATGCGGTGGCCCAAGAAGTCCAGCTGCTGTAGCCCGAACTGGCATTTGGCCGGGTTGATTATTAGGCCATGTTGATGGAGGTGGCGAAAGAGGATGCGCAGATGATTGATGTGTTCCTCTTTGGTGGCACTGGCAATCAGGATGTCATCGAGATAAATGAATAAAAACTTAAGATCCCGCAGCACCGAATCCATTAGGCGCTGAAACGCCTGTGCCGCATTTTTGAGCCCGAAAGGCATTCGGAGGAACTCAAATAGGCCGAAGGGGGTAATGACCGCCGTCTTTTGGACGTCCTGGGGGTGTACAGGCACTTGATGGTACCCATGAACAAGGTCGACCTTGGAAAAGATCGAAGTTCCCACCAAATGTGCGGAGAAATCCCGTATATGCGGTATGGGGTACCGATCGGGGGACGTGACTTCGTTAAGGCGCTGGTAGTCACCTCAGGGCCACCGCCGGGTTTAGGGACAATATGGAGCGGTGAAGACCAGGGACTATTTGACCAGCGAATAATCCCCAACCACTCCATTGTGGCAAACTCCGCCTTTGCAGCCGTGAGTTTGCTGGCTTCTAGTCGCCGAGCCCGTGCGTAGACCGGGGAGCCGGTCGTTGTAACTGTGCACATTTAGATAGATTTATTGAAATTATACATGAAATGTCAGTCTGAAAATGCAACCACGTTCACGTTTACTGGTTAGCGGGGAATATTTTGGCCCTGTACACATAATTTAAGGTGGTAGTAAAAGTACAAATAACCAGTACTTATTTAACATTTAAAATAATGTGTTGTGAATATTAGTGGGAACACCTTCCAACTGATTTTTTTTGTCTTTGCAGCTGCTTTGCCAATGTATCCTGGTAACCTTGGCCTCCCACCTGTCGGATTTCAAACCTGAAACCCACTTGGTGTTGGACAAATTCCTTGGCGAGGTGGCAAAAGCATTGAGCTCTCACTACCGTTGAAAATGCAGCCAAGAAATTGCGGTCGAAAGCAGCTGGATCATCATCCTTTAAACTTCATGTGCGCGTTTCCTCAAACTGCTTGGCAATAAATCGTTATTCTCAAATACACTTGTTTTTGCTGTAGCTCGCACTGTTTAATCCAGTTTTCATATTTCATCATTGAATAATTTTCCATTTCTAATTGTTAAACTGCTTCAACTGAAATTACAACTGAGGAAAAATAAAGATTTCCTTTCATCAATGCTGTGTAGTCTGCTATGGATCATTTACACAAACACACTTCATTTAAGAATTAAAAACTGCCAGACATGTAGAAATAATAATCCATTTAGAAACTGACCCCCCACCAGTCAGAAGGAACTGCACAGTACAGCATCCACCTACTCCCACTGTTAGATAACAAGAAATGGGAAGGACAAAGTGACAAATGAAGACTTCTGAAAAGCAGCAGAATCAGAAGTAAGGACGTCACTGTCTCCTTCATATGACCTTCATACATAGAGCACGTAATAAGAGCGGCCCTCGCCACTGAAAAGCACGTTTTCCATTCTAAATTTAAGAGTTTTGTTTTCGAAAACAGAAAGCCAAAAATATCTATTACCAAGACTGCTTAGATTCAAGTTTAAATGTTAGCTCACCTGGTTAAATAACTCCACCATATAAATCCCATGCTGGATGACAGACAGGGAACACATTTGTGCACTTCTATCGTTCTCAAGAGCATTACAGAAAAGGGAAGTTATTGGATCCATCTCGAATCCTCCCATTGTAAGATCTAATTAGTTCTCAATTGATTCCTGGGTTTCCTTCTTCATTGCACTTTCTGGGAATCTATTCCAAGTGTTGGGCATTCTTTATGTGAAAAGAACACCCTGGTATCACTCCTAAATTTGTCTCTGAGAGCTTTAAACCTGTGTCGCGTTGTCCAGGTAAGTAATGTATTTATTTAAATCAGTTAAAATATTTAGGCATCTGTTTATTAATAGCTCACACTAGACTTAGAATTTCCTGTGATTACAGTGGACCATAAGCTGATACAAATTGTCATGTATTGGTACAATAACATTCCAAGAATTAAAAGACAATAAAAAAATTATTAAAATATACATGGTGTGATTTATTAAGCATTAGATTTTGTCATTGATACTCTGATAAATTTATTTATTGCCTGTTAATTGTCTCACCAATGTTAGACTTTGAAGTATGTAGTTCTGAACTCTAAATGTAATAGGGATGTTGCGTTGTTGTTACACAACTTTGATGTCACAGTGATGATGGACATCCAATATAACTGCAGCTGGACCTGTGTGTTGCTAAATTACATGTTAATCGCTCAATTAGATCAATATTTACACCAACTTTTCAGTTTAACTTCGGGTCCACCGATGTCCTGGGCTTCCTTAAACTCACCAGTGAAAGCAAGGCAGCAACACAGTGGCAATTGAGGCGTCAATCCATCTCCTGGAATACAGCTGCTTTCTTACCTGGGAAAGGGTGTACTTTTGCTGATGGTTTCCTTTCAACACTTTGGAGGATTGTTCTTTCACGTCAGGATGGGCGTCACTTTGGCTGCTTTAGATCGGGCCTCAGATGAGGAGGAATATGACCAGCAGCAGCAGCTCTAGTACCAGCATCCTACTGGACACAGACCTGTAGCTGCACAGGAGAGGGGGACGCAGCAGAGAGTGACGCAGCAGAGAGTGACGCAGCAGAGAGGGACGCAGCAGAGAGGGATGCAGTAGAGAGTGATGCAGCAGCGAGGGACGCAGCAGCGAGTGACGCAGCACAGAGGGACGCAGCATAGAGGGATGCAGCAGAGAGGGATGCAGCAAAGAGGGACGCAGCAGAGAGGGACGCAGCAGAGAGTGATGCAGCAGAGAGGGACGCAGCAGAGAGGGACGCAGCAGAGAGGGACACAGCAGAGAGGGACGCAGCAGAGAGTGATGCAGCAGAGAGGGACGCAGCACAGAGGGACGCAGCAGAGAGGGACGCAGCAAAGAGTGACACAGCAGAGAGGGACGCAGCAGAGAGGGACGCAGCAGAGAGGGACGCAGCAGAGAGTGACACAGCAGAGAGGGACGCAGCAGAGAGGGACACAGCAGAGAGGGACACAGCAGAGAGTGATGCAGCACAGAGTGACGCTGCAGAGAGGGACGCAGCAGAGAGTGATGCAGCGTGGAGTGATGCAGCAGAGAGTGATGCAGCACAGAGTGACGCTGCAGAGAGGGACGCAGCAGAGAGTGATGCAGCATAGAGTGATGCAGCAGAGAGTGATGCAGCAGAGAGTGATGCAGTAGAGAGGGACTCAGCAGAGAGATATGCAACCAAGGGACACAGCAGGGAGGGATGCAGCAGAGAGCGACGCAGCAGGGAGGGACGCAGCAGAGAGCGATGCAGCAGGGAGGGATGCATCTCACAGAAGGCACTACCCGCGTAATAGGGTCTACAGGCAGAGGCTCAGTTTCCTTGACCTGTCTGAACAGTACTGTCTCACAAGGCTCAGGTTGTTGCGTGTGGTGGTGACAGACATCTGCAACCTCCTGAAAGAAGATCTGCTCCCTGCTGGACCTGATGGCCACGCATTACCCAATAGCTGTCAAAGTCATCACCGCGCTCAACTTTTGTGCTTCAGGATCCTTCCAGGGCTCTGCCAGAGACATATCCAGAATCTCCCAGTCGGCAGCCCACAATTGCAGAAGTCAGGTGACTGATGGTTTGTTTGAAAGGGCCTGCAATGATGACAAATTTGACTGCGATGATGCCAGTCAGAATGAGCGGGCGCTTGGGTTTACAGCTCTGGCTAGCTTCCCACAGGTACAGGGTGTCATCAACTCCACACACATGGCAATCAGAGCATCCCCAGATCAACCAGGAGTATCCGTCAACCACAGGGGCTTCCATAGAAACATAGAAACATAGAAGATAGGAGCAGGAGTAGGCCATTCGGCCCTTCGAGCCTGCTCCGCCATTCAATGAGATCATGGCTGATCATCCAAATTCAGTACCCGGTCCCTGCCTTCTCCCCATATCCCTTGATCCCTTTAGCCTTAAGAAATATATCCAACTCTTTCTTGAATATACTTAATGAACTGGCCTCCACCGCCCTCTGCGGCAGAGAATTCCACAGGTTCACCACTCTCTGGGTGAAGAAATTCCTCCTCATTTCAGTCCTAAATGTCTTACCCCTTATCCTTAGACTATGACCCCTGGTTCTGGACTCCCCGGCCATCAGAAACATCCTTCCTGCATCTAGTCTGTCCAGGCCTGACAGAATTTTATAGGTTTCGATGAGATCCCCTCTCAATCTTCTAAACTCCAGTGAGTATAAGCCCAATCGACACAATCACTCCTCATACGTCATTCCTGCCATCCCAGGTATCAGCCTGGTGAATCTTCGCTGCACTCCTTCCATGGCAAGAACGTCCTTCCTCAGGTAAGGCGACCAAAACTGCACACAATACTCAAGGTGTGGTCTCACCAAGGCCCTGTACAACTGCAGCAAGACATCCTTGTTCTTGTACTCGAACCCTCTTGCTACGAAGGCCAACATACCATTTGCCTTCTTAACCGCCTGCTGCACCTGCATGCTTACCTTCAGCGACTGGTGTACAAGAACACCCAGGTCTCTTTGCACTTCCCCTGCTCCCAATCTATTACCATTCAAATAATAATCTGCCTTCCTGTTTTTGCCACCAAAGTGGATAACCTCACATTTATCCACATTATAGTGCATTTGCCATGTTTCTGCCCAATCACCCAACCTGTCCAAATCGTGTTGGAGTTTCACAACATCCTCCTCATAGCATACCCTCCCACCCAGCTTTGTGTCATCTGCAAATTTGGAGATATTACATCCAATTCCTTCGTCCAGATCATTAATATATATTGTGAACAGCTGGGGTCCTAGGACCGATCCTTGCGGTACCCCACTAGTCACTGCCTGCCACTCGGAAAACGACCCATTTATTCCAACTCTTTGCTTTCTGTCCGCCAACCAGTTCTCTATCCAAGTCAATACCTTGCCCCCAATCCCATGTGCATTAATTTTGCACGCTAATCTCTTATGCGGGACCTTATCGAAAGCCTTCTGAAAGTCCAAATACACCACATCCACTGGTTCTCCATTATCTATTTTGCCAGTTACATCCTCAAAAAATTCCAGTAGATTAGTCAAGCATGATTTACCTTTTGTAAATCCATGTTGAATTTGTCCGATCCAGTCACTGCTTTCCAAGTGCTCTGCTATTACATCTTTTATAATGGACTCTAGCATTTTCCCCACTACCGATGTCAAGCTTACCGGTCTATAATTCCCCGCCTTTTCTCTACCACCTTTTTTGAATAGTGGGGTAACATTAGCTACCCGCCAATCCATGGGTACCGTTCCAGAATCTATCGAGTTCTGGAAGATGACCAGCAATGCATCTACTATTTCTAGGGCCACTTCCTTAAGTACCCTGGGATGTAGATTATCAGGCCCTGGGGATTTATCGGCCTTCAGTCCTGTGGTGTATGTAACCTGTTCCACCTTAAGAGAACTTAAGCCTGTTCCACCTTAAGAGATGTACTACTTTCTCTGGCTGCTGTATACGTAATACCGGTGGTGACCACCGGTATATAAGCACTGTGTAGTAATATTGTATTTTAGTATAGTCCTGACCTCCAACCAGTAAAGACCTGTTGAACTTTAATCTTGTAGTCTGTGTTAGTAATTACAACTAGAACACACAGACTTAACAGTGGCGACGAGTCCGATTCTTACCCTGTGGCAGTTTATATCCACGGCGGCTTTGTCCACAGAACGGACGTCGAAGAGAGGCTTCCACCCTCATCACCCTGCTGGAAGACACGGCGCACGGCAGACATCGAAAAACCAGAGTGCAGAAGACATCCTGAACTCGAAGCCTCCATCAGCGGCTGTCAGCTATCTTCTTTCTTCCTCGGTGGTGGGTAAGCCGGGCAGCGACGCAACCAGAAAGTCGGCCGCGTTGGCTGTACAGACGGGGAGGGAAGACGGAGGAATAAGGGCGGTGAGATCGATCGCGACCGGAGATAAGGGCCGGGCCGCATTCGGGCTGAAAGGCGCAGCGCGGGGACATCGATCGCGGCTGGTGATAAGGGCCGGGCCGCATTCGGGCTAAAAAGGCGCAGCGTCTGGGGCAACTGAAGGCGCGAGAGCCGCGGTGAAGCGGAGACAGCGTCGGGGGACGGGTGAAGACCGCCAAGCGCGGGAAAACCGCCATTTTGTAGGCGGAGGACGAAGACAAGAACGGGAAGCCGCCATCTTGGATAAAAATAAAAATAAATTAAATTGCAACGATGCCTAAACATGGGAACATTAATACCTTTGATAGCGACATCGAAGATTGGGCCATGTATGTAGAACGCATACAAAATTATTGTAAAGCAAATAAAATTCCAGATGAAGAGAAAGCACTAACATTATTAAACTTAATGGGTGCGAAGACATACGGGCAATTGAAACACCTTTTTTCACCAGATGAACCGGCGGATAAGACGTTCGAGGAGATTGTTACTGTCCTGAAAAATCATCTAAACCCCACGCCGCTGATGCTAGCGGAACGATTTAAATTTTACAGCAGAAGGCAGCTGAAGGATGAAAGCAATGCTGAATATTTAATGGAATTGCGTAAGCTAGCAAAGTACTGTCAGTTTGGAACGAGACTGACAGAGGCGCTACGAGATAAATTTGTGTGTGGTTTATTAAAAGAAGATACACAAAAGCGACTGCTCGAGGAGAATGAGCTGACGCTTGAGAAAGCGGTCACTATGGCAGCAGCACACGAAGCCGCAGCGAGAGGCACGGCAGTAATGCAGCTACGGTCACCGGAACTCAGTACAAATAAATTGGGTTTGAGTACTGTAAAATGTTATCGTTGTGGAAAGACAACGCACGATCAGAACCAGTGTTGGTTTAAAAACCATAAATGCAGAACGTGTGGCAGGCTTGGCCACATAGCTAAAGTATGCCGGTCAGGAAAGAAGACCAGCAACAAAAAGTCACCACAAGGAAAATACATAAAGGTACACAAGGTGACAAAGAACAGTTCAACCGAACAGAAGTCAGATTCAGACGCTAGCAGTAATGAACTGGGTAGCTTAAGAGTACACAACGTTGGTAAGGATGCAGATCTCCAGACAATTTGGGTCACCCTTCAGATAGCAGGAGTCCAAGTAAAGATGGAATTGGACACTGGATCGGCATTGACGGTCATGAATAAGAAAGATTACAAAAGGTTATTCCAACATATTCCCTTACGGGATATGGAGATTATATTGAAAACATACACGGGGCAAAGAGTGTACCCCATCGGAAAGATAGAGGTAAAAGTGGTCCACAAGGGCGAAGAAAGCCAAGTAATGGACTTATATGTGCTACCTGAAGGAGGTCCACCACCACTGGGATGGGAGTGGATTAGGAAAATGAATATGGACTGGCACTCCTTGAAGGCACCAACGGTAGATTCCAGGGAAACAGATGTCAAACCTAAGCGATTGTCCAAAATATTGGATGATGCTAAAGAGGTGTTCCAGCAGGGACTGGGAACACTGAGAGGAAATACGGCAAACATCAAGATTGATGAACATGCACACCCAAAATTTTTTAAAGCCAGACCGGTACCCTATGCAATACAACCTACTGTAGAAGCGGAACTGGAAGCGCTAGAACGTTCAGGTGTACTGTCTAAGGTAGATTGGAGTGAGTGGGCTACGCCCATTGTTCCCATTATGAAACGTCCTTCAAGCAACAAGCCAGGAGAACCAGGGAAGGTTCGCATCTGTGGAGATTTCAAAATCACCGTTAATCCGGTGCTCCACACGGTGCAGTATCCGCTTCCGCGGATTGAGGATATTTTTGCTTCGTTGTCTGGCGGGAAACACTTCACCACGATAGACCTGGCGCAGGCATACTTGCAGATGGAGGTTGAAGAAGAGTCACGCCAATACCTCACGATCAACATGCATCGAGGTTTGTACCGGTACAATAGGCTGGTTTTTGGAGTGGCATCGGCTCCAGCAATTTGGCAGAGGGCCATGGAGCAGGTATTACAGGGAATTCCAGGCACACAATGTTACCTGGACGATATTCTGATTACAGGTGATGGTGATGAAGAACACCTCGCAAACTTGGAACTGGTGCTCAACAGACTGAAAGAGTATGGACTTAGAGTTAATCGGCAGAAATGTGAGTTCTTCCAGAAGCGGATCTCGTACTGTGGTCATGTCATTGACCGAGAGGGGCTTCATAAGTCTCCTGACAAGATAGAGGCAGTTGTAAAGGCTCCCGCTCCGGATAATGTCTCTCAGTTGAGGTCGTTTCTAGGATTGATTAACTATTACCATAAATTTCTACCAAATCTATCCACGGTACTGCACCCGCTAAACGCTCTTTTACAGAAGGGGGTACCATGGGAATGGAGCGAAAACTGTAAGAAGGCATTTCGCAAAAGCAAAGAATTGATCACCTCAGAGGAAGTGTTGGCTCACTTCAACCCGACACTGCCTATTCGGTTGGCTTGTGATGCTTCTCCATATGGTATTGGGGCAGTACTCTCACACAAGTTGCCAAATGGCATGGAAAGGCCAGTCGCGTTTGCATCCAGATCATTGACCTCCGCTGAGCGCAACTATGCGCAGATCGATAGGGAGGCTCTCAGCCTTGTATGGGGAGTGAAGAAGTTTAATCATTACCTGCAGGGCCAAAAATTCACACTTCTGACAGACCATCAGCCGTTGGTATCCATTTTTAACCCTAAGAAGGGTGTTTCAGTGATGACAGCACAGCGTCTCCAGAGATGGTCCCTTTTCCTAGGGGCACATCAATATCAAATAGAATTCAAAGGTACAAAGCAGCATGGCAATGCTGATGGGCTGTCGTGCCTGCCGCTACCTGAAGAAGAAGAAACGACGAAAGTTGACCCTGTTGAGTTATTTCATTCGACCATCATCGAGTGTTTACCAGTCACCAATGCAAGTATTGAAAGAGAAACCAGGAACGACCCGACACTGTCCAGAGTCTACGAGGTGACAGTGAAAGGATGGCCAACACGTGATGATCCTCTGTTACCGGCATTCTCGGCAAGGCGAGACCAGCTGTCCGTCTGCCATGGTACTTTGATGTACGGGACAAGAGTGATTATTCCTCCCAAGTTAAGGGAAAGAGTTCTAAAAGAACTGCATGAAGGTCATCTGGGGGGAGTTAAGATGAAAAGTCTTGCTAGGGCTTATGTATGGTGGCCGGGTATTGACCAACAGATAGAGGAGTTGACGAAAAGCTGCGCTGGGTGCCAAAAAGTGCAAAATGCACCTCCGATCGCACCACTACACCCATGGGAATGGCCTTCAGCCCCATGGCAATGCGTACATATTGACTTTGCTGGTCCATTCATGGACTCCATGTTCCTAATTGCGGTGGACGCACATTCCAAATGGCCAGAAGTGATCAAGATGAATACCACTACTTCAGAAAAGACAATTGCGGTGTTAAGAACAATATTCGCAAGGAACGGATTGCCAGAACAGATCTGTTCAGACAACGGACCACAGTTCGTGTCGGAAGAATTCCAAAAATTCTTAAAGAATGGGGTGAAACATTATACCTCTGCCCCATATCATCCGGCGACAAACGGGTTGGCCGAGAGATTTGTCCAAACATACAAAAAGGCAATAAAGGCCATGAACGATGATCAGATTCCGCTACAGCACAAGGTGGACAATTTCCTAATGGCATATCGAAACGCCGCTCATGCAGTGACTAACCAAAGTCCTGCCATGATGTTTTATAACAGGAGGTTGCGGTCCAGGTTGTACTTGTTAAAACCAAATGTGCGGAGGGAAGTGGAAAACAAACAGTTCCGGCATATTAATAACAAGAGCACTCGAAGTTTCGACGTAGGACAGCCAGTGTTGGCAAGGGGCTATGGAAATGAAAAATGGCAGTCCGGAACAATTCGGGCCAGACAAGGACCTCTAATGTACACAGTAGATATTGGTAACAATGTGATAAGGCGTCATGCGGATCAACTGGTAGAATCGAGAGCAAGGGTCGAACCCATGGTTGCGACAGAGACAACTGTGGAAGACGTTAATGAACCTGAAGCATCTACCTCAGCAGGGAATGTACCTGAGGATGATAACACCCAATGCATGGGAGACCAACTAGAGGAGTCACCTCAGCAACAGGAATCAGAGACCACTGAAAGGCGTTATCCAAACCGAATCAGAAGGCCTCCTGAGAGACTGAATCTTTGAACTGTTTATACCTGAAGTTATATATGTTATTATGTTATGTTAAATGGGGATATGACTGTTAAGCTAAAAAGGGAGGATTGTGGTGTATGTAACCTGTTCCACCTTAAGAGAACTTAAGCCTGTTCCACCTTAAGAGATGTACTACTTTCTCTGGCTGCTGTATACGTAATACCGGTGGTGACCACCGGTATATAAGCACTGTGTAGTAATATTGTATTTTAGTATAGTCCTGACCTCCAACCAGTAAAGACCTGTTGAACTTTAATCTTGTAGTCTGTGTTAGTAATTACAGCTAGAACACACAGACTTAACAAGTCCCATCAATTTTCCTAACACCATTTCCCTACAAATACTGATTTCTTTCAGTTCCACCCTTTCATCAGACCCTATGTTCCCCGGCATCTCTGGGAGGTTATTTGTGTCCTCCTTTGTGAAGACAGAACCAAAATATGTATTAAGTTGGGCTGCCATTTCTTTGTTCCCCATTATAAATTCCCCCGATTCTGACTGCAAGGGACCTACGCTTGACTTCACCAATCCTTTTCACTTCACATATCTATAAAAGCTTTTACAGTCAGTTTTTATGTTCTCTGCAAGCTTACTCTCTTATTCTATTTTCCCCTTCTTAATTAATCCCTTTGTTCTCCTTTGTTGAATCCTAAACTGCTCCCAATCCTCAGGATTATTGCTTTTTCTGACCAATTTATATGCCCTCTCCTTGGACCTTATGCTATCCCTAATTTCCCTTGTTAGCCACGGTTGGGTCACCGTTTTTGTTTTATTTTTATGCCAAACTGGGATGAACAAATTCTGTAGTTCATCCATTCGGTCTTTGAATGTTTGCCATTGCCTATCCACCATCAACCCTTTGAGTGCCATTCCCCAATCAATCCTACCCAACTCGCTCCTCAGACCATCAGAGTTTCCTTTATTTAAATTGAGGACCCTAGTCTCCGAGTCAACTACTTCATTCTCCATCTTAATGAAGAATTCGAACATATTATGATCGCTCCGACCCAAGGGGCCTCGTACAACAAGATTGCTAATTAATCCTTTCTCGTTACATAATACCCAGTCTAAGATGGCCTGATCTCCGGTTGGCTCCTCGACATATTGGTCCAGGAAACCATCCCGTAAACACTCCAGGAATTCCTCCTCCACAGTATTGTTATTCATTTGGTTGGCCCAATCTATATGTAGATTAAAGTCACCCATGATGACTGCTGTGCCCTTATTGCACGCTTCTTTAATTTCTCTTTTAATGCCATCCCCAACCTCCGCCTTACTGTTTGGAGGTCTATAAACCACTCCCACTAACGTTTTTTTCCCCTTAGTATTTCTCAATTCTACCCATACAGATTCCACCTCATCAGAGCTAATATCCTTCATTACAATTGTGTTAATCCCTTCTTTAACCAGTAATGCTACCCCACCTCCCTTTCCTTTTTGCCTATCTTTCCTGAATATCGAATACCCCTGGATGTTGAGTTCCCAGTCGTGGCCTTCCTTGAGCCACTCCATCAATGTGCAGTTTGTGGGCAACCACAAAAAGATCT
This sequence comes from Somniosus microcephalus, assembly GCF_052327205.1. Taxonomy (NCBI): domain Eukaryota; kingdom Metazoa; phylum Chordata; class Chondrichthyes; order Squaliformes; family Somniosidae; genus Somniosus; species Somniosus microcephalus. The sequence goes on from NC_140997.1 coordinate 35,574,730, forward strand.
TTATGCAGGTGTGTGCAAGACTGCCGGGGAGCTGACATGATGCTTTCATCCTACAGCAGTCTAAGCTCCCTGATGTCTTCAGACCTACAAGCACACTTAAGGGGTGGCTGCGCGGGGACAAGGGATACCCAATTCAAACTTGGCTGAACATAAGAACATAAGACATTGGAGCAGGAGTAGGCCATACTGCCTATTGATCCAGCTCCACCATTCAATAAGATCATGGCTGAACTTCTACATCAATGCCACTTTCCTGCCCTATCCCCATAACTGTTGATTCCCTTAGTGCCCAAGAATTTATGAATTTCACTCTTGAATATACTCGTCGACTGAGCATCCACAGCTCTCTGGGGTAGAGAATTCCAAAGATTCACAACCCTCTGAGTGAAGACATTTCTCCTCATCTCAGTCCTAATTGACCGACCCCTTATCCTGAAAGTATGACCCTGGTTCTTGGGTACGTATTCAAATTGGCAGGATGTGACAAGTGGTGTCTCCCAGGGATCTGTACTGGAGCCTCAGCTTTTCTCTATATTTATAAATAACTTAGATAACGATAAGTGAGCCATATATCCAAATTTGCTAACAATACCAAGTTATGTGGCACACTAAATAGCGTAGATGGGAGCAGAAAGTTGCAGTGGATCAATGATAGATGAGTGGGTAGAACAACAGCAGATGGAGTTTAATGGTGGAAAGTTTGAGCTCATCCACTTTGGATCTGAGAAAGATGAGGTCAGAGTATTTTCTAAATGGTGAGATGCTAGGAACTGTGGAGAAGCCGAGAGATTTAGGGGTCCAAGTATAGATACCACTAGTGGACAGGTACAAAAAGTAATTAAAAAGGCTAATGGAATGTTGGCCTTTATCACAAGAGGACTGGAATACAAAGGAGTGGAAGTCATGTTACAGTTATATAAAGCTCTGGTCAGACCCCATTTAAAGTACTGCTTTCACTTCTGGGCATCGCACCTCAGGAAGGATATATTGGCCCAGAAATTCCGACCGCAGGCCTCCCGCAGGCGGAGGGCTGTGATCTGGAAAAATCTGCGCTTGGACCGGAGGGCTCCCGGGAGGCGCAGAGTTCTATTCCTGGGCCTCTCCAAACTGCTGGTGCGCAGGGCCCACGTATCCCAGAGGCGCAGGCGGTTCGCAGCGTCCCTGGGATCACGTGGACCATGGAGAGCCAATCAGAGAAGGGAATTTCTCTTCATACAATTGACAGGAAGACCTGTCAGATGCATGAATAGAGATCACCCCCAAGACATAATAAAACTTTAAATACATTTTTTTTTAAATCACATTTTTAAAATGACTTTAAATTACAATAAATTAAGTATTTAAAAAAAAATGTTTTTTTTGAAAAAATAATTAAAGTTTTTAACAGGGCTGAAAATAAACTTACCTTTCTTTAAAGTATTTTTAAATGATAAAATGATAAAAAACTTTTTTCAACTCTTATCCTGGTAAAAGGCAGGCCGGCGCAAGAATTGTAAGTGTTTTCTCTGGGCGGAGGGTCTCCAAAAAACGTAACTCTCCACCCGCAGAGGCCCTTCTCCCGGGCAGCCGGAGGATCTGTAAAAGCTTTCTTGACAGATCGGCAATGCCGGTTTCCAGCGCATGCGCAGTGCATGCCTAAAACCGGCATTTCCGATGTCCCTATGGGTGAGTACACACCGCGTACCCACCCGTAGGGATCGGAATTTCTGCACCAATTGACTTTGGAGGGGCTGCAGCGCAGATTCACCAGAATGATATGGGGCTAAAAGGGTTAAATTATGAAGACTACTGCATAGACTAGGCTTGTATTCCCTTGAGTATAGATGATTAAGGGGAGAACTAATTGAGGTGTTTAAGATAATTAAAGCATTTTTTTTATTCGTTCATGGGATCAGGGCGTCGCTGGCAATGCCAATATTTATTGCCCATCCCTGGTTGCCCTTGAGAAGGTGGTGGTGAGCCACATTCTTGAAACTCTGCAGTCCGTGTGGTGATGGTACTCCCACAGTGCTGGTAGGGAGGGAGTTCCAGGATTTTGACCCAGCGACGATGAAGGATTGGCAATATACTTCTAAGTCAGGATGGTGTGTGACTTGGAGGGGAACTTGGAGGTGGTGGTGCTCCCATGCGCCTGCTGCCCTTGCCCTTCTAAGTGGAAGAGGTCGCGGGTTTGGGAGGTGCTGCCGAAGAAACCTTGGCGAGTTGCTGCAGTGCACCCTGTAGATGGTAAACACTGCAGCCACGGTACGCCGGTGGTGGAGGGAGTGAATGTTTAAGGTGGCGGATGGGGTGCCGATCAAGCGGGCTGCTTTGTCCTGGATGGTGTCGAGCTTCTTGAGTGTTGTTGGAGCTGCACTCATCCAGGCAAGTGGAGAGTATTCCATCACACTCCTGACTTGTGCCTTGTAGATGGTGGAAAGAAAGAGTAGAAAGAGAAAAACTATTTCATCTTGGCAGAGTCCAGAACAAGTGGGCATAACCTTAAAATTAGAGCTAGTCCTTTCTGCAGTGATGTCAGAAAGCACTTATTCACACAAATTTCAAAACTGAAATTGATAGATTTTTCTTTGGTTACGGTGCTGAGTGTTACAGAACTAAGGCAGGTAGATGGAGTTAAGATACAGATTAGCCATGATCTAATTGACTGGTGGAAAAGGCTAGAGGGGTTGAATGGCGTATTCCTGTTGCTATGTTCCACTTTAACAGGCTGATTCTCCCCCACCACCCGACCCCCTACATCTCTTCTGCAGCTTACCTATGCTACTTGGCACGGGTAGCAGCTTACCCATGCTAATTGGCACACATGGCTTAATTGCTAACCTTCCCCTAATATACTCCTAATAGTTGCAGAAGGAAATGGTTTTTGAGGCATTTTCTCTCTCTAGCTTGCTAAAGCTTCAGCACTGCTGCTGATATTGTGCAGATGTGTTTGGGCCACCAGCCATAAAGCACATGGACAATGGTGTTGCCACTATGGATACGCCTGAAGAGGAGGAAGAGTGCCAACAGGATAAGTAGGCAGCCGGTACTCTGCAGTTGCCCTGGAGAACCAGCTGCCAGACATCTGTGAGCGCAGTTCAAAAGGAACGCTTTCACTTGAAATGAGATCTGTGTCCATTACCAAATGAGTCCTGCCATCATGGTCCCACTCTAAAAGAAAGAACTTGCATTTATATAGTGCCTTTCAGGAAATCCCAAAGCAATTTTCAGCCAATGAATTAGCTTTGAAGTGTAAACACTGTTGTTTAGTAGCAAACGACATCATTGATTTGCTGACATCTAGCACTCCTCCACAACAGGAAACCATTTGGAAGCCATTTTGCTATTCTTTCTCACAGGCATTCCCCACCTCGCCCAGATCATGCTGCAGATATCCATTTGGTTAGAAATACATTTTATTGAAAACAGATCTGTATACCTGTAATTGCTTTTTTCTAGCCACTGTGCCTCCTCTTGGTGCCTACAATTAGGAGCTCTTTTTAATCCTAACCTCTGCTCTTCAGTGCTCCCTCAGTGGCAGAAAGTTCTGAGCTGGATGGTTGATGGTTTCCAGCAGGAGCCTTGGGGTCTGAGGCAGCACCTCACTGTCTGTGATTGTGGGCTGTATTCATCTTGAAGAAGAAAATAGAGGGTGTGAAAGCACACTGCTCATAATCATAGGCAATGTAACCCATTATTAGAAAGCATTCCTTAATGAGGGTGATAACAGGTGCACAAAGTGAGAGCAAAACAAACCCAATAAGGAACATTAGCGGGAGATGGAAGGGGGCATGAAGGTAATGTGTTACCTCCCACGTATTGCTGATAAATTGTAGATGGTGCCCAAAATAGGAAGGGTAAGATGGTTGAAAATGGGAAACATGGTTATTACTCTACATTGTTGCAAGGTCTGTTTACCTCCTGTTACCTTGGCTGCCCTGATGAGGTCAGTGAACTTCTTTCATTATTGAGCAGCCACTTCAGGTTTCTTGCAAGTGGCCTTCATTGCCAAGGTCATTTCCTGTCATTGGTCGGATCATTCTCCTCATGGGCTTCCTTCCCTTTACAGCGAAAAGCTGGGCTTTCCTTTATCTGATTACAACCACTAACACCTCAACTGAAGAGTCTGTAAATTTGGTCACTCAGTGCTCTGAAGAACCACCAAGCCTCAGAAGTGCAGTGATCTAAATTGCTCCAGAGTCAAAATGGCTTCCATGCCCCCTTGGGCTGCTGCAGTACCAAATCGAACCAATAAAGACATTGACAGTAAACAATTAACAATGGCCCGTGTTTTACAAGGCGGAGGATGCCGTCATAAGTTCTCAGTATGGCCCAGCAAGTTCTGGGTTCCTGCATGGGCTGTGCATGCGCAAAAGCCCAGAACTTGTGATCTGTAAAATCAGCCAGATTAGTCAGGCACTAACGATTTCAAACTTATGAAAAATTTGCCGTTTGCACTCCAAGAGGGAAGTGGGGCGCTAAATCAAGCCCTCCACTTCCTTCTTGGAGTACAATCGACAGCAGGCGGGGCGGAGGCTTCAGCAGCGCTGCAACACCGGGCCGTTCAGCGTTGCCGCGTTCAAAGGCTCCTTCCCTCCCTTAAAGGGAAGGACCATCACTGCAGGCTCTGCAATATAAAAAGTACCGACCTGGACCACCAAAGCAGCCGCGATCCCGCGCGATCAGCCCGGCACTCAAGCAGAACAGGAACGGTAAGGTTTTTATCCACTTACCTCGGCCACCTCGCCTTTAATCATCGCCCCCAAAGTGGCCTTCCGCCTCTTGCAGCTGTCGGTGTTTTTGACCGGCGCTGCTACAGGGGGCAGAAGTCAATTTTGGGTCTGGGGCGCTACCGGGGCGATGCACACAGCGATGACATCATGATCTCCGGGCGAAGGAGATCAGGGCGCAACACCATACCGCGTCGCAAACCTCCCGCCAAATATGGCGGGAGTCGATGTCAGCGCTGCGACCGGTGGCAAAGCCATTTGCACCCCGTTAGCGCCCTCCGTGGGTGCTAATGGGAGGTGCAAAGGCACCCAATTTCACCCCCACAGTACTTTTGGATTTTATTTTTGGTTTGGAGGTTAATTCAGGGCCACTATATCATCAAATAAACTCTTTAGTTGAATTGCATGGAGTAACTGCATATTAAGATATACATATCTATTATAAAAATATAAAAATCAATCAAACAATAATTTTGTCTAATGTGTCAGTTAGATAGTGTGTATGCAGAGAAAATTCTATCAGGAATCAATCCACACACACACAATTATTTAAAAAACTGTATTTGATCTTTAACCTAAATATTTGTATTCAGTGTTAAAGAATACTAATCATGAAAAATGAAGTATGAAGTAGACAATCATAGAATTATGAAATATTTCTTATCCCAGTCTTTTCTATCAAAAAATTGCATATATGAGTAAGAACAGCATTAATGTTATTTTAATAAATGCACTAGTATTTTGTTTTCACAACAGCATTGCATAATGTTCTGTAATTTTGCAAATTAAATATATGCTATTTAGTGAAAAAACTTTACCAGAAAGAAGGAAATGTAAGAATCAGAGTTAACTTCAATTAACCAGGAAGAAATTTCTGCGGTTTGGAACTGAAAGTGAATGACTGAATGTTTATAACATGTGTTTATCTTAAAGCTCAAACACAGAAGAGTGACGCCCAGTGATAGGGTGTTGGGTCCCACCTACCAATCATTCAGCCTATTACATTGGGATTTTAGTTTGGGATGTGCCCCATTCCAGACTATAAAAATCAGACAGAAACTGCAGATCAACACAAGTTTCTTCTACAAGACGCAGCAGTGAGATCTTAACAGACAAAATGGTGCGCTGGACTGGAGAAGAGAAAGCCCTCGTCAACGTGGTATGGAGTAAAATCGATCATCAGGCAATTGTTGCCAAAGCCCTTGAAAGGTATGGTGAAATGGTGTTTTTATTTTAAATATAATTCATGCTTTATATTTTCAAGCAAGATTATTGTGAAGGATGTTTATTTTCCAATGGTCCCCTAGACATTGCAACAGGGTAAGGGAATTAGTATTAAAGGTTTCACTGAAGTTCCAATCAAACCCATGTAAAGTTTAACTTTTTACTTGGTTCAAATTGATTTATTGATTAACTTTCATATTTAAATTCAATCCTGAACTTGACATAAAGTTGGATTATTTTGCGTTATTCCCCTCCAGGTTGTTTGTTGTCTATCCCTGGACGAAGACATACTTTGGCAAGTTCAATGGTAAATTTAAAGCTGGCGACAGTACTGTTCAAATCCATGCAGGGAAAGTGGTATCTGCTCTGAAAATTGCCTACAACCACATCGATGATGTCAAGCCCCACTTTATAGATCTCAGCAGAAAGCACTATGAAGACCTCCATGTGGATCCCGAAAACTTCAGGGTAGGAAATTGATATTTTTAAATATATGTTCCATTCACACTAAAGTTATATTGTATATGCAACCTAATCCCAGAGTCAGAGCAGGACATGACACCCAAACAAGATAAATTGAGACTCCCTGAAAAAGGAAAAATATTGCTATGGAGTATATCTGGTTTCCGCTGGAAAAGGGAGTCTCACTCCACTTGTGTTACAAAGTCAGGTGGGACCATAGCTCTGGATGTGGAGTATCAAGTTTGAAAAACTTGAACTGCTTCAACTGGTACCAACTTGTCATGGACACCCCTCCTTGACTCGTACACTGGTTTGCACAGGAGCACCAGCTGATGTTAAACAAAACTGTTTTTCACTATTCCTTGGATGCAGAGCTTTTTCCTGTAATGATTAACTTTCCCATATTATATTTTATGACATTCATTGGGTGCATTGAGTTTTAAATTTAGCCCATTCGGGCATGCTTTGTTTCAACTTGTGTGATGGGTTTTTCTTCTTTTGTTTTATAGCAACTGGCTAACTGCTTGAACGTTGAACTGGGCCATACCTTGCGTAAGGAGTTCACTCCTGAACTTCACGCAGCTTGGAACAAATTTTCAAATGTGGTAGTTGATGCTCTGTCCAAGGGGTACTATTAAATCTTCAGCTACATGGATCTTTCATCCTTGATCAAGAAATGCAATCCACGTAAATATACATCATCAACATCTTAAAAATAATTCTCTGTGCTTATCTTAAGAAATTGTATAACAGAAAGTTCAAATCATGCTGAAATAAAACTGTTGCATTCTTGAAAACAATGCTCTTCTTTGTATGCTAATTCCTAATCAAATTTCTGAAAATATTCCTTCTGTTGCTTAGAGCTTCAATAAAGAATCAATATTACCCTTACAATTGCCATATGTGCATTCTTCATTTAACTTTAGTATAAAGCATAAATAGTGAAATAACCCAGATGAAAATTCAGATTTTAAAGATCCATTTCTTAGTCAGTCGTGAGAACTCCAACGGTAATTTATTGAATAAAACTATCAAGTTTAAACAACGCATTAAAAATTACAGACAATGAACGGTTCACTTATAGCCTCGTGTTCATAACATGTTCCATCAACATTAAAATTGCATTTTACTGAGGTAGTGCAGTCGACTGTATATAACAGCATGACCCTCACTCTTATTTTATTTGTTCTTGCACTGTGGGCATCGCTGGCAAAGCCAGCATTTATTGCCCATCCCTTACATTAACGTGGAGATGGGAACGGAGCAACGGAGGGGGATTCGATAGTGGGCGACAATGAGCAACATCGAGGAACGTGTAAAAACATTCGATTTCAACGAGGATGCCTCATTATCATTTTACTTTGTGGTTTCACGTCTCCAATGTATGTGAGCGGTCGTGATGCAATCACACAAGACGCAATTTCACCTCGACTATTTAAACCCCCAAGTACAGGTGGGTTGTGGCAGCTGGGTAATTAAAATGATTGAATTTTAGATTGCGACTGCTACCCGGCTCCAACTTGCCCACTTCCATGTTTAAAGGAGGGAGATGCCTGTGAGTAACCTATTCACCGAAGTCAGGGCTTTAATTAGTGCAGACGGGCAGGTACTTATTGCTGTAATTAACATCCTTAGGAGACGGTAATGAGATGCTTTTAAATTGAATTTTACTTAGCTGTAAATTTAACATCTCCAGCACTGATTTCCCAGAGCTCGGGAAACTGACCACTGAATTAGAGGTGAGGTTGAGCCGCAGTTCATGCAGGTATTTAAAGTTGTGATTGTCCCATCTGAATAAAAGCTCACTTATTACAGCTGGTGTCTCTGTTCCCTCTAGCAAATGTTTGGCAGCAAGTTCTTGTGTGGATACAGCTTTTTCTAAACTATGGATACCCCTTTCAAACTTGGCTCATGACACCTGTGAGGAACCCCACTAATGAGGTGCAGGAGTGCTACAATGAGAGTCACATGACCAGCAGAGCAAGCCCGCGGAGTGTTGAAGATGCATCGAATAATAGTTACTTATATTTTTCCACTCCTTTCCTCCCCCCCCCTTTCCTTTTGTTTCTCTCTCACACCTGGCAGCTATCTTTTGCCCTGCCAGTACACTTTACACCTAATCCCAGCCTATTACCATCTCGTCTAGCTTCTAATCTCTTTTACTTCTTTTGGTTCTTTTATTCTTTTGTCCGATCGCAGCCCTGCCTTCGATCTAGTTCCTTTTCTCTCCAGTTTTGAAGAAGGGTCAAACCCGAAACGTCAACTCAAATTTCTCTCCACGGATGTTGCCTGACCTGCTGAGTTTTTCCAGCATTTTCTGTTGTTACATCGAATAATAGTGTTGTTCTGCATCCTGCACAACATTGCACAGCAGAGAGAATGTAGGTGGAGGAGGACGAAAAGGCTAATCACTCATCTTCAGATGAAGAGAATATAGAGGCAAAGGAGGAGAGGAGGAGGGGGATGAAGATGGGGCACCTATCACCAGACCAGTCACTTACATTGCTGCCCGGGATGCCAGGAATGCCCTAATATCGCGAAGGTTCACCTAGTGTTGACTCACACAGCAAAACATAAGAAAGGAAATCCTGCAGTCCGCTCTCACCACCAGGACCATCCACCCACACACCCCCCTTTTACATTAAACCATGTTTCAACCACTCATCCACCCATTGCACATCAGCCAATGGGTTCCATCATGTATTGATTTTCAACGTGAAACTTTTGAAAGGGCGAGTTGGCACTCGAGACTCAATAATGGGCAAGACATGGAAGTAGTGCTAATCAATAAATTTTACCTGGCATTATAAAAAAAGGAAACAATATAACATTTTGTCAAACACCCATGTGCATACCTGTGATGAATTACAATCTCCTGAACCTTTGCTTCCTGTCACTTCTACCTGGTGAATCCCGTGTGGCTTCAGCAGAGGTAGCCGTGTGGCCCATTTAATGGACTGCGTGGCCCATTCAAAATACCGCGCATACTCAGTTTTTCTATTTAAATGCCGGCAAGCCGGCTGCACGGGCTTGCGGCCAGAGAGCTTATAGAGAATATTGGCGGCTTGTTCCTCCTGCACCTCTAGTCCTCGCTGCTGTGTTATGTTGTGCAGAACTCAGTACGATTATCCTGGAGACCCTCATTGGTGAGTACTGAAGGACACCTCCCGACCTGTCCAGGCACCTAAAGCACAACTTCAGCATGACGATGACTTCCTCAATGACACATCGGGTTGTCATGTGGCTGGAGTTGTCCACTCCTGGTGCTCATCAGTGGGATTCCACAGAGGTGGCATCAGCCAGGTTTGAAGCGGCTCTCCCTTGCTGTCTAGCAGACACCCTTTAACGATCATTCCAGGTTTTAACATGCTGGGGATGTTGGACTACAGCAGTACGAAAGCAACTTGGTAGCTCCAATGAATCTGCCAGAGAGCTGCATGCTTTCATTGGCCCAGTAATTCCGGGCACAACGCGTGAGTAAGGACGGGGTACTCACGCGTGTGCCCAGAGGAATTGCCGGTTTTCAGCATGCACAGCGCATGCGCTGAAAACCGGCATTTCCTGTCCTCTGACCCAAGGGGTTAAGAGGCAGAGCACGTGCAACTGCACAGGCAGCGCGTGCGCAGTGAAATTCCTTTTTTTTTTCAGAGTTGCGCGCGTGTAAAGGCCTCCGGTCTTTACGAGTGGAAAAACCAGACGTAAGTATTTAGTTATTCAGGTAAGTGGGCTTTTAGTACAATGTAGAAATTTTTTTTCCACAGGTTTGTTATTTTTAAAGAATTTACAGTAAGGTAAGTTTAGTTTTAGACCCTATTTTTTAAAAATTTATTTTTTTCAAAAAATTGATTAATTGTTTAAAACATTTTTAAAAACTTACTTATAGTTAATATAATCAGTGGGATGTTTTTTAAAATGTTATTTAAAGTTAAAGTAGTGTTTTGGCAGCCCATACTTTTCATGAGTTTGACAGCTCTTACTGTCAAACTCATGAATGAGTTTCCCCTCCCCTGATTGGCTGCAGAGTTCTCACCTGATCCCAGCCGGCACATCGCACTAACTACGCCGCTGGATCAGGTAAGCACATCACGCCGACAGCTGAACCGGGCCAGTGACAGGAAATGCGAGCAGGCCCGGGCTTCAGATGTCGGCGCGCAGGGTGAGTGCACATCGGGGGCTTGCACGCGCGGCAAGCCCCCGATCCTAATTTCAGGGCCATTGTGTTTGCACACCAGCTGAACATTGACGGAATGAAATCACTTGCGATTGACATATGTTTTTGGTTGGTCAGTATTGTAATCTCGGATGTAATGCTTAAGTTGTCCACCAGAGGGAGACAAATGCTAAGGGGATGATAATTATTGTCTTAAGGTAAAATTGCATTATGGGTAGAATGACATCATAGGATCCACCATCTTAGATTGCTCGTGCAGTTGAATTGATGTGCATGCCTGTAGTTGTGAGAGCTCTGTTCTCTCCTGGTTCTGTGTAAATTAAAAGCAAAGTTTTGAGTTCCTGAAGTCTCACTTATATGCCTTATTTGGACCTTAACCACCCGGTTATAACATTTTGGCGACAAGGATTAACAGTTTCGACTTGAAGAAGGGAAAATACAAGAACACTACATCTGAATCATGGCTACTCGAGTAGGAGAGATTTCTGCTTTTGATGTTCAAAATCAAACTTGGATTGAATACTGTGAGTTATTAGAGCATTTCTTTGAAGCAAATGATATTGTCGATGTTGGAAAACGGAGAGCTATTTTGCTAACTTCGGTGGGAAGTCTAACGTATAGTTTATTGAGAAACTTATGCAGTCCTGCAAAGCCTGGAGATAAATCATTTACTGAATTAGTGGACTTGCTAAAGGAACATTTCAATCCCAGACCGAGTGCGATTGTACAACGTTTCAAATTTAATTCATGGAACAGGATGCCGGGAGAAACTGTGTTGGATTATGTAGCGGTGTTGAGAAAACTGGCACATGATTGCAATTACGGGAACAGCTTGAAAGACATGCTGAGAGATAGGCTGGTTTGTGGAATAATGGATGCTCGAATGCAGAGGAGATTATTGTCCGAGACTGGGCTTACGTATGAAAAAGCATTGGAACTTGCTCAATTAATAGAGACAGCGAACCGAGATGTAAAAGAAATCCAAGGTTGCGACTGGTCTACTACGAAGCAAGTTGCAGGTCAGACGCTGGTGCACAAGTTAAATGTGAGTCATACATCACAACGTGAGCATTTAAAGGCATGTTATAGATGCAATGGAGATCACCTGGCCAGGGAATGCAGGTTTCTGGAGGAAAATTGCCACAAGTGTGGGAAAAAAGGACATATCAAATGTGCATGTAGAGCAAAAGCTACCCTGGAGGTATACAAGCCTAAAGGGCAAAACCTGGAAAGAGAAGTGAAAAAACAGGGAGCACATCACATCAGTGGAGAAGCTGAGGAAGAAGACGACGTGTTCATAATGCATAGTATGGTAGAGGACATTCCAAAAGTGGATCCTATCATTTTGCAACTGATAGTAAATTACACTAAGGTCAACTTTGAGGTGGATACTGGATGTGGCGTAACCATAATGAACAGGGAAGAGTATTCAAAATTGTGGAACCGTGCAAAAGTTCCAGAGTTAAAGTCTTGCTCTATGAAGCTTAAAACCTATACCGGTGAACGAGTGGCAACCTTGGGTACAGCTATTGTAACTGTGAAACACAGGGACACCGTGGAACAGCTACCTATAGTTGTAGTATCGGGTTCTGGACCAAATTTGTTAGGTCGGAGCTGGATAAAAGAACTTAAATTGGATTGGGGAGCAATAAATCAAATGGAGAGAGGCAAACAGTTGTCTTTGCAAGACATGTTGATTGAACATGAGAATGTGTTCAAGGAAGAACTTGGAACATTTAATGGCCCCCCAGCTAAGATTTATGTCGACAAGGAGGCACTGCCAAGATTTTTTAAGCAACGACCTGTGCCTTATGCCATGAAACCGAAGGTAGAGGCTGAGCTTGATCGTCTTTTGCGGGAGAACATTCTGGAACCCGTAAAATGTTCAGAATGGGCAGCTCCAATTGTACCTGTTTTAAAACCAGACAATTCGGTAAGAATTTGTGGAGATTATAAATTGACTGTAAATAGGGTATCTAAACTAGAACAGTATCCTATTTCTAAAACTGAGGATCTTTTTGCAAACCTGGCTGGAGGGAAGAATTTCACGAAGCTGGATATGAGTCATGCATACTTGCAGATTACGCTAGATGAGGAATCCAAGAAGTATGTAACCATAAACACACACAAGGGTTTGTTTACCTATAGCCGCTTGCCATTTGGTGTCTCATCTAGTCCAGCTATCTTCCAGAGAACTATCGAGGGTGTACTGCAAGGGATTCCACATGTTTCCATCTATCTGGATGATATTCTGGTGATGGGAAGAACCGACCAGGAGCATCTGAGCACACTGAGAGAGGTACTTCAAAAATTGGATAAGGCTGGGTTACGGCTCAAGAGGAGTAGGTGTACTTTCATGGGGAATGAGGCAGTGTTCCTGGGACACAGAGTGGACGCCACCGGGCTCCATCCAATCAAGGAGAAGGTAAAAGCACTGCAGGACACCCCTGCTCCTACAAATGTGGCTGAGTTAAGAGCTTACCTGGGACTGCTGAACTATGATAACAGGTTTTTGCCAAACTTGTCAACAGTGTTAGCACCTCTTCACAAACTACTGCGCAAGGAGACACAGTGGCAGTGGGAAGAGGAACAGAGGGTTTCATTTGAACAATCCAAGAAACTGATGCTGTCCTCGGATGTGCTGGTTCACTACAATGCAGAGAAAGACATCATTCTCTCTTGTGACGCTTCACCTTACGGGGTGGGGGCAGTTCTTTCACACTGTATGGAAGATGGAACAGAAAGACCGATAGGGTTTATGTCTCGAACTCTGACCCCAGCGAAAAAAAACTATTCCCAGTTGGATAAAGAGGGATTAGCAGTAATGTTTGGGTTACAGAGGTTTCATAAGTACATATATGGCAGGAAATTCACCAAATGCACCGATCATAAACCTCTTCTATCTCTTTTCAATGAGATGAAAGCAGTACCACAGATGGTGTCACCCCGAATCCAGAGATGGGCAATGACGTTGAGGGCATATGAGTATGTCATCATTTACAAAGCGGGAAAGTACCATGGGAACGCAGATGCCTTGAGCCGTCTTCCACTACCAGGTACCCCTATCCGTGCAGCCCCAAAGGACAGAGTTTTGATGTTGGGAACTGGTCAGGTAGTACGCAGACATGTGGATCAGATACTGACCAGACAACGGGAGATCGAACTGGAGGTTCCAGAGGAAATGTTGGAGGACAGGTTGGTTCCCAGTTATCCAAATGCATTGGTGGTCCCACCACCACGAACAGAGACAGTTATACCTGGACCCCTTAATCAAGAGGAAACCATCGTAGCAGAGTCAGATACTCTGAGTACTGCTCAGGAGCAGCAGGTGGCTTTACCACAACCAAGCAGGGACTTGACTGTAAGACGTTCAACAAGGTCTCACAAGCCACCAGAGCAATTGATCACAACCTGCTAGATTGTTCAGGATGGACTATCATTAAAGGAGTTTCCTTATGGACTTTTTAAGAATGTTGTTAAGAATTGTTGTAACTTAAGAGGGGGGGATATAGTAATCTCTGATGTAATGCTTAAGTTGTCCACCAGAGGGAGACAAATGCTAAGGGGATGATAATTACTAGTCTTAAGGTAAAATTGCATTATGGGTAGAATGACATCATAGGATCCACCATCTTAGATTGCTCGTGCAGTTGAATTGATGTGCATGCCTGTAGTTGTGAGAGCTCTGTTCTCTCCTGGTTCTGTGTAAATTAAAAGCAAAGTTTTGAGTTCCTGAAGTCTCACTTATAGCCCTTATTTGGACCTTAACCACCCGGTTATAACAGTCAGAGAATGGTCGGATTGCCATGTGTGTGCAGTCGATGGCACCCTGCACCTGTGGGAAATCAGCCAGAGATGCAAATTCCGGTGTATGCTCATTCTGGCAATTGTCATCACAGGGGAAGTTTATATACCTCCCAGCCCTGCCAAACAATCCACTCCTCACCTGCCTCATGCATTTATGTGCAGCCGTCTGTGACCTTTGTTATGTCTCCGGTGGTGGCCTGGAAGGAACCGGAAGCAAAGAAATTGTGGGTGGTTTTGACTTTCACAGCCACAGGTGATGTGTAGCTAGCTAGGTCTACTTGTAGGAGGCTGCAGATGCCTGCAACCACCTGAAGTGACAATCTCAGTCTTTGGAAGCACTTCTCCTCTGAGCCTCTGACTGTAGGTGCTGTTAGGTGGGTAGGGCCTTCTGTGAGCTCATCCCCTCTGTTGCTCCCTTCTCTGCTGGCCATCTGCAGCTCCCTCCACAGCTCGCCCTTGCTGCTGTTCATCCTCATTCACCTCCTCTTCCTCAGTCCAATCAAGAGCAGCCATGGTGCCACTCATCATGAGCTTCTATGTGTGAGTACCTCCAAACTCTCCAAATAACTCTCTTACACTAAGTACTCTCACTAAATCGTGTTCCACAGGGAACTGAGAAAGGACCTGTGAGTACTGAACCTTTATTAACATTGGGCCTCCTGACCTATAACCACCCCGATAAAGTGCCAAGAAATCTCGACTCCATTTCCTTGGCGACTATCCTGACCCCCAGGAACCCCGTACTGCACCAGTTAATTTTAATTCAATCTCCCAATTCTATTATAAGAGTTTGATTTAAATAAATTAGTAGGCATCCTGTTTCTACAGGGTGTGACGCTCCGACGCCCCAATAGCCATCACGAGTTGTAGAGGGTTTAATATTGCTGCCAGTACTCAAGGCCTCCTGGCACCTTCTACCAGGCAATCCTGAGGAGTGTCAATGAAAGGGACAGGCAGGTTTAAAAGGGAAGCCAGAATCTGCCCTCTGAATGTCATTTATATGTTGCAGGTGGGGAAGAGGCAGCTACGGAGGGCCCTGAGGCCAGGGTGGAGAGATGGCGGTACACTGCGCTTTCCATTTCTGGCACTATCCTGCCCAATTTCAGGCAGGATAGTGGAGGAAATGTTATAAGAGTTTTCAAAGGCTTTGTTTGACCACCTAGGATCTTTTTAGTGAGAATGAAATCAGCTCTTTACTAACATTAAAAATGTAATTAGCATTTTTAGCTGTGATTTAAGCTTTACTCCCAAGCTTTGAGCTCATAGTCTTGGCTAACACTTCAGTGTAGTGCTGACAGATTGCTACACTGTCATTTCTATCATCTTCCAGATCAGACGTTAAACCGAGACCCAGTCAGCCCTTTCAGGGGGATATTAAAAATCCCATGGCATAGTAAAAAGAATAGCAGCGGATTTCTGCTGGAGTCCTGCCAATATTTAACCCTTAATCAACATCAGTAAAACAGATTATCTGAAAAGATAGAAAGACTTGCATTTATATAGCACCTTTCACAACCCCAGATGTCTCAAAGCACTTTACATTAAGTACTTTTGAAGGGGCGTCACTGTTGTGATGTGGGAAACACGGCAGCCAATTTGCGCATAGCAAGCTCCCACAAACAGCAATGTGATATGTTGATTGAGGGATAAATATTGGCCAGGACACCAGGGATAGCGCCCCTGCTCTTCTTCGAAATAGTGCCTTGGGCACCGGTTTAACATCTCATCTGAAAGACGGCACCCCTGACAATGCAGCACTCCCTCAGCACTGCACTGGAGTGTCAGCCTAGATTTTTGTGCTCAAGTTCCTGGAGTGGGACTTGAACCCATGACCTTCTGACTGAGAGGCGAGTGTGCTACCCACTGACACTGTCACATGTTTCAGTTGACACTGTCACATGTT
Source organism: Somniosus microcephalus (assembly GCF_052327205.1). Lineage (NCBI taxonomy): Eukaryota > Metazoa > Chordata > Chondrichthyes > Squaliformes > Somniosidae > Somniosus > Somniosus microcephalus. The sequence goes on from NC_140997.1 coordinate 35,591,006, forward strand.
TCAGTTGACACTGTCACTGGTCACATGCTTCATTGCTGCTTGTGGGACCTTGCTACACACACATCAGTTGCCACATTTCCAGAGTAATAATTAGCTGTAAAGTGCTTTAAGAACACAGGGTCATATGAACAGGAGTAGGTCATTCAGCCCCTCAAATCTGTTCTGTCATTTAATTAGATCATGGCTGACCTGTACCTTAACTCCACTTATCCGACCTGATGCCTGTAATGTATGTACCTTTAAGGGGGAACTACTTTGTACAGCTCATGTATACTGTAGTACCGGCAGTGACCACACCTGTATATAACCCTGAGTAGTAATCTGTACAGATCAGTTGCAGTTTGAACCACGTTGAGTAAACACCTGTTGTACCGTTCTCTGCAGTCCGTTTCTTGTTATACACGGACGTAACATTGGCAACGAGGCAGGTTCGAACCTACCTGCAACTCTGCATCACCTCCCGGGGATTCGTTCCTGGAGATCAGTGGATTGGAGGTCAAGGCCAGAGACTCGGGCGTCGACCACGGGCAACCACCCAGTCATCCAGCGGAGACTCGAGAATTGCGGGGGAGGCTGTCGAGAGCCAGGCTTGGCTTTCCAGTCGAGGTGGTCCAGCGAAACGGGCTGGCAACAGGTAGTGCGCAGACCCTTCCCGGACGGCGGCGGGCTAGAGCCGACCGAGCGGCACAGCAAAGGGCCAAGCAGCGTCGACGGGGAGAGAGAGAGAGAGGGCAGAGCGCACAGGGCGCAGCCGGTGTTCAGGGGCCGAGCAGCGTCAGAGAGGGAGAGAGAGAAGCGCGCGAAACCTACAGGGCGCTGCCATTGCCACGCGAACTGCCGGGAGCAGCGTCGGCAGCAGCGGGGGAGGAAGGAAAGCGCGGGAGATGCCATTTTAAGCCATTGGGAGATGCCATTTTAAACCACACCCAAAATGCCGAAGAGTGGCAGTATCACCGCATTTGACAATGAAGTCGAAGATTGGACTACATATGTCGAACAAATAGAGGTGTACTGCAAGGCAAATGAGATGTTAGATGACAAGAAAGTGTCGGTATTGTTAAATTTAATGGGTGCAAAGACGTATGGTTTATTACAAAATCTAGTAACCCCAACGAAGCCAATGGAAAAGAGTTTTGAAGACATAGTAACGATACTAAAGGAACATTTAAACCCCACACCGCTGCTGATAGCAGAAAGATTCAAGTTTCACAAACGGAACCAGCATAAGGATGAAAGCAATGCTGATTATTTAACAGAACTGCGCAAACTATCGAAACACTGCCAGTTTGGAGCGGGACTGGCAGATGCCTTAAGGGACAAGTTTGTGTGTGGGCTTCAAAGTGAAGGAACCCAGAAACGTCTTTTTTCTGAAAAGGACCTTACGCTGGAAAAGGCTTTCAGTATTGCGGTATCATATGAAGCAGCAGCACGGGGCGCTGCAGAGATACAACAGAGACCGCAAGAATATGGCACAAACGAAATGTCATGGAACAGAGAAGTGCTATTGCTGCGGTAGAACAACACACGACCAGAATGATTGCTGGTTCAAAGACAAAGTGTGCAGACAGTGTGGAAAAGTAGGACACATAGCACGAGTCTGCAGGTCGGGAAAGAAAACCAGCAATAAGAAACCGACCAAAGGAAAGTACAAGAAGGTACATAAGATGACGGAGAATAGTTCAGACGAACAAAAGAGTGATAACAACTCCGAAAGCAGGGAACTGAGTTGTCTGAAACTACATAATGTGATCACAACGGAGGATCACCGAACCATTTGGGTCACTCTCAAGTTAGCAGGAGTCCAGGTAAAGATGGAATTGGACACAGGATCAGCCCTAACAGTCATAAACCGACGGGACTACGAGCGGCTATTCTCACACATACCCTTGAGAGACACAAAAATTATTTTGAAGACGTACACGGGGCAAAAGGTCTACCCCAAAGGAAAAATAAGGGTGACCGTTATATATAACGGTAAGGAAACACCAAAACTAGACCTGTATGTATTGCAAGATGGAGGACCACCATTACTGGGACGTGAATGGATCCGGAAAATACAACTGGATTGGCATTCCATACAGGCACTGACTGTGGCTGACAAAAAGGATGACGACGTCACACCTGGGCGACTGTCAAAGATCCTAACTGACACGAAAGAAGTGTTCCAGCAAGGACTCGGAACACTAAAAGGCATGACAGTGACGATTAAAATTGAAGAAAACGCAAGCCCAAAATTTTTTAAGGCCAGACCGGTACCTTATGCGATCCGCCCAGCCGTCGAAGCAGAGCTGGAGAGTCTGGAACGCTCAGGAGTACTGTCCAAGGTAGACTGGAGCGAGTGGGCTACACCCATCGTCCCTGTGATGAAAAAGTCGTTGAGCAGCACGCCCGGGGAACCAAGGAAGGTTCGCATCTGTGGGGACTTTAAGGCAAGTGTGAACCCGATCCTTCACACCGTACAATAGCCACTTCCGCGGATTGAAGATATTTTCGCCTCGCTATCTGGAGGGAAACGCTTCACTAAGATTCATCTGGCCCAGGCGTATCTGCAAATGGAGGTAGAAGAAGCATCAAAAAAATACCTCACAATCAACACCCATAAAGGTCTCTACCAATATAATCAGCTGGTATTCGGGGTAGCATCAGCTCCGGCTATTTGGCAGAGGGCAATGGAACGAGTCCTGCAAGGGATCCCAGGGACCCAGTGTTATTTGGACGACATCCTGGTCACGGGCGAAAATGACAGTGATCACCTTGCCAACCTGGAGCAGGTGCTCACTAGATTGCAGGAATATGGGCTCCGAGCTAACCGCCCCAAATGCGAGTCTTTTAGAAAACAAATCTCGTATTGTGGCCACGTTATCGGTAAAGAGGGGTTACATAAGTCCCCAGAGAAGATTGAGGCAGTAGTCAAGGCTCCAGCACCGGAAAATGTGTCACAACTGAGGTCGTTCCTCGGGCTGGTAAACTACCACCATAAGTTCTTGCCATGCCGGGCAGAAATTCACCTTGCTGACTGATCACCAGCCTCTCGTCTCCATTTTTAATCCGAAGAAGGGTGTTCCGGTGATGACTGCGCAACGACTACAAAGATGGTCACTTTTTCTAGGGGCGCACCACTATGAGATTGAATATAAGGGCACGAAACAGCATGGAAATGCTGATGGGCTATCACGCCTGCCACTGCCTACTGCGGAGGAAGCACCAGCAGTGGATCCTGACGAAATATTCTTTTTGACTATAGTTGAATACCTACCGGTAACTAACGCTTGTATCGAAAAGGAAACCCGAAATGACCCGACACTGTCTCGGGTATATGATTTGACGGTGAAGGGATGGCCAGCACATAGCGACTCACTGTTGCCAGCATTCTCGACAAGGAGAAAACAGCTGTCAGTGTGCCGGGGGACCGTGATGTGTGGATCCCGAGTGGTAATTCCACCCAAGTTAAGGGATAGAGTGCTCAATGAGCTTCATGAGGGTCATCTGGTAGGGGTAAAAATGAAAAGCCTAGCCAGGGCTTATGTGTGGTGGCCGGGAATCGATAAACAAATTGAGGACCTGACCAAGAGCTGCTCAGGATGCCAGAAAGTCCAAAATGCACCACCACAGGCCGCTCTACACCCATGGGAGTGGCCCTCATCTCCATGGCAACGGGTGCATATTGATTTTGCTGGTCCATTCATGGACTCAATGTTTTTAATAGCCGTGGATGCGCACTCGAAATGGCCTGAGATCATCAAAATGTCCTCCACCACCACGGAGAAAACTATTGCAGTCCTACGGACCATTTTTGTCAGGAATGGCTTGCCAGAACAGATTTGCTCCGACAACGGACCACAGTTTGTGTCCAAAGAGTTCCGGAGGTTCTTGAAAAAGAATGGGGTAAGGCATTACACATCCGCCCCGTATCATCCAGCCACAAATGGATTGGCTGAGAGGTTCGTACAAACCTTTAAGAAGGCAATAAAGGCTATGTACAATGACAACATTCCGCTGCAGCACAAGCTGGACAATTTCCTGTTCACCTACCGGAATGCGACACATGCAGTCACCAACCAGGCCCCAGCCATGATGTTCTTTAACCGAAGGTTAAGATCTCACCTGGATTTTCTCAGACCAAACGTACGAAGAGATGTTGAGAGTAAGCAATTCCAGCACATCCATGAGAAGCCAACAAGGAGCTTCAATGTAGGGCAACCAGTCTTGGCCCGCGACTACCGAACAGAAAAATGGCAGCCAGGAACGATATGCACACGGCAGGGCCCACTAATGTACACAGTGGACGTTGGGGAGAGCATCGTGAGACGCCATGCTGACCAGATCCTAGAGCCACAGGAACAAGTCAACCCCATGCCTCGCCCATACGTACCTGGTGATGAACCCGACGTACAGGTCGCATCTACCCCAGAAACAGTAGCATCGGAAGCTGATGAACCAACCGACGACAGAGGGCCAGAATCGCCTCCGCACCAAGAGCAAGACACTCGGGAAAGGCACTATCCAGAAAGGATCAGGAAGCCTCCCCAAAGACTGAATTTATAAATAGACTATTTTCAGCTAATGTTGCATGTTAAAAGTGTTAATTGTAATTTGTTTGATATTTAATTGTTAAATGAGTGTTATGGTACTGTTAATCTAAAAGGGGAGGAATTGTAATGTATGTACCTTTAAGGGGGGAACTACTTTGTACAGCTCATGTATACTGTAGTACCGGCAGTGACCACACCTGTATATAACCCTGAGTAGTAATCTGTACAGATCAGTTGCAGTTTGAACCACGTTGAGTAAACACCTGTTGTACCGTTCTCTGCAGTCCGTTTCTTATTATACACGGACGTAACAATGCCCTTACTTAACAAATCTATCAATCTTAGTCATAAAAATTTCAATTGACTCAGCATCCACTTTGGAGAAGAAAGCTCCAGATTTACAATGCGCTTTGAGGGTTAGTTTGGCTAAAGGGTGAAAACAGGCACTAAATGGGTGCTGTACTAATAAGACACGTTTGAAATTCTGAATTTTGCACCTAATTTTGATCCTAATTGCTGATTACCATAATTTGAACTTGCCTGGAGGAGCTAAACCAGACATCTGCGGGTTTAGCACTCAAGTGCTGATTAGATGCAATTTTCATGGAGCAGTATGTGTGAGCTCCTCGCACCCACTTCCACTGAAAGTGTGGAGTGCTCTGGCTGGCACACAGTGACTGAGGGAGAGGGCGCACAGGTTCTTGGATGCGGCACTGGAGGTCCTGGTGGAGATGGTCCAGAGAAGGGAAGTCTGTACCCGCAGAGGGGAAGGGTGCCACCTAGCCCTTCTTTTATTTCTTTACTTGTCTCATTACTATCTCCTTTTGTCTTGCACCATCATCCCTTTTGTCATTTAATCTCTCCTGCCTTCCACCCTATCACAGTCCTTCCTTTTTGTTCTTTTCTCCCCTCCCCCTTTCCCTGCCTCTGCACTTGCTTATAACTTGTTATACCTCTAACTTTTTCCAGTTCTGACAAAAGGTCATTGGCCGGAAATGTTAACTGTGTTTCTCTCGCCACAGATGCTGCCCGACCTACTGAGTATTTTCAGCATTTTTGGTTTCTAATTCAAATTTCCAGCATCTGCAGTATTTTGCTTTTGTAAATGTGAGGTACGAGTTGTGTTTGGTAGAGATTGTTGGTAGGTGACTGATGGGGGTGTGGTGCATTGAGCAGTGTGTGAAGCTAGTGGTGCAGATGGTGGGATATGCCATTTGAAGCTGAATTCACTGACCTTGACCACTCGTGTGAGGTCATTAAACTTCTTCCTGCACTGTGTTCACATCCTCGGGGCAACACTGCTGGCATTCACCACATTGGCTATCTGCTCCCATTGAACTTTTATCTGTTGCATGGAGGGTCTCCTGGCCCCCTGTGGAAAGAGGAACTCTCTCCTTGAATTGACCTCCTGTATCCAGGCCTCCAGAGCTGCATCAGAGAACCTTGGTACATCCTATTTCCGCTGTTGTGCCATCATTAACTGATTTTCTCCACTCTCTTCCTCAGCCACTTCAGTGAGACCTGCAGGTAGAATGCAAATCTCCTTTAAGAGGTGCAGACTTCTCCTTCTTCTTCTTTCGTAGTATGGTAGTAGCAAAGCAAATCAAATGTCAATATCCAGGCCAAAGTTTAAGGTGTAGCAGCGTGGATATCTTGTAGGCTGCCTGCGAACACTTTAACCTTGCCTTTTGCACTCTTGTGCTGGGCTCCACCATCATTGAAGATGGGGATGTTCATGAAGCCACCTCCTCCCATTAGATGTGTATTCTTCACCACCATTCACGACTGGACGTGACAGGACTGTAGAGCTTTGATCTGATCTGTTTATTGTGGGATCACATAGCTCTGTCTGTAGCATCATGCTTCTGCTGTTTAGCATGCATGTAGTCCTGTGTTGTAGCTTCACCAGGTTGGCACATCATTTTTAGGTGCCTCTGGTGCTCCTTCTGCATGCTCTTCTACACTCCTTATTGAACCAGGGTTGGTCCCCTGGCTTGATGGTAATTGTAGAGTGAGTGATATGCCAGGCCATGAGGCTACAGATTGTGTCGGAATACAATTCTGCTGCTGCTGATGGTCCACAGCGCCTCATGGATGCCCAGTTTTGAGCTGCTAGATCTGTGTTGGATCTATCCCATTTAGTAAGGTGGTAATGCCACACAACACGGTGGAGGGTGTCCAATGTGGGAAGACGGGACTTGGTCTCCACAAGGACTGCGTGGTGGTCACTCCTACCAATACTGTCATAGATGCATCTGTGTCAGGTAGATTGATTAGGACGAGGTCAAGTAGGTTTCTCCCACGTTTTGGTACACTCACCACCTGCTGCACGTTTTTTGACGAGGTAACAGAGAGGGTGGATGAGGGCAGTTCAGTTGATGTTGGTATGTTGGTATGTGGACTTTCAAAAGCCGTTTGATAAAGTACCACATATTATGCTTGTTAGCAAAATTGAAGTCCATGGATAAAAGGGGCTGTAGCAGCATGGATACAAAATTGGCTAAGTGATAGAAAACAGAGTGTTGTGGTTTATGGCTGTTTTTCAGGCTGGAGGGAGGTATACAGTGGAGTTCCCCAAGGTTCATTACTAGGTCCACTGCTGTGTTTGATATATGTTAATGACTTGTACTTTGGGGTACAGAGCACAATTTCAGAATTTGCAGATGACACAAAATTTGGAAGTGTTGTAAACCGTCAGGAAGATAGTAATATACTTCAAGAGGACATAGACTGGTAGAATGGGTGGACACATGGCAGATGAAATTCAACGCAGAAAAGTGTGAGTTGATACATTTTGGAAGGAAGAATGAGGAGAGACAATACAAGCTAAATGGTACAATTTTAAAGGAGGTGCAAGAAGAGAAAGACCTGGGGCTGCTCGTGCACAAATCTTTGAAGGTGGCAGCACAGGTTAACAAAGCAGATAACAAATCATTTGGGATCCTGGGCTTTATAAATCGAGGCTATGGGCTTGATTTTGTCAATGGGGAGCTTTTGGAGGCGGGACTCCCACTTTTTGGGTTGTAGTCCCGCCTCCATCGACTTGTGGCCAACCCACGCTATTTTCCCTTGATTGACCTTGTTAAGCCCACCCAGCGGGCTCAGCAGGCCAAATAAGGGACACCTGGTTACTGGTGACGTCAGCGATTGACATTTCATCTGTCAAGAGCTTTTGACAGATGAAAAATCAGCGTTTGACAGCTCTGTGAAGCTGTCAATCACTGACAATCTGTCTTCTAACTTGAGTCCTTCTACTCAGACTCAGTTAGAGAGCTCTCCAGACCAGAAAGCAGAGGCTGCAGCTTTTGACAGTTCAGCGGCCATTCTGCTTTCTGTGCCGGTGAGCTGAGGGACTCCCGAGAACTGAAGGAAGGAAGCCTGCAGGAGAACGTAAAGGTATGTAAAACTTATTAAAACACTTTACACTTACCTCACACACTTACCTCTGCACACATGCACCCATCACTCACCTGCACAACAGACATCTCGACCCCTCCAACCCCTTCAGACCGACGGTCCGCCTCGCTAACTTGGTGTGGTTCGGAGCCGTTGGGAAGCCCACACTTCAGGGCTAAAAATAGGGATTAGGCAAAAAACTGCCTGTTAACAGGCAGTTAATTGGCACTAATCCCCTTCCCGCCTCGGGGAGGCGGCTCCCAGCACAGGTCGGGTACCCGTCTCCTGGGACATTGGCATGGAGGCGGGTTGGGGGCGGGATGGGTTACTGCCCCCCGATTCTGCAATTTTCCCACCACTCTCGCCTCCAAACCCGCCTCCTCGGGGCTTTGAAAATCGAGCCCATAGAGTACAAAAGCCAGGAAGTTATGTTAAATCTATATAAAACACTAATTCAGCCCCAGCTGGAGTATTGTGTTCAATTCTGGGCACCACACTTTAGGAAGGATGTGAAGGCTTTGGAAAGGGTACAGAAGAGATTTACTAGAATGGTTCCAGAGATGAGGGATTACAGTTACGTGAATAGACTGGCAAAGCTGGGATTGTTCTCCTTAGAGCAGAGAAGGCTAACAGGAGAATTGTTTAAAATCATGAAGGATTTGGATAGAGTAAGTAAAGAGAAACTGTTTCCAATGACTAAAGGGTCGTTAACCAGAAGCCACAGATTTAAGGTAATTGGCAAAAGAACCAGAGGTGACATGAGGAAAAACCTTTTTACGCTACAAGTTGATCAGATTTGAAATGCATTGCCTGATACAGTTGTGGATACAGATTTAATAGTAGCCTTCAAAAGGGAATTGGATAAATATTTGAAGGAGAAAAAATTACAGGGGTATGGGGAAAGAGCGGGGGTGTGGGGCTAACTGGATAGCTCTTCAAAAGAGTCGGCACAGACTTGATGGACCGAATGGCCTCCTTGTGTTTTGTTCTATTCTATAATTCTATGTTTCTATTATTATGTCCGTGAATGATTGAGACACGGACAGCAGGAGTTGAACAAAACAAGTCTTTACTGATTGAAGTCAATAGGGAAACTGAAAACGCAGAGGCTCACTAGCGCCTTTTATACAGGGGTGGTCACTGCCGGTACTGCAGTCTGAGACCAGTTATTCTCTTAAAGGTACATACACAACAATTCCTCCCCTTTTAGATAAACAGTACATAACATTCATTTAACAACTAAATGATAACTAATTACAATCACAATTACGGTTGCTAGATACATTGGTTAAGTTTAAGCAATTATAAGTTCAGTCTTTGAGGAGGCTTCCTGATTCTGTCTGGATAATGCCTCTTTGGGGTATCAGGTTCTTCTGGCAAGGTTGAGTCGGGATCAATGTCATTGTTTGGTTCATCTGCTTCCAATATCACCGATTCTGCGGTAGCTGCAATTGGTACGTCGATTTCATTGCCAGGTGTATCAGATCGTGGTGTGGAGTTGACGTTTTCCAGTGACTCTAGAATCTGGTCAACATGGCGTCTTACAATGCTCTCTCCAACGTCCATGGTATACATGAGAGGTCCTTGCCGTGTACAAATCGTTCCTGGCTGCCATTTCTCAGTGCGGTAGTCCCGGGCCAAAACTGGTTGACCTATCTTAAAACTCCTGGTTGGCCTTTCATTCATATTCTGAAACTGCCTGTTCTCCACATCTCTTCGGACGTTTGGCTTAACCAAATCCAAGTGGCATCGTAGTCTTCGATTGAAGAACATCATGGCTGGAGTTTGGTTGGTAACCGCATGTGTCGCATTCCGGTAGGCAAACAAGAAGTTGTCCACCTTGTGTTGCAGGGGTATATCTTCATTACACATTGCCTTGATAGCCTTCTTGAATGTTTGAACAAACCTCTCGGCCAATCCATTAGTGGCTGGATGATATGGGGCAGATGTGTAATGCTTAACACCATTGTTCTTTAAGAACCTCCAGAACTCTTCAGACACAAACTGTGGTCCATTGTCAGAGCAAATCTGTTCAGGCAGCCCATTCTTGGTGAATATGGTTCGTAAAACTGTGATAATTTTTTCCGTGGTGGTTGAGGACATTTTTATTACCTCTGGCCACTTTGAATGTGCATCCACCGCAATTAAAAACATCGAGTCCATGAAGGGACCAGCAAAATCAATGTGCACCCTTTGCCATGGAGATGAGGGCCACTCCCATGGATGCAGAGGAGCTTGTGGTGGGGCGTTTTGGACCTTCTGGCATCCTGCACAGCTCTTGGTCATCTCTTCGATTTCTCTATCGATTCCCGGCCACCACACAAAAGCTCTGGCTAAGTTCTTCATTTTTACCCCACCCAGATGACCCTCATGAAGCTCATTGAGCACTCTATCCGTCAACTTAGGTGGAATTACTACTCTGGATCCACACATCAAGGTTCCTCTGCACACTGACAGCTGTTCTCTTCTCGGCGAGAATGCTGGCAGCAGTGGTTCGCCATGTGCTGGCCATCCCTTTACCTTTAAATCATAGACCCGTGATAGTGTCGGGTCATTCCGTGTTTCCTTCTCTATGTTTGCATTCGTCACAGGGAGACATTCGACTATGGTCGAGTGGAATAACTCCATTGGATCCACTGCAAGGTCGTCTTCTTCCACCGTCGGCAACGGTAGGCGTGACAATCCATCAGCATTCCCATGCTGTTTAGTTCCTTTGTACTCGATCATATTGGTGTGCCCCTAGGAAAAGGGACCACCTCTGCAGCCGTTGTGCTGTCATTATCGGTACGCCCTTCTGAGGGTTGAAAATGGAGACAAGAGGTTGATGATCGGTTAGTAGAGTAAATTTTTGACCCTGCCGGTAGTGATTGAACTTCCTCACCCCCCACACTAGGCTGAGGGCCTCTCTGTCAATCTGGGCATAGTTACGCTCGGCAGAAGTTAACGAGCGTGACGCAAAAGCTATCGGCCTCTCTAAACCATCAAGGAATTTATGTGACAGTACCGCCCCAATGCCATAGGGAGACGCATCACACGCCAGTCTGATCGGCAGTGCTGGGTTGTAGTGAGCCAATACGTCTCTTGAAGTGATTAAGTCTTTACTCTTCTGAAAGGCCCGCTTACAATCATTGCTCCATTTCCAAGCTACGCCCATTCGTAGCAGGGCGTTCAGTGGGTGCAGAATTGTCGACAAATTCGGCAAAAACTTATGGTAGTAATTCACCAATCCGAGGAATGACCTCAGTTGCGACACATTTTCAGGCGCTGGGGCCTTAACAACCGCTTCAATTTTGTCAGGGGACTTGTGTAACCCCTCTTCATCAATCACGTGGCCACAATACGATATCTGTTTCTTAAAAAACTCGCACTTGGGGCAGTTGGCTCGTAGCCCATGTTCCCGCAGTCTAGTGAGCACCTGTTCTAGGTTGGCAAGGTGTTCACTGTCATCTTCACCTGTCACAAGGATGTCGTCCAAGTAACACTGAGTCCCCGGAATCCCTTGCAGGACTTGTTCCATCGCTCTTTGCCATATCGCCGGAGCCGATGCTACTCCGAATACCAATCGATGATACTGGTAAAGACCTTTGTGAGTGTTTATCGTGAGATACTTCCTAGAGGATTCTTCAACCTCCATCTGCAAATATGCTTGTGCTAGGTCAATTTTTGTAAAACGCTTCCCTCCAGACAGTGAGGCGAAGATGTCTTCTATCCTTGGAAGAGGATATTGTACTGTGTGAAGGATTGGGTTCACCGCCACCTTGAAATCCCCACAGATGCGAACCTTCCTTGGCTCCTCAGACTTATTGCTTAACGTTTTCTTCATGACAGAAACGATGGGTGTCACCCACTCGCTCCAGTCGACCTTAGACAACACGCCTGCCTTCTCCAGATTCTCCAGCTCTGCCTCGACGGCTGGGCGAATTACATATGGTACCGGTCTTGCTTTGAAAAACTTGGGAATTGCATTCTCTTCTATTTTTATCGAGGCGGTTACGCCTTTAAGAGTGCCCAGTTCTTCTGGAAATACCTCTTTGGCGTTAGCTAAGATTGTTGACAATCGTCCAGGAGTGACGTCGTCATCTTTTTTACCGTCCACCTTCATTGCATGAATGGAGTGCCAATCTAAGCTTATCTTCCTGATCCATTCACGTCCCAATAATGGTGGTCCACCATTTTGCAGTATGTAGAGATACAATTTCCATATTTTCTTGCCGTTGTATTCGACAGGTACTCTTATTTTTCCTCTGGGGTATACTTTTTGTCCCATATACGTCGTCAAGACGATGGATGTCTCTCTCAAGGGTATGTGTGAGAATAGCCGCTCGTAGTCTCGTCGATTCATGACGGTTAGCGCTGATCCTGTATCCAATTCCATTTTAACTTGGGACCCTGCTATCGTGAGGGTGACCCAAATGGTTCGGTGATCCTCTTTTGCGATTACATTGTGAAGTTTGAGACAGCTTAGTCTCCTGTTCCCGGATTCACTATCGCTCATCTGGTCTTCGGAACTACTGTCCGTCATCTTTTGTACTTTCTTGTACGGTTCCTTAGTAGCCTTTTTGTTGTCGCTGGTCTTCTTCCCAGACCTGCAAACTCGTACAATGTGTCCCATCTTTCCGCATTGCCTGCATATTTTGTCTTTGGACCAGCAGTCCTTCTGGTCATGGTTAGTTCTGCCGCAGCGATAACATTTTGCAAATCCCATGTCATTTCGTGGGTGCCGTATTCCTGTGGCTTTTGTTGAATTTCCGCAGCTCCCCTGGCTGCTGCTTCGTACGATACTGCCACGCTGAAAGCCTTATCTAGTGTCGGCTCTTTCTCTGAGAGTAACTTCTTCTGTGTTCCTTCACTCAGGAGTCCACAGACAAACTTGTCCCATAGGGTATCTGCCAGTCCTGCTCTGAACTGGCAGTGCTTTAATAGCTTGCGTAGTTCCGTAAGGTACTCAGCATTGCTCTCATCTTTATGCTGAGTTCTCCTGTGGAATTTAAATCTTTCTACTATCAACAGCGGTGCAGGGTTTAGGTGTTCCTGTAGGACAGCAACAATTTCATTAAAACTCTTCGCCTTCGGTTTGGCTGGAGTAATCAGGTCCCGCAATAGGCCGTACGTTCTAGCGCCCATTAAGTTTAGCAATACTGATGCCTTTTTCTCATCGGCTATTTCGTTTGCCTCGCAATATACCTCGACTCTTTCCACATACGTGGTCCAGTCCTCTATTGTATTATCAAAGGCAGTGATACAGCCAGTCTTCGGCACCTTGAAAATCTAAAATGACGCCTCCCGCGCTTTGCCTTCTTCCCCGATTTAACAAAATGGCGCCTCCCGCACTTTGCCTTCTTCCCCGCTGTTGCTAGCGCTGCTTTCTGCGGTTCCCGTTGCAACCTGCAGCTCCTCGCGGTTTCTTGCGCGTTTAATATTTCTTTTTAAAATTATTTTCCTGTCGTGGAACAACCCTGTGGGACTCTTGCCTCCCTCTTCTCGGGTCTATACGCAGCCCGGCTTCATAGCACCGGCCGCGCCCTGTGTGCTCCACCCTCTCTCTCTCCTCTTCCCGACAACGCTGCTCGGCCCCGTTGCAAGCCACCCGCTTGAGTTCGTGAACGCCGCAGCCCAGGAAGGATCAGTGTACTACCTGCCACCAGCCCGATTAGCTGAAGCACCGTCGACAGGAATCAGGCCCCGCTTTCGACAGCTTCTCCAGCAATCTTCAACTCCGCTAACACAGGGGCGGATGCCCACGGTCGACGCCCGTTTCTACTGCTTCTTTCTTCCTTCTGGCCTCGACCTCTGCTCACTTCGCTGCAGGAATGGATCCCAGGAGGTGGTGCAGACTGTAGGTAAGTTCATATCTGCTCGTCGCCAGTATTATGTCCGTGAATGATTGAGACACGGACAGCAGGAGTTGAACAAAACAAGTTTTTACTGATTGAAGTCAATAGGGAAACTGAAAACACAGAGGCTCACTAGCGCCTTTTATACAGGGGTGGTCACTGCCGGTACTGCAGTCTGAGACCAGTTATTCTCTTAAAGGTACATACACAACAACTACAAACTGGAGTAGCATGGAAATGGAGCGATGAATGTAAGCGGGCCTTTCGGAAGAGTAAAGACCTAATCACTTCAAGAGAAGTATTGGCTCACTACAACCCATCACTACCGATAAGACTGGCGTGTGATGCGTCTCCCTACGGCATTAGAGCGGTACTGTCACATAAATTCCTTAATGGTTCAGAGAGGCCGATAGCTTTTGCGTCACGCTCGTTAACTTCAGCCGAGTGTAACTACGCCCAGATTGACAGAGAAGCCCTCAGCCTGGTGTGGGGGGTGAAGAAGTTCAATCACTACCTGCACGGTCAAAAATTTACTCTACTAACTGATCATCAACCTCTTGTCTCCATTTTCAACCCTCAGAAGGGCGTCCCGATAATGACAGCACAACGGCTACAGAGGTGGTCCCTTTTCCTAGGGGCACACCAATGTGACATCGAGTACAAAGGAACTAAACAGCATGGGAATGCTGATGGATTGTCGCGCCTACCGTTGCCGGCGGTGGAAGAAGCACCTGCAGTGGATCCTGTGGAGATATTCCACTCGACCATAGTCGAATATCTACCTGTGACGAATGCAAACATAGAAAAGGAAACACGAAATGACCCGACACTCCTGGGTCTATGATTTAACAGTGAAGGGATGGCCAGCACATGGCGAACCACTGTTGCCAGCATTCTTGCCGAGAAGAGAACAGCTGTCAGTGTGCAGAGGAACCTTGATGTGTGGATCCAGAGTAGTAATTCCAACCAAATTGAAGGATAGAGTGCTCAGTGAGCTTCATGGGGGTCATCTGGGAGGGGTAAAAATGAAAAACTTAGCCAGAGCGTTTGTGTGGTGGCCGGGAATCGATAGAGAAATCGAAGAGATGACCAAGAGCTGTACAGGATGCCAGAAGGTCCAAAACGCCCCACCACAAGCCCCTCTACATCCATGGGAGTGGCCCTCATCTCCATGGCAAAGGGTGCACGTTGATTTTGCTGGTCCATTTATGGACTCGATGTTTTTAATTCAAAGTGGCCAGAGGTAATAAAAATGTCCTCAACCACCACAGAAAAAACTATCACAGTCTTACGAACCATATTCGCCAGAAGTGGGCTGCCTGAACAGATTTGCTCCGACAATGGACCACAGTTGGTGTCTGTAGAGTTCCGGAGGTTCTTAAAGAACAATGGTGTTAAGCATTACATATCCGCCCCATATCATCCAGCCACCAATGGATTGGCTGAGAGGTTCGTTCAAACATTCAAGAAGGCTATCAAGGCAATGTGTAATAAAGACATACCCCTACAACACAAGGTGGATAACTTCTTGTTTGCCTACCGGAATGCGACACATGCGGTTACCAACCAAACTCCAGCCATGATGTTCTTCAATCGAAGACTACGATGCCACTTGGATTTGGTTAAGCCAAACATCAGAAGAGATGTGGAGAACAGGCAGTTTCAGAATATGAATGAAAAGCCGACCAGGAGTTTTAAGATAGGTCAACCAGTTTTGGCCCGGGACTACCGCACAGAGAAATGGCAGCCAGGAACGATCTGCACACGGCAAGGACCCCTAATGTATACCGTGGATGTTGGAGAGAGCATTGTAAGACGCCATGCTGACCAGATTCTAGAGTCACTGGAAAACGTCAATTCCACACCACGATCCGATACACCTGGTGATGAAACCGAAGTACCAATTGCATCTACCTCAGAATCGGTGATATTGGAAGCAGACGAACCAAACAACGACGTTGATCCCGAATCAACTTTGCCAGAAGAACCTGATACCCCAAAGAGGCGTTATCCAGACAGAATCAGGAAGCCTCCGCAAAGACTGAACTTATAATTGCTTAACTTCAGCTAATGTATCTAGCAACTGTAATTGTAAATATGTTATTTAATTATTAATCGAATGTTATGTACTGTTTAGCTAAAAGAGGAGGAATTGTAGTGTATGTACTTTACAGAAGGAACTATATTCTGCAGCCCCTGTATACTGCAGTACCAGTAGTGACCACCCCTGTATATAAGCCTGTGTAGTAATTACAGTACCCCCTCTACAGTACTTACACTGCCCCCTCTACAGTAATTACAGTACTCCCCTCTACAGTACTTACACTGCCCCCTCTACAGTACTTACAGTGCCCCCCTCTACAGTACTTACAGTGCCCCCTCTACAGTACTTACAGTGCTCCCTCTACAGTACTTAATGTACCCCCTCTACAGTACTTACAGTGCCCCACTCTACAGTACTTACAGTGCTCCCTCTACAGTACTTAGTGCCCACTCTACAGTACTTACAGTACCCCCTCTACAGTACTTACAGTGCCCCCTCTACAGTACTTACAGTACACCCCTCTACAGTACTTAGTGCTCCCCTCTACAGTACTTACAGTGCCCCCTCTACAGTACTTACAGTGCCCCCTCTACAGTACTTACAGTACCCCCTTTACAGTACTTACAGTGCCCCCCTCTACAGTACTTACAGTGCTCCCTCTACAGTACTTAGTGCCCCCTCTACAGTACTTCCAGTGCCCCTCAACAGTACTTACAGTAGCCCCTCTACAGTACTTACAGTGCCCCCCTCTACAGTACTTACAGTGCTCCCTCTACAGTACTTCCAGTGCCCCTCAACAGTACTTACAGTAGCCCCTCTACAGTACTTACAGTGCCCCCTCTACAGTACTTACAGTGCCCCCTCTACAGTACTTACAGTGCTCCCCTCTACAGTACTTACAGTGCCCCCTCTACAGTACTTACAGTGCCCCCTCTACAGTACTGACAGTGCTCCCTCTACAGTACTGACAGTGCTCCCCTCTACAGTACTTACAGTGCCCCACTCTACAGTACTTACAGTGCCCCCTCTACAGTACTTACAGTGCTCCCCTCTACAGTACTTACAGTGCTCCCTCTACAGTACTTACAGTGCTCCCCTCTACAGTACTTACAGTGCCCCACTCTACAGTACTTACAGTGCCTGTAGTGTATGTACCTTTCAGAGAGAACTACTTTTACAGCTCCTGTATACTGTAGTACCGGCAGTGACCACACCTGTATATAAGCCTTGAGCATGCCTCTGTACCCCCAGTCTTGAGACTACCCTGCTCCAGTAAACACCTGTTGATTGTTAAGTTACAGCATCCGTGTAGTTATTGGAAAACATCTTACTCTCAGAATCACGGATCTAACAGTGGCGACGAGTGTCGATTTGAATCTACCTGCAACTCTGCACTTCCCTTCGAAGATTCGCTCCGGGAGGGCAGTGGAAGAAATTCGAGGCCAGAAGCACGGGCGTTGACCACGAGCAACTGCGCAGTCGTCCGGCAGAGAGTGAACATCGCAGGGGCGGTTGCTGAGAGCCGGGCTTGGTTCCCCAGCCACGACGATCAGCAACAGACTGACAACAGGTGCAGCGCAGACCCTTCCTGGACAGCGGCGGCTGGAGCTGACTGACGGCAAAGAAAAAGCCGAGCAGCGTCGACGGGATAAGAGAGAGGGTGAAACGCACAGGGCGCAGCCGGGGGTTGAAAACCGAGCGGCGTCGAGGAAAAACAAAACACAGAGAGAGCGGGTAAAGCAGCAGCCGGGTTCAGGACCGAGCGGCGGAAACGGGAAAGGCACACAGAATAAAACGCACAGAGCACAGCCAGGGCTCAAGGGCTGAACAGTGTCCGCGGGGAGAAGAAGGGAGAGCGCGGGAGACGCCATTGAGCCGCGGAGAAGAAGGAAGAGTGCGGGAGACGCCAATTTTTAGAAGCCGCAGCGGAGAAGAAGGGCCAGCGCGGGAAGAAAGGAAAGCGAGGGAGACACCATTTTGTGCCAGCGGAGAAGAAGGGAGAGCGCAGGAGACGCCATTTTTGACAGCTAAATCACACCCAGGGATGCCGAAGAGTGGCAGTATCTCTACGTTCGACAATGAAGTCGAAGATTGGGCGACATGTGAATGTATTGAGGTGTACTGCAGGTCGAATGAAGTGCCAGATGCTAGGAAAGCACTGGTTTTGTTAAATTCCATGGGTGCAAAAACTTATGGCTTACTGCAAAACCTAATAACCCCAGAGAAGCCCGTGAATAAGAATTTCGAAAGCATAGTAGAAATCCTACAGGACCACTTAAACCCCACACCGCTGCTGATAGCAGAAAGATTTAAGTTCCATAACAGGAACCAGCATAAAGACGAAAGTAATGCTGAGTACTTAACGGAACTGTGCAAGCTATCGAAACACTGCCAGTTTGGAGTGGGACTAGCATATACGTTAAGGGACAAGTTTGTGTGTGGGCTACAAAGTGAAGGAACCCAGAAACGGCTTCTATCAGAAAAGGATCTTACGCTGGACCAGGCTTTCAGCATGGCAGTATCACACGAAGCAGCCGCAAGGGGCGCTGCAGAGATACAACGGAGACCGCAAGAATATGGCACCAATGAAATGTCTGATGGAACAGGGAAGTGTTATCGTTGCGGCAGAACAACACACGACCAGAAGGATTGTTGGTTCAAGGACCAAGTGTGCAGACAGTGTGGAAAAGCAGGACACATAGCAAGAGTCTGCAGGTCTGGGAAGAAAACCAACAGCAAGAAATCTCCACAGGAGAAGTACAAAAAGGTACATAAGGTGATGGACAGTAGTTCAGATGAACAGAAAAGTGATACAGACTCCGGAAGCAAGGAGCTGGGTTGTCTGAAACTACATAAGGTAACCAAAATGGAGGATCACCAGACTATCTGGGTTACACTCAAGATAGACGGAGTCCAAGTGAAAATGGAATTGGACACAGGATCAGCCCTAACAGTCACAAACCAAAGGGACTACAAGCGGCTATTTTCACATATACCCTTGAAAGCTACAGAGATTGTCTTGAAGACATACATGGGGTAAAAAGTCTGCCCCAAAGGAAAAATAAGGGTGAAAGTGATATACAAAGGCCAGGAAATACCTAAAATGGACCTATATGTATTGCCAGATGGAGGACCACCACTACTAGGACGTGAATGGATCCGGAAGATACAATTAGATTGGCATTCCATACAGGCACTGAAGGTTGAGGCCAAAAAGGATGACGACGTCACACCTGGACGACTGTCAAAAATGCTAACTGACGCAAAAGAAGTGTTCCAGGAGGGACTCGGAACACTAAAAGGCATAACAGCAACGATTAAAATAGAGGAAAATGCAAGCCCAAAGTTTCTTAAGGCCAGACCAGTGCCTTATGCGATCCGACCAGCAGTCGAAGCAGAGCTGGAAGGGTTGGAACGTTCAGGAGTACTGTCCAAAGTAGACTGGAGCGAGTGGGCTACACCCATCGTTCCTGTAATGAAGAGGTCGTTGAGTAATACGCCTGGGGAACCAAAGAAGGTCCGCATCTGTGGGGATTTTAAGGTGACAGTGAACCCAGTCCTTCACACGGTACAATATCCGCTTCCACGAATTGAGGATATTTTCGCCTCGCTATCTGGAGGTAAACGCTTCACCAAAATTGATCTAGCCCAGGCGTACTTGCAAATGGAGGTAGAAGAAGCCTCGAAACAATACCTCACGATCAACACTCATAAAGGTCTCTGTCAATACAATGGGCTGGTGTTCGGGGTAGCATCGGCTCCGGCTATTTGGCAAAGGGAGATGGATCAAGTCCTGCAAGGGATTCCAGGGACCCAGTGTTATTTGGACGACATCCTGGTCACAGGCGAAAATGACAGTGATCACCTCGCCAACTTGGAGAAGGTGCTCACCAGATTAAAGGAATATGGGCTACGAGCTAATCGCCACAAGTGCGAGTTTTTCCAGAAGCAGATCTCATATTGTGGCCACGTTATCGATGAAGAGGGGTTACATAAGTCCCCTGAAAAGATTGAGGCAGTAGTCAAGGCTCCAGCACCGGAAAATGTGTCACAACTGAGGTCGTTCCTCGGGCTGGTAAACTATTACCACAGGTTCTTACCAAATTTGTCTGCGGTATTATACCCGCTGAACACCCTACTGCAAACAGGGGTACCATGAAAGTGGGATGATGAACGTAGACGAGCTTTCCAGAAGTGTAAAGAATTGATCACATCAAAAGAGGTGTTGGCCCATTTCAACTCAGCACTACCAATTCATTTGGCATGTGATGCATCACCCTATGGTATTGGAGCGGTGCTGTCGGACAAATTCCCAGACGGGTTGGAGAGGCCAGTAGCCTTTGCGCCTCAGTCACTAACCTCAGCCGAGCGCAACTACGCCCAGATTGACAGGGAGGCCCTCAGCCTAGAATGGGGAGTAAAAAAATTCAACCACTATCTGCATGGGCAGAAGTTCACCTTGCTGACTGACCACCAACCACTTGTCTCCATCTTTAATCCAAAGAAGGACGTTCCGGTGATGACTGCACAACGGTTACAAAGATGGTCCCTTTTTCTAGGGGCGAACCAATATGAAATAGAATATAAAGGCACGAAACAGCATGGAAACGCTGATGGGCTATCACGCCTGCCACTGCCTACGGTGGAGGAAGCACCAGCAGTGGATCCTATCGAGATATTTTATTCATCAATAATTGAACGACTGCCAGTAACTAACGCGGATATAGAGAAGGAGACCCGCAATGATCCGATGCTGTCTTGGGTATATGATTTGATGGTGAGGGGATGGCCAACACATGGCGACTCACTGTTGCCAGCATTCTCATCCAGAAGAGAACAGCTGTCAGTATGCCAGGGGACAGTGATGTGTGGATCCAGAGTGGTGATTCCACCCAAGTTAAGGGAGAGAGTGCTAAATGAGCTTCATGAAGGTCATCTGGGAGGGGTGAAAATGAAAAGCCTTGCTAGGGCTTATGTGTGGTGGCCGGGGATCGATCAACAAATCGAGGACCTAACCAAGAGCTGCTCAGGATGCCAGAAGGTCCAAAATGCCCCTCTACACCCATGGGAGTGGCCCTCCTCTCCATGGCAATGGGTGCATATTGATTTTGCTGGTCCATTCATGGACTCAATGTTCTTAATAGCAGTGGATGCTCACTCGAAATAGCCTGAGGTGATAAAAATGTCCTCAACCACTACAGAGAAAACGATTGCAGTCCTACGGACCATATTTGCCAGGAACGGCTTGCCAGAGCAGATTTGCTCTGATAATGGACCACAGTTTGTGTCCGAAGAGTTTGGAAATTTATGAGAAGGAATGGGGTAAGGCATTACACATCCGCCGCGTATCATCCAGCCACAAATGGATTGGTTGAGAGGTTCGTACAAACTTTTTAAAAGGCGACAAAGGCCATGTGCGACGATGAAATTCCCCTACAGCATAAGGTGGACAATTTCCTATTAGCCTACAGAAATGCGACACATGCAGTTACCAACCAGACCCCGGCCATGATGTTCTTTAACCGAAGGTTGAGATCTCGTCTGGATTTGCTCAGACCAAATGTGCGAAGAAATGTTGAGGATAAACAATTCCAGCACATCAATGAGAAGCCGACAAGGAGCTTCAATGTAGGACAACCAGTCTTGGCCCGTGACTACCGAACAGAGAAATGGCAACCCGGAACGATATGCACAAGGCAGGGGCCATTAATGTACACAGTGGATGTCGGGGAGAACATTGTGAGATGCCACGTCGATCAGATCTTAGCATCACAGCAACGATTCAACCCCATGTCTCGCGTACCTGGGGATGAACCCAACATACCGGTAGCATCTACCTCAGAACCAGTAGCAGTGGAAACCGATGAACTAACCGACGAAAAGGGGCCAGAATCGCCTCCGCACCAAGAACAAGAACCTCAGGAAAGGTGCTATCCCGAAAGGATCAGGAAGCCGCCCCAAAGATTGAATCTATAAATGGACTATTGTTGTTTAATGTGCATGTTAAAGTGTTAATTGTTATTTGAATATTATGGGTACTGCTAATCTAAAAGGGGAGGAATTGTAGTGTATGTACCTTTAAGAGAGAACTACTTTTACAGCTCCTGTATACTGTAGTACCGGCAGTGACCACACCTGTATATAAGCCTTGAGCATGCCTCTGTACCCCCAGTCTTGAGACAACCCTAGTCCAGTAAACACCTGTTGATTGTTAAGTTACAGCATCCGTGTAGTTATTGGAAAACATCATACTCTCAGAATCACGGATCTAACAGTGCCCCCTCTACAGTACTTACAGTACCCCCTCTACAGTACTTACAGTACCCCCTCTACAGTACTTAGTGCTCCCCTCTACAGTACTTACAGTGCCCCCCTCTGCAGTACTTACAGTGCCCCCTTCTACAGTACTTACAGTGCTCCCCTCTACAGTACTTACAATACTCCCCTCTACAGTACTTACAGTACCCCTTCTACAGTACTTACAGTGCCACCCTCTACAGTACTTACAGTGCCCCCTCTACAGTACTTACAGTGCCCCTCTACAGTACTTACAGTACCCCCTCTACAGTACTTACAGTACTCCCCTCTACAGTAATTACAGTGCCCCTTTCAATAGTACTTACAGTGCCCCCTCTACAGTACTTACAGTACCCCTCTACAGTACTTACAGTACTCCCCTCTACAGTACTTACAGTGCCCCCCTCTACAGTACTTACAATAACCCCCTCTACAGTACTTACAGTACCCCCTCTTCAGTACTTACAGTAACCCCCTCTACAGTACTTACAGTTCCCCCTCTACAGTACTTACAGTGCTCCCTCTGCAGTACTTACAGTGCCCCCTCTACAGTACTTACAGTAACCCCCTCTACAATACTTACAGTACCCCCTCTATAATACTTACATTGCCATCTAACTTCAGAGCTAAGAAAGTTGGATAAGAGTATTTTCTAAATGGTGAGAAGTTAGTAACCGTGGAGGGGCAGCGAGATATAGGGGTCTATATACAGAAATCATTAAAAATGAGAGGACAGGTACAAAAAGTAATTAAAAAGGCTAAAGGAATGTTTGCCCTTATATCAGGGGGTTGTAGGAATCATCGAATTCCTAACCAATAACTGAGGTCGACTCAGGAGATCAAACAAACTGGTCTTTAATGTAAGACTAAACGAGTTCGAACAGTTTGTTGAGATCGATACAGGAGAACCACGAAAAAGGCCTTAACAAGGTGGAGATTCCACAAGGACTACCTGGGCAGTCACGTGGTCTGCGACGTGACGTCATCGCGTTTGCCCGAGTTTTCCCGTGCTCTTAAAGGGGCCACGCCCCGTACATACAAACACTATATACAAAACACAGTAATGTCTAACACATTGGTACCGGCTTAGGCTGGTGTTAGAACATCGTTAAAGGGAATTATATACAGTTGCCCAGAGTCATTCAGTGGCTCCGCCACATGCGCCCCCCCAGAATTCGCTTTAACGGACAAAGTCAAGCGGTGAGGGGGTCTGATGAGCCTGTCGGAATGACTCCTGTACTCCTGAGGCGGAGGCTGGCGGTCTGGCGGGCGGTTGCACTTGGTCTGCTGTAACGGCGATGGGTGGCCGACCTCGTCTCGGCGGTTGTGCTGTCTCGACGGGGCGGTCGAGGTCCAGATGTGCTGGCTTTAAGCGATCGACCGAAATGTGGTCCGGTTTACCACCGACATCTACCGTGAAGGTTTTGTCCCCTGCCTCCAACACACGGAAGGGACCAGTATATGGGGCCTTGAGTGGATCCCGATGAGCATCGTGGCGAATAAAGACGTACTCAGCCTTGTGAAGCTCCGGGGGAATGTGCGAACTCTGCAGTCCATGATGCGAAGTGGGCACCGGTGCGAAGCATCTGGCCGCCTCCTGGTGACTAGTAAGCTGGTCAGATGCAGACTATGGCTTCGTTGATGCTGGCAGGAAATCCCCCGGGACTCGCAGCGGCTGACCGTACACCAGCTCCGCTGATGACGAGTGAAGGTCTTCCTTGGGGGCCGTGCGAAGGCCCAACAGGGCCCACGGTAGCTTGTCTGCCCATCCAGCATCCTGGAGGCTGGCCCTCAGGGCGGCTTTCATTGACCGGTAGAAGCGTTCGCAGAGGCCATTCGCCTGTGGGTGGTAGACCGAGGTGCGGTGCAATTTGACACCGAGTCCTTGGGCCACTGCATTCCAGAGTTCGGAGGAAAACTGCGGTCCTCTGTCGGAAGAAATATCTGCGGGCACTCCGAAACAGGCGACCCAGGTGGAAATGAACGCCCTGGCCACGTCCGCCGAAGTAGTGGATGATAGGGGAACCGCCTCCGGCCATCTGGTGGTGCGGTCAACCATGGTCAGGATGTGTGAAAAACCATGGGAGGGTGGGAGTGGTCCTACCAGGTCCACATTGACATGGTCATAATGTCACTCCGGAACTGTGAAGGTGGCCAACGGAGCTTTGATGTGGCACTGTACTTTGGCCTTTTGGCAGACCACGCAGGTGTTGGCCCAGTCACGGACATCCTTGTGCATGCCATGCCATACAAATTTTGCTGACATCAGTTTCTGAGAGGCCTTCATTCCTGGGTGTGACAACCCGTGTATGGCGTCGAACACTTTACGGCGCCAGACGACCGGCACGACCGGAGGAGGGTCCCGTACGGAGACGTCACACAACAGCGTGGTACCTGCCGCATGGAACTTGACGTCAGCCAACCGGAGGTCAGTGACGGCCGTTCTGCAGGCTTGGACTTCTGGGTCTGAGGCTTGGTCCGCTGCCATGAGGGCATAATCGATGCCCAAATGAACCGTATTGACGGTCACGCGGGAGAGGCAGTCTGCCACCAGGTTGTCCTTACCGGCCACGTGCTGTATATCCGTGGTGAATTCGGCTATGTAGGTCAGTTGACGTTGCTGTTGGGATGACCATGGTTCGGCGGTCTTGGCCATGGCAAAAGTTACTGGCTTATGGTCTACAGAGGCAGTGAAAGGACGTCCTTCCAGGAGGAAGCGAAAATGGCGGATGGCCAGAAAAAGGGCGAGCAACTCCCGGTCGAACGTGCTATATGCTCTCTCGTTCTGCCGTAGTTGACGGCTGAAGAATGCCAAATGCTGCCACGTCCCGTTCACCCACTGCTCTTGCATGGCGCCGATTGCGTAGTCTGACGCGTCGGTGGTGAGGGCGATGGTGGCTCCTGGCAGCAGGTGCGCCAGCATGGTTGCGTTGGCTAAGGCGCTTTTGGTGTCAGCGAATGCTCGGGCCATGTCATCCGTCCAGTCTACCGGGTTCTTGCCAGTCTTGCCCTTGAAGGCCTCGTACAGGGGCTGCATGAGTAGCGCTGCCTTAGGCACGAAACGGTGGTAAAAGTTTACCATGCCTAGGAATTCCTGCAGGGCCTTAATGTTTTGCGGGCGTGGAAAGGATATCACCGCCTCTACCTTTGCTTGTAAAGGAACCGCTCCCTCTGCGGTGATGCAATGCCCCAGGAAATCAATTTGTTGCAGGCCAAACTGACACTTGGCCAGGTTGATAATCAGGCCGTGTTGGCTGAGGCGTCGAAAAAGGATGCGTAGGTGACAGATATGTTCCTCTTTAGTACGACTGGCAATGAGGATATCGTCCAGGTAGACGAAGAGGAACTTGAGGTCCCGCAGCACGGAGTCCATCAGGCGTTGGAAAGCCTGGGCGGCGTTCTTTAACCCAAACGGATTTCGCAAAATCTCGAAGAGGCCGAATGGGGTGATGACCGCGGTCTTCTGGACGTCCTGTGTGTGCACTGGGACCTGGTGGTAGCCCCGTACGAGGTTGACTTTCGAGAAGACGGTGCTCCCTGCCAAATGGGCAGAGAAATCCTGGATGTGGGGGATCGGGTACCGATCAGGAGTGGTGGCGTCGTTTAGGCGTCGATAGTCGCCGCATGGTCGCCATCCGCCGCCAGGCTTTGGGATGATATGGAGGGGTGAAGACCAGGGACTATTCGACCGGCGAATAATCCCTAACCGTTCCATGGTCGCGAACTCCATCTTTGCGACCGCCAGCTTGCCAGGTTCCAGGCGCCGGGCTCGCGCGTAGACCGGGGGGCCGTTGGTGGTGATGTGGTGCTCAACACCATGTTTCCTGACTGTGGAGGAGAACGTGGGTCTTGTCAGGTCAGGAAATTCGGCGAGCAGACGAGCGAACTCGTCAGGAGTCGGGAAAGCACAGGTGACGTTGCGCGACACAGTGTTACTGCGGTAACAAGGGATAGAATTGAAAGTTGCCGCGTTGATCAACCGCCGGTTCTTCACGTCGACCAGGAGGCTGTTGGCGCACAGGAAATCCGCGCCGAGAATGGGTTGAGAAACCTTGGCCGTAACAAACTCCCAGTGAAAACGTTGGCCCCCTGAAGCACAACTCCACTCGCCGTCTGCCGAAGGTCCGAATTGCTCTGCCATTGGCCGCTTCAAGGGCGAGGCCGTGATTCCCTGCCTGCACATCGAGGGCAGACGCGGGCAAAATGCTGCACTGTGCTCCGGTGTCGCACAGAGAACGACAACTGGAGAGCGTATCGGTGATGAAAAGCAACTTGCCCGTGTTGCCGATTGCCATGGTGGCCACGGAGTGCCCATTAGACCCGTTCCTCAGTAGTCGTGGATGTTTTTTGTTTTGGGGAAAGCTACAGGGAGGGCGGCAACGTCTCGCATTCGCGCCGAACTGCGCATGGTAGAAACATAGCCCAGCAGGCTGATGAGCTGGGGCGGCGTCTGTGGGGAATGGGTGCCTCGTGGCGGTACAGTACTGCTGCGTTACCGCAAAAATTTTGTCCGCCTCTGCCGCGAGTGCCGCGCAGTCTTCCACCTCGGATCTGGCCAGGGCAGCTTGCACCTGCTCAGGCAGCTGGCTGAGGAATAGTTCACGGAAAAGGAAGCATTCCGGTTCTGAGCCCAGGAGTGTGAGCATTTGGCTCATCAACTCCGAAGGCTTGGAGTCCCCGAGCCCGGGCATAGCGAGCAATCGACGGGCGCGCTCCGATTTAGTGAGCCCAAAAACTTGCAGCAACCGCGCCTTGAGGGTTTCATACTTGCGCTCCGTTGGAGGGTTCTCGAGGAGGCTGATGATCTGCGAGGCGGTAGAGCCGTCGAGTGCAGAGACCACATGGAGATATTTGGTCTGATCCGCAACGATGTCCCTCAGGGTGAACTGGGCCTCGACCTGAATGAACCACGAGGTCGCTTGCTGCTCCCAGAACTGCGGTAGCTTCAGCGAAACGACGTTAGCCTCCATGTTGCGAAAAACGTTCACAAAAAATGGGGTCACCAATGTAGGAATCGTCGAATTCCTAACGAATAACTGAGGTCGACTCAGGAGACCAAACAAACAGGTCTTTAATGTCAGACTAAACGAGTTCGAACCGTTTGTTGAGATCGATACAGGAGAACCACGAAAACAGGTCTTAACAAGATGGAGATTCCATGAGGACTGCCTGGGCAGTCACATGGTCTGCGACGTGACGTCATCGCGTTTGCCCACATTTTCCCGCACTCTTAAAGGGGCCACGCCCCGTACATACAAACACTATATACAAAACACAGTAATGTCTAACACAATGGCACCGGCTTAGGCTGGTGTTAGAACATCGTTAAAGGGAATTATATACAGTTGCCCAGAGTCATTCAGTGGCTCCGCCACAGGGTTGGAATTAGAATAGACAGGGCTTGATGGCCGGTGCGGACACGACGGGCCGAAGGGCCGCTTTCAGTGCTGTATAACTATGGGCTGGATTTTGCCAGGCCCGAGGAGGCGGGAATGGAGACATGTAGGGTGTTAAAATTGTAAAAAGTGGTGGGCGAGCCAGACCCCGCCTCCACCCCGCCTCCAAGCAATTTTCCCAAATGCGTGGTTTCTGATCCAGTCTCCGTCCTGCCTCCAAGAGGTGGGACAGGCCCTGAAGGACCACTAAATTGCCTCTATAATCCCATTTTGAGAGGCCTTTCTGATTTTAACACATTTCCCATGTGATTCACGTCTCCTCTGAAACACGACGGTGAAACCTGGCGGGAGCACAATTTGATTGCTGACTATCAACTGCAGCTCCACCATTAAATAGGAGATTTGATCAGTTATCATTTGCAGTTGGCAGGACTTTGTTGTCTCAGGTCTGGGGGAACTTTTAGCAGGCATAACCATAGCTGTGGAAGTTTGGAGCCTGACACCCATCTCCAGTGTGACCTCCTGGGAAACCCCTCTCACCACCTTGACTGAGCGCTTCCTCAGCTGAGGCATCTACCAGAAGCATGGGAACCATTTATTTCCTTTCCTCCTGGACATTAGATGAGGATGAAGACCAGCTGCAGCAGCAGCAGAACCATGAACAGCAGTACCAACAGCAGTGGCAACAACAGGAGCGCCAAGCTGCTGCTCACCCACCTGAAGCTGCACAGGCCAGAAGGTGCCAGCCCATGGGAGGCCGTCGGTGCAGGAGATACCCACCAAACAGGGTCTACAGACAGAGCATCAGCTACCTCAACATGAGGGAGCAGCAGTGCCAAAGGCAGCTCCGACTTTCGCGAGAGGTAGTGGGTGACATCTGTGCAATGGTGCAGCAAGACCTGGAGCCCAGAGGAGCAGGTGGACAACCCTTACCAGTGGCCCTCAAAGTCACCACCGCACTCAACTTTTTTGCTTCAGGCTCATTCCAGGGATCAGCAGCAGACATCAGCGGCATCTCCCAGGTGGCTGCACACACTTCTATCACGCAGGTAACCGATGCCCTCTTTGCCATCGCGCACAATCACATCTATTTCTCCAAGGATCAAGCAAGTGTCACAGCGCATGCGGTTGGATTAGCTAATCTAGCAGGCTTTCCAAGGGTGCAGGGCATCGTTGACTGCACACATGTGGCCCTTAAGGCACCCCACCGTATTCCAGGTATTTTTGTCAACCGCAAGGGCTTCCACTCCCTCAAAGTACAGCTGGTGTGAGACCACAAGAAGGAAATTTTGATTGTTTGTGCCAGGTACCCTGGCAGTTGCCATGACTCCTTCATACTGCGCCAGTCTAGTGTGCCTCCGCTCTTCAGTCTGCCAGACCAACTTAACGGATGACTACTTGGAGACAAGGGCTATCCCCTGAAGACATGGCTAATGACGCCGTTTTGGAGCCCATCCAATGAAGCTGAGGAGAGCTACAACTCCAGCCACATTTCCACCAGATCCATAATCAAGCAAACCATCGGCATACTGAAGATGCGCTTCAGATGCCTGCAGTACTCAGCAGCCAGGGCCTCCAGAATCATCGTGGCTTGCTGTGCACTTCACAACATGGCACAGCGTCATGGCTTGCAGATTCCTGAGGACCAAGTGGCTCCTCACATATCCTCCTCAGATGAGGAGGAGGAGGAGGAGAGTGAAAACGAAAATCTTGCAGAGGCCCATCAACCAGCGAGAACATTGCTGCCCGGGATGCAAGGAACGCACTCATCTTGGCCAGATTTGCTTAGCCTAGCCAATCATGCACTTTGGCCTCGCAGCTTCTTACCAGAGCATCGACAATGGCCAAGAACCAACGGATTCCTAGCACTCTGACCACCATACTGACAATTGCTAGTAATCCTAAGCCCTCAATGTGGAAGTCCCATTAGCGAAATGACACACATCACAACTGCAACAGTTGCCATCAGAATTTTTATTTACAATAACCAATTGATGGTATTTTAAAAATAAACACAACGGGGTCAATTTTAACTCGGGTGCAGGGAATTGTCGGATTCCCCGAATTTGGTGTTTCCCACACGAATCTGAATGGGTCTGTGAGATTGATACAATTTTAACTCAATTGGCCAATTGATTTCCAACGTGTGGGAAGCCTTGGCAATTGAGTATTTCCAGTCAGAAAGTCGCAGAATATGACATAAGAACATAATAACATAGAAATAGGAGCAGGAGTAGGCCAATCGGCCCCTCGAGCCTGCTCCGCCATTCAATAAGATCATGGCTGATCTGATCCTAACCGCCAATCTACTATCACAGAACCATCTCCTGAATCTAACAGAATTAGACACACGAAATAGGAGCAGGATCAGGCTACACGGCCCCTGGGCCCGCTCCGCTACCCACAGGGCCATGTCTGATCTGAACCTAGACTCATGTCCAAATTCCTGCCCGCTCCCCGTAACCCTTAATCCCTTTACTTCTAGGAAACTGTCATCATTGCTGCTGCTTTTAAGGTCCACAGCAAGCCTTGCTTCTTCTGCAGGCTTCCAAACTTCACCATTGAGATGGCACAGGAGCCTGCAGGTGCAACGGCCAGCGGGAGGGCAAGAGCTGCCCCCAAATTTGATGAGGCTTCACTCCAGGCATTGCTGGATGGGGCTAGGGCCCGCAGGGAGGTCCTGTTCCCTTCTTCAGGGAGGAAGAGGCCTCCCTTTCAGACCAAGGCTGTGTGGCTACAGGTGGCTGAGGAAGTCAACTCCTTGGGGCTCACACGGCGCACCTGGATGCAGTGCAGGAAAAGATGCCATGACTTCATCGCACTGGAAAAGTAGGTACTGTATGAAGTTTCCATCACCCTCAATCTGATTCCCATTGCATTTCCTCACCAGCACTAAGCTTTAGCAATCTCTTCCTCCACATCCCACTAGACATTCACATCCATGCATCCTTACCCATTCCCTCTCTCTCTATGCTCACAATCACATAACTATTCCACCATGCAGCCCTCACACTCCCTCTCACTCTGATGCTTTGAACACAACTGACAACACACAGGGAGGGCCCTTGGTCTTGCAACCTCACTCCATCTTTGTCTCCTTCTAAGTATCTATGCTATGTAATCTCTGCACTCACTCCTTCATTCTCACTCAACCTCCACTTGTCTCCCTCATTGCAGGAAAAGAGAGCTCACAACAGGAGAGAGCGAGCCAGGACAGGAGGAGGGCCGCCCTCATTAGCCCAGCTCACCCCCTGAGAGGAAGGCCTCCTGGAGATTGTCGGGGCTGACATAGATGCGGAAGTTGGGGAAGGAGAGACAGGTGCATCCCCGCAAGCTGGTGACAGAATAGTTTTCCATCTCTCTCATTGGCATTGCAAGAGTCGCTGATAATGATTCTGAAGCTACATCATATGGACTTATGATCATCTGCAAAATGCAATGTGCATGTAACCTTGGCATCACATCTCTAACTTTTTCTTTGACTCCCCCACAGGACCATCGAGAGCCCCCGCCCCCAGTGTGCAGGAGGAAGAGTCTGAGATGCCAGACTCCTCAGAGGAATCTGCAACCTCTGAGGACGCAGCGTCAGCCGAAATAAGCACACCCAGCACCAGCGCAGACACTCACACTTCGGGGGGACCTTCAGGACATAGAGTAGAGTTGTCACCTGGTGTATCACAGCTCACAATTGAGCATCAGCAGATTGTGGAGACAGGGACAGCAGTGGAGAGTCCTCGTTGGAGGGCGCAGGACTCTGCCAGCTCGACTTAGCTGCATGTCGAACCTTTGCCTCTGGGTCCATCCGTAAGATCAGAGGTGATGGAACTCCAGGCACAGATGCAGGAGTCTCTGGCAGGTTTTGTCTCCAGGGTCGCTGCGAGTGTGGAGCATATGGAAGAGTCCATAGCGAACATGAGCAGAGCCCTTGTGGAGTCAGTGGCGCATGAACGCATCAACACGGAAAGGATGGCTACCTACGTGGAAACGATTGCTGCCTCCATGGTAAGGCTGGCTATGGTAGAGGAGAGGAGGGCTACGGCCATGGAGGAGGTTAGTCAGCAGGGTATGGAAAACATGGTGAGTGTTCAGATTAGAATGACATCTCTTGAGGAGTGATGGGCATCTATTTAACAGAGAAACCAGACGTTCATGGAAGTCCTTCTGAGTAGGACTGCTATTGCAGATACGGGTCCCCATGGCCCCCCTGATGTGCAGCAAGGTGCTCTCAAGCCACTTGCAGGCACTGAAGGGAACCTGACCCATGAGAGGGAGATTGGTGGCAGACTTCAAGGAAGTGGGGGCTCCTCTCCAAGCGCTCACACTTCCATGCCACTGCAGAGCCCTCGGTCAGAGCCCCGCCGGAGTCCACACCCAACTGAGATAGACATCTCACAGCCGTAGGAGCAGCAGACTGCTGGTGAGCCCTCACAGGCTCGCCACCCCAGAGGACGCCCGCCAAAGGTGTTGAGACAGGAGCAGCAGGAAAGTGAGCAAGGGGCCTCCACATCTGCTGAAGCCACAGGGGAACCACTATGTAGGAGCACGCATAAGAGGAAAATAAAGCACAAATAGTCACAAGGGTAGTCACTTGGGTGAAATGTTGTGTATTCTGCAAAAATGCCATCAGTTGTTTGTTTTGCATAAAAATTCTGATGGCAACTTCTGCAAATGGGGCTGGAGGTTCTCTAATGCCAAGAAGGGAAGGAAAAAAAGGCCTCCCATGCTTCTGGTAGGTGCCTCAGTTGAGGAAGCGCTGAGTGAGGCTGGCGAGAGGGGATTCGCAGGAGGTCACACTGGAGAAGTGTGTGAGGCTCCAACCTTCCACAGGTGTGGTTAAGCCTGGTAAAATTTGCCCCAGGCCTGAAACAACAAAGTCCTGCCACCTGCAAATGATGGCTGATCAAATCTCTTCTTTAATGGTTGACCTGCAGCTGTTAGTCAGCAAGTTATTTCTCTTTAAATCTTTCTTGATAAGATTACTTAAGCAATTTAAGTAAAGGGGAAAAGTTAAATATTTGGGATTCTGTTGGTTTAAGAAGAGTAAAACAAGGTTACACTGCAGTAGGAGTAAATTGGCACAGCAGGCAGTGGAAACCAGTTTTCTAACCAATCAGCAGGGGTGACTCATTTGGCTGTAAACAAACAAACAGTATAAAAAGACCAGTCCTAGTGCGAGCAAGAACTGAGTGCAAGTCATCAAAGAGTGCTCTGAGTTTGGGTAAGTGTGAGTTAGGGTAAGTGGGGTGTTAGGTGCTCTTTTCAAACTTTAACTCTGTGGGTTGTAGTTAATAAGGCCTTTCTGGTGCAGAGTGACTGTTGGTAAACCTTTTAACTGGTGTAACTAGAGGGATTGATTTAAGAACATAAGAACATAAGAACATAAGAAATAGGAGCAGGAGTAGGCCAATCGGCCCCTTGAGCCTGCTCCGCCATTCAATAAGATCATGGCTGATCTGATCCTAACCGCCAATCTACTACAGGTAGACTACCCTTTATCCGAACTTCCGAAAACCGAAACCCTCTAAAAACCGAAGGTTTTTTCGGTCAGCGTAAGTCGTGCGCACGACATGACCAGAGTGGCGCACGACTTACAGGCCTAGCCGGATAAGGGATAGTGTAGCATTTTTCCGCACTTCTGAAAACCGAAATCGCTCAGCGTAAGTGTACCATCCTTTATCCGCACATCCGAAACCAGAAAACCTCTGAAAGCCAAAAGTGGCGCAAAGCATGACTTCTGAAAACCGAAATCGCTCAGCGTAAGTCGTGCGCATGACCCCGACCCCCGCCGACCCCCCCGCCGAACCCGACCCCCGCCGACCCCGACCCCCACCAACCCCCGACCCCCGACCCCCCCGCCGAACCCCACCCCCGCCGACCCCCACCCCCGACCCCGCCCCATTTCGGATAAGAGATAGTGTACCAGCCTTTATCCGCACATCCGAAACCAGAAAACCTCTGAAAGCCGAATGTGGCGCAAAGCATGACCCGACGCTGCCGGTGCTTGACCCACGCAGGTGTTATGCTGCTCTGTGTGATATTTGCTGCTGTGTGTGATATTTGCTGCTCTGTGTGATATTTGCTGCTCTCTTACATATTTGCTGCTCTCTTAGATATTTGCTGCTCTCTTAGATATTTGCTGCTCTCTTAGATATTTGCTGGCTTTTAACAATTTGTGAAAATGCTAAAAAGAGCTGCAGATAAACTGTACTACAGTATTTATCCCTGTAACTACAGTATTTATAGTCGTTATTTATCCCACTCAGGTATTCATAAGGTCCGCCAACCCCCACCCTTTCGGATAAGGGATAGTGTATCCTTTATCCGCACCCCCGAAAACCGAATTAATCTGAAAACCGAAGTGTTTTCGCTCAGCGTAAGTCGTGCGCACGACCCCGACCCCCGCTGAGCCACTGCCGACCCCCAACCTTGCCGACCCCCACCCCCGACCCCCCCCGACCACGACCCCCCCGCCAACCCCCACCCCCGACCCCCCCGCCGACCCCCCCCGCCGACCACGACCCCCCCCCTTCGGATAAGGGACAGTGTATCCTTTATCCGCACTCCCGAAAACCGAATTAATCTGAAAACCGAAGTGTTTTCGCTCAGCGTAAGTCATCCACACGACCCCGACCCCCGCCGAGCCACCGCCGACACCCACCCTTGCCGACCCCCATCCCCGACCCCCACCCCCGACCCCCCCGCCGACCCCGACACCCCGCCGACCCCCACCCTTTCGGATAAGGGACAGTGTATCCTTTATCCGCACTCCCGCAAACCGAATTACTCTGAAAACCGAAGTGTTTTCGCTCACCTTCTGAAATCCGAAATTTTCCGAAAACCGAAACACGGCTGGTCCTGAGGTTTTCGGATAAAGGATAGTCTACCTGTATCACAGAACCATCTCCTGAATCTAACAGAATTAGACACACGAAATAGGAGCAGGATCAGGCTACACGGCCCCTGGGCCCACTCCGCTACCCACAGGGCCATGACCGATCCGAATCTAGACTCATGTCCAAATTCCTGCCCGCTCCCCATAACCCTTAATTCCCTTTACTTCTAGGAAACTGTCTAATACTGTTTTAAATTTATGTGATGGTGTAGCTTCTACAGCTTTTTGGGGCAGCATATTCCATGGACCTACCACCCTCTGAGTGAAGTAGTTCCTCCTCATCTCAGTTTTGAAAGAGCAGCCCCTTATTCTAAGACTATGCCCCCTAGTTCTAGTTTCACCCATCATCGGGAACATCCTCCCCGCATCCACCCGATCCAACCCCTTCACAACCTTATATGTTTCAATAAGATCGCCTCTCATTCTTCTGAACTCCAATGAGTAGAGTCCCAATCTACTCAACCTCTCCTCATATGTCCATCCCCTCATCCCCGGGATTAACCGAGTGAACCTTCTTTGTACTGACTCGAGAGCAAGTATGTCTTTTCTTAAGTATGGACACCAAAACTGTATGCAGTATTCCAGGTGCGGTCTCACCAATACCTTGTACAACTGAAGCAATACCTCCCTATTTTTAAATTCTATCCCCCTAGCAATGAAAGCCAACATTCCATTGGCCTTCTTAATCACTTGCTGCACCTGCATACTAACCTTTTGAGTTTCATGCACCAGGACCCCCAGATCCCTTTGTAAATTAATTGAATTTAAATCCAATTAATTAAAGGGGATACTAGCATCTAAAATCGGACAGAGGGTGTCCATAACTAACAATAAAAATTTAATTAATTACATAGAATGGAGCAGGTGATGTGTTACTGTTGTGAGATGTGGGAGCTGGTGAACCCCATTGAGGCTCACGGTGATTACGTCTGTGACAAGTGTCTGCTGCTACAGGAACTCCAGCTCCGTGTTGATGAGCTGGAGTCTGAGCTTCAGACACTGTGACACATCAGGGAGGGGGAGAAGTACCTGGACTCTGTGTATCAGGAGGTGGTCACACCTATGAAGTTAATTAATTCAGATGAAGCCCATGGTCAGGGACAGGACGGTGTGACTACGAGTGAGGCAGGTACGGGGATCCAGGAGGTAGAGCTGGAGGAGCCGCAGCCCTTGCTCTTGTCCAACAGGTTCGAGGTTCTTACTCCCTGTGGGGACAGGAGCAGGGACTGCAGGGAGGATGAGCAACCTGGCCACAGCACCGTGGAACGGGGGGCCATTCAAGAGGGGGGAGTAAATAGAAATGTTGTAGTAGTAGGGGATAGTATTATTAGGGGGATAGATAGAGTTCTCTGCAGCCGAGAGCGAGAGTCCCGAAGGCTGTGTTGCCTACCCGGTGCCAGGGTTAAGGACATCTCCTCTGGGCTGGAAAGAAACTTGCAGTGGGAGGGGGTGGATCCAGTTGTCGTGGTCCATGTTTGTACAAACGACATAGATAGGACTAGGAAGCCGGTTCTGTTAAAGGAGTATGAGCAGCTAGGGGTCAAATTAAAAAACAGAACCTCAAGGGTAATAATCTCTGGATTATTACCTGAGCCATGAGCGAATTTGGCTAGGACAAATAAAATTAAAGAGTTAAATGCGTGGCTCAAAGACTGGTGTGGGAGAAATGGGTTTTGCTTCCAGGGACACTGGCACCAGTACTGGGGCAGGAGGGAGCTGTTCCGTTGGGATGGGCTTCACTTGGCCAGTGCTGGGACTAGAGTCCTGGCGGATCATATAACTAGGGCTGTAGAGAGGGCTTTAAACTAACTAGTGGGGGGGAGGTTCCTAGAGAGCAAATAATAAAAATGACAACAGAGAAGGTCATAGACTTAGGTAGCAGTGGGGAAATTAAAAACCAGAGCGTGTCAGGAAGGGGCAGAAGGTATGGAGTAAAAGGTAAAGTAATAAAAAGGGCAAAAGCAGGAACTAAGTGTCACAAAACATATTTGAAAGTTCTCTATCTGAATGCACGTAGCATTCGTAACAAAATAGACGAGTTAATGGCACAAATAACTACATATGGGTATGATCTTGTGGCCATTACAGAAACATGGCTGCAGGGTGACAATGCCTGGGAATTAAACATACCAG
Source organism: Somniosus microcephalus (assembly GCF_052327205.1). Taxonomy (NCBI): domain Eukaryota; kingdom Metazoa; phylum Chordata; class Chondrichthyes; order Squaliformes; family Somniosidae; genus Somniosus; species Somniosus microcephalus. The sequence goes on from NC_140997.1 coordinate 35,627,530, forward strand.
GTTATTTAACGATCAGGAAGGACAGGCAGGAAGGAAGGGGAGGTGGGGTGGCTATGTTAATAAAGGAAGGAATCACTGTAATACAGAGAAATGATATTGGGTCAAAAGATCAGGATAATGAAACAGTTTGCGTGGAGGTAAGGAATAATAAGGGGAAAAAAACACTAGTGGGCGTAGTCTATAGGCCTCCGAACAGTTGCAACTCTGTTGGATGGAGTATCAATCAGGAAATAGTTGAGGCTTGTAATAAGGGAACATCTATAATTATGGGGGATTTTAACTATCATATTAATTGGACAAATCAAATTGGGCAGGGCTGCCTTGAGGATGAGTTCATTGAGTGTATTAGGGATGGGTTTCTTGAGCAGTATGTAACTGAACCGACCAGGGGGCAAGCAACCTTAGATCTGGTCCTGTGTAACGAGACAGGATTAATTAAAAATGTCCTAGTAAAGGATCCCCTTGGAATGAGTGACCATAACATGGTTGAATTCCATATTCAATTAGAGGGTGAGGAGGTTGTATCTCAAACAAGCGTGCTAAGCTTGAATAAAGGAGACTATGAAGGTATGAGAGTGGAATTGAGTAGAGTGAATTGGGAAAATAGATTAAAGGGTAAGACGATACATGATCAGTGGTGTACATTTAAGGCGTTATTTTACAACTTCCAAAAAATATATATTCCACTGAGAAGAAAAGGGTGTAAAAGAAAAGACAGCCATCCGTGGCTAAGTAAATAAATTAAGGATAGTATTCGACTAAAAACAAGGGCATATAAGGTAGCCAAATCTAGTGGGAGGATAGAGGATTGGGAAAACTTTAAAAGACAGCAAAAAATAACAAAAAGATTGATTAAGAAAGGGAAGATAGATTATGAAAGTAAATTAGCAAAAAATATAAAAACAGATAGTAAGAGTTTTTATAGTTATATAAAAAGAAAAAGGGTGGCTAAAGTAAATGTTGGTCCCTTAGAGGATGAGACCGGGAAATTAATGGTGGGAAATATGGAGATGGCAAAAACACTGAATGAATATTTTGTATCAGTCTTTACAGTAGAGGACACTAAGAATATCCCAACACTGGACAAACAGGGGGCTATAGGGGGGGAGGAGCTAAACACGATCAAAATCACTAAGGAAGTGGTACTCGGTAAAATAATGGGACTCAAGGCGGATAAATCACCTGGACCTGATGGCTTACATCCTAGGGTCTTGAGGGAAGTGGCGGTAGGGATTGTGGATGCATTGGTAATAATTTTCCAAAACTCCCTGGACTCAGCAAAGGTCCCGGCAGACTGGAAAACTGCTAATGTAACACCCTTATTTAAAAAGGGCAGTAGACAGAAGGCTGGAAACTATAGACCGGTTAGCCTAACATCTGTGGTAGGTAAAATTTTGGAGTCCATTATTAAGGAGACAGTAACAGGACATTTGGATAATCATAATTTAATAGGACAAAGTCAGCATGGTTTTACGAAGGGGAAGTCATGTTTGACAAATTTGCTGGAGTTCTTTGAGGAAGTAACATATAGGGTGGATAAAGGGGAACCAGTGGATGTAGTGTATTTAGACTTCCAAAAGGCATTTGACAAGGTGCCACACAAAAGATTATTGCTTAAGATAAACAATCATGGGATTGGGGGTAATATTCTGGCATGGATAGAGGATTGGCTATCTAACAGAAGGCAGAGGGTTGGGATAAATGGTTCATTCTCAGACTGGCAATCAGTAACTAGTGGTGTTCCGCAGGGGTCAGTGCTGGGTCCCCAACTCTTTACAATCTATATTAACGATTTGGAGGAGGGGACCGAGTGTAACATATCAAAGTTTGCAGATTACACTAAGATGGGAGGGAAAGTAATGAGTGAGGAGGACATAAAAAACCTGCAAGGGGACATAGACAGGCTAAGTAAGTGGGCAGAGATTTGGCAGATGGAATACAATACTGGAAAGTGTGAGGTTATGCACTTTGGCAGGAAAAATCGTAGAGCAAGTTATTATCTTAATGGCAAGAAACTGGGACTCTCGCTCTCGGCTGCAAAGAACTCTATCTATCCCCCTAACGATACTATCCCCTACCACTACAACATTTCTTTTAACTCCCCCCAGTTGAATGGCCCCCCGCTCCACGGTGCTGTGGCCAGGTTGCTCATCCTCCCCGCAGTCCCTGTTCCCATCCTCACAGGGAGTAAGAGCCTCAAACCTGTTGGACAAGAGCAAGGGCTGCGGCTCCTCCAACACTACCTCCTGGATCCCCGTACCTGCCTCACTTCTAGTCACACCATCCTGACCCTGGCCACGGACTACATCTGAATTAATTAATCTAATTGGTGTGACTACCTCCTGATACACAGAGTCCAGGTAACTCTCCCCCTCCCTGATGTGTCTCAGTGTTTGAAGCTCGGACTCCAGCTCTTCAACACGGAGCTGGAATTCCTCGAGCAGCCAACACTTACTGCAAATGTGATCACTGTGAGCATCAATGGTGTCCACCAGCTCCCACATATTGCAGCAGCAACACATCACCTGATCTCCCATTCTATGTAATTACTTAAATTTATTGATATTATTTTTAAATACCCTCTGCCCCGATTCTAGATGATGAATATCGCACCTTAGAAACTATAAACCACAGAGTTTAAGCTTAAAAAGAGAGAAATACTTACCAACCAATCACTTACCCACTTTCTGGTGACGTCACACTTGGATTACTTTTTACCTCTCTCCTTCCCTCTGACTTCAGAGACTGGAGATTGGTACGCCTTACCTGGGTCTCTGAAGCCTTTTTAAGCTTCCCGCTCGCGCCTCCCGCCGACACCCGCGGTCTGAGGCATTACCTGGGTCTCTGAAGCCTTTTTAAGCATCCCGCTCGTGCCTCCCGCCGACACCCGCAGTCTGAGGCCTTACCTGGGTCTCTGAAGCCTTTTTAAGCTTCCCGCTCGCGCCTCCTGCCGACACCCGCGGTCTGAGGCCTTACCTGGGTCTCTGAAGCCTTTTTAAGCTTCCCGCTCGTGCCTCCCGCCAACACCCGCAGTCTGAGGCCTTACCTGGGTCTCTGAAGCCTTTTTAAGCTTCCCGCTCGCGCCTCCGTCTCTAAAGCCTTTTTAAGCTTCCCGCTCGCGCCTCCCGCCGACACCCGCGGTCTGAGGCCTTACCTGGGTCTCTGAAGCCTTTTTAAGCTTCCCGCTCGCGCCTCCCGCCGACACCCGCGGTCTGAGGCCTTACCTGGGTCTCTGAAGCCTTTTTAAGCTTCCCGCTCGCGCCTCCTGCCGACACCCGTGGTCTGAGGCCTTACCTGGGCCTCTGAAGCCTTTTTAAGCTTCCCGCTCACGCCTCCCGCCGACACCCGCGGTCTGAGGCCGTACCTGGGTCTCTGAAGCCTTTTTAAGCTTCCCGCTCACGCCTCCCACCGACACCCGCGGTCTGAGGCCTTACCTGGGTCTCTGAAGCCTTTTTAAGCTTCCCGCTCGCACCTCCCGCCGACACCCGCGGTCTGAACAAGTGAGCATCAGCAGATTGTGGAGACAGGGACAGTAGTGGACAGTTCTAGTCGGAGGACGCAGGACTCTGCCAGCTCGACTCAGCAGCATGTCGACCCTCTGCCTCTGTGTCTATCCATGAGATCAGCCGTGATGGAACTCCAGACACAGATGCAGGAGTCTCTGGCAGGTTTTGTCTCTAGGGTCGCTGCGAGTGTGGAGCGAATGGAGGAGTCCATAGCGAACATGAGCAGAGCCTTTGTGGAGTCATTGGCGCATGACCGCATCAACACGGAAAGGATGGCTACCTCTGTGTTAAGGCTGGCTACCGTGCAGGAGAGGATGGCTATGGTAGAGGAGAGGAGGGCTACTGCCATGGAGGAGCTTAGTCGCCAGGGTATGGAAAACATGGTCATTGTTCAGAATAGAATGACATCCCTTGAGGAGCGATTGGCATCTATTGAACAGAGAAACCAGACTTTCATGGAAGTCCTTCTGAGTAGGACTGCCATTGCAGATACGGGTCCCCATGGCCCCCCTGATGTGCAGCAAGGTGCTCTCCAGCCACTTGCAGGCGCTGAGGGGGACCTGACCCATGAGAGGGAGGTTGGTGGCAGACCTCAAGGAAGTGGGGGCTCCTCTCCAAGCGCTCACACTTCCATGCCACTGCAGAGCCCTCGGTCACAGCCCCACCGGCATCCACACCCAAGTGAGATAGGCGTCTCAACCCTTGCACAGCCGCAGGAGAAGCAGACTGTTGGCGAGCCCTCACAGGCTTGCAACCCCAGAGGACGCCTGCCGAAGTTGTCGAGACAGGAGCAGCAGGAAAGTGAGCAAGGGGCCCCCACATCTGCTGAAGCCACAGGGGAACCACTATGTAGGAGCACGCATAAGAGGAAAATTCTGCACAAGTAGTCACAAGGGTAGTCACTTGGGTGAAATGTTGTTTTTATTGTAAAAATGCCATCAGTTGGTTTTTGTACATAAAAATCCTGATGGCAACTGTTGCAGTTGTGGCGTGTGTCATTTCACGAATGGGACTTTCACATTGAGGGCTTAGGATTACTTGCAATTGTCAGTATGCTGTTCAAATAGCTAGGATTCCGCAGGGTCTTGGCCATTGTCGATGCTCAGGTAAGAAGCTGCGAAGCAAAAGTATTTGATTGACTAGGCTAAGCAAATCTGGCCAGGATGAGTGCGTTCCTTGCATCCCGGGCAGCAATGTTCTCGCGTAATGCTGCCGCTGGTTGATGTGCCTCTGCAGGATCTTCGTTTTCGCCCTCCTCCTCCTCCTCCTCTGAGGAGGAGGAGGATATTTGAGGAGCCACTTGGTCCTCAGGAATCTGCAAGCCACGACGCTGTGCCATGTTGTGAAGTACACAGCAAACCACGACGATTCTGGAGACCCTGGCTGCTGAGTACTGTAGGGCTCCACCTGATCTATCCAGGCATCTGAAGCGCATCTTCAGCAAACCTGTTAAGTCTGTGTGTTCCAGTTATGGTTAATATGATTCACTGCACACAAACCACAAGAATAACTTTAACAGGTCTTTACTAGTCGAAGGTCAGGGCGGAACTACCCAGCAAATTACTACACAGCACTTATATACCGGTGTGGTCACCACCGGTATTACCGTATACAGCAGCCAGAGAAAGTAGTACATCTCTTAAGGTGGAACAGGTTTAAGTTCTCTTAAGGTGGAACAAGTTACATACACCACAATCCTCCCTTTTTAGCTTAACAGTTATATCCCCATTTAACATAACATAATAACATATATACATATACAACTTCATGCAGAAACAGTTCAAAGGTTCAGTCTCTCAGGAGGCCTCCTGATTCGAGTTAGATAACGCCTTTCAGGGGTCTCTGATTCTTGTTGCTGAGGTGACTCCTCTTCTTCAGGTAGTGGCAGGCGCGACAGCCCATCAGCATCACCATGCTGCTTTGTACCTTTGAATTCTATCTGATATTGATGTGCCCCTAGGAAAAGGGACCATCTCTGGAGTCTCTGTGCTGTCATCACCAACACACCCTTCTTAGGGTTAAAAATGGATACCAACGGCTGATGGTCTGTCAGAAGCGTAAACTTTTGGCCCTGCAGGTAATGATTAAACTTCTTTACTCCCCACACAAGGCTGAGAGCCTCCCTATCTATCTGAGCATAGTTGCGCTCAGCGGAGGTCAATGATCTGGATGCGAACGCGACTGGCCTCTCCGTGCCATTTGGCAACTTGTGTGAGAGTACTGCCCCAATACCATATGGAGAAGCATCACAAGCCAAACGAATAGGCAGTGTTGGGTTGAAGTGAGCCAACACTTCCTCTGAGGTTATCAATTTCTTGCTTTTGCGAAAGGCCTTCTTACAGTCCTCACTCCACTCCCATGGTACTCCCTTCTGCAAAAGAGCGTTCAGCGGGTGCAGTACCGTGGATAAATTTGGCAGAAACTTATGGTAATAGTTAATCAATCCTAGGAACGACCTCAACTGAGATACATTAACCGGAGCGGGAGCCTTCACAACCGCTTCGATCTTGTCAGGAGACTTATGAAGTCCCTCCTGGTCAATGACATGGCCACAGTACAAGATCCGCTTCTGAAAGAACTCACATTTCTGCCGATTAACTCGAAGTCCATATTCTTTCAATCTGATGAGCACCAGTTCCAAATTTGCGAGGTGTTCCTCATCACCATCTCCTGTAATCAGAATATCGTCCAGGTAACATTGTGTGCCTGGAATTCCCTGTAATACCTGCTCCATGGCCCTCTGCCAAATTGCTGGAGCCGATGCCACTCCAAAAACCAGTCTATTATACCGGTACAAGCCTCTATGCGTGTTGATCGTGAGGTACTGGCGTGACTCTTCCTCAACTTCCATCTGTAAGTACGCCTGTGCCAGGTCTATCTTGGTGAAGTGTTTCCCGCCCGACAATGAAGCGAAGATATCCTCAATCCGCGGAAGCGGATACTGCACCGTGTGAAGCATCGGATTAACAGTGATCTTGAAATCTCCACAGATGCGAACCTTCCCTGGTTCTCCCGGCTTGTTGCTCGAAGGACGTTTTATCACGGGAACAATGGGCGTAGCCCACTCACTCCAGTCTACCTTAGACAGTACTCCTGAACGTTCTAGCGCTTCCAGCTCCGCTTCCACAGCAGGTCGTATCGCATAGGGTACCGGTCTGGCTTTGAAAAATTTTGGTTGTGCATGTTCTTCAATCTTGATGTTTGCCGTAATTCCTCTCAGTGTTCCCAGTCCCTGCTGGAACACCTCTTTAGCATCGTCCAATATTCTGGACAATCGTTTAGGTTTGACATCTGTTTCCCTGGCATCTACCGTTAGTGCTTTTAAGGAATGCCAGTCCATATTCATTTTTCTAATCCACTCTCGTCCCAGTAGTGGTGGACCTCCTTCAGGTAGCACATATAAGTCCATTCCTCGGCTTTCTTTGCCCTTGTGGACCACCTTTACCTCTATCTTTCCGATGGGGTATACTCTTTGCCCCATGTATGTTTTCAATACAATCTCCGTGTCCCGTAGGGGAATATGTTGGAATAACCTTTTGTAATCTTTCTTATTCATGACCGTCAATGCCGATCCAGTGTCCAATTCCATCTTCACTTGGACTCCTTCTATCTGAAGTGTGACCCAGATAGTTTGTAGGTCAGCTTCATTACTCACATTGTGAATTCTTAGACTACCCAGTTCCTTGCTGTTGGAGTCTGAATCCGAATTCTGTTCATCCGAACTCTTCTCAGCCACCTTATGTACCTTTCTGCACTTTTCCTGCGGTGACTTTTTGTTGCTGGTCTTCTTTCCTGACCTGCATACTTTAGCTATGTGACCAAGCTTGCCACATTTTCTGCATTCCTGATTTTTAAACCAGCATTGGTTCTGATCGTGTGTTGTCTTTCCACAACGATAACATTTCACTGTACCCAAAGCCATTTGGTCTGCGCTGAGTACCGATGACTTCAGCTGCATTTCCGCAGTGCCTCTCGCTGCGGCTTCGTGTGATGCTGCAATAGTGACAGCCTTATCCAGTGTAAGATCATTCTCTTCAAGCAGCCGCTTTTGTGTTCCTTCTTTCGACAATCCACACACGAATTTGTCTCTCAGCGCCTCTGTTAGTCTTTCCCCAAACTGACAGTACTTCGCTAGCTTACGCAGTTCAATTAAATACTCCGCGTTGCTTTCCTCTTTCAGTTGCGTTCTAGCATAAAATTTAAATCGTTCCGCTAACATCAGCGGTGTGGGGTTCAAATGATTCTTTAGGACAGCAACAATATTCGCGAAAGTCTGATCCGCCGGTTTAGCTGGTGATAGAAGATGCTTCAATAGCCCGTATGTCTTCGCACCCATTGAGTTTAGTAAGGTTAGTGCTTTATCCTCATCTGATATCTTATTTGCTTTACAATAAACTTCTATGCGTTCTACATACGTGGCCCAATCTTCAACATCGGCATCGAAATCGTTGATGTTACCACGCTTAGGCATCCTTGCAATCTTCTTGAGAAACAAAAAAAATGTTCTTTTATTTTAAAATGGCGGTTTCCCGCGCTTGCCTTCTTCCCCCGCCTACTAAAATGGTGGCTTCCCGCGCTTGTCTTCTTCCCCCGCCTACGAAAATGGCGGCTTCCCGCGTTTGCCTTTCTCCCCCGCTGGCTGTAATGGCGATTGCCATATTGCTGCCGTTCGCGCCTCCCCAGCGGTTCTCAATTCATGCCTCCCAGCCCCTCTTGCAGTCCGGTCCTTTCCACCGGCTGCGGCTGAGTTCTCCGCGTTTTTTTTTTTATTTTCTCCTGCGCCTTACGCTATCCCGGTCGCTGCGCCTCGCGGCCTCGGTAGCTGCCCGGCCTTTTTCACCGGTCGCGGTCGAGCTCTCTCTCGACGCTGTTGCGTCTCCCAGCCCGCTTGCAGCCCGGTCTTTTACACCGGCTGCGTTTGCATTCACCGCGGCTCCCGTGCCTTACGCTGCCCCAGTCTCAGCGCCTCTGGCCCCGACTTCTGTCCGGCTCTTTTCCCCGGCCGTGGTCGAGTTCTCCGCCCTTATATCCTCCGTTTTCCCTCCCCTACTCCACAGCCAACGTGGCCGACTTGCTGCTCGTCGCTGATCGGCTTACCCACCACCGTGGTAGAAGGGATGATCATTGCCTGTCGCTGATGGAAGGCTTCGTGTCAGGATTCTTCCTTTGCTCTTCAGACCCGAGTCTTTTCTCAGCAGGATGATGAGGGCGGATGCCTCTTCTCGACGCCCGTTAAACTGCCTTGGATGTATCTCTGCCGCAGGGTAAGATCGTACTCGTCGCCACTGTTAAGTCTGTGTGTTCCAGTTATGGTTAATATGAATCACTGCACACAGACCACAAGAATAACTTTAACAGGTCTTTACTAGTCGAAGGTCAGGGCGGAACTACCCAGCAAATTACTACACAGCACTTATATACCGGTGTGGTCACCACCGGTATTACCGTATACAGCAGCCAGAGAAAGTAGTACATCTCTTAAGGTGGAACAGGTTTAAGTTCTCTTAAGGTGGAACAAGTTACATACACCACAAAACCGATGGTTTGCTCAATTATGGATCTGGTGGAAATGTGGCTGGTGTTGTAGCGCTCCTCAGCTTCGTTGGCTGGCCTCCTCAACGGCGTCGTTAGCCACGTCCTCAGGGGATAGCCTTGTCTCCAAGTAGCCATCCATTAAGTTGGTCTGGTGGACTGAATAGCAGAGGCACACTAGACTGGTGCAGTATGAAGGAGTCATGGCAACTGCCAGGGTACATGGCACAAACATGCAAAATTTCCTTCCTGTGTTCACACACCAGCTGAACGTTGAGGGAGTGGAAGCCCTTGCGGTTGACAAAAATACCTGGATTGCAATGGGATGCCCTAAGGGCCACATGTGTGCAGTCAACAACGCCCTGCACCCTTGGAAAGCATGTCAGATGAGCTAATCCAACCGCTCGCGCTGTGACACTTGCTCGATCCTTGGTGAAATGGTTGTGATTGTGCACGAGGGCAAAGAGGGCATCGGTTACCTGCGTGATGCAAGTGTGTGCGGCCGCCTGGGAGATGCCGCTGATGTCTGCTGCTGATCCCTGGAATGAGCCTGAAGCAAAAAAGTTGAGTGCGGTGGTGACTTTGATGGCCACTGGTAATGGTTGTCCAGCTGGTCCTCTCGGCAGCAGGTCTTGCTGTAGCATTGCGCAGATGTCAGTCACTACCTGTCGCGAAAGTCGGAGCCGCCTACGACACTACTGCTCAGACATGTTGAGGTAGCTGACCCTGCGTCTGTAGACCTTGTTTGGGGGGTATCTCCTCCGCCGACAGGCTTCCAGGCGCTGGCCCCTTCTGGCCTGTGCAGCTTCAGGTGGGTGAGCAGCAGCCTGGCGCTCCTGCTGGTGCTGCTGTTGCTGGTGCTGCTGTTGTTCCTGGTTCTGCTGGTGCCGCAGCTGGTGCTCGAACTCCTCTAATGCCCAGATGGGAAGGAAATAAATGGCTCCCATGCTTCTGGTATATGCCTCCGTTGAGGAAGTGCTGAGTGAAGGTGGCGAGAGGGGTTTCCCAGGAGGTCACAATGGAGATGGGTGTGAGGCACCAACCTTCCACAGGTGTGGTTAAGCCATGTAAAAGTTGCCCCAGACCTGAGACCACAAAGTCCTGCCACCTGCAAATCATGGCTGATCAAATCTCAACTTTAATGGTTGACCTGCAGTTGAAAGTCACCAATGCAATAGTGCTCCTGCCAGGTTTCACATTCGTGATTTCCACCAGGCGTGTTTTACGTGGGAAAAGGGTTAAAGTTGCAAGGGCCTGTTAAAATAGGATTAAAGAGGCCATTTAGTGGTAATTAAGGGCCTTAAAGACCAGTCCCGCCTGTTGGATGCAGGACGGAGTCGGGACCATCAGACACGCCTGAGTTAAAATTGCTCGGAGTCGGGAACCAGGCGGGAGGGGGGACCCGCCCACCATTTTTTGCGATTTTAACACCCTGCCCGCCTCACGGCCCAGTGAAAATCGAGGCCTATGACTCTAAAATTGAGATTTTTAGAATTTTGAAAAGAATTGATAGGGTAGATAGAGGGAAACCTTTTGCGCTGCTGGGGGAGTCTAGGACCAGGGCCATGACCTTACAATCAGAGCAAGGCTATTCAGGAGAGAAGTTAGGAAACACTTCTTCACGCAAAGAGTGGTAAAAGTGTGGAGCTCTCTCCCACAAACAGTAGTAGATGTTAGCTCAATTAATAATTTTAAATCTGAGATTGAGAGATTTTTGCTAGCCAAGAGTATTATGGGATATGGAGCCAAGGCGGGTAAATGGAGTTAGAATACAGATCAGCCATGATTTCATTGAATGGCTGAACAGGCTTGATGGACTGAATGGCATACTCCTGTTCCTAAGCTCCTATATTCCTATACCTGTCAGTGTGTGTTAAGGGGGCAGTAATTCCTCCCCAAACGCGTGAGTACGGAAGGGGTACTCACGCGTCTGGCCGGAGGAAATGCCGGTTTTCAGCATGCACAGCGCATACGCTGAAAACCGGCATTTCCTCTCCTCTAACCCAAGAGGTGAAGAGGCTAGCGCGTGCGCTGTAGGGGGCAGTGCGTGCGTCTTGGATTTCCTCTGTTTTGGGGGATTTGCGCATGTCTAAAGGCCTCCGGTCTTTACGCTTGTAAAAAGCACACGTAAGTATTTATTTTTACAGGTAAGTGGTGTTTAAGTGCAATTTAGAATTTTTTTTTCCACAGGTTTATTATTTTAAAGAATCTACAATAAGGTAAGTTTAGTTTTAGACCCTTTTTATTAAAAATTTATTTTTTTCAAAAAAAAAATTATTGTTTAAATTATTTTTTAAATTTATTTATACTTAATTTAATGATTGGGATGTTTTTTAAAATTTTATTTAAAGTTTAAGTAGTGTTTTGGGGTGCAGTACTTCTCATGAGTTTGGCAGTTCTTACTCTCAAACTTATGAATGAAGTTTCCCCTCCCCTGATTGGCTGAACAGTGCTCACCTGATCCCAGCCGGCACATCGCACTAACTACGCCGCTGGGTCAGGTTAGCACAGCGCGCCGACATCAGAACCTGGCCACTGAAAGGAAATCCACTGCGGGCCAGGTTTCAGATGTCGGCGCGCAGGGTGACTGCACATCGGGGGCTTGCACGCGCGGCAAGCCCCCGACACCAAGTTCTGGGCCATTGTTTTTGAAAGCATTTGGAATTCAACACACTGTAATTCCATTATTTACCACACAGTGGCGCACCCTACTGCACAATGGTGATAACTTTAACCCCCTAGAACGGGTGTGTTGGGTGCGGGTGAGAACTAAAAATATTTAGGGCTCGATTTTGCCAGGCCCAGGGAGGCGGGTTTGGAGGCGTGTGAGGTGTTAAAATCGCAAAAAATGGCGGGCGGACCTGATCCCGCCTCCATCCCGCCTCTGAGCAATTTTCCCACATTCGTGGTTTCAGACCCCGCTTCCATCCCGCTTCCAAGAGGCAGGATAGGCACTTAAAGCCCTTAGCAACCACTTAATTGCCTCTATAATCCCATTTTGAGAGGCCTTTCTGAATTTAACACATTTCCCCCCTGCTGAACGTCTCCTCTGGAACACGCCAGTTAATCCTGGTGGCCTCACAAGTGGATTGCTTACTAACAGCTGCAGCTCCACCATTAAAAAGGAGTTTTCACCAATGATTATTTGCAGGTGGCAGAACTTTGTTGTCTCAGGTCTGGAGAAACTTTTAGCAGGCCGACTCATTGTTGTGGAAGTTTGGAGCCTGACACCCATCTCCAGTGTGAACTCCTGGGAAACCCCTCTCCCCACCTTGACTGAGCACTTCCTCAACCCATCCTTTCCATGGAGGTTGCCATCCTTTCCGTGGTGATGCGTTCATGCGCCAATGCCTCCACAAAGGCTCTGCTCATGTTCGCGATGGACTCCTCCATTCGCTCCACATTCGCAGCGACCCTGGAAACAAAACCTGCCAGAGTCTTCTGCAACTCTTCCTGGAGTTCCAGCACCGCTTGCCTGGATGGACCCGGAGGCACAGGGTCGACATGCAGCTGAGTCCTGTGCCCTCTGACGAGGACTCTCCACTGCTGTCCCTGTCTCCACCATCTGCTGATGCTCACTTGTGATCTGTGATACACCAGGTGACAACACTACTCTATCTCGCGAAGGTCCCACCGAGGTGTGAGTGTCTGCGCTGGTGCTGGGTGCGCAGTATTCTGCTGACACTGTGCCCTCAGAGGTTGCAGCTTCCTCTGAGGAGTCTTCAGGCTCAGGCTGTTCCTTCTGGACAGTGGGGACGGGGGCTCTCGATGGTCCTGTGTGGGAGTAAAGGAAAGAGTTAGAGATGTGAGATAAAGGTTGCATGCACATTGAATTGTGCAGATGATCATAAGTCAATCTGTTAGAGCATCAGAATCATTATCAGTCACTCATGCAATGTCAATGAGAGCGATGCAAAACTATTCTGTCACCAGCTTGCTGTGATGCGCCCATCTGTCCGTCCCCCACTTGCGCATCCTCCTCCACTCCCACGATCTCCAGGGCCGCCTCCTCTGCATTGGTGAACTGGGCTATTGAGGGTGGCCCTCCTCCTGTCCTCACTCTTTCCCTCTTATTGTGGGCTCTCTTTTCCTGCAATGAGGGACACAAGTTGAGTTTGAGTGAGAATGAAGGAGTGAGTGTAGAGAATCCATAGCATAGATGCTTAGAAGGAGTCAAAGATGGAGTGAGGTGCCAAGACCAAGCACCCCCCCCCACCCCCGTGTGTTGTAAGTTGTTGTCATTGCATCACAGTGATAGGGAGTGTGAGGACTGCATAGTCGAATAGTTAAGTGAATGTGAACATAGAGAGAGAGGGAATGGGTAAGGGTGCAGGGATGTAAGGGTGAAGTGGGATGTGGAGGAGGAGGTTGACAAAGCAGAGTGCTGGTGATGAGAGGCGATGGGGATCAGATTTAGGGTGTTGGGGATGTAATACTCACATTTCCTGTGCGGAGAAGGTCATGAAACCTCTTTCTGCATATAAGCCAGGTTCTGTGGCACATAGAAATAGCATTGACCTCCTGTGCCACTTGCAGCCACACAGCTTTAGTCTGTTCTGGAGGCTTTTTCCTCCCTGAGGAAGGAAAGCACTTTGTAGGAGTCACTGGAAATCAACAGACTGCGAGGCTTTCGTAGCAGCAAAGAGAAACGCGTGTTAGCTTTACTGGCCCAGAACTTGGTGTCGGGGGCTTGCCGCGCGTGCAAGCCCCCGATGTGCACTTACCCGGCGCGCCGACATCTGAAACCTGGCCCGCAGTGGATTTCCTTTCAGTGGCCAGGTTCTGATGTCGGCGCGCTGTGCTAACCTGACCCAGCGGCGTAGTTAGTGCGATGTGCCGGCTGGGATCAGGTGAGCACTGTTCAACCAATCAGGGGAGGGGAAACTTCATTCATAAGTTTGAGAGTAAGAACTGTCAAACTCATGAGAAGTACTGCACCCCAAAACACTACTTAAACTTTAAATAAAATTTTAAAAAACATCCCAATCCTTAAATTAAGTATAAATAAGTTTAAAAAAATAATTTAAACAATAATTTTTTTTTTTTTGAAAAAATAAATTTTTAATAAAAAGGGTCTAAAACTAAACTTACCTTATTGTAGATTCTTTAAAATAATAAACCTGTGGAAAAAAAATTCTAAATTGCACTTAAACACCACTTACCTGTAAAAATAAATACTTACGTGTGCTTTTTACAAGCGTAAAGACCGGAGGCCTTTACGCATGCGCAAATCCCCCAAAACAGAGGAAATCCAAGACGCACGCACTGCCCCCTACAGCGCACGTGCTAGCCTCTTCACCTCTTGGGTTAGAGGAGAGGAAATGCCGGTTTTCAGCGTATGCGCTGTGCATGCTGAAAACCGGCATTTCCTCCGGCCAGACGCGTGAGTACCCCTTCCGTACTCACGCGTTTGGGGAGGAATTACTGCCCCATTAACTCTCCGCATGGACTGAGGGACTCGGCCTCGTCGCAGGGCTATGACGTCATCACACAATCGACGATTCCTAAAGGGACCCTGCCCCGATAACCCAACCAAGTTCCGTACATAACGTGGAGCGATAACAACATTGGCTGTACATGGTGAATTGTGTTACTGTCCCTATGTGGTGTCTGCCACATACGTCCCCCCAGAATTCACTAGAACTGGCAATGTCAGTCGTTGAGGGGCCCGGATCACACAGCCGAAACGGCTCCTTAAGTCCGGGGCGGGGACCGGGGGGGCCGCCGGAGGGTCCCCGGGCGCTCGGTAGTGGACTGAGGGTGCAGAAGCCGGAGGTCGGCCCTGCCGCGGGGGCTGAGCCAACCCAACGGGTCGGTCCAAATCCAGCTGGGCCGGCTAAAGACGGTCCATGGAAATGTAGTCTGGCTTACTGCCGACATCCACCACAAAGGCCTTGTCCCCGGCTTCCAGGACGCGGAATGGTCCATCGTAGGGTGGGTGAAGAGGTCCCTGGTGGGTGTCGTGGCAGACGAAAACATACTCCGCCGCACGAAGGTCGGGCGGAACGTGGGACTAAGGGAGACCGTGCTGCGACGTGGGCACCGGCGCCAAAATCTTGGCGTTGTCCAGGAGGGTGGACCGCTGACGGGCTGCAGACCAAGGGTCCGTGGCGTTGGGGACGAAATCCCCGGGAACCCACAGCGGCTGCCCATAGATGAGCTCGGCAGACGAGGACTGGAGGTCCACCTTGGGGGCGGTCCTGAGTCCCAGCATGACCCACGGGAGTCTGTCGATCCAACTATCATCCCGGAGGCTGGCCCGGAGCACGGTCTTCATGGAGCGATGAAACCGTTCGCACAGCCCGTTAGCCTGAGGGTGATACGTGGTGGTGCGGTGGAGTCTCAACCCGAGGCCTTGGGCGACAGCGTTCCAGAGCTCCGATGTGAACTGGGGCCCCCGGTCGGAGGAGACGTCAGATGGGGCGCCGAACCAGGTGACCCAGGTGTTGATGAACGCCCGAGCCACATCGGCGGACGTTGTTAACGACAGCGGGACGGCTTCTGGCCATCGGGTGGTTCTGTCGACCATCGTGAGGAGGTGGGTGAACCCGCAGGAGGACGGCAGGGGCCCCACCAGGTCCACGTTAACATGGTCGAACCGCCTTTAGCGCCAACGGGGCCTTAGTATGGCGATGCACTTTCGAGCGCTGGCAAACCACGCAGGTATTGGCCCAGTCGCGAACGTCCTTTTGAGCCCGTGCCAGACGAACTTAGCCGCCACCAGCTTCTGTGACGGCTTCCTGCCCGGGTGGGAAAGGCTATGGACGGCGTCGAAAACCTGCCGTCTCCACCCGTCGGGCACGACGGGGCATGGCTGCCTAGCAGAGACGTCGCACAGGAGCGTGGTGCCGGCATCGTCAAACGCGACGTCCGCTAACTGAAGGCCCGTGGCAGCCGTCCTGTAGGCCTGGATGTCAGGGTCGGAGGCCTGGTCGGCCGCCATGCGGGTGTAGTCGATGCCGAGGTGTACGGCGCTGGCGATGGCCCGGGAGAGACAGTCGGTGACGGGGTTGTCTTTCCCAGCCACATGCTGGATGTCTGTCGTGAACTCGGAGACGAAGGAAAGCTGGCGCTGCTGACGGGCCGACCACGGCTCAGAAACTTTGGCCATGGCGAAGGTCAACAGCTTGTGGTCCACGAACGCCGTGAACGGGCGAGCCTCCAGCAGGAAACGGAAGTGTCGGACGGCGAGGTAGAGGCCGAGAAGCTCGCGATCGAAGGTGCTGTACTTCCGCTCGTTGGGGCGGAGCTGCCGGCTGAAGAAGGCGAGCGGCTGCCAGGTGCCATTGACCCACTGTTCGTGGACGGCGCCGACAGCATAGTCCGAAGCATCAGTGGTGAGAGTGATCGGCGCATCGGGCAACGGATGCGCCAGCATGGTCACGTTAGCCAGGGCCCTTTTCGTGTCCGTGAAAGGATTGGCCATCTCCTCGGACCAGTCGACGGCGAGCTTGGTGGGCTTGCCTTTGAGGGCCTTGTAAAGGGGCCGCATAAGCTGAGCTGCCCGGGGAACGAGGCGATGATAAAAGTTCACCATGCCCAAAAACTCCTGCAGGGCCTTCACGGTGAGGGGTCACGGAAAATCCTTCACGGCCTCCACTTTCGACGGCAGTGGAACCGTACCGTCCTTCGTGATGCGGTGCCCGAGAAAGTCGATCGCGGACAGCCCGAACTGGCACTTGGCCGGATTGACGATTAGGCCGTGCTGGCTGAGGCGTTCGAAGAGAGTCCGGAGGTGGGACACATGCTCCGTCTTGGAGGCGCTGGCGATGAGGATGTCGTCCAGGTAGACGAACAGGAATGGCAGGTCCCGTAACATGGTGTCCATTAGGCGTTGAAAAGCCTGAGCTGCGTTTTTGAGACCGAATGGCATGCGGAGGAATTCGAACAGCCCGAATGGGGTGATCACCGCGGTTTTCGGGATGTCCTGCGGAAACCAACTTTCCCGGCCAGGCGGGCGGAAAAGTCCTGGATGTGTGGAATTGGGTAGCGGTCGGGAATCGTAGCGTCGTTGAGGCGCCGGTAATCGCCGCACGGGCGCCAACCGCCGCCTGGTTTCAGTGCGATGTGGAGGAGCGAGGCCCACGGACTGTTCGACCGGCGAATGATGCCGAGGCGCTCCATCGTGTCGAACTCGGCTTTAGCGATGGCAAGTTTCCCCGGGTCGAGGCGCCGAGCGCGGGCGTAGGCAGGCGGACCGGTGGTCGGGATGTGGTGTTCTACCCCGTGGTTGGTGGCGGCGGATGAGAAAGTGGACTTCGTGAGGTCCGGGAACCCGGCGAGGAGGCGGGAAAACTCGTCGGAGGCCGAGAGTGCGCTGGACAACTTCGTCGTGCCGGAACCACTGAGCGAACACGGGAGCGAACTGAAAGTCTCAGCGTTGAGGAGACGTCGCTTCTTGACGTCCACCAAAAGGCCATTGGCGCAGAGGAAGTCAGCGCTGAGAAGGGGGGTGGACACTTTCGCTGTAACAAAGTCCCAATCGCAACGCTGCCCGCCAAAACACAACGCCACGCTTCATTTCCCGAAGGTACTGATGGAACTGCCATTGGCGGCTTCAAGGGCGGGGCCGTGGTTCCCCCCCTGTATGTCTATGGTTGACGCGGGCAGGACGCTCACCTGGGCACCCGTGTCGCAGAGGAAACGATGTCCAGAGTCAGTGTCCGTAATGAATAACAGACTACCTGAACGGCCGACAGCCATGGTAGCTAATGAGTGGGCCTTCGCGTTTCCCGACGCGGTAAAGCTGCACGGGGGCCGGCACTTCTTAGCTTTTGGGCCGAACTGCGCGTGGTAGAAGCACATGCTTGGGGGCTGCCGCCGTTGGGCTGTGGCGGTGGGGGCAGTGCCCCGCATGGCCGCGCAGTACTGTTGCCCGGCGGAGAAAAATTTGTCGGCCTCCTTGGCCAGGGCGCGGAAATCACTAATAAGAGAGTTGGCTAAAGCCGACCATACCTGCCCTGGCAGCTGTTGTAGGAACAGTTCTCTGAAGAGGAAGCATGGCTGTGCTTGCCCAGGAGGGTTAACATGTGATCCATCAGTTCTGAGGGCTTGGAGTCGCCAAGCCCGGGTAGAGAGAGAAGCTGGCGTGCGCGCTCGGGTTCAGTTAGTCCAAAAGTCTCTAGGAGGTGCGTTCTCAGCGTCGCAAATTTGTGGTGCTCCAGGGGGTCCTCGAGCAGGCTCATGATTCTGGCCGCAGTGGAGCTGCCGAGAGCAGAGACGACGTAAGAATACTTCGTGTCGTCCGTGGTGATGTCCCGGAGTGCAAACTGAGCCTCAGCCTGGGCGAACCAAGCGGCAGCCTGTCGTTCCCAAAACTCCGGTAATTTGAGAGAAACGGTGTTCGTCGCCATCTCGGATAAAGTTTTTGGAAACGTCCAAAAGAGAAACGGGGTCACCAATGTCGGAGTCGCTGGAAATCAACAGACTGCGAGCCTTTCATAGCAGCAAAGAAAAATGCGTGTTAGCTTTATTAACTCTCCGCATGGACTGAGGGACTCGGCCTCGTCGCAGGGCTATGACGTCATCACACAATCGACGACTCTTAAAGGGACCCTGCCCCAATAACCGAACCAAGTTCCATACATAACGTGGAGCGATAACAACATTGACTATACATAGTGAATTGTGTTACTGTCCCTATGTGGTCTCTGCCAAAACTTCCTCATTTGCTCTTGCTCCCTCCACCAGAGCTTGGAGGGAGGCCTCATTGAATCTGGATGCACACTTTGGTCTAGTGCTGAACATACTTGCAGAAGGAATCCCTCAGAAGAATGGTCATAAATTTGTAAGGCTGAAATAGAAGAAAGGCTGCTTGCAGGCCTTAAATCCAGCTGCATAGATGACATAACCGGAGGCGAGTTTCTGTATGAAAAGACTCATTGGGCCAGGGATTTCCACACGCTGGAAATCAAGTGCCCAATTAGGGAAAAATCTGCCAATTGTCACAAATCACATTGGAGGCGGGGTTGGGAACTGCCAACCACCTGACACGCACCCAGCCCACCCCCATTGGCAAAATCTAGCCCATAAAGTCTCAAACCCAACCCCAACCCGACCACAAACTGCCCACTTCCAGTTTTAACGGAGGTGGGTCAGAGTTGGGTGACTCATCTGCTCTCAGAAGACGGGTTGGGCTGTAAAATCTTTTGAGGAGGTTGCGTGCCTCCATTCTTACAGGCTTTTTATTTTTTACCCATTTTGGCCAGGTTTCCCGGTGCTCAGGAGTGACTGATTACTAATGGAGTCCTGCAGGGATTGGCGTCAGCAATGTTATATGTGGAGTAAGAAGGACTTTAGTTGAGAAAAATAGATTGCAGACAGATATGACGTGGAAGTAGGCCGGTATCTGGCAAACGCTTCTTAATATTAATAAGTATAGCGTTGTGTCCTCGGGTAGGGGCAACTCCAGCATGTATGCACCATGCAGGGTTGTGTGCTCGAAGCTGCTGAGTGACAGAAAGACCTGAGTGTTATAGAGCATGATTCACTGAAGGTTCATGATGTGCCATGCGGCTATTACAAAAAGTAATGGAGTGTTAGGAAGTATTGCCTTGGTACCTTCTTTCCTTTTATGTTTCTCTTGTTTCGTTACTGAGTCATTCCAGTCTGTATTGACTGTTTAGTGGATTCATGCCTTCCTTTCTTGATAAGTTTGAGCAAATACATATCATGTTCTCAGTGCAATTTCATTAATATTGAGCCGATGATTTTCTTGTAAATAAATTATAAATATATAATACATTGTATTACATGCTCTGTGGCTTTGTGCATTTTGCTAGATCACTTTAAAATATTCAGCATTAAAGTGTAAAGAAAACACGTTTTATGATATGAAACAATGAAAACTTCGCATAATTTGAAAGCTGGCTTAGATGGTTAATGTTTATTAAAGCTTTAGCTTGTCAAGAAAAATAACAAACCTTTTTGGGATATCAGGGGTACAGAGATGGGGAGCGTAGCCTATCTGAAGACCTCAGGTTTTTGGTGTGTCAGTGTATCTGTAGGTTTAAAAGGTGTGGGCCAATGGATATCCAATCTATTTTTCTAAAAACAATGCTTACCAAGAAAAACAGAGCAGCTCAGGATCCTGGCCAACCACATGCTCTATACACAAGGCCAATGGCTACCATCTGGTACAATGATTCAGCAAATTTCAGCTCAGCTTTTGCTGCTGAGCCATCTGACTCTGACAGATGCTGCGTATCTTTTGAGGTTCACCTTTTTTATCAGGTTTGAAGTGATGAACATGTGCTTTGTAGGTGTTCTGGACTTATTACATGCAGATAGCACCCTCTAGTGGTAGTTAGCATATAGCAGTGTTAGTGCATAGCATTAGATTATTTGACCTTCCTGTTTTGACCCGCAAGTAGTATTCCAGGAAGAGCCTGCTGAGTTATGTTGAAGCTCACATGAGGGATTCTCAATCTTATTCCATCTCTTCTCATACGCTAGGCAAGACACAATGTCCATGAGTATCTTTGTTTAATAACATGAGAACAACCTTGTCAGTGTAGTATTTTGACAATACGTTGTCTATAAGAAGTTATTAGTTGTTAGTTACCGAAGTTTAGCTCCAGTGCTATTTAGTTATACAATTAGTCTATTCTATTGTTTTAAATATGTTTATATCTTATGTAACATCTAATGTATAGTACTCAGTTCTATGTACAAAACATACTTTGTCTTTGTTTACAGTTTCACAAATTTGTTCAAGTAAAGCTTCAAAACAGCAAACCCGCTTCTCGAGGAATTATTTGAATTAGTGTTTAGCTGGCTGGATAACTAGATAGGAGCACGTCTAGCGAGACCAGTACAGTGAAAAGACAGCATTACGGCTAGCTGTGAAGAGAGGAGATCCTCCACGTGGAGCAGCAAGGACTCAGAGTAGGCCATCACGACAGAGCCAGCTTAAGTCTTCACCTTGCACACCACACTTACCTCACATTAACATGTCAGAAGGTAATCCCGAAAACACTACTCAGCGAGTAGAAGACCTTAAGCAGTTAGACGGAACTGAAGCCAGTGACAATCTGTCTATAAGCTCTGGACACTGCAGATCGTCAGCTGGTTCCCGGTCATCAGCCGGTTCACGGTCATCACGTGGTTCTAGGGTAAGCATGGCTATCGCCAAAGCACGGGCTAAGCTAGAAGCAGCCCAAGTGAGAGCTGCGTATGCTGACAGAGAAATAGAAATAAAAGTTGAACAGGCCCGTCTCCAAGCTGAACTCCAAGCTGACCAGGCCTGTCTCCAAGCTGACCAGGCCCATCTCCAAGCTGACCAGGCCCGTCTCCAAGCTGAACTCCAAGCTGAACAGGCCCGTCTCCAAGCTGAACAGGCCCGTTTCCAAGTTGGACGCCAAGCTGACCAGGCCCGTCTCCAAGCCACATTAGATGCTCTGCAGGAAGAAAAAGAGATAGATGCTGCATTAGCTGAGGCACAAGCATTCGAGGCAGATTTAGTGGAAGCTGATCCTCAGGCAGCTAACAAACCTTTAATTCCCGTTCCGCGGCAGAGTTGACGACAGCGCACCAGAGATTACGTGAGTCTCCAAGCCGACATACAGTTTACGAGAGAGAGGGATGAAGACCTGCACATCTCTACAGACTCAAGCACTTCATATAACATGCCCCATGTCACCAATCAAGGTCAAAATGGACAGCGTGCCTCAAGTCACAGGATCCTCCCCTGCAAATCGGAGGACACGGTGCAGAGGAATGGAGCGCTGAAGAGAGAAAGTCAGCAGCAAACCCCCTCTCGTTTCCTTGAGAACCCCATCAGAGCCCCTACTCAAGGCAACCCTGGCACAGGTCCCAGCACCTACGACCTTGCCAAATACCTTGCACGCAGCCAGCTGGTGACTACAGGGTTAACCACGTTTGATGATAGACCAGAGAATTATCGGGCGTGGAAGTCCTCCTTCCACGGTACCATAACGGGCTTGGACCTGTCGGCAGGAGAAGAGCTCGACCTCCTTATCAAATGGCTCGGCCCAGAGTCCGCCGGACAGGCACGCAGGATAAAAGCAGTCAATGTGGGACATCCGCCAGCGGGGTTGAAGATGGCTTGGGCGAGGCTGGAAGAAAGCTACGGCTCGCCTGAAGCCATTGAAAGGGCTCTCTTTGCCAGGTTGGAGAACTTTCCGAAGTTGACAAATAAGGAACCCCAGAAGCTCCGCGAACTCGGAGATCTGCTGTCGGAACTCGAAGCCGCAAAGCAGGACGGCTACCTACCCAGCCTATCGTACTTAGACACTTCCAGAGGGGTAAATCCCACCATTGAGAAGCTTCCATTCAATCTGCAGGAGAAGTGGATATCATTCGGGTCAGAGTTCAAGCTAAAGCACAACGTTACCTTCCCTCCATTCTCTGTGTTTGCTAACTTCATCCGTTAAGAAGCCAAAGCGAGGACCGACCCCAGCTTCAACATCTTCTCCTCCCACACAGCACTTGCCAGAAGAGACAGGTTTGACAGACATGGAAAGACATCAATATCTGTCCACAAAGTGCAAGTGTCTTCAACTGAGAACACAAGGGATCAGAAGAAATCTGAGGATATGAGCAAACAATGCCCCATCCACAACAAGCCCCATCCATTAAAGAAGTGCAGAGGGTTCAGAGAGATGTCCCTGGAAGACCGCAAACAGTATCTCAAAGAGAACTCTATATGTTTCAAGTGCTGCTCTTCCATGAACCATCTCGCCAAGAACTGCAAGGTAGATGCAAAATGCACAGAATGTGAAAGTGATCCGCACATTTCAGCACTCCACCCAGGCCCAGCTCCTTGGAAGTCAGAGTCGCCTCCTCCCACCTCAGAGCACGGTGGGGAGAGAGAGGGAGCTACCGGTCCAGAGATTACATCCAAGTGCACCGAGGTGTGTGGAGAAGGAGTGAGCGTAAGAGCATGCTCCAAGATATGCCTCGTTAATGTGTACCCGGTAGGACGTCGCCAGGAATCTGAAAAGATGTATGCCATACTAGACGAACAAAGCAATCGTTCTCTAGCAAGATCCAAGTTCTTCGACATCTTCAAGGTCAAAGGAAGTCCGTCGCCTTACACACTGAAGACGTGTGCTGGACTTTCAGAGACAGCCAGCAGAAGGGCCTGTGGTTATGTTGTTGAGTCAGCCGACGGGATGATTAGTCTCCCCCTTCCTACACTGATCGAATGTAATCAAGTCCCCGACAACCGTTCTGAGATTCCCACTCTGAATGCAGCTCATCACTACCGTCATCTGAGATGCATTGCAGACGAGATCCCACCTCTTGATCCAGACGCAGACATACTTCTGTTGTTGGGCAGGGACATCCTGAGGTTACATAAGATAAGGAAACAGATCAACGGTCCACATGATGCCCCTTTCGCCCAAAGGCTAGACCTCGGCTGGGTCGTTATTGGAGACGTGTACCTCAGGGGTGCTCACAAGCCATCTCAGGTGAGCACACTCAAGACTTCCATCTTGGAGAATGGTCGTCCAAGCTACCTTACCTCATGCAGTAGTCAGATCCGAATGACAGAGAAGTTCAGTCATACGTCCCAGCCTCAGAACTCCCCGGCGCTGATCTCCGCAGACAGCACACAGATGATGCTCACTGGAGAGAACCCAGGTCAGTCAGTCTTCTGTCGTACCGCCAATGACCACAAACTTGCTCCATCGATCGACGACATGAGATTCCTCCAGATTATGGACAATGAGGTCTCTCGTGACAGCTCTAACAGCTGGGTTGCACCCTTACCCTTCCAGAACCCCAGACGACGGCTGCCGAACAACAGGGAGTATGCCTATAATCGTCTTAACTCACTCCGTCACACACTAGAGAAGAAGCCAAAGATGAAAGCACACTTCCTAGTGTTTGTCAAGAAAATGCTTGTCAATGATCATGCAGAGCCAGCTCCTCCACTCCAGGAAGGCCAAGAGTGTTGGTACCTCCCTTCCTTCGGAGTCTATCACCCAAAAAAGCTGGAACAGATCCGCGTGGTGTTTGACTCCAGTGCACCATATCAGGGAGTCTCTCTCAACGACGTACTCCTCACAGGGCCTGATCCCAACAACAGCCTCTTGGGGGTACTCATGAGATTCAGGAAAGAGCCCGTCACAATCACTGCCGATATCCAGCACATGTTTCACTGCTTTGTGGTGAGAGAAGACCACAGAGACTTCCTCCGCTTCCTGTGGTATCGGGACAACGACCCCAGCAGAGACATTGTGGACTACAGAATGCGTGTCCATGTCTTCGGCAATAGCCTGTCCCCTGCTGTTGCCATATACGGACTAAGGAGGGCTGCCAAGGAAGAAGAAGATGACTTTGGCAGCGATGTGAGAGGGTTCATCGAACGAGAGTTCTACGTCGACGATGCACTGAAGTCATTCCCGACCGAAGCAGAGGCCATCAGTACCCTCGGACGAGCTCAGGAACTACTTGCACTGTCCAACCTCAGGCTACATAAGATAGCCTCTAACAGACCAGCAGTGATGGAGGCATTCCCCCCTGAAGATCGTGCTAAGGTCGTCAAAGATCTAGACCTCTTCACTGATGACCTCCCCCTACAGTGTAGCCTAGGAGTACCTTGGAACACAGCAGCAAACACGTTCACGTTCCAAGCCTTAGATGACAAGAAACCCTTCACACGTAGAGGAGTGCTCTCTACAGTCAACAGCCTATACGACCCTCTCGGCTTCTTAGCCCCTGTCACCATACAAGGCAGGCTGCTCCTCAGGGAACTCTCCACATGCGCTGAAGAGTGGGATTCACCCCTCCCTGAAGAGATGGAAGCAGAGTGGGACAGATGGAGAGACTCACTTCAAGACTTACAGGAGATCCGAATACCTCGCTCCTATACGTCCTTCTCTCCCTCAAATGCCCAATTCAAAGAGCTTTGTGTCTTTGCAGACGCATCTGCTAAGGCCATTGCAGGTGTGGCTTATCTGAAGGTCACCACTCAAGATGGACAAAGCAAAGTCGGCTTCGTCTTTGGTAAGGCCAAGTTGGCACCCCAGCCAGACCTCACCATACCCAGATTGGAACTGTGCGCAGCAGTATTAGCAGTCGAGATTGCAGAGTTCATAGTAGAGGAGATTGATCTGAAGTTCGACAGCATCACGTATTATATAGACAGCAAAGTGGTGCTAGGATACATCCATAACCAAAGTAGACGGTTCTACGTATTCGTGAACAACAGGGTCCAACGTATTCGACAGTCCACATCCCCCGACCAGTGGAGGTACATCCCCACAGACCTGAACCCAGCTGACCATGGGTCTAGATCTGTAACAGCGTCCCTTCTCAGCAGCACGACTTGGCTGTCAGGACCTGCTTTTCTTCAGGATCCGTCCCTGCACTCCTCCGAATTCAATGAGTCATTCGACCCCCTCAACCCTGTTTCTGACTCCGAGATATGCCCACAAGTCACAGCGAACGTTACTCAAATCTCTAAGGACCTGATGAGCACCAAACACTTTGAGCATTTCTCCAAATGGAACACTCTCATAAAGACAGTAGCACGCCTAACCCACATAGCTCGTACCTTCTCCCAGTCTACACAAGAGAGGAGCTTCCATGGGTGGCACATCTGTCATAAGAGTCCCTCTGAAGAGGAGCTCAAGAGAGCCAATATCCTTGTGATGAAGAGCGTCCAAAACGAGTGTTACTCAGAAGAGTTGAAGTGCATAGCAGCAGAATGCAACCTACCCCCTCGCAGCAGTCTATGGAAGCTGCATCCTATCGTCAACACTGACGGACTTCTCAGAGTTGGGGGACGCATATCGCAGTCTCAACTAGGAATGAATGCAACCAACCCCATCCTCATTCCAGGTCATCACCTGGCCACTCTACTTGTGCGTCATCATCATGAGGC
Source organism: Somniosus microcephalus (assembly GCF_052327205.1). Taxonomy (NCBI): domain Eukaryota; kingdom Metazoa; phylum Chordata; class Chondrichthyes; order Squaliformes; family Somniosidae; genus Somniosus; species Somniosus microcephalus. The sequence goes on from NC_140997.1 coordinate 35,653,423, forward strand.
TGTGAAGCACCAGGGCAGACATTTCACTGAAGGTGCCATCAGAGCAGACGGCCTCTGGTTGGTTGGAGCTAAGAGATGTATCAGCGGCACGCTTTTCAAATGTGTCACCTGCAAGAAACTCCGTGGGAAGACAGAGCACCAACAGATGGCCGATCTGCCAGCCGAGCGGCTACAAGTAGCACCACCTTTCACCTACGTAGGTGTAGACGTCTTCGGACCATGGGACGTGGTCTCACGCCGCAACAGAGGAGGACACGCCAATAGCAAAAGGTGGGCGGTGATGTTCTCATGTATGTCCACAAGAGCCGTACACATCGAAGTTCTAGAAACAATGAGCGCCTCCAGCTTCATAAACGCTCTGAGAAGGTTTTTCTCAATTAGAGGCCCGGCAAAGCAAATACGCTCGGATTGCGGCACAAACTTTGTTGGCACTTGCAGAGAGCTGAAGATGGATGAATCAAGTTCCAGCTCAGAGAGTGTGGAGAAGTATCTCCAAGAGCAGAAATGTACCTGGGTATTCAACCCACCACACTCATCCCACATGGGTGGCGCATGGGAGCGCATGATCAGCATTGCCCGCCGCATCCTCGACTGCATGCTTCTCCAAGGTAGATCATCATGCCTCACACATGAAGTCTTGACCACACTGATGGTTGAGGTCACCACTGTGATGAATGCAAGGCCCCTCATCCCCGTATCTTCAGACCTGGAATCGCCCCTCATCCTCACTCCGGCCATGCTTTTGACCCAGAAGACAGGTGCTTCCCCTTGTCCTCCAGGAGAGTTTGGGGAAAGAGAACTCTTCAAGGAAGAATGAAAACAAGTTCAAAGTCTGGCAGACATGTTTTGGGGCAGGTGGCGACAGGAGTACCTCAACACACTGCAGAGCCAACGCAAGTGGCAGGACAAGAGGCCAGATCTCAAAGAAGGAGATGTTGTCTTGATGAAGGACAGTCAGGCTAAAAGGAATGAATGGCCTATGGCTATCATTGTGAAGTCCCATCCCAGCCAGGATGGGAGAGTGAGAAAGGTAGACTTGAGAGTCATCAAAGAAGGAACAGCAAAGGTCTTCTCTCGGCCTGTCTCTGAGGTGGTTCTTCTTTTGTCGCCAGAGGACTCCAGTGACAAGTAGAGTTAGGATTATGTGGAGTCACTAACGACCCCAGATGGGGAGTGTTCTGGACTTATTACATGCAGATAGCACCCTCTAGTGGTAGTTAACATATAGCAGTGTTAGTGTATAGCATTAGATTATTTGACCTTCCTGTTTGGACCCGGAAGTAGTATTCCAGGAAGAACCTGCTGAGTTATGGAGAAGCTCACATGAGGGATTCTCAATCTTATTCCATCTCTTCTCATACGCTAAGCAAGACGAAATGTCTGTGAGTATCTTTGTTTAATAACATGAGAACAACCTTGTCAGTGTAGTATTTTGACAATACGTTGTCTATAAGAAGTTATTAGTTGTTAGTTACCGAAGTTTAGCTCCAGTGCTATTTAGTTATACAATTAGTCTATTCTATTGTTATAAATATGTTTATATCTTATGTAACATCTAATGTATAGTACTCAGTTCTATGTACAAAACATACTTTGTCTTTGTTTACAGTTTCACAAATTTGTTCAAGTAAAGCTTCAAAACAGCAAACCCGCTTCTCGAGGAATTATTTGAATGAGTGTTTAGCTGGCTGGATAACTAGATAGGAGCACGTCTAGCGAGACCAGTACAATAGGTTAAGGCATGTCATGCATACTGCACATAAACAAGTCTGCGAGTGCATGATCAGAACAAATTCAATTATCAATTATGTTCACATTGTGGCAGCTTGGCACCATTTGAGCACCATGTTTAAATACTTACAAACCAGTTTAAACTGCAGAATCTAGTTAAATACCTCTAGAAATTTACTATGCAAGTTCATTGCACATGCACATCTTTATCTTGGACTGATACTTTACCGGGCTATCTTCAGAATAAATCAAATAAAATTTATATTGATGTTTGATTATTTTTCAAGGACTAATTCATTTTTTTGTAAAGGAAAACTGAAACAGCTAATGGCCAAACTTACAAACAGTGGAAATTATTCAAGGAAATATTTGGTATGATACAAAAACAGCACATATCTATCAAAGGCAAATGCTCTGCTTATGGTTAAGCAACCATGATCAACAAATGATGTAAGAGAGAGTATCAAGCTAATAGAAAAGGATTACACAAATGCAAGGAAAAGATGAAATTTAGCAGACTGGGAGAGCTACATAAAGCAAAATAGAGACACAAGGGATGCTAAAAGTGAATACAAGAAAAACTTGCAAGGGATATCAAAGCTAGCAGAAAATGTTTTTATAATTATATTGAGCGACAATGGAGGCTAAATTGGACAGCCCCCGAAAACAGGCACAGGGCTCACAAAGCACGACGACCCCGCACCTGTTCAACTTCGTGCTGCCTGCTCATTGCCATGATTGTAGCATGCAGCCAGCACTAGCCATGCTGTTGAGTGACTGCACACTTTAGCAGGGGGACCAAATCTGTGAGTGGCTAGCACAAGTTAAAGCTAGCCTGCACTTCTTAAACCCAGCCTACAACTCTTAAAGAGGAGGTGCATTGTGGCTGGAGCAAGTGGTGGAAGTCCTTGTGCAAGTCAGTCTGACATGGAAAAAGACTGAAAAATGGAGAGAGCATGCTCCAAGGTTCTCGGACACTGCACTAGAGGCCTTGGTAGAGGAGAGCGAATGGAGGAGAGAAATGCTGTATCCACAGGGGGTCAGGATGCCATACAGACCAATGCTCAAAAGAGAGTGGGAACAGATAATCATGGAGTCAAGCTCCAAGGACCTGGATGCAGTGCCGCAAAATGTTCAATGACCTCACAAAAGTGGTCAAGGTCTGTGAATTCATCTTCAAATACCATATCCCACCAAGTGCACCACTAGCCTCAGGCACTGCTCAGGCACACTCCTATCGCTCATCTACCAATAATCTCAATCAATCAGGGCTCATACCTAACATTCATAGCTGATCCTCACTCACACATACTTAGCACTGCTGTAAGCCTAACAACCACATCTCACAGCTTGCCCACACTGCCAGCTATTCAAACATGACAGCCATGCATAGAGACAGAGGGCATGGCTGAGGTACTAAATGAGTACTTTGCATCTGTCTTTACCAAAGAAGAAGATGTTGCCAAAGTTATAGTGAAAGAGGAGATAGTTGAGATATTGGATAATGTCATAGAATCATAGAATGGTTACAGCACAGAAGGAGGCCATTCATCCTGTTGAGCCCATGCTAGCACTCTGCAAAATAAAAATTGATAAAGAGGAGGTAATAGAAGGGTTGGCTGTACCTAAAGTAGATAAGTCACTAGGACCAGATGGAATGCATTCTAGGATGTTGAGGGAAGTAAAGGTGGAAATTGCAGGGGTGGTGCCAGAGGACTGGAGAATTGCAAATGTTACACCCTTGTATAAAAAAGGGTGTAAGCAACTACAGGCCAGTCAGTTTAACCTCGGTAGTGGGGAAGCTTTTAGAAACTATAAGCCGGGACAAAATCAAAAGGCACTTGAACAAGTGTGGATTAATTAAGGAAAGCCTGCTCAGATTTGTTAAAGGCAAATCGTGTTTAACTAACTTGATCGAGTTTTTTGATGAGGGAACAGAGAGGGTTGATAAGGGCAGTGCGGTTGATGTGGTGTATATGGACTTCCAAAAGGCGTTTGATAAAGTGCCACAGAATAGGCTTGCCAGCAAAGTTGAAGCCCATGGAATAAAAGGGACACTGGCAGCATGGATACAAAATTGGCTAAGTGACAGGAAACAGAAAGTAGAGGTGAACGGTTGTTTTTCAGACTGGAGGAAGGTATACAGTGGTGTTCCCCAGGGATCGGTACTAGGATCACTGCTTTTCTTGATATATATTAATTACTTGGACTTGGGTGTACAGGGCACAGTTTCAAAATTTGCAGATGACACAAAACTTGGAAGTATAGTGACCAATAAGGAGGATAGTGATAGAGTTCAAGAAGACATAGACAGGCTGGTGGAATGGGCGGACACGTGGCAGATGAAATTTAACACAGAAAAGTGCGAAGTGATACATTTTGGTAGGAAGAACGACGAAAGGCAATATAAAGAGGCTGATTTAAACAGAGTGCCGAGAGCAGGAGAGGCTGATTTAAACAGAGCGCTGAGAGCGGGAGAGGCTGATTTAAACAGAGTGCCGAGAGCGGGAGAGGCTGATTTAAACAGAGCGCCGAGAGCAAGAGAGGCTGATTTAAACAGAGCGCCGAGAGCAGGAGAGGCTGATTTAAACAGAGTGCCGAGAGCGGGAGAGGCTGATTTAAACAGAGCACTGAGAGTGAGAGAGGCTGATTTAAGCAGAGCGCCGAGAGTGGGAGAGGCTGATTTAAACAGAGCGTCGCGAGCAGGAGAGGCTGATTTAAACAGAGCACTGAGAGCGAGAGAGGCTGATTTAAACAGAGCGCCGAGAGCGGGAGAGGCTGATTTAAACAGAGCGCCGAGAGCGGGAGAGGCTGATTTAAACAGAGCGCCGAGAGCAGGATAGGCTGATTTAAACAGAGCACCGAGAGCGAGAGAGGCTGATTTAAACAGAGCGTCGAGAGTGCGAGAGGCTGATTTAAACAGAGCGCTGAGAGCGGGAGAGGCTGATTTAAACAGAGCGCCGAGAGCAGGAGAGGCTGATTTAAACAGAGTGCCGAGAGCAGGAGAGGCTGATTTAAACAGAGCGCCGAGAGCGGGAGAGGCTGATTTAAACAGAGCGCCGAGAGCAGGAGAGGCTGATTTAAACAGAGCGCCGAGAGCGGGAGAGGCTGATTTAAACAGAGCGCCGAGAGTGAGAGAGGCTGATTTAAACAGAGCGCCGAGAGCGGGAGAGGCTGATTTAAACAGAGCGCTGAGAGTGGGAGAGGCTGATTTAAACAGAGTGCCGAGAGCGGGAGAGGCTGATGTAAACAGAGCGCTGAGAGTGGGAGAGGCTGATTTAAACAGAGCGCCGAGAGTGGGAGAGGCTGATGTAAACAGAGCGCTGAGAGTGGGAGAGGCTGATTTAAACAGAGCGCCAAGAGTGGGAGAGGCTGATTTAAATAGAGCGCTGAGAGTGGGAGAGGCTGATTTAAACAGAGCGCCGAGAGCGGGAGAGGCTGATTTAAACAGAGCGCCGAGAGTGGGAGAGGCTGATTTAAACAGAGCGCCGAGAGTGGGAGAGGCTGATTTGAACAGAGCGTCGCGAGCAGGAGAGGCTGATTTAAACAGAGCGCCGAGAGCGGGAGAGGCTGATTTAAACAGAGCACCGAGAGCGGGAGAGGCTGATTTAAACAGAGTGCCGAGAGCGGGAGAGGCTGATTTAAACAGAGCGCCGAGAGCGGGAGAGGCTGATTTAAACAGAGCGCCGAGAGCGGGAGAGGCTGATTTAAACAGAGCGCTGAGAGTGGGAGAGGCTGATTTAAACAGAGCGCCAAGAGTGGGAGAGGCTGATTTAAACAGAGCGCCGAGAGCGGGAGAGGCTGATTTAAACAGAGCGCTGAGAGTGGGAGAGGCTGATTTAAACAGAGCGCCGAGAGTGGGAGAGGCTGATGTAAACAGAGCGCTGAGAGCGGAAGAGGCTGATTTAAACAGAGCGCCGAGAGCGGGAGAGGCTGATTTAAACAGAGCGCCGACAGTGGGAGAGGCTGATTTAAACAGAGCACCGAGAGTGGGAGAGGCTGATTTAAACAGAGCGCCGGGAGTGGGAAAGGCTGATTTAAACAGAGCGCCGAGAGTGGGAGAGGCTGATTTAAACAGAGCGCTGAGAGCGGGAGAGGCTGATTTAAACAGAGTGCCGAGAGCGGGAGAGGCTGATTTAAACAGAGTGCCGAGAGTGAGAGAGGCTGATTTAAACAGAGCGCCGAGAGCAGGAGAGGCTGATTTAAACAGAGCGCCGAGAGTGGGAGAGGCTGATTTAAACAGAGTGCCGAGAGCAGGAGAGGCTGATTTAAACAGAGCGCCGAGAGCGGGAGAGGCTGATTTAAACAGAGCGCCGAGAGTGGGAGAGGCTGATTTAAACAGAGCGCTGAGAGCGGGAGAGGCTGATTTAAACAGAGTGCCGAGAGCGGGAGAGGCTGATTTAAACAGAGCGCCGAGAGTGGGAGAGGCTGATTTAAACAGAGCGCCGAGAGCAGGAGAGGCTGATTTAAACAGAGCGCCGAGAGTGAGAGAGGCTGATTTAAACAGAGAGCTGAGAGTGGGAGAGAGGTACAACGTGTGTAAAGAAGTAAAAAGTAATTGAAGTATGACGTCACCAGAAAGCAGGTAAGTGATTAGTTGGTGAGTATTTCTCTATTTCTTGATTTTTTCCAAACTTGGGCGTCTAAATATAGGTGTCTTGGTGTACGATAAAAGCTATACGTGTTCCAAATTTTAAAACTATTTAATTAATTAATTGAGATGGGAAACCAGGCAAGGTGTTGTTGTTGTTGTATGTGGACACCATTGAGGTCCAAGGCGACCACATCTGCAGCAAGTGCTGGTTGATCGAGGAACTTCGACTCAGAGTTGATGAGCTGGAGTCCAAGCTTCAGACACTGCGACACATTAGGGAGCGTTACCTGGACACTAAGGGGTCGATTTTAACTGAGCCGTGAGGCAGGCTTTGAGGCGTGCGGGGGGTTAAAATCACTAAAACTGGCGGGCGAGACCCCCCACCCCACCTGGTTCCCGACCCCGAGCCATTTTAACCCAGGCGTGTCTGATGGTCCCGAATCCATCCCGCATCCAACAGGCAGGACTGGTCTTTAAGGCCCTTAATCAGCAATAATTGGCCTTTATAATGCCATTTTAACAGGCCCTTGCATTTTTAACCCTTTTCCCCTGTAAAACACGCCTGGTGGAGATCACGCCTGTGAAACCTGGCATGAGCACTATTGGCTTGTTGACTATCAGCAGCAGGTCAACCATTAAAGAGGAGATTTGATCAGTCATCATTTGCAGGTGGCAGGACTTTGTTGTTTCAGGCCTGGGGCAACTTTTACAAGGCTTAACCACACCTGTGGAAGGTTGGAGCCTCACACACATCTCCAGTGTGAACTCCTGGGAAACCCCTCTCGCCACCCTCGCTCAGCGCTTCCTCAGCGGAGACATATGCCAGAAGCATGGGAGCCATTTTTCGCCTTCCCTTCTTGGCATTAGAGGAGCTCGAGCAACAGGCGCGGCAGCAGCAGAACCAGGAACAACAGCAGCACCAGCAACAGCAGCAGCAGCAGGAGCGACAGGCTGCTGCTCACCCACCTGAGGCAGCACAGGCCAGAAGGGGCCAGCGCATGGAAGCCCGTCGGCGCAGGAGATACCCCCAAACAGGGTCTACAGACACAGGGTCAGCTACCTCAACATGACTGAGCAGCAGTGCCAAAGGCGGCTCCGACTTTCGCGACAGGTCGTGACTGACATCTGCGCAATGATACAGCAAGACCTGCTGCCCAGAGGACCAGGTGGACACTCCTTACCAGTGGCCATCAAAGTCACCACCGCACTCAACTTTTTTGCCTCAGGCTCATTCCAGGGATCATCAGCAGACATCAGCGGCATCTCCCAGTCGGCCGCACACACTTGCATCATGCAGGTAACCAATGCCCTCTTTGCCCTCGCGCACAATTACATCCATTTCACCAGGGATCACGCAAATGTGATGGCACGAGCGGTTGGATTAGCTCATCTGACAGAATTTCCATAGGTGCAGGGCGTCATTGACTGCACACATGTGGCCATTAGGGCACCCCATCGCAATTCAGGTATTTTTGTCAACCGCAAGGGCTTCTACTCACTTAACGTTCAGCTGGTGTGTGACCACAAGAAGGAGATTTTGCATGTTTCTGTCAAGTACCCTGGCATTTGCCATGACTCCTTCATACTGCGCCAGTCTAGTGTGCCTCCGCTATTCAGGCCGCCAGACCAACTTCATGGATGACTACTTGAAGACAAGGGCTATCCCCTGAGGACTTGGTTAATGACGCCATTGAGGAGGCCAGCCAACGAAGCTGAGGAGCGCTACAACTCCAGCCACATTTTCACCAGATCCATAATTGAGCAAACCTTGCTGAAGATGCGCTTCAGATGCCTGGATAGATCAGGTGGAGCCCTACAGTACTCAGCAGCCAGGGTCTCCAGAATCGTCGTGGTTTGCTGTGCACTCCACAGCATGGCACAGCGTCATGGCTTGCAGATTCCTGAGGACCAAGTGGCTCCTTACATACCCTCCTCAGATGATGATGATGATGAGGAGGAGGAGGAGGAGGGCGAAAAGGAGCATCCTGCAGAGGCCCATCAACCAGCGGCAGCATTACGCGAGAACATTGCTGCCCGGGATGCAAGGAACGCACTCATCCTGGCCAGATTTGCTTAGCCTAGTAAATCAAACTCTTTTGCCTCGCAGTTTCTTACCTGAGCATCGACAATGGCCACCCCCTGCGGATTCCTAGCTATTTGACCAGCATCCTGACAACTGCAAGTAATCCTAAGCCCTCAATGTGAAAGCCCCATTCGCGAAATAACACACGCCAGAACTGCAACAGTTGCCATCAGAATTTTTATGCACAAGAACCAACTGATGGCATTTTTACAATATACACAACATTTCACCCAAGTGACTACCCTTGTGACTACTTGTGCTTTATTTTCCTCTTACGCATGCTCCTACGTAATGGTTCCCCTGTGGCTTCAGCAGATGTGGAGGCCCCTTGCTCACTTTCCTGCTGCTCCTGTCTCGACACCTTTGGCGGGCGTTCTCTGGGATGGCGAGCCTGTGAGGGCTCGTCAGCAGTCTGCTGTCCTGCGGCTGTGCAGGGGTTGAGACGTCTATCTCACTTGGGTGTGGACTCTGGTGGGGCTCTGACCGAGGGCTCTGCAGTGGCATGGAAGTGCGAGCACTTGGAGAGGAACCCCCACTTCCTTGAGTCCTGCCACCAACCTCCCTCTCATGGGTCAGCTCCCCCTCCGTGCCTGCAAGTGACTTGAGAGCACCTTGCTGCACATCAGGGGGGCCATGGGGACCCATATCTGCAATGGCAGTCCTACTCAGAAGGACTTCCATGAAGGTCTGGTTTCTCTGTTCAATAGATGCCCATCGCTCCTCAAGAGAAGTCATTTTATTCTGAACACTCACCATGTTTTCCATATGCTGGCGACTAACCTCCTCCATGGCTGTAGCCCTCCCCTCCTCTACCATAGCCAGCCTTACCACGGAGGCAGCAATCATTTCCACGTAGGCAGCCATCCTTTCCGTTTTGATGCGGTCATGCGCCACTGACTCCACAAAGGTTCTGCTCATGTTCGCTATGGACTCCACCATTCGCTCCACACTCGCAGCGACCCTGGAGACAAAACCTGCCAGAGACTCCTGCATCTGTGCATGGAGTTCCATCACCTCTGATCTTATGGATGGACCCAGAGGCAGAGGGTCGACATGCAGCTGAGCCGAGCTGGCAGAGTCCTGTGCCCTCCGACGAGGACTCTCCACTGCTGTCCCTGTCTCCACAATCTGCTGATGCTCATTTGTGAGCTGTGATACACCAGGTAACAACACTACTCTATGTCCCGAAGGTCCCGCCGAGGTGTGAGTGTCTGCGCTGGTGCTGGGTGCGCTTATTTCTGCTGATGCTGCGCCCTCAGAGTTTGCAGATTCCTCTGAGGAGTCTGGAATCTCAGGCTCTTCCTCCTGCACAGTGGGGACGGGGGCTCTCGATGGTCCTGTGGGGGAGTCAAGGTTAGAGATGTGATGCCAAGGTTACATGCACATTGCATTTTGCAGATGATCATAAGTCCATATGATGTAGCTTCAGAATCATTATCAGCAACTCATGCAATGTCAATGAGAGAGATGGAAAACTATTCTGTCACCAGCTTGCGGGGATGCACCTGTCTGTCCTTCCCCAACTTCCGCATCTGTATCAGCCCCGACAATCTCCAGGATGGCTTCCTCCCAGGGGGTGAGCTGGGCTAATGAGGGCGGCCCTCCTCCTGTCCTGGCTCGCTCGCTCCTGTTGTGAGCTCTCTTCTCCTGCAATGAGGGAGACAAGTGGAGGTTGAGTAAGAATGAAGGAGTGAGTGTAGAGATTGCATAGCATAGATACTTAGAAGGAGACAAAGATGGAGTGAGGTTGCAAGACCAAGGGTCCTCCCTGTGTGTTGTCAGTTGTGTTCAAAGCATCAGAGTGAGAGGGAGTGTGCGGGCTGCATGTTCGAATAGTTAGGTGAATGTGAGCATAGAGAGAGAGGGAATGGCTATGGGTGCATGGATGTGAGTGTCAAGTGGGGTGTGGAGGAAGAGATTGCTAAAGCTGAGTGCTGGTGAGGAAAGGCAATGAGGATCAGATTGAGGGTGATGGAAACTTCATACTTACTTTTCCAGTGCGATGAAGGTCATGGAATCTTTTCCTGCACTGCATCCAGGTGTGCCGTGTGAGCCCCAAGGAGTTGACTTCCCCAGCCACCTGTGGCCACACAGCCTTGGTCTGACTGGGAGGCCTCTTCCTCCCTGAAAAAGGGAACAGGACCGCCCTGTGGGCCCTAGCCCCATCCAACAATGCCTGCAGTGATACCTCATCAAATTTCGGCGCAGTTCTTGTCCTCTCGCTGGCCATTGTTCCTGCAGGCTCCTGTGCCATCATAAGGGGAAAGCTTGGAAGCCTGCAGAGGAAGCAAGGCTTGCTGTGGACCTTAAATGCAGCAGCAATTATGACGTCATCGGAGGGGACTTGCAGTCATGAAAAACCCATTTGCAAAGGCTTCCCACACGTTGGAAATCAATTGGCCAATTGAATTAAAATTGCATCAATCTCACACATCCATTTAGATTCGTGTGGGAATCACAAAATTCGGGGAACCCGACAATTGTCCGCACTTGAGTTCAAATCGACCCCTAAGTTCCAGGAGGCAGTCACACCCACTAGGGTAATTACTTCCAATTTGGCCCATGGTCAGGGACTGGTGGGTGTGACTACAAGCGAGGCAGGTATTGGGATCCAGGAGGTAGTGATGGAGGAGCCTCAGCCATTGGCCTTGTCCAACAGGTACAAGATTCTTGCTCCCTGTCTGGACGAGGGCAGGGACTGCAGGGAGGATGAGCAATCTGACCACAGCACCATGGTACAGGGAGCCATCCAAGTGAGGGGAGTAAAAAGAAATGTTGCAGTGATAGGGGACAGTATAGTTAGGGGGATAAATACTGTTCTCTGCAGCTGAGAGCATGAGACCTGAAGGCTGTGTTGCCTGCCCGGTGCCAGGGTTACGGACATCTCCTCTGGGCTGGAGAGAAACTTGGAGTGGGAGGGGGAAGACCCAGTTGTCATGGTCCACGTAGGTACCAATGACATAGGTAGGACAAAGAAAGAGGTTCTGCTGAGAGAGCATGAGCAACTAGGGGCTAAATTAAAAAGCAGAACCACAAAGGTAATAATCTCTGGATTACTACCTGAGCCACGAATGAATTTGCATAGGGTAAATAAGATCAGAGAAATGAACGAGTGGCTCAAAGACTGGTGTGGGAGAAATGGGTTTTGATTTGTGGGGCACTGGCACCAGTACTGGGATAAGAGGGAGCTGTTCCGTTTGGACGGGCTTCACTTGAACCATGCTGGGGCTAGAGTCCTGGCGAATCGAATAACTAGGGCTGTAGAGAGGGCTTTAAACTAAGTAGTGGGGGGGAGGGTCCAGGTGAGCGGGAATTTAAAAAGTCAATGAGAAATGAGAAACCAATAGAGCAGGCTAGAGATGGGGGAAATAATAACCAGAGTGTGACAGGAAGGGACAGAATGCTTAAAAATAAGACTGCAACAGAAAATGGGGCCAAAACAAGGAGAAATGGTAAAAAGTCAAAGTTAAAAGCTCTATATCTGAATGCACGCAGCATTCGTAACAAGATAGATGAGTTGACGGCACAAATAGATATAAATGGGTATGATCTGATTGCCATTACAGAGACGTGGTTGCAAGGTGACCAGGGCCGGGAACTGAATATTCCCGGGTACTTGACAATTCGGAAGGATAGACAGAAATGAAAGGGAGGTGGGGTGGCCTTGTTGGTAAAGGATGGGATCAGTGCAGTAGTGAGAAGTGATATTGGCTCAGAAGATCAAGATGTAGAATCGGTTTGGGTGGAGATAAAAATAATAAGGGGAAGAAGTCTCTGGTGGGTGTAGTCTACAGGCTCCTGAACAGTAGCAATACTGTTGGACAGAGTATAAATCAACAAATAATGGAGGCCCGTAAAAAGGGTACGGTGATAATCATGGGTGATTTTAATCTCCATATTGATTGGACAATTCAAATTGGTCATGGTAGCCTTGAGGAGGAGTTCATAGAGTGTATCTGGGGTGGTTTCCTAGAACAGTATGTAATGGAACCAACCAGGGAGCAGGCTATCTTGGATCTGGTACTGTGTAATGAGACAGAATAAATAAATGATCTCATAATAAAGAATCCTCTAGGAAAGAGTGATCATAGCATGGTTAAATTTCAAATTCAGTTGGAGGGTTAGAAAGTTGGATCTCAAACCAGTGTCCTGATCTTAAACAAAGGCAATTACAATGGCATGAGGGCAGCACTGGCTAAAGTGGACTGGAAAATAAATTAAAGGGTAAGACAGTTGAAATGCAGTGGCGGACATTTAAGGAGATATTTCATAACTCTCAACAAAAATATATTCCAGTGAGAAAGAAAGATTTTAAGAGAAGAGAGCACCATCCGTGGCTAACTAAGGAAGTAAAGGATGGTATCAAATTGAAAATGAAGGCATACAATGTTGCCAAGATTGGTGGGAGGCCAGAGGATTGGGAAATTTTTAAAAACCAGCAAAGGATGACGAAAAAAATAATAAAGAAAGAGAAGATGAATTATGAGAGTAAACTGGCAAGAAATATTAAAACAGATAGTAAGAGCTTCTACAGGTATATAAAAAGGAAGAGAGTAGCTAAAGTAAACATTGGTCCCTTAGAGGATGAGACTGGGGAATTAATAATGGGGAATGGGGAAATGGCAGAGACTCTGAACAAATATTTTCTATCTGTCTTCACGGTAGAAGACATTAACAACAACCCAATAATGGATAATCAAGGGGCCACAGGGAGGGGGGAACTAAAGACACTCACTATCACTAAGGAAAAAGTACTTGGTAAAATAAGGGGACTAAAAGGCGACAAGCCCCCTGGACCAGATGGCCTGCATCCCAGGATCTTAAAAGAAGTGGATGCAGAAATACTGGATGCATTGGTTGCAATATACCAAAATTCCCTGGACTCTGGAGAGGTCCCAGCGGATTGGAAAACCACAAATGTAACACCCCTATTTAAGAAAGGAGGGAGACAGAAAGCAGGAAACTATAGACCAGTTGGCCTAACATCTGTCGTTGGGAAAATGCTGGAGCCCTTCATTAAGGAAGCAGTAGCAGGGCATTTGGAAAATCATAATGCAGTCAAGCAGAGTCAGCATGGTTTTATGAGAGGGAAATCATGTCTAACAAATTTGCTGGAGTTCTTTGAGGGTGTAACGAGCAGGGTGGACAAAGGTGAACCAGTGGATGTGGTGTATTTGGATTTCCAGAAGGCATTCGATAAGGTGCCACATAAAAGGTTACTGCATAAGATAAGAGCTCACAGAGTTAAGGGTAATATATTAGCATGGATAGAGAATTGGCTAACTAGCAGAAAGCAGAGAGTCGGGATAAATGGGTCATTTTCCGGTTGGCAAACTGTAACTAGTGGGGTGCCACAGGGATCGGTGCTGGGGCCTCAACTATTTACAATCTACATTAATGGCTTGGATGAAGGGACTGAGTGTAATGTAGCCAATTTTGTGGATGATACAAAGATGGGTGGGAAAGCAAGTTGTGCAGAGGGCTCAAAAAATCTGCAAAGGGATATAGACAGGCTAAGTGAGTGGGCAAACATTTGGCAGATGGAGTATAATGTGAGAAAGTGCGAGGTTATCCACTTTGGCAGGAAAAATAAAAAAGCAAATTATTATTTAAATGGAGAGAGATTACAAAATGCTACAGTTCAGAGGGATCTGGGGGCCCTTATGCATGAAACACAAAAAGTTAGCTTGCAGGTACAGCAAGTAATCAAAAAGGCAAATGGAATGTTGATCTTTATTTCAAGGGGGTTGGAGTATAAAAGCAGGGAAGTCCTGCTACAACTGTACAGGGTATTGGTGAGACCACACCTTGAGTACTGAGTACAGTTTTGGTCTCCTTATTTAAGGAAGGATATACTTGCATTGGAGGTTGTCTCCGGAGAGGATTCACTAGGTTAATTCCAGAGATGAGGGGGTTGACTTATGAGGAAAGGTTGAGCAGGTTGGGCCTATACTCATTGGAATTTAGAAGAATGAGAGGTGATCTTATTGAAACATATAAGATACAGAGGGGGCTCGACAAGGTACATGTAGAGATGATGTTTCCCCTCATGGGAAAATCTAGAACTTGGAGTCATAGTTTCAGAATAAAGGGTCACCCTTTTAGAACTGAGATGAGGAGGAATTTCTTCTCTCAGAGGGTCTTAAATCTGTGGAATTCTCTGCCCCAGAGAGCCGTGGAGGCTGGGTCATTAAATACATTTACGGTGGAGATAGAGAGATTATTGCAATATAAGGGAGTGAAGGGTTATGGGGAGCAGGCAGGGAAGTGGCTTTGAGTCCAAGATCAGCCATGATCTTATTGAATGGCGGAGCAGGCTCGAGGGGCCAAGTGGCCTATTCCTGTAAACCGGGGGAAAAATTCAGTTGGTTTGCACCTCCCGTTAGTGCCTTAAGGGGGCGCTAATGGGGCGCAAAGCAACTAGCGCCCGTCCGCGGCAATGTTTGCACCACTCACGAAATTAACTAGACATTTTGCTGCAGCGCTAAACACTACCGCCATGATCTCCTGCGCCAGCGGATCATGACGTCAGTCGAGTGTGCAATGCCCCGGTAGCGCTCCGGACCGGATATTGAGTGGCGCCCCCTACCTTACCACCTGCCGCTAGCAATGACAGGTTGAGGGGAGCGTTTTGCAGTCAGGAAGGGACTGGGGGAGTGCTATTTAAAGGCGACCGCTTCCTGACTTTTTTTGTTGGTGACATTTTTGCACCACGCATTCTGAGAGAGAGAGAGAGACTTCTGGAGAGATTCAACGCTGTGTGAAGGAGTTTTGGGTACTGAGCAGCACTTTGCAGGTTCATTTTGATTTGCCCTTCCTTGTATCGATTTAGAAGAGACTGTGGGGGCTGCACTCTGAGCTCTTTCCCTGGGTCTCTCCATTGTTCTTTCCAGCAGATTTGATGTACAGGTCTCTCCAGGCCGAGATTCAAGGCTGCAATAAGCAGGATGTGGATGGAGAGCAAGATCAACCCTGCCCTTTAAGAACTGGCCGGCGCCATTGTGTCTGTGTTCCATTGCTGACTGACATCACATGAGCTTCGCCAGCGCTCTGAGGTAGCACCTCGCTCCTCGGCCTTTATGCCTTAAGGCAGGTGTGAAGCGCCTGATTTAGCGCTCCAATCACCTCCATGGGCAATAAAAGCCAAGTTTGCAGTCGGAGGTGATAATTTGCGCCAGGCGCTAAACTTTGCGCATGCCGATAATCATGCCCCAAATGGGGCGATACTGAATTGATCCCCCAAAGGGTACAATCCTAAAGTGGGTGCATGAACAGAGAGGCTGGGGGGTGTATGTGCACAAATCATTGAAGGTGGCAGGGTAGGTTGAGAAAGCGGTTAAAAAAGCATATGGGATCCTGGGCTTCATAAATAGAGGCATGGGGCAGGATTTTCATTGGGCTGTGAAGGCGGGATTGGAGGCGTGTGGGGGGTTAAAATCCCGAAATTGGGGGGCACGAACCCATCCCACCCCCAACCCGCCTCCATGCCAGTTTCAAAGAAGGCGGGTACCCGACCCGCACTGACACCCGCCTCCCCGAGGCAGGAAGGGGATTAGTGCCAATTAACTGCCTGTTAACAGGTAGTTAACAGGCAGTTTTTAGCTTAATCCCTATTTTCATTCTTGAAGTGTGGGATTCCCGACAGCTCCAAACCACGCCAAGTTAGCGAGGCGGGCCGTCGGGCTGAAGGGCTTGGAGGGGTCGAGGTGTCTGGTGTTCAGGTGAGTGATGGGTGCATGAGTGCAGAGTTAAGTGTGTTTGGTGTGTTTAAACTGTTTAAAGAAGTTTTACTTACCTTTACAGCCTTCCTTCCTTCAGGTCTCGGGAGTCCCTCATCTCACTGGCACAGAAAGCAGAATGGCCGCGATCTGTCAAATATTGCAGCATTCAGCTTTCTGTTCCAGAGAGATCTCTAAATCATCCTGAGAGGAAGGAATTAACTTGGAGTACAGATTGTCAGTGTTTGACAGCTTCAAACAGCTGTCAAACGCTGATATTTCATCTGTCAAAAGGTCTTGACAGATGAAATATCAATCTCTGACGTCACCTGTTGCCGGGTGGCCCTTAATTGGCCTGATGAGTCCGCTGGGCGGGCTCAACAAGGTCAATCAAGTCAAAATCACGTGGGTTGGCTACAACTCGATGGAGGCGGGACTACAACCCCGAAAGTTGAAGTCCCGCCTCCTACCCGCCTCCTCAATGAAAATCCAGCCTTAGAGTACAAAAGCAAGGAAGTTATGATGAGCTTTTATAAAACACTGGTTCGGCCTCAACTGGAGTATTGTGTCCAATTCTGGGCACCGCACTTTAGGAAGGTTATGAAGGCCTTAGAAAGGGTGCAGAAAAGATTTACAAGAATGGTTCCAGGAATGAGGAACTTCAGTTATATCGATAGACTGTAGAAGCTGGGGTTGTTCTCCTTAGAGCAGAGAAGGTTGTGAGGAGATTTGATAGAGGTGTTCAAAATCATGAGGGGTCTAAACAGATGGAGAAAAACTGTTCCCATCAGTGGAGGGTCGCGGACCAGAGGATACAGATTTAAGGTGATTGGCAGAAGAACCAAAGGCGACATGAGGAAAAACTTTTTTACGCAGCGAGTGGTTAGGATCTGGAATGCACTGCCTGAGAGGGTGGTGGAGGCCGATTCAATTGCGGCTTTCAAAAGGGAATTGGATAAGTACCTGAAAGAGAAAAAATTTTGCAGGGCTACGGGGAAAGGGCGGGTAGTGGGACTAGCTGAACTGCTCTTGCAGAGAGCCGGCACGGGCTCAACGGGCTGAATGGCCTCCTTCTGTACTGTAACCATTCTACGATTCTATGATTCTATACTGCAGAGCCCCTCCAGAGTAGTCTCAGCAGCAGAAGCATGGTTTCAGCACACCAATGGTCTGCTCTATCACATTTCGTGTGACAGCATGGCTTTCATTGTATGCCTGCTGCCTAAGTGTGCATGGGTTGCGCACCGGAGACATGAGCCATGTCCTCAGTGGATAGCCCTTCTCGCCCACTAGCCACCCTTTCGTTTGTCATGGTGGCTTAAATGCAGATTGCACAGCAGACTGCTGCAGAATGAAGGCATCATGACTGCTGCCAGGACCTACATGATTCTCCGCCTATGGTCGCACACCAGCTGGACGTTGAGGGAGTGGACGCTCTTTCGGTTGCAGTACATCTCAGTGTTGACTTGCAGTGCCCACAAAGTCACGTGGATGCAGTCAATGGCCCCCCGCATCATGGGGAAGCCTGCAATCCTCACTAAGTCATGTGGTTACTCTACCTGCTGTTCTCTGGCAAGAGAGAATGAAATGTATTCAGCTCTCTTTGAATACAGAGCTTGAGTGACCTCCCTTAAGCAATAGTGGACAGCAAACTGCAAGATGTAGCAAATATCTCCAGCTCCAGCCTGGACAGAGTTGGATGCACAAAAGCTCATGGCCATGGCGTAAGATTCTCTTTGTGTGATCTTTTATTCCAAAAGATTCGACATTGACCCAATTTGGTAGCAGATATTAAAACTTAATTAATTGATTTGATTCAGTACAATCAAAGATCAACAGGCTAAAAATTTGGTGCATTTGCATCTCTCGATAGCGCTCCCCAGGGGCACAAGCGACCTTTCATCTGGATGCAGCGACGCTAACGACAGTCGCTAAATTCAGCGGGAGTTTAGCGGCGGTGGCAACCGGTAGTACCCCGCTCCGCTGCGCAGGCGATGACGACATCATCAACGTTCGCAGTACCCTGCTTTTGCCCCACCTGCAAAATTGGCCCGCCCTCCCTGAATCTGCGCCAGGCGATGACAGTGACTGATTCAGGGGGCAGGAACAGACTGGTGGGAGGCTTGCAGGGTGGTAAGTAAAGGGGAGGTGGCGGGCACGGGGAAAAAACCAAATCAGTCGACTTACACGCCACGGCCCGTTGCGTCATTGAGCAGCCCCCTCCCCGAGTGCTGGCCTGCTGGAATGGCACCCCATTCCCCGGTGGTCCAGGTGGGCCCCGTAGAGTTGTGGGCTTGGATCCTCCCCTTTAATGAGGGGAGGAGTCCTTCCATGCAGCAGCACTACATGGCCCAGTGCGTAGCACTGCAGAACGCACCGCCCTGCTATTCGGGGATAGCGCTCGAAGAAGGAAGTGGAGCGCTTGCTTTAGCGCTCCACCTCCCTCTTGGGATGCTTCAACTGAAGTTCACACTCGCTCGTGCTATTTTTCGCCGGGCGCTAAATGTCAGCGACCCAACGTGGTCGCTAGCGACTTTCTCCCCCAACATCTCTTACAGTGTCTTAAGCAGCGATAACAAAGCATAAAGCATAGTTATACTACCTCGTTATGTCTTGGGTAAAAGTCACGGTAGGTGTTGTCAGTGGCCTCCGGCACGGTCCTCTGGATCTGCTACTCTCACCTCTGTGTGTCCCACACCTTCTAGCACGATTCCCCGAGTCCGCTATTCTCACCTCTAGGTGTCAGGCCCCAGTCTTTTACAATTAATCCTTCCTGGGTTCTCCTTTTTAAAGCTTTTCTTTCCATTCAAACCTATGGAGGTCCCCTGGTCCAATCACTGACTTACACTTAACCTTCTTATTATTTCCATAAGGTCCCCTGTGTCACCTGACCTTACCCACATTCATTCATGTTTGTTTTCCCACAGCAGCTAAGTTATTTTTAAACAAAGCATAATACATTCAAGGGGAAAAATTTATCCCATTAGCACCATTAGATGATGCTAATGCAGCGTTGAGAGCTGTAATGACAGCTCCTGTCGAATCAAGCACCGCCCTCCAAATCGGGACCCGCATAGCACTGCAGGTAACAGCAATCGCCAGAGACTTCAATGCTAGGGAGATCGTGACGTCAGTGAATGTGCAACACTCACTGAACGCCTGATCTGCCAAATTGCTTCTCACTGCCTGGAGTTAGCAACGATAGGGAGAGCTGGTGTGCAGCACCAGGAAGCTGGCTCAAGGGACGTTATTTAAAGGGATCAGCCTCAATCACTCGCACCTGATAGGTTAGTGAAGTTTCAGTGCCTGTGTGTTAGTTCCTGATATTGCAACAGTTTTATTTAGTGATTTGAAGGTTCTTTGGTATCAAGAGTGTTGTGACAAGTAGAAAAGTGCAAAATTTATTCTTGAAAGATTCACTCTACAATACTTGCTAAAAGTCATGGGGCTGTTCTGGCAGTCCACCTCGCCTTCCTGAATCTACGGTGGGGGTTGCAGAGGCAATGAGAAAGATGGGAACATGTGTGCAGATGGAGGAGGAAGAAGATAAGGAGGAAGAAAATGTGGAACAGGAGGGAAAGAGGAGGCAGCCGGACAATCGGATTTCCGGACGGGCGGTCCATGACCGGCTCATCAGACTCCGATTTGAATAAATGAAACCCCAGGTCCTTGTTGCTTACCACATCCCCATCATGCCATCCCTGTGTCATGACATATCACAGCATCCTCCTGGGCACAAAGGTGAAATGAGAGAGACCACAAAATATTGCAAATGTAAGATTCTCAAAATTCACAGATCCCCCAAAGCTAGAAGAAAACCCTAAGGAAAATGACTTTGGACTCTTTCTAAACAAGTTTCAGGATGATAAAATAAAAAGGCATGCTTGGACCTGTACAGGGAGAAAAGGCTGCAACAGGAAATGGGATCAACCTCTGTAAAGACAGTTTGGATGTTGGAGTAAAATCAAATTATCTGGGGAACTGTGAAACCTCAATTCATCCTAACAATCGATCCATGAAGGAGCAGTCCCCACCCAAAACACAGGAGCCATCCAAAACATTCATAATGCAAATCACCTCGCCAACCTACATAGAAATCTCAGGCTCAGACAGGATACTCGAAACCTGAATATAACTATGACAATGAACTAGGCGATCAACAACTAATTGACTAAACAGTACAACATCCCAAAACCATTTTTCACATTTTTTAAATCAAGTTACCTTAACGAGCCCGTCCAAATCAAACAATAAACCGGGACTGATTTGGCATGCAGATTAGGAGGCCCCAATTAATATAATTAAAGGCCTGTTTTCTAAAGAAAGTAAACTCTTCAGAAGTTGGACACAACTCAAGAAGTTCTCTCTCAGAAAGCTCGCCCCAGAAGCAACACACAAGAGAAACCAAAGCATCGAAACGGGGCAGCATTCTGCCGTACACCCAAGTTCAACAGCTTCAGTGACCCAGGACATCGTCAGACACCCTGTGGCAACAAGAGCCTTACGAAACTACCAACAAAATATTATCACCAACCAATCCGGTAAAATTGAGCCACCGCGACCCAAAAAAAAACAACTCAGGAGAAAAACCAAAGATTCGAAAGTTTCCACTTTACAATCTATTCCTGACTTACCCCGGGTAAGATTTTTATTTAAAAGGAACTCTAAACCCTATCTCTACCGAAGAAAAGTGGGTACTCACCCCATAGATCCAAAACGCACCCTACCACATCAGCGGACTCGCGAAGACTGACCAACAGATAGTCGAAGTCCTCTACCACGTATGGGGTATGGCAGACACCGACCAACACATCCAGTGAACCCCAAAACTGTGAACCAGCTCAACTGTCACGGATTCATTTTGGTAAGCATTATCCCTGGTCCTCTAGAGTCCAACTTAGCTAGGAAGTGGGATTGGGAGGGGTGAGGTATTTTTTGACTGTATTTTCCCTCGTATGTATCAAAGTGTTCCCCATTTTTATTAGTGTAGAAGATTGCTATGTTATATTTTCTTTCTTGAATAAAGATCAAAATTTCTTGCACCAAAACCAGTTGTCTGCTGCACTTTTTTCACAACCCCCAAATAAGCCCAAGGTCTAGAATCAAGGGAGTAGGAGCGATTCGAACCACTCAGAAG
Source organism: Somniosus microcephalus (assembly GCF_052327205.1). Taxonomy (NCBI): domain Eukaryota; kingdom Metazoa; phylum Chordata; class Chondrichthyes; order Squaliformes; family Somniosidae; genus Somniosus; species Somniosus microcephalus. The sequence goes on from NC_140997.1 coordinate 35,674,686, forward strand.
TCAGAGGGGAAGCTGACCCACACACCAACCCCTACACAAACTCTTAATAAGTTTATGCATAAACTTATCACACATATCACATGCATTCTAATAACTAATGACCCTTGTGCCTGCCATAATTGAATAGCTATCATTGTGTGTAAGGTGTGAGATGTGTGTGTGAGTGTTGCTAGGTAGAGATTGTTGGTAGGTGAGTGCTGGGGGTGTAGTGCACTGAGCAGTGTGTGAAGCTTGTGGTACAGATGGTGGTATGTAGCATTTGTTGAAGCCTTCACTCACCCTGCCCACCTGTGTGAGCCTCCTAAAGTCATTCCTGCACTGGGCGTGGGTCCTGGGGACCACATCGCTGGCTGTTATGTGGTGCGACACCTCCCCCCACATAATACGGCAGATTTGTGGCAAAGGCCTCCTGCCAGTTGGTACAGGATCGCCCACCTTCTCTCCACCGCTAAAACCAATGCCTCCAAAGCTTCAGGGGAAAACCTGCGGGCTCTCTCCCTGGGACAGCAATCTGCCCTCAGGATTTGTAAAGAAGTGTCCTTCTTCTTATGGTTGTTGAGGCAGCTATACACCGAACAATGCTGAGAATGAGGTGCTGCAGCATCAATAGGCCTCCCCTTTAAGCAGTGAAAAAAGCCTGTGGCAATCATTACCTGTGTTTAGACTACACCCGATATTGGTCAATCTTTTCAGTCAAATGCCAATGAGCTTGGGTTTTTAGACTAGATTTATGGCTCTGATCATTGTAATAAGGAGTGAGGGCGAATTTTGCATGCAGTTCAGACGATTTTCCCCTGGCACTAATTCACCATTTTTAGTCTAAACACCACCCATTCCTTGGCTATAACGAATTTCTAGCCCTAAGAGCTGTTGGGGAGTAACGGGATTTAGGTGTCCACGTGCACAGATCAATAAAAGCTAATTAAAGCTAATAGATAATCAAAAAGGGTATTTGAATGTTTGCCTTTATCTCAAGGGGTTTGGAATGCAAAAGTGAGGAAGTGACTCTATGATACTGGAGTTGTGTAGAGCCTTAGTCAGACCCCATCTGGAGTAGGTGTTCAGATTTTGGCAACGAACCTCAGGGATGATATAGGGGGGGAAATTGGGCGGCGTCCCAAAGGCACTAATGTCGCCGGGGCACTAATCTTAGTGCCCCTAAAAAGTTTGCACCCCTCCGCTGCATATTCAGCAATAGCGCCCCAAGCAGGAGGTGGGGCCCGACTGGAAAGTGCTCCCCCTCCGCCTTGGGTTGCTAGTACTGAATTTTGCGGCGCTATGTGCAGCAGTGCCACGTGCGGCGGCACGTAGCACCGCGTCATTGCAGGCCTCCCTCCCCTAACTAAAGGGGAGGGGCCTAGTGCTGCGCACACCGGGTCCCTGTCGGACCACCGGGGAGCGAGGTGCCATGAAAACAGCCCGGCGCTCAAGAGAGTGCCAGGCTGAGCGATCGTGTCCGGCACCCTGTATACAAAAGCGAAAAGGTGCAGGAGCTGGCAGTCAGCCAAAATAAAAAGGGCCGCCCGACACCTGCCCCTTTAACTAGCGCCACCGCCACTGCAAAACCGCCCCCTGATCCTGTCGCACATATCATCCGGCGATAGGTCAGGGGGTGCAAGGGACGTTTGCAGCCGGGACGCTGCGCACAGCGATTACGTAATTTTTGCCGGCGCGGGGCATTACTGGCTACCGCTGCTGCGAACCTCCTGTGGAATTTTGCGGGAGGCGTCAGCGGTGCTGCGCCCGGGGGCTTTAACGAGAGGTGCAACCCAACCCAATTATTCCCCCCTAGTGGCCTTAGAGGCACACAGCATCGATTCACCAGGATAATGACAGAGTTTAAAGGGTTAAATTATGAGGACAGTTTGCATAAACTTGTCTGGTGTTCCCTTGAGTGTAGAAGTTTAAGGGTGATCTAATTGAGGCCTTTTAATTAATAAAGGGATTCGATAGCATAGATACAGAGTAATTATTTCCTCTGGTGGGGGAATCCACAACAAGGGGGCATAATCTTAAAATTAGAGCTAGGCGAGTTAGGACTGAAATCAGGAAGCATTTTTTGACGTAAATCGCAATGAAACTCTGAAACTTTCTTCTCCAAAGCGGATGCTGAGTCAATTGAAATTTTTAGGACTGAGATTGATTGATCTATGTTAGGTAAGGGCATCAGGGTATTTGGAACAAAGGCTGGTAAGTCGAGTTAAGGTACAGATCAGCCGTGAGCTAATTGAATGGGTTGAGTTGCTGAATGGCTTACTCTTGTTCATATGTTCCTGTGTTCTTAAAGCACTTTACAGCTAATTATTACTTTTGAAGTGTAGCCACTGCTGTAATGTAGAGAAATGCAACCAATTTGAGCACAGCAAGGACCCACAAGCAGCAATGAAACATGTGACCAGATAATGGGGTAAAAATTTTAGCGCCTTGAAAAAATTAGTGGCCCCACAGCCAATTTTTCCAGGCAGCGCCCCGAGACGGAGGATGGGTGCTACTGGAAGCTCCCCGCGTCCCTCTTGGGGCGCTGCAAACCAATATCGCGGCGCTACGTGCTGCGGTACTGCAGGCCTTCTTCCCCTTATTAAAGGGGAGGGGCCTGGCACAGCGCATCCCGCTGCCCAGCTGGGCCACCAGGGATCGGGAGTGCCGGGAAACAAGCCTGGCACTCAAGAGGCATGCCGGGCTCACGGAGAGCAGCCGGCACCCCGCGGGGGGGCTTCACGGGGGCCGGGGACAGCAATGGTGTCAGGTGCTGGCAGGCGGCCAGCAACAAAAATGGCCGCCTGCCACCTCCCCTTTAACTAGCACTGCCCCGGCCGACATAGCGTCCGGCGGTAAGTCGGGGGGCGCCACCCAATATTACAGCTGGGGCACGAGCAGGGCGCTGCGCACGGCGATGATGTCATCGCAGGAGACGTTAGCGGCACCACGCCCAGGCGCTAGTTGATTTGCGCCCAATTAGCTCCCTCTTAGGGCGCTAATGGGAGGCACAAATCAACCGAATTTAGCCCCCTGATGCTGATTGAGGGTTAGAAAGTGGCAGGACACCAGGAGAACTCCACTGCTATTACTTTTACTGTGCTGTGGGATTTTTAATGTCCAACTTAAAGGGCTGACTGGATCTGACTGGAAGTGACAGTGTAGCAATCTGTCAGCACTACACTGAAGTGTTAGCCAAGACTATGAGCTCAAAGCTCGCGAATGGACGCAAGATTGCTCGGCACTTTATCGGGGTGGTTAAAGATCAGGATGTCCAATGTTAATAAAGGTTTAGTACTCACAGGTCCTTTCTCAGTTCCTTGTGGAACACGGTTTGGTGAGAGTACTTGGTGTGAGAGAGTTATTTGAAGAGTTTGTAGGTGCTCAGACATGGGAGCTTGGGATGGGTGCCGCCATTGCTGCGCTTGATTAGACTGAGGAAGAGGAAAGAAGGAAAAAATGTCTTGCATTTATATAGCGTCTTTCATGACCTCTGGACACCCCAAAGTGCTCTACAGCCAATGAAGTACTTTTGAAGTGTAGTCACTGTTGTAATTTAGGAAACAGGGCATCCAATTTGCACACAGCAAGGTCCCACAAACAGCAATGTGAAAATGATCAGAAAATCTGTTTTTTTAGTAATGTTGATTGAGGGATAAATATTAGCCAGGGCACCGGGTGTAATTCCCCTGCTCTTATAAATGGTGCCATAGGATCTTTCACGTCCACCTGAGAGAGCAGACGGGGGCTCGGTTTAACATCTCACCCAAAAGAAGGCACCTCCAACAGTGCAGCAGTGCACTAAAGTGTCAGCATAGATGTTTGTGCTCAAGCCTCTGGAGTGGGATTTGAACCCACAACCTTCATTGACTCAGAGGCGAGAGTGCTATCAACTGAGCCACAGCTGAAACAATGGAGGAGGAGCAGCAGCAAGGGCGTGCTGTGGAGGGAGCTGCAGATGGCCAGCAGAGAAGGGAGCAACAGAGAGGTTGAGCTCGCTCAAGGCCCTACCCACCTAACAGCGTCTACAGTCAGAGGCTCAGAATCTTCGCGTGCCAGCGTAGCAGTGCTTCCGAAGGCTGAGATTTTCACATCAGCTGGTTGCTGGCATCTGCAACCTCCTAGAAGAATACCTGCCAGCCACACATTACCAGTGGCTGTGAAAGTCACCAGTGCCCTCAATTGCTTTGTGTCCGGTTCCGTCTCAGCTGCCACCAGAGACATAGCAAGGGTGTCACAGATGACTGCACATAAATGCATAAGGCAGGTGGGGTATGGATTGTTTGTCAGGACTGGGAGGTATATAAACATCCCTTGTAATGACAATAGCCAGAATGACCATGTCCTGGTATTTGGGTCTCTGGCTTGCTTCCAACAGATGTAAGGTGCCATCGACTGCACACACATGGCAATCCGAGCACCCCCTGACCAACCAGGAGCGGTTGTCAACCACAAGGGGTAAATTCCATCAACTTTCAGCTGGTGTGCAACCACAAAAAAAGATTCATGCAGGCCTGTGGCAGATTCATTGGAGCTACCATGATGCTTTTGTCTTGCAGCAGTCCAACATCCCCAACATGTTACGACCTGGAATGATCCTGAAAGGATGGCTGCTAGGCGACAAGGGATATCCCCTTCAAACCTGGCTGATGCCTCCTCTGAGGAACCTCACCGATGAGTATCAGGAGTGCTACAACTCCAGCCATATGATAACCAGATGAGTCATTGAGCAAACCATCAGCATGCTGAAGTTGTGCTTTAGGTGCATGGACAGGTCCAGAGCCACCCTTCAGTACTCATCAGTAAGGGTCTCCAAGATAAACATGGTATGCTGTGTTCTGTACAACATAGCACAGAGCAAGGACTAGAGGTGCAGGAGGAACAAGGCTCTCAGGATTCCTCAGTAGATGAAGGGGGCGATTTTCCCACTGGAGGTGGGATGGAGGCGGGTTTCGGTTTGGGTGGGCTGGAAAAAATTGTGATTTTTCCCTGATTGGCCGCCTGATTTCAGAGGTGTGGGTTGCCCTTGGTCAATTAGTGTTTTGGGACTGAAACTCACCTCTGCTGACATCACTTTTCCAACCTGATTTAAGGGCTGCTTGCTGCCTTGGATCATTCCACTTGTTAGGTCCGTGGTGTAGGGGGTTTCTCTTGCTTGCTCTGGTCTCCTGCCAGGCTTCTTGCAATAATTACCCGTGAGTGGTTCGACCCACTCGCCCCTACGGTTCTCGACCTTGGACTTAGGTGCAGGGAGCTGTAGTGCAGAAAAACTCAATAGACCAGGTCGAATAGCACGAAATGGATGCCTTTATTGAACAGTTTGCAGCATTATAAAATACATGTCATATGCATAGATTAAAGAAACTACAAGCATGCACACATCTATAAACTTAACTCTATGGAAATGGGGAACACACGGTACATCGTAAAAGGGGTAACACATTACAACTACCCTTAACCCCCTCCCCTAGACCTAACTAAGTTTCGATTTGAGGAACTCGGGATCATGCTCACCACTTTAAGGATTGCGAAAAGGGGTTTGCAGCCTTTTGACACAGCTTTCCGTCGTCACGTGGATTTGGAAAGTTCTGGCGCAGCTTGTTTTCCTCTTGGTTCTCCCGCGATGAGGTAGTCGATACAGCCTTGGTGAGCGCTCGCCACGAATGAATCCATTATCGACGTGACTTTAAGAACTGGATGCACATGGGTGAATCCATTACCGATGTGATGTTGAGACGCTGGAGTGCCGGGCCCTGAGTGTCCTCTTATACAGTCATAATGATTGTCCTTCTGAGGGTGTCTTCTTCTTCGGCCTGGGTCGTCGATGATCTCCCGACCAAAGTACCCGGGCCACCCTCGTCGTCTTCTCGTCGTTGCCGGGCCTTGCCTGCCCGAACACCGAACACGGTCCGAACCGAAATGCTGCTTGGTTCCGATGGAGTCTGTCCCGAAGCGTTTTTGAAGCATTCCAGACGTGAAGCTATGAAGCGCAAGTCAAGCTCCTGATGGACTTTTTCAATCCACAGTTATACCTTTTTGGAACATTCTTATCTCCCGCCAAATCATAGTCCTGTCTTTGTAATAATTTTGGTGGGCAGCACTCTCTGCAGGGGTGTTTTCTCTTCATAACGGGAGTCGGTGATAGCTGAACTGGCCTTCCTGGGCCGATAATGTCTTTGCTTTGTCACCGTAACTCGGCTTGTATATTGATCGGTCTGGAGATGGCCCTTGATGGCTGTTAAACGGCTTTTCCTTTGTACAGTAAATGGGTTAAAGTGTTCATTCAATTGTCCGCCCATTTCTTGATGGGCCTCATCCTGCTACCCAAATCTGTCCTGTACTTATGATCTAATCAATATGTATACTCAGTTCCATGAGTTTCGGTTTCCCGAAACTGGTTTTTCGCAGGCTTTAATGTCCTCAATCCACAAGCCTGTCTGGCTTGCAGTAACAGAAATTCAAACGGTCCCAGAAGCTGGTCACGAGGTCTGGCAGCCATTTTGTGTGCCCTCTTATCAAAGGTTTCTTTGTACAAGCTTCTTTTGGTCAATAAAGCTGTCTTATTAACCCTGATTTCTTGTGTGATTACTTATGAAAATTTCGCGAATCTTACAGTCCCTCCTGTGATACTGATAGCTTGCTTAAAGTATCAATAACTCTTGGTGAGCAAATTTTCCCTGATTCGCCACATCCAAACATTCCTGGTAATTAACTACCTATAACCCCCACGACACATGCAGTTCCCATTTCAGAAAATTACATTGTGTACAGTTGGACAACCATAGGCAGTACTACCTTAAACTATAATATGTTCTTCTTTCAGATGTGAAAGGGGCCGATACCCTTTACACCACCTGCATACACATTTTGCTGAACAAACTTGAAAAACCAATCAACGGTTATAACGCAACAGTATCCATACACGTAAATCATATAGCAACCAAAACCAAGAGTGGAGGGACGCTTTATCCTTTAATACATAGCAGCTTAAGTGGGGGTCTCTTCACCCACTCGTACATAGCGGTCTCTCCATTCTCCTGTGTTCTCGTGCCTCTGGAGGCGTTTGCCTCTTTTGCAATGCACGAACAGTAGATATATTGTAATCAAAACCTGACACACTACTAGGATGTGGGAGGTTATTCTAATCCAGGGCGGGATCTCTATATTAGTAAACAGGTCCCACCATGGTGGGGTGACTATGTCCAATATGTCTTCCCCTATCTCCAATGTCTTCTGCTCTAGTGTGTAAAAATGCTTCTGTGAGACTATTACGGCTTTTAAAATCTTGGTGAGGTGTTCGGGGAGAGGGGGAATGACATAACCAAAATGCACAACGAATCGCTGAAAATCCGTGAAATTCTCTTTTACAGTGAGGGGAACAGTGGAAGGTACAGGAATGGGGACAATTCGCTGTTGTGCCACTTGAACTTCAGCCCTGGGTTTGAAACAGAAACTGCTGTCACTGACCGGACACCACCCATGCTGTCCGTGTTGGTAGTGAGGCGCTGCAGTGGTAACACAGTATGTCCCACCTCCGATGTATGCCACCTGCGGGGGCACATGGCCTTTTGCCATTGCCTCCATGGTGCAATTTACCGGCTTCGCGCTAGCGGCTCTGAACCCGCACTGTGGCTTTAAAAAGTCATTCAAGTGCTGGGGACACAGGATGATGTGTGCTCCCTGGCTTCGACACCCCGAGAGGTCGGTGCCTGTCATCGTATGCTTCCATCTGATGACATAAGGCGGGACCACTGCGTAACGAATGTGCTCACCCCCCTGAACGACTCCAATGTTCTCCACCCTGTATACCGGGGCGGGTTTTGCTGTGGGACCCAACACCGGCATCCTCACCACTATTCCCATGATAGTGTGATTCGAGCGTCCACAGTCCACTGGGACTGGGTACGCCTCTGCAGCTAGTCTGAGCTGGCATGGACTTAATGCATTCTCAAAAGGGTGGAGCGCTTGCAAGTGCTTATTGCTGATCCAGGACGGGACCAAACCTTGTTTTAAATCCTCCAGATTACTGCGGCCCTCGCCCAGCAACCACGCCCCGTATAGCACACAAGCCTTCTTCTGTGCTGCCTGATCGGACGCATTCCGATCCTCCCTAATGAGTGCATTTACCATTCTAGCGTGTTTCTCCAGCTCAGCGATTATCTCCTTTAAGTGTAGTGTCATGGCCTGGTCCTCATGTAGCTCAGAGCCCACTACCTTATTTTCGTTTGTCAGTATGTTCTTTAACTGGGCCTTTAGACCATTAACCTGTGTCTGCAGCTCCATGTTGTCTAGAGCATTGACAACAGATGTCCCGGTACTAAAAGCAGTGAAAATGTCATTTACAGTACCCCTTCTTTGCCTTCCTACCCAATCCAAAACTTCCTGTGGTGTGGTGTACAATTTGGCTTTGTCGATGTCGGCAAAGTCAAATTCATAAAATTGTCTGAACATCCTGGTTAACAGAACCTGGTACAATTGCTCCGTTTCCTTGGGACACCACTCCAGCAATCGTACCTCAGTGAGGTTTAAAATCACTGAGGCCACCGCGTAGTGTACCCCTTGGTACAGCACCTGACCGGTGGGTACCAATACTAAACCGTTCCCGGGTCCCTTTGTGGTGGTGGGGCACCCTTCCTTCTGGGCTAGTGCTACCAGAATCGTGGGCAGGGGCTTGCGTGGTCGGGTGATGAGTTCAGTGGCGTTTACCGGAATCGGGGAGAATGGGGCTCCGCACGCCCGGGTGCTGACGTCCCACCTCATCCCTTTCCCTTCATCTTGCCACTGCCTCTGGAAAAAGATGGATATGCCTTTGGGGCAAGCGCGCTTTGAACCCCACATGCAGACATATATCCCTTCATCTGGTTCCCACCATTTGTCCCAACACACACGTAATTGTCCGTGAGTCCCTGTAATTGTCCGATGGGTATTGTTACCCAGTCGCTCCCACTCGATTGTAGAGTTCTTCATATTCTTTCCCAGCTTTCGGAGCCACCACCATCTACTTAGCGGTACGTTCCCATTACACACCAAACAGATCCTCTTTCCCACGGTAACGCTGACTCTGGGTGCAATGATCCTCACTCGAGGGCACATTAACGAAGTCTCTTGGTAGGCAAACCCGGATTTGCTGGAGTATTCAGTAGAATTCGACCCCAGCCATCCTGGCCATCTCCCTTGGTGGAAGTAGGTGGCGGTTTCCTCAACCTCTCACTTCCCCGTCCCATCCGTCGCGATGGGGGCTGTGTCCCCGGAGCATCCGAACACGATGGCGTCCTTGGTGCGGCCTCGGTAGGCCAACCCGCACCCGATCGCCGCGAGTACCACGAGAATCCTCTCCATTGTATTCCTGGTTTCTGTAACTGATAAGATGATGTAGCCAGGCTCCCAATAGGTGCTGGCCTAATTAAACGGACGCTCGGGTCCCCTGACCCTGCTTCCAAACACACACACATACTGGGCAGACTTCGAGAACTACCTTTTAAAACATCCCCATCATCTTAAACTTTACATGCCTTAAACTAACATTTAAAATTACTTAACTTAACTTATCATTACCTAAACTTATGTACAGCGCCGCCCTCCTTCGGGCGGCCTACCTAATTCCTGTGAGGGCTGCAGCGTGCCGCCCCCTGTGGCGGGGCTGCACTGACCTTCGGCTTTGATCCCCCGCAGCCTGTCGCTGCTGCTGAACGGGAATCGTGTCTTTCCTGGGCTTTCTGAAGTCGGTGTCTACTGGGAGTGGGTGACTCGGGCCAAGACTTTACAGGCTGAGGCGTTCGGGTCGACCTACGAGGGAGCGCCTTGGGCGAGGCTCCCAGGGCTAACGGACCGGGGATCGGGACCTTCACCGTCGCAGCCTGTGGTCCCACCACAGCTGCCGGTTCTGGCTCCCCTCCCTCAGGCTCCGCCCCCCCGGGGCCGGGATCTGTGGCATCCGACTCCCCTCCACCTGTCCCCACAGGTGGTGAGTCTCCGCCTCCAATCCCTACCTCCCCTAAGCTGGAGTCGGGGTCAGGATCTTCGGTCTCCGACTCCCCCTCCTTGATCGGGTCAGGGGCGGGGTCGAGCCGTTCGGGCCCTTCCTCATCCGAATCCCAGATCAACGGGGCGACCTCCCACTCCATTGGGATGACTCCTCCCCTCACGCAGGCTACAGTTCCAGCCTGTGTGATCTGTGACCCTGTCTCAGGCTGAGGATTTCTGTCCTCAGACCTGGCCCTGGTTGTTGGTCCTTGTGCACCCGGCTTAAACAGTTTACACTGGTTAATGTGAAACCATTTAGTACGTCGGGGCACCTTCACTGCATAGACCATGGGGCTGGCCTTGTCTACAATGCTGTAGGGCCCCATGTACAGTGGTTCTAGACTCCCTACTCGGGCATAGTTCCTAACCATGACCTGGTCTCTGACTTCCCACTCTTGCTTCTTACGGGGTTCCAGCAACAGTCGATTGCCCTGATGCTGTCTCCCCATGTTCCCAGCCGTTTGCTCATAAACCTGTTTCAGGCGCTCCAAAAGGGTTTGGACGAACTTGTCCCGATTCACCTCTTGGAGCTGGCCCTCAGTGAGCACCGGGGCTAGTACATGGGTGGGTGTTCGCATGATCCTCCCAGTCATTAACTCGTGCGGGGAGTACCCCGTACTTTTGGACTGGCTGGCTCGGAACCCCATGAGGACTAGAGGCAGGACCTCCACCCATTTCTGGGGCGAGCCCATTGTCTCCTTCCTCAGCTTTTCCTTGAGGGTCCGGTTCATGCGTTCAACAATCCCGGATGACTGGGGATTGTGCGCTACGTGCCACTTCCCTTCAATGCCCAAGAGCATGAAGGTGTTCTGCATCACTTGGCCGGTGAAATGACTCCCTTTGTCGGACTCCACAAACCGGGGGAGCCCCCACCGTGAGAACACTTCCCGGATCAAGATCCTGGCAGTACCCAGCGCCGTAGCTGTTCTACACGGGAAGGCTTCTACCCACTTGGTAAACACATCCACCAGGACAAGGCAGTACTTATAGCCTCCCTGGGCGGTGGGCAGGGGCCCTATGTAGTCAACCTGATGTCATGGGCACCTTCCTTTTCTGGGGGTCTGGGTTGTTTGCAGCGCACACAAGACAGCTTGCACAGAACTCGCGGACATCGTCTCGAAGTCCCGGCCACCATCCCACCTGCTCTACCCGTTGCCAGGTCACCTCAGGCCCGGGGTGTCCTGCCCCTGGACCCTCATGGGCCAGTTGAAGGAATTCCCTCCGGTGCTGCTGCGGCACAACCCACTGTTCCTCTCGGAACAACATGCCTTCCTTGACTGAGAGGGCTGCCGTACTGTACGGACCCTCTACCTGCTTGCCCTCAGTGATAGCATTGAGGACTGTTTTCAGGGCGGGATCCCGGGTTTGGACGGTCTTTAGGTCTAGGGGCGGTGTCACCCCTGTGTTCCCTGGAGTCCCCTCCCTGCCTCGGATCGCTGCCACGGGTCCGGGTCCATAGGGGTCCCAGAAAATGCCATTGCGGGCACCCTCCCTGGCTAGCGCATCCGCCTGCTGGTTGCCCTGACTGCGGGGTTCTGTGGTGGAATGAGCCTTCACCTTGTGGATGAACACTTCCCCTTCCTCCCCCACTGCTGCCAGGATCTTTTCCAGCAAGGGCTTAACTGTTAAAGGTCGCCCGTCCGCGGAGGTGTATCCGCGACGAGACCAAATGGCCAGTTATTCCGTACACGAATTGCATGTGAACATGCTGTCCGAGCAAATCGTGTATGGGGTTGGGAAGATCTCGGGGTGGGTAATCACGTACGCCACCGCGGACAGTTCAGCCTGCTGTGCGCTCATAGTGCTGGGGAGCCTAATCGCCAGGGCAATGTTTGCCGCGGGGTCATAAACTCCACACCCTGTGAGTCGTTCGCCAGCAGATACCGTGCTGGAACCGTCTACGTAGATCTCGCGGCCTGTGGGGTGTATCCCGGCCCGTAAACCTATGTTGACCTCCCATACCCCTTCGACGGAACACCGATGGGCTGTTCCGGGATATACCAGGTTGGCCGCGAGCTTCGGCTCGCAAAGACCTTTAACTTTGAGATCCATCTGAGAAAGGAGGAGGGTCCAGCGCACAATCCGAGCGCTGCTTACAGTCCCATCCTTAATCCTTCCATCCAGAAGCATCTTTGTGGGTGTGTGGTGGGTGATGAGAGTGATGGGAGAGGTTCCTGTGAAGATCGCTGATCTGTTCACAGCCCAATGCGTGGCCAGGAGATGCCGTTCGCAATTGGAAAAACTCCTCTCCACATCCGTAAGCACCCTGGAGGAGTAGACCACCAGTCTCAGCTTGCCGTGTCGCTCCTGGAGCAGCACAGCATTCAGGCTGTCTCCACTGGCGGCTACTTCCAGGAAAAACTCCTCCCCTCCATCTATGGCCCCTAGGGCTGGCGCGGTCTGCAGGTCCCTCTTCAACTTCTCGAATGCTGCCTGACAACCCTCGTCCCAAGTCCACTCGACTCCCTTGTGTAAGAGTCGGAGTAGCGGGGCTGCTGTGGCTGCATAGTCCTCGATGAAGTCTCTGCAGTACCCGGTCAGTCCCAAAAAGGACCTCACACCCGTTACTGTGTTAGGAATCGGCAAATCTTGGACCGATTCCCGCCTAGCCTTGTCTATGGCTCTTTCCCCAGCGCGGATGGCCAGACCCAGGAATTTCACCTCCTGCTGGCCGATCCGTGCTTTCTTTGGGTTTACTTTAAAACCCTTCCTTTCCAGTAGCTCCAATAATTCGGCTAATAGTGGGCCGTGCTCCTCCCTTGAATCGGTGAACAGGAGCAAGTCGTCCACATACTGCACTATCTGATTGGGCTGGCTAAATTCCTTTAAACTTCCTGCCATGCACTGATGGAAAATGCTGGGGCTGTTGTGGAAACCCTGTGGCAAGCAGTTCCAAGTGTACTGTTGCCCTTTAAAAGTAAAGGCAAACTTGTACTGATCCTCCCGCCGCAACGGAATGGACCAAAAACCGTTCGAGATATCCAGCACCGTGAACGTGGTCGCGGATGCTGGAATACTCCCTATTAGGTCGGCAACTGCTGCTACCGTGGGCGCGCAGGCTGGGATGTTACTGTTGAGGACTCTGTAGTCCACCGTGGCCCTCCACGAATTGTCCGGCTTCTTTACCGGCCATAAAGGGGAGTTCACGTGAGTGGCTATCGGCCTCAACACGCCCTGCTGCACCAATGAAGATATTGCTGTCTCCATGTCGGGTTCTGCTTCCTTGGGGAAGTTATACTGCTTTTGGGGTCAGATCATGAGGTCCCCGTCTACGCTGACCTCAAACCCGGTGACCCTCCCACAGTCGTGCTTGTGGGTGGCAAACACGGTCAGATTGTCCGACACACACGCTTGCAAGTCCGTTGGGACATCCGCGACCATAAGCTCGAGGTCATAACCTCCTGACGGCTTCATGGTGCACAGGGCCCCTTTTTCTCCCTTCCCTGGGATCACGACTACCTTGCCTATCCCATTCTCGGCTCCCCAGAGACAGTGATTTCTAAGGTCCATGAGGATCCCGTGTTCCACCAAGAAATCAGACCCGAGGATGCCTTTCCCCCCCCCCCTCGCTCCACTTCAGCAGGATACACGTCCATGTGGTTTGGAGTGCTCCCAAATGAATGGAGAGCGGGATGGAGAACGCGCCAGCCTGTTCTTTGCCTCTGAAACCCACGACTGAGAACGGAGCCTGGGTAGACAGAGGTGAGGCAAAAGGTTTAGCTGTGTGGATCACGGTACATGATGCCCCCGTATCCAACAGGTAACTACCCTTTTCCTTCTCTACCTCCATCTCCACAAGGGGTCTTCTCCACGCGTCATAACGGAGCGGACACAGGTAGACGGGCTGCGCTGGCTTTAGCCATTTGGGCTCTGCGGTTTGTGCTGGGGGAGCAACAGGGCTGTTGGCGACTGCCACCTTCCCCTGCGAGGTCATTAGAGACCGCATTGCCTCTAAAACTGACTCGATCGCATCGGGATGGATCGGCACATCGGCTCCCTTCTCCCGGGCGGGCGTTTGGGCTGGGGCTGAGGGAGCTTTTCCCTTTGAATCCTTCCAAGGATTTTTACAGTCCCGGCGCCAGTGACCTTCCTTCCCACACCCGTAACAACTACTTTTGGCTTGGGGAGGGCGATTCCCCTCCTGATGCCATTCCTTTTTAACAGGAGCTGCAGGCCTCGCTTCATGCACCTTTCCCTTCGGGGGAGGCACTTCCTTACTCCTGCTGTTCCTGTAACCTATCGTGAGCTGATCTAGTACTAACTCTTCCGTGGAGCGGGGGTTATTGGGGTCAAACCATGTTTTGGCCTGCTCCCTCACCTGGGGCAAGCAATTGGTGACCAGGCACCGGAGCCAATGAGCCCTTTGACCAGCGTCCAGCCCGTTCCGGGCCGGCCCGCCCGGGCAGCTGCGCCGATACACTGACCACAACCTTCCGGCGAAAACCCGTGGGGGCTCTCCCTCTAGCTGTGCCGTTCTACCCAATCGGAGGAACGGATTTCCGTCATCTTCCCCCATAACCTGCAGGACCTCGTCCCGTAAATCCTCATACACCCCGTGTCCTCTCTTGCTCTCGTCAGAGAGACATTGGAGTACTGAGCTGTCCAGGGAGAACAGCAGCATTTTACACTGTTCTCTCCCGTCGCAGTCATTAACTGCTGCGGTCTGCTCCACGTCCCTAAAATGGACGAAGGGATCTCCTGACTCGGAGAGTTTTGGGATGTGGCTTATCATTGCCTTTAGCTGTTGTGCGCTGTGGGGCATTACGATCTGATTCACGAGGGGTCCGTCCTCGCCATTGTCTTCGTTCGGACCGAGCCTCCGGTGTCGAACGGGACACAGCGGTACCGGCTTCGACTCGACTACCTGGGGTTGCTCTACCGCCGGAATCTCTTCGACTAACTTCACCGTTTCCTTCCCCTCATCCCAAGACTCACTATAGCTGGGAGGTGCCGATGGCATGGTGGTTGGTACCACAACTGCCTCCTGCGGAATCGGTCTTTTGGATTCCTTGGCTAACAGTAGCTGGCTCGCTGGTGGGTTTATGAGACACACCAAGCCGTTTGCCTTCACTAGGGCCGTTCTCAGGTCCTCTAGTTCCCTTTGGCAAGCGCTATGGTCGGCGTTCTCAGACCTATCCTCGATAGCCATCTTGTATGCTGCCCTAGCTCCCAGAATACTTTCCTCCTGTGCCTCTACCTGCTGAGCTAGGCGGAAACACCTGTCCCTTATTCTACCTTCACTGGCCTTGGCCTCAATGACCTGACACTCCAAGTAATCTATCTTGGTCTCATGGCGATGGGTTACGGATTGGCGTTCCTGATTCAGCGCGTTGAGCGACTCAATCAGTTTATTTCCTCCCGCAACCTTTTCCTCTACTTCTGTTAGTAACCCTTTGATCTGGGCCGTCTGTGCTACAACGACTTGGTCCAAAAGCTGGACTTGCTTCTTGTAGCACATTAGCCAGACCGCTTTTTCTACAAATCTTTTGTGATCTTTGCTTTCTGTCCACTTGATGGCTGCGTCTAGAGGGCACCTATCCCTTAATAGGTCAGATATCCACTGTTTTGTAAGGTTTACCTTCCCAAAAACATAATCCGCTATTCTCTCATCCATCACATTTTGTTTATTTAGACCTTGATCTAAAACACTACATTCCTGCTGCCAAGGTCCTGCCGCGGTCGCCATCTCTGTAGGGGGTTTCTCTTGCTTGCTCTGGTCTCCTGCCAGGCTTCTTGCAATAATTACCCGTGAGTGGTTCGACCCACTCGCCCCTACGGTTCTCGACCTTGGACTTAGGTGCAGGGAGCTGTAGTGCAGAAAAACTCAATAGACCAGGTCGAATAGCACGAAATGGATGCCTTTATTGAGCAGTTTGCAGCATTATAAAATACATGACATATGCATAGATTAAAGAAACTACAAGCATGCACATATCTATAAACTTAACTCTATGGAAATGGGGAACACACGGCACATCGTAAAAGGGGTAACACATTACAACTACCCTTAACCCCCTCCCCTAGACCTAACTAAGTTTCGATTTGAGGAACTCGGGATCATGCTCACCACTTTAAGGATTGCGAAAAGGGGTTTGCAGCCTTTTGACACAGCTTTCCGTCGTCACGTGGATTTGGAAAGTTCTGGCGCAGCTTGTTTTCCTCTTGGTTCTCCCGCGATGAGGTAGTCGATACAGCCTTGGTGAGTGCTCGCCACGGATGAATCAGCTACCGACGTGACTTTAAGAACTGGATGCACATGGGTGAATCCATTACCGATGTGATGTTGAGACGCTGGAGTGCCGGGCCCTGAGTGTCCTCTTATACAGTCATAATGATTGTCCTTCTGAGGGTGTCTTCTTCTTCGGCCTGGGTCGTCGATGATCTCCCGACCAAAGTACCCGGGCCACCGTCGTCGTCTTCTCGTCGTTGCCGGGCCTTGCCTGCCCGAACACCGAACACGGTCCGAACCGAAATGCTGCTTGGTTCCGATGGAGTCTGTCCCGAAGCGTTTTTGAAGCGTTCCAGACGTGAAGCTACGAAGCGCAAGTCAAGCTCCTGATGGACTTTTTCAATCCACAGTTATACCTTTTTGGAACATTCTTATCTCCCGCCAAATCATAGTCCTGTCTTTGTAATAATTTTGGCGGGCAGCACTCTCTGCAGGGGTGTTTTGTCTTCATAACGGGAGTCGATGATAGCTGAACTGGCCTTCCTGGGCCGATAATGTCTTTGCTTTGTCACCGTAACTCGGCTTGTATATTGATCGGTCTGGAGATGGCCCTTGATGGCTGTTAAACGGCTTTTCCTTTGTACAGTAAATGGGTTAAAGTGTTCATTCAATTGTCCGCCCATTTCTTGATGGGCCTCATCCTGCTACCCAAATCTGTCCTGTACTTATAATCTAATCAATATGTATACTCAGTTTCATGAGTTTCGGTTTCCCGAAACTGGTTTTTCGCGAGCTTTAATGTCCTCAATCCACAAGCCTGTCTGGCTCGCAGTAACAGAAATTCAAACGGTCCCAGAAGCTGGTCACGAGGTCTGGCGGCCATTTTGTGTGCCCTCTTATCAAAGGTTTCTTTGTACAAGCTTCTTTTGGTCAATAAAGCTGTCTTATTAACCCTGATTTCTTGTGTGATTACTTATGAAAATTTCGCGAATCTTACATTACCCAACCTGTCCAAATCATACTGGAGTTTCTCGGCATCCTCCTCACAGCACACACGCCCACCCAGCTTTGTGTCATCTGCAAACTTGGAGATATTACATCTAGTTCCCTCGTCCAGATCATTAATATATATTGTGAATAGCTGAGGTCCAAGGATCGATCCCTGCGGTACCCCACTAGTCACTGCCTGCCACTCGGAAAAAGAGCCGTTTATTCCAACTCTTTGCTTTCTGTCTGCCAACCAGTTCTCTATCCAAGTCAATACCTTACCCCCAATCCCATGTGCCTTAACTTTACATGCTAATCTCTTATGTGGGACCTTATCGAAAGCCTTTTGAAAGTCCAAATACACCACATCCACTGGTTCTCCCTTATCTATTTTACCAGTTACATCCTCAAAAAATTCCAGTAGATTAGTCAAGCATGATTTACCTTTTGTAAATCCATGTTGACTTTGTCCGATCCGGTCACTGTTTTCCAAGTACTCTGCTATTACATCTTTTATAATGGACTCTAGCATTTTCCCCACTACTGATGTCAGGCTTACCAGTCTGTAATTCCTCATTTTCTCTCTACCACCTTTTTTGAATAGTGGGGTAACATTAGCTACCCGTCAATCCATGGGTACTGTTCCAGAATCTATAGAATTTTGAAAGATGACCAGCAATGCATCTACTATTTCTAGGGCCACTTCCTTAAGTACCCTGGGATGTGGGTTATCAGGTCCTGGGGATTTATCAGCCTTCAATCCCGTCAATTTCTCTAACACCATTTCCCTACAAATACTGATTTCTATCAGTTCCTCCCTTTCGTTAGACCCTATGTTCCCCGACATCTCTGGGAGGTTATTTGTGTCCTCCTTTGTGAAGACAGAACCAAAGTATGTATTTAATTGGTCTGCCATTTCTTTGTTCCCTATTATAAATTCCCTGATTCTGACTGCAAGGGACCTATGCTTGACTTCACCATAATGATGACTCTAACCTAGAAGCCTTCACTGATGACATCCCCGCCCTAGCGGCATCTTGACAATCTGGAAGGAAGTGTTTCTTCTGTGGAGGTGCGTTCCATTATAGGATATTTTGTCCTGCTCGTAACGCAACCTGCAATCATTGCAGCAAGAAAGGTCACTTTTCTAAGGTATGCCAGTCAAGAGCCTCTGTTAGTAAGAAAGGCCACATTTCTAAGGTACACCAGTCGAGAGCTCCTGGTAGTTTTGCAGCTACTATCTATAAAACTGCTCCTCCCCCAAGAGCCACTACTGAGGTTACAGCTGCTATCTATGAAACTGCTCCTCCCCCAAGAACCACTACTAAGGTTACAGCTGTCAAGGGTAAAACTGCCCCTCCTCTCATCACAGCTGTTTTTCCCCAAAGCCTGTCCCATGCAGCCACGAAGGTTTCGGTAAATGGACACATTTTGAGTGCACTAATCGACTCATGCAGCTCTGACAGCTTCATTAGTGAGCGGGCTGTCAGTAAGTTAAAACTGCGTATTTACCCCTCGGACAGGGAAATTGCAATGGCTCTGACAGCACTGACCACCAATTCTTCCGGCTTTTGTTTTGTCGACCTTATTCTCAATGGCCGCACTTATTTCTCCACCCGGCTCGGGGTGCTCAAAAACCTATGCAGTGATGTGCTCCTGGGACAGGATTTCCAGAAACAACACAAAAGACTCACTTTCGAGTTTGGAGGGTCAAAGCCGGAGCTTTTTATTTCCAAAGTACCGTTTTGTGCACGTTCGGCGGCTTCGCTCGACGAGCCCTCCTTGTTTGCCAATCTTTCCCCCCAATGTAAGCTCATAGTCACTAAATCACGACGTTTCAGCCAAGATGATCAATCCTTTATCGAGCCATGTTCACCTTCCTGGCGGGCTCAAGTCGTCATTGTTAAAAATCCTCTGAAGCAACACAAGAAACGTCTTTGCATCGATTACTCGCAAACTATTAACCAGTATACCGACCTGGATGCCTACCCACTACCACGCATCGATGACATGGTCAATAACCTTGCCAACTACAAGGTATTTTCAACTTTTGATTTAAAGAGCGCATATCATCAAGTACCGTTAAAGGACTCTGACAAAAAGTGTACGGCCTTTGAGGCCAATGGTCGGCTTTACCAGTTTTGTTGCCTTCCATTTGGGGGCACCAATGGGGTGGCCGTCTTTCAATGGGCAATGGATAGCCTAGTCAAACAGGAGAACTTAACGGACACTTTTCCATACCTGGATAATATCACCATTGCTGGTCATGACCAGAAGGAGCATGATGCCAATGTCCAGAAATTTTTTGATGTTCTCCGTCGTCGCAACTTAACCTTAAATGAGTCCAAATCTGTGAAATCAGTACCATCAGTCAACATCCTTGGCTACTGGGTGGGCAACAGTGTCATCAAACCGGATCCGGAGCGACTTCGTCCGCTTCAGGAGCTGCCTCCCCCTACGAATCTCGGCTCTCTTCTTCGGGCACTCGGCATGTTCGCCTATTAAGCGAAATGGATACCCCACTTCTCCGACAAGATCCAGCCCCTGCTTCACGCAAAGTAATTTCCATTGGAGGCAACGGCTATTTCAGCTTTCAACCTCCTCAAGCGACAACTGGAAAAAGCCATGCTTCATTCCATTGATGAAAATCTTCCTTTCGTGGTTGAGTGCGATGCATCGGATGTGGCGATCTCTGCTACCTTGAATCAAGGTGGTCGACCCGTTGCATTACTGTCCAGAACATTGTAGGGTAGCGAGCTCCATTATCCTCCTGTCGAGAAGGAAGCTACGGCTATCATCGAAGCTGTACATAAATGGAGTCATTTTCTCTCTCGTCGCCATTTCACACTTAAAACCGATCAGCGCTCAGTGGCCTTTATGCTGGATAACCGGAAACGCACTCAGATCGAGAATAACAAAATACAACTCTGGAGGATGGAATTGGCCACCTTTGGATATACCATACATTATCGACCCGGCAAAGAGAATGTGGCCCCGGATACCCTCACGCGGGCATTCTGCTCTTCTATGTCAACTTCGACTCTGGCGGATCTTCGTACTGACTTATGCCATCCTGGCGTTACCCGTATGTTGCACTTTGTGTGGTCTAAAAATCTCCCATGTTCTACGGAAGATGTGAAAAGAACATACTCCTCCTGTAGAATTTGTGTGGAATTAAAACCGCAATTCTTCCGTCCATCGGATGGCTCGCTCATACACGCTATGCAGCCTATGCAGCGACTCAGCATTGACTTTAAAGGGCCATTGCCTTCCTCAACGCGAAACACCTACTTACTTCCTATGGTGGACGAATATTCACGCTTTCTCTTTGCTTTCCCCTGTCCCAATATGCTTACTTCCACAGTGATCAAATGTCTTGATCAAGTCTTCTCCCTTTGCGGTACAGCCAATTTCATCCACTCTGATCGGGGCCCCTCCTTCATGTCAAGCGAACTCAGAAGTTATCTTTCCCAACGGGGAATCGCCACAAGTAAAACGACACCGTACCATCCCATCGGTAACGGTCAGGTTGAGAGATACAACGCTACCATTTGGAACGCTGTTCGTCTTGCACCTACCAGACCAGGAGTGGGAAACTGTGCTCCCTGACGTGTTGCATTCCATCAGGCCTCTTCTTTCTACGTCCACCAATGTCACGCCTCACGAGCGATTCTTCAGGTTCCAGCATCGCTCCACTCATGGGACGTCCCTACCATCATGATTGGCAGCTCCCGGTCCCGTGCTGCTCGGAAGATTCGTCCAATCTTCTAAAAACGATCCCCTCGTCGATGAGGTAGAACTCACGGATGTCAATCCTATGTACTTGCACGTGTGGTACCCTGATGGCCGGGGGTCCACCGTTTCGCTCCGGGACCTGGCTCCCTGTCCAGCCGGTCCCACGGACCCAACTGATAGAGGGACCCACGGTGATGATGCCGACACTCTGCGCTCCCTTGAAGATTTCGCCCTACCTGGGACATCGAGAGATCTGCCGGCTGCCCCACCGGATCCACTCGGGGAGCCGAGCGCTCCCCGTGGGATGGCCACCCGAGGCCAGGACACTGGTCAATCCCCGGCTATCAAACAGGATGAAGCCAGCTCTGCGCCTGTGGGGACCCGCACCTGGAGTCACGATCTCCCCAGCCTCCCTCGGGTCGATCAGGGCAACATGGGCCCTGTCGATCCGTCGGTACGGATCAAGTGGCCCAGGGACCAAGACATGATCCGGGGAGACGTGCCTTCCAGCCATAAACAAAGATCTAAAAGTCTGCGGCTATTCGTGGTCCGCCTAATCCATTAAGAGGAAGTCGTTGGACTTCCAAATCTTTTAGGCAGGAAGAATGTTATAAATCTCATCATCATAAAGAAACTACTCATGAAATAACACTGGACGGCCAGCTGGTGGCACCGTCCAAGGAGTATAAATACTCGTGTGTGGGCCCAGCTTGCCCTGGGACATTTTGTAAGACAGGAACTGGTGTAGTACAACTAGATCTCCATGTTCTGAAACAAGTTGATTAAAGCCTTGCTTTATACTCAAACCAAGTGCGTAGTGAATTTTATTACGTCACAGGTTTCATAGACTAGGCTTGTATTCCCTTACGTATAGAAGATTAAAGGGTAAACTAATTGAGATGTTTAAGGTGATTCTAGGATTTGATAGGGTAGATGGAGAGAAACTGATGGGGAGTCCAGGACAAGGGGCATAATCTAAAAATTACAGCTAGGCTATTCAGCAGTAATGACAGGAAGCACTTCTTCACACAAAGGGTAGTGGAAATCTGGAGCTCTCTTCTCCAAAAAGCTGTTGAGGCTGGGGGGGTCAATTGAACCATTTAAAAACGCAGATTGATAGATTTTTGTTAGGCAAGGGTATTAAGGGTTACAGAACCAAGGCGGGTAGATGGAGTTAAGATACAGATCAGCCATGACCTAACTGAATGATGGAACAGGCTTAAGGGGCTGAATGGCCTACTCCAGTTCCTATGTTCCTGTTTAATACATAAGAACTCGTGTTCCATCTGGGGTGCCTTTTGTTAGGAATATGAATTTTGTTTTAGTATATAGACAAAGGCTGCAGACCTGTGTTTGTATTAATAATGAGTTCAAATGCAGTCAAAAATGCTTGAAGGTTTATTAAATGTTAAATGAACCAACGTACTCAGGGCCAACATCAAGAGTACATAAGATGCGGTCGCGGAAGACACACACACAGTACAGCCAGTTGAGCTCAACCCTCCAGATGTCTCCCTTCTTCATCTCCCCCTCACATTACATCACCTCCTCCATGACCTTCACTCTAGATTTTACATTAGGTATTATTAGCTAAACATACCAAGACTCAAAAAGGCATGTGTCTCAGGACATAACATAAACTAACTTATAACATAAAATACTTTATAACATAAACTCCCGTATCTATTTACTTGTACAGAAAAGAACAAATATATACATGAGAAGATTAGAACTTTCCAAAGCTTTTTTATATGACGACAGTTACAGCGTTACAGATTTGTTAACATTCTACAGATATTGCCTGTCAGATAGTTGCAGACTTGTAATTCCAATAGCTTAACGGCAGAGCTAACAATGAAAACAAGCGATTCTTTTGCATAAAATGGATTTCTTAACTATTTCTCAACCTTAATCTCTAACATAGACTATGATCTGCACACTGAAAGTAAGCAAAGAATCTGGTTACAGAGTAATCAATAATCTGATTATTATCTCTATATATCCATATGTAAATTAAATAATTTATTATATTGCACCTTGAGTATTAAGAGAGGAGTTGCCATTTATGATCTCAAGATGTCCCAAAGTGCTTCACACGCTTTTGAAATGTAGTCACTGTTGTAATGTAGGGAAGCACAGCAAACAATTTGCTTACAGCAAGGCCCCACAAACACCAATGAGAGAACTGACCAGATAATCTGTTTTTGGTGGTGTTATTTAAGGTATAAATGTTGGCCAAGACTCCAGGAGAAATCCCCTGCTATTCCTCAGATAGTGCCACGCGACCTTTAACATCCACCAGAGGGGGCAGATGAGACAAAAGCAAAATACTTTGGATGCTGGAAACCTGAAACAAAAACAGAAAATGCTGGAAATAATCAGCGGCTCAGGCATCTGTGGAGAGAGAAACAAAGTTAATGTTTCCGTTCGATGACCTTTCATCAGAACTGGAAAAAGTTAGAGATGCAACAGATTTTAAACAAGTACAGAGGCAGGGAAAGGGGGGAGGGGAGGAAAGAACAAAAGGGAAGGTCTGTGATAGGGTGGAAGGCAGGAGTGATTGAATGACAAAAGGGATGATGGTGCAAGGCAAAAGGGATGGTATTGGCACAAGTAAAGAGACAAACGATGGGTCTAGAGGAGTTGTAAATGGCAACAGCAGAATCATTACCAACAGCTGTTGTCAGAAAAAATAGGAGCAGTGGTTATGATCTGAAATTGTTGAATTCAATGTTGAGTGTAGAAAGCTGTAAAGTGCCTAATCGAAAGATAAGGTGCTGAGCCACGAGTTTCGCTGAGCTTCATTAGAACAGTGTAAGAGACCGAGGACAGACAGGTCAAAGTGGGAGTGGGGCGGAGATTTAAACTGACAGGCGACCGGAAGCTCAGGGTCACGCTTGCAGACTGAACAAAAGTCTTCTGCAAAACGATCACCCAATCTGCGTTTGCTCTCCCCAATGTAGAGGAGACCGCATTGTGAGCAGCGAATACAGTATACTAAATTGAAAGAAGTACAAGTAAATCCCTGTTTCACCTGGAAGGAGTGTTTGGGGCCCTGGACAGTAGGAAGGGAAGAAGTGAAAGGGCAGATGTTGCATCTCCTGCACTTGTACAACAAGGTGACATGGGAAGGGAAGGGGGTCTTGGGGGTGATTGAGGAGTGGACCAGGGTGTCATGGAGGGAACGGTCCCTTCGGAATGCTGAAAGAGGAGGGGAAGATTTGTTTGGTGATGGCAAGACACTGGAGGTGGCGGAAATGGCAGAGGAAAATCGGCTGAATGTGGAGGCAGGTGGGGTGGAAGGTGAGGACAAGGGGAACCCTATTGTGGTTCTGGGAAAGAGGGGAAGGGCTGAGGGCAGAAGTGCAGGAAACGGGACGGACACAGTCAATGGCCCTGTTAACCATAGTGGAGGGGAAGCCTCAGTTGAGGAAAAAGGAAGACATATCGGAAGCACTGATATGGAAGGTGGCATCGTCAGAACAGATACAACGGAGATGGTGAAACTGAAAGAATGGAAGAGTTCTTACAGGAAGCAGGCTGGGAGGAACTGTAGTCAAGGTAGTTGTGGGAATCGGTGGGCTTATTGTAGATATTGGTCGACAGCCTATCCCCAGAAATGGAGATAGAGAAGTCGAGGAAGGAAAGGATAGATGGACCATGTGAAGGCAAGGGAAGGGTGGAAATTGGAAGCAAAGTTGATGAAATTTTCCAGTTCGGGCGAGAGCAGAAAACAACACCAACACAGTAATCAATGTACCAGAAAAAGAGTACCAGAGAAAGAGACCCAGCCTGTTCATCTTTTCCTGATAGGTATAACTTCGCAGTTCTGGCACCATCCTTGTAAATCTTTTTTTGCACCCACTCCAGTTCCTGTTATCCTTTTTATAATATGGCAGCAGGAACTGTACCCAGTACTCCAAGTGTGGTCTAGCCAGGGTTCGATACAAGTTTAGCATAACTTCTCAACTTTTCAATTCTATCTCTCTAGAAATAAACCCGAGTGCTTGGTTTGCTTTTTTTTAATGGCCTTATTAGCCTGTGTCGCTACTTTTAGTGATTTGTGTATTTGTACTCCCAGATCCCTTTGCTCGTCTACCCCATTTAGATTCTTATTTTCCAAGTAATATGTGACCTTCTTATTTTTCTTATCAAAATGTAATACCTCAAACTTATCTATGTTGAAATTAATTTGCCAATTATATGCCCATTCTGCAAGTTTATTAATGTCATCTTGTAATTTGTTGTAGTCCTCCCCACCTCCTCCGCACACCCCCCACTCCCAATTTGGTGTCGTCGACAAATTTAGAAAAAAAAATTTGATTCAAAAGTCTAAGGCCACGATTTTGTAAATAGATGCAGGTTGGGAGCGGGTCAGGTGGTTTCCGGCTTCCAGTCCCGCCCCCAACTGCATCCAGCCCACGGACGTGATTTTCCCTTGATTGACCTTGTTAAGCCCGCCCTTCGGGCTTGCCAGCCAATTAAGAGGAAGCCGGTTAGATGACGTCATTTGATGATGCGTCATCTGCCAGTTTTCTTAAAGGGACCATGCACAATTTTATTTTGACTGCTCATTTCTCAGTGCTTGACAGCATTGAGGTGCTGCAAACACTGACAATCACGGTTCAAAGGTGAGCTCTTGCACCCAGGCTCTCCAATGACTCCCTCCATAGGCTAGAACAGATGGCAGCTGCAGGTGTGGTGACAGAAGTGAGCTGTCACTGGTGAGAGATGTTCTCCCAATGAGGTGGGACTAGACATCCAATTCAAAACTTGTTACCTACAGAAAAGTGTAAATGGATTTTAAATGATTTTCCCAACATTTTATTACCTCTGAAACTCACCAGAGCACCATTGGATCCTTCACCCCACTTCTGCAGCTGTCATCAATGCAGAAACATTACAGCAGACTCACAACACGCCACACTTACCTGGCGTGGTGTCCGGATGTTGGGAACCCTGAGGCAGAAGTTGCAAAATTGAAAAAGAACCTGCTAACAACTATCAAGCACCTGTTAACAGGCAAGTAAGTGGTTTTAATCCTCTTCCCGCCGCTAGGTGTCGGGTCCATGCGCAAATCGGGGACCCGGCACTTGGGAAGATTGATTGGAGGCGGTTGACAGCGGGTTTCCTACCCGCTGTCAATCTTTGCGATTTTGACAGTGGTCCCATCTCCAAATCCGCAGTCTGAGCACCGGCAAAATTCCGGCCTAAATCATTCATATAAACTGTGAACAACAGTGGTCCCCGCACTGATCCTTGTAGCACCCCACTTTCCACCTTCTGCCATACTGAGTAGTTACCCTTTACCCCTACTCTTTGCTTTCAGTCTTGCAGCCAGCTGTCACTTGTCCCTTGACTCTGCATACTCTGTCCTTATTCATCAGTCTATTCCATGGTACCTTATCAAAGGCCTTTCACAAATCTAGATCTATTACATCTACTGAATTACCCTTATCTACTCTCTCTGTTACCTCTTCAAAGAATTCAATGAGGTTGGTCAAGCAAGACTTTCCCTTTTGAAAGCCATGCTGACTATTCATTATTATATTTTTGGTTTTTAGATGTTTTTCTAGATACTCCTTTAGTAGGGAGTCCATTATCTTTCCTACCACCAATGTTAAGCTGACTCATCTATAGTTCCCTGGAAATGTTCTGTCTCCCTTCTTAAATATAGATAACATACTATGAATACACAGCAGGTCTGTTATGTGGAAAGGGTAAAGATATGTTAATGTTCTAGATGGAGACACTTTGTCAGAACTGGCAGAGGTAAGAGTCTCCACCTGCAACATTTACAATTCTCCTCTCTATTCAAATGCTGATGGTGGACCTGCTGTGATTGTCCAGCGGTGCCAAACGGGTTCTCCGCAGAAGCTCGGCATTTGTGGGAGGGTGGGAAATAGATCAGCAGGTTGGGTCTGGGAGGCATGAGTCGATCCCGGAAGAGGGCGAGCAAGGAACAGCAGCAAGCTGCAGTATTATTGTGGGGCTAGGATTGTGGAGCCAGGAGGAGCACACCTGCTCCTCCTAACCCCACAACAATTGTTCCAAAGGAAGTTTGGGCCCTTTTGTGGAGTGGGCTCTTTAAGGACCAATGTTTAGGCTGCTCACTGCTCACTCCCTGGTACAAATGGGGGAAGTGTGTGTGGCTTCTGCCCATTTGTACCTGAAGCTTGCAAACGATCCTACAACTGGCATAGGACCCGATTTAAATATGTAACCAGCCTTCTGTCAGAAACAGGCAGGTGGGCTGCTCGCCTATTTACAGGCCCTCCTAAAAATTGCATCAGGCGGTCCTTGGGCACCATGGAGTTCCCAAGGTGCTCCCCGAACCACACACCCCCACCCCCCATTTTCAATTACCAGGCAACAACTAACTAACAGCTAACAACAATATGTTAAGTGTCTGTATAGGTATCAAGTCTGTGTCAAAATTATTATCAGGAGGAATATTATGGTCAGTGGTTTCACAAAGAATGCAAGTATTTTGTATTTTGCACCATTTTAGAGTGATTTGTTTGGACTCCCTCAAATCATGCAAATACAACATTCCTGCAACAGGGCGTTTGATTACCAGCTGACCTACAGTGCTTTTTTAAAAATGTAACCCAGGTTAATTACAGAAAGAATATCTGTGCTTTGAATTCCCAATCAGGGGCAGGAGTTGCGTTGGTTTTTTCAGCGCAACTCGCCAGAAATCGGCCAAACCAGCGCCAAAGGTCATGGAGTTTTAAGCGCAAATTACGTTCAGCACGAATCGAGTTTCCGCAATCTTTTGCTCTAGTTTAAAAACGTTGTGCTGGAAGCTGGCCACGCCCCCAGATTGAATTAATCCCCATTGCGCGTTTCCGCTAATTGAGCCTGTTTGCGAGTCTTCGAAGAGGCTCTTAAAATTAAGCTGTTTTTATTTGGGTGCAAGGACACTAATAGGCACATTTTAAAAGCTTTTAAATTTACTAATAATCTGACTATTGTACACCAATGTAACAGTAAATGGTTCTGTACAGTTTTTTAAAGTCTTTTTCAGTTATTTAAAATCGGGTTATTCACAGGTGGTGGACTAGACACTCTGATTAAAAATCCTTTGTTTTTGTAATAAATCCATTTTCAGTGGTATTAATAAAGCTGCACCAGGTTACCACTCTTAATTAAGGAATATTTTTTAATGCAAAATTATTATTTTTTTAAATTATGCTCAAAAATGCTGCCCGATTGCACTGGTTCATGGCAGATTTTACGTTCGGCGATATGCAAATGAGTTTGAGTGGAAATTTGAGCAAAAAATACACTCCTCAAAACTAGCGCAATTTTGAGCGCAATTTGCGCCCGCATCGCCGATTGCGTCCAAAGTAGAAGCTCTAGGCCAAGGTGTTTATAGAAGATGCACTTAAAGACAGTGATGCTGGTGTTATTTAATTTGTTTTATCATTGTTGACTGCCATAATTCAGTGTTGTAATTTCTAGCTTAATCATAATAAACTGACTCTGACCATTTTTGCAAAGTCATTTCCTTGGACGTGATGTTGCAGTTTGATACTTCTTGAAATTGGCCATAAACAAAGCTATCTCTGAGGATCTGAAGAGTCTATTTTCAAAGTGAAAACCAATACACTTTGAAATTTGACTGCTCTGAAAAGCTTCATAGTTTGGTTTCCAAATGGTGATGCAAGTAAATTTTTTTTGCTATAGGGCTCTATAAGTTCATATAACCTTTTGTGTGCCTTTGTTCATGTTCTGGAAGGAGGAAGTTGGGAATGCTTTTACATTAGTAAAAACCATTTTACCACTCTTTCACCTCCTTTCATTTTCTCCAAACTGTCCTCCTTCAAATACAAAGCTGGAAGAGACCGACCAATAGATTTTACCACAGTGACTGTTGACAGCATTCTGTATATTCTGACATCAGACTTCAGTATTGAAATTGAATGGCAATTTTTCCTTCTGAATGGAACTGGTTTAATATACATTAATGACCTGGACTTCAGTATAAAGTGCATAATTTCTAAGTTTGCAGATGACACAAACCTCAGAAATGTAATAAACAGTGAGGAGGACTGTAGCAGACTTCAGAAGAACATGGTGAAATGGGTAGACTAGTGAAATCGCTAGACACATGGCAAATGAAATTTAATGCAGAAAAGTGTGAAGTGTTGCATTTTGAAAGGAAGGACAAGGAGAGGAAATGGGCCAGATTTTTCTGGAGTCGGGCATCTCGCGATGTGCCCCATTAATTAGACTTGGCCATGTACATATAGCTTTGGAAAAAAATTTGCCCTGGAAGTGCAAGCTGATCACTGCGCAGCAAGGCCATTAGGGCATCTGGGACCTTGGTGAACAATGGGACAAACAGTGTATCTCCTTAAGCAATGAGATTAAAGGATTGAGAAATAAACAGAGGAAGGACTGAGAAGAAGGGTGAATTAGAGTGGATAAATTCAATGTCAAATCAGGTACAGAAAGAGAAATAAAGAGAGGGAAAGAGAGATTAGATTAAGAGAGAGAAAAAAAGAGATAGAAAGGAAAATTAAGAAGAAAAATTGACGTTTTTTACATTTCTTAAAACAATTAACAACCTGAAGGAATAAGATTCCACACGTTTTTTTGTTCACTTTCTGGGCAGGAGAGATTGATTGGCAGTCGTTAACAATTATAGCGTTGTTAAAAGGGTACTTACGTTGTCGATTACTAGACTTCATTTTCTGTGGCAAGTTTAATGGGCAATTAATGTGCAAATGCAGCAGCTTCATGAAAATCTTGAGGAGGTTAAGTGCGCCATGCCGTTTTGGCGAAGCTAACGGCAGAGTGGCGCTAATCGATCAGGAACTTGAGCGATTCACAATACACAAGGGGGGAAAAATTCAGTTGTTTGCGCCTCCCGTTAGCGCCTTAAGAGGGCGCCAATTGGGGCGCAAAGCAACTAGCACCCGGGCGCGGCGATGTTTGCGCCGCTCACAAAATTAACTAGACATTTTGCGGCGGCGCTAAACACTACCGCCACGATCTCCTGCGCCGGCAGATCGTGACGTCAGTTGAGCGCGCAACGTCCCATTAGCGCCCCGGACCGGATATTGAGTGGCGCCCCCTCCCTTACCGCCTGCCGCTAGCAATGACAGGTTGAGGGGAGCGTTATGCTGTTAGAAAGGGATTAGGGGAGCCCTATTTAAAGGCGACCGCTTCCTGCCTTTTTTTGTCGGTGACATTTTTGCACCACGCATTCTGAGAGAGAGAGAGAGACTTCTGGAGAGAGTCGACGTTGTGTGAAGGAGTTTTGAGTACTGAGCAGCACTTTGCAGGTTTATTTTGATTTGCTCTTCCTTGCTTTGCCAGCACTCTGAGGTAGCGCCTCACTCCTCGGCCTTTGCGCCTTAAGACAGGTGTGAAGCACCTGATTTAGCGCTCCAATCACCTCCAGGGGCGATAAAAGCCAAGTTTGCTGTCGGAGGCGATAATTAGCGCCAGGCGATAATGGCGCCCCAAACGGGGCGATACTGAATTTTTCCCCCAAGGTATCTCTTCCTCACCACAAGTTGATGTCCAATTTGCGCATTAATAACGGTGTGCATCGTTCAGGCGTGCATTTATTCAGCAAAATGTTGCTCTTGATTAACTAATTGGTACAATTTTAAAGAGGGTACAGGAACAGAGAGACCTGGAGGTTCACATACAGAAATCTTTGAAGGTGGCAGGGCAAGTTGATAAGGCTGTTAAAAAAGCATCCGGGATTCTGGATTTAATAAATAGAGGCATAGAGTACAAAAGCCAAGAAGTTATGCTGAACCTTTGTAAAACACTGGTTAGGCCCCAGCTGGAGTATTGTGTCCAATTCTGAGCACCGCACTTTAGGAAGGATGTCAAGGCTTTGGAGAGGGTGCAGAGGACATTTACCAGAATGGTACCAGGAATGAGAGACTTCAGTTATGTGGAGAGGCTAGAGAAGCTAGCATTGTTCTCCTTAGAGCTGAGAAGGTTAGGGGGATATTTAATAGAGGTGTTCAAAATTATGAAGGGTTTTATGATAGAGTAAATAAGGATAAATTGTTTCCACTGGCGGGGGGATCGGTAACCAAAGGACATAGATTTAAGATAATTGGCAAAGAAACAGAGAGGTGATAAGATGAATTTTATTTACACAGCAAGTTGTTATGATCTGGAATGCACTGCTTGAAAGGCTGTTGGAAGCAGAGTTAATAGTAACTTTTAAAAGGGAACAGGATATTTATTTGAAAAGAAAACATTTGCAGGGCTTTGTGGAAAGAGCAGGAGTGTGGAACTAATTAGCTCTTTCAAAGAGCTGGCAGAGCAAATGGCCTGCTTCTGTGCTGTATGATTCTATGTGTCGTCACCTTTTGCCAAATCCAAAAATGAATGGGAATATGGTCGGTGTGATTTTGAATTCAATTCTGAAGTTGTGGCAAAGCCACCAAGAGACTCTTGCAGTAATGTATATAATTGCCTTTAACAGGGGCTTGTTACCGTTAAGTGTTTGCTCTGTATAAACAGCGCGGGTTCGGTAAAATGGCGATGCAGCACGATGGCTTCATCACGCAGGTCACGTGACGTTCCCAATGGCGGGAAACGTGATGACGTCATGACGTCAGAGGGGAGAGGCGTTCCTTCTCAGTCCTCGTGGAACCAGTTGGCGTACAGACCTGTATAGAGATTCTCCTGCGTTTTTGTTTATAACTTTTACTAGTGCATTAAACCACGTTTGGTTAACTGCTAGTTTCAGTCTCAGTACTTTCGTTAGGAGTTTAAGCACTCCTACATTGGTGACCTCGAATCCTCGTGGACGTTCTTCGCGGCGGAAACGGAACGCAGGGCCGTGATGGAAGCCAACGCAGTGGCTTTGAAGCTCCCCCAATTTTGTGAACAACAGGCGGCCTCCTGGTTTGCACAAGCGGAGGCGCAGTTCGAGCTCCGCAACGTCGTGCAGGATCAGACCCGTTATCTTTACGTGGTCTCCGCACTCGACAGCTCGACGGCGTCGAGGATCATCAGCCTACTGGAGAATCCCCCGGCCACCGACAAGCATGTCGCCATTAAGGCACGGCTAATGCAGGTATTCGGCCTTACGAAGGCAGAGCGCACACGCCGCCTACTCACGCTGCCCGGGTTAGGAGACTCCAAACCTTCGGAGTTGATGAGTCAGATGCTCACACTCCTGGGGTCTGAACCGCAATGTTTCCTGTTCCGCGAACTGTTCCTCAGTCAACTGCCTGAACAGGTGCAGGCGGCCCTCGCCAGATCGGACGCCGGGGATTGCATAGCGCTCGCTGAAGAGGCGGATAAAATATACGCGGTCCAACAACAACACTGCGCCGTCGCGAGATGCCCCGCCCCAAAGGGCCCTGCCTTGACACCTCCAACAACCGGTTTCTGTTATTACCACGCTCGGTTTGCCGTGAAGGCCAGAAGCTGTCGTCTGCCTTGCAGTTTCGTGCCCAAAACACCGAACAAGCAACTGCGCGTCAAGAACACCAACTCCGGGGCGTGCCCCGCAGCCACGATGGCGATCGGCGATTCCGGGAATTTAGGAGTCATTCAAACAGGCTTGTCCAACCTCCTCTGAGATTGACTTTCCTTATTAAAGAAAATTCTGGGGGGGTCGTAGGTGGCAAAGCCACCAAGAGACTCTTGCAGTAATGTATATAATTGCCTTTAACAGGGGCTTGTTACCTTTACGTGTTTGCTCTGTATAAACAGCGCGGGTTCGGTAAAATGGCGATCCAGCGCGATGACATCATCACGCAGGTCACGTGACGTTCCCAACGGTGGGAAACGTGATGACATCATGATGTCAGAAGGGAGAGGCGTTCCCTCTCAGTCCTCGTGGAACTAGTTGGTGAACAGACCTGTATAGAGTTTCTCCTGCGTTTTTGTTTGTAACTTTTACTAGTGCATTAAACCATGTTTGGTTAACTGCTAGTTTCAGTCTCAGTACTTTCGCTAGGAGTTCAAGCACTCCTACAATGTTATCTTTGTTGCTGATGAAATTTTATCAAAAACATTCACTAATGCCTCTCACATTACAAAACGCAGAACCACATTGGACAAGCAACAACAGCAACTTGTATTAATATAGCGCCTTTAATGTAGTAAAACATCCCAAGGCGCTCCACAGGAGTATTATAAGACAAAAAATTAGACACCGAGCCACATAAGGATAAATTAGGGCAGGTGACCAAAAGTTTGATCAAAGAGGCAGGAGTGTCTTAAAGGAGGAAAGAGAGGTAGCGACATGGAAAGGTTTAGGCAGGGAATTCCAGAGCTTAGGGCCTAGGCAACAGAAGGCACGGCCACCAATGGTTGAGCGATTATAATCAGGGATGCTCAAGAGGGCAGAATTAGAGGAGCGTAGATATCTCGGGGGGTTGTGGGGCTGAAGGAGATTACAGAGATAGGGAGGGGCGAGGCCATGGAGGGATTTGAAAACAAGGATGAGAATTTAGAAATCAAGACGTTGCTTATCCAGGAGCCAAAGTAAATCAGCAAGCACAGGGGTGATGGGTGAACGGGACTTGGTGCGAGTTAGGACATGGGCAGCCGAATTTTGGATGACCTCAAGTTTACATAGGGTAGAATGTGGGAGACCAGCCAGGAGTGCATTGGAATAGTCAAGTCTAGAAGAAGAAAGACTTGCATTTATATAGCGCCCTTCACGACTACCGGACGTCTCAAAGCGCTTTACAGTCAATGAAGTACTTTTGAAGTGGAGTCACTGTTGAAACGTGGGAAACGCGGCAGCCAATTTGTGCACAGCAAGCTCCCCCAATCAGCAATGTGATAATGACCAGATAATCTGTTTTTGCTATGTTGGTTGAGGGATAAATATTGGCCAGGACACCGGGGATAACTCCCCTGGCTCTTCTTCAAAATAGTGCCATGGGATCTTTTACGTCCACCTGAGAGGGCAGACGGGGCCTCGGTTTAACATCTCATCCGAAAGGCGGAAACTCCGACAATGCAGCTCTCCCTCAGCACTGCACTGGAGTGTCAGCCTAGCTTTATGTGCTCAAGTCCCTGCTCAAGTCTAGAGGTAACAAAAGCATGGATGAGGGCTTCAGTAGCGGATGAGCTAAGGCAAGGGCAGAGACAGGCAATGTTACGGAGATGGAAATAGGCGGACTTCGTTATGGCGTGGATATGTGGTCGGAAGCTCATTTCAGGGTCAAATATGACACCAAGGTTACAAACAGTGTGGTTCAGCCTCAGACAGATGTTAGGGAGAGGGATGGAGTCAATGGCTAGGGAACGGAGTTTGTGGTGGGGACCGAAAACAATGGCTTCGGTCTTCCCAATATTTAACGAGAAAATTTCTGCTCATCCAGAACTGGATGCTGGACAAGCAGTCAGACAATTTAGAGACCATAGAAGGGTTGAGAAAAGTAGTGGTGAGTGAGAGCTGGGTGTCGTCAGCGTACATGTGGAAACTGATGCTGTGTTTTCGGATGATGTCACCAAGGGGCAGCATGTAGATGAGAAATAGGAGGGGACCAAGGATAGATTCTTGGGGGACACCGGAGCTAACGATGCGGGAGCAGGAAGAGAAGCCATTGCAGGTAATTCTCTGGCTACGATTAGATAGATAAGAATGGAACCAGACAAGTGCAGTCCCTCCCAACTGGACGACAGTGGAGAGGTGTTGGAGGAGGATGGAGTGGTCAACTGTGTCAAAGGCTGCAGGCAAGTCAAGAAGGATGAAAAGGGATAGTTTACTTTTGTCACAGTCACAAAGGATGTCATCTGATGAGAGCCATTTCGGTACTGTGGTAGGAGCGGAAACCTGATTGGAGGGATTCAAACATGGAGTTGCGGGAAAGATGGGCACGGATTTGGGAGGCAACAACCTGTTCAAGGACTTTGGAAAGGAAATGGAGGTTGGAGATGGGGCGGAAGTTTGCAAGAATGGGGGTTCATGTGTTCTTTTTTTTAGGAGAGGGGTGATGACAGCAGATTTGAGGGACAGGGGGACAGTATCTGAGGAGAGAGAACCGTTAACAATGTCAGCTAACATGGGAGCCAGAAAAGAAAGTTGGGTAGCCCGCAGTTTGGTGGGAATAGGGTCGAGGGAGCAGGAAGTGGGTCTCATGGACAAGATGAGCATGAAACTGGAGAAAGATGTGAGTTCAGGGCTAGGGCAGGGGTGAACTTTAGAGGAAGTTTGGCCTGGTGGGCTAGGGGAAGGAAGGGAAGTGGCAGAGGCAGCTGAACGGATGGTCTCAATCTTAGAGACAAAGAAGTCCATGAGCTCCTCACACTGGTTGTGGGTGGTGAGGGTGGAGGAGACAGGGGAGAGGGGTTTAAGAAGACTGTTAGCAGTTGAGAATAGAAGCCGGGGTTTATCTTTGCATTCCAGAATGATTCTGGAGTAGTGAGCAAATTTGACAGGCGAGAGCAGGACCCGATAATGCTTTATGTGGTCCAGCACATCTGGCGGTGAATGGCTAAACCAGTTGTCTGCCATATCTGTTCAAGCCTGCGTCCCTTGGACTTAAGGGAGCGAAGAGGAGGGCCATACCAGGGGGAATGACCAGGGTGAGAGAGAGTAATTATTTCAATAGGAACTAGCGCATCAAAGGTGGTGGTGAGGGTGAGGTTGAGCAGATTGATAGCTGCAGAAATGTTGTGGTGAATGGAGGGCCAAAGGCTGGACAGTTGAGATTTCATAAGTGCAGTTGTAAGAGAGTTGGGAGAGAGTTTTTTCCAGGGGTGGACTCAGAAGGAAGTAGGGTTGTGGGGGGGGAGGTGCTGGAAGGGGGATGTGAGTGGAGAGCGATACGAGGAAGTGGTCAGAGATGGCCTTATCTGCGATTGACACGATGGGAGTAGCGAGGCCACGAGAGATGGCAAGGTCAAGGAGGCGGCCATGAGTATGGGTTGGGGAGTTTACATGGAGGAAGAGATTAAGGGAGGATAGGAGGGTAGTGAACTCAGAGGAGAGAGAGCACGATGAATTGAGATGGAGGTTGAAATCACCGAGGATGAGAAGTCGTTCGGTGTAGAGGCTGAGGGAGGAAAGCAGTGAAGATATCTCAGTAATATGGTACTTGGGTGGGCGGTAGCGAATGAAAGTTTTAAATGAGAGGTGAGAGGGGTGGAATCAGGCATTTTAAAAAACCTTTAGGGGTAGATTTTCCTCTTTACTGCATTTGAATGGAAGGAAAATCGGTTTGGCTTCATTATGGATGTGTGACTATATCGCACCTCAGTTCAAAATGAGTGACAAAGTCAGCAATGAGAGGGAAAGGGGAGGGGGGTGGTAAGTGGAGAGGATGAGGAAGAGAGCGGGGAGTGAAAAAGCAGGACCTTTCGGAAAATGGTTAAGGGTTGGGTGACACTGAGACAGAGTCAACTTTTCTCTCAGGTTGGGACCAAGAGGGGGATGTAATGATCAATAACATGTCATTCTATAGTGGACACTAGGTGGAGCCATAGAGCTGTGTAGAGCTGTATATAGCTGTATGTATAAGACTACACTACCCAGCTGTATGTATATTAAGACTACATTACCCATGAGGCACTAGGCTACCCACAAGGCAGCAGTCAAGATGGAAGCCTCTACAGATACTGTACCTAGTCCACATGTGCTCAATAAAAGTGTCTAGTTTCAAGGTAACTAATGCTCCATTTACCTGCAGTGGGATCATCCATTTGTCCTCTTTTACTGCATTAACTTTATGTTCAGCATTGTCCATTTCTGAGGGCTGCACATTTTCTGTATCCTTTTTGATATTGTCACATGACACCATTCCTACAAAAAATGTCTCACTTAAATCAGTGTCCTCAATTACATTAACTCGTTGCCCTTTCTTAGTTTTTACTTTTGAAAAGCATTGTTTGGCAAAGTGATTCTTTCCATTACACTTTGTGCACATTTTTCCAAACGCTGGGCATTGTCTTAACTGCTGTTTGTAACCACAGCATTTACAATTTAAAATTTCATCCTCCGATTGCTTTTCATTTCTGTTCTGCCCACGTTTCTTCCCCTTGTAGGACACAGCACCAACAGCAGCATTATCACTCATTACAATTGCATCATTATTGATTTCACTGAAAGTCTTCGCGTGCTTTCGAGCTAGCTCGCTGGCTTGGCATATTTTCACCGCATTTTCCAAATTTAGTTCGGTTTCTCTCAACAGACGTTCCCTGACTTTTTTATCATGAATACCAAACACAATCTGGTCACGAACCATGGATGCTTTGAGCTCAGAGAAATTACATGTCTGTGCTTTCAGTTTCAGATCAGTTATAAAGCTATCAAAAGTCTCATTTTGCTGCTGTGTCTGAGAATGGAAGATGTATCTTTCATAGGTCTCATTCTTTTTGGGAGAGCAATGTGCATCAAAAAATTTTAGCACATCTTCTAATTTTTCTCTGTTCTCCTCTGGATTAAATACAAATGTATTAAATACCTCTATTGCCTGTGGGCCTGCAACCGTAAGCAGCAACGCTATCTTCCTTGCATCTGGCTTCGTACCGAATCCGATGGCTGCAATGTAGAGTTCGAATTGTTGTTTAAGAGTCTGCCAATTGTAGTCGATGTTTCCTGTGAGTTTCAAACGCTCTGGTGGCTTCAAATTCAAAGAAAGGGGGATGTAATGATCAATAACATGTCATTCTATAGTGGACACTAGGTGGAGCCGTAGAGCTGTGTAGAGCTGTATATAGCTGTATGCATAAGACTACACTACCCAGCTGTATGTATATTAAGACTACATTACCCATGAGGCACTAGGCTACCCACAAGGCAGCAGTCAAGATGGAAGCCTCTACAGATACTGTACCTAGTCCACATGTGCTCAATAAAAGTGTCTAGCAAAAGCTAGCTGTGTTCATAATAAGAATGTCTATTTATTAATGAACATAAGAGGAACTATACTGGGCCAGGAGTCAATTTCACCTCCATGGGGCGGGGGGGCATTTCTCTTCTCATAGTGGGGGGAAGGTTTCTAGCTCAAGGTAGGGTTGGTGCTGAGTTGTTTCTAGGTGAGGGTCTGGAAGAAGCACGAGTTAGTTCTCAGTTGATGGAGAAGAAGGGAACTTTACTTCTCATTGTTAGGGTTGAGTTACTACTTACAAGGGAGAGGGGCAGGAACAGGCCTGATTTCTTTCAAAGTGTAGCTGGGGGAGGCAAGCTTCAGCAGAGACGGGTGGGAATTTGTTCTTAGTGGGGGGGGGAGGGGGAGAGAAAGTCTGGTCTTGTGCCCAGCAGGCGGTGAGGGTTAGATTGTCCTCAGGGGGCTGGGGAGGCCAAG
The DNA here is from genome assembly GCF_052327205.1 of Somniosus microcephalus. Classification (NCBI taxonomy): domain Eukaryota; kingdom Metazoa; phylum Chordata; class Chondrichthyes; order Squaliformes; family Somniosidae; genus Somniosus; species Somniosus microcephalus. Next base: position 35,712,834 of record NC_140997.1, read on the forward strand.
TTTGCCCTGCGATAAGGGGGAGGGGGTGCGGGAAGCAGGGAAGATTTCAGCTCAGTGGGAAGGTGGGAGGTGGTTGTGGTTTAATTACTGGTGAGTGGGGGTGGTGGTTGTTTCTGCTCGGTTAGCAGATGTTGATGGTTTTTCTTATGTGCGGCTGAGGGCGTGATTTCTTCTCGTGCTTGGGTGGTGGGGTGGATGTTCCCTGATTTCAGCTTGGAAGGCGTTCTTTTGTCATTTCTGGGGTGGGGGTGGTGATGGAACAGACTCTGCTCAATGGGAGGGAGTTTACTGTGATCTCTGCTCAGTGTGGGGGGAGGGGGAAGTTGCTTGGGTTTCTTTTCGGTGGAGTGCAGAGTTATCAAGATCTCTGCTCAGGGATGGTGGTGGTGGTGGGGCTGTCATCTTTCAGCTCTGCCAGAATGTGGGAGAGGGGTGGGTACATGGGGGCACAAAAGGGGCTGCGAATGCATCAGGGGTGAGGGTGACAGCTGGGAATGCAGTTGGGGGGTTGGCTCCGGATCAGAGTTGCCAACCCTCCAGGATTGTCCTGGGAGTCTCCAGGAATCTCCTGGACACTGGAGAAAAATCATAGGGGTTGCAAAAAAATAGGTTTTGTTTTATTTTCTTTGAATTCTTTTGTTTATTAGTTATAAAATTATTGGCAGTGAGGGGAAAAGGCTGGTTGACAGTCAAGAATCACTCAACCGGGTAACAAGGATTCTGTTCACTTTCCAATTGGCGTGGGAAGACGGTGTGTCGCGAGGAAGGATATGTCGGATGACCAATGGCGGTAGTTGCAGGCAGGAGGATCACATGATGATACCTCCAGGAATACCTCCAACCAGAGTTGGCAACCTCAATGGCCTGATGGTTTGAAAGGGGGCATTAAGAGCTTGGGTTCCCATTCTCCTGGCCTCTGCTCTTTCCCAAGGCTGTTGGATACTGCTCCTCTAATACCGGATCCTACCAATCCCAAATTCTGTCACAGTCTTCCCCTCCATCGCTTCCAATCCACCTCCTCAGTCCTGTTTGGATCCCAGGTACCCCCTCCACAGACCATCTTGAGCCGAGGTGAGGAAACTAAATGACCTGTGGCTGAGGTAAGGAGTGGGAGCGGGAGGCCCGAGTTAAGACTGCACCACCTCAGCAAGGGCGGCAGCAGCCTGAGCTGGCGGGATGACATGCAGCGACAAGGGCAATGGCGGACTGCCAGTGGTGGGAGCAGGAATGCTGTCATCCTGAGAGAGAGCAACAGCTTCCTGCTCCACTGGCACTCCCCCAGGGCAGCACCTCAGCATCACTACCAATGCTGGAGCACAGATTGCTGGCCTGCTGAGACACCATGAAAGCCCCTGTCAATGGTGGTAGACACAGCCACGATGGCAGCAGTCAGAGCTTGCATAGCATCAAGCTGATACTGCATGAGAGCGGTCTGAGAGTCGATAGCACCAAGCATAGACGGTATTATAGCAGTAAGACGTTGTGTGGCTTCCGCCTGTGCTGCAATGGAATCTGCGTCATTGCCCATCACATGCGGCATGAGGTCTGGGTCGCCACAGTCTCTCTGTGAGTCCACCATCCTTTGCAGACTGCAAATGACGGGCTCCATGGTGCACGCAGAGCTCTGTGCAATGTTGGAGGCGGACTCGTCCATGCTCCTTACCATTGCAGAGAGGCTCTCGGGCACCCTTGCCATTGCACCTATCATCTTCATGTGCATGCCCATCACCCTTCTTCTAAAGGCCTCCCCATCGAGGTCCACATGAGTCCTGTGCAGCAGAACCTGCGCGCGAACTCGCCCCTGAGCTACCCTTTCCCCCTGGCCTTGCTGCAGCCCACTCGTCCCCGGTGCATCACCCTGTGCAGATCCCGCTACTATACTAGCCTGTAAAGAATGTGTAGTGTGTAGGAATTGATCGGGATGGGGTGGGTTTGGGGTTATTGCCTCTAGCCAGTCAGAAGTCTCTGAGCTGCTCCAGAGCCCCGTGCGGTTTCGAATCGCTCCCCTTTCCTGGTTCTGACCGCCGGACTTATTCAGCAGCGATGTAGACAGAAACGAGACTTGTGGTTGGGTGCAAAACAGACCAGTATTTATTGAAATAAAAGGAAATAACTTAAAAATAATCAATGCAACACTCCTATGCTTAATACAGCGCTTTTACTTAAATACAGTACACTTATTGTCCACTACAGCACTCTTTTGCTTAGTGCAACACTCTTTTACTTAAATACAGCACTTTTACTTCTCACAGTACACTTAGTGTCTACTACAGCACTCTTCTGCTTAGTACAACACTCTTTTACTTAAATACAGCACTTTTAACTAGTGCAGCACACCTTTAATACAGTACACTTTGCTTACTACAGCACCTTTGCTTAGTGCAACACTCTTACTTAATAGGGGAGGAGAAAATGGACACAACGAGGGAAAATTGACTAAAATCACAATTTACAATAATTCCCCTTAATTCCCACCCCTAAATACCTATCTATGTTGCCTTGTGATGGGTCAGAAAATCTATGCTCACCAGAGAACGCCTGCTCCGTGCCCTTACGGTCTTAGATTCTTCACCATCCTGAAATGGAGATACCCCAGTGTTTAAAAGTAACTGCTGGTATTCCACTCCTTTGGGCGGGCTGTCGAGTTGTTCTTCCTTGCAGGCAGAGCACAGAGGTGAGGCAGCAGAGAGAGAGAGAGAGATGGCTTCCTGAGAAGCTATCTTTATACCCCATTTGGAGCCGAAATCTTCACGCCCAAATCCAGAAGTATCTGGGCTAAACAAAAGGGATCCAAACTGCCCCCATTGACTGTGATGGGGTTTGGATGAATTACCCATTCGTTTAAACTGGGTTGAATAAAGCTGTCTCAGTTTGGGGGAAAAAATGTCTGTTTCCTTAATTGCTGGGTAAACAGCCCTTGGATGTTAGTGTAAACAAAGCCATTGTCCTGTGGTCAGTGCAACCGCAATTGATTGACAGCTTTAAGTGGTTAAGCCTTTGTGTCAACATTGTAGACTTCCTGTAAACAAACATCGATTGTCCTGCGGTGAAACTCCCTAAACTGCCTTTGAGTGACAGTTTAAATACCTCATTGTTTCAGAGGCTGGGGTTTTTTCTAAATCCTTTGTCAGCCATCTTTGATTTTCCTTTCCATATGCACACAGGCTGTGTTGTGTCTTTTGCCACGAGGCTGGACAACCATCTTTGATTTTCCTTTTTCACAGACACACAGGTTGCCTTTCAAGTCCTTTTTGTCAGCCCGTGCTTTGAAGAGAGACTGTCATTTGTCTTCTGCCACGGGGTCTGATGGCCATTTTGATCCCTGGATTTTTAAAGGTATATTCTACCCAGGTTTATCTTTGATCAAAAATATAATCTTCAGAGCTGTAGAAAATTTCAAAATTATTGCGAAACCCTACAAGTGCCAGTATCTGAGCTGGTGCCTGCGGGTGAGACATGCAGTGACTGGGTGTGTTCCTCCTCCTCTTCTTCTGCCTCACTCTCTATGGTACCCTGACAGGCTGCTCAGCTGCTTGCTCATTATCTGAAAGCATAAAGGCACAAGATTCAGGTTAAGGTGAGGGGAGGGGGGCAGGAAGGGAGAAAGGCGTGCATACAGCATGATTAGCTAGAAAGTGGGAAAGGCTTGTGGTGTGAGGGGGAAGTGGGATGTGAGATGAGGGAGTAGGGATGAACATACCATTGTTGTCCTCAAGGGGGTCAACGTTGCCAGGTACAGCACCGCCTTCTGTATCTCCACAGCGAGGACCGAGGTGTCCAATGCTTGGTCGCAGTATCTGCGAGCTCTCTCCCTGGGCCGTTGATCTTCCATAATGCCTTCTGCTGCTTGCTGAGACAGCTGCTGAACCAGCAATGCTGAGAATGAGGTTCTGCAGCATGATTGAACCTTCCCTTTAAGAACTGGAAAGAGCCTGTGGCAATGATGACTAACGATTAGGTTGCTCCTGAAATTGCTTAGCGGTTTGAGTCTAACGTCAATGAGCTAGGTCATTAGGTCATTAGCACTTGATTTAGCGCTCCCATCCTTTCTTTGAGCGATGACGCTGAATTTTGCGTGCAGCGAGATTCATTAGCGCCTGGCGCTGAATCGCAAACTTTTCCGAAGTTAGCGCCCATTCCTGGACGATAATGAATTTTGCCCCCATTGCATTTTACACCACAGGAGGCAGCTCTTTGGTCCATCGTGTCTGTCTCTTTAAGCTGTCCACTTACTCCCTTTCCTTGTCGATCGACATATTAAAAATCTTGTGCCTGTGCGCTGTTCCTATTAACTTATTTCACTATGGATTTCTATGCCTACATTTGTAATGGGAACTGCCTGTGTAAATAGGAACAGGTGTAGGTCATTTATTCCCTTGAGTCTGTTGCACCCTTCACTTAGATCATGGCTGATCTCTATCGTAACTCCATTTAGTAGCCTTGGTTCCGTAACCCTTGCCTAACAAAAAAGCTGACTCTATCTGATCAGCTCATATTTATCCAAATGCTCATTCACTCTATCCCTAATAAGAGTCTAGATACAAAGTAGTTCTTTAGTAAGTCTCCAGTTCCTGCTTTCCAATTACAGTATCACCAGCATCTGTCATTAATGAGCCACATTACTCTTAAGTGCCCTCTTTCTCAAAATATTTGTAAAAATCTTTAGTGTTGTCCTTGATATCCCTCACAAGCTTTTCCTCGTATTCCCTTTTTGCAACTCTTACCACGTTCTTTATATCTCTTTGCTGTTCTTAATATCGCTCCAAGTCCGTGAAATCTCTACTGTTCCTTGCATTCGTATAAGGCCTTTCTTTTTAGTTTTATCTCTCACTTCAATTCAATTCAATTCAATTTTATTTTTGTCATATATGCAGCAAATGTGTGTACTGCACAATGAAATGTTGATTTTTATGAGTCCTCCCAACGTTGGAATAAATATGGCATAGCAATGATAAAAATACTAATAGAATAGAATAAATAAAACAACAGTAATAAATAATAATAAATTATTCGTTCATGAGTCTTATGGCCTGGGGGTAGAAGCTGTTTCGAAACCTGCTGGTACGAGCAGACTTCCCCTGTTGACTAAGGTTGTTTAATTACACAAGTAGAGCTCTTGCCATTTACGGGTATGAACAGGTCTTGTATTCACCAAATACATTTTTGAACACCTTAATTTTATCCATTAATACTTCGGCCCAGTCTATTGCGGTCAATTCCTGCCCCGTCTCTCCAAAGTCAGTCTTAACTAAATTTAAAAACTTGTTTCATGACTCAACGTTCTCCTTCTCAAAGCTGATATAAAATTTTATCATGTTATGATCGCTATTCCCAAGCAGCAGTTAGTTTCGGTGTTAAATCCCACACCACAGACCCAGTGCTAAATCCCACTCCACAGACCCGGTGCGAAATCCCACTCCCCCAGATCCGGTGTTAAATCCCACTCCACAGACCCGGTGCTAAATCCCACTCCCCCAGACCCGGTGTTAAATCCCACTCCACAGACCCGGTGCTAAATCCCACTCCCCCAGACCCGGTGCTAAATCCCACTCCCCCAGACCCGGTGCTAAATCCCACTCCCCCAGACCCAGTGCTAAATCCCACTCCCCCAGACCCGGTGCTAAATCCCACTCCCCCAGACCGGGTGCTAAATCCCACTCCCCAGACCCGGTGCTAAATCCCATTCCCCCAGACCCAGTGCTAAATCCCACTCCACCAGACCTGGTGCTAAATCCCATTCCCCCAGACCCGGTGCTAAATCCCACTCCCCCAGACCCGGTGCTAAACCCCACTCCCACAGACCCGGTGCTAAATCCCTATCCCCCAGACCCAGTGCTAAATCCCACTCCCCCAGACCCGGTGCTAAATCCCACTCCCACAGACCCGGTGCTAAACCCCACTCCCACAGACCCGGTGCTAAATCCCACTTCCCCAGACCCGGTGCTAAATCCCACTTCCCCAGACCCAGTACTAAATCCAACTCCCACAGACCCGGTGCTAAATCCCACTCCCCCAGACCCAGTGCTAAACCCCACTCCCCCAGGCCCGGTGCTAAATCCTACTCCCACAGACCCGGTGCTAAATCCCATTCCCCCAGACCTGGTGCTAAATCCCACTTCCCCAGACCCGGTGCTAAACCCCACTCCCACAGACCCGGTGCTAAATCCCACTTCCCCAGACCCGGTGCTAAATCCCACTCCCCCAGACCCAGTGCTAAATCCCACTCCCACAGACCCGGTGCTAAATCCCACTTCCCCAGACCCGGTGCTAAATCCCACTTCCCCAGGCCCGGTGCTAAATCGCACTCCCCCAGATCCGGTGCTAAATCCCACTCCCCCAGACCCGGTGCTAAATCCCACTCCCCCAGACCCGGTGCTAAATCCCATTCCCCCAGACCCGGTGCTAAATCCCATTCCACAGACCCAGTGCTAAATCCCACTTCCCCAGACCCGGTGCTAAATCCCATTCCCCAGACCCGGTGCTAAATCCCACTCCACAGACTCGGTGCTAAATCCCACTCCACAGACCCGGTGCTAAATCCCACTCCCCCAGACCCGGTGCTAAATCCCACTCCCCCAGACCCGGTGCTAAATCCCTCTCCCCAGACCCAGTGCTAAATCTCACTCCCCCAGACCCGGTGCTAAATTCCACTCCCCCAGACCCGGTGCTAAATCCCAACCACAGACCCGGTGCTAAATCCCACTCCCCCAGACCCGGTGCTAAATCCCACTCCCCCAGACCCGGTGCTAAATCCCACTCCCCCAGACCCGGTGCTAAATCCCATTCCACAGGCCCGGTGCTAAATCCCACTCCCCGAGACCCGGTGCTAAATCCCATTCCCCAGACCCGGTGCTAAATCCCAACAACAGACCCGGTGCTAAACCCCACTCCCACAGACCCGGTGCTAAATCCCATTCCCCCAGACCCGGTGCTAAATCCCACTCCCCCAGACATGGTGTTAAATCCCATTCCCCAAACCCAGTGCTAAATCCCATTCCCCAGACCCGGTGCTAAATCCCAATCCCCCAGACCCGGTGCTAAATTCCATTCCACAGGTCCGGTGCTAAATCCCACTCCACAGACCCGGTGCTAAATCCCATTCCCCCAGACCCGGTGCTAAATCCCATTCCCCCAGACCCGGTGCTAAATCCCATTCCCCCAGACCCGGTGCTAAATCCCATTTCCCCAGACCCGGTGCTAAATCCCACTCCCCCAGACCCGGTGCTAAATCCCACTCCCCCAGACCCGGTGCTAAATCCCACTCCCCCAGACCCGGTGCTAAATCCCACTCCCCCAGACATGGTGTTAAATCCCATTCCCCAAACCCAGTGCTAAATCCCATTCCCCAGACCCGGTGCTAAATCCCAATCCCCCAGACCCGGTGCTAAATTCCATTCCACAGGTCCGGTGCTAAATCCCACTCCACAGACCCGGTGCTAAATCCCATTCCCCCAGACCCGGTGCTAAATCCCATTCCCCCAGACCCGGTGCTAAATCCCATTCCCCCAGACCCGGTGCTAAATCCCATTTCCCCAGACCCGGTGCTAAATCCCACTCCCCCAGACCCGGTGCTAAATCCCACTCCCCCAGACCCGGTGCTAAATCCCATTCCCCAGACCCGGTGCTAAATCTCACTCCCCCAGACCCGGTGCTAAATCCCACTCCCCCAGACCCGGTGCTAAATCCGGCTCCCCCAGACCCGGTGCTAAATCCCATTCCCCCAGACCCGGTGCTTAATCCCACTCCTCCAGACCCGGTGCTAAATCCCATTCCACAGACCCAGTGCTAAATCCCACTCCCCCAGACCCGGTGCTAAATCCCACTCCACAGACCCGGTGCTAAATCCCACTCCCCCAGACCCGGTGCTAAATCCCATTCCCCAGACCCGGTGCTAAATCCCACTCCCCCAGACCCGGTGCTAAATCCCATTCCCCAGACCCGGTGCTAAATCTCACTCCCCCAGACCCGGTGCTAAATCCCACTCCCCCAGACCCGGTGCTAAATCCGGCTCCCCCAGACCCGGTGCTAAATCCCATTCCCCCAGACCCAGTGCTTAATCCCACTCCTCCAGACCCGGTGCTAAATCCCATTCCCCAGACCCGGTGCTAAATCTCACTCCCCCAGACCCGGTGCTAAATCCCACTCCCCCAGACCCGGTGCTAAATCCGACTCCCCCAGACCCGGTGCTAAATCCCACTCCCCCAGACCCGGTGCTAAATCCCACTCCCCAGACCCGGTGCTAAATACCACTCCACAGACCCGGTGCTAAATCTCACTCCCCCAGACCCGGTGCTAAATCCCACTCCCCCAGACCCGGTGCTAAATCCCATTCCCCCAGACCCGGTGCTAAATCCGACTCCCTCAGACCCGGTGCTAAATCCCACTCCCCCAGACCCGGTGCTAAATCCCACTCCCCAGACCCGGTGCTAAATCCCACTCCCCCAGACCCGGTGCTAAATCCCATTCCACAGGCCCGGTGCTAAATCCCACTCCACAGACCTGGTGCTAAATCCCACTCCCCCAGACCCGGTGCTAAATCCCATTCCACAGGCCCGGTGCTAAATCCCACTCCCCAGACCCGGTGCTAAATCCCACTTCCCCAGGCCCGGTGCTAAATCCCATTCCCCAGACCCGGTGCTAAATCCCACTCCCCAGACCCGGTGCTAAATCCCACTCCCCAGACCCGGTGCTAAATCCCACTTCCCCGCACCCGGTGCTAAATCCCACTCCCCCAGACCCGGTGCTAAATCCCACTCCCCCAGATCCGGTGCTAAATCCCACTCCCCAGACCCGGTGCTAAATTCCACTCCCCAGACCCGGTGCTAAATCCCACTTCCCCCAGATCCATTATCAGTGCCCCTGTTGACTGCTCGGTTAAATATTAACATTTGTGGCCCTGTAACCACTGATTATTCAGTCTAGAGGCAGTATCCAAATGCCTCTCCACCCCGGCTGATGTGAAAATGTTAATTGCATTCCATAAGAGCAGCAGAGAAAGAAAGGAGTACGTGTAACCTGACAGACACTAATAAAATAACCAGAACATTGCCCAAAACATTGTAATAAAATGAAGGAAACTGTGCAGGAGGATGAGAATTTAATATCTGCCCTGTCACAGCAGACAGAGGCTGTAAACCAGTTACTTAAAAAAAAACCTTGGTTATTCACGCCAAATGTAATAAAAGAATTAGCGAAAAGAGGGAGAAATGAAAAGTCTACAAAACTGTTACCCGGAATAGGGAGACACAAACCCACATCTCCTGAGCTAGTAAACAAGGTGGCAAAACAGGAAGACTAATGTGAGCCTGAGATTTTAAATCGTTACAAAATGGGGTTAAGTAGCAAACAGCAGAAATTGAAATGAGAGAATAAAGATAACTTCAAAGGCTACAGGATTTCCTTTGTTTTCAGTGTTCTGTCTCTTTAAAAATGCAAGTGAATGTTCACTTTCCATTACGGCTGGCTGCGGCCTCCCTTTCATGGTCTGCGGTGTTAACCTTTCGAACTCTTTAGCATAGTTTACATTAAGACTGTACAAGTATTTCAATCTTTGTTTTCCCTGCGAGCACTAATTCTCCTCAGTTATATTCGACAGACTTATAGTTATGGTAAGTCACGCCGAAGAAAAGAACAAGAGGAAGATGACTTGTAATCTATTGGGTATTTGTAAGCATGTGCTGTCCTATTTATATAGATATATATAGAGATATAGATATATATCACGCCCACATAGCTGTGTTATTTGAGATATTGGGGGGAGTTTTAACCTGCGGGATCACCTGAGTTTGGGTGCAGGTGGGGAGTTTAACCCGGCAAAAATGCGAGTGCATCGGGAAGCCGGCTCCAACCCGCTGACTTCCACCTTTAACTGGAGCGCATTAGATTAGTTGCGTGCAGGAGACAGGTTGCCTGTTAACATATGGTAATCGCTCAACTAAATTTAACGTCGCATCCATGAGTTTCCTGGGCTTCCTGAAACACGCCATTGAAAGCAAGGCGTGAACACAATGGCAATTGAGAAGGCTGAGTAAAACTCATGGAAATACAGCAATTAATACTCAGTACTGACAGCTGCTTTCTTACCTGCTAGTGGGAAAGGGTTTGTTCACAGTACTTTTGCTGAGAGTTTACTTTCTACAATTTGGCTGTTTTCTGAATCACATCAGGATGGGTGGTGATGTGCCTCAATAAATCCGAGACTCAATGTTAGCGGAACAAAACAAGGCTTTTATTAACTTAGAAGGTAACACACAGCGGAGAGGTATCTTCCATCCAGAGGTCTGCTGTACTGGATGTGAGGTAGGCTGGGCCTGCTTACATAGGGGCCAGGTATGGGCGGAGCCCTACACACAATACAATACAATGGTGAGGAAACGGAACTGAGGTAAGGGAAATGAAACTGAAACCAAACCACAGTCACAGGCAGAGAATACATTTCATCACATTCACCCCTTCTATAGATTTAGTCTGTTCGGGGGTTTGATAGTCCTCTGTGACCGACGTGGCTGTTGTGGTGCCGCGGGTGTCGGCTGGGTGTCCCCGGTGGCCTCCTGGGTCTCTGCCGGGGGTGCCGCCAGGGTTGTTGAAGGGGTAGTTGGTGGGGGTACCGTTGGTCGATGTTCTTCCGGGGGTGATGAAAGAGCAGTGGGTGGGTAAGAGTTGCTGTGATCATTGTTGCTGCTGTTGTCGTGGTTGTTGTCGTTATCGGCTGGGGCGACGTCTTTTATGGACACGGTGTCCTCCCTTCCGTCGGCGTGCCGGACATACGCGTATTGGGGGTTGGCGTGGAGTAGGTGCACTGACTCCACGAGAGGGTCCGTCTTGTGGCCCCTCACATGCCTTCGCACGAATACCGGACCTGGGGTGGAGAGCCATGACGGCATGGATACGCCTGAGGTGGATTTCCGGGGAAAGACAAACATTCGCTCATGAGGCGTGGCATTAGTGGCAGTACACAATAGCGACCGTATCGAATGGAGCACAACTGGGAGGACTTCCTGCCAGCGGGAGATAGGGAGGCCTTTGGTCCTTAGAGCTAGAGTGACTGCTTTCCATACTGTCCGGTTCTCTCGCTCCACTTGACCGTTACCCCGGGGGTTGTAGCTGGTGGTACGGCTTGTGGCGATCCCCCTGGACAGCATGTACTGGCGTAGCTCTTCACTCATGAAGGACGCCCCCCTATCCGTATGGATGTAGCTCGGCATACCGAACAGGCAGAACAGGCTGTTGAGGCATTTAATGACCATGGCGCTGGTCATGTCTGGGCAGGGGAAGGCGAATGGGAAACGGGAGTATTCGTCCACAATGTTCAGGAAGTAAACATTGCGGTCGACGGACGGGAGGGGGCCCTTGAAATCTAAGCTGAGCCGCTCAAAGGGCCGTGTAGCTTTGATTAAGTGGGCTCTATCTGGGCGGTAGAACCGAGGCTTGCACTCAGCGCAAGTGCGGCAGTTCCTGGTCAGAGACCGAACTTCCTCAATCGAGTAGGGTAAGTTGCGGGACTTTATGGAGTGGAACAGCCGCGTGACCCCTGGGTGGCAGAGGTCGTTGTGGAGGGTCTGTAGCCGATCCCCGGTGGCGCTGGCACACATCCCTCGTGAGAGGGCGTCGGGGGATTCGTTAAGGGCCCCTGGCCGGTAAATGATGTCGTAATCGAAGGTGGAGAGCTCGATCCACCACCTAAGAATCTTATCATTTTTAATCTTCCCTCTCTGTTTATTATTGAACATAAACGCTACCGACCGCTGGTCGGTAAGTAGGGTGAAGCGTTTGCCGGCTAGGTAGTGGCGCCAGTGGCGCACTGCCTCCACGATGGCTTGGGCCTCCTTTTCCACGGAGGAGTGTCTGATCTCGGGCCCTTGGAGGGTCCTCGAGAAGAAAGCTACGGGCCGCCCCGCCTGGTTGAGGGTGGCCGCCAAGGCAAAGTCAGACGCATCACTTTCCACTTGAAAGGGAGTGTTCTCGTCCACTGCCTGTAGCGTGGCCCACTCAATATCCCGCTTAATGCTTTTGCAGGCGGCATGGGCCTCAGCAGAGAGCGGAAAAGAGGATGCTTTCAAGAGGGGGCGGGCTTTGTCGGAGTAGTTGGGGACCCATTGGGAATAATAAGAAAATAACCCCAGGCACCTTTTCAGGGCTTTGGGAGTGTTGGGCAGGGGCAGCTCCCGTAGGGGGCGCAATCGGTCGGGGTCTGGTCCGATTTCCCCATTCTCCACCACGCTGCCTAGTATGCAGAGGCGCGTGGTGTTGTAAACGCACTTGTCCTCGTTGTAGGTGAGGTTGAGTTTTTGTGCGGTTTTCAGGAACCTCTCGAGGTTCGAGTCGTGATCCTGCTGGTTGTGACCGCAGATGGTGACGTTGTCGAGGTAGGGGAAGGTTGCCTGCAAGTGGTGGTCATCGACCATGCGGTCCATCTCCCTCTGGAAGACCGAGACCCCATTCGTCACCCCAAAGGGGACTCTGAGGAATTGGTAGAGGCGTCCGTTCGCCTCGAAGGCGGTGTACGGGCGGTCCTCTGGTCTGATAGGGAGCTGGTGGTACGCTGACTTGAGGTCGATGGTGGAGAACACCCGGTATTGGGCGATTTGGTTCACCATTTCTGATATGCGGGGTAGCGGGTAGGCGTCTAGTTGGGTGTACCTGTTGATCGTTTGGCTATAGTCGATCACCATCCATTTCTTCTCGCTACCCCTTACCACCACCACTTGGGCGCGCCACGGGCTGTTGCTGCGTTCAATAATGCGCTCCTTCAGGAGCCTGTCTACCTCGGTCGCGATAAACCGCCTGTCCTCCCAGCTGTACCTCCTGCTTTTGGTCGCTATTGGCCGGCAGTTAGGGGTAAGGTTCGCGAATAGCGAAGGCGGCTTTACCTTCAGGGTAGCCAGACCGCACACTGTGAGGGGCGGCTGGGACCCACCGTAATTGAGCGTGATGCTTTGGTGGTAGCACTGGCAATCCAGGCCCAAGATCACGCTCGCACATAGATTCTTCATGATTAGTACTTTAAAATTATCGTATACAGTTCCGTTAACAGACAATTGTACCATGCAGTAACCCATAATGGTCGATGTCTGGGTTTTATCAGCCATAGAGATGGTACCCCGAGTAGGGACCACCTTTAGGGAGAGTTGTTGTGGCAGTTCAGGGTGGATAAAACTCTCCGTGCTTCCACTGTCAATTAAACATTTAACCCCGCACCCGTTTACCTCGATGTCCACCATTGATTTGGATAGCGGGTGCGGCCTGGTCTGGTCCACTGTGACCGATGCCACTGTAGGGCCCTGATCAAGACAAGATGGCGTCCACGCTGTCTGCTCACAAGATGGCGGACCCCACGAGGTTGGGCAAGATGGCGTCCAAGATGGCCGCTCCCACGGCGCACACGCGGCGGTGGCGGGTTTTCCGGCGGGGTTCCCTCTGCACACCTTCCCGAAGTGCCCCTTCTTACCGCACTTAAAGCAGGTGGTGCCTTTCACCGGGCACAGGTTTCTGGTGTGCTTCGGCTGCCCGCAGAAGTAGCAGTTGGGTCCCCGACGCGTCGCGGCTGTCGTAGGGCTTCTGGGGGGAGAGCGGGGCCCCGACGGTGTCGGGCTGCCGGGCGGGGAAGATGCCTTCCAAGATGGCGGCGACCTTGGTGCACACGTGGCGGCGTGGACGGCGCAGGCTGAAGAGTAGGCGTCTGAGTTTCTCTGGGCCACATCCAGGGATCGCGCTGTGTCCACAGCCTGTTTCAGGTCCAATCCTGTTTTTTTCCAGCAGTCTCTGCCAGATGTAAGTGGAGCTGAGGCCTGTGATAAAGGCATCGCGAACAAGTTTGTCAGTGTATACTGCGGCTTTTACATCTTGGCACTTGCAGTCTTTGCCAAGCGTTTTCAGGGTGCCTAGGAACTCATCCAGCGATTCCCCAGGTCGCTGTGCGCGAGTAGCGAGCAGATGCCTAGCATGCACCTCATTCGTAGGCTGCTGGTAATGTGCCTTTAAGATGTCGCAGGCGGCCGGGTACGTGTCGGCGTCTTGGATGAGGGGGTAAACCCGGTGGCTTACCCAATTCCGCAGAATTCCGAGTTTCATACTCGCAGCGTCCGTAGCGTCTTTGACGGCTGCGGAATTGTCCAGGAAGAATTCCATACACATAAACCAGTGTCCAAAGCGTGCCGATGCGTCCGAAGCATGCTGGTCCAAATCCAAACGTTCGGGTTTCAAGAGTTGATCCATTGTGTTGAAAAATAAGTTAATAAAATTGATGTGCCTCAATAAATCCGAGGCTCAATGTTAGCGGAACAAAACAAGGCTTTTATTAACTTAGAAGGTAACACACAGCAGAGAGGTATCTTCCATCCAGAGGTCTGCTGTACTGGATGTGAGGTAGGCTGGGCCTGCTTACATAGGGGCCAGGTATGGGCGGAGCCCTACACACAATACAATACAATGGTGAGGAAACGGAACTGAGGTAAGGGAAATGAAACTGAAACCAAACCACAGTCACAGGCAGAGAATACATTTCATCACAGGTGGCACTTTGGTTGCCTTAGATTGAACCTCAGACGAGGACCAATATGATCAACACCAGCACCAGCAGCAGCAGCCTGCTGTTGACAGACCTGTAGCTGGACAGCAGAGAGGGGACCAGCAGAGAGGGGATCAGCTGAGAGGGGATCAGCAGAGAGGGGATCAGCTGAGAGGGGACCAGCAGAGAGGGGACCAGCTCAGAGGGGACCAGCAGAGAGGGGACCAGCTGAGAGGGAACCAGCAGACAGGGGACCAGCTGAGAGGGGACCAGCTGAGAGGGGATCAGCTGAGGGGCGCAGCTCAGAGGTTGCACTATCCGCGACACAGGGTGTGCAAGCAGAGGCGGAGTTTCCTTGACATGTCAGAGCAGCAGTGCTCATGAGGCTCAGGTTGTCGTGGCAGACATCTGCAGCCTCCTAGAAGAAGACCTGCTCCCTGCTAGACCTGGTGGCTAGTGGCTGTCAAAGTTACCACCGCCCTCAAATTTTTTGCCTCTGGATCCTTCCAGGGCACTGCTGCAGACATATCCAGGATCTCCCAGTCGGCAGCCCACAAATGCATTAGACAGGTGACCGATGACTTGTTCGCCTGTGAGGACGCCAGTCAAAATGAGCGGGCATTCGGGTTTGCGGCTCTGGCTGGTTCCCACGGGTTGGCTCCCACAGGTCATCGACTATGCACACATGGCAATCACGGCACCCCCAGATCAACCAGGAGTATTCATAAACTACAAGGCTTTCCACTTGTAGAATTCGCAAAATTGGACTTTGTATTAATAAGGGTCAAATGGCAGAAGAGGCCGTGATTTTAAAGACTGTTTTAAAAGAAGCCCAGAAAAAGGGGCATACAAAATGGCCACCATACCATGTGACCTGCTTATTGGGACACTTTAAAATGGTTCCTGCGAATCCTCAGACAGCTTTGTGGATTCAACCCACAGTAAGTTCTGGAAGCCGTTTCTGAGAGAATGAAACCAGACCCACACATATACATATGGATTAGATGCAGATCCAATCAAGATCGGCCTGGAGACAGGCCACCTAAATGTTGACCCAGACAAAAGGGGACAATTTCATATTCATGAGAACAGCACCAAGGACTAGATAACAAGATCAGCAGGACATTAAAAACAATGAAAGTCATTCCAGACCAGAGATGGGCCTTTACCGGCCATCTAAAACATTTAAAAATATAATAACTACCCCGCTGTGCTCCCAGCCCGCCAAAAGTTAAACAAAGACTAACCTGATTTTGGGCGGGAAGTGGAAGCTCCTGGGGGAAAAGTATAACTGGAGGAGTTGGAGTTGTACAGACACTGGGGAACTCTGAAGGAGACACCGGAGTTGTAGTTGCGGAGTTACAGTTGGAGACACAGCTACACTCGGAGAGAGACACACGACCGAGTGGCAGTGGGTGAAGAGGAGTCGCTTCGGGAGACGATCAGCAAACTCCTCTCCACCATCGGAGGAAGAAGAATTAAGCCAACATCAGGAAGGCTGTTCGAAGCCGGCGTCCCGCCCCGGGGAAACACATCGGGAGATCATCGACCATCCCCGGGCCATTGCCGAAAGGAGAGGCCATCGACCCAACTTGGGAGAAGAAACAAAAAAATAAAACCCCAAGAGAAGAAACCTTCCAGCCACTCCGGCTCGAAAAGAGACAATAACGAACCAAGGAAATCTATGGGAGCCAGCCCAAGGCTCCTCTGACCAGGGTTGAGCCGATGATCCTCGACCCCGCCGACATCCAGGCCCGCCGGTGCCCAGCCGCCCCGACCCCCACCTCAGGAGAGAGGTGTGGCACAGCTCACAGGGGTTCCACGATCCACGAGGAGACGGAGCGCCTGAAGGGATCAAAACACAGACTTGATTTCAAAACCTTGCACTTCCTAGTGGGATTGGTGAGCATGTTTCTGGCCCTTCACAATCAGATCTAGATAGGTTTAAGGGGTGGACTTAAGGGTACAATTAACATGAGTTGTTGTCCCTCGATGTTCCGTGTGTTTCCTTATTTCATGATGATCTTTGTAGAGTATAAGATGCCTGTATTTGTCTTAGTTAGTATGGTGTCATTATGATTTGTTTGTGTTTTTCCCTCCCATGTACTCTCTTATCTGCTTGTATTTGATTTGATATTTTTCCTTATGCAATAAAATTTCATTTTGTTTCATCAAACTTGGTCTACAAGAGTTTTCTCTACATTGTAGTTCCTGCCCCAAAGTCCAGAGTATAGAATCTAAGGGGCGAGTGGGTCGAACCACTCAAGGTTTTACTGTGCAAGAGAGAGGGGCCTCTAGAGAGAGAAACCTCAGAGACATCTCTCAGGAAAACCCCTTACACACTTCATCAATGTGCAGCTGGTGTGTAACCACAAAAAGATATTTCTGTAGGTGTGCGCAAGATTCCTGGACAGTTGCCATGATGCTTTGTCCTGCGATAATCCAAGCTCCCTGACGTCTTTGGACCTGCAAGCACACTTAAGGGGTGGCCACTAGGAGATAAGGTATACCCACTTTAAACTTGGCTGATGACACCCATCAGAAACCCGCGCAATGAAGTCCAACAGCGCTACATTGAATGCCATATTACCACCAGATATGCGATCGAACAAGCCATCAGCATGTGGCTTCAGGTGCCTAGGCAGATCTGGAGGCACCCTTCAGTATGCACCAGCCAGGGTGTCCAGAATGGTTGTGATTTGCTGCACTCTGCACAACGTAGCGCAGCAGTGAGGTTTGGAACTGCAAGAGGAAAAAAGCACAGAGCGCACATCGTCTGCAGATGAGTCCGAGGAGGAGGAAGACGAGGAGGAGGAGAACATTGATTGCACCACTGGACCAATGTCAGAATCACAATGTAACAGCCTCTCTTCCTGCCCCCCCACAACCCCCCACAGTCCTGCAAGCAACTAACGTCCATTGCTCATGACCCCCATTGGTCCCCGTCAATTCATGTCTTCCCAGTCATCATAAAAGGCGACTTGCCATGCAGCAACCAAGAAAGGGCAAGGCAAGAAAGTGGTGCAAAGTGATAAATTTTACGTGATTCTACTAAAGAACAGAAACGTCACAACATTACATTTTATCATACATCCATGTCCATACCCTTGTGCAGCTACAAAGTTTTCCTCTTCCTTTTCTTTCCGCTCCTACGTGGTGCAACCCCTGTGCGCTTGAGCAGAGGTTGAGGCAGGCTGCTCATATCCTGCTTTGACTGCTGAGATGCTCTTGGCCGATGACCTCTGGGTTTTGGAGCCTGTGAGGGCCCCGGCAAAGACTGCTCCTCCTGCACCTGTGCAGGGGCAGACTCGGCCATCGAGATTTGAGGCAGCAAGTTGGGTACGGACTGAGGAAGGGTGGGAAACAGGTAAGAAGTGGAAGTGCATTGAGTGGAGTTTCCACTTCCATGTCCCCTTTCGCCATCATCCCTCTCACGGCCCAGCCGCATTTCACTGCTAACACTGTGCTTGAGATCAGTGCAGCGCTATATGGCCATGGTTAAGGTATCTGTCATCCTATTTAAGGCTGCAGATATGTTGGCATTCAGAGTCTGCACGGCTGTGGTCAAGGTGTGCATGGACTCATTTGATTGGCGCATTTGATTTTCTATGGAGTTGGCCAATCTATCCATGGAAGAACACATCGTCGCAATGCCCTGCAACATCAACACACTCATGCTTGAGTATGGACTCATCCATTCTCTCGGCAATCATGGTCAGTGTGCTTGGAAGGCCAATCAGTGCATCGCACATTCTCCGCTGCTGCTCAATGATTCTAGTTTTCATCGATGGCCCCCGGGGTACAGCATCTGTGTCCAGCTGAGTAGAGCCTCCGACACAAACTCTCCACTGCTGTCCCTGTCACCACCATCTGCTCTTGCTCACTTGTGAAGTATGAGTCACCAGGTGAAAACCCAACTATCTGTCTAACTGGTCCCACCGAAGTGCGAGGATCTGAGCTGGTGCATGGTAAGCATGAGTTCTGTGACCATGCACCCTCAGAACAAATCAGCTCCTCTGAGGATTCATTGTCCGCAAGGTCCATACACACCTGCCACGTGTGAGAAGGCCCCGGCAGTGAGAAAAGATATCAGTGAGTACTGGCAAGATAAGTATGTTGTAACTTACCATTATGAAGATGATCATATTTCACTCACTGCTGAAATCAAGTCAACGTGACTGAGTGCCATATGACATGTGGGTCGCTGATATTTAATTGTGTCACTAGGTAGCTGGAAGGTCCCAATCTCCCCATCTCTGATGGTCAGGGATGTTAAAACACTACTGATCTCTAGCGCTTCCTCCACTGCAGTTGTTAGTTGAGAAATCTGTGGAGGCCCACCTCCGGTCTCTCCCTCTCTCTTGTCTCTTGTGCTCTCTTCTCCTGCAACAGGGGAAACAACAGACCTATGAGTGACTGTAAATAGCATGTGTTCACCCGATGGATGGAGTGCATTTGGTGAGGATGACTATGAGGAAGAGGCATGAAATTGAATAAGGATGAGGGTAAATGCTGGTGGTGGATGGATAGATGGGGATGTGAGGAAGTGCATAGAAAGAGAATTGCAAGGTAAGTGGGTGTGAGGAGTGATGTGGTGGAGTAGGCTTGACAAGGCAGAGCGAGGGGGTGGGGTGATACTCACAGCAAGATATAGGTGAATGTGCCACTGTACTCACCTTTCCTGACCTGGTTAGGTCATTAAAGCGCTTCCTACACTGCATCCAGAAGCGTGGCACTAAGCTTCTGCTGCTCACCTCCTGGGCCACCTCCAGCCATGCCTTGTGGCAGCAGGTTTTCTTCCTTCCATTGCTGGGGAAGAGTATCTCTCTCCAGCTCCTCACAGCCCCCAGTAGCACATCAAGAGATGCATCATTGAAGCGGGGCCCAGCCTTTGAGTGTCCGGAATCCATTTTCAAACCCTGTCTTCTCTTTTTTCCAACTCCAGCTCCTCCAAATTCCTTCTTTGGATTAGCCCTTTAAATACTGGGGTTGAGATCATGTCCTGCGTATCCACGCCGTGCCCCCTGCCGTGCAATTGATGCCAAATTGACACCCAGAAGTAAAATGATAATGAGGTGGCTGCGTTAAGATGCCTCTGATAGACGCGCTGAACGTACTGCCAGGTTCCTGCGCGATATCAAACCCACCCTTGCTTCCAACGCGCGTCCAAGTTAATATTGGCCTTTGAGTCCTTCTGTTTTGGGGTCTCAACTGAATTGGAGTAATTGAGGGTAACTAACCTGAGTTTACAGACTGAGGGGTTAATTTCAACCCTCAAAAATGGGTAGGTTTGGGTTGGGTGGGATGTTACAATGTAAAAAATCTCAAACCCAAACCCAACCCACCTCGAAACACCCCTCTTCTGGTTTTAACAGAGGTGGGTAGGAGGCGGACAACCAAAATCCCCCTGCTGATCACCGACTCCCCCCGTGATCACCAACTCCCCTGCAATCACCAACTCCCCCGCCATCACCGACCCCATCGCGATCACCGACACCCCCATGGTCACCAAATCCCCATGATCCCTGACCCCGCACTGTAAGGGGGGGGTGCTTCTTTTAACTGGTTTAAGGTAATTCACCTGGTCTGCAGCCTTTGCCTGCACTCTGACCAATTCCAAATAAACCAATTTTAAAACAGCGGTTTCGAATCGCTACCCCACCTTCCAGTTCTGACTGCAGGACTTATAATTAATGATATTAAAATGGACACATGGTT
The DNA here is from genome assembly GCF_052327205.1 of Somniosus microcephalus. Lineage (NCBI taxonomy): Eukaryota > Metazoa > Chordata > Chondrichthyes > Squaliformes > Somniosidae > Somniosus > Somniosus microcephalus. Next base: position 35,733,058 of record NC_140997.1, read on the forward strand.
TGGATGAGAGAAAAATCAAGTTTTATTAACTAAAAGAAACTATAATCAAATGTCCAACTATACCACACGAACACAGTAATTACAGTAAAATTGCTTAAATGGGGGAATGCAGACGGTAAAAACGAGGGGTAAGTGACTACAATGTTGATTAAACAATCTTAGCAATATCCCCTTAATTACCATCCCCCAAACTCCTTACTAGGTTGCTTTGCTGAGGAGTCAGAAACTCTGCTCACATGTGGTCCAGCGAAGTGAGAGAGAGAGAGAGAGAGAGAAGCTCACCTGTGGTCCCAGGAAGTAAACAGAGCGATAGCTTCTCAGGAGCTATCATATATACCTTGTGAGCCCCCCCCCACCACTGCTGTTTGCCTGTCTGGAAAATTCGCGCCCAAAAAGTTCCAATTCACAAGAGAAAAGCTGTGATTGGCTAACTCAAAGTCGTTGGACTGGATTAGTGTGTTTGCACTGTGGGGCTGAAATGTTCCCGCCCACATCCGGAGCCCACCTGAGCTAAATCAAAAGGGAAATTCAACTGTTCTATTGTCCAGAATGATGGGTGATTTAAACCCATTCAATTCTTAAAACGGTTGCAAATCGAAATCCATTCCATGATTTCAGTCTATCATTGTCTGTGAATGCCTTGAATTGCTGTGTAAACATAGCAGTTACAAATCGATTGTCCTGCGGTCAATTCTCAAGTGAGCAATTGCTTAAGTCAATAAACAACTTCAAGTGCTTCGAAGGGAACCTCCCTTTGATTGGCAGGTCTGACTCACAGCCACTGCTAGATCCTCCCACTTTATACACACAGACAACTCGAGCTGTGAGCTGCTCCTTTTGCCATGCTTTCTGTGGCCATTTTAAAACCTTTTGTGATTGCCCAAACTCCAGGGAACGACTTTATTAAGATGTACTGTCTCAAGGTGTGTGAATATTTTCCACAGAATTCCTCGACTCCTGTGTTGTCCACGTTCTTTCCATCTCAGAACAGTCTTTTTGTGGTTCTAGGCACATTTTAAAACATTGTAGACAAGTCACATCACCCAATTCTTCGTCCACGATGTGGAATAGTATTTTCAATCTTCAGGGAAATAGGGGAAATTTTGCAACCCCTACATTCCTCCCTTTTGATACTCCCAACTTGCTTGTAGTATCAACTCGAAGGAGTGAGCAAAATTTTCAGACCCCCTCACAAACAACCATCCCCTGTATTTACCTAACAGCTATCTGCCACTGATCCCCCAAACCGTCCTTTCCCCTAAAATTCGAGAAAAACCGTGGTACGGTAGGCATCTTACAGATACATCAGTTTTCAATAAGGGGTCTCATACCCCTACACACTTGTAAAATTATACAATGTAATCCAAATTTACAAACACATTTTACATTATAACTTATTGCAAAATGTTGCAATCTTAGTTACACCATGTAATCAAAATGATCCCAAGCATGGAGAGGCTCCTACGCCTCTGCTCAACTTGGGGCTGTAACACAAAATACAAAAAAACTTGAACAACATGCTTAAATAAACCCCGACCATCATATGCCAATGATGGGTCGCAAAATTCGAGTGGGTATTGCTCCTCCTACCCGGGCAGTAAATGTACCTTCCACCCCCCTTTGATTGTCTTAAACTTTAAAACAGGCAGAATGGATTTGCAGACCAGCCTACTCTGCCAGCCCCGAGCCATTCCCTTGTCCCTTTGTGGAGGCAGGGTACCCCTCATGTTTAAAATACCTTGGCACAGACCGAGACCGGGGAGTATGGGATCATGACTCCCAGTCCCTCCCCCTCCCGTCTTCCCTCGACTGGCTGCAGAAAAATAATGGGTGCCTGTGTGGCGGCTCTCCCTGGCCCCACACAAACTTGGATCCCAGATCCGGCCACCCACTCATCCTCCATAGCCACACTTACACTAACTTTACCCGTGGGCCCCCGGGTGAGTTCCTCCCTCCCCCGACCACACCCACGCGACTCTTGGGTATCCCCCTCCCCTTTTACAATCTTTCCCGGGCTATCACCACCCACCCCCGGGGAACACGTCCCTATGACAAGGCGCCCGCGCTTCCCCATCATGACTCCTCAACAGCGAAGTCTTCTGCAAGTGAACTTCTGTCAGGATAGTGCTGGGTTGGGGGCCGTGCCCCAACCAGCTGGGGCCATCTCCTCCCCATAGGAGGAGTAGGCAAGTTCCTCCGGACCCTGTCTGGTTTTTCCCGAAGATCGCTGTGGGGTCTCCTGGATTCGTCCAGTGGCGAGGTGATCCCCAACATTCCGTATCCGTATCTTCATTCGATGCCCAGCTCGGGCTGGGTGAACAGGGCTGCTTCATTTTCCAATCTCCTGCAAAAACTTAAAAGGACATGCAGCCAGGTCTCACTGACCTGCTGCTTTAGGTGGAGACATGGTCAGGTCCTTTGACCTCAGACCAAAATATAAAACATTTGGCACACATATAAACTTAAAGGCCTAGAAATTGAGTTTTGGCTTAGCCAGGGCTTTAGCGCCGGAAGTTAGTGCCGGCGCTAAGTGCCCCTGCGCGCGCCAAAAATTCAGCAGGGCCGCGCCCAAACGGCTGCCGGCGCTACTGAAGGGTCTTTGCGGCGGTAAATCGGCGCTAACTGCCGTTTTGCGCCGCAATTCCGGCGCTGCGGCACCCGATGCGGTGCGGCAGGCTCGGGAAGTGCAGGCCTCCTCCTTCCCTTAAGGAGGAGCTGCCTGCACCCGGCCGCGGCCCGCGAAAATCTTTTTAAAAATGAGCCCGGCACCTCGGACAAGTGCCGGGCTTGCTTCTGTTCCGGGGGGGGGGGGGGAGAAGTCCGGGGAGGGAGCTGCAGCCAGGCGGCCGGCGGGAAAGCGGCCGGCCGCCGCGGGGCCTTTAATGCGCCGGCGCAAAGACTTGTAAGACTCTGTTGCCAGAGTCTTAGTTGCGGCTGCCACGGGCGAGGCGGCCGCAACTGAATTTCGGCGCTGGGGCCCGTCGGCATGGCAACCGGGACGCTGCGCACACCGATGACGTCATCGGTGCCGGCGCAGCGCTACCGGTCTACCGCGGCGGAAGGGCCCCAGGCAATTTCGGCGCCGGCGCCAATTGCAGCGCTAGGCCCTCTAGCGCCGCGAAATCGGCGCTAAGGGCACTCAATTTCTAGGCCAAAATCTTTAAACTCAACTTAAAATTACCAGTTAATTCTAAACTTAGGGCTAGATTTTCAGTATAGACAGTTTTGGGGCGCTACCCTTAGCGCCCGCCCGAAGTTAGCGCCCGCCCCAAAGTAGCGCCCCGTTGCCGGAAATTCAGTGGCTTCGCCCTAAGAGAGTGGTGGAGCGCTAAAAGAGGCGTTCCACTCCTACCTTTAGGCACTAAGCCGGCGGTCCAGAGGGTTAGCGCCCAGGCGGGGCGCAGCACGGGTGCGGTCATTTTTGCACTGACAGCAGACCCCGTGGTGCCGACCAGCTCTTAAAGGGGGAAGGGATGAATTGGTCTGCTGCCACGCCCTGCACACTGCAGCCTTGCAAAGAGGCCTCAACACTGCTGCTCAGCCCCAGGGAGTCATGGCAACGCCAGAGAAGGCCCGTCAGCGTGCCCTGCGCTTCTCAGAGAGTGATCTGGACATAATGGTCACAGCTCTGGAGGTGAGGCGCAAGATCTTGTTTCCAGAGAGTGGGAGGAATCCAACCCACCATGACTACACCAAAGCCTGGAAGCAGATCGCCCAGAGGGTGACGTTCACCGGCGAGGCCCCCAGGACCCACAAACAATGCCGTAAAAAATACAACGATCTGACCAGGATTGTGAAGGTGAGTAGCCTTTCCAGTCTCCTCCTCATTCTTGCATGTACACCTGACATGATGGGCAAAGGGACCTGAAAGTCCTACTGGCCAGCCCTCAGCCAGCAGCATTGGGACAGTCATGAGCATCAAATGGCCATTCGGCACTCTACACTTTGGCCAAGCTATTCCACCATGGGAGGCAGTGCACAGTACATCAGGGCTTCACTCTGTCCAAGCTATTCCACCATGGGAGGCAGTGCACACTACATCAGGGCTTCACTCTGTCCAAGCTATTCCACCATGGGAGGCAGTGCACAGTACATCAGGGCTTCACTCTGTCCAAGCTATTCCACCATGGGAGGCAGTGCACACTACATCAGGGCTTCACTCTGTCCAAGCTATTCCACCATGGGAGGCAGTGCACACTACATCAGGGCTTCACTGCGCACTTACAGCCCGTCCTTTCTCTTGCAGGCTAAAGTAGCGTTTAATCGCCAGGCCCGTGCCAGGGGTGGCCGTGCCAAGCTGCAGAAGCTCACTCGGCTGGAGGAGCGCGTGTGTGTGCTCATGGGAGCCCGTGTGATTGTCCCCACAGCGTGCGGTGTATCCGACCCTCCACTGCCCGGCAATGGTAAGGACCTCGCCTTTTGGCCCTCTCGCGTCGCACTGGCCCATCCGAGCTACCTCCTTTGCCACTGTCCCACCAATGTGCTGAATCCCACCAGTCCTAACTCCCTCGCTGACGCCGTCTCCTCACTCTGAAGCTACTCTTGTGCATTCCTGCTTTCAGCTGGTGACGACCAGGACCCTGAAGCTGCCAGTGACAGCACCTCCGACCAGGAGGAGGAGGAGGAGCAAGCCGGACCTTCGGGGGAACAGTCACGTCCCGCAGGAGAGGAGGAAATGCTTGACACCTCCTCACTGGACGAGTGCCTGGAGGAACTGTCGCAGGGCAATGCAGCTTCTGGGACCAGTGGCGTCCAGCCACCCAGCAGCCGTGCGCGTGGCCCGCGGCCTTCCCCCCAAAGGGGGGAAGGATCAGAGGGGAGTGCTGCTGCTCGGCACACTCGCCGTCACCAACGCGGCAAGGGTCCCCTAGTTCGGCCCCCTCCTCCCCAGCGGGAGAGTCGCGACTCCAGTCCGGACACCTTCACTTCGGAGGAGGTGCGGAAGCTGGATAAGATGGCCGACGACTCGGACCGGCGCCACACGGAGCTCATGAGCGTGGTGGGGCGCATGCCTGAGGCCATCGAGTCGCTGGCGACCAGTGTGCGCGAGTTCGGGGCAGCAACTGCCGCGAGTGGCCGCATGCTGACTGATGCCGTCAAGACCCTGGCGGATGTGATGCGCGCGCACACCAGGACCACAGGGCCACTCACTGCTGCCACACGCGCTGTCTCAGGCAGGCATCGCCAGGGCAGGCGCCGCACTGCACCATCCCAGCAAGCCGCCCGTCGGCTGATTGCTGCGGATCCTGCAGTGCGGGCCCGGCCGAGTGCCACCGCGCCACAGCACCAGCCAGCGCATCCCAGACGCCAGCTGGCCCACATTGCGCCATCCGTTGCCGCCATTCCCCCTCTGGGGCGTCAAGGGCAAGCGGCTGCAGCTGATGGTGGCCAGGCTCAGGTGCGCCACTCAGCAGACGGCCCCTCGAGGCCCAAACGCCGTGTAGGCCGCCCCCCAGCGGCATCTGGCGGAAGGGCATCTGAGCCTCAGGCGCCTTCCCCCAGCCTCGCAGCAGCCACTGGGCAGAGCTTGCGAAGGAGCAGCAGGCCGGGCAGGGGAGGCAAAATGCTGGCCAAGGTCTCGCCCTCGCGGGCCACTCAGTAGAGGGTGTGGGCAGCTTTCCTTTAATATGGCGGTGGCCATCTTTATTTTGCCCATGGTTGTGCTTTTGGAGGGCTTATTTTTTGCGTTAGGCCGACATTGAGGCCCGGTTTGAATAAAGGTGGAGTGGCTCCTCCCCAGTTTGTGGGAGTGAGTCGTTTGTTGGGCTTTTTGTGGGGCCCGTTTATTGTTTTTGGGGATTCATGTGGGAAGGGCTTTTCATTTTTGTGAAATAAAAAATTATCTTTATTCATGCAGTCTCCATGGTTGTTCTTCTTAGTGTTTGTTGGCTTCGCCGGCTGAGGGCTTGCGGAGCGGCTGCATTCATCTTCCCTCATGGCCCCTGGCCATTCCCTGACAGGGGGCTTAGAAGTACCGTGTAATAAGGTGGCGTCGTGCGGCCCTTGGCCCTGGTCGCTCCCTCCTGGGAACGTACTCCTGCTCCTCCTCCTCCTCCTCCTCCTCATGCTCCTCCTGCTCCTCCTCCTGAGGTGCTGGTCCAATGTCAGGTGGCAGTGCCTGAGTCCTGCGGATAGCCAGGTTGTGTAGCATGCAGCAAACCACCACAAATTGGGAGACCCGGTCCGGCGAATACTGGAGAGCTCCTCTGGAGCGATCAAGGCAGCGGAACCGCTGCTTGAGGACCCCAATAGTTAGCTCGATGATGTTGCGGGTGGTTTGATGGCTCTCGTTGTAGGCCTCTTCAGCAGCGGTCCTGGGCGCGCGGAGCGGGGTCATGAGCCAGGTGCACAAAGGATAGCCTTTGTCCCCGATGAGCCATCCTCTTGGGGGAGGCTGTGCCTGGAACATGTCATGCACAGTACTCTGCCGCAGGATAAAGGCATCGTGGCTGCTGCCTGGGAAGCTGGCATTGACTGCCATGATGCGCTGCTTGTGGTCACATACCAGCTGCACATTCAGAGAATGGTAGCCCTTCCTGTTGCGATACTGCTCGCCATGCTCCAGAGGGGCCCGCAAAGCCACATGCGTACAGTCAATGGCGCCCTGCACCAAGGGGAATTCCCCGAGTCTGGCAAATCCCAATGCGCGCTGATGCTGGCTCTCGAGGGCCATGGGGAAGGAGATGAATTGGCTTCTCCTTCTGAACAGTGCTTCGGTCACGTGGCGGATGCAGCGATGCGCGCCATACTGGGAGATGTTTGCTATGTCCCCAGCAGCGTATTGGAAGGAGCCGGTGGCATAGAAGTTCAATGCCACCGTCACCTTCACTTCCACCGACAGAGACGTCCTGCACCTGAGCTTTGGCCGCAGATCTCGGCGAAGCAGGTGGCAGATCTCTGCAATCACCTCCTTTCGGAATCGGAGCCTTCTAACACATCGCGCGGCACTCATGTTTAGGTAGGAGCGCTGCTGGCGGTATAGCCTGACTGGGTAAGGCCTACGTGGCTGATGCCTGTAGCCCCCTCTGCCTCTAGCCAGGGCTGCCCCTCTCACAATGCGTCTGCGAGCCCTACGGACATGGCGCTGCAGCTGCGCGTTGGCACCCCATGCAGCCCCCATCAAATCCTGGCAAACAGTCTAATTTCCAAATGGCCACTTGCAGCGCTATTGCCTGAGTCCAAAAATACCTGGCTCTTGCTGCTTGAAATCAGTTAGCTATCCTCCTTGTTGTGTCTCCAGAAATGCGTTGCACAAGACTGTTTTCTGAAAAAAGGCTGGCCTTTATACTGGAGAGGACGTTCCCTTTAATTAGCGCCCCCCGGGGCCCGCGCTGGTTGTGTTGCGTTCCTTTTTCCAAACGCTCCGGCCGCCCGCCACACAATGGGGCGGTCCGACTGAAGTTTGCAATCGGGGCGGCCAAAGGGCGTTGCACGAGGATGTGACGTCATTTTCTGCGCGCGCATCCGGGCGGGCGCTAAACTTTGCGCCGGCGCTAACGGGCAACTTAATTTGGGGCGGGGCGCAAACTGCGCTGCGCCCGGGTGCTACACGCATAGCGCCCGGAAATCACTTCTCTTAAGGCGCTAACTGCTGGCGCAAGCGACTGAAAATCTAGCCCTTACAATTTACACCTTAAAAGCATGCTATATTCACACCAAAGCTATAATACAAATGTCGCCCATCTCCGGACGGCCAGGCTAATCTCTGGCACGGTCACAGATTGCTGCTGGCTGCAGCGAAGCTGGACTGCCCCCTGTCTCTGGTCCCCCGCAGCTTATGGCTGTTGAGTGGGGACCCCTGCCCTTTGGTTTCTCCCTGGCTCGGGAAACCGCCTTACTCCACTGTAAAGTGGGTGACCATCTTGTCTCGGGCTTGCGGACCCGCTGAGACCTTCTGAGGGGCGTCTCTGTGGGGGAAACTTTGGCTGTCGGACCCTGAGCCAGGGTCACAGCCCTAGCTGGCTGGGAGCCTTCTCCCCCATGTCCAAAATCTGTTACCAGTTCCCCTGGAAGAGGATTTGCTATCCCTGCAACCCCCCCCCCCCCAGGGTCCCACATCATGGGGGGAACCATTCTAGAGGCTGGCTGTGAAGCTGGTCCCTTTAAACAGGCGAGTGTGCCTGCGTGAATCTCCTCCCCTGAGTCCCTTGGCAGAGGCTGTGAAGCCTCTGTATTCAAGCAAGCAAGTGCGCCTGTGCAAACCTCCTGAAAAAGAGCCGCTGTGGTCCCGCTGGCAACTGCGCATGCGCAAACCTCCTCCTCGGAGTCCCGCGGCAGAGGCTGTGAAGCCTCTGGCTTCAAACAGGCGATCGCGCCTGCGCGGGAAAACAGAAGAGGGGCCGCTAAGGTTCCACAGGCAACCGCGCCTGCACATCCGATTTGTTTAAAAAGGGTTGGAAGAACCACTGAGTCTTCCAAGCAGGCTTCTGCGTCTGCGCGTAAAAACTGAGCAGCAGGGATCTTTAAATGGCCGACTACGCCTGCGCGCTCGGCCTCACTGTGAGCAAGAGCCGCTGGGGTTTCCGGGTTCGCGACTGCGCCTGCGCGAACCCGGTGTTGGGGAACCTCTTCCCTCAGCCGCGCGGCTGCGCCTGCGCGGCCCTCCTGTTGGCAAAACTCTCCCCTCAGGCACGCAACCATACCTGCACAGGAAAACTGAGGAGGATCCGCTGGGGGTACTGGCTGGGGAACCGCGCCTGCGCAGGCAGTTTCAGTGAACGGAGTGGCAGCAGCCTGCAGATTTCTGATTCCAGGCTGCTGTTTCTCTGTTTCTGAGCCACCTAACCTTTCCAAATTTAAACTTTGGGCAAAACTAGGGTCCCACTGGGGCGGGGAAGTGTCCCAATTTGTGGGCTGGACAACTTTTCCCTTAGAACAAGCCACAGTGCCTGTCTTTATAGGCTGTGAACTTGAACTTGCATGGACAGCAAACTCATGTTCCCTTACCTGGGTGGCTTTAAATGGGGAATTTTGGACCTGCCTTTGGTCTGGGGCCAAAACTGTCCCCTTTGTGCCTCCCTTGTCCTGGATTTCCGCTACTGGACCTGCTCTACAGGGGTCCCAGAACTCTCCTTCCCTGTTCCCCTGCTTAAGCAGCTTACTCTGTTCATGAATTGCTCCTCCCCCCACACAAGCCACAGAGCTTGCCTGTGAACTTGTGCCTGCTGTGGGCTGAGGATTCCTATTCTCAGGTTCACCCTCACGGGAGGACCGTACCTCCATTGTCGGAGGGGGTACACTGGCCCTGGTCCCCGCCTGCCTAGCGGGTCCTGCTGGCATTCTCCTACCACCCCATTGTCCACCCCTCCTTGCTGCCAGAGCTCCTCAGAACCCGGAGCTGTGGGCTGCTGTCTTGGGATCTCTAATTCCCTAGCCAGCCTTTCCCTGGGTGTTGCCTCTGGGGTGGTTTGATTTGGGCTGCCAGTAAAATCCAGCTGACCTGCCTTCGGGCTGATCACACAAATCATTCCCCTTGCTCCCTTTAAAGCCATGTTAAGGCTTTCTATCTCTGCCCTACAGGGACCATGATCTGCTTCACTATACCTTTGGGCGTAGGTCAGCTTATAGGTTGCCTTTACTTTCCTAAACCTTTCCTCCTGCTCTTTTGCTTCTGAGATGAGGCGGGCATTCTCTTCCCGCAGTCTCATCTCACTTTCCCTGGTCTCAGTGACTTCCTGCACCAGGCGCTCTATAAATGCCTGGCATTTTTCAAACTGGGACTCCCGATTCTTGGCCTCCTTAACCTCCTCCTGCTCCCTCACCTCATCCTTCCTAAACCAGCCACCTATACCCCGATAGGTCAGCCTACACACTGCCGCTAAAATTTGCAGGGCTACCCACATACTGAAAATGAGAGAAACAAGAGCTGGTACTTTCTCCAGATCCAGACCACTTATTAAATCAAAAACGGCCTGCAGTCCTGCTGCGGTCACCATTTTGTAAGGGGGGGCTTCTATTGACTGGTTTAAGGTAATTCACCTGGTCTGCAGCCTTTGCCTGCACTCTGACCAATTCCAAATAAACCAATTTTAAAACAACGGTTTCGAATCGCTATCCCACCTTCCAGTTCTGACTGCAGGACTTATAATTAATGATATTAAAATGGACACGTGGTTTGGATGAGAGAAAAATCAAGTTTTATTAACTAAAAGAAACTATAATCAAATATCCAACTATACCACACGAACACAGTAATTACAGTAAAATTGCTTAAATGGGGGAATGCAGATGGTAAAAACGAGGGGTAAGTGACTACAATGTTGATTAAACAATCTTAGCAATATCCCCTTAATTACCATCCCCCAAACTCCTTACTAGGTTGCTTTGCTGAGGAGTCAGAAACTCTGCTCACATGGTCCAGCAAAGTGAGAGAGAGAGAGAGAGAGAGAGAAGCTCACCTGTGGTCCCAGGAAGTAAAGAGAGTGATAGCTTCTCAGAAGCTATCACATATACCTTGTGAGCCCCCCACCCCCTGCTGTTTGCCTGTCTGGAAAATTTGCGCCCAAAAAGTTCCAATTCACAAGAGAAAAGCTGTGATTGGCTAACTCAAAGTGGTTGGACTGGGTTAGTGTTTCTGCACTGTGGGGCCGAAATGTTCCTGCCCACATCCGGAGCCCACCTGGGCTAAAACAAAAGGGAAATTCAACTGCTCTATTGTCCAGAATGATGGGTGATTTAAACCCATTCAATTCTTAAAACGGTTGCAAATCAAAATCCATTCCATGATTTCAGTCTATCATTGTCTGTGAATGCCTTGAATTGCTGTGTAAACATAGCAGTTACAAATCGATTGTCCTGCGGTCAATTCTCAAGTGGGCAATTGCTTAAGTCAATCAACAACTTCAAGTGCTTTGAAGGGAACCTCCCTTTGATTGGCAGGTCTGACTCACAGCCGCTGCTAGATCCTCCCACTTTATACACACAGACAACTCGAGCTGTGAGCTGCTCCTTTTGCCATGCTTTCTGTGGCCATTTTAAAACCTTTTGTGATTGCCCAAACTCCAGGGAACGACTTTATTAAGATGTACTGTCTCAAGGTGTGTGAATATTTTCCACAGAATTCCTTGACTCCTGTGTTGTCCACGTTCTTTCCATCTCAGAACAGTCTTTTTGTGGTTCTAGGCACATTTTAAAACATTGCAGACAAGTCACATCACCCAATTCTTCGTCCACAATGTGGAACAGTATTTTCAATCTTCAGGGAAATAGGGGAAATTTTGCAACCCCTACATTCCCCCCTTTTGATATTCCCAACTTGCTTGTAGTATCAACTCAAAGGAGTGAGCAAAATTTTCAGACCCCCTCACAAACAACCATCCCCTGCATTTACCTAACAGCTATCTGCCACTGATCCCTCGAACCGTCCTTTCCCCTAAAATTCGACCCCCTCGCAATCAGCGACGCCCCGCGTAACCAAACCTTCGCGATAACCAAACCCCCCGTGATTACCAAATACCCACGATCACCGACTCCCCGCAATCACCGAGCCCCCCCCATGATCACCAACTCCCCCGTGCTCATCGACCCCCAGTGATCATCGGCTCCCCATCCCCCGGGGTTAACCAACTACCCCCCCGTGATCACTGACCCCTCCTGCGTTCTGTCCTTTAGCCAATTTTTGAATCCATGCTGTCAATGCCCCTTGAATCTCATGGGCTTCAACTTTGCGAACAAACCTATTATGTGGTACTTTATCAAACACCTTTTGAAAGTCCACAATATCAACCGTCTCTGTTACTTCATCAAAAACTCAATCAAGTTAGTTAAACACGATTTTCCTTTAACAAATCCATGCTGGCTTTGGGGCGAGGAAATCCAAGAGTTTGTCTGGTGTTGCATGAGCCAAGGTAGCGTGAGCCTTCCTTTCAACCCTTTTCTTTCCCCTTGTGCGGAAGCAGCTGTGCCAGTTGAAAGCCACTCGCACATTTGAAAAGAGCGCCGTCAATGGAGAGAGTGCGTGTGCGCGCTACATGGCCTTGGAGGGGGTGGGGGGAGGTAAAGAAAGAGAATTTCCAGTCTCTGGACCTGTGGCAAGGCCGTAATAATTGGGATCCAGTGTGACACTCTCCTTCAATGTCTTCAGTCTGAGTTAATCAACTAGCTGAAGGTGTTATCACGATTTTCTTCGTACCTCAGACTCGGAGTTTCATATTCAGGGCCATGTGCTTCTCTGATGGACAGATAGGCCTAATCTGGGTGCTCGTGCCCTTAAAGATACCGCTGGCTATTTGTGAAAGGGTTGGGGAGGAGGAAAGTGGGGGCTGCCCTTGTCACTAAAGGATTCCTGGGTGGGTAAAGTCGCTCGGGGCCCTGTTTATTATTCCATTTCTCTCATGTGCCATCCGCCTCTGCCATTACCGATGCTGTTAAGTCAAGTCACTGGCTTTTGCCGCTGTGTTGGGGTTTGGTATTGAAATAAGAGGGAAGTTCTGTTTCTGAAATGGATGTGGACCTGGAATTTTAGCCCAGTCCGACCGAGCATGCACAAAACAAGCCTATAGTGAGCATGGTGCTTGTTGCTCCTGGTTCATTTCCTGTTAAGCAAATAGTTGATGGAATGGAGCAGACCTTGGCCAGCAAATGTGCACATAATGTAAATTGAGGAGTAAAACAGAAAATGCTGGAAATACTCAGCAGGTCAGGCAGCATCTGTGGAAAGAGAAACAGCGTTTCAAGTCGATGACCTTTCGTCAGACCCTTGTCGTCCTGTAGCCAGCCTTTGAGATAGCTGGCATGGAGGACTGCCACAGAGTGAAGGAACCGTGACTACTGCCAGGATAACGGGCATTCACCTGCATGATGCGGTGCCTGTTGTCACACACCAGCTACACATTGAGGGAGCGGAATCCCTTTCAGTTCAAGAAAATGGCCGAGTTGACATGAGGTGCACATAAGGCAATGTGCGTGCAGTCAATGGCACTCTGCACCATGGAGAAGTCTGCAATCCATGCAATCCCTTGTGCTCGCTCCTCCTGCTTGTCTCTGGCAAGAGGGAATGAAACGAAGCTGTCTCTCTGTGTGTAAAGAGCCTCAGTGACCTCCCTTATGCAGCAACGTACTGCAAACTGCGAGATGTTATATCTCCAGCAGCAACCTGGAAGGAGCCTGATGCATAAAAGTTAAGAGCCATGGTCACCTTAACAGTCACAGGCAATGTGGTGCTTGCCCTGCTTTGAGGTTGCAGTTGTGGCTGCTGCAGTTGGCAGATTTCAGTCACGGCCTCTTTAGTGAAGTGAAAAGTCTCAAGCATTGGTCCTCACTGAAGTTCAGGTAAGAGAATTGTTCCCTAAAAACCCTCGATGGATATAACCTCCTGCTGAGCGCCCTTCTCCTTCTCCTCCTCCTGCTTCTAGCAGCTTGTCCTGCTCTGCGTGGCCTCTCTTCATTCTCCCAGTCATGCTCAATTCTCAGAGGAGGGCCTACCAGGCCACCCATGTAAGGAAGTAATTAGTTTCAGCACAAGCTTTTAAATCAACAAAAAAGTACTTCAGCACCAGCCAGACCACTCCCTGTGGACTATTGTTAAAGGAAAGCTACAAAAACGTGTGCCATTGTTCCAGCAGCCAGAAGAAATAATCCAGCAACTAACCTGTAAGTAGTTCATGATCCCTTTAAGTAGTGGTGGTGGGGGATCCTTCATGCCGTTTAACATCATGTTCAGCTGTGCGAGGTTAAGACAGGGCTGGAGCGTAACGTTTGAAAGTGGCAGCATGGGGTCGAATCAGTGTTACACGCTGATTGACGTCATAATCTGCCTGCTCTGCATGCTGCCGGCATTCATTAGCTGCGTGCACACAAACCTCTTAACCAAGATGGCGTCCAGTGCACTTCCTGTCGGAAGTGTGCATGCGAATCTCGGATGCCATTTTCGAGCATTAGGAGGTCGTGTAGCACCTAAGAAATGGTGCTACAGAGCCCATTTGCTCCTCCATGATCTCTTATCCCAGGAGTAGAAACAAAAAGAGATTTAGGCCTATCAGAGATTCAAGCTCCCCAAAGTGTCTTTAACAGAGGTAAGAATAGAAATGTTTCAGGTGGAGACCGTTCATCTCTACCAGTTCTGGCAAAGTGTTTCCATCCAAAACATTAACGCATCTCTCCTCTTTCCACATAACAGACCTGTGTATTCTTGGTACTTTTTTTTATTGCAGATTTGCATTACTTGCAGCTTTTTCTTTTTCTTTTTGTTCAGAGGTATGTGTGATGCGATATCTTCATTTGTTCCAACCGTTAGTTGTGAAGGTGACAACAGCCATTAACTTTCCAGTTACTGGTGAAAATGTCAGCTTTGTTCCGTGGTAGCACTCTCACCTCTGGGTTAGCTGGTTGTGGGTTCCAGCGCCACTGCAAGTCTTGAGTACATAATTCACAAAGGGCACTCCCTGCTTTCTGAAATATGGACGATCGATGAGGCCTAGAGATTAAATCACAATACCCAGAGCAAACATATGACTTCTTCATCGTTTTTTGCCATCAATATCTGGTTGTTTGAACAAAGCAACAGTATGTTTGTCTTTAATGGAAATTACAGCTATAGCACTTTTATCTGTCATTTCTCCCTCCTTTTACTTCCATTTTGCTCCCCATCCACTCTGTTGAAAGCAGTGACTCTTTGATGGGACACAATTCCACAGGCACCATGCACCATCTATTACCTCAGCCAAGCCTTTCATCATGTGTGAGATGAACCTAGACAGTAAGTGTAGGCAGGTTGCTTGAGTGTAGGAGGATTGTAGCCAAGCCTAATCTTCCCCCAGTGTCCATGCAAGCCTTAGGGGCTTTTAGATAACAATCAGAAGTGGGATGTCGCACCAACTTTCCCATCCCTAAACCAGGGGTTCTGAGGTCAACTTTAACACCCAACTGCCACATTTGCTCAGCTCAGTTAACCCATCACAAATAAGGAATCATATCTAGAGCCTTTCTAGTATTTTATTTATTCATTTAGGAGATGTGGGCGTTGCTGGCAAGGCAATCATTTATTGCCCATCCCTAATTGCCCTTGAGAAGGTGGTGGTGAGCCGCCTTCTTCAACCGCTGCAGTCCGTTAGGGAGGGAGTTCCAGGATTTTGACCCAGTGACGATGAAGGAACTGCGATATATTTCCAAGTCAGGATGGTGTGTGACTTGGAGGGGAACTTGGAGGTGGTGGTGTTCCCATGCGCCTGCTGTCTTTGTCCTTCTAGGTGGAAGAGGTCGCGGGCTTGGGAGGTGCTGCCGAAGAAGCCTTGGCGAGTTGCTGCAGTGCATCTTGTAGATGGTACACACAGCAGCCATGGTACGCTAGTGTTAGAGGGAGTAAATGTTTAAGGTGGTGGATGGGGTGCAAATCAAGCGCTCTGCTTTGTCCTGGATAGTGTCGAGCTTCTTGAGTGTTGTTGGAGCTGCACTCATCCAGGCAAGTGGAGAGTATTCCATCACACTCCTTACTTGTGCCTTGTAGATGGTGGAAAGGCTTTGGGGAGTCAGGAGGTAAGACACTCATCACAGAATACCTCGCCTCTGACCTGCTCTTGTTGCCACAGTATTTATGTGGCTGGTCCAGTTAAGTTTCTGGTCAATGGTGACCCCCAGGATGTTGATGGTGGGGGATTCAGTGATGGTAATGCCGTTGAATGTCAAGGGGTGGTGGTTAGACTCTCGTTTGTTGGAGATAGTCATTGCCTGGCACTTCTGTGGCGCGAATGTTACCTGTCACTTATCAGCCCAAGCCTGAACGTCATCCAGGTCTTGTTGCATGCGGGCATGGACTGCTTCATTATCTGAGGAGTTGTGAATGGCGCTGAACACTGTACAGTCATCAGCAAACATCCCCATTTCTGACCTTATGTTGGATGGAAGGTCATTGATGAAGCAGCTGAAGATGGTTGGGCCCAGGACACTGTCCTGAGGAACTCCTGCAGCGATGTCCTGGGGCTGTGATGATTGATCTTCAACCACCACAACCATCTTCCTTTGTGCTAGATATGACTCCAGCCAGTGGAGCATTTTCCCCCCGATTCCCATTGACTTTAGTTTTACTAGGGATCCTTGATGCCACACTCGGTCAAATGCTGCCTTGATGTCAAGGGCAGTCACTCTCACCTCACCTCTGGAATTCAGCTCCTTTGTCCATGTTTGGATGAAGGCTGTAATGAGGTCAGGAACTGACTGGTCTTGGCAGAACCCAAACTGGGCATCCATGAGCAGGTTATTGGTGAGTAAGTGCCGCTTGATAGCACTGTCGATGACAGCTTCCATCACTTTTATGATGATTGAGAGTAGACTGATGGGGCGGTAATTGGCTGGGTTGGATTTGTCCTGCATTTTGTGGACAGGACATACCTGGGCAGTTTTCCACTTTGTTGGATAGATGCCAGTGTTGTAGCTGTACTGGAACAGTTTGGCTAGAGGTGCGGCTAGTTCTGGAGCACAACTCTTCAGCACGATAGCTGGGATGTTGACGGGGCCCATAGCCTTTGCTGTATCCAGTGCACTCAGCCGTTTCTTGATATCATGTGGAGTGAATCGAATTGGCTGAAGACTGGCTTCTGTGATGGTGGGGACATCAGGAGTAGGCCGATATACATAAGAACATAAGAAATAGGAGCAGGAATAGGCCACTTGGCCCCTCGAGCCTGCTCCGCCATTCAATAAGATCATGGCTGATCTTGGGCTCAAAGCCACTTCCCTGCCCGCTCTCCATAATCCTGCACTCCCTTATCTTGCAAAAATCTATCTCCACCTTAAATGTATTTAATGACCCAGCCTCCACAGTTCTCTGGGGCAGAGAATTCCACAGATTTACGACCCACTGAGAGAAGAAATTCCTCCTCATCTCGGTTCTAAAAGGGCAACCCTTTATTCTAAAACTATGCCCCCGAGTTCTAGATTTCCCCACGAGGGGAAACATCCTCTCTGCATCTACCTTGTCGAGCCCCCTCAGTATCTTATATGTTTCAATAAGATCACCTCTCATTCTTCTAAATTCCAATGAGTACAGGAAACTTTGTGCTATCCGGAGGTTGTATGTCCGGCAACTTCGAGCTAACGGCAGAAATCAGCAGCCGTTTTTGTTAGGTTTTTTTCTTCCCCTAGCATTTTTTTTAACAGCCAGGCTCTGGAAAGTGTCTCTGTAACTTAGCAACAGCTTCAGAGACGCTTCCAAGGTACGGGCCGAGTGTTGACAAGCTGTTGCTAAGCAACAGTCTTTGTTGTCAGATACGGAGATGAAAAGCTCCGTATCTGATAACATTGACGCTGGTCTATCCGGAAGTTTTGAGGCAACGGCAGCAGCTCGGTCCCGTGGGTGCCGGATAGCACAAAGTTTCCTGTATATGGATCATCCACTCGGCACTTCTGGCTGAAGATGGTTGCAAATTCTTCAGCCTTGTCTTTTGCACTCATGTGCTGGGCTCCACCATCAATAAGGTTGGGGATATTCATGGAGCCTCCTCCTCCCGTTAGTTGCTTAATGGTCCACTGTAGGAACAGAGGTTCCTAGCTGAATAAAGTATTCGACTCGATAAATCAAATCAACAGGTTTTAATGAATAACGAAGTTAACAGGGAAACTACAGGAGAAACGGTATACAGGTCTATACAGCTTGCTGGGCACTCGACGACTACTGGAAGATTCTGGAAGCTGACGTCATGACGTCATCACGTTCTTCGCACCACTGGTGGTCATGTGAGCAGCGTCATGACATCATCACGTGGAGTGCAGGAAAACACCATACAGTATAGTTAACAGGCAGTTTAAAGGTGCAGTCCGCGGTTGCACTATACTGTAGTTAAAGGGATTATTAATAATTGTTCTGAGACCCTTGGTGGCTCTGCCACAGGCGCCCCCCCAGAATCCACTTTAACAGACATTGTCAACTGAGTAGGAGGCTTAATGATCCTGGTGGAACGGCGGCGAAACTCAGGCAGCGGAAACGGGGCGTTATTCGAAGAACCAGAGCCGGATTGCGACTGAAGCGGCGTCTTGGGCGAGGCAGAAACAGTGGTCAGAGGTGCAGGTGCGCCGGAGGACGAATCAGGCTGTTCGGCGGTGGGTTGATGCACAGCTGGTCTGGTGGCTAACGGCGGTCGGCCACGGCGAGGCGGTTGGGCAGCCACGACAGGCTCAGTCCAATCCAGGTGGGCTGGTTTGAGCCGGTCGACCGAAACAGTATCAGACTTTCCACCGACTTCGACTGTGAAGAACTTTTCCCCTGCTGAGATGACACGAAAGGGTCCGGTATACGGCGGCTTGAGTGGGTCTCTGTGACCGTCTTGCTGAATAAAGACATAGTCCGA
Source organism: Somniosus microcephalus (assembly GCF_052327205.1). Classification (NCBI taxonomy): domain Eukaryota; kingdom Metazoa; phylum Chordata; class Chondrichthyes; order Squaliformes; family Somniosidae; genus Somniosus; species Somniosus microcephalus. The sequence goes on from NC_140997.1 coordinate 35,751,336, forward strand.
ACTCATGAGCTCAGTCGGAACGTGAGGCCTCTGCAGGTCGTGCTGCGAGGTTGGGATGGGCCGGAAATTCCTAGCCACCTCCTGATGCAGTAGGAGCTGTTGAGTTGCAGACCATGGTTCGGTGTGAGGAGGTAGGAAGTCACCTGGCACTCTGAGTGTCTGGCCATAAACCAGCTCAGCCGATGAAGACTGAAGATCCTCCTTTGGTGCAGTCCGGAGGCCAAGCATCACCCATGGGAGCCTGTCCACCCAGTTGGGTCCTCGCAGGCTGGCACGGAGGGACGCTTTGAGGGACCGATGAAACCTATCGCACAGGCCATTCGCCTGTGGATGGTACGTGGTGGTGCGGTGCAGCTTGGTACCCAGGCCTTGTGCCACTGCGTTCCACAGCTCTGAGGTGAATTGCGGACCGCGGTCCGAGGAAATGTCCGATGGCACTCCGAAACGAGCTACCCACGACGAAAGAAATGCTCTGGCTACGTCTGCTGCGGTGGTGGCGGCCAATGGAATCGCCTCTGGCCACCTGGTGGTCCGGTCTATGACTGTCAGGAGGTGTGTGAATCCACGTGACCCGGGAAGGGGGCCTACTAAATCCACGTGAACGTGGTCGAAACGGCGCTCAGGCACTGGGAAGTTTGCCAGCGGGGCCTTGACGTGACGGTGAACTTTGGACTTTTGGCAATCGACGCAATTGTTTGTCCAGTCCCGGACGTCCAGATGCATGCCTTTCCAAACGAATTTGCGGGACATTAACCGCTGAGAAGCCCGCATTCCCAGGTGAGATAATCCGTGGATTGCCTGGAATACCTTCTTGCGCCATTCGACCGGCACGATGGGCCGGGGCACTCCCATGGATGTGTCGCACAGGAGTGTGGTTCCTGCCTCTTGAAACGGCACGTCTGCAACCTGCCAACTGGAAGGCGTGGTCCTAAACGCTTGTACTTCTGGGTCTGCCAGTTGATCTCCTGCCAGTCCGACGAAATCGATGCCCAGGTGGACTGCCTGGACTGGGACTCAGGAAAGACAATCTGCCACGAGATTATCCTTGCCCGACACGTGCCGCAAATCCGTCGTGAATTCGGATATAAACATGAGGTGGCGCTGCTGCCGAGCTGACCAACGTTCCGCCGCTTTGGCCATAGCGAAGGTGAACGGCTTGTGGTCCACGAAGGCAGTGAATGGGCGGCCTTCTAGGAGGAAACGGAAATGCCTGATGGCCAAAAACAGGGCTAGCAGCTCTCTGTCAAAAGTGCTATACTTTCGCTCGTTCTTGCGCAGTTGGCAGCTGAAAAAGGCTAACGGCTGCCAAACCCCGTCGACCCATTGCTCTTGAACTGCTCCGATGGCGTAGTCGGAGGCATCCGTAGTGAGGGCCATAGTCGCGCCCGGACGTGGGCGTGCCAGCATAGTTGTGTCTGCCAACGCCGCCTTGGTATCGCGGAACGCCTGGTCCATTTGCAGTGTCCAAGTGAGAACATCCTTGCCCGACTTTCCCTTTAGTGCTTCGTACAGCGGTTGCATCAACCGGGCCGCTTTGGGGACGAAACGATGACAAAAATTTACCATCCCCAAGAACTCTTGCAGGGATTTGACCGTGCGAGGCTGCGGGAATGCGGTAACTGCCTCTACCTTGGTGGCTAGTGGGACGGCGCCTTCTGGGGTAATCCTGTGTCCCAGGAAATCAATGCAGGATACTCCGAACGTGCATTTGGCCGGATTGACAATAAGGCCGTGTTGGCTGAGTCGGGCGAAAAGTGTACGTAAGTGGGCCATGTGAGCTGTCGAATCCTTACTGGCTATGAGGATGTCATCCAAGTAGACAAAAATGAAGGGTAGGTCCCATAATACAGAGTCCATCAAACGCTGGAATGCTTGAGCTGCATTTTTCAGACCGAATGGCATGCGGAGGAACTCAAAAAAGGCCGAACGGAGTGATGACTGCCGTTTTGGGGACGTCTGGAGGGTGCACCAGAACTTGGTGATATCCACGAACGAGATCCACTTTAGAAAATATAGCGTTTCCAGCCAGATGAGCCGAAAAATCTTGGATGTGGGGAATCGGGTACCTGTCCGGTGTCGTGGCATTGTTTGAGCGCCTGTAATCCCCGCAAGGACGCCATCTGCCGCCTGGTTTAGGGACTATGTGCAGTGGGGAAGACCAAGGGCTGTCCGAACGCCGGATGATCCCGAGGCGCTCCATGGTCTGGAATTCAGCCTTTGCGGCTGCCAGCTTGCCGGCTTCTAATCGCCACGCCCAAGCGTAAACTGGTGCTCCGGTCGTGGAGATATGGTGCTCCACCCCGTGCCATTTGCTTGAAGCCGAAAAAGTGGGCCTGGTGAGCGCCGGGAATTCACCGAGCAGGCGCGTAAAGCCGTCTTGCGACGGAACCGCGCAGGCCACCGACCAGGACACGGCGGTGCTACGGTGGCAGGGCACTGCGTGGAATGTGGACGCATTAATGAGTCGGCAGTGTTGGACGTCGACCAGCAGACCGTTGGCGCAGAAAAAATCGGCCCCCAGGATGGCCTAGGAGACCTTGGCTGTAATAAAGTCGCAGACAAAACGTTGACCGGCGAAGGTTAAGTTAACCGTCCGTTTCCCGAACGTACGGATGGCCGCGCCATTTACTGCCACGAGGGAAGGACCTTGGCTGCCGGATAGTAGGTCCAGCTTTGAAGCTGGGCGGATGCTGCACTGCGAGCCAGTGTCGCACAGGAACCGGCGGCCCGTAACGGAATCCGTAACATAAATGAGTTTGCCCGCCGAGCCTGCCGCCATAGCTAACTTGCTGTGCTTCTTAGACCTTGTCATCCGTCCGGGAGGACGCGGGCTTGTTGGAGTTTTTTTGTTGTTGTTTTCTTGAGGGAAACCGCAAGGAGGCCGGCAGCATCGAGCTTTGGCGCCAAAACGGGCGTGGTACGCGCACCATCCTGCTGGGGGTGGGCTGGCTTTCTCTCGCGTGGGGAAAAAGCGCCTCGTGGCTGCACAACATTGCTGAGTAACAGTAAATATCTTGTCTGCCTCTGCAGCGAGTTCAGCACCGTCTGCGATGGCTGAGTTGGCCAATGCCGCCTGAACCGGTTCGGGTAGCTGGCAGAGGAAAAGCTCACGGAATAAAAAGCATTGGGGTTCCGCACTCAACAGCGTTAGCATTTGACTCATCAGCTCTGACGGTTTTGAGTCCCCGAGGCCGGGCATGGAAATAAGCTTGCGTGCCCACTCCGACTTATTAAGATCAAATACCTGTAGCAAACGGGCTTTAAGCGCTTCGTACTTGCCCTCCTCCGGTGGGCTTCCAAGGATGCTGACGACCCGCGAGGCCGTAGCACTGTCGAGAGCGGCAACCACGTAATAATAACGGGTCGCATCCGTTGTGGCCTCCCGGAGAGCGAACTGTGCTTCTGCCTGGAAAAACCATGCTGCTGGATGCTGTTCCCAGAACTGCGGCAGTTTAAGGGCGACGGCGTGCGTGTTCATCCTCGACGAAAGTTGTCCGACAAGATCGGGGTCACCAATGTAGGAACGGAGGTTCTTAGCTGAATAAAGTATTCGACTCGATAAATCAAATCAACAGGTTTTAATGAATAACGAAGTTAACAGGGAAACTACAGGAGAAACGGTATACAGGTCTATACAGCTTGCTGGGCACTCGACGACTACTGGAAGATTCTGGAAGCTGACGTCATGACGTCATCACGTTCTTCGCGCCACTGGTGGTCACGTGAGCAGTGTCATCACGTGCAGTGCAGGAAAACACCATACAGTATAGTTAACAGGCAGTGTAAAGGTGCAGTCCACGGTTGCACTATACTGTAGTTAAAGGGATTATTAATAATTGTTCTGAGACCCTTGGTGGCTCTGCCACACCACCACCATTCACGACTGGATGTGGCAGGACTGGAGAGCTTTGATCTGATCTGTTGATTATGGGATCGCTTAGCCCTGTCTATAGCATGCTGCTTCCACTTTTTAGCATGCATGTAGTCCTGTCTTGCAGCTTCCCCAGGTTGGCACCTCATTTTTAGGTATGCCTGGTGCTGCTCCTGGCATGCTCTTCTACACTCCTTATTGAACCAGGGTTGGTCCCCTGGCTTGATGGTAATGGTAGAGTGAGGGATATGCCGGGTCACGAGGTTACAGATTGTGGTGGAATACACTTCTGCTGCTGTTGCTGGCCCACAGCGCCTCATGGATGCCCAGTTTTGAGCTGCTAGATCTGTTCTGAATCTATCCCATTTAGCACGGTGGTAGTGCCACACAACATGATGGAGGGTGTCCTCAGTGTGAAGACGGGACTTGGTCTCCACAATGACTGTGCGGTGGTCACTGCTACCAATACTGTTATGGACAGATACATCTGTGACATGTAGGTTGGTGAGGACGAGGTCAAGTAGGTTTTTCCCTCATGTTGGTTCTCTCACCACCTGCTGCAGGCCCAGGCTGGCAGTTATGTCCTTCAGGACTCAGCCAGCTCGGTAGGTAGTGGTGCTACCAAGCCACTCTTGGTGATGGACATTGAAGTCCCCCACCAGAGTATATTCTGTGCCCTTGCTACTCTCAGTGCTTCTTCCAAGTGGTGTTCAACATGGAGGAGTACTGATTCATCATCTGAGGGAGGGCGGTAGGTGGTAATCAGCAGGAGGTTTCCTTACCCATGCTTGACTTGAAGCCATGAGACTTCATGGGGTCTGGAGTCAATGTTGAGGACTCCCAGGGCCACTCCCTCCCGACTGTATACCACTGTGCCGCCACCCCTGGTGGGTCTGTCCTGCCGGTGGGACAGGACATACCAAGGGATGGTGATGGAGGAGTTTGGGACATTGGCTGAAAGGTATGTTTCTGTGTGTATGCCTATGTCAGGCTGTTGCTTGACTAGTCTGTGGGACAGCTCTCCCAATTTTGGCACAATCCCCAGATATTGGTGAGGAGGACTTTGCAGGGTCGACTGGGCTGGGTATGCCATTGCCGAGTCCATAGCCGATGCCGAGGTCAATGCCGGGTGGTCCTTCCAGTTTCATTCTTATTATTGTGTTTCGTAGCGGTTTGTTACAACTGAGTGGCTTGCTTGGCCATTTCAGAGGGCAGTTAAGAGTCAACCACATTGGCTTGGGTCTGGAGTCACATATAGGGGTCAGCAGATTTCCTTCCCTAAAGGACATTAGTGAACCAGATGGGTTTTTACGACAATCCGATAGTTTCATGGTTACCATTACTGATACTAGCTTTTTATTCCAGATTTATTTAATTAACTGAATCTAAGTTATCTATGACAGACTCAAATTTGTAGCACTATGTATGCACTCTAGTTTTCATTCACACTGAGGAAGTTCACTTTTGAGCTTTCCCTTCCCCGAATGCTCTGAGATTAAGACCTCCTGATGTAGGGGATTGTGGAGATAAAAACTGCATCCAGCCACACTGTAATACAGACCAACAAAAGTCTAAGGCTGGAATTTTCTGGTGTCCGTGCAAGCGCGATCGGAGGCAGGTTGGGTGAGAAATTTGAAATAAGTTGCAGCGGGTCGGGAACCCGTTGTTATCCCGCCCCCACGCTCCTTTCCCTCGGGCGCGTTTGCGGATGTGGCAGCGACCCGAACGGCAGAGGCGGGTGACCTAATTCAAATCAGTACCACCTTGTTGTCAGATCCTTAAGCGCCTTTTTCATCCTACCTTTCATTTTCCCTGGCTGCCCACGGGATTCATGCAGCTTGGGAACCATGTCTGTCAGCCTGAGGCAGGGGTTGAGGGGCCATTGCTCCAGCTGATTAGATGAAAACATAAAATGTACTATAAAATCTCCCACCTCACAGCTGGTCATTTTCCTTAGGCAGAAGCTGTTGCTGACTGCACCCCCAGCACAGATTTAGCTTTCTACAGGCTGCAAATGTTTCCAGCAAAGTTGCCATCCAATCTCACCTCATTGGTAAAACCTATCACACCATTGACAGATTGCTTCTGTTATCACTACTTGACCTGTCATCTATTCCATCAGCATGGGTGCCGTTTATACTCGCTCACCTTGGTCCTCAGAATCGGACCACGATGAGCCCCAACACCAGCAGCACCAGGCACACCAGCAGCACCAGCAACAACATCACCAACCTTCTCCTCAACCACCTGATGCTCCACAGGACAGAGGGCATCAGCGCATGGCTGCACCGTGTCGGAGGCGATAACCCCAACACAGGGTATACAGGCAGAGGATGAGCTTCCTCAACATGACTAAGTGCCAAAGGAGGCTTAGGCTATCGCGCCAGCTCATCACAGACATTTGCACATTGCTCGAGCAAGACCTGCAGCCCAGAGCACCTGGTGGACACACCTTACCAGTGGCTGTCAAAGTCACGAGCACCCTCAACTTCTTCACCTCAGGCTCCTTCCAGGGATCTGAAACAGACATTTGCAGCATCTCACAGCCGGTCGCCCACGGATGCATCACACAGATCACCGATGCCCTGTTTGACAAGTCAGCCAATTATTTCAACTTTGCCACTGATGAAGCAAGTGTTCCTGAGCGGGCGCTAGGCTTTGCCACTCTTGCTGGCTTCCCACGGGTGCAGGGCATCATCAACTGCACACATGTGACCAACAGGGCACCCCATCATAACCCAGGAGTCTTTGTCAACCACAAGGGCTTCCATTCCCTCAATGTGCAGCTTGTCTGCAACCATAGGAAGATCATCATGCATGTGTGTGCCAAATTCCCTGGAAGCTGCCATGACTCTTTAGTTCTGCTGCCAGTCCACTCCCCCTGAGCTCTGAACTCCTCCAAACAGACTTTCTGTCTGGCTGCTTGGAGACAAGGGCTAACCACTGAAGATGTGGCTCATGAAACCATTGAGGAGGCCAAGTACTGAGGCCAAGGAGAGATACAATGAAAGCCACATTTCCACCAGGTGTGTCATAGAGCAGACAATAGGCATGCTGAAAATGCACTTCAGATGCCATGACAGATCTGGAGGAGCCCTTCAGTATGCACCAGCCAGGGTCTCCAGACTTGTCATGGTCTACTGCGCCCTGCACAACATAGCGCAGCAGCGAGGATTAGCACTGCGTGAGGAGCAAGGCACTGAGCGCACAACCTCTTCAGAGGAGGAGGAGGAGCAGGAGGAGGAGCATCAGCTGGAAGATGAGAGGAGCAGGAGCTGGAGGAAGCTGCGGTCCATATCCCACCAGCACCCGAGCACATTACTGCCCGGGAAGCCAGGGATGGGCTCATCATGGCCAGATTTACTTAACTTTACACAGTACATCCATATGGCTGGCACATGCTGTGCCTGGTTGGCACCATCCCAGAGCAACACCATAAAGGATCCCTACAAGGACAAAGCCATTCCTTTCACACTGACAACCATTGCTGGAGGTAACACAAACGGCTGAAAATTCAGTAGCCTTAGCGCCTCATTTGAGGCGCTAGAGGGCCTTGCGCCGGAGTTATGGCCAGTAGTGAAATTCCCTGGGGCCCTAAATCGGCGTTGCTCCGGGAGCGCTGCGCCGGCACCGATGACGTCATCGGTGTGCGCAGCGTCCCGGTTGCCGTGGTAACCCGCCCGAACTCCGAAATTGAGTTGCGGCCGCCTCGCCCGTGGCAGCCGCAACCAGCGTTTCGTCAGAGGTGCCTTACTGCAGTTAGCGCCGGCGCATTAAAGGCCCCGCGGCCGCCGGCCGCTTTCCCGCCGGCCGCCTGCCCGCAGCTCCCTCCCCAGACTTCTCTCCCCCCCCCCCCCCGGAACAGATGCAAGCCCGGCACTTGCCCGAGGTGCCGGGCTCATTTTTAAGCAGATTTGCGCGGGCCGCGGCCGGGTGCAGGCAGCTCCTCCTTAACGGAAGGAGGAGGCCTGCACTTCCCCAGCCTGCCGCACCGCATCGGGTGCCGCAGCGCCGGAATTGCGGCGCGAAACGGCAGTTAGCGCCCTTTTCCAGGCGCTAATACCCTTCAGTAGCGCCGGCAGCCGTTTGGGCGCGGCGCCACTGAATTTTTGGCGCGCGCAGGGGACTTAGCGCCGGCACTAATTTCCGGCGCTAAAGCCCTGGCTAAGCCAAAACCCAATTTCTAGGCCTATATGTCTCACCATTCACTTCAACTCACTAAACCACTTACAGAGGTGCACACAAATTTGTCCAAGACCAGACAGTGGTGAAAATAAAGATTTTTATGGTTGACGTTAACATTGACTGAAACACCCAAGTGGCTATCCTTGTGAATCTACTTGTGTGCCATCTTTCAGGGTGACTATGATGGATTGGGGTGGCAATGCCAAATGGCCTCCTTGTGTATTGTTAGTTGGTGTGATTGCATTTAGATGAAAGTGAGTGTGATGGGTGGCTAATATGGTGGGAATGTGATAATGTGATAATAGAGAGGGATGGGTGGGCGTACAAGGTATGTTGATGTAAGGTTGTGCAGGAGCAGGGTTAGGAAGGCTGAGTAATGGGGATGTGAGGCACAGCAGGATGAAGTTAAGTGTGGCATTGTAATCACCTTTTCTGATCTAATGAGATCATTGAAACTTTTCCAGTACTGCACCCAGGTCCTCCTGACGACATCCCTGCTATTCACCCCCTCTTCAATTTGGAGCCAGGCTCCTTTGCTCTGCTGGCGAGGTCTCTTCCGCCGATCAGTAGGGAAGAGGACCTCCCTGCGTGCTCTGACTCCCTCCACAAGCATGTGGAGGGAGTCATCAGAGAACCTGGGTGCAGCCCTCTGCCTCTGTGCAGTCATCTCTGGTGGTGTGTGCAGCAGTGGAATAGTGAAGTGCACTGATTGCACACTCCTAGATGAACCTTCAAATGCAATGTGGCCAAGGCTCCTTTAAATATCCCGGCTGAATACGCGCCATCGATGACTTCATCAGACCCACACCATTTAATAGGGTCGGCTAATGCGCAGGGCGGGCTTAATAGGCCCCACTAGCGCAAAGTCGATTTCTGCAGCGGGATGGAAGCAACAACAGGGTCGCGGCCCGCCACGGCAACTGCCCGCACCCGACCCACCCAGGTACAGAAAATTCTGACTTAAGAGTGAGCATCAGAACACTAACACTCTGGGCTACCAGTGCTCCAGGGTTTTACTATGGAATTAAAATGTCATGCAAACTTTTCAGTTTAATTTTATAACATCTTGTTGAGTGTAAGTGAATAATTATCCATCACAATCTGCAGATCATGAAACTATGAAGTCCTTCACAGATGTTTCAGTCATCTTATATACCTTTTAGACTCTCTGGGCTAGATTTTCAGTATAGGCAGTTTTGGGGCGCTAACCTTAGCGCCCGCCCGAAGTTAGCGCCCGCCCCAAAGTAGCGCCCCGTTGCCGGGAATTCAGTGGCTTCGCCCTAAGAGGTTGGTGGAGCGCTAAAAGAGGCGTTCCACTACTCTCTTTAGGCGCTAAGCCGGCGGTCCAGAGGGATAGCGCCCAGGCGGGGCGCAGCACGGGTGCGGTCATTTTTGCACTGACAGCAGACCCCGTGGTGCCGACCAGCTCTTAAAGGGGGAAGGGACGAATTGGTCTGCTGCCACGCCCTGCACACTGCAGCCTTGCAAAGAGGCCTCAACACTACTGCTCAGCCCCAGGGAGTCATGGCAACGCCAGAGAAGGCCCGTCAGCGTGCCCTGCGCTTCTCAGAGGGTGATCTGGACATAATGGTCACAGCTCTGGAGGTGAGGCGCAAGATCTTGTTTCCAGAGAGTGGGAGGAATCCAACCCACCACGACTACACCAAAGCCTGGAAGCAGATCGCCCAGAGGGTGACGTTCACCGGCGAGGCCCCCAGGACCCACAAACAATGCCGTAAGAAATACAACGATCTGACCAGGATTGTGAGGGTGAGTAGCCTTTCCAGTCTCCTCCTCATTCTTGCATGTACACCTGACATGATGGGCAAAGGGACCTGAAAGTCCTTTTGGCCAGCCCTCAGCCAGCAGCATTGGGACAGTCATGAGCATCAAATGGCCATTCGGCACTCTACACTTTGGCCAAGCTATTCCACCATGGGAGGCAGTGGACAGTACATCAGGGCTTCACTCTGTCCAAGCTATTCCACCATGGGAGGCAGTGCACACTACATCAGGGCTTCACTCTGTCCAAGCTATTCCACCATGGGAGGCAGTGCACACTACATCAGGGCTTCACTCTGTCCAAGCTATTCCACCATGGGAGGCAGTGCTCACTACATCAGGGCTTCACTCTGTCCAAGCTATTCCACCATGGGAGGCAGTGCACACTACATCAGGGCTTCACTCTGTCCAAGCTATTCCACCATGGGAGGCAGTGCACACTACATCAGGGCTTCACTCTGTCCAAGCTATTCCACCATGGGAGGCAGTGCTCACTACATCAGGGCTTCACTCTGTCCAAGCTATTCCACCATGGGAGGCAGTGCACACTACATCAGGGCTTCACTGCGCACTTACAGCCCGTCCTTTCTCTTGCAGGCTAAAGTAGCGTTTAATCGCCAGGCCCGTGCCAGGGGTGGCCGCGCCAAGCTGCAGAAGCTCACTCAGCTGGAGGAGCGCGTGTGTGTGCTCATGGGAGCACGTGTGATTGTCCCCACAGCGTGCGGTGTATCCGACCCTCCACTGCCCGGCAATGGTAAGGACCTCGCCTTTTGGCCCTCTCGCGTCGCACTGGCCCATCCGAGCTACCTCCTTTGCCACTGTCCCACCAATGCGCTGAATCCCACCAGTCCTAACTCCCTCGCTGACGCCGTCTCCTCACTCTGAAGCTACTTGATATACCTATCAATTCCTCCAATAAAAGGCGAAGAGTTACGAAGGTGACTAAAGGTTTTTATTGACTAAATAACAGAGCCCACTCTCGTGGGTGATCCGATCCAAGCAGGAGGAATACCAGCCAGTCGCTCACCTTTATACCTGGCCTGGTGGGTGGAGCCAAGGCGGAGTCGGCAGTGGTCATCCCAGGTATAGCAGTGTGGCAAGAGGCGACCTCGTACCGTGATACAATAGTGGTCAGTGATACAGTTATAACGAACAGTGGTGAACAGTGCTAACTACTAACAGTGATACAATAGTGAACGTGGTTTACCACATTCACCCCTTGTTTAGAATTAAGTCCGGCGGGGTGAAGTGTACTACCAATTCTGGTAGGTCAGTCTGTCCGGAGGCTTCGTAAGCCTCTCCGATCGCCGCAGCGGTGGTGTTGCCTTATCCGGTGCTGGTGCCTTATCCGGTGTTGATGCTGGTGTTTGCGTGGTCGGCGAGGGCTCGTGGGGTTCCGGCATGCCGTCTACCTGGACTGAGGTTGGGGGGGGTGGTGGCGGTGTTTCCGGATCGGCTGAGGGTGCGAGGTCTCGTAGGGAGACAGTGTCCTCCCGCCCGTCTGGGTACGCCACGTAGGCGTACTGGGGGTTGGCGTGCAGGAGGTTCACCCTCTCGACCAGGGGGTCCGTTTTATGGGTCCTCACGTGTTTCCGCAGCCAGACCGGCCCCGGGGCGGTCAGCCAGGTTGGTAGAGTGGTTCCCGTAGTCGACTTCCTGGGGAAAACGAACATTCGTTCATGGGGGGTGGTGTTAGTGGCCGTGCAAAGTAATGACCGGATGGAGTGCAGCGCTGTCGGGAGGACTTCTTGCCAGCGGGAGGTTGGGAGGCCCTTAGACTTTAAGGCTAAGAGGACGGCCTTCCATACCGTCGCGTTCTCTCTTTCCACCTGACCGTTACCTCTGGGGTTGTAGCTGGTGGTCCTGCTTGCTGCAATACCTCTCTCTAGGAGGAATTGCCGGAGTTCCTCGCTCATGAAGGAGGAGCCCCGGTCGCTGTGTATATAGTTCGGGAACCCGAACAAGGCGAAGAGGGCATTCAGGCACTTAATGACCGTGCTACTGGTCATGTCGGGGCAGGGGAAGGCAAAGGGGAAACGGGAGTACTCATCAACGATGTTGAGGAAGTACACATTACGGTCAGAGGACGGGAGGGGCCCCTTAAAGTCGATGCTCAGGCGCTCGAAGGGGCGGGTGGCCTTGATCAGGCTTGCTCGGTCCGGCCTATAGAAGTGCGGTTTGCACTCCGCACAGGTCTGGCAGTTCCTGGTCATGGTCCTGACCTCCTCGATGGAGTAGGTCAGGTTGCGGGCCTTAATGAAATGGTAGAGTCTGGTGACTCCGGGGTGGCAGAGCTGGTCGTGGAGGGTCTGAAGCCTATCGATATGCGCGCTGGCGCATGTCATTCGTGAAAGGGCATCAGGGGATTCGTTCAGCTTGCCTGGCCGGTACAAGATCTCATAATCGTAGGTGGAGAGCTCGATTCTCCATCTCAAAATCTTGTCATTCTTGATTTTGCCCTTCAGCTTGTTATTAAACATGAAAGCCACCGAACGCTGGTCGGTGAGGAGGGTAAATCGTTTGCCTGCCAGGTAGTGCCTCCAGCGCCGTACTGCCTCCACGATCGCCTGGGCCTCTTTCTCGACCGACGAATGTCGGATCTCGGGGCCCTGTAGGGTCCTTGAGAAGAAGGCCACTGGCCTCCCCTCCTGGTTTAGGGTGGCGGCTAAGGCGAAGTCGGATGCGTCGCTCTCCACCTGAAAGGGGATGGACTCGTCCACTGCGTGCATCGTGGCCTTGGCTATGTCTCCCTTAATGAGGGAGAAGGCCGCGCACGCCTCCTCCGTGAGGGGGAAGGAAGTGGCTTTCAGGAGGGGTCTGGCTTTGTCCGCGTAATTGGGTACCCATTGGGCATAGTAGGCGAAAAGCCCCAGGGTTCTCCTAAGTGCTTTAGGGCAGTGGGGGAGGGGTAGCTCCATGAGGGGGCGCATTCTTTCTGGGTCGGGGCCGATGATTCCGTTCTCCACTACGCAGCCGAGGATGGCAAGGCGCGTGGTGTTAAACACGCATTTCTCCTTATTGTAGGTGAGGTTCAGCCGTTGGGCCGTACGGAGGAATTTCTCCAGATTCGCGTCATGTTCCTGCCGGTCGCGGCCGCAGATAGTGACGTTATCTAGGTAGGGGAATGTAGCCTGCAGTTCGTTCTGGTCAACCATCTGGTCCATCTCCCTTTGGAAGACCGAGACCCCATTAGTGACACCGAAGGGGACCCTAAGGAAGTGGTATAGGCGCCCATTCGCCTCGAAGGCGGTATACTGGCGGTCCTCAGGGTGGATAGGGAGTTGGTGGTAGGCCGACTTCAGGTCGATGGTCGAGAATACTTTATACTGTGCAATCTGATTGACCATGTCAGATATGCGGGGGAGGGGGTATGCGTCCAGCTGGGTATATCTGTTTATGGTCTGGCTGTAGTCGATGACCAGGCGGTTTTTATCGCCGGTCTTTACGACTACGACCTGGGCACGCCAGGGGCTGCTGCTCCCCTCGATAATGCCCTCTTTCAGGAGGCGCCGCACCTCAGAGCTAATGAAGGCTCTGTCCCCGGCGCTATACCGCCTGCTTTTGGTAGCGACGGGTTTGCAGTCAGGGGTAAGGTTAGCAAACAGAGAGGGTGGCGGGACCTTGAGGGTGGAGAGGCTGCAGGTGTTACGCGGTGGGCGGTTTAACGTTTGCTGGTTGTTGACTGTGAGTGGGGGGAGGGGTCCACCGTATGCTAGGGTTACGCTTTGGAGGTGGGATTGGAAGTCCAGCCCTAGTAGGACGGCAGCGCAGAGATGGGGGAGGACGAGGAGTTTAAAGTTTTTATACTCCGTGCCCTTAACCGACAGGGTCACGACACAGTAGCCGCTGATGTCCGTGGCGTGGGACCTCGATGCCATCGAGATTCGGCTGCGCGTTGGTAGGACAGAGAGGGAGTAGTGGCTCACCGTGTCTGGGTGGATGAAGCTCTCCGTGCTTCCGCTGTCGAACAGGCAGGTCGTGGCGTGGCCGTTCACTTTGATGTCCATCATTGACTTGGACAGATGGTGCGGGCGGGCTTGGTCCAGGGTGACGGAAGCTAGTGTGTAGCCGAGCGAGTCGTTGTCATCTGCGGGCGAGGCGGTCGGGCGTGGTGAGTAAAATGGCGTCTCCCACGAGGTAGGGCCCCATGAGGCACTATTGGGGTCGGTTGCCTTAATCAAAGATGGCCGCCCCCATGACTCATGTGTGGGGATGCTGGCCTCAGTTGCCCTAAACAAAGATGGCCGCCCCCATGACTCATGTGTGGGGATGCTGGCCTCAGTTGCCCTAAACGAAGATGGCCGCCCCCATAGTTCGCATGCGGCACTGCTGGCCTCTGAGGATCCGCTCCTGCAGGCCTTGGAGAAGTGGCCTTTCTTCAGGCAGGTTTTACATATGGAGTTCTTGGCTGGGCAGCGCGACCTCGGGTGCTTCTCCTGGCCACAAAAAAAACAGCCGGCGGCCCGATCGCGGATGCCCGATGTCGGGGCCGGTGCCGGGGGTGGCGGGGCCGGTCGGGTCCGGGACGCCGACGCAGAGGTAGGTCCCGGGGGCGGCGCTGGGAAGGGTGCTGTGGTAGGGGTCGGGCCCGAGTCCCAGGGTCGCGAGCAGTACCTGGTGAATGCTTCCTGATCTTGGTGGGCCACTTCCAGGGAGATAGCGAGGGCTTCAGCTTTTTCCATGCTGAGGTCTTTAGCTTCCAGCAGTCTTTGCCGTGAGTACTCGGACCGTAGGCCTTTCAGGAATGCGTCGCGGATATTATCTTCAGTATTTTCGGCTGCCGACACCGATTTAAACTCACAGTTCCTGGCGAGTGCATATAGCGCCTGTGAGAATTCGGCTACTGATTCTCCTGGCTGTTGCGGCCGTGATCTTAGGAGGTGCCTAGCGTACATGTAGTTTACCGGGGTCCGGTACTTCTGTTTCAGCAGGTTGATGGCGGTCTCGTAGGTAGTCATGTCCTCGATGAGAGTGTATACTCTCGGGCTCAGTTGTGCCTGCAGGACACTTAGTTTGGATGCCTGAGGGACGCTGGATTCTCTCAGGTATGATTCGAAGCAGACCAGCCAGTGTTTAAAGTCTGCGGCTGAGTTTGCTGCTCGTGGGTTCAGGTCCAGGTACGGCGGTCTGAGGGCTCGCAGCCAAGCTGGCTGGTGTGGCTGTGCTCCTGGGAGCTGCGCTGGTGGCTCCTCCGCCGGTTGTGACTCGTTGTTGGACATCATTAAATTTAGTCAATAAAATTGATATACCTATCAATTCCTCCAATAAAAGGCGAAGAGTTACGAAGGTGACTAAAGGTTTTTATTGACTAAATAACAGAGCCCACTCTCGTGGGTGATCCGATCCAAGCAGGAGGAATACCAGCCAGTCGCTCACCTTTATACCTGGCCTGGTGGGTGGAGCCAAGGCGGAGTCGGCAGTGGTCATCCCAGGTATAGCAGTGTGGCAAGAGGCGACCTCGTACCGTGATACAATAGTGGTCAGTGATACAGTTATAACGAACAGTGGTGAACAGTGCTAACTACTAACAGTGATACAATAGTGAACGTGGTTTACCACACTACTCTTGTGCATTCCTGCTTTCAGCTGGTGACGACCAGGACCCTGAGGCTGCCAGTGACAGCACCTCCAACCAGGAGGAGGAGGAGGAGCAAGCCGGACCTTCGGGGGAACAGTCACGTCCCGCAGGAGAGGAGGAAATGCTCGACACCTCCTCACTGGACGAGTGCCTGGAGGAACTGTCGCAGGGCAATGCAGCTTCTGGGACCAGTGGCGTCCAGCCACCCAGCAGCCGTGCGCGTGGCCCGCGGCCTTCCCCCCAAAGGGGGGAAGGATCAGAGGGGAGTGCTGCTGCTCGGCACACTCGCCGTCACCAACGCGGCAAGGGTCCCCTAGTTCGGCCCCCTCCTCCCCAGCGGGAGAGTCGCGACTCCAGTCCGGACACCTTCACTTCGGAGGAGGTGCGGAAGCTCGATCAGATGGCCGACGACTCGGACCGGCGCCACACGGAGCTCATGAGCGTGGTGGGGCGCATGCCTGAGGCCATCGAGTCGCTGGCGACCAGTGTGCGCGAGTTCGGGGCAGCAACTGCCGCGACTGGCCGCATGCTAACTGATGCCGTCAAGACCCTGGCGGATGTGATGCGCGCGCACACCAGGACCACAGGGCCACACACTGCTGCCACACGCGCTGTCTCAGGCAGGCATCGCCAGGGCAGGCGCCGCGCTGGACCATCCCAGCAAGCCGGCCGTCGGCTGATTGCTGCGGATCCTGCAGTGCGGGCCCGGCCGAGTGCCACCGCGCCACAGCACCAGCCAGCGCATCCCAGACGCCTGCTGGCCCACATTGCGCCATCCGTCGCCGCCATTCCCCCTCTGGGCCGTCAAGGGCAAGCGGCTGCAGCTGATGGTGGCCAGGCTCAGGTGCGCCACTCAGGAGACGGCCCCTCGAGGCCCAAACGCCGTGTAGGCCGCCCCCCAGCGGCATCTGGCGGAAGGGCATCTGAGCCTCAGGCGCCTTCCCCCAGCCTCGCAGCAGCCACTGGGCAGAGCTTGCGAAGGAGCAGCAGGCAGGGCAGGGGAGGCAAAATGCTGGCCAAGGTCTCGCCCTCGCGGGCCACTCAGTAGAGGGTGTGGCCAGCTTTCCTTTAATATGGCGGTGGCCATCTTTATTTTGCCCATGGTTGTGCTTTTGGAGGGCTTTTTTTTTGCGTTAGGCCGACGTTGAGGCCCGGTTTCAATAAAGGTGGAGTGGCTCCTCCCCAGTTTGTGGGAGTGAGTCGTTTGTTGGGCTTTTTGTGGGGCCCGTTTATTGTTTTTGGGGATTCATGTGGGAAGGGCTTTTCATTTTTGTTTAATAAAAAAGTATCTTTATTCATGCAGTCTCCATGGTTGTTCTTCTTAGTGTTTGTTGGCTTCGCCGGCTGAGGGCTTGCGGAGCGGCTGCATTCATCTTCCCTCATGGCCCCTGGCCATTCCCTGACAGGGGGCTTAGAAGTACCGTGTAATAAGGTGGCGTCGTGCGGCCCTTGGCCCTGGTCGCTCCCTCCTGGGAACGTACTCCTGCTCCTCCTGCTCCTCCTCCTCCTCCTCCTCATGCTCCTCCTGCTCCTCCTCCTGAGGTGCTGGTCCAACGTCAGGTGGCAGTGCCTGAGTCCTGCGGATAGCCAGGTTGTGTAGCATGCAGCAAACCACCACAAATTGGGAGACCCGGTCCGGCGAATACTGGAGAGCTCCTCCGGAGCGATCAAGGCAGCGGAACCGCTGCTTGAGGACCCCAATAGTTAGCTCGATGATGTTGCGGGTGGTTTGATGGCTCTCGTTGTAGGCCTCTTCAGCAGCGGTCCTGGGCGCGCGGAGCGGGGTCATGAGCCAGGTGCACAAAGGATAGCCTTTGTCCCCGAGTAGCCATCCTCTTGGGGGAGGCTGTGCCTGGAACATGTCATGCACAGTACTCTGCCGCAGGATAAAGGCATCGTGGCTGCTGCCTGGGAAGCTGGCATTGACTGCCATGATGCGCTGCTTGTGGTCACAGACCAGCTGCACATTCAGAGAATGGTAGCCCTTCCTGTTGCGATACTGCTCGCCATGCTCCAGAGGGGCCCGCAAAGCCACATGCGTACAGTCAATGGCGCCCTGCACCAAGGGGAATTCCCCGAGTCTGGAAAATCCCAATGCGCGCTGATGCTGGCTCTCCAGGGCCATGGGGAAGGAGATGAATTGGCTTCTCCTTCTGAACAGTGCTTCGGTCACCTGGCGGATGCAGCGATGCGCGCCGTACTGGGAGATGTTTGCTATGTCCCCAGCAGCGTATTGGAAGGAGCCGGTGGCATAGAAGTTCAATGCCACTGTCACCTTCACTTCCACCGACAGAGACGTACTGCACCTGAGCTTTGGCCGCAGATCTCGGCGAAGCAGGTGGCAGATCTCTGCAATCACCCCCTTCCGGAATCGGAGCCTTTTAACACATCGCGCGGCACTCATGTTTAGGTAGGAGCGCTGCTGGCGGTATAGCCTGACTGGGTAAGGCCTACGTGGCCGACGCCTGTAGCCCCCTCTGCCTCTAGCCAGGGCTGCCCCTCTCACAATGCGTCTGCGAGCCCTACGGACATGGAGCTGCAGCTCCGCGTTGGCACCCCATGCAACCCCCATCAAATCCTGGCAAACACTCTAATTTCCAAATGGCCACTTGCAGCGCTGTTGCCTGAGTCCAAAAATACCTGGCTCTTGCTGCTTGAAACCAGTTAGCTATCCTCCTTGTTGTGTCTCCAGAAATGCGTTGCACAAGACTGTTTTCTGAAATAATGGATGGCCTTTATACTGGAGAGGACGTTCCCTTTAATTAGCGCCCCCCGGGGCCCGCGCTGGTTGTGTTGCGTTCCTTTTTCCAAACGCTCCGGCCGCCCGCCGCACAATGGGGCGGTCCGACTGAAGTTTGCAATCGGGGCGGCCAAAGGGCGTTGCACGAGGATGTGACGTCATTTTCTGCGCGCGCATCCGGGCGGGCGCTAAACTTTGCGCCGGCGCTAACGGGCAACTTAATTTGGGGCGGGGCGCAAACTGCGCTGCGCCCGGGCGCTACACGCATAGCGCCCGGAAATCACTTCTCTTAAGGCGCTAACTGCTGGCGCAAGCAACTGAAAATCTAGCCCTCTATATTTTACAGCACCACAAAGAATTTTAAGAAGTCAATGTGCAGATAAACATTATGGGCAACAAATTTTATTGCACTGAAGAAGTAAATACAATGTTACTACTGTAAAAGTTCTCTTACAGCAGCTGGCTTGTTGGAACTATATTATTACAAATTAAGTTGAATGCTATAAACTAAGTTCAGTTGAGAAGATAAAATAACATTTACTGTTGTACTGACATTGCCAAGTATATATTTGAAAAGATGCAATGTAGATTTTAAAAAATGTTATATTCATGAAATAAATAAGTTATAGAGACATTTCGTCATCATCTGTATTGCTAGATGATATCAAGTAAGAAGTCATTTGTTGCATAATTTGAGTAACTAGCATAATATTAATTTGAATTAATGGTAGGAAAATAGGTTTTAAAACCAGCATAAGTATGAACTTGTAGGGGGTGAAATTCAATTCGGCCCGAAAGCGGGCGCGGCAGCACAATGTGCCCACGTCCATTCAAAGTGGTTCAGGCAGCACGCAAAATTCGTGCTGCCTGCTCGTTATAATGATTGCAGCACTGATCTCAGTGCTAAATACGCTGCTGATTGGATTAGCGCTGAATAGGGGGGCCAATATCGGGTGCAGTCTACTGGCCAATAAAATTTGGCCCAGGTTCTCTGCACTACTAAAAGGGGAGGTGCTTTGATATAAAAACACCTCATTGTCAGTGTGGATGAAGTCAAGGCCCAACAGGCAAGAGAGAGGGCGAGGAGGTTTTTGGATTCGCCACTGGAAGCCCTGGTCCTGGGGGTTCAAAGGCAACCTCAGGTCCTTTACCCGCAGTGGGGCAGGAGGCCTTCCACGCAGAATGCCAGAAGGATGTGGGAGATCACTCAAGCTGTCAGTGCGACGAGTGTAGTCCCCAGGACCTGGATCCAGTGCTGCAAGAAGTTTAGTGACATCACACGAGTGGTCAAGGTGAGTGAATGTATCTTCAAATGCCATATTCCACCATCTGCACCACCAGCCTCTACCACTGCTCAATGCACCACACCCCCATCACTCATTTACCAACAATCTCTAGCAATCACCACTCATACCTCACAATCATAGCTTCACCTCACCCTCACACCCTTACCACTGCTGCAAGACTCACACCCACATCTCACACCTTGCACACACTGCCAGCTGTTCAACCATGGCAGGCACATCACCCAAACACATTGCACCACGCTCACCAACAGACTTCCCTTTCTCTTGCAGGCAAAAATCATTTATAACTGTCGGAAGCAGCAGCAGACAGGCGGAGGGGAAGCCCGACTGCAGAACTTCATAGAGCTGGAGGAAACACTGCTGGAGATAATTGGAAGGGCCGCCACTGAGTCTGTGGTGAGCAGCGAAGTTGAAAACATTGCTGATGATGATGGTATGCTCATATCTAATCATTCTTCTCATATCCCACTCATCCCACAATCTCTTCTCATTTACAAGCTGCTGATAGTATATGCATGGATAATTGCAAGGGCAATAAGGGATGGGCAATAAATGCTGGCCTTGCCAGCGACGCGCACATCCCATAAACATTTTTTTTTAAACTTGCTTTCCACCCCCACCACAACCCGACCCTTGTGTCTTTCTCCTTTGAGATACCCAAGAAGTCCCACAAGCCCAGTCTGTCTCTGAAGTAATGGAGGAGCAGGGTGAAGGAGAAGAGGCACCGTCACTCGATCTGACAATACCAGGCACCAGCTCAGAAAATGGCACTGCGTGACTTGAGAGTAGTATAGATCATGGGCGTGTACTCAATCTACACATATAGCCACAGTTCCAAAAAGCATTTCACCCTATGCATTTTATAATATTTTTACTTTGCCAAATACACGCAGATTCTGTAATAGCATTACAAGCTTTAAATTTTGATTATTTATTTTCTTTCCCTATAAATGCTTTTGCCAATGATTCAAGCATTTATCACAGATTGCGGAATGGAAAGAAGAATGGAGAATAGAGGTAATCTTCATACGCAGGTTCAGGGTCTAATATCTTGATGTCAAGACTGCCCCAAGATAAGGTAGAAATTGACACTAATCAATGCAAATGTGAACCATATATTTTTATACAGTACATGATTCTTTTGGAGCCAGCAGTGTTTTCCTAACTTCAACGATATTATCATAGCAAGGACATCTATTTTCTTCCCAATACTGTGTGTGGGTATAAGCCTTGTGAAAGGTCAAGATAGAAGGATCTCATAATATTGCTTGCTGGAGGGAGTCCCAGCAGATAAGTAGCTGGATTTGAGGAGATGCGGATCGTGCCAATTTCTAGAGAAAACAGAAGCCATCCACAATAATAGAATAAAATTGGTCCATGCGTGTATATGTGTCCAATGATTTAAAATGTACTTTTGCCTTATTACTAATTTAAATTTTAGAGTTAAAATTATGCTAGTTGAGTATGCTAGTTGCTCAAATGATCCACAAAATTATTCCTTACTTGATATAATCTAAACAGTGCAGATGATCAACAGATACCTTTATTCTAATTTATTTCACAATTGATGATATTCATAGTCTTTTATTTCCCAGTATTAGTTTCAAAACACAGTTGTTGTCAAATAAATGTATTCAAATTCTGATCATGTTAGTCGATGCAATATAGAGTTGTTAGAGATAATATAATGAGGCAATTCATTTATCAGTTGTTGGAATAGCAAACATGTGTGCGGGAGATGTGGCATCAATCTAGGAAGCAGCTGCAAGGTCCCTGTAGCAATTTTCGAGATAATTGTAAATTATCTTGAACAGCTTCAGCCAGGATTCACGGATCTCTGGTGTAAAGATGGTCCCCAGTGACTCTTCCATGATCTTGATGATTATATTAAATATAATCTGCAATAACAAACAACAAAAAAGATCACAAGAATAAAAGAGGCTTCAGTGGGACAATTTTGACTTAACGGCAAATAAGGAAAGTTAACTTATTTTACATCATCTTAACTGGTGTATGGACCTCCCTTCAACCACACCCTTAAAAGCACACCTGATCTAATTTAACTTGCAAGCTAATGAGTGAAAACAGCAAACACATGGCAGATGAAATTTAATGCAGAGAAGTGTGAGGTGCTGCATTTTCAAAGGTAGAATAAGGAGAGGCAATATAAACTAAATGGTACAATTTGAAAGGGGGGTGCAGGAACAGAAAGACCTGGGGGTTCACATACACAAAGCTTTGAAGGTGACAGGACCAGTTGATAAGGCTGTTAAAAAGGCATAAGGATCCTTGGCTTTATAAGTGGAAGCATAGAGTACAAAAGCAAGGAAGTGATGGTGAACCTTTATAAATCACAAGTTAAGCCTCAGCTAGAGTATTGTGTCCAATTCTGGACACCATGCTTTAGGAAGGATGTCAAGACCTTGGAGAGGGTGTAGAGGAGATTTACTAGAATGATACCAGGGATGAGGGACCAGTTATGCGGAGAGACTGGAGCAGCTGGGATTGTTCCCCGTAGAGCAGAGAATGTTAAGGGGAGACTTAATAGAGGTGTTCGCAACTTTGAGGGGTTTTGTGAGAGTAGATAGGGAGAAACTGTTTCCAATATCAGGAGCGCTGATAACCAGGGGACACAGATTTAAGATAAGTGGCAAAAGAACCAGGGTTGAGATGAGGAGAAATTCTATTGACACAACAAGTTATTATGATCTGGAATGCACTAACTGAAAGGGTGGTGGTAGCAGATTCAATAGTAACTTTCAAAAGGGAACTGGATATATACTTGATAAGGAAAAATTTGCATAGCTATGGAGAAAGAGCAGGGGAGTGGGACTAATTGGGTGGCCTCCTTCTGTGCTGTATGATTCTAAAATGCCGGTGTCATAGTTGTGCTGGAACAACTTGGATAGGGAAGTGAGGGAAGTGGCTAGTTCTGGCATCTGTAATGGTGGAGATCTTGGGGGGAGGCCAAGTAGAATCATTCACTCAGCACTTTGGGCCGATGACAACTTGCAAATACTTCAGCCTTGTCTTTTAGAGTTACATGTTGTGCTCCGCCATGGTTGAGGATGTGGATGTTCATGGAGCCTACTCCTCCTGTTGATTGTTCCACTACCATTTTTGACTGGATGCGAAAGGGCTACAAAGTTTCGCTCAAATCCATGGATTGTGGGGCTGCTTAGCTCTGCCTATATCCTGCTGCTTTTGGTGTTTTGTGTGCGGGCAGTCCTGTGTGGTAGTGCAGCTAGATTTATAACCCATTCTAAGATATGCCTGACACTGCTCCTGGAACACCCTTCCACGCTGAATCATTTCTTAAAAATTGTGTTACCCTAATACCCCTTAATTTGAATTTGTTGTCATAATGGTTTACTATTTTATTATTGCTCTTCAGCATAAATCTTTTGCTGATACAATATTAAGAAGGTTACATTACTCTTGCTGTACAATGGTTTTTTAAAATACTATTTTTCATATTCTTTGTACTCATAGCACATTTGTATTAACATTATAATAAGAAACACATTTTTGTTATGTATATAGTGTTCCTGTAACATATAGTCATAGAATTTCCCAGTAAAGTCATGGCATAATTAATCATGCAGGTACAGACAATGATATGGATTGCATCGGAAATTATAAAGGAACCCAAAACTGAAGTAACAGTTAAATTAACATACATTTTCACATGTAGCATACGTTGTGGTGAGTAGGCAGTCATTAATTTTTTTCAGATGACAAAAACTATTTGGAGTTTGCACTCACCAGTTATGATGCCAACTAAAGTGGACTAAGTTACTGCCTTGCAATCAGTTCTAGATATCCATTATCCTCTATATAATTATACTAATCTGTTCTTTTTTTTAATTTATCTACTAACTGTAGCTACTATTTTTCATGGGAACGTTGTGCAAGAGTACTGCCATATCATGACCCAAGTTAACATATTCAAGTGGCGACATTGATTTACTAAAGAAGGTTTAATAAAAATGTTCTTAGGCAACCATATATGGTTTATCAGAGAATTGTAATTAAACATTTACATATTATTAGCCTAATCTAGCTGGAACTTACTAGAAAGTGTACATTTACACTGTCATTTTCAAACATGATTGTAACATAAGATCAGCATTATCCAATCAATACCTATGGTGAGACTTGTCAGCTTTTGTTCCTCAAAATATATAGATTAGTCTTCAATGTGAATTCAAAGAAAAAGCAGAGATATACACTACATGGATCAGAGACTTACCTGAAAGTTGTACACCTCAACTTTATGCACATGAACATGTCTTTCTGCCATGGATGTCAGAATGTCACAGGCTTTATTCCAGTTATCCAGGTTCTCAATGATGTTGTTCAGCTTGTCCATTACTGCCTTACCATGTCTTTTGATCTGAGCTGATTTTTGCATTTCTTCCGGGGTTGAAATGTTCCTAAAAGTCTTGAAGTACTTCTTTGTTTCGGGATTATCTGTGAACAATCTGATTCATACAAGTTAAAGATTTTTAACTTCATTGGCAATGGAAGTACAGTTTTGAAGTTTTCTTTTAACTAAAATAAAATGTTTTGTTACTTTCAATCCAATATAAAAAGATAAAAATCAGTAAAACTTTCAGAAATAATTTTTATAATCTCAATCTGATAGTTAATATTGCAAAGTAGAAAACAGCAATGAATCATTATCAAGAAAGAAAGTAGTACCTGATTACACTCTCCACAACTCCAAATAGTTGTATGTGGAGAGGAGTATAAAAGTGTCAGATGGAGACAACTGGAAAATACTGTAAGATCAATGGAAGAGCGACGGCAGAGGAGATAACAATGGGTCCTTCGGGCATCACAATGATTAATAAGTATCAGGTTTTCTTTGAGTTCTTACTACAGCTTTCTCTCACAGAATGCTGCATTAGATAGGAAAACCTATAAGAGGCACTGGTATCATGGACAAGAGGTGCAGTTGTATTGGAAGTTTCCTTGTCCAATGAGAAGGCAGACAATCAATCTGTATCATGCTGAAGCTATTGTTACAGCAAACAGACCATAAGTAATTTGAGAATATATGATGATTCTGATATTCCCATTTACACCTCCTCCACACTCATCCTTTTTTCCCCCTTACTTGTCCCGTTACCATCTCTTTTCTCCTTGCACCATCATCCCGTTTGTCATTTAATCTCTCCTGCCTTCCACCCCAACACAGACCTTCCCTTTTGTTCTTTCCTCGCCCTTTCCCTGCCTCTGTACTTGCTTAAAACCTATTCATAGTCATAGGCCTAGAAATTCAGTATCGCCACGTTTGGGGCGCTACAGTCGAGCGTTCGCTAAAATTAGCGCCCGGCGCAACTTAGCGCCACCTTCAGCGAAATTGAGTTGCATCACCCCGAGAGGTTGTTGCTGCGCTAAAGCAGGCGGTGCACGACTATCCTAAGGCGCTAAGCCGGCGAGCTGAGGCGCTACCACCGAAGGCGGGCGCAGCGCAGGTGCGGCCAGTTAGCTAATGCAGGCAGACACGCTGGCGCCGGTCACCTCTTAAAGGGGGAGGGTCGATTTGGCTTGCAGCCACGCCATGCATTTTGGAGCCCTGATTCTAGGCCTAGACAGACCTGCTGCGACATCGTTATGCCTACGACCATGGTGAGTGTCAGGGAGCGAGCGCAGAGCTTCAGTGAGGGGGCCCTGAAGGTTCTGGTTGGCGCAGTGGAGCGCCGGCGACCTACCCTATTCCCTGACAGTGGCAGGAGGATGCTGCCCAACGAATATAGAAAAGCTTGGAGGGAGGTGGCACAGAGTGACCTCCAGCAGCATGGTACCTAGGACCCCAACGCAATGCAGGAAGAAGTTCAACGACCTCACTCGGGTTGTCAGGGTGCATACCCTTTCCAGTATCCTCTTCATCCCTGCATGTGCACCTCACTTTATGGCCAAAGGGTCCTAAAAGCCCCAATGCCCAGCCCTCATCCAACACCTATGGGCCTCACATGAAAATCACATGCACATTCACCACTTTACACACTGTAAGGGCTATTCGACCATGGGAGGCAGTGCAGCCAAGATCAGGGCTTGATACTGTCAGGGCTATTCGACCATGGGAGGCAGTGCAGCCAAGATCAGGGCTTGATACTGTCAGGGCTATTCGACCATGGGAGGCAGTGCAGCCAAGATCAGGGCTTGATACTGTCAGGGCTATTCGACCATGGGAGGCAGTGCAGCTAAGATCAGGGCTTGATACTGTCAGGGCTATTCGACCATGGGAGGCAGTGCAGCCAAGATCGGGGCTCGATACTGTCAGGGCTATTCGACCATGGGAGGCAGTGCAGCTAAGATCAGGGCTTGATACTGTCAGGGCTATTCGACCATGGGAGGCAGTGCAGCCAAGATCGGGGCTCGATACTGTACTCAGAGCCCGTCCTTTCTCTTGCAGGGCATGTTGGCCCACAATAGGAGGCAGCAGCAACGGACCGGGGGAGGCCGTCCTGAACTTAAAGACCTCAGCGATCTGGAGCAGCGAGTGGAACGGATAATGGCAGGCCGCCTGATTGGCCCCGTCGCCACTGGAGATGCCGACCCCATTCTGGACAGCAATGGTAAGGTCATCACCTTTTTTACCTCTCTCTTTCCACTTGTGCCTCACACCAGCATCCTTTGCCACTATCGAACCAATGCAGTGCATTGCAGCACTCATGCCTCTCTCGCTGCCGCCCTGTCCTCACGCTAAAGCAACTCTTGTACCTCCCTGCTTTCAGATGCTGATTCGCCAGGTGAGGAGGCGGGCCCTCAAGCTGCCACTATGAGTGAATCGGAAGGTGAGGAGGAGGAAGAGGAAGCCGGAACATCAGTGCCACCCTCAGCCGAGGCAGCCCATGCCCATGATGGGGACACATCTTCCCTGGAGGGGAGCAGGGGGGAAGGGTCTGAGGAGGGTGAAGCTCCGGGGCCCAGCGGGCTGCAGCAACAAGGGGGGGTAGGGAAGCTCGGTGGCCTTCTCCCCGGAGGGAGAGTGTGGCCTCCAGCCCTGCTACAGTGAGTGCAGAGGAGGTGCGGCTCCTTGCTGAAATGGGCACCCAGGCGGAGCGCAGGCACACTGAGCTCATGGCTGCAGTGGCAAGGATGCCTGACTCCATAGAGTCACTGGCAAGGAGTGTACAGGAATTCGGGGCAGCACAGGCAAGGAGTCTGCAGGACTTCAGGGCAGCATAGGCAAGGAGTCTGCAGGACTTCGGTGCAGCACACGCGGCTTCCAGCCAAGTGCTTAGTCGTGCCATGCAGTCACTGGCTGGTCTGATGCAGACACAGATCAGGGCCACACGAGCACTAACTGCTGCCACCCTCGCTGGATCGGGCAGGATTCGCCGGGGCCGTCGCCGCGCCACAGCAGGCCAGCAGTCTGTGCTTCAGCAGATTGCTGCGCATGCTTCAGTGCTGCCCCGTGCGAGTGCCAGTGTCTCGTCCGACCAGGGAGTGCCTGTGCTCTGTCAGGTTGGCAGCATTCCTGCTGCCAACACTGTCACTCCTCCACTGCAGCTGCCACAACCCGTAGGACAGACTGCTGTCGCCCAAACAGAGTTGGAGCAGTCAGCAGCCGGGCCCTCCAGGCCCAGAGCTGGTCCAGGCCGCCCCCCAAGGGCATCTGCCGACTCACTATCTAACCCTCAGCAGCCTTCCCCCAGCCTTGCTGCAGCCACTGGGGTCCCATTGCGGAGGAGCTGCAGGGCGGGAAGAGGCCAATCTCGCAAGCGAGGCGGATCACCCTCGCAGGCCAAAAAGTAGGAGGTGTGGCAAAATGTTGTGTTTTTTTTTGTGAAGGCCGAGGATCATGGTCATTTTTGTTTAACTCTTTTGTTCATTCTCCAGGTTGTGAGAGCCAGTTATGTGTCTGACTGTTTTTTGGGGGGTTTCTCTGTATTTGTTTGTCATGCAGGAAGGGCACAGAGTTGTTAGATAAATAATTGTCTTTATTCAGATTGTGCATGTATGCACTTTGAACTATTTGTTGCCTTGACTGGCTCAGGGTTTGCGGAGCGGGTCCATTCATGTTCTTTCAATGGCACAAGCCATTCCCTGAGAGGGGGCCTAGAACCGACTTGCAATAAGCCGCTGATGGACGGCCCTTGCACGTTGTGCCTCCCTCCCGTCTTGGTGGTGCTCCTCCTCCTCCTCCGGTGGTCCTCCAATGTCTGCTGGCAGTGGCTGAGTCCTGAGGATAGCCAGGTTGTGCAGCATGCAGCACACTACAATGAAATGGGAGACTCGCTCAGGCGAGTACTGAAGGGCTCCCCCGGAATGGTCCAGACAGTGGAACCGTTGCTTTAGCACGCCGATTGTGTGCTCAATGATGTTCCTGGTCGCTTGATGGCTGTCATTGTATCACTCTTCAGCAGGGGTGCTGGGCGCATGGAGCGGGGTCATCAGCCAGGTGCACAAAGGATAGCCCTTGTCCCCGATAAGCCAGCCTCCTGGGTGAGCCGGGGCTTCAAAAATGTCTGCCACAGAAGTCTGGTGCAGGATGAAGGCGTCGTGGCTGCTGCCTGGAAAGCGGGCATTGACAGCTAGTATCAGCTGCCTGTGGTCACACACCAACTGCACGTTCAACGAATGGAACCCCTTCCGGTTGCGGTAATCCTCGGCATTCTCTAGAGGCGCCCGCAAAGCCACATGCGTGCAGTCAATGGCGCCCTGGACCATGGGGAAGCCCGCTATTCTAGCAAATCCCATTGCACACTCTTGCTGCTTGTCCGGGGTCATGGGGAAGGAAATGTACTTTTGAAGAGGGCATTCATGACTTGGCGGATGCAGCAATGCACCGCGAACTGGGAGACATTGGCAATGTCGCCAGTAGCGGATTGGAAGGAGCCGCTGGCATAGAAGTTGCGAGCCACTATCACCTTCACTGCCACTGACAGAGACGTCCTGCTCCTCAGCTGAGGCTGCAGATCTCTCTGAAGCAGGTGGCAGATCTTAGTGACCACCTCCCTTCTGAATCGAAGCCTCCGAATGCACTGCTCCTCAGACATGTTGAGGTAGAAGTGCTGGCGGTATACCCTGGGAGGGTAAGGCCTCCTGTGCCGACGCCTGTTGGCCCTCCTCCATCTGGCCATGATTGGCACTCTCTTTCGGCGTCTCTGAGCCCTCTCAATGCAATGGAGAAACCCAACGTTTCCACCCATTGCAGCCCCCATTATATGTGGCCACTCAAGGCTATGGTACTGAAAAATCAATCCAACTGCAAAGCTCTGGGCTGAAGCCAGAAGTACCTGTGCGAGCACTGAGTCAAAGCAGAAAGCTCTCTCCCTTTGTCTCTCTGCAAATCCCTCTCTCCCTCACACAGGAGTGGTGCAAAATGGCTACCACAAAAAATGCAGGAAGAGCCCCCTTTAAATAGCGCCCCCCCAGCCCCACAGCGACTGGGAACCGTTCCACTCAACCAGTCACTGGGAGCGCCAAACGGAAAGAAGGGGGGCGCCACTGAAGTTCCGGTTTGGGGCGCACCAAGGGCGTTGCACCATGAAATGACGTCAGGATCTGCGCGCGCAGCTGAGCGGGCGTTGCGGTTTTGCGCCACCGCTAAATCTTCACTCAAGTTCGCGAGAGGCACAGATCGCGCCGCGCCCGGGCACTAGCCGCTTCGCGCCCCACTTATCGCCCTCTTAAGGTGCTAGCGGCTGGCGCTACCAACTGAATTTCTAGGCCATAGTGTCATAGTCATAGCGTCATAATGGCACAGAAGGAGGCCATTCAGCCAATCGTGTCTGTGCCAGCTCTCTGTAGAGCAATCCAGTCAGTCCCATTCCCCCGCTCTATCCCCGTAGCCCTGCAAGTTTATTTCTCTCAAGTGCCTATCCAGTCTCCCCCTTGAAAACATTGAGTGTCTCCACTTCCAACACATCCGATGAAAGGTCATTGACCTAAAACATTATCTCTGTTTCTCTCTCCACAGTATTTCCAGCATTTTCCGTTTTTATTATTCAAGGAATGGTAGATTGATAAGAGCTTTGTCTGAGATTAGTAGGGAACCTATTCTTAGACTGCCTCTGTTTGCACTATTCATAAACGATATGGAGGAGGGCAATATCTAGTAATAAGGACTGGAATTTTAACATGAACGAGTGAGTGGGTTTGGGAGCAGGTGGGAGGTTCAAAGCGCTGAAATTGACCGCGTCAGGAAGCCGGTTTCAACCCGCCGGCTTCCGAATTTAATTCAAATGCGTTTGGCTGTGAGCGAAAAACCCCCTCGGGAGAAGTGGGTTAACAATTTAGAACTAGATAAGAGGCTATGAATAGCCTTTTTTACCTGGGGTTTCAAGTTTTACTGTGTGTGCACAGGATTTTCAGGCTTCCTGGACCTCACCAGTGAAAGCAAGGCAAGTGCACTGCAGGAGATATTTGCAGGATTTCGCAGTCGGCCGCCCACAAATGCATCACCCAAGAGACCAATGCCATGTTTGCCAGGGCAGGCAGTTATGTATACTTTGCCACCACTGAAGCCAGTCAGAATGATCAGACGCTCAGCTGGCTGGCTTCCCACAAGTGCAGGGCGACTGCACACATGTGATCATCAAGGCATGCCCAGATCACCCAGGAGTGTTCGTGAACCATAAGGGCTTCCACACCATCAATGTGCAGCTTGTCTGCAACCACAAAAAGATCATCATGCAGATGTGTCCCAGGAAGCTGTCATGATTCATTTGTCCTGTGCCAGTCCACCCTCCCTCAGCTCTTCGCACCTCCAACCAGACTTACCGGCTAGCTGCTTGGAGACGAGATGTATCCACTGAAGACGTGGCTGATGACACCCTTAAGGAGGCCAAGCAATAAGGCTGAAGAGTGCTACAATCAATACCAAATGATGAGGAGATGTGTAATACAGCAAGCAATCAGGATGCTGAAGATGCACTTCAGATGCCTGGGCAGATCTGGAGGAGCCCTTCAATATGCACCAGCCAGGGTCTCCAGAATGATCGTGGTATGCTGCGCTCTGCACAACAGAGCGCAGCAGCGAGGATTGGAGCTGCTGGAAGAACACGGTGCAGAATGCAGAGTCTCTTCAGAGGAGGAGGAGGAACAGGAGAAGGTGGAGGAACAGGAGGAGAAGGAACTTGATGTGGACTTGGCTTCAGCAGTGGCGCATATTGCTGCCCGGAATGCCAAGATGGCCTCTTAATGGCACGGTTTAGTTGGGTTGCACTAGTGCACCGATCTGGCACCCAGATTCTGAACCCACTTTCACCCCCCACAACCACAAAGCAGTCCTACAACGACCAAACCATTCCTTTCACAGACACCCACTGCAAGTGAGCCTGAAATCCTGCCAGACCCTTACGCTTTTTTTGCTGCTCTTCCAGAATCATCTTCTTTGTCAACGGCCCCAGAGGTTCAGTATCTGCGTCCAGCAGAGCAGTGCGTGGACAGAGCTGTGCCCTCCGACGAGGACTCGCCACTGCTGTCCCTGTCTGCACCATTTGCTTTCACTCACATCTGATGTGTGAGACAACAGGTGATAACACTACTATCTGACATAATGGGCCCACCAACGTGTGTGTATCTGCGCTGGTGCTTGGTGTGCATGCGTCCTGTGACGGTGCACCCTCAGAGTTAGCGACCTCCTCTGAGGAGTCTTCTTCCTCCTCTGGCTCCACTGGCTGTTGGACACTTGATGGGTCTGTAGGAGATTAAAGACATGAATTAGAAGAATTGTTAAGAATGTTTTAAGTGAACATTATGCACATGATCATATTTCACTGGCTGCTGATATCAAATCAACATGTGTGACTGTTGTATGCCATGTGGCTGTGTGATATTTAATTCCGTCAACAGGTAGCTGGGAGCTCCCCATCTCCCACCACAATCAATGCCGATACTCCAATTATCCCCAGTGCCTCCTCCTCTGATGCAGTCAGCATTGCTATGACTGGAAGGCCACCTCCAGTTCTCTACCCCTCCCAGGTGTTCTGTGCTTTTTTTTTATTCGTTTATGGGATGTGGGTGTCGTTGGCAAGGCCAGCATTTATTGCCCATCACTAATTGCCCTTGAGAAGGTGGTGGTGAGCCGCCTTCTTGAAGCACTGCAAACTGTGTGGTGAAGGTACTCTACTTAGGTAGGGAGTTCCAGGGTTTTGACCCAGCAACGATGAAGGATCAGCGATATGCTTCTAAGTCGGGATTGTGTGTGACTTGGAGGGGAACTTGGAGGTGGTGGTGTTCCTATGCATCTGCTGCCCTTGTCCTTCTAGGTGGAAGAGGGTTTGGGAGGTGCTGCCAAAGAAGCCTTGGCGAGTTGCTGCAGTGCATCTCTTCTCCTGCAAGGAGGGAAACAAGAGAACTTTGAGTGAGAGTCATGGAATGAGTGGAGCAGATGAATGGGCAACTTCTGTAGAGGGTGACTATGAGAGAGAGGAGTTACATGACATTAAGATGAGGGTGCATGTCAGTGGTGGATGGTTAGATAGGGATGTGAGGAACTGCACAGACAGAGAGGGATGGGTGCACCTGCAAGGTACGCTGGTGTGAGGAGTGATGTGCAGGAGTAGGCTTGGGAAGGCAGAGTGAGGGGGTTGGGGTGTAGTTGTATATGGCATTCTACTCACCTTTCCTGACCTCGTGAGGTCATTAAATCTCTTCCTGCACCGTATCCAGGACCTCACCACCACACTCCTGCTGCAATCTCCAGCCATGCCTCTTGGTCCCTAAGGCTGGCTTCTTCCTCCCGTCAGCAGCGAATAACACCTCCCTGCGGGCCCTGACTCCTTGCAGCAGGAGTTCCAGGGAGGCATCACTGAATCAAGCAGCAGCTTTCATACGTTGAGACTGTATTTTTTGTTCTCCCACCAAAGCAATGTCTCTCCCACCAATGTCTCTCCAACCTCCACCAACCTTCAACTGTCACCTTTGCATTGCTCCTTTAAAATACCCGAGCTGAACTGGGCCCATGAGTGACATCACCACACCTGCTCGCGTTAACTGGGACACCCAGGGATTCTAACCCCAGTGCTAGCAGGCTCCGAGGCCTTCTCCTCACTGTTTCCAAACACCTTTATCCACCCCATCCCCCCCCCCCCCCCCAAGAGGCAGAGGGTTTTAGGGGGAGAGTTGCAGAGCATGAGGACAAGGCAGCTGATGACATGGATGCCAATGGTGAGACAAAGGGAGGAGGGATGTACAAGAAGCTGAAGTCAGAGGAACAGAGTTCTGAGGTGGATTGTAGGGTGGGAGCAGGTTAGGGGGAGGCTATGGAGGATTTAAAATTTGTGGCATTGGGAAACTGGGACCTAATGTAGGTCAACTAAGACGTGGTGATGGGCGAGTAGGACTCTGGGCTGGTTAGGATACAGGCAGCAGAGTTTTAGATGAGTTGAGGTTTATGGAGGGTGAAGGATGGGGTGGGGGGCAGCTAGGATAAGTATTAGGGTAATGGAGTCTGGAGATGACAAAAGCATGGATGAGGGTTTCAATGGCTGAGGTAGGGACTGAGGCAGGCTGTGTTAGAGGTGGAAGGAGGCGATCTTTGTGATGGTGAGGGCATGGGTTTGGAAACTCCGCTTTGAGGTTGAATATAACAGAGGCTGCAAATGGCCTAGTTCAACCTGACTGTGTCGGTGGGGGCAGGGCCTGGAGTTTGTGGCAAGGATATGGAGATTGTGGCAGTGGCCGAAGACAATGAAAATCTTCTCGATGATTAACTGGAGGAAATTGCAGCTAATCCAAGACTGGATGTCAGACAAACAATCTGATCGCACAGAGGCAATGGAGGGGAGAGAGAGGTGGTGGAGAGTTAGAGCTGAGTGTCATCAGTGTAGCTTGTCTGCAGATGATGCCAAGGGGCAGCATGCAGTTGAGGAAGAGGAGGGGAACCAGGATGGATGCTTGGGTGACCGTGCAGGTGTGGAATAGAAGCCATTGGTAGTGATGCTCTGGTTGTGATCTGATAAGCAAGAGTGGAATGATGTGGAGACAATCCCACTGAGTTAGACTACTGAGGAGAGGTGTTGGAGGAGGATGGTGTGGTCGACTGTGTCAAAGGCTGTAGAGAAGATGAGGAGGGAAAATGTGCCTTGATCAGTCAGGGAATATCATTCATGACTTTGGTTAGGTTGTTTTGGGAGAGATTCAAACAGGGAAGTGCAGGAGAGATGGGCAGGGATCTAGAAGACGTGAACTCTAATCATATATAAATATTTATTTATATACAATTTTATCCATTTTACATTAAGTTATTTTAAGCTAACCCCTTTATTCCTTATATATAGAAACTCTTTTTAATCTAATTTTTCAATTTATTGTTTTGATTTCAGGTTCCATATCCACTAGTTATTTCACATTTACTATATTCCTAACTGAGCCAACATACTACCAGAATAATACATTCTGCATTCCATGCTACATTCCATCATGTACATTCCTCCTTATAAATGATGTATCTCCTGACTCACCACAAGCAATGCTCCAGGTTATGTGCTAGTGCGTATAAGAATACATTTACAATTTAATTACAAATGGTGAACAGAGGAATTCTTCCCCAAAGTGCTGAACACAACTGTCTCTTTTGACATCTGCCTGGAGGTTATGCTGTGTATGCTGGAGATGACTGCCTTACGTCTCTAATGGAGCGAAGTAACTTTGTGATACTGGCATTCAAGCAATTGTCTGAAATTTCTCTGGCTGTTCTTAATGGACGTTAGCTTGTTTATTTTGAATGGCTTAACAGAACAGCAAGCACAAGAATTTCATACAAACACTCTGGCTCTAATAACATGTCATGCAATTTCACCTCATACTGAGCTGCAGCGCAGAGCCGACGCACTGCAAAGTAGTTCAGTGCCATGAAATTACTGAATTCAATTTTGAACGTCTGTGCATAAATATTTTAATTTTAAATGGAAATTTAAGGCAGGTTAAAATATACAGGTTGTCTTGGCATTTGTGGTTGTGGCAAATTGAATTCAAGAGTGTAATTTTAAAGGAAATTGCCCAGTTTATTTGTGTATGTGTGTTTATGTGTATTTGTGTGTATAATAGTTCACCATAAAACCTTAACTTCCTTCTGTACTAATGGAATTATTGTGAATTCCTAGCATGAGTATACTAATCTTCAGTGGTCATAACGTCATGCTTTTATTTCTGTAATAACATCTAGTTTGAATTTACAATGGAAATATAGAAGCCAGAAATGTAATTTACAATGGAAATAATCTACTGTAGGTCTTCATTCTGAGCTAATTTGCATACCTAAGTAGACAATGTTAACAGAATTATATCAGGCTTAATAACCAGCACAGTGGTTGTTCCTGAACCAACAGTAATTTCAAACAAAGTTCAATCTTTTGTTTGAGCAGGGCAGTGGGACTAATTGGATAGCTCTACCAAAGAGCCGGCACAGGCACAATGGGCCGAATGGCCTCCTTCTGTGCTGTATCATGCTATGATTCTATGAAAATAGAAGGAATGAGGCATACAGTATGCCCGCATAAAAAAAATCCCATAACAATCATTACAATCAACGTTCGATACAGAGAATATAAGACAGAACTCAATGGCTTACCAAAAGAAAACAAATCAAGAGACATGGTTTTGATTATCTCAACAGCTGTACAGATGTGAATGAGTTTTGGATTCTAACTCATGGATGTTTTTAGTAAACTATGAAATTGTGTATTAACACTTTACAAATCTGATGTTCTTTATAATACTTTTTGGGGAGAGTGAATGGAACTTACCATTGTAGAGGCTGAGGTACTGGTGCGGCACTACACTTAGGAGGTTTTTTACTTGATGTGGTCCTGTAACACTGTGGGGTGTTGGCAGTAGAGGAGAGCAGTTCAGTGAGGTCATATTGTGGACTTTGTAGAGGGTGTGGTTCCTAGAGGAAGATGTCAATTGCAGTAAGACAGAGCGGAACAGCATCAATAAAGATAGCGAGAAATGTAACAAGAATAGACAAGAGAATTAGATTAAGAAAATTATAAGAGACAGGAATTGTGAGAAGCCAGTGAGATCAATATTAAGTGGAAGCAGAAAGCAGTGAAAGTTAATACCTACTGGGGGAGAGAGACACATGGGGAAAGAACTGGATATTCAGAAATGAAATGTGAGGAAAATATGTGAACATCACCAGAAAAATGGAAGGAATGGGAACGTGAATTAACTGCAGAATTATAACAGGAAGGTAAATGGGGTGGAAGCTCTATAGGAGGAGAATTTTCATAGTGGTGGTTGGTGCATGCGGGTGATCAGAATTCTTGCAGATCAATCATTGGGACAGCATTGCCTCCAGGTCCACACCAGTGGTACAAAGAGAGGACTCAAAATTATTCTTTGAATGTGGCAATACATAAAGTTGCTCACAATTCAAGTACTATGTAATGCCTGTTATAACACTGCAAACTTTTAACATACATTATTACCTACTCAATTGCCCAGCCTGACATTAGATTGCATATAATCTATTTTTGGGGGGAATTTACATCACAAATAGTTTTCCATCATGAAGGATAAATATATTATAATGATTGCCTGAATACAATTGCAACAGATTTACAAAGTCATCCTTATGTGGCCTATAATTAACTACAGCTTCTAGAAGGACTGTTAGTCCAAACTACTCGCTATAGAGCAGTGGTGGGCAAAATACGGCCCGCTGCCCGTATCCGGCCCGCCAATGGATTCAATCCGACCTGCCAAGGCCTGGCTTCGAGGCCGAATGTCCGCCGCACCTGACCCCCTAGCCTGACCCCGCCCCACGTAACATCAGGAGGCGAGTCATTGTCTCCAAGGCAGCAGGGGAGTCATATCCAAAAAGAGAGGTGGGAAAATCAAATCTGCCGTTCGGTGCATCAATTTGTCATTATCACACCCAAAACCTCAATTTCTGCTCCGTCACGGCAATGTGAAAGGTGAGTTACTCACGGTTTGTAGGTTCAGGTCCATAAATCTGTGCAAACTTTCCAGATAAATGCACGATAACATAAATACTTTAAATATATAAAATAACGGCTTTGGCAGCATGACTCAGAATTGACAACTGAATCAATTGCTTACTTAGAACTTTTTTTTAAACTTGCAGCGAGTTTTTAGTCTCAACTTGTCTCTGAAGGACAAGTTCTTGTCTTTAAGCGACTAATTCAGAATTAGTCCTGGGCTTGATTTCATTCCAGTGAGTTATAAAATGCTACTTTTGTTTATTAGTACAATTGGGTGAGTGGGTAGCACCTTGCCTCTGAGTCAATGAAGGCTGTAGGTTCAAGTCCCACTCTGGAGACTTGAGCACAAAAATCTAGGCTGACACTCCAGTG
The DNA here is from genome assembly GCF_052327205.1 of Somniosus microcephalus. NCBI lineage: Eukaryota > Metazoa > Chordata > Chondrichthyes > Squaliformes > Somniosidae > Somniosus > Somniosus microcephalus. The sequence goes on from NC_140997.1 coordinate 35,788,084, forward strand.
CAGTACTGAGGGAGTGCTGCACTGTCGGAATGCTAGTCGTTTTGGATGTGATGTTAAACTGAGGCCCCGTCTGCTCTCTCAGGTGGATGTAAAAGATCCCATGGCACTATTCTGAAGAAGAGCAGGGGAGTTATCCCCGGTGTCTTGGCCAATACTTATCCCTCAATCCAAATCACTAAAACAGATTATCTGGTCATTATCACGTTGCAGTTTGTAGGAGCTTGCTGTGAGCAGATTGGTTGCCACATTTCCTACATTACAACAGTAACTACACTTCAAAAAGTACTTAATTGACTGTAAAGCGTTTTGGGATGTTGGGTGGTTGTGAGAGGCGCTATATAAATGCAAGTCTTTTTTTTTTAATTCCGCGGGGTTACCATCAGTCTCCAGGTGTAACTCTGGCACAGACCCAGTTACGTCGGGTCCCTGTTGTTTCTGGGAGTTTCCTCAGTAAAGGGCCGGGGAACTTCTAGCTCAGTGGTGGGTAAAATACAACCCCCCTTCATTCTATCCGGCTCGCTGGACTGGACAGAAATAGAGTGCAAGCCGGAGCTTGAGCTGCACATTACTCTGATTTGAGTCATGGCTGCTCATCAACGATGAGTCTTTTAATGAAAAAAGAGACCGGCGCAGCGTCTTTACTCTCCCGGTACCCAGAGTATGACGGCAGGGGAGTTCTCATCGCCGTCTTAGACACGGGAGTGGATCCCGGAGCAAAAGGACATAAGAACATAAGAAGGAGGAGCAGGAGTAGGCCATACGGCCCCTCGGGCCTGCTCCGCCATTCAATAGGATCATGGCTGATCCGAATCTAGACTCACGTCCACTTCTCTGCCCTCTTCCCGTAACCCCTAATTCCCTTATCTGCTAGGAAACTGTCTATCTCCATTTTAAATTTATTTAATGTTGCAGCTTCCACAGCTCTCTGGGGTAGCAAATTCCATAGATTTACTACCCTCTGAGTGAAGAAGTTCCTCCTCATCTCAGTTTTGAAAGGGCAGCCCCTTATTCTTAGATTATGCCCCCTAGTTCTAGTCTCACCCATCAGTGGAAACATCCTCACCGCATCCACTGCAGGTAATGGCACGCGATTGTAGTTCAGGGCATGCGAAGCTTTGGGCTCCTGTACTCAGCACACTAAAAAGTGAACGCCTCTCGCATTAGAGGCCCCGCAGACTCGAGCCGCTCAGCCAAACACCCACGTAGACTTTCAGTACAACATATAATCGATCAATTGATCAATTATTTCATTCATTCATTTAGTAATGGAAGATTTTACTATGTTACACCACATTTTGTGTATCTGACTACTATCTGAATTTCTATTTATAATTTATTGGGAGGGTAGAAGTAGGACTGATTATCAACACTATGTGTTGGCCTGTTTCAAATTTATCAATTTAACACTTTGCTCTCACCAACGTGCGTGGTCCCTTTAAATTTGCTGTGCGGTATCTCTTCCAGCGGCAGGAGCTGGTGGGTGTAATGATATCAGCAAATAGTGATGGTATTTGCCTGTTTGATTATTTATGCCTTACCAGCATATTTGCCTGATTGATTATTTATGCCTGACCAGCAGAGGGCATGTGAGAGACAAGCAGTTTAGTTTTAGTTTCGTTTTAGATGGATCTCAAAGATGGTGTCTCCTGTAATGCTGTTAAAAGAGTTGAACAAGCTTTAGATTAAAAGACATTCTCTTTCATAAATGTCTCATCATTGAACCCACATACAAAACAATACATGGTGTCAGAAGTGATTGAAAGAGATGAAGAGGAAAAATCTGAAGTTAAATCAGCTCTCCACATATCAGCAAGCCAAAAGAGAACATCGTTACTTACCATTGGAGAATAGCTAACGAAGCGAAAAAATGGAAGGTTTACACCCACCGGCGAAGCTTCAGTTGACAGGTAATGTGGCTGAAAGTTGGAGGAGGTTCAAACAACGTGTGGGGTTGTATTTAGCAGCAATTGGAGCTGACGAGAAAAGTGATAAAGTGAAAGCGTCAGTGTTCTTACATGTCGTGGGTGATGAAGCGCTGGAGGTGTATAATAACTTCACATTCACTGCTGATGGCGACAAAATTAAGTTGGATAAAATAATGGAACAGTTTGAGGCCTACTGCATACCTAAACATAACGTGACATTTGAGAGGCACAGATTTTTCACATGTGTACAGAAAACGGGAGAGACAATTGATCAGTATGTGACTGAACTGAGAAACCGAAGCAAAACATGTGAATTTGGGGGACTGACAGACTCGCTGATAAAAGACAGACTGGTGTGTGGTATTCCAGATAATGGTCTAAGGGAAAGACTGCTAAGAGAGCAAAATCTAGACCTGGGAAAAGCCATAGCACTGTGTAGGGCTACAGAGATTGTGAAGTCGCAGGCAAAGGAGCTGTTCAGTGACAGTAGCTGCAACGTGGATGCAGTGAGAAAGAACGGACTCAAACCGTTTAACAAAAAGAGCGCCAATGTGAAAAAAGAGGCGTGGCCAGTGAACAAAAATGAAAGGGACAATCGAAAGTCATGTAGTCGATGCGGTACACAGCATCCACCAAAAAAGTGTCCAGCATATGGTAAAAAATGCAATAGTTGCAACAAAAACAACCATTATGCCCGTTGCTGTAAGAACCAAGCGCAACAAAGCAAGGTCCATACAGTAGATGAAAGCGAGATAGAGGAGTTCTATGTGGGTGTTGTGTCTGAAAACAAAGAAGGAAAAAGAGACTGGATGTTGACACTAAAAGTGAATGACATACACATTCCATTTAAATTGGATACTGGAGCACAAGTTAATGTGATATCAGAGACTGATTTTAAGAAAATTAGGCCCAGACCAAAGATACATGGAATAAAAGTGAAAGTGACAGGATACTCAGGTACTGATATACCAGTGAAAGGAAAATGCATTGTCAAAGTGACACACAAGGACAGAGAGCACACGCTAGCATTAATCGTGGTGCCAAAGGATGTGCAGGCCATACTAGGTTTAATAGCCTGTGAGAGACTGAACCTGGTAAAGAGAGTCCTCGTTGTGGAAAGCGAAGGAGAGACAGTCTATGATGAACTCATGAAAGAGTACAACAACCTATTTCAGGGTCTAGGCTGCCTTCCAGGAGAACACACGATCAGAGTAGATAAAAGTATGCCAACGGTCATACATCCATGCAGAAAAGTTCCGTTTGCTCTTCAAAAACAACTGAAGGCAGAGTTGGACAGGATGGAAAGCCTGAACGTGACTCAGAAGATAGATGAGCCAACTGAGTGGGTGAGTTCCCTCGTCATTGTGGACAAAAAGAATGGAAAGCTCAGAATTTGCCTGGATCCAAGAGATCTAAACAGAGCAATAAAGAGAGAGCACTTCAAGCTTCCTACATGTGAGGAAATCATGGCACAGTTTGCAAATGCAAAGTATTTCAGCAAGTTAGATGCATCATCAGGATTTTGGCAGATGAAACTGGATGAGGCAAGTTCAAGACTGTGCACGTTCAACAGTCCATTTGGCAGATACAGATTCCTAAGGTTACCATTTGGCATTGCCTCAGCTCCTGAAGTGTATCACAAAACTATCCATATGATTTATGAGCACCTGGAGGGAGTTGATACATCAATGGATGACATCATAGTATGGGGAACCATGAGAACTGAGCATGACGAGAGACTGAAAAATGTGCTGGAAGCAACAAGGAAAACAAACCTGAAGCTGAATAGAGAGAAATGCCAGCTCGGGGTGACAGAACCGACATTCGTGGGAGATATCCTTAGCAGTGAGGGCATCAGACCAGATCCCAGAAAGGTGTCCGCCATTGAGAATATGCCAAAGCCACAATGCAAAAAGGATGTGCAGAGGTTTAATGGAATGATCAACTACATGGGGAAATTCATATCCAACCTCTCAGAAAAGATGGCGCCACTGAGAAGACTAACTGAAAAGAACATAGAATGGGAATGGAATCATGAGCATGAGAAGTCATGGAGCGATCTAAAGAAACTGCTCACAGAGGAACCAGTTCTGAGGTTTTATGACCCAGCGAGACCCATCAAGATATCATCAGATGCATCACAGAGTGGGATCGGTGCTGTTCTTCTGCAAAAATATGACTACTGGCAACCTATTGCATATGCATCGCGCTCAATGACAGACGCGGAGACGCGATATGCTCAAATAGAAAAGGAGCTGCTCAGCATCACATACGCCTGTGAAAGATTTCACCAGTTTGTGTCAGGACAAGCAATCAGTGTAGAGACTGACCATAAGCCCTTGATTGCATTGTTCTAAAAGCCACTAAATAGCTGTCCGCTTAGAATACAAAGAATGATGATCAGGCTGCAACGCTATGCACTGAATGTTGCGTACACACCGGGTAAGCTGATGTATACAGCAGACACATTGTCCAGAGCTGTTGACCCAAGTGAGCCCGCAAACACCAAAATGGATGAAAAAGTGAACGCCTACGTGGACATGATCACAAGTGCACTGCCCATAGCAGATGCAAAAATGGAGCTCATAAAGACTGAGACAAACAAAGATGAAACACTGAGATGACTGAGGAAAAGCATCTTGGATGGATGGCCCAACATGAAGCAAGACTGCTCACCTGACATGGCAGAGTACTGGAACTGCAGGGCGGAACTATCAGTGGTCGAAGACATCATCTACAAAGGAAGTAAAATAGTTATCCCAAAGAGTCTGAGAAAAGAGATGCTAAAAAGGATCCATGGAGGACATCTGGGAATCGAAAAGTGTAAGAAAAGAGCACGAGAGGTGATGTACTGGCCACGAATCAACCAAGATGTGACAAATGAGGTGTCAAACTGCACAATATGCCTGAAATATCAAGCAAGCAATCCTGTAGAACCACTAAAGCCACACCCAGCGCCAGACAGACCTTACCAGAAGGTAGGTGCTGACCTATTCGTATGTCAAGGGAAGGACTATCTTGTAGTCACAGACTATTACTCCCTGTATCCAGAGGTTTGTAGACTGTACACCACCACTGCAGATGCTGTGATAAGATGTATGAAAGCCATATTCTCCAGACATGGCGTGGCAAGCGAGGTCTTCACAGACAACGGACCCCAGTTTTACAATGCAAGTTTCCGACACTTTGCCAAAGAGTGGGACTTTGTCCACACAACGTCAAGTCCTCACTTTCCACAGTCCAATGGACTAGTGGAAAAATCGGTCCAGACAGTGAAAAGACTGATGTACAAGGCAAAAGACAGTGGAACTGACTTCTACCAGAGCATGCTTGTATACCGCACAACACCGCTCGAGTGTGGTAAGTCATCAGCCCAACTCCTTATGGGACGTCGGCTAAGGTCAAACCTACCCATCCCGGAGAACCTCCTGAAAACAAGAGGGGGAGAAAGTGAGGAAGTTCAAAGAACAACAGAAAGAAAAGCAAAAGTACTACTATGACAGAGGAACACAAAACCTACCTGAACTCCACACTGGTGACCAAGTAAGGTTCAAAGACAAAACAAACATATGGACTCAGAAGGGAACTGTCCTGAGTGAAGTTCAACCAAGATCATACACCATTCAGACAGATGAGGGTGCTGTTCTGAGAAGAAATCGTCGGGATCTTCTCATGGGACCAGCCACAGCAGGTCAAAAGACTGATACTGTTGAACAGCCGGATCACACAGCAGGTCAAAAGACTGATACTGTTGAACAACCTGATCACACAGCTGAGAAATCATCATCATCTGAGGCAACAACTCAGATTCAAGGACAATCAATCAGAAAATCCTCAAGACATGTGAAGCCTCCTGAGAGACTCATTGAGCAAGTTTAAGGACTATTGTTATAGAAGGAAGTAATGTTATCTTATTCTTTCTTCAAGTTCTAGGTATTTACATATTTCATGTGAACACACAAAACAAGGTTAAAAAACCTTGATCATGAAAATGATAATGTAAGTTCATTAAGTGTTACAGTTAAAATGCAGAGTAATACAAAGAAAACATATTGTTAGATAAAAGTAAAATACTTTTGTTTTAAGAAAGGGAGATGTAATGATATCAGCAAATAGTGATGGTATTTGCCTGTTTGATTATTTATGCCTTACCAGCATATTTGCCTGATTGATTATTTATGCCTGACCAGCAGAGGGCATGTGAGAGACAAGCAGTTTAGTTTTAGTTTTGTTTTAGATGGCTCTCTAAGATGGTGTCTCCTGTAATGCTGTTAAAAGAGTTGAACAAGCTTTAGATTAAAAGACATTCTTTTTCATAAATGTCTCGTCATTGAACCCACAAAGAAATCAATACAGTGGGCATCCTGTGCGGGACCTCGCCATTGGTGCGCGGCCGTGCACCTTAGGGGGGACATTGGTGTGCGGCCCTCAACAGCTCACCACAACTTGTGAAGTAGCCCAAATAATTACCCACCCCATGCTATAGAGCCTCACGCTAGCATGATTGCACAGATGGAGGAAAAATAAAATGAAAATTTAAATATCTCCCCACATGGCAGGACATATTTTGTTGCTCTTTACCTTAGTAAGATAAGAAGTCATTAACATTGAAGTTACAGCCAATAACTGTTGTACTGTTAGTCCCCCCTCCAGCAGTTTTCAGCATAAAGTCAGTATTATTTAACGTTGCAGAAAAGGTTTCTTGCACCATTGGGTATTTCTGATTTGCTAAATATTTTCAACAAAAATAATGAGAAACTGTGCACAGTCCAATGAATACTACAGTACATTGTGTCAGCTTAATCGTTTTAGATAAATTGAGTTATTTTATATATTTACTGGGGTTACAAGGCGTCCTCTTTAATACAGCTCTAAAAATAGATCTTGACACTGAATGTACTTTGCGAAATGAATTACGTCCTGACAAAAAAAAGTGATATTAATTGCCGGAGAGCTGGGTGGAAAATACACGTGCACCGTAAGCGCTAGGAAAACAGCTGGTAAAGCTGGATCGTTACCTCAGCACAACTGTCCTGCCGCTTGCTTCGGCATCAGCAAACAGCTTCTGCCAAATGATGCGAATGTGTCCTTTGTCGGCTTCTGTCATGTCAGTCATGGTGGCAGCGATCAATCGGTGGAGCTGCAAGGAACCTTTGTGTAGTGCAAGGACGAAGCTGAGGGTGACTTTTAAGTTGTTTCAGGGCTCCTGCGATATCACGTGGCGCCTTGTAAATCACGCCCATTCGACTGCTGGCGATCGCGACTGATTGACTAGTCGTTAAAGATTATTTTTTTTCTTTCCCCCCCAGTGCACTTAATAACGCAGAATTACTTTGCAAGATACTGTTAAAGGGACGTTCCAGATTGTGGGCAGTATCCGCAAACAATGGTGTTCCTTCGTTTTCAAAACCAACACTCGTCTGAGCTGCATGAAAGCTACAGAATTTCAAGAAGAATTCTGTGAAAGACAGATCTGTAAATTCTAGTGAACCGCAAATTGTTAGGTCTCTTGTCAGGGACCTATTGCATAATTGTTGCCTGGCATTGAGAATACATCGTTGCTTTATATGAACTAGATGTAATTCCAGAATTTGGAAATATTTGAAGTTAATTGAGTTTTGGAATGACAACGAAAAACATCTAAAAGCTTTTGTGGTAAACTAGTAACTGATGAATTGGAGGAGAGTGGCTCTGTTCTACATAGAAACATAGAAGATAGGAGCAGGAGTAGGCCATTCAGCCCCTCGAGCTCGCCATTTAAAGAGATCATGGCTGATCATCCAAATTCAGTACCCTGTCCCTGCTTTCTCCCCATATCCCTTTAGTCTTAATAAATATATCTAACTCCTTCTTGAATATATTTAGTGAATTGGCCTCAACTGCCTTTTATGGTAGAGAATTCCACAGGTTCACCACTCTCTGGGTGAAGAAATTCCTCCTCATTTCTGTCCTAAATGGCTTACCCCTTATCCTTAGACTGTGTCCCCTGGTTCTGGACTCCCCCGCCATCGGGAACATCCTGCATCTAGTCTGTCTAGTCCTGTTAGAATTTTATAAGTTTCAATGAGATCCCCTCTCATTCTTCTAAACTCCAGCGAATATAAGCCCAATCGACCCAATCTCTCCTCATACGTCATTCCTGCCATCCCAGGTATCAGTCCCTCCATGGCAAGAACAACCTTCCTCAGGTAAGGCAACCAAAACTGCACACAATACTCAAGATGCGGTCTCACCAAGGCCCTGTACAACTGCAGCAAGACATCCTTGTCGCTCTCGAATCCTCTCGCTATAAAGGTCAACATATCTTTTGCCTTCTTAACCGCCTGCTGCACCTGCATGCTTACCTTCAGCGACTGGTGCACAAGGACACCCAGGTCTCGCTGCACTTCCCCTTCTCCCAATCTATTGCCATTCAGATAATAATCTGCCTTCCTGTTTTTGCCACCAAAGTGGATAATCTCGCATTTATCCACATTATACTGCATCTGCCATGCAGCTGCCCAATCACCCAACCTGTCCAAATCATACTGGAGTTTCTCGGCATCCTCCTCACAGCACACACGCCCACCCAGCTTTGTGTCGTCTGCAAACTTGGAGATATTACATCTAGTTCCCTCGTCTAGATCATTAATATATATTGTGAATAGCTGGGGTCCTAGCACTGATCCCTGCAGTACCCCACTAGTCACTGCCTGCCACTCGGAAAAAGACCCGTTTATTCCAACTGTTTGCTTCCTGTCTGCCAACCAGTTCTCTATCCAAGTCAGTACCTTACCCCCAATCCCATGTGCTTTAACTTTACACGCTAATCTCTTATGCGGGACCTTATCGAAAGCCTTCTGAAAGTCCAAATACACCACATCCACTGGTTCTCCCTTATCTATTCTACAAGTTACATCCTCAAAAAATTCCAGTAGATTAGTCAAGCACGATTTACCTTTTGTAAATCCATGTTGACTTTGGCAGATCCTGTCACTGTTTGCCAAGTGCTGTGCTATTACATCTTTTATAATGGAATTTTGGAAGATGACCAGCAATGCATCTACTATTTCTAAGGTGGGTTGAGTTTATCATGGGGTGTTTCAATATCAATAGTTCTCATGGCCCTTTCTTTGATAGCAGGATTCATCTTTATCATCTATCATTCTTTTTACTTTCTCAGTAAGTCCCGTTCACCCATCACCCCTGTGCTCGCTGACCTACATTGTCTCTCGGTTAAGCAGCGCCTCGATTTCAAAATTCTCATCCTTGTTTTCAAATCCCTCCATGGCCTCGCCCCTGTCAGAGATGTTGTTTTTCGGATTAGACGTTAAACCGAGGCCCCATCTGCCCTCTCCGGTGGATGTAAAAGATCCCCTAGGCACTATTTCGAAGAAGAGTAGGGGAGTTATCCCTGGTGTCCCCCAATCAACATAACAAAAAAAAACAGATTATCTTGTCATTATTAAATTGCCGTTTGTGGGAGCTTGCTGGGTGCAAATTAGCTGCCGCATTTCCTACATTACAACAATGACTGCACTTCAAAAGTATTTAATTGGCTGTAAAGCGCTTTGGGATGTCCAGAGGTCATGAAAGGTGCTATATAAATGCAAGTCTTTCTTTTTTTTCTTTTACTCTAATCCCTTTGTAATAAAGGCTGACATACTATTTGCTTATCTAATTCCTTACTGTACCTGCATGTTAACTCTCTGTGATTTGTGTACGAGGACACCCAGGCCCCTTTGAATATCAACATTTCCCAATGTCTCACCATTTAAAAAATATTCTGCTTTTCTATTTTTCCTACCCAAGTGGATAACTTCACACTTCTCCACATTATATTCCATCTGCCATGTTCTTGCCCACTCAATTAACCTGTCTGTATCCCTTGGCAGCCTCTTTGCATCTTCCCACAACTTACTTTCCCACCTAGCTTTGTATCATCAGCAAACTTAGATACATTACCCTCAGTCCCCTCATCTAAATCATTGATGTAGATTGTAAATAGCTGAGGCCCAAGCACTGATCCTTGTGGTATCCCACTAGTTAAAGTCTGCCAACCTGAAAATTAAACATTTATTCCTACTCTCTGTTTTCTGTCCATTAACCAATCCTCAATCCATGCTAATATATTACTCCCAATTAATTGAGTCCTACTTTTGTCTACTAACCTCTTGTGTGGCACCTTATCAAATGCTTTCTGAAAACCCACCCTCCCGGTTCGGCGATCGGACCACCCCGCCCGGGATTGGACCGTCCCCCCCACCCCCACCTTTGGGGATTGGACACCCCCCCAGGGTCAGGGATCAGACCCCTCCCCGGGTCAGGGATCGGACCACCGTGAAATCGGACCCCCACCCCCAGGTTTGGGGCTCACACCTACCTGTGGTTGTGGCCTCCTGTCCAGGCTGACATCCGGGCGGGGAACCAATCCGTGATGTCACACGCATATTGTCTTCAATGATGCCAATCACTTTTTTTTGCTCTATATTGAATGAGCTAAACATGAGCACCTTTCAGAAGCCGAATTAGCCGAGTTCCATGTACCAACATTATTAAATTTAAGTTTCTTAATTTAAGTGGATATTTCCCCAAAGTGACAGCAGGAAATTATGAATTGACAAATTACCCCTTGGGCTCTTAAGTAAAAGGGGACCATGGTTTCCCAGACCGTATGGAGGTTGATGGCATAGCAAGAGATCCAGCAGTTTTAAGAACTTAAGCCCTAGAAATTCGATGGCACCCCGTTTGGGGCGCCAGTCTCGCCAGGGTGCCAGAAGTACCGCCCCGGAAGGAGCCGCGAGCACCAGCCGGAAATTCAGTTTGAGCGCCCCAAATGGAAGCGCGGTGCTACTCGAGGCGCCCCGCATCCGTCTTGGGGCGCTGCAACTGAAGTTCGCAGCGCAACGTGCCGCAGCGCCACACGCTGCAGCACGGCGCGCTGCGGTACTGCAGGCCTTCCTCCCCCTCTTAAAGGGGAGGGGCCTTGTGCAGCGCGATCTAAGATCGCAAGTGCCGGCAAAAGAGCCCGGCACCGAGGAGAAGTGCCAGGCTCTTGGGAGACAGCCGGCACAACGCGGGGGGGGGGCTCAGGAGGCCGGGGACGGCTGCGCGAAGAGGTGCTGGCAGGCGGCCAGCAAAAAAAATGGCCGCCCCGCTCCTCAGCGCCTCTACCGCCGCAGGTAGGCCCCCCTGAACCGGTCGCAAATTGCGACCGGCGTTACAGCAGGGGACGCTACCAAATTTCACGATCGGGGCAGTAGTGGGGCGCTACACACACCGATGACATCATCAGTGGCGGCACAGCGCTAACGGCTAATGCCGCCATTGGCACCCCGCTAAATTTCGCGGGAGGCGTGGCCAGTGGCGCTAAACCCACTAAGTGCCCTCTTTGGGCGCTAACTGGTGGCGCAGCCCACTGAATATCTAGGCCTAAGAATTTATCTGCAGACTTTGGCAGACATCAAATATCAGAATACGATGATGATTTGGACTTAAGATTTTGCTCTTCAAGGGCTCACACTTAACCTACCCAGGGTCATTTGTTATCTTCCAAGACAGAGTGCTTGAGAGGGGGCGATATGGAAGTTACCTCCAAAGTAATTGCAAGTACCTCTGACTCTAATGTAAAACCACCAAGCCTGAGTATCATTTGTTTCTGAAATTGGAATTGATAAGATAAATTGATATGAGTTGCTCTTTCAAGCATTTAAGATGGGAAAATTTACCTGAAGCTTATGGGGATAATCTAATTTTGATTAAAAGAAAAGAGGAGTGCAGTCTAGGTGGTTTCTGTGCATCAAGGAAGAAAGTTTTCTTGAGGGCAAAATAGAATTGAACATTGACAAGACCTGTCAGTCCAACAATACAGCACTTTGAAATGAAAAAATTGACTCAGGCACAATATTTTGGGTTCTTTTAGAACAATCAAAGGTCCAAGAAGAGGTTCGGTTAAATAATGTTTTAAAACTTGGACCAAGTGGGAGGCCACGATTTTGCCAATGGACGTGGCTTGGGAGCGGGTCAGCTGGTTTCTGGGTTCCAGTCCCGCCCCCAACTGTATCCGGCCAACGGACGTGATTTTACGTCGATTGGCCTTGTTAAGCCCGACCTGTGGGCTTGCCGGCCAATTAAGAGGAAGCCGGTCAGATGACGTCATTTGTTGATGCATCATCTGTTGGTTTTCTTAAAGGGGCCACGCACAATTTTTCTTTGATAGTTCATTTCTCAGTGTTTGACAGCATTGAGGTGCTGCAAACACTGACAATGACTGTACAAAGGTGAGATCTTGCACCCAGACTCGCCAATGACTCCCTCCATAGGCTAGAACAGATGGCAGCTGCAGGTGAGGTTACAGAAGCAATCTGTCACTGATGAGAGAGGTTCTCCCAATGAGATGGGACTACACATACATACAATTCAAAACCTGTTACCCACAGAAAAGTGTAAATGCATTAAAAATGATTTTCCCACATTTTCTTACCTCTGAGACTCACCAGTGCACCATTGGATCCTTCACACCACTTCTGCAGCTGTCATCAATGCAGAAACATTACAGCAGACTCACAACACGCCACACTTACCTGGTGTGGTGTCCGGATGTCAGGGAACCCAAGGCAGAAGCGGCATAATTTAAAAAGTTCCTGTTAACAAGTATCAAGTACCTGTTAACAGCCAGGTAAGTGGCTATAATCCTCTTCCCGCCGCTAGGTGTCGGGTCCATGTGCAAACCGGGGACCCGACACTTGGGAAGATTGATTGGAGGTGGGTTGACAGCGGGTTTCCTACCGATTTTGCAATTTTGACAGCGGTCCCACCTCCAAACCCGCACTCTGAGGACTGGCAAAATTCCGGCCAGAGTGTTTGACTTATGCATTAAAGATATTATGATAATATTGTATTGGACAGTAAAGTTGCTCCGGGGCTCGTGAATGAGATGAAATGGTGAATACTGTGTGAAATTCAGTGAGAGGAAGTCAGTGAGGATATAAGATGAATAAAGGAAAATGACACCACCAAATGGGAATTTTTCTAAAGTAACTTTTCTTAGGTGAATGGGAATAAATCACCTGGGTGCAATTCACCAAAAAAAATCAATCTGGTATTAATGTACATTCTTGTGGAAGTCATGTAAATGTAGTTAAGAATAGTAAATTGATAGCTTTCTCTTGGAGATGTTTGTGTTATTGCCTATACTGAACAGTAAGAAAACTGCGTTTGATAGTCTGGTCACTACTCGAGACATCAGGACTATGCAGGGGGAGATGAGCAAAAATCCTTTGATAAGATCACCTGAAAGCCCAAGAATGGCTTGTATCAGATGTCACATGTGTCATGATATTGGCATGATGCCGGTGTGTGTGTACAAATGTAAATGTGTTATGTGTGAAGTAACTAGCATGTGGGAATGCATGTTGAATTTGCACTGAAGAACGGGTCTCAAACATGCTGTTATTGACAACAGCATAACATGAAATGGTTAATGTGGCTCAGGAGAATGAGACATCTTTTTAAATCATCAAGGCATTGACACATACTCCATAGAGAAACCGACTTTGAAATAATCAGGATAGAGTTACCACATTGCTACCTGTTAGAGGGATTAAAATTAAAAGTAAAGAGAATGCTGTTCAAGTTAGGATCCTTACAGCTAGAATGGTCATCAGTTTCAAGGCCTCCACTAACTGCTGAATAAAGAAAACTTGTGGGGAGGCTAAAAACAAAAAGTAAAGGAGGTCTATCCCTGTCTGTCTGGACAAGGGGGCCATAGTTGTATACAAATCAGCTATAAGCTGAAGGTGGGATACAAGTTACAGGTTCCATAATAAAACATGGATCCAAGTGAGAAGTGACCTCCGTGAGGAAGCAGAGGACCTCAAAAGCTTTAGGTTTGGAATCAGTGATAAACCAATGTATAGCCTCTCAGAAGCATAATTTTGGTGGTATTGGGGAAAGAACCCCAATCAGTGACTCATAGAAATTTACAGCACAGAAGGAGGCCATTCAGCCCATCTTGTCCATGCCAGCTGACAAAGAGCTATCTACCCTAATCCCACTTTCCAGCACTTGGTTCGTAGCCTTGTAGGTTATGGCACTTCAAGTGAATATCCAAGTACTTTTTAAATGTGATGAGGGTCTCTGCCTCTACCACCCTTTCAGGCAGTGAGTTCCAGACCCCCACCACCCTCTGGGTGAAAAAAATTCTCCACAACTCCCCTCTCAACGTCCGACCAATTACTTTAAATCTATGCCCCCTGGTTATTGACCCTTCTGCTAAGGGAAATAGGTCCTTCCTATCCACTCTATCTAGGCACCTCATAATTTTATACACCTCAATTAGGTCTCCCCTCAGCCTCCTCTGTTCCAAAGAAAATAACCCCAGCCTATCCAATCTTTCCACATAGCTAAAATTCCCCAGCCCAGGCAACATCCTCATAAATCTCCTCTGTACCCCCTCTAGTGCAATCATATCCTTCCTGTAATGTGGTGACCAGAACTGCATGCATTATTTTAGCTGCGGCCTAACTAGTGTTTTATGCAGTTCAACCTAACTAGTGTTTTATACAGTTCAACCTAACTAGTGTTTTATACAGTTCAAAGATGGTGGACTCCCTGGGAAGATCGGGAGTTCCGTATGTGGGAGACCAGGAAGACTCCCCGGAACCAGGTGGGATGGGACATACCCTGACCCCAAATGCTAAATTGGTCACAGAATTAATAGGATTTAGTTAAACAGTTAGTATCACACAAGGCCAAAAAGTAATTCAAGAGCATTGTAAAAGATTTCAATACAAGGTTAATTTAAAGTAAGAAGTGTCTTATATTGATAAGTAATATTAACTATTGGTTTGCCAAGTACAAACGCTGATGGTGATCATCATAACACTAAAACGTATGTGGGAGCAAAAAAAGACATCACACCTCACAAAAAGAACTCAACGGGCTGGATTTTACCAGCCCTGAGGAGGTGGGTTTGGAGGTGGAACTGCTGGGAAAGTCAAAAAAAATGGGAGCGGGTTCAGGTTGGGACAGGTTGGGTGATTGGGCAGATGCATGGCAGATGCAGCATAATGTGGATAAATGCGAGGTTATCCACTTTGGTGGCAAAAACAGTGAGGCAGATTATTATTTGAACGGCAATAGATTGGGAGAAGGGGAAGTGCAACGAGACCTGGGTGTCCTTGTGCACCAGTCGCTGAAGGTAAGCATGCAGGTGCAGCAGGCAGTTAAGAAGGCAAATGGTATGTTGGCCTTCATAGCGAGAGGATTCGAGTACAGGAGCAAGGATGTCTTGCTGCAGTTGTACAGGGCCTTGGTGAGACCACACCTTGAGTATTGTGTGCAGTTTTGGTCGCCTTATCTGAGGAAGGATGTTCTTGCCATGGAGGGAGTGCAGCGAAGATTCACCAGACTGATACCTGGGATGGCAGGAATGACGTATGAGGAGAGATTAGGTCGATTGGGCTTATACTCACTGGAGTTTAGAAGATTGAGAGGGGATCTCATCGAAACCTATAAAATTCTGTCAGGTCTGGACAGACTAGATGCAGAAAGGATGTTTCTGATGGCCGGGGAGTCCAGAACCAGGGGTCATAGTCTAAGGGTAAGGGGTAAGCTATTTAGGACTGAAATGAGGAGGAATTTCTTCACCCAGAGAGTGGTGAACCTGTGGAATTCTCTACCACAAAAGGCAGTTGAGGCCAATTAATTAAATACAGGAAACTTTGGTTTATCCGGAGGTTGTATGGCCAGAAACCTCGCTCTAACGGCAGAAATCAGCAGCCGTTTTGGTTAGGTTTTTTTTCTTCTCCTAGCATTCTTTTAACAGGCAGGCTCTGGAAAGCGTCTTTGTAGCTTAGCAACAGCTTCAGAGACGCTTCCAAGGTACGGGCCGAGTGTTTACAAGCTGTTGCTGAGCAACAGTGTTTGTTGTCAAATATGGAGATTTTCATCTCCGTATGCTTCAACGTTAACTTTGCATGTCCGGCAGTTTTGATATATCGGCAACACGCCGGTCCCGTCGGTGCCGGATATCAGAACTTTTCCTGTATATTCAAGAAGGAGTTAGATATATTTCTTAAGACTAAAGAGATCAAGGGATATGGGGAGAAAGCAGGGACAGGGTACTGAATTTGGATGACCAGCCATGATCTCATTAAATGGCGGAGCAGGCTCGAGGGGCTGAATGGCCTACTCCTGCTCCTATCTTCTATGAAACCCACCTCCAACCAATCTTACCGGGAGTCAGGTCCCTGCTTTGCGCAGGGACCTGACTCCTAGCGACGGAAAGATGATTATAGCCAGTTAACTGCCTGTTAATAGGTAGTTAACTGACAGTTAAGCGGCTTTTTCCAATTTTTAGACTTCTGCTGCAGGCTTCCTGATGTTGGGGAACCCTGCCAGGGTAAGTGAGGTGTGCTCTGGGTCTGTTGTTATGTTGGTATATAGATGACAGCTGCAGAAGTGGTGTGAAGGATGCAATGGGACACTGGTGAGTTAAGGAAGGAGTTCAGAGGTAAGGTAATGTTGGGAAAGTCATTTTTAATGTGTTTAGATTTTTCTGTACGTGACAAGCTTTGAAGTGTTTGTGTGGCCTCTCTTCATTAGGAGAAGTGACAGACTGCTTCTGTACCCTCACCTGCAGCTGCCATCTGTTTCATCCTAAGGAGAGAGTCACTGGAGAGCCTGGGTGCAAGAGCTCACCTGTGTACAGTGATTGTCAGTGTTTGACAGCACCTCAATGCAGTCAAACACTGTCAAATCATCTGTCAAAAATTTATGGTTCATGTGCCTTTAAGAAAACATGTCACTCCAGCCTGTGGAATCATAATTGATGAGAAATCATCCAATTGTAAGAGGAGTCTAAGGGGGTGAAATTTGGTGTCTTTGTGCCTCCGTTAGCGCCCCCAGGGTGCGCTAATGGAGGCACAAATGGCTTTGTGATCGGGCACAGCGCTGATATCGACTCCCGCCATATTCGGCAGGAGATTTGCGGAGGCACTACTGCGTTGCGCCCCGATCTCCTTCGCCCGGAGATCATGACATCATCACCGTGCGCATCACCCCAGTAGCGCCCAGGGCCTGAAATTGACTTCCGTTCGCTGCAGCAGCGCCGGTCAAAAACACCGACAGTTGCAGGAGGCGTGCATCGGGCGGCCGGCCGCTTCAGGGGCGATGATTAAAGGCGAGGTGGCCGAGGTAAGTAAAAGAAAAATTTACCTTTCTTGTTCCTGTTTTTTCCATGGGTTCCTGTCCATGGTCGATCAGCCCAGCACTCTGCTTGTTTCCAGCTGGGAAAAACCCAAATTGGTGATAAAACATTGGTGATGGTACACCATCATAATGTGACCCAACTCCAAGTGAAACTGCCTTTGGAGAATAAGACGATTCAACCAATCTCACACAATGAACATTATATACCCCCTCAGCTTGAAACCCATAATCTACAGAACGAGAACCTCGCAAAAACATTCCATGCATATGCTACAAGATAATAAACAAATAGAACAGGCAATTAAGAAACTAGGAAATCATGAATGGTGTGGAGTTACACCCATGGGTTCGATTATTTCATAAGACCATAAGAGCATAAGAAATAGGAGCAGGGGTAAGCCATTTGGCCCATCGAGCCTGCCCCACCATTCAATAAGATCATGGCTGATCTTCTACCGCAACTCCACTCTCCAACACTATCCCTATGTCACTTGATTCCTTTAATATCCAAAAATCTATTGATCTCTGTCTTGAATATACTCAACAACTGAACCTCCACAGCCCTCTGGGGGGTGGGGGGTGGTGTTGGAGAGGAATTTCCCAGATTTTTTCCCCAGATTACCCTGGGTGTTTATCTGTTTTTTTGCCTCTCCCAGGAGATCACACGGTTTTTGGGTGGGGTGGAGTGTGGGGCAGGCTAGATGGACCAAAGGGTCTTTTCCTGTCCATCATTGTTCGTATGTTTGTATGATGCTTCCTACTTAACTCAATTTTGTATCGATTTAATGTCCCATGGGAAAGACCTTTTATCAGGCTTGTATTGGTGGCAGGAACGGGTATACTGAAGAGTATGGATGAGAAGGGGGTACTGGGGACCCAGTCGAGAGTTGCAGTACAATTCAATTTCCAGAACCACTACAAATGCCTCTCTGCCTTCCGATCCCATATCCTGTAACACACTTTGGGTTTGCTTAAATGTGTCTTTGACTTCTGTGATTTCCATTTTGCATTCCTCATCTAAGCCTTCACAATCTATTTTATTCTCACCATCAACTCCTTGTGTCATTGTGTTGTCTGGGGAGTGATAGTTCGCCCCCTCCTCTGCCAACCCTTCCCCGTCTACCTTGTCTCCATCGCCATCCACTTGGGTCATTATACAAATTATATCTTTCTTAAATGTCAACTGTTCTTGCAGCCATTGGCCGGAATTTTCTGGGGTTCGTGCGGATGCGATCGGAGGCGGGTCAGGTGGGAAATTTGCAATATCTTGGATCTGGTCAGAATCCGGGTGTCATCCCGCCCTCCACGCGCCTTTCCCTCTGGCGCATTTGCCGGTGCGGCAGCGACCCGAATGGCAGAAGCGGGCGAGCTAATTTAAATCATTATCAGGTAGTTGTCAGACCCTTAAGAATCTTTTTAAGACGACCTTTCAAATTTCCCTGGCTGACCACGGGAATCACGCAGCTTGGGAACCACATCTGTCAAGCTTAAGCAAAAGTTGAGTGGCCATTGATCCAGCTGATTAGTGCTCAGCATGGAAAGTACAATAAAAACTCACACGTCACAGCTGATCACTTTCCTCAAGCAGAAGCTGTTGCTGACTGCCTTGCCAGCACAGATTTAGCTTTCTACAGGCTGCACGTGTTTCCAGCAAAGTTGCCATCCAGTGTCACCTCATTGTTAGAACCTATCACATCAGTGACAGATTGCTTCTGTCATCTCTACTTGACTTGCCATCTATTCCATCAGCATGGGTGCCATCTATACTGTCTCACCTTGGTCCTCAGAATCAGACCACAATGGGTCCCAACACCAGCAGCACCAGGCACACCAGCAGCACCAATAACAACACCACTAATTTTCTCCTCAACTATCTGATGCTGTACAGGATAGAGGCCACCAGCACAAGGCTGCACCGCGCTGGAGGCAATAACCCCAACACAGGCTATACAGAAAGGGGATGAGCTTCCTCAACATGACTGAGCAGCAGTGCCAAAGGAGGCTTAGGCTATCGCGCCAGGTCATCGCAGACATTTGCACATTGCTGGAGGAAGACCTGCAGTCCAGAGGACCTGGTGGACATACCTTACCAGTGGCTGTCAAAGTCACCAGCGCCCTCAACTTCTTCGCCTCAGGCTCTTTCCAAGAATCTGCAGCAGACATTTACGGCATCTCGCAGTTGGCCGCCCACAGATCCATCACACAGGTCAACGATGCCCTGTTTGACAAGTCAGCCAATTATATCAACTTTGCCACTGATGAAGCCAGTGTTACCAAGCGGGCGCTCGGCTTTGCCGCTCTGGCTGGCTTCCCACAGGTGCAGGGAGTCATCGACTGCACACATGTGGCCATCAGGGCACCTCATCATCACCAGGAATCTTAGTCAACTGCAAGGGCTTCCACTCCCTCAATGTATGACTCGTCTGCTACCTTCAGGGATCTGTAGACATTCACTCCAAGGTCCCTCTGATCCTCTGCACTTCTCAGTGTCCTACCATTTATTGTGTATTTCCTTGCCTTGTTAGCCCTACCCAAATGCATTACCTCACGCTTCTCCGGATTGAATTCCATTTGCCACTGTTCTGCCCACCTGACCAGTCCATTGATATCTTCCTGCAGTCTACTTTCTTCTTCATTATCAACCACACGGCTAATTTTTGTATCATCTGCAAACTTCTTAATCATATGTCCTACATTCAAGTCCAAATCCAAAATCACATTGCTGTTTGTATGACCTTGCTTTGTGCAAAATTGGCTGCCACGTTTCCTACATTACAACAGTGATCACACTTAATTGGCTGTAAAGCGCTTTAGGATGTCCTAGGCGTGAAAGGCGCTGTAGAAATGCAAGGCTTTTTTCTTTCACAGTCGTTCACCTTTTGAGGTAAAAGTGGCCTCCTCTGTCCTTTTTTTATTGCCGTGTCCAAGTCATGACCTTTTTCTATTCTGTGTCTCTTTCTGTTTTTTCTTACGGTGTATGCTTTTCTGTTTTCTGCCTTTCTTAGCAATAGACCAAAGTTTGTACTTTGTGGTTAACCTATAGGCTGGGTTTTCCATCAGCCAAAGAGTCAAAAGTTCATGATATTTAAATAATCCAAAACAATCTTGTAGCCGACATGATCAGTCCTCATAGCAGAAGGAGATACTTTCTTCACCAGCTGATGACCCCGATATGGCTTCTTTCAGGAATGCTGATTCTGGGCGTGCAACTTCTCCAAAGAGCACACAATCTTATACTACTGCTCTCCCTATCCCATACTTTAGCTTTAGACTGATTGTCCAAAGCTTTTTCTCCTCTTCCTGGGCAACAATCTTGTCCAATCCACTCACGTGGCGCTGACTGCAGACCATTGTCTCGTCATAGCTTTGAAGCCATCTCACTGATATGTTGTGTCGGCAGATGTATCCTGTTAAAGCCCCTTTTAGACAGCCTTTTGTTTGTAGTTATCCTGCTCATTCTGCTCCTGCAGTATTTCGAGACGACCCGATAAGTGGCCCCAACTATAGCAATAACCAAGTCCATCCCGCCTCACGGCAGGACCAGCTAACCTATCTACTGAACAAATCCTTATTACCTTCTCTGCTGATCTAGATTTTAATTCCCGATTTCATCAGTATCACAGTATCACAGAATCTACAGTGCAGATAGAGGCCATTTCGGCCCATCGAGCCTGCACCGACACATATCCCACCCTATCCCCGTAACCGCACGTATTTAATCCCCTAACACTAAGGGTCAATTTTTTTATCATAGCCAAATCAACCTAACCCGCACATCTTTGGACTGTGGGAGGAAACCGGAGCACCCGGAGGAAACCCACGCAGACACAGGGAGAATGTGCAAACTCCACACAGACAGTCGCCCGAGGCCAGATTTGAACCCGGGTCCCTGGCGCTGTGAGGCAACAGTGCTAACCACTATGCCACCGTGCCCCCCCTGTCAGAATAGAATATAGTACTCAAATTGTAGTCTGATCAGACTACAATTTGAGTACTATATTCTATTCTGGTAACCTCAGAGATATGAAAGACAGGACATAATTTAATGAAATACTTCATAGCATTTTAACTACACCTATGACTGCAAATGTAGTGCAATTGGCAACATAATAGTTACAGGGGAAAAAAACTAAGTTTCCAGGGTTAAAGGAGCACAGTATTAGCTGGAACCAATTGTGTAACAGCACAATTTGAAAGTATATTTTTTACAAAGTCAATTTCTGGAGTCTACAGTCATGCTTCCTGTTTGGGTTCAAACCACACTGCAGGTCTGCAGCAGATATAATTGCTATATTTGAGATGCTGATTTTAGAGACGATGTTCAGATAGACCAAGTTTTCTGCTGTCTTGGGCACATTTCTTCCTCAACCAACAACATCAAAAACAGATGAAGTGGTCATTTGCCTGATTTTCTGCTGGCAGGTTCTTGCTGTGTATACATTTGCTGCTGTGTTCGCCTACCCAACAACAGTCACTACACTACACAATTATTTAATTGGATGTGAAGCAGTCTGGGATGACCTGAGGATGTAATAAGAAGCTATATAAATGCAAATGCTTTCTTCTTCTTTCTGTAACTTGGATAATACCAGTAGACAGACATATGAGCCCCGATTTTAACCTAACAGGATTGGTTTGGGTTAGACGCCCATTTTATACCCTGCCCAATATTACATCCATTGACTTCAATGGGGCGTGAAATCGGGCAGGATGTAAAACAGGCATCCAACCCGAACCTGCCTCTTTCCCGTTGGGAAGGTCCGGTTATAATTGGGGCTATGGTCTTTTTAATCTGGTGGCAGATAAACTGACTCACAGGAACATTTCTTTTCTCTGTGGTGTGCTAATTCATGCCATTGAAATATGTTTTGCTCTTTTCTTATTCACTTGTAGTCTTATCAGCTGTTTCTTTTAATTGGTTTAATCCAAGTGGATGTAAAAGATCCATGGCACCAAGGAGTTCTCCTGATGTCTTGACCAACATTCCTCCCTCAAGCAACACCATCAGCTTATCTGGAATTCATTTGTTTGTGGGATCTTGTTGTGCGCAAACTGGCGGCTCGTGTTTGTTTACATAACAATAGTGATTATACTTCAAAAATTCTAAAGTGTTTTGGGACATTAAAGCATCAGCCTTGATTATGTGTTCAAGTCCTTAGCGAGACTGGAATCCCCAATCTTCTGATATGGAAGTGAACCAATTGAGTCAAGCTGACATCAGAGCAAATTTGGATTTCAGGGAAGCCTAAAGCATTGCTTTTACTGTGATAAGATATTGAAGTATGCATGCGGGACTGTGTCCTGGGACAAACAATGTCCACGGAAGAGTCCCCGGTTCAGGAAACCCATCCCCGAATACGTGCAAGTTCAAATCAGGAGCCACGTGACCCCGAGCTGACCTGCGGTCAGTCAATAAAGTGAGTGGGGTTGTACGACGGGGCGGATTCCAATTGGTGGGAGGGATGTCACTCTCCTCTTTTTGACCAGTAGAAGGGGTGGACTCACTGAGGGATTTTAATTTATGCAGTGATCGTGCTCTGTGGCCGCAGTACGCATGCTTCACACCCCCCAACACCCAACTACCCCCCCCAACTCCCCCCCCCCACTCCACACGAATCCCCAGATAGTCCTGTGATATTCGGTTGAAGAGAAATCGGTCCCAGAGTCAAAATGTCCGAGTAACGGGAGCCGCTGGTAACCAGGGTAATGAGCGGCGGCTGGAGCCGGGCCGTGTGGATGTCCCGGGAGCCAAATCAGAGCATTCTCCGCAGTCTGGGATGCTGTGGGTGAGTGCCGGGCTGTGAGGAGGGGGAGGAGCCGGTGATTGCAGCCGGCAGATGCTGTGAACAGCGGCCACGTTATTCAGACGTAAAGTTTTGCCGCTGCTTTTTGCAGATTCAGTTTGCATCAAAATAACAAAATGTTTTGCCTCACTACGCTGTGCAACCTACATTTTCCATCCTGGCTACTTTGCTGTGCTCCCACCCTGCGTGTCCCTGGAAAATTTGGTTTAGAAAATATGGTCACCCTAATTTAATGATTGTAGGCAGGCATATTGATCAACAGAGTACAGCAAGGTTTACTCTGCATCTAATCTTCTTGTACCTAACTTGGACTGAATATAGCAAAACAACAGAATTTGATTTGTGAAAGGCCAATTTTGAAAAAAAAAACATGCAGAACTTTGCAATGAAGGGGCAATATAGAGGAAAAATTAGTATTTAACTGCAGTTCAGAAATGATGTTCCGTTAATGAACAGGAACATTTCAAAGTATTACCATAGAAGTGAATACTCTGAAGGTGAAAACAATCCACTTAACCTAATCCCATCTATTCACCTGATTCAGATTCCTCCTCACTTTGTAAATTGTAGCTGTATTTGTTATACTGGAGTGGTGAAACACACATTAAAGTGATACAGGAAGTATTAAATTGTATTGCACAGTATCACATTAGATCCTCTTTAAGTGTGTGTGGTTGTATCCGTGTTTTAATGTTACTTTTTTTTTAAACATTAAAAGGGATCTGCATCTTTCCACATATTGGCAATTTTAACAGAAAGCTCATGATTCATTACATCCAAACAACAACCCCTCAAAAAAACTTTAGGTCATTTTTCACTCCTCCCTCAATATCACTGGCCATCTGTCTAGTCTGTTCTTTCAGAAATATAAAAACATAATCCTAAACTGACTTACTGCATATTTGCCTTCATTTGTGTCTGCTGAAAAACTGCTATAAAGATCAGGGAGAAAGGAAATGGAAGCATGTCCATATATTGGCTACAGTGCCACTGATTGGCTGAGGATGGATTATATCATGATCTTGTTGGTACTGCATGGAGTTGGGGGATATATAAAGAACTGCCTTAAGGAGGAGGGCAGAGCAGAGAACAAAGGATCAGACAGCTTGAACACACGGTTACCTGCTCTCTAAAGGATTGGGGCAATATCCATCCTTTGTACTTATTGCCTTTTTACACTCTGTAACTAGCTGTACTTGATCATTAAAATTGCTGATTGCCACCATATTGGTTGTCTTGTTGAACTGATCTACAGAGTGGCGACCATGAAGGGACAAGACAAGCCTCAGTAGTTTGGTGATTTAAGTGTAAGGGACTAGGGTCATAACCTAGTCAGGGGATGGGAACCCTGTTGCTTTTGCCACGTGGGAGAGAAAACTAAAAGTTCTCCAATAAGTTAGGACCATGGAAGCCATTAAGGCATTGGAAAAGAAGCTGTCTGTGATTAAGGGAATTGAGGAACTCTTGCCCTTAATGGAGGGCGAAGAGCTGTATAAAACAATGAGAGACCATATGGATGGTCGAGTTGTGAACAAAGAATTGTCTATTGAGAAGGGGCGGAAGTTGTTGTGTTATGCCACTCACTTCTGTGCAGAGAGAAGTAAAAATTGTAGTGTATGTAACTGTTCTACCTTTAAGAGAACTATTGTATGTAACTGTCCACCTTTAAGAGAACTATTTTAGGTGTGGCACTACTTTATCCTGGCTGCTGTATACTGTAATACCGACGGTGACCACACCGGTATATAAGTGCTGTGGCAGAATTTATTGGGCAGATTCGCCCTGACCTTCGAATAGTAAAGTCCTGTTTAAGTTACTCTTGTAGTCTGTGTATTACTTCGCTATACAACCCACAGACTTTACAGTGGCGACGAGTTCGATCTTACCCTGCGGCAACAATACTTCTGAAGAAGTAAACGAGCGTCGAGAAGAGGCACCCGCCCTCGTCGTTTTGCGGAGAGAAAACTCGAGTCTGCAGACCAAGAAAGGAGGAAGATTTCAAACACGAAGTCTTCCATCAGCAACAGGCACGGATTGTCCCTTCTGCCACGGTGGTGAGTGAGCCGATCAACACAAGAAGCAAGTCGGCCACGGTGACTGTGAGTAAAGGGAAAATAGAAACAAATAAACGGAGGATAAGGGCGGTGCACGCGACCACGGTCGAGGGGGAAAGGAGCCAGACAGAAGTCGGGCCCAGAGGCGCTGAGACTGGGGCAGCGTGGAGCAGAAGCCGCGGTACAAGCGGGCTGGGGAGCGTCGTGAGACGACTAGACCGCGACGGCGAAAAAGGCCGGACAAATACCGCGACCACGAGGCGCTGCGACCGGGATCGTAAGGCGCGGGAAGATATAAACATAAATAAGCCACGGAGAACTCAGCCACAGCCGGGGAGGAAAGCACCGGACTGCGAGAAGCTGGGAGGCGCGATTGGGGTGAAAAAGGCCAGACAGTGACTGAGGCCACGAAGCGCTGCGACCAGATCGTAAGGCGCGGGAAGAGATAAAATAAATAAATCGCGGAGAACTCAGCCGCAGCCGGGGAGGGAAGCACCGGACTGCGAGAGGTCTGGGAGGGCAATTGAGAGCCGCGCGAGCGGGAGAGACAGAGCCCGAGCGAGAGCCGCGCGAACGGGAGAGACAGAGCCCGAGAGAGAGCGAGCGAGAGCCGCGCGAGCGGGAGAGACAGAGCCCGAGGAAGACTGAGCGAGATCCAGCCCAGCGGCTGAAACTGTTCGCCGTCAACGGGTTGTACCCAGCACCGGAGAGACAGAGCCCGAGCGAGGGAGACTGAGCGAGATCCAGCCAGCGGCTGAGACCGTTCGCCGTCAACGGGTTGTACCCAGAGCCGGTTGCCTGGCCGAGAGAAGGGAACGCGCTGAAGCCGAAGCGCAGGCTGCGAACCCCGAAAGCCAGCGGCCGTCGCCCAAGGGAAAAGCTTACGCCTCCCGCCAGGGGAAGAAAAGCGGGAACCGCCATTTTGAAAGTGGGCGGGGAAAGAAGATAAGCGCGGGAAACCGCGGGAAGCCGCCAGTAGGAGGAGAAAAAGACAGAAGCGGGAACCGCCATTTTGAAAGGGGCGGGGAAAGAAGATAAGCGCGGGGGAACCGCCATCTTGGAAAAAAAAAGAGTTAAAGAAATATTTCGTTGTTGTTTATCAGGGAGGTGAAGATGCCTAAGCGTGGTAACATCAACGATTTCGATTCCGAGGTAGAAGATTGGGCCACGTATGTAGAACGCATTGAGATATATTGTGAGGCCAATAAAATAGAGAATGATGATAAAGCTATAACCTTGCTAAACTCGATGGGGGCGAAGACATACGGGCTATTGAAGCATCTTCTAGCACCAGTTAAACCGGCGGATCAAACCTTCGATAATATTGTTGCTGTTCTGAAGGATCACTTGAACCCCACACCGCTGATGTTGGCGGAACGATTCAAATTTTATGCGAGAACGCAACGGAAAGAGGAAAGCAACGCGGAATACTTGGTCGAACTGCGTAGGCTAGCGAAATACTGCCAGTTTGGAGGAAATCTGACAGAGGCATTGCGAGACAAGTTCGTGTGCGGGTTGTCGAAGGAAGGAACGCAAAAGCGACTGCTCGAAGAGAACGACCTTACACTGGATAGGGCTGTCCTTATTGCAGCATCACACGAAGCCGCAGCGAAAGGAACTGCGGAAATGCAGCTGAAGGCAGCGGTCCTCAGTGTGGATCAAATTACTTCGGGTGCAACGAAATGTTATCGTTGTGGGAAGACAACACACGACCAGAACCAATGCTGGTTTAAAAACCAGGACTGTAGGAAATGTGGCAAACTGGGCCACATAGCCAAAGTATGCCGGTCAGGGAAGAAGACCAACAACCAAAAAAAAAAGCCATCACAGGAAAAGTACAACAAAGTACACAAGGTGGTTGAGAAGAGTTCAGATGAACAGAATTCGGATTCAGACCCAAACGGCCAGGAACTGGGTAGTCTGAGAATTCATAATGTGAGTAAGGAAGCTGACCTACAAACTATCTGGGTCATGCTAAAAATAGCCGGAGTCCAAGTGAGAATGGAATTGGACACTGGATCAGCCCTATCAGTCATAAATCGAAGGGATTACAACCGGCTATTCTCACATATACCCTTGAGAGATACCAAGTTCGTATTGCAGACATAGACGGGGCATAAAGTATACCCCATGGGAAAGATAACATAGAAACATAGAAACATAGAGATAGGAACAGGAGTAGGCCATTCGGCCCTTCGAGCCTGCTCCGCCATTCAATGAGATCATGGCTGATCTTCGTCTGAGATCATAGCTGATCTTACCAGTTCAGTACCCCGTCCCCGCCTTTTCTCCGTAACCCTTAATCCCCTTAGCCTTCAGAAATATATCCAATTCTCTCTTGAAAATATTTATTGAATTAGCCTTCGCAGCCCTCTGTGGCAGGGAATTCCACAGGCTCACCACTCTTTGAGTGAAGAAATTCTTCCTCATCTCTGTTTTAAATGATTTGCCCGCTATTTTTAGACTGTGGCCCCTGGTTCTGTGCTCCCCGGCCATTGGAAACATTCTCTCTGAATTCAGCCTGTCCAGGCCTGCCATAATTTTATATGTTTCGATGAGATCCCCTCTCAATCTTCTAAACTCCAGTGAGTACAAGCCCAAACTATTTAATCTCTCTTCGTAGGTCATTCCCGCCATTCCAGGTATCAGCCTGGTGAATCGCCGTTGCACTCTTTCCATGGCAAGAACATCCTTCCGCAGATGGGGCGACCAAAACTGTACACAATACTCCAGATGCGGTCTCACCAGCACCTTGTACAGCTGTAGTAAGGTATCCCTATTCCTATACTCGAACCCCCTTGATATGAAGGCCAACATACCATTTGCCTTCTTAATCGCCTGTTGCACCTGCATGCTCTCCTTCAGTGACTGGTGCACAAGAACACCCAGGTCCCTCTGCACTTCCCCATCTCCCAATCTATTGCCGTTTAGATAATAATCTACCCTCCTGTTTTTACCCCCAAAGTGGATAACCTCGCATTTATCCACATTATAGTGCATCTGCCACATATCCGCCCATTCCCCCAACCTGTCCAAATCGCACTGTAGCCTCCTGACATCCTCATCAGAGCCCACCCCTCCTCCTAGTTTAGTGTTGTCAGCGAATTTGGAAATATTGCATCCAATTCCCTAAGAGTCAAGGTGAGAGACAGGGGCAAAGAACACCCTGGAATGGACTTATACGTACTACCTGAGGGAGGACCACCACTTCTAGGACGGGAGTGGATCAAGAAAATAGACATGGAATGGCACTACCTCAAAGCAATAACGAGTGAGGACTCGGGGCAGACAATCAACTCAGACTCTGAAACGGATGACGATAAGACCAGCCCAAGCATGAAAGACAAGTCTAAAATGAACTTGCTGACTAAGGTTGGTAGAACAAATGTGGGCATAAAGGCTTATGCTCCAGAGGAGAACAAAGTTTCAGAACAGAATTCCTCTGAACAACAACAACATAGCTTGACAGAGAATTCTGAGTCTGTTCAAGTTACAGACATATATATTACTGAGGAACATCGAGCTCGAACGCAAACTTATTTCAGATTACGACAGCAATTAGAACAATTGAATTGCCGTCTCGAGCAAGAGATGAGAGCAATGAAAAAGTTCTATGATACCAAATGGGAGAATCTGGAAAGACAACAGAAGCAGCTGGGGAAGAAAAGGGAGCAGGAGCACACAAACCGTCTGCACGAGGAGGCCAAATGAATCAAAGCTGATTCGGCTTCTGAAGGGGCGTGCTCCAATCCGGTGGAACAAGATGTGCCGCAACTGAAGGCACTGGTTAGCAGGTTGCAGGCAGAAAAAGCTGAGTTGGTCGACATGACTTCCGAGCTCCTACTGAAGTTGGGTGCAGCATCTCCGGACGATTCATTTGTGGAAATTCGAATGATGGGGGCTGCGGATGATGGCGAAGTAGAAGCAGCAAAGGAGCCCCAGGACAAGGTTCTAAACAGCCCTGCAGCTAATGGAAAAGGGATGAGGACAGAAGAGTTAACAGTCAGCCAACTCCTCCAGGGCAAGGTTATAAACAGCCCTGTAGTTAATGGAAAAGGGATGATGGCAGAAGAGTTAACAGTCAGCCAACTCATTCATATGCTGAGGGATAAAACTCTAAAATGGGAAAAACTTAAATACGAGCCTCAATCTTCAAAGGGAAGGGAGCTCTCAAAAGTCATTGGAAGAGCTGAGGTGGCAACCCAGACTGAGAAGTCTGCAGCAGAACAGCCCTTGGATGCCAAAAGTACGCTGACGCACGGCAATGTAGAACAACAGAATACTGAAACAGTTACTTCAGTAGAGGGATTGAGTAGTCCGATCAATCAATCTCCGAATGAAGTTGAAGTATTGAAATCACAAATGAGGTCATTAGTAAAAGACTTGCAGGAAGCCCAGAAAAAGCGGGATGAATCTGAACGCATGATGAAGTCTCTTCAGGACAGATGTCGGGATTTGGAACAAAAGTCGGCTAACGTCCAGCTGGGTAAGGAGGAAATAGAAGACCCTCTCGCTGGCCTAGCTCAGGACGACACCGAATATTACCATGATCTGTTGAGTGACACTGAATATTACGAGGACCTGGTCTGCCCAGCTTGTGCCGAGAACTCCCAAAGTGCCGAAATCAGGATGAATCACTTAAAGTCTAAGGAACATAGGGAGATGGTGGCGTTACAGCTGGCAGCTGACAATGGAGCCCCGAGAGTCTCCAAGAAGCAAAAAAGGAAAAGACGAAGCAGAAGATGATAACCCTCTGAACCATTATTACCTCTACCCGATCACACACGTGGTCCCCCGAACGGAGCCAAATCAGTTGGAAAGTAGGAAAATTTCCCAAGGCAATCCAACTGTTTTTTGTTTGTTTTAAAAAAGTCAGCAACGCTGGTTCAGAAGTGATGGAAGTAAAGCTGTTAAGTCTAGGGAAGGACTATGGGAGGAGTCCCTCTAGCAAGGTGACCCGACTACACCACGGAGGCGTGGTCCGGATCGAGTCAAGAAGATCAGAGACTGAATCTGTGAACTGTTTCCCGCAGA
This sequence comes from Somniosus microcephalus, assembly GCF_052327205.1. Classification (NCBI taxonomy): domain Eukaryota; kingdom Metazoa; phylum Chordata; class Chondrichthyes; order Squaliformes; family Somniosidae; genus Somniosus; species Somniosus microcephalus. Next base: position 35,818,093 of record NC_140997.1, read on the forward strand.
GACTGAATCTGTGAACTGTTTCCGCAGAGACTACCTCTGTGAACTGTTGTAACATGAAGTTGGATATGTTATGATGTTATGTTAATGGGGAATAAGTATGTTGTAAGCTAAAAAGGGAGGATTGTAGTGTATGTAACTGTTCTACCTTTAAGAGAACTATTGTATGTAACCGTCCACCTTTAAGAGAACTATTTTAGGTGTGGCACTACTTTATCCTGGCTGCTGTATACTGTAATACCGACAGTGACCACACCGGTATATAAGTGCTGTGGCAGAATTTATTGGGCAGATTCGCCCTGACCTTCGAATAGTAAAGTCCTGTTTAAGTTACTCTTGTAGTCTGTGTATTACTTCGCTATACAACCCACAGACTTGACAAAAATGATGTAGTCAAGCTGAGTCTGCATATAGAACATTTTTCATTGGCAACTAAGTAGAATCCTGCCGGAAGGAGATGATCAAATGCAGTCGGAGATTACTACTGCCTTTGTGAATGGTTTGAGTGCCCAACAGAATTTTGATAAAGAGATTGTGCAGGAGGAGGAGAGGTTATTACCAACCATTTCACAGCAGGCAAAGACTGTAAAAGAGTTACATAAAGAAAAAACCCTGGCATGACGAGTTAGAAAGAAAAGAAAGAAATTGAGGACCCACAGCAAACATCAGAGACTAACATTTTTATGAGAAAGAAAAAGGATAAATTAGTCTATGATGTAATAAAGGGGAAAGATTCTGTCCCTTTGCTACTTTTGCAAGCTACAGCATTTCTTTGGTTTTCCTGTACTGTCCCTTTAAACATGTGTGTAATGTTTTCTTTCTGTGCTCTCTGTGAATGCGCTGCTGGTAAGCAGCTGTGGGAGATTTAAGGCACATTCTCATTAATTTGCTGACAGCACTCCTTTGATCTTGAACATTAACAGTGACGTCATCAACTGCGGCTTGTTTTAACAGATGTGTATATCTTAAGGATGCAAATCCTTTCAAGTTTTATAAATCCACAGGATAAACTTAAAGTAAAAAAAAGAGCAGCTTTGAAGAATTGCAAAGTTACAGTTACAAGATTGTTTTAAGTCAATTTGAACTTTTTCAAAGCAGAGTTATTTTTTAAATTGCTATGGCAAGTCTGAAACTGCTGTTGTGGTGGCTGACTCCACTCCCACCGCTATGGTTTATCAAAGCCAAGAAGTACCTTTACTTCTTAGAATCACATCTATCAAATTCTATTTATCAAATTGCATTGACATGCTGTGGTTGATTTTTGTAAGTGGAAAGACGATATCAAAGCACACCTTGATCATTATCTCCCTTGTGCGTATTACTATCCTCCTTCCCGAAAGAAGTGAGCCTTGCTGCTTATCCCCTAAGGGACATTGGGACCAATTGCAAGTTGACTACACAGGCGATCTGCCTCAGCCTGCAAGGGCAACTAAATATCCCTTGGTTGTTGTTGATTCTTTCTCAAAGCCATTCCTACTCGTTGGTTGCACTGCTTTAGCGACTATGAAAGTACTTGTTGAATGAGTTCTTTTGAGGTGGGGTGTGTCGCAGGTGATAGACAGAGACAGCCCTGCATTTGTGGGGCAGTTGATGAAATAGATCTGCACAATACTGGGGATAGACTAACATTTTCACATTCCCACAGGTATCAGGTCAGGTTAAGAGATCAAATTGTATCATCAAAATGATGTTGAAAAGGGTGGTTCAAATCAAGAAAAGATGAAGCTGTACTTTTAATAAGGGTGCAGCGCCCATAGAGTATGAAGTGGGACATTAAGTGATGGTACAACAGATTTGTGAAAAGAAACCTTTTTTTGCAAAGCCATGTGGGAAGGACTGTGTTTGATTATACAGAAAGCGAGTTCCTCCCTTTACCTAGTGCCGTGGAGCACTGATAAATGCTCCAGTGTACAGCTGAAATAACTTTCAATGTTACAGTTAAAGATGTCCTGAACTGAACTCATCTGTGGTCCCTAGAAGCTGTGTCAGCTGTGGCTCAGTTGGTAGCACTCTCGCTGCCGGGTCAGAAGGTTGTGGCGTCAAGTCCCGCTCCACAGGCACAAAAATCTAGTCTGATACTCCAGTGCAGTGCTGAGGGAGTGCTGCACTGTCGGAGGTGCCGTCATTCGGATGAAACGTTAAACCGAGGCCCTATCTTCTCTCTCAGGTGCATGTAAAAAATCGCAGTGCAACATCTCGAAGAAGAGCAGGGGAGTTATCCCCGGTGTCCTGGCCAATATTTACCCCTCAATCAAAGTAACAAGAACAGATTATCTGGTCATTATATTGCTGTGTGTGGGAGCTTGCTGTGTGCAAATTGGCTGCCACATTTCTTGCATTACAACAGCAATTACACTTCAAAAGTACTTCATTGGCTGTAAAGCACTTTGGGATGTCCTGAGGTTGTGAAAGGCGCTATATAAATACAAGTCTTTCTTTCTTTCAGTGCATTTCAGATCACAACAACTCGCTGTATAAAATAATTCTCCTACTATCCCTCCAGGATTTTTTGCTAACTATCTTAAATCTGTTCCTCTGGTTACCGACGCTCGTGCCATAGAATCAGTTTCTCCTATCTACTCTATCAAATTTTGAACTCCTTCTTAAATCCCTCCTTAACCTACACTGCTCTAAGGAGAACAATACCAGCTTTTCTAGTTTCCACATAACTGAAATCCCTCATCCCTTGTACTATTCTGGAAAATCTCTCTGCAAGCTCTCCAAGGCCTTGATGTCCTTCCTGAAGTATGGTTACCAGAATTGTAAGCAATACTCTAGCTGAGGTCTGACCAGTGATTTGTAAAGGTTTAGCATAACTTCCTTGCTCTTGTACTCTATGGGGGAAAAGTTGGGTTGTTCAGCACCTCCCATTAGCGCACCGAGGAGGGCGCGGCGCCGCTAATGCCTCCCACAAAATTTAGCGGGAGGTTAGCGGCGGCGATAGCCGGTAGTGTGCAGCGGCACTGCGCTTCCGGCGATGATGTCATCGCCGTACGCAGCGCCCCGCTCATGCCCCCTGACCTACCGCTGGACACTATGTCCGACAGGGACAGGGTGCCATGTTTGCAGCCGCGGTAGCGCAAATTAAAGGGCAGGTGACGGGGGGCCCTTTTTTTTGGGCTGCCTGCCAGCACCTGCCCCCTTTCGCCTCCTCCTGCAGGGTGCCGGCCGCGATCAAGAGGTGTGCCAGGCTCTTTTGCTGGCATTCCGCTCCCCAGAGGTCCAGCAGGTGCATGCTGCGCTAGGCCCCTCCCCTTTAATGAGGGGTGGGAGGCCTGTAGTACCAGGGCGCTATGTGCCGACGCGTGTGGCGCTGCTGCACGTAGCACCACGATATTCAATGGGAGCACCCCAAGAGGGAGGGGGGGCGCTTCCAGTAGTGCCCTGCCTCCTGCTTGGGGCACTGCCATTCAATTTCAGGAGTGGGAGCGCTAACTTTATTGGGGCGCTATAAGATTTTCCCCCTGTGTCTCTACTTATAAAGCCAAGGATCCAATATACTTTTTTAACAGACTTATCAACTTGTTCTTCCACCTTCAAAGGTGCTTTAGTCAGCTAAATCCTTTTTCTGGTCAGCCCTGTTACTGAATCCGACTGGCTTTGCCGAAAGTAAAAAGGCATTGGCCTAGAAATTGGGTATAGCCCCGCTTGGGGCGTTAGAATTGGCGCTGCGCAAATTTTATAGCCAGACGCAACTTATCGCCACCTCGCACGATATTGGGTTGCAGCGCCCCTAAAGGTGATTGAGGCGCAAAATCAGGCATTACACGGGACTCCTAAGGCGCTAACCTGGCGGCGCTACTCAATATCGGGGCGGGCGGGCGCAGCGCAGGTGCTGTCAATTACCGATGACCACGAGACTTTCAGGCGCCGGCCAGCTCTTAAAGGGGTGGGTCAGTAAGGATCAGCAGCCACACTCTGCGCCTTGTAGGCCTCAAAATCGGAGCTGACCATTCTGTGGCGTTACAAACTTTGAGAAGATGGAGAGGGTGAGGCAGAGAGCGGAGTGCTTTACCAATGGGGCATTGGATGAATTGGTAGGCGCAGTGGAGCACCGGCGAGATGTGCTGTACCCCAACAATGGCAGGAGGCCTAATCAGAAGGAATACCGAAGAGCTTGGAGGGAAGTTTCTCAAAAGGTCAACTCCAACAGTATGGTGACCAGGAGCCCTGTGCAGTGCAGGAAGAAATTCAACGACCTCACTCGGGTCATGAGGGTGAGTGGTGTTTCGGCAAACTTCTTCATCCCTCCATCTGCACCTGACTTTATAGCCAGAGGGTGCGCGATGCCCCATTGGCCATCTGTCAGCAAGCACCCATGGCCCTTTCTGGGAACACACATGCACATTAAACTCAGGGCATGATGTAAGGGCTATTCCACCATGGGGGGCATGAGATGACAACTCAGGGCATGAAGTAAGGGCTATTCAACCATGGGGGGCATGAGATGACAACTCAGGGCATGATGTAAGGGCTATTCCACCATGGGGGGCATGAGATGACAACTCAGGGCATGATGTAAGGGCTCTTCCACCATGGGGGGCATGAGGTGACAACCCAGGTCATGATGTAAGGGCTATTCCACCATGGGGGCATGAGATGATAACTCAGGGCATCATGTAAGGGCTCTTCCACCATGGGGGGCATGAGATGACAACTCAGGGCATCATGTTTCATCACTTCCCGTCCTTTCTCCTGCAGGCCAAGCTGGTGAGGAACCGCAAGGAGCAGCTTCGCACCGGAGGAGGACGTCCTCAACTCCAGACTCTCACGGATCTCGAAGAGAGAGTCCACCAGATTGTTGGAGGCCATATGATTGGTCCTGTCACCACTGGAGCTGCCGACCCCATTGTGCACAGCGATGGTAAGGTCCTCACCTTTTTGAGCTGTCTCCTTCCACTTGTTCCCCCCACCAGCATGCTTTTTCACTCTGGACCCATGTCATAGCATTGCAGCAATCTTGCATCCCTTGCTGCCACCCTGTCCTTTCGCTAAAGCCACTCTTCAACCTCCCTGCTTTCAGATGCTGCATTAGCAGCTCGGGAGCCAGGCCCTCAAGCTGCCAGTGCCACTGCCTCCGGAGGCGACGAACAGGAGGAAGCCGGAACATCCATGCCAGCCTCAGGGGAGCCAGCCCATCTGGAGACTGAGGATAGTAGTTCCCTGGAGGGGAGGGGGGGGTCTCTGATGAGGAACCATTTGCAAGAACCAGCGGGCTGCAGCAACGCGAGGAGGGTAGGGAAGCTCGGGGGCCGTTTCCCCGGAGGGCGAGGCAGGCCACGATGAGTGCAGAGGAGGTGCGTAGCCTTTCAGAAATGAGCGCCCAGGCTCGGCTCAGGCACACTGAGCTGATGGCTGCAGTGGGGAGGATGCCTGACTCCATCGACACACTGGCAAAGAGTGTGCAGGACTTTGGGGCAGCAATGGAAAGGACTGTCCAGGGCTTCGGGGCAGCAATGGAAAGGACTGTCCAGGGCTTCGGGGCAGCAATGGAAAGGTCTGTACAGGGCTTGACCGAAGCAGTGGAAAGGACTGTCCCGGCCTTGTCCGAAGCAGTGGAAAGGACTGTCCAGGGCTTCTCCGAAGCACTGGCACCTGCCACGCAAGTGCTCAGAGCTGCCACGCAGTCACTTGCTGGCCTCCTGCACACGCAGATTGAAGCCACGCGAACACTGACTGCTGCCACCCTAGCTGGATCAGGCAGGATTACCCGGGGCCCTTGCAGCACCACAGCAGGCCATCAATCTGTGGACCAGCCGATTGTGGCGCATGCTGCGGTGCTGCCCCGTCAGAGTGCCAGTGTGTCGGCCGACCACGGAGCAGGTGTCCGCTCTCAGGATGGAAGCATTCCTGATGCCACCGCTGGCACGTCTCCACTGCAGCTGCCACCACCTGCAGGACAGACTGCTTCCAACTATGCACAGTTGGAGCAGTCAGCATCCGGGCTCTCCAAGCCCAGAGGTCATCCAGGCCGTCCCTCAGGGGTTTCTGCGCTTTCAGACACTCAGCAGGCAACCCCCAGCCTTGACGCAGCCACTGGGGTCCAATTATGGAGGAGCTGCAGGGAGGGAAGGGGCCGATCTTGTAAGAGAAGTAGATTTCCATCAAGGGGTAAAGAGTAGAGGGAGCTGTTGAGATGTCTCATTTGTAGAATTCAAGGCCGTCTACACCTGCTGTGACTGTTAGTCATGTTTTGGGTAGTGTCGCGGGTTTGCCAGACAGTTATGTGTTAGTTCGTTAGTTATGCTTTCTGTTGCCATTGCTTTGTCATGCTGGAAGGAAGCACTTTTTGGAAAATAAAGAAAATGTTTTATTTACACTGGAACTCTAGACTATTTACAAGCATGGTGGCCTTCATAGGCTTTGGGCGAACCGGAGGGCACTGCTCCAATTACACCCAGCATTCCGTCAGAGGGGCCTAGAACCGAGTCCTTATGAGCCGCTGACGGACGGCCCTTCCAGTTTCTGGACCCCTCCCGTCTTCCTCCTCCTCCTCCTCCTCGTCCGCCTGCTCTGCTGGACCTTCAAGGTCGGCTGGCATTGGCTGGGTGCGTCGGATGGCCAGGTAGTGGAGCATGCAGCAGACCACGACGATGCGCGACACTTGCTCCGGCGAGTACTGCAGGGCGCCCCCCGAATGGTCGAGACAACGGAACCGCTGCTTGAGCACACCGATTGTGTGCTCCACAAGGTTCCTGGTCGCCTGATGGCTGGTGTTGTAATGCTCTTCTGCCGGGGTGCTGGGCAAACGGAGCGGGGTCATGAGCCATGGGCAGAGAGGATAGCCCTTGTCGCCAAGAAGCCAGCCTCGTGGGTGAGCCGGGACCTCGAAAAGGTCAGCCACTGAGGTCTGCCGCAGGATGAACGCGTCGTGGCTGCTGCCAGGGAATTGGGCATTGACCGCAATGATCATCTGCCGGTGGTCACAGACCAGCTGCACATTGAGGGAGTGGAACCCCTTGCGGTTGCGGAACTCTTCGGGATTCTGTAATGGCGCCCGCAAAGCCACGTGTGTGCAATCAATGGCGCCCTGCACCATGGGGAAGTCCGCTATAGTCGCGAAGCCCTGTGCGTGCTCCCCCTGCTTCTCCAGGGTCAAAGGGAAGGTGATTAATTCCCGCCTCCTTCTATATAGGGCAGCTGTAACTTGCCGGATGCAGCAATGCACCGCAAATTGAGAAATATTTGCAATGTCCCCAGTTGCTGCCTGAAACAAGCTGCTGGCAAAAAAGTTTAGGGCAACAGTGACTTTGACAGCCACCGACAGAGAGGTTCTGCACCGTAACCACGGCTGCAGATCTTCAGCAAGCAGGTGGCACAGCTCAGTCACCACATCCTTTCCGAATCGGAGCCTTTCCATACACTGCTCCTCCGACATGGCAATGTATGACACCTGCTGCCTGAAAACCCTGGCAGCATACGGTCGCATTTGGCGACGTCCATTGCCCCTCCTCCTTCTGACCATTCCCGGCCCTCTCTCCCTCCGCCTCTGTGCCCTTGCCATATGTTCAGCCAGCAGGACGTTCTCCTCCAAAGCAGCTCCCATTATAATGTGAAAGGAGTAAGACGCAGTAATATCTCACCAGCAAACTGTTGTGGACAGGGCTGAAGGTCCAAAGGCACCGCTGGCTCAATGAAAAGTACGCTCTCCCACTGAAGGTCAGCAACTCTCTTCAACAACCAGCAAGATGCCCGCCCAAAATGGCTGCTGCTTTTATGCTAGTGCAGTCCCCTTTAACTAGCGCCCCCCTAGCCCGAGAAGGACTTGGGAACGTTTCAGCAAGCTGTCATTATTAGCGCCAGGCGGAACGGAGGCGGGCGCCACTCAATTTCCAGTCCGGGGCGCCAAAAAGGCGTTGCACACTGAAATGACGTCATGATCTGCCTGCGCCCGCAAGCGGGCGCTAAGATTTAGCGCCGGCGCTAAAACCCACTCAATATAGCAAGAGGCGCTGGGTTCACTGCGCACAGGCGAAAATTGGCTAACGCCCCACTTCTCGGCCTCTTTAGGCGCTAATTGCTGGCGCAACCAACCGAATTTCTCCCCCATTGACTTCTATTTCTTTCTCTCGCTCTCTCTCTCTCTCTCTCAACATATTGGGCCGGATTTTACCAACCTTGGCGGTTCCATGGTGGGCAACGTTGGTGGCGTGTCCTGTCCCGTTGCTGGCTCCAGCCCACTGTCCAAAATTATTTCCCCCTGATTTGGCTTGTTAAGCCGGCCCAGCGCATTTACCAACCAATTGAAGGAAGCAGGTCTGATGATGTCATTTGATGACATGTCATCAGCCAGTTTCCTTAAAGGGACCATGCGCAAATTAATTTTGACATTTGTGCTGTCAGTGTTCTACAGCATTGAGGTGCTGTAAACACTGACAAGCACTGCACTAGGCTCTCCCTTGACTCTCTCCATATGCTTCTGCAGGGAGTCACAGCACGCAGGGAGATGCTCTTCCCTTCCAATGGGCAGAAGTGACCTCCCCAGGACTGCAATGCAGCCTGGTTGCACATTGCACAGGAGGACACAAGTAGGGATGTCGTCAGGAGGACCAGGCTACAGAAACACAAAACGTTACTGCAAAGCCACACTCAACCTCATTCTGCAGTGCCTCTCATCACATCCCCATCACTCTGCCTTCCCTACCCTACTCCTGCACATCTTTACTCACACCAACTTACCTTGCACCTCCACCCATCCCTCTCTATCTACATTATCACTTCCCCATCTTACTAGCCACCCCTCATCCTAGTGCAAGCATACCAACTAACAACACACAAGAGTAGGCACTTGGGTGTTTTAGCCAATGTTCCTGTCAAGTTTCTGTGAATGTGGTGTCAAACATTGAAATCTTTATTTTCAACACTTTGCATTCTTGGACAGATTTGTGTGAACCTTTGGAAGTGGCTTTGTGAGTTGCAGTGAATGTTGAGACAGAACGGTACCCCCCGCAATGGTGATGAGTGTGAAAGGAATGGCTTGGGCATTGTAGGGATGCTTTATAGTGTTGGTGTGGGGTGGTGCCAACCTGGCGCATCATGTGGCAGCCAGTGTGTACAGCGTCAAGTGAAGTAAATCTGGCCATGGTGAGGCCATCCCTGGTGTTCCGGGCAGCAATGTGGTCGGGTGCTGATGCCCTGTGTCCTGTACAGCATCAGGTGATTGCAGAGAAGGTTGGTGTTGTTGTTGGTGCTGCTGGTGCTGCTGGTGTTGGGGCTGATCATGGTGGGATTCTGAGGACCAAGGTGAGATAGTTTCAAGGGCACTGATGCTGATGTAATAGATGGCAGGTGAACTTGAGATGACAGAAGCGATCTGTCAGTGGTGAGAGAGGTTGTTCCAATGAGGTAACACTGGATAGAGAGTTTACTCGAAACACTTGCAACATGCATAAAGCTCAATCTGCCACCATCAAGCTTCGAAGCTATCGCAGGGGACATCTTGTACGAACAGTGCCCTGTAAAACTGGCAAAGAGTTGTCTTCGCGATTCCTAAGGGAAATGCCCTGTAAGGTGCCTAAGGATGTCCATACAATAGGGAGTTCAACTCTTGAACTGAGTACTGGGAAGTAAATAGTTAATACAGGCGTTTAAGCAATTTAGTGTAAAGTCCTGACTCAGAGCCAGGGATGAAGCACTTAGTGGGAATAATTTTAACTTTTGGCAATAGTGCAAAGCGATATCATATCGGCCCCTCCTGATGTTCTTTTCCATTGAAGTCAATGATCGGGCGGCAGATCCAATATCACCCCGTTTGCACTATCACCAAAGGTTAAACAGCTCACAAATCCTCACATTTGTGCGGGTCCCTTTGTTAAAACTAAGAAGTGGGGTTGTAAAAGTGGAGCCTACCTGGCTGTAATTCCATGCTTCAATACTGACTTGTTGGGGATGATTGACACAAAATGGGGCGAGCCCTGCCAACACATGGGCCAATCAGAATTTTTTTCTTTGTCTTTGGTAGAAGTAGCAGTTTTTCTTATTCTTTCTGTGTAACCAGAAGATTTTTATTTCCTCTATTCTTCTGTAAGAACTTCTACCTAACAAGTGTAGGAGGCATCCTCACCAGTACAAGGTACCTTTAAGGACAGGGGCCTAGAAATTCAATCGCACCACGTCCGTTTATCAGGCACTAAACGGGCACATAAGCCTCCAATATGGTGGGTAGGAAGCACATGCTCATTTCAAGCCGAATGTGCACCACCCGCCATATTGGATGGGGCTCCTCCGTCGGCACCCAGGGCGCATGCCATAACTATTTAAAACAACTGCTAATTAATGTAAAGTCTTACACTTGTTGGAGGACCCTTTTCTGATTTTGGTATGTCTCAGTGCCTGACTCGGCACATGCTAAACTTGTAGCGCTAACAGGCAGGAAGTGCCCTACACCAGCGCTAATTTGCAGAACTCACAGGTTAGTTGCTGTCTTGTCATTTCAGGCTGCTGGTTAACTTCTGCGTGATTTTTGACCTGTTATCTGAAAGCAAAGTTTGACTGCTTAGAAGAAGATTATACTGGTGTTGCACTGTTTTTGATTGCCTTCACAACAGTTTGGCTGCAGTCATGGGTGGTCTGATATGGCTGCCTTTGGGGCTGGAGGAGGAGAGGCAGCAGCGAGGAAGACAGCAGAAAGAAGAAGCAGCTGCCTCAATGGAATCTCAGCATCCTTCCACCTCCCAAGTTGTAGCCACTGGGGAAACACTTTGTAACAACACTAGGATAGGAAAACGATCACAGAAGAGCTTGCACAAGGGTGATTCATATTTTTTTCTGTTAACTGTTAGATGGAGATACAATTGAGTTGTTTGATCAATTTTTTTTTATTCTGGATTTGGAGTTGGTGTTTATATTTGTAGTCATGAGGGCAAGACCCATAAGGCTGGACTGAAGGAAGACAATCACCATAGTTTTAAGGATTGTGGGACTGTCGAAGAGCTGCTCTCTGACAGCTCCAGCAGCTAGGGGCACTGGTGGTCGATGCGGCTGCTCTTCCTCCTATTCATGCGGCTCCTCCTCCTCCTGCTCGCTGCATGTGTTGCTGCCCAGGTAGTGGTAAGGGCTGATCCTTCAAGATGGTAAAGTTATGGAACATGCAGCAGCTGACCACAAATCTGAATATCCATTCAGGAGTGTACTGCAAAGCTCCTCCAGAACGGTCCAGGTAGCAGAAGTGTTGTCTGAGCACACCGATTGATTGTTCGATCAGGTTTCTGGTGGTAGCTTAGTTCTCGTTGTAGGCCAGCTCTGCAACTATGCATGGCTTCCTGACAGGAGTCATGAGCCATCTCTGGAGGGGATAGCCCTTATCGCCCAGTAAACAGCCTGTAACTTAATGGCTTGACAGGAATAAAGGTGGCGCAGAAGATTGGCACAGGATGAAAGAGTCATGACTGCTGCCCGGAAATTGGGTACAGACCTGCATGATGCGCTACTTGTGGTCGCAAACCTGTACATTGAGAAAGATGCCAGGCCAGTGATCGGAAGTATGCAAGGCAATGTGGGTGCAGTCTATGGCACCTTGCACCCTGGGGAAGCCTGCCATGCGGGTGAAGCTGAGTGCTCTCTCATGCTGCTTTGCTTTTTCCATGGGAATCAAAATTTAGGTGTTCCTCCTGGTGTAGAGAGCCTCAGTGACCACCCTGATATGGCGGGCTGCGAACTGTGATATGTCACTGATGTGGCTTGCTGCAGCCTAAAAGGAACTTGTGGCATTAAAATTAAGGGCCAAAGTGACCTTGACAGCCACAGGCAGTGCTGTTTACGCCCTGGTGCGAGGCTCGAGATAAGGCTGCAGCAGATGACATAGCTTGATGATAGCCTCCTTTGTAAAACAAACCCTCCTCATACATTGCCCTTCCAAAAAGGTAATGTAGGATAAAGGCTCCCTTAATACTCGCTGTGGGTATGGCCTCTGGTTCAGTGCCCTCCCCCTCCTCCTTCCTCTTTTTGCAGCTGCTCCTGCTCTGTGATGTTTTCTTTGCTGCTCGTCTCTCATCCAGCTCCAAAGGTAACCCTACCAGATGACCCATGACTGCAGCCAAACTGTTGTGAATTCAGCCAAAAACAGTGCAACAGCAGAAACATTTTCTTCTCAGCAGTCAACATTACGTTTTCACGGTCAGAAAACAGGCCAAAAAACACTCATAAGTTAACCAGCAGCCTCAAATGATGAATCAATAATTAACCTGCAAGTATTGGATGATCTCTTTGAATTACGCTTTAGAAGGGCCTTTCCTGCCTGTTAGCGCCATGAGTTATTGGTAAGTTTATCAGGTGGTAAATCAGGTGCGGGGGGGAGCCAATATCACAAAAGTGTGGTCCAACATAGCACCCTAATTGAAATAGTTCTGGCGGCACCACGGAGAGCCACGGAGCAGCCGATCCAAAATGGTGGACAGCGCACTTCTGGCTTGTATAGGGCATGTGTCCTGCCCGCCATATTGGACACTTATGGGGCTTTCCAAATGCTAAACGGGTGTGACACATTCAAATTTCTAGGCCATTATCTCTAAATGATTTGTCTTTTTTATAGCCTTATCTATTTGCATGGCCATCTTTAATGACCAGGATTACACAAGCGAATCCAGCCCAGCATATATGTACCTGAAAAGGCAAAGCTCAAGTGAAATACCATAAAACTCTTAAAATATTAACTTCCATCCTGAGTGATTGTCTATACACAGTCAGCATGTCACTAGCAGGTTTGGCACCTGATTGATATCAGACTCCCTTTCAGCATAGCATAAATATATTTTACTTTTCCATATAACACAGGCATTCAAAATGAAAATCCTTTAGGCTTGCCTGAGGATCAAATGAATTTAAAGGCTCTGATGTGTCAAAATGATCCTTTCTGCAGGATCATAGGAGTCAACCATTCATGTGGTGGAATATTTGTGCAGGAATACTTGCCTGTTTCATAATTTTTTAATTATTTATAGAGAAAAATAATGGGCCGGAATTTGCCAGAAGTACACCTCCGACCCAAGAAAAATTCAAACCTACCTGCTGACTCCCAAGCTTCGAAGACTTCGGGTCCTGGGCCTGCAGATGTTCCCCAGGCCTAAATGCCCATGGATCCCAGGGACGCGGGCGATTCGGAAGCATCCCGGAGATCACGTGGGCCTCTTATCAGACATGAGGATTCCTCATATGCTTATGGGATTCCATTCATGAACGGAATCCCCATAAGCATGAACCCAATCCCCAAATAATTCAATAATTTAGGCAACTGCAATAAATATAAATGTTCCCATTTTCACATTTAATTAAAAGTCTCTTTAATGAAGCATTTACAATAAAAATGTAATTATTTTGCAAAATAATGTTAAACATTTTAATCTGACCAAAATGTACATAAACTAATTTTAAATGTTAGTGGATGATTTATTTTTTATTTTAAAATTTTTAATTTAAGATTTATATTAACCCTTATGCTGGTGAAAGCAGGCCCTATGCCTGCTTTTACCAGGTGTAAGGGTTTCATGGGCATTTGCTCTGTGCTAGCAAAATAGATTTTTGGGTTGGTTCGTATGATCTGTCAAGGCGAACCTTGACAGGTCGCAAGTTCTGGGTTTTCGCTTAGGGGAACCCGGAACTTGTGGGGCCTTTTACAAGCCTTACAATGGCGTACACAATCGGCCCCACAAAATCCAGGCCAGTAAGTTTACAAATAACATGATTATTTGCCTGAGCTTATGCCAGACATGTAATAAGCTTACTTAATTTTGTAACAGTCTAAACTTTTCACCTATTTCTTTTCCAACTTTTGCATGTTCATATTGTGCCAATATGGAGGAGAAACTATGGGCACTGTGCCACAGTGCAAAAATTTTGTGCCAGTACAAGCACTTGATACCATAGTGAATGTGATAGCATCAAAGGAGAAAATCAGATCTATTGAAATCCTGTTGACACATCAAAGTATTCTGAAATTAATTATCCCTAGAACATACACTATACAGGGCCATGGTGTTCTATTTTCTACTTCCCTGAAAAGCGGGGACAGATGGATTGAAATTAGGGGTTAGAATTTCTATACAGCAATCTGGCAAGCATATTGTGTAAATGGAGCAAAGTGGGTACATGCTAGAATTTAATATGCGATAGAAATCTGTGAATCCCCTTATTGAATTTTAGTTACAAAGCCTTTGTGCGAAATATGACTTTAGCCAACAGTATTGCATAAAGTTTAATATGATCAACAGAAGACTTATGAATCCTTACAGAATACTAAAACAGCTTCTTGTTGCATCGCTCCTTTAAATCATCACATTTTACAATTGTTTTGAGAGTCCTTTTGTGACATATTGGCTGGAATTTTGCCGGCGCTCAGCGGACGGGATGGGTGGCGGGTCAGCTGTTAAATTTTAAATGACTGACAGTGGGTCGGGAACCTGCTGTCAAAATGTGCACACTGGGCTTTCCCAATGTTGGGTCTGCCAGCGCTGAGCAGACCTGACAGGCAGCGGCGGGGGAGGGATTTAAAATCATTAGTGGCTTGTTTACAGCCACTTATCAATGGTTTTCTCCCAGATTTTTGGATTTGACAGGTCGCCCACCGGTTTCCCGCTGTGCCTAGACCTCGTCTGTGAAGCTGAGGCGGGAGGTCAGTGGTCATTGAATCAGCTGATGAGTTGACAGTTTCAAATGTCAAGTCAAAGCTCCCAGTTGATTGAGACATGTTTCCTTAACCACTAGCTTCTCTAAACTGAATTTCCACTACAGATTCGGGATGCTGCAAGTCTTTACACAGGCCTCCATCCAGTCTGACCTCATTTCCTCACCATTGACAGATCGCTTCTGTCATCTCTACTTCACCTGCCATCTATTGCATCAGCATGGGTGACCTTGAAACTCTCTCACCTTGGTCCTCAGAATCCCATCACGATCAGCTCCAACACCACCCTCACCAGGCACACCAGCAGCACCAACAACAATACCAACCTTCTCCGCAATCACCTGATGCAGCACAGGACACAGGGCATCAGCACCCAACCACATTGCTGACTGGGAGGCCAGGGATGGCCTCACCATGGCCAGATTTATTTCACTTGATGCTATACACCCTGGCTGCCACATGATATGCCAGGTTGGCACCACCCCACACCAACACCATAAAGCATCCCTACAATGCCCAAGCCATTCCTTTCACACTCATCACCATTGCGGGGGATACTGTTATGTCTCACCATTCACTGCAACTCACTAATCCACTTCCAAAGGTGCACACAAATCTGACCAAGAACGCAAAGTGTTGAAAATAAAGATTTCAATGCTTGACAGCACATTACCAGAAACTTTACATGAACATTGGCTAAAACACCCAAGTGCCTACCCTTGTGAGTTGTTAGTTGGAATGAATGGACTAGGATGAGGGTGAATGTGAGGGGTGGCTAGTGAGATGGGGATGTGATAATGTAGATAGAGAGGGATGGGTGGAGGTGCAAGGTAAGTTGGTATGAGTAAGGATGTGCAGGAGTAGGGTAGGCAAGGCAGAGTGATAGGGATGTGATAAGTGGCACAGCAGGATAAAGTCGAGTGTGGCTTTGCAGTAACATTTCGTGATATACTGAAATCATTGAAAGGTTTGCGCCACTGCAGCCAGGCCCTCCTGACAACATCCCTGCTTGTGACCTCCTGTGCAATGTGCAACCAGGCTGCGTTGGTGTCCTGGGGGGGTCTCTTCCGCCCATGGGAAGGAAAGGGAATCTCCCTGCGTGCTGTGACTCACTCCATAAGCATATGGAGGGAGTCATGGGAAAACCTGGGTGCAGCCCTCTACCTCTGTGCAGTGCTTGTCAGTGTTTGCAGCATCTCAATGCTGTAGAACACTGACAGCACAAATGTCAAACTAAATTTGGGCATGGTCGCTTTAAGGAAACCTGCTGATGTCGGGTCATAAATGACATCTCCAGACCGGCTTCCTTCAATTGGCCGGGAAACTCGCTGGGCGGGCGTAACAAGCCCAATCATCAGAAAGTAATTTTGGAGGCCGGGATGAAGCCAGCAGCGAGGCCAGCACCAGCCACCGACATCGCTAACCATGGACCCGCCAAGGTCAGCAAAATCATGGCCTTTATGTGAGGATATATAGAGCAAAAAATATTTTTAAAAAGGAAAGCGGGCAGCAGAAAATATATATATGTAGGCAGTAAACATTGTGCCAGTGAGCAACAGTTGATGCCCAGTACCACAAAAAGTGGAATGAATGATAGAAATGCAAAGTCAAATGGCAAACCTTAAACAGAAAAGCTCAGAAAAAAACTTAAGTCTCTGTGTATATATACATATATATATATATATATATTTCAAAAATAAATCATTATTGGGGAAGCATGGTTAAGAAAGAATAGCTTGGCATGCGATCCTTTTGGACTTTGTGGTGTTAAAATAGAATCTATATTAAAATAGAATTTACACTGACATGGCATTTTGTTGTTTATAAAGGTTACAGCCATACAGGAAAGGGTGCACGTATTTAGTGCTGAGTTATTTACTCAGGTGATGATTATTGGCAAGCTCAAGTAGCGACAAAGAGGCCTGATGTATTGTAATTTTGTAGGAGGGGCAGTGGATTAAGGGAATGTTCTTTTATTGGAAAGCGAGGAAGAAGGAAGTAAGGAGTAAGGTATGGTATCAAAGGCAAACTGTGCTACACAGAAGAGACGTGAGCGCTGAAATGTGCTTGATGACCCTTGCTGCAGTCACTAAGGAGTTCCCTGTGTGTTAACACAATAGTAAGGAAGGATATTAGCTCTGATGAAGTGGAATCTGTATGGGTAGAGCTGAGAAATACCAAGGGGCTGAAAACGTTAGTGGGAGTTGTATACAGACCCCCAAACAGTAATGCTGAGGTTGGGGATGGCATTAAACGGGAAAGTAGAGATGCGTGCAATAAGTGCACAGCAGTTATCATGGGTGACTTTAAACTACATATAGATTGGTCTAGCCAAATTAGTAACAATACTGTGGAAGAGGAATTCCTAGAGTGTATACGGGATGGTTTCCTGGACCAATATGTCGAGGAACCAACTAGAGATCAGGCCATCTTAGACTGGGTATTATGTAATGAGAAAGGATTAATTAGCAATCTTGTTGTGCGAGGCCCCTTGGGCAGGAGCGATCATAATATGATAGAATTCTTCATTAAGATGGAGAGTGAAATAGTTGATTCAGAGATTTGGGTACTGAATTTAAATAAAGGAAACTACGATGGTATGAGGCGCGAGTTGGCTAGGATGGATTGGGGAATGTTACTTAAAGGGTTGGCGGGGAATAGGCAATGGCAAACATTTAAAGATCGCATGGATGAACTACAGAATTTGTTCATCCCTGTTTGGCATAAAAATTTTTTTAAAGGTGATTCACCCATGGCTAACAAGGGAAATTAGGGATAGCATAAGATCCAAGGAGAGGACATATAAATTGGCCAGAAAAAGCAGCAAACCTGAGGATTGGGAGCAGTTTAGGATTCAGCAAAGGAGGACAAAGGGATTAATTAAGATGGGGGAAATAGAGTATGAGAGTAAGCTTGCAAGAACATAAAAACTGACTGTAAAAGCTTCTAAGATATGTGAAGAGAAAAAGATTGGTGAAGTCAAGCTTAGATCCCTTGCAGTCAGAATCAGGGGAATTTGTAATGGGGAACAAAGAAATGGCGGACCAATTAAATACATACTTTGGTTCTGTCTTCACAAAGGAGGACACAAATAACCTCCCAGAGATGTCGGGGAACATAGGGTCTAATGAAAGGGAGGAACTGAATGAAATCAGCATTTGTAGGGATGTCGGGGAACAAAGAGTGGTGAACCTGTGGAATTCTCTACCACAGAAGACAGTTGAGGCCAATTCATTAAATATATTCAAGAAGGAGTTAGATATATTTCTTAAGGCTAAGGGGATCAAGGGATATGGGGAGAAAGCAGGAACAGGGTACTGAATTTGGATGATCAGCCATGATCGCATTGAATGGCGGAGCAGGCTCGAGGGGCCAAATGGCCTACTCCTGCTCCTATCTTCTATGTTTCTATGTTGGCCTCCATGTAGTACTGGCTCCAACAGAGCTAGAGCCTCCTCGCCAGCAATGTTAATGTTCAGCCCTTCTTGAATGGCAAAGTTGTGAAGGAGAAAGCAGGCTATAACTATTCATGACCCCCCCTCCCCCATCTGGAGATTACTGCAGAACCCCTCTTGACCTGCCCAGGCTGCAAAAAGGTGCCTTTAAGACCCTGATGGTCTACTCAATGACCAATCTTGTAGAGGCACGTGCCTCATTGTACCGCTCCTCTGCTGCTGTTTGAGCCACTCTTACTGGGGCCCTTATCCATGGAAGCTGGTCTAGGCTTTGTCACCCAGAAGCCATCCATTTATGTGATTTTCTTCCCTCAAGAGGTCAAGGAAGGTGAAATCTCCCATTATAGAGGCATTGTGAAAACTTCCAGAACATCAAGTAATGTAGTATGCTTTGCATGTTGTCACACATAATCTGCACATTGAGGGACTGGAAACTCCTCCTGTTAATACTTGAGGGGATATTCTGTGGGAGCAAGCAAAGTAACATGTGTACCATTGATTGCACTCCGCACCTTTGGGAATCCAGAAACCCATAAAAGTGGATGGCCTTATTTTGCTGCTGCCTTGCTGTGATGTCAAAGATGATGAATTCGCCAGCTCTCCTGTGAAGCATGTCGGTGACCCGATGAATGCATTCCTGTACAGCAGCCTAGCTGATATTGCACAGATCACCTATGAATACCTGAAATGACATTGTGCTGTAAAAGTTATGGGAATTGGTCACCTTCATAGCCACAGAGATGCCGTGCAGGCAGATGAGTGTGGCTGCAGGTCCTCACGCAGTACATGAGCTGCCCCATTGTCTCTTTGGTGAAGCACACTCTTCTTACCCACAACTCCTCAGTAAGGTCCTCATATCATAGAATCATAGAATCGTAGAATAGTACCACACAGAAGGAGGCCATTCGGCCCATCGTGTCTGCGCCAGCTCTTTCAAAGAGCAAACAGTTAGTCTCACTCCCCCGTTCTTTCCCCATATCCCTGCAATTTTTTCTCCTTCAAGTATTTATCCAATTCCATTTTGAAGGCTGCTATTGAATCTGTATCCACCACCCTATCAGGCAGTGCATTCCAAATTCTGTAAACAAGCTTTCCTCATGTTGCCTCTGGTTCATTTGCCAATCACCTTAAATCTGTGCCCTCTGGTTATCAACTCTTCAGCCATTGGAAACAGTTTCTCTTTATTTACTCTATCTAAACCCCTCATGATTTTAGACACCTCTATCAAATCTCCTCTTAGCCTTCTCTGCTCCAAGGAGAACAATCCCAGCTTCTCTAGTCTATCCATGTAACTGTAATCCCTCATCCCTGGAACCATTCTAGTAAATCTCATCTGTACCCTTAATCAGGACTCAATCAGAAAGATTTCTTTCAGAAAATAACATTTTGGTATAGTACATGAGTAATTTGAGACATGCCAGGCTCGGCACCATAACACAAGCCGAGGCACATGAACACCCCATCTTCTTTCCCTTACTTTCATTTATGGTCTAACTTAAAGTGCTGCCCTGAAAATATGGGGGCCTAGAAATTCAGTGCCCTTAGCGCCGATTTTGCGGCACTAGAGGGCCTAGCGCTGCAATTGGCGCCGGCGCCGAAATTGCCTGGGGCCCTTCCGCCGCGGTAGACCGGTAGCGCTGCGCCGGCACCGATGACGTCATCGGTGTGCGCAGCGTCCCGGTTGCCATGCCGACGGGCCCCAGCGCCGAAATTCAGTTGCGGCCGCCTCGCCCGTGGCAGCCGCAACTAAGACTCTGGCAACAGAGTCTTACATGACTTTGCGCCGGCGCATTAAAGGCCCCGCGGCGGCCGGCCGCTTTCCCGCCGGCCGCCTGGCCGCAGCTCCCTCCCCGGACTTCCCCCCCCCCCCCCGGAACAGAAGCAAGCCCGGCACTTGTCCGAGGTGCCGGGCTCATTTTTAAAAAGATTTTCGCGGGCCGCGGCCGGGTGCAGGCAGCTCCTCCTTAAGGGAAGGAGGAGGCCTGCACTTCCCGAACCTGCCGCACCGCAGCGGGCGCTGCAGCGCCAGAATAGCGCCGAAATTCAGCGCGTTGCGCCAGTTTTCAGGCGCAAACAGCTCTCAGCAGCGCCGGCAGCCGTTTGGGCGCAGAACTATTGAATTTTGGGCCCGACCAGCGCGACTTAGCTCCGGCACTAACTTCCGGCGCTAAAGCCCTGGCTGCGCCAAAACTCAATTTCTAGGCCGGGGTCTCTTAGGCATCACTGAGAACTTCAGAGACTGACTAGATGGAAAATACATCCATCCTTAACGTCCTCAAAAGTGTCAGTGGATGGTGTAGGTTTTAGTGGTATATATTGGCCCAGAAGTTCGGGTCCCAACACGTGAGTACGCACAGGGTACTCACGCATAGGCCCAACGAAAGTGCCGGTTTTGTGCATGCACTGCGCATGCGCGGGAAACCAGCACTACCGTTCCCCTGAAAGAAGGGGTTAAGAGGTGGAACGCGTGCGCGGGAGAGGCAGCGCGTGCGCATCGAACTTACATTTTTTTTCCAGGTTTCTCCGGGAAGGTAAGTCTCCAGAAGTTAGACATGTAAAAAGTAGTTGCAAGGCCTGCTTTTAACAAGGTAAGTGGTGAATTGATTAAAATTAAAACATTTTTTCCACAGGCTTATTATTTTTAAATACTTTAAAGAAAGGTAAGTTTATTTTTAGCCCTGTTAGAAAATAAAATTAATTTTTTCAAAAATTTAAATTATTGTTTAAAATTGTTATTTCATGTAATTTATAGTTTATTTTAAAAATGTGATGTTTTTAAAAAAATGTATTTGAGGTTTTAGTGATTTTTGGGGTTTATACTATGTATAGGTTTGACAGATCTTCCTATCAAACTTATGAATGAAGCATTCCCTGCTACCATTGGCTCTCCATGGCCCACGTGATCCCAGGGGACGCAACAAACTAACTGCGCCCCTGGGATACGCAAGCACTGCGCGCCGGCAGTTGGAGGAGGCCCAGGATTGCAATTCCACGGGGGCCCACAGCTCAAAGGCCGGCGCGCTAGGTAAGTGCAGGTCGGAGGCTTGCACCCGCGGGAAGCCTCCAACCCAAATTTCTGGGCCATTGATATTGGTATATTGGTATACATTGACAGAAAATGGCTGATATAATATGCATTAGAAAAGTTAGCCTGAGTTAGAAACAGTTAGGCAGGCAGTTCACTGCAGGCAGGTCGTCAAGGCAACAATGATGAGACATTTGTCAGAGTCAGCTAGCTGGAACCTTAATGAGATAAGGAGGAAAAACATGGCCTTCTTATTAACTGCAATATTGAAGTGTAGTCACTGTTGTAATGTAGGAAACCCGGCAGACAATTTGCACACAACAAGCTCCCACAAACAGCAATGTGATAATGACCAGGTAATCTGATTTTAGTAAAGTTGATTAAATGATAAATATTGGCTAGGACACCGGGCTAACTCCGCTGCTCTTCTTCGAAATACAGGTAGTGTCATAGGATCTTTTATGTCCATCTGAAAGTGAAGACAGGGCCTCGGTTTAATGTCTCATCCGGAAGACAAAAAATGGGAGCATTACTGAAGTAACTGAATGCTGCTAGGTACCAAGCTTGTACATCACAAATTAGAGAGGTTCCAACTGCTATTGCTAGTTTGATGTCAAAAGCAGGAGAGAAGACAAAGAAGGGTCACTGTGGAGTATAAAATTGAGAGTATACTAGTGTAAGTGGGTATCCAAGGTTCCATCCAGCGAGTTGACTCATGTAAGTAGTAAGGACATGTGGTACTTATTAATAAACTTGCAGAAATGGCGTGTAATTGGCAAATTAATTTCAATTTATAGGGGCCCAGAAATTAGGGTCTCCACGGGTGAGCACGCACGGGCTACTCAACCGTAAGGCCGATGGAAGTGCCGGTTTCCCGCATGCACTGCGCATGCGTGGGAAACCGGCACTTCCGTTCCCCTGAAAGCAGGGGTTAAGAGGTCGATCGCGTGCGACGTATGAGGCAGCGCGAGCACATGGAACTTAGGGGTTTTTCTCAATTGGTGCAGTGCGGGTAAGTCCCCAGCATTTGCACATGTAAAAAGCAGAAGTAAAGCCCTGGCAGAAGCTCCGTAACGATCAAGAAGAAGAACTCTTTCAGCAGTGGGGCTACTAAACAGAACATTTTTAATTGTGAAAGGAAGCAAAGTTATCTTAACAAAGTCTGAGGTAAGTATCCAACTTAAAAAAAATTTTTTAATGGGTTTTGAGTACTGTAGTTATAAGGAGCAACTCTT
The DNA here is from genome assembly GCF_052327205.1 of Somniosus microcephalus. Lineage (NCBI taxonomy): Eukaryota > Metazoa > Chordata > Chondrichthyes > Squaliformes > Somniosidae > Somniosus > Somniosus microcephalus. The sequence continues at coordinate 35,840,422 of NC_140997.1, forward strand.
GCTGTGTGCAAGGCCTAATTGAATTTGATTTTTTTATTAAATGTGAAAATGACTGTTTAAAAATGAATAATTTAACATTTACAAAAGTTTAAAAAAAAATTATCATCAGTAATATATATTCCTTTAAGTATGTGTATGTATGTATATATTCCTTTCAGTATGTGTATGCATGTATGTATTCCTTTCAGTATGTTTATGTATGTATGTATGAATGTATGACTTTCAGAAAATGTTAGTTATTGGAAAATCATCTCGGGCTGTGATATTCATCAGGCGGGTATGATGTGTTCCCAAGCCAGTAACGCACATTTCCTGCCATAGCCCGAGGTGATTTTCTAGCCACTCACTTTATTAAAATTATTACTTTAACAACTCTTTCCATTTTTTCCTTACAGGGACTTCTGTTTAAAGAGGAAGCCTGTGAGGGAGAAACATGCCCTTTATAAATGGTGTCCTGATCCTCTGTGCGATTTTGCTTCAGAGAATTCGAAACGCCAGGGAACAACATAGAAGAGTGAGGAACCATAACCGTCTCCTGATCAGGAGGAACTACTACCCACCCCAGAGACTGTACAGGGAGAGGCGATCATTTGAGATGCTGTCGGAAGAGTTGTGTGTGAGGAGGCTGCGCTTCAGTAAAGAGGCAATCGGCCGACTATGTGACATGTTGAAGGAGGACCTTCAAACACGCTTGAAGAGCCGCACTGCCTTGTCAGTGAACATGAAGGTAATCGCAGCATTGAACTTCTTTGCAAGTGGGTCATTTCAAGTAGCACCGGTGACATAAGCAACATCTCCAAGAATGCTGCGAGGGTATGCATTCACCAGGTCACAGATGCCATTTTCCGTAGGCTTTCAGAGTTCATTAAGTTTGACTTGTCCACTGGACATCAAAAGGAGATGGCCCTTGCATTTCATCACATTGCTGGTTTCCCCAAAGTAATTGGGGCCATCGATGGAACCCATATTGCATTGAAGGCACCAGTGGATGCACCTGTGACATACATCAACAGGAAGGGGTATCATTCATTGAATGTAATGATAGTATGTGATGCGCACCTCAGGATCCTAAACGTGAATGCAGCGCACCGGGGAAGTAATCATGACTCCTTTGTCCTCCGTAACTCGAACTTATATGACGCCCTCAGCAAATTGCCTCCAGTATCCACATGGATATTGGGCGACAAGGGCTACCCGCTAAGACCATGGCTGATGACTCCCTACCGCAAGACCAATAATGAGGCTCAGGAGAGATACAACCAGGCACACGTGTCCACACGTCAAGTGGTGGAGAGGACAATCGGAGTTCTGAAATCACGCTTCCGGTGCCTGGATAGGTCAGGGGGGACCTTGCAGTATTCTCACCAGAAAGTGGCAAGGATTCTGATGGCCTGTTGTGCTTTGCATAACTTTGCCCTGCAGGAAGGACTGACCCTTAACACTGCAGAGGAGCTCCCTGCTGAAATGGAGGACATAAGCGATGCCAATGTGCCTGTGGCCAGACCTGATGGGGAGGAGCCAAGTGCTGCCGAAAGTAAGGCTGCTCGGGAACTGCTAGTAGCCAACACCTTCACGAGGTAGTGTCGCCTTGTACGTCCCCCTCCCCCAGCAAGGCAAAGAAAGGAGCAGACACAATTTAAAGTGAAACAGTGAACTTTTATTGCAGCATCAAAGACTTTTGAGGTTCAGTTTTGATGTAGATAGTTTATAACTTTTAAATGTTAACTAGCTATTTTCTACTTTTCAAAGATTCGTAAACATGAATAGTTTGGAAAAAACTTTGTAAACAGTTTAAAGTAACTTTTTTTGGTTTCTTAGTGCAATAAAGACATTCAAGATAGAAACTAGCTATTTTATAAATTTCAAACAGTTGTAAAAATATTTTTGCTAAAATAAAAGTTGAATTTTTTTTCAAACTGACTACAGGCTGTACTTTTTAAACGAAAAGGTTATGTATACTTTCAGTCACAAATATACATTTCAATGAAAAAAGCAAAGACAACATTTAACATGTAAATAAAATGAAAAATTAAACAATTGAACGATTTGCCTCCTCGCATCTGTGCCTGAGGGTCAAAGGAGGTGTATTGCGCAAAAGGTGACACCCTAACGTCTCCTGCGCCTTCTCCCTCCCCGTGACTGGAGCCCTCTGCTGCCACTTGAAAGGCCCCTGTGTGCCATCACTTGCCCTTCAGCAATTGCCTCATGACAGGGTTGCTGCTGCTGCAAGGCAACGTTTGCTTGCATCACGACTGGCGGACCAGCTGGCTCCTGGGCCCGCACTGTTTCTGCACTGGGAGCAGGTAAGGGCGCTTCTGCGGGAGTCAAAGTAATGGCAGCAGAATGTGGTTCGTGCGAATTAAATAGACGAACGAGATTCTCATTAAGTGACACCAACTGCAATGCTATCTGATTAAGTGAAATGCCAAGATTATCGATTCCCTGTTTGATGGAGGCTATAGAGTCAACATTCTTCTCAGTAAGAGAACACATCAATTGACTCAAACCTTCAATCTGTTGCACCTCAGCTTGTAAGTGCTGTTCTGGTAAATGCCTTTCTGCTCCCCCCACCTGCGCTGCAGTATCAAGCTGGTGTCTCTCTGTGGACAACAGTCATCAGTGCCTCGCACAGAGCCAGAGGGGCCAGGAGATGGTGAGGTACTGTGCAGCAATGCAGGGTCCATACACTCCTCTTGCACTAGCTGATATAGCACAAGTTGCTCCTGCTCCTCCACCACCTCACTTACTGCTCCCACTGCATCAGCAACCCCTTCCCCAATGCCCTCTGCGGCCGCAGACTCAACACACTGCTCATCCCGTGTGTGAGAGGTATGCTGTCCAACTGTGGAAAGGAAACAGTAAACATTTGCAAAGGTAAAGCATGATCTGCCACCTCACAGATATTCAACACACACCTAACATTTTTAAACATATAGCTGGCCAACGCAACTCACGTTCAGGTGTACCAATCTCTGATTGTAAATCAGCCGAGGGGCGATCGCTAGTAAATCCAAACAGCTGCTGGACCCTTTCCTCATGTTCGGTTAAATCCCTTAGCGTGACAACACCACCGCCTGTCAGTGCACGTTCTCTGGCGTTGTGAGCACTTTTACTCTAAAATGAAAACAGAAAATATGAAACACCCACCTGCATTTGAGACAGGGACACAACATGCTTTGGAGACTGGGGCCTAGAAATTCGGTGGGCTGCGCCACCAGTTAGCGCCTAAAGAGGGCACTCAGTGGCTTTAGCACCACTGGCCGCGCCTCCCGCGATATTTAGTGGGGCGCTAATGGCGGCGTTAGCCTGTAGCGCTGCGCCACCACCGATGATGTCATTGGTGTGCGCAGCGCCCCGCTACCGCCCCGATCGCGATATTTGGTCGCGCCCGCCTCTAACACCAATCGCAAATTGCGCCCGGTTCACGGGGCCTACCTGTGGCGGTAGTGGCGCAAATTAAGGTGGAGGTGCGGGGCGGCCATTTTTTCGGTGGCCGCCTGACAGCACCTCCGTCCCCGGCCTCCTTATCCCCCCCCCCCCCCGGGCAGTGCCAGCTGTGTCCCGAGAGCCCGGCACTTCTCCTCTGTGCCAGGCTCTTTTGCCGGCACTCGCGATCGGTCATCGCGCTGGTGCAGGCCCCTCCCCCTTAAGAAGGGGAGGAAGGCCTGCAGTACCGCAGCGCGCGGTGCCGCAGCGTGTGGCGCTGCGGCACGTTGCGCTGTGATATTCAGTTTCAGCGCCCCAAGAGGGACGCGGGGCGCCTCAAGCAGCGCCCCGCGTCCCTCTTGGGGCGCTCAAACTGAATTTCCGGCGGGCGCAACGGCTCCGTTCGCAGCGGTAATTCCGGTGCCCAGGCGAGCTTGGCGCCCCGTTTGGGGCTCCACCGAATTTCTAGGCCTGGGTGTTCTTTTCACTCACTAATTGAATTTTTACAGCTCAAACCAATGGAATCAAGATAAGAGCACAATAGATGACCCTGAGCTGGCCCCAAAGCCATAAAATGTTATTGCAACCTCAGGTGACTGGACCAAGAAGTCACTTGACTATACTACATGCATTGAATAGCTTTTTAAAACTAGTTCAGTTAAATTTAAAGAAATGTTACAGTTGACTTTTCTAATATCTGTAGAAACCTTGACAGATCACAATAAATCACTACATTTCTTGCGGCATTGTTCCGCTGTACGTGGAATGGTGGAGTTCGCGCTGACAGTTCTTTTAATGATGTGAATTGTGCTCATTCCAGCCCTTTCACTTTGCTAATTAAATAAAATGAATGAAAAAAATGCTTTCAGGGTTTTTAAAACTCTTTAAATTGCTTCAAATCTCTTTCAAACTATTTAAGATTCTTCCAATTTATGTAAAAGTATTTAAAAGTTTATAAAAGTTACCAAAAGTTTCATAAAAATACAAAGAACCTACTTACCATGCTGTTTCTGCATGTCCCAAGGCTTTGGAGCTTGTGAAAAAGATTGGGGGCGTGTCCTATGCTAATGCGACCTCACAGGGCGGGTCTCCCTTACACTCCGCGCTGGACACTCCATGCAGGCTGCACTCCTGGGCGGCATGACGTCAGGCGCTGCCCGGGAGCGCTCCTCAATAAAACGGAATTCCACGCGCGCCGAGAGCACAATGGCCGGCACGCTAGGTAAGTGCAGATCGGGGGCTTGCACCCGCGGCAAGCCCCCGACCCTAAATTCTGGGCCAGGATATATAGCACACTTGGTCTCCATACTATAAAAATGATATAGCAGCACTGGAGAAGGTGCAAAAAAGATTCACAAGGATGATACCAGAACTGAGAGTTTATACACATCAGGAAAGAATAAACAGGCTGGAGCTTTTCTCTTTAGAAAAGAGAAGGCTGAGGAATGGTCTGATAGAGGTCTTTAAGATTATGAAACAGTTTGATAGGGTGGCTGTAGAGAAGATGGCCTAGAAATTCGGTAGGCTTAGCGCCGCATTTGAGGCGCTAGAGGGCCTGGCGCCGGAGTTATGGCCAGTTGAGAAATTCCCTGGGGCCCTAAATCGGCGTTGCACCGGTAGCGCTGCGCCGGCACCGATGACGTCATCGGTGTGCGCAGCGTCCCGGTTGCCATGGTAACCCGGCCCCAAGCCGAAATTCAGTTGCGCCCGCCTCGCCCGTGGCAGGCGCAACTAAGACTCTGGCAACAGAGTCTTCCCCCAGTGTGCGCCGGCGCATAAAGGTGGAGCGGCGGCCGGCCGCGTTCCCGGCGGCCGCCTGCCCGCACCTCCCTTCCCGGACTCCTGCATTCCCCCCCCGCGGCCCTGATCAGTGTCTGATGCGAGCCCGGCACTTCCCCGAGGTGCCGGGCTCAGATGTCGGGTCAATCCGCCGGACAGTTGTCGGCTGCAGGCAGCTCCTCCTTAACAGGAGGAGGAGGCCTGCAGTTCCCCCACCTGCCGCACCGCATCGGGTGCCGCAGCGGGGGATTAGCGCCGGGAAACCCAAGTTCACGCCCGTTTTGAGGCGCTAAAGGAGGGTTTTAGCGCCCGCTGCCGTCTGGGCCCGGCGCACCCGAATTTTCGTCGCGCGCTGCCGCATTACCGCTGGCGCAAACTTTCTGGCGCTACAGCCCTGGCAAGACCAAAACCCAATTTCTAGGCCGATGTTTCCACTTGTGGGGGAGACCAAAACTAAGGGCCATAAATATAAGATAGTCACTAATAAATCCAATAGGAAATTCAGGAGATACTTATTTATCCAGAGAGTTGTTAGAATGTGGAACTCTCTACCACAAGGAGTAGTAGTTAAGGCAAATAGCATAAGTGCATTTAAGGGGAAACTAGATAAACACATGGGGGTAGAAAGGAATAGAAGGTTATCCTGATAAGGTTAGATTAAAAGGGGTGGGAAGGCTCATGTGGAGCATAATCACCGGCATGGACCAGTTTGGCTGAATGGCCTGTTTCTGTGCTGTACACTCTATGACATATAGTAAGTGTAGCATGCTTGAACTTTGGCTCTATGGTTCCCAAAGCTCTCCGGGTGGCTTTTCCTTGTAGCATTTCTGTATCTGTTGTAGATTAATTGATAGAGATTGATTGCTATGATTAGTCAACAACTCCATTATCATTGTATCATGCAACTAACAAGGACAGTAAAAAATGAACTAGGCCTAAAAGAACCCAAGAACCGTCAGCAGAGAACATCAGAAATGGACCCGCATCAAAGAGGATGAGAACCATCAGCAAATTACTAATTAATTTGAAATTAAACTAAAATCCATCTATTAAATATAATCTAGACTTCAACTTTTCCTACTAGTTCTAGAAATAAATTACTGCAAACTAATGAATAAATAAAGATTAGAAATGGCAGCACAAGCAGTGTGTCAGGACTGCAGTATGTGGGAGTTTATGGACAGTGAGACTGTCCCGAATTGCCATATCTGTACTAAATGTCTCTGCTATGAGACACGATGGCTCAGAGTCATTGATCTGGAGTGTGAGTTAGAGATACTCTGGCACAACAAGGAGGGGGCGGAATATCTGGATAGTTTTTTCCAGAGTACAATCAGACCTCAGAGGAAAGCACAGGTGCAGGAAGGGCAGATTGTGACTGTCAGTCAGCAGGACAGGGGAAACCTAGGGGAGGTAGAGAAGGAGTTCCCGCAGACCTCGTCCTATCCAACAGGTACAATGTATTTGATACCTGTGAGGATAAGGAGAAAGATTGTGAGGAGGACAGCCACATGCTGACCAAGGCACCACGGAGTAGGAGGCTGCCCAAAGGGGGGAGGAGCAGAATAAAATTGTGATTGTTACAGGGGATTCAATAATTAGGGGGAAAGATAGCATTCTCCACAGTCACAAATGAGAGTCCAGATGGTGTGTTGCCTATCTGGTGCCAGGGTAAGGGATATCTTGAGGTGGTTGGATAGGAACCTAGAAAGGGAGGGTGAAGAACCAGTTGTCATGATCCATATCGGGGCAAACATCATAGGAAAGACTAAGGAGGAGGTCCTGCTGAGGGAGTACCAGAAGATAGGAGCCAAAGTAAAAGACAGGAGCATGAGGGTAATAATCTCAGGATTATTACCTGAGCCACATGCAAATTGGCATAGGGACAAACAGATTAGGAAAGTAAATATATGGCTGAAGGAATGGTGTGGGACAGAGGGGTTCCATTTCATGGGACACTGGCATCAGTACTGGGACAGGAAGGAGCTTTACCATTGGGATGGACTACACCTGAACCGGGCTGGGAACAAGGTCCTAACTGAAAAGCTAAGTAGGGCTGTTCAAAGAACTTTAAACCAATAAAGTGGTTCAGGCACAAATAAAAATAAAAATGAAAATAGTCTAAAGATAAGAAATGGGGATGAGTGCGAAGTCCAGGTCATAAATAACGTTAAAGATAACATAAATACTTCAGGTTCAGAGAAAAATACAGGAAATAATAATAAAATAACTGATAAAAATAGAACGAGTGATGAAAAACAAGTAGTGTGATAAGTTAAAATGTGTGAGAAAAACAACTTCAGGGCTAAAGGGCCAGAAGGGTCTGTTGATCAAACAAGAGTTCTATACATTAATGCATGAAGCGTAAGGAATAAAACAAGTGAATTAGAAGCACAAATAGGCTTATATTCGCTAGAGTTTAGAAGAAAGAGAGGGGATCTCATTGAAACTTATAAAATTCTAACAGGACTAGACAGACTAGATGCAGGAAGGATGTTCCCGATGGCGGGGGAGTCCAGAACCAGGGGTCACAGTCTAAGGATAAGGGGTAAGCCATTTAGGACTGAGATGAGGAGGAATTTCTTCACCCAGAGAGTGGTGAACCTGTGGAATTCTCTACCACACAAGGCAGTTGAGGCCAATTCATTAAATATATTCAAGAAGGAGCTAGATATATTTCTTAAGGCTAAAGGGATCAAGGGATATGGGGAGAAAGCAGGGACAGGGTACTGAATTTGGATGATCAGCCATGATCTCATTAAATGGTGGAACAGGCTCGAGGGGCCAAATGGCCTACTCCTGCTCCTATCTTCTATGTTTCTAAATCCAGCTTAAAGGGTGCATCGTAGTGGCCATCACTGAGACCTGACTACAAGCGGGGGGTAACTGGGAGATAAATATTCCAGGTTATAAGGTCTTTAGAAAGGACAGGGAAATTGGAAAAGGAGGTGTAGCAATATTGTAAGTTGCAGGGTTCGACCCTGTTTGGACAAGTTATTAAAAACAGGGTAGCCAAAATGGCTTCTGTAAACCTCGTGATCAAAACTGACAGGATTTTTAAAAGCAAGGCTCTGCAGACAAGCAAGCCCGGAGACACAACTTAAAATGCAGGAATCTGTGAAAAAAAAGACTCTCTGGAGCCAGCCAGACAAAGTAAACACAGAATATGCATTCATTCGACTTGAATCCAATCAATAGAATGGGCCTATAATCGTGGCCATTAGGTTTCTGCATGTTTAATCGGTAACAGCTCACAGTAGCCATCAAGTCAGGGTGGGGACAATTAGGTCTTATCCATGACAAACAACCAGGACATCGGGGCCATTAGACCCGGAGACAACCACTCCAAAAGTCGTTAAAATAAATGGTTGTAATCATTTAAACAAGCCCGCCAAAAGTTAAACAATGGACTGACCTGATTTGGCACGCAGATAAGGAGTTGAAGAACGGGTATAATTGTAGGCCCATCAGTAGCAATCGCTTTCTTAGCTCTCTTGACTCTCTTGCTCCTGCTCTCATCGTTTGGCCTTTGGCCTGCTGCTGCTCGTACTCACGCCCTGGCCTCGTGGCGGGTTCTCTTCTCGCTCCCCGCACCGCTCAACAACCAAGGACGCCCATTACACCAGGGCCAAATGCGGGAGGAGAACAAGACCCGAGTTCAAAGCCACACAGGACACACAGGCCACAAACGGGCAGATGAGACGAGACGAGACGAAGAAGAAGGTAAACCGATAAAAGCAGAGAAGGGCAGCAAAAGATGCATTGGTAAAAACCCAAACGCTTAGTTATAAGCTGGCGTTTGGTGAAGAAATTGTCAGCGCATGTATGGACAGTGAGAATAAGTTGGCGTTTGTCACATGAACATTGCGAATAAGCTGGCGTTAAACGTGGGTGGCAGCGCCCGCGACGAATAAACTGGTGTTCGAAGCTTGGGTAGTGAAATCATCTAAGCGGTAAAAACCGCCAACCGACGCCTAACCGTAACATTACCGCCGACGACCGCCCGAGGGAGAAGAAGAAGAAAACCCATCGCGACGAGACGACGACGGCAGCTGAGGAAAAGGGAGGGCGCTTCGCATCAACAACTTCAACGCCACGCCCTGAGACCACGTGGAGACGGGGTACCCCAAAGGACAGGTAGAACGGACCCCAAAACTCACAACCATTAGAGCAACAGGTTTTGGATTGGTGAGCATGAATTCCTGGCCCCTCATAGCTTAATCTAGTTAGGTATAGGGGTGGGATAAGGATAAGGGGATTGTTAATGTAATTGTTTTCCCTCGATGTGCCGTGTGTTCCCCATTCCCATATAAGTGTAATTGTTTTATGCCTGTATTTTCATACCAGTAATTTTCATAAGATTGTTGTATTCTGCTTTTAATAAAATCTTGGTTTTCTTACACCAAACCACTTGTCTACTCGATTTTCTGTATCGCCGCCTGTACCTAAGTCCGGTGTCTAGAACCCAGTGGTGTGGGAGCGATTCGAACCACTCAAAGGGACAGTCAGAGGTGAAGCTGACTGAGCGCCCACACACCACCCCCTACAATATTGATGAAGGACACTATTACAGCATTAGAAAGGGGTGATAACAAGAAGGCTGAACAGGCAGTAGACATTCTCTGGGTAGAATTGAGGAATACAGAAGGATGCAAGACTTTGGTGGGAGTTGTCTATTGACTTCCTGACAGCAGTAGTAATGTTGCAGGATACATAAACACAGAGATCAGAGAAGCTTGTTGCAAAAACAGAATGGTTATAATGGGAGACGTTAATTTTCCCATAGACAGAACAGCTCGTGTCCCAAAGGCAGTGAATTTCTTGAGTGTATTCGAGACGCCTTTCTGGAATAATATGATGGATATTAACCCCCCACAATGGATGGTAGAGGGCCGGGCAGGCAGAGAGTTCGAAAATTAAAGATCACGAAACACGACCCCCAACCCACCGTGTACACGCCTGCCGCCATTTTTACGGTGGCGGGTAGTATGCCGTGCATATTTAAATGACCAACCCGCTTCCTGCGAGTGGATTGGTCGCCCGCCCCTTGTCTCGCCTCTGTTAAAACCGGAAGTGGGCGGATTCGAGCCGGGTTCGGTTCCTGTTCCAGATTTGTGGCATTTTAATCTCTAACATGACCCCAACTTGCCTGTATTTTTGAGTTAAGATTCAGCCCGTAGAGTATAAAAGCAAGGAAGTTATGCTAAACCTTTATAAAACACTGGTTAGGCCTCGGCTAGAGTACTGTGTTCAATTCTGGGCACCACACTTTAGGAAGGATGTCAAGGCCTTAGAGATGGTGCAGAAGAGATTTACTAGAATGGTACCAGGGATGAGCGACCTCAGTTATGAGGAGAGACTGGAGAAGCTGGGATTGTTCTCCTTAGAGCAGAGAAGGTTAGAGGAGATTTGATACAGTTGTTCAAAATCATGAATGGTTTTGCTAGAGTAAATAATTAGAAACTGTTTCCAGTGGCAGAAGGGTCGGTAATCAGAGGACACAGATTTCAGGTGATTGGCAAAAGAACCAGAGGCTACGTGAGGAAACATTTTTTTGCACAGTGAGTTGTGATCTGGAATGCACAGCCTGAAAGAGTGGTGGAAGCAGATTCAAAAATAACTTTCAAAAGGGAATTGGATAAATACTTGGAGGGAAAAATTGCAGGGCTATGGAGAAAGAGCAAGGGAGTGGGACTAGTTGGATAGCTGTACCAAAGGGCCGGCACAGGCATGATGGGCTGAATGGCCTCCTACCATTCTATGGTTCTATGAAAGCAGTAAGAGTTGCAAAAAGGGGGTATGAGAAAAAAATTTGTGAGGGATATCAAGAACAACACTAAAGGTTTTACAAGTATATTAAGAGAAAGAGGATGGCTAAGAGTGATGTGGGCCCCATAAAGACAGATGCAGGTGATATTGTAATTGAAAATCAGGAAATGGCAGATTTCTTAAATATTTGCTTTATATTGGTCTTCACAGTAGAGGAAGAGGATAAAGTACCAGAGATACGAGGAAAAGTAAAAATCAATGGGAAGAACTTACTAGATATAATATAAGTAAAAAAAAGGGTAATGGAGAAAATAATGAGACTAAAGATAGATAAATCTCCAAGATCTGATGATTTCCACCCCAAGGTATTAAAAGAAGTAGGTAAGGAAATCATAGATACTTTAGTCATGATCTTATAAAACTCTCTCGATTCAGAAATTCCGAACATACGAAATTGACGGGCAGGAAAAGACCAGCATGTCCATGAAACCGGACCATCATGGCTTAACACGTCTTCCCTCCCCGGACCTCCCCCCACCTCCACACCCCCCACCCACCTCCACAGCCATTTAATCTCCTGGGAGAATCAAAAGAACAGTGAAAAACCCAGGGCCAATAAAGAATAAAATACTCTGGAAAATTCTTCTCCCCCTCAGTCGATGAAAGCAGTCCAGGAGATCACACGGCCCATGTATTATCTGTAAAAAACACTTGCCTTCTATATGATGCGACCTCTGCCCCAGTCAGGAACCTGTCCAGCTCCCTCTTGAAGAGATGCAGAGAGTCAGCCCCCACTACACTAGTCGGTAATGTATTCCGGAGGCTCACAATTCTCTGGGAAAAGAAGAACCGCCTAACATCCAATCTATTCCTACGCTTACATAGTTTAAACTCATATACCCTGGTCCTCCCCAAACTGTTAAACTGGAATAATCTATCAATAGGGATGCTATCCAGCCCTTTAATTATTCTATAGACCTCTAATAGGTCACCTTTAAGACTACGCTGCTCCAAAGTAAATAGACCCAAGTCTTTGAGCCTATCTGAGTAGCTGAGGTTCTTTAAGCTAGGAATTATTCTTATAGTTCTCATCTGGACCTTTTCCAAGGCCACTATATCCCCTGCCATGTGGGGGGACCAAAACTGGGCACAGTACTCTAGATGCAGTCTGACCAGCGACCTGTATAGTGTCAAAATGGTGTCCTTTGAATTATATTGAATTGTTCTATGAATACAACCTAATACCCTGTTAGCTTTAGCTACAGTTTCTCTACATTGGTCATGAACATTTAGTGATTGGTGCACAATAACACCAAGATCTTTTTTCTCTCAACCTCTTTAAGTATGGTTCCCTGCAAATGATACGTGTATTCTGTGTTGGCCCTACCAACATGCATGCCACTCCATTTGTCTAAATTAAACACTATTTGTCATTGTGCTGCCCACTCCCCTAGCACATCTAAATCCTTTTGCATTTGATTGCACTCCTCTACCGCCTTAACCCTTGCACAGATTTTGGTGTCATCTGCAAACTTATTTACCATTCTCCCAACACCACTGTCCAGGTCATTAATAAAGACCGTGAACAGTAGCTGGCCTAGGACTGATCCCGGGAGGACTCCACTAGTAACGTGTCTCCAGGCTAAACCACATCTGTTAACTACAAGATTTTGGCTGTGGGATTGGAGCCAATTCCTAATCTAACATTTCAAATTCCTACTCATATCATAAGATTCTATCTTATGAAGTAACCCAGTGTGAGGTATCTTATCAAAGGCTTTCTGAAAGTCCAGGTAAACAATGCCTACTGGATTGCCCTCATCCACTACCCTAGTGACTTCCTTAAAAAAACTCTTATCAAATTTGTTAGGCACAATCTATGTTTTCGGAAGCCGTGTTGTGAATTTCTAATGGCCCCTTCCCTTTCCCAATGATCATAATGAGCATCTCTTATGATCCCTTCTAGTATCTTCCCAATAATGGATATCAGGCTGGTAGGCCTGTAGTCCCCTGGCTCTGATTTGTCTCCTTTATTGAAAATAGAAACTACATGAGTTACCTTCCAGTCTAAGGGCGCTGTCCCTGACTCCATTGAACTATTGAAGATACGGGGCAGGGGCTCACAGAGCGCCCATCCCGTGTTTTCAATCACCCTTGGATGGATATTATCTGGACCTGGAGCCCAATCAATTTTGATCTTTCATAATCTATCCAAGGTGACATTACTATCTATTTTAATATTAATAATGCTATTCAATACAGCGCAGCCTTCATCTGGAACAAGATCTACAGGAGTATGGACTGTTGCAAAATAGTAATTTAGCAGCTCTACCATAACCTGAGAATCAGTTTGAATCTGCTCTACAGTATCCTTTATAGAATCATAGAATGCTTACAGCACAGAAGGAGGCCATTCGGCCCATTGAGCCCATGCCGGCTCCCTGCAAGAGCATTTTAGTGGTCCTATACGGCCCCTAATAGTCTTCTGACTTCTGACATAGCTGAAAAAGCATTTGCTATTACTGCCACAATTACACACTATCTTCTTTTCCAGAGATCTCTTGGCTAATCTTATGGCTGTTTTTGTTTCCCTTCATTGCATGCAATGGTTTTCCCTGTTTTCCTGTATTAAATGCTTTAGGTGTGTAGAATTTCTTCTGTTTCAATCGAATTTGCCTCTGTACTTTCCTTGTCAACCATAATGGTTTTGTTTTACCATGTGCCCATCTTTTAACCATTGGGACATACATGGATTCATTCTGTTTGAGAATGGTTTTAAATAAATCCATTTGTCCCCTGTGCTGATTGCCCATCTAGTAAGGTTGCCCAGTCAACTTTTGCCAGATCTTCAGACATTTTTGTAAAGTTAGACCTCTTAAAATCTAGGGCCAGCAGTAGATTGGCTGCAGCCTCGGATTGGCCAATAAAATTAAACCTAATTATATTCTGATCAGAGCTGGCCAGGTGTTCCCCCACAGGAAGGTTTGATACAGCACCAGGGTCACTGCTGAAACCAGACCTAGAATTTGTTTAACCCTAGCTGCCTCACCAACTTGGTGTGTAAGGAAACAATCATTGATGGTGGCCACAGAAGCCTCAATTATTCTCCCCACTACACTAGATGGTTCACCATCATACCATTTAATACTAGGAAAGTTGAAGTCTCTCAATAATGCAAATTGGCCCCAGGCTAGAAGCACCGTTGGGTATAGCGTGTCTTATAGACAATGTTAACAACATTATGATTTAGTTGGGAAGGTTGCTTTTGCTTTTGTTGGGACTTTGGTGCTTATTTTGGCTTCTTTTAGTTTGATTGGACCATATTTTTCTTTCCTATATTAGTGGTGCCCTGAAAGGGGCACTTGTTGTGATAATTCTTATTTGGTGATCTTGGCAACCCAGTGTCACCCTTATTTGTCCATTAAAAAAGATCTAGGCTAGAAGCCTTAGCAATTTGTGAACAAAGTTCCTCATCAGCTAGGGATGCCTGTCCTGCAGGTCTATAACATGTGCCAATCATAAACTTAGGGACATTAGCTTGGAATAATTGAATCGAAAAAGCTTCAGCTACTACTGATGTACCAATATCTCTTGCCACAACAGGCAGATTGTCTCTGACAAATAAGGCTACACCTCTTCCCTTCTGACCTATTCATTCTTTCTTAAAACAGTTATACCCTGCAATATGGTATTCGGCACCATCACATAAATCTAGCCATGTCCCAGTAACACCTATAACATCTAGGTTTTCTAATGCTGCATAAGATTGTAGTTCCAGCAGCTTATTTCTAAGATTTCTTGAATTAACATAGAAGCATTTCAATGGTCAGTTAACTGATTCTGGGTACAATTCCTTTCGGTGCCTTACCTTTGGAAAATCTGGGTAGTCTGTTAGTGCTACCTACCCCAGTAAAAGGCTGGTTTATCTATTCTAACCCTTGGCTCAACTAGTTTAAATGATCCCCAAATATCTCGGCCAACATCTGTGCACCCAGAACATTAAGATGGAGGCCAACCCTGCTAAAAAGCTTACCGTGCTGCTAAAATATTCCCCAGTTGTCCATAAAAGTAAGTCTCTCCCACTTACATAGATGCTTGAGCCACAGGTTAAGTCCGATGATTCTGCTGTTCCTTTCTGCAGAACCCATAGCTTTGGAAGAAGGCCAGAGATGACCACCTTTGCTCCCTTGTCCTTCAGTGCATGAACCAACTTCCCGTAGTTGTCCTGCAAGAGAAAGGACTTTTTGTCCGTCGTATCATTTGTTCCCACATGCAATGCCACTACGATTCCATCTTTCTCACCTTTCATTAGGTCATTCACTCAGTCGTGAAGATCATTAGCTTTGGCTCCTGGAAAACACATAACTGCGTAAGACAAAGCCTTACTTCTGCACAGTGTGGTGTCGGTGTGCCTGACAATGGAGTCTCCGATGACTATGGCCCTCAGTCTTACCCGACTCTCTTTCTTTAACTGTGCCTTTCTGTTCTGCTTTGCCTTGCTTTGTTTTCTTTTGGTGGTATTGCTCCCTGGATTGGAAAATTACCAATATCACTGCACCATTTAAGATGGGTAAGAGAGATAAACTAGAAAATTATAGGCCTATAGTCTAACACCTGTGTGGGGAAGTTACTGGCATCAGTTATTAGGGACAGAGTGACTGAGCACTTGGACAAACATGAACTGATCAGAGAGAGCCAGCAGAGATTTGTAAGGGTAAGTCATGTCTATCAAACCTAGTTGAATTTTTTGAGGAGGTAACTAACGTGGTAGATAAAGTAATGTCTATGGATGTTATTTATATGGACTTCCAGAAGGCATTCAATAAGGTTCCACACAAGAGACTGTTAGGAAAAATGGGAGTACATGGAATTGGAGATAACTTAGTGACATAGGTAGGGAATTGGTTAAGAGGTAGGAGATAGAGAGTAGGGATAATGGGTATGTACCCCCAGCTGGCAGGATGTGACTAATGGTGTCCCCCAGGGATCTGTACTGGGGCCTTAGCTTTTCAGTATATTTACAAATGACTTAGATAAAGGAAAAGAGAGCTATATATCCAAGTTTGCTGATGACACCAAGTTAGATGGCAAAGTAAATAGTATAAATGGGAGCAGAAAGTTGCAAAGAGACAGTCATAGATTAAGTGAGTGGACAAAACTGTGACTGATGGCGATCAATGTGGGGAAATGTGAGATCATGCACTTTGGACCTAAGAAAGATAGATCATGAGAAGCTAGGAACTGTGGAGGAACAGGGAGATTTAGGAGTATAAGTACAGAAATCACTAAAAGCTAGTGGGCAGGTTCAAAAAATTATTAAAAAGGCTAATGGAATATTGGCCTTTAACTCTGTGGGCTAGAATACAAAGGGATGGAAGTTATGTTACAGTTACATAAAGCTCTGACTAGACCCCATGTAGAGTACTGAGTTCAATTCTGGACATCGCACCTCAGGATGGATATATTGGCCTAGAAATTCAGTGCCCTTAGCGCCGATTTTGCGGTGCTAGAGGGCCTAGCGCTGCAATTGGCGCCGGCGCCGAAATTGCCTGGGGCCCTTCCGCCGCGGTAGACCGGTAGCGCTGCGCCGGCACCGATGACGTCATCGGTGTGCGCAGCGTCCCGGTTGCCATGCCGACGGGCCCCAGCGCCGAAATTCAGTTGCGGCTGCCTCGCCCGTGGCAGCCGCAACTAAGGCCTAGAAATTCAGTGCCCTTAGCGCCGATTTTGCGGCGCTAGAGGGCCTAGCGCTGCAATTGGCGCCGGCGCCAAAATTGCCTGGGGCCCTTCCGCCGCGGTAGACCGGTAGCGCTGCGCCGGCACCGATGACGTCATCGGTGTGCGCAGCGTCCCGGTTGCCATGCCGACGGGCCCCAGCGCCGAAATTCAGTTGCGGCCGCCTCGCCCGTGGCAGCCGCAACTAAGACTCTGGCAACAGAGTCTTACATGACTTTGCGCCGGCGCATTAAAGGCACCGCGGCGGCCGGCCGCTTTCCCGCCGGCCGCCTGGCCGCAGCTCCCTCCCCGGACTTCCCCCCCCCCCCCCCCGGAACAGAAGCAAGCCCGGCACTTGTCCGAGGTGCCGGGCTCATTTTTAAAAAGATTTTCGCGGGCCGCGGCCGGGTGCAGGCAGCTCCTCCTTAAGGGAAGGAGGAGGCCTGCACTTCCCGAACCTGCCGCACCGCAGCGGGCGCCGCAGCGCCGGAATAGCGCCGATATTCAGTGCGTAGCGCCAGTTTTCAGGCGCAAACAGCTCTCAGCAGCGCCGGCAGCCGTTTGGGCGCAGAATTGGTGAATTTTGGGCCCGACCAGCGCGACTTAGCTCCGGCACTAACTTCCGGCGCTAAAGCCCTGGCTGCGCCAAAACTCAATTTCTAGGCCATTGGCCTTGGAGGGGGTGCAGCGCAGAGTCACCAGAATGCTACCGGGCTAAAAGGGTTAAAGAATGTAGACAAGTTGCATAGACTAAGCTTGTATTCCTCTGAATATAGAAATTTACGGTGTGATATAATTGAGGTATTTAAATTGATTAAAGGAGTTGATAGGTTGGCTAGAAACTATTTCCTCTGGTGGGGGAGTCCAGAACAAGGGGCCATAAGCTTAAAATTAAAGCTAGGCCATTCAAGGCTGATGTCAGGAAGCACGTCTTCACACAAAGGGTAGTGGAAATCTGGTACTCTCTCCCCCAAAAAGCTGTTGAGGTTAGGCCAATTGAAAACTTCAAAAATAAGATTGCTAGATTTTTGTTAGGCAAGGATATTAGGGGTTACGGAAGCAAGGAAGATAGATGGAGTTAAGATATAGATCAGCCATGATCTAATTGAATGGCAGAACAGGCTCAAGGGGCTGAATGGCCTATTCTTGTTCCAATGTTCCTAGGTGGACCTTGATGGACCTCCTCTATGATAATGGCATAAAAGGGTATCCCCATATGGAATGCTATAATGAGAAGCCCTCACTGTGGGTAGAAGGTGGGAGGAGGCAAAAACCTGCTGATGGTCTCCCCCATGAGAAGCAAGTTCAAGTGCATTAAAAAAATGCTTCCCAACTGAAAAGGTAGCAATTCAAATGTTCTACACTCTTCACGCTCAGAAACTCCACATTTCCGCTTGCATCAGCTAATCCTGATGGCAGCTGCACCTCATAAACCTTAGTCATAAACCTCAAAAAACCCACCCTTGATCCCTCTGTCCTTACAAACTACTGCCCCATCTCCAATCTCACTTTCTTCTCGAAAGTCCTTGAACACGTTATCGCCTCCTAAATCCATGCCCAGCTTTTCCGCAGCTCCATATTTGAATCAGGTTTCCACGCCTGCCATAGAATTGAATGGTTCTAATAAAAATCACAAATGACATCCTCTGTGACTGTCATCATGGTGCACTATGCCTCCTCATCCTTCGCAACCTCTCTGCAGCCATTAACACTGTTGAAGACAACATGCTCTCCTCCGTTGTCTAGCTGAGTGGGATTGCACTCGCTCGGTTCCACTCTTACATATTCAATTGTAGCTAGAGAATATGTTTCAATGGCTCCTCTTCCTGGCCCCACACAGTTGCTTCTGGAGTCCCACGAAGAATCTATCCTTGGCCCCCTCTTATTTCTCATTTACATGCTGCCCCTCAGCATCATCCTCCGAAGACATGACATCAGATTCCGCATGTGCACTGACGACATCCAGCTCTACCTCACCACCTCTCTCGACCCCTACACTACCTCTGTGTTGGCAGACTGCTTGTTCGACATCCAGTACTGGATGAGCTGCAACTTCCTCCAATTCAACATTGGGAAGGCTGAGCCCATTGTCTTCGGCCTCCGCCACAAACTCTGTTCTCTTGCCAGCGATTTCAGCCACTTCCCTGGCTACTGTCTCAGGCTGATCCAGACTGTTCACAACCTTAGCCTTCCAGTTGACCCTGAGCTGATTTACCAATCTCATATCCTCTCCATCAAAAACACAGCCTTCTTCCACCTCCATACCATCACCCGTCTCTGTCCCTGCCTCAGCCCATCTGCTGCTGAAACCCTCATCCATGCTTTTGTTAACTTCCGACTCGACTATTCCAACGCTCTCCTGGCTCCTCCCAACTTCCACCCTGCATAAACGTAAGCTCATCAAAAACTCTTCTGCCACTATTTAAATCCACACTAAGCCCCGTTCATCCATCACCCTTGTGCTCATTTAGCTATATTGGCTCCTTATCCACCAACAACTCGATTTTAAAATTCTGATCCTCTTGTTCAAGTCATTTCATGGCCACACCTCTCCCAATCTCTCTAATCTCTTCCAGTTCTAAAGCCCTCCAAGAACTCTGTGGAGAAATTCGGTTGATAGCGCCACTGATTAATACCTAAAGAGGCCGAGAAGTGGGGCACTAGCCAATTTGCGGGTGGGCGCAAGGTGCCTAGCGCCTCGCCCCATATTGAGCATGCATTTAGCACCGGCGCTAAATCTTAGCGCCCGCTCATGGGCGCAGGCTGATTATGACGTCATTTGAGTGTGCAACGCCTTTTGGGTGCCCCGGACCAGAAATTCAGTGGCGCCCCCCTCCGTAGCGCCTGGCGCTAATAGTGACAGCTTACCTGGGCCTTACCAAGTCGCTCTCGGGCTGGAGGAGCATTATTTAAAGGGGACTGGTGTGGTTTAAAAGCGGCAGCCATTTTTGGATCACAACTTCCTCGAGAGCTACAAAGAGTTGCTGAGCTGCACACTGAGAGCCATTTGACCACTGAGCCAGCGCAGGCAGACGATCTTCAGCCTTCTGACTATCACCTTGCTGTTGGTGAGCCTTGACAACGGGGAACCTTCCTGTGGGCACTTATTATGGGGGCTGCATTGGAGGGGAACGTCCTGCTGCTGAATCATCTGGAAAGGGCACTGAGACGCAGGGAGAGGGGAGCGGGCATGGCCAGACGGAGGAGGGCCAACAGATGTCGCCACAGCAGACCTTACGCTGGCAGGGTTATCCGACAGCAGTTTTCCTACATGAACATGCCGGAGGAGCAGTGTGTCAGAAGGCTGCGATTTAGAAAGGAGGTGGTGACTGAGCTGTGCCAGCTGCTTCAGTCAGATCTGCAGTCTCAGATAAGGTGCAGGACATCTCTATCGGCGGCTGAGAAGATGGCTGCTGGCCTGACCTTCTACGCGAGCGGCTCTTCTCAGGCTGCGCGTCAGAGGCTGATCAGAAGTAGCTTCTAGGCCCCTCTCACGGAATGCTTGCTGCCATTCCAAGAACAGGAATGGAACCGGTCTGATACCCCCAAGCCTGTGAAGGGCAAGATGCATGTAAATAACAGGCATGGCCATTATAAATGAAGAAAGTGTTTCATTAGACAAAATGTGGTTCCTTCAAACATGAGAAAGCTATGGCAACAGAAAGCAAAACTAATACACTGACACATAACTGACTCTCACACCCGGGAGACTGTCCAAAACATAAATCACATTCCGACCATCTTCCTTGGCCTTGATTCCACTGCGCCAACCAAAACATCCAATGCCCCATCAGTGAGGCGTTCCGCCCTCTGCCTCACCCTTTCCATGTCTTGCTAGGCTGGGGCGCCACAGGTAGGCTCCCACCGCTTTGAAGGCCTACAAGGCAGTGAGTGTGTCTGGTGATGCCAATTGACCTGCCCCTTTAAGAGCTGGCCGGCGCCACTGTGTCTCAGGGAAAGTGATTATTGACAGCACACTCGCTGCGCCCCGCCGCCACGAAATTGGGTTGCGCCGCCGGGTTAGCGCCTTAAGAGTAGCGTGCAGTGCCTGATTTAGCGCCGCAATCACCTTTAGGGGCGCTGCAACCCAATATCGCGCTAAGTGGCACTAAATTGCGCCTGGCGCTAAACTTTGTGCATCGCCAGGACTAACGCCCCAAACGCGGCTATACCAAATTTCTAGGCCTGTGTTCCCCCAACTCTGGCCTCTTGTGCATCCCCGATTCCCTTCGCCCACCATTGTCGGCCGTGCCTTCAGCCGTCTAGGCCCTAAGCTCTCAAATTCCCTCCCTAACCCTCTCCGCCTCTCCACCTCTCTCTCCTCCTTTAAGAACCTTTTTAAAATCTATTTATTTGACCAAGCATTTAGCCGCCCATCCTAATATCCTAATATCTCCTTCTTTGGCTCGGTGTCAATTTTTTGTCGGATAACGCTCCTATGAAGCGCTTTGAGGTGTTTTCCTACATTAAAGGTGCTATATAAACAAAAGTTATTGGGCCAGTAATTCCTGTCCCAACGCGTGAGGACGGATGGGGTACTCACGCGTGGGCCCTGGGAATTGCCGGTTTTCAGCATGCACAGCGCATGCGGGGAAAACCGGTACTTCCTCTCCTCTGACCCAAGGGGTTAAGAGGTGGAACGCGTACGATGTATCAGGCAGCACGTGCGCGCTGAACTTCCCTTTTTTTATTAGAGTTGCCCGTGGGGAAAAGACTCCTGTTTTTACGTGTGGAAAAAGCAGCCGTAAGTACTTAATTTTAACAGGTAAGTGGTCTATTAAGTTAAATTAGAAAATTTTTCCACAGGTTCTTTTTTTTTGAAGACTTTACAGTAAGGTAAGTGTATTTTTAGCCCCGATTTTTTATACAATTAATTTTTTTCAAAATTTAAAATTATTGTTTAAAATAGTTTTTTACAGTTATTTATAGTTTATTTAAGTAGTGCGATGTTTTTTTAAATTTTCTTTCAAGTTTAAGTAGTGTTTTGGGGCCAGGAGTTTTCATGAGTTTGACAGTTCTTACTATCAAACTCATGAATGAACTTTTGCAACCTCCCATTGGTTGCCCAGTGCTCACGTGATCCCAGCCGGCTCATCGCACTAAGTACGCCGCTGGGTCATGCACGCACAGCGCGGCAGGACCTGAAGCGGGCCAGTGACAGGAAATGCAATGCGGGCCAGGATTGAAATGTCAGCGCACCGGGTAAGTGCACATCGGGGGCTTGCACGCGCGGCAAACCCCCGAACCTAATTTCTGGCCCATTGTTGTTGTCTGAAGTTACCCAGAGTACATTAGGCATGTAAGTCCAGTAAACTTACAGCTGCTGCACCAATGGCCCTCATAAGTAAATGAGGTCAACTGTGACTCAGCTGGCGAATCGTGGGGAGGTGTAAAAGTATGACGGAACACGTGGAAGCATTTTAATGGAGGAAATCAACTTCTGCCCAATTTTCTTGCCAGAATAAAATTCTTGCGCTGTTTATGCACTGCTGATGTGCTGAAAATAGCAAGGAAATTAATCCCTTACTATCTAGCATGGTATCAAATATTCATGGCTCTGGTGTATGTGCTAAGAACATGATTCAACCTGATGATGCCATTAATACACAATATTACATTATAATTAATCATCAAAGGTGACAGGAACTGACCGTCTGATCCAACAGGTCTGCCCCATTCCAGACATGGTAAAGCTGCATACAAGCAGCATCAACCCCCGTCCATCACATAATCCACTGGGAAAGGCAAAACAAAGACAAACACCTTAAGCTAATAAAACGTCAATCATATCTCCTTTAAGCCTGCATCTTTCTACTGAAAATAACTTCTTCTTCTCTTCTTCTTAGGCAGTCGCTCGGAACCGAGGATGACTTGATTCCACACTAAAAATGAGTGTTCAGGTGACTGATGTGTCCAATGCGGGACCTACAATCTCTGTCACAGGTGGGGCAGACGGTGGTTGAAGGAGCGGGTGGGTGGGGTGCTTGGGTTGACATGCGCTCCTTCCACTGTTTGTGCTTGGCTTCCGCTTGCTTCCGGCGAAGAGACGCGAGGTGTTCGGCGCCTTCCCAGATGCTTCTCCTCCACTTTGAGCAGTCTTGGGCCAGGGTGTCGGAGGTGATGTTGCACTTTTTTCAAGGAGGCTTTGAGGGTGTCCTTAAAGCATTTCACACACACAGAATCACACAGAAACCCCACAGTGCAGATAGAGGCCATTTCAGCCCATCGAGCCTGCACCGACACATATCCCACCCGATTCCCGTAACCCCTACACCAACACATATCCCACCCTATCCCCGTAACCCCACGTATTTAATCCCCCTAACACTAAGGGTCAATTTATCATAGCCAATCAACCTAACCCGCACATTTTTGGACTGTGGGAGGAAACCGGAGCACCCGGAGGAAACCCACGCAAACACGGGGAGAATGTGCAAACTCCACACAGACAGTCGCCCGAGGCCGGATTCGAACCCGGGTCCCTGGCGCTGTGAGGCAACAGTGCTAACCACTATGCAACAGTGCTAACCACTATTTCCTCTGCCCACCTGGGGCTCTCCTGCCGTGTCAGAGCTCCGAGTAGAGCACTTGTTTTGGGAGTCTTGTATCAGGCTTGCCGACGATGTGACCCGTCCATCAGAGCTGATCAAGCGTGATCAAAGCTTCAGTGCTGGGGATGTTGGCCTGAGCGAGAACACTGATGTTTGTGCACCTATCCTGCCAATGGATTTGCAGGATCTTGCAGGATCTTGTTGGTGGTACCTCTCCAGTGCTTTGAGGTGCCTGTTGTACATGGTCCATGTCTCTGAAGCACACAGGAGGGCGGGTATCAGTACTGCTCTGTAGACCATGAGCTTGGTGCCGGGTTTGAGGTCCTAGTCTTCAAACACTCTCTTCCTCGGGCGACCAAAGGCTGCACTGGCACACTGAAGGCGGTGTTGGACTTCATCATCGACATCTGCCCTTGTTGACAGTAGGCTCCCGAGATATGGAAAGTGGTCCACGTTTTTATTTCACTCATCCTAACCACTTTGAATCCCTTTATCCCGTTTTCCTTTAATCATCTATCCAATCTAATCTTGAATGTTGATGTAGTTTCTGTCTCAACCAGTAACCCTGGAAGTGCATTCCACAGCCTTATAACTCTCAGTATAGAACTTTCTCTTGTTCTCGCTTCTAAAATTTGGGGCCATGGAAATGGCTGTAGTATGATTGGAATCAGTGAGGATGTGATACCATTCAGGATCTGGTGTGTATCAAAGGTGAAGGCAAGGCAGCTATGGAGCAGATGAACTGGAGGCATTCAAAGGTGAGAAGTGAGGGGAAGGGGAGCTTGGCGCTTGGAATGAGGAGTTGGATGTTATTTGCCTCCAAGGGCAGAAAGTGAGTGTGTGCATAGGGAAGCCAATGTGGAGGGGGAGACTGAGGGAGATGAGGAAAACAAGGATATCACTAGAGGTGGGGTGAACGAGTTCAGGTGGAGTTTCAAATCCCTGAAGATTAGGAGTTATCAATGCAAGGATTAATATTGGATAGCAAGGCGGAGCTTTTGGTGAGGTAGGTGATGTGCCTCAATTATTCCGAGACTCGAAGTTAGCAGAACAAAAGTAAGGCTTTTATTAACTCAGAACATAACACGTAAAATAGAGAGATGTCTACCTTCAGGAGGCTGAACCCGACTGAAGTTAGATTACAAAGGAGCCAGGTATGGGCGGAGCCCTGCACACAACCAGTTCCAGCACATTCCAATACATAATACATGAGGACTGGGGGAAGGGAAAAGACACAGAAAGCAGGCAGTTACAAGACACAGAAAACAGGCAGTGATGAATGGAATATATTTCATCACATTCACCCCTTCTATAGATTTAGTCTGTTCGGGGGTTTGATAGTCCTCTGCGACCGACGTGGCTGTTGTGGTGCCGCGGGTGTCGGCTGGGTGTCCCCGGTAGCCTCCTGGGTCTCTGCCGGGGGTGCCGCCGGGGTTGTTGAAGGGGTAGTTGGTGGGGGTGCCGTTGGTCGATGTTCTTCCGGGGGTGATGAAAGAATAGTGGGTGGGTAAGGGTTGCTGTGATCGTCGTCGCTGCTATTGCCGTGGTTGTTGTCGATGCCGGCTGGGGCGACGTCTTTTATGGACATGGTGTCCTCCCTTCCGTTGGCGTGCCGGACATATGCGTATTGGGGGTTGGCGTGGAGTAGGTGTACTGGCTCCACGAGAGGGTCCGTCTTGTGGCCCCTCACATGCCTTCGCACGAGTACCGGACCTGGGGTGGAGAGCCATGACGGCATGGATACGCCTGAGGTGGATTTCCGAGGAAAGACAAACATTCGTTCATGAGGCGTGGCATTAGTGGCCGTACACAATAGCGACCGTATCGAATGGAGCACATCCGAGAGGACTTCCTGCCAGCGGGAGATAGGGAGGCCCTTGGTCCTTAGAGCTAGAGTGACTGCTTTCCACACTGTCCCGTTCTCTCGCTCCACCTGGCCGTTACCCCGGGGGTTGTAGCTGGTGGTACGGCTCGTGGCGATCCCCTTGGACAGCATGTACTGGCGTAGCTCTTCACTCATGAAGGACGCCCCCCTATCCGTGTGGATATAGCTCGGCATACCGAACAGGCAGAACAGGCAGTTGAGGCATTTAATGACCGTGGCGCTGGTCATGTCTGGGCAGGGGAAGGCGAATGGGAAACGGGAGTATTCGTCCACAATGTTCAGGAAGTAAACATTGCGGTCGACGGACGGGAGGGGGCCCTTGAAATCTAAGCTGAGCCGCTCGAAGGGCCGTGTAGCTTTGATTAAGTGGGCTCTATCTGGGCGGTAGAACCGAGGCTTGCACTCAGCGCAAGTGCGGCAGTTCCTGGTCAGAGACCGAACTTCCTCAATCGAGTAGGGTAAGTTACGGGACTTTATGAAGTGGACTAGCCGCGTGACCCCTGGGTGGCAGAGGTCGTTGTGGAGGGTCTGTAGCCGATCCTCGGTGGCGCTGGCACACATCCCTCGTGAGAGGGCGTCAGGGGATTCGTTAAGGGCCCCTGGCCGGTAAATGATGTCGTACTCGAAAGTGGAGAGCTCGATCCGCCACCTAAGAATCTTATCATTTTTAATCTTCCCCCTCTGTTTATTGTTGAACATAAACGCTACCGATCGCTGGTCGGTAAGTAGGGTGAAGCGTTTGCCAGCTAGGTAGTGGCGCCAGTGGCGCACTGCCTCCACGATGGCTTGGGCCTCCTTTTCCACGGAGGAGTGTCTGATCTCGGGGCCTTGGAGGGTCCTCGAGAAGAAAGCTACGGGCCGCCCCGCCTGGTTGAGGGTGGCCGCCAAGGCGAAGTCGGACGCATCACTTTCCACTTGAAATGGAGTGTTCTCGTCCACTGCCTGTAGCGTGGCCCGCTCAATATCCTGCTTAATGCTTTTGAAGGCGGCGTGGGCCTCAGCAGAGAGCGGAAAAGAGGATGCTTTCAAGAGGGGGCGGGCTTTGTCGGAGTAGTTGGGGACCCATTGGGAATAGTAAGAAAATAACCCCAGGCACCTTTTCAGGGCTTTGGGAGTGTTGGGCAGGGGCAGCTCCCGTAGGGGGCGCAATCGGTCGGGGTCTGGTCCGATTTCCCCATTCTCCACCACGCTGCCCAGTATGCAGAGGCACGTGGTGTTGAAAACGCACTTGTCCTCGTTATAGGTGAGGTTGAGTTTTTGTGCGGTTTTCAGGAACCTCTCGAGGTTCGAGTCGTGATCCTGCTGGTTGTGACCGCAGATGGTGACGTTGTCGAGGTAGGGGAAGGTTGCCTGCAAGTGGTGGTCATCGACCATGCGATCCATCTCCCTCTGAAAGACCGAGACCCCGTTCGTCACCCCAAAGGGGACTCTGAGGAATTGGTAGAGGCGTCCGTTCGCCTCGAAGGCGGTGTACGGGCGGTCCTCTGGTCTGATAGGGAGCTGGTGGTACGCTGACTTGAGGTCGATGGTGGAGAACACCCGGTATTGGGCGATTTGGTTCACCATTTCTGATATGCGGGGTAGTGGGTAGGCGTCTAGTAGGGTGTACCTGTTGATCGTTTGACTATAGTCGATCACCATCCGTTTCTTCTCGCTACCCCTTACCACTACCACTTGGGCGCGCCACGGGCTGTTGCTGTGTTCAATAATGCGCTCTTTCAGGAGCCTGTCTACCTCGGTCGCGATAAACCGCCTGTCCTCCCAGCTGTACCTCCTGCTTTTGGTCGCTATTGGCCGGCAGTTAGGGGTAAGGTTCGCGAATAGCGAAGGCAGCTTTACCTTCAGGGTAGCCAGACCGCACACTGTGAGGGGCGGCTGGGACCCACCGTACTTGAGCGTGATGCTTTGGTGGTTGCACTGGAAATCCAAACCCAAGATCACGCTCGCACATAGATTCTTCATGATTAATACTTTAAAATTATCATACACAGTTCCGTTAACGCACAATTGTACCGTGCAGTAACCCAGAATGGTCGATGTCTGGGTTTTATCGGCCATAGAGATGGTACCCTGAGCAGGGACCACCTTTAGGGAGAGTTGTTGTGCCAGTTCAGGGTGGATAAAACTCTCCGTGCTTCCACTGTCAATTAAGCATTTAACCCGGCACCCATTTACCTCGATGTCCACCATTGATTTGGATAGCGGATGCGGCCTGGTCTGGTCCACTGTGACCGATGCCACTGTAGGGCCCTGATCGAGACAAGATGGCGTCCACGCTGTCTGCTCATAAGATGGCGGACCCCACGAGGTCGGGCAAGATGGCGTCCAAGATGGCCGCTCCCACGGCGCACACGCGGCGGTGGCGGGTTTTCCGGCGGTTGGTTTTCCGGCGGGGTTCCCTCTGCACACCTTCCCGAAGTGCCCCTTCTTACCGCACTTAAAGCAGGTGGTGCCTTTCGCCGGGCACAGGTTTCTGGTGTGCTTTGGCTGCCCGCAGAAGTAGCAGTTGGGTCCTTGACGCGTCGCGGCTGTCGTAGGGCTTCTGGGGGGAGAGCTGGGCCCCGCCGGTGTCGGGCTGCCGGGCGGGGAAGATGCCTTCCAAGATGGCGGCGCCCTCGGCGCACACGTGGCGGCGTGGGCGGCGCGGGCTGAAGAGTAGGCGTCCGAGTTTCTCTGGGCCATCTCCAGGGACCGCGCGGTGTCCGCAGCCTGTTTCAGGTCCAACTCCGTTTTTTCCAGCAGTCTTTGCCGGATGTGAGTGGAGCTGAGGCCTGTGATAAAGGCATCGCGAACAAGCTCGTCGGTGTACACTGCGGCTTTTACATCTCGGCACTTACAGTCCTTGCCAAGCTTTTTCAGGATGCTTAGGAACTCCTCCACCGATTCCCCAGGTCGCTGTGCGCGAGTAGCGAGTAGATGCCTAGCATACACCTCATTCGTAGGCTGCTGGTAATGCGCCTTTAAGGTGTTGCAGGCGGCCAGGTACGTATCGGTGTCTTGGATGAGGGGGTAAACCCGGTGGCTTACCCAATTCCGTAGCATTCCGAGTCTCATCTTCGCAGTGTCCGTAGCGTCTTTGACGGCTGCGGAATTGTCCAGGAAGAATTCCATACAGTCAAACCAGTGTCCGAAGCGTGCTGATGCATCCGGAGCATGTTGATCCAAATCCAAACGTTCGGGTTTCAGGAGTTGATCCATAGTGTTGAAAATTGAGTTAATAAAATTGATGTGCCTCAATTATTCCGAGACTCGAAGTTAGCAGAACAAAAGTAAGGCTTTTATTAACTCAGAACATAACACGTAAAATAGAGAGATGTCTACCTTCAGGAGGCTGAACCCGACTGAAGTTAGATTACAAAGGAGCCAGGTATGGGCGGAGCCCTGCACACAACCAGTTCCAGCACATTCCAATACATAATACATGAGGACTGGGGGAAGGGAAAAGACACAGAAAGCAGGCAGTTACAAGACACAGAAAACAGGCAGTGATGAATGGAATATATTTCATCACAGTAGGCATCTGGAAGCCTAATAGGAACAGGGGTAGGCCATTTAGCCCCTCGAGCCTATTCCATCATTCAATGAGATCATGGCAGATCAGTAACCTAACTCCGTATACTCAACTTTGCCCCATATCCCTTCATAGCTTTGGTTGACAAAAATCTAGCAATCTCTGATTTAAAATTAACAATTAACCTAGCATCAACTGCCATTTGTGGATGAGAGTTCCAAACTTCTACCACCCTTTGTGTGTCGAAGTGTTTACTAATTTCACTCCTAAAAGACCTGGCTCTAATTTTTAGGTTATGCCCCCTAGTCCTAGAAACCCCAATAAGCAGAAATTGTTTCTCTCTATCTACCCTATCAGTTCCTGATAATATCTTGAAAACTTTGATTAAATCAAATCACCCCTTAACCTACTAAATTACAGTGAGTACAACCCTATTTTGTGTAATCTCTCCTCGTAATTTAGCCCTTGGATTCCAGGTATCATTCTAGTAAATCTACGCTGCACTCCCTCCAAGGCAAATATCTCCTTCCTAATGTTTGGGTTTTGTATAGCTGTAGCATAACTTCTACCCCTTGCATTCTAGTACTCTAGATATAAAGGCCAGCATTCCATTAGCCTTTTTGATTATTTTCTGTACCTGTCCAATGATCTATGTATATGGACCCCAAAGTCTCTTTGGACTGCCACTGTTTCTAGCTTTTCACCATTTAGAAAGTATTCTGATCTATCCTTTTTAGGTGCAAAGTGGATGACCTCACTCTTGCCTACATTGAAATCCATTTGCCACAGATTTGCCCATTCACTTAATCTATTAATATCTCTTTGTCATTTTATGCCTTCATCTACACTGCTTAAAATGCCGCCTATCTTTGTGTCATCGGCAAATTTGGATCTGTGGTTCTGCATCCCAGCATCTAAATCATTAATAAATATGATGATTAGTTGTGGCCCCAACACAGATCCCTGTGGGACACCACTAGTCACATCCTGCCAATTAAAGTACCTGCCCATTATCTCTACTCTCAATAATTTGCCCTCAATTCCATGAGCTTCAACTTTAGCTAGCAGTCTCTTAAGAAGGACTTTATCGAATGCCTTCTGGAAGTCCATATAAATAACATCCATAGACAGTCCCCTGTCCGCTACTTCAGTGACCTCTTAAAAAAATTCATCAGGTTCATCAAACATGACCTACCCTTTACAAATCCACGCTTGCTCTCTCAGGCCAGCTGAAAATATTCACAGTGTTCAGTCACTCTATCCTTAATTATAGACTCTAGCAATTTCCCGACAACAGATGATAGGCTAACTGGTCTATAATTCCCTGGTTTTCTCTCCCACCATTCTTAAATAGCAGAGTGACATGCGCAATTTTCCAATCTGAAGGAACGGTTCCTGAATCGAGAGAACTTTGGAAGATTATAGTTAGGGCATCTGCAATGTTCCCACCTACTTCCTTTAAACCCTGGGATGGAAACCATCTAGTCCTAGGGATTTGTCACTCTTTAGTGCCATTATTTTCTTCATTACTGTTATTTTGCTTATGTTAATTTTGATGAGTCCCCGTCCCTGATTCAATATTAGTATCCTTGGGTGTCTGGCATGCTATCCTCTTCCTCTGCTGTAAATACTGACGCAACATAATTATTCAACATGTCCACCATTTCCTTATTTTCATTTACTATGGACCTGAAATTGCGGTCGGCGGCTTCCTGCGGGTGAATGCTTCCAATCCGCAAGAGAAGTACGCACCTACCTGGTGCCTCTGTATCTTTGGACTCTTGCAGTCTTGGGCCTGCGGACGTACGCCTGTGTAAAGGCCCACGTATCCCAGGGGCGCATGCGGTTCGCAAGCATCCCTGGGATCACGTGGGCCAGGTCAACCAATAACAGAGGGGGATTCCTATTATGCTTATGGGGATCCATTTACATACAGCATCCCCATAAGTATAATAGGAATGACATAAAAAACACATTTTCACACAACCTAAATAAAAATAAATCACCACATGTTTAAAATTAATAAAAATACAACTTAATTAAACATTTAAAACAAAAAGTTAATTTTTTGAAAAATAAATTAAATTTTTTTTAAAGGGTCCAAAAATAACCTAAACTCATTTTTTATGACTTTTGAATGTTTAAATTATTTTTAAAATGTTATTTTAATATTTATTTTCACCCTTATGCTGGTAAAAGAAGGCCCTACGCCTGCTTTTACCAGGTGTAAGGGTTTCATGGGCATTTGCTGGGCAGTAGTTGGGCAAATAGCCCAAATCTCCGCCAGCGAATGTCCATTTCCTGCGCATACGGACGACCTGTCAAGCTGAAACTTGCTTCCATCCCGCTGCAGATATCGACTTTGCGCTTAATGGGGCCTATTAAGCCTGCCCTGCACATTACCTGGCCCTATTACATGGTGCGAGTCTGATGATGTCATCCATGATGTGTTTTCAGCCAAGATATTTAAAGGGGCCATGGCTACATTGCATTTGTAGGTTCATCTAGGAGTGTGCAGTCACTGCACTGGAGGCTTTGATTGCTCCAAACACTTAGAGACATGACTACGCAGAGGCAGAGGGCTGCACCCAGGTTCTCTGAATGAGTCAGAGCACACAAGGAGGTCCTCTTCCCTTCGAATGGGCGGAAGAGATCTCCCTAGGAGACAAAAAGAGCCTGGCTCCAAATTGTAGAGGAGGTGAACAGCAGGGATGTGGTCAGCAGGACCTGGGTGCAGTGCCGGAAACATTTCAATGATCTCATTAGATCAGGAAAGGTGAGTACAAAGCCACACTCAACTTCATCCTGCTGTGCCTCTCATCACATCCCCATCACTCTGCCTTCCCAACCCTACTCCTGCACATCCTTACTCACACCAACTTACCTTGCACCTCCACCCATCCCTCTTTATCTATCTACATTATCACATCCCCATCTTAATAACCTCCCCTCAAACTCAACCTCATCCTAATGCAATCATACCAACTAACAACATGTAAGGAGGCCACTTACATAATAGTCTCCCTCTAAAGATTCATTACATTCATTCCATCTCTCTCACTCAACCTTCTCTTCTTTCCATCCTTGCAGGAAAAGAGAGAACTGGAGGTGGGCAGGGGGAGGGAGAGAACTGGAGGTGGGCCTCCATCATTTGCCACCCTCACAACAGTGGAGGCTGCATTGGAAGTGTCGGGTGTGGCCGAGCAGCTGGAGGTGGGAGACGGAGAGAGGGGGGCATCTCAGCAACCTGGCGACAGAATTACGTATCCTACAGCTACATGGCATACATCAGTCACTCATATGGGGACTGATGTCATCAGCCACTGAATGGTCATTATGTGCATAATGGTATGTGTACCCATTCTTCATACGGCACATCTAACTCATCTCTTTACTCTCCCACAAATCCATCAAGAGCCCCCCCTCCCCGCCCCCCACTCTCCAGGAGGAAGAGGAAGACGGCTCTTCAGAGGAACCTCCAGCCTCTGAGGGTGCAGCAGTACCGGACATAAGCGCACCCAGCACCAGCGCACAGATGCATACCTTGGTGGGTCTCACGCAAGATAGAGTAGTGTTGTCACCTTGTCTGTCACAAGTCACAAGTGAGCAAGCGCAGATGGTGGAGACAAGGACAGCAGTGGAGACTCCTCGCCGGAGGGTGTAGGATGCTCCCAGCTCTGCTCAGCTGCATGCAGACGCTGAGCCTCGGGGCCCATCCAGAAAGAGGGTGATCCTGGAGGTGCAGGAAGAAGTGCAGGAGGCTTTGGCAGGTTTTTGCGGCTGCGATGTCTGCAAATGTTCAGAGAATGGAAGAGTCCATCTCCAACATGAGCACCACCGTGTCACAGGCGATGGTGACTGTAGGCTCTTGCATGGAAAGGATGGCCACCTGCATGGAGCAGTTAATGCGCCACTCACAGGAGCACATGGTCTCTATGGAGAATACATGGTAATCTATGGAGCATAGATGGCAGAGGCTCATAGACCTCCTGTCTAGGAGGGATGTCAGCGTAGACATGGGTCCTCATAGCCCCACTGATGTGCAGCAAGGTGCTATCCAGCTCCTTGCTAGCAGGGAAGTGTGGGTGGCCCATGAGAGGGATGACAGTGAGAGGGGACATGGAAGTGTGGGCTCCTCTCAAAACGCTTACACTTCTCCCCCATTGCCACCCCCTCAGTCAGAGCCCCAGATGGCTCCTCAGATCATGATGGCCGAGTTGCCTCTGCACAGTCGCAGAAGGAGCAGACTTTGGCAGGGCCATCACAGGCTCCAACACCCAGAGGACATCCGCCAAGAGTGTCTAAGCAGTCACAGCAGGGAAGTGAACAGGCTGCCTCTACCTCTGCTGAAGCCACAGTGGTAGCACCTCGTAGAAGCACGTGTAAGAGAAAGATGACACACAAGTAGATTTACAAGGGTATCCACTTGGGTACAGTATTTTATTCAATGTTAATGTCATATTTTCATTAATGTGATGTCAACCATAAAAATCTTTATTTTCACCACTGTCCGATCTTGGACAAATTTGTGTGCACCTTTGGAAGTGGCTTAGTGAGTTGCAGTGAATGGTGAAACATAACGATACCTCCAGCAATGGTTGTCAGTGTGAAAGGAATGGCTTGGTCATTGTAGGGCTCCTTTATGGTGTGGCTGTGGGATGCTGCCAACCAGGTGCAGCTTGTGGCAGCCATATGGATGTACTGCGTAAAGTTAAGTAAATCTGGCCATGATGAGCCCATCCCTGACCTCCCGGGCAGCAATGTGCTCGGGTGCTGGTGGGATATGGGCCGCAGCTTCCTCCAGCTCCTGCTCCTCCTCATCTTCCAGCTGATGCTCCTCCTCCTCCTCCTGCACCTCCTCCTCTGAAGAGGCTGTGCACTCAGTGCCCTGCTCCTCATGCAGCACTAATCCTCGCTGCTGTGCTATGTTGTGCAGGGTGCAGCAGACCACGGCGATTCTGGAGACCCTGGCTGGTGCATACTGAGTGGCTCCTCCAGATCTGTCAAGGCATCTGAAGCACATTTTCAGCATGCCTATTGTCTGCTCTATGACACATCTGGTGGAAATGTGGCTTTCATTATATCTCTCCTCAGCCTCAGTACTTGGCCTCCTCAAGGGTGTCATGAGCCACATTTTCAGTGGATAGCCCTTGGACTGGATTTTGCCAGTGTGGGCGGGCTGGGGCGTGTCAGGTGGAAATCGTGTCAGCACCCCGACTCCTAAGTGAAGTGTTGAAAGAGTGGGATTTTCCCCTAATTGGGCAATTGATTTCCAGCGTGTGGGACCCCCTGGCCCATTGAGTCTTTTCATACAGAAAGTCGCCTCCGATGACATCATCAATGCTGCTGGATTTAAGACCTGCAAGCAGACTTGCTTCCTCTGGAGACTGCAAACGCTTTGCAAATTGTATGAAGGAGTTGATTTCCCGACAATGTCCACGATCAAGCAAAAGTGTGCACCTCGGTTTGATGAGCCCTCCCTCCAAGCTCTGGTGCACGGAGCCAGATGTAATAAGGAGGTGCTGTTCCCTTCCTCGGGGAGAAAAAAGCCACCCCAGCAGACAAAAGCTGTGTGGCTGCAAGTGGCCGAGGAGGTCAACTCCATTTCGCTGAGCCGCAGAACCTGGCTGCAATGCAGGAAGAGGTTTCATGGTCTTCTCCGCACAGGAAAAGTGAGTATGACTTTCCCATCACCCTCGATCTGATCCCCATCGCCTCTCCTCACCAGCACTCCACTTTGCCAACCTCTTGCTCCACATTCCACTTGACACTTACATGCCTGCACCCTTACCCATTCCCTCTCTCTCTATGGTCACATTCACAACTATTCGACCATGCAGCCCTCACACTCCCTATCACTGTGATGCAATGACAACAACAACTTACAACACACAGGGGGGCCCTTTGTCTCTTTCTAACCATCTATGCTATGGATTCTCTACACTCACTCCTTAATTCTCACTCAAACTCCACTTGTGTCCCTTATTGCAGGAAAAGAGATCCCACAATAAGAGGGAAAGAGCGAGGACAGGAGGAGGGCCACCCTCAGTAGCCCAGCTCACCCCTTGGGAGGAGGCGGCCCTGGAAATCGCCGGGATCAAGGAGGATTCCCAAGGGGGGGACAGACAGACGGGCTCATCACAGCAAGCTGGTGACAGAATAGTTTGGCATCTCTCTCATTGACATTGCATGAGTCACTGATAATGAATCTGATGTTCTAACAGATTGACTTATGATCATCTGCACTATTCAATGTGCATGTAACCTTGACCTCACATCTCTAACTCTTTCCTTTACTCCCCCACAGGACCATTGAAAGCCCCCATCCCCACTGTCCAGGAGGAAGAGCCTGAGCTTCCAGACTCCTCAGAGGAAGCTGCAACCTTTGAGGGCACAGCATCAGCAGAATTCAGCGCACCCAGCACCAGCGCAGACACTCACACTTCGGTGGGACATTCGCGAGATAGAGTAGTGTCGGCACCTGGTGTATCACGGTTCACAAGTGTGCATCGACAGATGGTGGAGACAGGGTGAGCAGTGGCGAGTCCTCATCGGAGGGCGCAGGACTCTGCCAGCTCGGCTCAGCTGCTTGTCAACCCTGTGCCTCCAGGTCCATCCAGAAGGAGAGCGGTGCTGGAACTCCAGGAACAGGTGCAGGAGTCTCTGGCAGGTTTTGTCTCCAGGGTCGCTGCGAGTGTGGAGTGAATGGAGGAGTCTATCGCGAACATCAGCAGAGCCTTTGTGGAGGCATTGGCGCATGAACACATCACCGTGGAAAGGATGGCAGCATCCATGGAAAGGATGGCTAACTCCATGGTAAGGCTGGCCCACCGTAGAGGACAGGATGGCTACGGTAGCGGAGAGGATGGCTACGGCTATGGAGGAGCTTAGTTGCCAGGGTATAGAAAACATTGTAATTGTTCAAACTAGAATGACATCTCTTGAGGTGTGATGGTCAGCTATTGAGCATACAAACCAGACCTTCATGGAAGTCCTCTGGAGTAGGACTTCCAGTGCAGAAACGGGTCCTCATGGCCCCCTTGAAGTGCAGCAAGGTGCTGTCAAGCCACTTGCTAGCTCTGAAGTGGGGCTGACCCATGAGAGGGATGTTGGTGGCAGAGAACAAGGAAGTGGGGGCTCCTCTCCAAGCGCTCACACGACCGTGCCACTGCAGAGCCCTCAGTCAGAGCCCCACCAGAGTCCTCACCCAACTGAGATGGGCGTCTCAGCCGCTGCACAGCCGCAGGAGCTGCAGACTGTTGGCGAGCCTGCACAGGTTCGCCACCCCAGAGGACAGCCGCCAAAGGCGTCGAGACAGGAGCAGCAAGAAAGTGAGCAAGGGGCCTCCACATCTGCTGAAGCCACAGGGGAAGCACCACGGAGAAGCACAGGTAAGAGGAAGATAAAGCACAAGTAGTCACAAGAGTAGTCACTTGGATACTGTGATGTTTTGTATTTGGACCAGCCATCATTGTCATTGTATTATAAACAGATTTGATGGCAAACTGTTGAAATTGTGGCCTGTGTCATTTCGCAAATGGGACTCTCACATTGAGGGTTTAGGGTGCCTTGCAATTGTCAGTATCGTGGACAAAGTGATAGGAATCTGCAGGTTCTTGTCCATTGTGGATGCTCTGGTAAGAAGGTGTGAGACAAAAGTGTTTGATTGTGCAGGCTCACCAAATCTGGCCAAGATGAGTGCATCCAGAGTCAGGGGAATTTAAAATGGGGAAAAAAGAAATGGCAGACCAATTAAATACATACTTTGGTTCTGTCTTCACAAAGAAGGACACAAATAACCTCCCAGAGATGTCGGGGAACATAGGGTCTAATGAGAGGGAGGAATTGAATGAAAACAGTATTTGTAGGGAAATGGTGTTAGCGAAATTGACGGGATTGCAGGCCGATAAATCCCCAGGGCCTGATAATCTACATCCTAGGGTACTTAAGGAAGCGGCCCTAGAAATAGTAGATGCATTGCTGGTCATCTTCCAAAATTCTATAGACTCTGGATCAGTTCCCATGGATTGGAGGATAGCTAATGTAACCCCACTATTTAAAAAGGGTGGTAGATAAAAAATGGGGAATTATAGACCAGCAAGCCTGACATCGGTAGTGGGGAAAATGCTAGAGTCCATTATAAAAGATGTAATAGCAGAGCACTTGGAAAACAGTGACAGGATCGGACAAAGTTAACATGGATTTACAAAAGGTAAATCATGCTTGACTAATCTACTGGAATTTTTTGAGGATGTAACTGGTAGAATTGATAAGGGAGAACCAGTGGATGTGGTGTATTTGGACTTTCAGAAGGCTTTCGATAAGGTCCCACATAAGAGATTAGCGTGTAAAGTTAAAGCACATAGGATTGGGGATAAGGTATTGTCCTGGATAGAGAACTGGTTGGCAGACAGGAAGCAAAGAGTTGGAATAAACGGGTCTTTTTCCGAGTGGCAGGCAGTGACTAGTGGGGTACCACAGGGATCGGTGCTAGGACCCCAGCTATTCACACTATATATAAATGATCTAGACGAGGGAACTAGATGTAATATCTCCAAGTTTGCAGACGACACAAAGCTGGGTGGGCGTGTGTGTGCTGTGAGGAGGATGCAGAGAAATTCCAGTACGATTTGGACAGGTTGTGTAATTGGGCAGATGCATGGCAAAGGCAGTATAATGTGGATAAATGCGATGTTATCCACTTCGGTGGCAAAAACAGGAAGGCAGATTATTATCTGAACTGCAATAGATTGGGAAAAGGGGAAGTGCAACGAGACCTGGGTGTCCTTGTGCACCAGTCACTGAAGGTAAGCATGCAGGTCATAGAGTTATAGAGTTTTACAGCACAGAAAGAGGCCCTTCGGCCCATCGTGTCTGCGCCGCCCATCCATCCCTGTCCAGTCTAATCCCATTTTCCAGCATTTGGTCCATAGCCTTGTATGCAATGGCATTTCAAGTGCTCATCCAAATGCTTCTTGAATGTTGTGGGGGTTCCTGCCTCTACCACCCTTTTAGGCATTGAGTTCCACATTCCAACCACCCTCTGGGTGAAAAAGTTCCTCCTCAAATCCTCTCTAAATCTCCTGCCCCTTACCCTGAATCTATGCCCCTTACCCTGAATCTATGCAGCAGGCAATTAAGAAGGCAAATGGTATGTTGGCCTTCATAGCGAGAGGATTTGAGTACAGGAGCAAGGATGTCTTGCTGCAGTTGTACAGGGCCTTGGTGAGACCGCACCTTGAGTATTGTGTGTAGTTTTGGTCGCCTTATCTGAGGAGGGGTGTTCTTGCCATGGAGAGAGTGCAGCGAAGATTCACCAGACTGATACCTGGGATGGCAGGAATGACGTATGAGGAGAGATTGGGTCGATTAGGCTTATATTCGCTAGAGTTTAGAAGAATGAGAGGGGATCTCATTGAAACTTATAAAATTCTAACAGGACTACACAGACTAGATGCAGGAAGGATGTTCCCGATGGCGGGGGGGAGTCCAGAACCAGGGGCCACAGTCTAAGGATAAGGGGTAAGCCATTTAGGACTGAGATGAGGAGGAATTTCTTCACTCAGAGAGTGGTGTACCTGTGGAATTCTCTGCCACACAGGGCAGTTGAGGCCAATTCATTAAATATATTCAAGAAGGAGTTGGATATATTTCTTGAGGCTAAAGGAATCAAGGGATATGGGGAGAAAGCAGGGTCAGGGTACTGAATTTGGATGATCAGCCATGATCTCATTAAATGGCGGAGCAGGCTCGAGGGGCCAAATGGCTCCTATCTTCTATGTTTCTATGTCCCTTGCATCCCGGGCAGCAATGTTGTCACGCGCTGGTGCCTTCTGGCCTGTGCAGCTTCAGGTGGGTGATTAGCAGCTTGCCGTTCCTGTTGATGCTCCTTCTGTTGGTGCTGCTGTTGTTCATGGTTCTGCTGCTGCCGCGGCTGGTCTTCATCCGAATCTGATGTCCAGGAGGAAAGGAATTAAATGGTCACCATGTTTCTGGTATATGCCTCAGTTGAGGAAGCGCTCAGTCAAGGTGGAGAGAGGGATTTCCAAGGAGGTCACACTGGAGATGAGTGTCAGACTCCAAACTTCCACAACAATGAGTATGCCTGCTAAAAGTTCACTCAGACCTGAGACAACAAAGTTCTGCCATCTGCAAATGATCATTGGTGAAAACTCCTTTGTAATGGTGGAGCTGCAGCTGTTAGTAAGCAATCCACTTGTGAGACCGCCAGGATTAACTGGCGTGTTCCAGACGAGGCGTGTACAATGGGGAAATGTCTAAAAATCTGAAAGGCCTCTCCAAATGGGATAATAGAGGCAATCAAGGGGCTGTTAAGGGCCTTAAGAGCCTATCCCGCCTTTTGGAGGTGGGATGGAAAGGGAGTCAGAAAGCACGCATTTGGGAGAATTGCTCAGAGGCAGGATTGAGGCGGGATCGGGTCCGCCCGCCATTTTTTGCGATTTTACCACCTCGCACACCTCCAATCCCACCTCCTCAGGCCTGGCAAAATCGAGCCCCTTGTCTCCAAGTAGCCAACTGATAAGTGTGTTTGGCGGTGCGAAGAGCTGAGGGAGAGTGGACTGGCGTTGAACAAATCAGTCATGGCAGCTACCAGCGAATTTGGCGCACACATGCATGAGGATCTTCTTATGGTTGCAGGCCAGTTGCACATTGAGGGACTGGAAGCCCTTGCAGTTGACAAAGACTCCTGGCTTATGATGGGATGTCCTTTTAGGCACATGTGTGCAGTCGATAACACCCAGAGTGGCAAAGCCGAGCACCCATGCAGTAACACTGGCTTCAACAGTAGCAAAGTTGATATAATTGGCTGACTTGTCAAACAGGGCATTGGTGACCTGTGTAATGCGTCTGTGGGTGGC
Organism: Somniosus microcephalus; assembly: GCF_052327205.1. Lineage (NCBI taxonomy): Eukaryota > Metazoa > Chordata > Chondrichthyes > Squaliformes > Somniosidae > Somniosus > Somniosus microcephalus. The sequence continues at coordinate 35,879,938 of NC_140997.1, forward strand.
CAACTGTGAGATGCCGCAAATGTCTTCTGCAGATCCCTGGAAGGAGCCTGAAGTGAAGACATTGAGTGTGATGATGACTTTGACACCCACTGGTAAGGAGTGTCCACCCGCTCCTCTGGGCAGTAGGTCTCGCTCCAGCAATGTGCAAATGTCTGCGATGACCTGGCGCAATAGCATGAGCCTCCTTTGGCACTGCTGCTCAGTCATGTTGAGGAAACTCATCCTCTGCCTGTATACCCTGTGTTGGGGGTATCGACTCTGGCGTGGTGCATCCCTGCGCCGATGCCCTCTGTCCTGTGCAGCATCAGGTGGTTGAGGAGAAGGTTGGTGGTGTTGTTCTTGGTGCTGCTGGTGTGTCTGGTGCTGCTGGTGTTGGGACTCATCATGGTCCGATTCTGAGGACCAAGGTGACACAGTATAAACGGCACCCATGCTAATGGAATAGATGGCAGGTCAAGTAGAGATGAGAGAAGCAATCTATCAATGGAGTGATAGGTTGTACCAATGAGGTGAGACTGGATGGTGACTTTGCTGCAAACACTTGCAGCCCGTAGAAAGCTAAATGTGTGTTGGTAATGCAGCCAGCAACAGTTTGTGCCTGAGGAAAGTGACCAGCTGTGAGTTGGGAGCTTTAATAGTACATTTTATGCTGTCATCTAATCAGCTGGAGCAATGGCCACTCAACTCCCACCTCAGGTTGACAGACATGGTTCCCGAGCTCCATGAATCCCGTGGGCAGCCAGGGAAATTTGAAAGGTAGGCTGAAAAAGGCGATTAAGGGTCTGATAACAAGGAGGTAATGATTTGAATTAGGTCGCCTGCCTCTGCCGGTCGGGTCGCTGCCACACCGGCAAATACGCCCAAGGGAAAGGCGCGTGGGGGCGGGATGACAGCGGGTTCCCAACCCACTCCAACTTATTTAAAATTTCCCACCCGACCCGCCTCCGATCGCGCCCACATGGACCCCAGAAAATTCCGGCCATTATAATTGCTATTAGATAAATGTTCACGCACCGTTAGGCTGTTAACTAAATCTGGCTCATTACTCATTATTAAATCTGATATGGCCTCTGCCCCCTTGTTGGTTCTATTGTTACAGAAATCTATCCTGAACCCACTCAAGAAATTGGCTACCTTTCTTACATGCTATTCTAAAGATGGGCGCTTGGGGAGTAGAAGCAGTAGTTAAGGAGGACCTTAAAGGAGGATTGGGATGGATAAAGCTTTGAACGTGTAGAAGGACCTGGAAGAATGTGAAAAGCTTGTTACCATGGGGCAGTTACGTTCCCAGTGGGGCACGATGCTCACAGGGATTGTATCACGGACACAGAGCCCGTGTTTTACTGGCAATTCCAGACAGCTCTGGGCTCGCGATTTACCACATTGTGCTTTCTGCTGGTGCTGCTCCTTGCTGGAAGCACACGTTTGGCTATCATATATGAAACAACATTGATTTAAGTTGTGTTGGTCAACTGTTTGTAGAGAGGAGCCTGTTAAAACAGACCTGATTATGTTTATTGTCAGGTTGGGCTTGCTATCTCAATGAACTACTTCTTTCCATCTTATTTGTGTTGATTTTTATTTCTGGTGCTGAAATCTAGCCCATGATCACTGAATCCAGTCAACTTTCTGGGTTCAGAATAATTTACATATTGTGGACAAGCTTCAGGCACAGGTCATGTCTGGGATTACCATTACCCAAGCATGAAGGTGTACAGACATCATCAGAGCTGTTTAGACCCATCAGAAGAGATATGCCTTCCCATCTGTGCTTCACCAGGAAGATCTGTCAGCAGGACAGGATCGGGCCCTTATGTTGTTGTACAAATAGAAAAATAGCCTTGAAATGCTGGTAGTTGAAGGAGTACATTCACAATGCCAGGTGCATGCACAACATGCACACCAACCTAGGTGTCAGCAAATGGCTCTATATCAGGCAGGTAGGTTATTTTACAATAACGTGAGATGTGATGCCCTTGACAAGGCTTTCAATTGTACATTGCATCTTGAAGGTGTGGCCTACTGGGTACGAAAGACTGTAATACAGTTTTAAACACAGTAGTTCCTCTAACTAAAGCTGTGTTTTGAAATATCTAACAATGAAGAGATTTTAGAGAGGGCTTGTAGATTGCCCCTGTTAAAGTCATATCAGAAGTCAATCAAAGCAGATGCTGCATTTGATAGTAACAATCATTAATGCATTAACATTATTTTAAAGGATGTGTTAAACCATTTAAAGTAAACAGTTAATGCCTCCATCAAAATAGTAGACAATAATTTCATACAAATCATTAAGTTTTCATACAATAATGTTGCAATGTAATTTCCATGCCATGTTTGGTTTAAAAATTTGTTTTTCTATCAAAAAAATCTTTCTACTGCTCTTTGCAGATACGATGTAAAGATATTTGAGTCCATAGAACACACTCATTCTGAAGAGAACATTATAAAAGTCATTCTCACTCTGATTCCTGTCTCCATGATTCACAGTGGGAGTTCCAAGGTCATAATCTCCTGAACTGGCTGGGATGCAATATCCTGCTTACAGGAATCATTTGGCAGTCAAAGCTGCGTTAAGACTAAGGAATGTGAGTGAAGTTCGACAATTTCAAAGCCTCCTCTATGCTGAAATTAATTCCCTGAACAGTGTATATGATGTGTCTCATCTTGTGTAATTTCCGAGTAATTACAGTAACTGGAAAGTATTTTTTGCTACAGTTGCTGTAATGAGATCACAATTGTTAATTAATTATGTTACTCACAGTAGGGTCCATTCTGAGTCTCCATCATGACAAAGCACATTCATAATCGAGTAAATCAAAGTGTCTAACTGTAGACATATAGATATTATTTAAAATAATAGCAGATAGCATAGTGATTTCAAGACGTCCTAGGTTTCTGTTGACAGTTATAAGCTGCTGGGCCCTGAAATTCCTAGGCTTGGACCTTCAGTCTGGGAGCACAACGGCTCCACTGGGAGCTGAAGAAATTTTTCTTTAGTTTTGTCTGAAGTGTCCTTGCAACCTTAACGTGCTCGCCCAGCCGCGCAAATATCTGCAATTTGAGACAGGGTCAGTGGCTCTGGGCAAGGACAAGTAGGGTTTCTGCTCTGCCATGCTTTTGCTATATAAATAGAATTTATTGTTTTTGTTGGAATTTGAGGCCCCTATGAATCTCAGGGCCCTGGAGCTTTGCTGTTGAGGTTTTGATGTCAGTCTGATTATTATCCTACAATCATTCCTGGGGGTATCGCATCTCCCACCAGATATACGCCCGGCCCGATATTCAGTTCAGTTGAAGTCAATGGAACTGAATATGTGACGAGACGTATAATGGGCGGCAGATCCAATATTGCCATTTTTGCATCTCTGCCAAAGTTGAATTTCACCTCCTAGGTGTCTGTTATCTCCTGGCTGTACCACTACATACAACATATGGTAACTGACTTCTCAGTTGTACTAATGAATTAATGAATTATACTAATGCTGAAGGCATTTCAGTGCATTTCCTTTGCTCACTTTTAAACATGCCATGTGTGCAAATGATTATATTCCCCCTCCATTCCTTCTCTGCTTAGGCTTCTTCTCCTGAAGACAGTGACATGAGCTGGTGAATAGTACCACAGATGATGCAAATACTTGGGCAAGTATTGATTGTTCATGTGTGAATCTAGACAATGAGCATCTGCAGCCTGTTCAACCAAAATCAACTCCATCACAACTGCGCCTTACCTGACACTTCCAGCAGGGTCAGGGGTCAGTGGCGCACAATGAGGAGTGGAAATCCTGCTCAGGTTTTCCTCTCCTTAGCCTGGGAATGCTAGGGTCAAATGCACACCCCAGTGCCAACCGGGATTGAGAAAAGCTGATTCAGTATAGACTAGGGATCAAACCTAGGACCATTCCAACCTGTACATTTCAGTGTCAGACCATGTGGTTCATTTAGCCACTCAGCCATCAAAGACCCCATTCAGATTTTTACCTTTACGTAATGCCGCAGAAATATATCATGAACTCTGTAATACGAAAAGGGGATTCAACAGTCCTAATGGTCACAGTTTAGTGTGAAATCCATTTCCTCATTATAGACTTATATATCCAAATCAGAACCACTGTAAAACTGACTCAGTAGGATGGGGGAGTGAGTGCAAATTAACTTTACTGTAGCACTAATTCAGTGGCTCATTTATATTATACAACACCAGATCAAATAGAAACAGTTCTGTATGTGTTGGCTTAAGGTATTCTGCATTCATCGTTCCTTATCAAATTTACTTAGGCAAAATGTAGAGCAAATACCTTAGCTGATATGGTAATTATATTTCTGCTAGTTTAGAGTCCTGTTTTATGCAACACCTCAAACTACAATAGCTTTATTTTGTAATATTGTCAATTGAACATTTCTTTGTTACTTTTAGACTGAGTGCTAGCTGGAGAAATATTAGAATTTTTTAGCACATGTGTGATTTCTGATCATTAGTTCAAGTTGAATTGCCACAGGTACAGCAAGAAAGGGTCAGTTCGATTAGTAAATGCTGCACTAATAAGTGACCTCTCCACGCTAAGTATGCACTATAACAGCAGAAGATTGTTTCCGCTGGAGTTTAGAAGAGTATGGAGTGACTTGATTGAAACATATAAGATCCTGACGGGTCTTGACAGGGTGGATGTGGAGAGGATGTTTCCTCTTGTGGGAGAATCTAGAACTAGGGATCACTGTTTAAAAATAAGGGGTCGCCCATTTAAGACAGAGATGAGGAGAATTTTTTTCTCACAGAGGGTTGTGAGTCTTTGGAACTCTCTTTCTCAGAGGGCAGTGGAAGTAGAGTCTTTGGGCTGGATTTTCATTGAGGAGGCGGGTAGGAGGCGAGACTACAACTTTTGGGGTTGTAGTCCCGCCTCCATCGAGTTCTAGCCAACCCACGCGATTTAGACTTGATTGACCTTGTTGAGCCCGCCCAGTGGGCTCAGCAGGCCAATTAAGGGCCACCCGGCAACAGGTGACGTCACAAATTGAAATTTAATCTGTCAAGACCTTTTGTACTCCAGGTTAATTCCTTCCTCTCAGGATGATTTAGAGCTCTCCCCAGAACAGAAAGCAGAGGCTGCAGATTTTGACAGCTGGCGGCCATTCTGCTTTCTGTGCCGGTGAGATGAAGGACTCCCGAGACCTGAAGGAAGGAAGGCTGTAAAGGTAAGTAAAGGTTAGTAGAACTTCTTTAAACACTTTACACAGACCAAACACACTTACCTCTGCACTCATGCACCCATCACTCACCTGAACACCGGACATCTCGACCGCTCCAAGCCCTTCATCCCAACGGCCTGCCTTGCTAACTTGGCGTGGTTTGGAGCCGTCGGGAATCCCACGTTTCACCAATGAAAATAGGGATTAGGCTAAAAACTGCCTGTTAACTACCTGTTAACAGGCAGTTAATTGGCACTAATCCCCTTCCTGCCTCAGGGAGGCGGGATCCAGTGCGGGGTGGGTACCCGCCTCCTTTGAAACTGGCATGGAGGTGGGTTGGGGCCGGGATGGGTTGGGACCCCCCGATTTCGGGATTTTAAACCCCCACACGCCTCCAATCCTGACTCCACGGCCCAATGAAAATCCAGCCCTTTGAATATTTTTAAGGCAGAGATAGATAGATTCTTGATAAGCAAAGGGGTGAAAGGTTATCGGGGGTAGGCGGGAATGTGAAGTCATCAGATCAGCCATGATCTTATTGAATGGCGGAGCAGGCTCGAGGGGCCGAATGGCCTACTCCTGCTCCTAATTCGTATGTTCATATAAGATGCAGGAAATGCACAGGTTGGTCAGCTTCTGAAAGATAGATTCAGATTGCACATTTCGCTCAGAATATTAAATTATCTTTCTTTGACCTGCTAAGGTGTCAGTCATCTTGTCTCTGAGACAGAAGGTTGCAGGTTCAAGTCCCACTCCAGAGACTTGAGGTGCCGTCTTTCAGATGAGATGTTAAACCCAGGCCCCGTCCGCTTAGGTAGATGTTAAAGATCCTAAGGCACTATTTGAAGAAGAGCAGGGGAGCTTGCCCTGGCCAATATTTATTTTTCTCCTAATACCACTAAAAGAAAACACATGATCTGGTTATTATCTCATTGCTGTTTGTGGAACCTTGCTGTGTACAAATTGGCTGCTGCATTTCCTGCATTACAGCAGTGACTACACTTCAAAAGTAATTTTAGCTTTGGGATATCCTGAGATTATGAAAGATGCTATTTAAATGCAAGTTTGTCTGTTCTTTTCCGCTAGGCATTTCCATCATTTTCTGTTTTTATTTCATATTTCTGGCATTCGCTGTATTTTTTTGTTTTCTGTTATATAAAAAATGGGGGGGCTATGCAAAATTGAACAGATTGAGGGAATAAAAGAAGGGGATAATCTTACTGAAGCTATAATGCAATATGAAACCTGTGGGTTCATAAATGAAAGACTTTCCTTCCCTTGTATTATGCATTCAATGATCAGAACTGCTTTTCTATACATCCAACTTGCTAACAGTAAAACATATAATAAAGTGTTGTTTCTTTTGTGTTCAATCTGTGATAGAAAAATCTGAATAAGTAAAATGAGTAGACTTTTGCTCAATGGGAAAGCGGTCAGCTTAGCATCATTGAGCCTGCAGTTTTTTTTCTTATGCTATTTTTTTTCTCCCTCCCCTCTTCCTTTTTGGATCTGTTTTACTCTTCTGAAGGTATTATCTCCTGATGGGGTATGATTCCACAGGTGCCAGGTGCCCTCAGATAAATGACCTTTCTTCTCTTCTTAGTCAGTCCCTCAGAACCGAGGATGACTTGCCTCCACACTAAAAATGAGTTCTCAGGTGACTGATGAGTCCAATGCGGGACCTACAGTCTCTGTCACAGGTGGGGCAGATGGTGGCTACATTGATGGAGATGACAGAGCAGATTAGGTGGTGGTCTGACCAGCAGTCGTCAGCTCCTGTCGTGGCGCGGGTGATGCGGACGTCCTTGCGGTCCCTCGCTCAGACGATGACGTAGTCCAGCAGATGCCAGTGCTTGGAGCGAGGGTGTTGCCCTGAAGCCTTGTACTTGTCTCTCTGACTGAACAAGGTGTTGGTTATGACAAGGCCATTTCGTCAGGAGGAGGGTACCTTTATTGACCTTTATTGATGTGTGAAACAACAACAACAGCAACTTGCATTTATGTAACACCTTTAACACTGATAAATGTCCCACGGCACTTCACAGAGCCATGAGGAACAATAGGCACTAGGCCAAAGAAGAAGAAATTAGGAGAGGTGACTCAAGGAGGTGGTTTTAAGATGGTTCTTAATTGTACTTAAGTGGTGAATAACAATTGAGTGTTAATTGTATGCAGGTGTTGGGAATTAATTGGGGGCTCGCCTGCTCTCATATATATGGGAGTAGACTGAGGAAGTATTGCAAGCGGGTGCGGAGGTGGAGTACTCCATCCGTCACCACCTGACATTGGGGAGAGGGGAGAGGGGAGAGGGGAGAGGGACGAGGGACTTGGGTAGCTGAAGGTACAACCACCGGGTGGGGCAAAGAGCAGAGAGAATGCACAAAAAGCTGGAGTCAGAGAAACTGAGCATTGAAGCAGGTGTTGTAGGGCTGGAGGAGGTTACAGAGATTCGGAGGGGAAGGCCATGGAGAGATTAATTATGAGAATTTTAAATTTGAGACATTAGGGAGCCGGGAGCCAATGAAGACCAGTAAGGATGAGGATGATGATCAAGTGTGACTTGATGTGGGATAGAATAGAATCATAGTTTCTCCTTATTTACTCAATAAAAACCCTTATTTACACTATCAAAACCCTTTATGATTTTGTACGCCTCTATTAAATCTCCCTTTAAACTTCTCTGCCATAAGGAGAATAATCCCAACTTCTCAAGTCTCTCCACATAAATGAATTCCTCATCCCTCAAACCATAGGATCGTAGGAATAGAAGTAGGCCATTCAGCCCCTCGAGCCTGTTCCACCATTCAATGAGATCATGGCTGATCTGTGACCTAACTCCATATACCCGCCTTTGCCTCATATCCCTTAATACCTTTGGTTAACAAAAATCTATCATACTCCAATTTAAAATTGATCTAGCATCAATGGCCATTTGCGGAAGAGAGTTCCAAACTTCTAATACCCTTTGTCTGTAGAAGTGTTTCCTAAATTCACTCCTGAAAGGTCTGGCTCTAATTTTTAGACTATGGCCCCTAGTCCTAGACTCCCCAACCAGTGGGAATAGTTTCTCTCTATCCACCCTATCAGTTCCCTTTAATATCTTGAAATGTTTGATCACATCACCCCTTAACCTTCTAAATTCCAGGGAATACAATCCTAGTTTGTGTAATCTCTCCTCGTAATTTAATCCCATGGAGTCCGGGCATCATCCTGGTAAATCTACGCTGCACTCCCTCCACGGTCAATATATCCTTCCTAAGGTGTGGTGCCCAGAACTGCTCACAGTGCTCCAGGTGTGGTCTAACCAGGAATTTGTACAGCTGTAGTAGCATATCTTCTACCCACTTGTATTCTAGTCCTCTAGATATAAAGGCCAGCATTCCATTAGCTTTTTTGATTATTTTTCTGTACCTGTTCATGACATTTTAGTGATCTATGTACCTGGACGCTCAAGCTTTTTGGACCTCCACTGTTTCTAGCTTTTCACCATTTAGAAAGTATGTTGTTCTATCCTTTTTAGGTTCAAAGTGACCTCACATTTGCCTACATTAAAATCCATTTGCCACAGTTTTGTCCATTCATTAAGCTATCAATATCTTTGTAATTTTATGCCTTCATCTACACTGCCTATAATGGCACCTATCTTTGTGTCATTGGCAAATTTGGATATGTGGCTTTCTATCCCATTGTCCAAGTCATTAATAAATACAGTGAATAGTTGAGGCCCCAACACAGATACCTGTGGGACACCACTAGTCACATCCTGCCGATTTGAGTACCTGTCCATTATCCCTGCTCTCTGGCTCCTGCCGCTCAGCCAATTCCTAACCAGGTCAATAATTTGCCTTCAATTCCATGACTTCAACCTTAGTCATCAGGCTCTTATGAGGGACTTTATCGAACGTCTTCTGGAAGTCCATATAAAAAAACATCCATAGATATTCCCCTGTCCATTACTTTAGTCACCTCTTCAAAAAATTCAATCAGGTTTGTCAGGCATGATCTGCCTTTTACAAATCCATGCTGGCTCTCTCTGATCAGCTGAAAATTTTCGAGGTGTTCAGTCACCCTATCCTTAATTATAGACTCTAGTAATTTCCTGACAACAGATGTTAGGCTAACTGGTCTATAATTCCGTGGTTTCCTCTCTCACCATTCTTAAATAGCAGAGTGACCTGCGCAATTTTCCAATCTAAAGGAATGGTTCCTGAATCGAGGGGACTTTGGAAGATTATAGTTGGGGCATCTGCAATCTGCTCACCCCTGGTTTAAAGCCCTGGAATGGAAACCATCTGGTCCTGGGGATTTAGTGCCATTATTTTCTTAATTACTGTTATTTTGCTTATGTTAATTTTGTTGAGTCCTTGTCCCTGATTAAATATTAGTTTCCTTGGGATTTCTGGCATGCTATCCTCTTCCTCTACTGTAAATACTGACGCAAAGTAATTATTCAACATGTCCGCCATTTCCTTATTACCATTGACAATATCACCGTTATCAGTTTTCAAAGGGCCAATATTGCTCCTCATCACCCTCTTTTTCCTAATATAATTGTAAAAAAAATTGTGTTGATTTTGATATCCCTTGCAAGTTTCTTTTCATATTCCCTTTTTGTAGTTCTTACTACCTGTTTCGTGACCCTTTGCTATTTTTTGTATCTTTCCTATTTGCCAGGATCCGTGCTATTTATTGCATTTTTGTATGCTTTTTCTTTTAGTTTTATGCTGTCCCTAACCTCTTTAGTCATCCATGGCTTTTTTTTGGCAAGTAGCGCTCTTCCCCCTTAGGGGTATAAACTGGTTCTGTATCACGTTAAATTCTTTTTTGAACAGCTCCCACTGATCTTCTGTCGTTTTACCCATTCACAGATTAGCCCAGTTTTACTGTGGAGAGTCTCTGTCTCATCACATTTAAGTCAGCCTTACCTAAATCTAGAATCTCAGTAGTTGTTTCACGTTTCTCTCTTTCAAACACTATATTGAACTCGATCATGTTATGATCACTATTAGATAAATGTTCACGCACCATTAGGCTGTTAACTAATTCTGGCTCATTACTCATCACCAAATCTAATATGGCATGCCTCCTTATTGATTCTGGGAAATATTGTCGCAGAAAACTATCCTGGACACACTCAAGAAATTCACTACATTTCTGACGCGTGCTAGTCTGCTTATCCCAATCTATATGGTCGTGAACGGTAGCATAGTGGTTATGTTACTGGAATAGTAGGCCAAGACTAATGATCTGAGTGACATGAGTTCAAATCCCATCACATAACTCTGGAATACAAAGCTAGTATCAGTAATGGTGACCATGCTTGTCTAATCTCTACATTTATACAATCTAGCACTACACAGCTGCTACCAGGGGGCCTATACACAGCTCCCACTACAGTCTTAAATCCCTTCCTATTTCTTAATTCTACCCATAAAGTTTCCACTGCCTGCTTATATCCTCCCTTATCATTGAGGTGATTTCATTCTTAATCACAAAGGCTCCTCCTCCACCTCTACCATTTTCCCTGTCTTTCCTGTGGACCTTATAACCTGGTATGTTTAGTTCCCAGTCCTGACCATCTTGCAGCCATGTCTCAGTAATGGTTACCATGTCATACCCTCTAAGTTGAATTTGCGCCTGCAGTTCATTCAATTTATTCCAAATACTCTGTGTGTTTGTATAAAGAATGCTTATTTGGGCCACACACCCTAGCCTGTCCTTCAGCTCTAATGGTTTACTACATGTTTCTTATTCCTCTCTCCTGGTTTAATCACTTTACATCTTTTAGTTTTCCCTTTACTTGTAGTGCCTAAAGCACAATTTCTGACTGTTACTCTACTCTCTTCCCTTTCATTTGTTTTTGAACTATTATTTATGCTACATTTTCCACCTGAACCCTATCCCCCATTTACTAGTTTAAAGTCCTTGTAACCGCCCTATTTATCCTTTCCGCTAGGGCCCTGGTCCCAGTCCGGTTCAGGTGGAGCCTGTCCCAATGGTACAGTTCTTTCAGTTGCCAGTGCCCCCTGAAATGGAATCCCTCTTTCCCACACCACTCCTTCAGCCATATGTTCACCTCCCTAATTTGTTTATCCCTATGTCAATTTGCAAGTGGCTCAGGTAATAATCCAAAGATTATAACCCTTGAGGTCCTGTTCTTTAATTTAGCTCCTAGTTCCTGGTAGTCCCAAAAGAGAACCTCTTACCTACTCTTCCCTATGTTGTTAGTCACAACATGGACCACAAGGACTGGATCCTCCCCCTCCCTCTCCAACTCCTATCAAGCCGATTCGAGATGTCCCTCACCCTGGGAGGAAGGTAGGCAACATACCATGTGGGACTCTTGATCTTGCTTACAAAGGATGTTATCTGTCCCCCTAATTATTGAATCCCCTACAACTACCACATTACACTTCCCCTCCTCCTTCTCCTACCCCCTTTGGACAGCCTCCTGCTCCAAGGTGCCATGGTCTGTATTCTGGCTGTTCTTCCGACAGTCTCTATCCTTATCCTCAAAGGTAGCAAGTACATTGTACCTGTTGAATAGGATCCGTTTCTGCCGATCCTCATTCTCTATCTCACCTGGCACACCAACCCAGTTCTGAACCTGTGACCAAAGTCTGGAGCAAACTGTCCAGATACTGCTCCCCTCCCTTATGTGTCAGAGTATCTTCAACTCGTACTCCAGCTCAATGACTCTGAGGAGGAGAGATTCAAGTCAGAGACATCTACTGCAGATGTATTTGCTCGGGACAGTCTCGCTGTCCACAAACTCCCACGTAGTGCAGTCCAGACACACAACCCGCTCTGCCATATCTTATTCTAGATTATTTATATTACTGATATCTACTTAGGTTTTTTTTTACACACTAACTTGCACTAAACACTAAAACACTGGAAAAAATGTTAAATGCCTCTATTTATTAGACTACTATCTAAACTTATCAGAAATAAACTTAAGACTTGTCCCTGATCTGATCCGGGAAAAAAACCACTCACCAATCAGCTCTTTCCCATGTGCTGCTCCTCCTTTAGAATCCTCAGGTTCTGTGGCTCCACTTCACCTTCTGAGGTTAGTATTTTCCCTTGCAGTAGAAAGATTATTAATAAGTTGAACCTTTGCACCGGTGTGTGAATGACTCATTTGATGATTCTAAGAACCCAAGATTTATAGTACTTGCTGTGTTTGATATACATTAATGACTTGGACTTGGGGGTACAGGGCACAATTTCAAAATTTGCAGATGACATGAAACTTGGAAGTGTAATAAACAGTGAGGAAGATAGTAATAGACTTCAAGACAGGCTGGTGGAATAGGTGGACACATGGCAGATTAAATTCAATGCAGAGAAGTGTGAGGTGATACATTTTGGTAAGAAGAATGAGGAGAGAACATACACACTAAATTGTACAATGGCTGAAGGGTCGATAACGAGAGAGCACAGGTTTAAGGTGATTGGGGAAAAAAACAGAAGTGACATGAGGATAACATTTTTATGCAACAAGTGGTTAGGATTTGGAATGCACTGCCTGATAGGGTGGTGGATACAGATTCGAAGTAGCCTTCAAAAGGGAATTGGATAAATACTTGAAGGAGAAAAAATTGCAGGGATATGGGGAAAGAGCGGGGGAGTGGGACTAATTGGATTGCTCTTCGAAAGAGCTGGCACAGATGCGATGGGCTGAATGGCCTCCTTCTGTGCTGTACTATTCTATGATTCTATAACCAATGGAATGATAATCGTGTGGGTGTCAAAACAAATGAGTGATCCGCTCCACCATTTACCACCCAAGTGATGAAGACAAAAATCTACAGACTAGTCAGTAAGAAGCTGCTGCTCTTCCCCTTGTCGATCATTTGTCTTTGAAATCTCAAAATGTGTCCTATCATCATTGATCAGGTGAAGGAATAGAGAATCCTCCCATCATTCTGCAGCACAGAAACTGCTCCAATTGCTGCAAGTGAATGCCTTTCATGGTAGTTCAATAAATAAATAACATGGAAGACATTCTCATGAAAATCTGCCCTTTGGAACTTCAACACAAAGCTATTGAAATGTTTCATGGTCAAGCAACTGATTCCAAAAGAAATGTTTAAATATTTATGTTTAAACGATTCCACTATTTATAAAAGTTCATTCTCAGTTTAAAATGAATCCTGGGAAAGAAAACAAGCCAAGGGTGCTCCCATTTGGTGTAAGTGTAACACTTGCTGAAATTGTGGTAACTCTGCCACAAGTGATAAAGCCATTATATCATGAGCTCCACAGGTCAATGTGGCATATTTTGCTTTGAAAAAACAATCAAACATGATATAAAGTTAATACTGCAATGATCTATTTATTACAGGTGTGTCTTCAAACATATCCTGTAAAATATCATGCGAGGCATGTCATCAGTGATATGTATAGTTTGATAAAATGTCTATTTTTACTGAGGTTAGTATTTTTCCTTGCAGTAGAAAGATTATTAATAAGTTGAACCTTTGCACCGGTGTGTGAATGACTCATTTGATGATTCTAAGAACCCAAGATTTGTAGTACTTGCAGTAGAAATGAATTGCAAGATTCTTCACACAAGTGAAGTTAAAAAAAATTGCATTTTTATAGCACTGTCACAATTTGGAACTTTTCATCATTTATTTTTCCTGGAAAGAATTTGGGGTTGAGTTATGTTGAATAGTTTTGTTTACCACACTTTAGGAAGGACGTCAAGGCCTTAGAGCAGGTGCAGAGGAGATTTACTAGAATGGTGCCAGGGATGAAAGACTTCAGTTATGTAGAGAGGCTAGAATCATAGAATAATAGAAACTTACAGCACAGAAGGAGGCCATTTGGCCCATCGTGCCTGCGCTGGCTCTTTAAGAACATAAGAACATAAGAAATAGGAGCAGGAGTAGGCCATTTGGCCTCTCGAGTCTGCTCCGCCATTCAATAAGATCATGGCTGATCTGATCTTGGCCTCAACTCCACTTTTCTGCCGGTTCCCCATAGCTCTTGACTCCCCTCTAGCACAAAAATCTGTCTATCTCAGCCTTGGCTATATTCAATGACTCCGCCTCCACAGCTCTCTGGGGTAGAGAATTCCAAAGATTCACGACCCTCAGAGAAGAAATTCCTCCTCATCTCCATCTTAAATGGGCGACCCCTTATTCTGAAACTATGCCCCCTAGTTCTACATTCCCCCACGAGGGGAAACATCCTCTCCGCATCTACCCTGTCCAGCCCCCTCAGAATCTTATGTTTCAATAAGATCACCTCTCATTTTTCTAAGCTCCAGTGAGTATAGGCCCAACCTGCTCAACCTTTCCTCATAAGACAACCCCTTCATCCCAGGAAGCAACCTAGTGAACCTTCTCTGAACTGCCTCCATTGCAAATACATCCCTCCTTAAATAAGGAGGCCAAAACTGTACGCAGTACTCTAGGTGTGGTCTCACCAACACCCTGTACAGTTATAGCAACACTTCCCTACTTTTATACTCCATCCCCCTTGCAATAAAGGCCAACATTCCATTTACCTTCCTAATTACTTGCTGTACCTGCATGCTAACTTTTTGTGTTTCATGTACGCTCCCAGATCTGTCTGTACCGTAGCATTCTGTAGTCTCTCTCGATTTAAATAATAGTTTGCTTTTCTATTCTTCCTACCAAAGTGGATAACCTCACATTTTCTCACATTATACTCCATCTGCCAAATGTTTGCCCACTCACTGAACCTATCTATATCCCTTTGCAGACTCTGTGGCCTCCTCGCAACTTGCTTTCCCACCTATCTTTGTATCATCAGCAAATTTAGCTACAGTACACTCGGTCCCTTCATCCAAGGCATTAATATAGATTGTAAATAGTTGAGGCTCCAGCACTGATCCCTGTGGTACCCCACTAGTTACAGTTTGTCAACCTGAAACTGATCCATTTATCCAGGCTCTCTGTTTTCTGTTTGTTAGCCAATTCTCTATCCATGCTAATATATTACCCCCCAACACCATGAGCTCTTATCTTGTGCAGTAATCTATTATGTGGCACCTTGTCGAATGCCTTTTGGAAATCCAAATACACTACATCTGCTGGTTCCCCTTTATCCACTCTGCTCGTTACATCCTCAAAGAACTCTAATAAATTTGTCAAACATGATCGAATTCTTCATTAAGATGGAGAATGAAGTAGTTGACTCAGAGACAAGGGTCCTCAATTTAAATAAAGGAAACTACGATGGTCTGAGGAGCGAGTTGGGTAGGATTGATTGGGGAATGGCACTCAAAGGGTTGACAGTGGATAGGCAATGGCAAACATTCAAAGACTGAATGGATGAGCTACAGAATTTGTTCATCCCAGTTTGGCATAAAAATAAAACAAAAAAGGTGACTCAACCGTAGCTAACAAGGGAAATTAGGGATAGCATAAGATCCAAGGAGACGACATATAAATTGGCAAGAAAAAGCAATAATCCTGAGGATTGGGAGCAGTTTAGGAGTCAACAAAGGAGGACAAAGGGATTAATTAAGAAAGGGAAAATAGAATATGAGAGTAAGCTTGCTGGGAACATAAAAACTGACTGTAAAAGCTTTTATAGATATGTGAAGAGAAAAAGATTGGTGAAGTCAAGCGTAGGTCCCTTACAGTCAGAATCAGGGGAATTTATAATGGGAAACAAGGAAATGGCAGACCAACTAAATACATACTTTGGTTCTGTCTTCACAAAGGAGGACACAAATAACTTCCCAGAGATGCCGGGGAACATAGGGGCTGATGAAAGGGAGGAACTGAAAGAAATCAGTATTTGTAGGGAAATGGTGTTAGGAAAATTGATGGGACTGAAGGCCGATAAATCCCCAGGGCCTGATGGTCTACATCCCAGAGTACTTAAGGAAGTGGCCCTAGAGATAGTAGATGCATTGCTGGTCATCTTCCAGAACTCGATAGACTCTGGAACGGTACCCATGGATTGGAGGGTAGCTAATGTTACCCCACTATTCAAAAAAGGTGGTAGAGAAAAAGCGGGGAATTATAGGCCGGTAAGCCTGACATCGGTAGTGGGGAAAATGCTAGAGTCTATTATAAAAGATGTAATAGCAGAGCACTTGGAAAGCAGTGACAGGATCAGACAAAGTCAACATGGATTTACAAAAGGTAAATCATGCTTGACTAATCTACTGGAATTTTTTGAGGATGTAACTGGTAAAATAGATAAGGAAGAACCAGTGGATGTGGTGTATTTGGACTTTCAGAAGGCTTTCGATAAGGTCCCACATAAGAGATTAGCGTGCAAAACTAAGGCACATGGGATTGGGGGCAAGGTATTGACTTGGATAGAGAACTGGTTGGCGGACAGAAAGCAAAGAGTTGGAATAAACGGGTCGTTTTCCGAGTGGCAGGCAGTGACTAGTGGGGTACCGCAAGGATCAGTCCTAGGACCCCAGCTGTTCACAATATATATTAATGATCTGGACGAGGGAATTGGATGTAATATCTCCAAATTTGCAGACGACACAACGCTGGGTGGGAGGGTAAGCTGTGAGGAGGATGTCGTGAAACTCCAGCACGATTTGGACAGGTTGGGTGATTGGGCAGAAACATGGCAAATGCACTATAATGTGGATAAATGTGAGGTTATCCACTTTGGTGGCAAAAACAGGAAGGCAGATTATTATTTGAATGGCAATAGATTGGGAGAAGGGGAAATGCAAAGAGACCTGGGTGTTATTGTGCACCAGTCGCTGAAGGTAAGCATGCAGGTGCAGCAGGCGGTTAAGAAGGCAAATGGTATGTTGGCCTTCGTAGCAAGAGGGTTCGAGTACAGGAACAAGGATGTCTTGCTACAGTTGTACAGGGCCTTGGTGAGACCACACCTTGAGTATTGTGTGCAGTTTTGGGCACCTTACCTGAGGAAGGACGTTCTTGCCATGGAGGGAGTGCAGCGAAGATTCACCAGGCTGATACCTGGGATGGCAGGAATGACGTATGAGGAGAGATTGTGTCGATTGGGCTCATACTCACTGGAGTTTAGAAGATTGAGAGGGGATCTCATCGAAACCTATAAAATTCTGTCAGGTCTGGACAGACTAGATGCAGGAAGGATGTTTATGATGGCCGGGGAGTCCAGAACCAGGGGTCATAGTCTAAGGATAAGGGGTAAGCCATTTAGGACTGAAATGAGGAGGAATTTCTTCACCCAGAGAGTGGTGAACCTGTGGAATTCTCTGCCATAGAGGGCGGTGGAGACCAGTTCATTAAATATATTCAAGAAAAAGTTGGATATATTTCTTGAGGCTAAAGGGATCAAGGGATATGGGGAGAAGGCAGGGACAGGGTACTGAATTTGGATGATCAGCCATGATCTCATTGAATGGCGGAGCAGGCTCGAGGGGCCGAATGGCCCACTCCTGCTCCTATCTTCTATGTTTCTATGTTTCCCTTTGATAAAACCATGTTGACTCTGCTTGATTATATTATGATTTTCTAAATGTCCAGCATTTTCCCAATGACAGATGTTAGGCTAGCTGGCCTATAGTTTCCTGCTTTCTGTCTCCCTCCTTTCTTAAATAGGGGCGTTACATTTGCAGTTTTCCAATCCGCTGGGACCTTTCCATAGTCTAGGGAAATTTGGTAGATTACAACCAACTATCTCTGCAGCCACTTCTTTTAAGACCCTAGGATACAGGCCATCAGGTCTTTAGTTCCATTACTTTGCCTAGTACTTTTTCTTTAGTGATAGTGATTGTTTTAAGTTCCTCCCTCCCTTTTGCCCCTTGATTTTCAACTATTATTGAGATGCTTTTAGTGTCTTCTACTATGAAGACAGATACAAAATATTTGTTCAAAGTCTCTGCCATTTCCTTTATTAATTCCCCAGTCTCATCCTCTCAGGGACCAACATTTACTTTAGCTACTCTCTTCCTTTTTTATATACTTGTAGAAGCTCTTACTGTTTGATTTTATATTTCTTGCTAGTTTATTCTCATAATCAATTTTCTCCCTCTTTATTTAATCTCTGGATTACTCCCAGTGCCAGGCGCTAGTGAGTATAGAAATCGTAGGATAAGACAGGTTAACATATGGCTGGAGAAATGGTGCATGGGTGAGGACTTCAGATTCCTGGGGCACTGGGACAAGTTCTGGGGCAGGGGCGACCTATTCAAGGTCGACAGTTGCACCTCAACAGAGCAGGGACCAATGTCCTTGCAGGAAAATTAACTAGTGCTGTGGGGAAAGGTTCAGACTAATTTGGCAAGGGTTGGGCACCAGGATGAAACATCAGAGAGGAGAAACAAGGTGCACAGAGGACTGGGAGCGGCAAACAGCACTAGTGTAAATAGTAGTTCAGAAATAGGAGGGATCAGACAATGGGAAATTGCAAAGCAGTCTAAGATAGGTTTGGAATGCATGTGCGGAAATACACATAGCGTAGTAAATAAGATTGGTGAGCTGCAGACATAAGTCGCCAGATGGGACTATAATTTAGTGGCAATACAGAGCCTGGTTCAAAGAAGGGAAAGATTGGAAAATTAATATTCCTGGCTGCAAGGTATTCAGGAAAGATAGGGAAGGACAAAAAGGAGGGGTGGCAGTATTGATCAAAGAACCTATTATAGCACTGGAGAGAGATCTTGGTCTAGATTTTACTCACCGAGATGCGTTGGGGGCGGGAATGCTGCCTTCCGGGTTCTACTCCCGCCCCCAGTGGCGTCTGACGAACAGACACTAATTTGCCCTGATTGACCTTGTTAAGCCAGCCCTGCAGGCCTGCCGGCCAATTAAGGGAAAGCCGGTGTCAGATGACGTCAGTTGATGAAGCTTCATCTGCCGGTTTTCTTAAAGGCATATGCACCACACTTGTTTGACAGTGTTTGACTGTCAAACACTGACAATCACTGTCCAAAGGTGAGCCCTTGCACCCACTCCTTAGGATAAAACAGATGGCAGCTGCAGCTGAGATTGCAGAAGCCTTCTGTCACTTCTCCCGATGAGATGAGGCTACACAAACACTTCAAAGCTTGTCACCTGCAGAAACATCTAATCACATTAAAAATTACTTTCCCAACATTTCCTTACCTCTGATACTAATCTGTGTCTGATTACATGCTTCACACCACTTCTGCAGCTGTCATCCAAACACCAACATAACTACAGACCCACAGCACACTTCACTTACCCTGGCAGGGTTCCCCGATGTCGGGAAGCCCGCAGCAGCAGTCGAAAAATTGGATAAAGCCTCTTAGCTGCCTGTTAACTACCTGTTAACAGGCAGTTAAGTGGCTATAATCCTCTTCCCGCCGCTAGGTGTCGGGTCCCTGACAAATCGGGGACCTGACTCCTAGGAAGATTGGTTGGGGGTGGGTTTGGGACCCGCTCCCATTTTGGGGGATTTTCCCAGGAGTCCTGCCTCCAGACCCGCCTCCTTAAGGCTGGTAAAATCCAGCCCGATGTATGTGAGGGGTCAAAGACAGAATCTATTTGGTTAGAATTAAGGAACAATAGAGGAGCTATTACGCTACTGGGTGTATACTATAGGCCATCAAATAGTGGGGAGGAGATAGAGGAGCAAATTTGCAGCCAAATTACAGGAAGATGAAAGACAGATTAGTGATAATGGGGGACTTCAATTATTCCAATATAGACTGGGATAGTAACAGTTTAAAGGGCAAAGAGGGGGGGGAATTTCTGAAATGTGTTCAGGAGAACTTTCTCGATCACTGTGTTTCCAGCTCAATGAGGAAGGAAGTAATCATGGATCTAATTCTGGGGAATGAAATGGGGCAAGTGGAGCATGTTTCAGTAGGGAAAGATTTGGGAAACAGTGATCATAATCTCATCAGGTTTAGAATAGTTATGGAAAAGGACAAGGAACAATCAAGTGTAAAAATACTTAACTGGAGGTGGGCTAACTTCAGTGAGTTGAAAAGGGATCTGGCCCAGGTGGATTGGAATCAAATATTGGTAGGCTAAACAGTAACTGAATAATGGGAGGCCTTTAAAGAGGCGATTGTTCGGGTACAGAATAGAAACATTCCAATGAGGGTTAAAGGAAGGGCATCCAAAGCTAAAGTTCTCTGGATGACAAAAGATATAGGGGGAAAAATTCAGTATCGCCCCGTTTGGGGCGCCATTATCGGCCGTGCGCAAAGTTTAGCGCCTGGCGCTAATTATCACCTCCGACAGCAAACTTGGCTTTTATCGCCCCTGGAGGCGATTGGAGCGCTACATCAGGCGCTTCACACCTGTCTTAAGGTGCAAAGGCCGAAGAGCGAGGCGCTACCTCAGAGCGCTGGCGAAGCAAGGAAGGGCAAATCAAAATTAACCTGCAAAGTGCTGCTCAGTACTTAAAACTCCTTCACACAGCGTTGAATCTCTCCAAAAGTCTCCCTCTCTCTCACAGAATGCGTGGTGCAAAAATATCACCGGCAAAAAAAGGCAGGAAGTGGTCACCTTTAAATAGCGCTCCCCCAGTCCCTTTCTGACAGCAAAATGCTCCCCTCAACCTGTCATTGCTAGCAGCAGGCGGTAAGGCAGGGGACGCCACTCAATATCCGGTCCAGGGCGCTAACGGGGCGTCGTGCACTCAACTGATGTCACGATCTGCCAGCGCAGGAGATTGTGGTGGTAGTGTTTAGCGCCGCCGCAAAATGTCGAGTTAAGTTCGCGAGCGGCGCAAACATCGCCGCGCCCGGGCGCTAGTTGCTTTGCCCCCCATTAGCGCCCTCTTAAGGCACTAACGGGAGGCGCAAACAACTGAATTTTTCCCCCATAGAGATTAAAATGAGACGCAAAAAGGAGGCTTATGATAATTATAGTGAAGAAAATTAGCGTTGGAGATTTTTTTTAAATTTAAATTAAATAATTTTTTTAAACTTTTTCTGTCTGTCTCTTTTATCTTTCTCCCTTAATCCCATCTGTATTTCCCAATCTTTATTTCACTTTCTGTACATCATATCAACCTAATTTATAATTCCTGGTTTCTGTGTGTCTCAGTGAGGATTCTTCAATCTGATTGGTTGAGGAGCCTTGCTGTTACTTGTCCTGCTCACAGATGTCATAGAGGGCGCTGCGCTGGAACAGACACCTGATGATAGGAAGTTACTGCCCTAAAGCCAGTCAAATCTTTGTGGGAAGCTGTCAATGAGGTGAACGGCGAGCGCCGTTCCTTCGCCACTGACCGCAAATCCGGGCCAATGAGTTCTAGTGGAAGACAATATGATCAAGTCCTGATTTGAGAATGGTAAAGGTATGTTGGGGGCTATTTGAAGCTTAGGAGAATCAAAAGAGGGAAGTTCAATGGAGTACTGACCACATCTAAAATAGAGAAAGACCAAAATGATTGTAATGGACAGAGATAAGTTCAAGCTAGTGGTGAACCTCTCAAATTCACAAATGTTTTCCTTTGTCCTGTAGAGGACTGTGAAAGATGTTGGAGGAGGCTCCCCTCCTGATATGAGATCAGTCACCCAGTTGAACACCACTTGGAAGAAGCACTTCTGTTAGAAGCAAGGGCAGAGAATGTACTCTGGGTGGGGACTTCAATGCCCATCACCAAGAGTGGCTCGGTAGCACCATTGCTAGCTGCCAGACTGGGCCTGTGGCAGGTGGTGAGAGAACTAGCACGAGGGAAAAACCTACTTGACCTCGTCTTCGCCAATCTACCTGTCGCAGATGCATCTGTCCATGACAGTATTGGTAGCAGTGTAGGGGGGGGCATCTATTACCTGGTTTATGGTAACATACCTGGCCAGCAGCCTTTTTGCCTGCTGCACTGTAAACCAATTTTAACAGCGGTTCCGAATCGCTTCCCCACCTTTCAGTTCTGACTGGAGGACTTACAATTAATGATGTTAAAGCGGAAAATTGGTTTGGATATGAGCAAAGTCAAAATTTATTAAACTAAAGAACCATAATCAAATATAAACTGTACCACACGAACACAGTAAATGCAGTAAAAGTATATAACAAGGGGGTACAGATGGCAAAAACGAGGGATACAATGGCTACAATGTTATTTAAACAATCTTAGCAATTCCCTTAAATCACCGCCCCAAACTCCTTGCTAGGTTGTCTTGTTGAGGAGTCAGAACACTCTGCTCACCTGTGGTCCAGCGAAGTAAAAAGAGGGGCCCGATAGCTTCTCAACAGCTATCTTTATACCTGTGTGCTGCTGCCGTTCTGTCTGGAAAAATTCCCACCTAAAGTTCCAGTACACAAACAAAAGGACTGTGATTGGTTGCTGAATTGCTTGTTTAAACATAGCCAGCCATAATCGGCCTTGGGTCAAGTGGGCAACTCCTGACCTCCCTGGTTTGATTGACAGGTCTTTCATGCTCCTGCCATTCTGTCTGGCCAGTACACAAAAAAGGACTGTGATTGGCTGCTGAATCAAAGCCAGCCATAACAACCTGTCTCTGTGGCCTTGGGTCAAGTGGGCAACTCCTGACCTCCCTGGTTTGATTGACAGGTCTTTCACACAAAAACATTACAAGCTGCTTAGCTGACTGTGATTGGTTGCTGAACATAGCCAGCCATAACAACCTATCTCTGTGGCCTCGGGTCAAGTGGGCAACTCCTGACCTCCCTGGTTTGATTGACAGGTCTTTCACACAAACACATTACAAGCTGTAAACCTCTGTGTTTGACCGGGCTCAAAAGCACAAGTTTTAATCAAGATGTTCTTTCTCAATGTGTGTGAATACTTCCACGAGTTTCCTCGATTCCGTTGTAGTCCAGCTCAGCCCAGCTCAGCAGTCTTTCGTGGTTCTGAGCATGCTTTAAAACATTGATCTGACCCAGAGGCAATTCAAAACACATAAATCTTCATCCACGATGTGGACCAATGTTTCTCTTGTTTTCAGGGGAATTTTGCGAAACTCCTACAGCAGTGACCACCGTACAGTCCTTGTGGAGACAAAGTCTTGTCTTCACACTGAGGACACCCTCCATTGTGTTGTGTGGCTATACCACCGTGCTAAATGGGATAGATTCAGAACAGATCTAGCAGCTCAAAACTGGGCATCCATGCGGTGCTGTGGGCCATCAACAGCAGCAGAACTGTATTCCGCCAGGATCTGTAACCTTGTGGCACAGCATATCTCTCACTCTACCATTACCATTAAGCCAGGGGACCAACACTGGTTCAATGAGAGTGTAGAAGAGCATGCCAGGAGCAGCATCAGGCATACCTGAAAATGAGGTGCCAACCTGGTGAACCTGCATCACAGGACTACATGCATGCTAGAGAGCAGCATGCTATAGACACAGCTAAGCGATCCCACAACCAACGGATCAGATATAAGCTCTGCAGTCCTGCTACATCAAGTTGTGAATAGTGATGGACAATTAAACACAAATGGGAGGAGGAGGTTCCTTGGACATCCGCATCCTCAATGATGGTGGAGCCCAGCACGCGAGTGCAAAAGACAAGGCTGAAATGTTTGCAACCATCCTCAGCCAAAAGTGCCGAATGGATGATCCATCTCGGCCTCCTCCTGAGGTCCCCACTACCACAGAAGCCAGTCTTCACCTATTCGATTCACTCCATGTGATATCAAGAAACAGCTGAGTGCACTGGATACAGCAAAAGGCTATGGGCCCTGACAAGATCCCGGTTGTAGGCTGAAGACTTGTGCTCCAGATCTAGCCGCAACTCTAGCCAAGCTGTTCAATTACAGCAACAACAGTGGCATCTACCCGACAAAGTGGAAAATTACCCAGGTATGTCCTGTCTACAAAAGGCAGGACAAATCCAATCCGGCCAATTACCGCCCCATCAGTCTACACTCAATCATCAGCAAAGTGATGGAAGGGGTCATCGATGGTGCTATCAAGGAGCGCTTACTCACCAATAACCTGCTCACTGAGGCTCAGTTTGGGTTCTGCCAGGACCACTCGGCTCCAGACCTCATTACAGCCTTGGTCCAAACATGGACAAAAGAGCAGAATTCTAGAGGTGAGGTGAGAGTGACTGCCCTTGAAATCAAGGCAGCATTTGACCGAGTGTGGCATCAAGGAGCCCTAGTAAAATTGAAGTCAATGGGAATCAGGGGGAAAATACTCCACTGGCTGGAGTCATACCTAGCACAAAGGAAGATGGATCATCTCAGCCCCAGGACATCGCTGCAGGACTTCTTCAGGTCAGTATTAGAGGCCCAACCATCTTCAGCTGCTTCATCAATGACCTTTCCTCAATCATAAGATCAGAAGTGGGGATGTTCACTGATGGTTGCACAGTGTTCAGTTCCATTTGCAACTCCTCAGATAATGAAGCGGACCATGCCCGCATGCAGCAAGAACTGGACAACATTCAGGCTTGGGCTGATAAGTGGCAAGTAACATTTGTGCCACACAAGTGCCAGGCAATGACCATTTCTAACAAGAGTCTAATCACTTCCCTTTGACAATCAACAGCATTACCATCATCGAATACCCCACTGTCAACATCCTGGGGGGGTCACCATTAACCAGAAACTTAACTGGACCAGCCACGTAATACTGTTGCTACAAGAGCAGGACAGAGACTGGATATTCTGTGATGAGTGACTCACCTCCTGACTCCCCAAAGCCTTTCCACCATCTACAAGGCACAAGTCAGGAGTGTGATTGAATAATCTCCACTTGCCTGGATGAGTACAGCTCCAACACTCAAGAAGTTTGACACCATCCAAGACAAAGCAGCCCGCTTCATTGGCACCCTATCCACCAACTTAAACATTCACTCCCGCCACCACTGGCGCACTATGGCTGCACGGTGCACCATCTACAAGATGCAGTGCAGCAACTCACCATGGTTTCTTCTACAGCACCTCCCAAACCCTCGACCTCTACCACTTAGAAGGGCAAGGGCAGCAGGTGCATGGGAACACCACCACCTCCAAGTTCCCCCCCAAGTCACACACCATCCTGACTTGGAAATATATCACTGATCCTTCATCATCGCTAGATCAAAATCCTGGAAGTCCCTACATAACAGCACTGTGGGAGTACCTTCACCACATGGACTGCAGTGGTTCAAGAAGGTAGCTCACCATCACCTTCTCAAGGGCAACTAGGCAATAAATGCTGAGCTTGTCAGTGATGCCCAAATCCCATGAACGAATAAAAAAAATTGTGTACTTGCAATTTATAGAGAATTAAGAATTTTTGAAGGAAAAAGTGTTTGGCGTGAAAGAGAAAGCCAAGCTTCTATTAATATCACATTTCAGAGAGAAAAATTAATTTTACTTTTGCCAGAAACACTCCTTCAATATTAATGCCAAGTGAATGCCTAACATGTAATTCTAATACTTCTGATTTTCTTCCCTGCAGGAACATGTTTGGTGGTGTTCAGAATTTCCTAATTCCAGCAACAATTACTATCCAGTTGTTCTGGTGAACCTCAATTAGTCATATAGAATTTCGAATGATACCAAGTAGTGGGAATCTGAAAATGCCACATCATGCTGTTCAATTTCAGAAGAAATAATAAAGGAATTGTATTTAAGCAAAAATATGGATAATCAGATTACTTTTTCCTCAAAAGAATAAAGTTACACTTTGACAAAATGTGCATATGTATGAAATTCAATAGTTTACATTTAACAACGTGCAAGAAGCCTTGGCTTTAAACATGCTTTTTCAATGAGCCAAATGTGTTTGCATTGTATACAACACACAATGTAAGAACTGAGTTGTCCATCCATTGTGTTCTGCCCTGGGGTAGGTCCTAACTGAAGTTTCATTCATGAGATTCTTGAGCTCAACTACTGGAGAAGGATGACTGAGGTGGTTTCCCATTGCCTTCCTCACGGTTTTTACCTTCGGAGTATTTTTTCTTATGTGGACTGCAACCAAGGCTAAAGAGGCCCACCTACCCTTTTTATGAGGGGAGGGGACACCCGCACCCATGAGGCTCAAGTACCCCCACTGGACGTCTACCCAGTATTCAGAACCACCACTCTGGTCTCTGCTTGCCAGGGCCATCTGGAGTGTGGCTCAAACAAAACCCTTCTGACTCAGAGGTATGATTACGACCACTGAGCAGGGGTCACTCCATCCGGACATGAGTATCCTGCTGGATGTCAACCCAGTATGTAGAGACCATAGCCTAGTCTGCACTCACTGAGGCTGTCTGGAATGGGGCTCAAGATCTTTACCTTCAGACTTAGAGGCAGGAATGTTACTAGTAAGCTAAAGGCTCACTGCAGTGCAGGTAATGAAGCATGCTCATTGATTCACTTACAAGCGATGCAGTGTGGCCACTTAGCTGTCAATGTTTGTGCTCTTCAAACTTTCAACATCTCCATACTGTGTATTTGCTTACAGAATAAGGCTGCCCATAATAAGAGGAAACGGCAGCTACCAACGGAGGGCACCATGGTTACTGGCCCTAACACCATAAATCCTGCGCCTACAAGAAGAAAAAGAAGAAGAAGAGGCCATAACTGGGGCAGAACTGAGGTAGCCCATCTAGGAAAGGTACTCTGAAGATAAAAACCGTGAGGAAGGCAATGGTAATCAACCTCAGCTACTCTTCCCTGAAGTCCAGGGTCAGTATCATTCTTTATTTATTCTTTTCCCTAACCTTGCTCACTTACTCACTCACTGATATACACAGCATGACACACAATATATTGGCTTGTCAGCTCTGCTTGAAGGTGGTTGCTGCTGTCATCATCATAATATGTTCCTTTTGCTTCTTTAGGGGTCTCCCAACATTATGAAGCTACCGTGGCACAAATGAGCCATCAGCTCCCAGCATGCTGTGTCACTCACTACACCTACTGCAATTCCTACACAAGTACATCTGCTCTGGGGGATCTCACAAGTCAGGTTGATTGGCTGAAGCTCTAAGCACAGTGAGGACGAACAAGTGAAGGTGGCAGGAGAGGAACAGGAACCTGTTGGCCATAGGGCCAGCTTGACTCCTCCCTGAACAGCTGAGCACAAGACTGGTAGCTCACAGGGCCTCCATGCAGAGGGAGACTGCTATGTGAGCATCAACGCTTTGTACAGTCCTTTGTGAATGTGTAAAGGATCTTGGAAAGTCTGGTGGCTACTGTGGAGGAGTCCACTTGCTGCATGAGTGCAGTGGTGCATGACCATCTTACAGAATTGCAGGTCAGTATGCACCATGCAGCAACTCCTCAGCTATCTCTAGTGGATCCTCCAATGATACAGGTCCTAAGCCCAGTTACTCTGACTGGGACTGTTGATCATTTGGACTTCAAAGTACAGGACTCTTCCTTTTTTGGATTCACTATACTAGGGAAACTGCATTAAGAGGACATTGATATAAGGCTGATACAAAGGGGGCGATTTCCACAGCCCTGAGGAGGTGGGTTTGGAGGCAGGACAGTTGGTAAAATTGCAAAAATTGAGTGCGGGTTCAAAACCCATCTCCAACCCACCTCCGCGCAACTTTGCCGGAGGCGGGCTTCAGGAGTGCGATTCAGTCCCGCCTCCAAGAGGCGGGATAGGCAGTTAAGACCCTTAATAAGCTCTTAAGGGCCTCTATAATCCTATTTTGCCAGGCCTTTGTTATTTTACCACATTTACAGCGTGTTGCACGCCGCTCCTAAACCATGCCAGCTAATCCTGGCGGGTTGACAAGTAGCTGCAGCTCCACCATAAAAATGGAGCTTTCAACAGGGATGAGTTGCAGGTGGCAGAACTTTTGTTGCACAGGTCTTTGAGCACTTTTTCCAGGCCTACTGAAGTCGGAGGTGGTGCAGCTGAGATCTATCTATTTTGGGCCCTCCTGGGAAAACCCTCTCCCCACTTGGACTGAGCACTTCCCCAATGGAGGTATCTATCAGCAGCATGGGAAACATTTATTTCCTTTCATCATGGACCTCAGATTCGGACGAGGAGCAGCCACGGC
This sequence comes from Somniosus microcephalus, assembly GCF_052327205.1. Taxonomy (NCBI): domain Eukaryota; kingdom Metazoa; phylum Chordata; class Chondrichthyes; order Squaliformes; family Somniosidae; genus Somniosus; species Somniosus microcephalus. The sequence goes on from NC_140997.1 coordinate 35,907,967, forward strand.
AACAGCAGAACCAGGCAGAACAGCAGCAACAGCAGCAGGAGCGCCAACCTGCTGCTCACCCACCTGATGCTGCACAGGGCAGAAGGCGCCAGCGCATGGCAGCACATCACTGCAGGAGATACCCTCTTCTCAGGGTTTACAGACAGAGGATGAGCTTCCTCAACATGAGTGAGCAGCAGTGCCAAAGGAGGCTGAGACTTTCGCGAGAGGTTGTCGGAGACATCTGCGCAATGTTGCACCAACACCTGGAGCCCAGAGGATCCGGTGGACACCCCTTACCAGTGGCTGTCAAAGTCACCACCACACTCAACTTTTTTGCCTCAGGCTCCTTCCAGGGAGCATCAGCAGACATCAGCTGCATCTCCCAGTCGGCCGCCCATTGTTGCATCAAGCAGTTTACCGATGCCCTCTTCGCAAAGGCGCACAATTACATCAACTTTTCAACTGATCAAGCAAGTATAACGGTGTGTGCAGTTGGATTCGCAAATATGGCAGGCTTGCCAATGGTGCAGGGTGTCATAGACTGCACACATGTGGCCCTGAGGGCACCCCATCACAACCCAGCTATTTTTGTCAACTGCAAGGGCTTCCACTTCCTCAATGTGCAGCTGGTGTGTAACCACAAGAAGGAGATTTTGCATGTTTGCAACAAGTACTGTGGCAGTTGTTGTATCCGTGTGTTAATGGAGACATGGAATGCAGGAGTTGGTTTAACAGGTGTTTACTGAACAAAGTCTGGCGGTGAACTAAAAGATACAAGACGCTATACAGGCTTATATACCCGAGTGGTCACTACCGGTATTACAGTACACAGGGGCTCTTAAAGGTACATACACTACAGCAGTTGCCATGACTCTTTCATCCTGCGGCAGTCTAGTGTTCCTCCACTTTTCAATCCGCCAAACCAACTTAACGGATGGCTACTTGGAGACAAGGGCTACCCCCTGAAGACGTGGCTAATGACGCCGATCAGGAGGCCAGTGAACGAAGCTGAGGAGCGCTACAATGCCAGCTGCATTTCGACCAGGTCCATCATCGAACAAACCATCAGCTTGCTGAAGATGCAATTCAGATGCCTTGACCGATCAGGTGGAGCCCTGCAGTACTCAGCAGCCAGGGTCTCCAGAATGGTCATGGTCTGCTGTGCACTGCACAACATCGCACAGCACCGTGGCTTGCAGCTTCCTGAGGAGCAAGTGGCTCAGTACATAGCCTCCTCAGATGAAGAGGAGGAGGAGGAGAAGGAGGAGGAGGAGAATGATGACCGAGCGGAGGCGCATCAACCAGCAGCAGCAGCAGAAGCAGCAGGCGAGCACATTGCTGGCCAGAATGCAAGGGATGCACTCATCTTGGCCAGATTTGCTTAGGCTGCCCATTCTAGCACAAGATACACAATGGACATGACTCTCTGGCTTTCTCTCACTCTGACCACCAACCTGACCAAGCAAGTCTCACTGAGGTTGCAATGTGGAACTTCCAAAACCGAAATCACAGAGGCCGTAACGTCCAAAGTTTGCCATCACCAGAGTTTAATACATTCACAAAGGGATGGCATTTAATTATTAAACACAAAAAAACACCCAAGTGATTGCCCATGTGACTAATTATGCTTTATCTTCCTCTTACGCATACTCCTACGTGGTGCTTCCCCTGTGGCTTCAGCAGAAGTGGAGGCCCCTTGCTCACTTTCATGCTGCTCTTGCTTCGACACCTTTGGCGGGCGTCCTCTGGGTTTGCGAGCCCGTGAGGCCTCGTCAAAAGTCTGCTCCTTCTGCGGCTGTGCAGGGGCTGAGACGCCCATCTCAGTTGGGTGAGGACTCTGGTGGGGATCTGACCGAGGACAACGCAGTGGCATGGAAGTTTGACCGCTTGGAGAGGAGCCCCCACTTCCTTGTTCTCTGCCACCAACATCCCTCTTATGGGTCAGCCCCACCTCAGCGCTAGCAAGTGGCTTGACAGCACCTTGCTGCACACCAGGGGGGCCATGAGGACCGTGTTTGCACTGGCAGTCCTACTCTAGAGGATTTCCATGAAGCTCTGGTCTCTCTGATCAATAGCTGGCCATCGCTCCTCCAGAGATGTCAGCCTATTCTGAACATTGACCATGTTTTCAACACTCTGGCAACTTATCTCCTCCATGGCCCTGGCCATCATCTGCAGAGAGGCAGCAATCGATACCACGGAGGTAGACATCGCTTCCACGGAGGTAGCCAACCTTTCCGAGGAGATGCGCTCATGCCAATGACTCTACAAAGGCACTGCTCATGTTAGAGTTGGACTCCTCCATCCTCTCCACACATGCAGTGACCCTGGAGACAAAACCTGCCAGAGACTCCTGCACCCGTTCCTGGAGTTCCAGCACCACTCTCCTTCTGGATGGATCCAGAGGCACAGGGTAGACATGCAGCTGAGCAGAGCTAGGAGAGTCCTGCAACCTCCGACAAGGACTCTCCACTGCTGTCCCAGTCTCCACCACCTGCTGATGCTCACTTGTGAGCTGTGATACACCAGGTGACAACGCTACCCTATCTTGCGAAGGTCCCACCGAGGTGTGCGTATCTGCGCTGGTGCTGGGTGTGCTTACATCTGCTAATGCTGCATCCTCAGAGGTTGCAGGTTCCTCTGAGGTGTCTTCCACCTCTGGCTCTTCCTCCTGGGGAGGGGGCTGTTGATGGCCCTGTGGGGGAGTAAAGGAATGAGTTAGAGATGTTACGCTAGTATGGCATGCACATGCAATAGCGCAGATGATCAATTGCCATTCTATAAATATACATTTGCAGCCATTTTAGTGACTCCTGCAATGTAAAAGAGAGAGATGCAAAACTATTCTGTCATCAGCTTGCTCTGCTGCGCCCGTCTGTCCGTCCCCCACTTCCACCTCCACCTCAGCGCCAACTATTTCAGCATTGGTCAAATGGGCAACAGAAGGTGGCCCTCCTCCAGTCTTCACCCTTTCCCTTTTATTGTGGGCTATCTTTTCCTGCAATGAGGGAGACAAGTGGAGTTTGAGTGAGAATGAAGGAGTGAGTGTAGAGAGTCCAGAACATAGATGCTTAGAAGGAGACAAAGATGGAGTGAGGTTCCATTTCCAAGGGCCCTCCCTGTGTGTTGTTAGTCGTTGTCATTGCAGAACATTGATAGGGAGTGTGAGGGCAGCATAGTCGAATAGTGAAGTGATTGTGTTCATAGAGTGAGAGGGATGTTTAAGGGTGCAAGGGTTGTACGGGTAAAGTGGGATGTGTAGGAGGAGGTTGACAATGCAGAGTGCTGGTGATGAGAGGAGAAGGGGAGCAGAATGAGGGTCAAGCTGATGGTATACTCACTTTGGCTGATCTTACAAGGTCATAGAACCTCTTGCGGCACTGCAGCCATGTTCTGCTGCAGACAGATCTGGAGGTTACATCCCGTGCCAGCTGCACCCAGACAGCTTTGGTTTGTTTGGGAGGCTTCTTCCTCCCAGATGAGGGGAAGAGCACCTCCTTGCTAGCTCTCACACCCTCAACCAAAATACTCAGAGATTCATCTGAGAACCTCAGGGATGCCTTGGCTCTCGAGTTAGCCATCTCTTCTCAGCGCTAAAGTGTTCAGCAGCCACAAAACAGCAGTGAAATGATTCAAGGAAGCAAGCAGCCCTTAAATGAAGCTACATAAGTGGCGTCAGCAGAGGCGAGTTTCAGTCCAAAAAGAGTCATTGGCCCAGGGGAACTCACACGCTGGAATTAATTGGGCAATTAGGGGAAAATCGCAACTTTTTCCCACCTGACAATGGAGGCGGGTTCGGAACCTGCCCGCCCCCAAACCCATTCCCAACCCACCTCCAATGGGAAAATTACCCCCAAAGCTCCCTTGACCTGCTGAGGCAGTGCCTACCAGTTGAGGCGTATCAATAGGCAGCATAGAAACATAGAAACATAGAAACATAGAAGATAGGAGCAGGAGTAGGCCATTCGGCCCTTCGAGCCTGCTCCGCCATTCAACGAGATCATGGCTGATCATCCAAACCCTAGCACCCGGTCCCTACACCGACAGCCATCCCACCCAAGCCCTATCCCAGTAACCCCGTAACCCCACGTATTTAATCCCCCCTAACACTAAGGGCCAATTTTTTATCATGGCCAATCAACCTAACCCGCACATCTTTGGACTGTGGGAGGAAACCGGAGCACCCGGAGGAAACCCACGCAAGCATGGATGAGAGAGCTGCCTCCCATGGTGATGTCACATCCATCCCACCCAGCTTCCCCATTCAAATGATACAAGAAGTGGCAATCAGCAGACAGGACCAGGGAACCACCCCAGCATCAGATGTGGCACAAGAGATTGCAGAGTGACCTCACGACCAATACGAGGAGGTACAGGACACCTCCATCTCAAGAGGTATCCACTGAGGAAAACTGACGCTTCTGACAACACGCTCTAAACATTAAAAACTTACTGGCTGCAGAGCAGAGAAGAACATGCATGGGAGGAGAAGTGCAATTTGCAGCCAGACAATATAAGAGGAATTTTGCCTGCGACATTTCACACTCTGCAGCTATTAGTCTCAGATGGGTGTGGCTATATAATCACAGCCTGAGGAGCTCTGAACCCCTCAATGTGTCATGCACAGTGATAGATCGGACAATTGCATAAATGTAATTTACTCAAACATTACATTGTACTCCTTAACATGTGACTTATGGCTCAGATGCCTTTTACATGACATTTTTCTTGTTACAGTTATTGGCTCATTACTAAAATTCAGTTAAACTTCCCGGTAAGCTGAGTTGTATGAGTGCAATTCTAGTTAGCACTTAGGCAATACTTAGAATTTCCCTTAATAATTAGAACTTGCCACTCAAATAATGCACAGTCAGGGGGTGATGAGAGTACAGGGCAGGATGCAGGTCACTGAGCTCTGAGTAAGTTGCGAGTTTGCAGAGGCTGGTAAGAAAAAGGTCGACAAGGTCAAACCTTGAAATGATTAAGGATAGCCTCATCTTCCGATTAGGCACTTTTCAGCCTTCCGGACTTAATATCGAGTTCAACAATTTCAGATCATAACCTCGGCCCCCATTACATTTTTACATATATTTTTTATCCACACCTTTGTTTTGGTCCTCCCCCTGCTTTTTTTCTCTCCCACATGGCAGCTGTCTCCCATTCTGCCAGCGCATTTCACACCTAATCTAGAGCCGTCTTTTGCCTCTCCACTAGTCCTATCACCATCTCGTCTCGTTTCGAATACCTCTTAATGTCTCTTCACTCCTCTTTTGTTCTTTCCCAGCCCCCAAACTGGCCTTTTAATCTGTTTCATTTTCTGAGCTTTTTCAGTCTTGACAAAGGGTTTCGACCTGAAGCGTTGACTCTGTTTCTCTCTCCACGGATGTTGCCTGGCCTGCTGAGTTTTTCCAGCATTTTCTGTTGCTATTTTGAAATGATGAAACTCTGAATTAGGGTCTCAGCAGCAAAATGGTACTGGCATTAGTGAGTGCACAGAAGCCTTGGGAATGAGCTTCTTAAAATATTGTGCAGAGTAACAATGAACTGACTTGTTAGCACACCAAGCTGCGCTTTCATATATCCCACAACATGGCTACAGGAGAACTAAACACACCGAGCCAGATTTACCAGGTTCTAATCCCTATACATGTGTTGTAATGTCTGCTCAACAAAGCCAGGCATGCTCGTGCTGGGAAATAGAATAATTTACATTTTTACCTGCGGTTAAAGCACCAGGCACTCCCAGGGCATGTGTTTTCAATGAAGGTGCCCATTTGCCACAGGTGAAATATGAGAACCTAAAAACTATTCATATTTTCCAAGCCTTACAGCAGGGTGAGGGGGTGGGGGGAGGGGGGAAGGGGGAACAACCATTTTTTAAATGTCTGAACTCTCTCAAGCACTTTAGAATCTTACGTTGTTTTTATAGTGAACTTTGGAAATCAGTGTGGTATCTCTTACAAAGCCAAATGTATACCCTAAAGCAGATAAATATATGCTGGTGGTAAGACCACCTGCAAGAAGTGACGGCGCCTTTCTACCGGTATATATCTGCTGCGATACACAAGTAGCCAGTGTGGCTTTTTTTTTAAAGTGCAACAAACTCAGGAAGATCACTGAGCACCACTCACATCTAAATGATTGAAAGAGCTGACTAGCATTACAAATTTCACTGGTGCTCAGAAACTAGTGAGCAGCATTCTCCAGCTTCAACTGTTATGTCAGTGGCTTACGTTAATGCAGCCCCACATTCACACCACTGCAAAGACTAATCCGTATAAAGGTGGGATTGGTCAAGCGTCTTCCACTCTTTCATTTTACAGAACTCCTAAATCATTTGACAAACCGTGTCAACTTGTCACTCCATGTAAAAACAATCCACATTCCTGCGAATATTATTATTGAGAGGAAATGAGACAACTTCTTTTGAAATCGTAGTAAACAAGACAATGCCTTCTGGTTATTCATTTTCTGTTACAATATCTACTGATCCATGATTCACCTAACTGCCATTTATGAGCGCCAGGCAGCATTAAGCACATTCATATTGACATATCCAGGAGCTTGAGTCAAGGTGCCCATGTTAATGGCTTCAGGTGGAATAGGTGAATTGGGAACATTGGTAAAGAATACCATTGAATTTTGTGATGCCACTTGTGCTTATTTGCAGTTTTTTTAACTGTTAACTATATAGTTTATTTCAGTGAAAGACATGGAAAGATTAAATCAGTGATGAAAAAATAATCACTGCATTTTATGCTACATTCATTTTAATAAAAATATCTTTAAAGTACTTTTACTTCCAAATAAATATACTTTGGCAACTTACAATATTAATTCATTGCCAACATGAACAACTTTTGTTACTTCCTAAGTAACTCCCTCAATATGAAGTTACATTTTTTCTTTTCGAATAATCTAAGAAAAATTAAGACAATGAAGAAAAACAGAAATTGATATAGTCCATGAAACACCTATTTAAATCCCCATACACTAAAACCTAAATCCAAGCTTACAAAGTGGAAGCATAAACTACCATTTTGAACTACTATATAAATGCCTCTATAGTAAATCTACATTATGTATTAGTTTCCTACATTACAATAGTGACTGCATTTTAAAAGCATTTCATTAGCTTTAGGATGTCCTGAGGTTGTGAAATGCGCTATAAAACTGCAATTTTTTTTCTTTCTTTATATCAACTCACTATGAACTTGGCACCAATTCAGTTCAACATTCTAATTTTTGAGCATTGCATGTGTTAGCAATAGCAGCAAAATATGTGCGTTGTCACAACAAAGAATACTTGTCGCAATTCTATATTCAGCCAACATATCAGTTTTATTTGTTACACTATTATTGTAACGTGCAGCAAACAATTTTGGAAGCTGATAAAATGGCAGAGTATATTAATCGCTTATTTATACAATACAGATGTAATGATTTTCTGAGACTGAGATTAATCTAAATAGCTGAGACAATCTTTACCCCAAATCCTGTGCTTTATTTGATCCTTTGCGTTTTTTATTCTTGCAATGAGACTGCCACCTTAACTAAGAGCATTTTTCATTGTATTTGATTATGTGTTGCTACCTGTTGCGGTAATTACAGATGAGTTTCCCTGCTGTCTGCCACAGAGAAAGTCATTGCAAGAATCCTCCTCAATTGCCTTCTCCCAGTGGCCGAAGAGCTCCTCCCAGAGTCGCAATGCGGATTCCGCCCACTAAGGGGCACAATGGACATGATCTTCACCGCAATAACAACAGAAAATGCTGGAAAAACTCAGCAGGCCAGGCAACATCCATGGAGAGAGAAACAGAGTTAACGTTTCAGGTCGAAGACCCTGTGGTAAACCACTGTTTGTATTCCACTGTGTACATGCCTGGACATGCCTCGGCTGACTCCTCCCACAAGTCCTAGTATAAAGGTGACTGCTCCCCAGCCCCTTTGTATTCTGGACCGGTCGACCACTCGAGGCAGACCTTCATTCTTTTGTTAATAAAAGCCTTTAGTTACTCTCTTAACTCTCAGTCTTTTATGAGTAATTGATAGCGCATCAATTTTATTAACAAAATTTTTATAATGGAGAAGATCCTCACACCAGCATGCCTGGACTTAGATCATCGGGAGGCGGACTCATCCACCATGTTTACTCACTGGCTTAAGTGTTTCGAAAAATTCCTGACCGCCTCCGCAGCAATCAAATCGGACGAGGACAAACTGGATGTCTTGACCTCCAAAGTGAACCACCGAGTGTACTCGGTCATCCAAGACGCGACCTCGTACGCGGACGCTATCAAGCTCCTCAAGGACCAGTACACGCGCCCAGTGAACGAAGTGTACGCCAGGCACCTTCTGGGGAGTCGTAAACAACAACCTGGGGAATCGACCGTGGAATACCTTCAGGCACTGTCTGTGCTTGGCCGGGCCTGTGGTTGTAAGGATGTAAAGGCCGCCGTGTACACAGAGGAACTTATCCGGGACGCTTTTGTAGCGGGCCACAGATCCAATTACACCCGACAGCGACTGTTGGAGCAGAGTGACCTCGACCTCAACAAGGCCTCTGAACTCGCACTATCATTGGATGCAGCCTACCGGGGCATGGATGCCTACTCCTCTGCACCGTGGACGCCGCGGGGAATGACAGCCTGGGACACGGTAGGACCGCCTCATAGCGCCGTGCCACCCCAGCCACACCCCAGCAATGGCCCAACTACCGCAGCAGTGTCCCAAGGCCAGACAGCAGTGCCCCAAGGCCAGAAATGCTACTTCTGTGGCCAGGCAAAACACCCCAGAGCGCGCTGCCCGGCGAAAAACGCGATCTGCTCGGGCTGCGGGAAGAAGGGACACTACGCTAACGTCTGCAGGGCCAAAGCCACCCCGAACCCCAGCAGCGCCGCGTGTGGGCCATGCGGGCCGCCATCTTGGGCCTCCCCGGCCATGTGCGAACCACCGGTACAGCAGCCATTTTGGACGCCTCCAGCCACATGGAGATCATGGACGCCGCCATCTTGGACGACAGCCGGAACGCAGCAGGCCCCCAACACCGCCTCATCTGATACCCACAGCGACACACCGACCCCTACGCTGGCATCCATTACACTGGACTAAGCGAGACCGCACCAGCTGGCCAGTTCCACAATGGACATTAAGGTAAATGGCCACGATACAACCTGCCTTTTTGACTCTGGGAGCACGGAGAGCTTCATCCACCCCGACACGGTGTGGCGTTGCTCTCTCCCAGTCCTGCCTGCGCACCAGCGGATTTCTATGGCCTCCGAGTCCCAGTCGGCGGACATCGGCGGCTACTGCGTAGTGACACTCGTAGTAGACGGGACCATGTACGATCATTTTAAACTTCTGGTCCTGCCCGACCTCTGCGCTGCCGTCCTGCTGGGGTTAGATTTTCAGTGCCACCTTAAAAGCGTTACGATGGCGTACGGTGGACCCCTACCCCCACTCACAATCCGCAGCCAGCAGCTCCCAAATTGCCCGCCGCGCACCAGGTGCAACCTCTCCACACTCAGAGTCACCCCCCCACCACTGTTTGCTAACCTCACCCCCGACTGTAAGCCCATCGCCACAAAGAGCAGGCGATACAGTGCCGGGGACAGGGTTTTCATTAAAACCGAAGTGGAGCGGCTCCTGAAGGAAGGGATTATTGAGGGCAGCACCAGCCCCTGGCGAGCCCAGGTTGTGGTCGTTAAGACCGGCGAGAAGCAGCGCCTGGTCATCGACTACAGCCAGACAATAAATCGCTACACCCTGCTGGATGCCTACCCACTCCCCCGCATAGCTGATATGGTCAACCAGATCGCGCAGTACCGCGTCTTCTCGACCATTGACCTGAAATCAGCGTACCACCAGCTCCCTATCCGCCCTGAGGACCGCCAGTATACTGCCTTTGAGGCAAACGGCCGCCTCTATCACTTCCTTAGGGTTCCCTTTGGCGTCACCAACGGGGTCTCCGTCTTCCAAAGGGAGATGGACCGGATGGTAGATCAAAATGCGTTGCAGGCCACTTTCCCATATCTGGACAATGTGACCATCTGCGGCCGTGACTTGCAGGACCATGACGCAAACCTCGAAAAATTCCTCCGCACCGCCCAACTCCTGAACCTGACATATAACAAGGAGAAGTGCATATTCCACACAAACCGCCTCGCCATCCTTGGCTGTGTTGTGGAACACGGAGTCATCGGCCCCGACCCCGACCGGATGCGTCCCCTTATGGAACACCCACTGCCCCACTGCCTCAAGGCCCTGAAGAGGTGCCTAGGGTTTTTCTCCTATTATGCCCAGTGGGTCCCCTACGATGCGGACAAGGCCCATCCACTGATCAAGTCCACCTCTTTTCCCTTGACGGCAGAGGCCCGCTTAGCCTTCCACCGTATCAAGGAAGACATTGCCAAAGCCACCATGCACGCAGTGGACGAATCCATCCCCTTCCAGGTGGAAAGCGACGCGTCCGACTTTGCCCTGGCCGCTACCCTCAATCAGGCGGGGAGACCCGTGGCCTTCTTTTCACGAACCCTCCAAGGCCCGGAGACCAGACACTCCGCTGTTGAGAAGGAGGCCCAGGCGATTGTGGAGGCTGTGCGTCATTGGAGGCACTACCTGGCCGGAAAACGATTTACCCTGCTCACTGACCAACGTTCAGTTGCTTTCATGTTTAACAACAAGCAGAGGGGCAAAATCAAAAATGACAAGATCTTGAGGTGGAGAATCGAACTTTCCACCTACAATTACGAGATCTTGTACCGGCCCGGGAAGCTCAATGAACCCCCGGATGCGCTATCGCGTGGCACCTGCGCCAGCGTGCAGATCGATAGACTGCGGGCCCTCCACAATGACCTCTGCCACCCGGGGGTCACCAGGTTCTTCCACTTCATCAAGGCCCGCAACCTGCCTTACTCTATTGAGGAGGTCAGGACCATGACCAGGAACTGCCAAGTCTGCGCTGAGTGCAAACCGCACTTTTATAGACCAGACAGGGCCCACCTGATAAAAGCCACTCGCCCCTTCGAGCGCCTGAGCGTTGATTTTAAAGGGCCTCTCCCCTCCTCCGACCGCAATGTGTACTTCCTCAATATTATTGATGAGTACTCTCGTTTCCCGTTCGCCATCCCCTGCCCGGACATGACCAGTGCCACGGTCATTAAATGTCTGAACGACCTCTTCACCCTGTTCGGTTTCCCCAGCTATATCCATAGCGACCGGGGCTCATCGTTTATGAGTGACGAACTCCATCAGTACCTGCTAACTAGGGGTATTGCCACAAGCAGGACCACCAGTTACAACCCCCGGGGGAACGGACAGGTGGAAAGAGAAAATGCGACAGTTTGGAAGGCCGCCCTGCTAGCCTTAAAGTCTAGGGGCCTTCCAACCTCCCGCTGGCAGGATGTGCTCCCCGATGCGCTCCACTCTATTCGGTCACTGCTCTGCACTGCCACTAACGCCACCCCTCATGAGAAAATGTTTGTCTTCCCAAGGAAGTCCACATCGGGGACATCGCTACCGCCATGGCTGACGTCCCCAGGGCCGGTCCTACTGAGAAGGCACGTGAGGACCCATAAAATGGACCCCCTGGTCGAGAGGGTCGACCTCCTCCACGCCAACCCCCAGTATGCTTACATTGCATACCCGGACGGGCGGGAGGACACAGTCTCCATAAGAGACCTTGCATCCTCGGGGGCCGCAGTAACCCACTACTCACTACCACCCCCCCCCACGATCCGATATCCAGCCCCGGCAGACGGCAGGCCTGGGCCCAGCGACCCGCTCGACATCTACGAGGACGACACGCCTGTGCCACAGCCTACGCGGGACTCGACGCCGGAAGCTCCACTACCCCTGCCGTCGCCACGCCGATCACAGCGGCAGACAAGACCTCCGGAGAGACTCCAATACACTAACTTTTAATACACTTCACCCCGCCGGGCTCAATTTTAAACAAGGGGTGAATGTGGTAAACCACTGTTTGTATTCCACTGTGTACATGCCTGGACATCCCTCGGCTGACTCCTCCCACAAGTCCTAGTATAAAGGTGACTGCTCCCCAGCCCCTTTGTATTCTGGACCGGTCGACCACTCGAGGCAGACCTTCATTCTTTTGTTAATAAAAGCCTTTAGTTACTCTCTTAACTCTCAGTCTTTTATGAGTAATTGATAGCGCATCAGTCCCTTCGTCAGAACTGAGAAAAAAAAGCAGGAAATGAAACGGATGAAAAAACAAGTTTGGGGGCTGGAAAATGGGGGAGGGGATGAAAGAACAAAAGGGAAGGTCTGTGTGAGGTGAAGAGACATTCTTCACCGCACGTCAATTACAAGAGAAATGCAGAGAACAGCACCAACCGCTGTACATGGCCTTTTTTGATCTCACAAAGGCCTTCAACACTGTCAACCATGAGGGTTTATGGCATGTCCTCCTCAAATTCGGTTGCCCTCAAAAGCTTGTCACCATCCTCCGCCTGCTTCACGACGACATGCAAGCCGTGATCCTGACCAACGGTTCCACCACAGACCCAATTCATGTATGAACCTGGGTCAAGCAAGGCTGTGTCATTGCACCAACACTCTTCTCGATCTTCCTTGCTGCAATGCTCCATCTCACCCTCAGTAAGCTCCCCACTGGAGTAGAGCTAATTTACAGAACAAACAGGAAACTGTTCAACCTCCATCGCCTCCAGTCCAGATCCAAGGTTGTCCCATCCTCTGTCATCGAATTACAGTATGCAGACGACGCTTGCGTCTGCGCTCACTCGGAGGTCAAACTCCAAACCATCATCAACACCTTCACTGAAGCATATGAGAGCATGGGCCTTACACGAAATATCCTTAAGACAAAGGTCCTATACCAACCTGCCCCCGCCACACAGTACTGCCCCCGATTATCAAAATCCATGACAAGGCCTTGGACAACGTGGTCCACTTTCCATACCTCGGGAGCCTACTGTCAACAAGGGCAGACGTCGACGACGAAGTCCAACACCACCTTCAGTGTGCCAGTGTAGCCTTCGGTCACCTGAGGAAGAGAGTGTTTGAAGGCCAGGACCTCAAACCCGGCACTAAGCTCATGGTCTACAGGGCAGCAGTGATACCCACCCTGCTGTATGCCTCAGAGACATGGACCATGTACAGCAGGCACCTCAAAGCACTGGAGAGGTACCACCAATGCTGCCTCCGCAAGATCCTGCAAATCTATTGGCAGGATAGGCGCACCAACGTCAGTGTTCTTGCTCAGGCCAACATCCCCAGCATCGAAGCTTTGACCACGTTCGATCAGCTCCGATGGACGGGTCACATTGTCCGCATGCCCGATACAAGACTCCCAAAACAAGCGCTCTACTCGGAGCTCCGGCACGGCAAGAGAGCCCCAGGTGGGCAGAGGAAATGCTTCAAGGACACCCTCAAAGCCTCCTTGAAAAAGTGTAACATCCCCACCGACACCTGGGAATCCCTGGCCCAAGACCGCACAAAGTGGAGGAGAAGCATCCGGGAAGGCACCAAACACCTCGAGTCTCTTCGCCGGGAGCAAGCAGAAGCCAAGCGCAGGCAGCGCAAGGAGCACACGTCAACCCAAGCACCCCACCCACCCGCCCCTTCAACCACCGTCTGCCCCACCTGTGACGGAGACTGTAGGTCCCGCATTGGACTCATCAGTCACCTGCGAACCCATTTTTAATGTGGAAGCAAGTCATCCTCGGTTCCAAGGGACTGCCTAAGAAGAAGAAGGATCTGTCGGGCTTTATGCCTTTCATATTTTTTTCTAAAGTTACAAAAATTAAATACTTAGCACCCAAGGAAAATTTAAACACAGACCAGTAGAATTGATAGGTTCTTGACAAGATGGCTTGTGGGTGTTGATGGCTAATATGGTAATAATGATGTGACACCAAGATGTTTTCTGAGGAATAAAGCCATATGCTATATATATTGGTTCAGTTCTGACCTGATATATTTTCTGCCATTAGGCCTACATTGAACTTTGAACTGAAATGCAGCTCTGAACTTATGGATAAGCCAGGAATATTTTAAAGAGCCAGAACCCAAGCAGGACAAACTAGAAATAAATAGTGAAGAATAGCAATCTAATGAGCTTAAAAAAGAGAAATAATGAACAAAACATACAACACAAGTAATGCTTTTACAGTTTTTGAAAAATATTTTTCAAGCACATTTACTATTTAAATGGATTGATATATGTAGGGAGTTCATATTCATGACATTAGTATCTTTTAAAACTCATTTTATGGCTGTATAACACCAGTCTATCATGAAGATAATTTCAATTGTTGCACAGAGGAAGCACAAATAACCACTTTGAACTCCACACCTTCTTTATAGGATGAGCAAGATAAACTCACAGATAATGACAGAGAAATGGTAGAAGTGTTGAATAACTACTTCACCTCAGATTTTACTGAAGAAGTTACAAAATAGATACTTCACTAGAGGATGATCTTAAAAAGAATATTAATACAGTTGGGATAGGAAGGGAGAAAATAATTGACAAAATGGCAAACTAAAAGAGGATAAAACCCCAGGTCAAGGTGGTATGCACCCACGCACACTCAAGGAAACTAGGGAGGAGATAGCAGAGGCACTAGTTTATATCTGTAAAAGTTTCATAAAGGAGGGGGTAGTGTAAGGGGGGCATCTTTTAACTGGTGTATAGTAATTTACCTGGCCAGCAGCCTTTGCCTCTGAGCTCTGACCAATTCCAACCTTTTACCTGGTTTACGGTAATTCACCTGGTCAGCAGGCTTTTGCTGCTGCACTCTAAACCAATTTACAAACAGCGGTTTTGAATCGCTACCCCTCCTTCAGTTCTGAGTGGAGGAACTTATAATTAATGATATTAAAACGGACAAGTGGTTTGGATGAGAGAAAAATCAAGTTTTATTACCTAAATAAACTACAATCAAAAGAATAAACTATACCACACGAACACAGTAATTACAGTAAAACTATATAACAGGGGGTTGCAGACGGCGAAAACGAGGGATAAAATGGCTCCAATGTTACTTAAACAATCTTAGCAATTACCCTCAAATCACCACCCCCTAACTCCTGCTAGGTTGCCTTGCCGAGGAGTCAGAACACCCTGCTCACCTGTGGTCCAGCGAAGTAAAAAGAGTGATAGCTTCTCAGCAGCTATCTTTTATACCTGGTGAGGTCCTGCCGTTCTGCCCTGCAAGGGCTGTGTGCAAAATTCCCCGCCCAAAGGGTCCAATACACAAGAGAAAGCTGTGATTGGCTAACTCAGAGTGGTTGGACTTGGTTAATGTGTCTTCCAGAGCTCCCTGGGCTGAAACAAAAGGGAAATACAACTGCTCTATTGTCCAGAATGCTAGGTGATTTAGACCCATCCAGTTCTTAAACGGATCCCATTCAAGATACAAAAGTCTCTTCTGCAGTTTAGATGTATCCACTCGATATACAAACAAATGCTAATAGCATTCAATTGCTTTGTAAACAAAGCATTGTCCTGTGGTAACGTTTTGTCTCCATTGAACCTTACTTCCAGACACAGAAAGCTGCTTTCCAAGCCCCCTTGTCTTCGGCCATGTGGTGCGACAGCCATTTTTATCGCTGGAAATTTAAAAGCACAATGCCCAGGGATTCTTTAACCAAAAAAATTAATCTTCAGAACTGTAAATTATTGCGAATTCTTACAGTAGTGCCACAGGACTGGCAGACAGCTAATGTTGACCCTATATGCAAAAAGGGAGACAGAACAAAACCTGAGAACTATAGACCAGTCACCTTAACATCTGTAATAGGAAGGATACTGGAATCTATACTAAAATAATGGATAGAAGAGCAATAGAGACAGAAAATATAACAAAACAAAGTCAGCATGGATTCCGAAAGGCTAAGTCGTGCTTAACTAACCTGACAGAATTATTTGAAGAGGTAACGGAAAGAGTAGATAAGGGTAACGCAGTAGATACTATATACTGTACTTGGATTTTCAAAAGTCCTTTGATAAGGTACCACACGGTAGTCTCATGAAAAGGTTTGGGCATGTGGAGTCAGGGGACAAATAGCTGAGTGGATAGCAAATTGGCTAAAAAATAGAAAGCAGAGATAAGGGGTAGTTATTCAGATTGGAGGAAGGTAGAAAGTGGTTTTCCACAAGGATCAGTTCTGGTTCCACCAGTTTAATAATGTATATTAATGATTTGGACTTAGGAAGAATTAACTCAATATCAAAATTTGCAGATGATACCAAACTAGGGGGGTATAGCTAACACTGAGGAAAAATGCAACATAATACAAGGAGACATTAGAAAACTTGCAGGCTGGGCAGTTAAATGGCAAATTCCTTAACATAGATAAATATGAGGTGATGCACTTTGGTAGGAAAAACAGAAACATCACCTACACCTTAGAAAATAGGAAACTGAATGAGGTAGAAGAGCAAAGGGATCTCTTCTTCATCTTCTTCTTCTTCTTAGGCAGTCCCTCGGAACCGAGGATGACTTGCTTCCACATTAAAAATTAGTTCTCAGGTGACTGATGAGTCCAATGCGGGACCTACAGTCTCTGTCACAGGTGGGGCAGACGGTGGTTGAAGGGGCGGGTGGGGTGCTTGGGTTGACGTGCGCTCCTTGCGCTACCTGCGCTTGGCTTCCGCTTGCTCCCGGCGAAGAGACTCGAGGTGTTCGGCGCCTTCCTGGATGCTTCTCCTTCACTTTGTGCGGCCTTGGGCCAGGGATTCCCAGGTGTCGGTGGGGATGTTACACTTTTTCAAGGAGGCTTGGAGGGTGTCCTTGAAGCGTTTCCTCTGCCCACCTGGGACTCTCTTGCCGTGCCGGAGCTCCAAGTAGAGCGCTTGTTTTGGGAGTCTCGTATCGGGCAAGCGGACAATGTGACCCGTCCATCGGAGCTGATCGAACGTGGTCAAAGCTTCGATGCTGGGGATGTTGGCCTGAGCAAGAACACTGACGTTGGTGCGCCTATCCTGCCAATGAATTTGCAGGATCTTGCGGAGGCAGCGTTGGTGGTACCTCTCCAGTGCTTTGAGGTGCCTGCTGTACATGGTCCATGTCTCTGAGGCATACAGCAGGGCGGGTATCACTGCTGCTCTGTAGACCATGAGCTTAGTGCCGGGTTTGAGGTCCTGGTCTTCAAACATTCTCTTCTTCAGGTGACCGAAGGCTGCACTGGCACACTGAAGGACACCCTCAAAGGGATCTATGGATACAAGTGAACAAATCATTAAAAGCAGCGTCGGAGGTCAGCAAAGGAATTAAAAATGCAAATAAAGCACTGGAATTTATTTCTAGGGTATAGAATTCAAGAGTAGTGAAGTTATGTTAAACTTGTTTAGGACCCTAGTCAGGCCGCACTTATAGGGAATTTTCAAATTTCTGGTCTCCATACTATAAAAAGGGCACAGAAGCACTGGAGAAAGTGCAAAAAAGATTTACAAGGATGGTACCAGAACTGAAAGATTACAGCTATCGGGAAAAATTGAACAGCTTTTTCTTTAGAAAAGGGAAGACTTAGAGGAGACCTGATAGAGGTCTTTAAAATGATGAATGGGTTGGACAGGGTAGATGTGGAGAGAATGTTTCCAGTTGTGGGAGAATCCAAAACCAGGGGCCATAAATACAAGATAGTTACTAATAAATCCGTTAGAAAAATAAGTAGAAATTTCTTTACTCAGTGAGTGGTTCGAATATCGAACTCGCCACCACAGGAGGTTGAGGCAAATAGCTTAGATGCTTTAAAAAAGGAAATTAGACAAGTACAAGAGAGAAAAGGGAATAGAAAGATATGCTGAAAGGCTGAGATGAGGTAGATGGAATGGGAGGAGACTCGTGTGGAGTATAAACACCAGCACAGACGAGCTGGGCTAAATGGCCTGTTTTCGTGCTGTATACTCTATGTAATTCTATGTAATAAATTCCTTGATAGTAAATCTCCAGTGGTGGCGCAGAAGCAGCTCTGAGGAAATTCTTGGCCCAAGTCTCAAGCTCTAAATACGCCATCCCATGCACACTTCCTTCTCGATGCTTGAAGATCATAACTCTGCTACTCTAACTCATTGGCCCCAATATTTACGGGGAGGCGGAAGTCCAAAAACGACCGAAGAACCACACAAGGCTGGGGACCCGGAGGTCTTGCCAAACTCAACAGCAGGACCTCATTAACATTTTTTGATCTGTTTCCCGCCCAGCAGCCGGCCAAATGGACAGCCTGGCCGTTGGATGAGAGGGAAAATCAGCGGCAGGAGGCCGCAGCCACAGGATTTTGGCGACGGTCCCCAGAAATCGGGAGGGGGCAAGGTCGGTGATCAGGGCAGGGAGGGGAGGAGGCTGCGATGTGGCGGGGGTGCGGGGGAGAGAGGCCGCGATGTGGGTGGGGGGAGGGGGGAGATAGGTCGGTAATTGGGAGATGGCAGGCCGAAGGTGTCCTTGAGGGGCCGGGGGGAGTACTCCAGCTTCTCCTGGCCCACAAGGAATGCTAAAAGAGTCACTTAGCTTATGGAGCCGGCAGCTTCCACCTCCCTTTCACTGCCGGGTTTCCCGACCCCTGGGGAACCCACGCAGCAACAATGAATTTTAAATCAAGCTCCCCATTTCACTGTGGGAGCCCCATTTAAATATATTAATTAAGTGCTTCCCCACTCCACAATGGGACACTCGGATGCCCCAATATCTGCCGGCATAAAAAAGGTGGTGCTCACATGCACAGAAAGTTGTAGTCATGTTCCCTGTATTTAAGTCTTTAACCCTTGCCCTGATGACCTTTCATCAGAACTGGAAAAGGTTCTGGACTCAACATTGAGTTGAACAATTTCAGGTCAAAACCTCTGCCCCCATCTTTTTGGACATCAGCTGTTGCTGATGATTCTGATAGTCCCATTTACACCTCCTCTAGACCCATCTTTTGTTTCTTTACTTGTCCCATTACCATCTCCTTTCGCCTTGCACCATCATCCCTTTTGTCATGTAATCTCTCCTGCCTTCCACCCTATCACAGATCTTCCCTTTTGCTCTTTCCTCCCATCCTACCACTTTTCCTGCCTCTGTGCTTGCTTAAAACCTGTTACATCTCTAACCTTTTCCAGTTCTGATGAAAGGTCATCGACCTGAAACTGTTTCCCTCTCCACAGATGCTGCCTGACCTGCTGAGTATTTCCAGCATTTTCTGTTTTTATTCCAGGAAATTATAGCCAGTTAGCTTAAGGTCAGTTGTTGGAAAGATAACAGAATCTTTACTCAAAGATGCAGTAGAAAAACATCTAGAAACTGAAAATATAATAAAGAATAGTCAGCACAGATTTCAAAAGGGAAGGTCATGCTTGACCAACCTTATTGAATTCTTTGAAGAAGTAACAGAAAGAGTGGACAAGGGTAATGAGATAGATGTAATATATTTGGATTTTTAAAACGCCTTCAATAAGGTAGGCTCATGACTAAGGTCAGAGCATGTGGAGTCAGGGGACAGGCAGCACAATGCAAGCTGACTACAAAACAGAAAACAGAGAGTAGGGGTTAAGGGTAGCTACTCAGACTGGCAAAAGGTGGGAAGTGGTGTTCCACAGGGATCGATGCTGGGACCAGTGTTGTTCACAATTTACATAAACAATTTGGACTCAGGAATCAGAAGTACAATTTCATAATTTGCAGTCGACACCAAATTGGGGGGGGGGTGGGGTGTAGTTAATACTAATGAAGAATGCGACAAAATACAGGGAGTCATTAAAAAGCTTGCAGAATGGGCGTGTAATTGGTAAATGAATTTCAATATAGATAAGTGTGAGGTGGTGCATTTTGGTACAAAGAACAAGGAGGCCACATACTGCTTGGATAATAAGAGACTGAATGGGATAGAGGAGCGAAGGGATCTGGGGCTACTGTTACATAAATTACTTAAAGTAGCGATGCAGGTTAATAAGGCCATAAAATTGCAAACCAAGCACTGGGTTCTGTTCTACAGGGATAGAATTGAAAAGCAGAGAAGTTCTGTTAAACTTGTATCGAACTTTGGTTAGACCACATTTGGAGTACAGTGCACAGTTCTGGTCTCCATATTGGGCCAGAAATTCGTGTCCAAATGCGTGAGTACGGTCTGGGTACTCACGCATCTGGCCGGTGGAAATGCCGGCGTTCAGCATGCACAGCGCATGCGGGGAACGCCGGCATTTCCAGTCCTCTGAACGAAGGGGTTCAGAGGCACAGCGCGTGCGACTGCACAGGCAGCGCTTGCGCAGTGAACTTCGTCGATTTCATTCATGGATTCAGTGAGGGTAAGTCCTTACAAGTTACACTTGAAAAAAGCATGTGTAAAGTTGTTCCAAGGCTGCGGAGGAAGATATATTTTATCATGGAGCTTCTGAAAGGCAATATTTTTGTTTGGGAAAGGGAGGGAAGTTATTTTAAGAAATTTTAAGTAAGTTTTAAAGTTTAAATTTTTTTTTTTAAACGGGTTTTCAGAACGGTAGGTAGAAGGAGCAATTGTGGCTGTGTGAATGGAATGTGAAAATGAGTGTTCTAAAATGAGTAATGTAACATTTCCAGCACTTTTAAGAAAGAAACTTTTCATCAGTAATAAGTAATTATGTATGTATGTCCGCATATATTCCTTTACGTATATGTATGTATGTTTTATATTCCTTTACTTATGTGTATGAATGTATGTTTTTAATTATGATTTTCCAATAAGTTACTTTCTCTGAAAGTCATAATTAAATAATACATTCATACACATAAGTAAAGGAATATATACATAACACGCAAAGGAATATATACAGACATACATACTTTCAGAAGCTCCACGATAAGAAATATCTTCCTCCGCAGCCTCTGGAGCAACTGTACCCATGCTTTTTTCATGTGTAAGTTGTAAGGACTTGACCTCACTGAAAGCATGAATGAAAGCGGCGAATTTTACTGCGCACGCGCTGCCTGTGCAGTCGCACGCGTTCTGCCTCTGAACCCTTTCGTTCAGAGGACAGGAAATGCCGGTTTTCCCCACATGCACTGTGCATGCTGAAAACCGGCATTTCCTCCGGCCAGACGTGTAAGTACCCCGACCGTACTCGCGCATTTGGAAGGGAATTACTGGGCCAACATTTTACATGTCAATAAAATGAAAAATTTAACAATTGCACGATTTGCCCCCTCGCATCTGCGACTGAGGGTCCAAGGAGGTGCATTGCGCAAGAGGTCATCGTCGTACGTATCCTCACACTGTTCCCTTTCGGGAACTGTATGAAGTGGTGGAAGGATTTATGGCCGTGATTAATGCTCATTCCGTGACCGTAACCATCTTTGAACCAGCCATTAGGGTGGTTAGTCCTATGGCGTGAGGGTTTTACGGGCTCCCACAACCCATCTGAGGGGGGGGGCCACCCACACCCACGGACGCAAGTATCCCGCTGGATGTCCACCCAGAATTTATAGTTGGAGCTCCGACTCCACTTGCCGGGACTGTCTGGAGTGGGGTTCGAAACCCTACTCCTTCTGGCCCAGCGGCAGGGATGCTTACTGCTACGCAAAAGGCCCACTCCGCACAAAAGGTGACACCCATACGTTTCCTGCGCCTTTTCCCTCCCCGTGACTGGAGCCCTATGCTGCCACTTGAAAGACCAAGCTATCATCTGCCCTTTTTGCGGCGCCTTTGACTTCTCATTACCAATGATGAGCAGGCGCTGCGCCTCCACCTCCTTGAGGAGGTTGCTGAGGTCATCATCAGTTCAATTGTGAGTTCTTTTAATGCCGTGAATTGTGCTCATTCCAGCCATTTCACTTTGCTAATCGGATTGGGCCTTTGGCATAGCGGTAGGATCCCCGCCGCTGGGCCAGATCAGGGTAGGGTTTCGAACCCCACTCCAGACAGTCCCGGCAAGCGGAGTCGGAGCACCGGCTCTAAATTCTGGGTTGACATCCAGTGGGATATTTGCGTCCGTGGGTGTGGGTGGCCCCCCCTCCTTGTATAGCTTGTGGGAGCCCGTAAAACCCTCCCGCCATAGGACTAACCGCCCTAATGGCTGGTTCAAAGATGGTTACGGTCACGGAATGAGCGTTAATCATGGCCATAAATCCTTCCACCACTTCATACAGTTCCCCAAAGGGAACAGTGTGAAGACACGTATGACGACGACATTGCTAAATAAATAAATGGAATTTAAAAAATTCTTTTAGGGCTTTTAAAAGTCTTTAAATTGCTTTAATTCTGTTTAAAACTACTTCAGATTCTTCAAAATAATGTAAACGTTTTTAAAAGTTTATAAAAGTTACCAAAATCTTCAAAAAACTTCCAAAAACCTATTTAAACTGCTGCTTTGCATGTAAAAATGCTTAGCAGCTTGGCAGAAACATTGGGGGCGTGTCCTATTAAACTGAGACCTCAAGGGGCGTGTCTCAGTTGCACAGCGCGCTACAGGCTTCGCGCTGGCTGCACTCCTGGGCGGCGTGACGTCATACGCTGCCCGGGATTCTTCTTTTTCAAAATTGAATTCCAGGCGTCCCTGGAGGTCAACGGCCAGCGCGTCGGGTAAGTGCATATCAGGGGCTTGCACGCGCGGCAAGCCCCCGATCTGAATTTCTGGCCCAATATAAAAAGGATACAGAGGCACTGGAGAAGGTGCAAAAAAGATTCACAAGGATGATACTAGAACTGAGAGGATATACTTATCAGGAAAGGCTGAACAGGCTGGGGTTCAGAAGGCTGAGGGGTGACCTGATCGAGGTCTTTAAGATAATGAAAGGGTTTGATAGCGTAGACATAGAGAAAATGTTTCTACTAGTGAGGGAGTCCTAAACTAGTGGTCATAAATATAAGATAGTCGCTAATAAATCCACTAGGGAATTCAAGAGGACCTTCTTTACCCAAAGAGTGGTTAGAATGTAGAATGCGCTACCACAAGAAGTAGCTGAGGCAAATAGCATAGATGCATTTAAGGGGAAGCTAGATAAGCACATGAAGAATAGAGGGATACACTGATAGGGCTAGATGAAGCACGGTGGGAGGAGGCTCTTGTAGAGCATAAACACTGGCATAGATCAGTTGTGCCAAATGACGTGTTTCTGTGCTGTACACTCGATGTAAATCAATGTAACACACACAGCTGTTCACAACCCTTCAGCATGCCAGTCACAAACACATCCACTTTGCTCTTGCAGGACAAACTAGCACACAGTGCCAGGAAGAGGAGAGACACAGGAAGAGGGACTCAATCCTTTTCATAGAATTATAGAATAGTACAGCACAGAAGGAGTCCATTCGGCCCATCGAGTCTGCGCCAGCTCTTTCGAAGAGCAATCAAGTTAGTCCCACTCCCCGCTCTTTCCCCATATCCCTGCAATTTTTTCTCCTTCAAGTATTTATCCAATTCCCTTTTGAAGGCTACTATTGAATCTGTATCCACCACACGATCAGGCAGTTTCTTTCCTAATCCTAAGCACTCGCTACGTAAAAAAATGTCCTTATGTCGCCTCTGGTTCTTTTGTCAATCACCTTAAATCTGTGCCCTCTCGTTATCGACCCTTCAGCCATTGGAATCAGTTTCTCATTATTTAATCTATCTAAAACCTTCATGATTTTAAACCTCTATCAAATCTCATCTTAGACTTCTCTGCTCCAAGGAGAACAATCCCATCTTCTGTAGTCTATCCATATAACTGTAAACCCTCATCCCTGGAACCATTCTAGTAAATCTCTTCTGATCACTCTACAAAGCCTTCACATCCTTCCTAAAGTGTGGTGCCCAGAATTGGACACAATACTCCAGCTGGTGCCGAATGAGTGTTTTATATAGATTTAGCATAACGTCCTGGCTTTTGTACAAGAGGTTATTACACAATATTAGGACTCATGGGATTGGGGGTAATATATTTTAACATGGATTGAGGATTGGGTAATGGACAGAAAACAGAGTAGGAATAAACTGGACTTTTTTGGGTTGGCAGGCTGTAACTAGCGGGGTACCGCAAGGATCAATGCTTGGGCCTCAGCTATTTACAATCTATATTAATGACTTGGATGAAGGGACTGAGTGAAACGTATCCAAGTTTGCTGATGATACAAAGTTAGGTGGGAAAGTAAGCTGTGAGGAGGACACAAAGCAGCTACAGAGAGATATAGACAGATTGACTGAGTGGGCAAGAACATGGTAAATGGAATACAATGTGGGGAGGTGTGAAGTTATCCACTTTGGTAGGAAAAACAAAAAAGCTGAATATTTTTTGAATGTGAGAGACTGGGAAATGTTTGCATTCAGAGGGACCCTGGTGTCCTTGTACACGAATCACAGAAAGTTAATATGCAGGTACAGCAAGCAATTAAGAAAGCAAATGTCAGGGCGAGGCTGGTTCTGGACCCAAGTGCAGAGACGAGGCTAGAGGCAGGTATAAAGTTCAAACAAAGTACTTTACTTAATAAACACAAAGATACAATTACACTTTAGAAGCTCTGACAAGCAACCACTTGGCACAAAGTCTTGTCAAGACTGAGCACAGAGAAGGGGGGGGGGAAACAGAACTTATATACTACAAATCACAGGTGAAACTCATAAGCCCAATAACAGTCAATTAAGAATTAACACAGAAGACTAGAAACAATTAACAAAGGAAACAAACAAGTGAAGGTGCCATCTAGAGGTTTCTGAAGGAACTGACCGGCACCCTCACAGGATCCCCTCCCCTAGGAACGGCTCCTGAAGTTCCTTCTGGACAGAATTAACACAGGAGACTAGAAACAATTAACAAAGGAAACAAACAAGTGAAGGTGCCATCTAGAGGTTTCTGAAGGAACTGACCGGCACCCTCACAGCAAATGTTATGTTAGCTTTTGTTACAAAGGGATTAGAGTATAAGAGTAAAGAAATCTTACTACAATTATACAAGGCATTGGGGAAGCCATACCTGGAATACTGTGTACAGTTCTGGTCTCTTTACCTAAGGAAAGACATACTTGCCTTAGAGGGAGTGCAACGAAGGTTCACTAGACTGGTTCCTGGAATGTGGGGATTGCCCTATGAGGAGAGGTTGAGTAGACTAGGCCTATATTCCCTAGAGTTTAGAAGAATCAGAGGTGATCTAATTGAAACATATAAAATTCTTAAGGGGCTTGACAGGGTTAATGCTGGGAAAACGTTTCCCCTGGCTGGGGAATCTAGAACATGGGGGTCACAGTCTCAGAATAAAGGGTAGGCCATTTACGACTGAGATGAGGAGAAATTTCTTCACTCAAAGGGTTGTCACTCTTTGGAATTCTCTACCCCAGAGAACTGTGGATGCTCAGTCATCGAGTATATTCAAGACAGAGATCGATAAATGTTTGGGAACTAAGGGAATTAAGGGATATGGGGATAGTGCGGGATGATGGATTTGAGGTAGAAAATCAGCCATGATCTTGTTGAATGGCAGAGCAGGATTGAAGGGCGAAATGGCCTACTCCTGCTCTTATTTCTTATGTTCTTATGTACTCTATGGGCAGGATTTTCATTGGGCCGTGGAAGCGGGATTGGAGGCATGTGGGGAGGTTAAAATCCCGAAATCGGGGGGCACGAACCCATCCCGCCCCCAACCCGCCTCCATGCCAGTTTCAAAGGAGGCGGGTACCTGCCCCACACAGTGACCCACCTCCCCGGGGCGGGAAAGGGATTAGTGCCAAGTAACTGCCTATTAACAGGTAGTTAACAGGCAGTTTTTAGCCTAATCCCTATTTTTAATGTTGAAGTGTGGGATTCCCGATGGTTCCAAACCATGCCAAGTTAGAGGAGGTGGACCGTCGGGATGAAGGGCTTGGAGGGGTCGAGATGTCCGGTGTTCAGGTGAGTGATGGGTGCATGAGTGCAAAGGTAAGTGTGTTTGGTGTGTGTAAAGTGTTTAAAGAAGTTTTACGTACCTTTACTTACCTTTACAGCCTTCCTTCCTTCAGGTCTCGGGAGCCCCTCATCTCACCGGCACAGAAAGCAGAATGGCTGCGAGCTGTCAAAAATTGCAGCATTCAGCTTTCTGTTCCGGGGAGATCTCTAAATCATCCTGAGAGGAAGGAATTAACTTAGAATACAGATTGTCAGTGTTTGACAGCTTCAAACAGCTGTGAAACGCTGATATTTCTTCTGTCAAAAGGTCTTGACAGGTGAAATATCAATCTGTGATGTCACCTGTTGCCGGGTGGCCCTTAATTGGCCTGCTGGGCGGGCTCAACAAGGTCAATCAAGTAAAAATTGAATGGGTTGGCTAGAACTCGATGTAGGCGGGACTACAACCCCGAAAGTTGTAGTCCCGCCTCCTAACCGACTCCTCAATGAAAATCCAGCCCAATGCCTCTATTTATAAAGCCAAGGATCCCATTTGCTTTATTAACTGCTTTGTTAACCAGTCCTGCCACCTTCAAAGATTTGTGCACAAACACCCCCAGGTCTCCCTGTTCTTGCACCCCCTTTAAAATTGTACCATTTAGTATGTATTATCGCTCCCCATTCTTCCTACCAAAATGTATCACCTCACACTTCTGCATTGAATTTCACCTGCCATGTCCGCCCATTTCACCAGCCTGTCTATGTCCTCTTGAAGCCTATTACTATCTTTCTCACTGTTTACTACACTTCCAAGTTTCGTGTCATCTACAAATTTTGAAATTGTGCCCTGTATCCCGAAGTCCAAGTCATTAATGTATATCAAAAACAGCCATGGTCCTAGTACTGAACCTTAGTGAACACCACTGTATACCTCCCTCCAGTCTGAAAAACATCCATTCACCACAACTCTCTGTTTTCTATCGCTTAGCCAATTTTGTAGCTATCCTGCTACTGCCCCTTTTATCATAATGTAGGAATTGACGAATTCCTAACTAATAACTGAGGTCAACTCAGGAGATCAATCAAACAGGTCTTTAATGTAAGACTAAACGAATTCAAACAGCTTGCTGAGATCAATACAGGAGAGGAATCAAACAGGTCTTTACTCAACGGAGGTTCCATGAGGACTGCCTGGGCAGTTCCCTGGGTTGCGTCATGACGTCATCACATTTTCCCACGCTTGCACGGTCACGTGACTTGCGACGTGATGTCATCATGTTTGCCCGCGTTTTCCCGTGCTCTTATAGGGGCCACGGCCCGTACATACAAACACTATATACAAAACACAGTAATGTTTAACACAATGGTACAGGCTTAGGCTGGTGTTAGAACATCGTTAAAGGGAATTATGTACAGTTGCCCAGAGTCATTCAGTGGCTCCGCCACATGCGCCCCCCCAGAATTCGCTTTAACGGACAAAGTCAAACGGTGAGGAGGTCTGATGAGCCTGTCGGAATGACTCCTGTACTCCTGAGGCGGAGGCTGTTGGGCGGCTGGTGGTCTGGCGGGCAGCTGCACTTGGTCTGCCGTAACGGCGATGGGTGGCCGACCTCGTCTCGGCGGTTGTGCTGTCTCGACGGGGCGGTCAAGGTCCAAATGTGCTGGCTTCAAGCGGTCGACCGAAATGTGGTCCAGTTTACCACCGACATCTACCGTGAAGGTTTTGTCCCCTGCCTCCAACATGCGGAAGGGACCAGTATACGGGGCCTTGAGTGGATCCCTATGTGCGTCATGGCGAATAAAAACGTATTCAGCCTTGTGAAGCTCCGTGGGAAGGTGCGAACTCTGCAGCCCGTGGTGCGAAGTGGGCACCGGCGCGAAACATCTGGCTGCCTCCTGGTGACTAGTAAGCTGGGCAGACGCGGACCATGGCTTCGTCGATGCTGGTAGGAAATCCCCTGGAACTCGCAGCGGCTGACTGTACACCAGCTCCGCTGATGAAGAGTGAAGGTCTTCTTTGGGGGCCGTGCGAAGGCCCAACAGGACCCACGGTAGCTTGTCTGCCCATCCAGCGTCCTGGAGGCTGGCCCTCAGGGCAGCTTTCAGTGACCGGTGGAAGCGTTCACAGAGACCATTCGCCTGTGGGTGGTAGGCTGTGGTGCAGTGTAATTTGACACCGAGTCCTTGGGCCACTGCATTCCAGAGTTCGGAGGAAAACTGCGGTCCCCTGTCTGAAGAAATATCTGCGGGTACTCCGAAACGGGCTACCCAGGTGGAAATGAACGCCCTGGCCACGTCCGCCGAAGTAGTGGATGACAGGGGAACCGCCTCCGGCCATCTGGTGGTGCAGTCAACCATGGTCAGGATGTGTGAAAAACCATGGGAGGGTGGGAGTGGTCCGACCAGGTCCACATTGACGTGGTCAAAATGTCGCTCCGGAACTGTGAAGGTGGCCAGCGGAGCTTTGCTGTGGCGCTGTACTTTGGCCTTTTGGCAGACCACGCAGGTGTTGGCCCAGTCACGGACATCCTTGTGCATGCCATGCCATACAAATTTCGCTGACATCAGCTTCTGAGAGGCCTTCATTCCTGGGTGTGACAACCCATGTATGGCGTCGAACACTTTGCGGCACCAGACGACCGGAACGAGAGGGCGAGGGTCCTGTACAGAGACGTCACACAACAGCGTGGTACCTGCCGAATGGAACTTGACATCAGCCAACTGGAGGCCAGTGATGGTCATTCTGTAGGCTTTGACCTCTGGGTCCGAGGCTTGGTCCGCTGCCATGAGGGCGTAATCGATGCCCAAATGAACCGTATTGACGGTCGCGCGGGAGAGGCAGTCTGCCACCAGGTTGTCCTTACCGGCCACGTGCTGTATATTCGTGGTGAATTCGGATATGTAGGTCAGTTGACGTTGCTGTCAGGATGACCATGGTTCGGCGGTCTTGGCCATGGCAAAGGATAGCGGCTTATGGTCCACAAAGGCGGTGAAAGGACGTCCTTCCAGAAGGAAGCGAAAATGGCGGATGGCCAGAAAAAGGGCGAGCAAATCCCGGTCGAACGTGTTATATGCTCTCTCGTTCCGCCGTAGTTGACGGCTGAAGAATGCCAACGGCTGCCACAACCCGTTCACCCACTGCTCCTGCACGGCGCCGATTGCGTAGTCTGATGCGTCGGTGGTGAGGGCAATGGTGGCTCCTGGCAGCGGGTGCGCCAGCATGGTAGCGTTGGCTAAGGCGCTTTTGGTGTCGGCGAACGCTCGGGCCATGTCATCCGTCCAGTCTACCGGGTTCTTGCCAGTCTTGCCATTGAGGGCCTCGTACAGGGGCTGCATGAGTAGTGCTGCCTTAGGCACGAAACAGTGGTAAAAGTTTACCATGCCTAGGAATTCCTGCAGAGCCTTTATGTTTTGCGGGTGTGGAAAGGATGTCACCGCTTCTACCTTCGCTTGCAAAGGAACCGTTCCCTCTGAGGTGATGCGATGCCCCAGGAAATCAATTTGGTGCAGGCCAAACTGACACTTGGCCGGGTTGATAATCAGGCCGTGTTAGCTGAGGCGTCAAAAAAGGGTGCGTAGGTGACAGATATGTTCTTCTTTAGTAGGACTGGCAATTAGAATATCGTCCAGGTAGACGAAGAGGAACTTGACGTCCCACAGCACGGAGTCCATCAGGCGTTGGAAAGCCTGGGCGGTGTTCTTTAACCCAAATGACATTCGTAAAAGCTCAAAGAGGCCGAATGGGGTGATGACTGCGGTCTTCTGGACGTCTTGTGGATGAACCGGGACCTGGTGGAAGACCCGGACGAGGTCGACTTTCGAGAAGACGGTGTTCCCTGCCAAATGGGCAGAGAAATCCTGGATGTGGGGGATCGGGTACCGATCAGGAGTGGTGACGTCGTTTAGCCGTCGATAGTTGCCGCATGGCTGCCATCCACCGCCAGGCTTCGGGACGATATGGAGGGCTGAAGACCAGGGACTATTCGACCGGCGAATAATCCCTAACCATTCCATGGTCGCGAACTCCGCCTTTGCGACCGTCATCTTGCCAGGTTCCAGGCGCCGGGCCTGCGCGTAGACCGGGGGGCCGTTGGTGGTGATGTGGTGTTCCACACCATGTTTCGTAGCTGTGGAGGAGAACGTGGGTCTTGTCAGGTCGGGAAATTCGCCGAGCAGGCGAGCGAACTCATCCGGAGTTGGGAAAGCACAGGCGACGGTATGCGACGTAGTGTTACTGCGGTAACAAGGAATAGAGTTAAAAGTTGCCACGTTGATCAGCCGCCGGTTCTTCACGTCGACCAGGAGGCTGTTGGCGCACAGGAAATCCGCGCCGAGAATGGGTTGAGAAACCTTGGCCGTAACAAACTCCCAGTGAAAACGTTGGCCCCCGAAGCACACCTGCACTCGCCGTCTGCCGAAGGTCCGAATCGCTCCGCCATTGGCCGCTTCAAGGGCGAGGCCGTGATTCCCTGTCTGCACATTGAGGGCGGACGCAGGTAAAATGCTGCACTGCGCTCCGGTGTCGCACAAAAAACGACGACCGGAGAGAGTATCTGTGATGAAAAGCAACTTGCCCACGTTGCCGATCGCCATCGCGGCCGTGGGGCTCCCATTAGACCCGGTCCTCGGTGTTCGCAGTTGTTTTTTTGGGGGGGAAAGCTGCAGGGAGGGCGGCAACGTCTCGCCTTCGCGCCGAACTGCGCGTGGTAGAAACACAGCCCAGCAGGCTGACGAGCTGGGGCGGCGTCTGTGGGGGATGGGCGCCTCGTGGCGGCGCGGTATGCTGAGTTACCGCAAAAATTTTGTCCGCCTCTGCAGCGAGTGCTGCGCAGTCGTCAACTTTGGATCTAGCCAGGGCGGCTTGCACCTGTTCAGGCAGTTGGCTGAGGAATATTTCATGGAATAGGAAGCATTCCGGCTCTGAGCCCAGGAGTGTGAGCATTTGGCTCATCAACTCCGAAGGCTTGGAGTCCCCGAGCCCGGTCATAGCGAGTAATCATTGGGCGCGCTCTGATTTTGTGAGCCCGAAAACTTGCAGCAACCGCGCTTTGAGGGTTTCATACTTGCGCTCCGTTGGAGGGTTTTCGAGGAGGCTGACGATCCGAGAGGCGGCAGAGCTGTCGAGTGCGGAGACCACATAAAGATATTTGGTCTGATCCGCATCGATGTTCCTCAGGGCGAACTGGGCCTCAACCTGTATGAACCACGAGGTCGCTTGCTGCTCCCAGAACTGCGGTAGCTTAAGCGAAACGGCGTTTGCCTCCAAGCTGTGTTCTTCTTTGGTGAAAACGTTCACAAAAAACGGGGTCACCAATGTAGGAATTGAACTAATAACTGAGGTCGACTCAGGAGATCAATCAAACAGGTCTTTAATGTAAGACTAAACAAATTCAAACAGCTTGCTGAGGTCAATACAGGAGAGCAATCAAACAGGTCTTTATTCAACAGAGGTTCCACGAGGACTGCCTGGGCAGTCCCCTGGGTTGCGTTGTGACGTCATCATGTTTTCCCGTGCTTGGGCGGTCACGTGACTTGCGACATGACGTCATCGCGTTTGCCTGCGTTTTCCTGCGCTATTAAAGGGGCCACGCCCCGTACGTACAAACACTATATACAAAACACAGTAATGTCTAACACAATGGTACAGGCTTAGGCTGGTGTTAGAAAATCGTTAAAGGGAATTATATACAGTTGCCCAGAGTCATTCAGTGGCTCCGCCACAATAAGAACATAAGAACATAAGAAATAGGAGCAGGAGTAGGCCATTTGGCCCCTCGAGCCTTATCCGCCATTCAATAAGATCATGGATGATCTTTTACCTCAACTTCACTTCCCTGCACTATCCCCATATCCCTTGATTCCCTTAATATCCAAAAATCTATCGATCTCTGTCTTGAATATACTCAATGACTGAGATTCCACAGCCCTCTGGGGTAGAAAATTCCAAAGATTCACCCTCTGAGTGAAGAAATTTCTCCTCATCTCAGTCCTAAATGGCCAACACCTTATTCTGAGACTGTGACCCCTGGTGCTAGACTCCCCAGCCAGGGGAAACATACTCCCTGAATCTACCCTGTCAAGCCCTGTAAGAATGTTGTATGTTTCAATGAGATCACCTCTCATTCTTTTAAACTCTAGAGAATATAGGCCTAGTCTACTCAATCTCTCCTCATGGGACAATCCCCCCTTCCCAGGAATCAGTCTGGTGAACCTTTGTTGCACTCCCTCTGTGGCAAGTATATCCTTCCTTAGGTAAGGAGACCAAAACTGTACACAATACTCCAGATGTGGTCTCACCAGGGCCCTATATAATTGCAGTAAGATGTCTTTACTCTTGTACTCAAATCCTCTTGTAATAAAGGCCAACATACCATTTGCTTTCCTAATTGCTTGCTGTACCTGCATGTTAACTTTCAGTGATTCGTGTACAAGGACACCCAGGTCTCTCTGAACACCAACATTTCCCAATCTCTCGCCATTTAAAAAATACTCTGCTTTTCTATTTTTCCTACCAAAGTGGATAACTTCACATTTCTCCACATTACATTACATTTGCCAAGTTCTTGCCCACTCACTTAGCTTGTCTATATCCCCTTGAAATCTCTTTGCATCCTCCTCACAACTTACATTCCCACCTAGCTTTATATCATCAGCAAACCTGGATCTATTACATTTGGTTCCCTCGTGCAAATCATTGATATAGATTGTGAATAGCTTCCCATGGGCTTCAATTTTGCTAACAAGCCTAGTATGTGGTACTTTGTCAAACGTCTTTTGAAAGTCCATATACACAACATCAACTGCTCATCCACCCTCTTTGTTACCTCATCAAAAAACTCAATGAAGTTAGTTAAACATGGTTTGCCCATAACACTTCCATGCTGGCTCTCCTTTATTAGTCCCTGCTTGTATAAGTGTCTGTTAATTTTCTCCCAGATTATTGTTTCTAAAAGCTTCCCCACCACCGACGTTAAACTGACTGGCCTGTAATTGCCAGGTTTATCCTTCGCCCCTATTTTGAACAAGGGTGTACTATTTGCAATCCTCCAGTCCTTTGGCACCACCCCTGTATCTAAGGAGGATTGGAAGATTGTGGCCAGCACCTCCACAATTTCTACCCTTACTTTCCTCAGTAACCTAGCTGCATCCAATCCGGACCGGGTGACTTATCCACTTTAATTACTGCCAGCCTGTCTCGTATCTCCTCGTTATCTAATTTTATCTCATCCACTATCCCAGCAACCTCCTCGTTTACCATAGTTTTGGCAAAGTCCTCTTCCTTGGTAAACACCGATGCAAAGTATTCATTTAGAACAATAGCCATGGACTCTGCCTCCACCAACAGATCTCCATTTTAGTCCCTAATCAACCCCACCGCTCCTCTGACAACTGTTTCACCCTACTCTCCAACTCTTTCCTCATCCAGGGAGCTCTGGCTTTGTTTGCCTTCCCTTTCCCCCTTGTAGGAAGTACATAGACTGTACCCGAGCCATCTCCTCTTTAAAGGTCACCTATTGCTTCATTACATTTTCACCGGAACATAGGAACAGGAGTAGGCCATTCAGCACTTCGAGCCTGTTCCGCCATTCAATGAGATCATGGCTGATCTGCAACCTAACTCCATATACCTGCCTTTGGTCCATATCCCTTAATACCTTTGGTTAACAAAAATCTATCAACCTCAGATTTACATAGAAACATAGAAGATAGGAGCAGGAGTAGGCCATTCGGCCCTTCAAGCCTGCTCCGCCATTCAATGAGATCATGGCTGATCATCCAAATTCAGTACCCTGTCCCTGCCTTCTCCCCATATCCCTTGATCCCTTTAGCCTTAAGAAATATATCCAACTCTTTCTTGAATATACTTAATGAACTGGCCTCCACCGCCCTCT
This sequence comes from Somniosus microcephalus, assembly GCF_052327205.1. Taxonomy (NCBI): domain Eukaryota; kingdom Metazoa; phylum Chordata; class Chondrichthyes; order Squaliformes; family Somniosidae; genus Somniosus; species Somniosus microcephalus. The sequence goes on from NC_140997.1 coordinate 35,941,609, forward strand.
GTGGCAGAGAATTCCACAGGTTCACCACTCTCTGGGTGAAGAAATTCCTCCTCATTTCAGTCCTAAATGGCTTACCCCTTATCCTTAGACTATGACCCCTGGTTCTGGACTCCCCGGCCATCAGAAACATCCTTCCTGCATCTAGTCTGTCCAGGCCTGACAGAATTTTATAGGCTTCGATGAGATCCCCTCTCAATCTTCTAAACTCCAGTGAGTATAAGCCCAATCGACACAATCTCTCCTCATACGTCATTCCTGCCATCCCAGGTATCAGCCTGGTGAATCTTCGCTGCACTCCTTCCATGGCAAGAACGTCCTTCCTCAGGTAAGGCGACCAAAACTGCACACAATACTCAAGGTGTGGTCTCACCAAGGCCCTGTACAACTGCAGCAAGACATCCTTGTTCTTGTACTCGAACCCTCTTGTTACGAAGGCCAACATACCATTTCCCTTCTTAACCGCCTGCTGCACCTGCATGCTTACCTTCAGCGACTGGTGTACAAGAACACCCAGGTCTCTTTGCACTTCCCCTTCTCCCAATCTATTACCATTCAAATAATAATCTGCCTTCCTGTTTTTGCCACCAAAGTGGATAACCTCACATTATCCACATTATAGTGCATTTGCCATGTTTCTGCCCAATCACCCAACCTATCCAAATCGTGCTGGAGTTTCACGACATCCTCCTCACAGCATACCCTCCCACCCAGCTTTGTGTCGTCTGCAAATTTGGAGATATTACATCCAATTCCCTCATCCAGATCATTAATATATATTGTGAACAGCTGGGGTCCTAGGACCGATCCTTGCGGTACCCCACTAGTCACTGCCTGCCACTCGGAAAACGACCCGTTTATTCCAACTCTTTGCTTTCTGTCCGCCAACCAGTTCTCTATCCAAGTCAATACCTTGCCCCCAATCCCATGTGCCTTAATTTTGCACGCTAATCTCTTATTAACAATTGATATTGCATCAATTGCCGTTTGTGGAAGCGAGTTCTAAACTTCTATCACCCTTTGTGTGTAGAAGTGTTTCCTAATTTCACTCCTGAAAGGTCTGGCTCTAATTTTTAGACAATGCCCCCTTGTCCTCAAATCCCCAACCAGTGGAAATAGTTTTTCTCTATCTACCCTATCTGTTCCCCTTAATATCTTAAAAACTTTGATCAGATCACCCCTTAACCTTCCAAATTCTAGGAAATACAACCCTAAGCACTCCAATTTACCGGGTCAGATATCTCCTCAATTTGCTGAAATTAGCCTTCCTCCAGTTAAGCTTTTTTATTCTAGATTGCTCCTTGTCCTTCTGCATAACTAATCTAAACCATACGATACTATGATCACTATTCCCGAGCGCTCTCCAAATGTGATACTCTCTGCTTGACCCACTTCATTCCTTAGGACTAGATCCAGTAATGCCTCCTTCCTCATTGGGCAGGAAGCATACTGATCAAGAAAATTCTCCTGAACATACTTCAGAAATTCCTCCTCATCTCTGCCCTTAACACTATCACTGCTCCATTCAATATTAGGGTAGTTAAAGTCTCCCATTATCACTACTCTATAGTTCTTGCACCTCTCAGTAATTTCTTTGCAAATCTGCTCCTCTATCTCCTTCCCACTATTTGGTGGCCTATAAAATACACTAAGTAGCGTAATAACTCCTTTATTGTTTCTCAACTCCAAATTTTGTCTTTGATCTCTCAAGGACATTCTCTCTAACACTGTAATATTTTCCTTATTCTAAACTGCTACCTCTCTTTTTCCTTCCCTATCTTTCTTGAATACCTTGTACCAGGAATATTAAGCATCCAATCCTCCCCTTTTTTGAGCCAGGTCTCAGTTATTGCCACTACATCATATTCCCACGTGGCTATTTGCGCCTGTAGCTCACCAAACTTATTAACCACACTTTGTGCATTTACACACATATCAGTCATGGCTGAGTGGGTAGCACTCTTGTCAGACGGTTGTGGGTTCAAGTCCTACTCCAGAGACTTGAACACAAAAATCAAGGCTGACGGTCCAGTGCAGTGCTGAGGGAATGCTGCACTGTCGGAGGTGCTACCTTTCGGATGAGACATTAAACCGAAGCCCCCTCTCAGGTGGACGTAAAAGACCCCATGGCACTATTTCAAAGATCAGGGGAGTTATCCCCGGTGTCCTGGCCAATATTTATCCTTCAATCAACATAACAAAAAAAGCAGATTATCTGGTCATTATCACATTGCTGTTTGCGGGAGCTTGCTGTGTGCAATTGGCTACCATATTCCTTACATTACAACAGTGATTACACTTCAAAAATATTTCATTGGCTGTAAAGCGCTTTGGGATGTCCTGAGGTCATGAAAGGCGCTATATAAATGTAAGTCTTTCTTTTCACTCCAAACCTAACTGAGACCTCTTTGTATTTTCTATGATCCCACCTAAATCTGCATTATTTCTAACTCTAACTGTCTCTCCCAGTCCTCTGTGCACCTTGTTTCTACTTTTTAATACTACATCCTGGTGCCCAACCACCTGGCGAGTTTCTTTAAACCCACCCCACAGCACTGCCTGCAATGATATTGGTCCTAGCTCTGTTCAAGTGCAACCAATCCATCTTGAATAGGTCCCTCCTGCCACAGAACTGGTCTCAATGTCCCAGGAATCTGAAGCTGTCTCTCCTGCACCATATCTCTAGCCACCTATTAACATGCCATATCTTCCTACTTTTACTCTGAATAGTGCGTGGCACTGGGAGTAATCCAGAGATTACTACTACCTTTGAGGTCCTGCTTTTTAACTTCCTCCCTAGATCCTTAAATTCTGACTGAAGGACCTCACCCTCTTCCTCCCTATGTTGTTGATTCTGATATAGACTACGACTTCTGGCTCTTCCCCTTTCCCCCACAGAATGTTTACAGCCAATGAAGTACTTTTTTTTGAAGTGGACTCACTTTTGTAATGTGGGAAACGCAGCAACCAATTTGTGCACAGCAAGCTCCCACAAACAGCAATGTGATAATGACCACATAATCTGTTGTGCAGTCCTTTGCCTCATGGTGCCAGACACAGGACTGCACTCCTTTGAGGGGTCATCACCCTCACAATGCTGAATATTGGTTTGATAGTGCCACACTCCCAGAGGGTTCCTACCCTTCCGGGTGGCCACCCACTTGCTATTCTGAACTCTATCTGGCTGTGGGGTGATCACCTTTTTAAGTCCTCACATCAGCAGAAGAGGCAGCCATAGATATCCTGGGCAAAGTGCAAGCCAGAGCAGTAGCAGATAGCAAGGCAGGAGGAAACATGCCCCAGGGTGCATGGCGCTTTAACCATCCTTTTCACATCATTTAACACTTAACAACCCCCCTCACTCGGTCTGCATCACAGCCTGGTGCTACACTGAGCGACCACTCATTTGCAACAACTAGCTACTACCCATTTTCTCTCTCCCCTCTTTCCAGGTCCTTCACAATTGCTGGGGCTATTGGCAGCTAAGGAGGAGGACGACACTCCAACTGAAGCCGCACCGTCATTCACTCTCGCTGAGAGGGATCAGTACCGGATGTGACACCAAGCAGGAGAAAGTACAGGAGGAAAGGATGGCTCAGGATACAGCACTCCGATGAGCAAGGTCTCATGCTAGCCCTACTGTAGAGGGCACTGAAGATGACTTCCAGGGCCCAGCCTAAAATTGACAGTAGCTGCGCACCAGGAGCTGTCAGGTGCACTGGAATGCGTCAGGGGGGTTATGGACCATGGTAGACAGCATGGAGGAATCTACTTTCAAGTTGTCTGTAACACTAATGCATTACATTGAATCACTGCAGTCTACCATGGAGCGTATGGTCATGTCTATGCAGAATGCAGCTGGGTCTGCTATCGAGGAGTTTCTGGCACCAATGGTAGAATCTCATAGGGATGCAAATACTGACACCATGCAGGCTTTGGACTCCACCAATTCATCCAGTTTACTAATCTTGAAGGAAAGCATGGATTGGGAATTACAAGGCATAACACTCCGACAGTCAGCTCTGCTGCATATCAGTGTGAGTGCTGAGGCGCAACCTCATGCAAGCGGCAGTGGCACCATGAGAGCCACAAGCTCTCCTCTTTCAGGATGGCAGCATGTCTGCTCCCCTGCCACCCCTTGTCCAGTGCCACTCCTGGTGCTGCAAAGCCAGCTGGGTTGGTCTGCCTTAGCAGCAGCCAAGGTGTGACAGTCAGCAGACAGGCTTCTCAGGCCCAAGCTCCTCAAAGTCACCAACCATGGCCATCTCAAGTGTCCTCATTGGAGGCACAGTCGCCTTCTACCTCCCAGGAACACAAGAGTACGCAGCAGAGCAATTATGACAGGCACTAGCGGGTTGCACCAGTGACCAGTAATTTATGGAAGTTTTAAAGCTTATTATAAATTACAGGGTTTTATGGAATTATTGGCATGCAGTTTGCTTGATGAGAATTTTTGATATGCTATGTGATTTTTCTGAAACAGCTATGCTGGTGTTTGGATTCAGGCAGTCCTAAGGATGGTAGTAGGACTGGGATGAATGTTGCCAGGGACTGTTGGTACAGGGGAATAGGAAGTAGTTAGCTGAAGCGTTCCACGCCGAGCTGCTGTTCAAGAACTCTTGCAGCTGGCAGGATAGGTAGGCCTTGCTCTTCATGGTCATCTACTGCTGGTGATTCGATGGGTTTGACTTTCTGGTTGGCAAAGTTGTGGAGTATGCAACTAATAACAATCTTGGAGACTCTCTAGGGGTTGTATTGCAGGACACCTCCAGACCTATTTGTAGCGTTATTTGAGCATGTCTATAGTCTGTACTATCAGGGCTGAGGTGGAGGCATGGCACTGATAATAACCCAAGCAGAGATGAGGTATAAAGAGTTATCATGAGCCAAGTCTGTAGGGGATAGCCCTTGTCCCCAAGCAGCCAGTCTCTGATCCAAAAGGGAGGGGGAATTGAGGACTGGCACAGGATGAGGGCATTACCAGAGGAAATAATTTCTATCTAGCCTAATAAATCCTTTAATCATCATAAACACCTCAAATATATCATCCCTTCTATACTCAAGGGAATACAAGCCTAGTATATGCAACCTACCCTAATAATTTTACCTATTTAGCCCCAATATCATTCTGGTGAATCTGTGCTGCACCTCCAAGGCCAATATATCCTTCCTGCGGTGTGGTGCCCAGAACTGAACACAGTACTCCAGGTGAGGTCTAACCTGAGCTTTATATAACTGTAACAAATGTATGAGCTGTATATTGTCACACACCAGGGAGAGAAACCCTTCCTATTTACGTACACTCCAAGGTCTTCTACTGGAGCATACAAGACTGTATGTGTGCATTCAATGATACTCTGCAGCTGGGGAAGCTTGCAATTCTGGTAAAGCCTAAAGACTTTCTGCTTTGTGGCATACATTTGGCAGATGAAATCACTGGTTCGGGTGAAGAGTGCATCACCTACCTAATGCAGACATTGACTAATATTGCAGATGGCACCTGGAATGACCCGGAGCCATAAAAACTCAAGGCCAAGGATATTCACAGCCACAAGCAAGGAGAAGTGTGACCCTGTGCTGGACTGCAGTAGGTGACATAGCTCTATGATGGTCTCCCTGGTAAACCAGACATTCCTCACACACTGCTCCTCGGTGAGCTACAGGTATAAAGTTCTGAGCCTGTAGAGCGGAGTGGAGTAAGGCCTCCTGCAAGTTTCTCGCCCATTTCTTCCCTCTGCAGCTGCAGGTCTCTAGACTTTACCCCGCTGCTCCTACTCCTTCAACCACAATGGCAGCTCAATCACCACACCCATGAATCCAAACAGAAGTTTGCCAGAAGCTGCTCAACAATCTACTGTAGACTCAGCTATATAACTTTCTGAAGAGTAACCAAAAATACAAAAGCAACACACCCCAACTACTGACATACTGAGTAGTATCTGCAAGACGCAGAGCGTCAACTTTCCGAGGATTCTACGGCAGCACCTCCCAAACTTAAAAGGTAGCATTCCCACTCAAGTCAGGGGCAGGATTTAAACCCTGCTCCAGACAGTTCTAGTAAGTAGAGGCTCCGAATCGTGGTTTGGCATCGAATGGAATACTTGCATCCTATGACTGTGTGTGCCCACCCCTCATTGTATGGGTTGTTGAGATTCCATAAAATTACTCCTGCTGTTAGGACTAACCACCCAAACAGCCATGGAAGGAGCCGGTCACACTGTTAATCAGCCTGCAACTCCTTCCACTTCACACCTTTCTGTAAGGGAAGCGTGAAGATACAAAAACAACAAACTCCCAAACCCATGGCCTCACCCCCTAAAAAAGTGCAGCAGATGCATGGGAACACCATCCCCTCCAACTCACACACACTGTCCTGACTTACACATATATCACCATTTCTTTATCTTCACTGGGTCAAAATCCTGGAAAACTCTACCTAACAGCATTGTGGGAACACATTCACCACATCGACTGCAGTGGTTCACAAGGCCCACCACCAGCATTTCAGGGCAGCTAAGGATGGGCAATTAATGTCGGCGATACCCACATCCTGAGAACACATTTTTTAAAAAGTGACCAAAATTAACCCAAGTGTATTTTAGTATCACTAGAAAAGGCATTCCCACCCTTGAGTTCTGTAACAATGGTAAAATTAACAAATAAGATGTAAATCAAAATGAGAAACCCAGAAGTGTATAATAAGGATTGCCTAAGTGAACCAAAAAGTATAAATCCCGAGGGAAGTTAATGCGCAAAGGGAATAAAACACCAAAGTACTGAACTGAGAGCAATACCCCCTATTTCCATGCTTAAATTTCAGGTGTAAGTGCTGGATGCTTTAAAGGCTTGCACCTTGCTCTTCCAGCCTAGCAAACAATTTTTGCATCTCCTAACCCATCTATTAAACTTGGCTTTCTCCTCTGTAAACACAGCTCATGACCTTCAACTTACTTTAATTCTCTTTAAATGTTACTTCCTTTTCAACCTGTTAGGTTCCATTTGTCTCCTTTCAGTTTACCTTCTGGCAGGAGTTGCCTTTATGATTTTACGTGGGTGTTTTATTAAGTTTCCTTAGGTGATTTATACTTTTTGGTTCACTTAGGTAATCCTTATTATACACTTCTGTGTTGCTCTTTTTGATTTTAGAGACCCTTGAATAATCCCTTTAACATGGCTCAACTCAGGTAGCTCCCTCTTTAACTTCAAATTGTTTCTTTTGATTTGGCTCCCCTTCACTGTTCTCCTTGGACCTTGATTTTTCTCATTGATTTGACCAAGTTTCTTCTACGTATGCTGCTCTTTCTAAACCTCTTCAGGACAGAGATCGTCTTGTAATTCCTCCTCCCTTCTTTAAACTTAGATGGTCACATCAAGACTATGAGCTGCAGGGAAAACCTAGAGAATGTAATTCTCCCAGCAGCGAAGTGTTACCCCAATTCAGATATAGAATCATAAAATAATACAGCACAGGAGGCGGCCATTCGGCCCATTGTGCCTATGCCGGCTCTGCGGTAGAGCTATCCATTTAATTCCACTCCCCTGCTCTTTCCCCAGAGCCCTATAATTTTTTTCTCTCCAAGTATTTATCCAGTTCTCTTTTGAAGGTTATTGAATCTGCTTCCACCACCCTTTCAGGCAGTGCATTCCAGATCACGACTTTTTCAGATGATGGCTCCCAATGGAATCTGTTTGAAGACTGATCAGCAGCAAATAAGGTAGTCAGAGTGTCTGCCTTAATGTTTGTAGATCCCTTTCAATTTCAAAAGACTGCAAGAACCATCCATCCATTTAGAGCCACACTGGTTGACCAGAAATAAATGAAGAATTCCATCTGATTTCAAAAACCTTCTAAGACTCTCCTCTTCGACTATGGTTCTGGTTCCCTATGCTACTCTTTCCCCATCTGATTGCATTCCATGAAGAGAGTGTATCAGAGTCTTTGCATATCATAGACCAGGGCTTGAACTTGAAACCTTCCCTGCTCTGTTTACTTCAGCTACCCACCACCAGAACCAGCTGCACCATTTAGAAGATACAGGCAAGTAAAGTAAATGTAGAGGCATGGTTGGACATCCATCAGTGGAAGAGAACTAGAGCAGAAAGATATAATGTTAAATTGAATCCTAGACAATTATTTTTCCAGCATACACGCCACTAAGAACCTCAGGAAAATGCAGAAACTTTCAGTTTACAAACTTGGGCTGACAAAAATATTCAGTAAAATGAAAATGGGATGGAAAATATTACTGCATGGGAACCTTAAACCTTAAAGATTGAAAAGTCTAAATATAAGTAGTAACATGGAATGAAATAATTTGACATCAGTTGAACAATCCTTTTATGACAAAATGAAACAAATTTAAAGTTCATTGTCTTTTAAATGTGGGGAGAGCAAAAGATGTGTTTCATGTTAATCAAGGTGAGAAATGTGAGCGCTGGAGAATGAAATATTTTTTAGGCTCTTTTTGCACCTACCACCAGTGTCAAGCATTTCACGATCAGATATAGTTATAACATGGAATAAGCTCAAGCTAAAGGTTAGGGTCTGCACTTCAATGATCTGCCTTGACATCAGCACATCCTATGCTGTACCAGTATGACACTTCCCACATGAAATCCCGTAGTCTGCGTGACAAATCATAGTGCAATGCAGTTTGTCATCCAGTAAGTTTCCAAGAATATGAATTCAAAAGGGAAATCACAGCCAACACTTAAAACTTTATTTCTGCATTAGGTAAGTAGCACGAGTGCTTTAACGCCATTAAACACTTTTTAAACGGTGACCTAAATTACAACTTACAGTATTTACAACTGATGCTCAAATAGACTCCAGGCAAATCTGAAATGAAAGGTTGCCAACTTTTGTTCTGTAAGGATTCAGATCATCCGTTGTGAACTAGTCTCATTGCTAGGATTGGAAAAATTGAACCAAAAAGGCAATAGAAGAGAATTGATGCACTTTATATATCAGAATCAAACAGGTATGCACAGAAAAACAAGGATTAAGTTTCCTGCTTTGCACCCGGAAACAATTTAAAAGCAATGCCCACTTTGTGTTCTGGTGATGGTGAGCATTACACGATTTTTGTATAACATTCTTCATGTAATGACCAACGTTTTCAGACACCATTTTCAAACTATTTGTATAGCTTTGCAATATTGAGGAAAAGAATGCGAATTTAACCATTTCCCTTTAATGAAGAGAACACATTTTCATTAAGGGATTGTATATTTAAAAATGATACATAACAACTATTTGTTTTCTTTATTGTTTCCATATAGTTTGTAAAAAGTAATTGGAATGTTCGGTAGTACTGTTTTTATTGATGGGTACAAAGGACAAGTTGCTGGAAAGAAACTCATTTCACCCTCCTCGTAACTTTTGAAGAATGTAAAATAGAATGAATTGCATGTAGGTTTTATTGATGCATAAACTAAAGCCCCACAATCCAGTAAGAGCTAGTATCTCTTAATTTACTTCCACTGGACAATTAAATAAATCAATTCTAGTGTAACTTGTTAAATGTAAAACTTAAAATAAAACCACATACCTAGAAGGGTCAATTAACAGAAGTGAGATTTTTTACACCAGAGTCTGTAATCTGTTAAAAACTGATATTTAACACAGTAAGTTTTGCTAAAATTACCAGTAAAATCTGGGAAGAAAACCCAAACTGTTTCATTTTTTTTTTTTTTATATAAAGATGCTACCATAAACAGTACACTAGAATCTGTAACAGGAATTCTATGGCTGTTGCCCCTGATCCTGAACATGCAGCAAAAAGGACATTATAATTAAAAGTCTGGACTGTGGGCAGCAGAAGAAATAAGTTTTGTTGGATTAGTTGAAACTTTCCATTTTTATATTTCCAAAGTAAACCCATTTTAAATGATGACATTTGCAGGAGGTACATATAACTTCAGCTGCCAGTTTATTACATTTACCAACTGGTACTGGTAGAGGATTATGCACAGCTCGCAGACCTGAGTTACATTGCAAGCTGCATTTTACTGTGGATTGTACGGAGCCGTGCTCGACTGGCTAACTTTTAACGTTAGAAGGATATAGACAGGAGTGCAGCTGATTATAACAAAAGGAATCTAAATAAATTTATGAAGCGTCAATGAACTATGAGGGCACTTCAAAATGTGGCTTTGAACCAAGCTGGAGTTAAATGGTACCTGGTGTGAAGCCCAATTGACAGTCTCCCAACTTCAGCACACTGAGAACCTGACTTGCGTTACCACTCGAGACAATACTCAGAAGAAATTACTTCATAGCGATGCAAAATGGTGGTGTAACAGCAGACTCTGATGACAACTACTGATCTCAACCAAAATAATTGTGATGGTTTGCAGCTTCGAATGATAATTCTTTTCTGCATGTAAAACAACTATGCAACTAAGAAAAATCAATTGAATTTTTCATAACACAAATTGGACCTCAAAAGCAAGTTCACTGTCTATTTATCTTCAACGTCACTGGAGCCTTTGTTGCAACATAACTTGCAGACTCAGACAAATATCCAGAACCTTGACATGTCAAATAGATTTCAGACTGAAAAAGTTACAGCTTCACACAAAATTATCAGAGGTTTCTTGAAGGGAAAAAGTCTATGGGGGTGAAATTTCACAGGGTTTTTGCCCCGCTCATCTGCTGTAACTTCAGCAGAAGAGCCACTGAAACCCTGAAAAACGGCGTAAATGCTGTTTATGTTGTTTCCGTGGCTCCTCTGCTGAAGTTGCAGCAAACAAGCGGGAGAACTTCCACTGAAATCCACCCCCTACGTAGCTAGATACCCAGTTACAAAGTTCACACATCCCGTTAGGCAGACATGAATTTATTTTGTTGTTAGAGTGGAGACCAAACCGCTAACTCACTAGACAGGTACTTACTTAGAAAAGCTTAAAGTTGTTTTGTTCCATGCTAGTTCAAAAGGTCTTTATTAAAAAAAACATATGTACTCACTTATTTTAATTTTTATAAATAAACTGCATCAGAAGAAAACTCTTAACACTACTGGAAAACAAGTGCATATCTACAGCTACCAAAATCTGATATTTTCTCTGCCAAAATGAAGCTTTAAATGGCAGAAATCATATAAACATGGGAAAATTCAAAGAGGGCTGTAAGAATGTTTTCAGATTTACAGTTTTACATTAACTATTTTAGTTCAGTCAATACTTCAGATTTCACCAGCCTCTCTTTCTTCTGGACTTGCTGCATTTAATTCTGACTTCCCATTTGTACTCTCATGTTTCCTTTCTGAAGAACTCTTCTCCTTTCGATCCTTATCTCTTGATTTTTCCCTAGGAGATCGATCCCTTGAAGACCTTGAAAAACAACACTTTTATTTAATACAAACCTCCAGTACTTCAGCTTCCACAACGACCCACAAGACAAACTCTCCAACAGGTACAGTATGGAGCTACCTAGGAAGACTCCAGTTTCAGCCCTGATGCAAACCAGCAGGGAAGATACAATTGTCTTGGTACTTCTGGACGAAGAGATTTAAAAAGTTACCCAGGGTTCCCGATTTGATCATTATCAAGGAATCCTTGCCGAAAGTGCACATGTGGATATTGGTTAAATGAGCTGGTTTGGCTTTGATGCCTTCCTCACCCATCTTCAGATGGCTGAACAGGCTAAGATTCACCATCTAGGCTTGCACCTCAGGAAAGAAAAGGTTAGAAAATATACAATATATTGGAATGGATGGAGCGAAGAAAGTAAAATTAAAGTTACAAGATAATAGAACATAAAATATAGGAAATGAATAGGGGGAAACAGAGATGAGAGGGAATGTTTATAAGATTATTTTAAAATTAAAGTGTGTTTTTTTAATTTATTTTAACTCCACGCAGAATATTATTAGAATAAAGCTACTCCCGATGCTGGGATGATTATCTATTATACATTAAAAACAGCGAGTGGTCTGGGTTTATAAAGGTATTGCACCAGTAAGTGGGTGTGTGCTGTCAATTGAACATTATGTGACAAATTGAAAGCAATCATCAGGAATGGTCACTTTCCCTCCACCAAGGAAGTTTTCACCCCTTCTCTGCATTTCGAAAATCAGGAACACCAGCCACCACACCCACCCCTCCAACAAAATGAAGGAAAAAATCTGCCGTGGACATCGTAAAGCATCACATGCCAGTTTGGGCAACAAGCTAGGTAAGTGCTATTTCATGTTTGAACTACTTGGGATCTTGACAGATAATTATGGATGAGGCTCTACAGAATAACCTGCTGAGTATTTCCAGCATTTCCTGTTTTTATAACAAATACCTGAGTCTGATTACAGTGTAGAAATGTCTTCAGTGTTCAAATTGCATCAGGAAGCGATTATAGCTTTAAATCCCTCCCAGCCCCTGCCTGCCTCTTCCTCCTCACTCCTTCCCTCCTGTTCCCCCCACCCCCCCTTTTCTGTTTCCCCTCCTCACATCTTTCTCCCTCTGCACCCTTTCCCCTCTGCTCTGCACCCTTTCCCCTCTCTGTCCCACTCTCTTTTCACCCCACACCTCTTCCACCACCTTCCCCTTCCTGTTTCTGCACCCATTCCCCTTTCCTCCTCTACTCCCACTTCTCTTCTCCTTCCCGCCAACCCCCACTGCCTTCCCCTTGCGCTCTCCCCCTACTTCTTTCCTTTTCCCCTTCCCTGCCTCCCTCTGCTATTTGTGTCTTCGCCCCTCTCCCCCTCCTATGTGCCTCCTTCTCCATCCATTCCCCCTAATTAACTCCATTATCTCCCAGCCTTTAACCCTGCTTGACCTGAAAACAATTAAACTAGCTTTGTCTACTTGTGTGCAAGGCCAGTGTTAAATCCCACAAAATGGCACATGGGAATTAATGTGTCCAAAGCAACACATGGGAAGAATTATAAATCAATAGTTACAATAGAAGATACCTTTCAATGGAATGTAAACAGTGAAGCTCATTATGGACTGAAAGGTAATTTGTATTGAAGATTTTGATAAAGTTGAGATAATTAGATAAATCTAATCATTTTATGCAAACATTTGCCTGCTTTAAATATTACTCGGCATGCCCCTTTTTGAAAAACTACCAGTCACCTAATTGTAATATTGCATTCAAGCATTATTGCACAATATCAATAGCCTGCCATTTTGAAAGGGTTCATTCTGCAAGGAAATAATGTTCAGAGACTTACAAGTATAGCTAATCACAAACACATTTCTCAATCACAACAACCTTTTCAATTAAAAATAATTTGTGCTTGTGGTTAGACCCATAATTAGAGATAATTACATTGCTTGCAAGCAAAATTAAAAAAAGACACTCAAATATGTATGACAACACATCAAATCCATCACTTATAATCATTTCCTTCTCAGGGGAAAGAAAGTTGATTTGAAAGACTGTTTTACAATTCTAGGAGTATGGATGGTGTAAAGGAACAGTTGAAGCATTGCAAGATCTACAAATCTCCAACTGCTAAATACATTGCATCATACATTATTAAAGATGATCAAACTGGACAGTCTTTCAATTGCAGGAAACTTCGCAATATCCGGCACCGGCGTGATGCCGATCTATGAAAACTTCCGGACAGACCAGTGCTAATGTTGAAGGATACGGAGGTTTTCATCTCCGTATCTGACAGCAAACACTATTGCTTAGCAACAGCTTGTAAACAGTCGGCCCATACCTTGGAAGCGTCTCTGTAGCTTAGCAACAGCTTCAGAGAGGCTTTCCAGAGACTGACTGTTTAAAAAAATGCTAGGAACAGAAAAAAAACCTAACAAAACGGCTGCAGATTTCTGCCATTAGATCGAGGTTTCCGGCCATACAACCTCCGGATAAACCAGTTTCCTGTACTTAGATCCGATGCCAACATTTTACAGATATAACCAGTGTTCAGGATCACTGTGTACAGACACCTCTTAATGTCCGCATTAACAATAGAAATCAATCCGAATGAAACCTGTACCTGTCTGTACAGGTCATGCTCGGTCATAAAAAGGGTTATAACCCACTGCAGTCTCAACAGTAGAATTACTATCGTAATGATTTAGAATGATATTCCAGAAATGTAGTTTGATTCAAAAATTTCACCAGTCTTACTTATGCTTTGAACTCCGGTCCCTGCTTTTGTCTCTTGAACTGCGACAATGTCCTCTGCTGCGGCTATGTGAACGGGACCTGTGTCTTCGACGCCTTTCTCGTTCTCTGGATCTGGACCTGGATTTACGCCGCTCATGAGTAGGGGAACTTGAACGTTTTCGCCGGTGATCGTGCGATCTTGATCTGTAAAGATTTTCAAGTATCAGTTAACTAGATAGTGGTAGGATGGAGAGATATAAACGCACACATTTCTAGCAACACTTGAGGTACAGTAATATAGCTCAAGTGGGAGAACCATTGAACTTGCAACCAGAAGGGTGTATATTTGAATCTCAGAGCTGATCCTTGAACCAACTCAGTTACTTTCACCTGAAAGAGTTTGGTGCTCTCTTAGCCAAACAAAGAACTATTCAGCACACCAGCCTTACTGGTTGAAAGGCCAGCTTTATGACTCAAATTTCAGTGCAATAGTGCAATGGAATAACTAGTAAATCTATTTTTTATTTAGATTTCCTAGTAATGCCAGCTTTTGACTTTTCATTTGATCTAATACTGCTAGTCTGATTTTTGTGAATATAAGCAAATTCTTTGAGAAAAAAAAACACTAAATATACCCCCTCCATTAATAAAAACAATGTTATTAACCAGATTATTTGAACACAATTTCTGACATTGCTGATTTTTTAATAAGTAAAAAAATGCCAAGATGCACCTTCCTGAAACCTGCACTATCGACCCTGCTAAGATTTGTGGGGCTGTGGGGTTAGGAGCGAGATCCCTGTATTTGGATTCCAATGGTGGATGCCTGCACCACTAAGAGCACATCTAGGATGAAGAGTGGTCGCTGAGGGGGTGAGGGGGGGGGGGGAAAAGAGAGAAGCATGCTGGGTAATTTTTTAAGGTTCTCGAGGCTGCTCTCAGCGGCCCCCTTTGGCGGCATTTAAATATTTGAAAAACTATATATGATCTAGTTCCACTTTAGGGGTCCGGTTTGTTATCCAGGCCTAGACTCCCAGGTGGGCTTCACTTCATAGAACGATACAGCACAGGAGGAGGCCATTTGAGAATGTTGTTCATTGATTATAGTTCAGCATTCAATACCATTATCCCCTCCAAGCTTGTCAACAAGCTCAGTGAGCTAGGACTTAACACCTCCCTATGCAACTGGATCCTGGACTTCCTGACAGGAAGACCCCAGGTGGTGAAAATAGGCAGAAACACCTCCTCCACACTGATCCTGAACACGGGAGCTCCCCAGGGTTGTGTGCTCAGCCCCCTTCTGTACTCCCTGTTTACTCACGACTGCGTGGCCACGCACAACTTCAACTCCATCATCAAGTTTGCTGATGACACTACTGTTGTAGGCCTGATCACAGATGGTGACGAGACAGGCTACAGGGAGGAGGCAAGAGCCCTAGGAGAATGGTGCAAGTACAACAACCCCTCCCTCAACATCAGCAAAACAAAGGAGATGATCGTGGATTACAGGAAGTGGCAGGGGGAGGGACACACCCCAATCTACATCGAAGGGGCTGAGGTGGAGAGGGTCAGCAGCTTCAAATTCCTGGGTGTATTCATTGCGGAGGACTTAACGTGGTCTCATCACATTGACGTTGTAACCAAGAAGGCATGCCAACGCCTGTTCTTCCTCAGGAGACTGAAGAAATTTGGAATGGCCCCCCAGATTCTCACCAACTTCTACCGGTGCACCATCGAGAGTATCCTGTCCGGCTGCATCACTACCTGGTATGGCAACTGCACCGCCACAGACCGCAAGGCTCTACAGATGGTAGTGAAAGCTGCACAACACACTATAGGAATTAAACTACCTGCTGTGCAGGATATCTACCCCGAGGTGTGCCGGGGGAAGGCCCTGAGAATCATTAAAGACACGAGTCACCCCAGCCACAACCTCTTCGCCCTGCTCCCGTCCGGTAAGAGATACCGAAGCATACGGTCTCGTACCAACAGGTTTCGAAACAGCTTCTACCCCCAGGCCATAAGACTCATGAACGATTAATTTATTATTTATTACTGTTGTTTTATTTATTATTACTGTCTTTCTATTAGTATTTCTATTAGTATTTTTATAATTGTTATGCCATATTTTTTTCAATGTTGGGAGGACTCGTAAAAATCAACATTTCATTGTGCAGTACACACGTCTGCTGCATATATGACAAATAAAATTGAATTGAATTGAATTGAATTTGGCCCATCGTGCCTGTGCCGGCTATTTGAAAGAGCTATCCAATTAGTCCCACTCCTCTGCCCTTTCCCCATAGCCCAGCATATTTTCCCCCTTCAAGTATTTATCCATTTGCTTTTTGAAAGTTATTATTGAATCTGCTTCCTCCACGCTATCAGGCAGTGCATTCTAGAGAATTACTCACTGCGTAATTTTTTTCTCTTGTGTCGCCTCTGGCTTTTTTGCCAATTACCTTAAATCAGTGTCCTCTGGTTACCGACCCCATTGGAAACAGTTTCTCCTTATTGACTATCTCTTCATGATTTTGAACACCATTATCAAATCTTCTCTTAACCTTCTGTATTCTAAGGAGAACAACCCAATGTCTCTAGCCTTTCCACGTAACTGAAGTCTTTCATTCCTGGCACCATTCTAGTAAATCTCCTCTGCGCCCTCTCCAAGGTCTTGACATCCTACTTAAAGTGTGCTGCCCAGAATTGGCCACAATAGTCCAGCTGGGGCCGAACCAGTGTTTTATAAAGTTTAACATAACTTCCTTACTTTTGTACTCTGTGCCTCTATTTAGAAAGTCAAAGTCCCGTATGCCTTTTTAACAGCCTTCTCAACTTGTCCCGCCACCTTCAAAGACTTGCGTACGCACACCCCAGGTCTCTCTGTTCATGCACCCTCTTTAAAACTGTACCATTTATTTATATTGCCTCTTCCCATTCTTCCTACAAAAATGAATCACTTCAGACTTCTCTGCATTAAATTTCATCTGCCAAGTGTTTGCCCATTTCATCAGTCTATGTCCTCCTGAAGTCTGTTACTATCTTCTTCACTGTATACTACTTTTCCGAGTTTTGTGTTATCTACAAACTTTGAAATTATGCCCTGCATACCCTAGTCCAGGTCATTAATATACATCAAAGAGAGTAGTGGTCCCAACTCTGTATACTTCCCTCCAGTCTGAAAAACAATTGTTCACCACTATTCTCGGTGTTCTGTCCCTTCGCCAACTTCGTATCCACGCAGTTACTGCCCCTTTAATCCCATGGGCTTCTGAACATTGGTGGAATGGTATGTCTGGTCTCACCACTACACTAGGGCCAGGGACATGAAAACACCTACATACAGAATCCCGACAGCCTCAAGGATAGTGGATTGGTCTTTTGGGAAGTGCAGCCTCCACTTGCCCAATGACCTCATTGGGGTAGATGGGAGCTGTGTCCCCAAAAGGCCATCCCAGAATCCTCAACGCAAGGCTGGGATCATTGTATAAGAAGTTGCACTTCTGATACACTTCAGAAGTGTATGCAGAAGGCCTGTGAATTTTTGATTCCTATGTATATTGTACACACAAGACTATTGTGAATGGAAGCATTATTGATATTACTATGAAGATTATTTTGTCAACCAGTTCTGCCTAAGCAATTAACATTAACCACAAGAATTTTGAAACAATTTCACAGCAGGACAGGACATGCCTACTGCCGGGCCCATCAAATCACATCTGGTAAGCAGCCAACTGCAACTTGCAGTCTCATCAGTATATGTTACCACTAGCTGAATCCGATTACATGAATAACATTTCCAGTTATCAAACTTTAGAAACTTAGTTACTGTAATTTACAAGTCCCACCACAATCTGTTTGGGTTACTGATGTTCATTGCTGCTATCATGTTACCTTTACTTGTATCAAGTAAATCAAGGTTCACCTTAATTTAAAAACTGACTTAGCAGATATCCCATGCCTTTGCTCACAGTGAGTTGGAGGTTTTATAAGTAGTATTACCAGGGGCACTGACATAACAGCACTGGTGGCAGCCCTGGCATCTGGGGGCACTGGGCAAGGGAGAAGGCCAGGAACACTGGAGAGAGAAGTTCTAGGAATAATTGGTCAGAACCTGGAACAGTGATCCTGGGATCTAGAGGCATAGGGAGAGCGGTCTCAAGGTCTGAGATCAAGGAGTACTTAGAATACAGCTTGGTGGTTTGAGCACTAAGAGGGCTTCTTTCAATGTGGGACTGAAGAGGGTGTCTGGGGTCTAACAGAACTGTGGAGGGGGCTTTGGAGTATTGGGGGTGGGAAAGAGCCTGGTAGTATTGGGAGCTGCGATCCTTTAGTGAAGGAAATCTGCCATCCTTACCTGGTCTGCACTATATGTGACTCCAGGCCCACAGCAATGTGGCTGACTCTTAACTGTCCTCTGAAATGGCCTAGCAAGCCACTCAGTTGTAACAAACCGCTACGAGAAACAATAATAATAAAACCGGACGGACCAACCACAGCACCGGCTATGGACACGACAACGGCATAACCAGCCCAGTCAACCCTGCAAAGTCTTCCTCACCAACATCTGGGGGCTTGTGCCAAAATTGGGAGAGCTGTCCCACAAACTAGTCAAGCAACAGCCTGACAGTCATACTCACAGAATCATACCTTTCAGCCAATGTCCCAAGCTCCTCCATCACCATCTCT
Organism: Somniosus microcephalus; assembly: GCF_052327205.1. Lineage (NCBI taxonomy): Eukaryota > Metazoa > Chordata > Chondrichthyes > Squaliformes > Somniosidae > Somniosus > Somniosus microcephalus. The sequence goes on from NC_140997.1 coordinate 35,960,366, forward strand.
GGGTATGTCCTGTCCCACTGGCAGTGGTATACAGTTGGGAAGGAGTGGCCCTGGGAGTCCTCAACATTGACTCCAGACCCCATGAAGTCTCATGGCTTCAGGTCAAGCATGGGCAAGGAAAGCTCCTGCTGATTACCACCTACCGCCCTCCCTAAGCTGATGAATCAGTACTCCTCCATGCTGAACACCATTTGGAAGAAGCATAGAGTAGCAGGGGCACAGAATGTACTCTGGGTGGGGGGCTTCAATGTCAGTAACCATGGCACCATGGTGCAGGAGGCCATTCAAGTGGGGGAAGTGAAAGGGAATGTAGTTGCGGTAGGGGACAGTATAATCAGGGGGATAGATACTGTTCTCTGCAGCTGCAACCGAGAGCTCTGAAGGTTGTGTTGCCTGCCCAGTGCCAGGGTTAAAGACATCTCCTCGTGGCCAGAGAAGAACTTGGAGTGGGAGGGGGAGGATCCAGTTGTCATTGCCCACATAGGAACCAACGACATAGGTAGAACTAGGAATGAGGTTCTGCTGAGGGAGTTTGAGGAGCTAGGATCCAAATTAAAAAGCAGAACCTCAAAAGGTAATAATCTCTGGATTGTTACCTGAGCCACGTGCAAATTGGCATAGGGACAAACAGATTAGAGGTTTAAATGCGTGGTTCAAAGAGTGATGTGGGAGGAAGGGGTTTTGGTTCATGGGGCACTGACACCACTTCTGGGAAAAGAGGGAGCTGTTCCGTTGGGACGGGCTCCACTTAAACCGGGCTGGGACCAGTGTCCCATCAAGGAAAAAGAGAAATAAGTCAAAGCTAAAGGCATTATATCTGAATGCGCGAAGCATTCACAAAAAATGAAATAATAACGCAGATAAAAATTAACAGGTTTGATCTAATAGCCGTAACAGAGACATGGTTACAAAGTGGCCAAGGTTGGGAACTAAATATTCCAGGTTACTTAACTTTTAGAAGAGATAGGCAAAATGCAAAAGGAGGTAGCCCTGATAATAAAAGATGGGATAAAGACAGTAGAGAGAAAGGATCTTAGCTCTGAAAATCAAGTAGTAGAATCAGTTTGGATGGAGCCAAGATACAGCAAGGGGCAGAAAACATTGGTGGGAGTTGTTTATAGGTCCCCAAATAGTAGTTGTAATGTAGGGCAGAGTATAACAAGGGTAATACAGTAATAATGGGGGACTTTAATCTACATATAGACTGGGCAAACCAAATTTTCAGTAAGTGTGGAGGATGAATTCATGGAATGTATGCAAGATAGTTTTCTAGATCAGTATGTTGAGGAACCAACTAGGGAACAAGCTATTTTAGATCTAGTATTGTGCAACGAGAAAGGGTTAATTAATAACCTTGTAGTAAAGGGGCCTTTAGGGTAGAGTGACCATAATATGATAGAATTTTATATATTGAATTTGAAAGTGATTTAGTTAAATCCGAAACTAGGGTCTTAAATCTAAACAAAGCAAACTACGTAGGTATGAGGGGCGAGTTGGTTAAGGTAGATTGGGAAACAACATTAAAAGGTATGACAGTGGATGAGCAATGTCTAGCATTTAAAGAATTAATACATAATTTATAACAAATAGTCATTCTTTTAAGGCACAAAAACCCCACAGGAAAAGTGATCCAACCATGGCTAATAAGAGAAGTTAAAGATAGTATTAGATCAAAATCAAGGGTCTAGCGAGAATGTGGAACTGAAAGATATTAGTATTAGTAGTACTGGAGAAATTAATGGAGCGGAAAGCCGATAAATCCCCTGGATCTGATGACCTGCATCCTAGGGTTTTGAAAGAGTTGGCTATAGAGATAGAGGATGCATTGGTTGTCATTTTCCAAAATTCCATAGATTCTAGAACGGTTCCAAATATCGATTGGAAGGTAGCAAATATAACCCCACTATTTAAGAAAGGAGAGAGAAAACAGGAAACTACATACCAGTTAGCATGACATCAGTAGTAAGGAAAATGCTAGAATCTATTATTAAGGGCGTGGTAACAGGGCACTTAGAAAATAATAATAGCATTGGGCAGAGTCAACACGGATTTATGAAAGGGAAATCGTGTCTGACAAATCTGTTAAGAGTTTTTTGAGGTTATAACTAGCAGAACAGATAAGGGGGAACCAGCGGATGTGGTGTATTTGGATTTTCAGAAGGCATTCGCTAAGGTGCCACAAAAGAGGTTAATAAACAAAATTAGGGCTCATGGAATTGGGGGTAATATACTAGCATGGATTGAGGATTGCTTAACGGACACAAAACAGACAGTAGGAATAAACGGGTCATTTTCAGGTTGGCAGGCTGTAACTAGTGGGGTACCACAAGGATCAGTGCTTAGGCCTCAGCTATTCACAATCTACATCAATGATTTGGATGAGGGGACCAAATGTATCCAAGTTTGCTGATGATACCAAGCTGGGTGGGAATGTAAGTTGAGGAGGATACAAGGAAGCTTCAAAGGGATATAGACAGGCTAAGTGAGTGGGCAAGAACATGGCAAATGGAATATAATGTGGAGAAATGTAAAGTTATCCACTTTGGTAGGAAAAATAGAAAAGCAGAGTATTTTTTTAAATGGAGAGAGATCGGGAAATGTTGGTATTCAGAGGGACCTGGGTGTCCTGGTACACGAACCACTGCAAGTTAACATGCAGGTACAGCAAGCAATTGGCACTCCATCCACCACCTTCAACATTCACTCCCTTCACCACGGGCGCACTGTGGCTGCAGTGTGTACCATCTGCAAGATGCACTGCAGCAACTCGCCAAAGCACCTTCAACAGCACCTTCCAAACCCGCGACCTCTACCACTTAGAAGGACAAGGGCAGCAGACGCATGGGAACATCACCACCTACAAGTTCCCCTCCAAGCCACACACCATCCTGACTTGGACCTGTATCGCCGTTCCTTCACTGTCGCTGGGCCAAAATCCTGGAACTCCCTTCCTAACAGCATTGTGGGTGTACCTACACCATATGGACTGCAGCGGTTCAAGAAGGCGGCTCACCACCATCTTCTCAAGGGCAATTAGGGATGGGCACTAAATGCAGGCCTAGCCAGTGACGCCCACATCCCATCAATGAATTTTAAAAAAGCAATTAGGAAAGCAAATAGTATGTTGGCCTTTATTACAAGAGGATTTGAGTATAAGAGTAAAGGCATCTTACTGCAATTATATAGGGCCCTGGTAAGACCACATCTGGAGTATTGTGTACAGTTTTGGTCTCCTTACTTAAGGAAGGATATACTTGCCATAAAGGGAGTGCAACAAAGGTTCACCAGACTGATTTTTGGGATGGGGGGATTGCCTATGAAGAGAGATTGAGTAGACTGGGCCTATATTCTCTAGAGTTTAGAAGAATGAGAGGTGATGAGAGAACCAACACGAGGGAAAAACCTACTTGACCTCGTCCCCACCAATCTACCTGTCACAGATGCATCTGTTCATGACAGCATTGGTAGCAGTGACCACCGCACAGTCATTGTGGAGACGAAGTCCCATCTTCACACTGAAGACACCCTCCATCGTGTTGTGTGGCACTACCAGAACTAGCTGCACCTCTAGCCAAGCTGTTCCAGTACAGCTATAACGCTGGGGTAGATTCAGAACAGATCTAGCAGCTCAAAACTGGGCATCCATGAGGCGCTGTGGGCCATCAGCAGAATTGTATTCCACCACAATCTGTAACCTCAAGGCCCGGTATATCCCTTACTCTACCATTATCAAGCCAGGGGAAAACCCTGGTCAAATAAGGAGTGTAGAAGAGCATGCCAGGAGCAGCACCAGGCGTACCTAAAAATGCAGTGCCAACCTGCAACACAGGACTACATGCATGCTAAAAAGCAGAAGCAGCATGCTACAGACAGAGCTAAGCAATCCCACAATCAACGGATCAGATCAAAGCTCTCCAGTCCTGCCACATCCAGTCGTGAATGGTGGTGGACCATTAAACAACTAATAGGAGGAGGAAGCTTCATGAATATCCCCATCCTCAATGACGGTGGAGCATAGCACGTGAGTGCAAAAGACAAAGCTGTAGCGTTTGCAACCATCTGCAGCCAGAAATGCAGAGTGGATGGTCCATATCGGCCTCCTCCAGAGATCCCCACCATCACAGAAGCCAGTCTTCAGCGAATTTTATTCACTCCATGTGAAAGGCTGAGGGCCCTGACAACATCCCGGCTGTCCTGCTGAAGACTTGTGCTCCAGAACTAGCTGCGCCTCTAGCCAAGCTGTTCCAGTACAGCTACAACACTGGCATCTATCCAACAATGTGGAAAACTGCCCAGGTATGTCCTGTCCATAAAAAGCAGGACAAATCCAATCCGGCCAATTACCGCCCCATCAGTCTACGCTCAATCATCAGCAAAGTGAAGGAAGGTGTCGTCGACAGTGCTATCAACCAGCACTTACTCACCAATAACCTGTTCACTGATGCCCAGTTTGGGTTCCGCCAGGACCACTCGACAAGACTGAAGTCAATGGGAATTGGGGGTGGGGGGAGACTCTCCACTGGCTGGAGTCATACCTACCACAAAAGAAGAAGGTTGTGATAGTTGGAGGTTAATCATCACAGCCCCAGGACATCGCTGCAGGAGTTCCTCAGGGCAGTGTTCTAGGCCCAACCATCTTCAGCTGCTTCATCAATGACCTTCCCTCCATCATAAGGTTAGAAGTGGGGATGTTCGCTGATGACTGCAGTGTTCAGTGCCATTTGCAACTCCTCAGATAATGAAACAGTCCATGCCTGCATGCAGCAAGACCTGGACGACATTCAGGCTTGGGTTGGTAAGTGGCAAGTAACATTCGTGCCACACAAGTGCCAGGCAATGACTATCTCCAACAAGCGAGTGTCTAACCACCACCCCTTGACATTCAACGGCATTACCATCGCCGAATCCCCCACCATCAATATCCTGGGGGTCACCATTGATCAGAAACTTAACTGGACTAGCCACATAAATACTATGGCTACAAGAACAGGTCAGAGGCTGGGTATTCTGCGGCGAGTGTCTCGCCTCCTGACTCCCCAAAGCCTTTCCACCATCTACAAGGCACAAGTCAAGAGTGTGATGAAATACTCTCCAGTTGCCTGGATGAGTGCAGCTCCAACAAAGAAGTTCGACACCATCCAAGACAAAGCAGCCCGCTTGATTGGTGCCCTTTCCACCATCTTAAACATTCACTCCCTCCACCACCGGCGTACCGGGGCTGCAATGTGTACCATCTACAAGATGCACTGCAGCAACTCACCAAGGCTTCTTCGGCAGCACCTCTGCCACCTAGACAGACAAGGGCAGCAGGCGCATGGGAACACCACCACCTCCAACTTCCCCTCCAAGTCACACATCATCCTGACTTGGAAGTATATCGCCGTTCCTTCATCGTCACTGGGTCAAAATCAACTCCCTACCTAACAGCACTGCGGGAGTACCTTGACCAAACGGACTGCTGCGGTTCAAGGCAGCGGCTCACCACCACCTTCTCAAGGGCAATTAGGGATGGGCAATAAATGCTGGCATTGCCAGCGATGCCCACATCCCATGAACGAATAAAAAAAAAACATGGGGTAGCAAGGACCAACAGCCTTGTGGGAGAGCTGCTCAAGAAACATCAGGCCCAAACTGCTGGCAGTCCATTTAAAACCATCAAGTCCCTAGCCCTTGCGTTCCTTCATGAAAACCAGGAAGCCACGACAATAGCAGTCATTGTTCACACATGTTACCTTTCACAAGCATTGGTCAGTGAGGAAATCATAACAGAAAAGCAAAATTGTTAATATATTTATATAAATCTGAAATAAAAACATTGAGAATCCAATCTCCAGTTCCTTCCAATGCCTTCTGGAAAAAGCAAAGCAACTCGAATTCTCACAGGATGAGGACACACCCTTCTACTTCTGTTGATGCACAGATTGCATGCTGGAACATTCTGCAAAATGCACACACTCAGATGAATAGATGTGATTTCTGAGAGATAAAAAAATCTGGTCGAACCCCAGTGTTTTGAGACAGGCTGAAGTTTTGAAGCAAAAAGCTTAAATACACACATTAACAACTCAGTAAGTAAATGTAATCGTGTGATTATGAAATATATAATTCTTTACCTTGGACATGATAGATTTGAGTTAAGATGAAAACGGCAGAGAATTTTTTTGAAAAGCATTCAGAGTCACTATTTTTGTATAGATATTATTGGAAAATAAATCCATCCCATTTTAAAAGTCAGCTCTCTCAAAAGTGCAAACTTCATATCAAAGCTTACACTTTTCAACATAACTAAGCTGCAGGCAAATTGGCACCCACTTTCTATTACAGTCTTTAATTTTAAATGAATGTCTCAAAACCTACGGAGGGCGGCAAAGGTAATGGTTTAGAGAGCTATAAATTCTTCAAACAAGCTGACCCTTTTTCTCTTCCAAAAAATCCACATCAATTGCTTAAAGAAACCAAACTCTGTGGTGCCATTTTACTGCACAATAAACATACCTCTTGCGATCCCTGCTACGTGATCTGGACCTGCAAAATAGTATTTAATAGGTTAATTATAGAAACACGCAAAATAACAAACAAATCAATATTTTGTATTTCAGTTGCTTAGAAAACACATTTCAGGTTACGATTAATAATCAAGATATACAAATATGAAGGAATCAATGTTTTCTTCCACAACACATTTTTTTTTGCAATGGAGCAAGTTCAAGAGCATTTAAAAATGTTTCTCTGGTCAATTTCTATTACATCAGCTTTGGTCACATGGGATTTGCGCTTCTGAATTTAGTGCTACATATGCAAATTTGCTTACTTCCTTTTCATCCTTTCTTCTTTTTCCCTTTCTTCTCTCCTCTTTAAACGCTCTTGATTTCTCTTTTCTTGTTTCTCTGCAACAACTTTCTAGAATTGAAAATGAAGGAATAAATGAGAACCCATAAAACTTCAAATTAAATGATTTCTGACTACATTTGACTAATATATACAGGAAACTGTGCGCTATCCGGAGGTGAGCTATCCGGCAATCTGGAGCCACCGGCAAAAATCAGCTGCCGTTTTTTATTCTTTTTTGTTGCTTTGTTTGAACAGTCAAGCTGTGCAAGGTCTGTAGCTATAGCAACAGCTTCAGCTACAGAGCTTTAGGGCCACACCCGAGTGTTTAGAAGCTGTTGCTAAGCAACAGTGTTTGTTGTCAAATACGGAGATAAGAATCTCCGTATCTCTCAACATTAACTCTGGAGAGTACGGCACTTTTTAGGCAACGGCAGCAGCTCGGTCCCGTGGGTGCCGGATAGCACAAAGTTTCCTGTACCTGGTTGGATATTGAAGGAAGAGCGCTTTGTAAACACCTGTATCCCCAAAATACAATTCTACATTTTAACTCTTTCCTGCACAAATCTTAAAATTACCTTCAGGTGGTCTAATTTCTCCCGGATTTGTATGAATCCCAAGTGCAACTTTCCCCCAAAATGATCAGCAAGTCGACGATCATTGTCATGAAGACCCAGGTATGCAGAACAAATTTCACAGACACGCAGTTTCTGTTGCTGGAAGCTAGAAGCAGGCATTGAATTCCTATATTCATCCTATACAAAACAAAACATGAAATTAAGGAAAAGTTTAGGAAGCTGCTCTAAATCTTATCGTAAGAAATATTCGAGAAACACCTGTGCCACTTCCACTTGGGATACTTTGGTCTATGATGGTGGCATAGTGGTTAGCACTGTTGCCTCACAGCGCCAGGGACCCGGGTTCGAATCCGGCCTCGGGTGACTGTCTGTGTGGAGTTTGCACATTCTCCCCGTGTTTGCGTGGGTTTCCTCCGGGTGCTCCGGTTTCCTCCCACAGTCCAAAGGTGTGCGGGTTAGGTTGATTGGCTATGATAAATTGACCCTTAGTGTTAGGGGGATTAAATACGTGGGGTTACGGGGATAGGGTGGGATATGTGTTGGTGTAGGGGTTACAGGGATCGGGTGGGATATGTGTCGGTGCAGGCTCAATGGGCCAAAATGGCCTCTATCTGCACTGTGGGGTTTCTGTGATTCTGTGATGATGGAAGAAATGTACTTTGGTCTATGATGGAAGAAATGTACTTTGGTCTATGATGGAAGAAATGTTATCTAGTATGCAACTCACAGAAAAACCCAAAGTTTGGGCATGTACAAGAATTTTGGAAGCAGCAAAATTAAACAAAATCCTCCTTTTACAAGAAACCTCATTTATTCAATCGCTTGGAGCATTTTTCTTACAAAAATTTACTTGTCTTGTAAAGTAAATTCTACTGTTAGCTTTTGTATCAAATGATGATTTTTCCAGACTTTCTTTTAATAAAAAGCATGTCTAGCCTTACAATGAATTACTTTGAAGTGCAGTCTGTGAATTGTATAAGGCACGATATAAATGCAAGTTCTTTCTTGAAGAAAACCATTAAAAAGAGAGCATTGGCAATCTGTAAAATGGACACATCTATACTTTGCTAATGTTCAATTTAAAAACACCAAATTAAGCAATTAAAAGTTAATCACTTGTATGTTTATAGTTTATGTCATAAAGCATTAAGCAACCTTGAAATAATCATGTCAGGCCAAAACAACAAATCAGCAACGGAGTACTTGTCTCAGTCAGATTCAAATCTTTCTGTGGATTCTTCTCCGTGCCCATTTCCCCCAAATTATGCCTTTCATAACTTATGCTGAATTTCAAGCATTTTTCTTAAAATTTTTAAGTATCAGTAGCAAATTTCACACAATTAATTTTCATAGTTAACTGCTGCCCACGGTTCTAATGGTGAACCTCCAGTATTGGCTTTTACAAGTATCTATGCAAACCTCATGCCAGAGGCGGACACTCCAGTGCAATACCGAGTACCTTTACACGAGATGTTAAGTCAGCCACCTCAGGATGGATATTAAAAATCCCATTGCACTATTGCATGAAGAGCAGGGAGTTTTCCTGATGTCCAGTGTTTAAACTCATTCTTCCAACAACCAAGACCATATAAAAATAGATTAACTAGTCATTCATCTCATTAATGTTTCTAGGATACTGCTGCCGCAAAATGATTGCCCTGCTTGCCTATGCAGCAGTAATTCATTGGCCCTGAATTTGCAGTTGGAGGCATGCCTCCGGAGTACGCCTCCGACCCGCGAAATATTTCCGAACTTACCTCCTGGCTCCACAGCTACGGAGAGTTCGGGTCTCGGACCTCCAGGCGCACGCCTGCGCAAAGGCCCACGGATCCCAGGTAGTGTTCCTGGGATCACGTGGGCCAAATCCTCCAATGAGAAAGGAGGATCCCATTTCACAGAAACATAGAAGATAGGAGCAGGAGTAGGCCATTCGGCCCCTTGAGCCTGATCCACCATTTAATGAGATCATGGCTGATCATCCAAATTCAGGACCCTGTCCCTGCTTTCGCCCCATATCCCTTGATCCCTTTAGCCTTAAGAAATATATCCACTCGGAAAAAGATCTTTCTTGAATATATTTAATGAATTGGCCTCAACTGCCTTTTGTGACAGAGAATTCCACAAGTTCACCACTCTAGGTGAAAAAATTCCTCCTCATCTCTGTCTTAAATGGCTTACCCCATATCTTTAGACTGTGACCCCCTGGTTCTGGACTCCCCTGCCATCGGGAACATCCTTCCTGCATCTAGTCTGTCTAGTCCTGTTAGAATTTTATAAGTTTCAATGAGATCCCCTCTCATTCTTCTAAACTCCAGCGAATATAAGCCCAATCGACCCAATCTCTCTTCATGCGTCATTCCTGCCATCCCAGGTATCAGCCTGGTGAATCTTCACTGCACTCTCCCATGGCAAGAACATCCTTCCTCAGTCAAGGTGACCAAAACTGCACACAATACTCAAGGTGTGGTCTCACCAAGGCCCTGTACAACTGCAGCAAGACATCCTTGCTCCTAAACTCGAATCCTCTCGCTACGAAGGCCAACATACCATTTGCCTTCTTAACCGCCTGCTGCACCTGCATGCTTACCTTCAGCGACTGGTGCACAAGGACACCCAGGTCTCGTTGCACTTCCCCATCTCCCAATCTATTGCTGTTCAGATAATAATCTGCCTTCCTGTTTTTGCCACCAAAGTGGATAACCTCGCACTTATCCACATTATACTGCATCTGCCATGCATCTGCGCAATCACCCAACCTGTCCAAATCATACTGAAGTTTCTCGGCATTCTCCTCACAGCACACACGCCCACCCAGCTTTGTGTCGTCTGCAAACTTGGAGATATTACATCTAGTTCCCTCGTCTAGATCATTAATATATATATTAATAGCTGGGGTCCTAGCACCGATCCCTGCAGTACCCCACTAGTTACTGCCTGCCACTCAGAAAAAGACCCGTTTATTCCAACTCTTTGCTTCCTGTCTGCCAACCAGTTCTCTATCCAAGTCAGTACCTTACCCCAATCCCATGTGCTTTAACTTTACAGGCTAATCTCTTATGCGGGACCTTATTGAAAGGCTTCTGAAAGTCCAAATACACTACATCCACTGGTTCTCCCTTATCTATTCTACCAGTTACATCCTCAAAAAATTCCAGTAGATTAGTCAAGCATGATTTACCTTTTGTAAATCCATGTTGACTTTGTCCAATCCTGTCACTGTTTTCCAAGTGCTCTGCTATTACATCTTTTATAATGGACTCTAGCATTTTCCCCACTACCGATGTCAGGCTTACCAGTCTATAATTCCCCATTTTCTCTCTACCACCTTTTTTTAAATAGTGGGGTTACATTAGCTACCCTCCAATCCATGGGAACTGTGCCAGAGTCTATAGAATTTTGGAAGATGACCAGCAATGCATCTACTATTTCTAGGGCCACTTCCTTAAGTACCCTAGGATGTAGATTATCAGGCCCTAGGGATTTATTGGCCTTCAATCCCGTCAATTTCCCGAACACCATTTCCCTACAAATACTGATTTCATTCAGTTCCTCCCTCTCATTAGACCCTATGTTCCCCGACATCTCCTAACGGAATCCCCTATAAAACCTACTGGAATCCCCAAATAATTAAATAGACAGCTATAAATATAAATGTTCAGATTTTCAAATTCAATTAAAAGTCCCTTTATTATAGCAAATACAATAAAAATGTAACTTTTTAAAAAATAATTTTAAGCATTTTAATCTAGGCCAAAATTTGCATAAACAAATTTTAAGTGTTTGTGCATCATTTTTTAATTTATTCAAGATTGACGATAACCCTTACGCTGGTGAAAGCAGGCCCTACGCCTGCTTTTACCAGCCTAAGAGTTTCATGGGCAGTAGTTGGGCAAATAGCCCAAACTCTGCGCCAGCGAAAGTGAATTTCTAATCGGTTCGGTAGATCTGTCAAGGCATACCTTGACAGATCGCAAGTTCCAGGTTTTCGCGCAGCGCATGTGGAAACCTGGAACTTGCAGGGCCTTTCAGAAGGCATATGACGGCCTGCACTCAGCGTACGCTGTCATTGGGGACCGCAAATTCCTGGCCATTGTGTGTGTGTAAAAAACTAGTATTACAAGAGCCAGTGAGGTTAGAAGAAAAATCTAACCATAGGAGTATTGGCATGTGATAGTATGGATTCAGGCAAACAAAAAGTGTAGACCATCAGGAAAGGTAGGCCTGAGAGCACAGATTCCCAATACCCGTTACAAGTACATGTGTAACCAACTCTCAGCTATCCATTGGCTTTTTTAAAATTGCAATACAGTACATACCTCGGCCTCCCTTTTTTTTGTGCGCACTCTTTCTACTTCCTGCATGACCTTTTGAGATTCTTCTACATTTCCTTCAGCTCCAAGTTGTTCAGCTTTGGCCAAAAGCTTTCCTATTTCTTCATTCAGCTCATGCACTTTTTCTGCCTGCAAAAAGAATACAAAATCTTAAAACTGTAGACTTTTCGGGCTATTGCACCAATGATAAAGAAAGATCATCTTATGGAATAGCTGTCAATGATGCATATTTTGCATACCTTTTATGAAGTAGTTAGAAATGGATTAAGCATGATCTTTGGTTATTAATGATTGGCTTAACACTTTAAGATTCATGAAAACATGTTGAATTTTAACTCTTAAAAGTGAAAAAGTAGATTGTGGTTGAGGTCTATGGTATAATTCAATCAGAAATCTCAGAAATTAAACATGGATCTACTCTGCTGCTCCTTCCTTTAGTTTTCAGAGCCAATGCAAACCAAGCAGCATCGATTCCAAGTAAATTCATTCAGCAGTTGGTTTCAATTCATACCTAAAATTCTACTAACATTAATTTTATATATTTTACCCATATACAGATTATAAACAAATAAAGACCACATACCTATATAAATTTGTTCTTCATGAAACATTCTCCTAGCTATGTCAATTATTTTTGTTATACTATCCATAACATAAGAAATAGGATCAGGAGTAGGCCATAAGCCCCTCAAACCATTCAATAAGATCATGGCTGATTTTCTACCTCAACTTCACTTTCCCATCCTAGCCCCATATTCCTCAATTCCTTTGTTGTCCAAAAATCTAAATCTCATTCTTGCAAATACTCACCGACTGAGCATCCACAGCCCTCTGGGGTAGAGAATGCCAAAGATTCATAACCCTCTGACTGAAGAAATTCCTCATCTCAGTCCTAAATGGCCGACCCCTTATCCCAAGACTATGCCCCCTAATTCTAGACTCTCCAGCCAGCCTCGCAGCATCTACCCCGTCAAGCCCTCTAAGAATTTTATACGTTCCAATGAGATCTCCTAAACTCGAGAGAATATAGGCCCATTCTACTCAATCTCTCCTCATTCTCTTCTTAGGCAGTCCCTCGGAACCGAGGATGACTTGCTTCCACATTAAAAATGAGTCCTCAGGTGACTGATGAGTCCAATGCGGGACCTACAGTCTCCGTCACAGGTGGGGCAGACGGTGGTTGAAGGGGTGGGTGGGTGGGATGCTTGGGTTGACGTGTGCTCCTTGCGCTGCCTGCGCTTGGTTTCCGCTTGCTCCCGGCGAAGAGACTTGAGGTGTTCGGCGCCTTCCCGGATGCTTCTCCTCCACTTTGTGCGGTCTTGGACCAGGGATTCCCAGGTGTCGGTGGGGATGTTACACTTTTTCAAGGAGGCTTTGAGGGTGTCCTTGAAGCGTTTCCTCTGCCCACCTGGGGCTCTCTTGCCATGCCGGAGCTCCGAGTACAGCGCTTGGTTTGGGAGTCTCGTATCGGGCATGCGGACAATGTGACCCGTCCATCGGAGCTGATTGAGCGTGGTCAGAGCTTCGTTGCTGGGGATGTTGGCCTGAGCAAGAACACTGACGTTGGTGCGCCTATCCTGCCAATGGATTTGCAGGATCTTGCGGAAGCAGCATTGGTGGTACCTCTCCAGTGCTTTGAGGTGCCTGCTGTACATGGTCCATGTCTCTGAGGCATACAGCAGGGCAGGTATCACTGCTGCTCTGTAGACCATGAGCTTAGTGCCGGGTTTAAGGTCCTGGTCTTCAAACACTCTCTTCCTCAGGCGACCAAAGGCTGCACTGGCACATTGAAGGCGGTGTTGGACTTCGTCGTCGACATCTGCCCTTGTTGACAGTAGGCTCCCGAGGTATGAAAAGTGGTCCACGTTGTCCAAGGCCTTGTCGTGGATTATGATAATCAGGGGGCAGCTTGGTAGAGGACCTTTGTCTTACGGATGTTTAGTGTAAGGACCATGCTCTCGTATGCTTCGGTGAAGGTGTTTACGATGGTTCTCCTCATACAACAACCCTCTCACCCCAGGAATCAATCTAGTGAACCTTTGTTGTACTGCATTTCATTAACACAATGAAGAATTACTCATTTTCAAAGAATTTATATGACTTTTGGTTTAAACTAGAAAATTGCCAAAACAAAATGTAGGTACAAAAATGTCAGCATTTCAACTAAAACCACACGAACAGTATCCTTAACAGTACGATAAAATTACCAAGTACTGTACACATGAAATATGGCCGCCTTTAACCGAAAGTTAGATAGGAGAACGAATAGGTTGCATGTTACGTTAAGGCTACTTATTGTGGAGAAACAGTAGGCTACATTAGTGTTTTTCTCAGACTTGGAACACTTCATCTTGATTTACACAATTTAAAAAACTGTTTTGCATTAATGGTCTTCATTTTATGTTCACCAAGGGAAGGAATGTTAATGCAAAAGCAAAATACTGCAGATGCTGGAAACCTGAAATAGAAACAGAAAATGCTGGAAATACTCAGCAGATCAGACAGCGCCTCTGGAGAGAGAAACAATTAACATTTCAGGTCAATGACCTTTCGCCAGAACTGTAAAAAGTTAGAGATGTAACAGATTTTAAGCAGGTGCAGAGGCATGGCAAGGGGGGAGGAAAGAACGGAAGGGAAGGTCTGTGATAGGCTGGAAGGCAGGAGAGATTAAATGACAAAAGGGATGATGGTGCAAGGCAATAGGAGATGGTAATGGGATAAGAAAAGAAACAAGAGGAGTCTAGAAGAGGCGTAAATGGGAATGGCAGAAACATCAATAGCTCATGTGAAAAAATAAGGGTAGATGTTATGGTCTGAAATTGTTGAACTCGATGTTGAGTCCAAAAGGCTGTACAGTGCCTAATCGAAAGATGAGGTGCTGTTCCTTGAGCTTACGTTGGAACAGTGTAAGAGGCCAAGAACAGGGAGGTCAGAGCAGAATTGCTTGGAAATAGAACACTTTCAGACAAATAGGGGCTGATATTCATAGAATGCATATCCAGTGGGTGAAGCCATGCACAGCCCACTTACTGGCTCTGGTCAGAACCACTCATGGCCAAGACTCATTTGAATGGAATTGCCAAGCTGCCAGTGCTCTGCGGAGCTGAGCCAGATGCAAAAAAAAAAACTGGGTGGGAGGAGAGGGGGAGACACTGAGCATCCAGTACAGGTAGACTACCCTTTATCCGGACTTCCGAAAACCGAAACCCTCTAAAAACCGAAGGTTTTTTCGTTCAGCGTAAGTCGTGCGTACGACTTACGCTGAACGAAAAAACCTTCGGTTTTTAGAGGGTTCCGGTTTCGGAAGTTCGGATAATGGGTAAGTCGTGCGCACGACCCCCCGCCGGCCCCGACAACCGCCGATCCCCCCCGCCGGCCCCGACAACCCCGCCAGCCCCAACAACCGCCGACCCCCCCACGGACCCTGCCGGCCCCGACAACCGCCGATCCCCCCCGCGGACCCCGCCGGCCCCGACAACCACCGATCCCCCCCGCCGACCCCGACTGACTTACGCTGCGTCAGCGTAAGTCATGCGCACGGCCCCCCGCCGACCCACCTTCCGAAATCCGAAATTCTCCTTTATCCAAAACTCGGCTGGTCCCGAGGTTTTCGGATAAAGGATAGTCTACCTGTAGCAGGTTGGATCATTTTTCTGGGGCCAGGAGGAGCCACAGGCAGTCTTTTGGGCAGAGCGGGCTTTGAAATTTGCTACAACTGGTGTTGGTGTCTGATTTATATATTGCCCCTGCCTGTTTCAGGCGAGAGTACTGATCACCCAAATCGAGTCAGACTGGCAACAGGCGACCAGTGAGCAGCAGCTTTAAAAAAAAAAAAATTCCTCTGCCAAGCGCCCCGTTTTTCAACGTTGAGAGCGCGGTAGGCAGGAGAAAATCGCCCCCATAGCATCCTGGTTAGATGCAAAATAATGCTCTCAACCTGTGAAGTACAACTATTGCATCAATGCAGCAATAATCTATCTTCAGCCTCTAAATAAGAATAATTGTGCCAATTTTGCATTGCGAACCCATGCCCATTGAGTACTGGGTTAATACTACTTGAACTAGTTTCCACAACAGACAAAGGCGATTTTTATTCCATCAGTCTGACTGGATTAAAGCTCAGATACTCGAGATGAAAAGACTAATCCACAGCACCATCCAGTCCCCCATACTGACTTAATTACCAAACTTTTATAAATATGAACAGAACATAGAAATTCTCATTCAAGTTGAGGTAAATGGGAACATACCTTAGCAGCTACTTCAGCACTGATTTCTTCTTGTGTTTCTGCCAAGCGTTTCTTAGCAATGTCTGTTCTTCTGTCACAATCAACAATAAAACTTTCAAGGTGTTCCATGGCCTAGAAAATGACAAGAATCTCATTTGTCACTACAAAATCAAAATATTTAATTTGGAAGTTTTAGCAAGCAACCCATTTGATTATAAGCAAAGTATATCCTTATAAATACAGAGAGCAACAACAAATTTTTGGTGGCCTATCAATATTGACCCAAGAATCTCAAAAATGCATTTGGAACCAACTTCTTAGACGCGATGAAATAAAATGGGATCAGTACAGGAGAATCGTGGATCTGTATCCCCTTGCTGTTGCGTCACCTCATTCCTCCCCTCCCCTTCAGTCGAAATGCAGTGAAGTGCAAGGTATATGTCAGCTGGTGTCAAAATCTGGCACCCTCAGGCCCTGCCAATCCAACCCTTGAAGCACATACAACTCAGTCCTATTTATGCTTATATTTTTGGTTTATTTTGTTTGAATTTTGAGCTTGGATGTGTCAAAAGGGCTGTTCTTAGCAATGTTGCCTCATTGGTGGATAAATCCTAAACCAAATAGGTTATCAGCAAATTAGTGGAAACATGGATTTAAATTCATATGTGGCCCCTAAAGCTCCAAAGTATGCACCCAAGTAGCCTAAGACAATAAACTTGGACACTCCTGTTTTAGGTATCAGCATAGCAAGCTAACAGTCAAATGTTCAGTATCCAGAAACCCAGCAATATATAGACGCTCCACTGAATATTAGTATTTACACTTATATGGCACCTTAGAGGGTATCGACCCCTAGTGCTATGGTACTGGACCATCAACCCAGAGGTCATGAGTTTAAATTCCACAAAGGCAAGTTGTGAAACTGAAGTCAATAAACCTGGTAGCTTGTAGGCTCGCAGTTGAAAGGCCGTCAGAGTGCTGTAACAACCCAATTGGTTCACTAACATTTCTTCAGGGAAGGAAACCTTCCACCCGACTTGGTTCGGCTTACATATGGCTCCTGTCCCACAACAGGGGGTTGACTCTAACCGTCCTCTGGCCCCCACAACCTTCTAATGGCAACTAGGGATGGAACGGTAATGTGGCCTTGCAGGTGTTGCCCACACCCAGAGAACAAATATGAAATAATCATGTACTCAGGATATTCCCGAATATGGAGCAAAGTCTCTTAACTTTTGCACATATAAATGCAAATTAAGCCATCAGGCAGTTTTCAAGAACAGATTGTTTTGTGCCTTACCAACTAGTTGCACTGATATAATTATGATTTAGATTGGTTATAAAACTGCATATTCATCCTCTAAATTGATGTACAGTACAAGGAAGTTTTTATTTTATTTAAAAAACACAATCTATTGTTGTTCTTTGCTAGAAAACGACAGATGCATTAGTAATATCTCCTTACTAATGATTCACCACGTTTGGCACATTTCAAATTTCCAGCTAACTCACTAACCTGTATAGTAGGCTGTGTAAAAGATAATGATCAGTGTGCATCTTTGAAAAATACAAAGAACACATCCTTTTGTCTGCTATGTTAATTCCCCTTTCCTGACATTTAGCACCAATCAGTTCTTCGGCCTGGAAAGTTCAAAGCGCCGAGGCGGAGACTTCCTGGATTTCCATCTTCAAATGAGAGGAAGAATGGGAAGAGCTTAAAATGTGTGTCTGACGGTCACCTTTCTGTGTATAGGTTTGCCATCTGGTGGTAGGATTTTTTGTATATACAGGGGAGTTTCAATTGTGTGTACGAAGTTCAATTTTTTTCATGTATGGAGGTCTTGCGTTTTATTGTGCATGTGGATATCTTAATCTTTGTGCAGGTGGTACTGCTGTTTTGTGCATGGGCAATCTCACTGTCTATAGGGTCTCGTAATTTTTGTATACGAGGGTGTTTAGAATTTTCTGTGCAGAAAAATTTGCAATTCTGTGTAAGCACGTGGGCCACTCACTGGTTTTGACACAATATCCAGCCCCCAGCTCTAAAAATGTTGGATGTGGCTTGTCCAGGTTGACATTGCAATGCAGAGGGAGCATTGTCGGAGGTGCTGTTTTTCAGATGAGACATTAAAGTGAAGGCTCATAAGAACATAAGAAACAGGAGCAGGAGTAGGCCAATTGGCCCCTCGAGCCTGCTCCGCCATTCAATAAGATCATGGCTGATCTGATCCTAACCGCCAATCCACTATCACAGAACCATCTCCTGAATCTAACAGAATTAGACACATGAAATAGGAGCAGGATCAGGCTACACGGCCCCTGGGCCCGCTCCGCTACCCACAGGGCCATGACCGATCCGAACCTAGACTCATGTCCAAATTCCTGCCCGCTCCCCGTAACCCTTAATTCCCTTTACTTCTAGGAAACTGTCTATTTCTGTTTTAAATTTATGTAATGATGTAGCTTCTACAGCTTTTTGGGGCAGCATATTCCATGGACCTACCACCCTCTGAGTGAAGTAGTTCCTCCTCATCTCAGTTTTGAAAGAGCAGCCCCTTATTCTAAGACTATGCCCCCTAGTTCTAGTTTCACCCATCATCGGGAACATCTTCCCCGCTTCCACCCGATCCAACCCCTTCACAATCTTATATGTTTCAATAAGATCGCCTCTCATTCTTCTGAACTCCAATGAGTAGAGTCCCAATCTACTCAACCTCTCCTCATATGTCCATCCCCTCATCCCCGGGATTAACCGAGTGAACCTTCTTTGTACTGACTCGAGAGCAAGTATGTCCTTTCTTAAGTATGGACACCAAAACTGTACGCAGTATTCCAGGTGCGGTCTCACCAATACCTTGTACAACTGAAGCAATACCTCCCTATTTTTATATTCTATCCCCCTAGCAATGAAAGCCAACATTCCATTGGCCTTCTTAATCACTTGCTGCACCTGCATACTAACCTTTTGAGTTTCGTGCACCAGGACCCCCAGATCCCTTTGTACTTCAGTACTTTCCAGTTTCTTGCCATTAAGATAATAACTTGCTCTACGATTTTTCCTGCCAAAGTGCATAACCTCACACTTTCCAGTATTGTATTCCATCTGCCAAATCTCTGCCCACTTACTTAGCCTGTCTATGTCCCCTTGCAGGTTTTTTATGTCCTCCTCACTCACTACTTTCCCTCCCATCTTAGTATCATCTGCAAACTTTGATATGTTACACTCGGTCCCCTCCTCCAAATCGTTAATATAGATTGTAAAGAGTTGGGGACCCAGCACTGGCCCCTGCGGAACACCACTAGTTACTGATTGCCAGTCTGAGAATGAACCATTTATCCCAACTCGCTGCCTTCTGTTAGATAGCCAATCCTCTATCCATGCCAGAATATTACCCCCAATCCCGTGATTTTTTTATCTTAAGCAATAATCTTGTGTGGCACCTTGTCAAATGCCTTTTGGAAGTCTAAATACACTACGTCCACTGGTTCCCCTTTATCCACCCTATACGTTACTTCCTGCTTGTTCAGGTGGATGTGCAACATTCCACGTGCACTATATGAAGAAAAGCAGGGGGCTCGCAGTGTAGTGGCCAATAATCATCCCTCAACCAATATTAACAAATCATATCTGCAATTTCTACCCTTACTTCCCTCAGCAACCTAGGATGCATCCCATCTGGGCCGGGTGACTTATCTACTTTAAGTACTGCCAGCCTTCCTAGTACCTCCTCTTTATCTATTTTTATTATCTCATCCAGTATCCTGACAACCTCCTGGTTTACCATAGCTTTGGCAAAGCCCTCTTCCTTGGTAAACACCGATGCAAAGTACTCATTTAGTACTTCTGTCATGCCTTCTGCCTCTACCAGTAGATCTCCATTTCGGTCCCTAATCAGCCCCACCGCTCCTCTGACAATCCTTTTACTGTTAATATGCCTATAGAAGGCTATATGCCTATTGTAGGCAGGAAGTGTACACAGAAGATAGATTTTTAATATTTTATACATATCAATGATATCAACTATACATAAATAATTACAGGGCACTTTGCTAGTGAGTTATGTACATGAAAAACTTGTTAATTTTCCCAACATCTTGCCCCACCCAGTCAACATTGTTCCTTTGTTGTCTTAAGCAAGAGCTATGTTTAGAGTGAAGAGAACCATGTGGATCTTCTATGCAGCTAGGTTTTCCTCTACTACTAGTAGTACTGGAGTTTAGCAGAAACTTCAGTAACCTAGGTGCAATCAACCAAGCTATTTAGAAATATACTGCCAAATACCATGATGATGTCGATACTTAAAAAAAAATATATACGATAATTGCAGCAGCAGCTAAGCTTATCAACTGCTATGGGGCAGTAGCGGTAGCTCAAGAATTACACTATGGTGCTGCTCATGGCTAGTCCAAGAACTGGAGTGTGATTTCTAATGTTTACTGTGTCCCACTGCAACCTAAATGCAACAGTAGTTTGCCAATCGAATTAAAGCGACAAATTTACTGAAGCAATGTTTAACAAGAGTGACACAAAGTAAAATATTATACATCTTACTGATACAAATAAATGTGTGAGCCTGTGTATTTCAGCAACTATTCACCTACCACTTATAACATTTATAACAAAACTTTATTCTCAGCTCTCTTCTGGTTCCTCTCATATTTCCTCCAATAACTTCTTTCTCTACCCAAAGGGTCCATCTTAGTACTCTGCTCTTCGCCGTCTACATACTACCCTCTTGGTGACATCATCTGGAAGCATAGGGGTAGATTTCATGTGTGTGTCAATGCCACACAATACAGGAAACTCTGGATTTACCGGCACCTAAATAACCGGAAATCTCTGTTAACCGGCAAAATTCAGGAGTAGGTTCAGGTAAGTTTTACTTCATATTAGTGGCCGTTCCTGGATCTGTGGCCGTGTAACCGGGGTTCCTGCACCTGTTGCTAAGCAACAGGGACGCCTGGACCTTGTGGCTGGGGTTCCTGCACCTGTTGCTAAGCAACAGGGAAGCCTGGATTTGTTGCTGTGTACAGAGCTCTTGTACCTTTTACTATATCTCTCTGTAATCCAGACTTTTTGATAAACCGGCACACCGGTCCCGTCGGTGCCGGATAAAAAAAAGTTTCCTGTATGTGGCCTGGACTCAATTAACCCCAACTGTCACCTCAGGCTGTCTCAGGAGGAGGAAAATCATATCATAATTTTTTGACAAAGCTCAGCTTCTTCATCCCATATTTACTTCTTTACCAAGAATGCCTTCTTCCATCTCCACTCTACTCTCCCCCGATCTGCCAAAATCATAGCCATACCTTTATCAATTTCTCTAACACTCTTCTAACGTTCCTCCCCGCACAACCCTTCACTAACTTCATCTCATCCAAAACAATGGCACCTGCATCCTCACTTGTACAAAGCCATCACCCCTATGCTCTTCAAGTGCCATGGTTTTCCCAGTTTCCAGCACTGGCTTTAAAATTCTTGTCCTCGCTTGGAAATCCTGACAGATTTGCCGCACTCTACCTTAATGATCTCCTGCCTTAGCTCCCCAAACACAACTGCCACTCCCCTAACGTTAGGTTACTCGTCTCCTGCTCCACCACTGATGGCCACTTATTCAGCCACTATGCTCCCGCCCTCAGGAATTACCTGCCCATTTCCCTTCACCTTGCTATACCTCCCTCCCACTTTAAAAAACCCTCAAAACTCTTCTCTTCAGAAATGCTTCTGCAACCCCCACCATCAAACCCTCTCCATTTTCCTCTTTTCCCCTTCCGGTTTCCATTCACTGTAGAGGGGCAGGCTTGTGCAACAATAACTTCTTGCAGCATTTTTAAATGAAATGGACCAATTTATTATTGACTTTTTTCCCCCAGAAACATGTAATTTTGTTTGCTGTGTGTTACTTTAAGTTAACTGAGGAAGGAAAATGGTAGCCGAAAGCAGTTTCATAGAATCATAGAATGATACAGCACAGAAGGAGGCCGTTCGGCCCATCGTGCCTGTGCCGGCTTTGGTAGAGCTATCCGATTAATCCCATTCCCCTGCTCTTTCCCCATAGCCCTGTAATTTTTTCCCCTTCAAGTATTTAACCAGTTCTCTTTTGAATGTTAATACTGAATCTGCTTCTACCACCCTTTCAGGCAGTGCACTCCAGGTCACAACAACTCACTGTGTGTAACAAAAAATGTTTCCTCATGTTGTCCCTGGTTCTTTTGCCAATCACCTTAAATCTGTGTCCTCTGGTTGCTGACCCTTCTGCCACTGAACAGCTTCTCCTTATTTATTCTAACAAAACTCTTCATAATTTTGAACACCTCTATTAAATCTCCTCTTAACCTTCTCTGCTCTAAGGAGAACAACCCCAGCTTCTCCAGTCTCTCCACATGCCCAGAATTGAACACAATATTTCAGCTGAGGCCTAACCAGTGTTTTATAAGTTTGAAGAATATTATCTGACCAATTGGCTTACATAAGCAGGATATGGTCAGTTAATCAATTTAAGTATGAAGATTTAACGTAACGTGTAGCCAATCCTAGTGTGACATATATGTTATTATATGTAAGATTTTCAATTAGGTAGAAAAAATGTAGCAATGATTTTGTGTCTATCATATGCTAATTTTCAGAGAACTTCCACATATATGCAAAGCTCTAATGCAATACAACTGTTTAGAGCTCCCTCCAATGGTGCAGTGAATAAATGCATCAGGTGGTGCTGAGTCCCGATCGGGAAAGTCTCAAGTTCGATGACCTGTTCTGTGCAAAGTTAGCTGCACCAGGGATGGAGCACTATAATTGTCCTCAATGCTCCGGGAAATGGAAAGGAAAAATGAAACAGAAACTAAAATTCAGTTTTTTTTGACAGAACCAGATCATCTCATTGGGAACATTCATCCTTATTAGAAATATAGGTCTAAAGTTGATTTAAATGGAACACAATGCAAGGAGGTGATTGTTAAAAAGATCTGCTATACAAAACCACAACAACAGATTTTCAATTGCTGGATGAACGTAACCCAAATGGTCCAAAGTCCAAAACCAATCTAGAAGTCAAAAACCAATGCGTTGTAGGAACTGGGGTTCCTAGCCGAAGAATTGAGATCGACTCAGAAAATCAAAAACAATAAAATTTAATGAACAAACGAAGCTGTACAGGAAACTGTAGGACACAATGCAAATAGGTCTGGTCTGCTTGAAAGCCTCTCTGGAAACTGCTAGAAGGTTCCGAGCTCAACTGCTAGAAGGTTCCGAGCTCCGACGTCATCACATTCTTCCCGCCGTTGAGAGATCACGTGATGGACGGCATGACATCATCACGCGGAGTACAGGAAAGAAGCCCTAGTAGTTAACAGATACATTAAAGGTGCAGCCCCCAGCTGTACTACATTGATGTAAAAGGAATTGTATACAATTGTCCGTAATCCTCTGGTGGTTCCGCCACATGCGCCCCCCCAGAATTGCTTTTAACAGAGAAGGTAAGGCGAGAAGCGGGTCTGACGAGTCTGTCCGACCGATTGCGATACCCCGGCAGCTGGAACGGAGCGCTAGAAGATGAACTGGCCGTTGGCTGTGGTTGGGATGATGCCGCAGGCAGAGAAGAGAAGAGGAGAGGAGGCCGGCTGTGGTCGACCCGGTGAGGCGGGCACTGGCGACTCGGTGGATGACTGTGGCTGTACTGGACCGGCAGTCGACGGTGGATGACCACGACGAGGCGGCTGAGCGGTGACGACTGGTTCGCTCAGATCCAGATGCGCCGGTTTCAACCGGTCGATAGAGATGTGGTCAGGCTTACCGCCGACGTCGACTGTGAAGGACTTGTCACCTGACGAGATGACGCGGAATGGACCTGTGTAAGGCGGTTTGAGTGGTTTTTGCGAGCATCCTGCCGAATGAACACGTATTCTGTGCTCTTAAGATCCACCGGGACATGGGAGCGCTGCAGGTCATGATGCGACGTAGGCACTGGGATGAAACTCCTAGCCGCTTCCTGGTGGCTGACGAGCTGCTGAGCTGGGGACCAGGGATCCGTGTGAGGAAGAAAATCGCCAGGCACTCAGTGGTTGGCCGTAAACCAGCTTTGCTTAAGAATAATGCAGGTCGTCCTTAGGTGCCGTGCGAAGACCTAGCAGCACCCAAGGGAGCCTGTCCACCAAACTAGGCCCACGGAGACGAGCACGCAGTGCGGCTTTAAGGGACCTGTGGAATCTTTCACACAGACCGTTCGCCTGTGGATGGTAGGCGGTGGTACGATGGAGCTTGGTGCCCAAACCTTGAGCTACGGCGTTCCAAAGCTCAGGTAAATTGAGGCCCCCGGTCGGAGATGTCAGCCAGTACTCCGAACCGAGCTACCCACGACGAGATGAAGACTCTGGAGACGTCTGCCGCTGTGGTGGCAACCAAAGGAATTGCCTCTGGCCACCTGGTGGTGCGGTCTACCACGGTGAGGTGGTGAGTGTACCCGCGAGAGGAAGAGAAGGGACCAACCAGGTCCACGTGCACATGGTCGAATCGACGCTCCGGAACCGGAAAAGTGGTGACTCGGGCCTTAACATGGCGTTGTATCTTGGACTTCTGGCAACTCACAGAGGTATTGGTCCAGTCACGGACGCCGAGATGCATGCCCTTCCAGACGAATTTCTTTGCCATGAGTCGTTGTGACGCTCTCATGCCAGGGTGTGACAATCCGTGGATAGTGTCGAAAATTCTCCTGCACCATTCGACTGGAACGATTGGGCGTGGGGCGCCCATCGAGATGTCACACAGGAGTGTGGTCCCTGCGGCCTGGAAACTGACATCAGCCACTTGTAAGCTGGAAGGTGCGGTCCGGTATGCCTGCACTTCAGGGTCTGCCTTCTGTTCTTTTGCCAAACCAACATAGTCGACTCCCAGGTGTACTGCGTGGAGCTGGGTGCGGGAGAGACAATCCGCCACCAGGTTGTCTTTGCCCGAGACATGTTGTATGTCGGTTGTAAATTCAGATATGTACGTAAGATGACGTCGTTGCCGTGCCGACTATGGTTCCGCTGTCTTGGCCATCGCAAAAGTAAGTGGCTTGCGGTCGACAAAAGCCGTGAATGGGCGTCCTTCCAGTAGGAAGCGAAAATGGCGGATGGCCAGAAACAATGCCAACAACTCCCTATCAAAAGTACTATACTTGCGTTCGTTCTTCCGCAATTGGCGGCTGAAGAAAGCCAGTGGTTGCCATGTGCCGTCGACCCACTGCTCCTGTACTGCCCCGATGGCATAATCAGATGCGTCGGTGGTAAGGGCAATGGTTGCGCCCGGAAGGGGATGTGCCAACATGGTCGCAGCAGCCAAAGCGTTCTTAGTGTCGAGGAAAGCCTGGTCCATCTGGGGTGTCCAATCGATCAGGTCTTTGCCCGATTTACCTCTGAGGGCCTCGTACAAAGGTTGCATCAACAATGCCGCCTTGGAGACGAACCGATGATAAAAATTGACCATTCCCAGAAATTCCTGGAGGGCCCTGACGGTCTGAGGAAGAGGGAACGAGGTGACTGCTTCCACCTTCGTGGCCAGCGGGACGGCGCCTTCTGAGGTGATTTTGTGTCCCAGGAAATCAATGCTGTGCAACCCAAACTGGCACTTGGCTGGGTTGATAATAAGGCCATGTTGGCGGAGACGAGAAAAAAGGGTACGCAAGTGCGTAATGTGTTCTTTCGTGCTGTTACTGGCAATAAGGATGTCGTCTAAGTAGACGAAGATGAACGGCAGATCGCGCAACACGGAATCCATGAGACGTTGGAAGGCTTGTGCTGCATTCTTCAGCCCAAACGGCACACGAAAGAACTCAAGAACCCGAAAGGTGTGATGACGGCAGTTTTGGGGACGTCCTGAGGATGCACAGGCACTTGATGATAGCCTCGGACGAGGTCTACTTTGGAAAAGATGGAATTCCCTGCCAGATGGGCTGAAAAATCCTGAATGTGAGGAATTGGGTACCGATCCGGTATGGTAGCCTCATTCAGGCGCCTGTTGTCACCGCATGGTCGCCATCCACCGCCTGGCTTAGGAAAAATGTGTAATGGCAAGGACCAAGGACTATTCAAACGTCGAATAATACCCAGGCGTTCCATTGTATGGAACTCCGCCTTGGCGGCCGCGAGTTTACCGGGTTCCAGCCTTCGAGCTCTCGCATAAGCGGGGGATCCTGTCGTGGTAATGTGGTGCGCCACACCGTGCTTCGCGACTGAAGAAGAAAATGTGGGCCTGGTGAGCTCAAGGAACTCACTGAGAAGACGAGAGAACTCATTTGGAGATGGGACTGCACAGGCAACTGACCGAGACATCGCGGTGCTTCGGTGGCAGGGGACCAAGTGAAAAGTGGAGGCACTGATTAGCCGGCAGTGTCGGACATCGACGAGAAACCCGTTTGCGCAGAAGAAATCTGCCCCCAGGATGGCCTGTGAGACTTTCGCCGTGATGAACTCCCAAACAAAACGTTGGCCGCCAAAACTCAACTGGACCCTACGCTTTCCGAACGTGCGAATGGCCGCACCGTTGGCTGCCTCGAGGGGGAGACCTTGACCGCCGGATTGAAGATCTAGTTTCGACGCTGGTATGATCACAGAAATCACAGAAACCCCACAGTGCAGATAGAGGCCATTTCGGCCCATCGAGCCTGCACCGACACATATCCCACCCGATCCTCGTAACCCTTACACCAACACATATCCCACCCTATCCCCGTAACCCCACGTATTTAATCCCCCTAACACTAAGGGTCAATTTATCATAGCTAATCAACCTAACCCACACATCTTTGGACTGTGGGAGGAAACCGGAGCACCCGGAGGAAACCCACGCAAACACGGGGAGAAGCACGGTGGCATAGTGGTTAGCACTGTTGCCTCACAGCGCCAGAGACCCGGGTTCGAATCCGGCCTCGGGCGACTGTCTGTGTGGAGTTTGCACATTCTCCCCGTGTTTGCGTGGGTTTTCTCCGGGTGCTCCGGTTTCCTCCCACAGTCCAAAGATGTGCGGGTTAGGTTGATTGGCTATGATAAATTGACCCTTAGTGTTAGGGGGATTAAATACGTGGGGTTACAAGGATAGGGTGGGATATGTGTTGGTGTCGGGGTTGCGGAGATCGGGTGGGATATGTGTCGGTGCAGGCTCGATGGGCCGAAGTGGCCTCTATCTGCACTGTGGGGTTTCTGTGATTCTGTGAATGTGCAAACTCCACACAGTCACCCGAGGCCGGATTCGAACCCGGGTCCCTGGCGCTGTGAGGCAACAGTGCTAACCACTATGCCACCGTGCTGCCCTTACGTTCTCTCTGTGATACTGCACTGGGAGCCAGTATCACAGAGAGAACGTCGCCGACAGGGAGTCTGTAATGTATAGGAGTTTCCCTACGGACCCGACGGCCATCGCAACTCCGGCGCATCCCTTAGGCCTTATCGATCTTCTCAGAAACCGCTGGTTTGAGGTAGGTTTTTTTATTGGTGAGAAACTGCAGGGCGGACGGCAATTTCTGGCCTTCGCGCCGAAACGAGCATGGTATGCACACCAGCCTGCAGGAGGAGGAGTTGGATTCGCTCTTGTGGGGGATGGGCGCCTCGTGGCTGCACAAGATTGTTGTGAGACAGTGAATATTTTATCCGCTTCCGCGGCGAGTTCAGCACAATCCGTGGTCGCGGAATTGGCCAAGGCCGTCTGTACTGGCTCTGGTAGTTGACAGAGAAACAGCTCGCAGAACAGAAAACATTGCGATTCCGAGCCCAAAAGCATGAGCATTTGGCTCATGAGCTCTGAGGGTTTTGAGTCCCCGAGGCCGGGCATGGAGATAAGTCTGTGAGCGCGCTCCGACTTGGACAGACCGAAAATCTGCAGTAAACGTGCTTTTAAAGCTTTGCACTTGCCATCGTTCGGTGGACTCTTGAGGAGGCTGACGACCCGCGAGGCCGTGGCGCTGTTGAGGGCGGAGACCACGTAATAATAACGGGTCGAATCAGCTGCTACTCCCCGGATTGCAAATTGGGCTTCTGCCTGGAAAAACCACGCGGCCGGTTGTTGCTCCCAAAATTGCAGCAGTTTGAGGGTGACGGCGTTCGTGTCCATGATGTAACTTCAACGAAAATTGTTTGAAGAAATCGGGGTCACCAATGTAGGAACTGGGGTTCCTAGCCGAAGAATTGAGATCGACTCAGAAAATCAAAAACAATAAAATTTAATGAACAAACGAAGCTGTACAGGAAACTGTAGGACACAATGCAAATCGGTCTGGTCTGCTTGAAAGCCTCTCTGGAAACTGCTAGAAGGTTCCGAGCTCAACTGCTAGCAGGTTCCGAGCTCTGACGTCATCACGTTCTTCCCGCCGTTGAGAGATCACGTGATGGACGGCATGACGTCATCACGCGGAGTACAGGAAAGAAGCCCTAGTACAGTTAACAGATACATTAAAGGTGCAGCCCCCAGCTGTACTACATTGCTGTAAAAGGAATTATATACAATTGTCTGTAATCCTCTGGTGGTTCCGCCACAGCGTATTATTAACCTTGCTGGTTATATATTTCTATAATTATCACTTGCATTAAGTATATCTACATATTAGATCTCCATTGGTGTTGTCCATGGCGAGTTGCAGATATGCTGTTTTATGTTCTGTAACATATTAATAAGTACAGAGCCATGATTTACAATGATTGAATAAGTCAAATTGCTTGCTTATTAAGAGTATACTGTAAGAATATTAGTGAAATTTCTGGGCTGGGATTCTACGATTATGTACATATTTGCATAGAAACTGTAAATCAGTGGCCTTGATTACTATTAACTGTATTTAGTTAATTTTATCTCATCATTATTTCTGAAGCCCAGGATACAGAGGACAATGACAGGGTAAAGGTTTCAGGATGCAGGGAGTTAAGTACTGCGTCTAGCAGCAGTGGAGAGTGCTGGGTGGACAGGGTGGGGACGCGGGTTAAAGGGAGGCATATGCGTTGGTAGTAGGGTTGCGAAGGGGTGGAAAGTTTCTGGTAAATTTCCGGAAATTTTCCACGGGAAGTTTAGCTTGGGAATTTTGCCCAAAAAAGCACATGCTTGCATAATATTGTTTTTTTTTGTATTTCTTTCATTTTTTTTCCCCCACAGGTCCTCTCTTAAAATTACTAACAGAGATGGAATCTTAATTATTAAGGAATTTCTTAATCAATATATGTTTACCTTCTTACTTGGCTTGTTTTAATAATTACAAGTTTTGTGTGTGACTGAACAAATGTGTCCTGATTGGTTGGATGAGCGATTACCTCCCTCTATTGGTGATGTAGCGTCGTGCATGCACAGGGCATCACATGGCAAAGTTCTCTACCAAGCAAGGTCTTTGGAATGGGGACGGGATATGGGAATCATGCAAGCATATCAGTGCACATACCTGGTGGAAGGGACTTTGTGCATCGGAGGCCCGGTCACCCATTGCTTGGGTGATACTTCAAATCCCACCTTCATCAGCGGCCTCTGAACGAAACTGGTCACTTTTTGGGAATACGCATACAAAGGTGCGCAACAGGCTGACTAACAAGAGAGTGGAGAAACTGGTGGCTATCCGGGCAAACCTACAACTTATTGAGCCAGATACAGAAGTGTCCACCACACAGCTAGACAGTGACAGAGGAGGAAATGGACACGACAGAGCCAGAGAATCAGGAGGAGCAATGATAAGTAGAAGACTCAGAAGATTCATGAGTAGAAGACTCAAAGGGACAAAATAAGGACAAATTACAGGCTAAATAAGCTGACGCTCTTTATTTTATTTTAGATGGGTCTTTTTTGTGGGGGTTCAATAAAGTTCAAAATGATGACCTAAATAAAGTTTTGAAAGCCTGTTCTTATTTGTATGGAACAGTATGTCTATTTTGATGACAAAGATAATATAAGGGTCAGAGACAAAAACCATCAGTGTGCAAAAAAACTCAAAATTCCCATGGAAAGCTTCCTCTTTTAAAAATTCCCAGAATTTTGCAACTCTAGTTGGTAGTGTTGGGAGGATGATTCTGGAGTTTGGGAATGGTCATTGTGGGATGTAAAAGCATGAGGGAGAATGCTGGGAAAGAGTTGTGGGAGCACCAGCAGTGGGGTACTGAGATCTGGTAGAAGTCGGAGGGCTTATGTTAGGGGTATGACAACATTGATAGGGTGCGGAGTGTGCCAGTACTGTGAGGGCGAACTTTGAATGGCAGACCTGGGATGGCAATAGCGGGATGTGGCAGCATTCAGGACTTGGAGAAATCCTCTTAAGAAATCCCACCCCTCCCTTCCATGACCAAACCTCGAGTAGCCTCGGGGCTCAGTCATGGTAGCAGTGGTGGTGAGGGAACTTTCTTCAAAGGGTTTCTCCAATATGGATCTAGGGAAACCGGTGATGTTTAAAATAAATACAATTAAGTATATAGCAGCTGTCTTTCTCGAATTTATGCTAATACTTAAACTCAAAAATTATAATTTTTCATATAAACAGGTAACAACCTCTAAGAACAGCATGATTATTTTACTTGGAGAGATGCTTTTAAAAATTCATTCCTGGGATGTGGGCGTCATGGGCAAAGCCAGCATTTCTTGCCCATCCCATTTTGCCAGAGAAGGTGGCAGTGAGCCGCCTTCTTGAACCA
Source organism: Somniosus microcephalus (assembly GCF_052327205.1). Lineage (NCBI taxonomy): Eukaryota > Metazoa > Chordata > Chondrichthyes > Squaliformes > Somniosidae > Somniosus > Somniosus microcephalus. Next base: position 35,990,960 of record NC_140997.1, read on the forward strand.
CTGCAGTCCTTGTGGTGAAGGTACTCCCACAATGTTATTAGATAGGGAGCAATGTTCCCAATAAGCTGCGCGGCCACTGTCTGCCAGTCCCACGCAGCCCGGGACCGGCTTTTCAAAAGTGAAATATCGCGCATGTGCAAAACTTTGAATGGGCCATGCAGCCCCCCCAAAAAATTTGAGGGAACATTGGTAGAGTTTTCCAGGATTTTGACTCAGCAGCGATGAAGAAACGGCAATTTATTTCCAGGTCAGGATGGTGTGTGGCTTGGAGGTGGTGGTGTTCCCATGCGCTTGCTGCCCTTGTCCTTCTAGGTGATAGAGGTCGCGGGTTTGGGAGGTGCTGTCGAAGTAGCTTTGGTGAATTGCTGCAGCGCATCTTGTAGATGGTACACGCTGCAGCCATAGTACGCCGGTGGTGGAGGGAGTGAATGTTTAAGGTGGTGGATGGGGCGCCAATCAAGCGGGCTTTGTCCTGGATGGTGTCGAGCTTCTCAAGTGCTGTTGGAGCTGCACTCATCCAGGCAAGTGGAGGGTATTCCATCACACTCCTGACTTGTGCCTTGTAGATGGTGGAAAGGCTTTGGGGAGTCACTCGCCACACAATATTCAGCCTCTTTCCTGCTCTTGTAGCCATAGTATTTAAGTGGCTAGTCCAGTTAATTTTCTGGTCAATGGCGACCCCCTGGATGTAGATGGTGGGGGATTGGACAATGGTAATGCTATTGAATGTCAAGGGGAGATGGTTAGACTCTTCTCTTGTTGAAGATGGTCATTGCCTGGCACTTGTGTGGCGCCAATGTTACTTGCCACTTATCAGCCCAAGCCTGGATGTAGTCCAGGTCTTAATGAAGCAGCCCATGTCCGCATGCAGCATCAGAGGAATTGCGAATGGAACTGAACACAGTGCAACCATCAGCGAACATCCCCACTTCTGAACTTATGATGGAGGGAAGGTTATTGATGAAGCAGCTGAAGATGGTTGGGCCTAGGACACTGCCCCGAGGAACTCCTGTAGCGATGTCCTGGGGCTGCGGTGATTGGCCTCCTTTGTGCTAGGTATGACTTCAGCCAGGAGAGTTTTCCACTGGATTCCCACTGACTTAAATTTTACACGGGTTCCTTGATGCCACACTTGGTCAAATGCTGCCTTGATGTCAAGGGCAGTCACTCTCACCTCATCTCTGCAATTCAGCTCTTTTAGCCCAAGGCTACACTGAGGAGTGGAAGCCAAACTGAACATTGGTGAGCATGTTATTGTGGAGCAAGTGTCGCTTGATAGCACTGTCGACGACACTTTCCATCACTTGCTGATGATTAGGAGTAGGCTGATAGGACGGTAGTTGGCCGGATTGGATTTGCTCTGCTTTTTGTGGACGGGATATACCTGGGCAATTTTCCACTTTGTCAGGTAGATGCCAGTGTTGTAGTTGTAATGTAACAGCTTGGCTAGAGGCGCGGCTAGTTCTGGAGCACAAATCTTCAGCATGACAGCCGGGATCTTGTCAGGGCCCATAGCCTTTGCTGCATCCAATGTGCTCAGCCGTTTCTTGATTTCACGTGAAGTGAATCAAATTGGCTGAAGACTGGCATCTATGACGGTGGGGACCTCTGAAGGAGGCCGAGATGGATCATCCACTCGGCACTACTGGCTGAAGATTGGTGCAAACGATTCAGCCTTGTCTTTTACACTCATGTGCTGGGCTCCGCCATCATCAAGGATGGGGATATTCATTGAGCCTCCTCCTCCCATTAGTTCTTTAATTCAGGATTGGATGTGGCAGGGCTGCAGAGCTTTGATCAGATCCATTGGTTGTGGGATCGCTTGGCTATCTATAACATGCTGCTTCCACTTTTTAACATGTAGCTGTGTTGTAGCTTCACCAGGTTGGCACCTCATTTTCAGGTATGGCTGGTGCTGCTTTTGGCATGCTCTTCATTGAACCGGGGTTGGACGTATAGCTTGATGAGCATGTGAGGGATACGCTGGGCCATGGGTTACAAATTGTGGTGGAATACAATTCTGCTGCTGCTGATGGCCCACAGCGCCTCATGGATGCCCAGTTTTGAGCTGCTAGATCTGTTCTGAATCTATCCCATTTAGCAAGGCAGTAGTGCCACACAACACGATGGAGGGTGTCCTCAGTGTGAAGATGCGACTTTGTGCCCACAAGAACAGTGCTGTGGTCACTCCTGCTAATACTGTGATGGAGAGATGCATCTGCAACAGGTTGATTGGTGAGGACGCGGTCAAGTAGGTTTTCCCTCGTGTTGGTTCTCTCACCACTAGTCTGACAGCTATGTCCTTCAGGACTCAGCCAGCCCGGTCAGTAGTGGTGCTACCGAGCCACTCTTGATGATGGACATTGAACTCCCCCACACAAGAGTACATTCTGTGCCCTTGCTACTCTCAGCGCTTCTTCCAACTGGCATTCAACATGGAGTAGTACTGATTCATCAGCTGAGAACATAAGAACATAAGAAATAGGAGGAGGAGTAGGCCATTCGGCCCCTCGAGCCTGCTCTGCCATTCAATAAAATCATCGCTGATCTGATCTTGGCCTCAACTCTACTTTTCTGCCGGTTCCCCATAACCCTTGACTCCCCTGTAATTCAATAATCTATCTCAGCCTTGAATGTATTCAATAACTCAACCTCCACAGCTCTCAGGGTAGAGAATTCCAAAGATTCACGACCCTCGAGAGAAGAAATTCCTCCTCATCTCCGTCTTAAATGAGGAACCCCTTATTCTGAAACTATGCCCCCTAGTTCTAGATTCCCCCACAAGGGGACATCCTCTCAGTATCTACCCCGTTAAGCCCCCTCAGAATCTTATGTTTCAATAAGATCACCCCGCATTCTTCTAAACTCCAATGATTATAGGCCCAACCTGCTCAACCTTTCATCCTAAGACAACCCCTTCATCCCAGGATTCAACCTAGTGAACTTCCTCTGAACTGCCTCCAATGCAAGTATATCCCTCCTTAACTTAAATAAGGAGACCAAAACTTTACGTAATACTCTAGCTGTGGTCTCACCAGTGCCATGTACAGTTGTAGCAAGACTTCCCTACTTTTATACTCCATCCCCCTTGCAATAAAAGCCAACACATTCCATTTGCCTTCCTAATTACTTGCTGTACCTGCATGCTAACTTTGTGTTTCATGTACGAGGACACCCAGTTCCCTCTGTACCGCAGCATTCTGTAGTCTCTCTCTATTTAAATAATATTTTGTTTTTCTACTCTTCCTACCAAAGTGGATAACCTCACATTTTCCCACATTATTCTCCATCTGCCAAATTTTTGCCCACTCACTTAACCTATCTATATCCCTTTGCAGACACTTTGTGGCCTCCTCACAACTTGCTTTCCCACCTATCTTTGTATCGTCAGCAAATTTGGCTACAGTACACTCGGTCCCTTCATCCAAGTCATTAATATAGATTGGAAATAGTTGAGGCTGCAGCACTGATCCCTGCGGTACCCCAGTAGTTACAGTTTGCCAACCTGAAAATGACCCGTTTATCCCAACTCTGTTTTCTGTTTGTTAGCCAACCCTCTAGCCATCCATGCTAATAGATTAACCCCCACACCATGAGCTCTGAGGGAGGGCAGATGTTAATCGGCAGGACGTTTTCTTGCCCACGTTTGATGCCATGACTTCATTGCGTCCGGGGTCAATGTTGAGGACTGCCAGGGCCACTCCCTCCCAACTGTGCCGCCACCTCTAGTGGGACAGGACACACCCAGGGATGGTGATGGAAGTCTGATAGATATGGTTCTGTGCATATGACTATGTCAGGCTGTTGCTTGACTAGTCTGTGGGACAGTTCTCCCAATTTTGGCACAAGTCCCCAGATGTTAGTGAGGCATCCCTTTGTCGGGTCCGAATCAGATGCCAGGTTGTCCGTCTGGTTATATTCTCATTGTAACTTTTTGTAGCTGTTTGATACAACTGAGCCATTTCAGAGGGCAGTTAAGAGTCAACCACATTGCTGTGGGTCTGGAGTCATATAGGCCAGACCAGGTAAGGACAGCAGGTTCCCTTCCCTAAAGGAAACTTAGTGAACCAGTCGGGTTTTTAAATGACAATCCGATAGCTTCATGGTCACCATTAATGATACTAGCTTTTTATTCCAGATTTATTTAATTACCTGAATTCAAATTCACAAACTACCATGGTGTGATTTGAACGTCTCCATATTATTAGTCCAGGCCTCTGGATTAATAGTCCAGTAACAAAACCACTCTGCTACTGTACCCTTTCAGAATAAATGTCCTGATGTAAACATATATATTTAAAGTTGGACATTTTGTCTAAGTACTGTTTCAGAGATGCTAGTTTGTTTAATCTTCCGTTAAGTTTTATATATTTCTTGATGTTAGCTATAAAAAAGCCAAAATGGAGGTACAGTAAAGGTAAAGAGCTAACCCCCGATATTACAGAAATATTTTCTGTAACTTTAGTTTATTTATTTATTTTTCAGGAACCAATCAAAAACCCCGTTACTGCACTGCCTATGGGAGATCTCTTACAAACTTCTTTCCAAATTCTTTCAGTGATGTGTACTCTCTCCAACTTCCAAATTCGAGCACACTCCCCCAACAGTATAACCTGACACACCAGGGGAGACCAGACAGTAAATAGATCCAAGAACAATAATGTTTTCCAGTATATCAGTGGTCAGAAAAAGCATAAGTTAATTTGTGCTCAAATTGTGGTAACTCACATCCAGCTCAAAGAATAAATCTCTTTCTTTTGCAGCAATTTCATAATCAGCTCTCAATGCGAGGTCGTGAATCTTTGTGCATTCTCCCAGGTCCATGCGCTAGTAAAAAGAGAATTTTAAATGTAACCACAGTACTCAAAATTCAATGTCCTATAAGTGCAAGATACAGTATTTTGTTAACACTTGGTGCAATTCTACAGCAACTGCAATTTGCTATTACAGTACTATTATTTAAAGGAGCCAAAAGCTGCAATTCCCTAACTAATTTTAAAATATTACTTAAGCTTAATGTCACCATTCACAGGTCAAAATTTAAAAGTTCAAACAGTCAACATCTTTTTATAAATCTTTATACAAATACAATCACAATGCTAATTCCATGTTAGACACGATTAAATTTGAATTAGGAACATAGGAACTGCAGCACACAGGTGTATTTGTGTAGCTTGGTCATTTACAATAAAAAGTTCTAAGTTATGTAGCAGATTAAGAGAACTCAAAAATTAAGACTGACATTCCAACTGTTTGTAAAAAGTATCAAAAATCATATTGCAGAATTCTAATCTTGTCTACTCAAAGGAAAATTAACTTGTCTACTTAAGAATGCCATGTTGCGTTACAACAACTTGCATTTATATAGCATCTTTGATGTACTAAAATGACAGAAGCGCAATCAGACCAAAACTGGCACCGAACCAAAGGAGGAGACGTTGGGGCAGATGCCCAAAAGCTTGGCCAAAAAGGTAGGTTTTAAGGAGCGTCTTAAAAGGAGAGAGAGGTGAAGAGGTTTAGGAAGGAAATTCCAGAACTTAGGGCCTAGTCTGCTGAAGGCATGTTCGCCAATAATGGGGCGAAGGAACTGGGTGATGCACAAAGCTAGAATTGGTGGAACAGAGTTCTCAGAGGATTGTGGGAATCGAGGAGTTAGAGAGCTAGGAACGGAAGGAGGTCATTCAGCCCCTCCAGCCTGCTCCGCCATTCAATTCTATCATGGCTGATCTGTATCTTACCTCCATCTACCCACCTTGGATCCATATCCCTTAATACCCTTGCCTAACAAAAATCTAAGTTGAAAATTGAGGCCTTGGTGGACTGGGAGCCAATGTAAGTCAGTGAGCAGGGGCGATAAGTGAATGGGTCTTGGTGCGATTAAGGATACAGGCAATAGAGTTTTGGATGAGGTCAAATTTGTGGAATTGGGAGGTCAGGCAGGAGAGCACTGGAATAATTACACCGGGAGGTAACAAAAGCATGGCCGTAGCGGTCGGACTGAGGCAGGGGTGGAGACAGTTGACATTACAGAAGTGGAAGTAGGCGGTCTTTGTGTTGGAGAAGATATGGGATCAGAGGTTCAGCTCCGGGTCAAATAGGACATGCAAAATTTTACTCTTACTTTGCGATATTCCAATTTTGTGTTGAAAGACAAACTGCTTTTATCTATCAAATAACTTGACATATAGTGTGACTGCAATGCTCATATTGCTGTATTAGAAGGGTACAAATTCCAAGAATATTGGCACCAAACAGTTGGATGCAAATAGAAAGGCTAAAATCATTAACAGATAATTGGAGTTTCAATGGAAACTTTTTGGCTTGGATTTAATAAGCAACCCGATAGTAATACCACAGTAATGCTCAGTTATCAGGTGGCATCTTCAAATCCAACAGCTAACTACTTCTTGAACTTGAAATGCCTCAGTTTGGAATTTTTTTTGTGACACAATGGGATAGAATACTATATAAAAAACAGACATTGTATCTTTGGGCAAAAGATAATAAAACAGTGCCACTGTATGTTGGTTTCAGACCAGTACCTGTATAGTATGATATGTAGTTAAGAGACAAGAGTTAAGTAGCCAACTGCACATTACACTGAAGTCCACTTCACAGACAGCTAATTTATTTATGTACAAGAGAGCTGATGGAAATGTTGCTTCCCCCCACCACCAACACAAACAATTCCATACGAAGTTTAAGATGTTCTTGTGTCTAATGGACTATTGGAACACTTTTAAAAAATGGCTCCACACAGAATTGGAGATATACTGCAGTCAGTGAGCAGGATAAGAGTGCGAGACTACTGGAGATGGCGTCACATTGGTTCACTTTAGTGTGCTTGGAAGTCAGGATTACAGATCTAACTCCAAAGATACACTGCCACTTTTACATTGATGCTTTGTATTGATGTGAAAACAATCATATATTGGCAATGAAACTTGTTTTACTTGCCCTGATTATATATACCAGTTGGGTGATTAGAGAGGGATATACTGCAGTCATGGAGAAATCGGAAGTGCAAACCATCCATTCTGTGTCAGCCATGGCTCAGTTGGTAGCACTCTCTCCTCGGAATCAGAAGGTTGTGGGTTCAAGTCCCACTCCAGAGCCTTGAGCACAAAAATCAAGGCTGACACTCCAATGCAGTACTGAGGGAGTGCTGCACTACCGAAGGTGCCGTCTTTCAGACGAGACGTTAAACCGAGGCCCCGTCTGCTCTCTCAGGTGGACGTAAAAGATCCTGTAGTACCAGATCCTGCTCACTGACTGCAGTATAGGTCCAATTCTGTGTGGAGCCACGTTTTAAAAGTGTCCCAATAGTCCTGTGGCACTAGTTCAAAGAAAAGCAGAGAAGTTATCCCCGGTGTCCTAGCCAATATTTATCTCTCAATCAACATCTAAAAAACAGATTATCTGGTCATTAACACGTTGCTGTTTGTGGGAGCAAATTGGCTGCCGCGTTTCCTACATTACAACAGTGACTACACTCCAAAGAGTACTTCATTGGCTGTAAAGTGCTTTGGGACATCCAATGGATCTGAAAGGCGCTATATAAATGCAAGTCTTTCTTTCTAAGAGCCTGGAAGGAGAGGAAACCATAAAACAGAAGTACCAGATTTCAATAAAAGCTGTGTCAAAATATTGCATGAACTGTTCTTTGCAATCTCCCAAAACAGTAAAAAAGATTAACAAAACTACATACCGTTCCAGAAAGAATATCATGAGGACAGCAACCAAGAAGATGACTCTTGCAAACTCTATCATCTGAGAATTTCACACGTTGTCGTGTTGCATCTCCTGAAACAAGGCAGTTTATAGTTGATGAGCTCAGAATTGCACAGAAGTGCTTTTGAATAAATGGACTTTATTATATCACCAGGCTGCTCTACAGCCTACTTACTGTACTAATGCCTTCTTGCATGTAATAATGTGACTACTTCATCTTTACTGCAGAATAAGAACATTCTTTATACAACATACACAGAATTCATTAACACCTTGGGAACGCATCCTTCTTAAATCTTGGGCCTCTGGAATGTTGTACTTTGACCAGACTACATAGAAAATGCCATAATGGTACGCCTTTTTTTTAAATTGCAAAAACGTCAAAAAAAAGTCCAAAACAGGTTATAAGCACTTTTTTTTTTTTTTATAAAGTGAATGATGGGCACAGTCTGCTTTTACTGACACCACATGACAACGAACACTTTCAGAAATAAAAGAACTCAGGTTAGGGTTTGAATACACACGTTGAGCGTCCAAAAGATACCACCCAGCATCTTCAACCTTTGCGCCTCATCTGCAGAGATTTTTACTTGCTGTAAAAAATTTAAAAGGGGAAAGTTTTCTGAGCCACACCTGTAGCAAGGTAGTTACAGGAATGATACAAAGAATAAAGGTAAAATGTAACTGTTATGTGACAATTTAACGCCATTTTGTGTATATGATAAATGTGTAATACTCATATCATTCCTCTAGACTTGCAAGTATCCAAATACTACTGTAGTGTTTCCCATTGTATGCAGTTTATATTTAGTCTAAACTATGTTGTTTATATTAATTACTTCTGAAAAGCAAACACTTTTTTGATATTCATAACAGCTTTAAAAATTATTCATGACTCACGGCTCGATGAACATGAGGCTTTTCTGCAACTCCCTTGCAGATTGATGTAGGCAGGCAAAGATACATTGAACCTTTATAAATAAAACAAGGGGCCACAATTGTTCAGTTTGTATGAATAGAGATATGGGAAGCAAATTTCAAATGCAACTAAATAAAACACAACTGAGTTTCCTGTAAGAAAATTGAAGTTAGGTGCAAATCATAAATTTGCACTAAATTGTCAAAAAACAAAAACCTAAAATGGAACATTCAGCTAACAGCTAGTGACTTTTTAGTTTAGAACAGGAAACAGAAAGCAAGCATTTGACAAATAGTGAAAGAGCATGCTGCTTCTAATAATTCCAGAAATGTTTAACAAGTTAAAAAAATGTGAAGTGTTATTGTTTGGTTTTATCCTTTTTAAATTACAGCTTTCCTTTCTCCTATCGGTAAGAAAAACCAGTAAGCGCATTTTAGAAACTTTTATTTACCCAAACTGTTTTTAAAGGAACTGCATTTTTACTTGCAATCCAGAGGTTCAAAACCTGCTGGGGGTTCCCCCCACCCGAATATAAATTGTTGAATCAACCTTGTTCTTTTTAGAAGTTCTAAACTTTAAAATTAACTGTCAAGTACAGTCAGATATTATACATATTCCAAAAAAAATTCAACATTTTCTATTAGACAAAACGTACTTGAGCTATGTAATGCACTGCATGGAAGTATAATGAAAATAAATCAACAGTACCCAAGTGTGCCATCACTGAGAAAGTGTTAGTGCTAAAACAGATAGTTTTGCTAATATCAGAGGGGTCAAAAAGACAATAATGAAAGTTTTGGAAAGGAGTTTCCCCAAACATAACCTGAGATTTGGAGTACCCACTTTTGACTTTAAGGACACTCATGCTTGGAGGTGTCCATGTGCTAAAATGATCAAAAAGCAATCACATTTGTAATTCATCACAGTTGCAACAAATATACAAACTTCAAAGGTGAGCTCTTTTATATAAAAAAATTAATGTTACCATTGTTAAAGAATTTCAGAGAGTAATATACAACATTTTCCCATGGGAGAATGTTGTATACAAACATACTATATGCGTACAAACTGAAGATCGGGATATTTCTTCAAGTTCCAAAGGGTTTATCAGAAAAAAATATTTTCGCTTTGCTTGTGTAACAGGTACAAGTGTAGGATAGGAAAAGAGTACACTGAAATAAACTTTCCCACACTTCACTCATGAGCAATATTTATTTTGCTAACATTGAAACTATGCAACTTAGGTTAGTGATAGAATACATTCACCTACAACTCAAAAAATGTAGCCAGTCTTTCAGAGACCTTAAAGTACATTGTTTTCAAAATAAGTGTGATGCCTATCATATTTGATACATACACTACAGTAGTGAACCAATAACATCCATCATGAACAGCTATCACAGAATCTCTTTTCCACCTCAAAATTCATCAGCGTTGGATACATCTACCAAATACAGACACTACACAATACAAACGCATCCCTCTTTTAATTTAATTTTTATTCATACAAATTGGATCACTAATGAATGTTTAACACAAGTTATTTCTTTTTGTGACGTCCAAAACACACACAATTCTGTACATGTAATTTTGTTAATGTACCCTTCATTAACCAGTATCCTTAAGTACATCATACATCATGGCCTGTCTAAAGTGCTGGGCAGAGAGAAATAAATGGGTTGAGTTCACTTTCAATTGGTGTAAATGTTAACTTCAAGTCACACTATTCAAACAGATTGTGTTGGGTCGAATATTATTTACTTGCATTTCTCAACAGTAGATTTTTGTGGATTGTTTCCAACAGCAATTCCACCCATTTACTGTAGTTTGCTTTTATAACAAGCAACGTTTTAAAAGAAACTAAAATAGCTGTTGTATGTTAACTCTGCCTCTTAACTCCGCCTCTTTTAGCAACACTCCATGTTTGGAACTTACTTTGGATTTTATGTAGTTACATTACATATACATACATACATATATATATTATATGTAGTATATATAAGATTAGATCTAGTTGAACCTGATGGCCAAAATCTAGCACAGTGCCACTGCTGCGACAATAAAACTAAAAGAGACAGTGCACCGTTCGGGGCCTACAATGCACAAACCATTCCATGTGGCCTCCGTCCGCACACTTGTACAGGTCAGCTACAAGTTAGCCCAGCCCGGATCAGCTTCCATTTCGAGTGAAGAACACCTTGGGTACTGTTGCATTTTTTTTTCTCTTCGTTAGCGGCGACCTCGACGGTTTTTTTGTTCGCGAATTGATTTTAGTGCGAAAATTCAATCCGGGAAAAACCAAGAAGCAGCAGCACAGAAAATAAAATAACACGCAGGCATCCACACTTACCGTCCCTGGATGTGCCCATTAGCTGGTCCAGCATCGCTCTCATTTGAGCTTGAGCGGACATTTTTGTTGTTTTGTTTGTTTTAAGATCTCAGTTTTGTGCGGGGGGGTTTATTTGGTTTAACTATAAAACAATATATTCTACACATCAATGACGGGAACGCTCCACCAGAACCCCGAGGCCTAATCGGCGCTCTCCCTCGGTAACGTACCAACAACCTTCCGGCTCTCACACTCTCCCATACACACACACATGACCAAAACGTGAGGCCTGCCGGGAGTTGTAGTGCGTGCCGGGAGTCGATCTAGCGGCAAATCCGGCGGGGCGGACTACAAGACCCAGAGAGCACCTGCGCAATCCTCGCCTGCTGGGCTGTGAAACGGAAGTGACGAGCGGAGAGTTTGGGGTGGTTTGTGTTTGTGGCGGAACAGCGGTGTTGGTTGGAGGCTCGCTCGGTGGGGCGTTGGAGCTGTTGATCGCAGTAAGAATTTTATCGACTGCGGCTTATATTTATTATATGTTCTAATAAAGTGGCTATTGTTTGCGCCGCTGCTTCAGAAGTTCTGCTCTTCTCTGCGACGGGATCTCCGTTTGGCTCTTCAACCTTGTTCATCTTCATTACTTTCAGTTTCCCTTCTCGTGTTTGATCAGGTATCTGACCATCTCGTCTAGTTTCTAATCTCTTTTACTTCTTTTGGTTCTTTTATTCTTTTGTCCGATCGCAGCCCTGCCTTCGATCTAGTTCCTTTTCTCTCCAGTTTTGAAGAAGGGTCAAACCCGAAACGTCAACTCAAATTTCTCTCCACGGATGTTGCCTGACCTGCTGAGTTTTTCCAGCATTTTCTGTTGTTATTTCGGATTTCCAACATCTGCAGTATTTTGCTATCGTACAGTTATTTATGTTGCACCGTCTTGTTTACAGTGTCTGTCCATTTGGGGGTGGTGGTTGTTCTTTATTTTTTTGTTGACACTTTATTCCTGACATTGTCATGAAATGAATTCTGCGATCCTTGTAAATAGGACGTAATTTAGGATATTCTACTTTAAAAGTGTGGCCGAAATTCGTAGTTTTTGGTGATCTTATTGTTACAAAGTATAAGATTCATATTCTCACAATAGTTCCAGGATTGGGAAATAGACTTTTTTTTTAAAGCAGCAAGGAAAGAAAGACTTGCATTTCTACAGCGCCCTTCACGACCACTGGACGTCCCAAAGCACTTCACAGCCAAAGAAGTACTTTTTTTAAGTTTAGTCACTTGTAATGTGGGAAATGCGCCAGCCAATTTGTGCACAGCCAGCTCCCACAAACAGCAATGTGATAATGACCAGATCATCTGTTTTAGTTATGTTGATTGAGGGATAAATATTGGCCAGGACACCGGGGCGAACGCCCCTGTTCCTCTTCGAAATAGTGCCACGGGGTCTTTTACGTCCACCTGAGAGGGCAGATCAGGGCCTCGGTAACATCCCATCCGAAAGACAGCACCTCTGACAGCGCAGCACTTCCTCAGTACTGCATTGGCGTGTCAGCCTAGATTTTTGTGCTCAAATCTCTGGAGTGGGTCTTGAACCTACAACCTTCTGACTCAGAGGCAAGTGGGCTACCAACTGAGCCACAGCTGACACAACAATGAAGTCAGGACTTTCTGGAAGAGAGGAAACTTGCTACCTGGAACTGGGGTTATATATCATAAGGAGCAACCTGGTCCCAATTTATTTAAATTTATACTATCAATTTTTGTTTTATTTAGCGCAGATATAGGTAAAAAGCGGGATGAGGCCCTAAAAGCGGAATATAGGGAGTTAGGAGGTAAATTAAAAAACAGGACCTTAAAGGTAGTAATCTGAGGATTGCTACCAGTGCCACGTGCTAGTCAGAGTAGAAATAGAAGGATACTTCAGATGAATACGTGGCTAGAGGAATGGTGCCAGGGGGAGGGATTCAAGTTCCTGGGATATTGGAACCGGTTCTGGGGGAGGTGGGACCAGTTCAAACCGGACAGTTTGCACCTGGGCAGGGCTGGAACCGATGTCCTAGGGGGAGTGTTTGCTAGTGCTGTGGGGGAGGGTTTAAACTAAAATGGCAGGGGGTTGGGAACCTGAGCAGGAAGACAGAGGAAAGGGAAACAAGGATAAAAGCAAAAGATAGGCAGGAGAAAAACAAAAGTGGCAGTCAGAGAAATCAACGGGTTTAAATCGAACATGGCCACAGTAAATAATCATTCTAATAGGTGTAAGAGCGTTAAAAAAACAAGCCTGAAGGCTTTGTGTCTTAATGCGAGGAGCATTTGTAATAAGGTGGATGAATTGGCTGCGCAAATAGAGGTAAACGAATATGATTTGGTTGGGATTACGGAAACATGGCTCAAGGATGGCCAAGACTGGGAACTCAACATTCAGGGGTATTCGATATTCAGGAAAGATAGGCAAAAAGGAAAGGGAGGTGGGGTAACATTACTGGTTAAAGAAGGGATTAACACAATTGTAATGAAGGATATTAGCTCTGATGATGTGGAATCTGTATGGGTAGAATTGGGGAATACTAAGGGGGAAAAAAACATTAGTGGGAGTGGTATATAGACCTCCAAACAGTAAGGCGGAGGTTGGGGATGGCATTAAAAGGGAAATTAAAGAAGCGTGCAATAAGGGCACAGCAGTCATCATGGGTGACTTTAATCTACATATAGATTGGGCCAACCAAATTAGTAACAATACTGTGGAGGAGGAATTCCTGGAGTGTTTACGGGATGGTTTCCTGGAACAATATGTCGAGGAACCAACCAGAGATCAGGCCATCTTAGACTGGGTATTATGTAACGAGAAAGGATTAATTAGCAATCTTGTTGTACGAGGCCCCTTGGGTCAGAGCGATCATAATATGATCGAATTCTTCATTAAGATGGAGAATGAAGTAGTTGACTCGGAGACTAGGGTCCTCAATTTAAATAAAGGAAACTACAATGGTCTGAGGAGCGAGTTCGGTAGGATTGATTGGGGAATGGCACGCAAAGGGTTGACGGTGGATAGGCAATGGCAAACATTCAAAGACCGAATGGATGAGCTACAGAATTTGCTCATTCCAGTTTGGCATAAAAATAAAACAAAAAAGGTGACTCAACCGTGGCTAACAAGGGAAATTAGGGATAGCATAAGATCCAAGGAGAGGACATATAAATTGGCCAGAAGGACATATAAATTGGCCAGAAAAAGCAATAATCCTGAGGATTGGGAGCAGTTTAGGATTCAACAAAGGAGGACAAAGGGATTAATTAAGAAAGGGAAAATAGAATAGAATAGAAGCTTGCAGGGAACATAAAAACTGACTGTAAAAGCTTTTATAGATATGTGAAGAGAAAAAGATTGGTGAAGTCAAGCGTAGGTCCCTTGCAGTCAGAATCAGGGGAATTTATAATGGGGAACAAAGAAATGGCAGACCAACTAAATACATATTTTGGTTCTGTCTTCACAAAGGAGGACACAAATAACTTCCCAGAGATGCCGGGGAACATAGGGTCTGATGAAAGGGTGGAACTGAAAGAAATCAGTATTTGTAGGGAAATGGTGTTAGGAAAATTGATGGGACTGAAGGCCGATAAATCCCCAGGGCCTGATAATCTACATCCCAGGGTACTTAAGGAAGTGGCCCTAGAAATAGTAGACGCATTGCTGGTCATCTTCCAGAACTCGATAGACTCTGGAACAGTACCCATGGATTGGAGGGTAGCTAATGTTACCCCACTATTCAAAAAAGGTGGTAGAGAAAAGGCGGGGAATTATAGACCGGTAAGCCTGACATCGGTGGTGGGGAAAATGCTAGAGCCCATTATAAAAGATGTAATAGCAGAGCACTTGGAAAGCAGTGACAGGATCGGACAAAGTCAAATGGACTTACAAAAGGTAAATCATGCTTGACTAATCTACTGGAATTTTTTGAGGATGTAACTGGTAAAATAGATAAGGGAGAACCAGTGGATGTGGTGTATTTGGACTTTCAGAAGGCTTTCGATAAGGTCCCACATAAGAGATTAGCGTGCAAAATTAAGGCACATGGGATTGGGGGCAAGGTATTGACTTGGATAGAGAACTGGTTGGCGGACAGAAAGCAAAGAGTTGGAATAAACGGGTCGTTTTCCGAGTGGCAGGCAGTGACTAGTGGGGTACCGCAAGGATCGGTCCTAGGACCCCAGCTGTTCACAATATATATTAATGATCTGGACGAGGGAATTGGATGTAATATCTCCAAATTTGCAGACGACACAAAGCTGGGTGGGAGGGTAAGTTGTGAGGAGGATGTCGTGAAACTCCAGTACGATTTGGACAGGTTGGGTGATTGGGCAGAAACATGGCAAATGCACTATAATGTGGATAAATGTGAGGTTATCCACTTTGGTGGCAAAAACAAGAAGGCAGATTATTATTTGAATGGCAATAGATTGGGAGAAGGGGAAGTGCAAAGAGACCTTGGTGTTCTTGTGCACCAGTCGCTGAAGGTAAGCATGCAGGTGCAGCAGGTGGTTAAGAAGGCAAATGGTATGTTGGCCTTCGTAGCAAGAGGGTTCGAGTACAGGAACAAGGATGTCTTGCTACAGTTGTACAGGGCCTTGGTGAGACCGCAGCTTGAGTATTGTGTGCAGTTTTGGTCGCCTTACCTGAGGAAGGACGTTCTTGTCATGGAGGGAGTGCAGCGAAGATTCACCAGGCTGATACCTGGGATGGCAGGAATGACGTATGAGGAGAGATTGTGTCGATTGGGCTTGTACTCACTGGAGTTTAGAAGATTGAGAGGGGATCTCATCGAAACCTATAAAATTCTGTCAGGCCTGGATAGACTAGATGCAGGAAGGATGTTTCTGATGGCCGGGGAGTCCAGAACCAGGGGTCATAGTCTAAGGATAAGGGGTAAGCCATTTAGGACTGAAATGAGGAGGAATTTCTTCGCCCAGAGAGTGGTGAACCTGTGGAATACTCTGCCACAGAGGGCGGTGGAGGCCAGTTCATTAAATATATTCAAGAAGGAGTTGGATATATTTCTTGAGGCTAAAGGGATCAAGGGATATGGGGAGAAGGCAGGGACAGGGTACTGAATTTGGATGATCAGCCATGATCTCATTGAATGGCGGAGCAGGCTCGAAGGGCCGAATGGCCTACTCCTGCTCCTATCTTCTATGTTTCTATGTAAGGAGGACAGTCTTGGTTAGTTGCTACCTGACTAATGTGGCAAAGCTCACCAGATGTGCTTGGAATGCTACAAATTTTTGAGGTGGTCGGCATTCCTGTTCCAGTTTAATTTGTTTTATGCCCCCAAATCTGTCAGTAATTCACAAGAAAATTCAGCCAAATGAGTGAAAATGTTGCTGTACACACAGAACATTTAATCTTTTCTTTTAAAATGTGCTCTCTCATCCTTTCTGCTCCAATTTGTTTTCTGCTCCCATGTACTTTGGGGGGAAAATTCGGTTGCGTTGCGCCTCCCGTTATGGAGGGCGGTGGCGCTAAACACTACCGTCACGATCTCCTGCGCCAGCAGATCATGACGTCAGTCGAGCGTGTAGCGCCCCAGACCGGATATTGAGTGGCACCCGCTGCCTTACCGCCTGCCGTTAGCGACAACCGGTTGAGGGGAACGTTTTGCGGTCGGGAAGGGAGTGGGGGAGCGCTAGTTTAAGGTGACCGCTTCCTGCCTTTCTTTTGTCGGTGATATTTTTGCACCACGCATTCTGAGAGAGAGACTTCTGGAGAGATTCAACACTGTGTGAAGGAGTTTTGGGTACTGAGCTGCACTTTGCAGGTTCATTTTGATTTGACCTTCCTTGCATCTATTTAGAAGAGACTATGGAGGCAGCACTCTCAGCTCTTTCCCTGGGTCTCTCTATTGTTCTTTCCAGCAGATTTGATGTACAGGTCTCTCCAGGCTGAGATTCAAGGCTGCAATGAGCAGGGTGTGGATGGAGAGCAAGATTGACCCTCCCCTTTAAGAACTGGCCGGCGCCAGTGTGTCTGTGTTCCATTGCTGACTGACATCACATGAGCTTCACCAGCGCTCTGAGGTAGCGCCTCACTCCTCGGCATTAGCGCCTCGCTCCTCGGCGTTAGCGCCTTAAGAGAGGTGTGTAGCGCTTGATTTAGCACTCCAATCACCTCCAGGGGCGATAGAAGCCAAGTTTGCAGTCGGAGGCGATAATTAACGCCAGGCGCTAAACTTTGCACCCGGCCGATAATTGCGCCCCAAACGGGGCGATACCGAATTTCACCCCCTTCATGCTGCTGGGTTGGTCCAGCTCTGCACTGCTGCCTCTCCCAGTAAGGGAAAATTATGTTGATGTTACCTAGAAATTCTGAGTGAGATGTTTTAAGTATCACTGCCATACTCATGATTACCAGGACATCCTAGGTCTGAAAGCAGTGCAGAGAAGGGTCATGAGTTTAATTCCTGGTGTCAGGACTGAATAACGAGGAAAAGTTAGAAAAATCTTGACACCAAACTTGAAAGGAAGAGATTGGATGATTTTACAGCGATTATACAAGGTCAGAAGTGGAGCAGAGCATTATTTCAAGTTAAAGGACTAGCAGGCCGTGAGCACAAACAGATAAAAGACAAGTTCAGGACTAGTGTCAACACTTCTTCACACAGAATGATTAGTACCTGGATAAGGTAGTATGGGTAAAAAAAAAATCTGGAATAATTTACGAAGCAGTTAGATGTAGTAATGGGGTGAACAATGGGACTCATGGACAAATGGAGTAAATGGCCCCATTTGTACTTTGTGGCCAAGTTACACTTGTCATACACATTGGGTATGCTGCATCATAAACTGTATATTTGCCTACAGATAGATAGCAACCTGATGTTTGGTGAAAACTAGAGACCCTGATATGTTCAGCATGCAGAACATACATGCAGAAAAGCGTTTTGTCTATAGCCAAATGGGTTGAAGTAAGAAAGTACATGGTTTCAATGCATGGGATTTGAGGTATGTTTTTGCGGCGCTGCTGCAATGTTGTTTCACTTCAAAACAGCATCCGAGATGGATCACAGTGGGGTTAGTAGTGTTGAATTAGGGTGATATTTTACACCACTACAAGCCTGAATTAGGTGCAGAAACTGTAGTATAATAAATATAGTTAGAGGAATGCAGAGTTTTCGGAGGGTGTAGGGCTGGTGAATGGTACATAGATAAGGTGGGGTCAAGCCATGATGGGATTTGAACATAGATGAAAATTCACAATTGAGGTGTTGGGGGTCCAGGGGCTAATGTAAGTCAGTGGGCAAAGGGGTGATGGGTGAGTGGGACTTGGTGTGGGATAGGATACGGACAACAGAGTTTTAGATGAGCTGAAGTTTATGGAGGATTGCATTACCAGGAGAGCATTGGAATAGCCAAGTCTGGAGGTGACAAAGGCATGGATATGGGTTTTGGCAGCAACTGTGCTGAAGCAGGACAGAGACGGGCAATGTTGTGGAGGTGGAAGGAGGAAGGTTTTGCGAATATAGGGTCAGAAGCTCAGCTATAAATTAAATAGGATGCTGAGGTTGTGAATAGTCTAGTTCAACCTGAGGGGGGTGGGAAGGAATCCGTGACTATGATGGTGCTTGTGGTGGGGGCCCAAAGACGATGGCTTCAGTCTTCCTAATGTTTACCTGGAAGAAATTTGGCTTGTACAGGACTGGATGTCGGGCAAACAGTCTGACAACTTGGAGACAATGAAGGGGTTCAGAGAGGTGGTGGAAGAAGGGTAAAGCTGGGCGTTGTCAGTGACATGTGGAACCTGACACCATGTCTGCAAATGATGCCACAAAGGGGCAACATGTAGATGAGGAAGAGGAGGGGTCCAAGGATAGATCCCTGGGGGAATTCCAGAAGTTCCGGTGTAGGACTGGGAAGAGAGACCAACGCTGTGTCAATGATTGCATAGGTAAGAATGGAACCAACTGAGGGCAGTCCCACTGAGCTGGACAATGGATGAGAGGCATTGGAGGAAGATGCTGTGGTCGATCATGTCAAAGGCTACAGAGGTTGAGAAGCATAAGGAGGGATAGTACAACCATGGGTCACAGTCACAGAGGCTGTCATTTGTGATGAGATATTTCAGTGCTGTGGTGGAAACCAAATGGAGTTGTGAGAAAGATGGGCACGGAGAATGCCGAGAGAGGCACAGAGGGTAGCTGTGGGTATATCCCGGATGAATTCAAGCCTGGGACAGTGGCAGAAAGGCAGAGGAGTAACAAAGGTTTTGGGTAAGAATGGGGGGAGGGGAAGAGGGGATAAGTGAAAGGTGGCATAGCGGGGTGACGGAGAGGAGGAGGCAGGCGAGAAGAGCCCCAGAGGGGTCAACAGAAGAAAAAAACCCTCCCTCCTTTGGACAGGTATGAACTGAACAGCAAGTGAGTGGAGAGGCCACATGGAGAAATCAGGCATTCAGCCAGTTCTCTATGTTCCCACAAGTGATATTTGGGTGTTGAGCCCTGCTAACGTACTATAATTACCTTTCCTTTTGCAGAGTATTGCCATAGCAATTATGTATTTGTATTGAAACATTTTTTGTAATGTCACTAGTCTCACTTTTATCTGTTACAACTGTGACATCAAACATGCTGATCACCACTTTCTGCAGTGCCGTGTATTTTCCCTTTGTTTCCTCTGCTGCCTATTCTATTAACTGTAGTTGCTTTGGGATTGGTAATTATATCCGACAGAAGCTCTTTATTATGGACAACATGGGGATGTGCAAATAGAAGGGACCAGTTTCAGCAGTCTGGATATTCTTTTAATCAAACATTCATAGTAGCACAAAGCTTTGTGTGCTGTGTGATTAAAATTGTGTTTTTAACCTTGCAGGAAGAATACTGGACACGTCGAGAAGAGTTGCTGGAAGGGGAGAAAAAGTGTATTTTGAATAAGTAACTCGGATATCCCCATTGTGATGTAGACTAGGAATATGACAGAAAACAAAGATTTAGAGGCAGAGATACATCCTCTGAAAAATGATGAGGTCAGAAACCAAGACTCGAATGAAGTTTCTAACAGACACAAAGAAACCGAGTGCAAGAAGCTTACAAAATTTGGTCAGCTTTCCCGTTGGAGAACTGCTGCCTTCTTCTTGGTTTTATTTTTATGCCTAATTGTGGTGTTTGCATTTTCCTTCATAATTCCTTGTCCAGTGAGACCTGTGTCACAAAAGGCATGGAACAGAACATTTGAAAATGCAGGTAAGGTATAATGAAGTTAAACATGTACCTTTATAATGCATGGGTCTTGGATAATTAAATGAAACGAAGCACAATGATGTGAGCAGTCTAAATTTGGTGACTGCCATTTTAATGAAAAATTGTTTTGCCTTTACTACAGTATACATTTTAATTGTTAGCTTCATAGACAAAGCCTTACTATTTACAGTTGTACTGAAAATATTTTAGCTATATTTTACTTGAGTTCTTGATGTATTTGATATTTGGATGGGTGCAAAGAAGATTACTTGAATTAATAAAACAGAAGTAACTATATTTGAAGCCTGATAACAATGTACTGATATATTTGCATTGTTGCAGTGACTTACCCTTTTGTCACACTGTGGGATGCGAACAAAGACAAAGTTACAGATGTGGTATTTGCATTTAAGGATTTCAACAACACTAACTTTAATGGATCATGTGTAGCTGAGGGTAAGGAACTATTATAATTATGTGGAATATTTTTGTTCCTTCTGTATTACAATGGTGCTCAGACTTCTTGATCTCCTAACCCTACTGTTAAATTGATGCCTTCACATTACAGATATTCAGATCATGATTCTACAAAGCTTTTTATAATTAACTCAAACTTATGGAAGTGTCTCAATCATGTAGCTCTGGGTAGACAGTCCCTCAATTTTCTTGGTAGTTCTGAATTCAACCATATCCTCTTCCTGTGATGGTGTTACCACTAACTGGCCTCCCATCTCCAGTTTACCAGTATTCAATTTGAAGGCAACATAACCAACATTCACAGTTTGCAAATTTATTGCTACCACACTATTGTTTTAATGTATGCAGTTCACAGCGTTAAAAGGGAAAGAGAAAATTATAAAATAAATAAGATACTTTATCACTCACTTTTCTGAAAAACGTATCCCTGTATATTCTTACGAAAGCTTGCAGGTTATTTCTGTATAATTCACAATCTCTGAAAACAAATTTTCATTTTCCTGTTGCAAACTTTTAATCCGCAAATTCTCCCCAACTGAGTCTAATTAACAAATGGATAAAAACTTGTGACAGAAAAAGGTAAATTACAGACTAAACAATATGACCACCTGTATCCAGACAAAGAAAAACATAGAAGTATGAAGTCTTATATTTCGGTACCTTTTTGTGGTATGTTCAGACTTGTATGTCTAAAGAAAAAACAATGAAAATACAGATGAGGTGCAACTGTAATCTGCGGGAAATGGCTGAACAGGTTACAATATCACTGAGTATTTTCTCTTTTGTTTTCATAAAGCATTGCACCTGGTTTCTGTAGTGTATGTACCCGTCTACCTTTAAGAGAACTATTGTATGTAACCGTTCACCTTTAAGAGAACTATTTTAGGGTGGCACTACTTTGTTTGGCTTCTGTATACTGTAATACCGACGATGACCACACCAGTATATAAGTGTTGTGTCAGGATTTATTGGGCAGATTCGCCCCGACCTTCGAATAGTAAAGTCCTGTTTTAAGTTACTCTTGGAGTCTGTGTATTAATTAACTAAACAACCCACAGACTTTACAGTGGCGACGGGTCCGATCGTACCCTGCGGCAACAATACTTCCGAAGCAGTTAACGAGCGTCGAGAAGAGGCAACCGCCCTTGTCATTCTGCTGGGAGAAAACTCGAGGCTGCAGAACTAGAAAGGAGGAAGAATTCAGAGACAAAGACTTCCCTCAGCAACAGGCACTGACTGTCCCTCCTGCCACGGTGAGGAGTGAGCCGATCAGCACGAGAAGCAAGGCGGCCACGGTGACTGTGAGTAAGGGAAAGTTAAAAGAATAACCGGAGGATAAGGGCGGTGCACTCGACCACGGTCGAGGGGGGAAAGGAGCCGGACAGAAGTCGGGTCCAGAGGTGCTGAGACTGGGGCAGCGTGGAGCAAGGAAGCCGCGGTACAGACAGGCTGGGGGACGCAACGGCGTCGTGAGACAGCTAGACCGCGACCGGCGAAAAAGGCCGGGCAGCGACCGAAGCCACGAAGCGCTGCGACCGGGAACGTAGGCGCGGGAAGAGATAAACTCAGCCGCAGCCGGGGAGGGAAGCACCGGACTGCGAGAGGGCTGGGAGGCGCGATTGGGAGCCGAGCGAGCGGGAGAGGCAGAGCCGACCAAGGGAGACTGAGCGAGAGCCAGTCCAGCGGCTGAAACTGTTCGCCGTCAACGGGGTGTACCCAGCGCCGGTTGCCCTGCCGAGAAAAGGGAAAGCACTGAAGCCGACGCGCAGGCTGTGAACCTGAAAGCCAGCGGCCGTCGCCCGTGGGGAAAGTGTACCCCTCCCGCTAGGGAAGAAACGCGGGAAGCCGCCATTAGGCGGGGAAGAAGACAGAAGCGGGAAACCGCCATTGAAGTGGGCGGGGAGAGAAGATAAGCGCGGGAAACCGCCATTTTCGCGGGAACCGCCATCTTGGGGGGAAAATAAATAAATAAATAAAAGGAAATTTAAAGAAATAATTCGTGGTGTTATCAGGAAGAGAGGAAGATGCCTAAGCGTGGTAACATCAACGATTTTAATTCCGAGGTAGAAGACTGGGCCACGTATGTGGAATGCATTGAGATCTATTGTGAGGCCAATAAAATAGAAGAAGATGACAAAGCTATAACCTTGCTAAACTCGATGGGCGCGAAGACATACGGGCTCTTGAAGCATCTACTAGCACCAGCTAAACCGGCGGATCAGACTTTCGATGATATTGTGACTGTTCTGAAGGATCACTTGAACCCCACACCGTTGATGTTGGCGGAACGATTCAAATTCTATGCGAGAACGCAACGGAAAGACGAAAGCAACGCAGAATACTTGGTCGAACTGCGTAGACTAGCGAAATACTGCCAGTTTGGAGGGAATCTGACAGAGGCATTGCGAGACAAGTTCGTGTGCGGATTGGCAAAGGAAGGAACGCAAAAGCGACTACTCGAAGAGAACGACCTTACACTTGACAGGGCTGTCCTTATTGTAGCATCGCACGAAGCCGCAGCGAAGGGAACTGCGGAAATGCAGCTAAAGACAGCGGCACTCAGTGTGGATCAAATTACCTCGACAACAACAAAATGCTATCGTTGTGGGAAGACAACACACGATCAGAACCAATGCTGGTTTAAGAACCAGGAATGTAGGAAATGTGGCAAACTGGGTCACATAGCTAAGGTATGCCGGTCAGGGAAGAAGACCAACAACCAAAGGACCAACAACCAAAGGAAGCCATCACAGGAAAAGTACAACAAGGTACACAAGGTGGCTGAGAAGAGTTCAGACGAACAGAATTCGGACTCAGACCCAAACGGCCAGGAGCTGGGTAGTCTGAGAATTCACAATGTGAGTAAGGAAGCTGGCCTACAAACTATCTGGGTCATGCTAAAAATAGCTGGAGTCCAAGTGAAAATGGAGTTGGACACTGGATCAGCTCTATCAGTCATAAATCGAAGGGATTACCACCAGCTATTCTCACATATACCCTTAAGGGATACTAAGTTCGTATTGCAGACATACACGGGGCATAAAGTATACCCCATGGGAAAGATAAGAGTCAAGGTGAGAGATAGGGGTAAAGAACACCCAAGAATGAACTTATACATACTACCTGAGGGAGGACCACCACTTCTAGGACGGGAGTGGATCAAGAAAATAGACATGGAATGGCACTATCTAAAAGCCATAACGAGTGAGGACTCGGTGCAGACAATCAGCTCAGATTCTGAATCGGATGACGATAAGACCAACCCAAATGTGAAAGACAAGGCTAAAATGGACTTGCCGACTAAGGTTGGAAAAACGAAGGCATGCAGAAAGGCTTATGCTTCAGAGAAGAACAAAGTTTCAGAACAGATCTCCACCGAACAACGACAACATAGTTTGACAGAGAATTCTGAGTCTGTTCGGTTTAAGGACATATCCATGACGGAAGAACACCGAGCTCGGACTCAAACTTATTTCAAATCACGACAACAATTAGAACAATTGAGTTACCGTCTCGTACAAGAGATGAAAACAATGAAAAAGTTCTATGACACCGAATGGGAGAATCTGGAAAGACAACAGAAGCAGCTAGCTCAAGCAGAGAGCGACCATAGAGCTATCGTGACCAATCACCGATCACATCTCCCTTATGATGTTCAGGAGTTGGAATATTTGCAGAAAGAAGCAAATGAAGAGGAATCTTCAGGAAGCCAGGATTTTATTCCAGTTCTTCTCTACGACTCCTTACAAGCAGAGTTTGAGAAGTTGAAGGAACAGTATGAACAGGCCCAGGCTACAATCCTGGAGGGGGTTAACTCGGCAACCTCCGAAAAGCTAGTTTCAGTGGAAGCATATGAGCAACTAAAGGTTGAACATGAACAAGAAGTCCAAAGGCTGCAGGAAATTCTTGATGAGCTCAAGGCCAAGACAGACTCATCGGTAGAAGTTCCATCCATAGATGAGAAATTAGAGGTGAAAGACATGGCAGAACATGAAAGTCAAGATGTCCAAGAACTCATAAAAATATTGAAGGAAACCCAAGACAAATATGAGGCGGCAATGACCGAGGTTCAACAACTTGAACAGATTCAACTGGGAATTCTTTCAGTGAAAGAAAAGGCGACTGTAAGAAACACAGAGACTGTAAGAATGGCCCCTGAACATGAGCTAGAGAGCATCAAGGCGCAACTTCTCCGAGTGCTTAAAGCCAAAGTACAAGAGGGAAAAAAAGGTGAAAGCATTGGAGGAAAAGGTGGATGAAATGGAGAAGACTCTGATCCACAGGGTCCCCGTGGAAGAGTTAACGGTCAGCCAACTCCTTCATATGCTGAGAGACAAGACTCTGCAAGGGGAACCATTTGAACACGAGCTTCAATCTTCAAAGGGAAGGGGTTCGGAGCTCTCAAAAGTTTGGGGAATAGTTGAGGTTGCAACACAGATTTTACGGGGCTGCCGAAAGTACGCTGAATCACGTCAATGTGAACTACAGAATGTTGAAACAGCTGCTCCAGTAGAAGGATTGAATAGCCCGATCAATCAATCCCCAATGGAAGGGGAAGTATTGGAATCACAAATGAGGTCATTAGTGAAGGATTGGCAAGAAACCCAGGAAGAGCGGGATGAATATGAACGCATGAAGAAGTCTCTTCAGGAAAGATGTCTAGGGAGGGAACAACAGTCGGCTAACGTCCAGTTGGGTAAGGAAGAAGTAGCAGGCCCTCTCGCTAGACTAGCTCAGGACGACACCGAATATTACCATGACCTGTTGAGTGACACGGAATATTACGATGACTTGGTCTGCCCAGCTTGTGATGAAAACTCCCAAAGTGCAGAAATCAGGATGAAGCACTTAAAGTCTAAGGAACATAGGGAGATGGTGGCGCTACAGCTGGCAGCGGATAAGGGAGCCCCGAGAGTCTCCAAGAAGCAGAAAAGAAAAAGACAAAGCAGAAGACAATAACCATCTAAATCATTATCACTTCTATCAGATCACGCACGGGGGCCCTACGAAGGGGGCCAAATCAGTTGGAAAGTAGGAAAAATTACCAAGGCAGTCCAGCTGTTTGTAAAAGTCAGCACTGCTGGTTCCGCAGGACGGAAGTTCAAGCTGTTAAGCCAAGGAAAAGACTATTGGATGAGTCACGCTAGAAATGTGAACCGGCTACACCACAGAGATGTTGTTCGGACCGAGTCAAGACCAGAGACTGAATCTGTGAACTGTTTCCCGCAGAGACTATATCTGTGAATTGTTTTACATGGAGTTGATTATATGTTATGTTTAATGGGGAATAAGTATGTTGTAAGCTAAAAAGGGAGGATTGTAGTGTATGTACCCGTCTACCTTTAAGAGAACTATTGTATGTAACCGTTCACCTTTAAGAGAACTATTTTAGGGTGGCACTACTTTGTTTGGCTTCTGTATACTGTAATACCGACGGTGACCACACCAGTATATAAGTGTTGTGTCAGGATTTATTGGGCAGATTCGCCCCGACCTTCAAATAGTAAAGTCCTGTTTTAAGTTACTCTTGGAGTCTGTGTATTAATTAACTAAACAACCCACAGACTTTACAGTTTCTGTACAAATCATTCATTGTTGAACTTGAGCTGCAAAGAAGTAATGTAATTTTTTATACAGATATACTGCTCGTTCCTTTTAATTTGCTTGCATGTACTAAAATACTTATTTGTACAACAATGTTATTTCTTGGTTAATTAATTTATTTTGCTTTTTTTTAAAGGCCTTTCTTCTCCTTGTGCCTATCTAACTGTTCTCTCGGGAACAAATGGGAGTCTCCTATGGCAGAGAGCTTTAGCAGAGGATGTTCAGCATGTGCAATGTGGGATTGAAAACCTAGGTGGTACGAAGTCTTCAGGATGCCTAGTCATTGGAATCCTTCATCTCCTTACTGCAATCAGTTCTTCAGGTATATATTTCAGAATAGTTTTATCTTTTTGATACTGTTCTCCTAAGCACTTTATTTTCTTAAATATTTCAGCTATTTAAAAAGATGAAACCATAGAACAAAAGAGAGAACGAAAGACTTGCATTTATATAGCGCCTTTCGCGACCACCGGACATCTCAAAGCACTTTTCAGCCAATGAAGTACTTTTGGAGTGTAGTCACTGTTGTAATGTGGGAAACGCGGCAGCTAATTTGCGCACAGCAAGCGCCCACAAACAACAATATGATAATGACCAGATAATCTGTTTTTGTTATGTGGATTGAAGGATAAATATTGGTCAGGACACTGGGGATAACTCCCCCTGCTCTTCTTCGAAATAGTACCTTGGGATCTTCTACGTCCACCTGAGAGAGCAGACGCGGCCTCGGTTTAACGTCTCATCCGAAACCATCCAACACTGCAGCACTCCCTCAGCACTGCACTGGAGTGTCAGCCTAGCTTTATGTGCACAAGTCCCTGGAGTGGGACGTGAACCCACAACCTTCTGACTCGGAGGCGAGTGTGCTATCCACTGAGCCACAGCTGACACTATAAACAGTCATTTAAATAGATTAATTAAAATAAGAAAATACTCTTCTATAAGTATGAATAAAGTACACAGCTTATTAATCAAATATTAGGTCAGGAAGGTTAGCGGGTGGGGGGATAACTTTATCCAAGATGGATATGGAGGAGGCAGATAGGGATGAGGGGAGAGGGTAAAGGAACATGGGGAAACAGGAGGAGGAGGAGGAGAAGTGAGAGAGGAATGGGCATTAGATAGTGGATGACAGGGATGGGGAGGTGAGAGGCGGGGGAAAAGAGGACCGGAGATAGAAGCAGGAGGGAGTGGAGGAGAATGGGGGAATGAGGAGAGAAAAAGCGGGGCGTGGCAAACTTTCAGTTGGAGGAGGAAATACTGTGAATCGTCCTTCCCTTCCTCAGGCCGAGAGATTTTCTTCTGGGGCTGGCGGGGCGCAGGAGAAATGTTTGTGAGGAACTAGCCTGCCATCCCGCAGCTCCTGATTTTCTGGTCAGTGGTCAGGAGTTGGAAGGTTAGTAGTGACCTCTTCCACCCCGGAACCACTTGTCTGCCCACTGAGGTGGGGCTGTTTGCATACAAGCTTCCTCTAACCAGGACTTGATCTTCTGGTCAATGGGGACGGAGGTGGCATTACCTTTATGGATTTCTGACTATCGCACCATGGAAGAATCTTGATATAATTTATGTTAAAAATGCTACTATAAAGTTAAATTCACAGAACAGTAGAGTTGGGAAATGTCGATTAGGATTCATTTGAATCGGAATGTTTTTGCCAATGAAAGTTAGGTTAGAAAATCTAGTGAACATTCATAATTATGGAATTGGGGATGTTTCTATTCATGTGAGCTCAGCATGCTGAAAATATAGTCTTAGGCGAATGGGTAATTGGTTTGATTCACAGGTTTACTGGCAAACCCCTTAAGAGGCAAAGAGTTGTGGACCCTGGTGTTCCACATCCTGTATCTACTTAGAGTGTAAGAGAAAAGAGATACTTGGACAGTCAATTAAGTTTTAAACAAAAGGACTGTGATGTGTCTGGGCCCAGAGCTAGAAGTTACAATACAAGAGGTCATTAGTTGTCCAGAAAGAAAAGTAATGCCAAAAACAAGTCAGTCAGTCCATGAAAGGGACAGAGTGTGTGGTTTATTGGCCTAGAAATTGCAGTCGGAGGCGTACCTCCGGGTTCGCCTCCGACCTGCAAAACAATTCCGAAAGTACCTCCTGGCGCCCAGGCTGTGAAGAGTTGCAGTCTCGGGCTTCGAGGCGGAGGGCAGTGTAATGGCCCACGGCTCCCAGGGACACAGGTGGTTCAGAAGCATACCTAGGGTCACATGGGTCCGGTCCTCCAATGACAAAGGAGAATTCCATTGCAGTCATTTACGAAGGGAATCCCCTAATAATATGCAATGGAATCCCAAATCTAATAATTATATACAATGTACAGAATTGCAATTTTATTCATTCATTGCACCAACCTCAATAAAAATTAAAATTTTTTGACAATTTTAAACATCATTAAGACTGTAATTCGGGCCAATATTTGCTTAAACTCATTTAATAAAGGATATGTGCATAATTTAAAAATGTTTAATTTAAGGCTTAGATATCCCCTTACGCTGACCGTAAGACTTACATGGGCAATTGCTGGCCACTCGCAGGGCATATAGCTCAACTCCGTACCAGCGATTACTTTTTTGGACCCTTGTGTACATTGACAGGCCGCAAGTTTCAGATTTCGCGCATGCCGTCACACAGACACTGCAATTCCAGGGCCATTATTTTCTCATTTTTGAATAAGTGAGAATGACTGAAGAAAGTGGGATTTTCTTTGACTGTCACTTGTTATCTGTAAAGCAGCTTAACGACTTGCATCAGGCCTTGTCCCAGTAAAGCGTTTCTCAATCTGTCTACTGAAAGAAGCATTCAAGGGTACTTGTGAAAGATGCTATATTGGGTTTGAGATCACAAGTGGGTCCTATTGTTACAGCTCCAAGTTATGAGATAGTTTAATTAGATATTGGGTGGTATGGGCACATTCCTGAAAGTAAAATGCTCAGACTGCTTATGGGAGTAATCAGCACTGTTGAACCCGAGAGAATATCTCAGACAGACCCGTAATTTGCAGTAGCAGTGGGATTTATAGGTGAGCTTTCTCTGCCAAGGACCTGATTTGCTGCTTAATGGGAGCGGGCTGGGGGCAAGAGAGAGATTGCAGATGGGCCTCCTCCACCCTGGGTCAGTTTTTGTGTTTAGTGGGAAAGGAGGAGGAGATCGGCTTTCCTCAGAGGCTCTAAAAGTTCTTTCGGGGGGGGGTTAGGGGTAGATATACTCTTCCTATGTCCAGAACATATATTTCTGCTTTAAGAGGGTGTAGGGCAGGCGAGTTCCTCAAAACATCCAGCAATTTTCAGATTAGGTGTGTTCTCAAAGCTTGAGTCTGAGTAAGTAGCAGGGGGAAGGGGTTGGGCAAGTATTGGAGACGTGAAAGAAAGACTTGCATTTGTATAGCGCTCAGGATATCCCAAAGCACTTTACATCCAATGAAGTACGTTTGAAGTGTAATGTAATGTAGGAAACGCAGCAGCCAATTTGTGCACAGCAAGCTCCTACAAACAGCAATGTGATAATGACCAGATGATCTGTTTTTGTTATGTTGATTGAGGGATAAATATTGGCCAGGACACCGGGGAGAACGCCCCTGCTCTTCGAAATAGTGCCACGAGGTCTTTTATGTCCACCTGAGGTCCACCTGAGAGCAGACAGGGCTTTGGTTTAATGTCTCACCTGACAGACAGCACTTCCTACAGTGCAGCACTCCCTCAGCACTGCACTGGAGTGTCAGCCTGGACTTTTGTGCTCAAGTCTCTGGAGTGCGACTTTGAACCCACAACCTTCTGACTCGGGCGAGAGTGCTACCAACTGAAGGCTGGATTTTTCCAATGGGGAGCTTTTGGAGGCGGGACTCCCACTTGTCGGGTTTTAGTCCCGCCTTCATCGACTTCTGGCCAACGCATGCTATTTTCCCTTGATTGACCTTGTTAAGCCCGCTAGCGGCCAATTAAGGGGAAGCTGGTTACAGAGAACGTCAGCGTATGACGTTTCAGCTGTCAAAAATTTTTGCCAGATGAATTGTCATCGTTTGACAGCTCTGTGAAGCTGTCAAGCATTGACATTCTCTGTAGTTTGATGAGTTTTTGAATTCAAGACTCATCAAACCTCTTTCTTTAGCAGAAATTAGATGGTGTTGCATTGGAGAATGCAGCAGCCATCTGTCATCTCTGCCGCGGAGATGTGAGACTCTCCGCATCCCCACTGACTGAAGCCTGCAGGAAGAAACAAAGGTAAGTAAACTTTTTCAAACACTTTTCACTCACCTCACATACTCACCTCTCCACACTTGCCCCCATCACTTACCTTCACAGCGCACTTTTGCACCCCGCAGACCCACTGCTCGCGTCTGTGACCCTGGTGGGGTTCACAGCCTTCAGGAAGCCCGCACTTGTGTGGGTAAAATGGGGATAATCCTCTTATCTGCCTGTACTTATTAACAGGCAGTTAAGTGGCTGTAATCCCCTTCCCGCCTCCAGGAGACGGGACCCGGTGCGGGTCGGCTACCCGCCTCCTGGGAAGATGGCACGGAGATGGGTTGGGGGCGGGGTGGGTGGGGGTGGGCACCCACCCCCAGATTCCACCATTTTCCCCCCAGATTCCACCATTTTCCCGGCACTCCCGCCTCTAAATCCGCCTCCCCGGGGCTGGCAAGATCGCGCCCTGAGCCACGGTTGACACTGGGATGCAAAGGGAGAACATAATAACATTGTAAGCTTCTTTGGGGTGGCAAATGAGGCAGATATCAAAAGCCTTGGATGCAGAAATCCGAGCGAGTGGGTGGGAAATCATATGGGCGATGGCAGTGGGTCCATTGTTGGTCTCAAGGTGCTGGGCGATGAAAATTCCCAATTTTTATCACGAGAAACATAGCCAGGAAGCAATGGCCCCAGACAAGGAAGTGTTTTTTCTATGCTGGGCGCCAGGTGAGAACATGAGAAATCAGAAGCCAGGCAAAGAACTGGCATTTTAAAGATTATTTACTGCCTGGTGGAGGTAAATAGCAAGTTATCATTTATTTACATATTTGAAAACATAAATAAACACATACCGGATTTCCTTTCTTATACAGTGGAAATCCAAAATGGCGCTGATTTACTGCAGTGTAAACTGCTCCATTGGGTCACCCTGTGGTCAGAACTAACCACTGGATGTAGACTGAAAGCAGTTCTTCAAGTTTTGTGTCACATTAATGAAAAATTCTACTAAAAACAGGACATGGCATGTTTCACTGAAAATCCTATTGGGAACATTGGCATAGGACTTTTGAATGGAAAGATACGTATTTTGGAGTGGATGAATGCTGGGATTGGTCCCTAACAGTTGGATTTGTTAATTAGGACAAAGTGTGACCCAGGAGTTTGTATATGGTGTCACCATCACTTAGAATGCTAGCAGGTAAGTCAGCTGCCTTTTTCTTTCATAGTAAAAGCCGCAACAGTCCATTACTGGATTGGTTTTTTTCACCCATCAAATAAAACAGCTGACAATTAGGGATGGGCAATAAATGCTGGCCTTGCCAGCGAATCCCACATCCCATGAACGAATAAAAGAAAACTTTAACTTGCAGTTTTTACTATATAATAGCTTGAGGGGTTAGAACAGAAAGTGACTTTCAAAACATTAAGTAAAAAGCAGTAAGTAAATAGAATTCAGTATATAATAAAGAATTTCTATAGGGTTAAATATATGAATAGGTATGGCAGGATCAGAGTCTAGAGTGATGTGTGTGGCATGCATGGTAAAGACTTGGACAAATATAAGCTGGTCAAAGAGTCAGCATAGATTTGTGAAGGGTACGTCATGTCTGACTAGTTGAATTTTTTGAGGCGGTCACAAGCATGGCAGATAGGGGAGTGTCTGTTGCCTAAATGGACATCCAGAAGGCCTTTGATAAGGTTCCGCAGAAGAGATGGCATTGGAGGTAACCTTGCGACATGGGTTGGAAATTGGCTGGGAGGTAGGAGACAGAGAGTAGGGATAAAGGGAACATTCTTTGATTGGTGGGATGTGACGAGCAGTGTACCTCAAGGATCTGTACTGGGCCCTCAGCTTTTCATAACTATTATAGACTTGGAGAATTGTATATCTAAGTTTGCAGATGACACTTAGCTAGGAGGCACAGTAAGTTGTGTAGATGGGAGCAGGAAGTTACAAAGGGATATAGACCAACTAAGCAAATGGGCAAAACTGTGGCAGAATGTGGGCAAGTGAGAGGTTATCCATTTTGGATCCGAGAAAGGCAAATCAGAATATTTTCATAACCGTGAGAGACGAGGAGCTTTGGAGGAGCAGAGAGATTTAGGTGTCCATGTAAACAAATCACTGGAAGCTGATGTACATGTACAAAAGTAGTCAAAAATGCTAAGAGAATGTTGGCCTTTATCTTAATGGGTTTGGATTCGAAACGTGAGTAAGTTGTACTTCAGATGTACAGAGCCTTGGTCAGAGTACTGTGTTTAGTTTTGGGCACTGCACCTCAGGAAAGAGATAATTAGCCTTGGATGGGATGTAGCACCGATTCACCAGAATCATACTTGTGGGTTATTTATGAGGACAGGTTGCATAAATTTGGCTTGTATTCCCTTGAATTTAGACGGTTGAGTGGTGATCTTATTGAGGTGTTTAAATGATAAAGGGATTTGATAGGGTAGCTATAAGGAAACTATATTTCCTCTGGAGGGAGCATTCAGAACAAGGGGCCATAATCTAAAAATTAGAGTTAGGTCATTTAGGAGTGAAATCGGGAGCATTTTTTTCACACAAAGGGTAGTGGAAATCTGTAACTCTTGTTTAAAAGACTGGATGTTGGGACAACTGAAATTTTCAGGACTGAGATCAATAGATATTTGTTAGGTACGCTTGTCGAGGGACCTGGATAAAGACGGGTAACTGAACTTGAGCTTCAGAACAGCCATGATCCAATAGGATGGCACAACATGCTCGGGGCTGAATGGGCTACTCCTAATCCTATTATCTTATGATATGCTGAGTTTAATAATGCATAAAATACTTGGCAGTGAAAGGACTACAATTTTGGAACATTTTGTTAAATTCATTTTGCATGAGGGACCCCCTGCAAATATTGGCGCACACCTGTCCTAAATTCAAAAGAGTATGTCAGCTACTCATAGGAAAAAGTGCTATCATTGCAGAAAACATGTTTTATTAGTATACAGTGATGCAAAGTAAGCAAATACAGTAATATTCAGAAATGTGGTGACTGACAGTGAAACCTGATGACCAAGTAGCTCCTAGTTTATGAACCTGTTGTCTATGAAAACACTAGGTGGTATTTACTTCAATAATAATTGTACTTTAATAAAAGGAAAAGGGCGGTGAACATTATATAAGTCAGTTTGGCTCAGTTAGTGGCACTCCTGCCTTTCATCAGAAGGCTGTGTGTTGAGGCTTTACTCCTAGAGCTTGATGGAATCATCTAGGCTGATGCCTCTGTGGTACTGCAAGTGTGTCAGTACTAAATGCACTGCTATCCTTCAAATGAAAAATTAAACTGGGATCTCAACTACCTGTGGACATTAAAGATTCCTAGGGCACTATTTGAAGAAGAGTAAGGAGTTCTCCCAGTGACCTGGCCAACATCCCTTCCTTAATCAGC
The DNA here is from genome assembly GCF_052327205.1 of Somniosus microcephalus. Lineage (NCBI taxonomy): Eukaryota > Metazoa > Chordata > Chondrichthyes > Squaliformes > Somniosidae > Somniosus > Somniosus microcephalus. The sequence goes on from NC_140997.1 coordinate 36,024,856, forward strand.
ACCGCAAAAAATAAATCCACATTAACTGGTCAGTAGTGTCATTGCCATTCATGGAATTTCACTGTTCAAAACTCCCTTGAAAGTAATTCACTGTATGCAGCACCTTGAGAAGTTTCTAAGTGGTGCTATATAAATATGAGTCTTTGTATAATATTGTTTGTCAAATAATCTTAGGAGCTTGCTTTAGATTCTGTTATGAGTTACACAACATGTATTTCAAGCACCATAGTTATTTATTACTTCTATATTATTGCCATTCCTGTAATGCCTTGTGTCAGAGAATGTAAAAAAAAAAGTCAACTTTACGACAGGCAAACTGGAAAAGAATGTGGATGATCCAGAAATGTGAAGCTTTCATATGTATCAATGGCTGGCAATACATTTTCCAAAAATGGCCTAAAACTATATGTGCCGTTTCATTTTGTGGATACTTATAATGTCTCATGCGTTCTATTTAAGGAGAAACATTGTGGACATTCAACTCTAGTTTCACTGTTGACCTTTCGGTGATTGGTCCTGCATTGATACTACCAGATCTGGATGATGATGACGTTGGAGACATTTTGATTTTTTTTACACCTACTGATCAGGTATGGCAAAGGGAATGTTTCTGCCATTGATGACGTGACTGGCTGTGGTTGTGGCATGCGAAGTGTGTGAATTTTTTTCTGGCCATGATAAATCCAATATGATTTAGATGAGAGTAGTTCCTTTTTGTTACTTAGAATGTGTTATTATGTTGCATATTTGCAGGAGACATTTGCAGAGCTACGGGGAAAGAGCAGGGGACTGAGACTAATTGGATAGCTGTTTCAAAGAGTCGGCACAGTCACAATGGGCCGAATGGCCACCTTCTGTGCGCTATGATTCTATATTGTTACTTCTCTTGTTCAGAAATCCTAAACACATAGGTCTGGCAGGAGATTGGGGCCTGGAGTTTCCGCTCAATTGCTCTGGTTTTTACGGTGCAATTTCCCTGATGTCAGCGTAACTGCCGCAAAAGATTGCGGAATTTTAAGTTGACTTTTTTTACATTCTCTGACAAGGCATTACAGAAATGGCAATAATATAGTAATAAGCGGAATCTCTACCCCCAAGTGTATAAGTACTGCACTGTGTTGTGGTAGGATACTTGCTTGTGTACACCATTCTCCAGATATTGTTCCCTGTAAGGAGAGATGAAAAATGTCAAGATGATTCACCTTGGTAACTCCTAACCACCTGAAAACAGCCAATTATAGAGCATTATCGGGGGGGGAAAGCCTGTGAAGAAGTTATCTGTTTGCCTGTTGGTTGGGGAATAAAGTGCGGTGTGATGTCGACAACCTAAAAAACCAAAATAATTAAATATGAGCTATAAAGTGAATCGAGATGAGTGAGATGGGGTTGCAGCATAACTTAACCACATACTGTGATCATTTACTCTGAAACCAATCATGGAACATAAACATACTGCCATTCAATTTTTTGAAACTCATACTTATTTTCTCATTTGCCCCCCCGCCGTTCCTTTCCTCTCAAGGCAATGGTTTAGATTGGGTATGCTTCCATGGATGATCATTGTTAATGCATGAACCTGGACATGGGTGTCAAACCTAATGGATCCAGGGCCATCAAAACCAGTAAGTGGGCAGTATATGATTGCATAATGGGAGCCCATATTCACCATAAAGTGAGTTTCTCCCCCAACTCTATATATATATATATATATATATATATATATATATATACACACACACACACACACACACACACACACACACACACACACACACACACACACACACACAAAGTGAGACTCCAAATAAGAAAAATCATGTGAGGCCCCCCATCCCCTTTTTCCCCGTCCCTCACTCCTCATTCAGCTTCTCCTTTAGCTCAATTTTCTAAAGCCTGGTTTTTATTTATCATTCTTTCTCTATCTTCCTATCCCCGTTTCTGGTTTTCTCTCACTTCTTCTCTATCTTTCTCGTTCTCCTTTTTCTCTCTCTCTCTCTCTCTCTCTCTCACCCTTTCTCCTCTGTACCATTTCAGATTACAGTACAACTTTGGAAAGATCCTATTATTTTCAAGAGTATAATTCTCTGCATCAAAAGCGGTTTCTTCTGTGATCACCGGCAGCAGGAGCCACTGAAGCAGCATGCGGAGCAGGGAAGGATTCTTCAGCTCTTTAAAATTGGAAGAATGGTAAATGCTGCTCCTTGACTGATCAAAATCTTATCAATCAGGGAGCACCTTTTCCAGTCCACCAGCCCAGGGGCTTCAAACAGCTTGAAGATGCTGAAGGTGGCTTTCTGCACAAGCACAAAGAAGAAGGGAACTGCCAGGGTGTGAATGGAGAGCAAGATTGACCCTCCCCTTTAAGAACTGGCCGGCGCCAGTGTGTCTGTGTTCCATTGCTGACTGACATCACATGAACTTCGCCAGCGCTCTGAGGTAGCGCCTTGCTCCTTGACGTTAGCGCATTGAGAGGTGTGTAGCGCCTGATTTAGCACTCTAATCACCTCCAGGGGCGATAGAAGCCAAGTTTGCAGTTGGAGGCGATAATTAGCGCCAGGCGCTAAACTTTGTGTCCGGCCGATAATTGCGTCCCAAAAGGGGCGATACCGAATTTCTCCCCCTATATGTTTAAAGACTTAGTTGTGTGTTTTCTTTCAGGTTGGCTCTGTCACTAAGTTGATCTTTCTGCTATTGTCTGGAAGGAGTGGAGATCCCATTGGTCAAGAGGTGTACCACAATATGACTGAAGGTTTTGTGCATTTTAGTCCACTGATACACATTACCAACACTGGAGCCTACTATATTCTCTTTATTGAAGGTAAGTGACTGAACAATATTTTTATTTGTGTGTTTTTTTCCCTCTTCATTTTTCTTGTATCTGGCTTTCCTTAAAAGCTGTGCCTCATTCTAGGATACGTTTTCACATGTGCTGGCCCTCCAATACCTTATCCAAATCATTCTCCATGTGAGTTTGAACAGCAAATGTTAGTGCATTGTTTGACAATGAGGCAATAGCAGCGAAGCCTGATTCCATCCATGTGTACTAATGTTAGCTTAAATCAGTGGTAGCACTATTGCCTTTGAGTGAGACAGTTGTGGGTTCAAGCCCCACTCGACTCCTATTTCATTGCATTACTGAGAGGTCCATTTTTAGTTGAGATGTTAAACTGAAGCTCTATCTGCTTGTTTTATGTGGGCACTTTTTTGAAGAATAGCACAGAGTTCTCCAGAGGTCTTGGCCTACTTTCATCCTCGACCAACACAACCAAATTGTTTGCTGCTGTGTTTGCCTACAAAACACCAGTGACTGAATTTCAAAAGTAATTCATCGGCTGTGAAGCACTTTGGGATGTTTTGAGGATGTGAAAGGTATTATGTAAATTATTTTCTTTCTTAAATGTAGCACATATTTTCTGGATAGTGATTAGGGCTGTGAACACTAGTTACTGAGACCAATTGTAAACCTCCACTTCTGCCTGACTTAACAGGCAATTAATTTTACACCAATGGATCAAAGCAATCCAGTGAAGCTACAACACAAGGCAACCTGCATGCTAAACACCAAAAGCAAGAGAGTGTAGTTGGAGGTAAACAATATAACCAACAGATCAGAGCAAAGCTAGCTCTACAACATCCTGTTGAGAATGGTGGTCGACAGTCAGGCAACTAAGAGGAAGAGGAGGTTCCATGAACATCCCATCCTCCACCACGGCAGAGCCTAGCATGTGAGTGCTAGAGACGAGTGAAATATTTTTAAGCATCTTCAGCCAAAAGTGCCAAGTGGTTGATCCTACTTGGCAGCCTCCTGAGATCCCCACCATCGTAGATTCAAATGTCCAGACAGTTTGGGTCACTCGATGTGACTAAGAAGCAGTTGGATACAATGGACACAGCAAAGGTTTTGGGCTCTGATAACACCCCAGCTGTACTGCTGAAGACCTGCACATGAGAACTAACCAGCCCCTAACCAAGTGCAGCTATGACTTTGGCATTAACCTGGCAGTGTGGAAAAATGCCCAGGTATACCCTATCTACAAAAAGCAGGACAAATTTAACCTGGTCAATTACCACCCTATCAATCTCTTCCTGCTCAGTTCAGGTTCCAACAGAAGCACCCAACTCGTGACCTCATCAAAGCCTTTATTCAGATGTGGACATTAGAGTTGAATTTCTGAGGAGAGTTGGGAGTAGCTGCCTTGACATCAAGGTAGCATTCAACCAAGTATGGCACCAAGGAACCCTAGCAAAACTGAAGTCAACTGGGGGTCAATAGGAAAACCGTCCAGTGGTTAGAGTTCTATCTGATTCACAGGAATATAAATGATCATGGTTGTCGGAGGCCAATCATTTCTGCTGGAGTTCCCCAAGGTGGTGCCCTTAGCCCAACCATTTTTAGCTGCTTGATCAAAGACCTTCCCTCTGTAATGAGGTCAAGAGTGGGGATGTTCTTTGACTGCTGTGCAGTATTCAGTTCCATTCACAACTCATCTGATAATAGGACCTACAGCAGGATCTGGACAAAATCCAGACTTGGGCTGACATGTGGCAGGTAACATTTGTGCTATGTAAGTCCCAGATAATGACTATCTCTAACAAGAAAGGACTCAACCATTGCTTAAATAAAAACAGAAAATGCTGGAAGTACTCAGCAGGTCAGGTAACGTCTGTGGAGAGAGAAACAGTTAACATTTCAGGTCGATGACCTTTCATCAGAACTGGAAAAAGTTAGCGATGTAACAGATTGTAAGCAATTGCAGGGGCAGGGAAGGGGGGAGGGGAGGAAAGAACAAAAAGGAAGGTCTGAAAGTGGAAGGCAGGAGAGACTAAAAGGCAAAAGGTACGATTGTACAAAGCAAAAGAAGCTGGTAATGGGACGAGTAAAGAAACAAAAGACTGGTCTAGAAGAGGTGTAAATGGGTATCACAGAACCATCAACAGCTGCCATCTGGAAAAAATAGGGGCAGAGGTTATGGTCTGAAATTTTTGAACTCTTTTGAGTTCAGAAGGCTGTAAAGTGCCCAACGCAGATTAGGTGACCGCTTTGCGAAACACCTCCATTCAGTCCACAAACGTGACCCAAAGCTTCCGGTCGCCTGTCGCTTTAATTCTCCACTCCACTCCCACTCTGATCTCCCTGTCCTCGGCCTCTTACACTGTTCCAACGAAGCTCAACGTAAGCTTGAGGAACAGCACCTCATCTTTCGATTCGGCACTTTACAACCTTCTGGACTCAACATCGAGTTCAACAATTTCAGACTGTAAACTGTCCCTATTTTTTCACATGGCAGCTGTTGTTGATTCTGCGATACCCATTTACACCTTTTCTACACCCATCTTTTGTTTCTTTACTTGTCCCATTACCATCTCCTTTTCCTTTGTACTATTATAACGTTTGTCATTTAATCACTCCTGCCTTCCACCCTATCACAGACCTTCCCTTTTGTTCTTTCCTTCCCTCCCCCCTTTCTCTGCCTCTGCACTTGCTTAAAATCTGTTATATCTCTAACTTTTTCCAGTTCTGACGAAAGGTCATCAACCTGAAACATAGGGCTGGATTTTGTCAATGGGGAGCTTTTGGAGGCGGGATTCCCACTTTTTGGGTTGTAGTCCCGCCTCCATCGACTTGTGGCCAACCCACGCTATTTTCCCTTGATTGACCTTGTTAAGCCCGCCCAGCGGGCTCAGCAGGCCAATTAAGGGACACCTGGTTACTGGTGACGTCAGCGATTGACATTTCATCTGTCAAGAGCTTTTGACAGATGAAAAATCAGCATTTGACAGCTCTGTGAAGCTGTCAAACACTGACAATCTGTCTTCTAACTTGAGTCCTTCTACTCAGACTCCGTTAGAGAGCTCTCCAGACCAGAAAGCAGAGGCGGCAGCTTTTGACAGTTCAGCGGCCATTCTGCTTTCTGTGCCGGTGAGCTGAGGGACTCCCGAGAACTGAAGGAAGGAATCCTGCAGGAGAAAGTAAAGGTATGTAAAACTTATTAAAACACTTTACACTTAACTCACACACTTACCTCTGCACACATGCACCCATCACTCACCTGCACAACGGACATCTCGACCCCTCCAACCCCTTCAGACCAACAGTCCGCCTCGCTAACTTGGCGTGGTTCGGAGCTGTCGGGAAGCCCACACTTCAGGGCTAAAAATAGGGATTAGGCAAAAAACTGCCTGTTAACAGGCAGTTAATTGGCACTAATCCCCTTCCCGCCTCGGGGAGGCGGCTCCCAGCGCAGGTCGGATACCCGCCTCCTGGGACATTGGCACGCAGGCGGGATGGGTTCCTGCCCCCTGATTCTGCAATTTTCCTGCCTCCTTGGGGCTTGGAAATTCGAGCCCATTAACTCTGTTTCTCGCTCCACAGATGTTGCCTGACTTGCTGAGTATTTCCAGCATTTTCTGTTTCTATTTCAGATTTCCAGTATCCATAGTATTTTGCTTTTGTCTCAACTATTGCTTCCTGGCCTTCGATGGCACTGCCATCACCAGGTACCCCATCATTAACATCTTGGTTGGGGGAGGAATCACCATTGGCCAGAAGTTTAACTGGACCAGCCTTATAAACACCTTTACTGACTATACTCCCAACACCACTGTCCATTAATAAAGACAGTGAACAGTAGCAGGCCTAGGACTGACCCCTGGGGGACGCCACTAGTAATGTGCCTCCAGGCTGAACCACATACATTAACTCTCACTCTTGACTTTGAGTAAGAGGTTATGGGTTCAAACCCCATTCCAGAGCACATAATCTGGGATAGCACTTCAGTGCAGTACTAAGGGAAAGCTGCACTGTCAGAGATGACATCTTTTGGGTGAGAAGTTAAACCGAGGCCCCAACTGCCTGGTAGATGTAAAAGATCTCATAGCACTATATGAAGAAAAGCAACAGAGTTTTCCTGATGTCCTGGCCAATACTTATCCCTCAACCACCATCACTAAAACAGATTATCTGTTCATTTTTCTCATTGCTGTTTGTGGGACATTGTTGCCGCGTTTCCCTGCATTACAACAGTTCTTTCTTTCAAAGGCTATCAAAAACATACAGTGTAGATTCGCCAGCAAGATACTAGAGATAAGGTGTAATTAATGAATGGCTGGGACTGTTATCACTGAAGCAGAGAAGGCTAAGAGGAGATCTAATAGAGGTTTTTTTAAAATTCGGAAGTATTTTGATGGGGTGAATAAGGAAAAACTATCCTCTGTTTGGAGAGTCAGTGAGGAGGGGTCATCAATTAAAAATTGCTTCAATGAGAGTGAGAAGAGATTAGGAGAGAATTCTTTATGCAGAGAGTTGTTAGAGCATGAAATGTTTTGACACGGAGTATGTGAGGCAGAGAGTACTGCATTTTTTTAAGGAAAGAGTAGATAAACATGCGAAGCAGAGAAAGATATTGGTCTATGCGAGGAGGGTGATTGGATTGGCCAAATGATTTCATTTTATGCGGTAAACTTCTATGGTTCTTGCCATTTACCTAAATTGCTGTTTTTATCTCTTGGTTAGTGTCTGGGCTCATGGAAGCAGAGGGATTGTTTCCCCTACCTTTTGCTACGCATTAACCTTTTGATCCATTTGCAGATCAAGAACCATCTGTAGTGTCAAAAAAGCAAATAAAACAATTTTCCTAATCCACAGGAGCTGTACAAGGAGTGGCACTGAAAGACATTTATGTACAAGCAACTGGAATACCACTTACAGCATCTAAACTAAATGCAGTATTTCTTAAATTGGACCCTGAATGGGAGAAAAACACTGATCCAGTGTCTAGAAAAATAGAAATATCTAGGTAAGCTTGCACATGTGTATTTCTGCTATTAAATCATATACCTTCAAAAAAGCAAACCTTCAATTTACATCAACATTTTGGTTATTTTGAAAAAGACAGTTGCAATTCTTTTGGAGACGGTAACCTTTGATGAGGTTCAAAAATTTTGCTTTATGCCTTTTCATAAGGTAGGAATTTTGACAAATGATGGTCAGTATAATAGTTCAATTTAACTGGTAAAATCCAGTAGTGATTTCGAGTGCAGAAAAAAAATGTCTGGATTGTTAATATTTCATCATTGTTTTTTCTCAATCTTTCTCCCATGCAGTTCTAGAACAGCTAAATATCTTCAGCAGGTGCACGTCCCAGGAAAGAATGCTGGCAAACTGCTAATCAGCACAAATGACACAGTTGAGCTTTTGGATGGACAAAGCTTGCAGACCTATTGGCACCATAATATATCTCAGATTCAAGGGTATATTTTTATTTAATCTATGGCTAAGGCAGTACTTCTAGTAAAACTACGTTTAAGTGCTTTCTTAGGGCTAATAGGACTGTTAAAAGTTTAGGGCCTTGCCATCTCAGGTTCAGTGGTATCCAGTAAGTGGACCTTGTATGCGACAGAGTAGAATAGTCTTGCCCAATATGTACTTATACAGTAGTGTAATGCAGGGGTATAACAGTGGTACCCTCTTGTGAGCTAACCTAGATAGGAACATAGGATTGCTAGACAAAAAAAACCCACAGACCGTCTACTTTGCCTTCTACCGTCCTGGTAGTCACATGATACAACCATAATAGAGTTATTAATGGAGCTGTGTGTCTTTTGCATGTGCCCCCATTTGCCTCCAGTCTCTTCAAAGGTGGGCCAAGAAAACACCTGGCATGAGGTCAGATGCAAATTGCTAAGCTGCTTTATTGCACAGTGAATGAACATGCAGAACAATAGTTATGATCAGACATACTCCATTCAATTAGTACAACTTATTTTTGTACAATTATGCAAATATAATAAACACATCGGTGTTTCCCCACATTGGTGGGTTGTCTTGTTTGACTTCCAATAAAACCTAACTGCCCTCTTGCATTCTCCTCCTGTGGCTGGCGAAGGTTTGTCCTCACAGCTTTCTGTTTAAAAACCTGACTGTCCGTGCGTCTGTCTTTATTTCTGTGTTTACAACCCGAAGGATGGCTTGTGCCAGACACCAGCTGTCGAATGTCCCTGAATAGGAACTTAGCATAATGGGTGTGGGGTGTTCATGGATTGCTGAGGCAGACTGACAAATTGGCTAATATCAACAGAAAACGCTGGAAAAACTCAGCAGGCCAGGCAACATCCGTGGAGAGAGAAACAGAGTTAATGTTTCAGGTCGAAGACCCTTCATCAGAACTGAGAAAAAAGCAGGAAATGCAACAGATTAAAAAGCAAGTTTGGGGGCTGGGAAATGGGGGAGGGGATGAAAGAACAAAAGGGAAGGTCTGTGAGAGGTGAAGAGACATTGAGATATTCAAGGCGAGACGAGATGGTAATAGGACAGGTAAAGAGACAAAGGATGGCTCTAGTTGCTTGTTATTTACAGTTTTTGAGGAAACAACATCTAAGCTTAGCTCATCAGCATTTTAGCTACCTTTCCACTCATTGCCTTTTTTTAAAAATGTGTGTACAAACTTTGTTTTAAAACATAACCCTTAAATGTAACTTTTTCCTAAATACTTTCTGTGGAAAAATGGTGGACAAAATCCCAAAATGTGTTGAGGATATTGTAAAATGCAGTTGCTATTATGTATTATTTTTATATATTGCATTTTTTGTTAAGCTCAAGGAAATATCATTCTAAAAAGGATATGGAGGCATTGGAGAGGGTGCAGACAAGATTTACAAGGATGATACCAGAAATGCGAGGTTACACCTATCGGGAAAGGACGAACAGGCTGGGTCTCTTTTTTCTTGAAAAGAGACGGCTGAGGGGTGACCTAATAGAGGTCTTTAAAATCATGATTTGTTTTGATAGAGTGGATGCAGAGAGAATGTTTCCACTTGTGGGGAGGAGCAAAACTAGAGGCCTTCAATATAAGATGGTCACCAAGAAATCAAATAGAGAATTCAGAAGAAACTTCTTTATCCAGAGAGTGGTGAGAATGTGGAACTTGCTACCACGGAGTGGTTGAAACAAATAGTGTAGATGCATTTAAGGGGTGGTTAGATAAGCATATGAGGGAGAAGGGAATAGAGGGTTATGCTGATAAGGTTAGATGAGGAAAGACGGGAGGAGGCTCGAGTGGAGCATAAACGCCAGCATTGACTGGTTGGGCCGAATGGCCTGTTTCTCATAGTCATGGGGGAAAAATTCAGTTGTTTGCGCCTCCCGTTAGCGCCTTAAGAGGGCCTTAAGAGGGCGCTAATGGGACGCAAAGCAACTAGCGCCCAGGCGCAGCGATGTTTGCGCCGCTCGCGAAATTAACTAGACATTTTGTGGCGGCGCTAAACACTACCGCCACGATCTCCTGCGCCGGCAGATTGTGACGTCAGTCGAGTGCGCAACGTCCCGTTAACGCCCTGGACCGGATATTGAGTGGCGCCCCCTGCCTTTCCACCTGCCGCTAGCAATGACAGGTTGAGGGGAGCGTTATGCTGTTAGAAAGGGTCTAGGGGAGCGCTATTTAAAGATGACCGCTGTCTGCCTTTTTTTGTCGGTGACATTTTTGCTCCACGCATTCAGAGAGAGAGAGAGACTGCTGGAGAGATTCAACGCTGTGTGAAGGAGTTTTGAGTACTGAGCAGCACTTTGCAGATTTATTTTGATTTGCCCTTCCTTGCTTCGCCAGAGCTCTGAGGTAGCGCCTCGCTCCTCGGCCTTTGCACCTTAAGACAGGTGTGAAGTGCCTGATTTAGTGCTCCAATCACCTCCAGGAGCGATAAAAGCCAAGTTTGCTGTCAGAGGCGATAATTAGCGCCAGGCGCTAAACTTTGCGCACAGCCGATAATGGCGCCCCAACTGGGGTGATACTGAATTTTTCCCCCATAGAGTCATAACGGCACAGAAGGAGGCCATTTGGTCCATCAAGTCCGTGCCGGCTCTCTGCAGAGTAATCGAGTCAGTTCCATTCCCCCGCTCTATCCCCGTAGCCCTGCAAGTTTATTTCCCTCAAGTGTCTATCCAGTCTCCCCTTGAAAACATTGAGTGTGTCCGCTTCCACCACTTCTGTCGGCAGCGAGTTCCAGGTCCTCACCACTCGCTGCGTAAACATTTTTTTCCTCACATCCCCCTGTATCTCTTGCCCAAAACCTTAAATCTGTGTCCCCTAGTCCTTGTACTATCAACTAGTGGGAACAGCCTTTCCCCATCTAGCCTATCCAAACCCGTCATAATCTTGTACACCTCTATCAAATCACCCCTCAACCTCCTTTGCTCTAATGAAAAGAAATCCAGCTTCTCCAACCTGTCCTTGTAGCTAAGATCCCCCATCCCCGGAACCAATCTGGTAAATCTCTGCACCATCTCAAGGGCCTTCACATCCTTCTTAAAGGGTGGTGACCAGAACTGGACGCAATACTCCAGTTGTGGCCTAACCAGCGCTTTATAAAGATTCAGCATAACTTCTCTACTTTTGTACTCAGTACCTCTATTTATGAAACCCAAGATCCCATATGCTTTGCTAACCACTCTCTCAATATGTCCTGCCACCTTCAGGGACCTATGCACATTAACTCCCAGGTTCCTCTGTCCCTGCACACTCTTTAAAACTGTGCCATTAAGTGTATATTGCCTCTCCCTGTTCCTTCTGCCAAAATGCATCACCTCACACTTCTGTATTAAATTCCATCTGCCACTTGTCTGCCCATTCTGCTAGCCTTTCTATGTCCTGTTGCAGTCGATTGGTATCATCCTCACTGTTTGCCACACCCCCAAGTTTGGTGTCATCGGCAAATTTAGAAATTCTACTTTGTATTCCAATATCCAGGTCATATATCAAAAAACGCAGTGGCCCCAGCACTGACCCTTGGGGAACACCACTGTCTACCATCCTCCAGTCTGAAAAACAGCCATTTACCACAACTCGCTGTTTTCTGTCCTTAAGCCAGTTCCTTATCCAAGCTACCACAGACCCACCTATTCCATGAGCCTCAATTTTGTTAACCAGCCTTCTATGTGGTACTTTGTCAAACGTCTTCCGATGTTTTGTCAGCATCCACCTCCTTAGTAAATACCAATACAAAGTACTCATTGAGTATTCTAGCCTTGCCCTGCGCCTCTAAGCATATTACACCTTCTTTGTCGATAATAGGCCCCACCCCGCCTCTTACTACCTGCTTACTGTTTACATGCCGGTAGAAGATTTTTGGGTTCCCTTTTATGTTAACCGCCATTCTACTCTCATATTCTCCCTTTGCCAATCTTATTTTCATCTTCACTTCCCCTCTCAACTTATTGTATTTGGTCTAGTTCTCCCTTGAAGAAATAACCTGACATGCATCATACACCCTCTTTTTTGTTTCATCATCTCCTCTATCTCCCTCGTCATCCAAGGAGCCCTTGCTTTGGTTCCCTTACCCTTCCCTCTTGTTGGAATGTACCTAGCCTGTACTTGGAACATCTCCTCCTTAAAGATCACCCATTGTTCCGTTACAGTTTTTCCTGTCAGTCTTTGGTTCCATTTTAACCTGGCTAGATCCTTTCACATTCCATTGAAGTTAGCCCTATTCCAGTTTAGAAGTTCCACCCCAGATTGTTCCTTGCTCCTCTCCATTGCTAATCGAAATCTTATGATACGATGATCACTCGTACCCAAGTGTTCTCCCACAGACACTTGGTCGACCTGGCCCACCTCATTCCCCAGCTCCTTCCTAGTTGGGCCAAGAACATACTGGTCAAGGAAATTCTCCTGAACACATTTCAGAAATTCCTCCCCCTCCTTTCCCTTTAGCCTAGCATTATCCCAATTGATATTTGGGTAATTAAAGTCCCCCAATATCACCACTCTATAGCTCTTGCACATCTGTGATTTCCCTGCAGATTTGCTCCTCTACCTCGCTCTCACTATTTGGAGGCCTATAGAATATCCCCAATAGCGTGATCATACCCTTTTTACTCTTCAACTCTAACCAAATGGATTCTGTTCTTGTCCCCTCAAAAACATCCTCCCTTTTCAACATTACAATGTCTTCCTTAATCAGCACTGCCACCCACCTCCCTTTTTTCCTTCCCTATCTTTTCTGAACATCTTGTACCCTTGAATATTAAGTGCCCAGTCCTCACCGTTTTTAAGCCACGTTTCCGTTATTGCCACAACATCATATTGCCACACGGCTAATTGTGCTTATAGCTCACCAACTTTATTCACCACACTTTGTGCATCTACGTACATGCATTGTAAACCCATTTTTGAATTTTTCGTAGCCTATCTAATATGGTACTACTTCTGCCTCTAATACTAATTTCTTCTCTAATACTATCCAACACACTCACTCTTTCATGCACCTTATTCCTCTTTTCTACTCCTATATGCTGGTGCCCAACCCCCTGCCAAGCTAGTTTAAACCCTCCCTAACAGCACTAGCAAACCTCCCTGCGAGAATATTTGTCCCGGCTCTGTTGAGGTGTAACCTGTCTGGCTTGTACAGGTCCCACCTTCTGTGCTGTATATCCTATGTAAGTAATGAAAATGGATTTGTTTTGCTTGTAAGAATTTTAGTTTGCAGTCTTTATTACGAATGGTACAAAATAACCATTTTGTATTATATATTTTTATTTCCAGTGTGCCAGTACCTGGTTACTTTAACATGGATGGTGTTTTTGATTTTCTAATTGAAGATTTCATTGAAAAGAACAAAAAGAAGGTTTGATATAATGAATACTTCCATATAATGTCACTTAATCCATTTATTTGAATTGACAAAGAATCTTTAGACTATGATATTTTAATGATGGTTATAATAGTTTGATTGACCTCCCCTTTTCCCATTCATCGGGGCCATTTATTTATATAATAATCAGATCATTTTTAAAATATTCATTCTCAGGATATAGGCATCGCTGGCAAGGCCAGCATTTATTGCACATCTCTGTACGCCAAATATTCTTTACTGCGGTTTGATACAACTGAGTGGCTTGTTCGGCCACTTCAGTGGCCAGTTAAGAGTCAACAATGTTTGTATGGGACTGAAGTCACAAAGGCCAGACCAGGTAGAGATGGCTGGTTTCCTTCCCTAAAGGACATTAGTGAACTAGTTAGATTTTTAAAACATTTTGACAACTTCACGATCACTTTTAGTGATATCAGCTTTTTATTTCCAGATTTTTAAAACTGAATTCAACTTCTCAAACTCTTGAATTGGTAGGGAGAAAATGTAGTTAAAATTGTAACATATAGCAATATAATAAACAGTGATTTCTACAGCTGCGGGACATAGGAGCAACAACTGATCATATCCATTTAACAGAATTGTCTGCTTCCCATTTAAAATAATCAACATTTTTGTATTTATGTTAAACTGTACTGAACTCTAAATTAAGTATGAAAAGTGGATTTTGTCTTGCCTTGGGTGCTCCAATAGATAGGATGTGAATTGATGATGCCTGTAGTTTCCCATACAGTGAGTTCCCTGATGGGCAGAGCCTAGGTTTTTCCTTATAGGAAGGAAGAAATATATAAGTACAGGAAACTCTCGATTTACCGGCACCCAAACAACCGGAAATCTTGGTTAACCGGCAAAATTCAGGAGTAGGTCCAGTTAAGTTTTTCTTCATATTAGTGGCCGTTTCTTGATTCTTGGCTGTGTAATCGGGGGTTTCTGCACTTGTTGCTAAGCAACAGGTTCGGGCTTCTTGCACCTGTTGCTAAGCAACAGGGAAGCCTGGATTTGTGGCTGTGTACGGAGCTCTCGTACCTTTTAACTATAACTCTCTGTAATCCGGACTTTTTGATAAACCGGCACCACGCTGGTCCCGTCAGTGCCGGATAAAAAAGTTTCCTGTAAAGATCAGCAGCTGAGCCACACAAATCCATCTCATGCACCTCCACACGATTGACTCAAGTAGCAGCGGCCTGGGAGCAGGTGGCCTACCTCCCCCTCTTGTCTGAGGAACCATAAAGGAGAGCAAGATAAATGTTAAATGTAAAAAATGGTCATTTTCTTCTGAACTGTAAAGGAACCAGTAAAAACTATACTAGAAAACGGCTACTAAGCATTTGAAGTGAATTGTGTAAGTAATTAGCTCAATATTAATGTTTAAAACAAAAAACTTCTTTAAGTTGGGCTTGTTTTCTGTTTTTGCTAGGAAGCATAAATATCTGATACTGATTTGCTCTCTAGGTTACTATTGTGGATGGTAAAAATGGCAAGACGCTGTGGGAGAAAGATTTAATATACAGGGAAAGCTGTCCAAAACCATCCTCTGTCAACACTGTATCCGGATCAACGTTTCTTTTCTGGGGTGAACTTCCAACACAAACCAATGTTTCTGTAAGTCTGTTATTTGATACTAGTGAAGCAATGCCGTTTATGTGAAATTTAGGATTATTACCTAATAAAACATGATTATTTTTTAACAAGAAAAACAATTCAGTGCCCTGTTAAATTAGTGCCAATGTTGTTGTTAAAGCAGGTATTTTGAGCTAATGTTATGTGAAGGGCATACAAAACCACATAGCATTTAGCTATCCAGAATGTTTTTATTCAAACTTTAAATAGGATTCTGCTAGTGAAAGGTTAAAACTAATATTTTTTATTATTAGAATGTATGAATAATCTGGGAGTGCCTGATAGCACAATAGTCCATGCATCAAAGTGCAGTCTTCTCCCCAAACCTTTAGCAAAAAGTGTTCATGATCTCATTCAGAGCTGTCTATGGGAGACTGAGAAAATAGCATGTCAGCTTGGGTTTTCTCCTTACAGATCACTTAAAATCAGAAATTAGTATTTATGCCACGTGTTTATCACTGGTAATGTTTTATTTTCTTGCAAGACTACTTGTAGAGTCAGTAAAACTAACATGGTGAGGGAAAGAAGCGAAAGACAAAGCAAGGGAGAAGTACCTAATTGCTTCATGAACTCGTTCTTCACTTCAGTCTCTTCAAAAACAATCCCCTCCGTTATCATGCCCTTATCTAATGAAGATCTGTAATTTTCAGAGATATGTTTATCCCTCCATTGATCCTCCCTGTTTAGCAGCCACACAGAATCAGATATCTTGATCACTGATCCATGGCCACTTTGCATAATACAGACATTATGATGATTAGCTCTGTACCTCTTCATCACTGTCAAAAATAGAGTATCCTTTTACAAATCATAATTTTTGATCCCAGCCAAGTGGGCAGCAGGGATGTGCCACAGCACCTCCGGTTAGGGAAGTTGTAGTGGGGGGCAGTGGGAAGAAGCAATCTGGATTTCTTCTCTCTATCACTATCCAGTGATCGTCACTGGAAAATGCATTTGTATGGACATCAGATGAGGATAGGATCAGGTTCAGCTGTGATGGCTTAACCCACCTCAATTTCTCACTGAAAAGATACCAGTACTGTTGGCCTGGACACGAAAAGAATACCCATTTGTTGGAGGTGAGAATTAACCATACTCCCGGCATTTAAGTTTTAATGTGTTTGCATGATAAGACATGGTTTTCCAAGATAAATCACATGAGTGTGGCCCACACTCGTGTATTTGATTGTGAGTCTGTCGATAAGTATCTTGTATACCTGCAACCACTGCTTCCTACTCTATAGCCAATATACAATTTTGAAGTGTTTTGTCTTTTATATGAATAAAATGTCAGATTTTAATTTATTTGACTTTGTTGAAGTCTTTTAAAAGATTGCTAATATGACTGATGTTCATAAAATCACAGAACATTACAGCGCAGAAAGAGCCCATTTGACTCATTTCTGTGCCGGTGTTTTTCTTCAAATGAGCCACCTGGTCTAATCTCACTCTCCATATACCTTTGATCATTACTCTTTTAAAATAATTTAGCGACGCTGTATGTTTTAATCTTTTTTACTCCTCAGATGCCAGAAGATTTAACTGAGAATAGACATTATCTCTATATGGTTCATCCATCACATCCAAATGTCATTCTGGAGCTAAAAAACAGTACTGAGAATGTGATCAACTTTATCAGTAAGTTCACCTACCATTTAATGGATAAATGTAATCCCTATCGTCCGTTACTAATAAATTTAATGTAAAATGCCATACTTTATTTTGCATGACAACTTGTGGAAACTAAGAATGAATTGGATGTGATCCATCTTTGCTTAATTTAAATTTGATGAGGTGTATGCCCTCAAACGTGTATTGATTTGACAGTTCCCACAAGGGCTGAGTTGGTAAAGGCATAACTGAGGTATACAGACCAAAAAGTCCAGGGTTTGCTACAGTTAGCTAAACCACTTAGCAGATTCAGCCAGAATAGAGGCAGAAGCACTACAATTGGCTGCAGCACTTTCAACTAGAGAGGAGCAAATCTGGTTCCTGATAGCATTCTGTGGAAAGTCTGCATGTGCAGTGAAGACCCATGTTTGTACCAGATATCAGGACCTTCAATTTCTTCCAGACAAAGCTCCAAGCACAGTTATGTATGTAGAACAAATGTATTCCGGAATAATTAGTAGCAATGATACAAGTCTGCAAATGCAACAGCAGTTCATGCGCATTTCCTCTCTCTCTTCACAGAACCTTTATTGATTTTGCCAACATCCTTGCTCAGAGGTGGGAGGAGTCATACCTCCACAAACTTGCAGCCCAGTCCCTCAGAATTGTTTCATTTCCCTTTACTCATTCTCTGACATTTGTCAGTAGATATCACATCAGATAGCCATGTAACAATCTTTTCAAATAAATGAATAGGTTTATTATGAACATAGAAGCATATAGGACAATAAAATAACAGTTTGGTCCATTGGGCCAGCATCAGAGTTCAAAAATAGAATGCACCGTTCGCTACTTGTATCTCTGTCAATTGGTTTTTATCCCTAGATGCCTGTCCAGCTCCCTCCTTAAAAATTACTGTGTTGTCAGCCTTGATCACTTCCCTGGGTATTCTATTCCAAACATTCACCCCGCTCCCACCTTCCCTCTTATGAGCTTCATCCCTGTCTCATTGTTTTCTGGGCTATGGTGAACAGTTTTTAGGATTCATCTTATCAGTACACGTAAGAATCTTGAATACGTTAATGAGGTCCTGTCTCAGAACTCTCTTCTCTAGTTTAAACAAACTCTGCTTCTGTAGTCTCTCCTTGTAGCCCAGGTGCGTGATCCCAGGTATCAGATGGGTAGCCAATTTTTGCATCTTTGCCAATCCAATAATGTCCTTCCTTCCTTTTAATATGGTGACCAGAACTGCAAACAGTCCTCCAAATAGGGAATAATTATTGCTCTATAGGTTCAGTATCGCTTCCTGTATTTTGTGCTTTATTTGATGAACTATATGACCCAAGATCCAGTTTTCCTTGTTCATCAGTACTGCACACTGCGGAGACGATTTCAACAATCAGTATATACCAATACATAGACGTTTCAACAAATCACTTCGTGCTCTGACAATTAGTTCAAACTGTTCAACATCCTTAGTAAAGTCATGTACCTTTGCCAATTGTTGCAGAGCTCTGCAATGTTACTGCAATCTGTTTTTCAGTGGATCTAACAACAGGTTTCTGTTTGCTCGATTGAAACCTGTCTCTGATTAGCTTTCTTTCAGTGGGACACTCCGTCCAAATTTCAGTCAGTTAGCAGAGGCTCACAATTGGCAGTTGCAATTCAATAATAGGTATAACAGGAAAAGCACTGAAAAATTCTCATTTAATAGACAACCATGATTGAGTTTTTCCAACTGGCATTCAAATTTTATGTTAACTACCCTAGCGAGTCTGATGCGCATACAATTTGCTATTGTAAGGGCTGGATCTACATTAGATCTGATGATCATCAATGAATATTGTTGAGTTCTTCCCTCAGCAGTGAATGCTGCACGTGTCCAGTAGGGCTGTGAATTGTCTCTCATCAATGTAGGTAATCAGGTGTCCTTGAAAGTGAATGTTGTCTGAATGCTGGGGGAATTCTATATCCCATTTTAAAAATGCAGAACTGCCATTTTGGATATTTAGCAGTTCAAACATAGAGGTAAATCTAAGAGAGCAATCTTTACTATAATAAGCACAAGATAAACAAGGTCTTCAATTTCTTCCAGACAAAGCTCCAAATGCAATTATGCATATCAAACAGACATCTAGTAACAATTATACAAGTCAGCAAGTGCAACAGCCCTTTGTCTGCGTCTGTCTGCCTCTCGTCCCTCCCCCCCCCCCCCCCCCCCCAATAGAACCTTCTTCATTTTGCCTTTTTCCCCCAACTTTCTTCTCCCTTTCTCACAAGTGCAAGGAGTCACCTGCCCACAACCCAGTCCCTTAAGATTGTTACAATAGACATCATATGGGGACAGGATTAGCCTTGCTTTGCAAGTGGAAGGGCCGACCCTGGCCAACAGTAATGTAGGGGGTAATTTTAACCGTATCCCCTCAGCGGGAAACAGCTTGTAAAATGGGCATCCGACCAGTTCTTGCCAGACAGGTTAGATTAAAATGACCCCCCACAACCTTCTGTTAACTGATTAAAGAATGTTGCTAATGGTAGTCATACAAAAATGCCTGGCTTAGGTTGAAGGATTGAGATCCAATGAATGTCAACAGTCTAAAATGGGGAGAGAAGAGGTGGAGAAATTTAAAGTACATGTAATTATCACATACCTGCTACTATTTTACCACTGTTACTTGAATGTCCTTTTGATGGTATAGAATTATTATTAATGCTCCTATGAGAAAAATGACCAACATCATACGTTTTATTGCAGCTGCCTTATTTGAACAAAGCAGACATGCTTGCAATGTACTGCTGATAGGGCAACCTATAGGGAGCGAACCAGGACCTTTGATGATCACCAAACAAAAACTGAAAGATGCCATCTCTTTGAGCACGGTTAGACGTCTAAACAAGGGGCACGATGACTTCAGTGATGACGAAATTAAGGGATACTTGCATAGAATGAGATACAGCAGCTAATGGTATATGGAAAAATCTATGAAGAAAACACTCCTTCTGTCTTTATTACTAGATCTATTTATTTATATAAAATATTTGTTTTATTTCTTGCTAGCCAAAAGCATTTGCTTGCAAAATATTGTGTTTCACGAATACTTTGAAGACGGTTCATAATTAAGCCTTCTGGCTTTAGAGTTTCGCCTGATAATTAGCTGTCAAAAGGTGAATTCCAAAATTCATGTTAAATCCTAAAACAATGATGTATTAAAGCAAAACAAAGTTATATAAAAAGGCTGTGCTCACTCCCTCACCATAAACAAGTAGGATAACTATTGCAATAGTACTCCCTGATACAGTTCATCAGGTTTTGCATTGAGCAAAGCGTTTGCTGTGATTTATTAACTAAATCCAAAGCTTTTTAATTACAGACATTTTGTTTCATTGTTGATTTGAAAAGCATGGTTTTGCTCTCGTATGACTTTTTTTTAACTAAATAAATTCAGAAAGAAATAATACCCCAAAATCAACAGGTCTATCTTTAACCTGAATAGTCTCTCTTGGACTCATTTGTGTTTTTTTCATTTGAAACGCAAGTAAAATGTTAACCTATTAAATAGTATAAACTTCGTATGCAAAGCCTCAAGGAAATGCATAGCAGGTCTAGAACCTTTCAATATTTTAATTAATCTTTAAGGTACATCTCTAAATAATCCCTTTTTGTTCAGGTGTGTGAATATTAACTGAAATTTACATTACTTGATCTCAGTCATTTGGGGAGGAAAAATACCATATCTGACTATAGTGAAGCTTCAGGCTGACTACTATTTTCTTGTATACTTTAAAGTCTATTTAAAAACTTAGTCGCCAGTTATGGTACCATACACCTGAGTGTAATATTTTAATTAGTGCATAGACCAGGCTCTGGCCATAGTTTGTGTACATTGGGATCAGTGAATGGTAATTCTTCAACCTTTAATGAGAGAGGGATCTTAAAATGAATAATAACACATTGGAGAAGAAAAGCCTGTGCATCCCCCTCAGAATTAACATGTTATTTATTAATGGGAAGTCCGATTATGTGCACCCACTCGAAACTAATGTTTTATTTGCTAATGGGAAGTCGGCATGGAGCTAAACAAATAATTAAACACTTTAAGCCAAAATTCTTTCTAAAGGAGTTACAAACTTTACATTGTTTTTTAAATTTTAAATTGTACACTACTCTTTGGAAAATCTGGTAGGATTTTTTGAATGTTGTGGCAGCAACTTATTATTGCCGCCGTAGCTGTCATTCGAATGGTTAAAATTGGTCCTGCCTTCTATACTACAGTTCCTGATGTAATTCAAAAACAGTTGGGTGGGAGAGAGGCGGGGGAAGGTACCTATTTTTTTCTCTATATTTGAACTATGCCAGGAGGAACTAAATATGAAGTAGACCTATTGATATCCTTTATAAGATAGAGGTTGACTAGGGCAGCTATGTTTTACTCACTGCTTCAATGTTTTGCCTACATAACAATTGCTGCACTCCCAAAAAAGTAACTCATTGGCCCCAATATTTGCTGGGGTGGGGTGAGGAAGGGGGACCCAGAAATTTGGGGAAGCTGGTGTCCTGCCGAATTTAACGGCAGGACCTCTATCATTTATTTATTCCGTTTCCTGCCCGGCAGCCAGCCAGATTGGCAAGGCGGTTGTTGGGAACGTTCCTTGACTAGCGGGAAAGATCAGGTGGTGGGGGGGGGGGGGGGGGGGGGCGGTGTCAGACCGGCAATCGGGAGAGTGGGAAAGATTGTGGTTTGATGGGTGGGGGAGGGGGTCATCAGATCGCAGAAGGCTCGGGATCGCTGGTCGGATGGGAGGTCAGCACATTGCGGCAGCGAGACGAGGCCACAATAGGAAGAAGGTTTGCTTGAGGGGCCCGGGGAAGCACTCCTGCTCCTCCTGGCTCACAAGCAATGCTCTAAAAAGCATTTATCATTCTGCAGCCAGCTCCTCTTGTCTTCATTTAGCTGTCAGGTTTCCCGAGTCTGGGAAACCTGATCAGCAACCGCTAAATTTAAAAGGCTCCCGACTGTACTGTGGGATCCTGATTTAAATATTATAATGAAGTGTCCTGACTCTCCAAGGCGGGACACAGGCATGGCTTGCAACCTGCTGCCATAAAAATGGCAGCAGGTACGTATGCAGAGGGCTGGGGTTGCGTTTTGCAAATTTTAATTTTTAGTTTTCCCACCCCCAAACCCCCTCCCACCCATCGTGGGGAGGGGGGGGGGGTTAATATCGACCCCATTGTATAAAGTGCTTTGAGATGTTTTGATGACGTGGTAAGGTGCAATATAAAGATGTTTCTTTTTTTATTTCTATTTTTTTTCCCCTTCTGTTGGCGAAACTGATCCATAACACAAGTATTGTGCCAATTGGAGAAAGAATCTTTGAATGCTCAGAACCACATTGCAATGTGGTTACACAATGGGCCATAATTTGTGGCCCCTACGGGCGCGTACGAGGTGTGTACGCGCCCGTAGGGGCCGTGCAAGTTCCGGGTTTAGGCATGCGAAGCGCATGCGCGAAAATCTGGAACTTACGATCTGTCAAGGATCTTCTTCACCGATCCAGCGCATCCGCTATTTGCGCAACTTCTGCCCAGCAGATGCCCCTGAAATTCTTAACGCCTGGTAAAAGCAGGTATAAGGCCTGCTTTTACCAGTGTAAGAGTTTTTTTTTTTAATTATCAATCATTTATACATTAAAAAACCTGTACAATAAGGTAAGGTTATTTTTAGCCCCTTTAAAACATATAATTATTTTTAAAATACATTTTTGTTTTAAATATTTAATTAAATGACATTTTAATTCATTTTAAATATGTAATTTTAAAAAATTTATTTGATGTGTAGATGTGTTTTTTGGGGGTATTCTCATTCATGCTTATGGGATTTCCGTACATACGGAATCCCCATAAGCATGAATGGGGATTCCCTTCTTGCATACGTTGGGTTGGTCCACGTGATCCCAGGGGCGCTTGCGAACCGCCTGCGCCCCGGGATACGTGGGCCTCTACCCACGGGTACCCAGAGAGGCCCAGGACCGCGAGTCTCCATACCTCCCAGGCCACCAGGTACGCGGACATTTTATTTGTGGATTGGAGGCATTTCCTCACTGGAAGCCTCCGGCCGCAAACTCGACCAATATAAAAGTATTAATTTTAAAAAGATGAAACTACAATGTCTATTTTTGTTCTTGTGTACTGCATTGGGAAGAGTACATGCTATATGAGTGCTTTGAAATAAAGGAGATGCTTTAGGGAGATATACCCAAAATACTGCTGCCTACACAAGACATTGGGAGCACTAGCCAGAATCCTGCCAAAATAAGGATTTAAACAAAAATGATCCAAATAATTTAGAAAAACATGCTAACCATTATATAAAATGCCATAATATATCTTGTACTTGTATCAAATACATATTTATGGTCTGGTTGAATTAAAATAATATTGTAGACTAATTGACCCTGATTTTTAAAACAATTAAATCTAGTCATCACAAATTTGGAAAATGGTTTAAATGCATGTTGATGGATCTGCTATGTATTTTCAGCATTTTCTATTTTTATTTCAGAATTTTTTTTTTTGCAACATTCCATTTTTCTTTTTATCACACCTCAATACACATCTGCATACTCATTGTTTTAAGAGTTGGTCTTTTCAAGCACTCACTAGAGCCTGATTTAAAAATTTCAGAAGAATAAGATTGTTATTGGCAGATGGATGATGAGCACTGTGCACCTTATTCTGAATTTAATAATGCATATAGTGTACTAATTGCAATTATGCTTCCTACAACATAAAATGCATTATTTCATGATTATTGTTGAACGCTTACTATATGTCCAGGTTTTCATTATTAATGGAGAAACTTGGCTGAAAATGAAGCCTCATAGTTCATTATCAAGTTTGAAAAGAGTTAGGGAGAAGATGAGGTAAATTAGATAATAGTGGTTAGGTGAAAGTATGTTTTGGTCTTAAAACTGGTAGATTAATTTATAGGAAGGAGGGAAGACTGAAGGAATCAAGGAGCTTGCGTTTCTGAGGTGGTTTATATTATGGCACTGCTGCCAATGGCAGCCCCAACTTTGTAAATGAGGCATTTCTGCTGCTGCTAAAAATGTGCCGAACGACTTTCAGAGATTGGATCACCAATATTGAGCACAGTTCTAAATTAATGCCTTAGTACACTGGAGAAAAAGAAAAATCTATGGTATTTAGCAGCATTGTATAATGGTCAAATAGGATTATTCAAGAAATTACTGAAGCAATTAAGTATTTTATTATAGCAAATAGAACCAATTGCTGAAATTGCAGAAGCAGTGGACAGTAAGATTTCCACCTTGTCTCAGAGGTAGTGCTCTCGCCTCCGAGACAGAAAGTTGTAGGTTCAAGTCCGACTCCAGAGACTTGAGCATATAATTCATGCTGACACTTAGTGCAGTACCAAGGGAGTCCTGCAGTGCCTGAGGTGTTGTCTTTTTGATGAGACGTTAAATCGAGGTCCTGTCTGCCCTCTCAGGTGAACGCAAAGTATTTCATGGGATTATTCAAAGAAGAGCTGGGGAGTCCTTAAAACTGGTAGATTAATTAACTGGCCAATATTTATCCCTCAACCAACATAACTTAAAATACCCAGATTATTTGAGCATTATCACATTGCTGTTTGTGGGACTTTGCTGTGTGCAAATTGGCTGCCACATTTCCTACATTACAACAGTGACCACACTTCAAAAGTACTTCATGGGCTGTAATGTCCTGACGTCATGAAAGGTGCGCTATATAAATGCAAATCTTTCTTAATGAAAAATTGAAATATCTGTGGGATTGATTTTGAGATTACTGAAAAATTATTTGTTCCTGTCCACATGAACTTTGTGCGAGAGATTTTATGTCAGTAAATTCAATATTTAAGTTTAAAAAGTGAGTTGGCTCCAAACAAAAGTAGAGGACAAGAGTCTATACATTTCTGAAATACTTGAGATATTTTGGTGATTTAATTTATTGATGAGGTGTACATTCGCATTCTGTATTAAATACTGTTCCATCTAAAGTTAATTTTTATCTGTACAAGACTATGCGATAGAAATTGCTAAAGTTTTGGGAATTTAAACACATTTTTCACTCTGCTATTTACCTCGAATAAAAGCGCTCCTTAAATAACGCATGCCAAAGCCAGGTAAACTATTAGCAATTCAATCCAATCTGAATGTGGAGCAGATGACGAGTATTGATACAAAATAATATAAAAATGGGAAAATTAATTTTAGATGGAAATAGCAAAGAAGTTGACATTACTGAATTGCCAAAAATGATTTCATATTTTATTCTTCCTCATAGATGATTTTATATGTACACACAGAGTATCAGTTACTTGGAGATGTAACTACAGTACAATGTTCAGTTTATGGTGTGTGGTCTTCCTCCAATGTATATATTTCAATATGCTACCCTGACTTTAAAGTGAAATAAGTTATTTTATTGTCTGTACATTAAACTATTAAATGGATTGTGAAATGAAGTGCTTACTCTTTAGGTGCCTTGCTTTTATAAGATCATATGTTTAAATATATAGGTAGTTTGTGTTTTTCCTGTACTTTGCACTATTTTTCAAATTTTACAATGGAGCTTTTGTGTTCTAAGTGTTAGTAATGTGGCTTGTAATAAATTCTGCTGTTTCATCCTGCAAAATAGTTGTCTTTTTTGATAGAACCACAGAGAGACTAAAAGAGCTTTTATGTGTGGTGACCTTGTGGATTTGTGTGTATGAATCCCAACTGAATGTAAGTAAATGGATTTAAAAGGTTGTATTACACTTAAACCAATTAGCAAGCGTGGCTACACATATATAGCTCCTACTAATTAAAATATACCCTTATATATTCATGCTCTTTTCCAAATTTGCTTTAATTGTAGAGTAAAGACAAAAGAAAATGGGACGTTGTAGAAATATTAAACGCAGTGATGAACCTGTGATTTCTTGCATAATAAGTTTCCAATACCAGCTGGCATATCTGATTGAGATGTTGAGTGGAGGGATGATCCTACTCAACAGGAAGCAGAGGGAGCAACAACCTGGCCACTCTGCCACTTTTACTAATGCGTGGTCTAAGTGCTGATCAACAGAAGTCTGTGGCTATTACCTTCATGCACAAACAAAGGTTTCTCTCCTTCCCCTCATGCATCCAAGGCAGCCACCTTCTGGTTTTCTTTCACCACTAATTTTGATTGTATCTCTCATTTCTGTACAGGAATGCCTAACTATACCATTATTTGATTTGTAAACATTTAAAAAATGTCACTGTTTCTCCATTGTTCCTAGCTTATTTTTTAAATTCTGCAAAAATACATTGGCCAGGAAACTGGACTTTGTTTCATCCATTTTTAAGGGCGTAAAACAGGGTGGTGAGGGAACTGGGATATGTTCCACAGCCAAGGATGCCTTTAAATATGTCTGACCCCATATTAGATTGGGTAATATTCAGGCGTCTCTGGTAGTCACCTAAAACAGGTGTTGGGTCCCACATTCTACCCTACGTAAACTTGAGGTCATCCAAAACCTGGCTGCCTGTGTTCTAACTCGCACCAAGTCCCATTCGCCCATCACCCCTGTGCTTGCTGACCTACATTGGCTCCCTGTTAAGCAACTCCTCGATTTCAAAATTCTCATCCTTATTTTCAAATCCCTCCATGGCCTCGCCCCTCCCTATCTCTGTAATCTCCTTCAGCCCCACAACCCCACCCCCCCCCCCCCCAAACTCCGAGATATCTACGCTCCTCTAATTCTGGCCTCTTGAGCATCCCTGATTATAATCGCTCAACCAGTGGTGGCCGTGCCTTCCGCTGCCCAGGCCCTAAGATCTGGAATTCCCTGCCTAAACCCCTCTGCCTCGCTACCTCTCTTTCCTCCTTTAAGACACTCCTTAAAACCTACCTCTTTGACCAAGCTTATGGTCACCTGTCCTAATTTCTCCTTATGTGGCTCGGTGTCAAATTTTTTGTCTTTTAATACTCCTGTGAAGTGCTTTGGGGCGTTTTACTATGTTAAAGGCGCTATATAAATACTTGTTGTTGGACCCTATGCATACATTATAAGGGGTTTAACACCTGTTTCAGAATCGCACCTAAATTGGCAGCTCAAGAGTGCTAATAAGACCCGAGGCACAATTTCACGCGCGACTCAGGCCACTGGCTTTTGGCAGGCACTCCATGAAAACAGACCTAAATTAATTTCTACGCCATTTGGTCTTCAGCACTTCTGTCTGATTATGCTGTCACCTAATGTGAATCCAACTGAGGGCTTAAGCAAAAATGAGAGTGCCTACATCTCCACTCCTTGCTAACAGAAATGAGGAGCTATCGCATCCAAAAAGAGTGGCAGATCCTTCAGCTCCTTTTGTTTTGTTACATCTATCCCCACTTCAAAACCTATCTTTTTGCATGTTGAGTCATCTCCCTCTCCTTCCTGGGCCTAACTCCTAAATATGAAGTGACTTTTGAGGCAGGTGGCACTAAGTTGTGGGAAATTTGAAGGCCAGGACTGTTGAGGCAATTGAGTTGTGCCTATTGGGGCAGAATATATAACCTCAGTTAGAAGGGAACTGGATAAGCATTAAACATTAAAAACATAGATGATATGGTAGAAGGGCTGGAAAATCTGATGACAGTAGATTATTCCAGTTGAAGTGCCAGCACAGCCACATTGGTGTAAATGGCTGCCTCCTGTGCTGTAAATTCTATGATTTTATGAGGATTCAAATAATAACTGGAGCATGATGAGCCAATGATGCTTGACCAGGATAAGCTAGCGGGACTTAGTACAAAATAGGATGTGGGCAGCAGAGTTCTGAAAATGGGAGTTTGTGAATGGTGGAACTCGGGAAGTTAGTAGGAAGGGCATTAGAAGAGAGCCTGGAGGTGATGAAACCAAACATAAAGGTTTCAGTGGTAGTGGGAATGAACTAGATGATCTGGAGATGGAAGTAGCCATTGAAACCAAGTGACTATTCTTTGAGCAAACCTGGACAGTGAGTATTGTCATGCTATTCTATTGGGAGGGGGCAGCATTGCTGAGTCTACTAGGTAGAGATGACTGAAAATCCAGCTTGACTATATTTTGTTTTTTCTCAAGTCTGGAAGTGCTTAATTAACTAACTGAGCACAGTCCAGGGATCAAACTTGGACTATTACTGCAGAATGACAAACTGTTCAGACAGCATTCAGCATTATTGTGATGGCCCGATGCCCATTCCCCTTGTGGACTAGACTTCCGACACTATGCAATTTGACTTCGGCAGGGGCGCAAAGTGGGCAGCAGCTGATCAACTTCAATGGGAAGGAAGATCTGGCGAGTTGTATAACGCATAGCTGGTCCGCTACCGTCTGTTTTGCAACCTCACTGAAGTAGAATTACATACCTTAATGCTCTCACATTAAGGCTGCAAATTTAATACTGCTGAGGGGGCAGGTCCACTGTCAAAATAGCAAAGATTGTCTGGGTAGGGAACCAGCTGTCAACCCACCTCCACATGAGTCTCCCAGGTGTTGGGTCTGTCAGCGGAGAACTGACCCGACACCAAGCGGCTGGGGAGACAATTCAGCTACTTAAATGGCTTGTTAAGAGCCAATTCAAGACTATTTTGAGGCATATTTCTAATTTAACCTTCTCCCCCACAGGTTATCCGCTGTTCGGTGTGTTTTGAGTCTGCTCTGATGTTTTTGAAAAGCTGATTGCAGAAGTGGTGTCAAGGATGCCATGTTGCAGATGGTGAGTTTCAGAGCGCAGAAAATGTTGGTTACTGCATTTTTAATACATATAGAGATTTCTTTACCTTACAAGTTTTTAGATTCGACTGTATGTCCAGTGCCATCTCATTGGGAGAACCTCTCTCACCATTGACAGATCGCTTCTGTCATCTCACCTGCAGCTGCCATCTATTCCAGCAACATCAGAGTCATTGAAACAATCAGACCTTGGTCCTCTGAATCCTTCCACGATCAGCCCCAACACCAACATCAGCAACTTTCTCCGCCATCACCTGATGCTGCACTGGACATAGGGCATCAGCTCCTGACAAAATTGCTGGCTGGGAGGCCAGCGATGGCATCACCATGACCAGATTTTCTTCACTTGATGCTGTAAACCCTGGCTGCCACATGATGCGCCAAGTTGACACCATCCCACACCAGCACCGTGAAGCATCCCTTTAATGTCCAAGCCATTCCATGCACACTCATCACTATAGCGGAGGGGGAGTGAGTTATGACTGAACAATCACTGGAACTCAGTAAGACACTTCTCAAGGTGCACTCAGATCTGTCCAATAAGGGGCACTTTTTGAAAAAAAAGATTTCACTGCATGACTACACATTACCAGAAAATTCACATGGACATTGGCTAAACCTCTCAAGTGCCTACCCTTGTATGTTAGTTGATATGCTTGCAGTAGGGTGAGTGTGAGGGGTGGTTAGTGAGATGGGGAAGTGATAATGTAGATAGAGAGGGTTGGGTGGAGATGCAAGGCAAGTTGTCCTGGGGAGGTCTCTTCTGCCCTTGGAAGGGAAGAGAACCTCCCTGCGTGCTGTGACTCCCTTCATAAGCATATGGAGGGAGGCACTGGAGAGCCTGGGTGCACGTGTTCACCTTTGTGCAGTCATTGTGCACCTCCATGCTGTCAAACACTGACAGAACAACTGTCAAACTCCACGTGGACATGGTCCCTTTAAGGAAACCGGCTGATGACGCGTCATCAAATTATGTCATCAGACCCGCTTCCTGTTAATTGGCTGGTAAGCCCGGAGGGCGAGCTTAACAAGGCCAATCAAGGGAAAATCTCATCTGCAGAGCGGATGCAGCTGGGAGCGGGACCGGAACCCGGGAACCAGCTCTCCTGCCATCATCCCGCCTCCTCCATTCATTTTGCAGCCTAAGAGTGGCCACTGCATCTGTCACATCATCCATTAGCATCAATCACCAACTTCAGGAAAAGTAAGATAGGAAAGTAAAAAAAATATTATTACAATATTCCCCACATCACTAAATTGACAATTATTGAGGATAAAAAAGTAGCTCTGAAGTAGTTGATCCAGAGATGACGGTTCTACTGTTTTTTTTTAATGGTTACTGATCCAACCCCTATTCCACCCATGGCTCTATCAAATCCCTCCTCTGAATTTTATTTTAGTCAGTTGTCTATCTAGCATGCAAGGACCAATCTACACAGGTCATTTCTGTTTGTTCAATATGGAGTGCACACTCGCTCCCCACAGGGACATGCCCTACAGACCCAAGTCCAGATAGTTTAGGCACAGGTTGGCAAAAGTGTGTGATTCTGGATTTTAAGTAGCTAAAATGACAACCAATAATAACAGAGCATTGGTAATCTTCCTGCTTTACGTCCAGCCAGAAGCATTCTACCTGTTCGGGCATTGGGTTGCACAGTTATCTGGAGCCAAATGGAAAGAATCCTAGCTTGCAAAGACAAGTTTACCCCTCCAGGTTCCATTAATGAGCTAGGCTGTCTGGTCAATCATTAACAGCGTCTTAGAGTACTGTGGATTTACTTAATTTAGGGATGCCACAGAGACCTGACTTGGCTCTAATTTTCATTATCTGCATGTCAACTTAGAGCCCAAAGCTTGCCTCTTTCTAACCCCCTTCAAGGAGTATAGTCATTAGCTGGTTATTAGGCAACTGGCAAGCATAGGCTTCTGCCCTCACTAGGCAGATAGGTGGTACAAGCACCTTCTCGGGAGCCAGATAGTGAGCAATACGATACATCATAAAATGTATGAGTACATTACCCCATGCTCCTGACTACAGCATAGGCAGACACCATACCTCATTGAATAGTGCTATCACCAGTTGAGGATGCAGAGCTTCAGTAAATGCTGCTCTCTAGCCCAACTGAGCTAGGCACCAAACATGGCCTGTATGAGGGTCTATTCCCATATCCAACTTCCAGATAACACAGTCCAGCAATTGTCACCTTAAGTCTGAATTTCCTCATCAGTTATCTAATGGATATCTGCCTTCATTATGGTGCAATATCTGCCTTTATTGTGGTGGAAGGATAATGACGCTCAATTACAAAGCCTGGCACCGTGGCCCTGATATTAACACGGAGACGCATTTGAAGTGGGGGGGGTCCGATATCTCGTGGGAAACCCGGAAGTAAGTCTGTCAGTGGCTTTTTAACTCAGCCAGCTCATTATCAATTTACTTCCGGGTTTGGAGTCTAATGGGCGGCAGCGGGTGTGATGAGGACCTGCATGACGCAATCTCAACTCCAGTATTTAAAGGGCCAATCCAAAGATGGAATTTGGAGGAGTTTGGAGTTGGGAGGAAGAGAAGAGGAAGTGTGAGAATGGATTCCAGATGGTCAAAGGCTGTGCGTATTTCAATGATGCTTTGCTTGATGTGCTGCTGGGGTCAGTGAGGATTCTCTTCCCCGGCAACGGGAGGAAGAAACCTGCTGCCGACACCAAGAAGGCATGGCTGGAGCTGGCCCAGGAAGTCAGCAGCAGGAGCATTGTGCCGTTCTCCTAGATTCAGTGCAGGAAGCGTTTTAATGACCTAACCAATTCAGGAAAGGTGAGTACAGTTACAAATTCACCTGCATCCTGCTGTGCGCATCACCTCATCCCCTCACGCTGCCTTGTCAAGCCTACTTCATCACATCACTCCTCACACCCGCTTACCTTGCAGGGGCACCTATCTTTCTCTGTCTATGCACTTCCTCACATCCCAATCTATCCATTCACCAATGGTATTCACCCTCAGCCTTATGCAATTTCTTGCCTCTCCCCGAGAGTCCCCCTCACCAAATGCACTCCATCGATTGGGTGAACACATGCCATTGCAGTCACTCGTTGGTCTGTTCTTTCCTCCATTGCATGGAGATGAGAGTGCAGAACATGTGTGAGAGGGAGAGAACTGGAGGTGGGCCTCCACAGATCTCGCAGCGCACAACCGCAGAGAAGGAGGCACTGGAGCTTAGTGGCGTTTTGGCATCTTTGGCGACGGAAATGGGAAGATGTCTGAATGCCACTTTAAATAGGATGACAGATACCTTAGCCTTGGCCGCAGAGTGCTGCACTGATCTACACCAAAGTGCTCTCGAACAGAGCGGTAGCAGTGAAATGCGGCTGGGCCATGAGAGGGATGATGACAAAAGGGGACATGGAAGTGGGGACTTCACTCAAAGCTCTTTCACTTCTCACCCATTGTCCCACCGCCCCCCCTTAGAACCCAACATGCTGCCTTATCTTCTGATGGCCAATTCTGCCCTGCACAGGTGCAGGTAGAGCTGTCGTTGGCGGGGCCCTCACGGGCTCCAAAACCCAGAGGTCGTTGGCCAAGTGCCTCTCAGCAGTCAGAGCAGGGATCTGAGCACCACACATCTGGTGGTCATAGGGCATTCATTGTAGCGCCGTTGGGCTTCATTGGCCTGTTTTCTGACGGGTGTCATCAGCCAAGTTTGAAGTGGGTATCGCTTGTTTCCTAGCATCCACCCCATAAGCCTGCTTCCCAGTCTGAAGACGTCAGGGAGCTTGGACTGCCACAGGACAAAAGCATCATGGCAGCTCCCCGTGAATCTGGTGCATACCTGCAGAACTATCTTTTTTGTGGTTGCACACCGGTTGTACATTGATGGAGTGGAAGCCCATGCAGTTGATGAATACTCCTGGTTGATCTGGGGGTGCCTGACTTGCCACGTGTGTGCAGTCAATGACGCCCTGCACCTGTGGGAAGCCAGCCAATGCCGCAAACTCGGGTTCCCGCTCATTCTGACTGGTGTCATCACAGGCAAAGTTCACATAATTCCTGCCCGAGCAAACAAACCATCAGTCATTTGTCTTCTGCATTTGTGGGCTGCTGACTGGGAGATCTTGGATATGTCTCAGGCAGAGCCCTGGAAGGATCCGCAGGTAAAAAGGTTGAGAACGGTGCTGATTTTGGCAGCCACTGGTAATGCGTGGCCATCAGGTCCAGCAGGGAGCAGGTCTTCTTCTAGGTTGCTGCAGATGTCTGTCACCACCTGACGTGACAACCTGAGCCTCCTGAAACACTGCTGTTCAGACATGTCAAGTGTGGTGTATGTACCTTTAAGGGGAGAACTACTTTTTACAGCTCCTGTATACTGTAGTACCGGCAGTGACCACACCTGTATATAAACCCTGAGTAGGGATCTGTACGTTTAGTTTTAGAGTAACTCTCATCCAGTAAACACCTGTTGATTGTTCCCTGCAGTCTGGTGTCTAGTTATTGAAGGACACACAACATCAAAATACACGGATCTAACATCAAGGAAACTCAGCCTCTGCCTTTAGACCCTACATCGCGGGTAGTGCCCCCTGCGAGCTGCTCCCCTCTGCTGCTCCCCTCTCTGCTGCTCCCCTCTCTGCTGGCCAGCTACAAGTCTTTCAAGAGCGGGTTGCTGGTGCTGCTGCTGATGGTCATATTACTCCTCGTCCGAGGTCCAACCTAAGACAACCAAGGCGCCACCAATCCTAATGTGGTTCAGAAAACCTCTAAAGTGTAGAAAGTAAACTTTCAGCAAAAGTATTGTGAATAAACCCGTTCCCTCTAAGCAGCTGTGAGTACTGAGCATTTATATTGGTATATTTCCATGGGATTGATTTAGCCCCCTCAATTGCCACTGTTTTCTCACCTTGCTTTCACTGGCGAGTTTCAGGAAGCCCGGGAAACTCGAGGATGCGCCGTTAAATTTAAAAGTCAATTGTATTTTTGGCTTCAATTGAGCAATTAGCATATGTTAATAGGTTACCCGCCTCTCCTGAGGGGGTTGCACGCAAGCAGCCTAACACGCTCGAGTTAACCATGGAAGTTGGTGGGTTAAAGCTGGCTTCCGAATGTGCTGACATTTTTGCCAATTTTAACCCCCCCTCCCCCCACACCCAAACCCACGTGCCCCTCCAGGTTAAAATTCCCCCTTATGTCTCTGATGGCCAGTGGACAATGATTTCTTGCCTCTGCAACCAAAAACCCCAGTTTTCCACCCAGTCCACAAGATTCAGTTCTCATTCGAATCCGAGAGTGATTCAATGATACATGTATAATGCTGACTTTCAAGTGTTAAACATATATAAAAAATGTAAAGGCAAACAATTCCATTTAAAGCAAGATAAAACACATTCCAATAAAGACAAGAAAATCAAAATTGATAAAAACAAAGTAATTTATAATTGTTATACATAACTTGCCATTCTTTCTTCAGTGATTTCATTGTATGACCACATCACAGATCAAAATAAGTCTTCCATACTTGATATATTCCACTCATGTATGTATACAGGGAAGAAAATTATACTCTACAAGAAAATATTGATTATGATCTGGGAACTGCTTCTATCTTCTGATTTATTGAGGATATACTACTTTAAATAAACATTTTTATTACCGGCTTGAAATGCACTATATATGTTTCATTTGAAACCAAAGGTCATAGTTTAGCAATAGTTGTATAACTAATAATTTACACAAGATCTATACAGAACAGTTGACATTAGAAAATGTTATGAGTAGCATTTATCAACAACAACATTGGCAGACAGGAAATTCATGCACATTTAGTATTTACACTTATTTTTGTAAAATTTGTATTGGTTGGTTTTGCATGAATATCAAGCCCAAGTGAATGTGTAAAAGGGCTGAATCTTAACGCCCAAAACGGGTCGGTTGAAGTCAGAAATAAAAACAGAAAATGCTGGAAATACTCAGCAGGTCAGGCAGCATCTGTAGAAAGAGAAACAGAGTTAACGGGCTGGATTTTACTTACCGAGACGAGTTGGAGGCGGGACTGCTGCCTTCCGGGTTCTAGTCCCGCCCCCAGCGATGTCTGACGAACAGACGTTATTTTGCCCTGATTGGCCTTGTTAAGCCCGCCCTGCGGGCTTGCCAGCCAATTAAGGGAAAGCTGGTGTCAGATGACGTCAGTTGATGACACTTCATCTGCTGGTTTTCTTAAAGGCATATGCATCACACTTGTTTGACAGATGAATTGTCAATGTTTGACAGCATTGAGGTGCTGTCAGTCACTGACAATCACTGTGCACAGGTGAGCCCTTGCACCCAGGCACTCCAATTACTCTCTCCTTAGGATAAAACAGATGGCAGCTGCAGCTGAGATTGCAGAAGCCACCTGTCACTTCTCCCGATGAGATGAGGCTACACAAACACTTCATAGCTTGTCATCTGCAGAAACATCTAACCACATTAAAAATTACTTTCCCAACATTTCCTTACCTCTGATACTAACCATTGTCCCATTGCATCCTTCACACCACTTCTGCAGCTGTCATCCAAACATCAACATAACCACAGACCGCCTCACTTACCTTGGTGGGGTTCCCCGACATCGGGAAGCCCACAGCAGAAGTCTCAAAATGGGAAAAAGCCTCTTAACTACCTGTTAAAAGGCAGTTAAGTGGCTATAATCCTCTTCCTGCCACTAGGAGTCGGGACCCTGTGCAAATCGGAGACCTGACTCCCGGGAAGATTGGTTGGAGGCGGGTTGGGAGCGGGTTCGGGATCCGATCCCATTCTTTTTGACTTTCCCAGCAGTCCCGCCTCCAAATCCGCCTCCTCAGGGCTGGTAAAATCCAGCCCAACGTTTCAGGTCGATGACCCTTCGTCAGGACTGGAAAAAGTTGGAGATGTCTTGCACCATCATCCCTTTTGTCTCTTAATCTCTCCTGCCTTCCATCCTATCACAGACCTTCCCTTTTCTTCTTTCCTCCCCTCCCCTCTCTCCCTGCCCCTACACTTGCTTAAAAGCCTGTTACATATCCAACTTTTTCCAGTTCTGGCAAAGGGTCATCGACCTGAAACGTTAACTCTGTTTCTCTCTGTACAGATGGTGCCTGACCTGCTGAGTATTTCCAGCATTTTCTGTTTTTATTTCAGATTTTCAGCATCCGCAGTATTTTGCTTTTGTGTCGGTCGAGGTCAGGTCAGAGGTTAAAAATTTTAAAAATCTGAAACCTGCTCTCCTGACTTGTGGCCTTGTGCTGTAGGCTTCCCCCGCCCAACAGGCCTCCAGCCTGTCAATCAGGCTGGCTGTAGGCGGGAAACCGACAGAACAAGATTTAAAGGCGCCCTGCAGTTAAAAACTGCAGGTCGTTCGGGAAACCCGTTCTTCTGGGTTTCCCAACCTCCAAACAGCACCCCCTCCTCCCCCGCACGAAACGTGCCTCGGGGCTAAAATCCAGGCCTTTGTCACAGTGGTTATCTTACCAGCATAAACATGTGTGAAAATTGAAACCTGCAAAATTCCTTGTAAATTTATCGGTTTTCAGTGACCCACACAAAGATTGATTGCACAGAACTTTTATTTATGACAAAAAACAAATTGAAATGGTTAAAACTAGTGGATCACAGAGAATAAAGATTCATTTGGATCAATCCATCACATTCTCCAGTGAAAAAAATCTCCTTTTTGTTATGATCTGGAATTTACTGCCTAAAAGGGTGGTGGAAGCAAATTCCATTAGTAGCTTTCAAAAGGGAATTGGATAAATACTTGAAAAATAAATGTGTGCAGGGCTGTGGGGAAAGAGCAGGGGAGTGGGACTAATTGGATAGCTCTTTCAAAGAGCAGGCACAGGCACGATGGGCCGAATGGCCTCTTTCTGCGCTGTTTGATTCCATGATTCGTCTTACCGTACTATATATGGTGCTTTACCTTTTTTTTAAGTCACCTCCACAAAGGGGTACTGGACAAATTCCAGCCATATGGGCTAAGTGATTCATAACACATATAGAAGTTACTGAAGAATTTGTTCTCCATGAAGTGGAAGAATTAAATACTCACAAGGTTCCAGAGCCAGATGGATATGTCTTACAATTCCTCAAGGAACTAAAGAAGGATATTTGTGATGTTTTTCAGTGTTCCATAAACACTGGAGTAGTACCTGAGGACTGAAGGATAGCAAATCATAGAGTCATAGAGTCATACAGCATGGAAAGAGGCCCTTCGGCCCATCGCGTCCGCGCCGGCCATCAGGTCCTGTCTAATTTAATCCCATTTTCCAGCATTTGGTCCGTAGCCTTGTATGCTATGGCATTTCAAGTGCTCATCCAAATGCTTCTTAAATGTTGTGAGGGTTCCTGCCTCTACCACCCTTTTCAGGCAGTGAGATCCAGATTCCAACCACCCTCTGGGTGAAAAAGTTCTTCCTCAAATCCCCTCTAAACCTCCTGCCCCTTACCTTGAATCTATGCCCCCTTGTTATTGACCCCTCTACTAAGGGAAAAAGTTCCTTTCTACCTACCCTATCTATGCCCCTCATAATTTTGTACACTTCAATCAGGTCCCCCCTCAGCCTTCTCAAGTATAGTTCTAATATTCAAGAAAGGAGTAAGACATACAAGTGGTAATTACAGGCAGGTTATTTAACACAGGTAGTGAAAATAATGTTTTCATGCAATCTGCAGGTTGCTATTAATGAATATCTATTGAGCACAGTTATATAGAGTGAGGTTTTAGAACCAATAGATTAAGGGGTAGAGTTTCTGCTTTGGGCGCAATCGGGAAATTGTGCTCAAAATTGCGCTGGTTAAGTTACGGTTCAAGTTTACGCTAAAATTAATTTGCATAATCACAAACGTACATGTTCTGCGAACCAGTGCAATCGGGCAGGGTAATAGAACGTTGCTTTTTTTTCCCTCTCCATTAAAAAGTATGCATTGAAGAGTGGTAATCTGGTGCAGTTTTATTAATGTGGCTGAAAAAGGGGTTATCACCAAAAATAAGCATTTTTAATAAGGGTGTCCCGTCCTTCACCTGTGAGTAACCTGATTTAAAATCACTGAAAATGACTTTAAATAAAAACTATACTGAACCATTTAATAGCTTCATTGGTGAACATTAGTCAGTTTCTTAGTAAATTAAATATTTTTTGATATAAAAACTTTTAAAACATGCCTACTAGTGCCTGTAAGAAAATTTCAAAAGCCGTCCCAAAGCAGCGCAATCGGTGGAATCTGCCAATTTCGACCTGGGGGTGTGGCCAAATTTGTGGGCGGGTCCTGATTCGGATGAATTAAATCTTGAACCAGCGTAAACGATTGTGGAAAACATGAACAAGAGTAGCTTTGGGCGTAACTCACATATGTTTAAAATTCCCCGATGTTTTGCGCTGGTTCGTCCGAATCCGGCCGAATTGCGCTGCTATTACTAACTTAACCAAATGGAAATCCTACCCCCCACCACCCCATGTCTTTTAAACCTACTGGAATTCTTTGAGGTGTTGACTAAGCTAGTGGAGGAAGGTAATTCAGTCGATGCAGTTTACATGGGCTTTCAAAGTGTTCGACAAAGGTTCTCATGTGAGACTAATAGAGAAGGTGAAGGCTCAGTAGATATATTGAGGAATTAAATGATATGGAACAGGATGTCTACAGAAATATTATTACATTTGCTGATGACATGAAGCTCTGTGGGCAGGTAATGAGAAGAAAGGATATTGATTATCTTCAAAGAGATCTGAACCAATTATGTAGATAGACTGAGATAATTGTCAGATGGATTTTGATGGGAATATATAAATGCAGAGCACTGTATCTAGGAAGAGATAACAGATAAACATGAAAGGGTTTTACTAAAGAAATTAATACTGAATATGTTAAGAATTGAACTGCTGACAGCACACAAGCACATTCACTCAGCCATTCAGAGAACAGTGAATTAGCAGAGGCGGAAAAAGAAAATGATTTGCGAATTATTATTGATAGCCTAAAAGTGGTCAGTGTGAAACAGGGCAAACTGGATCCTGGGATGCATTGAATTACAAATCAGAACAAATTATACTGCTTCTACAATATAGCATGCAGTCTTTGGTCACCCTACTGAAAAAAAAGGATAGAGATGGTTAGAAAGGGTTCCGATAATTTTAGGCCTCAGGAGACCAAGTTCAGAGGAAAGGCTCAAGCAACTAACATTAATTTAACTGGAGAACAAAGGCTGAGCGGAGACAATTATGCTGAGATGATTTTTTCTTTACAACACAAAAAGCAAGTTACTTTTTTTGGCCTCTAGCAGAGAGAACTCAGAGGGGGCTAAATTCGAAGGCCCACGAAAATGGGGGCGGGGATCACGATGTGCGATTAACCCACGCCCGTTCAATGTAATGCTGGCAGCACGCCAACTTTGTGCTACCTGCTCATTTCAATTATTTCAGCGTGCAGCCAGCACTGACCGCGCTGTTGATTGGCTGCACGCATCAGCATCAGCAGGGTGCCCAAGATCATGAGAGGCTAGCGGTATCAAGCTAGCCTGGCTGGAGGAGGTGCTGGAAGTCGTTCAGGAAGTGAATCTGACCTGGGAAACTGAAGAATGGCATAACATGGGAGAGAGCGGGCTCCAAGGTTTTCGGACGCTGCACTGGAGGCCTTGGTGGAGGAGGTAGAAAGGAGAAGAGATGTCCTGTATCCGCAGGGAGGAAGGAGGCCCTCAAGACACACGCTCAGAAGACAGTGGGATCAGTTAGCTGCGGAGGTCAATGGTAGGAGTCAAGCCCCGAGGACCTGGATGCAGTGCCACAAGCAGTTCAGTGACCTCATATGAGAGGTCAAGGTCAGTGAATGAATCTTCAAATGCCATATCCCACCATCTGCACCACTAGCCTCACACACTGCTCAATGCACCACACTCCCATCACTCACTTACCAACAATCTGTACCAATCAGGACTCTCACCTAACATTCATAGCTTCATCTCATCCTCACACACTTAGCAATGTTGCAAGCCTCACACCCACATCTCACACCTTGCACACACTGCCAGCTATTCAACCATGACAGCCACATCACCCAAACAGATTGCACGACACTGACACACTTCCCTCTTTCTTGCAGGACCAGGTGGCGCACAACCGGAGGCAGCAGGAGCTAACCGTCGGGGTCGCCTGCATTTTCTAACCCCCATGGAGGAGATGGTGCTGGCCATTATTGGAATGGCCATTGCTGATGCCGTGGCCAGCGGCAGGGCTGAAATCATTGAAGATGACGGTATCTTCATACCTAATCCTCCTTCTCACATCCCACTTCCCCCTCATCCCACAATCTCTTCTGATTTACAAGCTGCAGATGGTGTGAGCATGCACCTCTTGCTTCTCCCCCTCCCCTCAACACAACCTTATATTTGTACCTTTCTCCTTTCAGATACCCAAGAACTGCAATCTGGTCAGGCAGTGGAGGAGGAGCAAGAAGACAGTGATGATGAACACATGCCGTCACTTGATTTAACACTCGCAGCCACCAGCTCAGACACCGACACTGCGCATAATGTAGAAGATAGCATAGAGGTGGGATTTGCACGTGGTGAGACACTAGGCAGGAGTGGCCTGCAGCCAGAGCAGGGGGAAAGGGTAGCGCAGGTGCCAGCTCACCGGAGGGTGAAGTCGCACACGAGTTCTGCTGCAGAGGACTCAGATGAGGACTTTGAGGTGGTAGGCTACAGAAGAAGGCTGATGGGTGTACACAATGAAATGCTTGGTGCATTGGGCAGCCTGCCAGAAAGCCTGCGTGCGATGTCAAGGAGCATGGAGGAGTCCGGCACCAACTTGGTACAGGGCTTTGCGAAGAGCTTGGAACCCATCCTTTCCAGCATGGAAGTGGTGGCCAACTCCATTAGCGCACTTGTGGACCCAACCATGACGCCGCGTCTGATGGTCCATGTCTCAGCTTCCATTGCAGCACAAGCAGCAGCCACCCAACGTCTGAATGCTGCAGTGGAAGCTCAGACTGCTGCCATCATAGCTCTAGATTACAGTGTTAAAAGGGGCTTGCAGCGTGTCACAGCTGTCCAGCAATCTGTCCTCCAACAGATTACTAGGATTGCTGAGGCGCTGCCCTGGGGGAGTGACAGTGGCTCCATGGAGCACAAACCTGCTGTTCTTTCTCAGGATGACAGCATTCCTACTCCGACCTGCCAGTGCCCTTGCTGTTGCCTGTCAGCCAGCCAGCCCAGACTGCTGCCGTCCATGCCGAGGTGGTGTAGGCTGCAGCCGGGCCTTCTAGGCCCAGAGCTGCTCGAGGTCATCCTCCAAGGCCATCTGCAGTCTTCTCCACTGAAAATTTGCACACTTCCATCAGCTATGCCGCAGCCACTGGGGTAGCACTGCGTAGGAGCACTAGGACAGGCAAAGGCACATGGAAGACAGGCACTAAGGGAATGCACAAGGGTGATTCATTTACAATATGGAATGACCGGATTTATAAATTTGGTTTGGAATGTTTGTTTTATGGAGGCTTTTATTTTTGTATTGTGGATAAGCAGACGCTGTGAGGGTCAATGACAGAGGGGAGGTAAGGAGTAGGACTATTGGTGCATGGGGAATTGGGGTTCTGGCTATTGGTATCGCACTCAGATGAGTTCTTTATGGACAGCCCAGCAGAAAGACAGCCTGGGTTGCCTCATCCCTTCCTCGTCCTCATGCTCCTGCTCCTCAGCAGCTTGTCATATAGCTGGTGGCAAGTACTGTGCCCTTATGATTGCGAGGCTGTGCAGCGTGCAGCTTGCAACAGACCATCACGAATCTTGACACATGCTCTGCCAAGTACCGGAGGGCTCCTCCAAAGCGGTCCAGGCAGCGGAAGCATTGTTTCAGCACAACAATGGTCTGCTCTATCACATTTCATGTGGCAGCATGGCTTTCATTGTATGCATGCTGCCCACATGTGCAGGGTTGCACACCAGAGCCATGAGCAATGTTGTCAGTGGATAGCCCTTGTCATCCAGTAGCCACAGTGGACTGCTGCAGAATGAAGGCATCATGACTGTGGCCAAGGTACCAGGCATTGACCTGCATGATTCGCTGCCTATGGTCGCACATCAGCTGAATGTTGTGGGAGTGGGATCCCTTCCGGTTCTGGTGTATGGCAGAGTTGACCTGCGGCGCCTGCAAAGCACTGTGCATGCTGTTAATGGCACCCTGCACCATGGAAAAGCCTGCAATCCTTGCAAAGCCATGTGCCCACTCCGCCTGCTGCTCTCTGGCAAGAGAGAATCAAATGTAGTCAGCTCTCTTTGAATAGAGAGTCTCAGTGACCTCCCTTATGCAACAGTGGATGGCAAACTGGGAGATGTTGCAAATATCTCCAGCTCCAGCCTGGAAGGAGCCAGACGCATAAAAGTTCATCACCACGGTCACCTTCACAGCTGTCCTCGTCCTGCTCTGAGGTTGCAATTGTGGCTGCAGCAGGTGGCAGATTTTGTTGAGGATGTCCTAACTGAAGTGCAAACATCTCACACATTGTTCATTGTTGAAGTTCAGGTAGGAGAATTGCTCCCTGAACACCCTGGCCTTCTGCTGAGAGCCCTACTCCCCCTCCTCCTCCTCCCTCTTCCAGCAGCTTGTCCTGCTCTGCGCAACCTCTGTTCATTCTCCAAGTCATGCTGTATTCCAAGGGGAATTCCTACTAGTGCACCCATGTCTGGCAGCAAGTGGTTTATGCATAGAAACATAGAAGATAGGAGCAGGAGTAGGCTATTCGGCCCCTCAAGCCTGCTCCGCCATTCAATGAGATCATGGCTGATCATCCAAATTCAGCACCCCGTTCCTGCCTTCTCACCATATCCCTTGATCCCTTTAGCCTTAAGAAATATATCCAACTCCTTCTTGAATATATTTAATGAATTGGCCTCTACTGCCTTCTGTGGTAGAGAATTCCACAGGTTCACCACTCTCTGGAAATTCCTCCTCATCTCTGTCCTAAATGGCTTACCCCTTATCCTTAGACCGTGACCCCTGGTTCTGGACTCCCCAACCATCGGGAACATCCTTCCTGCATCTAGTCCTGTTAGAATTTTATAACTTTCAATGAGATCCCCTCTCATTCTTTTAAACTCCAGCGAGTATAAGCTCAATTGACCCAATCTCTCCTCATAAATCATTCCTGCCATCCCAGGTATCAGCCTGGTGAATCTTTGCTGCACTCCCTCCATGGCAAGAAAATCCTTCCTCAGATAAGGCGACCAAAACTGCACACAATACACAAGATGTGGTCTCACCAAGGCCCTGTACAACTGCAGCAAGACATCCTTGTTCCTGTACTCAAATCCTCTCGCTACGAAGGCCAACATACCATTTGCCTTCTTAACGCCTGCTGCACCTGCATGCTTACCTTCAGTGATTGGTGCACAAGGACACCCAGGTCTCGTTGCACTTCCCCTTCTCCCAATCTATTGCCATTCAGATAATAATCTGCCTTCCTGTTTTTGACACCAAAGTGGATAACCTCGCATTTATCCACGTTATATTGCATCTGCCATGCTTCTGCCCAGTCACCCAACCTGTCCAAATCATCCTGGAGTTTCTCGGCATCCTCCTCACAGCACACATGCCCACCAAGCTTTGTGTCATC
The DNA here is from genome assembly GCF_052327205.1 of Somniosus microcephalus. Classification (NCBI taxonomy): domain Eukaryota; kingdom Metazoa; phylum Chordata; class Chondrichthyes; order Squaliformes; family Somniosidae; genus Somniosus; species Somniosus microcephalus. The sequence continues at coordinate 36,068,103 of NC_140997.1, forward strand.
TGCAAACTTGGAGATATTACATCTAGTTCCCTCGTCTAGATCATTAATATATATTGTGAATAGCTGGGGTCCAAGGACCAATCCCTGCAGTACCCCACTAGTCACTGCCTGCCACTCGGAAAAAGACCCGTTTATTCCAACTCTTTGCTTTCTGTCTGCCAACCAGTTCTCTATCCAAGTCAACACCTTGCCCCCAATCCCATGTGCCTTAACTTTACATGCTAATCTCTTATGCAGGACCTTATCGAAAGCCTTTTGAAAGTCCAAATACACCACATCCACTGGTTCTCCCTTATCTATTTTACCAGTTACATCCTCAAAAAATTCCAGTAGATTAGTCAAGCACGATTTACCTTTTGTAAATCCATGTTGACTTTGTCCGATCCTGTCACTGTTTTCCAAGTGCTCTGCTATTACATCTTTTATAATGGACTCTAGCATTTTCCCCACTACCGATGTCAGGCTCACCAGTCTGTAATTCCCTGTCTTCTCTCTACCACCTTTTTTGAATAGTGGGGTAACATTAGCTACCCTCCAATCCATGGGTACTGTTCCAGAGTCTATCGAATGTTGGAAGATGACCAGCAATACATCTATTATTTCTAGGGCCACTTCCTTAAGTACCCTAGGATGTAGATTATCAGGCCCTGGGGATTTATCAGCCTTCAATCCCATCAATTTCCCTAACACCATTTCCCTACAAATACTGATTTCTTTCAGTTCCACCCTTTCATCAGACCCTATGTTCCCTGACATCTCTGGGAGGTTATTTGTGTCCTCCTTTGTGAAGACAGACCCAAAATATGTATTTAATTGGTCTGCCATTTCTTTGTTCCCCATTATAAATTCCCCTGATTCTGACTGCAAGGGACCTACGCTTGACTTCACCAATCTTTTTCTCTTCACATATCTATAAAAGCTTTTACAGTCAGTTTTTATGTTCCCTGTGAGCTTACTCTCATACTCTATTTCCCCTCTCTTAATTAATCCCTTTGTCCGCCTTTGTTGAATCCTAAACTGCTCCCAATTCTCAGGTTTACTGTTTTTTTTTGGCCAATTTATATGTCCTCTCCTTGGATCTTAAGCTATCCCTAATTTCCCTTGTCAGCCACGGTTGAGTCACCGTGCAGAAGCCTTGAAGTCAGGAAAAAGTCCTTAGCACCTGCCACACTGCTCCCTGTAGACTTTTGTAATTTGAGACAACTATAGAAAGCACCAAACACTTGTAGAATCATAGCAACAGTCAGCAGGAATGAATCAGCAACTAACCTGTAAATAGCGCTGGTGGAGGGTCCTTCCTGCTGCTGAATGTGCGTTCAGCTGTGCAAGGTTAAGAGAGGACGTTAGTGGGAGCATTGTGCTCCAAAATGGCAGCGCTGGCATCAAACCAGCGTTGCACACGGATTGACGTCATAATCTGCCTGTTCTGCATACTTCCAGCAGACGCTTACTATGCGCGCTAATGTCCTCACCAATATAGCGTCCAGTGCGATTCGCCCCACACGTGTGCGCCATGGATGCAATTTTGGAGCTCTAAGGCCACCCGTTGTGCCCAAAAAATGGGCAATACAGATCCAAATTTTGCGCCCAAACTCTCTCCATTGACTTCATCCTGTTTTTGGTCTTTTTCTCCTTTTACAGAAATGTGCAACCCAAATAAGCTTGATGTTGGACCGAGGTCCCATTTGCCTTCTCAGGTGGATGTAAACGTTCCCATGTCACATTTTGATGAAGAGCAGGGGATTTTGTTCGGTCTCTTGGCCAACATTTATCCCTCAACCAACAGCACTAAAACAGATAATCTAACCTTGCTGCTTCTCCTATATTATTTTTAAATAGAATCATAGAATGATACAGCACAGAAGGAGGCCATTCTGCCCATCATGCCTGTGCCAGCCCTTTGACAGAGCCATCCAATTAGTCCCACACCCTTGCCCTTTCCCAATAGCCCTGCAATGTTTTCCCTTTCAAGTATTTATCCAATTCCCTTTTGAAAGTTTTATTGAATCTGCTTCCACCATCCTATCAGGCAGTACATTCCAGATCATAACAACTCGCTGCTTAAACATATTCTCCTCATCGTGCCTCTTTTTTTTAGCCAATTACTGTAAATCTGTGTCCTTTGGTTACCGACCCTTCTGCCACTGGAAACAGTTTCTCTACTCTTGCAAAACCCTTCATTATTTTGAACACCTCTATCAAATTTCCCCTTAACCTTCTCTGCTCTAAGGAGAACACCCCAGCTTCTCTAGTCTCTCCACATAATTGAAGTCCCCCATCCCTGGTACCCTCTCTCAAGCCTTGACATCCTTCCTGCCCAGAATTGGACACAATACTCTAGCTGGGGCCTAACCAGTGATTTATAAACATTTAGTATATCTTCCTTGCTCCATGTATCTCTTTATAAAGATCCAGTATGCTTTTTTAACAGCCTTCTCAACTTGTCCTGCCACCTTCAAAGATTTGTGTAGATACACCCCTAGGTCTCTCTGTTCCTGCGCCCGCTTTATAATTGTACCATTTCATTTTTAAATTTAAAAAAAGATACATTTGTGGTTGTGTTACATTGTATGAGCACAATGCAAATTTACAATGTATTTTAAATACTATTATAACTTAAAGGAAGTGCAAACCAGAAAATGAACTTATGGAACAAAAGCAACTGATAAAAGGCACGTTGATATATTGTAATAAAATGCTTCCTCCCAAACGCATATGTCATAGCCAAGATATAAACAAATGTATTATCTGGCCACAATAGCAAAATACTGCAGATGCTGGAAATCTGAAATAACAACAGAGAATGCTGGAAATACTCAGCAGGCCAGGCAGCATCCGTGGAGAGAGAAACAGAGTTAACGTTTCAGGTCTGGGACCCTTTGTCAGAACTTCCGGTTCTGACTTATTCCATAGAAACATAGAAGATAGGAGCAGGAGTAGGCCATTCGGCCCCTCGAGCTTGCGCCGCCATTCAATACGATCATGGCTGATCATCCAAATTCAGTACCCTGTCCCTGCTTTCTCCCCATATCCCTTGATCCCTTTAGCCTTAAGAAATATATCCAACTCCTTCTTGAATATATTTAATGAATTGGCCTCCACCGCCCTCTGTGGTAGAGAATTCCACAGGTTCACCACTCTCTGGGTGAAGAAATTCCTCCTCATTTCTGTCCTAAATGGCTTACCCCTTATCCTTAGACTGGAATCCATGTGGATTCCAACTGAACTTCCACCCTTCATGTTTCGGATCCACCCAGGATTACAAATATCTCCAAGATATTCATCGTTCCTCGCTCTCTGTCCTCGGCCTATTACATTGTTCCAATGAAGCTCAACGTAAGCTCGAGGAACAGCAGCTCATCTTTCGATTAGGCACTTTACAGCCTTCTGGACTCAACATTGAGTTCAACAATTTCAAACTATAACCCCTGCCCCCATTTTTCATGCTGTATGATTTTGCCATTCCCATTTGCAATATTTTCTCTTTCTGGCCTCTTACATAAGCACAAGTATGTTCCTTCAATTCCTTCCTCCCCCTCTCTGCACCTCTGTTACATCTCCAGCTTTTTCCAGTTCTGACGAAGGGTCCCAGACCTGAAACGTTAACTCTGTTTCTCTCTCCACGGATGCTGCCTGGCCTGCTGAGTATTTCCAGCATTTTCTGTTGTTATTTGTATTATCTGGCCATTTGTCTTATTGCTGTTCTGGAACCTTGGCTTGCGCAAACTGACTGCCACCATTGCCTACATTACAACAGCGACTACACCTCTAAAGTATTTCATTGAGCTGAAGCACTTTGGGACGTCTTGAGGTGGTGAAAAGCTCCATATAAATGGAAGTTCTTTCTTTCTTGACAGCTCATTTCTTGCTTGAAGCTTGTTAATTTTGAACTCCTTTACACTAATATGGTGTCAATAGCTTCACAGGAGGTTTCCATCTCCAACAAGGCCTGGGACAGTGGCAGGTTTTATACAGCACTGTACAAGTAAACGTGGTTTACTATTGTAAGATTCTATCTCAATTGTTTATAAAGCTACTGTAGTTGTTAATAACAAGCTGATAACAACGCTACATATACTATAGGAATTAGCTCATATTCCGTTTACACACACAAAGTGCTTCCATACATTGCTTATATGTTGATCATCACATATGCTTTTGGGGCATGTTGCAACATTTTAGTACAATTCATCAACTTGCTGCTATTCCATGAGTTCCTTTTCCGGGTTGCACTTCCTTTAAGTTATAATAGTATTTAAAATACATATTACATTTACATCACGCTCATACCACGTTAAGTACGCAACTCGGTCACAAATGTGTCATTTATTTGTGGAGTCTATAAAATGAATATAGGAGTGGCAGGAAGGTTAGTTCCTGTGACCCCTCCGCCATGTAGCGTTACTGATCGCGCACGGACTTGCGGGGGAAGTGAACCTGTTGTGCTGCACGTTTCTCTGTCACTTTGAACTAAAAGTAAGTAATGTCTCGTTTGCTATATTGAGCAGTTTAACGAGAAGCACATGCTCGCGATTTTAAGCGTCTTTCGATCTATTGGGGGGATTCTTACCTTGCAAAGGTTGGAGTGGGGCGTGTTGTGAGTGGACTCGGGTTTCGGCAGCACCTGGGGAACGAGGGGCGCCCGCGAATTAAGATGCGCGACTTCATTTTAATCATCACCTTGTTGTGTGGAGGCGATATTACCGTGTGCAATGTTAAACCAGATCGGCAGCTAATACTTCTTTAGACCTTGAAAGGGCTGACAGAGGACTTTGGATCTTTGATCCGACAATTAAAGTTTAATTTTACACATTCTGCACATCTGTCGCGTAACTGTAGACAATGCGGAACACTTTACCGTCCGCTTTTTATCTAGTTAGAAAATGAAAGTGGATATTTCTGTAATTTGAGTTGATCCTGGTTTGCCATTGGAACAGGTAAAAGGAGAATTCGCGAACAATGGTTGCTGGGAGCTGTCGCCAGTTTCTGCTGAAAGATTTAGTGTTGGAGACAGATTGAAGGCATCTGTGTATAAATTGGATGGGAATTCAAATATGAAATCTAATAATGATGTTCGTTGTGGGCTAATATCCAATTTTTTTGCCATTGTTTTCACAGCTTAAATCTATATCTAGTATTTAGGCTGTTGGAAAAGCAAGGTGCACACAGCAGAATGGCCAAGCCTTGATCCTTCCTCTGTCCTGAGCTAGCTGGTCTCAGCGATGCAATCGCCGATACTGGTTTAACAACAGAAAATGCTGGAAACACACAGCAGGTCAGGCAGCATCCGTGCAGAGAGAAACAGAGTGAACGTTTCGGATCTGCGACCCTTCGTCAGCTGATACTGGTATGTTAGGGCACTGCTGCATTTGGTATTAGTGTTCCCTATATAAAGAATGGGGAAGTAGGTCATGGTCCCTGCTCCTTGTTGCTATCCGGTGATCCCTGTTGGAAAGTGTCCTTCTGAGGACATAGAGTGGGATTGGCTTGGCTATGATGCAGTGGGCGGAGAGCGAGTCTCCGTCAGAGATTCCAATCTGTGCCAGTGGGGAAATTGATAAGAAAAGGAGAATAGTGAACAGTGAGGGTGATGTGCAAACTGACTGGCCATGTACATAAGACACAGAGAGGGAACATGACGATTGAGTGAAAGGTCTGGAGGCAGATGTAGGTCAGGCTTTGGAAAGTGCCTTTTATCTCCCAGCTTTCTGGGGTCTGGAGATCCAGTTGACTGTAACTGCATTGAGCCAACATCTAATTAAATACGTACTTCAGGTAACTCTACATTTATTTGGAACAGAAAAAAAGAGTCTTGAAGTAGGATGTAGAGGGTGCAAGTATCCAAGTTTAAAAAGGGCTTAAACTTGCTAAGTTCTAAGTGTTGATGTTCCTACATTGGATCGGGCTCACACCAGGGAATTTGTTCAGAGATATAGTTAGTTCCCCTGGCCTATTGTAACCTTTCACTCCGCTTTGTTGTCAGATATTTTATGCAAGTTAAACCTTCCTTCCTCCAGTACTAGGAAAAATAAGTTTTACAATTAGAAAATAGAATCCATATCTTTTAAATTCCCTTAAAAGCAAAAAGTGATTCATTTCGTGCCGTTTAGTAATACAGTACTGTAGTTCTATAAGGTTCCGCCGCCCAGTATTTTCGTGCTTTGTGATAAGGATTGTGAACAGCGGGTAATAACTGACCAGCGGTATGGTGATGCTCTCCCCATTTTCAGTTGACAGGATTTGATTTGAGAACTGTAATTTGCACAACTCACTTTCCCCATCTAGGCCTGGAGTGCAATGAAGGGTTTTAATTCTGGGTAACACTATTTTGTGCCCATTGCGCATATTTAAATAATTAAGGCGGAGCTTGGTACGTTATATTTTCATGTAAATTAGTAATCACTCGTTATGTTTTTTATGACCTAATTTAACTTTCAAACTGACTATAACATTAAGATCGGGGTAGATAGACTGCAAGAGCTGTTGGTTGGAGGTGGATTTCTGCTACTGGTTTTCTTTACTCGGTTTGCTATGGGTAAATTATCACTGATGATGTTTAAAGCACTTTATTCAGTACAAACTGAAAGGTAAATAACAGCCACATGCACTCCAGTGCCGGCTGGGATCGCCTTGATCTCTGTCTCACACATCTCTCGGTATCCGCGCTGTCCCTAAGCCGCATTTTGCGGGAGGTTCTTGTGGAAAGCTGTTGCTTTGATGATCGCCCAGCCTCCACACTTTAGAAAGACCGTTCATTTGAAAGGAAAAGCAAGTGGGCGCAGAGCCCCACAATAACCCCATGTTCGCCTGCTATTCAGACAGGGCACCCTCAGAGGAGGCCCTTGTTGATTGGAAGACTCAATCGACGCCACATTCTCCAAAAGGCATGTTGGGCAGGATTTTCATTGAGCCGTGGAGGCGGGATTGGAGGCATGTGGGGGGTTAAAATCCATGCCAGTTTCAAAGGAGGTGGGTACCCGATCCGCGGTGGGACCCGCCTCCCCAGGCAGGAAGGGGATTAGTGCCAATTAACAGCCTGTTAACAGGTAGTGAACAGGCAGTTTTTAGCCTAATCCCTATTTATATTGGCTCCAAACTACTAGCGAGGCAGGCCGTTGGGATGAAAGGCTTGGAGGGGTCGAGATGTCTGGTGTTCAGGTGAGTGATGGGTGCATGAGTTCAGAGGTAAGTGTGTTTGGTGTGTGTAAAGTGTTTAAAGAAGTTTTACTTACATTTACTTACCTTTACAGCCTTCCTTCCTTCAGGTCTCGGGAGTCCCTCATCTCACCAGCACAGAAAGCAGAATGGCCGCGATCTGTCAAAATCTGCAGCATTCAGCTTTCTGTTCCGGAGAGATCTCTAAATCATCCTGAGAGGAAGGAATTAACTTGGAGTACAGATTGTCAGTGTTTGACAGCTTCAAACAGCTGTGAAACACTGATATTTCATCTGTCAAAAGCTCTTGACAGATGAAATTGTCTGTCTGTGATGTCACCTGTTGCCGGGTAGCCCTTAATTGGCCTGCTGAGCCCGCTGGGCAGGCTCAACAAGGTCAATCAAGTGAAAATCGCGTGGGTTGGCCACAACTCGATGGAGGCGGGACTACAACCCCGAAAGTTGCAGTCCCGCCTCCTCAATGAAAATCCAGCCCATTGTGTCTGTTCTTCAAAACATTTTATAGATTTGTTTTAATTTAGTGAAGTCTTTTGTCAGGTACGATGGCAGAGAATATCCAGGACAAGTTGAAGAAGTACAAGACGGCTCCTTTCGATGCCAGGTTTCCCAACCAAAACCAAACCAGGAACTGCTTTCAAAATTACCTGGGTGAGAAAGTGTTGTGTTGAGATTTGGTATAGAGTGCAGAAGCAGAGAACATGGGCCTTAACCATATTTATCTGTCTTGCGAAAACATAAACTTATGCACATTTATGTTTAAAATTGGTTTTTTTTCATTGAACTAACAAGTGTCCATTGTCCTGCTCATTTCCTGCTTGTTCTGTAATGATTTCTTAAAGTTAGCAAGTTTAGCATTTTCTCAAATGCTCCAATTTTTGCTGCTAGTAAATAAACATGAGATTTAACCTGTTCTAAAAATGCAAACGATTGTAAAGAAGTTAATTAATATTCATAAATATGCTAATACATTTAAATGCACAGAATTATATGATACTGAAGTTGAAATTTCTACACAGCTTTTAAAATGGTTAATTTAAAAAATGTTTTCCAAAATAAATACACTCATAGTACCTTTCTGGGAATTTAACGATAATTTATATCATGCCTCCTACCAGAATTTCTAGCTATTTTTGGGCAACTATTGATTAATAGCAGTTGTTGCCTTTTTTATTATTTGGATCTTTTGGTGCACATGAGGTGATTGATGTCAGTGCTGGAGAATGGAAGTATTTTTCTCCTAGTCAGAAATAAGCACTCTCAAGGTGCATTTATGTCACGGGGCCGTGCATTCACGGGGCCGTTTTGCTAGGGTTTCGGTAGTGGACCCAAGCGCAGGAAACCTATCCAAGGACTCGAGACCGGGTAGAACTCGAAAGATGCTTCACTTGATACTTGAAAACACAGAGACATGGTTACACTCGAAAGGAGATTCAGTAGAGACTCGAGAACGCCAGAGACACAGCAAGAGCTGTTACTTGCAGGCAGGCGAACCCAGGACTGAGCAAAGAGGACAGGAAATAGGAAGCTTAAATACAGGCCAGAGTGGTCACGTGACATAATTAATCAAATGAGACGGGAGACAAATACATTAACAAGACACAGGTGAGGCCAGAGGCATAGAAGACAAAAGAGGGACAAAACCAAACAACTTTATTAACTAGCCTAATTACTCTGATGAGATCAATTACTCGAGAAACATGTGAGGAGAGGGGCCCAGAAAGCATGGCAGCTGCGCACCGAGGCCTCAAAAACCGCCCTCAGGCGGCGAGCAGAGGGAAGTGCCGCTGCAGCCGTTACAATTTATGCTGCCAGTTTAGCCTTGGTCCAAACCGATTTCTGGAGTCAGTGCTGACCTGGAGTGAAGTGCAGGAAGTTTGTAAGTTAGTGCCTAACAGTGAAAAATTATTCTTGTATTTCAAGATAACTTTTAAGTATGTCATTTCACTTCGACACTGCAAGGAGTGTAAATCCACTGTAGTGTCGAGGCTGGTTTACAAAGTGCTTCCCCAAAAGGCTGTGGATGCTGGGTCACTGAAATTTTCAAGACTGAGATCGACAGATTTTTGTTAGATAAGGGTATCAACAACAACAACTTGCAATTATATAGCACGTTTAACATAGTAAAATGTCCCAAGGCACTTCACAGGATCATTATCAACCAAAATTTGATACCAAGCCACATAAGAGGATATTAGGCCAGAAGCTTGGTCATCTTTAAGGAGCATCTTAAAGGAGGAAAGAGAGGTAGAGCACGTAGAGTTTTAGGAAGGGAATTCTAGAGCCTAGGGCCTCGGCAGCTGAAGGCATGGCCACCAATGGTGGAGTGATTATGTGAAGGAATAAGCTATATCCAGAAAAATACACCATTCTATGAAATAATTCTGGCCTTTGTAACATGACAAACTGGGCTTGAAAATCTAAAAACCTAACAATGGAGAAGCTGTAAACAGCATACAGGCTATTGAGATAAGATAAGTTGTTGACACTGAATCAATAACCTTATTGAAACAGGAGGTTGGAGGTTCCTGATAGTCTGAAGCCTTGGACAGAACACAATGGTACACCCTGTTAAGGTGTTTTAAATTACACTTTGGAAAGAATCACATAAGATTAAGAAACATATGCCTTTGTGAAAATGACATCAAATGAAACACAGGAGACACGAGTCTGTGTTACAACCAGCTGAGGTAACTAAGAAGACAATGGTGCACCCGGTTGAGGTGTTTTTAATTTACACATTGTAAAAAGACACAAATAGAAGACCTTGGTAAAAATGACATCAAATAGGTGCACCTGCTCCACACCATTTTTTATGATAAGCTTCAAACATCTAGGGTAGAGACATAATTCTTAATGCTACCAGCTGATCTAACTGTAGAAATAGCAGGGGTCAACAGAAAAATGACTAGAGATAATTAGCTTACATCCGCAGAAAACTTCAAAGGAAATACCACTGCAAAAGGGTATAAAAATTGAACTTTCAAATGGGATGATAGTCTCGCTGTAAAGGGGCAAAGCAATTCTCAGGCTTCAGAGGCAAGCTCTGCAAGTCTTCAACTCTTTGTATCTCGGGGATCAAGGTATTCTATTTGATTTTGGTGGATATCCTGGAATAAACTAAGAACTGTAAAACTAGCGAAGTTAAGATTTGAGAATAAGGATCTCTGATAATAGAATTGTAAGTTTTTTGTATTTGGAACTGCTAATGTTGCGATTGAAACACCAACTGTAAACTGCATGTCAGTTCTTTAATAAATCTATATATTTTTAGAATTGTCTCAACATAATACTTCTGTATCAAACTTGCGAACTCAATCTCTGTACGCTCCTTGGTGAGGAGTTGCAGAATTCTGAGAGAGTTTTCTAGACCCTCATAATATGCGGAAGGTTACAGTCTAGCTAAACTTATTAAAAGTGCTATCTGGAGGACGGTAACATCTTCAGGTTGTTCCTTTCCTTTAGGGAGAGATAGTCTGGACCTTTAGACCCAATTAAGCGTCGTTAGGATTCGGCTACCTCAAACTTTAGTTGAAAGTGAACGTCTGGGGAATACGCCTGATCCGGGGTAGCCCTAAAAGGGGCTAGGATTAGTAATTATCCCTTCAATTAAAATCGGGGATGCGCAAGAGGCCAGAATTAGAGCAGTGCAGATATCCCAGCGGGTTGTAGAGCTAGAGGAGGTTACAGAGATAAGAAGAGGTGAGGTCATTGAGGGATTTGAAAACCAGGATGAGAATTTTAAAGTCGAGGCTTTGCTTAACTGGGAGCCAATGCAAGTCAGCAAGCACAGGGGTGATTGGTGAACAGGACTTGGTGCGAGTTAGGACACGGACAGCAGAGTTTTGGATTAGCTTAAGTTTATGGAGGGTGGAAGATGGGATATGGAGCAAAGGCAGGTAAATGGAATTGAGATATAGATCAGGCATAATCTAATTGAATGGCGGAACGGGCTCAAAGGGCTGAATGACCTACTCATGTTCCTATGGTCCAAGGTTCATTGATACATTGTAACCAATGTTCCCTCTAAGCTGTGCAGCTCTCTGCTGGTCCCATGCATACGGGACCGGCTTTTTCAATGTTAAATTTCGCAGATGCGTGAAACTGTGAATGGATTGTAACCCTGCTCAATTTAAAGAGCAGGGGTTCTCCCTTAGGTGCTTCTTAAACATTTTAAATTTCAAATTGTTGCGAGAAATATGTACATATGTGTGTATCTAGGCTTGCACAGAGCTTTCTCCTAAACAGAACAGTTAAAGTTCCTGGCAGGCAGGAGTCAAACATAGTAAACAGGGTTGGGTCTGGCTGAAACACAAACTGCAGCTAATAGTCTGAGTGTAATGTAGTCCAAGACCAAGTGTAGCACAGCCATATGCAGAGTAAAGTTTCTTCCACTCTGCTTCAGATTTGTCTCTTAACCATGTATGCATCTTGTTCTGTACCAACATCAATTTTCAATTTTTCATGCCAGCCATTGCTATGGCCTCACTCAGTAAGATTGCAGTATAGTGTCAATTTGCACTAAATCATTGCCAGTTAATCTTGTTGATTGTGCCTATTGTGGCATCCTTAAAGCAAAAGGGACAAGAAGACTTTCATCGGACTTTTCTATGTTTGATTCAGACCCAGATTGTAAGGGTTTGTGACTCGCTGCTCTGCCCAACTCCCTTTGCTAGTGTCATCTTAGCATTAACTTTCAGCAGTTGGTCAGCTGTCTTCTTTACAAGTCCAATTTGGTCATAAGTATCTGGCATTGCACAGACCATCAGTTAAGCTTGACATATCTCCTATTCATGCATTTTACAATCTAAGGCCTAGAAATTGGGTTGGGGCGCCAAAGTGGCGCAAAAGTCGCCTGAGCGCAGGATTTAGCGCAGCGTTTGAGGCTTCAGCGATCATCAGATATTCCGTTTCATTGCCCCTCGAGGGACACGGGGCGAGGCTCGAGGCGCTCCGCGTCCCTCTTAGGGTGCTGAAACTGAATATCGCAGCGCAACGTGCCGCAGCGCCACACGCTGCGGCACGGCACGCTGCGGTACTGCAGGCCTTCCTCCCACTGTTAAGGGGGAGGTGCCTGCAACAGCGCGATCCCCGATCGCGAGTGCCGGCAAACGAGCCCGGCACCGTGGAGAAGTGCCGGGCTCTCGGGAAACAGCCGGCAATGCCGCAGGGGTGGGGGGGGGGGTGACCAGGAGGCCGGGGACGGAGGTGCTGGCAGGCGGCCGCCGAAAAAGGCGGCCGCCCCACACCTCCACCTTAACTTGCACTGCTGCCGACACAGTAAGGCCCCGTGAACCGGGTGCGGATAGCGAACGGCGCAACTGCGGCGTTCGCTATCAAATATCGCGAACGGGGCGCTGCGCACACCGATGACGTCATCGGTGGTGGCGCAGCGCAAAAGGCTAACGCCACCATTATCGCCCCAACTCAATATCGCGGTAGGCACAGCCAGTGGCGCTACAGCCACTGCCTGCCTCTTTAGGCGCTAACAAGTGGCGCTACTCACCCAATTTCTCCCCCTAAATCTTTGTTTGAAAATTAAAGCAATGAATACAAGAACTATGTATGTTCTATGAATGTCTCTGTGGGGGCTGAAATTGGTCAATGCCAGTAGCACAAAATGGGCTGATAGCGAATCAACAGCCTGTTTCATACCACACAGATTGTCGTTTCCATTGAGGTAATTGAAATTGCTCAGATCAGTTAAATATACTTGTGTATGGATATTTATAGCCAAACTATCCTGTTTGTGATTGTCTTACAGACTTCCATCGTTGTACTAAAGCATTAAATGAGAAAGGTGCTGATACTACTCCATGTGAGTGGTACCGCAGGGTGTACAAGTCACTCTGCCCAGTTTCATGGGTATGTGACAAAACAAGCTACATTTTATAAAATTATACAATTAGCTGTGGTCTTTAAAGTCAAATGTAAATGGCCAAGCTAACTATTTATTTTGTAAGTCTGCAGTTTAAAATAATATGGCCTAGAAATTGGGTTTTGGCGCAGCGACGGCTTTAGCGCCGGAAGTTAGTGCCGGAGCTAAGTCGTGCTGGGCGGGCCAAAAATTCAATAGTTCTGCGCCCAAACGGCTGCCGGCGCTGCTGAGAGCTGTTTGCGCCTGAAAACTGGCGCTACGCGCTGAATATCGGCGCTATTCCGGCGCTGCGGCGCCCGCTGCGGTGCGGCAGGTTCGGGAAGTGCAGGCCTCCTCCTTCCCTTAAGGAGGAGCTGCCTGCACCCGGCCGCGGCCCGCAAAAATCATTGTAAAAATGAGCCCGGCACCTCGGACAAGTGCCGGGCTTGCTTCTGTTCCGGGGGGGGGGGGGGGGAAGTCCGGGGAGGGAGCTGCGGCCAGGCGGCCGGCGGGAAAGCGGCCGGCCGCCGCGGGGCCTTTAATGCGCCGGCGCAAAGTCATGTAAGACTCTGTTGCCAGAGTCTTAGTTGCGGCTGCCACGGGCGAGGCGGCCGCAACTGAATTTCGGTGCTGGGGCCCGTCGGCATGGCAACCGGGACGCTGCGCACACCGATGACGTCATCGGTGCCGGCGCAGCGCTACCGGTCTACCGTGGCGGAAGGGCCCCAGGCAATTTCGGCGCCGGCGCCAATTGCAGCGCTAGGCCCTCTAGCGCCGCAAAATCGGCGCTAAGGGCACTGAATTTCTAGGCCTATAGGTTTTATATTGTTTATCTATTGTTACATTGTCATCTTGAGCAAGAATCTTGCATTGCATTTTAAAATAATTATATAAAAGATAATTAACCACAAGACATTGTGTAGACAGTTTAAAACCTGAAGTTCTGCTGAATGCATAAAAGTTGTTTGCTGTGAAATAACCTTTCACATTTTACATCTTAGATAAACAAATGGAATGATCAGTTGGAAGAAGGCACATTCCCTGGAAAAATCTAACTAGTTATTGAAGTCTGGTTGAAGCCCTTGGTTGTACCTTACAATGACTGCAAAATGTACAGGTTTCACCAAAATAAATTATAAATATTGAACGCACTGTTTTTTCTTACCTCTGCTTCTTATTTTGTGTATAACTACTTACAATTGTGTAATTCCAGCAACATATCTAGGAGAATTAAATAATTGGGACCTTTGTGTTGAATTAAGTGAATTTCTCAGGAAATAAAAAACAATTAATTGTTACGCATTCTACATTTATTTGCAAGCCAGTCTTGCTGTGCATTGGAAGAAAAAAAGTAATTGTCTTGCTGAAGATTAACTTTGACATTCACAAAAATAGGTCAACATTATAGAGCAGATACATACCACATAAACAATTCTCAGCTAGTGATTGGACAGACAGACCCACCGTATTTTACAGTGCACTAGAATATGAAGTCTATATGTATCATGGAAATTATTATTACACCCTTTACAAACCTGGATGCCACATCATTGCTCTCTGCTAGTTGACAAGCCCTGGTAAAACCATTTGTAAGCAATGTAAGATTATATACTAACAAATACTGTTTGCACCATCAATTTCATGAGCACAGAGGTTAGTTTAGCCTTGCACCTTGGCTCATTGGTAACTCTTTCGTCTGTGAGTCAGAAGGTGGTGAGTTCAAGCCCTAGTACAGAGACCTGAGCACATAATCCATGCTGACACTTCAGGGCAGTCCTGAGGGGGTGTTGAACTGTCCCAAGTGCCGTCTTTTGGATGAGATGTTAAAGTGAGGCCCTGTCTTTCCTCTCAGCTGGACATAAAAGATCCCATAGCACAAATCCAAAACAAAAAAATGTCGAGTAAATTTTTCCCATAGTGATGTATATGAAAGAGAATCCCAGAAAAAAAAGTTAGTGGGGGTGATTTTCATTCAGAAGTCAGGAAGGAGGTGGGACTACAACTTTCAGGGTTGTAGTCCCGCTTCCATCGAGATGCGGCCAATCCACGCGATTGCAACTTGATTGACCTTGTTGAGCCCGCCCAGCGGGCTCAGCAGGCTAATTAAGGGCCACCTGGCAACAGGTGACGTCACAGACTGAAATTTCATCTGTCAACACGTTTTGACAGATGAAATATCAGTGTTTCACAGCTGTTTGAAGCTGTCAAACACTGACAGTCTTACTTCTAACCTGAGTCCTTCTACACAGACTCAGTTAGAAATCTCACTGGCACAGAAAGCTGCAGGCTGTCACTTTTGATAGATCGCAGCCATTCTGCTTTCAGAGCCAGTTAGATGATGGACTCCTGAAACCTAGAGGAAGGAAGGCAGGCTGAAAAGGTAAGTACAGGTAATTTAAACTTCTTTACACACTTTAGACACACTTACCTTTGCATTCATGCACCCATCACTCACCGGAACACTGACATCTCGACCCCTCCAAGTCCTTCAACCCGACGGCCCGACTCCTCTAACCTGGCGTGGTTTGGAGCAGTTGGGAATCCCACACTTCAAACTTTAAAATAGGGATTAGGCTAGAAACTGCCTGTTAACTACCTGTTAACAGGCAGTTAATTGGCACTAATCCCTTCCTGCCTCGGGTAGGCGGGTCCCAGTGCGGGGCGAGTACCTGTCTCTTTTGAAACTTACATGGAGGCGGGTTGGGGGCGGGATGGTGTCGGGACCCACGAATTCAGGACTTGAATCCCCCGCACGCCTCCAATCCCGACTCCACGGGTCAATGAAAATCGACCCCAATGTGTCAATTAACCTTTTCAAACAAAATCTAGATGAAATCAAATCAAATCAACTTTTATTGTCATTGTTAGTGCACAAGTGCAGTACAACGAAATGTAGGCTTGCGGCTCCCGAGAGTGTACATTTAGATTAAGACATTTAAACATTCAACATACATTTGGCTTGTAATACATTAACATAAACATAACCATAATAAAGTGCATTGGCAGATGTGCAGGCTTTAGAGTTTATTTGTGGAGTTCAGTAGGATGATAGCCCTGGTAAAGAAGCTGTTCCTAAATCTGGTCATACGGGTGCGAATGCATCTGTAGCGTCTCCCAGATGGCAGGAGGGCGAACAGACTGTGGCTGGGGTGGGTAGGGTCTTTGATGATGGACCGTGACCTCCGTAAACAGCGTTCTGGTATATGTGCTCTATGGTCGGTAGCTGGGTGCCGGTAATGCGTTGGGCAGTTTTGACTACCCGCTGCAGGGCTTTCCGGTCATAGTAGCTACAGCTGCCATACCATGCTGTGATACAGTTTGTCAGGATGCTCTCTATTGTGCAGCGGTAAAAGTTAGAGAGGATCAGGGGTGACAGGTTACATCCCTTCAGCCTCCTTAGGAAATATAGGCGCTGCTGGGCCTTCTTCACCAGAGAGGAGATATTGAGGGACCAGGAGAGGTCTTCCGTGATGTGGACTCCGAGGAACTTAAAGCTGTCCACCCTTTCCACCACAGCCCCATTGATGTGGATGGGGGTGTGACTTCCGCCTTTAGACTTCCTGAAGTCCACAATGATTTCTTTGGTTTTCTTGATGTTAAGGGCCAGGTTGTTATCGGCGCACCACTTCACGAGATGCTGGACCTCCTCCCTGTAGGCTGACTCATCGTTGTTGGTGATCTGGCCTACTACCGTGGTATCAGCCGCAAACTTGATGATGGTGTTGGAACCATGAACAGCCACCCAGTCGTGGGTGAAGAGGGAGTAGAGGAGGGGGCTCAGCACACATCCTTGTGGGGCCCCCGTGTTCAGGGTCAGGGGGGGGGGTGTGGTTACCTAATTTGACAGACTGGGGTCTGTTAGTTAGGAAGTCCAGGGTCCAGTTGCAGAGGGAAGTGTTCAGGCCAGGAGTTTGGTGGCCAGCTTGTTGGGGACGATAGTGTTGAATGCTGAGCTGTAGTCTATGAACAGCATTCTGATGTAGGTTTCTTTACCATCTAAGTGATTCAGTGCCGAGTGTAGAGCAGTTGTGATTGCATCCTCTGTTGATCTGTTTGCACGATAGGCAAACTGGTGTTGGTCAAGAGAGGCGGGAACACTGGCTTTGATGTGAGCCAGGACCAGTCTCTCGAAACACTTCATTATGATGGGTGTGAGTGCGACAGGTCGATAGTCGTTCAGGCACGTCACAGCCGTTTGTTTTGGCACAGGAATAATGGTAGTGGTCTTGAAGCATGTAGGGACTACTACCTGGGCCAATGACAGATTGAAGATGGCGGTGAAAACATCAGCCAGCTGATCAGCACATTCCTTGAGTACCCGTCCAGGGATGCTATCCGGTCCAGCAGCCTTTTGTGTGTTCACTCCGCGTAGAACACCCCTTACGTCAGAGGATTTAAAATGAGGATTATAAATGGGGTTGAACATTATGGACAGATGAACAAGCACTTTATGGAACAAATACAATATTTCCTGTGCTGCTAGAGCTATGGTAATATTATTTAAAAAAGGCAATTACATAGGATTACATTACATAGGGTATATGGCACAGAAACAGGCCATTTGGCCCAACCAGTCCATGTCAGTGTTTATGCTCCACTCGAGCCTCCTCCCGTCTTTCCTCATCTAAATCTATCAGCGTAACCCTCTATTCCCTTCTCCCTCATATGTTTATCTAGCTTCCCCTTGAATGCATCCAAACTATTCGCTTCAACCACTCCCTGTGGTAGCGAGTTCCAATTAGCATGGGCTGAAAAAATGGGGAAGTGCTTACTCTTGGCAAGCTGTTTCCATTAATGCCACAGCTTGACATCACAATAACTAGGTTTGTAGGCAATGCTGAATTCACCCTGCTTTCTTGCAGGGCTTGATAGCAAAGTTGTGGTCTTGGAGTGGACATGCATTGATACGGCAGTAGAAAGTGTGCTCTGCCAAGACTGAATAAGTAACTGTTTCTGCCCAATTGTATACTCCTAATCTGAAAAATGGAGGTGTAAGGTTAGAGAGATGGAGGGGTATTTTAACATGGTGGGGCGTGTGGGTTTGAGTGCGGGTGGGGAGTTAAAACTGGGGAAAATGCAAGCACGTAGGGAAGCCGGCTCCAACCCGCCGATTTCCGCATTTAACAAGAGCTCGTTTGGCTGCGTGCGCACAACACCCTCAGGAGAGGCGGGTTGCCAATTAACTTATGTTAATTGCTCAATTAGAGCAATATTTACACAGACATTTAAGTTTAATGTCGGATCCGCGGGTTTCCCGGGCTTCCTGAAATTTGCCAGTGCAAGCAAGGTGAGAACACAGCGGCAAATGAGGTGGTCAATTAATCTCATGGAAATATGCCAATAAATGCTCAGTACCCACAGCTGCTTTCTTACCAGCTAGTGGGAAAGGGTGTTCACAGTACTTTTACTTTCTACACTTTGGAGGTTTGTTCTATCTCATCAAGATGGGTGGCGTTTTGGCTGCCTTAGATTGGACCTCAGATGAGGACCAGCATGTCCGGCAACAACAGCACCAGCAGTTTGCTGGTCACAGACCTGTAGCTGAGCAGCAGAGAGGGGACCAGCAGAGGGGTGCAATTCGCAGGAGCACTACCCAGGACACGGTCTATGGGCAGAGGCTCAGTTTCCTGGACATGTCTGAACAGCAGTGTCTCAAGTTGTTGCGTCAGGTGGTGGCAAACATCTGCAGCCTCCTAGAAGACCACCTGCTCCCTGCTGGACCTAGTAGCCATGCTTTACTAGTGGCTTTCAAAGTCATCACCGCCCTCAATTTTTTTGCCTCCGGATTCTTCCAGGGCTCTGCTGGAGACATATCCAGGATCTTCCAGTAGGCGGCCCACAAATGTACAAGACAGGTGACTGATGGGTTTGTTTGCCAGGACTGGCAATTATGTCAACTTCGCCTGGGATGATGCCAGTCAGAATGAGCGGGCGCTCGGGTTTGCCGCTCTGGCTGGCTTTCCACAGATGTCGGGCATCATTGACTGCACACAAGTCAGGAAACCCCAAATCACCCAGGAGTATTCGTCAACCGCGAGGGCTTCTCCTCTATCAATGTGCAGCTGATGTGCAACCGCAAAAAGATATTTCTAGAGGTGTGCGCAAGATTGCCAGGGAACTGCCATGATGCTTTCGTTTTGCGGCAGTTCAAGCTCCCTGATGTCTTCGGACCTGCAAGCACACATAAGCGGTGGTTGCTAGGAGACAGGGGATAGCCACTTCAAACTTGGCTTATGATACTTATCAGAAACCCGACCAATGAAGCGCAGCCGCGCTACAATGAATGCCATATGACCACTAGACGTGTAATCGAACAAGCCATTGCTATGCTGAAGATGTGCTAGACAGGTCTGGAGGCACCGTTCAGTACACACCAGCCAAGGTCTCCAGATTGGTTGTGCGAGGTTTGGACCTGCAGGAGGAACTAGGCCAAGAATGCAGATGCTCCTCGGAAGATTTGGATGGGGAGGAAGAAGAGGAAGGTGATGAGGGCAATGCACCCCCAGTTGCACACATTGCTGCCCGGAATGCCCTTATTAATGCAAGGTTCACTTAGGTTGCACCAGTGGACACATGTCACAAGGAAATGCAACAGCCAATCTTCCTGGCTCCCCTCGCCCCCATCCAACAATGTCACTGACACAAACCAGTCCTACAAACAACCAACCACCCTTTGAACATCCCCCTCTCCCCCCTTGGTCATCATCAATTCATGTCTTCCATTTCATCTTCAAACAAATTAAAAAGCGACTTGCCACCCAACACCCAAGAATGGACAAGACGGGAAAGTGGTGCAAAATAATATTTATGTGACCCAACTAAAGAACCGAAACTTAACATAATATTTTGTCAGATACCCATGTGCAACTGCAAAGCCTTACTCTTCCTACAACTCTTACATGGTGCAGCCCCTGTGGCTTGAGCAGAAGTAGAGGCAGGCTGCTCAGATACATGCTCTGACTGCTGAGATGCTCTTGGTCGATGTCCTCCGGGGTTTGGAGCCCATGAAGGTCCCGCCAAAGACTGTTCCACCTGCACCTGTGCAAGGGAGGAGCAGACTCGGCTATCGGGAGATGAGGTATCACATGGGCTACTGACTGAGGGTGGCTTGGGGGCAACGGGTGAGAAGTGGAAGCACTTTGAGTGGAGTGCCCACTTTCATGTCCCCTTTCACCACCATCCCTCTCATGACCCAGCCGCAGTTCACTGCTACCACTGTGCTGGAGAGCACTTTGGTGTAGATCAGTGGGGTGCTTTAAGGTCAAGGCTAAGGTTATCTGTATTCCTATTTGTTCCATGGTGCTGGCCACACTATTCATGGAAAAAGACAACCTCAATGGCCTACAGCATCAACCTACTTATGCTTGAGGTGGACTCCTCCATTCTCTGCAATTGTGGGGAGTAGGATTGGTAGGCCTCTCAGTGCATTGCACATTATCTGCTGCTGCTCAATGATTCTCCTCTTCATTGCCTGGCATATGTCCAGCTGAGCAGAGCTGTGAGAGGGCTGCACCCTCCAATGTGGACTCGCCCCTGCTGTTCCTGCCACCACCATCTGCTCTTGCTCACTTGTGAAGTGAGAGTGACCAGGTGAAAACCTAACTCTCTGTCTACAAGGTCCCATCGAAGTGTGAGTATCCGAGCTGGTGCACGGTATGCATGAGTCCTGTAACAATGCACCACTGAGGAATCGTTGCCCGTGACCTCCAACAACTCCTGCTGCACGTGTGAAGGCATGGTCAGTGATAAAAGACATGAATTTGTACTGGCAAAGTAAGAATGATGCAAGTTATCATTATGAAGGTGATCATACTTCCAGTCGCTGTCGAAATCAAGCCAACATGACTGAGTGTTAAATGACGTGGGTGGCTGATAGTTAATTGTGTCACCAGGTAGCTGGGAGCTCCCCATCTCCAACGGCCAGGGATGCTTAAACCGCACTGATCTCCAGTGCTTCCTCCTCTGCAGCTGTTGGTTGTGAGATGGCTGAAGGCCTACCTCTGGTTCTCTCCCTCTCCCTTGTGGTCTGTGCTTTCCTTTCCTGAACAGTGAGTGTAATGGCATGTGTTCAGCCTATGGATGGAGTTCATTTGGTGAGCATCAGGGAGAGGCATAACATTGCATAAGGATGAGGGTGAGTGGGAGTGGTGGGTGGATAGATGGGGATGTGAGGATGTGCATAGACAAAGAAGGATGGATGCACCTGCAAGGTAAGTGGATGTGAGGAGTGATGCAATGGAGTATGTTTGAGAAGACAGTGAGGGGTTGGGATGATGTGCACAGCAGCATGCAGGCGAATGTGCAACTGTACTCACCTCGTCAAGTAATTAAAAGCGCTTCCTGCACTACATCCAGGAGCGTGGCATAACGCTCCTGCTGCTCACCTCCTGGGCAACCTCCAACCGCGTCATAAGAACATAAGAAGTAGGAGCAGGAGTAGGCCATACGGCCCCTCGGGCCTGCTCCGCCATTCAATAGGATCATGGGTGATCCGAACCTAGACTCACATCCACTTCCCTGCCCGCTCCCCATAACCCCTAATTCCCTTATCTGCTAGGAAAATGTCTATCTCCATTTTAAATTTATTTAATGTCGCAGCTGCCACAGCTCTCTGAGGTAGCAAATTCCATAGATTTACTACTCTCTGAGTGAAGAAGTTTCTCCTCATCTCAGTTTTGAAAGGGCAGCCCCGTATTCTAAGATTATGCCCCCTAGTTCTAGTCTCACCCATCAGTGGAAACATCCTCCCCGCATCCACCCGATCAAGCCCCCTCACAATCTTATATGTTTCGATAAGATTGCCTCTCATTCTTCTGAATTCCAATGAGTAGAGGCCCAACCTACTCAACCTTTCCTAAGTCAACCCCCTCATCTCCGGAATCAACTGAGTGAACCTTCTCTGAACTGCCTCGAGAGTAAGTATATCTTTTCTTAAGTATGGAAACCAAAACTGTACGCAGTATTCCAGGTGTGGCCTCACCAGTACCCTATATAACTGAAGCAAGACTTCCCTGCTTTTATACTCCATCCCCCTTGCAATAAAAGCCAAGATTCCATTGGCCTTCCTGATCACCTGCTGTACCTGCATACTAGCCTTCTGTGTTTCATGCACCAGGACCCCCAGATCCCTTTGTACTGTAGCACTTTGCAGTTTCTCTCCATTTAGATAACTTGCTCTTTGATTTTTTTCTGCCAAAGTGCATAACCTCACACTTTCCAACATTATATTCCATCTGCCAAATTTCTGCCCACTCACTTAGCCTGTCTATGTCCTTTTGCAGTTTTTTTTAAGTCCTCCTCACTCACTGCTTTCCCTCCCATCTTTGTATCGTCGGCAAACTTGGATATGTTGCACTTGGTCCCTTCCTCCAAATCGTTAATATAGATTGTAAAGAGTTGGGGTCCCAGCACTGACCCCTGCAGAACACCACTATTTACTGATTGCGAACCTGAGAATGAACCATTTATCCCAACTCTCTGTTTTCTGTTAGATAGCCAATCTTCCACCTATGCCAGTATATTACCCCCAATCCCGTGATTTTTTTATCTTGTGCAGTAATCTTTTGTGTGGCACCTTGGCAAATGCCTTTTGGAAGTCCAAATACACCACATCCACTGGTTCCCCTTTTATCCACCCTGGTTGTTACGTCCTCAAAGAATTTGAGCAAATTTGTCAAACATGACTTCCCCTTCATAAAAGCGTCATCCTCTTCATTACTGCTGCTGGTTTCTCCCTCCCATTGCTAGGGAATAGTATCTCCCTCCAGCTCCTCACAGCCCCCAGCAGCACATCGAGAGAGGTATCAGTGAACCGGGGTGCAGCCTTGGAACATCTCGACTCCATTCCTTAACTTCCTCTTCTCTTCCTGTCAACTCCAACTTCTCTAAATTGCATCCTTGGTTGACCCTTTCAATACCGGAGTTGAGATCGTGTCATGCGGGTCCCCCACTGCCACAGATTGGACAACAAACCCATAAGTAAAATGGTAATGAGGTGGCCGAGTTAAAAAGCCACTGTCTGATGCGCTGAACATACTTCCGGGTTTCTCACGTGATATCGGATGCCCTGGCTGCCCGCGCATCTCCCAGTTAATATCACTCCATTACATTTGGCAGTCAGGGAGAACTTTCTGCTAAAAAGCAATGTTTGTGGAAGGAACTGACTTGCAGTGAGTGGCCTTTCTCACTATCTGTTTTCTTATGATTACTCAACGGTTTTCTTTTCCTGTAGTGCAGGGAGAGAGATGTCATGTGAAGTTCCTTTAAGTCTCTAGACAGGGCGGACAATCTACCCATAGTTTTAGGTGTATGATTTTCCCCCTTAAATGATCTTAAATCTTTATTTTAAAACTTATTTTTTTATTCCCCAACTTGTCACTGTCTTCAGCTCTTCTCATTCTAAATCTGATAACATAATACTGGGGAGAAAACTGTAGCAAAAATGTTTCTATAGCAACCACACTGGCATGCTATAGTGTGCTATGCTGCAGTTTCACAGAAATTACAAAATAAAATTTATAATCACAAATTATTTTGTGAAGTCTATAAATTCAGGACTGTCAAAAGAAAAACTTATATTTATATAGCGCCTTTCATGACTTCAGGTCGTCCCAAAGGGCTTTACAGCCAATGAAGTATTTTTGAAGTGTAGTCACTGTTGTAATGTAAGAAAGAATTGAGCCCATGTCCTTATATCAGGAACTGAAGCACACTCTCATCATGAAATGACAGTTTTAAGATTGAGATTTCAATTCAATTCCCTATTTTTCTTAATTTGAGACAATAAATGTTGATTGTACGGACATTTTCGCTCTCAGTGAGTTCCTTAACACAGAAGTATGTTGTAGTGAAAGCTTTTAAAGATGATGTTTTTCAATAAAATCACAATCATTTTTTTTTTAAACTGTCATTTTTGTACTGGGAAACCTAAATGGAGAAGTAAGTGCTTGTGAAGGAGGAAGAGGGGGGACAACAGAATGGTGAGAGATACTTTAATATAAATGTACTCCCCTCCCCCATCCAAGTAATGCCTAAGAATCATCTAATTCAAAAGGACATATTTGTTGTTTTACCATTGTGTTCCCTCCTTGTGGAAACCTGCTATTTTTATGCTTTCCCCAAACATCTACCTTTGCACCAGCCAACCAAACAACCATAACAAATTATGCATAAGCTCTTCATATGTGGAGGAATCTGCTTCATCTGTTTCAGTAATTTCCCACAAACATGAAGTTCAACAAGTCAATCATCCAGTGTAGAATCGCAGTCCCCTTCCACACCCAGAAAGGACCTAAAAAGTTGGAATGATTGAAGAATATATACCCAGTACTCACTCCAAATGAAGACAGTGATTTACAAAGCCCACTAGGTTGTTTGTCCATTAGGAGGTGGTGCAGACTGTTATTCAGACCCATGATGCCTTCAGAAAAAACACCCTTGCTAAAATGCACATTGTAACAAAGACCATAAAGATCCTGTAAGAAATCTGCCCGTAACACAATTATGCATTCTCTAGTGCAGGGATTCAAGCTTTTCATACTTTTATTGTTTACAATTTTGAATTTTCCTTAAACATGCAGTAGAAATGGTTGGAAATCCCCATTTCAGGGAAGTATTGCTTTGGGAAGCAGGTTGAAACAGTATCAGGAAAGTTTAGGGAACACTAGCAAAGCCTCTGAGCAATACCCACTATGGCTGCCAAGGTACAAAGTTCCTTTCATGGGAAAGAAGATATCACAGTTGTGTCCAAAAGGATCAGATGAAGACAAGAGCCCGTAATGAAAACGGCCTGCGTTTGGACCCCAGTAGTAAAAATAATCGTGCTAGAAATTCTGGAGCGCCCATTTTTGAGGGGGAATGGTTGGTGGACGGGGGAGCGATCGGCGGCTGGGGGGAGCAATCAGGAGCGGGCGGGAAGGTCGGGGGTCAAGGAGCCTGGAGGTTGGGGCCAGGGGTGGAGGTCGGGGCCGGGAGCAGCGACAATCGGGATGGTGCTTTACAGGTAAGTAACTAACCCTTTTTATGAAGGCGATCTTTAGGGTTGGTTTTGTTGAGTGCATCAAGGTAACCAATGTTGCAGCTGGGACCTGAAGCAGGCATTGGGTCCCTTACTTGCATATGCAAACGGCCAATGCCTGCATTAGGCTTGGGTAATGGACACTTCTTGCTTACCCAATATGGCGGATGACACACTTCTGGTTGGAAGTGTGCATGCGCTTCCAGCCTGCCATTCTGGGGTTTCAGGAGGTTGCAGAGCGCCTGAAAAACGGGCACTACTTGACCGGATTTATAGGCCATTAATTACCCAATACTGTACTAGCAAGTCTTGATGATGGGAGATTATATTTGGCATTTCGAAGACAAATGGGACCTTATATGACTAAAGTTATGGAAAGTGGTCCCTATGCCAACAAAAGATTCAGAAAGTTGACTTTGTCTGAGGCCAGATTTCTACCAAAGAACTGCTGGCCCTTGAACTGTCACAGCTTTTGCATTTCAAGGATGTAGGCGACACCCTTGGACTAGAATCATTCAAGCTTGTTTTCATACTACTTTTTTGTGCCAAAAATACCCAAATCCTAATATTACAATAAAAGGTGTCTGAGGTCATGAGTTTAATGGTGTTGGTTGACATCATCGGGATGCTGTGTCCAGTTCTGGTCATTTAATAGGCTCAAGTGGGTACAGAGCTAAGTACCAAGATGATTCTGGGTATGAGGAATTTAAGTAATGAGTAAAATTAAAGGAGTTTTCTTGTCAAATAAACTTTGATGTGGCCTAATTGAAATTTTCAGGATTAAGATGATTGGGAAAATTGACCCAAGTTGTTCCTTATGACAGAAAGGTTCAAATACACACATTAAAAATTGGGTTAGGAATAGCACGTGAACAGAATTTTGATGAAGGGAGTCCTTTTCAGATAACAGATTCAGAATTAGTTTACTTCTACCTAAATATTACAATCATTAATATATGATGGAAAATGGATTTCATAACAATATACATTTGCTGTTGCTTAGAACTTGATTTTTATTTATAACTGCAAAGCTACTTATATTAGAAATTTCTCATTAGATTTTAAAATTAGAAATAATAAATTTTAATAAGTATACATTTCTTTACACACTGAATACATATGTACAATTATTACATGGAAAATGTAAGAAAGAATAAAGTTTGATACATGTCTAAGTACAAGACATCAGTACATTTTAAATTTCTTCAAATGCTATGAACATTGTCACAGGGTTCATAAGACACAAGCACTGGTTAGATGCAATGCAATCAATCGCATGTACCGGACCCAGCTTGTGTTGGCATTTTGTAATACTTGTGTTTCAAAGTGAGGCATTAACAAAAATAAAAGTTCTCAATGTGAGAAGGAGCCATATTGACTCAGCATAGCCAATGAATATACATAGCTTTATGTACTTTGCATTCTTATTACTCCACTGAATTGCTGAAAGTGTAGAACTAGCAACAGATTTTTTTTAAAGAAACAAATTCTTATGTTGAACATTTCCCTGTTTAAGCAGGCAGTTGCTTAAAAGGTCACTTAGTGCTCATCAGGTTTCAAATGTCAATTATATACTGAACAAATAATCAAATAATGTTGCTTGAATGATAATAAAGTCAGTAATAATAATGTGGTTGAATCAATGCAGATGATATTCTAATGACAGGAACACAGTTTACCCAAAAATTGCTGTTTCTAACAAGTACCAGTTCTTCTTAGAACAGAACATGTGTAATAAATAAACCAAGGAATTTAAAAAAAAGTTTGAATAAGAATTTTATCTTAATTGAGTTTGATTACACCATAGTGCAAGTGGTTGAATATTTATTTAGACTTACTCGTCAAGGATTTTCTCAAATTTAAGGGCTATTTACTTGACACAGTTAGACAAAGATGCACCTAAATTGATGAGTATATTTGCAAATATTGATTTACGTCAAAGCATTACCAAATTTTAAAAGTCCTGAGATGGGATTGATAATCGCTTCGTTAGTGTCACTTCAATTTTGCGTGGACACAGCTGAATGGCGCAAATTGTCGGTAAGACAGGTGCACCAAAAGGGTGACTGGAGTAGCAAATAATATTCTTGCTGATGTTGTTAGGGCTGTCCTTATGAAGCCAGGCATAAGGCACATTATGGCACAGAGTAAATGGAGCTTCACTCTCTATTTGACCATGCTATATCTGACTTGGAAGTTCAATGCTAACACTAGGTGACCTAGCACACTCATTCCCCCTTCAGCTGATAAAGTAGCCAAAAAAAATTCCAAAAAAAGAGAAAAGAATCAAATATGTCAGCGTTTAAATTGATGTCAGGGAAATAGCCTTTAAGTGTGATCAGTCTGCTGCTGTTTTGAAGAAGAATTCCTATCAACTTTTGCTAAAAATAAATAGCAAAACTGTGTTTTAGTCATTAACAGAGAGTATAATCCAAATCTGAAGCCAAAGGAATTACTATAATTTCAGGACAATGCACCACGCTGAGATCTTTATCAGAATCTCCTTCTCCCAGTTGATCCCCTGTCAGTCATGCATGTTTTTGGACGCAGCGCTAAAAAGAAACCAAAGGTTAAACTTATTTGTAGGCACAGCTTATGAAGGAGATCCACATGTATAGTGTTGTAATAAGTTTAAGAAAATGAGATGGAATAAAAGCTTGAAACCAACTGCTTCCTTGCATTCTGTCCTTCGCATATACTGAAAACTTTTCTTTAAATAAAAGCTCCAGTATTATATGTTCATAGAAATACACAGATTTTACAACATTCGGCCCAACCAGTCTGTGTCAGTGTTTACCATCCATGCAAGCAAATAGTCCAAATCACATTTCCCACCCTGTTCTCCTATCCTTTTATTTTCTTTTCTTTCATCTACCTATCCAATCTAATCTCGAATGACAACATAATTTCTGCCTTGACCACTAATCCTGGAAGTGAACTCCACAGCCTCTCAACTCTGTGTAATCTCGTGCCACGCATTAATAGATCTAATCTTTCCTTGCCTAACCTGCCCAGCATGTGGCACAGTAAGTAATCCTGAGATTACTACCCTTGAGTTTTTGCTCTTCAGCATTGCCCCTAACTTCTCATACCACCTCCACAAGACTTCCATCCTACTCTTTCCTATGTCATTGGTTCCTACATTGACCACGACTTCTGGCTTGCGGCTTTCTCAGTCTTCTGTTCATCTTACAATCTACAGTCTCCTAAACCCAAGTTGAGGGGAATCTAAAAACAATTTCTTGATTCATCTCATCTGCTTTTTCCATCCTTGCTGATGTTCTGTATAATGGGCCTTGGCCCTTCACCTGGGTTAAACAGAGAAAAAAATGAAAATCAAACCTGGGTCAGCTGTTTGCTTCTTCTTGGATCGTTGAATAATTTGGTTTTCATTGGTCATTTTCACATCCTGATCTTCCACTTGGTTGCTGCACAAAATAATTAAAATTAAAATAAAACAAAACATTAATTAACTGGTTCATAGGTTTAATCAGATATGCTCCTTTTTCTTGTTCTCTTCACAAAATCCTAAATATATAACGTTGCTGACATCTTCTTACTGCTAAACACAGAGAAATTGACTCAGAATCAGCCTGTACTGTTCCCGCTTCCTGCAGCAGCCACTATCAGCTCTTCTTCACCCTTCATTAACAGCTGCTAATCACAAAGTGGCCCCTCCTCCAATCACCAAGTGAAACAACCCTTTCTTTCCTGAGAAAATACTGATGGTGTCTCTCAGCAAAAGCATGATCCTTCTGGCACCATTGTAGATAGAGTGCCTCTGAGTCAGAAGGTTGTGGGTTCAAGTCCCACTCCAGAAACTTGAACACGAAATCCAGGGTGACATTTCAGCCCAGTACTGAGAGAGTGCTGCACTGTCGGAGGAGACGTTAAACCAAGGCCCTGTCTATCCTCGAGTGGATATAAAAGATCCCATGCCGTTATTCGAAGAACAGCAGAGGAGTTATCCCCGGTGTCCTGGCCCATCAACATCACTAAAGTAGATCATCTGGTCATTATCTCACTGCTGTTTGTGGGATCTTGCTGTGCGCAAATTGGCGGCCACGTTTCCTGCATTACAACAGTGACTACACTTCAAAAGTATTTTGTTGCCTGTAAAGCGCTTTGGGACATTGAGGTCGTGAAAGGTACTATATAAATGCAAGTCTTTTTTCCTTTCTTTCTATCCCGTCTGGTACAGAAGGTTATCGGTTCAATAGCCACTCCAGTGACTTGAGCACATAATCGAGGCTGACAGTTCAATGCAGTGCTGAGAGTGCTGCATTGTTGGAGGTGGCGTCTTTTGGATGAGATGTTTAACTGAGTGTCTGCCCTCTCACACTGACATAAAAGATTGCATGGAACTATTTGAAGAACGGGGTGTTCTCCCGGTGTCTTGGCCAATATTTATCCCTCAACCAACATCATTAAAAATAGTGGAAATCAGTAAAAACCATCTTTAATTATCCCTATGCAAAGCTAACTAATATCTTCCATTGGAAGAGAACATTTTTTGTTTTTTTTGTCAATAGATTTATGGGCAGAAATCAAAAGGCCTTGCCACCCATTTTACTTGCATACATATATGGGGTGATTCCACAGTCTCAGCAGTGACCTTCACTTAATGGGAAGGTGGGTTGGAGAATTGAGGCTGCAGTTCTGTCGCCCTATCTCTGTTTTATGCTCCCTCAAAGTGCATGCTGGGAGTGCAAGATTGTGGAATCGCCCCTACATAGACAAATGCATGACAGAGAAACCTAATTTAGGAACAGTAGTTTTTCTCTGAACTGTAATATATTTGATTCAACTTACCTTATAACAGTATTTCTCTGTGTGTGTGAAATCTTCTCATTATTGGTGAAAAGGATAGTATGATATGGGATAACAGGCTCACAAGTTGGAAGGATACCACGGGCCACTTGACTCACTATATCTAGGATTCCATTGTAGACTAATAAATCATCAACAAGTAGCTATGAAACAACAGAAAAATGCTCATAAATATGGAGTAATAATGTAGACAAAACCAAATACTGAATTAATTTAACCTCTTGTATTGATAGATCACAGTAAACAATGCTGAGATAGGTTTAAAAAAAATCCTCTCATCTCACATGCATATGTACTTAAAAGTGTAACTGACAATTGTGATAAGGATGTTCACATTAATTCCCAAGCCTGATTATTTAAATTTCTCTTTTTGCTACTTTAAACATCATGAATGCAGACCAAAATTCTTGGCCTAAATTTTCCAATTGTAACATCAACAGTATCCCATTTAAAATCTTTTCTTAGTAAATGTTTGCTGTGATGGTGGCCAGCTACATACGAGATTCTTAAAACTATATGGTTAAATAATGAGTTTTATACTTATAATGAGTGTGCATCTAATTAAATTTGGTATGGTTACTAAGGAGCATAGAATTAACAAGTTTAATTACTCCAAGTCACTTAAAAGCAAGATAACATACCCCAAATTCTTTGACTCCTCTTTGAGGGGTTTTTGAATAATTCCAGAGCTTAATCATTGATACAACCATGGGCTGATCAAAAATAACATAGACCCGATTCACCTGCAACAGAAGGAGCAACTCAATATGCGTTTTAAATTGAACAATTCTCATAGCATTCACAATAATACATGATCAATGTGATTTATTATTCCAGTGATGAGAAAGGCATACATAACATTCACTTCAGATCTTTATGGGTTACTCATATGCTGTCCAACACCGCCTTCAGTGTGCCAGTGCAGCCTTCGGTCACCTGAGGAAGAGAGTGTTTGAAGTCCAGGACCTCAAACCCGGCACTAAGCTCATGGTCTACAGGGCAGCAGTGATACCTGCCCTGCTGTATGCCTCAGAGACATGGACCATGCACAGCAGGCACCTCAAAGCACTGGAGAGGTACTACCAATGCTGCCTCCGCAAGATCCTGCAAATCCATTGGCAGGATAGGCGCACCAACGTCAGTGTTCTTGCTCAGGCCAACATCCCCAGCATCGAAGCTCTGACCACGCTCAATCAGCTCCGATGGACGGGTCACATGCCTGATATGAGACTCCCAAAACCAGCGCTCTACTCTGAGCTCCGGCACGGCAAGAGAGCCCCAGGTGGGCAGAGGAAATGCTTCAAGGACACCCTCAAAGCCTCCTTGAAAAAGTGTAACATCCCCACCGACACCTGGGAATCCCTGGCCCAAGACCGCACAAAGTGGAGGAGAAGCATCCGGGAAGGTGCCGAACACCTCGAGTCTCTTCGCTGGGAGCAAGTGGAAGCCAAGCGCAGGCAGGGCAAGGAGCGTACGTCAACCCAAGCACCCCACCCACCCGCCCCTTCAACCACCGTCTGCCCCACCTGTGACAGAGACTGTAGGTCCCGCATTGGACTCATCAGTCACCTGCGAACTCATTTTTAATGTGGAAGCAAGTCATCCTCGGTTCCGAGGGACTGCCTAAGAAGTAGTTGTTCCCTGTAAGGTGTGCGGCTGCGCACTGCTCCAGGCAACTCGCACAGGCGGCTTGCTGGCATTTCAACGTAAAAAACGCACATGCGCGGTATCTTGAATGCCCCGTGCAGCCCCAGGGAACATAGCGATAGGAGGTCATCCACACTGACCTAAAAATAGATCAGAGTACTTTCTAAATGGTGAAAAGCTAGAAACAGTGAAGGTCCAAAGAGACTTGGGGGTCCATGTACATTGATCATTAAAATGTCATGGGCAGGTACAGAAAATAATCAAAAAGGCTAATGAAATGCTGGCCTTTATATTGTGGCATTGCCACATTGGGGAAACACTGTGGCCTAGAAATTGAGTTTTGGCACAGCCAGGGCTTTAGCGCCGGAAGTTAGTGCCGGCACTAAGTCCCCCTGCGCGCGCCAAAAATTCAGTAGCGCCGCGCCCAAACGGCTGCCGGCGCCACTGGAGGGTTTCAGCGCCTCCCAATGGGCGGGTTACCACGGCAACCGGGACGCTGCGCACACCGATGACGTCATCGGTGCCGGCGCAGCGCTACCGGTGCAACGCCGATTTAGGGCCCCAGGGAATTTTTAAACTGGCCATAACTCTGGCGCTAGTCCCTCTAGCGCCTCAAAAGCGGCGCTAAGGCAACTGAATTTCTAGGCCTGTGTGTATGTAGATAAACCTGTATAATCCCCTTTTAACTGCTGTATTCCCCTCCCCCCACAAGACAGTTGCAAGCTGAGAGGAATAAGGCATATTCAGACTTGCCTGCTGCTGAGAGAAGGAAAACCAATCAGGTTCCAGCAGGTGACCAATCCATGAGTCATCACAGGCTCGCGGGCTTTACGAATTCAGTACTGTATTGTGAGAGTTGGAGTAAAGACCTATTTCTTGTAGCTCGCTGTGTTGCCTATTTCTTTACGCGGGAGACTGTAGTCTCCCACATTGGTGACCCCGAATGTCGGCGGCCGAAGCCCCCGACTCACGTAGCCCTACAGAGGCCAGCAACGACCCGGTGGCAACCAGCAGCAGCCCGATGTCGGCCGGCGCCGCGTCCTTGAAGCTCCCCACCTTCTGGGAACACCAAGCACCAGCTTGGTTCGCGCACACGGAGGCCCAATTCACCCTTCGCAGGGTTCAAGACGATGAAGAAAGGTACCTCCATGTAGTCTCAGCACTAGCAAGCTCCACCGCCGCCGAAGTTCTCGACCTGCTGGGGAACCCACCACAGACCGGCAAGTACTCAACCATTAAGGGCCGCTTGCTGCAGGCTTACGGCCTGTCCGGGGAGGAGAGGGCCCGTAGGCTTCTTTCACTACCAGGCCTCGGCGACTATACCCCAACCCAGTTGATGAGCCGGATGCTTGCGCTCCTGGGCTCTGAACCGCAGTGCTTCTTGTTTCGGGCCCTTTTTCTCAGCCTGCTTCCTCAGCAGGTACAGACTGCCCTCGTGGGGTCCCCGATCATGGACTGCGTACAACTGGCAGCTGCCGCGGACAAAATCTTCGCCGTCGCCCAAATCGGCTGTGCAGCCGCGAAGCTCCCCGACACCACCGAGCGCGCGCCGCCACGCCAGGCCGCAGAACTATGCTACTACCACGCGCGTTTCGGCCACAAGGCCCAACGCTGCAGAGCACCCTGCTCCTTCGATCAAACCAAGATGGCCACCCGGCCCAACGCGCCAGCCCCGCGCCGCTGTCTAGGCCCGCTCGATCGCACCCCCGCCGCCACGATGGCCATCAGCACCACAGGTAAACTGCTGTACATAACCGACTCCCTTTCAGGGCGCAGATTCCTTTGCAACACCGGAGCCCAATGCAGCATAATTCCTGCCTCCCAGCTCGACATCCAGGCAGGCTGCAGCGGCCCACCCCTCGTGGCGGCAAATGGCGCAGCCATCGCTACTTTTGGAAAGCGACGGGCCGAGGTTTGTTTCAACGGCCAGCGATTTACGTGGGATTTCGGGACGGCCTCGGTGGCACATCCCTTGCTGGGCGCCGATTTTCTTTGCGCCCACGGACTCCTGGTCGACGTCCGCGACAGGCGCCTGATCGACGCAGCAACTTTCGCTTCACTGGCCTGCCAGCAGAGCAACAGCCCGGCCCTCGTCGGGTCCTGCTCTGCCCCGGCGGATGACGACTACGCTCGCCTACTCGCAGATTTCCCGAGGCTCACACAACCGACCTTCTCAGCCGCGGCAGCCAAGCATGGTGTTGAGCACCACATCGCCACTACGGGACCACCAGTGTTCGCCCGAGCCAGACGCCTGGACCCAGCCAAGATGGCGGTGGCCAAGGAAGAATTCGCCACGGTGGAGAAACTGGGCATCATCCGCCGCTCGAACAGCCCCTGGTCGTCCCCCCTCCACATTGTGCCCAAGCCGGGTGGTGGCTGGCGCCCCTGCGGTGACTACAGACGGCTCAACGACGCCACCACGCCCGATGGATACCCCATTCCGCACATCCAAGACTTCTCGGCACACCTAGCAGGAAAGTCCGTCTTTTCCAAGGTTGACCTGATTCGCGGCTACCATCAGGTCCCCGTCCACCACGCAGACGTCCAGAAGACGGCGGTCATCACCCCCTTCGGACTGTTTGAGTTCCTGCGCATGCCCTTCGGGCTCAAGAACGCCACACAGGCCTTCCAACGGCTCATGGATTCCGTCCTACGGGACCTGAGCTTCCTGTTCGTCTATCTGGACGATATCCTCGTGGCCAGCACCAGCAAGGCCGAGCACATCACGCATTTGCGCTCTCTTTTCCAGCGCCTCAGCCAACACGGGCTAATCATCAACCCGGCCAAATGCCAGTTCGGAGCAGCCCAAATTGACTTTCTCGGCCACAGAATCTCACCAAGGGGAGCCATTCCCCTACTTTCCAAGGTGCAGGCGGTGGCGGACTTTCCCCAGCCCACGTCGGTCAAGGTGCTGCAGGAATTTTTGGGGATGGTCAATTTCTATCACTGTTTCGTGCCCAAGGCCGCCTCACTCATGCGCCCCCTCTACGAAGCCACCAGGGGCAAAACGGGCAAAGAGCAACTCACCTGGTCCAGCGAGATGGCGACAGCCTTCCACCAGACCAAAAGCGCCTTGGCCAACGCCACACTACTGACCCACCCCATCCCGGGCGCCAAGACCGCCCTCACCACGGACGCCTCGGATTACGCCGTCGGCGCTGTCCAGCAACAGTGGGTCGAAGGCGCGTGGCAGCCACTGGCATTTTTCAGCCGACAGCTGTACAAGAACGAGCAGGCCTACAGCACGTTCGACAGAGAGCTCCTGGCCCTGTTCCTGGCAATCCGGCACTTCCGTTTCCTCCTGGAAGGCCGGCCGTTCACCGCATTCGTGGACCACAAGCCGCTCACTTTCGCCATGGCCAAAGTAACCGAACCCTGGTCCGCGCGCCAACAGCGCCAACTCAACTTCATCTCGGAGTTCACCACGGACATCCGCCACGTCGCCGGCAAGGACAATTTGGTGGCCGACTGCCTCTCAAGACCCTCGCTCCACGCAGTGCACCTGGGCGTCGACTACGCCAGCATGGCGAGAGACCAGGCCGCTGACGCGGAGATCCAGGCCCTCAGGACGTCAACCACCAGCCTCACTCTGGCCGACATCCACTTCCACGCAGCCGGCACAACCCTCCTGTGCGACATCTCAGTCCCCTCGCCTAGGCCGGTCGTCCCATCCGCCTGGCGCAAGCGAGTTTTCGACATCATCCACGGCCTCTCACATCCAGGGATGCGTGCGTCTCAGAAACTCATGTCCGCCAAGTTCGTCTGGCCTGGACTCCACAAGGATGAGAGAGACTGGACCAACACATGCGTGGCGTGTCAGCGCGCTAAGGTCCAGCAGCACACCAAGGCGCCATTGGAGTGTTTCCCGGTGCCCGAGAGGCGTTTCGATCACGTCCACGTCGATCTGGTAGACCCCTTGCCGCCGTCACACGGTTTCTCACACCTGCTCACGATCGTCGACCGCACCACCAGATGGCCCGAGGCGGTTCCCCTCGCCTCTACCACCACGACCGACGTCGCGCGAGCATTCGTCTCGACATGGGTGGCCCGGTTCGGTGTGCCGACCGACATATCCTCGGACAGAGGCCCCCAGTTCACCTCCCACTTGTGGAATGCCATCACCGCCGGCCTCGGCACCAAGTTGCACAGGACAACAGCCTACCACCCGCAGGCCAACGGGCTCTGCGAGCACTTTCATCGTTCTTTGAAAGTCTCCCTCCGCGCCAGCCTGGCCGACACCAGCTGGATCGACAAACTACCCTGGGTCCTCCTGGGATTGCGCACCGCGCCCAAAGAGGACCTCCGCGCCCGAGATGGTCTACGGCCAACCGCTCAGAGTACCAGGCGACTTCCTCCCCCTGACAACGGAGCCGTGGTCGGCCGCCAGACAGCTTTCCCTGCACCAGGACGCGGCCCAGCAATTCCGTCCAGTGCCCACTTCGCAACACGGCCCGCAGCCGTCCTACGTGCCTCGGGACTTATGACATGC
Organism: Somniosus microcephalus; assembly: GCF_052327205.1. NCBI lineage: Eukaryota > Metazoa > Chordata > Chondrichthyes > Squaliformes > Somniosidae > Somniosus > Somniosus microcephalus. The sequence continues at coordinate 36,104,115 of NC_140997.1, forward strand.
GGAGTTCGTCTTCGTGCGCCAGGACGCGCACAGAGGCCCGCTGCAGGCACCATACACCGGCCCCTTCTCAGTATTGGAGACGGGGGACAAAGCTTTTCTTATCGACGTCGGCGGGAAGCCGGACCTTATTTCAGTAGACCGCCTCAAACCGGCGCACCTGGACCTCAGCTTCCCGTTTCGTCCGGCTCTTCCCCCACGGCGGGGCAGACCTCCCGCGTTGGCGGCGGCCCCACAAGAGGACCAAGACATGCCAGAACCTTACTTCCCGGCCGCCACCCCACCTTCGCCGGCAGACCAGCCGCCAGACCAGCCGACGAACCAACCGGCCGACCTCCCAGACAGCCCTCCTCACACGCCAGATGGCTACTACAGCCGCTACGGCCATTTGGTCAAACCTCCGCAGAGACTGACTTTTACAGTTAATGAGGATTCTGGGGGGGCGTATGTGGCGTTGCCACATTGGGGAAACACTATGTAGATAAACCTGTATAATCCCCTTTTAACTGCTGTATTCCCCTCCCCCCGCAAGACAGTTGCAAGCTGAGAGGAATAAGGCATGTTCAGACTTGCCTGCTGCTGAGAGAAGGAAAACCAATCAGGTTCCAGCAGGTGACCAATCCGTGAGTCATCACAGGCTCGCGGGCTTTACGAATTCAGTACTGTATTGAGAGAGTTGGAGTAAGACCTATTTCTTGTAGCTCGCTGTGTTGCCTATTTCTTTACGCGGGAGACTGTAGTCTCCCACAATATCTAGAGGACTAGAATACAAGGGGGTAGAAGCCATACTACAACTATACAAAGCTCTAGTTAGACCACACCTAGAGATCTGTGTCCAGTGCTTTAAACCACGCCTTAGGTAGGATATATTGGCGTTGGAGGGAGTGCAGCATAATTTACCAGAATGATACCTGGACTCCAAGGGTTAAAATACGAGGTGAGATTACACAAACTATGGTTGTATTCCCTGGAATTTGGAAGGTTAAGGTGCGATTTCAAGATATTAAGGGGAACTGATAGGGTAGATAGAGGGGAACTTTTCCGTTGGTTGGGAAGTCTAGGACTAGGGAACATAGCCTAAAAGTTAGAGCCAGACCTTTCAGGAGTGAAGTTAGGAAACCCTTCTATACACGAAGTTTGGAACTCTCTTCCGCAAACGGCAGTTGATGCTCGGTCATTTGTTAATTTTAAATCGGAGATCGATAGATTTTTGTTAACCAAAGGTATTAAGGGATATGGGCCAAAGGCAGGTATATGGGGTTAAATCACAGGTCAGCCACAATCTCATTGAATGGTGAAACAGGCTCGCGGGGTTAAATGGCCTACTCCTGTTCCTATGGAACATGCCTTTTAGAATGCGTCCAGGACTGCTAGTCCAACTACTTCTGGTAAATGAAATGTGGCAAATAACTAATGAGAGTAGGAGAACAATGGGGAAAATAGTAGCCATAACCTAATCAGGTTCAGTTTAAAAATAGAAAAGGTTGCAAAAAATAGAAACGGTAACCAAGATTATTAGACTGGAAAAAAAGACAAAGTTTAGCAAGATAAGGGCTTGGATCAAAATTAACTGGGCAGAAAGGTAAACAATAGGTCAATCTGTAGGAAATCTTCAAATACGAGATGCGCATAGTACAAAATAAATATTTTCCTATAAGGCAAGAAGGTGCATCAAAGAATTGAGTTCCATGGATAAAGAGATAAAAAAGCTGAAAATTGAAAAGGAGTCACGAGATAAAAATTAAGGCTAATACTAAGGTTAAATAATGAGAAAAAGTGTAGTGGGGAGTGAAGAGAGAGATTAGAAGGGTGGAAAGGGAATGTGAAAAAGGCTAGCAGATAATGGCCCAGAAATTCGGGTCGGGGGCTTCCCGCGGGTGCAAGCCCCCGACCTGCACTTACCTAGCGCGCTGGCCGTTGAGCTGTGGGCCCGCGTGGGATTCTGATCCTGGGCCTCCTCCAACTGCCGGCGTGCAGTGCTTGTGTATCCCAGGGGCGCAGTTAGTTCGATGCGTCCCCTGGGATCACGTGGGCCATGGAGAGCCAATGGTAGCAGGGAATGCTTCATTCATAAGTTTGACAGGAAGAGCTGTCAAACCTATAAATACTATAAGCCCCAAAACATCACAAACGTCAAATACATTTTTTTTAAATCACATTTTTAAAATAACTATAAATTACATGAAATAACTATTTTAAACAATAATTCAAATTTTTGAAAAAATTAATTACATTTTCTAACAGGGCTAAAAATAAACTTACCTTTCTTTAAAGTATTTAAAAATAATAAACCTGTGGAAAAAATGTTTTAATTTTAATTAATTCACCACTTACCTTGTTAAAAGCAGGCCTTGCACCTGCTTTTTTAAAAGTGTAGCTGCTGGAGACTTACCCTCCCGGAGAAACCTGCAAAAAAAACGTAAGTTCGATGCGCACGTGCTGCCTCTCCTGCGCACGCGTTCCACCCGTCAACCCCTTCTTTCAGGGGAATGGAAGTGCTGGTTTCCCACGCATGCGCAGTGCATGCACGAAACCGGCACTTCTGTTGGGCCTACGGGTGAGTACCCCATGCGTACTCATGCGTTGGGACCCGAATTTCTGGGCCAAATATAAAAGGAAGTAGTAAGGGCTTTATAAGCATATTAAAAGTAAAAGAATAAATCAGAGAGGGTAGGACCACTCAGAGATGAAGGAGGCTGTCAAATTGTGGAGGGTGAAGGAATAGCAATGATGTTAAACAATTGTTTTAATTTTTTTTTACAAATTATGGTAGAAGTGAGAATCTTAGTGTGCTAGAGCAAGATATGCAACAATTCATGGAATTAACTGTAGAAATGGAATTGTTTCTGGAAAGAAAAGCAAAACCCAAGGTGGATAAGGCACTGGGCCCTGACTGCATGCACACTAGTCTGTTGAAAGAAGTCAGAGGGGTTAATGGAATCTCGAGCCACAATTTTTCAATTCTCTTTAAATGTGTAAATTGTGCTATGGGACCAAAGAGTAGCCAAGTTAACAACTTTGTTCATGAAAGGAGAGAAGGATAAACTGGGCAGTTAGTCTAACATCAGTTATGGAAAAATTCTTAGAATCCATAACCCGAGATAAATGAGTTCATCAAGGACAGTCAGCACAGACTGATTAAAGGCAAGTCATGTTTGACAAATTTAATGTAGCTGCATTAAGGGCACTACCATATTGCTGTAGGTGGCTTTGTAGGCATCCCAGGCAGCTGCCTTAAACAGGCGTTAGGCCCCGAATAACATATTCAAGCAGTCCAACACCTGTTCAAGGACCCTTCCGGGAAATTTGTCGGCATCAGACCTGCTGCACTCAGTTCTTCAGTTCAGCATGTGGCATAAAGGGATCGCTGGAGGCTGCCACCAAAAAGGTAGGGTTAAGCTTTTACACTCGCCTTTCTGTGGAGCCAGTGAGTTGCCGGAGGATGGCAGTAGGAATCGGCAGCTCACCAGACTTAGAAAAATGAGGACCAATATCAATTGGGCCTCGGGCCTACTGTATTTTCTAAATGGTGAGAAACTAGGAACTGTAGAGGAGCAAAGAGATTTGGGAGTCTAAGTACACAAATCATTTAAAGCTCGTAGACAGGTACAAAAAGGCAATCAAATGGAATGTTGGCCTTTATCTCAAGGGGACTAGATTACAAGGGGAAGGAAGTTATGCTTCAGTTGTATAAGCCTCGGTCAGACCCCAACTGGGGCAGTTTTGGGCACTGCACCTCAGGAAGGATATATTCGCCTTGGATGGGGTGCAGCACAAATTCACTAGAATGATATCGGTGCTTAGAGGGATAGATTATGAGGACAGACAGCATAAACTTGGCTTGTATTCCCTTGAGTATAGAAGATTGAGGAGTGATCTGATTGGGGTGTTTAAAATGTTAAAAGAATTAGATAGGGTAGATACAAATAAACTATTTCTTCTGGTGGGGAAATCAAGAACAAGGGGACACAGTCTTAAATTTAAAGTTAGGCCATTTAGGAGATAAATCAAGAAGCACTTTTTCCACACAAAGGGTAGTAGAAATCTAGAATTCTCTCCCTCAAAAGGCTGTGGATGCTGGTACAATTGGAACGTTCAAGACTGAGATCGATAGATTTCTGTGCGGTAAGGATATCAAGGGGAATGGAGCTAAGGTGGGTAAATGGAATTGAGGTGCAGATCAGCCATGATCTAATTGAATGGTGGAGCAGGCTCGAGGCTTGAGCAGGCTGAATGGCCTACTCGCATTCCCACCTATCAGTTTGTGCTGTCCTGGTGGTGCTAACAATGCGTCAAATGGCCTCCTTCTCTGCCGCAAACCTCTAGGTTTTATGCATGAGTCACAATTTCCTTCAACCGAACATTTGGAAGATCAAAGCCATAATTTTTAGTCATACTATAGCCTTATCCCTTTTCCATGGGCACATACTCAAACTGAACCAGCTCATATGAAATCTAAGCATCTTGGTAGATCCAGAATTGATCTTTAAATTCCACATTCTATCCATCACCAAGATCACTTATTTCCACCTCTACAACATTGCCCATCTCCACCTCTAACTCAGCCCTTCTACTAAAACTGTTATCCATGCTTCTGTCACCTCTACACTTAAGTATTGCAATACTTTCCTCGTCAGCCACCCATCCTACACCCTCCATAAATTCCAACATGTCCAAAGCTTAGCTGCCGGTATCCTGTCCCACACTAAGGGGTTGATTTTCATTAAGCTGCCAGGAAGGAGGCGGGACTACAACTTTTGGGTTTTAGTCTCGCCTACATCGACGTCCGGCCAATCCAAGTGATTTTCGTTTGATTGACCTTGTTGAGCCCGCTGGGCAGGCTCAGCAGGCCAATTAAGGGCCACCCGGCAACAGGTGACATCACAGACTAAAATTTCATCAGTCAAGAGGTCTTGACAGGTGAAATATCAGTGTTTCACAGCTGTTTGAAGCTGTCAAACACTGACAGTCTGACTTCTAACCTGAGTCCTTCTACACAGACTCAGTTAGAACTCTCACCGGCACTAAAAGCTGAAGGCTGTCACTTTTGACAGCTCGCAGCCATTCAGCTTTCAGTGTCGGCTGAGTGATGGACTCCCGATGCCTACAGGAAGAAAGGCTGTTAAGGTAAGAAAGGGTAATTTAAACTTCTTTACACACTTTAGACACACCAAACACACTTACCTTTGCACTCATGCAACCATCACTCACCTGAACACCGACATCGCGACCCCTCCAAGTCCTTCAACCCGACAGCCCGCCTGCTCTAACTTGGCGTGGTTTGGAGCCGTCGGGAATCCCACACGACACCCCTCAAAATAGGGATTAGGCTAAAAACTGCCTGTTAACAGGCAGTTAATTGGCACTAATCCCTTCCCGCCTCGGGTCGGCGGGTCACAGTGCGGGGCGGGTACCCGCCTCCTCTGAAACTTACGTGGAGGCGGGTTTTGGGCGGGATGGTGTCGGGACCCCCGATTTCGGGATTTTTGCCCCCCGCCCGCCTAAAAGCCCGCCTCACGGCACACTGAAAATCTAGGCCTAAGCCCATCATGCCAGCCTCGCTGACCTACAATGGCTGCCTGTCCTCAAACATATTAAATTTAAAGGCCTAGAAATTCAGTTGGGCGCCAAGCTCGCCTGGGCGCCGGAATTACCGCTGCGAGCGGAGCCACTTGCGCCATCCCGATATTCAATTTCTGCGCCCCAAACGGAAGCAGGCCGCTACTCGAGGCTCCCCGTGCCCCGCTTGGGGCGCTCACCCTGAATATCGCCGCGCTAAGGGCCACAGCGCCACGGCACGCTGCGGTACTGCAGGCCTTCCTCCCACTGTTAAGGGGGAGGTGCCTGCAACAGCGCGATCCCCGCTCGCGAGTGCCGGCAAATGAGCCCGGCACCAAGGAGAAGTGCCGGGCTCTCGGGAAACAGCCGGCAATGCTGCGGGGGGTGGGGGTTTAGGAGGCCGGGGACGGAGGTGCTGGCAGGCGGCCGCCGAAAAAGCGGCCGCCCCGCACCTCCACCTTAACTTGCTCCACTACCGCCACAGGTAGGCCCTGTGAACCGGTCGCGATTTGCGACCGGCGTTAAAGAGGCGGGCACGACCAAATATGGTGATCGGGGCGGGAGCGGGGTGCTGCGCACACCGATGACGTCATCGGTGGCGGCGCAGCGCTACAGGCTAACGCCGCCATTAGCACCCCGCTAAATATCGCGGGAGGTGTGGCCAGTGGCGCTAAAGCCACTGAGTGCCCTCTTTGGGCGCTAACTGGTGGCGCAGCCCACTGAATTTCTAGGCCAAAATCCTTGTTCTTCTCGGCCTTATCCCACATCACGTCTGCAACCTCCTCCAGCCATCTATCCTTCCCACATCCTTTGGTCCTCTGACTATGGATTCTCCCCTCCACTCCACCAATGTGACAAAACCGTCAGTAGCCTCAGCCCTATACTCTCCATTGCCACACAGTTGATATCTAGCACACGGCTATGTACTTCCACTCTGCAACTCGCGTAGTTCTTTAATTACATGTTGATGGACCACTTACAAGTATCTTTACCTAGATTGCATTCCTGAAAATTTCACCTGCACCGTGACTTAAGTAGCATCAGATCAGAAATCTATTTAGAACTGACCACTGATCTCTAAACTGAGATTGGGATTCTCTATGTAATATACAAAGAATACAAAAAAGCCCAACCAATCCTCCCAGTAGCAAAATCAGCATGCCCTGAAGCTGCTGATTCATCAAACCAAGGCACTCTCCGCGCCCCCCCCCACCCCACTCACTTCCTTGAATACTCATCTGACTTATTCTACAGATCTTTCATCTTTGTTTGAGGAACAGTTCTGATTAAGGCAAAAGTATTCTATGACTGTGGAGCTTGACACAGTTAGTGTACAGTGCAGTCTATTCACCCATACTTTCGTTTCTCTCGACCCCCAAAGTTCGTTAATTGAGGCTTTACTGTATTTCCAAATCATCTTATCAAGATACCATATCTAAAAGTTATATTAACCCAGTTCAGCTTTCATTCTCTCACTTGGAAAAAACAGGAAGGCAACTTCAAATAGTATGCACAGAAAAAAAAAAGGCATTACAGGTGTAATTTACAAACTTGTCGTCCCGAGGCATATTGGGAATTTATGCATGCCCTCCCCCAATTTTCAGTCCATTAAAAATTAAATGCCGAAAATCGTGGGAAGCATGTGTCTAAATTCCCAATCTGTGCTCCCAGTGAGTCAGGCTCTGGGCAAGAGTGCAGATTTACAAAATTATCCCTTATAAGCCATCACAAAATAACTGATAATTGGATTGCTTGCTTTTGTCAATAGAAATCTTACAAGTATAATGATACTAGCTCAGATCTACAGCTGTCTCTAAACATGGTATTGATATGCCTATCAATTAGTCCAATAAAAGGCGACGAGTTAAGAACGTAACTGAAGGTTTTTATTGGCTAAATAACAGAGCCCACCCTCGTGGGTGATCCGATCCAACAGGGAGGAATACTAGCCAGTCAGCTACCTTTATACCTGGGCAGGTAATGGGCGGAGTCGGAGGTGGTCAGCCCAGGTATAACAGTGCGACAAGAGGCGACCTCGTGTAGTGATGTGACAGTGAGAACAGTGAGAACAATATACAGTGATAACTATAACAGTGGTTTACCACAGGTATTTACTTATAATACCGGATTTATAATGTGTAAACAGGAAGAAAAGATTGTCTTCCACAGCACAACTCTTGTGCCTCCATATAATTATCAGGAAGAGACTTTATAGAATAGATAAGCCAAAAACATATCTCCAGGTTGCATGGCAGCTTGTGTACAATGACGTTGCTAAAAAAGCAAACAGTTGATTAATATTGGGCCATAATTTGCTGTGGCAGGGCATCGACATTAGTTAGACTTGCCCTTGCACGTTCATGTTTTAATACATTTTAAAAATCTCCAACAATTAAAAGCTGAAGGAATGAGACTCCACACTTGTAATAGTTAGTTTTCAGTGCCAGAGAGCTTGACTGGCAGTAAATAACACATCACATTGTTAAAAGGATACTTAGACTTGAAATTACTTGACTTAACTTTCTGTGGCGAGTTTAGTTCATACCTACCGTGCAAATACAGCAACTTCACGCAGTTCAATGCATTTCAATGGTGAGGCAGACAACGAGATACGATTTTCACAAAACTAACGGCGGAGCGGAGCATCGGGGACAGCAACTTTTGGATTTCTGCGTTTAAACTCGCATCTGCCCTTGCTTGAAGTTGCAGTAGTATTTGCGCATAAATAACGGCGAGTGTCATTTACCGCACCGTTATTTTGACAGCAAATTATAGGCCATTATACCATAGACAATTATACAGTAGCAATTTTTTCATCAGGGGCTCAGAATTAATACGATTTTATTCTCTTAGAAATTAAATAACCATCCGACAGCCAATTGGTTTCTTACCAAACCAGGAAGAATAGGGGCTAACCACATGTGTCTGCCATCATTTGTGTTATTTATTCCACCAATTAATTTGTCTGGGGTTCGAACATCCCCTGAAACGTTATCTAAAACATTCACACTGTCTGGAAAAGCAGCAATGTCTGATAATGACTAGTTAAGGATTTTTTGAACAACAATCTCATTTGACCAGAATGCAGTAATGATTCAACAATAACAAAATAATTATAGTTCTTTATATTTCAATAGGTGACAGTATTATAGATCGATCGTTAGCTACATTTAATTAACAAGATATCACTTTTACAAGTACTGATATTACTACATTTCACTAATCATGATTTAGCACATACAATTAAAATATTTTAAACAAATTCATATTTTGAGTTAGCATCTCCAAAGTACCTAAACCATGAATGATAAATACTGCAGTAATGATACATAACTGACAATCTAGACCTATAGTTTATCATGTATGCGAGCTGTTATAACTGACAAAAGTCACCATATTTTCACACTTTTAATCAACATTTATAATCCCATGGTCACAGCATGCAGGGCATGGTACACATGAATAATAATGAAAGAAAAACAAAATAATTTTAAGCATAAAGAATTGTGATAATGTTAGTCACGGGGTGAAATTGTTCACCTGCATACCGAGTTAACCTCATTCATGAGCCTGCAGTTGGTGAGTTACCACTAGTGAAAATATTCTCTTATTTATCAATAACCTACATGAAGTAATATGTCCTCTGTACTTGAAATTCCGCAATGTTGGCGCTTGCATGAGCACCCTCTTGTGATAGGAATCACCTTGTCAAGTGGTAGGGTTTCTAGGACCTGGGTTCAGATCCACTCCACACTTAAACAAAAACTGTGGCTGCTAGCAGCACAATGACTGCCACAGAAAACAGTAATTATAAAATCATCCAGTAAGAATATTCTTATGGGATTATTGACAAAGAACTGCTGCGAATACTGGGAGAATCCCATTGTAGCATTTACAATGCCTTGGCAATGGGGGAGGAGCACATGGGTTTCGAAAAGCATCTATAAGCAAAGTTTTAAAAGGGACATCATCTCAGAATTGTTCTCTTTATTTAATTTCTTATCCCAAATAATGTGGAGGGTAAACAAATGAGGAAGTAGTTACTTTTGAGGTTGGGCTACACCGCTGCAGCAATGGAAAATAATGCATTATAGTCACAGGGTTGAAACGTATTGATTTAGGAGTCGATAATACTGTCACAGCTGGATTTCAAGCTAGGTTTTCCAGTATGGCTGCAGTTTACTTTAATGGAAATGGCCAATTTGGACCTAATTTTACCAGGTCAGCTCATTATAAATTATATTTTAGGCTCCAGGTACAGATTTGGATGTGTCCAGGGAGCACAATAGCGATCAGGGCAGAAAATCGTGTGCAAGGGAAATTTAAAGGGTGGGAACAATTAAAGGGAGTATCAAAATAGTGCTCTAAAACTTCTTAAAGCCTTTGGAAAGGCTCAGATAACACCTCAACCCATTAACAAGGTTGAAGGGGAGAGCACTAAGAAGCAACAGACAAAGATGAAGAAAGAAGAAACCTGCGGTGCAGGTATCAGTCTGCAGGTAGGTGGCAGCAGCCTCACATTTGAAAGCTGTTGACGTGAAACTGGTACTGCACGAGCATTTCCCTCTGGACACTACATTGCACTATCCCCATAAATTGGTATTGCAGTGTGCTTGCTAAAAGTTGGAATCAAGTTTCAGGCTGCAGCTGACTATTACTTCACTGAATGTGCATCTGGCCTCTGATGATCTGGAACTTGTGAATACAATTCCCAATGATCATTACTAGGCAAGTGTGCCAGGGCATACAGATATTATTACAGGAAACTTTCGTTTAACCGGAGGTTAAATGTCCGGAAAGCTCTATCTACCGGCAAAATTCAGGAGCCGTTTCCTATAAGTTTTTTTACTTCTTGTTTTTTTTTTCCAGTCGTGGCTCCCAGGCGTCTAGCTGAAGCTGTTGCTTAGCTGCAGAGACGCTTTTAAGCTGCGGCCGATTGTTTTGAAGCTGTTGCTAAGCAACAGGGTTTGTTGTTTCATACGGAGCTGAGAAGCTCCGTATGTTTTAACATTAGCGCTGGTTTATACGGCAGTTTTGATGGGACGGCACCAACTCGGTCCCATCAGTGCCGGATACCAGAAAGTTTCCTGTACTATATTATATTATATTACCCAAGGAAGGATATACTTGCCTCAGAGGGAGTGGAATGCAGGTTTACTAGACTGATTCCTAGGATGAGGGGATTGTTCTATAAGGGGAGATTGAGTAGATTAGGCCTATATTCTCGAGTTTAGAAGAATGAGAGGTGATCTCATTGAAATATATAACATTTTTAAGGGGCTTGACAGGTTAGATGCTGGGAGGATGTTTCCCATGGTTGGGGAGTCTAGAACAAGGGGTCAGTTTCAGAATAACAGGTCAGCCATTTAGGGGTGAGATGAGAAGAAATTAGTTCACTCAGAGGGCTGTGAATCTTTAGAATTCTCTATCCCAGAGGGCTGTGGATGCTCAATCATTGCGTATATTCAAGACAGAGATCGATAGATTTTTGGATACTAAGGGAATCAAGGGATATGGGGATAGTGCGGGAATGTGGATTTGTAGATGATGATCAGCCATGACCTTATTCAATGGCAGAGCAGGCTCGAAGGGCTGAATGGCCTAATCCTGCTCCTATTTCTTATGTTCTTGTATGGTGAGTGGCATCTTTGCAGGTGCAGCCAATCTAAGCTGGCTGTTGATCATCCTGGTTTGCTACTTTCATGCCATGTCACTGAACGTGATGATCTTCTGCTTCTGGTGCATCTGACCTGCCTGGCATTCTTCTATTCTTTTCTCCTAAAAAGCAAAGATACAGGGGAATTCCTGATGGAAACCTATTGTGCCCAGTGTTAAATCATTGTTGGGGCAGGGAAGAATAACAGCTCCACATTAAAAGGCACAAAGGCAGATGACCACAAGAAAAAAATCTCAAACGACAGGTCAGAAATGACTGCTATGAACGTAGCTGCTCTTTAAATGCTGTTCCATCTTCTCCAGAGCACCAAGCAACTCTGAACACCAGCTTTATACAAGCAAGAACCATAAATAGTGCAAATGAGGCCAAAATGATGGAAAATGGGTTGCCATTTTCACCTTTTTCATATGGAACCGCCTAGACATGAATGGGTGATTCCTGCAGTGAGACGGCAGAAAATAGGATGAGTGCAAAAGTAGGTCATTGATCTTCACCCTTTTAAATTTATTTTATTAAAACATATGGCAGATGAATGGGAGAACCCTCACAGAAATTCACCACCAATGTTACTATGAAGCTAGTTACACCACTACCATCACAATTTGCATTTATATCGTGCCTTTATCAGAGAAAACATCCATAAATATATATATAGATAGATATAATATATAGTGCCTTTCACAATCTCAGGTTGTCCCAAAGCGTTTTACAGTCAATTAAGTACTCTTGAAGTGTAGTATGTAGGTTTTAAATAGGGTCAAAAGGAGAAGAGGAGGTAGGGAGGCAGAGTGGTTCAGGGAGGGAATTCCAGAAAGTGAAACCTAGGTGGCTGAAAGCATGGCTGCCAATGGTGAGATGAAGAGAGAGAGGGGATGCATAAGGCTGGAGTCAGAGGAACAGAGAGTGTGTGTGTGTGAGAAGACGGGGAGCAGGGGTTGCAGGGCTGGGGCAGGTTGCAGAGACATGGAGGATAGGTAAGGATTTGAACACAAGCACGTCTTCAGATAGTCATGTAGCTCCTCTGAGTTTGCTAATTCAGAAATGTATGTACAATACAAAACTGAGCCATAAGCAGTAGTCTTAGATTCCTTAAAAACAATACCTGTATTTGAGTACCTTTTTCATTTAAAATAATATTCAGACGGCTATTTAAATAATGAGCTTATCATTTGGCAAAGGATACTATTCTCTGTCAGAAGAATTCTTTCACCATTGCCATCATAGAATTCCAGTCCATTAAGACCAATGTAGTAAGGATCTCCCCAGCTAGTCAGTAACTGTAGCTGAAAAATAACTGGCAGAAGCTAGATCAAGGAAAGTAACTTGGTACAAATCTAGGAACAAATTTCAGAGGCTAACGTTTTGCTGATATTAACGCAAACATTTCACATTAATATTCAAATACCAACATAATCTTCAGTAATAGAATCTTTAATTTTAAAAGAATAACTATAAAATATAAAAGTAACTGGCAATTGAATGTAAAAGATTTTCTCAAGAACCATTTGTTTTATCCTGGATTACCAATTGCTTCACTAGAAAACTGGATTTTAAATACTTCCATTCTTACTGCAAATATTTTTGTTCACCTGTATAAAGATATTAACACATGAATGCTTAATGCATTTGCTTAAAACTTCTGTCTGTTATCTTAACTGATATACTCAGCCACTTACTTTAAACAAGCTAATGCCTGTGTTAAACTAGCAGGCACAGGAATGTCATGCAAATATATTAAGTATGCATATGCTAATACTGCCAACGCAAATTCCAATCTTATATAACTTAAATAACAACAGAAAACGCTGGAAAAACTCAGCAGGCCAGGGCAGCATCCATGGAGAGAGAAACAGAGTTCACGTTTCAGGTCGAAGACCCTTCGTCAGAACTGGGGAAAAAAAGCAGGAAAAGGGATAGATTTTAAAGCAAGTGGGGGCTGGGAAAAGGGGGAGGGGATGAAAGAACAACAGGGAAGGTCAGAGATAGGATAGAAAGCAGGAAACATGAAGAGACATTGAGACAATATAACTTAATTAGGATATTTTAAGAAAGGAAACATTTCTTGCTCATCTACAATAGGCTGCCTGTATTAACCAACATTCTCATTGTTTGAATAGCCTTTGTTAGAATGTTAAATATTTTTGCACTAGTCATGGAAGTGGACTTGCATCTCCAAGAGCAGATCATAGGGGGACATGATGTAAGGGTTAGCAATCATTTTATTTGCATTGATCTGCATACTGAATCGAATTTACACATTTTACAACAGCACGCATATATTTCCAGATAAATAAATCTATTGGCTCAGTGTAACACGAGATTCACAATAGGCAAACAACTCTTTTGGAACTTCTGCTGTTTATATCAAATGTAGTCATTAGCAATTTAAAGCAATTAGGCAATCTACCCCAAAATGAAAGCTCACTTCTGCTCATTTAATCATGGGATGAGAGTCTGATCTGTTAAACACCATGGACTGGTGGATGCAATCGGTAAAATGCACCCAGAATGCGCTGGACACTGCACCAGTTTTGCCGAGGTGGAGTTACGTCCAAGTTTCGGCTCAAACATAAAATCTCCTTGAATCAGCACAATCAAGCAGCCCTGCCGATCGTAATTGATTACTGACTGGCAGAAGGCCAATGGGGCCTCAAGGTGACTGCATTTAAACTAATTTAAACTGAAAATTTGTTCAAGTAATTGCTGCAGATGAACAAATAGGCCAATCAGTAGTTTCAACTGACTGGTCACAGGTCTTGTGTACCAAGAGCAGATTAACTGACTGAATTGAATCTGAATTTAAAGTAATTGTAGCATTGGTATGAGAAAGACCTGAGTGAGACTTCAACTGATTGCTGGTCACTGCAGCTGCAGGTCATTAATGATGGATTATGTGACCATGGGTGCCTATGCACCTGGGTATCTGGGCGCAATGTAATGAACGCCCCCAAGCGGGCGCAATTGGTGGAAATTGGGGGCATGGCTAGATATGTTGGCGTGGACTATTCTGGCAAAGGGATATTTGAAACAGGGTAAAAGATCGTGGAAATTCCAGCATTAAGGACGCAACTCACTTACGGTTAAAATTCCGTGATCATTTGCGCTATTTCATTTCATTCTGCTGTTATCTGGATGAAAATCATGAGGATACTCCAGGTCCATTTGTTATTTGAATAAGAGTAATCCACATTTTGCAGAAGATATTCTGAAGTTAAAGGATACAGCCACATGGCATCAGTGGAGCTTCATAGTCCATACTAGCCTGTTCCACATTCCTAGGACAGTTCCTATCAAATATATTTGCACGTCATTTAAAAATATGTACAATTTACTGTAGATATTAGGACACCGGAGACATCCTACGTTGTCACCATTACATTTTTTATTTGCGTTAATGATACTGAATGCGTGGATCGCAGGCTTCCACAATTGATAATCACTTTCACGAACTATGCAGACAATGGGGGAAATTTTCCCAGCCCTGGGGAGACGGGACTGCCAGGAAAATGCAGAAACTGGGAGCAGGTACCGACCCCGCTCCCAACCCGCCTCCGTGCCATCTTCCCGGGAGGTGGGTCCCTGAGTCGTGCAGGGACCAGTCTCCTCGAGGCGGGAAGGGGATTAGAGCCAATTAACTGCCTGTTAAAAGGTAGTTAACAGGCAGCTTTGAGGCTCATCCCCATTTTACCTCTGCAAATGCGGGCTTCCCGACAGCTGTGAACCTCGCCAGGGTCAGCGAGGCGAGCAGTGGGTCGGAGAGGGATTGAAAAGTCCGCTGTAGAGGGGAGTGATGGGTGGAAGTGTGGAGAGGTAAGTATGAGAGGGGAGTGTAAAGTGTTGAAAAAAGTTTCCTTAACTTTGCTTCTTCTTGCAGGCTTCAATCATTGAGGATCCGGCAGAGATGACAGAATGGACAGAATAGCTGCTGCATTCTCAGATGCAGCAGCCATCTGTTTTCTGCTGAGGAGAGGGGTTTTGGTGAGCCTTCTGTGCAAGGGCTCACCTTAGAACAGAGATTGTCAGTGTTTGACAGTCAAAGCTGTCAAACACTGACAATTCATCTGTCAAACATTGACAGATGAAACGTCATACGCTGACGTCCTCAGTCACCGGCTTTCCCTTAATTAGCCGGTAAGCCTGTAGGGTGGGCTTAACAAGACCAATCAAGGGAAAATAGCGTGGGTTGGTCAGACGTCATTGGGGGTGGGACTGAAACCCAAAAACCAGCAGCCCTGTCCCCAACGCGCCCCCATTGACAAAATCCAGCCCAATGTGTTTTAAATTAACAAATCAATTTTTGTAACCCAACAAATAAATGACATATTAACTAATAGTTGGAAACATGCCATTCATTCTTAAAAGTACATGGGATTTTAATATAATAAAAATAAATCATATAATTTCACCATGATTGACTTCACAGTTTCAAACTTAGTTAAACTGACACAAACAAATCAAACCTAAAGGCCACTGTCTGCCATTTTAGATTTCATGTGATTGCACCTAATTTTGAAAAAGGGAACAAACTTTTGATGCTAGAAATTCACATATACAATGTAACTTAGTGTTGCTCAATTTAATAGTTTTAAAGCTATTAGAGTTGTAAGAAATTCAGAGTTGTCTTGGTGGCCTTCTTAAACTTGTTTTAAGTATAACCAGTTTCAAGAAACAAGATTTTGACAGTATGAAGATATAAGAGAAAATATAATGGTTAGGAAATGTTTTTACCCAATTTGCTGTTTTGCTGCTACTTCACTGTTCTTCCGGAGATAATCTATGAAGAGAATTTCCTGAGCAAAGTCAAAATGGCATTTGCCTGGACCTTTCCGAATGAGGAAGCCCTCTGGTGGTGAAATGCAGTATCCATCAAGGGTAACATGGACAATTTTTGCCTAGTCAAGGTTAAAGAGTAAATACCAGTTCATAAAACAATACATTCCTCTCTCCATCCCCAAATCTATATTAGAATGCTGATGAAAAACAATTAAGGAAATACAGATATAAATGTGACCTTAAGCTGCAACCACATCTTTTTGTGCAAACACCGTCTCCTTCACTTTGAAGGTTTGGTTATTCTGTAGCTACTGATCTCATTTAATGCCGCCAACTGTAAAGTATTGCATATGGAAAGCAAAAATGGGCAACATGCATACCATAAAAAAAAAACAGAAAATGCTGGAAATACTCAGCAGGTCAGGCAGCATCTGTGGACAGAGAAACAGAGATAACGTTTCAGGTCGATGACCTTATGCATACTTCATGAATGGTGTTGAAATATCTAAGAATGAAATTGAAAGAGACCTTGGGAGTCTTTGTAGACTGAATGCTCAAACTGCCCATCCACTGCAGAGCAGCTATCAACAAAGCCAATTGAATATTCAACTGCAATGTCAACACAGTAGAACACAAGTCAGAGAAAGTCATGATCAAACTGTACGGTGCTCTGGTCAGATCACACTTTCAGTAGTGTGTTCAGTTTTAGTCACTGAGAAAGGAGAGAGGTAGTCAAGCACTGCAGGCAGTGCAGAGAAGAGCCACAAAGTTGACCCCTAGTCAAAGGTCAGAGTTATGAGGGGACTTGGAGGGAAAAATTCAGTTGATTTACGCCTCCCATTAGCGCCCTAACGGGGCGCAAAGCAACTAGCGCCATGGGCGTGGTGCCGCTAACGCCTCCTGCGAAATTCAGCGGGAGGTTAGTGGCGGAGGTAACCGTTAGCGCCCCGCGGCGCTGCGCCACCGGCAATGACGCCATTGCCATGCACAGCGCCCCGGCTGCGATCTTCGGTAGCGCCCTCTGACTTACTGCCGGACGCCATGTCCGACGGGGTCAGGAGGGCCTAACTACAGCTGGGGCAGCGCAGATTAAAGGGAAGGTGCCAGGCAGCCATTTTTGTTGCCGGTCACCTGCCAGCTTTGCCATCCCCGGCCTTCTGTGCAGCTCCCCCACGGAGTACCGGCTGCGCTCCGTGAGCCCGGCACTTCTCGAGTGCTGGGTTCTTATGCCGGCACTCCGATCCCTGGTGGCCCAGCTGGGCCCCGGGTTGCGCTGCGCAAGGCCCCTCCCCTTTAAAAAGGGGAGGAAGGCCTGCAGTACCGCGGCGCGCCGTGCCGCAGCGCAGTGCCGCGATATTCACTCACAGCACCCCAAGAGGGAGGGAGAGTGCTTCCAGTAGCATCCCTTTTGGGGCGCTACTGGTGAATTTCGGGCACGGGGTCGCTAACTTCTTCAGGTTGCTAAAAGTAGTGCCCAGGCGAAGTTAGCGCCCCAAAGGGGGCGCGATCCAATTTTTCCTCCTTGGGCTTTTCAACCTTGGAAGGAGGCAAGTGAGAGATGATCTTAGAGGTGCATAAGATGGTGTGGAAAAGACTAATCTGGAATAATACTTTAAATTAAACAGTGGGAGGAGAAGGGGACACAAGTCCAAAGTAATAAATAGTAACTTAAGAACTGATATCAAGAGGTTCTTCCTCATGCAGAGAGTGATTAATGGCTTTCTGAGAAGACTCGTAGAGATGAAACCCTGGAATAATTCAAGAAACAATTAGAAACAGCAGTGGGGGGGGGGGGGGGGGGAAGGTAGAATTGCTGTGGATGGATGTATTAGGATGGGCCAATTAGCCGTTTTCATCCATAAGTATCTTGTGATCTTGGCTGCGGTAGATTCCATTTGCAGCTGGGAATACGGTTTACATTAACTGCGAGTAATTGGATTCTTCAACTTGCCTGTATGCATGGAATCTTGCTCCCGTTCTGTAAAATGTTAATGTATTTAGAGCGTAGATGAGAGTATCCATACGCTCAAAACATTTAAATAAACTATACTTACGTTTATGGAATGTTCAGGAGATCTAGCAGAATCCCTCCCTCCTGTCCCAGAGAGAAATGGTCCTCTCGGGGGGTCATCCCACTTCTTTGTGAAGTTAAGTTGGCATCCAACTTGTAGAATTCTTTTGTCATGGAAATTGCCGTGAACAATGTAAAGGTGGCAATATAAGCACACCCTTTGGGCTCGATTTTGCCAGGCCTAAGGAGGCGGGTTTGGAGGCGTGCGAGTTGTCAAAATCGCAAAACATGGCGGCCGGGCCCGATTCCGCCTTCAAGCAATTTTCCCACATTCGTGTTTTCAGACCGTGTTTCCATCCCGCCTCCAAGAGGTGGGATAGGCCCTGAACAACCACATAATTGCCTCTATAATCCCATTTTGAGAGGCCTTTCTGATTTTTAGACATTTCCCCCATCCTACATGCCTCCTTTGGAACACGCCAGCCTCCCAATTGGATTGCTTACTAACAGCTGCAGCTCCACCATTAAAAAGCAGTTTTCACCAATGATCACTTGCAGGTTGCAGAACTTTGTTCTCTCAGGTCTGGGGGAGCTTTTAGCAGGCCTACTCATTGTTGTGGAAGTTTGGAGCCTGACACCCATCTCCAGTGTGACCTCCTGGGAAACCCCTCTCCCCACCTTGACTGAGCGCTTCCTCAACTGAGGCATATGCCAGAAGTATGGCGAACATTTATTTCCTTTCCTCCTGGACATCAGATTCAGACGAAGACCAGCCTCGGCAGCAGCAGACCCATGAGCAACAGCAGCGCCAAGCTGCTGCTCACCCACCTGAAGTTGCACAGGCCAGAAGGCGCCAGCGCGCGACCACATTGCTGGCCGGGATGCAAGGGATGCACTCATCTTGGCCAGATTTGCTTAGCCTGCACAATCAAACACTTTTGTCTCGCACCTTCTTACCAGACCATCGACAATGGAGAAGAACCTGCAGATTCCTATTACTCTGACCACCATACTGACAATTGCAAGTCGCCCTAAGTCCTCAATGTGCAAGTCCCATTTGCGAAATGACACTGGCCACAACTTCAACAGTTTGCCATCAAATCTGTTTATGATACCATGACAAGGATGGCTGGTCAAAAAACAATACATCACAACACCCAAGTGACTACCCTTGTGACTACTTGTGCTTTATCTTCCTCTTATGCGTGCTCCTACGTGGTGCTTCCCCTGTGGCTTCGGCAGATGTGGTGGCCCCTTGCTCACTTCCTTGCTGCTCCTGTCTCGACACCTTTGGCGGGTGTCCTCTGGGGTTGCGAACCTGTGAGGGCTCGGCATCAGTCTGCTGCTCCTGCAGCTGTGCAGGGACTGAGATGCCCATCTCAGTTGGGTGAGGACTCTGACCGAGGGCTTGGCAGTGACATGGTCATGTGAGTGCTTGGAGAGGAGCCCCCACTTCCTTGTTGTCTGCCACCAACATCCCTCTCATGAGTCAGCCCCACTTCAGAGCTAGCAAGTGGCTTGACAGCACCTTGCTGCACTGCAGGGGGGCCACGAGGACCCGTTTCTGCACTGGAACTCCTACTCCAGAGGACTTCCATGAAGGTGTGGTTTTGTATGCTCAGTAGCTGACCATCGCTCCTCAAGAGATGTCGTTCTATTCTGAACAATGACCACGTTTTCAAGACCCTGGTGACTAAGCTCCTCCATGGCCATAGTCATCCACTCCTCTACGGTAGCCAGCCTTACCACAGAGGTAGCCATCCTTTCCATGGAGGTTGCCATCCTTTCCGCGGTGATGCGCCAATGCCTCCACAAAGACTCTGCTCATGTTCGCGATGGACTCCTCCATTCGCTCCACACTTGCAGTGACCCTGGAGACAAAACCTGCCAGAGACTCCTGCACCTGTTCCTGGAGTTCCAGCACCGCTCTCCTTCTGGGTGGACCCGGAGGCACAGGGTCGACATGCAGCTGAGCCGAGCTGGCAGAGTCCTGCGCCCTCCGACAAGGATTCTCCACTGCTGTCGATTTTACCTGACAGCAGCACGGTGCGCTGGGGCGAGACACATGGGAAACCATCCGGGCCTTCACAACGTTAAGGCTCAGGTGATTTGAACTCCCAGGCCTCATCGGTATGCTTGCCATCAGTCTCCCTCCCAAACCCAGCGGGAATCACTAGGTGGCTGGGAGCAGGGAACAAATTTTCGGGGCAGGAGGTTACTGCCAGGGACCTGAGGAAACTTACCCTTTTGGGCCTCATCTGGCCCTGGTATCTATTTCTAACAGGTTGGCCTGGCAGGGAAGCTACGATGGCTTCTCCACACAGGCTTCAGGTTAAGATAGTAGTCGGGCCTCGAGTTTGTCACCGGAGCCAGATCTGCATATTTAAAGAAGGAGCTGCTACTTTCTGACTGGTGTCCCTCTCGTCTGCTAAAAAGAGCAAGTTAATATTAGGACCTGTGGGAGGGGGTAGGTTGCATGGAGCATTTTAACTGCCTGCCAGCCCGGTTGCAGTGAGGGAAGGGTTAAAACTCTCCCATTAGATTCGTTGAGCATCTGTTGGGAACAATTCATGTGCAAAGGTCAGAACAATTTGTTTGACCTTAATCCCTGAGGTTAGGTTGGACTAGGAGGTTGCGGGTATGGGATTCTGCCTTACATTGTCTGTTGGTTCAGATCACTGCCCTTACCTGGCTTTAGGCACAGTACTGCTTTTGAATAATTTTTCCCTACCGTATTGGTATGCTTTCTCCTCACAAGTGGGGTGTGGTTTGGAAGTTTGAGGTGGAGCAAAAGGAAAGAAGGTGTTGATTCCAAAGCCTTAGTTATGGCATTACAGTATTATTGATCATGTCTGCTTGCTTGAATGGACATAAAAGACGCATGGTGCTATTCAAAGAAGAGAGTCCTCAAGGCTAATTGTCTAACCCTGTGCCTGACTTGCTGAGTGTTTCTAGTATTTACTGTTTTTATTCCACATATCTCCCTCAGCCAACATCATCAAAAGCAGATTATCTGGTCAATCATTCATGTGCTGTTAGTGGAACCTTACTGTGGGTGCAGATTGGCAGCTGCATTTACTTACGTAACAACAGTGACAGCATTTCAAAAGTAATTTAATGGTTGTGACGTGTTTTAAGACATCCTGAGGATGTGATAAGGCGCTATAAGAACATAAGAAGTAGGAGCAGGAGTAGGCCATTCGGCCCCTCGAGCCTGTTCCGCCATTCAATGAGATCATGGCTGATCTTCCACCTCAACTCCTTTCCTGAACTATCCCCATATCGCTTGATTCCCTTAATATCCAAAAATCTATCGATCTCTGTCTTGAATATACTCAACGACTGAGCCTCCGCAGCCCTCTGGGATAGAGAATTCCAAAGATTCACCACCCTCTGAGTGAAGAAATTTCTCCTCATCTTAGTCCTAAATGGCAGTCCCCTTATTCTGAAACTGTGACCCCTAGTTCTAGACTCCCCAGCCAGGGGAAACATTCTCCCTGCATCTACCCTGTCAAGCCCTGTAAGAATTTTGTATGTTTCAATGAGATCACCTCTCATTCTTCTAAACTCTAGAGAATATAGGCCTAGTCTACTCAATCTCTCCTCATAGGACAATCCCTCCATCTCAGGAATCAGTCTGGTGAACCTTCGTTGCACTCCCTCTAAGGCAAGTATATCCTTCCTTAGGTAAGACCACCAAAACTGCACACAATACTACAGAGGTGTGGTCTCACCAGGGCCCTATATAATTATATAAGACATCTTTACTCTTATAATAAATCCTCTTGTAATAAAGGCCAACATACCATTTGCTTTCCCAATTTCTTGCTGTACCTGCATGTTAATTTTCAGTGATTCGTGTACAAAGATACTCAAGTCCCACTGAACACCAACATTTCCCAATCTCTCACCATTTAAAAAATACTCTGCTTTTCTATTTTTCCTACCAAAGTGGATAACTTCAAATTTCTCCACATTATATTCCATTTGCCATGTTCTTGCCCACTCACTTAGCCTGTCTATATTCCCTTGAAGCCTCTTTGCATCCTCCTCACAACTTACATTCCCACTTAGCTTTGTATCATCAGCAAACTTGGATATATTACATTTGGTCCCCTCATCCAAATCATCGATATAGAATGTGAATAGCTGAGGCCCAAGCACTGATCCTTGCGGTACCCCACTAGTTACAGCCTGCCAACCTGAAAATGACCCATTTATTCCTACTCTCTGTTTTCTGTCCGTTAACCAATCCTCAATCCATGCTAATATATTACCCCCAATCCCATGAGCCCTAATTTTGTTTAATAGCCTGTTGTGTGGCACCTTATCGAATGCCTTTTGAAAATCCAAATACACCACATCCACTGGTTCCCCTTCATCTATTCTGCTAGTTACAACCTCAAAAAACGTCAACAGATTTGTCAAACATGTTTTCCATTTCATAAATCCATGTTGACTCTGCCAAATCCTATTATTATTTTCTAAGTACCCTGTTACCACGTCCTTAATAATATAGATTCTAGAATTTTCCCTACTACTGGTGCCAGGCTAACTGGTATATAGTTTCCCGTTTTCTCTCCCTCCTTTCTTAAATAGTGGGGTTACATTTGCTACCTTCCAATCTGCGGGAACCGTTCTAGAATCTATGGAATTTTGGAAAATGACAACCAATGCATCCACTATCTCTATAGCCACCTCTTTTAAAACCCTAGGATGTAGGCCATCAGGTCCAGGGGATTTATCAGCTTTCAGTCCCATTAATTTCTTCAGTACTTTTTTTTTACTAATACTAATTTCTTTCAGTTCCTCATTCTCGCTAGACCCTTGGTTCTCCACTATTTCCGGGAGGTTTTTTGTGTCTTCTTCCATGAAGACAGACACAGAAGTATCTGTTCAATTTCTCTGCCATTTCCTTATTCCCCATTATAATTTCTCCTCTCAGCCTGTAAGGGACCCACATTTACTTTTGCTAATCTTTTCCTTTTTACATACCTATAGAAGCTTTTATAGTCTGTTTTTATGTCTCTCGCTAGTTTACTCTCATATTCTATTTTCACTTTCTTTATCAATTTCTTGGTCCTCCTTTGCTGAATTCTAAAAGTCTCCCAATCCTCAGGTTTACTAATCTTTTTGGCAACATTATAAGCCTCTTCCTTTAATCTAATACTATCTTTAATTTCTCTTGTTCGCCACGGTTGGACCATTTTTCCCGTGGTGCTTTTATTCCTTAAGGGAATGTATATTTGTTGCGAATTATGAATTATTTCTTTAAATATTTGCCATTTAAATTGATATATAAATGCAAAACAGGCAACCAAAAATCTATATTACACTGCTTTTCAAGGGTAATACTTTGTGATAACACAATATATTATTTGTCTAAATGTCCTAACAAAAATGAAATTACATCATCATATTATCAAACTATATCAATTCTAAAAATGTAAATTAAATATAAAATCTGTCTTTTCTACCCTCCAAAGATCCCATTCAGAAATTCTTTCCATTGACTCACCCCTCTGTATGTGTCTTCTGGGGACTTGTTATAGTTCCAGAAGCGAAATCCAACAATGGTTTGTTGCTTATTGAAAATGATTGTGAGGATGTGATTCTCTCCGTAGGTAAAAGGAATCAGCCACATGTGCTCATCGTCCGAGATGACATTAATCCCATCAATCAGCCTTTAACAGGAAAGTATCAGGTATCAATTAGGACCATAGAAACATAGGAACAGAAGTAAGCCATTCAGCCCCTCGAGCCTGTTCCGCCATTCAATGAGATCATGGCTGATCTGTGATCCAACTCCATATACCTGCCTTTGCCTCATATCCCTTAATACCTTTGGTTAACAAAAATCTATCAATCTCAGATTTAAAATTAACAATTGATCTAGCATCAATTGCCATTTGCAGAAGAGAGTTCCAAACTTCTACCACCCTTTGTGTGTAGAAGTGTTTCCTAATTTCACTCCTGAAAGGTCTGGCTCTAATTTTTAGACTATGCCGCCTAGTCCTAGACTCCCCAACCAGCGGAAATAGTTTCTCTCTATCTAATCTATCTGTTTCCTTTAATAGCTTGAAAACTTCAAACAAATCACCCCATAACCTTCTAAATTCCAGGGAAAGGCTTAGAGGGTGCGGAATTCTTAAAGTGCAACCAGGAGAGCTTTTTGAGCCTACATGTAGAAAGTCCTACAAGAGAGGGGGCGGTACTGGACCTAATTCTAGGGAATGTAGCTGGGCAAGTGGTAGAAGTGTCAGTAGGAGAGCATTTTTGTGACAGTGACCATAATTCGGTGAGATTTAAGGTAGTCATGGAAAAGGACAAAGATGGACCGGAAATAAAGGTTCTAAATTGGGGGAAGGCTGATTTTAATATAAGGCAGGATCTGGCCAAAGTGGACTGGGATCAGCTACTTGTAGGAAAATCTACATCAGAGCAGTGGGAGTCTTTCAGAAAGGAAACAGAGAGAGTACAACGCCAACATGTTCCCATAAAGGTCAAGGGTGGGACCAACAAGCCCAGGGAATCCTGGATGTCAAGGGATATACAAGAATGGATTAGGAAAAAAAGGGAGGCTTTTGGCAGATACAAAGGACTAAAAAGAGCAGAAGCCCTAGAGGAGTATAGAAAGTGCAGGGGGGTACTTAAAAAAGAAATTAGGAGAGCAAAGAAGGGGCATGAAAAAACACTGGCGGGCAAAATAAAAGGAAAATCCCAAGGTGTTTTATAAGTATATTAAGGGCAAGAGGATAACCAGGGAAAGAGTAGGGCCCATTAGGGACCAAAGTGACAATATGTGTGTAGAGTCAGAAGATGTAGGTGAGGTTTTAAATGAATATTTTGCATTGGCATTGAGAGGGAGGAGGTACTAGCGGTTTTAGCGGGCTTAAAAGTGGATAAATCCCCAGTCTCAGATGAGATGTATCCCAGGCTGCTGTGTGAGGCAAGGGAGGAGATTGCAGGGGCTCGGACACAAATTTTCAGAACCTCTCTGGCCACAGGGGAGGTGCCAGAGGACTGGAGGACAGCTAACGTAGTACCATTATTCAAGAAGGGTAGTAGGGATAAACCAGGGAAATACAGGCCAGTGAGCCTAACATCAGTGGTAGGGAAATTATTGGAAAAAATTCTGAGGGACAGAATTAGTCTCCACTTAGAGAGGCAAGGATTAATCAAGGATAGTCAGCATGGCTTTGTCAGGGGGAGATCATGTCTAACCAAGTTGATTGAATTTTGAGAGGGGGTGACTAGGTGTGTGGATGAGGGTAGTGCAGTTGATGTAGTTTACATGGACTTCAGTAAGGCTTTTGACAAAGTCCCGCATGGGAGACTGGTCAAGAAGGTAAGAGCCCATGGGATCCAGGGCAATTTGGCACATTGGATCCAAAATTGGCTTAGTGGCAGGAGGCAATGGTCGAAGGTTGTTTTTGTGGCTGGAAGCCTGTGTCCAGTGGTGTACCGCAGGGATCGGTGCTGGGTCCCTTGCTGTTTGTAGTGTACATTAATGATTTAGATATGAATGTAGGAAGTATGATCAGTAAGTTCGCAGATGACACGAAAATTGGTGGCGTGGTAAATAGCGAGGAGGGAAGCCTCAGGCTACAGGATGATATAGATGGGTTGGTTAGATGGGCAGAACAGTGGCAAATGGAATTTAACCCTGAAAAGTATGAGGTGATGCATTTTGGGAGGACTAACAAGGCAAGGGAATACACAATGAATGGTAGGACCCTAGGAAGAACAGAGGATCAGAGGGACCTTGGTGGGCATGTACATAGATCCCTGAAGGCAGCAGGACAAGTAGATAAGGTGGTTAAAAAGGCATATGGGATACTTGTCTTCATTAGCCGAGGCATAGAATATAAGAGGAGGTTACGATGGAGCTGTACAAAATGCTAGTTAGGCCACAGCTGGAATACTGTGTGCAGTTCTGGTCGCCACACTATAGGAAGGATGTGATTGCATTGGAGAGGGTGCATAGGAGATTCACCAGGATGTTACCTGGGCTGGAGCGTTTCAGCTATGAAGAGAGACTGGACAGGCTGGGGTTGTTTTCCTTAGAGCAGAGAAGGCTGAGGGGGGACCTGATTGAGGTGTACAAAATTATGAGGGGCATAGATAGGGTAGATAGAAAGGAACTTTTCCCCTTAGTAGAGGGGTCAATAAACAGGGGGCATAGTTTCAAGGCAAGGGGCAGGAGGTTTAGAGGGGATTTGAGGAAAAACTTTTTCACCTAGAGGGTGGTTGGAATCTGGAACTCACTGCCTGAAAGGGTGGTAGAGGCAGGAACCTTCACAACATTCAAGAAGCATTTAGATGAGCACTTGAAATGCCAAAGCATACAAGGCTACAGACCAAGTGCTGGAAAATGGGATTAGAATAGACAGGGCTTGATGGCCGGTGCGGACACGATGGGCCGAAGGGCCTCTTTCTGTGCTGTATAACTCTATGACTCTATGATTCTATGGGCTTGAATTTCATCAGGCCGTTGAGGCGGGATTGGAGGCGTGTGGGGGGTTAAAATCGCGAAATCGGGGGGCACAAACCCATCCCGCCCTCAAGCCGCCTCCATGCCCGTTTCCCAGGAGGTGGGTACCCAACCTGTGCTGGGAGCCGCCTCCCCGAGGCAGGAAGGGGATTAGTGCCAATTAACTGCCTGTTAACAGGTAGTTAACAGGCAGTTTTTGGCCTAATCCCTATTTTTATCCCTGAAGTGTGGGCTGCCCGACAGCTCCAAACCACGCCAAGTTAGCGAGACGGACTGTCGGGCTGAAGAAGTTGGAGGGTTCGAGATGTCCGGTGTTCAGGTGAGTGATGGGTGCATGAGTGCAGAGGTAAGTGTGTTTGGTGTGTGTAAAGTGTTTAAAGAAGTTTTACTTACCTTTACAGGCTTCCTTCCTTCAGGTCTCGGGAGTCCCTCATCTCACCGGCACAGAAAGCAGAATGGCCGCGAGCTGTCAAAAGCTGCAGCCTCTGCTTTCTGTTCTGGAGAGATCTCGAAATCAGCCTGAGAGGAAGGAATTAACTTGGAGTACAGATTGTCAGTGTTTGACAGCTTCAAAGAGCTGTCAAACGCTGATATTTCATCTGTCAAAAGCTCTTGACAGATGAAATGTCAGTCTGTGACGTCACCTGTTGCCAGGTGGCCCTTAATTGGCCTGCTGAACCCACTGGGCGGGCTCAACAAGGTCAATCAAGGGAAAAGCGAGTGGTTGGCCACAACTTGATGGAGGCGGGACTGCAACCCCAAAAGTGGGAGTCCCGCCTCCTTATCGCCTCCATTGATAAAATCCAGCCCTATGACTATGAATACAATCCTAGTTTGTGTAATCTCTCCTCGTAATTTAACCCCTGAAGTCCAGGTATCATTCTGGTAAACCTACGCTGCACTCCCTCCAAGGCTTCAGAAAGGTGTGCTGCCCAGAACTGCTCAAGTACTCCAAGTGTGCTCTAATCAGGGCTTTGTACAGCTGTAGCGTAACTTCTACCCCCTTGTATTCTAGTCCTCTAGATATAAAGGCCAGCATTCCATTAGCTTTTTAAATTATTTTCTGTACCTGTTCATGACATTTTAATGATCTATGTATCGGGACCCCCAAGTTTCTTTGGACCTCCATTGTTTTCAGCTTTTCACCATTTAGAAAGTACCCTGTTCTATCCTTTTTAGGTCCAAAGTCACATTTGCCTACATTGAAATCCATTTGCCACAGTTTTGCCCATTCACTTAATCCATCAATATCCCTTTGTAATTTTATGCTTTCATCTACACTGCCTACAATGCAGTCTATCTTTGTGTCATCGGCAAATTTGGATATATGGCTTTCAATCCCCTGATCTAAGTCGCTAATAAATACAGTGAATAGTTGAGGCCCCAACACCGATCCCTGCAGGACACCACTAGTCACGTCCTGCCAATTAGTGTACCTGCCCATTATCCCTACTCTGTCTCCTGCTGCTCAGTCGATTTCCTGGCTAAGTCAATAATTTGCCTTCAATTCTATGGGCTTCTACCTTAGTTAACAATCTCTAATGTGGGACTTTATCAAATGCCTTCTGGAAGTCCATATAAATAACATCCATAGACATTCCCCTGTCCACTACTTTAGTCACCTCTTCAAAAATTCAATCAGTCCTTATAAGTCTTTATTAGTCCTTATAAGCTGTGATTAGATTGAACTTCTACTTTATATCTAACCTATCTCCTAGGTTTCTTATTTTTAGAACCCATAAATCCCCTGGGACCATCATTTTCACAGTCTTTATTATTATATCCACAACCACCATTTATAGTGGCAAATGGAATCTTCATCAGCCACCAGAAGGAGCGGGGAACAGGAGTTGTGGGGTTTTTTGGTAAATATCCAAATTGTTTATATTTACAATTTTTGTAAACGGCATGGGCCTTTTGGTTATTTTGAAGAGATTGAAAGAGAGGGACACTTGGGAAGAAGGAAGAAAGCAAGGAGAGTGTGCGAGAGAGAGACAAAGAAGGCGAAAGAGAGGGCATGCACATGCAAGAGCGAGTAAGCTGGAAGGGGGAATCAGGAGATAGAGGGTGGATCCAGAGAAAGAGAAAGGAAGATTCATAGAGTGGTAGAGAGGGGCACAAAGAATGAGAGATAGACAGAGGGATCAAAAGAGAGAGGGTGGCATTGAGAGCATGGAGGAAGGTGCAGAGGAAGGGAGCAAAGAGAAATGGAGCAGCCAGAGGGAGAGGCCAGAGAGAGTGTGAGGGAAAGAGACAAAGAGGATGGCATACAGGCAGAGTGAGAACAGAGAGAGAGAAATGAGTGTGAAGGGCAGAGAGAGAGAGATAGACTGCAAGAGGGCAGAGAGAAAGAAAGGAGGAGGATAGTGAGAGGGAGCATGGGGGGTTGTAGTAAGGGTAGGATGGAGTGAGGGGGCGAGAGAGAGGAGAGAGAGAGAGAGAGAGAGAGAGAGAGAGAGAGAGAGAGAGAGAGAGAGAGAGAGAGAGGCTAGCGGGGGGGGGGGGGCTAGAGAGGGGATAGGGACAGCGTGCAAAAGGGTTGAGTAGGGATCGGGAGAGACAGGCAAAGAGGCAGCAGAGAGAGGGGGAAGAAAGGGAGGGAGAGGCAGAGCGCAGGGGGGGCAGAGCGCGAGGGGGGGCAGAGCGCGAGGGGGGGGGGAGAGAGAGGGGGGGAAGAAATTAGGAAAAGAGAGGGGGTGAGAGAGAAGAGAGACAGAAAGGAGATACAGAGAAAAAAAGCGATCGAGAGAAAGAAAGAATGTAT
Source organism: Somniosus microcephalus (assembly GCF_052327205.1). Taxonomy (NCBI): domain Eukaryota; kingdom Metazoa; phylum Chordata; class Chondrichthyes; order Squaliformes; family Somniosidae; genus Somniosus; species Somniosus microcephalus. Next base: position 36,133,390 of record NC_140997.1, read on the forward strand.
TGAAAGTTTTATTGAGCTCCAGTTGTCATAGTCAGTTGTATGCTGCCTTGACGTTGAGGGCAGCTACTCCCACCTCTCCTCTGGCATTCAGCTCTTGCATCCATGTCTGGATCAAGGCTGTGAAGAGGTCTGGAGCAGAGTGCTGGTGGCGGAACTGAGCATCGGTGAACAGGTGTCGCTTGATGGCACTATTGATAGATGACGCCTTCCATCCCTTTACGGATGATTGGAAGCATGTCGATAGGCTGGTAATTGGCTAGGATTGATTTATCCTATCTTTGTGCATAGGACGTAGTTGGGTAATCTTCCACCTTGTCGAGTAGATGCCAGTGTCATAGCTGTACTAGAACAACTTGGCTGGGGAGAGCGGTTAGCTCTGGTGCACAGGTCCTGTGGCACTACACCTGGAATGTGACCAGAGCCCATAACAAATACAAAATGATCAATTAATGGTCACATGGTTATTGAAAACTATTCTTTTCTCCTACACGGATTGATTTTCTATACATTCAATGTTCTTGATTTAATAGCAACAACTATACAGAGAATATTTGTTCCCAATAGGAATATTTCCATTAATGAGAATCTGCTGAATATACAGCCTTAGGCAGAATGTGCAATGTTTTTTTTCTGTCTTTCTGAACTACTTAGGTGCATATCATGGTGCCTCATTGGCCACAAGTTTAAATCAATGCTCTCATTAATTTATATCTCAAGCTGCAGATACAAACAAATCTTAGCTTACTGATGCGAGATTGGCCCACTAATGAGGCAATAATGGAAAGAACAGCTCTTTCCAAACCCACAAAATTCAAAAAGGACAAATCAGCAAGTATGTACGAAACATAAGCGTAAATGGAAGTTAGGTGTTTGGGCTACTTGGAACAGATTGCTAGGGATAATGGCGGAACGTATTTTGGATAACCCTAGCCTTAAGTGCGAGTATAAATACCTATGAGTAGATATTTTAAATAGCACTCTCAAAATTAAATTATTTTGCTCAAATAGTCAATGAATAGTATATACTTGTCTAATGTCCTCATGTCTTCATTATATTCTGGCAATTCATTTAGATCTCTTGGTGATGCTTCAATAATGTCCATTGTGACAGGTAGTGCCTGACCAGCTTTGCCTACAACTTCCAGTCCAGTCAAGCCAAGGTAGTGCGAGTCTCCCCAAGTGGCAGTGAAATTTAGCTGTATACCTAGGATTTAAGGAAAGAAAGTTCAAGTTTAGATGATAAAATAGATGTTAGTTTTCAAATACATGTTTGTAAACAAGATGAGGCAGATTCATGCTGGTGCCAATTCAACACTTTTTTTAAAGATAGAATTACAAAGAAACTACAGTACGGAAACAGGCTATTGAGCCCAACCAGTCATGTTGGTGTTTATCCTCCACAAAGCAATAGTCCTAATTGCATCCATCTGTCCTGTTCCCATATCCCTTTATCACCCTTTCCTTCAACCATCTATCTGATCTATTCTTAAATGCTGATGTGGTCTCTGCTTCAATCACTAACTCGTAACACATTCCACAGCCTCACAACCCTCTGTGTTAAAAAAAAAAAATCTCCTGCTCTCTGTCCTAAATCTCATCCATTCTAGCCCACTCAAGCACTAGAAATAGTCTGTTTCTATCTATTCTGTCCCATCAGTCATAATTTTAAACACTTCTATCAAAACACCCTGTAATCCCCTCTGCTCTACTGAAAACAGCCTTAATTTTTCACATCTTTCTTCGTATTTGTATTTCCTCATACCGAACAGCATTTTAATGGCCCGGAATTTGTGGTCGGGATGATGGCGAACTGTCAGTGTTTGCAGTCATTCCACCTTTGAAACTGACCGCAACTTCGGGATTTGGCACATGCAAAACTCCCGAAGTTGCGGTCAGTCATTGGCAGGTCCAAAACAGGCTGCGCTGTGCACCCACCCCTGCCCCATGACCCACAGAGCTGGCTATCAGTGAAATCTCGGAAATCTATGAAAATGATGAAAACTTCAGCTCTTCCTAAGTAAGTACGCTGTTAAATTCCCCGCTAAAAATTAGACCCAAAGGGCGCTAAGGTACTGAATTTTTCCCCCTTGGGGTCTAATTTTTAGTGGGAAATTTAACAGCGTACTTACTGTGGAAGAGCTGAAGTTTTCATCAGTTTCGTGAATTTCTGAGATTTCACCGATAGCCAGCTCTGTGGGGAGCCCAAAACTACATACAGTACTCCAACTGTGGTCTTACTAAGGTTTTATACAGATTCACCATTACATCTCGACTTTTATATTCTATACCTTTTGCCATAAAACCCAGTATTCCATTAGCTTTCTTTTATAGCCTTATCCACTTATTGCTTTGTGAACCTGAACCCCCAAATCCGTCTGCACTTCCACTAAAACATTATTTTAAAACCAAAATGTAACACTTCACTTAATGACATTGAATTCCATCTTCTACTTTTTAAGCCCATTTCACCATCTTATCAATATCCCCTCGTAACTTCCTTTGGTTCTCAGAATTATTTACTATACCTCCCATTTTAGTATCGCCTGCAATTACCACTTCATCTGATCCTATATCCAAATCATTGATGTACACAGTGAACAGAGGTGGTTCCAGACCAGATCCCTGTGGGACACCACCAACGTTCCCTTTAAGTTGCACGACCGCGCAGCACTCTGGAGCTCCCGTGCAGCTGGCTCATTGGCTTTCAGATGGGAAAAACCACGCATGTGCGGTATTTTGAATGGGCCGCGCACCCAAAAAAAATTAAAAGGAACATTGCACACCGCCATTTCCAACCACTCTGGAAAAACTGCCCTCAACGCCGACTCAGTTTCCTCCCTTCTAACCAGTTTTTAATCGAATATGCTTTCCCTCCCCTAATTCCACACCTGTTAATCCATTCCAATAATCGCCTTTGTAGTATCGTGTCAAAGGCTTTCTGAAAGTCCATGTACGCACATCCATTGCATTTCCTCAATCCACCTCATCTTTCAACTCCTCAAAGAACTCCAGCAGTTTTTTTTTTTTGAAGCGCAATTGGGGGGAAAATTCGGTTGATTAGTGCCTCCCGTTAACGGGGCGCAAAGCAACTAGCGCCCGGGCGTGGTGATGTTTGCGCCGCTTGCGAAAATTACCAGACATTTTGCAGCGCTGCCAAACACTACTGCCACGATCTCTTGCGCCTGCTGCCTTTCCGCCTGTCGCTAGCAACGACAGGTAGAGGGGAACGTTTTGCAGTCAGGAAGGGACTGGGGGAGCGCTATTTAAAGGCGGCCGCTTCCTGCCTTTTTTTGTCGGCGACATTTTTGCACCACGCATTCTGAGAGAGAGAGAGAGAGAGAGAGACAGACACTTCTGGAGAGATTCAATGCTGTGTGAAGGAGTTTTGGGTACTGAGCAGCACTTTGCAGGTTCATTTTGATTTGACCTTCCTTGCATCGATTTAGAAGAGACTATGGGGGCTGCACTCTGAGCTCTTTCCCTGGGCCTCTCCATTGTTCTTTCCAGCAGAATTGATGTACAGGTCTCTCTAGGCCGAGATTCAAGGCTGCAATGAGCAGGGTGTGGATGGAGAGCAAGATCGACCCTCCCCTTTAAGAACTGGCCGGCGCCAGTGTGTCTGTGTTCCATTGCTGACTGACATCACATGAGCTTCGCCAGCGCTCTGAGGTAGCGCCTCGCTCCTCGGCGTTAGCACCTTGAGAGGTGTGTAGCGCCTGATTTAGCGCTCAAATCACCTCCAGGGCCAATAGAGGCCAAGTTTGCAGTCGGAGGCGATAATTAGCGCCAGGCACTAAACTTTGCGCATGCCGATAATTGCGCCCCAAACGGGGCAATACCGAATTTCTCCCCCAATGTTCCTTTCTGAAATCGGTGTTAGCTGATTCTAATTATTTTCTCTTCATTTAGATATTTGGTAAAGAATCCAAAATTTTCCCTACTGCAGATGTTAAACTAATTACTTAAATAATCTCTGTCTCCCTTTTTGAAAAATGGGTATTACATTGGCCACTCTCCAGTCCTCCAGCACACGCCACACTCAGTTGAGCCCTGAAATATAATTACTAGAGCCTCTGTTATTTCTCCCTCCATTTCCCTCAGGATTCTTGAATGCATCTGGCACTTTGTCTTCCTTAGGATTAACTAGCTTCTCTGATACTTTCCTTTTATTTATTGTAATATTTCTTATCTTGGTTTAAAACAATTCAGGATTTAAGCCCGCTTTAATATCCTTCTCCTTTGATACAAAGTACTTCTTAAGTATCCCTGCCAATTTCCTTTTACCTTCTAACTCCAGGGTAGTAACTCTATCCTCTCAGGGGGACCATCTCGCATTTAACAATTCTCATTTTACTGATATATTTCTCAATATTTTTTTGAGATCCTCTTTCATACTCTCTCCTTGCTTTCCTTCTCATTATTTTTATTATACCTATAGGCCACATTTGCCATCCTCTTAATTTTAGTTTATTTCTAACTTTTATTTATCCGTGGCATCCTGAAACTTGAAGTAGTCTCCTTTTTTAATGGTCTATATTTATTCTGCACCTTTGCAATCACCTTTTTAAAAACATCCCATTGTTGATCTATAGTCCTGTGTGCCAATTCTTCTCCCCTCAGATAGCTCAGGTAAGTGATTGGTTGGTGAGTATTTCTTTCTTTCTCCTTTACATTACAAGCTTAAATTCTGCGGTTTATATTTTCTTGGGTCTCTGTGGTGTGGTGGGGACAGTTGGTAAATAAGCGCCCTAGAGTATATCTTTAACTGGTGGTACTGAATTAATTTAAATTAATTAAAGGGGTAAGTCATGCCAGGAGAGCCGAGCCCAGCCCCGTGTTATGCTCCTCTTGCTCTATGTGGGAATTCAGGGACGCTGCCAGTGTCCCTGACGACCACGTGTGCCAGAAATGCATCCAGCTGCAGCTACTAACGGGCCGTATGGAGGCGCTAGAGCTGCGGATGGATGGGTTGTGGAGCATTCACGATGCTGAGAAGGTCGTGGATTACACGTTTGATGAGTTGGTCACGCCGCAGGGTAGGGCTGCACAAGCAGAAGGGAAATGGGTGACCACCAGGCGAAGCAATAGAAGCAGGCAGGTAGTGCAGGGGACCCCTGTGGCCATCCCCCTTTCAAACAGGTATACCAGTTTGGATACTGTTGAGGAGGATGACTCACCAGGGGAAGGCAGCAGCAGCCAACTTCCTAGCACCAGGGGTGCTTCTGCTGCTCAGGAAGGGAGGAAAAAGAGTGGGAGAGCAATAGTGGTAGGGGATTCTATCGTAAGGGGAACAGATAGGCGTTTCTGTGGCCGTAGACGTGACTCCAGGATGGTGTGTTGCCTCCCTGGTGCCAGAGTCAAGGATGTCACTGAACGGCTGCAGGGCATCCTGAAGGGGGAGGGTGAACAGGTAGAGGTCGTGGTTCACATTGGGACCAACGACATAGGTAGGAAGAGGGATGAGGTCCTGCAGCAAGAATTTAGGGAGCTAGGTAGCAGATTAAAGAGTAGGACCTCAAAGGTTGTAATCTCTGGATTACTCCCGGTGCCACGTGCTAGTGAGTATAGGAATAGGAGGATAGAGCAGATGAATGCGTGGCTAAAGAGTTGGTGCAGGAGGGAGGGCTTTAGTTTCCTGAATCACTGGGCCTGCTTCTGGGGAAGGTGGGACTTGTACAAGTCGGACGGGTTGCACCTGAACCAGAGCAGGACAAATATCCTTGCGGGGAGGTTTGCTAGCACTGTTCGGGGGGGTTTAAACTAAAATGGCAGGGGGTTGGGAACCTGAGCAGGGAGACAGAGGAAAGGAAAACAGGGATAAAAGCAAAAGATAGGAAGGAGAAAAACAAAAGTGGCAGTCAGAGAAATCAACGGTTTAAATCAAATGTGGCCACATTAAATAATAATTCTAATAGGTCTAAGAGCGTTAAAAAAACAAGCCTGAAGGCTTTGTGTCTTAATGCGAGGAGCATTTGTAATAAGGTGGATGAATTGGCTGTGCAAATAGAGGTAAACAAATATGATTTGGTTGGGATTACGGAAACGTGGCTCAAGGATGGCCAAGACTGGGAACTCAACATCCAGAGGTATTTGATATTCAGGAAAGAGAGGCAACAAGGAAAGGGAGGTGGGGTAGCATTACTGGTTAAAGAAGGGATTAATACAATTGTAATGAAGGATATTAGCTCTGATGATGTGGAATCTGTATGGGTGGAATTGAGAAATACTAAGGGGAAAAAAACATTAGTGGGAGTGGTATATAGACCTCCAAACAGTAAGGCGGAGGTTGGGGATGGTATTAAAAGGGAAATTAAAGAAGCGTGCAATAAGGGCACAGCAGTCATCATGGGTGACTTTAATCTACATATAGATTGGGCCAACCAAATTAGTAACAATACTGTGGAGGAGGAATTCCTGGAGTGTTTACGGGATGGTTTCCTGGACCAATATGTCGAGGAACCAACCAGAGATCAAGCCATCTTAGACTGGGTATTATGTAACGAGAAAGGATTAATTAGCAATCTTGTTGTACGAGGCCCCTTGGGTCGGAGCGATCATAATATGATCGAATTCTTCATTAAGATGGAGAATGAAGTAGTTGACTCAGAGACAAGGGTCCTCAATTTAAATAAAGGAAACTACGATGGTCTGAGGAGCGAGTTGGGTAGAATTGATTGGGGAATGGCACGCAAAGGGTTGACGGTGGATAGGCAATGGCAAACATTCAAAGACCGAATGGATGAGCTACAGAATTTGTTCATCCCAGTTTGGCATAAAAATAAAACAAAAAAGGTGACTAACAAGGGAAATTAGGGATAGCATAAGATCCAAGGAGAGGACATATAAATTGGCCAGTAAAAGCAATAATCCTGAGGATTGGGAGCAGTTTAGGAGTCAACAAAGGAGGACAAAGGGATTAATTAAGAAAGGGAAAATAGAATATGAGAGTAAGCTAGCAGGGAACATAAAAACTGACTGTAAAAGCTTTTATAGATATGTGAAGAGAAAAAGATTGGTGAAGTCAAGCGTAGGTCCCTTACAGTCAGAATCAGAGGAATTTATAATGGGAAACAAGGAAATGGCAGACCAACTAAATACATACTTTGGTTCTGTCTTCACAAAGGAGGACACAAATAACCTCCCAGAGATGCCGGGGAACACAGGGTCTAATGAGAGGAAGGAACTGAAAGAAATCAGTATCTGTAGGGAAATGGTGTTAGGAAAATTGATGGGACTGAAGGCCGATAAATCCCCAGGGCTTGATGGTCTACATCCCAGGGTACTTAAGGAAGTGGCCCTAGAGATAGTAGATGCATTGCTGGTCATCTTCCAGAACTCGATAGACTCGAACAGTACCCATGGATTGGAGGGTAGCTAATGTTACCCCACTATTCAAAAAAGGTGGTAGAGAAAAAGCGGGGAATTATAGACCAGTAAGCCTGACATCGGTAGTGGGGAAAATGCTAGAGTCCATTATAGAAGATGTAATAGCAGAGCACTTGGAAAGCAGTGACAGGATTGGACAAAGTCAACATGGATTTACAAAAGGTAAATCATGCTTGACTAATCTACTGGAATTTTTTGAGGATGTAACTGGTAAAATAGATAAGGCAGAACCAGTGGATGTGGTGTATTTGGACTTTCAGAAGGCTTTCGATAAGGTCCCACATAAGAGATTAGCGTGCAAAATTAAGGCACATGGGATTGGGGGCAAGGTATTGACTTGGATAGAGAACTGGTTGGCGGACAGAAAGCAAAGAGTTGGAATAAACGGGTCATTTTCCGAGTGGCAGGCAGTGACTAGTGGGGTACTGCAAGGATCGGTCCTAGGACCCCAGCTGTTCACAATATATATTAATGATCTGGACGAGGGAATTGGATGTAATATCTCCAAATTTGCAGACGACACAAAGCTGGGTGGGAGGGTAAGCTGTGAGGAGGATGTCGTGAAACTCCAGTACGATTTGGACAGGTTGGGTGATTGGGCAGAAACATGGCAAATGCAGTATAATGGGAATAAATGTGAGGTTATCCACTTTGGTGGCAAAAACAGGAAGGCAGATTATTATTTGAATGGCAATAGATTGGGAGAAGGGGAAGTGCAAAGAGACCTGGGTGTTATTGTGCACCAGTCGCTGAAGGTAAGCATGCAGGTGCAGCAGGTGGTTAAGAAGGCAAATGGTATGTTGGCCTTCATAGCAAGAGGGTTCGAGTACAAGAACAAGGATGTCTTGCTGCAGTTGTACAGGGCCTTGGTGAGACCACACCTTGAGTATTGTGTGCAGTTTTGGTCACCTTACCTGAGGAAGGACGTTCTTGCCATGGAGGGAGTGCAGCGAAGATTCACCAGGCTGATACCTGGGATGGCAGGAATGACGTACGAGGAGAGATTGTGTCGATTGGGCTTATACTCACTGGAGTTTAGAAGATTGAGAGGGGATCTCATCGAAACCTATAAAATTCTGTCAGGTCTGGACAGACTAGATGCAGAAAGGATGTTTCTGATGGCCGGGGAGTCCAGAACCAGGGGTCATAGTCTAAGGATAAGGGGTAAGCCATTTAGGACTGAAATGAGGAGGAATTTCTTCACCCAGAGAGTGGTGAACCTGTGGAATTCTCTGCCACAGAGGGCGGTGGAGGCCAGTTCATTAAATATATTCAAGAAAGAGTTGGATATATTTCTTGAGGCTAAAGGGATCAAGGGATATGGGGAGAAGGCAGGGACAGGGTACTGAATTTGGATGATCAGCCATGATCTCATTGAATGGTGGAGCAGGCTCGAAGGGCCTACTCCTGCTCCTATCTTCTACGTTTCTATGTTTGCTCATCCCTCTAAAATTTGCTATATTCCAATCTTGTGTCCTTGTTTTTGTACTAACTTTTTCTCTTTCTATTTGAACCATCTTCCCCACAACTGGTGCCAATGCTCCATAAAACAGAAACCCTCTTCCTGACAACACCTCTTTAGGCGTGTCCTATCCTTCCCTATTCCAGCACGTGACTGGGGAAGTAATCCAGAGATTGCCACCCTTAAAGTCCTTCTACTGAGCCTACTTCCTAATCTGAAACTCCGTTTGAAGGTTGTTAGGCCTTTCCTTTACTATATTGTTGGCTGCCATTTAGACCACGATGGCTGGCTACTCTCGCTGCTCTTCCATAATCTTGTCCAGTCTTTCCAAAATGTCCCTTACCATAGCTCCTGGGAGGCAACAAAGCAGCTGGGACTCAGTCTGGACTGAGAATGATGGTGTCTACCCCTCTATTACGACCGCATTCTTAACCGAAGTGCTAATCTCCCACCATACCATCTCATTTTTTGGTGCCATTGTAATCCATTTGATGGTCCTACCAATCATCATCATTCCCAAAGGAAGCCAGTACTTTAAACTTGGAGAGGATAATTTGCTTTGGGCGTTACTGCTCTAGCCTATCTCTCCTGTGGATATTCATCGCTCCTCAGCCTACCACTGCTTGCTCCATATGTGTTAGAGGGGTGACCACTCGCAAACTCTTGCCCCAAAAAACTTTTCCTCCCTGCTTTGTCAGATTGTTTTCCCCAGGAATCTATCTGCTTTTGTGGTCCCAGAGTATTAATGGGGCAGGGAGGCTTAACAGTAAATCCCCACTCCAAAAAAAAATGCCTTGAAAATTTTTCTCCACCCCTACTGGGGACAGAATTCTTTAGCCATTAAATCCACACCCTACTACATGCAAATGACAGCAGGTGGACAAGGCATGTTGCAAGGCCCCCATTTCCCATCCGTTCCACCCAGTGGCTGCCGGTAGTGCACAATGCCAATGCAACACAGAAACTTGGGCCTGCTTGTGGTGGGCCAGAGGTGCTTTGCAATTAAAGGCTAAAAGGGACCCAGAGCAAACTGCAGATAAAAAAAAATGGAAGTATTTAAAGATTTAAGTTTAAAATTCATTTTTAAGTTTTTCTTATAGTTTTAAAGTTGCAGTCTGGTTCTCGGGAACAGGTGGGGTCTCCTTTAGGCCTCCCTTCTTCCTCAGGAGAAGCCTGAGGTGCACACGATATTGGGCTTCAGGCTTCATTATCACTGAGCCAGCAAGCTGCGGACTCCTAATAGGTGTTCCCAGGCAACTCGCCGGCGAAGAGGACTCCAAGATCTGGCCACTGCGACACCCTTAGGTAAGTGATTAAAGGGACCAGGAAGAGGGGAGGGTGACTGGGTCAGGAAGGAGGGCACTGCGTGGTTGATGTTCTAGGCTTTTGTGTTCCATCATAGAGAATATAACCCCAATTTCAGAAGGCATTCCCCTTAATGAAGGTGAGAACAGGCATTGGCAATAAAATACCTATCATGTGAGTCTTCCACTACTTCCTTATGTATACAGATGTGAATAAAGCTCTTGCAGGAGAAGGAAGGGGTTTTGAAGTATAATGTGGTACCACCTGCACATAGGTTGCAGATGGTGTAAAACACAGTAAAGGCAAGGTGGCTGAAAACTGGGAAACATGCTTATTACAGTACACCGTTCTAGGTATGGCTGCCTTCTGTTACTTTGGCTGCCCTGGAGAGTTCAGTGAAGTTCTTCCAGCACCAAGTAGCTGTGTGGGTTTTTGCTAGATTTGGGATTCACTGCTAGGTCCGCTCCTCCAACAGGCTTGCATCATGCTGTCCATGGGCCTCCTTCCCTTGGAGCAAAAAACTGGTTCCTTCATTGCCAGATTGCAGACAGTAACACCTCAACTTTAGGTTTTTGGACTTGGTGCCCTGAGGAAGCACCAGCCTCAGCCTCCACAATGAGACAAATTGTCACAAAATGACTTTTCAGCTGCTGCAGCAGCACTGGATTTTTTCTGCTCCTGCAGGTGGTCATTGACTGGCGGGTGTTAATCTTGGCAGAAGTGCCATGAATTTGAAATGAAGGTGCACCAGGAAGAATTGGGCTGGTTCTCGGCAGAATTACACCGACAAGCAGAAATGCAGTTTCGGTGCTACTTCGGCAGTAAATCCACCATAGAGGAAAATCTAACCCAGTATCTTCAGATTTATGCAATATTGTACTACTAAATCATACAAATCTGACTGAATTGAAAAATTCAAATGAAGTTTTATTAAAAGTATCAGGACTCTAGAAGAACAGAAGTAAACTTCAAAGATAACTTTGATGTTATTAGAACTTAGCTCTGTATATAAATACTTACACTTCCCAGTATACTCCCCTAGCACCTGACTGGCTGGTCCACCCAACAGAAAAGACGTTTGTCCCTGCTCCTGCAAATGCAGAATTTAATTAGTTAATAGGGATGGCATGTCATTATTACAAAAGGCTATTATTTTTGCTTTGTTTTAGACCACTAACTGACGTACCAACGTCACAATTACGGTCACCATTTTAGCCACATTTACATTTAATTGGTTTAACTGATATTTTGCCAGCAGGTGGCGATAACACACTTCAAAACTATGTTGCAGCAGTTACCAGAAGCATTAAGTGATACAGTTAGTACCTCAAAAAAAATCACCATTACTTTTTGTATAAAAATATTTAAATAAAATTACTTCTGTCCATCATGTATGACATGCTGCGACCATTAAATCTGTTGACTATATCATGACCATCGGCTCGGCCAATTTTCTTCCATATTAGTTAAGTGTTTTAAGTTGTCTTCGTCTACTTCTTTCTAATTGGTTATTTTTGAATTTCAATATGCTTTCATTAATCATATTAAAGAAGCACTTTTTTCCAACTGTACGTTTCCTCCCCCTTAATATGGCACCAAACCTACCCAACACATTGCACTAAAAAAATAAATTCTGCGAGTTATAGCTGGTATGAGAACTCCTCACCCAGGCTCAAACTGAGTGGAAACCTTCTGATAATAGCATTACTTTAAATGTTGCGAACTTCAAGGTGAATGAATTGTCACATACACCTAGGAATAAAATGACAGAGAAATCACCAGCATAAACCTGCAATTCCATTTACGGCAAGTTAGTGTAGCGATACCTGGATCTTCACAAGTCTTAGAGCCAATTTAAGCAGGGCATCATGACCACTCTGTAACACTCCCTCACCCACCTGTCTGTACTCCTCGGCATGACTATCCTTCTGTCTCAGGCCTACCTGTATTCTATCTATCCCTCGCACACTTGCCTCAGATGCTGCATCTCCACCTCCTTCCCTTGCAGACCTAACCCAGGTGTTCCAACTAGGTTTTTCTTGGGCTGCAATCCTTTTCTGCTTCAGTCTCAGAGGTTTGGTGCAGTGCACCCAGCTCAAAAAAAGTTCCTAAATCGCAGTGCAAAGTTCCGACCTGTTCCATTGATGAATCCTGCCTTTGCTTCTGGACTCTGTCAAGCTGCAAAATTCAGCAGCACTTTAAAGTCTCCAGTCCTTATTAATAAATTCTAGGTAAGATCAAAAGTCACCGATCATTAAAGTTTTTTTACTGTTTGTGTCCAAAAGAATAAAGTAACGGCTGTCAGGCATTGTAGAAAGTTTACCTGGCTTTAACAGTAGTAAAAGCTTCAGGCCCCAGCCTCCCTGATTCAATTCTGGCCAGCTTACAATCTCTCAGCTTTAGACTCCTCTTCACTCCTTCCAAGCCCCAGTGACCAGTTTTTCTTTCACCTGCTCATGTTCTAAATTTCTGGAAATGGCAGTACCTGTGGCTCTAGATTCAACACAAACAGCAAGACCTTCTTGTCTAAGGTGGGATGCACCTCCATCACTAGCCCCTCGTTCCTTCTCTTCTGAAACCTCCCACCCCAACACCCTACCTTCCAACTCTGGGACCTTATTTCTAGGAACAGATGAGAAAGAGTTTCTTTGGCTGTCAGAGGATATGAGTTCCCGAGTCAGCCTCCAGGGCTCCATGCAAGAATAGAGGAAAAGGATAGAGTGGATGAAATATAGAAAAAAAGACAAGAGAGAAGGAGAGATTTAGGGCAGAGAGATAAACAGACAACAATGAGAGAAAATGTGCAAGGGCAACAGGAAGCGGACAGTTGATGACAAGGAGAAAAACTGAGGTTAAGGAGACAGAGAAAATTAGAGAACGGGAAATGAGTAAAGACACTTAAAGGAAGAGAGAGACAATTTAAAAAATAATTGTCCATAAGCAACATCATGGAAAATTAACAGAAAATAATTTGTCAGACATGTTTTTCAATTTATTTTTGGCAAATATTGCCAATTTTAGCAATACTCTGCACAATGGTTCGAATATCCTTCAAAATATTTTTATTTGTCGGGAGGGGAAATTGATTTCTTATGCCAGTGCTGGGAGATTGGAACACTTCCCAACCCGGGTATCCAGTGACAATATCAAGCACTCCCAGGTGTGCTAAGGTACATAGCACATTCAGAGCAAATCTCTTCTAATCTGCCCCAACAATCTATATTAACCCCAACCTTAGAAAAGTACCCTCCCCACTGTACCACTGCAAATTTTCATTTTTTAATACTATCATCATGGCCCTTCTGAATGAGATTGCCAAGCTAGCACCAATTTGTACTAACTTGAGACTTTTGTGCTATGGACTTTCATCCATTATAAATGACTTAAATTGATTCCACAAAGTACAGGTGTTCAAAATTATAAAGGCTTTTGATAGAGTAAATAAGGATAAACTGTTTCCACTGGCAGGAGGGACAGTAACCAGAGGTCACAGCTTTAAGGTAATTAGTCAAAAGAAACAAGGAGGTGAGGTGACATTGTTTTATGCAGCGAGTTAAGATCTGGAATGCACTGCCTGGAAGAGTGGTGGAAGCAGATTCATTAGTAACTTTCGAAAGGAAATTGGATAAATACTTGAAAGGAAAAATTTGCAGGGTGATCGGGAAAGAGCAGGGGAGCAGGACTAATGTGGGGAAAGAGCAGGGGAGTGGGACTAATTGGGAAGCCCTTTCAAAGAGCCGGCACAGGCATGTTCGGACAAATCTGTGTTGTATGATTCACAGCTGGCAAAAAGATGGCAGTTTTGTCCCATATCTGTGGGATGGATTCAATGCCCTCAAATACCTTTTGCTCACAAGCTAAACTGCTTGGCCAACATGTTGTAGAGAAGGAAGTCCCAAAAGGCATCCTCAGCACAAAGTAAGTACTTAAGTTTATGGTAAAATTATGAAAGAATTTGCAGGTTCTATATCAACACATGTAAACAGACTAGAATCATAGAATGATACAGCACAAAAGGAGGCCATTTGGCCCATCATGCCTATGCTGGCTCGTTGAAAGAGCTATCCACTTAGTTCCATTCCCTTGCTCTTGCCCCATAGTCCTACAAATTTTTCTTTCCAATTCCCTTTTGAAAATGATTATTGAATCTGCTTCCACCACCCTTTCAGGGAGCGCATTCCAAATCATAACAACTTGCTGCATAAATATTTTTCCCTCATCTCACCTCTGGTTCTCTTGCCAATTACCTTAAATCTGGGTCCTCTGGTTACCAACCCTTCTGCCACTGGAAACAGTTTCCCCTTATTTACTCTATCAAAACCCTTCAAGATTTTGAACACCTCTATCAAATCTCTCCTTAACTTTCACTGCTCGAAGGAAAACAACCCCAGTTTCTGTAGTCTCTCCACGTAACTGAAGTCTTTCATGCCTGGTACCATTCTAGTACATCTCCTCTGTACTTTCTCCAAGGCCTTGACATCGTTCCTAAATGGTGGTACCCAGAATTGGCCACAATACTCCAGCTGGAGCCTAACCAGTGATTTATAAAGGTTTAGCATAACTTCCTTGCTTTTGCCTTTTTAACAGCCTTCTCAACTTCCCCGGCCACCGTCAAAGACGTACACCTGCATGTACATTCCCAGTTTTCTCTGTTCCTGCACTCCCTTTAAAGTTGTTCCATTTAATTTATGTTGCCTCTCCTCATTCTTCCTACCAAAATGAATCACTTCACACTTCTCTGCATTAAATTTCAGCTGCCATGTGTCTGCCCATTTCACCAGTCTGTCTGTCCTCCTGAAGTCTGTTACATCCTCCTCGCTGTTTACTACATTTCTAAGTTTTGTTTCATCTGCAAACTTTGAAATAATTCCTTGTATACCCAAGCCCAAGGTCATTAATATATATCAAAAAGGAGCAGTTGTCCCAACACTGACCCCTGGGGGATACCACCGCACACCACCCTCCAGTCTGAAAGTTCAGCAGTACTCTCTGCATCTGGCCAGTAGACAATTTTGTACCCATGCAGCCACTGCCCCTTTAATCCCACGGGCTTCAATTTTGCTAACAAGTCTATTATGTGGTACTAAAGCTATTGTACGTTGAGGGTGACAGACGGTGCTTAGTGTACTGAAGGCAGAACTTAGACTTATTTACCTGTTCATCCTCTATCCTAAAGCCAGCCTGTGTGAATGGCCTCTCATCTCCTTCATCATCTGCAGTACTAGGTCTATGGAGTTCTTCCTCAGACGTGACTGACTGAGTATAATCAATATTAGTTGCAAATGTTTCATCGTACTGGGACATTGCGTCTAGAATCTCATCATCTGTGGTGAAGAGTATAGTGTCTCCAAACTGTTCCAAAGCTGAAAATGGAGAAAATGCAACCAACAAATGAATGCAGAAACAATGTTTCTAGAACCTAAACAAATTGGAACAGTTGACAAAGCTAAAAAAAAAATCCCAGCTGATTGCAAAGGTTCGGAATATAAATATTAGAAATGGAAAGTCTATTAGAATTACATTTCTCAATGTTTTGTTCCCCCTGACCATCATAATTTGGCAATTAAAAACAACAGTTTATTAAAAAATACCAATTCCCCCTCCCATAATAACATTAGATTATATGATTGATGTTGTAAAAGCTCTCTTGGACTCTAGGGGCATACCTACTGAACATCTGACAAGAGCCTCTACTGGCCAGTCACATCTTTACAACCTTTTCCGATACATATTTTGAAAACAATTCATGTTATAGTCACTTAATCTGATAAGCAATTGTATTTTTGCCAGCTTTTCATTTAGGAAGAAGGAAGACTTAATTTACATAGCACTTTTCATGACCTCAGGACGTCCCAAAGCATTTTACAGTTAATAAACTGCTTTTGAAGTGTAATCACTGTTGTAATGGAGGGAAAGTAGAAGCCAATTTGTGCACAAACAGCAATGAAATAAATGACCAGTTTTAAGTGTTGGCTGAGGGATAACTGTTGGCCAGAACACCAGGAGAACTCTGCTGCTCTTCTTCGAATGGTACCGTGGGATCCTATACATCCTGCTGAGAAGGCAGATGGGGCCTCGATTTAACGTCTCATTCAAAAGACGGCACCTCAGACAGTGCAGCACTCCTTCAGTACTGCACAGAAGTGCCAGCCCAGACTATGTGCTCAAGTCTCTACAGTGGGACTTGAACCCACAACCTTCTGACTCAGGAGGGGAGAACACTACCACTGAGCCAATGCAGACAGGTATGTAGGTATGAGTTTAATGCAGCAAACCAATTAAGAGGCAATTACTTTCCTATAATATTCCCTTTTAAAGATTTTCTTTAAAAAGATCTTAGAGGTCTTTAAGATTATGAAAGGGGTCGATAGGGTAGACGCAAAGAAAATGTTTCCACTTGTGGGGAGTCCAAAACTAGGGGCCATAAATAGAAGATCGTCACGAGTAAATCCAATAGGGAATTCAGAAGGATCCTCTTTACCCAGAGAGTGGTGAGAATGTGGAACTCGCTACCACAGGAGTAGTTGAGGCAAATAGCATAGATGCATTTAAAAGAAAGCTAGATAAACGCATGAGGGAGAAAGGAATAAAAGGTTATGCTGATAGAGTTTAATGAAGAGGGCTGGGAAGAAGCTCGCGTGGAGCATAAAAACCAGCATGGACCATTTGGGATGACTGGCCTGTTTCTGTGCTGTAAATACTGTGTAATTTTATGTAATATAACACTACTTCTAAAGTATTACATTTGCAGTGTTGAAAGGGGGAAAAAATCAGTTTACATTTTCACTAGAAACATACAATACTTCAAATCTATTTTCAGGCATTGATCATCTAATTTAAATTAGGCTTCTCAATACGTAAAATTAGATTCTAATTATTAGGTTATAAATACATATAATGTAAGTATATGGAGTTCAAATAAGTAAACTGGTTGCATTTGTGCTTTTCACTTAAAATAAAGCTAACCATTGTTGGAACCCATAAGTTATGGGGCATATTTTTGGTTATGGCAACTGTTACTGTTTAAATATTTTCTAGCTTTTTCTATTCATTCAATTAACAGCACAAAACATTAAAAAGAAACATTCCAACATGAAACTATAACACGGCTCAAAGTAGACTAGTTCGTCAGCTTTGAGGTAAAGTTGTGGGAAGATGGATAAGTAGGGTAGCTGGCCAATGCTATTCTTGCCTGAAAACTGTCACAATATAACAGTAGAGATCTTAGAGAAACATAAATCATTAATGTTTTAAATCATTTTATTAATAATTTATGGAAAGTAAAATATTGAATAAAGGTTGATTTTAAATATTGCATGAGCATGTAATTAATATTGAATCTATGGAAGCCAAATTCAATGCTGCAACTTTATTGCATAATATTTTGCTCGATACTAACTATGCAGGAACCACTACTAGTGACAGATGGGATAAGAAAAGATTTTTCAGTTAGTTATACCAACCCCAGTTAAACACAGTGCAAATCAAAACGTTACCTCCGTTTAAAGTACCCGATGCCTTGGCTATTTCTCCTCTAAAGATGAATTTCCCATTTAATAAGATTGCGACATCTTTAATACCACGAAAAGAATGTATTCTTGATTTGTTGTAATTCCAAATTCGAATCATGGCTACGTGACAAGAATTTACAAAGTCAATATAGATCAGATGGGACCTTCCTGGAGTGAAAGGTGCTAGCCAGAGATGCATATCATCTTGTGTCCTGTTTACACCATCAATCAAATTTGAAATAACTCTCGGGTCTTTACCATAAGCAGGTAAAATGTTAATATCTGCTGGATTTGCTTTTATTTGTGCTATTTGCACAGGTTTCCCACTTGAACTGAATATTTCAATCCCATTAAGTCCAACATAATGTCTATCACCCCAGGTAGATGTAATATTAATAATCAAATGACTGCCTTTTGGCAAAACTGGAATTTCAAAATCATCACTTCCATCATCATCTCTATCAAGATCAGTTGCATATTCTTCCTCCTCCTCTTTGACTTCCTGCACCGATTCTTGATGCAAGGATTTAAATCCTGTTTCTCTTCCAATTTTTTGTTCTTGCAAGAACTCATCAAATATGTCTCCCTCGAAATCCATGTTGGCTATACGACCTCGCTGTGACCTGTTGAACTTTAATAAAGAGTTCCATGACTCCATCAATGTGTCATCCTGCTCATTTCGCCACTTGGCTCTCGTAGATCCCATAGGCTTTGAAGGTTTCTGATTATCTGAAAAAGCCCATATAAATGATAATTCTAGACAAGCAATAGGCCATGTATTTCAGTCCACTGCAACTCAAACAGTGACCAACACCAATGTTTGTTTAAACAGAGGATGCACATAATGCAGTATATACATGAACTTAGACTTATTTTAAGCAGGCAAGTAATATAGTTAGGTAGAGTTCCTGCTTGGCTGCGCTGGTTTTTTCCAAGCGCAATTCAGCTGAAATCGGCGTAACTCGTGCAAAAGATCATGGAATTTTAAGCGCAAATTGAGTTTGCATTAGTTTAATACCATCGCGCTAAAAGCCTTCCCCGCCCACAAAACTGACAACACCCAAAGGATGGATTAATCAGCATTGGGAGTTTAGTTAATTGCGTACTTTTTCAGGCCTTCGAGGAGGCTCTAAAAATTAAGCTGGTTCTTTTGGGTGCAAGGACACTAATAGGCACGCTTTAAAAGCTTTTGAATGTAATTTTGATTTTTTTTTATACTAAGAAACTGACTACTGTGCCCCAATATAACTAGCAAATGGTTCTGTATATTTTTAAAAAAAAATCATTTTCAGTCATTTAAAATTGGGTTACTCACAGGTAGTAGATTGACATGGTGATTAAAAATGCTTTATTAGTGATAAAAATATATCTCTGAAATATATCAAGGAATATCTTTTTAATGCAAATTTTTTTTAAATTACATTTTAAAATGCTGCCCGATTGCACTGGTTCATGGCAGATTTTGCGTTTGTCAATATGCAAATAAGTTTGAGCGGAAACACTAGAAAAAAAAACTTCTCAAAATGGACATAATTTGCGTCCAGATCGCTGATTGCGCCGAAAACGGAAACTCTACCCCAGCATATTAAAATTACACAAAGAAAGATCAAGACACTTCAACAGAAGCAAACCAAATAAATCAAAAGTGCACAATTTCATTTTACGGAGTCTAGTAGAATATAAATATGTGTTTTAATATGACGCCATTGTGAACCTCAATATCTTACCAGCACTGATTGACAAATTCCTAAAAACACAATCTGCAGTGCAAAAACCTCTTTTAGGAGCAATTTATGATGTTTATCATTTGAAAGAACTTGCATTTATATAGCACCTTTCACGACCCTAGGATGTTCCAAAGCACTTTACAGCCAATTAAGTACTTTTGAAGTGTAGTCACTGTTGTAATGTAGGAAACGCAGCAGCCAATTTGCGCACAGCAAGCTCCCATAATCAGCAATATAATAATAAAAAATAATCTTTTTTAGTGATGTTGATTGAGGGCTATATATTGTCCTAGACATTGAGGAGAACGCCCCTGTTCGTCTTCAGAATAGTGCCATGGGATCTTTTATGTCTACCTGAGAGGGCAGACGAGGCCTCGGTTTACCGTCTCATCCAAAAGATGGCACCTCCGACAGTGTAGCATGCCCTCTGTACTGCACTAGAGTGTCAGCTTGGATTTTGTGCTCTGGTCTCTGGCATGCGACTTGAACCCACAACCTTCTGACTTAGAGGCGAGAGTGGTGCCATTGAGCCATGGCTGACACCAGAAAAATATGGAACTACGATTTGCACTTAACATAGAAAAAATCCCCATGTTCAGCTGAAGAAATCATTTCAGTTCCACCAGAGGTGCAATTTGCAAATTACACACACTGTAGGAACTATTTTCTCTATACTGTAACCAGATTTGTAACATCCCACAAAATTCTATAAATTGTACTTGTTCTATTTTTAGCAACACCACCTGTACAAGACCTCAATAACCATTATTCATAAAATTAATGCTGTCATCTTGCTGGATACTAAACTACTACTTAAATCATTTTACTGAAAGCTATTCAAGCAGGGCTTTTCCATTGTTACTAGTTTAACAATCGAAAAAAAAAAGAGAATGAAAAAATAGTTCCTCTCATACCATGTTGTTTTGCCTTCAAAGTGCCAGAAAGTGAAGCTTTCTTCACTAGTGAATGATTGTAAATCCAATGGAATGAATGCAACTATGGTTATTTACAGTCAGATCGTGAGGTTTTGCTTTTTTCCAGTGGAAATTGAAGTGAATAAAATGTTTGAGCCACACAGACCAATGAGGTCGCAGGTTTAATCCAGAGTTGGTGCATCTCAGCAGTTCGAATGCAGTAGGGTATTAGATTTGACTTCAGCTCTCCTGTTTTGGTAAGGAAAAAATCATCAAGGTTCCTGCTTCTGATTGCTAACCAGGGATTCTTGCTGAAGGTGTATGGTGTAAATGTCTGGTGAAAATAGGATCAGGCTAGGCTGTAAGGTTAATACTCATTGTAAAGCCACACACGTGAAGAAATGACATTTAGGAAAGGTACTGGAGGGTGACTTACAGACTGTATAGGACCTGAAAGGGCAAATACCTTCAGAAGAGGAGATGCGAGAACATTTATAAGAAAGAAAACAGCAATTGCCACTGGAAATGTAAGGTTCAGCAGATCTGAGATTGCTTCCATAAAAAGAAAAACATACCAAATACATATGGTTGAAAATGCCAAGAGAAAGCATTATTAGTTGAATTCATAACATTCTGCATCAAAAAGGAGTCTTATTAATTATTTTGTCTGATATTTTGCATTATAAAAAAGTGTTATTACTCCTTGCAATTTTGATGCTGTTCAAGTCGAAGATCATGTGTCTATTATTTTATCGTCTCCAGTGGTATATGGCAGATGCTGATGGTACACATTGGTTTTGTCTATATTTAAATAACTTTTTGAAGAAAAAAAAGATGGTATAGAACAAAATCAGTCATTGGAAAAAAAATCATAGCCACTATCTACCATAAAACCACATATCACAAAATCAATTCAAAACAGGTACACATACTTAGTACTGTACATCAGTTAGTCATCTGTGAATGTTTGAATCTAGATTTGTTTTCATGAGTTATATTGAGAAAGCAAACATGTCAATATGAAACTATAAGAAATAGGCTTAATCCTGCTTTGTACAGGATGTGAATGAAGAATAAGATCTTTTCATTTTGTCAATCATGTGTCCTGAACAATCAAATAGGCCCTTTGGCACTTTCACATATTCAATTATTCTCAACAGAAAGAAAGGAATTTAGCAATATTATAACAATGAATAATTGAAGCAGGTTGAAACAGGATTGGACTTTTTGACTTATTTTTCCCCATATAGAAAAGGGTAACAAATCATCAGTTGATCAACAGCAACACATTAATCTACAGCCCAAGACCTTATTAAAACAATATACATAAACCCAAATGTTAACTAGTTATTCAGAATGAATAGTATTCCCTTGTTACATAAAGGCTACCAACCCTCTGAATATTAAACACTATTTGTTGCTTTAAAATTCAAAATGACCAAACCCTTAACAACTGGAATAACAATTTTCTGGTTTTGAACATGAGGGAAATTATCCAAAGCATATGGAAGAAGATAGTATTCCTTCAACATCAGTTTTTGCCCCTCAAAATCAAGGTGACCATTTGCTCATTATATCTTTTGCGAGATCTTCGCAAGGGAAAGCTGGATAAATACATGAGGAAGAAAGGAATAAAAGATTATGCCGATAGGGTTAGATGAAGTAGGGTGGGAGGGGGTTCGTGTGGAAAACACCGGCTTAGTTGGGCCAAATGGTCTGTTCCTGTGCTGTAAATTCTATGCAATGTTGCAATCCTTGAAGGTTTAAGCTTTAAAGGATTACATTTTACTACCAACTCTAATGAGAAGCTTGCAAAAATAATGCACATGCTATTTGCTTTAAGTTCACAGCACTTACATACAACAGCTTCTACAACACAGCGGTCTACTCTCTTCTGCACCAATGATCTGCAGCATTCCAAGTTCCAGCTCCAACCTACATTGCTGCCAAATGCTGGACGCCTACAATGTACAACACTATAAGGAATAAAGATGTTTGTGACACTGAATCATAAACAATAGCAATTTTCTACAACTCTACTACAGGCATGTTAGCAAATTCAGAAACAAAAAAGCGCCCCGGCGACGTTAGTGCTCCAAAGGGACTGCCGCCGAATTTCTCCCATATGATCTGGATCAGGTTCAAAAAGGCTGCTGAGTAAGACAGGAAGGAGGCAAGTCCCCCTTAAGAGAACTGCATAGGTCCAGAGAGAGCTGGTCACATTCATTGTTAAGGCCGACCAGGAAAGCTTATGTTAGCCCATTAAGTAGGATAAGTATGGCATGCTTTGTTGTTCTTGTGTTGGGGCAGTGTTTTAGAAGAAGTTAAACGTCTGGAATTACTACATACATGTAGGTGTAAAATAAATGAGCTTCTTGATTTTTCATTGACCTTGTCTCGCCAGATCCACCTCTTGGAAGGGTGGAGAAACACATGCAACTGAACGTGAGAGATTAAGATATCCAGTTCGAAAAGCATAGGGCTTTGACTATTACAGCTCTGGATCATGCTATCATAATAATAAATACTGGACTGTAAAGATAAACTGTTGATCGAGTGCAAGAGATATTGGATCCGGTTAGTGGACAGACTAGGTAGAGTGAACCCTGGAAAATATCTAGAATACACACAAAACAGAGAAATTGCTTTTGTATAAATAAGTTTAATAATTTCCTTTAAAGTTAATTTTTACAAACCTTATTTCTAGCAGTTTCTCGGCTAGTGAGGAATCAAGGTGATTTAATTCGAGTACAGGAACAAGGATGTCTTGCTGCAGTTGTACAGGGCCTTGGTGAGACCACACCTTGAGTATTGTGTGCAGTTTTGGTCGCCTTATCTGAGGAAGGATGTTCTTGCCGTGGAGGGAGAGCAGCGAAGATTCACCAGACTGATACCTGGGATGGCAGGAATGACGTATGAGGAGAGATTGGGTCGATTGGGCTTATACTCGCTGGAGTTTAGAAGAATGAGAGGGGATCTCATTGAAACTTATAAAATTCTAACAGGACTGGACAGACTGGATGCAGGAAGGATGTTCCCGATGGCCGGGGAGTCCAGAACCAGGGGTCACAGTCTAAGGATAAGGGGTAAGCCATTTAGGACAGAGATGAGGAGGAATTTCTTCACCCAGAGAGTGGTGAACCTGTGGAATTCTCTACCACAAAAGGCAGTGGAGGCCAATTCATTAAATATATTCAAGAAGGAGTTGGGCAAAGGAGCTGAATTCCAGAGGTGAGGCGAGAGAGTGACTGCCCTTGACATTAAGGCAGCATTTGACCGAGTGTGGCATCAAGGAGCCCTAGTAAAACTGAAGTCAATGGGGATCGGGGGGAAAACTCTCCACTGGCTGAAGTCATACCTAGCACAAAGGATGAAAGTTGTGGTGGTTGAAGGTCAATCATCACAACCCCAGGACATCGCTGCAGGAGTTCCTCAGGGCAGCGTCCTAGGCCCAA
Organism: Somniosus microcephalus; assembly: GCF_052327205.1. Classification (NCBI taxonomy): domain Eukaryota; kingdom Metazoa; phylum Chordata; class Chondrichthyes; order Squaliformes; family Somniosidae; genus Somniosus; species Somniosus microcephalus. The sequence continues at coordinate 36,157,150 of NC_140997.1, forward strand.
CCATCTTCAGCAGCTTCATCAATGACCTTCCCTCCAACATAAGGTCAGAAATGGGGAGGTTCGCTGATGACTGCACAGTGTTCAGCGCCATTCACAATTCCTCAGATAATGAAGCAGTCCATGCCCGCATGCAACAAGACCTGGAGGACGTTCAGGCTTGGGCTGATAAGTGGCAGAGAACATTCGCGCCACAGAAGTGCCAGGCAATGACTAGCACCAACAAGCGAGAGTCTAACCATTGCCTCTTGACATTCAACGCCATTACCATCACCGAATCCCCCACCATCAACATCCTGGGGTTCACCATTGACCAGAAACTTAACTGGACCAGCCACATAAATACTGTGGCAACAAGAGCAGGTCAGAGATTAGGTATTCTGCTGCGAGTGTCTCACCTCCTGACTCCCCAAAGCCTTTCCACCATCTACAAGGCACAAGTAAGGAGTTTGATGGAATACTCTACACTTGCCTGGATGAGTGCAGCTCCAACAACACTCAAGAAGCTCGACACCATCCAGGACAAACCAGCTCGCTTGATTGGCACCCCTCCACCACCAACGTATTATTAAATTAAATTAAGGTAAGGTGCATGATAAGATTTCCAGACAAAGCAAGCAGTCTGTGTTATGATCTCTATTTGCTCTGCAATTAAAAGGAGACGCATAAGAATAATGCCTTTGAAGTGATGTTTTGCATACAAGACAGAAATGTAGATCCTTTCTACCCACAGGAAAGCAAGTCATTGGTAATCAGTTTTAAAGCGACCCATCACATCTTGTATGTAGCTATCAAAAATATATAAGCTTGTGATTCGAATTGTAAAGATCCCCTGTTCATCACACTAAATAAATAGATAGATAGATAGCACAGCTGCATAAATAAATCTTCACTTAAACAATGGTTGTTTACAAAACCTAAGTTAAAAAAGGGGCAAATGTTGTAAACATCCCCCTCTCTTTCTCGTTCAGCCAGCCTGTCTCTTTGCAGCAAGGAGGTGATGCTCAGGTGTTTAAGTCGGCAAGGGGTGCAGATATTCAGTGAAAGACTTTCTCCAAGAGTTCAGTCTAATGAAGAAGAGTTTTTGACTGTTTACTGGAAAATAAATTAGTGCTTTCCTTACCCACGCCAGCTAGATAAAGAGAGATCATAGTTCTTATGTAAAGAATATTATTTTCTAATTCTCAGTATAAAGAAGATAGATGCTTGGTTTGCTACCGTCACCGGGAGGTCGATTTAACAAGAAGTTCGGTTTCCTGTGAGAATGATCACCGGTACGCATTCATCGACACCAGCACCTTGGCTGCCCGTACTTGCAAACATCGCACCACCACACCTACGTCATGAATATGCAGTCTCCAGAGAATACAACCGCTACACCAGCAAAGACACGCCGATCCAGGCCGACTTGAACAACCTACCACCAACCCGTCTCAAATCTAGGCGGCCATTTTGGACCATCGCCAAAGCCCTTCAGCGATCTCCCCTCAGCCTTGATGACCGATGGCGAAATCCTTGGAAGAACTGTGACATACGGAATGGATTCCTTATAGAGGACCTCACAGTACAACCTGAAGGATCAAACCTTCCTCGCAAACAGTGGACAACTATCAACTGCCTCAGAACTGGCCATGGTAGATGCTGCCGCCTTCTCCATAGATGGAAGATTAAAGCATCCCCATCATGCGACTGTGAAGCTCCTAATCAGACCCTGGAGCACATCATTGAGCACTGCCCTCAGAGGAAATTCGCAGGCAGCCTACAAGATATCCATGCTGTTGTAGAAGCTTTGGCCTGGATATCTGACTTAGATATTGACATTTGATTTGCTTTGTTACTACCATACGAAAGAAGATGATAAATCGATGTCTTAATGTGCCTTTCAATTTTTGTAGGTTTCTCTTAGCGATTGTCTCAGAAGTAAAGGATTACTCTTGCCGTTAAACCTTATCTCAAAAAAGATTCTAAAATCAGTGGCCTAGAAATTCACGATGGCCCCGCCAGCTGCCTAGCGCCCAAAAGTTAGCGCTGGGCGGGAAGCCTATAGCAATCGTCAGATATTCATCGTTAGCGCCCCAATTCGAAAGCGGGCGCTATACCAGGGTGTGCCCACCTCCGCTTGGTGCGCTGACACTGAATATCAACGCTCTTGGCGCCGCTGCGCAGCGGCAGGCTGCGGTACTGCAGGCCTCCTCCTTCTCTTAAGGGGGAGCTGCCTGCAACGGGGAGATCGCCGCTGGACAGTGCCAGCAAATGAGCCCGGCACCACGGAGAAGTGCCGGACTCGCGGAAAGCAGCCGGCAATGCCGCGGGGGGGGGCGGTGGAGGAGGCCGGGGAAGGCGGTGCGGGCAGGCGGCCGCCGCAAAAGCGGCCAGCCACACCTTCCACTTTAAAGCGCCCCACTAAGGCAGCAGGACGGCCCCGTTTTCTGGTCGCTGTTTGCGGCCGCAACTAAATATGGGGATTGGCGCGGTTTCGGGGCGGAACCGGGGCACTGCGCACACCGATGACTTCATCGGTGCTGGCGCAGCGCTAACGGCTACCGCCGCCAATACCGCTGCGCTGAATATCTGCGCAAACTCATTTTTGGCGCAAAATCACCCTTTAGGCGTTAACTGGGCGCAAAGCTGGCAGCGCCTTAATGAATTTCTAGGCCAGTGTGTCAGCTTGTTTTCAAATCGTTTGAAAAAAACAAACTAATAATTCTTATAAATATTTAAAAGAGTCGGTGCAGTGAGAAAATGTGACTTCTGCATGCTGGGAGATTCTCTATACTACCATGTTCAGACTATGGCATTCTGGGAATTACAGGCACAGGTGTATTTATTATCTTCAGCTGAGAACTCGCATAGCAAGCAGACATTTTGGAAGAACTGTACCATTATTCAAGTCTGGAAAGAGGTTCTGAAAATATGTTCTGATTGAAACATGTATGTTTCGAAGGAAGATTTTGTTAACACTAAATACAAAGTTATTTGGTAATAAATCAAATATTTAAATCAGTTTATTCCTTCCTTAAATTTTCCATATTTTTTGGTGCTCACTATAAAATGCACACTCGAAACAGATGAACACTCAAAGTAAAGAACTGCTCCCCCATACCAGAGATTTATTTATTGTAATTGCAACATTTATTTATCTGCCTGCAGTGGTCAAGGAAAACAAAAAAAAAATCAAGAACCAATCAAAAAGTGAAGCTCTATCTCAGACAGTTCTTACAAAGTTCTTCCCTGATTCTTTCTGAAGGTATATTTTAAAAATGTTGCATCTGGCTTGCCTTCTATCCATAACTTCCTACATTACAACAGTGACTACATTTCAAAAGTATTTAATTGCCTGTAAAGCGCTTTGGGATGTCCTGAGGTTGTGAAAGGTGCTATATAAATGCAAGTCTTTTTTTAAATCACACTTCCTGTGTCACACCTTAGGTGTCAAATTTCAGTCATCACACTTATAGTGCAAAATATGTCACTTGTACTCGATTAGCTCACACTTCCTGTTCATAGTACGGCAACAAATCAGAACTGAAGAGGTAGAGATCGAAGGTGAGGCAAGTGGCTGGCTGAGGTAAACTATCCCTCTTCATCCTTCTCTACCTGTCTGCAGCCTTTAACACGGTTGATCACACCACCCTCCCAGTAATGCCAACTCTTACGAATTAATCACGAGACATGCGATTTTTAATAAAAATTTACCCCAACTCACGATTCAACACTGAAAACTCACGCTTTTTTTCCTACTCTAGCAATCTGCACCACGCCTCCTATGATTGGCTGCTGGGACACGTGGGTTAGGTCAGCGGTTATCCTCGACCGGGGGTCCGTGAGTTGGTTTGTCCCATTAGCAGTCTCCCACAAGTTGGTTTCCCATCAGTAGTCTCCCCTGCATATTGAGACGATTGCAATAGTCTCAGATGCAAAGACTGGGCATGTGCACTGTTGGACAGCATTTGCAACATGGTTGGGCGAGTTGAACCTCTCTAAGTACTGCACCCTGCGTAACACTGGCTTCTAATGTACCGATTTTATCTCGGTAAGTTGTTTTTCTGATTGTTCAATAGCCCACTCACTGCTTTTAATAAAATAGAGGGAGTTTAGTTAGAACTTCTAGTCTTGAAGCGGAGGCCGGGAAAGTTAGTCTGGCGTTGCGTGGGCCGAGGGCGAGCCTTCTTTTTTTTTCAACCCTTCTTTCTCTCGCCTCATACGGAGCCGCCCACAGCCCTGTGTTGGTTGGAAGCCAGACGAGCGATGTTAAACTGGCCAGTGGTTGAGATGGGTAGACAGCACTAGCACTGCACTTAACCTATTATAAAAAACATTTTAGTGAGACGCTAGTCAACTTGGAAGTGATATCCAGTGAATTTCCTTCTCCCTCCTTCCTTTGAGGAAATGACTGGCCTCTCAAAGTCTAGAACGGCAGGTGCAAACAACCAAAAGTATTTTAACAAAAACAGTTCGAAAAAACAGTACTGTAAGTAGATTACCTACAAACGCAAAGGTGCCAATCATCAGCATTTCTTCTTAAATTTCAATCGGCCTTATTAAGAGTGTTGGATAAAATTCCAAAGAACATCTCAATTTTTTACGCTGGGAATTGTATACAATAGTCTAATGCTAGCTATTCATTGCTGAAAGAGCTGTGAAATGGAATAGCCCTTGTATTGTGAAACAGGAAGACGTAAGCCAGTCTCCTGCTCCCTATTTTTGTTGAACCAGTTATTTCCAAAGATTCTACTATTGCACGTTGATGAGCCCCAACCTCAGGTCATTAACAACAGGAAAAAAGGTCTCACTCTGTATAAAAGTGAAGGGAAGGGGGTTACAGTTTTCTTAAGGAAAACAGTATGACAAGTAGAATGATGCAATTGAGTACGACAGGCCACAAAACTGCTATTCTGTTCTCCATCATAATTTTTTCCCACACCCTTTATTTAAAGTGACAGTTTAAAGTAAACTCTTGCCAAATTCACACAAACTAAATCAAGTTATGTATTAAATCTGTTGTGAATGGTCAGTGAAATTATATGGAGCATTAGTGTAGCAGTTTTGTCGATTTGTGGCTTTTTAAATATTTTTGCTCAGAACTGCTTGTGCTTTGTTCTTGGTGGATTTTTTTTGGGTGGGGGAAAAGGGTGAACTTTTATTCTCATCAGACTAAGGGATGGTAGCACAAACAAATGGAGCAATTTTACATTTCAGACACCTGGGGGTGATTTTCGACTCACGGCCGCCCATTTTGCACTGACAGTGACGTCAACTCTTGCAAATTAATCGCGGGACATGCAATTTTTAATTAAAATTTACGCCAACTCTGAATCTTTTGCCTCCAACGGGCAGCTTACTTGAGCAAAGAAATCAATGCCAGCACCAGCCCTCAGGCAAGTCGCAGGAGGGGGCTTGGAGCAGCCTACAGCGGGGAGAGTGGGGGTGGTGATCACGACTCCTGTCTCCATGGGAAGGTATTTCTGATTTTTTTCCTTTCCAAAAACTTACCTTTGGTTGGCAGCTGCAGGGACTGCATTTCGTGGTGGTTGTGTTGGGCACCAGGTGAAGGGTGGCAATAACGGGTATAATTTTTAAAACGTTTTTTTGTAAAGCATTTTCAGATGCAGTAATTATGGGGGCGATTTTGCCAGCCCTGGGGAGGCGGGACTGCCGGGAAAATGGTATAATTTGGGGGCGGGTGGCAAACCCGCCCCCATGCCATCGTCCCAGGAGGCGGGTTGCCGCCCCGCGCCTGGTCCCGTCTCCTTGGAGGCGGGAAGGGATTAAAGCCTGTTAACAGACAGAAAATAGGATTATCCCCTTTTTGCCCTCACAAGTGCGGGCTTCCCGACGGCTCCAAAACCCGCCAGGTCAGCGAGGCGAGTACTGGGTCTGCGGGGGTCGGTGCAAAAATGTGGTGTGAAGGTAAGTGATGGGGGCAAGCGTGTAGAGGTGAGTATCTGAGGTAAGTCCTAAGTGTTTTTAAAAGTGTACTTACCTTTGTTTCTTCCTGCAGGCTTCAGTCGGTTTCTATGTGGAGAGTCTCGCACCTCCGTGTTGCAGATGAGAGATGTCCGTTGCATTCTCAGATGCAACAAACATCTCAATTCTGTAAAAGAAAGAAGGTTGATGAGGTCTTGTATGCAAGACCTCATCAAACTGCAGAGATTATAAACTGTCTGACAGCTTCACAGAGCTGTCAAACGATGACAATTCATTTGTCAAAATGTTTTGACAGATGACACGTCATACATTGATGTGCTCTGCAACTGGCTTTCCCTTAATTGGCCTACTAAACCCGCTGGGCGGGCTTAACAAGGGAAAATAGCGTGGGTTGGCCACAACTCGATGGAGCGGAACTGAAACCCAACAAGCAGCAGTCCTGCTTCCAACGCGCCTCTATTCACAAAATCGCCCCCATAGTTTTTGTAAAGAGCTGTGACCAGTTAGAAATGAAATAAAGCCAGTAATGAGGTTGATAAACCAACTGTCAATCTATATTGATTTATGTTTGGAAAAAATAGCAACTCATGATTTCTATACCAAATCTCATGATTTACAAGAGTTTGTCTCCTGATTTATGAGGTGGTGGGGTTGTCAATACTGCCCTCCTCCAATGCCTCTCCATCATCCAGCTGGGTGGGACTGCACTCGCCTGGTTCCATTCTTATTTATTCAGTCGCAGCCAGAGCATCACCTGCAATGACTTCTCTTCCCATTCTCACACCGTTACTTCTGGTGTCCTCCATGGATCTATCCTTGGCCCCCTCCTAATTCCCATCTACATGCTGCCCCATGGCGACATCATCCAAAAACACAGCGTTGGTTTCCATATGTACGTTGACGACACCCAGCTCTGCCTCACTACTACTTCTCTCGACCCCTCCACTGTCTCTAAACTGTTAGACTGCTTGTCCAACATCCGGTACTGGACGAGCAGAAATTTTTTCCAACTAAATATTCGGAAGACTGAAGCCATTGTTTTCAGTCCCCACCACAAACTCCATTCCCTAGCCACCGACTTCATCCCTCTCCCTGGCAACTGTTTGAACTTGAACCAGACTGTTCGCAACCTTGATGTCATATTTGACCCCGAGATAAGCTTCTGACCACATATCTGTGCCATAACTAAGAACGTCTATTTCCACCTCCGGAACATCGCCTGACTCTGCCCCTGCCTCAGCTCATCTGCTGCTGAAACCCTCAGCCATGCTTTTGTTACCTCTAGATCTGACTATTACAACACACTCCTGGCTGGCATCTCATGTTCTATCCTCTGTAAACTTGAAGTCATCCAAAACTCTGCTGCCCATGTCCTAACTTGCATCAGGTCCCGTTCACCAATCACCCCTGTGCTCGCTGACCTACATAGGCTACCGGTTAAGCAACGTCTCGATTTTAAAATTCTCAACCTCGTTTTCAAATCCCTCCATGGCCTCGCCCCTATTATCTCTGTAATCTCCTCCAGCCCTACAACCCTCCGAGATCTCTGCGCTCCTCCAATTCTGGCCTCTTGAGCATCCCCGATTTTAATCGCTTCACCATTGGCGGCGTTGCCTTCAGCTGCCAAAGCCCTAGGCTCTGGAATTCCCTCCCTAAACCTCTCTAGCAACGTTCCCGCTAAGTTGTGTAGCCGCGTGGCGGTCTGGAGGTCCCGCGCAGGGAAGAAACCCATCATGTGCGAAATTTTGAATGGGCTGCGCAGCCAGTTAAAGGGACCACGCACAAAAAAAAGAGGAAACATTGCTCTCTACCTCTCTTTCCTCCTTTAAGATGCTCTTTAAAACCTACCTCTTTGACCAAGCTTATGGTCATCTGCCCTAATATCTCTTTATGTGGTTCGGTGTCAAGTTTTGTTTTATAATGCTCCTGTGAAGCGCCTTGGGATGTTTTACTATGTTAAAGGTGCTATATAAATATAAGTTGTTATTGTTGGATACACTTCCAATGAGGAACTACTGAGGACATATGTAACAATGAATCAAGCGATAGTAGTCAACAAATTCTACAACTAAAATAAAGGAAAATGTAAACAAAGTAAATTGCTCCAAATATTTTTTGAAAATCCTTTTTGGTGCAAACTTGGGTTCTCCACTGAGCTGAGCATTTACAATTGGAAATAAGATTCGTAACATATGATATGATATCAACAAAAATTACAAAATTTACAAAAAGAAATGATTAACCCGCCAAATATTTGTGGGCAGCTGTCAACGCGATGAATGACGAGTGCTGCTCCTTCGTCGCCCAAGTCCCGCTCTCTGGAATTCCCTCCCTAAAGTCCTCTCCCTCACTCTCCTCCTTTAAGATCATCCTTAAAGCCCACCTCTTTGACCAAGCTTTTGTTAACCCCTCCTAGTCTTTAGTTCTATTGCTCAGCGCACATTTTACTTCATGCTTTTGTGAAGTGACTAGAGATGTTTTTCTATATTAAAGTCGCGATATAAATGCAAGTTGTTATTTGGTTAACACTATCTATCGTTACAATTGAGGAATAAGAGAGGGTGTAAAATTGTAATAGCAGTTGTCTATCGGCCTCGATAGCAACAATGAAGTGGCAAAATGCAGAGATTAGAGAGGCTTGTAGCAAAAGCAGAGTTGTTTTAATGGGAGACTTTAATTTTCAGATAGATTTCGAAGAGCAGAGTAGCTCCAGTCAGAAAAGCAGTGAATTCCTTGAGTGCATTCAAGATAGTTTTCTGGAAAGAGGGCAGGCCATATTAGATTTAGTAATGAGAACTGAGCCAGACTCCGTTAATAATCTAACAGTAAGGGAACATTTATCATAATAATATGATTGTAATATGATCAAATTCAATGTTAGGTTTGCAAAGGAGAAACATAACACAGTTACTAAGATTCTAGATTTTGGTAACTTTAGCACGATGAGACAGAGACTGATGATAGCAAACTGGTCAATACTGTTATCGGGTAAAACTACAGATGAACAGTGGGAGGTGTTCAAAAATAATTTAGCTTAATACAGGACCAATTTATACCCATAAAAGGCAAGGGCTCTACTTCCCAAATAAAACAGCCATGGTTGACAAAAGAGGCGAGAGATAACATGACTAAAGGAAAAAGCATACACAAGTACAAAGAATAGTGTAGGCCCAAGGGACTGGAGAGATATAAAAAACAGCAAAGGAAGACAAAAAAGATAGCAAGAGCTGCAAAAAGGAATAGGAAAAGAAACTAGTGAGGGATGTCAAGATTAACACAAAGTTTTTGCAATTTTTTTTTTTTAAAAAGAAGAAAAAGGTAGCGAAGGATAATGTGGGCCCTTTGAAAACAAATACAGGTAATACTGCAAATGAAACTAAGGAAATGGCAGACTTGTTGAATAATTATTTTGTGTCATTCTTCACAGTAGAGGAAGAAGATAATATACCTGATATTGCAGTGAAACTAAATGAATCAAGCAGTTGAACTCACTAAAGTTAAAGTAAGCAAGAAAACAGTATTAGGAAAAAATAATGGCACTAAAGACTGACAAATCGCCAGGACCTGATGGTTTCCACCTCAGGGTTTTGAAGGAAGTAGGTGAGGAAACTGCAGATGCTTTAGCCATAATCTTCCAAAGCACACTCATTCAGAAACTGTCCCTTTAGATTGGAAAATTGCAAATGTAACTTTATTATTTAAGGAAGATGAGATAGAGAAACCTGGAAATCATAGACCTGTTAGTCTAACATCTATTGTGGGGAAGTTATTGGAAACTATATTTAAGTGACTGAGCACTTAAAGAAACTTGAGTTGATTAGCAAGAGCCAACATGGATTTGTAAAGGGTAGGTCATGTCTAACGAAAATAAATGAATGCAGTTTTAAATCTGAGAACTATAGATTTTTGCTAGCCAAGGGTATTAAATGGTATAGAGACAAGGCAGGTGGATGTAGTTAGGATACAGATCAGCCATGATCCCATTGAATGGTAGAACAGACTTGAGGGGCTGATTGGCCTGCTCCTGTTACTATGTTCTTACCTTTGCAGAAATACTTGCTAAAGAAGGAAAGATGCACAGTAGCCTAGTCTTATTAACTTTTATGGCTTTCACTATAAAATGGGGAGGGGAGAAGCGAGGCGGGGAGGGGAGAAGCGAGGCGGGGAGGGGAGAAGCGAGGCGGGGAGGGGGGGGGGGAGGAGAGGTGAGGCAGGCGAATAGAGTTGGGGTGGAATAAAAACAAGATGAAGAGAGACATAGGAGGAGGAGAGAATGTTTTGGACAGCTAAAAACTCTCTGAATCTGATAGGCAGCATAAAATAAAGAATAATAAAGCCAACAATGCTGCTTTTTACTGAAAAGTATATGGCATCATAGCAGTCTAAAATAAGCTTTTTATCAGCAGATTGAGTATATTACCCAGTACATAATACAGCATAAGGCAAAACTGTAGATATCCTGTCTCATTACTCAAGCTTCAGGCTATAAAGCTTTTTTCAGTTTCTAGTCACTTAAGTAATGAACCAGACTACGTAATGAAAAAGCATATACACGTATTGTTGGGGGTCTTAAAAACACAAGATTTCACAAACCCATACATCTGATCACATAAAATACAAAGGCCTAGAAATTCAGTATCGCCACGTTTGGGGCGCTACAGCCGGGCGTTTGTTAAATTTAGCGCCCGGCGCAACTTAGCGCCACCTTCGCCAATATTCAGTTGCATCACCCCAAGAGGTTGCTGCTGCGCTAAAGCAGGCGATGCACGATATCATAAAGCGCTAAGCCGGCGAGCCAAGGCGCTAACACCGAGGGCGGGCACAGCGCATGTGCGGCGAGTTTCTGAATGAAGGCAGACACGCTGGCGCTGGTCAGCTCTTAAAGGGGGAGGCTCGACTTGTTTGGTTGCCATGCCCTGCACACTGCAGCCCTGAAGCAAGGCCTGACCATTGCTGGTTCATCAGTTCTACGCCCAAATCCCATTGCACGCTCTTGCTGCTTGTCCAGGGTCATGAGGAAGGAGATGTACTGATGTCTCCTTCTGAAAAGGGCATTGTTCACCTGGCGGATGCAGCAATGTACCGCGAACTGGGAGATGTTGGCAATGTCCCCAGTAGCGGATTGGAAGGAGCCGGTGGCATAGAAGTTGAGAGCCACCGTCACCTTCACTGCCACCGACAGAGACGTCCTGCTCCTCAACTGTGGCTGCAGATCTCTGCGAAGCAGCTGGCAGATCTCAGTGACCACCTCCCTTCTGAATCGCAGCCTCCGAACACACTGCTCCTCAGACATGTTCAGATATGAGAACTGCTAGCGGTATACCCTGGGTGGGTAAGGCCTCCTGTACCGACGCCTGTTGGCCCTTCTCCGTCTGGCCATGACTGGCACTCTCTCACGGCGTCTCTGATCCCTTTGAATGCAATGCAGAAAGCCAACGTTTCCACCCATTGCAGCCCCCATTATATGTGGCGACTCAAGGCTATGGCACTGAAAGTGAAATCCAAGTGCAAAGCTCTGGCCTGAAGCCAGAAGTACCTGAGTGAGCACTGAGTCAAAGCAGAAAGCTCTCTGTCTTTGTCTCTCTCCAAACATCCATCTCTCACACAGAAGGATTGGCACAAAATGGCTGCCACTTATAATGCAGGAGGAGCCCCCTTTAAATAGCGCCCCCCGCGGCGACTGGGAACCGTTCCCCTTTACTAGTCACTGGGGGCGCCAGGCGCACAGAAGGGCAGCACCACTAAAGTTCCGGTTCGGGGCGCACCAAGGGCGTTGCACCATGAAATGACGTCACGATCTGCGCGCGCAGCTGAGCGGGCGCTGCGGTTTTGCGCCGCCGTTAAATCTTGAGTGAAGTTCGCGAGAGGCGCAGATCGCACCGCGCCCGGGCGCTAGCTGCTTAGCGCCCCACTTCTCCTCCTCCTAAGGCGCTAGCGGCTGGCGCTAACAACTGAATTTCTAGGCCAAAGCATCTTGTTCTGTTCTGTTGACTAATCATGTATCAAAAAATGAAAAGCTCACATCGACTTCATTCCATAACTTATTAAACTGCAGTATAATACTAGATGTTAAATGAATTTTAAGAAAAACTTTTTTGAAATGACAGATGATAAACATACTGTACCTGTTTTAGGCAGTCCTTCAGTGTCATTAATATCAAGTAGTTCTTTATTTCTTGCACTCTTCAAAGAGCTTCTCCTTCCACTGACAGGACAGTCAATTCTTTGACTCTCTTCTTCCAGTGTTGAAGTCATATAACAGTCACTTTCTTTGAAGTCGTCCAGAAAGTCTAAATAATTTCTGCCATTAAGTATTTTGCCCTTTTCATGAGGGCTGACTAACTTTTTCCTGTTGCAATTTAAGATCTTGTCAGATGTACCACTGGTATTTTTGTGACTTCTGGAAAGATCAGATAGGTCAGGCCAATTACTATTGGCCTCACTGGTTTTAGTTGAATTATTGTTAGTTCTTAAATCTACAAGTACCTCATCACTGAGCCACAGAGGCTTCTTCCATTTACTTTGCTCGGGTTTTTCTTTGTCTGGTGATTTTAACCATGATGGTACTTTTGAAACTGATGACATTGCTGTTATTTTCTTTCCAGTTAGTTTTTCCAGCTGGTCTTTCATGACTAGTTCTTCATCAGAATACATCTCTTCTATCTCCTTACTGGTTTCTGAAATATTCATCTGTAAGAGTGACTCCTCAAGTGAAACAGGGGCGGTTAAAATGAAGTCTTCTTCCAAGGCAGAAATTCTACTCTTTGGTGAGCCAATTGAATAAATTAACGTATTTTTCTTATTGTCTGAGTTTGAATTTAAAAAGAACAAGGAACTTGCTTGCTGTGGAGACTCAATGCTAGGGTTTCTTTCTGAGCACTCAATTTCTTTAGTTTGCTCTTCCACATCACTCCCACTGGAAGCATCAAACGCATTTCTCTTATCATCTAACTTTGAATTTAAAAAGAATGAGGAACTTGCTTGTTCTGGAGACTCAATGCTAGGGTTCCTTTCTGAGCTCTCAATTCCCTTAGTTTGTTCTTCCATATCACTCCCACTGGACATATCAAATATAGCTTCTCTTTTGCTGGGTCTCAGGTCAATGGTGGTACTATAGTCAAACACTTGGTTTCCACAACCTTTTTCAAGCTCTTCTTCATACACCAGATTACTGTCCACATAAATCCTTACATTCTTTGCCCCAACATTGAGCTCCTAAAAGAAAGAAATTGTAGACTGAAAGCAATTTTTGCAATGTTGAAAATGCATGAAATAAAAAATATATATAATGTACTTTAGTACTCAGGGTACTTATAGAAATACAGATGTTACAACTCAGAAACAGGCCACTTGACTCATCCAGTCTGTGTTGGAGTTTATCCCCCACGCAAGTAAATAGTTCTAATTGCATTCACCTACCCTGTTCCAATATCCCTTTTGCTTCATCCACCTATCCAAACTAATCCTGAATATTCACGTAGTTTCTGCCGTAGCCACTAACCCTGGAAATTAATCCCACATTGTCAGAACTCTCTGTGTAAAGAATTTTCGCCTTCTGTTCTAAATCTCTTGCATTTAATCTTGTAGCTACGGTCCCTCATTCCTGAGCCCTCAATTACTGGAAACAGTCTGCCTGTATCTACTTGTTACTTTCTTTCATAAGTTTAAACACTTCTATCATATTGTCTCATCTGAATTCCAGATCATAAATGATATTAATCACATTAGTGACTACAATATTCTCATCAAGTGCAACCGCGTTTTATTGAGTTTCGCTATTTACATTTTCTAAAGCCAGCTGCAAATTTAAAAGAAAATCAAGTTCTTAACCATAGCAAACATTTTACTATGGTTAAGAATTTGATTTTCTTTTAAATTTAGAGGGGACAGGTTGGTTGACCTGCTCCCAGTCCTCTGACTATGCTACTGGAGGTAGTCTGTCTTTTCTTCCCCTGTACTCTGCCTGACTCCCATTAAGATCAGGAACTCACTGCACTGAAGATATATAGCATTTTCAATTTGGTAAGCATTTATATAAATGCCTAGAAGGGTATTACAAAGTTTGGAAGTCACAAAAATTGATTGTGATCTCTTTATTCCATATCATAATTCATACTGATCGCATTAATGGTTACAATATATGAACTGTAAAATAATTTAACTTGGGCATTTAATATTTTCTCAATTACTTCCAGAAATTGCATTTTGTCACTCACATATAGAGAATATATAGTATATAGAAACAAATATTATGACTAAATCTATTTATTTCTGTTTAATAAAACATAATTCCCCCTTCAGCCTTAAACAACTTAAAGCTGCAGAAAACAATTAGGTTAGAAAGCATTAAAAAAGAAATGTACAATATTTTTTATTAATCAGTGTTAAAAGTAGAAACTTAAACGGATGGTATGTAACAAAAGCAAGTCACACCATTTAAACAATCTGTTGGGTTTAAACTTTGTTCTAGTCTACAATACATACCGTAATTTTTTAAATTTAATTGAATATCTTTCGTAGACTTTTAACATTTGTGTCTTAATATAGTATAAAAAGACAGTCACATTCTTTACAGATACTTACATTTTATGTCGCACTTATTAGTACCGCAAGTAAGGATAAGCTTAATGTCTTGGTCTATTACTATTATTGGTTCTGCACAAGTAAAATCAGGATAAAGCTTAGCTCTAATCCACTGCGTTAATCTCCTGGTGTTCTACATTCTACTTGTTTATGTATCCTGTCAACAGGTTGAACTTCTATGCATTATGTAGTACACTATTACCTATTCTATAGTAAAGCAAAGCAAGCATTAAATTCTCATTACTTTCTTCTTAGGCAGTCCCTCGGAACTGCCTAAGAAGAGAGTAATGAGAATTTAATGTTTATGTATCCTGTCAACAGGATGAACTTCTATGCATTATGTAATACACTATTACCTATTCTATAGTAAAGCAAAGCAAGCATTAAATTCTCATTATTGCATTTATGTATCAGTGTCAGTTATATATATTTTTCTAATTACAGGGTGTGTGCGCCCCCCAGGCACACACACACCATCTGATGTTTTCATTCATGTTTAAAAACCCCATATATTTTTCTTAACTGGTAAATCTTGTATAAAATGAAGGTCTACCTTCTAGAACACAACATCTTATTACAATCTGCATAAAAGTAGGAGAAATACAGAAGCAACTTACATTGAGGCTTCTGTTATAATTCCAAATCTTGATCTTAGAAATACCAAAGTCATGCGACTTGTTTGGGTTGCGTACAACAAAGTATAATTGAACTGGTGGGCGGAATGAACACGTCCACATGTGACGATCTTTTGTGGTCTATGAAAAGAGAAAGAGTAGATCTGAATACCATCCCCGTATTTAAACTTTCCCCAACTGTGACTATGTTTGGAGAAAAACGATCATAGAATGAGAAGCAAAATCAAAAAGATCAATATAATTAAATCAGAAATACAGAAATTAAGAAATGTAGAAAATGATATGGAATGCCAACAGGCAATTATTTTAACAGTAAACTCCTGTAATAAAATATAGGAATAATGTACATTTTACAATCCATTTGTCCTGTCAATATACTTTGAATATTGTTAAAGTCTAGACTGCATTATAATAATCATTTAGAATAAGCTATATTTTGTGAAATAATGGCCAAAATGTGGCACTTTATCAAACATATTTTCTACTATTGCAAGTCAATTTAGATATTATCAGTTCTGACAAATACTTGAGAAAATATAAAAGAAAAACAATGACATTCTCCATCTCTCTCGTCCTTTAACACTCTCATTTTAAACCTGTCTCTTTGACCAAGCTTTTAATCCCCCTAATATCTCCTTCTTTGGCTAGTGCAAGGTTCAGCAAATATTCATGACAAATTAAATGTAGACTTTCAAGAGTGATGCCATCTCATGGAATTTGTTTTCCGGTTTAGGATCTTATGATGTTAATTTTAAAATGTTGAATTAAAGACACTTACAGTTAGTAAATGAAATAGACATTTATAAAGCATAGGTCAAAAGTATATTATTCAATAGTCTTAAATAGAAATATTCTAATTTATATATGATTGATTGATCCATGTGCTGTCAGTTCTCCTGAATTAGAAATCTTCTAATATTCTACTGAAGGCTAAGGAATACTCTTTTTATAGCTCACTTCTTGTTTTGTTTTATTTTTAAAGAATAAAGACATTGAAAGCCGCTAGAATTCATGAAACAGGAGAGGAGGAGTAAAACTATTTCTTGTGGAGGATGACAGTCTATTGATATGAATATCTGGCAGATACAGAGCAGCCAGTCATTTAGAGCCATTTTCATGTCCTTTTTAATTTAATCTATGGGTTATTAATAGGTAATTCGATTTGGTGAGGGGAAAACCGTTTCAACATTTCAGTTTAACCAGAAAAACCCAATTTGGTATCCAGAGATTTTTTTTTACCAATTTATCATCAACATGGGTTGTAAAAACAAAGAATTATTTATATCTATGGAAGCAAAGATACTTGATTTACATGGTATTGTTATGATAGAACTGGCTTACAAACAAAGTATTTTACCAATTTGCTCTCAATGTAAAATCTAGTGAGTGCCTTCTATTTTAGAGATCAACTTTGCTTACCTTAGTCTTTCCATTAACTAAAGAGTTCAAGTTTCCAGGATAATGAGCACTTCTGATATCAACGTCATGAGGAGAAACAAACATTTTCTGATGCTTTAGGTCAAAAAACTGTACTTCTGTTAAGCCAACTTTGTCATCGTTCCCCCAGTTCGACAAAATTTCCATCGAGACATAAACTGCGTCTTTTACTGATATGCTGCCTGACATGCCAACACTCTGATGAGTCTATCAAAAATAAAAGTTGCATACTTTGTTCACTATGAAAATTGAAAGTAATGTTACTGCTTCATACTTTGTGTATTTATAATTATGCTGTATATCACTGAATCATATGTAACAAACACAAAAACTTGTTCTTGTTTTAGATTACTGCAAATCAGAATCTAGTGCAACAGCAGTTAACATCCTTTTCTTTTACTATGATGTTTAATTCTGAGTCTCGAGGCGGATACTTCAGTGCAGTACTGAGAGAGTACGGCATTATTGGAGGCGTCATCATTCAGATGATGGGTTAAACCTAGGCCCCATCTGCCCTTTCAGGTGGACATCAAAGATCCCTTGGCATTATCTGAAAAAGAGCAGGGGTGTTCACCTGGTACATCATTGATCTCTCAACCAACACCACCAAAAACAGATTAATTGGTCATTGGTCATGAGGAGAGACCATACACACTAAATGGTACAATTTTAAATGGGGTACAAGAACAGAGACGCCTGGGGGTGTTTGTGCAGAAATCTTTGAAGGTGGCAGGATGGGTTAACAAAGCAATCAATAAAGCATATGGGATCCTGGGCTTTATAAATAGAGGCATAGACTACAAAAGCCAGGAAGTTATGCTAAATCTATATAAAACACTAGTTCAGCCCCAGCTGGAGTATTATGTCCAATTTTGTGCATCACACTTTAGGAAGGACATGAAGGCTTTGGAGAGGGTTTCAGGGATGAGGGATTACAGTTACGTGGATAGACTAGAGAAGGTGAGATTGTTCTCCTTGAAGCAGAGATGTCTAAGAGGAGATTTGATGGAGGTGTTAAAAATCATTAAGGGTTTAGATAGAGTAAATAAAGAGAAACTGTTTCCAATGGCTGAAGGGTCGATAACCAGAGGGCCCAGATTTAAGGTGATTGGCAAAAGAGCCAGAGGCGACATGAGGAAAAACTTGTTTACGCAACGAGTGGTTAGGATTATCTGCCTGATAAAGTGGTGGATACAAATTCAATAGTAGCCTTCAAAAGGGAATTGGATAAATGCTTGAAGGAGAAAAAAATTGCAGGGATATGGGGAAAGAGCAAGGGAGTGGGACTAATTGGATTGTTCTTTGAAAGAGCCGGCAGAGACTTGATGGGCCAAATGGCCTCCTTCTGTGCTGTACTATTCTATAATTCTATGGTCTCATTGCTGTTTGTGGAACCTTGCTGTATGCAAATTGACTGCTATGCTTGCCTGCAAAACAATAGTGACTACACTTCAAAAAGTAATTCATTGGCTGTGAAGTGCTTTGCACGTCCTAAGGACGTGAAGGATGCTATATAAATGCAGGTTCTTTTTTTATTTGCAAATATATTATTCTTTACAAAATACAGTAAGTAAGCCTTGATTCAGTTTGCTGTTGTTTAATATTTCAGTTTAAAACATTAACTGCTACAAAGGTGGTGGCATTAAAAGGATTTCCCATCTTGTTTTGTTTGCATTTTTCCAACGAACATCCTCTATACATCACCACAGTGGTCTGGCACTGGGCTACGTTAATTTAAGGGGGGGGGGGGGAAGGAAGAGGATATCACAAAGGAAATACTTCCCTTTAAGGTGCTTCATAACATAATTTAGTTAGAAGCATCTCCATGTCATATTTACCACTCTCAGGCAATATATAAGGGCCTATACCACCCTGGAGTGACAGTTTGTTTTAGTTAAAGACATTCCCTGGAAAAAGGACAGTATCTATATTTAAATTCAAAGCTCTGTATCTAGCACATGACATAGGGAATCATGTCAAAGGCGTCACACCTCAAAAATGTCCCCAGGGTAACAAAAATCGTGATTGCTTCAAATCACATTTTATCAAATAACTCATTGATTAAAGGTGAGCCAATCAAAATCCACTTTCACTCATTAGACAGGCAAGAAAAACTTCCAATCGACAATCATGAAACCAATCAAATCATTCAATCTATTTTTCCCCAAAGCTACAGATCAGCAATTACCACAAAACCAACCAAATACCGGAACAAATTTTTCCAAGTGCTTTGAGTGGGTATCTTGGTTCCCCACAAAGAACATAAGAATTACGAGCAGGAGTAGGACATACGGCCCCTCGAGCCTGCTCCACCATTCAATAAGATCATGGCTGATGTTCGACCTCAACTCCACTTTCCTGCCCGATCTCCATATCCCTTGATTCCAAAAATCTATCTATCTCAGTCTTGAACATACTGAACGATTCAGCCTCCACAACCCTTTGGGGTTGAGAATTCCAAAGATTCACAACCTTCTGAGTGAAGAAATTCCTCCTCCTCTCAATCTTAAATGGCCGACCCCTTATCCTGAGGCTATGCCCTGAGTTCTAGACTCTTCAGCCAGGGGAAACAACCTCTCAGCGTCTACCCTGTCAATCCCCCTCAGATTCTTATGTTTCAATGAGATCACCTCTCATTCTTCTAAACTCCAGCGAGTATAGGCCCAATCTACTTGATCTTTACTCAAAGGACAACCCTCTAATCCCAGGAATCAATCTAGTGAACCTTCATTGTACCGCTTCCAAGGCAAGTATATCCTTCCTCAGATAAGACGACCAAAACTGTGCACAGTACTCCAGGTGTGGTCTCACCAAAGCCCTGTAAAATTGTAGCAAGACTTCCTTACTCTTGTACTCCAGCCACCTTGCAATAAAGGCCAACATGCCATTTGCCTTCCTAATTGCTTGCTGTACCTATATGCTAACTGTGTTTCCTGTACAAAGACACCTAAATCTCTCTGAACAACAACATTTAATAGTTTCTCACCATTTAAAAAATATTTTGTTTTTCTATTCTTCCTACCAAAGTGAATAACCTCACATTTCCCCACATTATACTCCATCTGCCACCTTTTTTCCCCCACTCACATCCCTTTGCAGCTAAAAATTACATTTAAAATTAAATAACTAAATAATTATGTAAAAGCACCAAACTTATCAATAAAGTCAGCCAATGTGCATTAAAAATGCTTCCAAATTTTTTTCTTGCATAGTCCTGTCCCATTCTGAGGCCCAAGACTTATTCCCAGAGCTTCCATAATGTAACCTGGGACTTACCCGAATGAAAAGGGCTAACGAGATAGTGGATTGCAAATTCCAGAATGCACCAGTGTCACGGTGTGCCAGTTTGGTGAACTACACTAGTGCCATTCTTTTCACTTTGATGAACTACAGAATACAACTTAAAGTTGCTAACTGCCAGAGTTTAATATTGCCAGAGACTTTTGTCAGTTATAAAAATAGGTTTGGAAGGAGGGGATGGTAATTTGTGCAAAACAAGACTAGCTTGGGGCGAGATGTGGCCTATCTGGATTTAGCTTCCAGACTGCTCTCATGAATGACACCAGAGAATGATCTCTTAATGAATTGGCATTATCCAGCACCACAACTGTTGGATAATGCCACTTGAGTAGGGTCATCTGCAGCTTTAGCAGCAAGGTTAGAAGCTACAACATAATCTGTCAAAGTCTGATGCTGTGGGCCAGTAATTTCCTCTTGCAGGATGTCCTACAATCTGGCCAGTCTCACTTAGTACAGTTGAGAAGCTGTTCGCATCATCAGAGATGCTAAAGATGTTCTTTGATGGCAAACTCCCGAGACCAAGCTCAGAGTCATAGAATAGTACAGCACAGAAAGAGTCTGCGCCGGCTCTTTCGAAGAGCAATCCAGTTAGTCCCACTCTCCCGCTCTTTCCCCATATCCCTGCAATTTTTTTCTCTTCAAGTATTTATCCAATTCCCTTTTGAAGGCTACTTTTGAATCTGTATCCACTACCCTATTAAGGCAGTGCATTCCAAATCCTAAACACTCGTTGCGTAAAATAATTTTCCTCATGTCGCCTATGGCTCTTTTGCCAATCACTTTAAATCATGGAATCATAGAAAGTTACAGCACAGAAGGAGGCCATTTGGCCCATCTTGTCAGTATCCTTGTAGGTTACGGCACTTCAAGTGCATATCCAAGTACTTTTTAAATGTGATGAGGGTTTCTGCCTCTACTACCCTTTCTGGCAGTGAGTTCCAGACCCCCACCACCCTCTCAGTGAAGAGATTTCTCCTCAAATCCCCTGCTAACCTCCTACTAATAACTTTAAATCTATGCCCTATCGACCCCTCTGCTAAGGGAAATAGGTCCTTCCTATCCACTCTATCTAGGCCCATCATAATTTTAAATCTGTGCCCTCTCATTACTGATGCTTCAGCCATTGGAAACAGTTTCTCATTATTTACTCTATCTAAACCCTTCATGATTTTAAACACCTCCATCAGATCTCCTCTTAGCCTTCGGTGCTCTAAGGAGAACAATCCCAGCTTCTCCAGTCTATCCACGTAACTGTAATCCCTCATTCCTGGAACCATTCTAGTAAATCTCTTCTGTACCCTCTCCAAAGCCTTCACGTCCTAAAATGCAGTGCCCAGAATTGGACAGAATACTCCAGCTGAGGCTGAACTTTTGTTTTTATATAGGTTTAGCATAACTTCTTGGCTTTTGTACTCACTGGGGGTGATTTTGCCAATGGGGGCGCGTTGGAGGCAGGACTGCTGCTTGGCGGGTCGATGTCCCGCCGCCATCGATTTGTGGCCAACCCACGCTATTTTCCCTTGATTGACCTTGTTAAGCCCGCCCAGCAGGCTTAGCAGGCCAATTAAGGGAAAGCCGGTTGCAGAGAACGTCAACGTACGACGTTTCATCTGTCAAAAATATTTGACAGATGAATTGTCATCATTTGACAGCTCTGTGAAGCTGTCAGTGACATTCTCTGTAGTTTGATGAGTTCTTGAATTCAAGACCTCATCAAGCCTCTTTCTCTTGCAGAAATGAGATGGTTGTTACATTGGAGAATGCAACGACCATTTGTCATCTTTGTTGCGGAGGCGCGAGACTCTCCGCATACCCACCGATTGAAGCCTGCAGGAAGAAACAAAGGTAAGTACACTTTTTCTAACACTTTCCACTTTCCTCACATACTCACTTCTCCACACTTGCGCCCATCACTTACCTCCACAGCACATTTTTGGACCCCTCCGACCCCCGCAGACCCACTACTCACCTCGGTGACCCTGGCGGGGTTCACAGCCTTCCGGAAGCCTGCACTTGTGTGGGCAAAATGGGGATAATCCTCTTATCTGCCTGTTAACAAGTAGTTAAGTGGCTGTAATCCCTTCCCGCCTCCAAGGAGACGGGACCCGGCATGGGACGGCTACCCGCCTCCTGGCAAGATGGCACGGAGGCAGGTTGGGCACCCGCCCCCAAATTCTGCCATTTTCCCAGCAGTCCCGCCTCCATACCTGCCTCCCCAGGGCTGGCAAGATTGCACCCTATGGGCTGGATTTTGTGAATGGAGGCGGGTTGGAGGTGGGACTGCTGCTTGTCATGTCAATGTCCCGTCTCCATCCTCGCCTGACCAATCAGAGGGATTTTCCCCTGATTGAGCTTGTTAAGCCCGCCCTGCGGGCTCAGCAGGCCAACTGATGGAGCTTGTTAAGCCCGCCCTGCGGGCTCAGCAGGCCAATTAGGGAAGAAGTCACTGACAGATCACGTCAACGTCAGACGTGCTATCTATCAAGACTTCTTGAAAGAAGAAATGACAGCATTTGATAGCTCTGTGAAGCTGTCAAACACTGCCATTCTCTTTACTTTGATGAGCCTTTGTGGTGAGGACTCATCAAACCTTTCAAAATTTGCAAATTTCACATGACTATTGGAACAGAGGTTCCATCAGCCATTATGTGAAATTGACAAGCAGGATGTCGGCTCTCCCCATCCAGCGCGGCTAAAGGCTGTAGAAAGAAAACAAGGTAACTGCACACTTTTTTAAACTTATCACTCACCTTGCATACTTGCCACTCCACACTTACACCCATCACTCACCTCTACAACTTACTTCCAGATGCCTCCGACCACCACAGACCTCCTCCACATCTCCTCCAACCCGACGGGGTTCTCCGAGGTCGGGAAACCTTCACCTGTGAAGGTAAAATGGCACTAATCCTTTTTTCTGTCTGTTAACTACCTGTTAACAGGCCGTTGGGATTAAATGCCTTTCCCGCCTCCAGAAGACGAGACCCGAAGCTGCACATTTTCCCGCCTCCTGGCAAAAGGGCACGGAGGCGGATGGGGGCGGGTGTGCCATCCGCCCCCACTTTCTCAGTTTTCCGGCTGTCCCGCCTCCATGCCCGCCTCCTCGGGGCTTGGAAAATCCAGCCCTATGCCTCTATTTATAAAGTCCAGGATCCCATATGCTTTATTAACCTGTTGTGCCACCGTCAAAAGTTTGTGCACAAACTCCAGGGGCGGAATCTTACCTGAAAGGCCGAGTTCGAGGCGGGACTGCTGGTTTTCGGGTTCCAGTTCTGCCCCCAGCGACGTCTGACGATCTGACGCTATTTTCCCCTGATTGGCCTTGTTAAGCCCACACTGCGGGCTTGCCGGCCAATTAAGGGAAAGCCACTGTCAGATGACGTCAGTTGATGACGCTTCATCTGCCGGTTTTCTTAAAAGGCATATGCACCACACTTGTTTGACAGATGATTTGACAGTGTTTGACAGCATTGAGGTGCTGTCAAACACTGACAATCACTGTCCAAAGGTGAGCTCTTGCACCCAGGCTCTCGAATTACTCTCTCCTTAGGATAAAACAGATGGCAGCTGCAGCTGAGATTGCAGAAGCCTTCTGTCACTTCTCCCGATGAGATGAGCCTACACAAACACTTCACAGCTTGTCACCTGCAGAGACATCTAAACACAATAAAAATTACTTTCATAACTTTTCCTTACCTCTGATACTCACCAGTGTCCCATTGAATCCTTTAAACCACTTCTGCAGCTGTCCTATATACATAAAAATTACAGTACACCCCACCTAACGCCTCACTTACCCTGGCAGGGTTCCCCAACGTCGGGAGGCCCGCAGCAGAAGGCTCAAAATGGGAAAAAAACTCTTAACTGCCTGTTAACTGGCAGTTAAGTGGCTGTAATCCTCTTCCTACCTCTAGGAGTTGGGACCCTGCGCAAATCGGGGACCCGACTCCCAGTAAGATTGGTTGGAGGCGGGTTGGGAGCAGATTTGGGACCCGCTCCCATTTTTAGGGATTTTCCTCGCAGTCCCTCCTCCTCAGGGCTGGTAAAATCCAGCCCCAGGTGTCTCTGTTCTTGCACCGCCTTTAAAATTGTACCATTTAGTGTGTATGGTCTCTCCTCATTCTTCCTATCAAAATTTATCACACTTTTCTGCGTTGAATTTCATCCAGCACGTGTACGCCCATCCCACCAGCCTGTCTATGTTCTCTTGAAGTCTATTACTATCTTCCTCACTGTTTACTACACCTCCAAGTTTCATGCCATCTGCAAATTTCAAAATTGTGCCCTGTACCCCCAAGTCCAAGTCATTAATCAAAAACAGCAGTGGTCCTAGTACTGAACCCTGGGGAACACCACTGTATAGCTCCTTCCAGTCTGAAAAACAGCCATTCACCACAACTCTGTTTTCTATCCCTGTTGAGGCAAAACATTGTAAAGGTCTGAAACCACTTTACAGTGATTGAATCTGATATGTATGGTAGTTGTAGATCAGTGATGCAGAATAATTGCACCTTCCTTCGAACAAGAAAAATCATTTCAAAAAACTCGAAGAAATTTTCAACATTGAACCGCCAGTACCACAGCCAACTTTTACATTTTGTAAAAGGTGGAGTGCTCACAAACAATGGGAAACCGTTACCTGTGCTGAGAAAAACAAACTCATGGTTCAAGATGACACAAAGCATATTGCATGGAATGGGTCAAATAAGGATACTTGGGTGTTGTGATGCCACAAAATGTCTTAAAGGGTGGTGGTCCTTTTGTGATTTTTTGCAGTAAACCTGGCCTGGTACACAATCATTCCAACAGTAGGTGGAGGGTGCAATTCATCAAAGTATGGATTATCATTGGTCATGTTGAATATAAAAAACTGCGGGCAAACATATGTTTCCCTACACGTATGAGGCATGCTTTGGCAAGTCAAAAGAAATAGTATAACATCTGAAACAGTACGTCCCGTAAATGTAATCATTTAGAACTGTAAAGTTGAAAATTTACATCCCACAGTTTTGAGTTCAGCTGATCTGCACTACAAATTCCTCACTAAAATATCTTTCATTGATATCCAGGTGCAGCAGTTTAAGTTCAAGATTGTATGACACAGAATTCATTGCATTATAATGTGTATGTTAATAGTGCTAAACAATGCATTCCAGAGTAATTAACACATGTCCTAATTGCAGAAAATAAATTATTGCAGGGCTAATTAGAAGATCTACTTCTACTGATGCAACAGGGATCAAATACAGACCTCCTCAGTTGAGTAAGCAGGTGTACCCAATGCATTGAAGTTACACAAGCTTTATGTGGATATGTTTTTGGCAGGACTTCAAATTTTTACTTTTAAGAAAACGCAATGATTATGGTTGCATAGTAACATAATGGTGCATTTCAATAGGAAAGATTTTAAGGTCATTCACCTCAGTAGTTAATTCATTTCTTGCCTTTAAAAAACTGCTACTTGATCCGTCATTGAAAGGATCGTCAATTTTCTCCAATACTTTGAGAAGCTTCTTTTGTTGACTATAAAATACACAGGCGGTAAAAACACAATTATAAGACTGAAACAAAGCTCAATAGTAATTACCTGAGTATTAAAAGATTTGATGCACAGAGAGATGCAAGTACAGTATTAGAAATTGTAGTTAAACAGAAATATTATAAAAAAACAAATTGTCTCATTATACTGTCACTTCTCTATGAAATAAAGTGATGGGGCTCGAATTTCCAAGCCCCGTGGAGGTGGGTTTGGAGGCGGGAGTGGGGGGAAAATTGCAGAATCGGGGGGCACAAACCCTTCCCGCCCCCAACCCGCCTCCATGCCCGTTTCCAAGGAGGCGGGTACCCGACCTATGCTGGGAGCCACCTCCCCGAGGCGGGAAGGGGATTAGTGCCAATTAACTGCCTGTTAACAGGTAGTTAACAGGCAGTTTTTGGCCTAATCTCTATTTTTAGCCCTGAAGTGTGGGCTGCCCGACAGCTCCAAACCACGACAAGTTAGCGAGGCAGACCGTCGGGCTGAAGGGCTTGGAGGGTTCGAGATGTCTGGTGTTCAGGTGAGTGATGGGTGCATGAGTGCAGAGGTACGTGTGTTTGGTGTGTGTATATAAAGTGTTTAAATAAGTTTTACTTACCTTTACTTACTAATGCAGGCTTCCTTCCTTCAGGTCTCGGGAGTCCCTCATCTCACCGGCACAGAAAGCAGAATGGCCGTGAGCTGTCAAAAGTTGCAGCATTCTGCTTTCTGTTCTGGAGAGATTTCTAACTGAGTTTGTGGAGAAAGACGCAAGTTAGAAATCAGATTGTCAGTGTTTAGCTTCGCAGAGCTGTCAAACGCTGATATTTCATCTGTCAAAAGCTCTTGACAGATGAAATGTCAATCCCCGACGTCACCTGTAACCGGGTGTCCCTTAATTGGCCTGCTGAGCTCGCTGGGCAGGCTCAACAAGGTCAATCAAGGGAAAATTGCGTGAGTTGGCCACAAATGATGGAGGCGGGACTACAACCCAAAAAGTGGGAGTCCCGTCTCCATCACGTCCCCATTGACAAAATCCAGCTCTTGGTGTGTGTAGTTTCTGGTTAGCTTACAGCTACTCTTGGCAGACTGACCATTTCTACAAGATATAACATGGTCTATTACTATGTTCACTTTTATTCGACACCTTGTGTAAAATATCCACAAATAAATACTTTAAATGCAGCCATCTACTGTACCAATATATTTTTTTCTGGAAGACATGACTCAACTTAAAGTCAAAAATAAATAAAAAATTCTTACTGGTCAAACAATTAATCGGGCTCTTGAAAGGTACTATGTTTATAAGACTTACATGGGTTGTTCAACGTCTGAATGAAACAAATAGCAGAACAGCTAAACAACACAACTTCAAATGTTCTCAACTAGAAAAGGTTAATACATGAATAAAACCTCATGCTCAAAACCTCAAAAACTTTAAAACTCTATTGCCCCAAACTACCAACACGCATTAGAGCAACATTTTATAGTTCTACTATCTCATTTATAATATACATCTCATTACCTGTTACATTAATATGAAAAAGTTAATCTAAAAATATCAGAATTCTAATATGAGGAACAGTCAAAATGAAATGTGCATAATAGTTATGCTTCTGTTTTGGGGTTTTACAAACATAGGCAAATTCTGAACAATTATAACTTATAGAAGGGAATTCTTGACTGGCTGAGGTTTACTTACAAGGACAACTTCAAGCAATTTTATTTACAAAGGTTTTTTTGAAAGAGCAGACAAGGAACAAAAAATATATATATAAACAGCATTCATATAATGCTTTTACATCCTCAGGATAACCCAAAAAGTGCTTTACAACCAGTGGATTACCAGGTAAACAATATGCTCCAAGATAATTTGGAAATAATATGTATTTCCAATGAAACAATTGATCATGTTTATACTTAAAAAAACATGGCCTCCAGCCTGGCATCTTGCTTCTATCCCATGCAGGCTTTGCACGGTTTGCATGCAACTTAAAAAATGTTTTTTTTTTTTTTTTTTATAAAAAGACTTAAAAGTTAAAATTCGTACATAGTAACACGCTCCAAAAGCGCTACATTCCAATACATAGATAGTTTTACATTTCACCTCCTGTCAAACTTATACAGCTTTTTTACGAAATCGTATGAAAAGGAGCAAAGTTAGATGTGCAACCTGCTTTGAAGGGTATCCTCTGTGGCCTAAAAAAGGTTTCATTTATTTGTAATTCTCAAAATATATGGCATTATTATAGTGGCAACAAGTGCTTAACAAGCAGCTTTCCCCCCAGCCACCGATTTCTACCTACTAATGACACTTTAAAATGCTTTTGCATTGTCCCGAACCATTCCACAGTAGCAGTGAACAAATTCGAGCTACTACTGATGCCATTTAAATCATCTTAATAAATATTACTGCTACAAAGTATTAATAATAGACTCAAATTTATTAGTAGATTTAGGAACCTGCCAGAGTAACACTGATCAGAGCAAATTAAGTCAGAGTGTATTTTTTTTCTTAAAACTTGGGGGGAAAAATTAAGTTATGCTCCTTTTGGGGCGCTAACTTCGCCAGGGCGCTAAAAGTAGCACCCCGAAAAAATTAGCGCCCCCGTGGCCAAAATTGAATGGTAGCGCCCCAAGAGGGAAGCGGGGCGCTACTGGAAGCTACGTGCCGCGGTACTTAAAGGGGAGGGGCCGTGCACAGCGCGACCCGAAGCTCAGCTGGGCCACCAGGGATCGGAATGCCAGCAAAAGAGCTCGGCACTCGAGAAGTGCCGGGCTCAAGGTGCGTAGCCAGCACTCCGCGGGAGAGCTGCAGAGGAGGCCGGGGACAGCAACGGGGGCAGGTGCTGGCCAGCAACAAAAATGGCCGCCCGGCACCTCGCCTTTAATTAGTGCTGCCCCGGCCCCCGTCGGACATAGCGTCCGGCGGTAGGTCAGGGGGCGCTACCAAAGATCGCGGCCGGGGCTCGAGCGGAGTGCTGTGCACGGCGAGGACGTGATCGCCAACGGCGCAGCGCCGCGGGGTGCTAATGGTTACCGCCGCCGCTAACCTCCTGCTGAATTTCGCGGGAGGCGTTGGCGGCGCTGCACCTGGGCGCTAGTTGCAAAGAGGGCGCTAATGGGAGGCGCAAAGCAACCACATTTTTCCCCCTTGATATTTAGAGTTTATGTGGTAGATTTTTTGATCAGCTGCACCAGTTGTGGGGATCAAAAAGTTTTTCCAGCCAGCTGCATTTCTTGTGCTAGTGCATATTTCATGCTACAGCCTTATTAATACCACAGAACACCTGCAAGAATATTTAAATTAATACCTGGTGCAATTTCTTGAGCGATGGAGCTCTTAGGCTGTTGTAATATTTTGAATTCTTTTAGCGCAGTTTTTATTCAAGATTTTTGAATCTTTAAAATTTTTGTAATTAAATGTACATATTTTTGGAATAACTTTTCAGACGACAATTATTTACGCATTATGGTAAGTTTATTTATAAGCGTTCCAAAAAAAATTATTGTTCACAAAGTCACCAGAAAGTGGACAGCAAGTGAAGTATTTACAGGATTCCAGCAGAACAGAAATATATGAAAAAGGCACATGAAAAAGAGTTCTTCCAACTTTTACAGGACCTCACATAGGTACAAGACATCTGGGTGCAAAGTACAGAGCCCCATGTCAGATGGAGGTAAACTAATGATAGGGGCTGGTTTGGATGAGTCTCTGGGCCAGAATTTGTGGTGGGTATGACGGCGGACTCTCAGAGTGTGCCGTTAAGCCACCTTTGAAATGGACTGCAAGTACAGGATTTCCGCATGCGCTAAATCGCAAACTTGTGATCTGTCAAGTTACGACTTGACAGATGATCCATACCGACGGGGAAATCCTCATTGTTGGTGCAGAGTTGGGCTAATTGCCCACCAACTGCCCAGCAATTACGCATGGAAATTTTGTGGTTGATGCAAACAGACACAGGGCCTGTTTGCATCAGCGTAAGAGGATACCTCAGAAGATCCTAAGCATCATTCAGCATGTTTTAGCTCACATAAAAGTGAAAGTGGAATATTACAACAGATGGAAGCACCTGAGCTCCGTTTGAATAATTTAGCTGTGAGCATCATAGAATTGCGAAAAGCTTTTTTTGATAGTTTGTTTTAGTGTCTACACATTTAGGCCTAGAAATTCAGTATAGCCACGTTTGGGGCGCTACAGCCGGGCATTCGCTAAATTTAGCGCCCGGTGCAACTTAGCGCCACCTTCGCCGATATTCAGTTGCATCACCCCAAGATGTTGCTGCTGCGCTAAAGCAGGCGATGCACGACTATCATAAGGCGCTAAGCCGGCGATCCGGGGCGCAACCACCGAGGGCGGGCGCAGCGCAGGTGCGGCGAGTTTCTGAATGAAGGCAGACACGCTGGCGCCGGTCAGCTCTTAAAGGGGGAGGGTCGACTTGTTTGGCTGCCATGCCCTGCACACTGCAGCCCTGAAGCAAGGCCTGACCATTGCTGGTTCATCAGTTCTACGCCCTGGACCATGGGGAAGCCCGCTATTCTTCCAAATCCCATTGCACGCTCTTGCTGCTTGTCCAGGGTCATGGGGAAGGAGATGTACTGACGTCTCCTTCTGAAAAGGGCACTGTTCACCTGGCGGGTGCAGCAATGTACCGCGAACTGGGAGATGTTGGCAATGTCCCCAGTAGTGGATTGGAAGGAGCCGGTGGCGTAGAAGTTGAGAGCCACTGTCACCTTCACTGCCACCGACAGAAACGTCCTGCTCCTCAGCTGTGGCTGCAGATCTCTGCGAAGCAGGCGGCAGATCTCAGTGACCGCCTCCCTTCTGAATCGCAGCCTCCGAACACACTGCTCCTCAGACATGTTCAGATAGGAGAACTGCTGGCGGTATACCCTGGGTGGGTAAGGCCTCCTGTGCCGACGCCTGTTGGCCCTTCTCCGTCTGGCCATGACTGGCACTCTCTCACGGCGGCTCGGATCCCTTTGAAAGCAATGCAGAAAGCCAACGTTTCCACCCATTGCAGCCCCCATTATATGTGGCGACTCAAGGCTATGGCACTGAAAGTGAAATCCAAGTGCAAAGCTCTGGCCTGAAGCCAGAAGTACTTGTGCGAGCGCTGAGTCAAAGCAGAAAGCTCTCTGCCTTTGTCTCACACAGAAGGATTGGCACAAAATGGCTGCCACTTATAATGCAGGAGGAGTCCCCTTCAAATAGCGCCCCCCGCGCCCCGCAGCGACTAGGAACCGTTCCCCTCTACCAGTCGCTGGGGGCGCCAGGTGCAAAGAAGGGCAGCGCCACTGAAGTTCCGGTTCGGGGCGCACCAAGGGCGTTGCACCATGAAATGACGTCAGGATCTGCGCGTGCAGCTGAGCGGGTGCTGCAGTTTAGCGCCGCCGCTAAATCTTGAGTGAAGTTCGCGAGAGGCGCAGATCGCGCCGCGCCCGGGCGCAAGCCGCTTAGCGCCCCACTTCTCCTCCTCCTAAGGCACTAGCGGCTGGCGCTAACAACTGAATTTCTAGGCCTTAATCTTTATAATATTGAAATCCTGAAGTTGAAGCTTGGTGCTGTCATTTCGCCAGCTTTTTTGTGTGTGGCAATCTGAGTGCCAATGTTTAGTTCTCTATCTCATGTGGTTGTGACAGACTGTAGTCAATCGATACTAAATCCCAAATAAAGAACATTTTAAACCTATATATTTATATCTTATTTCCTGGCATTAAAGCTTTTAATGCAACATTCAATGTGTCAGGTGCCAGTCTGCACCCTCTTTTCTCCCATAAGCCTCATGCAATGGTTCCCACATACCTGTCAATCGCTGTGGGCCTATCTGTCAACATTAAGAGGAAACTCGGCACTTCCGCTGATTGGAGCACCAGGCCCACGTGATCCCAGGTACGCTTCCACATACGCTGCGCCCTGGGATCCGTGGGCTATTACGCTGCCCCCAAGTACGTAGCATCAAACAGCACGTTCACAAAGGAGGGTTCCCATCAGGTAAGTTTGTATTCTATTCAGATGCCGGCAGGGTACCCCGTAGGTACGCCGCCGACTGCAAAATCTGCCCCAGTATTTCAAGGTTGACATGATGCAAGATGGGATGCTAGAGGAATCAGCAGGCAAGAGACACAAATTACTGAACCCATTGACCCAGGTGAGCGCCATGATTTTCCCCCTTTACCCTTCAGCTCCAATTAATTTTGTACCGCAAATTGTTGGAAGTGCAAATTGATAATAGGATCAACGGGGCATCTGGGACCTTGGCGAATGATGGGACCAAGTGTCTTTCTCCTTAACCAATGAAATTTAAGCATAGTTGATGGGTAACAAAATAGGGTGAATTGCAGTCAAAATAGATACAGTAAGAGAAGTAAAGAGAGCGAAAGAAAGACTGGATTAAGAGAAAGACAGAAGGGAAAAGTAAGATAACATTTTTAAATTTAAAAAACCTCCAGGAACAATTTACTACCTACAGGAGTGAAACTCCAGAGTTTCAATTGTTCCCTTTCTGGCTCTTCGAGGTTGAGTGGCATTCCATGAACATAAATCTCGTCATTAAAATGGTCCTTATATCGTGAAATATCAGCCCTAACTTGCTGTGGCGAGCTTAATTCAAATTTATGGCACAATTCCAGCAATTTCTTGAAACTCATGAGGAGGCGAGATCCTATTTTTGCATGGCTAACAACGGAGTGATGCAAATCAATCAATCATTCAGCAATTTGGGGTGATTCGCAACTCAGATATTTTCCTCACCACAAATAGCTAGACTTTTTACATGCTAGTAACATCCTGTTCCATGAAATCGCTGTTATTGTGACAGCAAATTCTGGCCCATTATGACAACCACATTTGCAAGCCCTGGCACATGTACTGAGTAATGACTGGTTCTGCAGGTTCTGGATTAGCATGGAGCGTCTATCAGTTTCTGCTAAAACGTTTTTCAAAATTCTTTGAAGAAAACTTAAAAAAGTGAACTAACGAGTAAAATCCTGTAGGGAGAAAGGGCTCGCTGGGATAAATACAGGACATTGCAGAAACTTGTTTAAGAACAGAGGGGCCTGGAAAAAGCACAGCAGCGGAAGCTAAGCAAATTTTCAGTACCACAACAGCAAGAGGGCAATCAGAGAAGAGGTGAAAAGACACAAAATAGACTTGAAACTAAGGATAAGTACAAAATAGTACATATTCTGAATGATTACTTCCTCCAAGTATTCACAAGGGAAGACATGAGCAACATGCCCTCTCCAAATATATCGCTAAAATCCATGACTGTTATAAATAAGATGGAAGTCGTAGACAGACTAATTGAGCTCCAAAGAAACAAATCTCCAGAAATATATGTTCTTTATCCTAGAATTCTGAAGAGAGATTATTTGTGAAGCACTGAAAATTATAATAAGGGAGTCATTGGACATGGGGGAATACCAGCTGATTAGCGATAGGCTAATGTGCCCATATTCAAAATGGGTGACAAAACAGACACCGGCACCAACAGACCCATTAGTCCTCCTTTCCGTGTATAATAATGGAATTGATTATCAGATGTAAACTTGAAGATCAGCTGTGCAACAATAATCTAGTTAACAATAGCCAGCATGGCTTCAGAATGGAAAGATCCTGCCTCATCAACCTCCCCGACTTCTTTGAGGAAGTGACAACCCAAGTGACTTGTGGTAAACCCTCTAAAAATGATGTACATCAACTTCCAATGAGTTTTTGACAAAGTTTCACATGAAAGGCTAGTCACTTAACTCAAAGCTAGGGACATTCAGGGTAAATTCTGGGAACAGGGAAAAAAATCTGGTTGAAATGTAGGAACAATGAGTTAGAGAAATTATGTCAGAGTGGGCAGAATGAGGTTAGAGTCCTAAATGGGGTGTTTCAGGACTTGGTGTTGGGACCACTTTTGTTTCTAATTTAAATAAAAACAGAAGAACAAAGAATTAGGAGCAGGAGTAGGCCATGTGGCCCTTCAAGCCTACTCTGCTATTCAATATCATGGCTGATCTTTGGCCTCAACTCCACTTTCCCACCCAATCCACATATGCCTTGATTTTCCTAGAGTCCAAAAATCTATCTCAGCCTTGAATATGCTCAAAGACTCAGCATCCACAGCCCTTTGGGGTTGAGAATTCCAAAGATTCACAACCCTCCGAGTGAAGAAATTCCTCCTTATCTCAGTCTTAAATAGCCAACCCCTGATCCTGAGACTATACCCCCTAGTTCTAGACTCTCCAACCAGGGAAACAACCTCTCCGCATCTACCCTGTCAATCCCCCTCAGTATCTTGTATATTTCAATGAGCTCACCCCTCATTCTGCTAAACTCCAGCGAGTACAGGCCCAATCTACTCAATCTCTCCTCAGAGGACAATCCGCTCATCCCACGAATCAATCTAGCGAACCTTCGTTGCACCTCTAAGGCAAGTATGTCCTTCCTCAGATAATGAGATCAAAACTGTGCACATACACAAATGACCTAGATTCAGAAACTGAATGCAAGTGGAAGAGGCAGCTCAGAAATAACAGAATGAGTTCATAGAAGGAGGCCCTTCGGTCCATCATGTCTGTGCTGACTCTTTGAAGAGCTATCCAATTCGTTCCACTCCCTTACTCTTTCCCCAAAGCCCTGGAAATTTCTGATTTTCAAGTATATATCCAATTCAGGCAGTGCATTCCAGATCATAACTCGCTGCGTAAAAAAAAAATCTCATCTCCCCTCCAGGCTTTTCTGCCAATTACCTTAAATCTATGTTCTCTGGTTACCAACCCTCCTGCCAGTGGGAACAGTTTCTCCCCATCAACACCCCGCATAATTTTGAACAGCTCTATTAAATCTCTCCTTAACCTTCTCTGCTCTGAAGAGAACAATTCCAGCTTCTCCAATTTATTCACATATAAGTGAAGTGCCTCATCCCTGGTACAGGAAACTTTGTGCTATCCGGCACCGACGGGACCGAGCTGTTGCCGTCCCATCAAAACTGCCGGACAAACCAGCGCTAATGTTGAAACATACGGAGATTTTGAGCTCCGTATCTGGCAACAAACCCAGCTTCTAAACAGTCGGCCGTACCTTGCAAGCGTCTCTGTAGCTTAGCAACAGCTTCAGCAAGACCTTGCAGAGCCTGACTGGTGAAAAAAAAGCAACGAAAAGAAAAAAAACCTAATGAAACGGCTCCTGATTTTTGCCAGTGGCTCGAGCATTCCGGACAGTTAACCTCCGGATAAACCAAAGTTTCCTGTACCATTTTGGTAAGTCCCTCTGCACCCTGTCGAAGACCATGACATACTTCCCAAAGTATGGTGCCCAGAATTAGATGCAATACTCTAGCTGAGGCCTAACTAGTGATTTATAAAGATTTAGCATAACGTACTTGCTTTGGTACTCTATTTACCTCTATTTATAAAGCCAAGGATCCTGTATGCTTTTTTAAAAAGCCTTCTCAACTTGTCCTGCCACCTTCAAAGATTGTGTATGCAAACACTCTGGGCTATAAATTGGTTAGCCCCGGAAAAACCAGCATGGGGATCACGATGCCCATTGAGTGGATTTCAGGCATCACGCCAACTTCGTGCTGATTGCTATTTATAATTATTTCTGCATGCAGCCAGTGCTTCCCGCGCTGTTCATTGGCTGTACGCATCAAGGGCCCAATATCGTAGGAACTTGCCCTTCTTAAAGCAAGCATGCACTACTTAAAGCTAGCCTGCACCTCTTAAGGGGGAGGAGCACTGTGGCTGCACCAGTTGCTGGGAGTCGTTCTGCAACTGAATCTGACCTGGGAAAGAGAGATCAATGGCTGACCATGGGAGAGGCCCCAGGTTTTCAGACGCTGCACTGGAGGTCTTGGTGGAGGAGGTGGAATGGAGGAGAGATGTCCTGTATCCTCAGGGGGCCAGGAGGCCCTCCAGACACATGATGAGAAGACAGTGGGAACAGATAGCCGCGGGGGTCAATGCCAGGAGTATAGACCAAAGGACCTGGTTGCAGTGCCGGAAGAAGTTCAATGCATTTTCAAATGCCATATCCTAACAACTGCACCAGTAGCCTCAGTCACTGCTCAATCACCACACCCCAGTCACTCACCTACCAACAATCTCTGTCAATCAGACCTCATACCTCACATTCATATGCTTCACCTCACCCTCACACACTTAGCACTGCGGCAATCCTCACACCCACATTTCACAGCTTGCCCACACTGCTAGCTATTCAACCATGACAGTCACATCAGCCAAACGGATTGCATGACACTCACTGACACTCTTCTCTCTCTCTCGCAGAAGAAGGTGGTGCACAACTGGAGGCAGCAGGACCTAACCGGAGGGGGAAGAGGTGCACCTCCATGTTCTAACCCAATAGTAAATGCAGACAGACCCAAGATTTTTAATATATTATAGATATTCGATATATAGACATTATAGCTAAATTATAGATACTTAGCAATGAGATTACCTTGGTTCCAAAAGGCTGATCCGTTCAATAGCTTTATTGATCATATTGTGCTTTACTGATACAGATGAACACTGCAGCGTGCCATTTATTGCCGGTTCTGAAGGTGAAAGCTAAATAGTGAAACAGCAGAATAACAAACATTAGTTTTAATACAAAAGAACTTCTCAATCAAATAATGTAGTTCAAGTCATACAAAATCCTACATTCCTATCTTACTTTCATTCTAATTGCTTTTGATAATTTTTGTCCAAATGTACGCACGCAATGATATTAGTTAAGAATAGAATGGTTTTCCAGGAAACTGAACTGATCATTTTCAGGGCTATTGCAATGTACACCTTCCTAAAAATTGCTTAACCCAAGCCTCAGAATAGGAAATCCTATTGCAACAATGATATTTCCATTTCCTGTAAATCTCTGCACTTAGAGCATAAAAATTATCCTGTGGCATATCGGACATTCAAACGCAAATAGACCTTAGCACTCTATGGGACATCGGTAGAGGCCATCCCTAATCCTGTTCTGAAATACAATTAGTAAGAAATCCAGGACTCTCACAACCAATTGCTCCAGTGTTAGGAATGCTTCCTTCCTCTTAAGGATGGCTAATCTGGTTCAGCAGAATTTCACTCCCCATTGTGATAAACTTCTTCACGTTAAATTTAAATTGTAATGTGCACAACCTTGGTAGCTCTGGCGAACAGAAAAGGCTTTAAAGAATTTCTGCTAGCGGCCAAGAAACAAGTCCAGACCATGTTTGTTAATCACATGTGCTTCAAAACCTCTTACAATTCATTTTTCTCTTGTCATTGCATACCATTTGCCAACATAAGGGTGTTTTTGTTATTGTTCTCTGTTTTTCTATGTTTTTCAGCATATCTTCATTTTCTTTCTGCATTGCTTGAAAGACACTTGAAGCTGATAATTCTGGATCCTTCACCGGGCAGATATTCCTTCTTGCAGCAGAAAGTATCCTCTCTTGACGATATTCTTGCACTAAAAAAATGAATAGGATTTGTTACGAATTACTAACTACGCTGTAACAGCGGCCAAGAAATTTGATTAGGCCCGGAAACGGCCATGCCACCGCGGGCTGATGTTAATGGGCGCCTGCAAAAAGAGCGCAAGCAACACCAGAACTTGGTGCTGCCTGCTCATTATCATTATTGTGGCGTTCAGCCCAGCGCTGAACACACTGGACACCCAGCAAGGATGCAGAGGTAGGTCGGGACTTGGGGCCAGGATCGGGAGGGAGGACGTGGCCACAACTGGGAGGGGGAGCTCGGGGCCAGGATTGGGAAGGGAGGTCGGTGCCAGGATCGGAATGGAGGTCGTGGCCAGGATCAGGGTGGGGAGAGGGAGGTCGGGGCCAGGATCAGAAAGGGAGGTTGGCACCAGGATCGGAATGGAGGTCGTGGCCAGGATCAGGGTGGGGAGGGGGAGGTCGGGGCCAGGATCGGGAAGGGAGGTCGGCCCCAGGATCGGAATGGAGGTCGTGGCCAGGATCAGGGTGGGGAGGGGGAGGTCGGGGCCAGGATCGGGAAGGGAGGTCGTGGCCAGGATCAGGGTGGGGAGGGGGAGCTCAGGGCCAGGATCGGAATGGAGGTCGTGGCCAGGATCAGGGTGGGGAGGGGGAGCTCAGGGCCAGGATCGGAATGGAGGTCATGGCCAGGATCAGGGTGGGGAGGGGGAGGTCATGGCCAGGATCAGGGTGGGGAGGGGGAGTTCGGGGCCAGGATGAGGAAGGGAGGTCGGCCCCAGGATTGGAATGGAGGTCGTGGCCAGGATCAGGGTGGGGAGGGGGAGGTCGGGGCCAGGATCGGGAAGGGAGGTCGGCCCCAGGATCGGAATGGAGGTCGTGGCCAGGATCAGGGTGGGGAGGGGGAGGTCGGGGCCAGGATCGGGAAGGGAGGTCGTGGCCAGGATCAGGGTGGGGAGGGGGAGCTCAGGGCCAGGATCGGAATGGAGGTCATGGCCAGGATCAGGGTGGGGAGGGGGAGGTCATGGCCAGGATCAGGGTGGGGAGGGGGAGTTCGGGGCCAGGATGAGGAAGGGAGGTCGGCCCCAGGATCGGAATGGAGGTCGTGGCCAGGATCAGGGTGGGGAGGGGGAGGTCGGGGCCAGGATCGGGAAGGAAGGTCGGCCCCAGGATCGGAATGGAGGTCGTGGCCAGGATTAGGGTGGGGAGGGGGAGGTCGGGGCCAGGATCGGGAAGGGAGGTCGGGGCCAAGATCAGGGTGGGGAGGGGGAGGTCGGGCCAGGATCGGGAAGGGAGGTCGTGGCCAGGATCAGGGTGGGGAGGGGGAGCTCAGGGCCAGGATCGGAATGGAGGTCATGGCCAGGATCAGGGTGGGGAGGGGGAGGTCATGGCCAGGATCAGGGTGGGGAGGGGGAGTTCGGGGCCAGGATGAGGAAGGGGGGTCGGCCCCAGGATCGGAATGGAGGTCATGGCCAGGATCAGGGTGGGGAGGGGGGAGGTCGGGGCCAGGATCAGGGACTTGGGGAGGGGAAAAGAGTTGGTCGTGGCCAGGATCGGAGGGGGGGGGGGGGGGGTTGTTGGGCAGTGGCGGGGGAGGCAGGGGGAAGGTTGGGGCCAGAATCAGTACGGAGGGTGGTGCTCGGTGCCAGGTGCCAGGATTGGGGTTGGGGGAAGGGGGGGGTTCAGAGGTCATGCCAGGATCAGGAGGGAGGTCGGGACCAGGATCGGGGGGAGATCGGAGAGGGCCTGGAGGTCAGAAATGATAATGGTAAGTACTTATCTTTTTTTCCCCTCATTCAGCACTGTTTAACGTTTGTTTTCCTGGGAGTAAACATCGCTGGCGCTGGCTGCCTCAGACGCAAGCCAAATTTGCAAGAGGGTGCGGAAGCAGGCGTTAGGCCCCTGATTTGAATATGCTAATGACCTAACGCCTGCTTCAGACGAAGCTAAATAACGCCTCACCAATATGGCGTCCGGCGCGAACCGCACCTGAAGTGGGGAAAAGCAAGGCAGACGCCATTTTTCCACAAAACCGGCCTGAACAGCCAGCACTAAACACCCGAATTTCTAGGCCAGCATGTTTAAAAATAGATATGCCCAAAGTCAATAAAAAAATTTAATTATCAAGTTACAGGAAACTTTTTTTTATCCGGCACGGACGGGACCGACGTGGTGCCGGTTCTTCAAAAATTCCGGATAACCGAACGCTATAGTAAAAGATACGGACCTCAGAGCTCCGTATAAAGCAACAAACCAGTTCAAAACAATGGCCACAAGTTGCAAGCGTCTCTGTAGCTTAGCAACAGCTGCAGCCACACCCTTGCACAGCAACACATGGAGGAAGGCAAGTAATAAAAGTTACCTGAACCTACTCCTGAATTTTGCCGGTTAACCGACATTTCCGGTTATTTAGGTGCCGGTTAATCGAAAGTTTCCTGTATAGTAAATAAATTTATGCTGACAAAACATTCAGAATGCAAGATTAGAATTTAAAAGGGAAGTCTGTTCAGTATGAATGGTTATGATGGCTTGTAGAGTAACTGCGTTTTGATTTAAACTAAATGATATGAACAGACTGTTGGAAAATGGGAGGGGGGTGAAGAGGAGTGGGATAGTAGAATGTGGAATGATCTTTAGAGGTTGCTTTTGTGATTTTTATGTAGGGATTAGAAATACTGGAAATAATGCCCATAATTAGCTGTGGCAAAGCATTTAATGGCATCTGCAGTTAGTTAGACATGCCC
This sequence comes from Somniosus microcephalus, assembly GCF_052327205.1. NCBI lineage: Eukaryota > Metazoa > Chordata > Chondrichthyes > Squaliformes > Somniosidae > Somniosus > Somniosus microcephalus. The sequence goes on from NC_140997.1 coordinate 36,196,727, forward strand.
TTGCACATTTAGGTTTTTTAATTTTTTGCGTGGCAAGTTGCCTAAAGTGTGAGCTTATAATGTGGCAGCGAGGGAAACTGGGCAAATTAGAGTGGGTGATTTCAATGTTAGGTACAGAAAGAGAAATAAAGAGAGGAAAAGAACGACTGGGTTAAGAATGAGAGAAAAAAAAGACAAGGAAAAAAAAAATTTTAAATGTTAAATTTAACATTTTTGAAATCTCCAACAACAATTAAAACCAGAAGGAATGAGACTCCACACTTGTAATAGTTAATTTTCAGTGCCAGAGAGGTTGAATGGCATTAACATTTATCACTTCGTTAAAAGGGTAGTTAGACAGAAATGGACAAGACTTAACTTTCTGTGTCAGGTTTAGTTCATATCTACCGCACAAATACAACAACTTCACGCCATTCAATACATTACAACAGCCAACATAACACGCCATCAAAGTATTGTTTGAGATAAACAAAATGTAACCACCATGCTACTGTATGTATAAAAATAGCTACTAGATTATTTTGATAAACTCTAAGGAATATCACTGATGAATCTTTGGCTGGTGAAAGAAACTGGGTCTTCTCACTTGTACATGCAGTTTGAAAACTTGGCCAGAAATGAAGAGAAATAATACTACTCCTTCTACCGTCCTCTCACTCCAAACAAAGAAATAGGTCAGTAAGGACCGATGGGTTAGCAGCAATTGGTGCAGGATAAGATACAAGAGCAGAATATTGGATGAACAGAAGTTTCTAGCAGGTGTAGGATGGGAGGCCAGCCAAGAAACGTAGGGGACAAGGCGGGTGATGTTATGGAGGTTGAAGTTGGCTCACTTTCTACTGCTCATGCACCTCCAAAGCTAGTCTGTTCTGCAGTCCTCAAGCAGCAGGCAGGCCTATCTATTTACACTCCTCACAAGTTAGTGCACAATAATTCCTCAACCAGTGTTTTTTGGCTATTATAGTCAATGGATCAATTACCAAGTCTTCAGGTCACCTTTCATGACCATCTGAGATTGGGAAAGCCCAGCAATAAGTTGTACAAAACTTAAAAGCCAAGCATACTTGAAAATAATTAAAACCAGACGTCCACTGAGCCACAATTGAACACAGGATAATAAGAAGCTGCACTTTCAAATTTAGATCACACTGAGTAATATGCTCAGTTCCAGTCTCCGTAAAAGATTTACAAGAAGGATACTAGAACTGAGAGGTTATAACTATCAAGAAAGACTGTACAAGCTGGGCCTCTTTTCTGTAGAAAGAGAAGGCTGAGCGGTGACCTGATAGAGGTCTTTAAGATTATGAAAGGGTTCGATAGGGTAGATGTAGAGATGTTTCCACTTGTGGGGGAGTCCAAAACTAGCGGCCATAAATATAAGATAGTCACTAATAAATCAAATAAGGAATTCTAGAGAAACGTCTTTACTCAGAGAGTGGTTATAATGTAGAACTTGCTACCACAGGGAGTAGTTGAGGCAAATAGCATAGATTTATTTAAGGGGAAGCTAGATAAACATGGAGGGAGAAAGTAATAGAAGGATATGTTGACAGGGCGAGATGAAGGTGGGAGGAGGCTTGTGGGGAGCATAAACACCGAATAGACCTGTTGGGTCAAATAGCCAGTGTTTGTGCTGTAAATACTATGTAATACCAGTGCTGAATTGGGTGGAAAATGATGGGAAAATGTAATATTTTCACAGAAAAAAAAAAAAAAGCGATGGCAAAACACACCCAGAGGACTCTATGCAAACGACTTGTATTTTAGTGCTTTTTAAAACTACAGTATAATGCTGTGGCATATCTCCAGATGGCTTCTCAGGTGTTCAAATGTTTGTCTGAAAAATATCCATGATTCTTCAAGTTTGCACTGTTATATATTCTCACAAGTTGGCAGAATATCAATTCTCAAGACAAAACATAAAGCTTTACTTTCCCCACATCAGAATGAACCCTTACTTGAAATCAGGTCTGTTCCTTCTAGGTTAGAAAAGGAGGAGGCGGCTCTGTCAAAAGATTTACTTTTCACCATAATGGGTTTCACAGGAATGTAAGACCCTACATCATCTTTTCTTGCTGCTGTAAGAACTCGCTCTTTTCGCTTGCCTGCAAAAAGATGCACAAAATGAAGAATAATCTATTCTTAACTCACATTTATCTTACCTAGTTAACATACATTTTAATATTTCAACTATATACAGTAGTTTGACTAATTCTACTCCCCTCTGATTTTTCTCTCTTCACTCTTTCCCCTTCTGAAGGAAGAAAGCATGTTAAAATAAAGTATCATAGAATCATACAGCACAGAAGGAGCCAATTCAGCCCCTCATGCCTGTGCCGGCTCTTTTAAATAGCTATCCAATTAATCCCACACCCCTGGTCTTTCCCCATAGCCCTGCCCTACACATTTTTATTATATCATATTATTTATGATATAATATTATTTATATCATACACAGCAGTCCTCTATCAACAACTCCCAAATATCCATCCTTTATGTATCAACTGGACAGAAAGCACGGATAGGTGTTCAAAGTCCTCAGACCGGGGTTTTAGCCTAAAGCCTTTCTGGTCAACACGACTCAATGCCACACACTGTGGTGAAGTTATCCATTGAACCATTGAGAGGTAATAAATTAGATTATATTTTAAATTGACAAGTTAAAGTGAAGCTACTTGAGTAAAAGAAAAATATTAGAACTTGGGAACCATCGCCACCAACTTGTATTTATATAGCGCCTTTAACATAGTAAAACATCCCAAGGCATTTCACAGAAGTATTACAAGACAAAGAAAAATGTCAATTTAATGCATCAGTAAGGATAAAAGTTTTGAAGTGATAAAGTTTAAGGACACAAGAAAACATGCTTTCTATTCAGTTTTTAGGAAGTATTTTTCATCCTTAAAATTAATAATTCAATATGTTAAATTTAACCAACTTTATGTTGTGAAGAGTGATTGATCAACAGATAGTTAGAATGGAGGAAACATAGAAGATAGGAGCAGGAGTAGGTCATTCGGCCCTTCGAGCCTGCTCCGCCATTCAATGAGATCATGGCTGATCATTCAAATTCAGTACCCTGTCCCTGCCTTCTCCCCATATCCCTTGATCCCTTTAGCCTTAAGAAATATATCCAACTCTTTCTTGAATATATTTAATGAACTGGCCTCCACCGCCCTCTGTGGCAGAGAATTCCACAGGTTCACCACTCTCTGGGTGAAGAAATTCCTCCTCATTTCAGTCTTAAATGGCTTACCCCTTATCCTTAGACTATGACCCCTGGTTCTGGACTCCCCGGCCATCAGGAACATCCTTCCTGCATCTAGTCTGTCCAGGCCTGACAGAATTTTATAGGTTTCGATGAGATCCCCTCACAATCTTCTAAACTCCAGTGAGTATAAGCCCAATCGACACAATCTCTCCTCATACGTCATTCCTGCCATCCCAGGTATCAGCCTGGTGAATCTTCGCTGCACTCCCTCCATGGCAAGAATGTCCTCACTCCCTCCATGGCAAGAATGTCCTTCCTCAGGTAAGGTGACCAAAACTGCACACAATACTCAAGGTGCGGTCGCACCAAGGCCCTGTACAACTGTAGCAAGACATCCTTGTTCCTGTACTCGAACCTTAACAGATTAGGGGTTAAGGGCAGTTTCTCAGTGTGGGTAATGGTATCCCACAGGGTTCTGTTCTGCAACCGCCTCGGTTCACTGTACATCAATGATTTGGATAAAGAGCTAGAGGAAGTGGTGTCCAAATTTGCAGATGATACTAAAATAGGAGGCATAGTAAATAATTCTGAGGACCAAAGGAAACTGATCAGTTGGTGGAATAGGCAAAAAAGTGGCAGATGGAATTGGCAAAAAAGTGGCAGATGGAATTCAACAATAAATGTGAGGTGGTACATTTTAGTAGAAGTGATAAAAGTGATAATTATACTTTGAATGGGGAAGACTGGGTGATATGGAAGATAAGATGGATTTGGGGCAGGTTCACAAGACATTAAAAGCAGCACCACAAGAGGATAAGATAGTTAAAACTAATGAAAGACTGGGTTTTAAGCAAGAGGTGTAGAATATAAAAGTCAAGATGTAATGGTGAATCTATATAAAACCATAGTAAGACCACAGTTGGGTCTACACTAATAGGAATAGGTGGCATAGTAAATAATGTAGACGAGAGCAGAATGTTGCAAAGGGACATTGACAGATTAGGTGAGTGAGCAAAACTGTGGCAGATGGAGTTTAATGTGGGAAAGTATGAGGTCATCATCCACTTTGGACCAAAGAAAGATAGAGGCCTAGAAATTCAGTGGGCTGCGCCACCCGTTAGCGCCTTAAGAGGGCGCTAAGTGGGTCGGAAGCCACTGGCCATGCCTCCCGCTAAATTCAGTGGGACGCTAATGGCGACGCTAGCCATTAGCGCTGCGCCGCTACCGATGACGTCATCGGTGTGCGCAGCACCCCGCTAACGCCCCGATCGCGATATTTAGATGTGCCCCCTGCTTTAACGCCGGGCGCTATTTGCGACCGGTTCAGGGGGGCCTACCTGCGGCGGTAGAGGCGCTAATTAAAGGAGGTGCAGGGCGGCCATTTTTTTTGCTGGCCGCCTGCCAGCACCTCTCCGCGCTGCCGGCCCCGGCCTCCTGAGCATCCACCCCCCTCGCGGAGTGCCGACTGCGTTCTAAGAGCCCAGCACTTCTCCTCGGTGCCGGGCTCTTTTGCCGGCACTCGTGATCCTCGATCATGCTGCACAAGGCCCCTCCCCTTTAAGAAGGGGAGGAAGGCCTGCAGTACCGCAGCACACCGTGCCGCAGCATGTGGCGCTGCGGCACGTTGCGCAGCGATATTCAGCTGCAGCGCCCCAAGAGGGATGCGAGGCGCCTCCAGTAGCGCCGTGCTTCCCTCTGGGGCGCGCAAACTGAATTTCCGGCTGGCGGCTGCGACTGCTTCCGGGGCGCTACTTTTAGCGCCCTGGCGAGGCTGGCACCCCAGATGGGACTATAGTGAATTTCTAGGCCAGAGTATTTTCTAAATGGTGAGAAGCTAGGAACTGTGGAGGAGCAGGGAGATTTAGGGGATCCAAGTACAGTAATCACTAAAAGCTAGTGGACAGGTACAAAAAAAATTACAAAGGCTAATGGAATGTTGGCCTTTATCTCAAGAGGGCTGCAATACATTTAAGGGGAAGCTAGATAAGTATCGTATGATGTCATGGAACTTTTTGCAGAACTGCATCCAGGTCCTCGAGGCTTGACTCCTGGCATTAACCTCCACGGCTATCTGCTCCCACTGCCTTTTAACCATCTGTCTGGAGGGCCTCCTTCCCCCTTGAGGATACAGGACACCTCACCTCCTTTCCACCTCTTCCATCACCAAGATCTCCAGTGCAGCGTCCAAAAACTTTGGAGACCGCGCTCTCCCCTGTTGTGCCATTCCTCACTCTTTCCCAGGTCAGAATCTCTTCAACCACGACTCCCAGCACCGTCTCCAGCAACAATGCAACCCCCCCTTTCAAGAGCTGCAGGCTAGCATTAAGCAGTGCAGGCTAGCTTTAACTGGTGCTAGCCTCTCACTATATTAACCCCTGCTGATACATCCAGCCAATGAACAGCACATTTAGAGCTGGCTGGACACAGAAATCATTTAAATGAACAGGCAGCACAAAGTTGGCATGCTCCCTGCATTGCAATCAACAGGCACAGGTTAATCGCGCATCGCCATCCCCCACGCCCGTTTTCGGTGGTATCCAATTTAGCCCCTTCCGTAACTGGAAAAAATAGAATTACTTTCCAGTTGCCACAGCAACTGAATGGCAGAGGAAAAAGTAGCAACTGAAGCCCTGTAGGGTACAACATTCATGAACCATCTCATCGCACCCAACTCTGTTTTTTCTATGCTTTCTGACAGATAAGCATGATACTCAGTGTTATGCAATTCCCCTAGATTGCATGTCTCAACTGTGGTACAACCTAGCTGTCTTTCTCATCTCTCCTCCTACTCTCTGCCCTCTTGCATAAACCTCCAAGATAAACACTTTTGGGATATCTACCAGTTGGAGAACTTTGAATGGACTGGGCCCAGAGGTAGACATTGCATCATCTGTGCCCTCTTCCTGTGTGTCTACTCCTGATTCTTCCTCTCCCTCTCCAATTCAGAAGAGCCAAGACCTTGAGGAACAGAAAGTTGCCAATTTCTCACAAACTTTCCATATCCTGCTAAATACTCTGATCGACACCTCCATGCCTGCACCCAGTGAACGTCCCTTAACACTCAGTATCTGTGTACACAGTATGACACACATAAATATCATTACTCATGTAAACTCTAGGCATTAAAAAGTGTGAATATTGTACAGCAGTTACTAAGATCAGAAGTTTACAGCATAGGAGGCAGCTAATTGGCCCATTGTGTCAGTACCTGCTCTTTGCTAGTTCCAGCTTTACACTAGAGCAATCCAAAACTAATCCCACTCCCCTCCTCTCTTCCTATAGTCCTGTAATATATTACAGAGCTATAGGAAGTATCACAGACAGTTATACTACAAGTAGTCACGTTGTTTAAAAAAAAAATCCTTGCATTCATAAAATAAAAAAACCATGAAATTATTTTTGGTTCTATACTACCATGTGGTCATTGCTTTAAAAGGAAAAAACAGTTGATCTAATGAACAAATATTAAAGTACCATTCCAATAAAGCTGTGGAAGCAAACTTTAAACAAATATTATACAAAATTCTAATACTGTTGAAATGCAACTACACATTTCTCAAATCTTAAAAACTTACTTTTTGTACTAGGTGCAAAATCAAGTACAATCAGATCTCCAGGGTGTAGACTGCAGTGCTTAGCCTCTGAGCCCCTCTGGAAAGACTGTTTAGTCAGCTGTAGATCTTCCAGACTCTCTGTTGGTTCTTGAATTTCAATCTGCTCTCCAATTGTATCGTCCTCTAGAGAATCAGAGTCCTCACTGCCAGTGCTCTTCGCGTCATTAAGTTGGAGGTCAGCAACCTGCTGCAGGCTTCTTCTCAACATCTAATGCAACAGGTACATTAAGTAAAGGACCAACAAATACAATAATCAGTAAGCTATTTAGATGTTGATCATAATGTCCTTCAGGGTCTGGCCTACATGTTACTCCAGTCTCACACTACATGGTTGACATAGGGAAACGAGGGATGGGCAATAAATACAGGCTTGCCAGCATTGAATATATCCTGAGAGCAAATATATGAAGAATCAGTCTTACTGGATCTAAAGTAAAAAATCCTGCATCATTTAGGACCCATTTTATAATTAAAAATTGTAACATTTTTGCACTGACGAGTGCAATTTATATACTGGGGATTAACTAGAACTGCCAGCACACACCTCAACATCTTGTATGTTCAGGAGTATTTTATCATTGCCATCACAACAGCTTTTGTCTGATGTCCTTCCAGACTTTACGAAGGAAGACTTTGATAAGATACAAGAGTTGCTTCCGCTCCTGGAAGAATCATCAGCAAGATTCTGCAAGAAATTGAGAAGAAGAAAATCTGCAAATATAAATTACATTTTGGAGTAAAAGCCAATATTTTTCATAAAACATACTTAAATAGGTTTGCCCCACCATTGCCGACCATGGTTGCCTAGGCTCAACGCTCTGGAATTACATTAGCTTCATCCTCATTCCCTCCCTAAACCTCTTAGTCTCTCCACATTCGTCCTCTTAAGACCTCCTCTAAAATCCACCTCTTTGACCAAGATTTTGGTCACCGTTCCCACCGATCTTCTTCAGCTTTGAGTGTATTTGTTCCTTACAACTCTATAAAACGCCCGTGGGACATTTTTCCACTATATAAATTCATGTTTCTGTCGTTGTAGTAGACGTCCCGATCTCAAGCAGCTAGTTTCTTAAATTCTCTCTCAAATGATACAAGATTCTTTCCCTTTAAAAAGGGTCTCCCATCTACAGTCCATATTTGGAACATCACGGAAGAATTTGCAACCAAAAAAATAAATTGAGTTTTAGCAATAGCCTTTGGGACTCAGAAGTTTGTCTAACCTGATAAAGAAAATTGAACTTATGAAACCAAATCAAAGGTAGACCATACAGGAAAGAAACAAGGAAAATCCATGGATGTATGCAACTCCAATAACTACGTAACTGAATCGCAATTGAGATCTTGTAAAATAGTAGGTCGTAATATCATGAAATGGATGGTATTGGGCATCGCGGTCATCAAAACATCTGCTTAATTAGTGTAAAGATACAAATGCAAGTAAGAAGTATATTGTCTGTCTCCACACACAACCCTAGTGAATTAAAGATCTAAAGGATTACTCAAGTCAAGATCCTCAAGAGCTCCAAGTACATTGGCCAGAGTACACAGAACCCTCTATGCATCTATTATATATCAAAAGCGATGAGTAGTTTTAGGATTAATACACCAGTAGGTAACGCTGTGAACAAAACATTACATTATATTACAACCCAGAATAATCCTCATTATTTATTTTAAGATAGAAATGCAGGATTGTGGTATCCACATGAGCTGTTAAAAGCAGATAGTCGTGTCAATTAAAGTAAACATTCAGAAACCTGTTTCCGTTTGTTTATTTAAAAAAATCAGAAGCATGCACATCTCAAAGTACGTGTGCAAACTTCTTAAAAGGAAGCCATGCCCGGCTGTTTAAATTTAAAGAAGAAATCTGTCCATGTAGACAAGCAGGACTAATGGTGAACCATAAAGAAAATGCAGGATTGTTGAAACTTTGTGGAAGCCTGCTGAGAAGACAGCTGAAAGCACTTGTGAGGAAACCAGCAGAAATAAATACACATAGCAAAAGCAGATTAGCTGCTAAAACAAGCCAATTCCCCCCCTCCCCACCGCCCCTGCTCAGTCTTTTCTGATAGTTGTATCCACTCAGGTCTTCTTGTAAATCTTTTTTAAAACCTTCTCCAGTGCCTTTATATCATTTAGTACTATGGAGACCCGAACTCTGCACAGTTCTCCTAATGTGGTCTAAGTTTCTATGGTCTACAAATTCGGTTGCTTTGCACCTCCCGTTAGTGCCTCCTGCGAAATTCAGCGGGAGATTAGCGGCAGCGGTAACCGTTAGCGCCCCGGCCACGATCTTCGGTAGCGCCCCCCTGACTTACCACCGGACACTATTTCCAATGGGGTCGGGGGGGTTACCTGCAGCCGGGGCGGCGCAAATTAAAGGGGAGGTGCCGGGCGGCCATTTTTATTGCTGGCCGCCTGCCAGCACCTGCCCCCTCTGCCGTCCCCGGCCTCCTCTGCAGCCAGCCCCCCGCAGGGGGCCGGCTGCACTCTCAGCCTGGCACTTCTCGAGTGCCAGGCTCTTTTGCCGGCACTCCGATCTCTGGTGGCCCTGCTGGGCCCCAGGTCTCGCTGCGCTAGGCCCCTCCCCTTTAATAAGGGGAGGAAGGCCTGCAGTACCACGGCGTGACGCGCCGCAGAGTGTAGCGCTGCGGCATATAGCGCCGCGATATTCACTCGCAGCGCCCCAAGAGGAAGGGGGGGGGGGCTTCCAGTAGTGCCCTGCCTGGCTCTTGGGGCGCTACTGGTGAATTTCGGCTGCGGGGGCGCTAATTTTTTCAGGATGCTAAAAGTAGCCTTGATCCCTTTGCACCTCTACCCCATTTAGACTCTATTTTCTAAGAAGTATGTGCCTCCTTATTCCTCCTACCAAAATGCACCACATCACACTTATCTACATTGAAATTAATTTGCCAGTTACATGGCCATTCTGCAAGTTTTTTAACGTCTTCTTGTATTTTGTCACAATCTTCCTCAGTATTAACTATACCCTCAATTTGGTGTCATCCATAAATTTTTGAAACTGTACTTCCTATTCCTAAGTCCCTATTGTTTATGTAAATAGTGAACAGCAGTGGTCCCAGCACCGATCCTTGTGGAACACCAGCAGTGCTCCCAGCACCGATCCTTGTGGAACACCACTTCCCACCTTCCGCCAGTCTGAGTAGCTATCTTTAACCCCTACTCTCTGTTTTGTAGCCAGCTTGCCATCCATTCTGCTACTTGTCCCGACTGCACATGCTCTCACTTTAGTCATGAGTCTACAATGCGGTACCTTACCGAAGGTCTTTTGAAAATCCAAGTATATTACTTTACTACATTACCCTTATCTACTCTTTCTGTTACATCTTCAAAGAATTCAATAAGGTTGGTCAAGCTTAACCTTCCTTTTTGAAATTTGTGCTGACTATTCTTTATTACATTTTCAGTTTCTAGACTAGTTTTTCTATTACATCTTTGAGTAAAGATTCCATTACCTTTCCTATAACTGACATTAAGCTGAGTGGTTATAGTGCCATGAACTTCATCCATCTCCTTTTTAAATATAGGAATAACATTAGCTGTCCGCCAATCCTCTGGCAAATTCGGACATGGGGTTTTAATCCTCTCTAAGTTTGACTAGTTTATTATCTCCCTCCTTTCTATCTTAATGGTCTTGAGATCTATTTTGATCTCTTCTTCTAATGTCATGTTTGCCCTATTCGTCTTCCTAGTAAATACTGAGGTAAAGTAATTATTCAATATGGGTCTCTCCAGCTCAGAGTTACTAAGACACTTCGACACGAGGGAGGAAGAGGAATATCTGGATAGTTTTCTCCAGAGTACAGTCACACCTCAGAGGAAAGCACAGGTGCAGGAAGGGGAAAATGTGATGTCAGTCAGCAGGGTAGGGGAAACCTAGGGGAGGCAGAGAAGGAACTTCTGGTCCTATCCATCAGGTACAATGTACTTGCTATCTGTGAGGATAAGGATGAAGGCTGAAGGGAGGATGGCCATAATGCTAACCATGGCACTGTGGAGCAGGAGGCAGTCCAAGGTGTGCGGGAAAGAGAAGAGCAGAACAGAACAGAAAGGTTGTAGTCATAGGAGATTTGATAATTAGAGAGATAGATAGCATCCTCTGCAGTCACGGCTGAGTGTCCAAGAGAATGTGTTCCCTACCTGGTGCAAGGGCAAGGATATCTCGGAGCAACTGGAAAGGAACTTGGAAAGGGAGGGGGAAGCTCCAGTTGTCATGGACCATGTTGTGATCAATGGCATAAGGAAGAAAAGGAAGGGAGTAAGTCCTGCTAAGGGAATATCAGAAGCTTGGACTTAAATTAAAAAACAGGACCTCACGGGTGGTGATTACTACACCAGCCACATGCTAATTGGCATAGGAATAAGCAGATCAGGAAGGTGAATGGGCAGCTGAAAGAGTGGTGTGGGAAGGAGGGTTCCATTTCATGGGCCCATGGCACCAATACTGGGATAGAAACATAGAAAAATAGAAGCAGGAGTAGGCCATTCGGCCCTTCGAGCCTGCTCCGCCATTCAATATGATAGAGGATCAGCCATGATCATATCTCAATACCATATTCCCGCTCTCTCCCCATACCCCTTGATGCCTTAATGATACTTAAAGGAGCTGCACCACTGGGACGGATTCCACGTGAACCGGAATGGGACCAGAGTCTTAGTGCAAAGGATAAATAGGACTGTAGATAAGACTTTAAGCCAGTAAGATGGGGGGGGGGGAGATCTGGTAATATTAACATAAGCCTGAAGATAAAAGAAATAAGAGATGAGAGTAAAGGAAAGTCAAACCAAAGTAAGGAATAAGGGTAATATAAACAGTCAGGGAACAGATACAGTTATAGAACATAAGTATAAAAATGACTGTTAAAAATAAAGTGAGCCGGAGTGTCTCAATGCAGAGACATTTACTACAGATGTGGCAATCTGGGACAGTCTCGCTGTGCTGACACACTGCCTGTGCTGCCATTTCTAATCTTTATTGATTTATTTATTAGTTAGCAGTAATTTATTTCACTGAATTAATATTATCACTTGAGGTCTAGATTATATTTAGTAGATGGATTTCAGCTGGCTTTCAAATGAATTAGTAATGAATTATGCTGGATGTTTATTTACTTAAAGTTGCTAGATTGGTTTATAGTTAAAAATAGTGTGTGTATAGTAAATTAAACACAGCTTAAATTCCTCGAGCTGCGCTGCACCTCCCTCTGCGCAGACTACGATGCCACTTTTTCAGATTTTTCTTGGATTCATTTTACTGCCAGCTCTCTCGCTCTTTTTAAATGGGGGCTCAGGGCTGCTTTCTCGCTCTTTTTAAATGGGGGCTGAGGGCTGCTCTCTCGCTCTTTTTAAATGCGGGCTCAGGGCTGCTTTCTCGCTCTTTTTAAATGGGGGCTGAAGGCTGCTCTCTCGCTCTTTTTAAATGGGGGCTCAGGGCTGCTTTCTCGCTCTTTTTAAATGGGGGCTGAAGGCTGCTCTCTCGCTCTTTTTAAATGGGGGCTCAGGGCTGCTCTCTCGCTCTTTTTAAATGGGGGCTCAGGGCTGCTCTCTCGCTCTTTTTAAATGGGGGCTCAGGGCTGCTCTCTCGCTCTTTTTAAATGGGGGCTCAGGGCTGCTCTCTCGCTCTTTTTAAATGATGGCTCAGGGCTGCTTAGATCAGGGCAGAAGTAGGGAGTCGGTGGTCCGATCGTTGGTGGGAGGGTGGGGTGATCCTATCTTGACCGGACTACACCGCCACGAGTGGGGGGGCTGTCTGATTGCAGGGGGTGGGGTGGGGGTGTCCGATCGCGCGGCGGGGGGGGGGGGGGAAGCTCTCCTGCTCCTCCTGGTCCACAAGCTGTGCTGGAAAAGCACTTACCTCTTCCATGCAGCAGTCCTCCCCTCCCTTTAGCTGCCGGTTTTCCCCCCCCGAGGCCTGGGAAACCTAGCCGGCCAGCGTCAAAGCTGGAAGAGAGAAAAAATCTGAAGCACGCCACCTCATTAAAGTATTTAAATGAACGATCGGCCTCCTGGGAGTAGGTTGGTCACCCACCCCCGTTAAAACCGAAGTGGGCAGGTTAGAAGCGAGTTGGGTTTGTGTTTGCGATTTTAAAAATTTTAACATCCCACCCAACCCAAACCCACCCGTTTTTGCAGGTTAAAATAACCCCAAAGTATCTATTTAGTATCCCTGCCATTTCAGTATCATCTCCTGTGACTTTATCTTGCTCATCCCTACTGGCCCAATCTCTATCTTAATTCTCCATTTGTTACTTATACACCTATAGAATAATTTACTATTTCTTTTTATATTCTTTGATATTTTCATTTTATATTTCCTCTTTGACATCCTAATTGTCTTTTTTACCTCTTTCCTAAGCTCATCATATTCCCTTTTGCCATCCTCCACTTTACTGTTTACGTACTTTGTGTATGCTTTTTCTTTAGATTCAATTTTATCCTCAGCCCTTTATTCATCCATGGCATCTCATTCTTAGCGAGTTTGTTCTTATTTATTAGTAGAATATTATTTCTCCTTAACTCTATCGATCCCTCTTTTAAATATTGCCCACTGTTGTTCTACCTCAATATTTTTTCCAGCTACCTTCCTTAGCTACATCCTCATTCCCGCATATTTGGCTTTTTTTCCAATTAATTACTTTGGTATTTGTACTATCTATATCTCTCGCAATCATGATCTTAATCCTTATGGTATTGTAATCACTACTCCCTAGATATTCTTCCTCACTTATTTCTCTTCTTTGCTCTGGTTCATTTCCCATTACTGTACTAGGTTTAGCGGTACTTCCTTCCTTGTTGGGCTTTGTATATATTGGGTCAGAAAGGAGCCTTGGACACACTGTTAAAAACTCCATTACTTTCTCCTCTTTCCCTGCCAATTTATCCGAGGGTAGTTGAAATCAGCCATGATGATGATTCTGTGTTGTTTTACTTATATTTGCCCACATATTACTCCCTCCACCTCCTTTCCACTATTTGGTGGTCTATAGCATTGCCCAATTAGCATGACTGATCCCTTCCTATCCTTTATCTCCATCCATGTGGGTTCAGTTTATATCTCTGTTAGTTATGTCCTTTCTTGCTTCTGCCATTATGGTATTTCTGATTAACACAGCTATCCCACTACACCACCATCCTTTCCTATCATTTCTAAACACATTACTGTCTGCAATATTTAACTGCCAATCCTGTCCTGTCTGCAGCCATGTTTGCGTTATCCTATTACATCTATTTCCTCACTTCTAATTACTGCCTCCAATTTCCCCATTTTGTTGCTGATGCTCTGTACATTGCTATATAGGCAATTTAGTGTGATCTTATTTTTCCATTAGTACCCCCTTTGCTTTGATCAGGTATTTTATTATTACTTCCTTTAAACTTTTCTGTTCTGAGTATTTATGTTATCTATATCTATTTTATACTCCAACCTTTGCTCTCATTTCTTCTCTTTCTTATCTTTAGGTTATTATTATAAACACCCGAACCCTCCCTCCCCACTTTCCTAGTGGATGTGGTATATATGGACTTTCAGAAGGCCTTCAATAAAGTACCACACAAGAGACTCATGACAAAAGGTCAGAATGTGTGGAGTCGGGGACCAGGTAGAAGAATGGATTGAAAGATGGCTACAAAAAAAAAAGGTAAGAGTTAAGGGAAGTATCCTGGACTAACAAAGTGGGAAGTGGTGTCCTGCAGGGATCCGCGCTGAGGCCTCTATTGTTCACCATATACATACTGTAAATGATTTGGACTCAAAAATTAGAGGTATGGTGTCGAAATTTGCAGATGATACCAAATTGGGGGGATATAGCTAATAATGTGGAGGACTGCACAAAAATATAGGAAGACTTGCAGAGTGTGAAATTAAAGGTAAATTAAATTTAATATAGCAAGTGTGAGGTGGTTCATTTTGTTGGAGAAATAAAGATGCCATTTATTCCTTGGAGGTAAGAAACTAAAAGGGGTAGAGGAGCAAAGAGATGAGAATAAAGATACATAAAACACTAAAAGTAGCAACACAAGTTGATAAGGTCATAAGGAGTGCATACAAAGTACAGGAGTTCATTTCTAGAGGAATAGAACACAAAAGCAGAGAGGTAATGTTAAAATTATAGAGTACTTTGGATAGACCAGACTTGGAATATGGTGTACAATTCTGGTCTCCATACTACAAAAAAAATTAAAAGCACTGGAGAAAGTAGAGAAAAGATTTACAAGGATGTTACCAGAATTGAGAGAATACAATTATGCTGAAAGATTGAGCAGGCTGGGGCTCTTTTCTCTGGAAGAAGACTAAGAGGAAATTTGATAGAGGTCCTTAAAACAAAACAACAAGTATTTATATAGCATCCTTAACATTGTAAGACGTCCCAAGGCGCTTCACAGGAGTATTATAAAACAAAAAAATTGACACCGAGCCGCATAAGGAGAAATTAGGGCAGGTGACCAAAAGCTTGGTCAGAGGTAGGTTTTAAGGAGCATCTAAAAGGAGGAGAAAGGTAGAGAGGCGGAGAGGTTTAGGCAGGGAATTCCAGAACTTAGGGTCTAGGCAACAGAAGGCACAGCCATCAATGGTTGAGCGATTATAATCAGGGATGCTCAAAAGGGCAGAATTAGAAGTGCGAAGATATCTCGGGGTGGGGGGGGGGGGGGGCGGTGGTTGTGGGGCTGGAGGAGATTACAGAGGTAGGGAGGAGCGAAGCCATGGAGGGATTTGAAAACAAGGATGAGAATTTTGAAATCGAGGCGTTGCTTAACCGGGAGCCAATGTAGGTCAGCGAGCATGGTGACGATGGGTGAATAGGACTTGGTGCGAGTTAGGACATGGGCAACCGAGTTTTGGATGACCTCAAGTTTACGTAGGGTAGAATGTGGGAGGCCAGCCAGGAGTGCGTTGGAATAGTCAAGTCCAGAGGCAACAAAGGCATTGGTGAGGGTTTCAGCAGCGGATGAGCTGAAGCAGGGGAGCAGACGGGTGATGTTACGGAGGTGGAAATGGGCGGTCTTAGTTATGCCACGGATATGTGGTCGGAAGCTCATTTCAGGGTCAAATATGGCACCAAGGCTGCGAACAGTGTGGTTCAGCCTCAGACAGATGTTAGGGAGAGGGATGGAGTCGGTGGCTAGGGAACGGAGTTTGTGGCAGGGACCAAAAACAATGGCTTCAGTCTTCCCAATATTTAATTGGAGAAAATTTCTGCTCATCCAGAAATGGATGTCGGACAAGCAGTCTGACAACTTAGAGACCATGGAGGGGTCGACAGAAGTGGTGGTGAAGAAGAGCTGGGTGTCAGAGTACATGTGGAAACTGACGCTGTGTTTTCAGAGGATGTCACCAAGGGGCAACATGTAGATGAGAAATAGGAGGGGGCCAAGGATAGATCCTTGGGGGACACCAAAGGTAACGATGCGGGAGCGGGAAGAGAAGCCGTTGCAGATGATTCTCTCACTACGATTAAATAGATAATTGAACCAGGCGAGTGCAGTCTCACCCAGCTGGACGACAGTGGAGAGGCGTTGGAAAAGGATGGAGTGGTCAACCGTGTTAAAGGCTGCAGACAAGTCAAGAAGGACGAGGAGGGATAGTTTACCTTTGTCACAGTCACAAAGTATGTCATTTGTGACTTTGATGAGAGCCGTTTCAGTACTGTGGCAGGGGCGGAAACCTGATTGGAGGGATTCAAACATGGAGTTGTGGGAAAGATGGGCACGGATTTGGGAAGCGACAACACATTCAAGGACTTTGGAGAGAAAAGGGAGGTTGGAGATGGGGCAGTAGTTCACAAGGACAGAGGGGTCAAGGGTTGGTAAAATCTTGAAGGGGTTTGATAGGGTTGATGTGGGGAAATGATTTCCACTTATGGGTGTCCAGAATAAGAGGCATAACTATAAGATAGCCACTAACAGATTAAATAAAGACTTTAGGAGGAATTTCTTTACACAGAGTGGTGAGAATGTGGAACTCACTGCCACATGGAGTTGTTGAAGCAAATAGGATTGATGCACTGAAGAGAAGGCTTGGTAGCTACATGAGGGAGAAGGGAACAGAGGGATACAGGGGCAGGATGGAAAGAGGTAATTAAAGTAGGAGGGAGCTCACGTGGAGCATAAACACCAGCATAGACCAGTTGGGCCGAATGGCCTGTTTCTGTGCTGTAGATTCTATGTAATGCCTAAAGAAATTTAGAACCTATCAACATTTGCTCACTCTGGAAGGCAACTAGCACAGGAGACAAAAAATAATAGTTTGCTGGCTGAAGTTGTTTTTTAGAAATACTATGACAGAATACTTTACATTACTGTGTGATCTTTTTTAAGTTACCTGGGAGCAGTTACATGATATCTCCTCTGTCTCCATATTAACACTTTCATAAGCTTCAAAATCATTAGAGTAATCTACAGGTGGACCAAGGTGTAACTGTGTTCCTTTCTCCGTTTTAATGTGGACTGAAGACTGTAATGAAATGCAAGTATTATTTATAGCAGAACTTAAGATATCTATATACATAACCTGATGTTAAAATGGTACAGCATTCACTTTATACTTCTGGTTGCAGGCTCGAGTCTCAGTGGCATGTCTGTCAGGCTTCATCAGTTCCTAGCTTACAGACATATATACTCTGGGGTCGGGACAGAAAAAAATACAAGTGTATCCAGCAGACAAGTGACATCAACACTGAAGTTGTGTTAAAAATGTACACTTCTGAAGCTTAAAATTTCAAAACAGAGAGAGATTAAGGGCAGAAAACGGCAATGTTTAAATATTTACTGACAATACCGTCTATATTTGAAGCACGAGCAAGTCAGACATTTTTAAGCCAATTATGCGATGCACTGTGGCACTTTGGGCACCAGGGCCTCACGTCAACAGGCGCCGAAGCTTATTCAGTGTCCAATTTGCTCTGTATGAGGCTGAATAAGCCATAGCTTCCAAGTAAATTAGGCCTATGCTGCATAATCTGGATAGGGTGCCTAAGCAACTCTCCATACTACAGGTGCCTATTTGAATGGACACTTCAGGGGAGGGCCACAAATTGAGCTAAAGTTTTCCTCTTTTTCTTCTGGGTGGCATCTCTTAATACGACCACCCTTCATGTATACTGCCAAAATCCAAATCTGTCAAAGGAGTCATTGTGCCCCTCAAAAAATGTTGGCGCTTTAAAGGCAATTGACAGTACCCAACATTCCAGATCAAAATTCCAGTCCTCGAGGTACTCTCAGTGCCTCAGGCACCAAGTATCTGGTGTGCCGCACATTATTTAAGTGAGCTGACCTTCTATTATCTACTTTGTATACGTTCAAAGGGCAACTAAAAAATTGGAATTTGCTTAATGCTCCTTAGTATTGCAAAAATAACTCTGAATTATCCCTTGACATCCCAGCTAAAATTCCCTTAAATAGCATGCTCTTTTATGTACTTCACAATTTGGTTTCATGAAAATCCATAACTGAGAACTTACAATAGCTGATTCTAGATAACAGCAATACAATCATTTCTGAAAAATTTGTAACTGACTAATTTTAGATTAAAAGTCATGAAGAGGAAACAGTACCAAAAAATAACTGAAATTATTGAGCTGATCTTAAGTGAATTGAAAGCTTAGCAAAATCTAACATTGCAGTTATACTATAACTACTGTACTCAGATCACTTCACAAATGGCAGTATCTTATTTATATTGTCTGTCAGTCAGGGAGAGCTCTGGGACATTAAATTTGAAATGCATTGAGCACAGGGGGAGTGCTCACTGTCTCAAAAATGTAATTAAGTTCTGCTTAAGCTTGTGAAGTGCCCAAGAGGCTCAACTGCACCCGCCGCCCCCCAAAAGCACTTTTAAAATTTA
Organism: Somniosus microcephalus; assembly: GCF_052327205.1. Taxonomy (NCBI): domain Eukaryota; kingdom Metazoa; phylum Chordata; class Chondrichthyes; order Squaliformes; family Somniosidae; genus Somniosus; species Somniosus microcephalus. The sequence continues at coordinate 36,215,412 of NC_140997.1, forward strand.
GCTTGACATTATTCATCAAACCAAAGCAGTGTGAGATAGCCTCTTCGGAGGCTGGGGGGGGGGGGGGGGGGGGGGGGGAGATGGGGATGGCACACTGCTCTCCTCCACAGTCAGAACAGGACTTGACTCTGGAATTATACTGTCAGGTTTACATTGCTACAAAGTGAAACATCTGCAATGCAGAAGTGGCAGGCAGACTGTGCCCTTGAAAAGTTACCCTACATAACAAAGATTTCATACAGTTTCTACTGCAGTTTATCACGGTTGTCTTTACCTGCACCCAACCCTTACGCTGAACTTTGCCTGGTGCAGTTTGCGTTCTACGTTTTAGTCCGTCTAATTCTTGTAGCGCTTCAGCGTGCAAAGTTGATCTTGAAGCAGAATCTGAAATTAATTTTGTATACATAATTTTAATGTATGGGCTTAACGTGAATAAAATTTTGTTTACAGTACTTTACTTCTTAAAATGTGAAACCAGCAATTTAACAGGACACTAAAAATAAAAAGGTGCATAAGAATGTGGATGGTGACTTTTTAAAAATATGAATTAAATGGTATTTCCCCCTGCCGCCCCCCCCCCCCACCCCACGAGATTCCCAAAGGTTTGTAATGGATTTTTAAATATGTAAAAATAGCATTAAAAGCTGAAAGGAGCTGATCACCTCATTCACTCGAAGGGCCGAATGGTCTATTCCTGCTCCTATTTCTTATGTTCTTATGAATGAATTCAACGTGCAGTCGTAAGAAAGGGGTGGGAATAGGGTATAGGAAACGGCAGGTTAGACAGCAAGACATCCATGCGGCTACTCGTCACAAGTTTCAGCTAACCCACACCCTTGTGCTCTCCTGCACTCATCACCTTCCTCCTTCCGAAGCTACACTGGCTTCTTGTGCCCCAGGAAAGCAAGTTCAAAATCCTTGCCAATTTTAATCTCGCCAAAGCTTTACTCTAGCCTATTCTAGCAATCTCTTCCAGTTACATAGCCCAGCTTCCACCTCAGTTCCTCGTATTCTGGGTTACTGATAGTTGCCAATCCCTCCACTCCACTATCCGAAGCTACATTTCCAGTCAACATGCTCTTGCTATCTAGAATGCTCTTCCAAAACCACTTTGCCTTGCTGTCATTCTTCCGGCTTTCAAAAGCTTCTTAAAAACCTGACAGGGACTCTGACCACCCACTTAAATGCCCTCACTTCCTGCTTGATGCCCACTTCTTTCCCTATTTAAACTCCCTTACCTCCTGCAGAATGTCCACCTCTTTCCCCAGTAAGATTCCAGCTGTTCAGTTATGAGTGGCACTTAGAGTGTAAGTTACTGCTCTGTCTCAGTACATCCCACCTCATTACAACTTTGAAACAGAATGGACAGATTTGATTGTGAAGACAAAGGTCAGTGATTATGACAATTTTGTGAAAAAAAATTGCAAGTTGAAATGAGAGATTATAGATTTTTTTTTAATGTCAGAAATCCTCCAGAATAAAGATCATTTTACAGCCTTATTACAGAATATTTTTCTTTAATTAGCATACAAAGTTATGTTTCATCTGGACAATTCAACTTCTTGTTTTGAATGTACAGCACAAATATGGGCACTCCAGAAAGTAAAAAAGTGCACCAAGAGATAGTCAATACTGGGATAATGAACAGTTAGCAACTTAAATCATATTTTGAGCTTTTATTGGTCATCATTTACAGTTGTTTGGAAAATTTAGAAATCCCTCAGTATTACTTGGCCACAATTTAGCTGCACTATTCACAGAAAAGAAAAACATTTGCCTTCGACTAAAGCATCTCTATTAATGGCAATAAATAATGGTCTATTCTATCCTGCATAACTCAGAAGACAATAATGATAGAAACATAGCAGATAGGAGCAGGAGTAGGCCATTCGGCCCCTCGAGCCTGCTCCGCCATTCAATGAGATCATGGCTGATCATCCAAATTCAGTACCCTGTCCCTGCTTTCTCCCCATGTCCCTTGATCCCCTTAGCCTTAAGAAATATATCTAACTCCTTCTTGAATATATTTAATGAACTGGCCTCAGTTGTCTTCTGTGGTAGAGAATTCCACAGGTTCACCACTCTCTGGGTGAAGAAATTCCTCCTCATCTCAGTTCTAAATGGCTTACCCCTTATCCTTAGACTGTGACCCCTGGTTCTGGACTCCCCTGCCATCAGGAACAGCCTTCCTGCATCTAGTCTGTCTAGTCCTGTTAGAATTTTATAAGTTTCAATGAGATCCCCTCTCATTCTTCTAAACTCTAGCGAATTTAAGCCTAATCGACCCAATCTCTCTTCATACGTCATTCCTGCCATCCCAGGTATCAGTCTGGTGAATCTTCGCTGCACTCCCTCCATGGTAAGAACATCTTTCGTCAGATAAGGCGACCAAAACTGCACACAATACTCAAGGTGTGGTCTCACCAAGGCCCTGTACAACTGCAGCAAGACATCCTTGCTCCTGTACTCGAATCCTCTCGCTGTGAAGGCCAGCATACCATTTGACTTCTTAACCGCCTGCTGCACCTGCATGCTTACCTTCAGCGACTGGTGCACAAGGACACCCAGGTCTCGTTGCACTTCCCCTTCTCCCAATCTATTGCCGTTCAGATAATAATCTGCTTTCCTGTTTTTGCCACCGAAGTGGATAACCTCGCATTTATCCACATTATACTGCATCTACCATGCATCTGCCCAATCGCCCAACTTGTCCAAATCGTACTGGAGTTTCTCTGTATCCTCCTCACAGCACACGCCCAACCAGCTTTGTGTCGTCTGCAAACATGGAGATATTACATCTAGTTCCCTTGTCTAGATCATTAATATATATTGTAAATAACTGGGGTCCTAGCACTGATCCCTGCGGTACCCCACTAGTCACTGCCTGCCACTCGGAAAAAGACCCGTTTATTCCAACTCTTTGCTTCCTGTCTGCCAACCAGTTTTCTATCCAAGTCAGTACCTTACCCCCAATCCCATGTGCTTTAACTTTGCATGCTAATCTCTTATGTGGGACCTTATCGAAAGCCTTCTGAAAGTCCAAATACACATCCACTGGTTCTCCCTTATCTATTCTACCAGTTACATTCTCAAAAAATTCCAGTAGATTAGTCAAGCATGATTTAGCTTTTGTAAATCCATGTTGACTTTGTCCGATCCTATCACTGTTTTCCAAGTGCTCTGCTATTACATCTTTTATAATGGACTCTAGCATTTTCCCCACTACCGATGTCAGGCTTACTGGTCTATAATTCCCCGTTTTTTCTCTACCACCTTTTTTTAAATAGTGGGGTTACATTAGCTACCCTCCAATCCATGGGAACTGTTCGAGTCTATAGAATTTTGGAAGATGACCAGCAAATCATCTATTATTTCTAGGGCCGCTTCCTTAAGTACCCTAGGATGTAGATTATCAGGCCCTGGGGATTTATCGGCCTTCAATCCCGTCAATTTCCCAAATACCACTTCCCTATAAATACTGATTTCATTCAGTTCCTCCCTCTCATTAGACCCTATGTTCCCCGACATCTCTGGGAGTTTATTTGTGTCCTCCTTTGTGAAGACAGAACCAAAGTATGTATTTAATTGGTCTGCCATGTCTTTGTTCCCCATTATAAATTCCCCTGATTCTGACTGCAAGGGACCTACGCTTGACTTTACCAATCATTTTCTCTTCACATATCTATAGAAGCTTTTACAGTCAGTTTTTATGTTCCCTGAAAGCTTACTCTCATACTCTATTTCCCCCCTCTTAATTAATCCCTTTGTCCTCCTTTGCTGAATCCTAAACTGCTCCCAATCCTCAGGTTTGCTGCTTTTTCTGGCCAATTTATATGTCCTCTCCTTAGATCTTATGTTATCCCTAATTTCCCTTGTTAGCCAATGTTGAGTCACCTTTTTTGTTTTATTTTTATGCCGAACAGGGATGAACAAATTCTGTAGTTCATCCATGCGATCTTTAAATGTTTGCCATTGCCTATTCACCGTCAACCCTTTAAGTAACATTCCCCAATCCATCCTAGCTAAATCGCGCTTCACATCATCGTAGTTTCCTTTATTAAAATTCAGTACCCAAGTCTCTGAATCAACTACTTCACTCTCCATCTTAATGAGGAATTCTATCATATTATGATCGTTCTTCCCCAAGGGGCCTCGCCCAACAAGATTGCTAATTAATCCTCTCATTACATAATACCCAGTCTAAGATGGCCTGATCTCTAGTTGGTTCCTCGACATATTGGTCCAGGAAACCATCCCATATACACTCTAGGAATTCCTCTTCCACAGTATTGTTACTAATTTGGTTAGACCAATCTATATGTAGATTAAAGTCACCCATGATAACTGCTGTGCCCTTATTGCACGCATCTCTAATTTCCCGTTTAATGCCATCCCCAACCTCAGCATTACTGTTTGGGGGTCTGTATACAACTCTCACTACCGTTTTCTGCCCCTTGGTATTTCTCAGCTCTACCCATACAGATTCCACATCATCAGAGCTAATATCCTTCCTTATTATTGTGTTAAATCTCCTCTTTAACCAGCAATGCTACTCCAGCGCCTTTTCCTTTTTGCCTGTCCTTCCTGAATCTTGAATACCCCTGGATGTTGAATTCCCAACCTTGGTCACCCTGGAGCCATGTCTCCGTAATCCCAATTATATCATATCCGTTTACATCTATTTGCGCAGCTAATTCATCCACCTTATTACGAATGCTCCTCGCATTAAGACACAAAGGCCTAGAAATTGGGTTTTGGCTTAGCCAGGGCTTTAGCGCCGGAAGTTAGTGCCGGCGCTAAGTCCCCCTGCGCGCGCCAAAAATTCAGTAGCGCCGCGCCCAAACGGCTGCCGGCGCTACTGAAGGGTCTTAGCGCCTGGAAAAGGGCGCTAACTGCCATTTAGCGCCGCAATTCCGGCGCTGCGGCACCCGATGCGGTGCAGCAGGCTGGGGAAGTGCAGGCCTCCTCCTTCCGTTAAGGAGGAGCTGCCTGCACCCGGCCGCGGCCCGCGCAAATCTGTTTAAAGATGAGCCCGGCACCTCGGACAAGTGCCGGGCTTGCATCTGTTCCGGGGGGGGGGGGCGGGGAGAAGTCCGGGGAGGGAGCTGCGGGCAGGCGGCCGGCGGGAAAGCGGCCGGCCGCCGCGGGGCCTTTAATGCGCCGGCGCAAACACGTGTTGGACTCTGTTGCCAGAGTCTTAGTTGCGGCTGCCACGGGCGAGGCGGCCGCAACTGAATTACGGCGCTGGGGCCCGTCGGCATGGCAACCGGGACGCTGCGCACACCGATGACGTCATCGGTGCCGGCGCAGCGCTACCGGTGCAACGCCGCTTTAGGGCCCCAGGGAATTTTTCAACTGGCCATAACTCTGGCGCTAGTCCCTCTAGCGCCTCAAAAGCGGCGCTAAGGCTAGTGAATTTCTAGGCCATAGCCTTCAGGCTTGTTTTTTTAACACTGTTAGTCCTTTTAGAATTATTGTTTACTGCGGCCATTTTTGATTTACACCCTTGATTTCTCCGACTTCCACTTTTGCTTTTCTCCTTACTGTCTTTTGTTTCTATCCTTGCTTCCCTTTCCTCTGTCTCCCTGCACAGGTTCCCAACCCCCTGCCATTTTAGTTTAAACCCTCCCCAACAGCACTAGCAAACACTCCCCCTAGGACATCAGTCCCAGTCCTGCCCAGGTGCAAACCATCCAGTTTGTACTGGTCCCACCTCCCCCAGAACCAGTTCCAATGTCCCAGGAATTTGAATCCCTCCCCCTTGCACCATTCTTCTAGCCACGTATTCATCTGAAATATCCTTCTATTTCTACTCTGACTAGCACGTGGCACTGGTAGCAATCCTGAGATTACTACCTTGGAGGTCCTATTTTTTAATTTACCTCCTAACTCCCTATATTCAGCTTTTAGGACCTCATCCCGTTTTTTACCTATATCGTTGGTACCTATATGCACCACAACAACTGGCTGTTCACCCTCCCCCTCCAGAAGGCCCTGCAGCCGCTCCGAGACATCTTTGACCCTTGCACCAGGGAGGCAACATACCATCCTAGAGTCTTGTTTGTGGCCGCAGAAACACCTATCTATTCCCCTTACAATAGAATCCTCCGTCACTATAGCTCTCCCGCTCTTTTTCCTCCCATCCTGTGCAGCAGAACCACCCATGGTGCCAGGAAGTTGGTTGCTGCTGCCTTCTACTGATAAGCCATCCTCCCCAACAATATCCAAAGCAGTATATCTGTGAGAGGGGGATGACCACAGGGGACCCCTGCACTACCTGCCTGGCGGTCACCCATTCCCTTCCTGCCTGTGCAGCCTTTACCTGCGGTGTGACCAACTGATTAAACTTGATATCCACAATGTCCTCAGCATCGGGAATGCTCCAGTATGTATCCATTTGCAGCTCCAACGCCGCAATGCGGTCTGCCAGTAGCTGCAGCTGGATACACTTCCTGCACACGTGGTCGTCAGGGACACAGGAAGTGTGCCTGATTTCCCATAGTGCAGGAGGAGCATGCCACGGGGCCGAGCTTTGCTGCCATGACTTATCCTTTAATTAATTTAAATTAAATCAATACCACCAATTATACTACAATTAAATGTTATACTCAAGGGCCCTTGTTTCCTAGCACTCCCCGCTGCACAACAGAGACCTTAGAAACTATAACCACAAAATTAAGACCTTCTAAACTTTATAAACTATGAACCTTAACTGTCAAACTATAGAGTAGTACAAGTTCTCACCCAATCCGCTGCTTCCTCCTGCCCACGTCACGTTTTGAATCGTGACGTGGCTCTGGAACGCCGCCGCCGGTCTGCGAGATTGGTAAGTCTCTGTAAAAAAGCCCGTGAAAGCGAGTTTAAATACTCACTGAACCTCCGCTCTCACCGCTCCCGACAATGGTCTCTGTAAAAAAGCCCGCGAAAGCGAGTTTAAATACTCACTGAACCTCCGCTCTCACCGCTCCCGACATTGGCCTGTGACAAAAAGCCCGCGAAAGTGAGTTTAAATACAAATGATGTCATCGCTGTAGATGAAAGGATATATTTTCTTCCCATGGGCAACAACAGCTTGTTCTGCTGTTATAGCCATTACTCACCAGCTGTCCGTACTGATCTTGAAGGTGCTTCAAATCTTGGTTGCTTCTTTAATTCAGAGTTGGCACCATTTACATAGATAGAAAACCCTTGTTCCAAACGCTCCAGTTGAATTTTTTTAGGATCTTTTGCCTTTAACCTTTTCAATATCCTAAATATAAAAAATAGCATTCTGGTTAATATTAATGTAACTAATTAACTTTTAATGATCACATCTTGCAAATCGCAAATAATACATTATATAGATTAGTACCAGAAATAATTATATTTTGAATACTTTTCACAAAACTGAAATGTAACCAAATGCTACAATGATTTTGTCCTGTAAAATCCCGATCCAATATTCACAAGTTTAGTAGACTTGTATGCCCCTTTTTTGTTCCTCCACTTGGATTACAAGCCAATACCTCAGTTATTTAATCTTATATTTTTCTAATTTAAAGCCATAATGAAGTTTGCATTTTTATTTAGAGAAAGTTCAATTTTCAAAGTAAATATAGCAATACTATAATACTTGTGCTTCTACCGTGGTTGACATGGGCCTTGACCGTGTCCATTCTATTTCCCGCACTTCTGCTCTCACCCCTTCCCCTCCCTCCCAGAACCACGATAGGGTTCCCATTGTCCTCACCTTTCACCCCACCAGCCATTCAACAGGTCACCCTCCACCATTTCTGCCACCTCCAGCGTAATCCCACCACCAAACACATCTTCCCCCCTCCTTTCAGCACTCTGAAGGGACTGCTCCCTCCACGACATGCTGGTCCATTCCTCAAACATCCCCAACACCCCTTCCCACGGCACCTTCCCGTGCAAGCGCAGGAGATGCAACACCTGTCCTTTTACCTCCTCCTTTCTCATTGTCCACGGCCCCAAACACTCCTTCCAGGTGAAACAGTGATTTATTTGTACTTCTTGCAATTTAGTAAACTGTATTAGCTGCTCACTATACAGTCTCCTCTACATTGGGGAGACCAAACACAGATTGGGTGACCACTTTGTGGAATACCTCCATTCAGTCCGTAAACGTGACTGAGCTTCTGGTCACCTGTCACTTTAATTCTCCGCTTCACTCCCACTCTGACCTCTCCATCCTCGGCCTCTTGCACTGTTCCAATGAAGCTCAACGCAAGCTCGAGGAACAGCACCTCATCTTTCGACTAGGCACTTTACAGCCTTCTGGACCCAACATAGAGTTCAACAATTGTAGACCATAACCTCTGCCAGTATTTCTTTTTCACATGGCAGCTGTTGATGATTCTGCCATTCCCATTTACACCTCATCTAGACTCATCTTTTGTTTCTTAACTTGTCCCATTACCATCTCCTTTTGCCTTGCACCATCATCCCATTTGTCTTTTAATCTCTCCCATCTTCCATCCTATCACAGACCTTCCCTTTTGTTCTTTCCTCCCCTTCCCCCTTTCCCTGCCAATGCACTTGCTTAAAAATCTGTTACATCTCTAACGTTTTCCAGTTCTGACGAAGGGTCATCGACCTGAAACGTTAACTCTGTTTCTCTCTCCACAGGGGCTGCCTGACCTGCTGAGTATTTCCAGCATTTTCTGTTTTTATTTCAGATTGCCAGCATCCGCAGTATTTTGCTTTTGTATATGAAAAGTCTGTTTCTATGCAAATTAGGTATGGTCAGCATGTGTCATTCAAATCTCTTTTCTTCTCAGCAGAATGAATATTACTGCCCAGTTTTATAGAGAGACTTTTATTTGGGACTTGAGCAAAAGAAACTTTGCTATAATTTACGAGTTTAATAAGTTATCCAACTAGCATAATGAATAATCCTATACCCTTCCGGTTCGTGCAGTGTGCGCTGACTCTCGGCATGCATTCAAAAGAGAGCTGGACCGGTTCTTGGCTGGGGCAGAGATCACATCTTAGAAAAGGTAAGTGATTTACCCAACAACTAAAGCATGGTCAACGTGCTCTACTGGTCTGGGTTTAACCGCCTGAGGGGTCGGAGAGGAATTTTCCGGGTAATTTTCCCTATTTGGCCCTTGTTTCTTTTCCTGTTTCTATTGCCTCTCCCAGGAGATTACATAGCTGCTGGGGTTAGGAAGCTCCAAGCATCATGAATGTGGGGAGGCTTAATGGACGAGCTGCTCTCTTCCTCCTCATCATTATTGTACGTTCAGATGCTGCACAAGGATCACTGATACTGTACTATTAGAAATATGGAAATGTTTCTACAAACATTGACCCCCCAAAATTATTTTAGTATGTGCATTTTACAGAATTTAAGAGGGAAAAACTGTATACTAGTCTATTTAAGTAGATTATATAAAACATAAGGTGGATAAGTGGCAGTCAGGTACAAGGTGATAAATCCAATTGAACAATTCTGATGTAACCACATGAACAAATCAGAAGAGACGGAATTACAGTCTTAAACTCACTATTAGCTATTTCTAATTATACAGCACAGATTTGTAAACTTTGTTCTTCAATAAGTGGCAATAGTAAAAGCTGATAGAACCTTAAGATGCAAGCATCACACAACAGGTACTGCTAGTTTTTACAGCAGGTGGCTGTTGGCAAAAGTGCTCAATACTTACAGAAAATAAAATAATGGAAACTGAGTGGGAGAGGCGTTCATATCTGGAACCTACTGCAACTGTGGAGATAACAGTGTATATTTCTGCTGACTGGGGGGGGGGGGGGGGGGGGAAACTCGTGTGCAGGATAAACACCAGCACAGGCTAGCTGGGCTGCATGTTCTGTTTCTGTGCTGCATATTCTGTTTCTGTGCTGTATATTCTATGTCGGAGGTGCCGTCTTTTGGATGGGATGTTAAACCAAGGTCCCGTCTGCTCTCTCAGGCGAACGTAATAGATCCCATGGCACTATTTCGAAGAAGAGCAGGGGAGTTATCCCCGGTGTCCTGGCCAATATTTATCCCTCAACCAACATAACAAAAACAGATTATCTGGTCGTTATCACATTGCTGTTTGTGGGACCTTGCTGTGCGCAAATTGGCTGCTGCGTTTCCCACATTACAACAGTGACTCCACTTCAAATAGTACTTCGTTGGCTGTAAAGCACTTCGAGATGTCCGGTGGTCGTGAAAGGCGCTATATAAATGCAAGTCTTTCTTTCTTTTTTACTTTTTAATTCTATAATTGGAATAAACGGGTCTTTTTCCCCGAGTGGCAGGCAGTGACTAGTGGGGTACCACAGGGATCGGTGCTAGGACCCCAGCTATTCACAATATATATTAATGATCTAGGTGAGGGAACTAGATGTAATATCTCCAAGTTTGCAGACAACACAAAGCTGGGTGGGCGTGTGTGCTGTGAGGAGGATGCCGAGAAACTCCAGTATGATTTGGACAGGTTGGGTGATTGGGCAGATGCATTATAATGTGGATAAATGCGAGGTTATCCACTTTGGTGGCAAAAACAGGAAGACAGATTATTATCTGAATGGCAATAGATTGGGAGAAGGGGAAGTGCAACGAGACCTGGGTGTCATTGTGCACCAGTCGCTGAAGGTAAGCATGCAGGTGCAGAAGGCGGTTAAGAAGGCAAATGGTATGTTGGTCTTCATAGCGAGAGGATTCGAGTACAGGAGCAAGGATGTCTTGCTGCAGTTGTACAGGGCCTTGGTGAGACCACACCTTGAGTATTGTGTGCAGTTTTGGTTGCCTTATCTGAGGAAGGATGTTCTTGCCATGGAGAGAGTGCAGCGATCATTCACCAGACTGATACCTGGGATGCCAGGAGTGACGTATGAAGAGAGATTGGGTCGATTAGGCTTATATTCGCTAGAGTTTAGAAGAATGAGAGGGGATCTCATTGAAACTTATAAAATTCTAACAGGACTAGACAGACAAGATGCAGGAAGGATGTTCCCGATGGCGGGGAGTCCAGAACCAGGGGTCACCGTCTAAGGATAAGAGGTAAGCCATTTAGGACTGAGATGAAGAGGAATTTCTTCACCCAGAGAGTGGTGAACCTGTGAAATTCTCTACCACAGAAGGCAGTTGAGGCCAACTTATTAAATATATTCAAGAAGAAGTTAGATATATTTCTTAAGGCTAAAGGGATCAAGGGATATGGGGAGAAAGCAGGGGCAGGGTACTGAATTTGGATGATCAGCCATGATCTCACTGAATGGCGGAACAGGCTCGAGCGGCCGAATGGCCTACTCCTGCTCCTATCCTATGTTTCTATAAATCCTGCATGACAGGACAATATATGCAGAGTCAGAGGCAACAAAAGGCGGCAAATCAATAGGACTGGCTGAGCAGGAATAGGATTAAACTTTACTCAGTTCCTAGTAGGCACAGGTCCAAAGCAGAAAACTGCCCACAATTTATGACATTTTGACTCAGAGAAACCCATAGGGTAACCAGTGTAGGAATGGTGCAGTCGGGGCTGCAGGTGTGCAGGAAACTTTATTTTTTTTACCTAAGCTAAAAATGCTCAAATCTGACGCTAGGCAAAAAAGAATTTAATTCCAATGACACAGGTCAGAGTGGAAATAGGATGGGAAAGATAAAGTGGTGAGCCACAGCTAGCTCGGAATCACAGGTCACAGCTTTGCCAAACAGACCTTCAGGAGAAAATTGGTGAAACATGTTATACATATAAAAAGTGCTTTGATAACAGCTAATTTATTCAACATTTTCATGACTAAAATTAAACCTTTAGGGCTGCTGCAGGATATCTACATGACAGTCAACAAATACATGAATCGAATTTTCATTTTTACTCTTGCCCTTCTCCCCAAAGTAGAGAAATATTCCATTAATTATCAAGGTAAGGAATAAACCATATGGGACACCCAGTGCCAGCATCACGCACAAATGGTTAGATGCAGAGTTAAACTTCCTCTACTCTGTCCCAAGGACATGCCAATGGATATATATATATATATATGAGAGTGAGATTACAAATTGTGTGCGCGGGTAACATCAGAGTTTAATTGCTCGTTAGTGAGGGAAGTTTGCAGATCAGAAGATTGCTGCAAATTTCAGGCTGCAAGGTCAGGGCCCAAAATGAAATGCCTGGCTTTTTCTTTTTCATGTGATTCCTAAGGTCAAAGGGTATAGACGTTTTGAGAAAAGATTTGGTTTTTCTTTGCTACAGTTAAGTGAGTGAATCAAAGTGTGACTCAAGGGACAGGAAAGGTGCACTATTGTACAATTTTTTGGTAGAGATACATTTTGAAAGCATAAAAGCTGAAAGTATCAACAGAAAATACTGGAAATCACTCAACAGGTCAGGCAGCATCTGTGAAGTGAGAAACAGAGTTAATGTTTATGGTTTAAGGACATCGACCTGAAACGTTAGCATCTGTGGAGAGAGAAACAGAGTGGAGTGATTTTCAGTATTTTCTGTTTTTATTTCAGATTTCCAATATCCGTAGTATTTTGCTTTAGTTTCTGAAAGTATCAACCCTTAAATGATTACTCAGGAATAGTGAAATATATTATAGAAATATAATAGGTTATTAGTATAGTAAATAATTTGGTCATACATGTGTAAAGCAGAGTATTCAGGCTGCCTGAATGCTACACTTAAAATTGACTGTGGGACTGTCTCACATTACAAAAATTACAACACTAAATAGTTTTTCCCTCCCTTGTACTTACAATAGGCAGAACCAATAGTGCCACATTTAAAACCAACACAGCCAAATGTCATCAAGAAGACGTGTTGCAAGAAATTATTGCGGAACAGAATTATTTCAGAAAATGCAGCAAGTTATGATCGATTAGCATTTATAATGAACTGAGAAATGGGGGATAGCACCGTGATTAAGGACATAACATCAACTTCACTACTAAAGTTTAGCTTGTCTATTAAAAAAAGGGCATGACCTCAGAGAAAATGGCTTATCTTCAGCATTCAACAATTTAATTTTACATATCTAATGCACTCATACATACCCAAATGCACCTCAAGGGAAAAAAAAAGGTCAGGTTGAAAAACACTCACATTACCTGTTCCTGCATTGAAGTAGTATCAAATACTGATCATGCTTTTCATGAAAGTCCATTAAAACATTTTGGTCAGCTTTGTTCGCACTAAATGCCTACAAAATAAATAAGACGGGTTGGTAATACATTTTCTTCTGTTCTTAAAAATATATATTTCTGAAGCATTGTACATTTTGATCAAATGCTGCCTGGTGAGGAGCACATTAATAAATTAAGCTTTATTGATATGATGATTGTACTTGTAAAGGGATTCAACTGTATTGGCAAAGCAAGGTGTCCTAGTATTTTCTTTCGTTGATGTAATGGCCAGAATGTGTGTAGATGGGTGCCTCTACAACATATGTCTAGTATAAACCAAGTGGTTAAGCCAAAAGGATTTGGCACTTCCTTTTAATTGTTTTAATTCTAAGTAATTGCTCAAACAATCCTGGAATCATGCTCAAGTTTTCAACAACAACTTGTCCTCTCTGTAGCTACAGAGAGGACAAGACAGGATAATGCACCATGGTTACAGTCACAGAGGATATCATTTGTGACTTTGGCAAGCCCATTGCAGTGCTGTGGCTGGGATGGAAACCCGATTGCAGAGATCCAAACAGGGATTTGTGGGAATGGATTTGGGAGATGACAACACATTCAAGGTCTTGAGAGGAAAGGGAAATTGGAGATGGGGTGTTATTTTGTAAGAAGGGGGTCAAGGGCAACGTTCCCGCTAAGTTGCGCGAAATTTGAAATGGGCTGCGCAGCCCATTAAAGAGACCGCGCACCTCAAAAAAATTAGGGGGAACATTGGTCAAGGGTAGGTGTTTTTTGAGGAGATGGGTGATAATTGCACTTTTGAAAGGGAGGGAGATAGGGGTGAGGAGACAGAACAATTTACAATGTCAGCTAGCATGGGGGCCAGGAAGGAAAGTTTGGTGGTCAGCAGTTTAGTGGGAATGGGGTCAAGGGAGCAGGAAGTGGGTCTCATGGATGAGATGAACTCAGAGAGGGCATTAGGGGTGAATGGAAATAAACTGGTGAGAGAGATGTAGGTTCAGGGCTAGGGCAGGTGGGAGCTTGAGAGGGAAAGTTTGTTCGCTGGCCTAGAGGAAGGGATGCAAGCAGCAGAGGCAGGTGAACAGATGGTCTCAATCTTTATAGAAAAGTCCATGAGCTCCTAGAACTTGTTCTTAGGGTTGAGAATGGAGGGGGGCAGGGGAGAGGGGTTTAAGGAGATGATTAACAGTGGAGGCAAGAAGTTGGGGTGCTTTTCACAGAGGAGGGCAAGGCCCAATAGCGCTTGATGTGGTCCAGCCAGATCTGCAGATGGATGGCTAAACCAGTTATGTGCCACATAGTGTAATTTACATAAAAAGTAAGAGGCACATGCAAGATGTTTACAGCATTCAGGAAGAACACTTAATATTGTTTGGGTTGGATAGAAGGTACAATAGAAAATAAAATGAGATATTTTGCTTTAAAATAAGTTATATGGACAATCAAGAGCAGAGCCAGCAGGGTTCAAACTAAACCAATGATGTGTCTATGTAGAAGTACTGTATATATGGGTGTTGAGGTTAATTACACAGAAACATGCATAATTCACATAGTACAGGAGTTTTAAAAGATATTCACAGAGCCTGTATACAAGGTAGACAATCCTGCTATACTTTCACAATCTGGCGTTTGAATCTTTTACAAGCCTACAGTAGATTTAAATATGATTTAGAAGTACCAGTTGGTACACAAACCTTCACACATGTTCAAAATGTCAGATGCTGACAGAAACACTTGACAAAATGCCAACTGGCAATGTCATCTGAAAGAATCTGGAAACTCCTTACATGATAAACACAAAATAAGATGTATCCTCCTCCCATTTTGAAAGTGATAATGCAAAATACTGAAAAGGCAATTCAGGTCATTCAAAAATGCAAGCTCTGATACGTGCTCAAGATAATATTGCTATTGGATCAAGGAACATTATACCGCAATAACTAATGATCATGTTTCTAGGAATAAAGCTAGGTTTGTGTGTGCATTTTGCCCATTTGAGGTTAACATGCAGATTTATGCCCTAGAATGTGTTCTATGACTACGAAGGAAAAAAAAATCAATTTATCTGCAAAATAAACCAAAACTGGAATTTTACAGTGATGCTTACGTCAAAGGCAAACGTATACCAATAGTGCTCTCTTATCTTTATTATAAAAGTGTGAAATATTGCACAATTACAGGAACGTACTCAGTAAAGAACCACCACGCAGATCGAAGATTGCAATAAGGTTAATTACACAGAAACATACATAATTCACAGTTTTAAAAAGCTATTCACAGAGCATGTACCTAAGGAAGACAGTGTTGCTATCCTTACATAATTTGGCGATAGGCTGTCCATCAATATCTACTATAAGCCCACTGACTCTCACAGCTACCTTGATTACTCTTCATCCCACCCCGCTTCCTGTAAGGACTCTATTCCATTCTCCCATTTCTCCAACTCATCTGTGCTTCTGATATGTCTTCCATTTTTCTGAACCGAGGATTCCCCTCTACTGTGGTTGACAGGGCCCGCACTTCTACCCTCACTCCTTCCCCTGCCTCTCAGAACCACAATAGGGTCGCCCTTGCCACCAGCCTCCACACTCAACAAATCATCCTCTGCCATTTCCACCACCGCCAGCCTGATGCTACCACCAAATACATCTTTCTCTCCCCTTTCAGCATTCCGAAGTGACCGCTCCCTCCATGACACCCTGGTCTACTCTTCCATCATCCCAATGCCTGCTCCCCTTCCCCGGCACCTTCCTATGTAAGCACAAGAGATGCAATACCTGCCCTTTCACCTGTCCCAGGCCCCAAACACTCCTCCTAGGTGAAACAGCAATACTTGTATTTCTTTCAATTTGGTATACTGTATTCGTTGCTCACGATCTCCGCTATAATGGGGAGACCAATGATTGCTTTGCTGAACACCTCGGTTCAGTCCGCAAGCGTGACCCTGAGGTTCTGGTCACTTGCCATTTTAATTCTCCATCCTACTCTGGCCTCCTACATTGTTCCAATGAAGCTCAACGCAAGCTCAAGGAACAGCACCTCACCTTTCGATGAGGCACTTTACAACCTTCCAGCCTCAACATTGTGTTCAACAGCTTCAGATCATAATCACAGTTTTCTCAGATAGCAGGTCCTTGTGGTGGTTCTACTGTTGCCATTTATACCTCCTCTGGACCCATTTATTTTTTTATTGTCCCCCCTTTTGCCTTGCACCATCATCCCTTTTGTCATTTAATCACTCCTGCCCTCCACCCTATCACAGACCTTCCCTTTTGTTCTTTCCTCCCCTCCCCCCTTCCCTGCCTCTGTACTGGCTTACAAACTGTTAAATCTCTAACTTCTTCCAGTTCTGATGAAAGGTTTCTCTCTCCACAAATGCTGCCTGACCTGCTGAGTGTTTCCAGCATTTTCTGTTTTTATTACAGAAGGCTGAAATATACTGGAGCCCCCTTACACATGATGGCTTTGGTAATTACAGCATCTGCAAGAGACAGAAAGAAACACAAGAATAAACCACTCACACCAGAGAAATAGGAAACAATCAATTCGAGGGATGGACAGCAAACACAGGCTAACATTCAACTTTTATATACACTTTAGAGTAAAGAAAAGACTTCCAAAAGTGCTAGTTTTAGCTGTCAGCATTTCAATCAGTAGCAAAATGTTGTTCAGATAAACGGTCTCATAATCCTAAAGTGTGGGTCTTCAGTAAGTCACCTGTTTTGCCTTCAATTTAGATAAGTTGCCATTTTGCTTGGAAGAAAGAACATTTATTTGACCCAATCTTAAAGCAAAATATAGCTAATAACCCATACTGAAGGGGATAGATGCAAGAAGATTTTGTGACTGTGATGAAATATGCCATTCATCAGGCACTCTGTATTCTCTGTGTTTGATTGTGCCTGTGACTAGCAGGGGAGTTTAGTTTCAGTTTCATTTCCTTACCTGTATTGTATTGTGTGTAGGGCTCCGCCCATACCTGGCCCCTACTTAAGCAGGCCCCAGCGTGTCTCACAGGCAGTACAGCAGATCTCTGGATGAGAGACACTTCTCCACTGTGTATTACTTTCTGAGTTAATAAAAGCCTTGCTTTGCTCCGTTAACATTGAGTCTCGGATTCATTGAGGCACATCAGTGACATTAACACATTTAACAAAACTCCATAAATCATCCAAACCTTGACACAGTTAGAGGACAAACTACTTCCCGAGGAATATTTTAATCTTACCTCACTCCATTCCTTTGACCTGCCCTTGTCTGTTTTTGCTTGGTCAGAGTGCCCCCTTAAACAGTGTCCTTTGGAGAAAAAAATGTAGTGTGTCATTAGAGATAATGCATTGACTATAATCAGAAAATAATAATGGTTTTATCTACAATAAAAATAGGGGCATACAAATTACTAGCAAAAGACAGATATTTCAAAAATACACTTGTTTTCCCTTTTATTCACAAACTCTAATCAGGACCTAACTAACTCCTAATTAACTGATGTACAAACCTAAGAAATTAAATGACAATGTCGGAGTTGAAATATTCCACTGGTCTAGGATCTGTGGCCTTCCATTTCCAGATCCCCTTCTTTCTCACTCATATTCTGGTGTTTGCAGCAACACAAATAAATAGATACAAGTCTTTCCTGCGTCCTTAACATCCAGCCATGTTGTGCTACTAATGAAAAGTACAAAACTCATGGATTTAGGCAAGTCCTGTAGTTTACACCGACTAACAGGTCACTACAGGAACAGCAGGTTAAACATCAAAGTGCGCATTTCAAGGGCAAAAGGGAAGTGGAGTGGCGAAAGGGTTTAGGGAACGGACTCCACAGCACGAGGCCTAGGCGGCTGAAAACACGGCCATCAATGGAGGGGCGAAGGGAGGGGTGCACAAAAGACCAGAGTCAGAAGAACAAAGAGCCCTTGCAGGGTTATGGGGCTGTAGGAGGTTACATATATAGGGAGTGGCAAGGCCTTCAAGGGATTGAAACACGAAGATGAGCATTTTAAATTGAAGGTATTGGGGGACCAGGAGCCAATGTAGGTTGGCAAGGACAGGAGTGATGAACGAGATGATGCAAGACAGGATATGGGCAGCAAAGTTTTGGATGAGTTAAAGTTTACAAAGGGAGTAAGATGGGAGGCCAGCCAGGGAGCAATGGAATAGTTGAGTCTGGAGGATACAAAGGCATGGATGAAAGTTTCAGCAGATGAGATGAGGCGGGCGATGTTAGAGGTAGAAGTAGGCGTTCTTTGTGATGGAGAGGATATGGGGTCAGGAGCTCAGCTTGGGGTTGAATGAGATACAGAGGCTGTGAATCCTCTGGTTTAACCGGAGACGGTAGCCGGGGAACGGGATGGAATCAAGGGCAACAGTACGGACTTTGTGGCAGGGGGCAAAGACAATGGCTTCAGGCTTCCCAATGTTTAACTGAAAGAAATTGAAACTCATCCAAGACTAGATATCAGGCAAGCAATCTGATAGAACAGATGCAGTGGAGGGGTCGAGAGAGGTAGAGCTGGGTATCGTTAGTGTATATGTGGAAGCTGGCCCTATGTCTTTGGATGATGTCACCAAAGGCCAGCATGTAGATGAAGGAAAGGAGGGTGCCAAGGTAGATCCTTAGAGGACTCCAGGGGTTAACAATGCAGGGACAGGAATAGGAGCCATTGTTGGAGATACTCTGCCTACAATTTGATAGGTAAGTGTTGAACCAAGTGAAGAAAACCACATTAAGCTGGGAAATGGAGGAAAGGCGCTGGAGGAGGATGGTATGGTTGACTGTGTCAAAAGCTGCAGAGAAAGCAAGGAGAATGAGGAAGGGAAAGGCACCACGGTCACAGAGTATACAATTTGTGACTTTGATTAGGGTCATTTCAGTGCTATGGCAGTGTTGGAAACCTGATTGGAGAGATCCAATATGGAGTTGTGGGAAAGATGGGCACAGATATTGGAGGCGACAATACAAAAGGGGGGAGAAATTCAGTATCGCCCTGTTTGGGGTGCAATTATCGGCCGGGCGCAATGTTTAGCGCCTGGCGCCAATTATCGCCTCCGACTGCAAACTTGGCTTCTATCACACCTGGGGGGTGATTGGAGCGCTAAAATCAGGCGCTACACACCTCTCTTAAGGCGCTAACGCCAAGGTGCGAGGCGCTACCTCAGAGCGCTGGCGAAGTTCATGTGATGTCAGTCAGCAATGGAACACAGATACACTGGCGCCGGCCAGTTCTTAAAGGGGAGGGTCGATCTTGCTCTCCATCCACACCCTGCTCATTGCAGCCTTGAATCTCGGCCTGGAGAGACCTGTACATCAAATCTGCTGGAAAGAACAATGGAGCGGCCCAGGGAAAGAGCTCAGCGTGCAGCCCCCAGTCTCTTCTAAATCGATGCAAGGAAGGTCAAATCAAAATGAACCTGCAAAGTGCTGCTCAGTACCCAAAACTCCTTCACACAGCGTTGAATCTCTCCAGAAGTCTCTCTCTCTCTCTCTCTCAGAATGCGTGGTGCAAATATGTCACCAACAAAAAAAGGCAGGAAGCGGTCGCCTTTAAATAACACTCCCCCAGTCCCTTCCTGACTGCAAAACGTTCCCCTCAACCTGTCGTTGCTAGCGGCAGGCGGAAAGGCGGGGGCGCCACTCACTATCCAGTCCGGGGCGTTGCACGCTCGACTGACGTCATGATCTGCAGGCGCAGGAGATCGTGGCGGTAGTGTTTAGCGCTGCCGCAAAATGTCTGGTCAATTTCGCGAGCGGCGCAAACATCGTTAGGGCGCTAACGGGAGGCGCAAAGCAACCAAATTCCCCCCCCCCCCAGGTCTTTGGAGAGGAAAGGAAGATTGAGATGGCAGCAGTAGTTTTAAAGGACAGATGGGTTGAGGATGGTTTTTTTGAGAAGTGGGTTAAAACGACTATTTTGAAAGGGGGTGAATAGTACCCGAGGAGAAGGAGCCATTTACAATGGAAACCAGGCAGGGAAGGTGGGTAGAATCATAGAATAATACAACACAGGAGGCCATTTGGCCTACCGTGCTTGTGCCGGCTCTTTGAAAGAGCTATCCAAATAGTCCCATTCCCCTGCTCTTTCCCCATAGCCCTGTAAATCTTTCCCAGCACAGGACCAGGACCAACTGAGTACTTCTTTGCACTCGATGGGTATTGACTTTTTCAGACTTAAAAGTAGCTAGCAGTTCAGGGGGAATGGGATCAAGGGAGCAGGAAGTGGATCTCATGGACAAGATGAGCTTGGAGAAAGCACGAGGAGAGATACTAGAGAAGAACACAGATTAGGGCTATAGCAGGGAGAAGCTTGGCTTGGTGTGCAAGGGGAGGGGGGAGACGGCAGAGATAGCTGAATGGACAGTCCCAATCTTAGTGACAAAGAAGTCCATGAGCTCCTCATACCTGTTGTTAGAGGTAAGGATGCAGAAACATAGAAGATAAGAGCAGGAGTAGGCAAGAGAGAAGGATTTAAGGAGATGGTTGGTAGTGGAGAAAATAAACCAATGGTCATCTTTGTTCTCCAGGATGACCCTGGAGTAGTGGGCAGTTTTAGCAGAGAAGAGCAAGACCCAATACCGCTTGCTCCAATCCAGACAGATCTGGTGACGGATGGCTAAATGTGTTGTGCGCCAGATACATTCAAGTCTGCGCCTTTTGGACTTCAGGAAGTGAAGATGAGAGCCACACCAGGGGGAAGAACTAGGATGGCAGAGAGTAAAGGTTTATGGGGACAGGGGCATCAAAGGTGGAGGTGAGGTAATGGTTGAACAAATTGATCACTGCACAAATATTGCAGAAATAGAAGACAGTTAGGAGCTTAAAAGTACAGTTGTAATTGACTTGTTTTTTTTTCAGGGGCAGATGCAGAAAGAAGGGGAGTTGGAAAGGGTGGTAGAGATGTGAGTGGTCGAGAAATACAAGGAAATATTCAGAGATGGGCTTGTCTGTGATCAAGACCATAGGAGTAGAGAGGCCACATAAGGTTGAGGGGCTGGCCTTGAATATGCCTAGGAGAGTGTATATGGAGGAAGAGTTTTAGAGGACAGAAGAGTAGTAAAATCAGAGGCAAGGGTAAGGTGATGAGACTGAAATCACGGAGGATGATGAGTCATTCAGTGCAGAGGCTGAGGGAGGAATGGAGGGAGGCTATCAGGGAGAAACTCATAATGGAGCTGGAGGGGACAGTAGAGAATGAGAATTTTGAAGGAGACGTGAGTAGGGTAATCCAAGTAGGAGCAAAGAGGCTTGTGAGAAACATTGAGACAACAGTCGAACGTCATTTACATTAAATAGATTTTTGGGGGGGGGGCGTATGCAGATGAAAGGCAGGATCTGAGACTAAATGGATTGAAGGGTAGCAGGTAGTCAATCATTAGGTAGGGACGCACAAATCCAGACAGACACACATGTACTGAAGACCAAGATCAAGATAAGGCAGACACTGAAAGAAGACAAATCTACAATAAGATGCATGCAAGTATTAGGAATAAGATGCTGGAATTGAAGGCTGTTGTGGCAGAGAAGATGAGAACTATGATGTAGTGGGAATATCAGAAACATAGCTAAATCCAAAGGATGGAAATCATTTTAACATGCAGAGTGGACAGAAAAAGCAGAGATGTAACCCTGTATGCCAGGGGTAAATGAAGCTGATCCTTTGCAAGGGGGAAGTTACAAAATTAGCTACTTTGATTAGACATCTGAAACGCAAAAAAAAATTCAAACTAACACTAGAGTACGCTGATGGAGTATGATGTGAAATTAAATAGCTTAACTTATCTAACTTGCAGGTACATTTTACAATTACCTGCTGATTGACACTTATTCTCTTAAAAATTGAGAGTTTAAAAAAAAAATCTGTCCAACTTGAAGTTTCCCTGCCAAAAGAAATACACTAATAAAAAGCTAAAATGTGACAATACAATTGCACCCTAGCTTGGTTTTCTTGCCACATTTACAGTAGATGATGGGGGTTAAATTGGACAACCCCCAAAAACGGTTGTCGCTACCTTTAGAGGGCACCAATTTCCTTCGGGATACTAAAATATCACCCCAAATACGAGATCCCATATGAAACTGAATTTTGCTGAAACAAATACTAAAACTGATCCAGAATGCTTCAAAGTAATAGCACTAAAGGAAACCAGCTTTAGTGCAAGTAAGATTTTCAGACTGGTTGAACACAGGTTTATGATCATTACCATTGACTCAAACACAGTAATATTTTCCTGAAACTTTGGCATACTTCAAAATAGTACTTTAATTCCATGTTGTATTAATGCAACCTGAGGGGTAAGTCGAAGAGCTGAAGTGTGACTATAGTGATAACCAGCATAGCAACGCAACAAGCGTCGCTGACAGCGGGGAAGCCCGGGAGGCTCAGCCCAGCATTTGCCTAGTTACAAGGTTCAGGGTGAAGCCCCGCTCTGACTCCCCCTTCACCCGGCAAGAAGTCAGCTGTTGCCCACCAAGTGCACCCGCCCCTCCGGCCACAGACTGACCCCTGGGACTGGGGCTGCAACCGAGGCCTAGCGTTTTTCGGTACGGCAGCGGATTCCAAGCGACCTCCCGAGACCGATCATCGAACCGCTCCCCGCGATGCCCCGATACTCACGCTCCATGTCATCGCTGGCGCCACTCCCCCCGGCCTCGGGCCACCTCACCCAAACTTCCGTCCACCCGGCAGTTTGTGTCGGTAACGGCGGCAACAGCCAACCACCGCGCACTTCCGCCCGCCGCAAACCAATCGCTGCCGACTTCCGCTGCTCCAAGACAGCAGCCGGGCTCAGTGCCCGCAGTACCCGGGGCTCAGCTCAGTGCCTGCAGTACCCGGGCTCAGTACCCGGGGCCCAGGCTCAGTGCCCGCAGTACCCGGGGCTCAGGCTCAGTGCCCGCAGTACCCAGGGCTCAGGCTCAATGCCTGCAGTACCCGGGCTCAGTGCCCGCAGTACCCGGGGCTCAGGCTCAGTGCCTGCAGTACCCGGGCTCAGTGCCCGCTGTACCCGGGGCCCAGGCTCAGTGCCCGCAGTACCCGGGGCTCAGCTCAGTGCCTGCAGTACCCGGGCTCAGTACCCGGGGCCCAGGCTCAGTCCCTGCAGTACCCGGGGCTCAGGCTCAGTGCCTGCAGTACCCGGGCCCAGTGCCCGCAGTACCCGGGGCTCAGGCTCAGTGCCTGCAGTACCCGGGCTCAGTGCCCGCAGTACCCGGGGCTCAGGCTCAGTGCCTGCAGTACCCGGGCTCAGTGCCCGCTGTACCCGGGGCCCAGGCTCAGTGCCCGCAGTACCCGGGCTCAGTGCCCGCAGTACCCGGGACCCAGGCTCAGTGCCTGCAGTACCCGGGCTCAGTGCCCGCAGTACCCGGGCTCAGTGCGTGCCCGCAGTACCCGGGCTCAGTGCCCACAGTACCCGGGGCCCAGGCTCAGTGCCCGCAGTACCCGGGCTCAGTGCCCGCAGTGCCTGGGCTCAGTGCGTGCCCGCAGTACCCGGGCTCAGTGCCCACAGTACCCGGGGCCCAGGCTCAGTGCCCGCAGTACCCAGGCTCAGTGCCCGCTGTACCCAGGGCCCAGGCTCAGTGCCCACAGTACCCGGGGCCCAGGCTCAGTGCCCGCAGTACCCGGGCTCAGTGCCCGCAGTACCCGGGGCCCAGGCTCAGTGCCCGCAGTACCCGGGCTCAGTGCCCGCAGTACCCGGGCTCAGTGCCCGCAGTACCCGGGGCCCAGGCTCAGTGCCCGCAGTACCCGGGCTCAGTGCCCGCAGTACCCGGACTCAGCGCCCGCAGTACCCGGGGCCCAGGCTCAGTGCCCGCAGTACCCGGGCTCAGTGCCTGCAGTACCCGGGCTCAGTGCCCGCAGTACCCGGGGCCCAGGCTCAGTGCCCGCAGTACCCAGGGCCCGGGCTCAGTGCCGCAGTACCCGGGCTCAGTGCCCGCAGTACCTGGACTCAGTGCCCGCAGTACCCGGGGCCCAGGCTCAGTGCCCGCAGTACCCGGTCTCAGTGCCCGCAGTACCCGGGCTCAGTGCGTGCCCGCAGTACCCGGGGCCCAGGCTCAGTGCCCGCAGTACCCGGGGCCCAGGCTCAGTGCCCGCAGTACCCGGGCTCAGTGCCCGCAGTACCCGGGGCCCAGGCTCAGTGCCCGCAGTACCCGGTCTCAGTGCCCGCAGTACCCGGGCTCAGTGCCCGCAGTACCCGGGCTCAGTGCGTGCCCGCAGTACCCGGGGCCCAGGCTCAGTGCCCGCAGTACCCGGGGCCCAGGCTCAGTGCCCGCAGTACCCGGGCTCAGTGCCCGCAGTACCCGGGGCCCAGGCTCAGTGCCCGCAGTACCCGGGCTCAGTGCCCACAGTACCCGGGCTCAGTGCCCGCAGTACCCGGGGCCCAGGCTCAGTGCCCGCAGTACCCAGGGCCCAGGCTCTGCCCGCAGTACCCGGGCTCAGTGCCTGCAGTACCCGGACTCAGTGCCCGCAGTACCCGGGGCCCAGGCTCAGTGCCCACTGTACCCAGGGCCCAGGCTCAGTGCCCCCATTACCCGGACTCAGTGCCCGCAGTACCCAGGGCCCAGGCTCAGTGCCCGCAGTACCCGGGCTCAGTGCCCGCAGTACCCGGGGCCCAGGCTCAGTGCCCACAGTACCCGGGGCCCAGGCTGAGTGCCCGCAGTACCCAGGGCCCAGGCTCAGTGCCCGCAGTACCCGGGCTCAGTGCCCGCAGTACCCAGGGCCCGGGCTCAGTGCCCGCAGTACCCAGGGCCCAGGCTCAGTGCCCGCAGTACCCAGGGCCCGGGGCCCAGGCTCAGAGCCTGCAGTACCCAGGGCCCAGGCTCAGTGCCCGCAGTACCCAGGGCCCAGGCTCAGTGCCCGCAGTACCCAGGGCCCGGGGCCCAGGCTCAGAGCCTGCAGTACCCAGGGCCCAGGCTCAGTGCCCACAGTACCCAGGGCCCAGGCTCAGTGCCCGCAGGGCCCAGGGCCCAGGCTCAGAGCCTGCAGGGCCCGGTGCCCAGGCTCAGTGCCCGCAGTACCCAGGGCCCAGGCTCAGAGCCTGCAGTACCCAGGGCCCAGGCTCAGTGCCCGCAGTACCCAGGGCCCAGGCTCAGTGCCCGCAGTACCCGGGCTCAGTGCCCGCAGTACCCGGGCTCAGTGCCCGCAGTACCCGGGGCCCAGGCTCAGTGCCCACAGTAGCCAGGGCCCAGGCTCAGTGCCCACAGTACCCGGGGCCCAGGCTCAGTGCCCACAGTACCTGGGGCCCGGGCTAAGTGCCTGCAGTACCTGGGGCCCAGGGTTCAGTGCCCGCAGTACCCAGGGCCCGGGTCAGTGCCCGCAGGACCCAGGGCCCAAGCTCAGTGCCCACAGTACCCGGGGCCCGGGCTCTGTACTCTTACCACTAATTCCATTTCCTGCCTGGACACTGTCTCAGGCTGAACCAGACTGTTCACAAGCTTGGTTTCCTATTCAACCCCAAACGGAGCTACCAACCCCATATCCTCTCCATTACAACGAGTCCCTAGTTCCACCTCCATAATGTTGTCTGCCTCCGCCCCTACCTCAGCCCATCTTTGACTCAGCTTTTGGTTAGCCCTCCTCATAACCTCTTGGCTCGGCACCCATTTTTTTGATTATGCCTCTCTGAAGTGCCTTGGGATATTTTTCTACGTTAAAGGTGCAGTATAAATGTGCAAGTTGTTGTTTTTAACTTGTACTGTGGCAAGGCTAACTGTACACCATGATAAAGCCTACGGCCATACTAGTCTGAAAACGCCCGATCTAGTCTGATCTTAGAAACTAAGCAGAGCCAGGATTGGTTAGTATCTTGGATGGGAGACCTCTTGGGAATGCCCGGTGCAGTCAGCTTCAGGTTGGTCACTTTGATCCTTCCCCCTGCATTTGTCGCCAAGGTACAGAAGAAGCTTATCGACTTTTTCTGGGACAAAAGGAAGCACTGGGTTTCTGCCGCAGTTTTGAGTCTCCTGCTTAGGGAGAGCGGTCAGGCGCTGGTGTGCCTTCGCACCCAGGCTGTGACTTTCTGCCTTCAGACCCTGCAGAGATACCTGTACGTCGAGGATTTTCCCAGATGATGTGCGCTGGTGACGTATTTCTTCCACCAACTGCACGGCCTCAATTATGACACGCAGCTCCTGTTTGTAAAACTGAGGGGTACCTGTGCCTGCTTGCGGGAGCTGCCTGTCTTCTACCAGGAACTGCTATGGGTCTGGAACAAGGTTGCCTGCAGATGGAGTTTTTCCCCGTCAAGAGTGGCGGCTGTCCTTTGGGAACCGCTGCTCAGGAATCCGCACCTCCATGAACGCAGGTTCAGGTGGCTGGCGGAGGGCAGAGCTGTGTCTGGCAAGGTGACCAGAGTCAGGGACCTACTCGATGGCAAAGGAATGGGTTGGATGGCACCTGGGCCAACGTCCGGCTCGCGGCCAAAGCCATCGAGTCGCTGAAAGTGGCACTGGGCCCTGAATCCACTAAGTGTATCGAGGTGGCTCAGGCACGTGGGATGATCCCGTCCGAACTGACCTTAGTTCGGACAGAATTCCTCATCGGCATCCGGTCTCGAAACCCTTCTCGGGAGCGGGAGCAGGCGCCTCACAGTTTCCTGTACGGACTGCTCTTGCTTGCCATCCTTGTCTGCTGTCCAGACACGCCTTGGCGCATCAGCTTGCCATCCGGCGGAGGCGGGGGTCCCCAGTTGAAGGCTCTCTACATGGGAGTCTTTCCTTTATCTATTGGGGACTTGGCCTGGAGGGTGTTGCACGGGGCAGTCCCGTGCAATAAAGTTTTAAGTAGGTTCACGGACTCCCAGGCCGCCTGCCTTTTCTGCGGCCTGGAGGAATCCGTGTTTCATGCATACATGGAGTGTGAGAGGTTGCAGCCCCTCTTCCACTATTTGAAGGGGCTACTCCTCGATTTCTGGCTGCACTTCAATCCCACCCTCTTCATCTTTGATCACCCAGTGCGGAGGGGAGCGGGCAGATCATGGGATCTCCTCGTGGGACTGCTCCAGGGCCTGGCCAAAGTGGACACCAACTGGTCCAGGCAGCGGGCAGTTGAGGAGATTTACCAGGATGTTACCTGGGCTGGAGCGCTTCAGCTATGAAGAGAGACTGGACAGGCTGGGGTTGTTTTCCTTAGAGCAGAGAAGGCTGAGGTGGGACCTGATTGAGGTGTACAAAATTATGAGGGGCATAGATAGGGTAGATAGAAAGGAACATTTCCCCTTAGTAGAGGGGTCAGTAACCAGGGGGCATAGTTTCAAGGTAAGGGGCAGGAGGTTTAGACAGGATTTGAGGAAAGACTTCTTCACCCAGAGGGTGGTTGGAATCTGGAATTCATTGCCTGAAAGGGTGGTAGAGGCAGGAACCCTCACAACATTCAAGAAGCATTTAGATGAGCACTTGAAATGCCATAGCATACAAGGCTATGGACCAAGTGCTGGAAAATGGGATTAGAATAGACAGGGCTTGATGGCTGGCACGGACAAGATGGGCCAAAGGGCCTCTTTCTGTGCTGTATAACTCTATGACTCTAGTACAGCATGATAAATTTTACATCTATTCAGTCATTCAATGCTAGTTGACCTCTAGTGCATTCTTCTGCAAAAGAGGGCACTGATGGTAAACAACTGGTAAACAACAAAAGGAGTGCCCTTTCTAGCTTTGCATGTTGATCTGCCATCCACAGCTTCTAAGGGCATGGAAACACCTAGCTAACAGTGATTGAATTCAGTATTAGCTTGGAAAGGGAGATGGGTGAGTTGCGAACCAAGGTTTTAAATTTAGATAAGGCAGACTGGTGGGATGAGGCAGAAATTAACCACAGTAGACTGGGCAGAACTATTAATGGATCAAACTGCAGACAGACAGTGGGAGGTGTTCATAGAAGTATCTGGTAGAAAACAAGACTTGTACATACCCCTAAAGGGCAAGAGCTCAACTTGTGTAAGTAAACAACCTTGGTCAACAAGAGAAGTGAGAGACAAAGTGCTAGTCAGAGTAGAAATAGAAGGATATTTCAGATGAATACGTGGCTAGAGGAATGGTGCAAGGGGGAGGGATTCAAATTCCTGGGACATTGGAACCGGTCCTGGGGGAGGTGGGACCAGTACAAACTGGACGGTTTGCACCTGGGCAGGACCGGGACCGATGTCCTAGGGGGAGTGTTTGCTAGTGCTCTGGCGGAGGGTTTAAACTAAAATGGCAGGGGGTTGGGAACCTGAGCAGGGAGACAGAGGAAAGGGAAACAACGATAGAAGCAAAAGACAGGAAGGAGAAAAGCAAAGGTGGCAGTCAGAGAAATCAAGGGTTTAAATCAAACATGGCCACAGTAAATAATAATTCTAAAAGGTCTAAGAGTGTTAAAAAAACAAGCCTGAAGGCTTTGTGTCTTAATGCGAGGAGCATTCGTAATAAGGTGGATGAATTAGCTGCGCAAATAGAGGTAAACGGATATGATATGATTGGGATTACGGAAACATGGCTCCAGGGTGACTAAGGCTGAGAACTCAACATCCAGGGGTATTCAATATTCAGGACAGACAGGCAAAAAGGAAAAGGAGGTGGGGTAACATTGCTGGTTAAAGAGGGGATTAACAATTGTAAGGAAGGATATTAGCTCTGATGATGTGGAATCTGTATGGGTAGAACTGAGAAATACCAAGGGGCAGAAAACGTTAGTGGGAGTGGTATACAGACCCCCAAACAGTAATGCGGAGGTTGGGGATGGCATTAAACGGGAAATTGTGTGCAGTTTTGGTCGCCTTATCTGAGGAAGGATGTTCTTGCCATGGAAGGAGTTCAGCGAAGATTCACCAGACTGATACCTGGGATGGCAGGAATGACGCATGAGGAGAGATTGGGTCGATTGGGCTTATACTCGCTGGAGCTTAGAAGAATGAGAGAGGATCTCATTGAAACTTATAAAATTCTGACAGGACTGGACAGACTAGATGCAGGAAGGATGTTCCCGATGGTCGGGGAGTCCAGAACTAGGGGTCACAGTCTAAGAATAAGGGGTATGCCATTTAGGACAGAAATGAGGAGGAATTTCTTCACCCAGAGAGTGGTGAACCTGTGGAATTCTCTACCACAGAAGGCAGCAGAGGCCAATTCATTAAATATATTCAAGGAGTTAGATATATTTCTTAAGGCTAAAGGGATCAAGGGGTATGGGGAGAAAGCAGGGACCAGGTACTGAATTTGGATGATCAGCCATGATCACATTGAATGGCGGGGCGGGCTTGAGGGGACGAATGGCCTACTCCTGCTCCTATCTTCTATGTTTCTATGAAATTAGAGACACATGCAATAAGGGCACAGCAGTTATCATGGGTGACTTTAATCTACATATAGATTGGGCTAACCAAATTAGTAACAATACTGTGGAGGAGGAATTCCTGGAGTGTATACGGGATGGTTTCCTGGACCAATATGTCGAGGAACCAACTAGAGACCAGGCCATCTTAGACTGGGTATTATGTAATGAGAAAGGATTAATTAGCAATCTTGTTGTGCGAGGCCCCTTGTGGTGGAGCAATCATAATATGATAGAATTCTTCATTAAGATGGAGAGTGAAGTAGTTGACTCAGAGACTAGGGTCCTGAATTTAAATAAAGGAAACTACGATGGTATGAGGCGCGAGTTGGGTAGGATTGATTGGGGAATGTTACTCAAAGGGTTGACGGTGGATAGGCAATGGCAAACATTCAAAGATCGCATGGATGAACTACAGAATTTGTTCATCCCTGTTTGGCATAAAAATAAAACCGTGGCTAACAAGGGAAATTAGGGATAGCATAAGATCCAAGGAGAGGACATATACATTGGCCAGAAGAAGCAGTAAACCTGAGGATTGGGAGCAGTTTAGGATTCAGCAAAGGAGGACAAAGGGATTAATTAAGAGGGGGAAAATAGAGTATGAGAGTAAGCTTGCTGGGAACATAAAAACTGACTGTAAAAACTTTCATAGATATGTGAAGAGAAAAAGATTGGTGAAGTCAAGCGTAGGTCCCTTGCAGTCAGAATCAGGGGAATTTATAATGGGGAACAAAGAAATGGCAGACCAATTAAATACATACTCTGGTTCTGTCTTCACAAAGGAGGACACAAATAACCTCCCAGAGTTGTCGGGGAACATAGGGTCTAATGAGAGGGAGGAACTGAATGAAATCAGTATTTGTAGGGAAATGGTGTTAGGGAAATTGACGGCATTGAAAGCCGATAAATCGCCAGGGCCTGATAATCTACATCCTAGGGTACTTAAGGAAGTGGCCCTAGAAATAGTAGATGCATTGCTGGTCATCTTCCAAAATTCTATAGACTCTGGAACAGTTCCCATGGATTGGAGGATAGCTAATGTTACCCCAATGTTCAAAAAAGGTGGTAGAGAGAAAACGGGGAATTAAAGACCAGTAAGCCTGACATCAATAGTGGGGAAAATGCTATAGTCCATTATAACAGATGTAATAGCAGAGCACTTGGAAAACAGTGACCAGATCGGACAAAGTCAACATGGATTTACAAAAGGTAAATCGTGCTTGACTAATCTACTGGAATTTTTTGAGGATGTAACTGGTAGAATAGATAAGGGAGAACCAGTGGATGTGGTGTATTTAGACTTTCAGAAAGCTTTCGATAAGGTCCCGCATAAGAGATTAGCGTGTAAACTTAAGGCACATGGAATTGGGGGCAAGGTACTGACTTGGATAGAAAACTGGTTGGCAGACAGGAAGCAAAGAATTGGAATAAACTGGTCTTTTTCCGAGTGGCAAGCAGTGACCAGTGGGGTACCGCAGGGATCGGTCCTAGGACCCCAGCTATTCACAATATATATTAATGATCTGGACGAGGGAACTAGATGTAATATCTCCAGGTTTGCAGATGACACAAAGCTGGGTGGGCGTGTGTGCTGTGAGGAGGATGCCGAGAAACTCCAGTATGATTCGGACAGGTTGGGTGATTGGGCACATGCATGGCAGATGCAGTATAATGTGGATAAATGCGAGGTTATCCACTTTGGTGGCAAAAACAGGAAGGCAGATTATTATCTGAACGGCAATGGATTGGGAGAAGGGGAAGTGCAACGAGACCTGGGTGTCCTTGTGCACCAGTCGCTGAAGTTAAGCATGCAGGTGCAGCAAGCGGTTAAGAAGGCAAATGGTATGTTGGCCTTCGTAGCGAGAGGGTCTGAGTACAGGAACAAGGATGTCTTGCTGCAGTTGTACAGGGCCTTGGTGAGACCACACCTTGAGTATTGTGTGCAGTTTTGGTCACCTTATCTGAGGAAGGATGTTCTTGTCATGGAGGGAGTTCAGCGAAGATTCACCAGGCTGATACCTGGGATGGCAGGAATGACGTATGAGGAGAGATTGGGTCGATTGAGCTTATACTCGCTGGAGTTTAAAAGAATGAGAGGGGATCTCATTGAAACTTATAAAATTCTAACAGGACTAGACAGACTAGATGCAGGAAGGATGTTCCCGATGGCGGGGGAGTCCAGAACCAGGGGTCACAGTCTAACGATAAGGGGTAAGCCATTTAGGACAGAGATGAGGAGGAATTTCTTCACCCAGAGAGTGGTGAACCTGTGGAATTCTCTACCACAGAAGGCAGTTGAGGCCAATTCATTAAATATATTCAAGAAGGAGTTGGATATATTTCTTAAGGCTAAAGAGATCAAGGGGTATGGGGAGAAAGCAGGGACAGGGTATTGAATTTGGATGATCAGCCATGATCTCATTGAATGGCGGAGCAGGCTCGAGGGGCCGAATGGCCTACTCCTGCTCCTATCTTCTATCTGTCTATGTCTCTAAAACTAAAAGAAAGGGCTTGTACGAATGCCAAGAACAGTAGGGATTCTGCAGACTGGGAGCGATACAAAGAACAGCAAAGGGATAATCAGAAAGTTGTAAGAGCTGCTAAAAGGGAATACAAGAAAAAACTTGCAAGGGATATTAAGGACAACACTAAAGCATTTTACAAATATATTAAGAGAATATATTAATACAAATATATTAAGAGTGGCTAAAAGTAATCACACAGACACAGAATCACACAGAAACCCCACAGTGCAGATAGAGGCCATTTCAGCCCATCGAGCCTGCACCGACACATATCCCACCCAATCCCCGTAACCCCTACACCAACACATATCCCACCCTATCCCCGTAACCCCACGTTTTTAATCCCCCTAACACTAAGGGTCAATTTATCATAGCCAAACAACCTAACCCACACATCTTTGGACTGTGGGAGGAAACCAGAGCACCCGGAGGAAACCCACGCAAACACGGGGAGAATGTGCAAACTCCACACAGTCACCTGAGGCCGGATTCGAACCCGGGTCCCTGGCGCTGTGAGGCAACAGTGCTAACCACTATGCCACCGTAATGTTGGGCTCTTAAAGACAGATGCAGGTGATACTGCAATTGAATATCAAGAAATGGCAGACTTGCTAAATACTTACTTTGTAATTGTCTTCACAGTAGAGGATGCGGATAAAGTACCAGATATATGAGGAAAAGTAAAAATAAAGCAAGGGGAGGAACTTACTAGATATAATATAAGCTTTTTAAAAATGCTAATGAAGAAAATAATGAGACTAAAGATAGACACATCTCCAGGACCTGATGGTTTCCGTCCCAGGGTATTAAAAGAAGTACGTGAGGAAATTGTACATGGTGTAGTCACGATCTTCCAAAAATCTCTCGATTCAGG
The DNA here is from genome assembly GCF_052327205.1 of Somniosus microcephalus. Lineage (NCBI taxonomy): Eukaryota > Metazoa > Chordata > Chondrichthyes > Squaliformes > Somniosidae > Somniosus > Somniosus microcephalus. The sequence goes on from NC_140997.1 coordinate 36,248,205, forward strand.
AATTGTCCCCTTGGATTGGAAAATTGCCGATGTTACTATTTAAGAAGGGTAAGAGAGATAAACTAGGAAATTATAAGCTTATTAGTCTAATGTCTGTTGTGGGGAAGTTACTAGAATCTATTGTTAGGGACCGAGTGACTGAGCACTTGGACAAACAGGAAATGATTGGAGAGATCCAGCATGGATTTGTAAAAGGTAAGTCATGTCTAACTAACCTAGTTGAATATTTTGAGGAGGTAACTAATGTGGTAGTTAAGGGAGTGTCTATGGATGTTATTTACATGGACTTCCAGAAGGCATTCAATAAGGTTCCATATATGACACTGCTAACAAAAATGAGAGCACACAAAACTGGAGGCAACTTGTTGACATGGGTAGGGAATTGGTTAGGAAGTAGCAGTCAGAAGTCAGGGATAATGGACATGTACTCCAATTGGCAGGATGTAACTAATGGTGTCCCCCAGGGGCCTCAGCTTTTCACTATATTTATCAATGACTTAGATGAAGGAATAGAGAGCCATATATCCAAGTTTGCTGATGACATTAAGTTAGATGTGATGTGGAGATGCCGGTGTTGGACTGGGGTGGACAAATGTAAGAAGTCACACAACACCAGTTAGATGGCAAAGTACATAGTGCAGATGAGAGCATAAAGTTGCAAAGGGACATTGATAGATTAAGTGAGAGGGCAAAACTGTGACAGATGGAGTTCAATGCAGGGGAATGTGAGGTCATCCACTTTGGACCTAAGAAAGATAGATCAGAGTAATTTCTAAGCAGCAAGAAGGTAGGAACTGTGGAGGAACAGAGAGATTTAGGGTTCCAAGTACAGAAATCACTAAAAGCTAGTGGACATATACAAAAAATAATTAGAAAGGCTAATGGAATGCTAGCTTTTGTCTCAAGGTTACTGGAATACAAAGTGATGGAAATTATGTTACAGTTATAAAAGCTCTGGATAGACCCAATTTAGAGTACAGCATTCAGTTCTGGGCACTGCCCCTCAGGAAGGATATATTGGCCTTGGAGGGGGTGCAGCGCAGATTCACCAGAATGATACTGGGGCTAAAAGGGTTAAATTATAAAGACAGGTTGCATAGTCTAGGCTTGTATTTCGTTGAGTATAGAAGATTGAGGAGTGATCTCAATGAAATATTTAAGATGCTTTAAGGATTTGATAAGGTAGATAGAGAGAAACTATTTCCCCTGGTGGGGGAGTACAGAACAAGGGACATAACCTTAAAATTAGATCTAGGTTGCTCAGGGGTGATGTAAGGAAACACTTCTTCACATAAAGGGTAGTGGAAATCTGAAACTCTCTCCTTCAAAAAACTGTTGAGGCTAGGACAATGAAAAATTTCAAATCTGAGGTTGATAGATTTTTGTTAAGCAAGGGTATTAAGGGCTACGGAACCAAGGTGGGAAGTTGGAGTTAAGATACAGATCAGTCATGATCAAATTGAATGGCGGAGCAGGCTCCCCAAGGGGCTGAATGACCTACACCTACCTGTTCCTATGTTCATTGTAGATTAGTATACCCTTCAAGGCACCTTTACTGGTTTGATATAGTGGCCTCTCTAGTACCACATTCAACTATGACTTTGTGCTTTATCCTTCTCAAGCCACTTAAGCATCTTTTTCTTCATTTCAACTTATACTATCTTTCTATTCCTCTTGCTTCTGTTGGCAGGTGGATAAAGACAGTAAAGACAAAGATTGTGAGAGTGACAGCCTGTTCCTCAGGAGGTGAACTGCAGAATCAGGTAGTATGCAGATGCAAAATAACAACAGAAAATGCTGGAAAAACTCAGCAGGTCAGGCAACATCCGTGGAGAGAAATTTGAGTTGACGTTCCGGGTCGAACCCTTCTTCAAAACTGGAAAGAAAAGAAACCAGATCGAAGGCAGGGCTGCGATCGGACAAAAGAAGTGAAAGAAACAAAAGAGCTAGACGAGATGGTAATAGGCTGAGATTAGGTGTAAAGTGTACTGGCAGGGCAAGAGATAGCTGCCAGGTGTGAGAGAGAAACAAAAGGAAAGGGGGCGGGGGGGGGGAAAGGAGTGGAAAAATGTGTAATAGGGGCCGAGGTTATCATCTGAAATTGTTGAACTCGATATTGAGTCCGAAAGGCTGCAGAGTGCCTAATCGGAAGATGAGGTGCTGTTCCTCAAGTTTACGTTGAGCTTCCGTGGAACAATACAAGAGGCCAAGGACGGAGGTCCGAGTGGGAATGGAGCGGTGAATTAAAATGACAGGCGACCGGAAGCTCGGGGTCACCCTTACGGACTGAACGGAGGTGTTCCGCAAAGCGGTCACCCAATCTGCGTTTGGTCTCCCCAATGTAGAGGAGACCGCATTGTGAGCAGCGAATACAGTATACTAGATTGCGAGAAGTACAAGTAAATCGCTGTTTCACCTGGAAGGGGTGTTTGGGGCCCTGGACAGTGGGAAGAGGGAAGAGGCAGATGCATCTGTACTTGGTACATTGGACAGGATGAAGCAAGCAAGCAAGCCATTGAGCATGCTGAGGATCTTTGAAGGGCCTTATGTAAATTTGGAGTTTCAGTGTGCTGTGATTTGATATAGCAGTCTTGCTGTATATAGCCAAAATAATAAGCACACTATAGTAATTGACCTGCTGCCACTTTCCAGAAGATGGCAGTCTTGATTCAAATGAAAGTGCTGAAAATCTGCTTTCTTGCCATTTACAAAGGTCACCACCAACCAAAAGGTCGTATAACCTTTCCATTTTAAAAAGGCTGCATTGTGAATGAAGACAAAGGCACTTTTACTTAATCTTCAAAAAAACTCTTTTCTGAAGTAACATTTTATATTTTCCAAATTATATATTTGACAATTATAACTTCTAACTAAGAAGTGAGTGAGTTTAGCCATCAGCGATGCCATCATATAAAAGTTTATCACATTTGTATTAGATTTCTCTAAACTAGTATTTTAATGGGGCCATTAACCTATTTATTTTAAGCAGGTGAGCACTGTCATTAAAGTAGCTTTGGAATGCTATGCAAACATGTTAAGTGTTCATATGGTACTATTGCAAACAGTCATTTCTGGGCTATTGAGCTTAAATATAATTAAAGGGCAAGCAGAAACCTTATGCTTTTGTTTTTTCCAAACAATAGACTTCTATGTAAGCTTCATTAGAATATTGCTTTTGGCCAACATGGTTTAAAGGAATAAAATAGGTTTCTGGATAAGAGTGACCAGAAGGATTGTGATTAATTTGGTGAAGTACGATATTTACTCTTATGAGAAAACATGAGAACTGGTTGATCAAATTGGTGTAATGGCCCGGATTTTGTGGTAAGAATAACGGTGAGGCTGTCAGCGATGACCATTATTAAGGAGTAAATCAAACAGAACATGCGCAGTTAAACGCAGAAATCAGGAAGTTACTGTCTGAGTTGTCCTGCTCCTCCAGATGCTGAGCTATAACAGTATCTCACTGGAAGAGCATGATGTCGCGGTACTTACCCACTAGATACCCACTAAACACGGCATAAAAAGTAGGGCTTGTCCATTCGCGTGTAAGTGAATTTTTAACAGTGTGATAAGTCTTACTTACAGGAAACTTTGGTTTATCCGGAGGTTGTATGTCCGGAATACTCGATCTAACGGCAAAAATCAGGAGCCGTTTTCTATAAGTTATTTTAGATCTCGTTCTTTTTTTTCCCCAGTCAGGCACTGCAAGGTCTGTAGCTATAGCAACAGCTTCAGCTAGAGACGCTTGCAGCTGCAGCCGACTCTTTAGAAGCTGTTGCCAAGCAACAGTGTTTGTTGTCAGATATGGAGATGAAAACCTCCGTATGTTTCAACATTAACTTTGTATGTCCAGCAGTGTTGATAGATCGGCAACACGCCGGTCCCGTTGGTGCCGGATATCACAAAGTTTCCTGTACTTCCAAACCACCTCTCTGGCACTGAAAATTTACTTTTACAAGTGTGGAGTCTCATTCCTTCAGATTTGAATTACTGTTATTAAAAAAAAACTTTTAAAAAACTTTTTCTTTCTGTCTCTTTTATCTCTTAATCCCATCTTTCTGTTTTGCTTTATGTACATGGTTTTACATTGAATGATATATTCTAACTTACACTTCCTGGTTAGACTCTGCGTGTCTCAGTAAGGATTCTTCAGTCTGATTGGTTGAGAAGACACGCCATTGCTTGCCTTGTTCATACAGGTCCCAAATCCCCTGTAGAAGGCGCCGCGCTATCTATTTACTGCAAATCGCAGTGTAAAAGCCCACAGAAAAAGGGTAAGTGTAATGAACGGCGCATGCTGTTCGTTCGCCGCTGACCGCAAAATTCGGGCCAGTATCTTTTCAGTAAATGTGAAATGTTTCAGAATGTCATTTAAAATATCAGCAATTGAAAAATAAGTTTTAACTTTGATTTTATATAGTAACGTTAGCAACCTTTTGGGCTAGATTTTCGGGGAGCCGTCAGGCGGGGTTTCAGGCGTGTGGGGGGGGGGGAAATCCTGAATTTGGGGGTCCCGCCACCATCCCGCCCAAAACCCTGCCCCACGTAAGTTTCAGGGGCGGCGGGTACCCGCCCCGCACTGGGACCCGCCGAAACCAGGCGGGAAGGGATTAGTGCCAATTAACTGCCTATTAACAGGTAGTTAACGGGCAGTTTTTAGCCAAATCCCTATTTTGAGGGGTTTCGTGTGGGATTCCTGATGGCTCCAAACCACGCCAGGTAGAGCAGGCGGGCCGTCGAGTTGAAGGAGTTGGAGGGGTCGCGATGTCGGCGCTCAGGTGAGTGATGGGTGCATGAGTGCAAAGGTAAGTGTGTTTGGTGTGTCTAAAGTATGTAAAGAACTTTTACTTACCTGTACTTACCTTAACAGCCTTTCTTCCTGTAGCCGCCAGGAGCGCATCACTCAGCCGGAACTGAAAGCTGAACGGCTGCGATCTGTCAAAAGTGACAGCCTTCAGCTTTGAGTGCTGGTGAGAGTTCTAACTGAGTCTGTGCAGAATGACTCAGCTTAGAACTCAGAGTGTCAGTGTTTCACATCTTCAAACAGCTGTGAGACACTGATATTTCATCTGTCAAGAACTCTTGACAAATGAAATTTCAGTCTGTGATGTCACCTGTTGCCGGGTGGCCCTTAATTGGCCTGCTGAGCCCGCTGGGCGGGCTCAACAAGGTCAATCAAGGGAAAAGCGCGCGGATGGGCCGGATGTTGAAGTAGGCGGGTCAAAAACCCAAAAGGGGAAGTCCCGCCTTCTTCCTAACCGGTTCGGCAAAATCTACCCCTTTGTCTTTACAGATGCTGCTGCATTTCTAACATTTTCTATTTTTATTTCAGGATGTAGTAATAATTTGAAACTATATTTATAAAGGTTATAAAGTCAACATCGTTAAGGAACATTTTCTATAAGGGGAATAATCAGCATTGTGAAAACAACTGTTCTCCTCCTTCCTATGTTCTTTCCTAACAGGCCAGCCTTGTTCATTAGAACCCAAAAGAATCTTACTGAGCCATCTACTTCCTCTCCTCCCTCCCCTCAAAAAAAACCAAATACACACACACACATCAAACGGGCACCCCACTGCAGCTCGTTCGTTGTGGGAGGGTGAGAAATCCCACGGTGAGCCAGCCCGCAGTTTGGCTTGGGGTGGGGGAGGAGGGGAGAGGAGGTGATCCGGAGAGCCTCGAATGGTCTGGCAGTAGGCAAGAGCCATTTTATGGGCCCAGAGTAGAAATCTGTTCCTCCTGCCCCACCAAAAAAAAATTAAACATTTCCTGGGCTATTTTGTCTGCGGCCTTCAAGACCGCTGGTTAGGCTGTTTAAGGCCTGGTACAACTAGGCAGAGCTAGCGCAGTGCACACTCCGCCCATTTCTACCTGAAAATTGCAATCGGGGTCCTAAACTGATTTGCATATTTAAGCCGCCTCCTGCCTGTTTCAAGCGTGTGAGTTGCTTCCCCATTTACAGGCCCTCCTGAAAATTACAATGACGTGGCTGAGGTGCCCCCTGATTTTCAATTGCCAGCTGCCTGTTTTTCAGGTGAGAAATTGAAAATTACTCCCACAGTGTCAGCACCTAGCATTGTTAGTTCTAGATTCAAGTTAAACCTTCTTTCCTGATCCTCAACAATAGGGGGAAAAAATCCCTGTTCAGTACTTATACTGAATTTATAAGCATATTGTTCATACACATTGATGATTTTCTGACAAAAATTAGGAAATCTTCTCCCTATGCACTCAAAATCATCTCTGTAGAGTACGTTCTACTGCACCTGTGATATTTCCCTGTTTTTATTTTCAACAATATAATGGCTTTGTTAAAATAACTCACAAGAATGTGAAGTAAGCGGGTGCGCTACAAATGGCACAGAGAGGAATTTCAACCTGTTGAGCCTCTTATTATTGACTAATGTCCATAATATTTTGTTGCACACAGAAACCAGATAGTATAAGTGTTCAGTAGAATTCCCTTTAATTTATGCAGAGCAAAGTAAATCAGATTATTATGCATGGGAATGAAAATTAAAGTTAAAACAGTTTCACTTTCCCACACTTGGGCCGCGATTTTGCCGACACTCAGAGGGCGGGTTTGGAGGCGGAGTTAAAATCAAAATGATTGACGGCAGATTGCGAACCCGTCGCCATCCCGCCTCCACGTGACTGTCCGAAGTGTCGGGGCTGAGGCTTCCAATCAGACCCGACACCAAGCGGCGGGAGAGGCACTTAAGGTAGTTAAGTTAAATACCTGCTTAATCCTATTTTTACAGGGTTTTTTGATTTTGCCACAGCGTGTTCCACGTTGTTCGACAAACACGCCAGCTGATTGTGTCGGGTATTGCAACTTGCTGAATAGTTCACGGCAGCAACTGCAGCATTAAAGGTAACCTGCCACATCAGTTCAATTTCAGATGCCAGAACTTTCTGTTTTCAGGATTTGGAAGACATTTTTCATATGCATTGAGGTTGTAAGGCCGCAATTTTATCAATGGAGGCGGGTTGGGGACGGTCAGGTGGTTTCCGGCTTCCAGTCCCGCCCCCAGCTGCATCCGGCCCACAGACGTGATTTTACGTTGATTGACCTTGTTAAGCCGGCCAATTAAGAGGAAGTGGGTCAGATGATGTCATTTGATGATGCATCATCTGCCGGTTTCCTTAAAGGGACCACGCGCAATTTTTTTTGGACAGTTAATTTCTCAGTGTTTGACAGCATTGAGGTGCTGAATACACTGACAATCACTGCACAAAGGTTATCTCTTGCACCCAGGCTCTCCAATGACTCCCTCCATAGGATGGAATAGATGGCAGCTGCAGGTGAGGTGGCAGAAGCGATCTGTCACTGGTGAGAGAGGTTCTCCCAATGAGGTGGCACTGGACATGGATTTCAAAACTTGTAACCTAAAGAAAAGTGTAAATGTATTAAAAATGCAGTTCCCAACATTTTCTTTCCTCTGAGACTCACCATGTTGAGCCTGTGTGTTCCAGATATACTTATTTTAAATAACTGGACACAGACAACAGGAAAAACTTAAACAGGTCTTTACTACTTGAAGGTCGGGGCTGAACTGCTTTACAAATTACTACACAGAGCTTATATACCGGTGTGGTCACCACCGGTACTACAATATACAGTAGCAAGAGAAAGTAATCCATCTTCTTAAGGTAGTTCTCTTAAGGTGGTACAGGTTACATACACCACAATTCCTCCCTTTTTAGCTTAACAGTGTACACCCCAATTTAAACATAACATGGATAACATATATACAATTTTCATGCAACTGTTCAAAGATTCAGTCTCTGAGGAGGCCTCCTGATCCAAGTTGGATAACGCCTTTCAGGGGTCTCTGATTCTGGTTGCTGGGGTGACTCCTCTAATTGATCTCTTATGGATTGAACATCCTCATGTACGTTCGCGTTTGAGGTAGATGCTACAGGTTCAATAATTTCTTCCACTGGTGTCTCTGCCGTAGCCATGGGTTCGACCCTTGTTCTCGATTCTACAAGTTGGTCAGCATGACGTCGTATTACGTTTTCACCAATCTCTACCATGTACATCAGGGGTCCTTGTCTGGCACGAATTGTTCCAGATTGCCATTTCTCATTCTTATAGTCCCAGGCTAACACTGGTTGTCCTATTTCGAAACTCCGAGTGGTCTTGTTATTTACATGCTGGAACTGTTTGTTTTCGACTTCCCTACGCACATTTGGTTTTAACAAATCCAACCTGGACCGCAACCTCCTGTTATAAAACATCATGGCAGGACTTTGATTTGTCACTGCATGTGTGGCGTTTCGATATGCCATTAGGAAATTGTCCACCTTGTGTTGTAGTGGAATATGGTCTTCGCTCATGGCCTTTATCGCCTTTTTGAACATTTGTACAAATCTCTCGGCCAACCCATTTGTAGCCGGGTGATATGGGGCAGATGTATAATGTTTCACCCCATTCTTCTTCATGAATTTCTGGAATTCTTCTGACACGAACTGCGGTCCGTTGTCTGAACATATCTGTTCTGGCAATCCATTTCTTGCAAATATGGTTCTTAGAACTGCGATCGTCTTTTCCGAGGTAGTGGTCGCCATCTTAATCACTTCTGGCCATTTAGAATGTGCGTCTACCGCTATCAAAAACATGGAATCCATGAATGGACCTGCAAAGTCGATATGTACACGCTGCCATGGGGTTGAAGGCCATTCCCATGGATGCAGCGGTGCAATTGGAGGTGCATTTTGAACTTTTTGGCACCCTGAGCAGCTTTTAGTCAGATCCTCTATTTGTTTGTCGATACCTGGCCACCACACATAAGCCCTAGCAAGGCTTTTCATCTTGACTCCCCCCAGATGACCTTCATGCAGTTCCTTTAGAACTCTCTCCCTTAATTTAGGAGGAATAATCACCCTTGTTCCATATATCAATGTTCCTTGACAAACGGACAGCTGTTCTCGTCTGGCTGAGAATGCCGGTAACAGTGGTTCGCCATGTGCTGGCCATCCCTTCACTGTCAATTCGTAGACCCGAGACAGTGTCGGGTCATTCCTGGTCTCTCTCTCAATACTCGCATTGGTGACTGGTAAACATTCGATGATGGTCGAGTGAAATAACTCAACAGGGTCAACTGTCAGTGCCTCTTCCACTGTAGGTAGTGGCAGGCGCGACAGCCCATCAGCATTACCATGTTGCTTTGTACCTTTGAATTCGATCACATATTGATGTGCCCCTAGGAAAAGGGACCATCTCTGGAGCCTCTGCACTGTCATCACCGGAACACCCTTCTTAGGGTTAAAAATGGAAACCAACGGCTGGTGGTCTGTCAGCAGCGTAAACTTTTGGCCTTGCAGGTAATGATTACATTTTTTTACTCCCCACACGAGGCTGAGAGCCTCCCTATCTATCTGAGCATAGTTGCGCTCAGCGGAGGTCAATGATCTGGATGCGAACGCGACTGGTCTTTCCAAGCCATTTGGCAACTTATGTGATAGCACTGCCCCAATACCATATGGAGAAGCATCACAAGCTAAACGAATAGGCAGCGTTGGGTTAAAGTGAGCCAACACTTCCTTAGAGGTGATCAATGCCTTGCTTTTGTGAAAAGCCCGCTTACAGTCCTCGCTCCACTTCCATGGCACTCCCTTTTGTAAAAGAGCGTTCAGCAGGTGTAGTACCATGGATAAATTTGGCAGAAACTTATGGTAATAGTTAATCAACCCTAGGAACGACCTCAACTGGGATACATTTTCCGGAGCGGGAGCCTTCACAACAGCTTCGATCTTGTCAGGTGACTTGTGAAGCCCCTCCTGGTCAATGACGTGACCACAGTACGAGATTCGCTTCTGAAATAACTCACATTTCTGGCGATTAACTCGAAGTCCATACTCTTTCAATCTGGTGAGCACCTGTTCCAAATTAGCAAGGTGTTCCTCATCATCATCTCCTGTAATAAGAATGTCGTCCAGATGGCATTGTGTGCCAGGAATTCCCTGTAATACCTGCTCCATGGCCCTTTGCCAAATCGCTGGAGCCGATGCCACTCCAAAAACCAGTCTATTATCCCGATATAAGCCCTTATGCGTGTTGATCGTGAGATACTGGCGTGACGCTTCATCAACTTCCATCTGTAAGTACGCCTGCGCCAGGTCTATCTTGGTGAAGTGTTTCCCGCCAGGCAACGAAGCGAAGATATCCTCAATCCGCGGAAGCGGATATTGCACCGTGTGAAGAACCGGATTAACAGTGATCTTGAAATCGCCACAGATGCGAACCTTCCCCGGTTCCCCCGGCTTGTTGCTCAATGAACGCTTCATGACGGGAACAATGGGCGTGGCCCATTCGCTCCAGTCCACCTTTGACAGTACTCCTGAACGTTCTAGCCCTTCCAGCTCAGCTTCCACAGCAGGTCGTATCGCATAAGGTACCGGTCTGGCTTTGAAAAATTTCGGGTTTGCATGTTCTTCAACCTTGATGTTTGCCGTAATTCCTTTCAGTGTTCCCAGTCCCTGTTGGAACACCTCCTTAGCATCGTCCAATATTCTGGACAGTCGTTTATGTTTGACATCGTCCTTTCTACCGGAATCTACAGTTAGTGCTTTTAAGGAATGCCAGTCCATATTTATTCTCCTGATCCATTCCCGTCCCAGTAGTGGTGGACCTCCCTCAGGTAACACATACAAGTCCATTCCTTTGCTTTCTTTACCCTTGTGGACCACCTTTACTTTTATCTTTCCGATGGGGTACACTCTTTGCCCCGTGTATGTTTTCAATACAATCTCCGTATCCCTTAGGGGAATGTGTGAGAATAACCTTTTGTAATCTTGCTTATTCATGACCGTCAATGCCGATCCCATGTCCAATTCCATCTTCACTTGGACTCCTGCTATCTGGAGTGTAACCCAAATAGTTTGGTGGTCTGCTGTGTTACCCACATTATGTATTCTTAGACAACCCAGTTCCTTACTGCTGGAGTCTGAATCCGTCTTCTGTTCATCCGAACTGTTCTCTGTCACCTTGTGTACTTTTTTGTACTTCTTCTGTGGTGACTTTTTGTTGCTGGTCTTCTTTCCTGACCGGCATACTTTCGCTATGTGACCGAGTCTGCCACATTTTCTGCATTCTTGATCTTTGAACCAGCACTGGTTCTGATCGTGCGTTGTCCTTCCGCAACGATGGCACTTTACTGCACCCAATGCCATTTGATTGGTGCTGAGTTCCGATGGCCTTAGCTGCATTTCCGCGGTGCCTCGTGCTGCCGCCTCGTGCGATGCTGCAATGGTGACAGCTTTATCTAGCGTAAGGCCCTTTTCCTCTAGCAGTCGCTTCTGAGTTCCTTCTTTTAATAGTCCACACATGAACTTATCTCTCAGAGCATCTGCTAGTCCTGTACCAAACTGACAGTACTTTGATAGCTTGCGCAGTTCAATTAAGAATTCAGCGTTGCTTTCCTCTTTCAGCTGCGTTCTTCTGTAAAATTTAAATTGTTCCGCTATCAGCAGCGGCGTGGGGTTTAAATGCTCTTGCAGGATAGTAACAATATTCGCGAAAGTCTTATCCGCCGGTTTATCTGGTGTTACAAGGTGCCTTAATAACCCGTACGTCTTCGCACCCATCGAGTTTAATAGGGTTATTGCTTTCTTTTCAGCCGGTATCTCATTTGCTGTACAATAAACTTCAATACGCTCCACATAAGTGGCCCAATCTTCAACATCGCTATCAAAAGCAGTGATGTTACCGTTTTTAGGCATCCTTGTAAGTTTCTTTAAGTATTTTATTTTTTTCCAAAATGGCGGCTTCCCACGCTTGTCTTCTTCCTGCGCCGACTAAAATGGCGGCTTCCCGCGTTTGGCTTCTTCCCCTGCTGGCTACAATGGCGATTACCGCGCTGTTGCTGTTCTCGCCTCCCAACGGTCCTTAATTTCCCCCGACGCTGCTGCTTTTACTCCCCGCTGTGCTCGTGGGTATTAGCGCTTCCTTTCTTGCTGCGCGTCTGTTCCGATTGCAGCCCGGCCCTTTACACTGGTTGCGGTCGAGTTCTCCGCCCTTTTTCCTCCGGTCTCGCCCCCCCTTCTCCACTGACAACGCGGCCGACTTTCTGCCCATGTCGCTAGATCGGCTTACCCACCGCCGTGGAAGAAGGATGACCACTGCCTGTCGCTGATGGTGGACTTCGTGGTCAGCAATTCCAACCCGGGTTCTCGATGCCTCCCGTGCGAATGCGGTGCGCAGCAGGATGATGAGGGCGGGTGCCTCTTCTCGACGCCCGTTCTGGGGACGAAGCTGCCTTGGATGCAATTGCCGCTGGGTAAGATCGACTCGTCGCCACTGTTGAGTCTGTGTGTTCCAGATATACTTATTTTAAATAACTGGACACAGACAACAGGAAAAACTTAAACAGGTCTTTACTACTTGAAGGTCAGGGCTGAACTGCTTTACAAATTACTACACAGAGCTTATATACCGGTGTGGTCACCACCGGTACTACAATATACAGTAGCAAGAGAAAGTAGTCCATCTTCTTAAGGTAGTTCTCGTAAGGTGGTACAGGTTACATACACCACACACCAGTGCAATTGGGGGTAATATTCTGGCATGAATAGAGGATTGGCTATCTAACAGAAGGCAGAGAGTTGGGATAAATGGTTCATTCTCAGACTGGCAATCAGTAACTAGTGGTGTTCCGCAGGGGTCAGTGCTGGGTCCCCAACTCTTTACAATCTATATTAACGATTTGGAGGAGGGGACCGAGTGTAACATATCAAAGTTGGCAGATGATACTAAGGGTGGCATAGTGGTTAGCACTGTTGCCTCACAGCGCCAGGGACCCAGGCTCAAATCCAGCCTCGGGTGACTGTCTGTGTGGAGTTTGCACATTCTCCCCGTGTTTGCGTGGGTTTCCTCCGGGTGCTCCGGTTTCCTCCCACAGTCCAAAAATGTGCGGGTTAGGTTGATTGGCTATGATAAATTGACCCTTAGTGTTAGGGGGATTAAATACGTGGGGTTACGGGGATAGGGTGGGATATGTGTTGGTGTAGGGGTTACAGGGATCAGGTGGGATATGTGTCGGTGCAGGCTCGATGGGCCGAAATGGCCTCTATCTGCACTGTGGGGTTTCTGTGATTTCTGTGACATAAAAAACCTGCAAGGGGACATAGACAAGCTAAGTAAGTGGGCAGAGATTTGGCAGATGGAATACAATGCTGGAAAGTGTGAGGTTATGCACTTTGGCAGGAAAAATCGTAGAGCAAGCTATTATCTTAATGGCAAGAAACTGGAAAGTACTGAAGTACAAAGGGATCTGGGGGTCCTGGTGCACGAAACTCAAAAGGTTAGTATGCAGGTGCAGCAAGTGATTAAGAAGGCCAATGGAATGTTGGCTTTCATTGCTAGGGGGATAGAATATAAAAATAGGGAGGTATTGCTTCAGTTGTACAAGGTATTGGTGAGACCGCACCTGGAATACTGCATACAGTTTTGGTGTCCATACTTAAGAAAAGACATACTTGCTCTCGAGTCAGTGCGAAGAAGGTTCACTCGGTTAATCCCGGGGATGAGGGGATGGACATATGAAGAGAGGTTGAGTAGATTGGGACTCTACTCATTGGAGTTCAGAAGAATGAGAGGCGATCTTATTGAAACATATAAGATTGTGAAGGGGTTGGATCGGGTGGATGCGGGGAGGATGTTCCCGATGATGGGTGAAACTAGAACTAGGGGGCATAGTCTTAGAATAAGGGGCTGCTCTTTCAAAACTGAGATGAGGAGGAACTACTTCACTCAGAGGGTGGTAGGTCCATGGAATATGCTGCCCCAAAAAGCTGTAGAAGCTACATCATTACATAAATTTAAAACAGAAATAGACAGTTTCCTAGAAGTAAAGGGAATTAAGGGTTACGGGGAGCGGGCAGGAATTTGGACATGAGTCTAGGTTCGGATTGGACATGGCCCTGTGGGTAGCGGAGCGGGCCCAGGGGCCGTGTAGCCTGATCCTGCTCCTATTTCGTGTGTCTAATTCTGTTAGATTCAGGAGATGGTTCTGTGATAGTAGATTGGCGGTTAGGATCAGATCAGCCATGATCTTATTGAATGGCGGAGCAGGCTCGAGGGGCCGATTGGCCTACTCCTGCTCCTATTTCTTATGTTCTTATGTTATGTTCTTATTGAATCCTTCACACCACTTCTGCAGCTGTCATTAATCCAGAAACATTACAGCAGACTTACAACACGCCACACTTACCCGGACCAGAAGTGGCAAAATTCAAAAATAGGCTGTCAACTACTGGCAACTACCTGTTAATAGGCAGGTAATTGCCTCTAATCCTCTTTCCACCACTAGGTGTCAGGTCCATTCGCAAATCGGGGACCCGACACTTGGGAAAATTGTTTGGAGGCGGGTTGACAGCGAGATCGCAACCTGCCGTCAATCAAAACAGTCTAAACCTTTGACCCGCATCCAAATCCGCCCTCTGAGTGCCGGCAAAATCCAGCCCTAAGTGTTTGTTCTGAGATTTATATGCACTGTGACCTCCTTGGAATAACCTCTCTCCACATTGACTGAGCGCTTATAACATCCCTTCCTCAACTGACATTTAGACCAGCAGAATGGGAACCATTTGTACTCTCTCGTCCTGGTCCTCAGATTCGGAGGAAGAGCAGCCGCGGCAGTAGCAGAACCAGGAGCACCAACAACAAGAGCGCCAACCTTCTCCCCAGCCACCTGATGCTGCACAAGGCACAAGGTACTCACACGTGTGCCCGGAGGAATTGCCGGTTTTAAGCATGCACAGCGTATGCGCTGAAAACCGGCATTTCCTGTCCTCTGACCCAAGGGGTTAAGAGGCAGAACGCGTGCGCAGTGAAATTCCTTTTTTTTTTCAGAGTTGCCCGAGTGTTAAGGCCTCTGGTTTTTACGCGTGGAAAAACCAGACTAAGTACTTAGTTTTACAGGTAAGTGGGCTTTTAGTACAATGTAGAATTTTTTTTCCACAGGTTTATTATTTTTAAAGAATTTACAGTAAGGTAAGTTTAGTTTTAGACCCTATTTTTAAAAAAATTATTTTTTTCAAAAAATTGATTAATTGTTTAAAACAATTTTTTTAACTTATTTATAGTTAATATAATCAGTGGGATGCTTTTTAAAAATTTTATTTAAAGTTAAAGTAGTGTTTTGGCAGCCCATACTTTTCATGAGTTTGACAGCTCTTACTGTCAAACTCATGAATGAGTTTCCCCTCCCCTGATTGGCTGCACAGTGCTCACCTGATCCCAGCCGGCACATCGCACTAACTACGCCGCTGGATCAGGTAAGCACATTGCGCCGACATCTGAACCGGGCCAGTGACAGGAAATGCGAGCAGGCCCGGGCTTCAGATGTCGGCGCGCAGAGTGAGTGCACATCGGGGGCTTGCACGCGCGGCAAGCTCCCGATCCTAATTTCAGGGCCATTGTATCCTTCTATTACTTTCTCCCTCATGTACTTATCTACCTTCCCCTTAAATGTATCTATGCCAATCGCCTCGACCACTCCATGTGCTAGCGCATTCCACATTCTTACCATTCTGTGAGTAAAGACATTTTTCCACAATTCCTTACTGGATTTAGTAGTGACTACCTTTATGGCCCCTAGTTTTGGACTCCCCACAAGTGGAAACATCTTCTCTACAGCTACCCTATCAAACTCCTTCATAATTTTAAATACCTCTATCTGATCATTACCCAGTAACTCCTACTGGAAATGTGCATGTAGGATTGTTTTGGCTGCAATGGCTCCCACGAATGTCCTGCCTACATTTATTGCCAAGGCTCACACATGAAAAATGGCCATTTGGGTAAGATATTGGAGGGCAACCAGCACCCTGGGAGCAAAACAATGGAAAGTAGAGTGGCTGGGATAATTGGCAAGGAGAAAAAATGGCAGCTTGTTCAAAGTAGCTGCAGAACATCAAAGCAGGAATTGGTTGATGCTGCGCTCGTTTTACAGGCTTCTAATGAGCAACAAAGCAACCAAAATGGGGTGCAGCGCGCGCACGCACATTCCGCGTTAATTGAAACTAACCGGTGCTGCACGGGTTTCCCGAAGAGTCGGAAAAGTCAGCAGTGAAATGGAGGCGAGATTGCTTGGCACTTTATCGGGGTGGTTAAAGGTCAGGAAGCCTGATGCCAATAAATGTTCAGTACACACAGGTCCTTTCTCAGTTCCCTGTGGAACACGGTTTGGTGAGAGTACTTGGTGTGAGAGAGTTATTTGAAGAGTTTTGAGATGTTCACACAGAGAAGCTCATGATGGGCTGCGCCATGGCTCCTTTCAATTGGACTGAGGAGAATGAGGATCAACAGCAGCAAGGGCATGCTGTGGAGGGAGCTGCAGGTGGACAGCAGAGAAGGGAGGAAGAGGGGTCAAAGTTGCAGGAGACCCTACCCACCTAACAGAGTCTGCAGACAGAAAATCAGCTTCCTTGATCTGTTGAAGGAGCAGTGCATCCGAAGGCTAAAATTGTCACGTCAGGCGGTCACAGAGATCTGCAGCTTCCTACAAGAGACCTGCTACCTGCTGGATCTGGCAGCCATGCATTACCAGTGGTTGTGAACGTCACCTCCACCCTAAATTTCTTTGCTTACAGGCTGCCAACGGAGACATAGTGAGAGTGTCGCAGTCAGCTGCACATAATTGCATAAGGCTGGTGATGGACGGATTGTTTGCCAGGGCTGGAGGTATATAAACTTCCTCTGTGATGACAGTTGCCAGAATGAGCATACATTCGGATTTGTGTCTCTGGCTGGCTTCTGACAATCCAAGCATGCCCTGATAACCAGGAGAATTCATCAACCGCAAGGGATTTCATTCCATCAATGTGTAGCTGGTGTGCAACCACAAAAGAAGGTCTGCAGGTCTGTGCTAGATTCCCTGGGAGCTGCCATAATGCTTTCATACTGTGGCAGTCCAACATCCCCAACATATTCCGACTTAGAATGATCCTGAAAGGATGGTTACTGGACGACAAGGGATACCCCCTTCAAACCTGACTGTTGCCACCTTTGAGGAACCCCACCGATGAGCCCCAGGAGCGCTACAACTCCAGCCATACGACAATGAGATGTGTCATTGAGCAAGCCATCAGCATGCTTAAGTTGTGCTTTAGGCGCCTTGACAGGTCTAGAGACGACCTTCAGTAGCGAGGGTCCCCAGGATAATCATGGTGTGCTGCGTTCTGCACAACTTAGAACAGAGTGAGGACTAGAGGTGCGGGAGGAACAAGCAGCTCAGGACTCCCCATCTGATGAGGATTCTAATGGCGAAGAGGAAGATGGGGCACTCAACACAAGACCAGCTGATCACACTGCTGCTCAGGATGCCCTGATAGCTCGAAGATTCTGTTAATGTCACTTAAAATCCCGCCTCCCATCACACAAACAATAATCATCCATCCACTAGTTCCGCATTCACCAATTGGTGTCGTCAATTCATCTCTTCACCTTCAGCACCAAGCAAATGAAAAGCAAAATTGGCACTCGCTATGGAAGAATGGGGGACGTGGGGAAAATGGTGCAAATTAATACATTTTATGTGAAGTAAAACAATTAACCAGAATGACAGATATCAAAATGGACCCATGTGGTTACCCTCGGTGAACTATAAAGCTTTTCTTTTCCTATCTCTGGCACTTCTACATAGTGTTACCCCTGTGGCTTCAGCAGAAGTAGTGGCAAGCAGCTCTGTGCCTTGCTCTGTCTTTTGAAGTGCTCGCAGCCAATGACCTCTGGGTGTTGGAGCCCATAAGGGCACTGCCAATGGCTGCTTCAACTGCACTTGTGTAGGGACAGACTGGACCAGCAAGAGAGGAGGCAGCAATTTTGGGTACTGGTTGGGTGGGTGGGGGGCAGGGATAATGGGTGAGACATGCAAACGCTTTGAGAAGAATGCACACTTATCACCATCCTCCCTCCCCTGGGCCAGTGGGACATCACTACTGCCTCTCTGTGGGAGAGCAGCTTAGAGGAGATCAGTGATGCCTTGATAGTCCACATCTAATCTATCTGCCAGCATATGGAAGCCAGTAGAAATGCAAAGCCAATGTCTTGGCCTGCAAGGATTCATTCGTGCTCCCTGAAACAACTTCCATGGAGGCGGCCAGTCTCTCAATGGAAGATTGTATGGTTGAAAAGCTCTGCAACATCTCTCCACAAATGTTTGAGCTGGACTCTTCCATCTTAGGTGCCATTGTTGAGAGTGTGCCTGGCAGTACTGCCAGTACCTTGCACAATTGCTGCTGAGCCTCTAGCATTCTCCTTTTAATTGATGGCCGCCCAGGTTCAGAATCTCTGTCCAGCTGCGTAGAGCTTGAAAAGGACAGCGCCCAGCGACGCGGACTCTCCACAGCTGTTCCTGCCAACACTCTCTGCTTGTGCTCACTTGTGCCATGCGATTCACCAGGTGACATCCCACCTAACTGTCTGAGAGGACCCACTGTTGTGCTTGTATCTGGTCTGGTGCCTGCAAAGCACATGTCCTCTGACGTGTGCCCTCAGTAGGAATGAACTCCTCTGAGGTGTTCTCCTCATCTCTGGTTAGGGCCACGCTTTCTTCATGTGATGGCCCTGGAGGAGAGAAGAGACGGATAAGATTTGGTCATGGAACTTTACAAATGTTGAAATGCACATGATTAAAGTGATCATATTTAATAAAGTGATGAAGTCATCTCAAGATGACTTTGTCTTGTAGGAGATGTGGGTCTGAGAGATTAATGCTGTCACCCTGCTCCAATGGACAATCAATCGCGCCATCTCTGATGCTGAGGGAGACAGATAAGCCGTTAATCTCCAAAGCCTCCTCCTCTGCTGGCTAAGCTTCATGCTCTGTTGGGGTCCGCCTCCGGTCCTTGCATTCTGTGCTTTCTTCTCTTGCAGTGGTAACATAACTGACTTATGAATGGCTCTGAGGCATGTGTGCATCTGATGGATGCAGTGTATTCAGTGAGGGTGACAATCAGGCAGATGCATCATGAGTGGCACTGGCATGCATCTGAGGAATGTGTTGATGTTTCTATTTGAGGTCGTGAACTGAAAAATCGGGTGAGCAACTGAGGTGGTATCAGATGACATGAGGATTTGGGTGGGTGGCAGTGGTGGCTGGAGGAAGGGGGATGTGAGGGGGAATGAGGATGTACATGTAAACTGAACAATGGGTGCTATTGAAAGAAGTGGGTGTGAGGAGTGCTGTGAATGGAATATGCTTGACAAGGCAGAGTGATGGGGTGCACTACAGGTTGTCTGTACATCTGTAACTTTGCTCACCTTTCCTGATCTGGTCATTGAAACATTTTCTGCACTGGATCCAGGTCCTCATGGTCACGCTCCTGCTGCTCACTTCCTCGAGCCATGCCTTCTTAGTATTGGCAGCAGGTTTATTTCTCCCATCAGTGGGAAACAGGATTCTCCTCCTAGTTCTTACTGTACCCAGCAGAACATCCTCGCTGAACGTGAATGCAGCCTTTGCTCTTTTGACAGAGGTGCTCCTCACTTTTCCTCTGCAAATAGCAGTATTTCACCAGGCCTGGTTGAAATGTATCCCAGGCTGTTTAGCAAGGGAGGAAATAGCGGAGGTTCTGACCATCATTTTCCAATCCTCTCTAGCTACAGGTGTAGTGCTGGAGGACTGGAGGACTGCTAACGTTGTATCATTGTTTAAAAAGGGAGAAAGGGATGGACCGAGTAATTATAGGCCAGTCAGCCTGACCTTGGTGGTAGGCAAATTATTGGAAAAAGTTCTGAGGAACAGTATTAATTGTCATTTAGAAAGGCATGAATTAATCAAGGCCAGTCAGCATGGATTTGTTAAGGGAAGGTCATGTCTGACTAACTTGATTGAATTTTTTGAGGAGGTAAGAAGGAGGGTCGATGAGGATAGCGCGTTTGATATAGTCTGCATGGATTTTAGCAAGGCTTTTGACAATGTCCCACATGGCTGACTGGTCAGAAAAGTAAAGCCCATGGGATCCAAGGGAAAGTGGCAAGTTGGATCCAAAATTGGCTCAGTAGCAGGAAGCATAGGGTAATGGTTAATGGGTGTTTTTGTGACTGGAAGGCTGTTTCCAGTGGGGTTCTGCAGGCTCAGTACTAGGTCCCTTGCTTTTTGTGGTATATATCAACGATTTAGACTTCAATGAACTGTATAAAACACTAGTTAGGCCACATTACAGGAAAGCTGTGATTGCACTAGAGAGGGTACAGAGGAGATTTATGAGGATGTTGCCAGGACTGGAGAATTTTAGCTATAAGGAAAGATTGGATAGGCTGGAGTTGTTTTCCTTGGAACAGAGGAGGTTGAGGGGACCCGTAATTGAGGTGTAAAAAATTATGAGGGGCCTAGATAGAATGGATAGGAAGGACCCTCGCAGCGAGGTCAATAACCAGGGGGGCATAGAGTTAAAGTAATTGGTAGAAGGATTAGAGGAGAGTTGAGGAGAACTTTTTTCACCCAAAGGGTGGTGGGGGTCTGAAACTCACTGCCTGAAAGGGTGGTAGAGGCAGAGACCCTCATCACATTTAAAAAGTATTTGGATATGCACTTGAAGGCTATGGACCAAGAGCTGGAAAGTGGGATTAGGCTGGATAGCTTTTTCTCGGCTGGCACAAACACAATGGGCTGAATGGCCTCCTTCTGTGCCATAAATTTCTATGATTCTATGATTCAATCTCCAAATGTCCTCTTGTTGCATCTCTGAACTGGGCCTTTAAATAGTTGAGATGAAGTTGCATCACGTGGGTGTGCGTCACGACTGCTCACGCACATTGCAGACATGAAACCCGGAATTAAAATGATAATGAGGCATCCCCGTTGAAATGGTACATTCCTATCCATCCCACGATGTTGCTTGTTAGTCGCCCACAATCTCCATCCTCCCTCCCCCCCGCCCCCCCCCCCCCGCCCAGCCCAGTTCACATCCTAGTCTTAGTATCATGACCATTGCCTTTCACCCTTGCCACTGATTCCATCTCTCCACGGTCACTGTCTCCAGATTGTTTGCAACTTCCATGTCCTATTCATCCCTGAGCTGAGCATCTGACCTCATATCCTCCTCATCACAAAGACTGCCTACTTCCATCTCCATAACATCACCCACCTCCACTCCTACCTCAGTGCCTCTGCTGCTGAAACCTTCATCCATGCCTTTCCACCAGTCTCAAGTGTTCCAATGCCTTCTCTGTTGGACATCCGTCAGCTCATTCAAAACTCTGCTGTCCAAATCCTATCCCACACCAAGTCCTGCTCACCCATCACCCCTGTCCTTGCTGACCTACCTTGGCTCCCGGTCCCCCAATGCCTCCAGTTTAATCTTGCATTTAAATCCTTTCATGGTCTCACCCCTCTCTCTCTTTCTGTAACCACCTCCAGCCCTGCAACCTTCCTAGAACTCTCTGTCCCTCTGCCACTGGCCTGTTGTTCAACCTGCTCCCTTCACCTCACTATTGCTGGCCGTGGCTTCAGCCCCCGAGACCTTACACCCTGGAATTGCCTCCCTAAACCTCTCTGTAATGATATCAGCAAATAGTGATGTTATTTGCCTGTTTGATTATGATGCCTTACCAGCATGTTTGCAGGTATTGATTACTTATGCCTGACCAGCAGAGGTCATGTGACCGAGACAAGCAAGGCAGTTTAGTTTAGTTTCAGTTTCGTTCTAGATGCATCACCAGCATGGTGTCTCCTGAAATGCTGTATAAAGAGTTGAACAGACTTTAGATTAAAAGACATTCTCTTTCATAAATGTCTCGTCATTGAACTCACAAAGAAATCAATACACTCTCTGCCTTGCCTGCTCCCTGTCCTGCTCCAATCTCTTGGACCGAGCTTTTGGTCACTCCTTCTTTGGCTCAGTATCCATCTTTTATTACCCTTCTGTAAAGCTCCAGGTGATGTTTTTCTACATTAAAGGCGTTAAAAAAATGCTAGTTGCTGTATGGTTTCAAAACTACTAATCTCCCCATAATACACATACTCTAATTGGTTGGTCCCCACCTAGCATATTACATAAAGGGTCAATTCAGTTGTAGATACATGGATAGCGGTGTCATCTATTTTTATTTTATGTTTGGAATCCTTTGATAACTTTCTCATGAAGATAAATTATATTATCCTCTATCAGGCTATTTAAGTTGCATTGTTAGATGCCAGTGTATTTTTTATCCTTTTTAATGATATTCTCCTCTTTTAGATCACTTTGAATTAAATTAATTTTGATTCCCAGGCTGAAAGAGCCAGGTGAAAAAAAAGACTAAAAAATAGTTTGGGCATTTTGAGCCCAGTTCCTAGCTGACATTGATCCATAGCACAAAACCATCCCTGAGGCAGAATTTGCTGGCACTAAATTGTTGATCTCACACATTACCACTGGCATGGGCGATGGAAATTACTGCTGACCATACTCTTCTGAACTTGGAGCGAAGTATATTGTTGGGGCAGAGTGAAAGAATCTAACGGGGGCTAATCCTGGGATGCTTGATGCTGAATTGTAAGGGCTACTATTCCCCAGCGCTAATACCATCATCTTTAATTTTCAGTGAGATAACCTTTAGTGAGGTTAATAGTTAAATAAATATGAAAATAATACAACTAAAATTGTAGGCAATGCTATTTTGTTTAGCAGTTCAATTAATTTTACATTACCATACAAGCTGCAATATAAATGGTATGTACAACACGACTTGGCCTCCTTGTCATATAATAGATCACATCGCAATAGTCTGCATTGTCTTTCTAAAATTATATACATAAGAATACACTTCTGCATAGTGCCTTCAGCGTTTTCCCTCCGTGACTGTCAACTATCAATTCAGTCCAGTCCTGGGCATGCCTCATAAATAATTTCTTCCTTACTCATCTGCGAAAGTGGAGTGGCCCAGTTTGCTTTTTAAAACTTTTTATATATAAAACCCACAGTGCCAATTTTACAACTCCTCAAGGAGAGATTTTCTAGCCAAAAAAATTATATAGCACTGTTTGTTATCAGCTAATTGATCGGCAGAAAAATGCTCATTCTTTGGATACAGGATATGCTGGCAAAAAACTGAGAGTTTGGACAGCTGAGATATATCAGGCTTTTTCCTTCCAGCATACAAATCAATTTGAGTTGGATAATGCTGCAGGTTCCTGTTTTTACCACATTCAATTTTATCACTTTAGTTTGATGACCAGTTTATTTAGCTGATCTGTCGGTGAGATAAACAGCAGAGGATTAAATTATCAATATCCTGTAGGCACCAAAGTATAAATTAAGCAACTGCATTTCAAAATTAGGAACCTAATTGAATACTTACGTTTACCTTGCAGAAGATACAGATTGATACACAAATCAGATTGCGGTGTGGGCGATCTGTGCTGCAGTGTATCATGCTTTTAATCGTACAAGAAGCAAATATCATAGGCTCTGAAATTAAGCCGTGGGATACTAGCATGCGAATACTAATGCATTCATCTGAAATTCCACTCTCTACTATTTTAGTACAGACAATAATTGGTTAAAATAAATAGGTTAACACATCCAGTAAAATAGTGGAGAGAGGATTTCCAAATAACAGATTAGCATTCATATGCTGGCACCCCACCATTGTAATGTCAGGTCTATAATAAAATTAATTAAGTGTGTATGTTGTATTTTTACCACAATGTAATCATTGCAGGTTGTAAAAATATGGTATGTCTCTGTTTCTTCTTCATATCAATCACCTACTCATTATCCATTCTAATCTACTCTCTTGCTGATGATTCTACTCTATTTTCATCAAATTCCTTTAGCTTGCAAGTTCATAATGCGTATAACAGTGCAGTGGTTTATACTGCATCTCAACCTCCTGCATGTCCTTCCATGGGAGAATGAAAACCCCATTTCCTCAAAGACACTGTTTCTTCGTTTCCCACATTACAACAGTGACTCCATTTCAAAAGTACTTCATTGGCTGTAAAGTGCTTTGAGACGTCCGGTGGTCGTGAAAGGCGCTATATAAATGCAAGTCTTTTTTCATGTTTCTCTCAAGTCTAAACAACAGTTGCTGCCTCTTACCTTTGGCTACATCATTAATTCTTAATCTATGAACATTCTTGGTTTCACTATCTCTTTTGATCGTAAATCAAATTCTCACCTGTCCATCTTTGCTAAAGTTGCCACTAAGTTTGCCTGGTTTCCTCTTTTATGATGAATAGTTCTTTTCCTTTAAAACGACTTTAATCGGTAATGGTGAATCTCCCACTGTATTACTCATGGTAAATTAGAACTTAGCTTTTTTATAACAGCAGGAACATTGTACCATGTAACATACAATGCGTTGTTCTGCTGCTACAGTGGAGCTGTGTATAATTAGTCTGCCACTTTAAGGGCACATGGTCTAATTGTTGTAAATAAACACATCTTAAGGTCATCAGACCCGCTCCATTTAATTGGGCTGGGAAATGAGCATACCTGTTTTAAGTGGGGCCATTAAGTTAAAATCGCACTGAACAACGCGTTGATCAAAGCATCGTGTTCCCGACCCGCTATGTGACCCGCACGCACCCGACCCGACTCCAAGGTAAAAATTCTGTCTTCACAGTAGAATAAACAAAAAGCATACCAAAAATAATGGGGAATCAAGGGGCTAATAAGAGTGAGGAACTTAAAGTAATTAATATCAGTAGAGAAAACGTACTTGAGAAACTAATGTGACTAAAAGCCGACAAATCCCTTGGACCTGATGGTCTACATCCTAGGGTTCTAAAAGAGGTGGCTGCAGAGACAGTGGATGCATTGGGTGTGATATTCCAAAATTCCCTAGATTCTAGAATGGCCCCAGCAGATTGGAAAGTAGCAAATGTAACCCTACTATTCAAGAAAGGAGGGAGAGAGAAAACAGGGAACTACAGGCCAGTTAGCCTGCCATCAGTTGTCGGGAAAATGTTAGAATCCATTTTTAAGGAAGTGGTAACA
Source organism: Somniosus microcephalus (assembly GCF_052327205.1). Taxonomy (NCBI): domain Eukaryota; kingdom Metazoa; phylum Chordata; class Chondrichthyes; order Squaliformes; family Somniosidae; genus Somniosus; species Somniosus microcephalus. Next base: position 36,273,145 of record NC_140997.1, read on the forward strand.
GGGCACTTAGAAAATCATAATATGATTAGGCAGAGTCAACATGGTTTTATGAAAGGGAAATCATGTTTAACAAATTTATTAGAGTTTTTTGAGGATGTAACTAGCAGGGTAGATAAAGGGGAACCAGTAGATGTTGTATATTTGGATTTTCAAAAGGCTTTCGATAAGGTGCCACATAAAAGGTTGCTATGCAAAATAAGGGTTCATGAGTTTGGAGGTAATATATAAGCATAGATAGAGGATTGGCTAATGGACTAATTGGCTAAGGGATAAACAGGTCATTTTCCGGTTGGCAGGATGTAACTAGTGGGCCTCCACAGGGATTAGTGCTTGGGCCTCTACTATTTACAATCTATATCAATGACTTAGATGAAGGGACCGAGTGGTAACAGGGCACTTAGAAAATCATAATATGATTAGGCAGAGTCAGCATGGTTTTATGAAAGGGAAATCATGTTTAACAAATCTATTAGAGTTTTTTGAGGATGTAACTAGCAGGGTAGATAAAGGGGAACCAGTGGATGTAATATATTTGGATTTCCAAAAGGCATTCAATAAGGTGCCACATAAAAGGTTGCTATGCAAGATAAGGGCTCACGGGATTGGGGGTAATGTATTAGCATGGATAGAGGATTGGTTAATGGACAGAAAACAGAGAGTAGGGATAAACAGGTCATTTTCCGGTGGCAGGCTGTAACTAGTGGGGTGTCACAAGGATCAGTGCTTGGGCCTCAGCTATTTACAATCTATATTAATGACATAGGAAGGCACCGAGTGCAATGTATCCAAGTTTGCTGATGATACAAAGCAAGGTGGGAAAGTAAGCTGTGAGGAGGACACAAAGAGACTGCAAAGGGATTTGGACAGGTTAAGTGACTGGGCAATAAGGTGGCAGATGGAGTATAATGTGGGGAAATGTGAGGTTATTCACTTTGGTAGGAAGAATAGAAAAACATTATTTTTTAAATGGTGAGAAACTATTAAATGTTGGTGTTCAGAGAAATTTAGGTGTCCTCGTACAGGAAACACAGAAAGTTAGCAGGCAGGTACAGCAAGCAATAAGGAAGGCAAATGGCATGTTGGCCTTTATTGCAAAAGGCTTGGAGTACAAGACTAAGGAAGTCTTATGACAATTGTACAGGGCTTTGGTGAGACCACACCTGGAGTACTGTGCACAGTTTTCCCCTTATCTGAGGAAGGACATACTTGCCTTAGAGGCGACGCAACAAAGGCTGACTAGATTGATCCTTGGGATGAGAAGGTTGTCATATGAAGAGAGATTGAGTAGATTGGGCCTATACTCTGTGGAGTTTAGAAGAATGAAAGGTGATCTCATTGAAACATATAAGATTCTGAGGGAAATTGACAGGGTAGCTGCTGAAAAGTTGTTTCCCCAGCTGGAGAGTCTAGAACAAGGGGGCATAGTCTCAGCATAAGGGGTCGGCCATTTAAGACTAAGATGAGGAGGAATTTCTTCACTCAGAGGGTTGTGAATCTTTGGAATTTTCTACCCAAAAGGGCTGTGAATGCCTTGGGTCGTTGAGTATATTCAAGGCTGAGATAGATAGATTTTTGGACTCTAGGGGAATGAAGGGATATGGGGATCGGGCGAGAAAGTGGAGTTGAGGTCGAAGATCAGCCATTGAATGGTGGAGCAGGCTCAAGGGGCCGTATAGCCTACTCCTGCTCCTAATTCTTATGTTTGTATGTTCTTATGTTCCATTCTGTTCAAGAAGACCCGCGTGCTGTAATGCCTCATTGGCTCTTGCATCTCTCACCATCTTATTTGACCCTCCACAGGTTTGTGCTGCCATTCCTCTTGCCACCACTGTGGCAGCCTGGATGTAATCCCAGCAACATTGCCATCGTTTCTGGTCCTTCTGCAGGCAATGGAGTCAAACTATACAACTGCAGCCAAAAGCCAGCAGTCCAACTGCTCTGTACTCTGAACGAATGCCCAAACTCAGACAAAAAAAGGCTTCAAAAATGGCCAGTAACCAAAAACATCTTCCCAGTGACTTACCTTAATAGACATGGGACCGCTTTAAATCGGGCTGCTTCAGCTGGTTTCCCGAGTGTTGGCGCTATGTTTTTTCTGGGCAGGTATAAGAAAGCATGAAAGAAAGGCTCCCTGGCACCAATTTCATAAAGGTCCTAATTCGATCGCAGGGCCCTATTAACACATTTCAGCCGGCTGCCAGATGTGATGGCTAATGTCCGCCTTTACCAATTTGGTGGCGTATACTTTCTGTGCACGCTTCTGGCCTGAGTTTGGTCCCACCTGATCACTATTTGTGATTTATATTATCTAACCTTATTCTTTTTCAGCCTTAGCGGTGTCTTGCACTGTGTACTTTAGCTCTTCAGCATGATCGTAATAAAGAATATTGCAAAAATGAAACAAAATCAGATGAAAACAACACCTTTAAGCCGCACAGTGGTATAAAGTCCGGAGGGAGTGGCCCTGGGAGTCCTCAACATTAACTCTGGACCCCATGAAGTCCCATGGCATCAGGTCACACATGGGCAAGGAAACCTCCTGCTGATTACCACCTACTGGCCACACCCAGCTGATGAATCAGTACGCCCCCATGTTGAACACCACATGAAAGAAGCACTGAGGGTAGCAAGGGCACAGAAAGTACTCTGGGTGGGGGGACTTCAATGCCCATCACCAAGAGTGGCTTGGCAGCATCACTACTGACCAGGCTGGCCGAGTTCTGAAGGACATAGCTGCCAGGCTGGGCCTGCGGCAGGTGGTGAGAGAACCAACACGAGGGAAAAACCTACTTGACCTCGTACTCACCAATCTACCTGTTGCAGATGCATCTGTCCATGACAGTATGGTAGGAGTGACCACTGCACAGTCCTTGTGGAGGCAAAGTCTTCACACTGAGGGCACTCCCCCTCGTGTTGTGTGGCACTACCACCGTGCTAAATGGGATAGATTCAGAACAGATCTAGCAGCTCAAAACTGGGCATCCATGAGGCGCTGTGGGCCATCAACAGCAGCAGAATTGTATTCCTCCACAATCTGTAACCTCGTGGTCCAGCATATCCCTCACTTTACTATTACCATCAAGCCAGGGGACCAACCCTGGTTCACTAAGGGGTGTAGAAGAGCATGCCAGGAGCACCAGGCGTACCTAAAAATGAATTGCCAACCCCGTGAAACTGCAAGACAGGACTACATGCATGCTTAACAGCGGAAAAAAACATGCTATAGACAGAGCTAAGAGATCTCACAATCAACAGATCAGATCAAAGCTCTGCAGTGATAACACGTCCAGTCGTGAATGGTGGTGGACAATTAAAGAACTAACAGGAGGAGGAGTCTCCATGAACATCCTTGTCCTCAATAATGGCGGATCCCAGTAATTGAGTGCAAAGGACAAGGCTGGAGCATTTGCAACCATCTTCAGCCAGAAGTGCTGAGTGGATGATCCATCTTGGCCTCCTCCTGAGATCCCCACCATCACAGAAGCCAATCTTCAGCCAATTTGATTCACTCCACATGATATCAAGAAATGGCTGAGTGCATTGGATACAGCAAAGGCTCTGGGCCCCGACAACATCACAGCTGTCGTGCTGAAGACTTGTGCTCCAGAACTAGCTGCGCATCTAGCCAAGCTGTTCCAATACAGCTACAACACTGGCATCTACTTGACAAAGTGGAAAATTGCCCAGGTATGTCCTGTCCACAAAAAGCAGGACAAATCCAATCCGGCCAATTACTGCCCCATCAGCCTACTCTTAATCATCAGCAAAGTGATGGAAGGTGTCGTCAACAGTGCTATCAAGCGGCACTTATCAATAACCTGCTCACAAATGCTCAGTTTGGATTCCGCCAGCACCACTCAGCTCCAGAATTCATTACAGCCTTGGTCCAAACATGGACAAAAGAGCTGAATTCCAGAGGTGAGGTAAGAGTGACTGCCCGTGGCATCAAGGAACCCTAGTAAAATTGAAGTCAACAGGAATCGGGGAAAGATCGCCACTGGCTGGATTCATACCTAGTACAAAGAAAGATGGTTGTGGTTGTTGGAGGGATATCATCTCAGCCCCAGGACATCGCTGCAGCAGTTCCAGAGTGCAGTGTACTAGGTCCAACCATCTTCAGTTGCTTCATCAATGACCTTCCCTCCATGATAGGCTTAGAAGTGGGGATGTTCGCTGATGATTGCACAGTGTTCAGTTCCATTTGCAACTCCTCAGATAATGAAGCAGTCCGTGCCAGCATGCAGCAAGACCTGGACGACATTCAGGCTTGGGCTGATAAGTGGCAAGTAACATTTGCACCACACAAGTGCCAGGCAATGACAATCTCCAACAAGAGAGAGTTTAACCACTGCCCCTTGACATTCAACGGCATACCATTGTCGAATCCCCCACCATCAACATCCTGGGGTCATCATTGACCAGAAACTTAATTGGACCAGCCAAATAAATACTGTGGCTACAAAAACAGGTGAGAGGCTCATTATTCTGTGGTGAGTGTCTCAACTCCTGATTCCCCAAAGCCTTTCCACCATCTACAAGGCACAAGTCAGCAGTGTGATGGAATACTCTCCACTTGCCTGGATGAGTGCTGCTTCAACAACACTCAAGAAGTTCAACACCATCCAGGACAAAGCAGCCCGCTTGATTGGCACCCCATCCACTAGCTTAAACATTCACTCCCTCCACCACGGGTGCACCGTGGCTGCAGTGTGTACCATCTACAAGATGCACTGCAGCAACTCACCAAGGTTTCTTCGACAGCATCTCCCAAACCCGCGACCTCTACCACCTTGAAGGACAAGAGCAGCAGACGCATGGGAACACCATCACCTCCAAGTTTCCCTCCAAGTCACACACCATCCTAACTTGGAAATATACCGGCATTCCTTCTTCGTCACTGGGTCAAAATCCTGGAACTCCCTCCATAACAGCGCTATGGGAGCACCTTGACCACACGGACTGCAGCGGTTCAAGGTGGCGTCTCACCACCACCTCAAGGGCTATTAGAAATGGGCAATAAATGCTGGCCTTGCCAGCGATGTCCACATCCCACGAATGAATGAAGAATAAGTTATATTTTCCTTATCCCTGATAATCTGAATATGCCTTATGCCTTTCTCATAAAAGTTGGTCTCAGGAAATTATGATAATAGGAAATTTTAATATTATTAAGCATCTTCACAATTAATAATTTTGGTATCATTTCTTGATTCTTGAGAAAAATTACAGGTATGGTTAAGTAACAGATATTGTTTGTGAAAATATAGCATAATGGAACTGCACAGACGGAATAAAATGTTTGTTAAAATTTATATTATTTCACCCCAGCTGTTACAGCTTGTGTTTAATTGAGCGTATAAGATTATCTAGCATGATGTTAATGCTATAGTGTTTTGGAGGTATTTAAGGAGACTAAAATCTTTTTTCAATAGCATAAAATTGATTGTGCAGTTATTTGAATTTTCTAGGTAGGTATATATACCCTGAGGGGGAATTAACTATTGCACAGAGAAAAGCCTTCATTATCTACTGATTATTTTAAACAAGACAAATAAGTGAGTTTAATGACAGCCCCAGCTAATTCCTTGTCAGATAATAAGCGAAATTCTTTTGTGGTCATTGAAGTAATTTATTGTCTTTGAGGCATCATTAGAAGACTATCAGTAGAGCAAAGGTTTATGGAGAGGCAGAAATTCCAGGCTATTATTTTACTAATTTTTAGCAGAAAGTCTTTAAAACTGTGTTCTGTTTGGCAGAGTTCCCCACACTTCACATTCGTTCGGTTTACAATTATTACCTAACCATCACTTTAGCACAATGTGACTAAGGCATTTTAGAAGCTGACTTTATGCATATGGGAGGAGATAATAAAATGCTATTTTACCCCCAAGCATCATGGCTTTTTTAAACCACAGTATTTCATGGGAGTATTTTTTACACACTCTTCAAATCCTCAGCCCTATTTACTGGCTCTGTCAATTTTTGAATTTTCTCGCTACCCTCTCGGCCTTCATAAAAAACTAACACAACATCCTCGGCCTTCATAAAAAAGTCAACATTTTGCCACACCTCCTACTTTTTGGCCTGCGAGGGTGATCCGCCTCGCTTTCGCGATTGGCCCCTTCCTGCCCTGCAGCTCCTCCTCAATGGGACCCCAGTGGCTGCAGCAAGGCTGGGGGAAGGCTGCTGAGGGTCAGATAGTGAGTCGGCAGATGCCCTTGGGGGACGGCCTGGACCAGCTCTGGGCCTGGAGGGCCCGGCTGCTGACTGCTCCAACTCTGCTTGGGCAGCAGCAGTCTGTCCTACGGGTGGTGGCAGCTGCCGTGGAGGAGTGAGTGTTGGCAGCAGGAATGCTGCCAACCTGACAGAGCACAGGCACTCCCTGGTCAGCCGAGACGCTGGCACTTGCACGGGCCAGCACTGAAGCTTGCGCAGCAATCTGCTGAAGCACAGACTGCTGGGCTGCTGCGGCGCGGCGAGGGCCCCGGCGATTCCTGGCCGATCCAGCGAGGGTGGCAGCAGTTAGTGCCCGTGTGGCCCTGATCTGTGTCTGCATCAGACCAGCCAATGAATGCATGGCACGACTAAGCACTTGGCTGGAAGCCGCATGTGATGCAGCGACGACCTGCTGACTCCTGGCCTGTGATGCAGCGACGTCCTGCTGACTCCTGGCCTGTGATGCAGCGACTGTAAAGTCTGTGGGTTGTGCAGTAAATAAATACACAGACTTTTGAAGTACAAACAAACAGGTCTTTACTATTCAGAGGTCAGGGCGAATCTGCCCTAGTTATCCTGTAACATCACTTATACACTGGTGTGGTCACTGTCGGTATTACCGTATACAGAAGCCAATCAAATAGTGCCACACCTAAAGTAGTTCTCTTAAAGGTGAACGGTTACACTCAATCGTTCCCTTAAAGGTAGACGGGTACATACACTACAATCCTCCCTTTTTAGCTTATTACTTACAGGGTCCCCGTTAACATACATATCTTCAACTTCACATAACAATTTACAGATATACTCTCGGTGGAGAACAAACAATTTACAGAGATAATTCCGGTGGAGTCAACGTCATATAAAACAGTTTACAGATATACTTTCGGTGGGAACAGTTCACAGGTTCAGTCTCTGCGGAAACAGTTCATAGATTCAGTCTCTGATCTTGACTCATTCCGAACAGCATCTCTTTGGTGTAGCCGGTTCACATGGCTAGCGTGACTCCTCCATAGCCTTTTTCTTAACGTAACAGCTTGACCTTCCATCCTGTTGAACCAGCAGTGCGGACTTTTACAACCAACTGGCTGTCTTGATAATTTTCGGGTTTTCAACTAATTTAGCTCCTTTCATGGTGTCCCGCCTGAAATGATAGTATTTTAGACAGTTATTATCTCCTGCTTCTTCTTTTTCTTTTCTGCCTTTTTGAAACTCTCGGAGCTCCTTTCTCTGCGGCCATCTGTAGCGCCACCAACTCTCTATGTTCATTAGACCTTAAGTGCTTCATGCGGATTTCTGTACTTTGGGAGTTTTCATCACAAACTGGGCAGACCAGATCCTCGTAATATTCAGTGTCACTCAATAGGTCATGATAGTATTCGGGGTCGTCCTGAGTTAGGCCAGTGAGGGGCCCTTCTACTTCCTTCTTATCCAACTGGACGTTAGCCGACGGTGGTTCCTTCTCTGACCATCTTTCTTGAAAAGACTTCTTCAAGCATTCATATTCATCCCGCTCTTCCTGGGATGTCTGCCATTCCTTCACGCCTGGCCTCATTTGTGAGTTCAATACCTTCCCTTCCATCGGGGATTCCGTTATCAGGCTATTTAATCCTTCTACTGAAGTAGCTGTTTCCGCATTCTTCTGTTCCCCTTGACGTAATTCAGCATACTTTTGACATCCATGTGCAAGCTGTGTTGCCCCCTCAGCTCTCTCCGTGACTTTTGGAAGCTCCGAATTCTTCCCCTTTGAAACCTGAAACTCGTGTTTCCATTTTGGAGTCTTGTCCCTCAGCGTGTATAAGAGTTGGCTGGCCGTTAACTCTTCTACGGGGACACTGTGGATTAGCGCCTTCTCCATTTCATCCACCTTTCCCTCCAATGTTTTCACCTTCCTTTCCTCCGGTCCTTTGGTTTTAAGCGCTCGAAGAAATTGCGCCTTGGTGTTCTCTAACTCCTGATCAGGGGCCATTCCTACAGTCTCTGTGTTCCTTCCATTGGCCTTTCCTTCCACTGCCCGGATTCCTAGTTGAATATGTTCTTCAAGCTGTTGGACCTCTGCCATTGCCGCCTCATATTTGTCTTGGGTTTCCTTCAATAATTTAACGAGTTCTTGGACATCTTGAATTTCACGTTCTGCTATGTCTTCCACCTCTAATTTTCCATCTACGGATGGAATCTCTACTGATGAGTCTGTCTTGGCCTGGAGCTCGTCAAACATTTCCTGCAGCCTTTGTAATTCTCGCTCATGTTCAAACTTTAGTTGTTCATATGCTTTCACTAAAACTAGCTTTTCGGAGGTTGCCGAGTTAACCAGGATTGTAGTCTGGGCCCGTTCATACTGTTCCTTCAACTTGTTACACTCTGCTTGCAACGAGTCGTAGAGATGAACTGGGATAAAATCCTGGCTTCCTGAAGATTCCTCTTCCTTTAGGTCGTTCTGTAAATAGTCTAGTTCCTGAACAGTTTCAGGGAGATGTGATCGGTACTTGGCCACGATGGCTCTATGGTCGCTCTTTTCTCGAGCTAGCTGTCTCTGTTGTCTTTCCAGGTTGTTCCATTCAGTGTCCCAGAACTTTTCCATATTTTTCATCTCTTGTACGAGACGGTCACTCCACTGTTCTAATTGTTGTCGTACTTTGACATAAGTTTGAGTCCGAGCTCGGTGTTCTTCCGTCGTGGATGAATCCTTAGCTTGAACAGGCTCAGAATTCTCTGTCAACCTGGAGTTCTGCTCTGTAACTTTATTCTTCTTGGTGACATAAGTCTTTCTGCATGTCTTTGTTTCCTTCCCCATCGTCGGCAAGTCCCCTTTAGCCTTGTCATGCATATTTGAATTGGTCTTATCGTCATCCATCTCAGAATCTGAGCTGATAGCTTGCACCGAATCCTCCTTCATTATGGCTTTTAGGTAGTGCCATTCCATGTCTATTTTCTTAATCCACTCCCGTCCTAGAAGTGGTGGTCCTCCCTCAGGTAATACGTACAAATTCATTCTTGGGTGTTCTTTCCCTCTATCTCTCACCTTGACTCCTATTTTCCCCATGGGGTATACATTATGCCCCGTGTATGTCTGTAATACGAACTTGGTATTTCTCAAAGGTATGTGAGAGAACAGCCGGTGGTAGTCCCTTCGGTTGATGACTGATAGAGCTGATCCAGTGTCCAGCTCCATTCGTACTTGGACTCCAGCTATTTTTAGTACGACCCAAATCGTTTGTAGATCAGTTTCTTTCCCCACATTGTGGATCTTCAGACTACCCAGCTCCTGGTTGTTTGGGTCTGAGTCTGAATTCTGTTCGTCTGAACTCTTTTCAGCCACCTTGTGTACCTTGTTGTACTTTTCTTGTGGTGGCTTCCGTTGATTGTTGGTCTTTTTCCCGGACCTGCATACCTTCGCGATGTGACCCAGTTTGCCACATTTCCGACACTCTTGGTTCTTAAACCAGCAGTGATTCTGGTCGTGCGTGGTGTTCCCACAACGGTAGCATTTTGTTGTGCTCGAAGTAATTTGGTCCACCCCGAGTGCCGCCGCCTTTAGCTGCATTTCGGCCGTTCCTTTCGCTGCGGCTTCGTGTGATGCAGCTATGAGGACAGCCCTGTCCAGTGTGAGGTCGTTTTCTTCCAGTAGTCGCTTCTGCGTTCCTTCTTTGGACAATCCGCATACGAACTTGTCCCGCAGTGCCTCTGTCAGATTCCCTCCGAACTGGCAGTATTTCGCTAGCCTACGCAGTTCGACCAAGTATTCCGCATTGCTTTCGTCTTTCCTCTGCGTTCTTGCGTAGAATTTGAAGCGCTCAGCCAGCCTCAACGGTGTGGGGTTCAAGTGGTCCTTCAGCACAGCCACAATTTCTTCGAAGGTCTGATCCGCTGGTTTAGCTGGTGCTATTAGATGCTTCAAGAGCCCATATGTTTTTGCCCCCATCGAGTTTAGCAATGTTATCGCCTTGTCGTCTTCCTCTATTTTGTTGGCTTCGCAATAGATCTCTATGCGTTCCACGTACGTGGCCCAGTCTTCTATTTCAGAATTAAAATCGTTAATATTCCCTCGCTTAGGCATCTTTCTTTCTTTGAAGCAGCACAGTATTTCTTTTAAGTATTGTTTATTATCTTTTTTTTTTCTAAAATGGCGGTTTTCCTGCGAAAATGGCGGTTTCCCGCTCTTCCCTTCTCTCTCTCTCTCTCTCTGCCCACTTCAATGGCAGTTAAGATGGCGGTTCTTTTCCCACGAAAATGGCGGTTTCCCGCTCTTCCTTTCTCTCCCCGCCCACTTCAATGGCGGTTTCCCGCCTCTGTCGTCTTCTCCGCCTAATGGCGGCTTTCCGCGTTTCTCCCTGGTGTAAGGGGTACGCTTTCCCCACAGCGGACAGGTTCAGCCGCTGGGCTGGCTCTCGCACAGCTCCCCTTACTCGGCTCTGTCTTTTCCTCCCGCCCGCACGGCTCTACCGGCGCTGGGTACACCCCGTTAACGGAGGACAGTTCAGCCGCTGGACTGGCTCTCGCGCAGTCTCTCTCTCCCCGTGCTCGGCTCTGTCTCTCCCTCTCCCGCACGTTCGGTTCTACCGGCTCTGGGTACACCCCGTTAACGGAGGACAGTTCAGCTGCTGGACTGGCCCTCGCGCAGTCTCTCTCTCCCCGTGCTCGGCTCTGTCTCTCCCTCTCCCGCACGTTCGGTTCTACCGGCTCTGGGTACTCCGTAGGTGGAGAACAGTTCAGCCGCTGGACTGGCTCTCGCGCAGTCTCTCTCCCCGTTCTCGGCTCCTGTTCGCTCTCCCACTCCCGCACGTTCGGTTTTGCCGGCTCTGAGTACCCCGTTGGTGGAGAACAGCTCAGCCGCTGGACTGGCTCCTCGCAGTCTCTCACTCCGCACCCGGCTCTCACCCGCACGGTTCCCGTTCGCCTCCCCAGCCCTCTCGCAGACCGGTGTTTCCCTCCCCGGCTGCGGCTGGGTTTCTCCTCCCGCGCCTACTCGCAGGTTCAGCGCTTCGTGGCTGCGGTCGCTGCCCGGATTTTTCCCGCCGATCGCGGTCCGGCTGTCACCCGACGCCGTTGGACCCGACTTTTGGCCGGTACAGCTCCCCCTCGACCGAGGTCGAGTGCTCTGCCCTTCTCCTCCGGATACTTCTACCCCTTCCCCTACTCACAGTCTCTTCGGCCGCCTTGTTTCTTGCTGGTCGGCTCACTCCACACCGTGGTAGCAGGGTAATCAGTGCCTGTTGCTGATGAAGCTTTTGTTGCTAGTCTTCCCGCTTCTGTAAAGTACCACACTTTCTGTTGTTGTAGCCTCGTGTTTTCTTTTGGTAGCACGACGAGGGCGGTTGCCTCTCTTCGACGCTCTTTGTTACTTTGCTATTCTTGCCGTAGGGTACGATCGGACTCGTCGCCACTGTAAAGTCTGTGGGTTGTGCAGTAAATAAATACACAGACTTTTGAAGTACAAACAAACAGGTCTTTACTATTCAGAGGTCAGGGCGAATCTGCCCTAGTTATCCTGTAACATCACTTATATACTGGTGTGGTCACTGTCGGTATTACCGTATACAGAAGCCAATCAAATAGTGCCACACCTAAAGTAGTTCTCTTAAAGGTGAACGGTTACACTCAATCGTTCCCTTAAAGGTAGACGGGTACATACACTACAGCGACCTCCTGTTGACTCCTGGCCTGTGATGCAGCGACCTCCTGCAGACTCCTTGCCTGTACTGCCCCGAAGTCCTGCAGACTCCTGGCCTGTACTGCCCCAAATTCCTGCAGACTCCTGGTCTGTGCTGCCCCGAATTCCTGCACACTCCTTGCCAGTGACTCTATGCAGTCAGGCATCCTTGCCACTGCAGCCATGAGCTCAATGTGCCTGCGCTCAGCCTGGGCGCCCATTTCACCAAGGAGCTGCACCTCCTCTGTGCTCACTGTAGCAGGACTGGAGGCCGAACTCACCCTCCGGGGAGAAGGCCGCCGAGCTTCCCTATCCCTCCCACGTTGCTGCAGCCCGCTGGGCCCCGGAGCTTCACCGTCATCAGACCCTTCCCCCCTGCTCCACTCCAGGGAAGATGTGTCCCCATCATGGCCATGGACTGCCTCGGCTGAGGGTGGCACTGATGGTCCGGCTTCCTCTTCCTCCTCCTCGAATTCAGAATCACTGACAGTGGCAGCTTGAGGGCCCGCCTCCTCACCTGGCGATTCAGCATCTGAAAGCAGGGAGGCACAAGAGTTGCTTTAGAGTGAGGACAGGGCGGCAGCGAGGGAGGCATGAATGCTGCAATGCACTGCATTGGTTCGAGAGTGACAAAGGATGCTGCTGTGAGGCACAAGTGGAAAGAGAGAGATCAAAAAGGTGATGACCTTACCATTGCTGTCCAGAACGGGGTCGGCATCTCCAGTGGTGACGGGGCCAATCAGCCGGCCTCCCATAATCCGCTCCACTCCCTGCTCCAGGTTGCTGAGGTCTTTACGTTCAGGACGGCCTCCCCCGGTCCATAGCTGCTGCCTGCGATTGTGGGCCAGCTTGCCCTGCAAGAGAAAGGACGGGCTCTGAGTACAGTGTCAAGCCCTCATTTTGCCTGCACTGCCTCCCATGGTGGAATAGCCCTGACAGTGTCAAGCCCTCATCTTGCCTGCACTGCCTCCCATGGTGGAATAGCCCTGACAGTGTCAAGCCCTCATCTTGCCTGCACTGCCTCCCATGGTGGAATAGCCCTGACAGTGTCAAGCCCTCATCTTGCCTGCACTGCCTCCCATGGTGGAATAGCCCTGACAGTGTGTAAAGTGGTGAATGTGCATATGATTTTCATGAGAGTCCCATAAGTCTTGGATGAGGGCTGGGCATTGGGGCTTTCAGGACCCTTTGGCCAGAAAGTGAGGTGCACATGCAGGGATGAAGAGGATACTGGAAAGGGTACTCACCCTGACAACCCGAGTGAGGTCGTTGAACTTCTATCTGCATTGCGTTGGGGTCCTAGGGACCATGTTGCTGGAGGTCACTCTGTGTGCCACCTCCCTCCAAGCTTTTCTATATTCGCTGGGCAGCGGCCTCCTGCCACTGTCAGGGAATAGGGTAGGTCGCCGGCGCTCCACTGCGCCAACCAGAACCTTCAGGGCACCCTCACTAAAGCGCTGTGCTCGCTCCCTGGCCTTCTTCATGGTCGTGGACGTTGAGTTGTTGAAGCAGGTCTGTCTAGGCCTAGATTCAGGGCTGCAGTGTGCAGGGCGTGGCAGCAAAACAAATCGACCCTCCCCCTTTAAGAGCTGACCGGCGCCAGCGTGTCTGCCTGCAATCTATAACTCGCTGCACCTGCGCTGTGACTGCTCTCGCTGGTAGCGCCTCGGCTCGCCGGCTTAGCGCCTTATGATAGTCGTGCACCGCCTGCTTTAGCGCAGCAGCAACCTCTTGGGGCGATGCAACTCAATTTCGGCAAAGGTGGCGCTAAGTTGCGCCCAGCGCTAAATTTAGCGAACGCCTGGCTGTAGCGCCCCAAACGTGGCGATACTGAATTTCTAGGCCAAAGTCATCAGCGAACATTCCCACTTCTGACCTTATGATGGAGACAAAGTCATTGATGAAACAATTGAAGATGGTTGGGCCTAGGACACTGCCCTGAGGAACTCCTGCAGCGATGTCCTGGGGTTGTGATGATTGGACTCCAACAACCACAACCATCTTCCTTTGTGCTAGGTATGACTCCAGTGGAGAGTTTTCCCCCTGATTCCCATTGACCTCAGTTTTACTAGGGCTTCTTGATGCCACACTCGGTCAAATGCTGCCTTGATATCAAGGGTAGTCACTCTCACCTCCTCTCTGGAATTCAACTCTTTTGTCCATGTTTGGACCAAGTCTGCAATGAGGTCTAGAGCCGAGTGGTCCTAGCGGAACTCAAACTGAGCATCGATGAGCAGGTTATTGGTGAGTCAGCACCGCTTGATAGCATTGTCGACAACACCTTCCATCACTTTGCTGATGATTGAGAGTAGACTGATGGGGCAGTAATTGGATGGATTGGATTTGTCCTGCTTTTTGTGGGCAGTTTTCCACATTGTCGGGTAGATGCCAGTGTTGTAGCTGTATTGGAACAGCTTGCCTCTAGGCGCAGGTACTTGTGTTCTGGAGCATACGTCTAAGCATGGCAGCCGGGATTTTGTCGGGGCCCTTAGCCTTTGCTGTATCCAGTACACAAAGCCGTTTCTTGATATCACGCGAGTGAATAGAAATTGGCTGAAGTCCGGCTTCAGCCTTTTCTTTTGCACTCATGTGCTTGGCTCCACCATTATTGAGGATGGGGATAATCTTGGAGCCTCCTCTTTCTGTTGGTTGTTTAATGGTTCACCACCACTCATTACTGGATGTGGCAGGCCTGCAGAACTTTGATCTGATCCGTTGATTGTGGGAATGCTTAGCCCTATCTGTAGCATGCTGCTTTCGCTGTTTCGCATGCATGTAGTCCTGTGTTGCAGCTTCCCCAGGTTGGCAACTGATTTTTAGGTATGCCTGGTGCTGCTCCTGGCATGCTCTTCTACACTCCTTATTGAACCAAGGTTGGTCCCCTGGCTTGATGGTAATGGTAGAGTGAGGGATATGACGGGCCTTGAGGTTACAGATTGTGGTGGAATACAATTCTGCTGCTGCTGATGGCCCACAGCGCCTCATGGATGCCCAATTTTGAGTTGCTCGATCTGTTCTGAATCTATCCCATTTAGCATGGTGGTAGTGCCACACAATACGATGGAGGGTGTCCTCAGTGTGAAGACAGGACTTCGTCTCCACAATGACTGTGCGGTGGTTACTGCTACCAATACTGTCATGGACAGATGCATCTGTGACAGATAGATTGGTGAGGATGAGGTCAAGTAGGTTTTTCCCTTGTGTTGGTTCTCTCACCACCTGTTGCAGGCCCAGCCTGGCAGCTATGTCCTTCAGGACTCGACCAGCAGTGATGCTACCAAGCCACTCTTGGTGATGGACATTGAAGTCCCCCACCCAGAGTACATTCTGTGACCGTACTCTCAGTGCTTTTCCAAGTGGTGTTCAACATGGAGGAGTACTGGTTTTTCAGCTGAGGGAGGGCGGTAGGTGATAATCAGCAGGAGGTTTCCATGCCCATGCTTGACCTGAAGCCATGGGAATTCACGGGGTCCAGAGTTAATATTGAGGATTTCCAGGGCCACTCCCTCCCGACTGTATACTGCTGTGCCGCCACCTCTGGTGGGTTTGTCCTGCCAGTGGGACTGGACATACCCAGGGATGGTGATGGAGGAATCTGGGACATTGGCTGAAAGGTATGATTCTGTGCGTATGACTGTGTCAGGCTGTTGCTTGACTAGTCTGTAGGACAGCTCTCCCAATTTTGGCACAAGTCCCCCGATGTTCCTGAGGAGGACTTTGCAGGGTCGACTGGGCTGGGTGTGCCATTGTCATGTCCGTAGCCGGTGCCGAGGTTGATGCCAGGTGGTCTGTCCAGTTTTAGTCTTCTTATTTTTTTTCGTAGCGGTTTGTTACAACTTGCTAGGCCATTTCAGAAGGCAGTTCAGGGTCAACCATATTGCTGTGGGTCTGGAGTCACACATTGGCCAGACCAGTTAAGGATGGCAGATTTCCTTCCCTAAAGGACACTAGTGAACCAGATGGGTTTTTACGACAATCTGATAGTTTCATAGTCACCATTACGGATACTAGTTTTTTTAAATTCCAGATTTATTTAATTAACTGAATTCAAATTCCCCAGTTGCCATGGTGGGATTTGAACTCACGTCTCTTGATCATTACTCCATGCCCCTGGATTACTAGCCCAGTAACATAATCACTGTGCTAGCGGTTCCTTAATCCAGGGAACTATCCACCAGTCCTCTGGCACTATTCACTTTTCTAATGACTTTTAACATATATGGAATATAGCATTTTTCCAAGCTATTACTTTCTTCTTTGTCTTATTAATGTCTTTCTAAATCATTATTTGAAACCTTATTATATTGTGATCGCTATTGCTTAGATGTTCCCCTAGGCTTTCTTCTCTTATCTGTTCTGGTTCATTTCCCATTACTAGATCCTGCAGTGATTTCTCACTTGTTGGGCTTCTTACGTACTGGGTAAGACATGAGTCCTGAGCTCACTGTAAAATCCTGAGATTTCCACCCATGAGGTTCTTTAAAAAAAAATTTAGTTCCTAGCTTCTGATATTCTCTTAGCAAGACCTCCTCCTTTTTCCTCCCTATATCATTGGTCCCAGCAAAGAATCTGTCAACTGGATCTTCCCCTGCCCCTTACAACTTCCTTTCCACTTCTCTGAGATAGCCTTTACCCTTGCACCAGGTAGGCAATACACCCTCCTGGACTCTCGGTCGCGACTGCAGAGGATGCTATTTATCCCTCTAATTTATCGAATGCCCTATGACTATAACCTTTCTATTCTGCTCCTTTCCCCCTTGGACTATCTCCTGCTCTATGGTGCAATGGTTAGCATTCTGGCCATCCTCCCTGCAGTGTTCATCCTTATCCTCAAAACTAACCAGTACATAGAAACAGAGAAGATAGGAGCAGGAGTAGGCCATTCGGCCCCTTGAGCCTGCTCCGCCATTCAATGAGATCATGGCTGATCATCCAAATTCAGTACCCTGTCCCTGCTTTCTCTCCATATCCCTTGACCCCTTTAGCCTTAAGAAATATATCTAACTCCTTCTTGAATATATTTAATGAATTGGCCTCTACTGCCTTCTGTGGTAGAGAATTCCACAGGTTCACCACTCTCTGGGTGAAGAAATTCCTCCTCATCTCTGTCCTAAATGGCTTACCCCTTATCCTTAGACTGTGACCCCTGGTTCTGGACTCCCCGGCCATCGGGAACATCCTTCCTGCATCTAGTATGTCTAGTCCGGTTAGAATTTTATAAGTTTCAATGAGACCCCCTCTCATTCTTCTAAACTCCAGCGAGTATAAGCCCAATCGACCCAATCTCTCCTCATACGTCATTCCTGCCATCCCAGGTATCAGCCTGGTGAATCTTCGCCGCACTCCCTCCACGGCAAGAACATCCTTCCTCAGATAAGGCGACCAAAACTGCACACAATACTCAAGATGTGGTCTCACCAAGGCCCTGTACAACTGCAGCAAGACACCCTTGTTCCTGTACTCGAACCCTCTCGCCACAAAGGCCAACATACCATTTGCCTTCTTAACTGCCTGCTGCACCTGCATGCTTACCTTCAGCGACTGGTGCACAAGGACACCCAGGTCTCGTTGCACTTCCCCTTCTCCCAATCTATTGCCATTCAGATAATAATCTGCCTTCCTGTTTTTGACACCAAAGTGGATAACCTCGCATTTATCTACGTTATATTGCATCTGCCATGCTTCTGCCCAATCACCCAACCTGTCCAAATCATACTGGAGTTTCTCGGCATCCTCCTCACAGCACACACGCCCACCCAGCTTTGTGTCGTCTGCAAACTTGGAGATATTACATCTAGTTCCCTCATCTAGATCAGTAATATATATTGTGAATAGCTGGGGTCCTAGGACCGATCCCTGTGGTACCCCACTAGTCACTGCCTGCCACTCGGAAAAAGACCCATTTATTCCAACTCTTTGTTTTCTGTCTGCCAACCAGTTCTCTATCCAAGTCAATACCTTGCCCCAATCCCATGTGCCTTAACTTTACACGCTAATCTCTTATGCGGGACCTTATCGAAAGCCTTCTGAAAGTCCAAATACACCACATCCACTGGTTCTCCCTTATCTATTTTACCAATTACATCCTCAAAAAATTCCAGTAGATTAGTCAAGCACGATTTACCTTTTGTAAATCCATGTTGACTTTGTCCGATCCTGTCACTGTTTTCCAAGTGCTCTGCTATTACATCTTTTATAATGGATTCTAGCATTTTCCCCACTACCGATGTTAGGCTTACTGGTCTATAATTCCCCGTTTTCTCTCTACCACCTTTTTTGAATAGTGGGGTAACATTGTACCTGTTTGATTGTATCAGTGTCTGTGGGACTTCCTTCTCTACCTCCCCTAGTTTTCCCTTACCCTGTTAACTAACAGTCACACTCTACCCTTTCAGAACCTCTGCTTTCCTCTGATGTGTGACTGTACCCTGAAGAAAACTATTTATATATTCCTCTCCTTCCCTTATGTGTCAGAGGGTCTCTAACTTGCACTCCAGGTCAATGACTCTGAGCCAGAGTGACTAAAGGTAGAGACATTTACTGCAGACAACAATCCGGGACAGCCTCGCTATCCACAAACTCCCACATACTGCAGTCCTGACACACTGCCTGTGCTGTCATTTCTAATCTTTATGTATTTATTTATTGTTAGCAGTAATTTATTTCTAGAGCTAATAGAATCAGTTGATGGCAAATTCTTATTTAATGCAAAATGGATCCCTTTAGTCCCTTTAATGTTGGTTTCCTCTACCTAAAGGATATTATCATTTTAAATTTTAAGCTGTATGATATATTAAACACTTAGCTTTAATTCCTTGGGTCCAACACTCCTCACTCTGCATTGACTATGACGTCACTTCTTGAATTTTTCTCTCTGTTTGTCTGATATTTGACATTCTGAGTCTCCCTGTGCTGCTGCCAGCTCTCATGTGCTGTTTAACTCTGCCACTCTGAGTCTCCCGGTAGGCTGTGCTGCTGCTGAATGTCACGCTCTGCTTAAATCTCCACTCTGGGTCTCCCGATAGGCTCTGCTGCTGCCGGCTCTCGCGCACTGTTTAAATCTGCCGCTTGCTCTGAGTCTCCCGATAGGATAATGAATCATTTGAAATTTTCAAGACTGACATTGATATATTTTTGATAGGTAAGGGAATCAAAGGATATAGATCAAAGATGGGTAAGATGAGTTGAAGACCAGATCAGACATGATCTGATTGAATGGCGGAATAGGTTTGAATGGCTGAATGGTCTATTCCTGTATCAAATCAAAATCAAATCAAATCAACTTTTATTGTCATTGTTAGTGCACAAGTGCAGTACAACGAAATGTAGGCTTGCGGCTCCCGAGAGTGTACATTTGGATTAAGACATTTAAACAGTCAACATACATTTGGCTTGTAGTATATTAACATAAATATAACCATAATAAAGTGCATTGGCAGATGTGCAGGCTTTAGAGTTTATTTGTGGAGTTCAGTAGGATGACAGCCCTGGGAAAGAAGCTGTTCCTAAATCTGGTCGTACGGGTGCGAATGCATCTGTAGCGTCTCCCAGATGGCAGGAGGGCGAACAGACTGTGGCTGGGGTGGGTAGGGTCTTTGATGATGGACCTGCCTCCTATCCACAACTCTAGCTAAAATAACCATAATATAGAGAACTAGCTGGAGTGCCCGGCGGTGCCAAGGGTTTTTTGAGGGCATGTTGTTGTTGGAAGAGAGAGAGAGAGAGACTGGGGGGAGAAGAGAGAGACTGGGGGGAGAAGAGAGAGATGGGGGGGGAAGAGAGAGAGAAAGACTGGTGGATTTAGTTCGGGATTAGCCTGGAGAGAGAGGGGGGGAAGGAGCGCCTCAGGCCTGGCCCGATCAACCCCTGCAAAGGAAGAAAGGAAGAAGGCAAGCTCTCCCTCCCTGTCCCACCCCCTCACTGTTTCCCTCCCTCCCCTCTCCCTCCCTGCCCCTCTCCTCACTCTCCCTCCCCCTCTCCTCTCCCTCCCTCCCCCTCTCCTCTCCCTCCCTCCACTCTCCTCACCCTCCCTCCCCCTCTCCTCACCCTCCCTCCCCCTCTCCCTCTCCTCTCCCTCCCTCCCCCTCTCCTCTCCCTCCCTCCCCCTCTCCCCTCCCTCCCTCCGCCTCTCCTCTCCCTCCCTCCCCCTCTCCTCTCCCTCCCCCTCTCCTCTCCCTCCCCCTCTCCCTCCCTCTCTCCTCCCCTCTCTCCTCTCCCTCCCTCTCTCCTCTCCCTCCCCCCTCCTCTCCCTCCCTCCCCCCTCCTCTCCCTCCCTCCCCCTCTCCTCTCCCTCCCTCCCCCCTCTCCTCTCCATCCCTCCCCCTCCCCTCTCCCTCCCTCCCCCCTCCCCTCTCCTCTCCCTCCCTCCCCCCCTCTCCTCTCCCTCCCTCCCCCCTCCTCTCCCGCCCTCCCCCCCTCTCCTCTCCCGCCCTCCCCCCCTCTCCTCTCACTCCCTCCACCTCCGCGGATCAGCGCCTCAGGGCCGGCCGGTGCGCGGCCTAGCGCATGAGGCCCGGCCGGACTCACCTTAGCTCTCTCCCTCCCTCCCCCTCTCCTCTCCCTCCCTCTCTCCTCTCCCTCCCTCCGCCCCCTCTCCTCTCCCTCCCTCCCCCCCCTCTCCTCTCCCTCCCTCCCCCTCCGTGGATCAGTGCCACAGGGCCGGCCGGTGCGCGGCCTAGCGCGTGAGGCCCGGCCGGACTCACCTTAGCCCAGGTCGTGCTCCGGGCCGACGTTGACGCGTGCGCTGACTCCCGCCCCGCCTGCCTTTACTAATATGGCGGCGATGGCTACGCTCAGCCCAGTCCCGTGCCGCCAGCCTTTACCAAGATGGCGGCGATCGCGGGTCGGGACGGGCGGTGCCTAGCTCGGGCATGGCTGGCTAGGAGAGGCCGAGGCTTCGAGGCCTGCAGGTGGGGTAAGCCTCCAAGGTTGCAGCGCCTGGCGGAGGTAGTGAGTCAGGAGGAAATAAAGAGGGTGAAAGGTAGGAAAATTAATCAGCTTAGACAAAATATTTACAAATTAATTTACTTTTTTTAAAAACAATTTCCCCTCCACACACACAGAAAGTGGGAAAAATAAACACACAGAAAGTGGGAAAAATAAATCGTTAGGAATCAAGATGGCGGCCACTCACCTCAGCTCAGAAGGATTAGGCCCACCCACACACGCAATGAAACGCCCCCCGTGACACACCGATTGGTCAACCATCAGGTTAATCCCCTGTACGATTGGTCAACCATCACATCACTCAACGCTAATGAGCGGAATGTTGCCGTTTTTTGAACCTTTTTTGTATACTGTCTGCACAATTTTTGTCTGACCAAAAAGTAAATACACCTATTAGAGTCCCCTAACGATAAGCTTTCTTTTGATATAACATATGTGTAGGTACGCTCTATAACTTTTGATTGTATAGCCGGACAGACAGAAAGACAGACAGAAAGACAAACAGACAGAAAGACAGAAAATCTATATATAGATAACGCGTAACACTTTATACTCTGATATTTCCCCATGTGTAAGTCAACTAGTAGCAGTCTCTGCGGGAAACCAATTATTTTCTTTTTCTTGGGAGTACTGGAATGCTTTTGTACCATTTTCAAAGGCTTTATTTCTTACTGTAAAAATATTTAGCTTTCTCTAAGCCATTAAAACAGCACAATTATTGAAAAGCGGAATGCCGTATAAAAACACGGCATTGGACTCCACACAAACTATTTTAAATCTTGCTGTGAAAATTGCAACATGGGATGTTTTTGTCTGTACTGCATTCAGTGTAAACCAACAGGAAGAATGTTTGTGGACATAATTATTTTTTTTTTTAAATGCTGCTCTGAGCAATTCAACAAAGAAACTTACCTGAAATAACAACAGAAAACACTGGAAAAACTCAGCAGGCCAGGAAACTTACCTTGCTGCCTGCAGACTAACAACTGAATTATTGAATTATGTCAAACATAAATTGGCGCCATTAAAAAGAACAGGTGAAATCATCAAAAATAGTGACTTGCAAGACTACAACATGGATAACTAGAGTGGTTGTTCAACACATGCAGTTCTTACAGTTGAGGCTGAGCACAAATTCTCTTAACGGCAAAGAAGGTATGAATAGTATGCATTTAGTCAATTGGATACATAATGTATACAAATATACTTAAATTCAATACATATTCACATTCTTATCGAATTCTATCAAATCATTTTTATATCAAGAGGAATGGAGACTGGCAGGCACAGACTTCTGCATCTGTGTCCTGCTGAGCAGAGCTTGGAGAGGACAGCGCCCTCGGTGCTGCAGGCTCTGCAATATAAAAAGTACCGACCTGGGCCACCAAGGCAGCCGCGATCCCGCACGATCAGCCCTGCACTCAAAGCAGAGAGCCGGGCTGACCGATCGCGGGCAGGAACCCGCAAAAACAACTGGAACAAGAAAGGTAAGTTTTTTTTTACTTACCTTGGCCGCCTCGCCTTTAATCATCGCCCCCAAAGTGGCTGGCCGCGTGATTCACGCCTCCTGCAGCTGTCGGCATTTTCGACCAGCGCTGCTGCAGGGGGTGGAAGTCAATTTCGGGTGTGGGCCGCTACCGGAGCGATGTGCACGGCGATGACATCATGGTCTCTGGGCGAAGGAGATCGGGGCGCAGCGCCGTAGCACCGCCGCAAAACTCCCACCGAATATGCCAGGAGTCGATGTCAGCGCCGCGCCCAGTCGGAGAAGCCCCCGGGGGTGCTAATGGGAGGTGCAAAGGCACCCAAATTCACCCCCATAGAATCATAAAATGAAGCAGCACAGAATGAGGCCATATGGCCCATCATGCCCGTGCCGGCTCTTCGAAAGAGTATCGAATTAGTCCCACTCCCCAGCTTTTTGCCCATAGCTTTGCAAATTTTCCCCTTCAATATTTATCCAATTCACTGGGCACAAGTGCGCATGAGCCAGGGCGTTGGGAAAGGATAGCGCAGGTGCCCACTCACCGGAGGGCAAGGTCACACACTCGTTCTGCAACAAGGACTCAGTTGATGACTTTGATGGGTCAGGCTACTGAAGAAGGCTGATAGGCATACACCACAAAATACTTGGTGCACTGGGACACCTGCTGCAAAGCTTGTGCACAATATCATGGAGCATGGTGGAGTCCACCTCCAACTTGGCGCATGGCTTTACGCAGAGTTTGAAGCCCATCCTTTCCAACATGGGTAGGGCTGATCAGCACACCTTTAGAACCCACCATGGCAGAGCATCTGAAGGCAACTCTGACAGCTTCCATCACAGCACAAACTGCTGTGATGGGAACTTTGACTGATGCCATCGTGGCTCTGGGTGCCACTGCTAAGAAGGGCTTCCAGGGTGTCACAGCAGTCCAGCAATCTATTTTCGAACAGATCACTAGGATTTTTGCGCTGCCCTGGGAGTGTAGCATTAGCTCCATGGAAGAGGACCTGCTGTCCTCTCTCAGGATGACAGCATTCCTGCTCCACCCGTCACTACGTCAGTGCCTGCCTGCTAGCCGGCCCAGACTGCGGCCGCCCATGCAGAGATGGTGCAGTCTGAAGCCGGGCCCTCTAGGCCCAGAGCTGCTCAAGGTTGTCCTTCAAGGCCATCTGCAGTCTCCTCAATTGAAGGTCAGCAGCCTCCCTCCTCCCAAGCTCCAGCCATTGGGTAAGCACCTCATAGGAGCACCAGGATAGGTAAAGGAACATGAAAGGCAGGCACTAAGGTAATGTACAAGGGTTATTAGTTTTATTTTGTTAGGTTGATGATTTTGATAAATTATGATTTGATTATGCATTATGTCTGTAGTCAACTGAGGTACCAATAAGTGTTGACAGAAAGAGGACAACGTCATGGTACTGTAATTGAAATATGAAAAGTTAGGAGAGTAGCAGTGATGGTGTATGGGGAGGTGTAGTTGAGGTCAGTGGAAGCGCCTCTCAGTGAGCTGGTCTCATAGAGCCCCAGCAGAAAAAGGCTGCCGAAGTTGCCGTCTCTCTTCCTCTTCCTCTTCCTTGTCCTCTTCCTCCCCGTTTTTTCATCTGGCAGGTGGTGGTAATTGCTGCTCCCTCAAGGTTGCGAGGTTGTATATCATGCAGCAGACAACCACAAATCTGGATACCTGCTCAGCACTGTACTGCAGGGCACTTCCTGAACGGTCCAGGCAGCAGAAGCATTGTTTGAGAACGACGATTGTCTGCTCGATTATGTTCCTTGTGGCAGCATGGCTCTCATTGTACTCCTGCTGTTCAGGTATGTGCGGGTTATGCTCTCTTCTGCTTCTCTCTGGAAATTGGGATATGTAGGTATTTCTTTCGGCCTAGAGACCTTCAGTGACCTCTCTGATAGAGCAGTGCACTGCTAACTGGGAGATGTTACTAGTATCTCCTGTTGCAGCTTGAAATTAGCCCATCACATGGAAACTTAAAGCAACGGTCACATTGACAGCCACAGGCAGTGTTGTCCTTGCCTTGCCTTGAGGCTGCAATTGTGACTGCAACATCTGACATAGAATCCTAGAGTCACACAGCACAGAAGGAGACCATTGTGTCGGTGCTGGCTCTTTGAAAAACAAGTCCTCTGCTCTTTCCCCTTAGGCCTGCAAGTTTCTCCTTTTCAAAGCATATATCCAATTCGCTTATGAAATTTGCTGTTGAATCTGCTTCCACCGCCTTTTCAGGTAGTGCATTCCATTTCATAACTACTCACTACATAAAGCAATTTCTCATCATTTCCTGCTGGATTTTTTGACAATTATCTTTAATCTGTGTCCTTTGGTTACTGACCATCCTGCCAGTGGAAAACAGTTTCTCCTTATCTACTCCATCAAAACCCCTACTAATTTTGATCACCTCTATAAAATTTCCCCATAACTTTCTTTGCTCTACTCTAAGGAGAACAATCCCAGCTTCCAATCTCTCCACATAAAAAAATCCCTCATCCCTGGAATCATCCTGGTAAACTCCCTCTGCACCGTCTCCAAGGCCTTGACATCCTTTCTGAAGTGTAGTGCCCAGAATTGTACAGAATATTCTAGCTGAGGCTTAACCAGTGATTTATAAAGGTTTACCATAACTTCCTTGTGCTGATCCTCTATGCCTCTATTTATAAAACCTAGGATCTTGTAAGCTTTATATATTTTGATGAAGCGAAGGCACCTTATACACTGCTCCTCACTGAAGTTGAGGTAGGAGAAGTGGTCCTTGAAGACCCTCCGTGGATATGGCCTCCTGCTTAGTGTACTGTTCCTACTCCTTCTCCACCCTCTTCTGGCAGCTTGTCCTGCTCCGAGGTGTCTCCCTTCATGCTCCCAGTCATGTTCTATCCCAAGAGGTAGACATACCAGGCCACCCATGTCTAGAGACAACTGCCATGAAATTTGGCTCCATAGTGCACAGTTTTTCGGCGCTATGGCGCCATTTTGGCAAGGTTGTTAGTGTATGCACCAGAAGTATGTAGAGGAGGTAGATCATGACGTCAGTCAGCATGTAATGCTGATCTGACACCAACGCTGCCATTTTCCTCAACACTCCAACTAATGTCCTCTCTTAAAAAAGCACAGCTGAACATGCATTCAGCAGCCGGAAGGCCACCCCCCTCTCCCACCAGTGCTATTTAAAGGGATCATCAACTACTTTCAGGTTAGTTGCTGATTGGTTTCTACTGGCTCTTGGTGAGTTTGTAGAAGTGTTTGGTGGTTTGTTATTTTATTTGAAGTTGCTGAAGTGTCCAGGGAGTGGTGTGGCAGGTTACTTCAAGACTCTGCTCAGACCAGTTGCTTCTACCTAAATATTCCAGGGTACTTGATGTTTCAAAAAGACAGGCAGAATGGAAATGGTGTTTGGGGGGAGGGGGGGAGGTGGGTAGCCCTGATAATAAAGGATGACATAAGGACAGTAGTGAGAAAGGAGCTTGGTTCTGAAGATCAGGAAATAGAATCAGTATGGGTGGACATAAGAAGTAACAAGGGGGGCAGAAAACACTGGTGGGAGTGGTTTATAGGCACCCAAACAGTAGCTATACCGTTGGACAGAGTATTAATCAACAAATAATAGGAGCTTGTAACAAAGGTAATACAATAATCATGGGGGACTTCAATCTTCATATAGATTGGGCAAATCAAATTGGCAAAGGTAGTCTGGAGGACAAGTTCAGGAGTGCATTTGTGACAGTTTCCTAGAGCAATTCATCATGGAACCAATCAGGGAACAGGCTATTTTATTTAGCTCTTGTATTGTGTAATGAGACAGCGTTAATTAGTAATCTCATAGTAAAGGATCCTCTGGGGAAGAGTGATCATTATATGTTAAAAAATTTCACATTGAGTTTGAGAGTGAAATACTTCAGTCGGAAGCGAGAGTCTTAAACTTAAATAAAGCCAATTACATAGGTATGAGGGGCACGTTGGCTAAGGTAAATTGGGAAATTCATTTAAAAGGTATGATGATAGATAAGCATTGGCAAACATTTAAATAAATATTCCAAAATTCTCAATCATTCCATTGAGAAAAAAAAAACTCCACAGGAAAAGTGATCCATCCGTGACTAACTAAAGAAGTTAAGGATAGTATTAAATTAAAAGAAGAGGCTTATAATGTTGCAAAGAATAGTAGTAAGCCTAAGGATTGGGAGAGCTTTAGAAACCAGCAAAGGATGACCAAAAAAATTGATCAAAATAGATTATAAAAGTAAACCAGCAATAAATATAAAAACAGATTGTAAGAGCTTCTACCTCTGGGAGAGGTGGGACCAGTACAAACGGGATGGTTTGCACCTGGGCAGGGCCGGGACCGATGTCCTAGGGGGAGTGTTTGCTAGTGCTGTTGGGGAGGGTTTAAACTAAAGTGGCAGGGGGTTGGGAACCTGAGCAGGGAGACAGAGGAAAGGGAAACAAGGAAAAAAGCAAAAGACAGGAAAGAGAAAAACAAAATTAGAAGGCAAAGAACTCAACGGTTTAAATCAAACATGGTCACAGTAAATAATAATTCATATAGGTCTGAGAGCGTTAAAAAAACAAGCCTGAAGGCTTTGTGTCTTAATGCAAGGAGCATTCGGAACAAGGTGGATGAATTAGCTGCGCAAATAGAGGTAAACGAATATGATTTGATTGGGATTACAGAAACATGGCTCCAGGGTGGCCAAGGCTGGGAACTCAACATCCAGGGGTATTCAATATTTAGGAAGGATAGGCAAAAAAGAAAGGGAGGTGGGGTAGCATTGCTGGTTAAAGAGGGGATTAACACAATTGAAAGGAAGGATATTAACTCTGATGATGCGGAATCTGTATGGGTAGAACTGAGAAATATCAAGGGGCAGAAAACGTTAGTGGGAGTGGTATTTAGACCTCCAAACAGTAATATGGAGGTTGGGGATGGCATTAAAAGGGAAATTAGAGAAGCATGCAGTAAGGGCACAGCAGCCATCATGGGTGACTTTAATTTACATATAGATTGGGCTAACCAAATTAGTAAAAATACTGTGGAGGAGGAATTCCTAGAATGTTTACGGAATGGTTTTCTGGAACAATATGTCAAGGAACCAACCAGAGATCAGGCTATCTTAGACTGGGTATTATGTAATGAGAGACGATTAATTAGCAATCTTGTTGTATAAGACTCCTTGGGTCAGAGCGATCATAATATGATAGAATTCTTCATTAGGATGGAGAGTGAAGTAGTTGACTCGGAGACTAGGGTCCTGAATTTAAATAAAGGAAACTACGATGGTATGAGGCGCGAATTGGGTAGGATTGATTGGGGAATGTCACTCAAAGGGTTGACGGTGGATAGGCAATGGCAAACATTCAAAGACAGCATGGATGAACTACAGAAGTTGTTCATCCCAGTTTGGGATAAGAATAAAACAAAAAGGGTGACTCAACCGTGGCTAACAAGGGAAATTAGGGATAGCATAAGATCCAAGGAGAGGGCATATAAATTGGCCAGAAAAAGCGGTAACCCTGAGGATTGGGAGCAGTTTAGGATTCAACAAAGGAGGGCAAAGGGATTAATTAAGAAGGGGAAAATAGAATATGAAAGTAAGCTTGCAGGGAACATAAAAACTGACTAAGAGCTTTTATAGATATGTGAAGAGAAAAAGATTAGTGAAATCAAGTGTAGGTCCCTTGCAGTCAGAAGCAGGGGAAATTATAATGGGGAACAAAGAAATGGCTGAGCAATTAAATGCATATTTTGGTCCTGTCTTCACAAAGGAGGACACAAATAACCTCCCAGAGATGTTGGAGAACATAGGGTCTGATGAGAGGGCAGAACTGAAAGAAATCAGTATTTGTAGGGAAATGGTGTTAGGGAAAATGACGGGATTGAAGGCCGATAAATCCCCAGGGCCTGATAATCTACATCCTAGGGTACTTAAGGAGGTGGCCCTAGAAATAGTAGATGCATTGCTGATCATCTTCCAAAATTTGCTGGAATCTGGAATTGTACCCATGGATTGGAGGGTAGCTAATGCTACCCCACTATTCAAAAAGGGTGGTAGAGAGAAAGCGGGGAATTACAGACCGGTAAGCCTGACATCGGTAGAGGGGATACTTCTAGAGTCCATTATAAAGGATGTAATAGCTGAGCACTTGGAAAGCAGTGACAGGATCGGACAAAGTCAACATGGATTTACAAAAGGTAAATCATGCTTGACTAATCACAGAATCACAGAATCACAGAAACCCCACAGTGCAGATAGAGGCCATTTCGGCCCATCGAGCCTGCACCGACACATATCCCACCCGATCCCCGTAACCCCTACACCATCACATATCCCACCCTATCCCCGTAACCCCATCTACTGGAATTTTTTGAGGATGTAACTGGGAAAATAGATAAGGGAGAACCAGTAGATGTGGTGTATTTGGACTTTCAAAAGGCTTTCGATAAGGTCCCGCATAAGAGATTAGCGTGTAAAGTTAAGGCACATGGGATTGGGGGCAAGGTATTGACTTGGATAGAGAACTGGTTGGTGGACATAAAGCAGAGGGTAGGAATTAACGGGTCTTTTTCCGAGTGGCAGGCAGTGACTAGTGGGGTACCGCAGGGATCGGTCCTTGGACCCCAGCTATTCACAATATACATTAATGATCTAGATAAGGGAACTAGATGTAATATCTCCAAGTTTGCAGCTGACACAAAGCTGGGTGGGCGTGTGTGCTGTGAGGAGGATACCGAGAAACTCCAGGATGATTTGGACAGGTTGGGTGATTGGGCAGAAGCATGGCAGATGCAATATATAATGTAGATAAATGCGAGGTTATCCACTTTGGTGTCAAAAACAGAAAGGCAGACTATTATCTGAATGGCAATAGATTGGGAGAAAGGGAAGTGCAACGAGACCTGGGTGTCCTTGTGCACCAGTCGCTGAAGGTAAGCATGCAGGTGCAGCAGGCGGTGAAGAAGGCAAATGGTATGTTGGCCTTCATAGCGAAAGGGTTTGAGTACAGGAGCAGGGATGTCCTGCTGCAGTTGTACAGGGCCTTGGTGAGACCACACCTTGAGTACTGTGTGCAGTTTTGGTCGCCTTATCTGAGGAAGGATGTTCTTGCCATGGAAGGAGTTCAGCGAAGATTCACAGGGCTGATCCCTGGGATGGCAGGAGTGACGTATGAGGAGAGATTGTGTCGATTGGGCTTATACTCGCTGGAGTTTAGAAGAATGAGAGGGGATCTCATCGAAACTTATAAAATTCTGACAGGTCTGGACAAACTAGATGCAGGTAGAATGTTCCCGATGGTCGGAGAGTCCAGAACCAGGGGTCATAGTCTAAGGATAAGGGGTAAGCCATTTAGGACAGAGATGAGGAAGAATTTCTTCACCCAGAGAGTGGTGAACCTGTGGAATTCTCTACCACAGAAGGCGGTTGAGGGCAAGTCTTTAAATATATTCAAGAAAGAGTTAGATATATTTGTTAGAGCTTAAGGTATCAAGGGATAGGAGGAGAAGGCAGGTACGGGGTACTGAGTTTGGATGATCAGCCATGATCTCATCGTATGGCGGTGCAGGCTCGAGGGGCCGAATGGCCTACTCCTGCTCCTATCTTCTATGTTTCTATATAAAAAGGAAGAGAGTAGCAAAAGTAAATGTTGGTCCCTTAGAGGCTGAGACCAGTGAAATTATAAAGGGGAATAAGGAAATGACAGAGATTTTAACAAATATTTTGTATCTGTCTTCATAGTAGAAGACACAAAAAAATACCAAAAATAGCGGGGATGCAAGGGGCTAATAAGCGTGAGGAACTTAAAGTATTTAATATCATTAAAGAAAAAGTACTTGAGAAACTAATGGGACTAAAAGCCGATAAATCCCTTGGACCTGATGGCCTACATCCTCAGACTCTAAAAGAGGTGGCTGCAGAGATAGTGGATGCATTGGGTGTGATCTTCCAAAATTCCCTAGATTCTAGAACGGCCCCAGCAGATTGGAAAGTAGCAAATGTAACCCTACTATTCAAGAAAGGAGGGAGAGAGAAAACAGGGAACTATAGGCCAGTTAGCCTGCCATCAGTTGTCGGGAAAATGTTAGAATCCATTTTTAAGGAAGTGGTAACAGGGCACTTAGAAAATCATATCATGATTAGGCAGAGTCAACATGGTTTTATGAAAGGGAAATCATGTTTAACAAATTTATTAGAGTTTTTTGAGGATGTAACTCGCAGGGTAGATAAAGGGGAACCAGTAGATGTCATATATTTGGATTTCCAAAAGGCTTTCGATAAGGTGCCACATAAAAGGTTGCTATGCAAAATAAGGGTTCATGAGTTTGGAGGTAATATATAAGCATGGATAGAGGATTGGCTAATGGACAGAAAATAGAGAGTAGCGATAAACGGGTCATTTTCCGGTTGGCAGGATGTAACTAGTGGGTCTCCGCAGGGATCAGTGCTTGGACCTCTACTATTTACAATCTATATCAATGACTTAGATGAAGGGACTGAGTGCAACATATCAAAATTTGCTGATGATACAAAGCTAGGTGGGCAAGTAAGCTGTGAGGAGGACACAATGAGCCTGCAAAGGGATATAGACAGGTTAAGTGAGTGGGCAATAATGTGGTAGATGGAGTATAATGTGGGGAAATGTGAGGTTATTCCCTTTGGTAGGAAGAATAGAAAAACAGAATATTTTTTAAATGATGAGAAACTATTCAATGTTGGTATTTAGAGAGATTTAGGTGTCCTCGTACAGGAAACACAGAAAGTTAGCATACAGGTACAGCAAGCAATTAGGAAGGCCAATGGCATGTTGGCCTTTATTGCAAGGGGATTGGAGTGCATGAGTAAGGAAGTCTTATTACAATTGCACAGGGCTTTGGTGAGACCACACCTGGAGTACTGCGCACAGTTTTGGTCTCCTTATCTGAGGACGGACATATTTGCCTTAGAGGCGGTGCAACGAAAGTTCACTAGATTGATCCCTGGGATGAGAGGATTGTCCTATGAGGAGAGATTGAGTAGATTGGACCTGTACTCTCTGGAGTTTAGAAGAATGAGAGGTGATTGCATTGAAACATGTAAGATTCTAAGGGGGATTGACAGGGTAGATGCTGAGAGGTTGTTTCACCTGGCTGGAGAGTCTAGAACCAGGGGGCATAGTCTCAGGATAAGGGGTCGGCCATTTAAGACTGAGATGAGGAAGAATTTCCACACTCACAGTTTTGTGAAACCCGAAAGGGCTGTGCATGCTGAGTCATTGAGTATATTCAAGGCTGGGATATATAGATTTTTGGACTCTAGGGGAATCATGGAATATGGGGATCAGGCGGGAACGTGGAGTTGAGGTCGAAGATCAGCCATGATCTTATTGAATGGCGGGGCAGGCTTGAAGGGCTGTATGGCCTACTCCTGTGCCTAATTCTTATGATGTTCTTATATACTAGAAATTCGGTATCGCCAGTGTTGGGGCGCTAAATTTAAAAAAGTTGTAGATTGATTGCCAGACGTTAATCCTTCTGACCGGCCGCTAAATTGATTGTTAGCACTCCAAAAAAAACCTGGAGCGCTAAATCAAGCGCTACTCACCAAACTTAGAGCGCTACACACAGAGAGCAGGGCGCTAATCGCTAATCCCAGAGCGATAACCAATTTCAGGTGCAGTCCAATCGGGACTCATCATTCAAACTGGCTCCTTCCAGCTCTTAAAGGGGAGGTTCAATCGTTCTGCACAACCTCATTCTCAACATTGCTGGCTCTGAAGGCGACCTCCCAGCAACTCAACAGCTACATGTCTTGTCCTCATGGCTGATCCCAGTCCCAGGGAGAGCGCTCGCCGTTTCAGCGACCAGGCATTGGTTGCGGCAATCGAAAGAAGGAGGGCAGTGCTGTTCTCGGCCACTGGCAGGAGGCCATCGCCCCATGTCTTCAGGGCAGTGTGGAGCAAAGTGGCCCAGGACGTCTCGGCCAGCAGTGTGGTCCTCAGGACCCTCACACAGTGCCGTAAAAAATTCAACGACCTCACTCGGGTGGTCAGGGTGAGTACCTGCTTCAACAAGTCCTACATACCACCATCTGAACCTCAGTCTGTACACACTGCACAAACCCCACACCCACCCCACTCGCCCACCAAGCATCTCCACCTACTAAAACTCACATCCACATCTCACGCCTTGTCTACAATCAAAGCTATTCAACTATGGCAGGCACATCTCCCAAACACATTGCTGCACACTCACTCACACACTTCCCTTTCTCTTGCAGGCCAAGCTGGCCCACAATAGGAGGGAGCAGGAATGAACAGGCGGGGGTGAAGCAGACATCCAATAGCTTACAGACCTGGAGGAGCGAGTGTTGAGAGTCATTGGGCGCCAGGTGGTGGGCGCCGTGGCCATCGGCGACGTAGACCCCCTTGGGGGCAACAACGGTATGTTCATCCACTCTCCTTCTCTCATCCCACTTCCGCCTCACACCACAAGCCTTTCCCACTTTCCAGCTCATTATACTCCCTGCATTCCTTGCTCCCTTCCTGCCCCCCTGCCCTCACCTTAACACGAGTCTTGTGCCTTTATGCTTTCAGGTAATCAGCAACCAGCTGACCAGCCTGTTCCTGAGCCTCCCAGTGAGACTGAGGCAGGAGAAAAGGAAGAGGAAGAAAGCACCGCGTCACTGCATGTCTCACCCGCAGGCACCACCTCAGATACTGGGACTACGCGATCTTTAGAGGCAAGTTTAGTAGAGGGGTCTGCACTGGGTGATGCACCGGGGATGAGTGGGCTGCAGCAAGGCCAGGGGGAAAGGGTAGCTTGGGAGTCAGCTCCCCGGAGGGCAAGTTCGCGCGTGACCTCTGCTGCATACGACTCAGATGGGGACCTCGATG
The DNA here is from genome assembly GCF_052327205.1 of Somniosus microcephalus. NCBI lineage: Eukaryota > Metazoa > Chordata > Chondrichthyes > Squaliformes > Somniosidae > Somniosus > Somniosus microcephalus. Next base: position 36,306,316 of record NC_140997.1, read on the forward strand.
GGGAGGCATTCACAAGAAGGGTGTTGGGCATGCACACTGAGATGATAGGTGCAATGGCAAGGGTGCCCGAGAGCCTGTCGGAAATGGTAAGGAGCATGGAGGAGTCCGCCTCCAATATTGCACAGAGTTCTGTGTACACCATGGAGCCCATCCTTGGCAGTCTGCAAAGGATGGTGGACTCCCTGAGAGACCATGGGGACCCAGACCTCATGTCATGGGCAATATGGCAGCATCCATTGCAGCACAGACAAAAGCCACTCAACGTCTTAGTGCTGTAATGCAGTCAATGGTTGCTGCCATCGAGTCTCAGACTGCTCTCATGCAGTCTCAGCTTGATGCCATGCAAACTCTGACTGGTGCCATCGTCGCTGGTTCCACCACAGTCCACCGGGGATCTCATGGTGTTGCAGCAGGCCAACAATCTGTGCTCCAGCAGATTGGTAGCAATGCTGAGGTGCTGTCCTGGGGGAGTGGCAGTGTGTCAGTCGAGCAAGAACCTGCTGTCCTCTCTCAGGATGACAGCATTCCTGCTCCCACCACTGGCACTCCACCATTGCCCTTGTCGCTGTCTGACATCCAGCCAGGCCAGACTGCCGCCGTCCATCCTGAGGTGACGCAGTGTACAGCCGGGCCTTCCAGGCTCAGAGCTGCTCGAGGGCATCCTGCAAGGCTATCTGTAGTCTCTGGCACCGACACGCAGCAGCCTTCCACCAGCTCTGCTGCAACCACTGGGTACAGACTATGTAGGATTGGTAGATTAGGAAAAGGCACTGTAAAGAGGGTAAGTAAGGGATTGCACAAGGGTGATTAGTTAAAATTGTTGTTGTACATATGTGTTTGGCCGATTGAGTGGCTGCCTCCTCCCTCGCTGCTGTTCCTCCTCCTCTTGCTCCTTGTCCTCCTCCTCTCCCTCTTCCTCCTCCTGAGGTGGCAATGGCTGGGCCCTTATGATGGCCAAGTTGTGGAGCATGCAGCTCACCACGACGAAAAGGGACACCCGCAAAGCTGAGTACTGGAGGACTCTTCCCGAGTGGTCAAGGCAGCGGAACCATTGCTTGAACACTCAAATGGTCTGCGCATTGATGTTCCTGGTGGCGGCATGGCTCTCATTATATGAGTGCTGGGCAGGAGTGTTGGGGTTGCGGAGGGGAGTCATGAGCCAGGTGGAGATCGGATATCCCTTGTCTCCAACCAGCCAGCCGTGAGCTTGATGCGATGGCTGGAGGAGTGCTGGCACACCGGTCTGGCGCAGGATGAAGGCATCATGGCTGCTGCCAGGAAATCAGGCATTGCCGGTGAGGATTCGCTGTGTGTGGTCGCACACCAACTGCACATTAAGTGAATGGTAGCCTTTGCGGTTACGGAAGACCTCAGGCTTGTTATAAGATGCCCGCAAAACGATGTGGGTGCAGTCAATGGCGCCCTGCACCATGGGGAAGCCCGCTATCCTGGCAAAGTCACATGCACGCTCACCCTGCTTCTCTCTGGTGATGGGGAAGGAAATGTAATCCCTTTGTGATGAAATATGCCATTCATCAGGCACTCTGTATTCTCTGTGTTTGATTGTGCCTGTGACTGTGACAAGCAGGGGAGTTTAGTTTCAGTTTCATTTCCTTACCTGTATTGTATTGTGTGTAGGGCTCCGCCCATACCTGGCCCCTACTTAAGCAGGCCCCAGCGTGTCTCACAGGCAGTACAGCAGATCTCTGGATGAGAGACACTTCTCCACTGTGTATTACTTTCTGAGTTAATAAAAGCCTTGCTTTGCTCCGTTAATGTTGAGTCTCGGATTCATTGAGGCACATCACCCTTCTCCTGCTGTAGAGAGCCTTTGTGACCTCCCAGATGCAGTAATGGCCGGCGAACTGCGAGATGTTAGATATGTCTCCTGCTGCAGACTGCAAGGATCCGCTGTTGTAGAAATTGAGGGGGCTGGTGACCTTGACTGCCACTGAGAGAGCCGTGGTGGTCCTGATCTGAGGCTTGCGGTCTGGCTGCAGGAGGTGGCAGAGCTCTGTGACCACCTCCTTGCTAAAGCACAGCCTTCTAAGACACTGCTCCTTGTTGTGTCCGTCAGTAGTAAGACACAAGACTGCAGGAGAACGGTACAACAGGTGTTTACTCAACGTGGCTCACTCTGGGACTGAACTACTCAGTGCTATATACAGGTGTGGTCACTGCCGGTACTACAGTATACATGAGCTGTAAAAAGTAGTTCCCCCCTTAAAGGTATATATATTACAATTCCTCTCCTTTTAGATTAACAGTACCATAACACTCATTTAACAATTAAATATCAAACTAATTACAATTAACACTTTTAACATACAACGTTAGCTGAAAACAGTCCATTTATATATTCAGTCTTTGGGGAGGCTTCCTGATCCTTTCTGGATAGCGCCTTTCCCGAGTGTCTCGCTCTTGGTGCGGAGGCGATTCTGGCACCCTGTCGCCGGTTGGGTCATCAGCTTCCGATGCTACTGTTTCTGGGGTAGATGCGACCTGTACGTCGGGTTCCTCACCAGGTACGTATGGGCGAGGCATGGGGTTGACTTGTTCCTGTGACTCTAGGATCTGGTCAGCATGGCGTCTCATGATGTTCTCCCCAACGTCCACTGTGTACATTAGTGGGCCCTGCCGTGTGCATATCGTTCCTGGCTGCCATGTTTCTGTTCGGTAGTCGCGGGCCAAGACTGGTTGCCCTACATTGAAGCTCCTTGTTGGCTTCTCATGGATGTGCTGGAATTGCTTACTCTCAACATCTCTTCGTACGTTTGGTCTGAGCAAATCCAGGCGAGATCTTAACCTTCGGTTAAAGAACATCATGGCCGGGGCCTGGTTGGTGACTGCATGTGTCGCATTCCGGTAGGCGAACAGGAAATTGTCCACCTTATGCTGCAGCGGAATGTTGTCTTTGTACATAGCCTTTATTGCCTTCTTAAAGGTTTGTACGAACCTCTCAGCCAATCCATTTGTGGCTGGATGATACGGGGCGGATGTGTAATGCCTTACCCCATTCTTCTTCATAAACCTCCGGAACTCTTCGGACACAAACTGTAGTCCGTTATCGGAGCAAATCTGTTCTGGCAAGCCGTTCCTGGCAAAAATGGTCCGTAGGACTGCAATAGTTTTCTCTGTGGTGGTGGAGGACATTTTGATGACCTCAGGCCATTTCGAGTGCGCATCCACGGCTATTAAAAACATTGAGTCCATGAATGGACCAGCAAAATCAATATGCACCCGTTGCCATGGAGATGAGGGCCACTCCCATGGGTGTAGAGGGGCATGTGGTGGTGCATTTTGGACTTTCTGGCATCCTGATTTGTTTATTGATTCCCGGCCACCACACATAAGCCCTGGCAAGGCTTTTCATTTTTACCCCTCCCGGATGACCCTCATGAAGCTCATTGAGCACTCTATCCCTTAACTTGGGTGGAATTACCACTCGGGATCCACACATCAAGGTCTCCCGGCACACTGACAGCTGCTCTCTTCTTGTCGAGAATGCTGGCAACATTGAGTCGCCATGTGCTGGCCATCCCTTCACCGTCAAATCATATACCCGAGACAGTGTCGGGTCATTTCGGGTCTCCTTTTCTATACGAGCGTTAGTTACCGGTAGGTATTCAACTATAGTCGAATGAAATATTTCGACAGGATCCACTGCTGGTGCTTCCTCCGCAGTAGGCAGTGGCAGGCGTGATAGCCCATTAGCATTTCCATGCTGTTTTGTGCCCTTATATTCAATCTCATAGTGGTGTCCCCCTAGAAAGAGTGACCATCTTTGTAGTCGTTGCGCAGTCATCACCGGAACGCCCGCCTTCGGATTAAAAATGGAGACAAGGGGCTGGTGGTCAGTCAGCAAGGTGAACTTCTGCCCGTGCAGATAGTGATTGAACTTTTTCACTCCCCACACTAGGCTGAGGGCCTCCCTGTCAATCTGGGCGAAGTTACGCTCGGCTGAGGTTAGTGATCGTGACGCAAAGGCTATTGGCCTCTCTGAGCCGTCTGAGAATTTGTGCGACAGCACCGCTCCAATGCCGTAGGGTGACGCATCACACATCAACTGAATTGGTAGTGCTGGGTTGAAATGGGCCAATACCTCTTTCGATGTGATTAGTGTTTTGCTCTTCTGGAAAGCTTGTTTACATTCGTCACTCCACTTCCATGGCAATCCAGTTTGCAGTAGGGTGTTCAGTGGGTGTAGTATTGTAGACAAATTTGGCAAGAACTTATGGTAGTAATTTACCAGCCCGAGGAACGACCTCAGTTGTGACACGTTTTCCGGTGCTGGAGCCTTGACTACTGCCTCAATCTTTTCTGGGGACTTATGTAACCCCTCTTAATCGATAACGTGGCCACAATACGAGATCTGTTTTTTAAAAAAACTCACATTTGGGGCGGTTAGCCCATATTCCTTCAATCTAGTGAGCACCTGCTCCAGGTTGGCGAGGTGATCACTGTCATTTTCGCCCGTGACTAGGATGGCGTCCAAATAACACTGGGTCCCTGGGATCCCTTGCAGGACTTCTTCCATTGCCCTTTGCCAAATAGCCGAAGCTGATGCTACCCCGAATACCAGCCGGTTGTATTGGTAGAGACCTTTATGGGTGCTGATTGTGAGGTATTTTTTTTGATGCTTCTTCTACCTCCATTTGCAGATACGCCTGGGCCAGATCAATCTTAGTGAAGCGTTTCCCTCCAGATAGCGAGGCGAAAATATCTTCAATCCGCGGAAGTGGATATTGCACGGTGTGAAGGATTGGGTTCACTGTTACCTTAAAGTCCCCACAGATGCGAACCTTCCTTGGTTCCCCAGGCGTGTTGCTCAATGACTTTTTCATCACAGGGACGATGGGTGTAGCCCACTCGCTCCAGTCTACCTTGGACAGTACTCCTGAACGTTCCAAACTGTCCAGCTCTGCTTCGACGGCTGGGCGGATCGCATAAGGTACCGGTCTGGCCTTAAAAAATTTTGGGCTTGCGTTTTCTTCGATTTTAATTGTTGCTGTCATGCCTTTTAGTGTTCCGAGTCCTTGCTGGAACACTTCTTGCGCGTCGGTTAGGATCTTTGACAGTCGCCCAGGTGTGACGTCGTCATCCTTTTTGGCAGCCACAGTCAGTGCTTGTATGGAATGCCAATCCAGCTGTATTTTCCGGATCCATTCACGTCCCAGTAATGGTGGTCCTCCATCTTGCAATACATACAGGTCTAGTTTTGGTGTTTCCTTACCGTTATATATAACGGTCACCCTTATTTTTCCTTTGGGGTAGACTTTTTGCCCCGTGTACGTCTTCAAAATAATTTTTGTGTCTCTCAAGGGTATGTGTGAGAGTAGCCGCTCGTAGTCCCGTCGGTTTATGACTGTTAGGGCTGATCCTGTGTCCAATTCCATTTTTACCTGGACTCCTGCTATCTTGAGAGTGACCCAAATGGTTCGGTGATCCTCCGTTTTGATCACATTATGTAGTTTCAGACAACTCAACTCCCTGCTTTCAGAGTCGGTATCACTCTTTTGTTCGTCTGAACTATTCTCCGTCACCTTATGTACCTTCTTGTACTTTTCTTTTGGAGATTTCTTATTGCTGGTTTTCTTTCCCGACATGCAGACTCGTGCTATGTGTCTGTGGTGATTATTCTTTATGTTTAGTAAGAAGTATTGTGATTGGTTGTTTGTTTCCTGCCTTGGGATATATGCTGTAATCTCATTGGTAGTTGATGTCATGTGATTTGTGGTGGCCATCTTAAATTCAGTTCTTTCCAGCCTTTAGTTGGGACTGGGTGTTGAAAGATGTGCTACAGGATTTTTTAGTTAATAGAGCCTAGATTAGAAAGGCAAATCTATTCTTTATTTCAATTTATTAACTTTATGTCAGAATGGAGCGATATCTTCAACCAGAACGATTCAATGCTGACCCTAATTCTGCAGGAGTGGATGATAAATGGAAACACTGGTATTGTACATTTAAAAACTTTTTGGGCGTGTTGGATCAAGAGTCTCTAAATAAGCTGAATATGCTGATCAACTACATTGCTCCGGATGTGTATAAGTATATTTTGGACTGTAAAACTTATGAAGTGGCTATTTCTACATTGGAAAAGATTTTTGTTAAACCAAAGAATTAGGTATTTGCACGTCACCTTCTATCTGCCTGTAGGCAGCAGGTGGGAGAATCTTTGGATACTTATTTACAAGCACTTCGGTGCCTTAGTGTTAACTGTAATTATAAGGCCGTGACGGCTGAAGAATATAAGGAAGAATCGGTACGGGATGCTTTTATTAATGGATTACTGCCTAGATCAATTCGTCAGCGGTTGTTAGAAAATAAGACTTTGGATCTTAAGAGTGCTTTTGAGCAAGCTTCTACATTGGATGTGGCTCAGAGAAGTTCGGATTCTTATGCTCTTTTTAATCGGCCTGTGACTGTGGTTTCAGCAGTTCCGGATGAAAAGGAATTATGTGGACTTAATAGGAGTGGTTTACTAGATTCTGAAACAGTTTCTACTTCAGCGGCTGTTGCCTCTAGGATTCAGAAGTGTTATTTTTGTGGGAACGTCCGGCACCCTCGTCTGAAGTGTCCTGCTCGGGAGGCTGTGTGTAGTATATGTGGCAAGAGAGGTCATTACACACGTGTGTGTAAATCATCAGGTTCAATTACCTCCTCTGTGACTATTCAGCCTTTAGATAGGGCGTTTATTGCATCAATTTCTGCTGCATTTGCTCATGGCCTAAACAAAGCTATAGTTACGGCCCAAGTTAATGGGTTGGAAGTGAAGGCCCTTATAGATACGGGCAGTACCGAGAGTTTTATAAGTCTTCAGTTTGCAAAGGAGAAGCATTTGAAAATTTCGCCTGTTTCCTATCAGGTGTGTATGGCTCAGACGACTCTCACTTCACAAGTAGCTGGTTGTTGCCTTGTGAAATTGATTCTTCTAGGTAATACGTATACTGATATACGCCTATCTGTTTTGCCTAATCTCTGTGCGGATATTTTGATTGGTCATGATGTGCTTCAGTTACACGAGTCTCTCAGTCTTTCATTTGGAGGGACTAAGCCACCTTTATCTATTTGTGGATTAACCTCTTTATCCATTTCTCCATTATCACTTTTTTCCAATTTGATGCCGGATTGTAAGCCAATTGCTACCAAGTCAAGAAGGTATAGCAGTCAGGATAGAGAATTTATTAATTCTGAAGTTCAATATCTCTTATTGGAAGGAATCATTGAACCTAGTTGTTCGCCTTGGCGGGCACAGGTAGTTGTCACGACTAACGAGAGACATAAGAAACGAATGGTGATAGACTATTCCCAAACTATTAATAGGTATACTCAATTAGATGCATACCCTTTGCCTAAGATTGATGAGCTTATCAATAAAGTATCTCAGTATAAGGTTTTTAGCATTATTGACCTAAAGAGTGCTTATCATCAGATTCCTATTGTTAAGAAGGATCAACCATATACGGCCTTTGAGGCTGGTGGAAAGCTGTATCAGTTTTGCCGAATACCATTTGGTGTTACTAATGGTGTTGCTTGTTTTCAACGGGCAATGGATGCTTTTATAAGTGATAACTCTCTCTCTGACACCTTTTCATACTTAGATGACATCACGGTGTGTGGCAAATCAAGGGTGGAGCATGATTCTAATTTAGAAAGATTCCTTCAAGCTGCGGAAAAAGTTGGTTTAACTTTTAATAAAGAGAAGTGTACCTTTTCGACCACTGAGGTAAATCTACTGGGGTACATTATCTCGGGAAACAAGATTAAACCAGACCCAGAACGTCTGCGACCATTGATTGATTTACCTTGTCCTACTAATTCTAAGGCTTTGCAACGAGTTGTTGGACTGTATTCTTACTATTCTAATTGGATTGCAAATTTTTCACAGAAGATCCGGCCTCTTATTCGGGTTACGACATATCCTCTATCATGGGAGGCCAGGACGTGTTTTGATAATTTTAAAAAGGATATCCTTGGATCAGTTGTGCATTCTATTGATGAGCAGGTTCCTTTTGTGATTGAGACGGACGCTTCTGATTTTGCAATTGGGGCTACTCTGAACCAAAATGGAAGACCTGTGGCCTTTTTCTCACATACCTTGAACAATAGTGAAAAAAGGCATTCTTCAATAGAGAAAGAGGCGTATGCAATAGTAGAAGCACTGCGTAAATGGAGACATTATTTATCGGGGCGACATTTTACGTTGGTAACTGATCAAACATCTGTATCCTTTATGTTTGATGTCAAACATTTTGGAAAGATTAAGAATGATAAAATAATGAGGTGGAGGATTGAGTTGGCATGTTACCATTTTGATATAGTTTATCGTCCGGGGAAGGATAATGTTGCTGCTCATGCGCTGTCGAGGGCTTATTGTTCTGTGATTCACGGAGATACGCTTATTAATCTTCACAATGCCTTATGCCATCCTGGGGTTACGAGGATGATACACTTCGTACGCAGTAAGAATTTGCCCTTTTCAGTTGAAGACGTCAAGCGGATGACTTCATCATGTTCTATCTGTGCTCGGTGTAAACCGAATTTCTTTAAGCCTCAACGAGCTCATCGTATAAAGGCTACTTCTCCTTTTGAACGTTTGAGCGTCGATTTTAAGGAGCCTCTTCCTTCAACTACTCAAAACCGATATATATTTACTGTTGTGGATGAGTTTTCAAGGTTCCCTTTTGCTTTTCCTTGCGCAGATGTATCAGCTGCTACAGTTATCAAATGTCTGACTCAACTTTTTGTCATCTTTGGGATGCCTGCGTATATCCATTCGGATCAGGGAAGTTCTTTTATGTCTTCCCAGTTGAAGGAATACCTTCAGAGTCGGGGAATTTCTACTAGCAGAACTACCCCGTATAATCCCCAGGGCAATGGACAGTGCGAACGATACAATGGGGTGATCTGGAAGGCAGTTATGTTGGCTTTGACATCCCGGAACCTTAAGAATACACAGAGGGAAATGGTACTGCCTGATGCCCTGCATTCCATTCGATCATTGCTTTCAACGGCTACTAATGTGACCCCCCATGAAAGGCTCTTTAACTATCCGCGGAGATCTACTACGGGATATTCGGTACCTTCATGGCTTACTATGCAGGGACCTGTGCTGCTTCGACGCCATGTTAGATTGTCAAAATATGATCCTTTAGTGGAGGAGGTGGAGCTGTTGGAGGCAAATTCCCAATATGCTCATATTCGATTCCAAGATGGGAAAGAAAGTATCGTTTCAATTAAAGACTTGGCTCCTTGTGGTGGCCAGCCCTCTTCTGAGGATATTAACAATAGTCATGATTCAGATAATGTGGATGCTGTTCCAGATACTACGAATATTTCCAATCCGACTGCAGATAATTATACTTCTATTAGTCAGCCCTCGATGGATGTTCATGACCGTCCCAGTTTACCTCCTGATGGGATTTCTAATCCGGAAACCGTTGATAATCGGGATATGGATAGCCTTCCTGCAGAAGATACTTCTGTGTCTCCTGGTGTGGGAGGGCAAGGAATTTCACCAAGGTTAAGAAGGTCGACACGAACAAGATATCCGGTCGACCGATTGAAAATGGACTTTTAAATTGATAGTAATGTTTTAAAATTGTTGAAATATTATATTATATTGTTTTAGTTGAGAGATACTTAATACTTATGTGCAATGTTACTATTTGTTGTTGCTCACTTAGTATTGTGTCATGTTGAATAGTTTTATTTTGTCTGTGCATAGTTTTAGTTGTAAATAATTAATTATAAATTGTAAAGGTTATTTAGGTTGGAGTATATTTTAAAAGGAGGGGTGAATGTGGTGATTATTCTTTATGTTTAGTAAGAAGTATTGTGATTGGTTGTTTGTTTCCTGCCTTGGGATATATGCTGTAATCTCATTGGTAGTTGATGTCATGTGATTTGTGGTGGCCATCTTAAATTCAGTTCTTTCCAGCCTTTAGTTGGGACTGGGTGTTGAAAGATGTGCTACAGGATTTTTAAGTTAATAGAGCCTAGATTAGAAAGGCAAATCTATTCTTTATTTCAGTGTCCTACTTTTCCACACTGTCTGCACACTTTGTCTTTGAACCAGCAATCATTGTGGTCGTGTGTTGTTCTGCCGCAGCGATAGCACTTCTCTGTTCTATATGACATTTCGTTTGTGCCATATTCTTGCGGTCTCTGTTGTATCTCTGCAGCGCCCCGTGCTGCTGCTTCATATGATACCGCAATGCTGAAAGCCTTGTCCAGCGTAAGGTCCTTTTCAGATAAAAGCCGTTTCTGGGTTCCTTCACTTTGAAGCCCACACACAAACTTATCCCTTAAGGTATCTGCCAGTCCCGTTCCAAACTGGCAGTGTTTCGATAGTTTGCGCAGTTCTGTTAAATATTCAGCATTGCTTTCATCCTTATGCTGGTTCCGTTTGTGAAATTTGAATCTTTCTGCTATCAGCAGCGGTGTGGGGTTTAAATGTTCCTGTAGTATCGTCACTATGTCTCCAAAACTCTTTTCCACTGGCTTCGCTGGGGTTACTAGATTTCGTAATAAGCCATACGTCTTTGCACCCATTAAATTTAACAATACCGGTGCTTTCTTGTCATCTGACACCTCATTTGCCTTGCTGTATACCTCTATTCATTCAACATATGTAGTCCAATCTTCGACTTCATTGTCAAATGCGGTGATAGTGCCACTCTTCAGCATTTTGGGTGTGGTTTAAAATGGGTTAAAATGGCATCTCCCGCACTTTCCTTCCTCCCCCGCTGCTGCCAATGCCGCTCTTGGCGGTCCTCGTGGCAATGGCGGCGCCCTGTAGGTTTCGCGCGCTTCTCCTGCGCTGCTGCCAACACCGCTCTCGGTGGTCCTCATGGCAATGGCGCTGCCTCGCGGGTTTCTGCGCGTCTCTCTCTCCCTCTCTCTGATGCTGCTCGGCCCCTGAACACCGGCTGCGCCCTGTGCGCTCTGCCCTCGCTCTGTCTCTCCCATCGACGCTGCTCGGCCCTTTGCTGTGCCGCTCGGTCGGGCTCTAGCCCGCCGCTGTCCGGGAAGGGTCTGCGCACTACCTGTTGCCAGCCCATTTGGCTGGACCACCGCGACTGGAAAGCCAAGCCTGGCTCTCAACAGCCTCCCCCGCAATTCTCGAGTCTCTGCTGGATGACTGGGCGGTTGCCCGTGGTCGACGCCCGTGTCTCTGGCCTTGACCTCCAATCTACTGGTCTCCAGGAACGAATCCCTGGGAGGTGATGCAGAGTTGCAGGTAGGATCGAATTTGCCTCGTCGCCAATGTTGTGTCCGTCAGTAGTAAGACACAAGACTGCAGGAGAACGGTACAACAGGTGTTTACTCAATGTGGCTCACTCTGGAACTGAACTGTACAGATTACTACTCAGTGCTATATACAGGTGTGGTCACTGCCGGTACTACAGTATACATGAGCTGTAAAAAGTAGTTCCCCCATTAAAGTTATATACATTACACTCCTCAGTTAAATTTATGTAGGAGTAGTGCTGCCGGAACACCCTGGGAGGGTAAGGCCTCTTGTTGAGAACCCTGTTGACCCTCCTCCCTCTGGCCACATTTTCCAATGTTTGTCTCTGCCTCCGATGTTGATCCTGGAGGGCGAGGTTGAGTGCCAGTACAGCCCCCATTAACGTAACCAAGTGTAGGACTTCACAATCTTAGCAGAATGAAAGTGACAAATTTTTAGCAGGCAGAACACTCCTGAAAGTAAGAAACGTTTAACTCACTGAAAACGCCTGTCTCGCTATGTGAAACTGAGAAGGCAGCATTGATTGGCGACTAAAGGGAAACTGGATGTTGATCCCTTTAAATACTGCTCCTACATCGGCCATCCAAATGCATCACGCCTCCTCTTCCTGCCGTTGTTCAGGCCAGGCGCTAAGGCAGGGGGCGACAGTCAATTTTGCATCTGGGCCGTTGACGGGGTGTTCCAGACACATTGACGTCACAATCTGACTTTGGCTAAAGGCCTAGGCAGTAATGTTAGCGCCAGTGCTAAATCCCCGGTGAATTTCTGGTGCGGCGTTGGATTCGCCGCGCCCCACCGCAAACCCATTAGCACCCCATTAGCGCCCCCTCTAGACACTAATGGTAGGCGCTAACATGCCGAATTTCTCCCCCCATGTTCCTAGACATGGGTGCAGTAGTTTGTATCCCCCTTGGCCTGCAGCATGACAGGAAGAATGAGCAGAGGTGACACAGAGGAGAACAAACTGTTCGAAGAGGGGGAAGGAGGAGGGGGAGAAGTGCTATAGCAGGAAGCGATATCCACCCAGGGTCTCCAGGGAGCAATTTTCCTACCTCAACCTCAGCGAGGAACAGTGTATGTGCCATCTCCGCTTCACTAAGGAGGTGCGCACTGAAGTATGCCACCTGTTGCATAGAGAACTACAGCCTCAGACCAGGGCGAGGAGGGCATTGCCAGTGGCTGTGAAGGTGACCGTGGCCATGAATTTTTATGTGTCGGGCTCCTTCCAGGCTAGAGTGTGTCTCAAGATTCATCGTGGTCTGCTGCACAACTTTGCCATCATGAGGGCACAGCCCTTGCCACCAGGTATATGGCGAAGAGCCGAGGGGGAGGAGGAGGAAAAGAAAGAGGAGGATGAAGAGGAGGAGGAGGAAGATGAGGCGAAAGAGGAAGGGAGGAGCCAAACAATACAGCCCCTTTCTGACCGGGTTGTCCATGATTGACTCATACGACTGTGCTACCAGTGAACACAACCCCAATTCTACATTCACTAACAGTCCCACACCTTATCTCCCTCTGTTCTGGACCATCACAGCATCCTCTTGGCCACAATGCTACAATAAAAGTCACCACAAAACAAGCATTCCAAACCAAATTTATAAATCAAACTATCCAATATTACACACCAAAGACAACTAATCACCCATGTGCATTCCCTTAGTGCTTGTCTTCCGTGTGCCTTTGTCTACCATAACGCTTCTATGCAGTGCCAACCCAATGGCTGCAGCATGGCTGGTGGAAGGCTGCTGACTTTCAGTGGGGGAGACTGCAGATGGTCTTGCAGGATGACCTCGAGCAGTTCTGGCCCTAGAAGGCTCAGCTTTGGACTGCACCACCTTGGCATGGGTGGCAGCAATCTGGGGTGGCTGACAGACAGGCAACATCAAGGGCACTGGCACAGTGGTAGCGGTGGGAGGACGAATGTTGTCATCCTGAGACAGGACAGCAGGTTTGTTCTCCACGGAGTCAATGCCACTCCCCCGTGGCAGTACTGGTAATTTGTTGGAGGACAGATGCTAGGCTGCTGTGAGACGCTGCAAGACTCTTTGAACACTGGTATCTGCAGCCATGATGGCAGCAGTCTGAGCTTGCATGGCAACAAGCTGTGCTTGCATGACTTCAGTCTGAGGTTCCCTTGCAGCACTCAGACGTTAGGTGGCTTCTGCTTATGCTACAATGGAAGCTGAGAAATTGGCATCAGATACTGCATCATGGTTGGTCCACAAGTGCGCTAATGGATTTGTTCATCATTTCCATGTTGGAAAGGATCTTCCTGCTCTACATGTTGCTGGCCGTTCCATAGGCGCAAGCGAGCTGAACACTTTACCAAGATGGCACACTGCGCACTTCCCATTGGAAGTGTGCGCACACATCTTTGATGCCATTTTGGAATCTTAAGTGGCTGTGTAGCCCCTGATACACGGGTGTTAAGCGACCCAATTTAAACCCCACCGTCTTATGATTTTGCTTTAATATGCAGTACTGGGCTTTCTCAGATAAACAAATATATTGGATTGAAGCATGCCAGAGAATATAATATGAAGGCATTCTATTTCAAAATCTCTTCTTAAACTCATGAGAAAAATCAAACTATGTTTGTGTTGATTTTCAGCCCAATGAAACTTAATTGGCCAAATTGCAAACTCGCAGTTTGATTTATCTTCTGCAACAAATTTCAAACTTGCTCTTTCTCATCTATAATTTGAGAAATAAAAGCTCTATCCTATTTTATTTGTAATTGGTTGCCTGAGAATGACTGTTTATATTTAGTTAATACATGCTTCCATCAGTTTTTAATAACACAGATACTTTGCCTAAAAATCTAAGAGGCAAATTACACTAGCTGGGTATATTACCTGGTTATGTCCTTAATTAATCAATTGATGAGGCAGAAAACTGGTCATGAGCGACAAATTTATGCATGCACTAAACAAATATCATCGAATCATACAGCACAGAAGGAGGCCATTTGGCCCATCGTGTCTGTGCCAGCTTTTTGTAAGAGCGATCCAATTCGTCCCACTCCCCTGCTCTTTCCCCATAGCTCTGATCATTTCTCCTATTCGTGTATATATCAAATTCCCTTTTGAAAGTTGCTACTGAATCTGCTTCCACCACCCTTTCAGGTAGTGCATTCCAGATCGTAATAACTTGCTGCGGAAAAGGATTTCTCCTCATTTGCCTCTGGATTTTTGTTAGTTATCTTAAATCTGTGTCCTCTGGTTACCAACCTTCCTGCCAGTGGAAACAGTTTCTCCCTATCTACTCTAACAAAACTCCTCAAAATTTTGAACACCTTTATCAAATCTCCCTCCATCTCTGGAACCATTCTAGTAAATCTCTTCTGCACCCTCTCCAATGCCTTCACATCCTTCCTATAGTGTGGTGCCCAGAATTGGAGACAGTACTCCAGCTGAGGCCTAACCAGTGATTTGTAAAGGTTTAGCATGATTCCCTTGGTTTTGTATTCAATGCCCCTATTTACAATGCCAAGTATCCCATAGCTTTCTTAACCACCTTATCATCATAATAATGAAAATGCTTCTACCTGAAATGGCAGGAACTTTTCACCCACAGTGGAGATGAATTTGTAAATGTGTATTGTGTAGGAGATAGAGCACTGATGTTGTGGGCCTGTGCCCAATTTCTTCATGTTAGCTCCTCAAATACTGATGTTAATGGAATGTTAGCATGAGGTATTCTGGAGTTAAGTGTCAGCTGTAGCCAAGTTTAATTCAATACAGGTAGACTATCCTTTATCCGAAAACCTTGGGACCAGCTGTGTTTCGGTTTTCGGAATTTTTCGGATTTCAGAAGGTTTTCATCTCCGTATCTGACAACAAACACTGTTGCTTAGCAACAGCTTGTAAACACTCAGGCCCTGCCTTAGAAGCGTCTCTGAAGCTGTTGCTAAGCTACAGAGACTCTTTCCACAGCCTGACTGTTTAAAAAAAATGCTAGGGGAAGAAAAGAAAAAAAACCTAACAAAACGGCTGCTGATTTCTGCCGTTAGATCAAGGTTTCCGGCTCCCCCTGCTCCGTATCTGAATTCCTTGACTTAGCGGGAGTCTGGGGCTCGACTGCCGCCACCAGTTGTGGGAAAGCCGGATATCGGCCGACTCCTACATTAAGCTGGCCCGCAAATCAGGTCGGGCGGGGGGAAGAAAAGACTATCAGACAGGCCGCTGCAGCTATCGGACGCGCCGCTGTATTGTTGGGTTCATTCTCCCAGTACCTCCTTCACACTGCCCGGCTCGGCCTGCAATCTCCTACCCAGGGAAAGGCAGAGCTCCCGGACCACTCCTGTCATGTTTGGCGCCACTCGGGTCATGTCGTGCGCACAACTTACGCTCCACGAAAAAACTTTCGGTTTTTAGAGGTTTTTGGTTTTTGGAAGTGCGGATAAAGGATAGTCTACCTGTACTAATGATGCAAGTTTTGTTCAGTTCTCTGAAAAGCTACTTCCAATTATTTTTGAATAATTCCAGTAGCTATAAGCATTTACCAGAAACTTTTTTCTGTTCATTATCTTGGACACGTTACTGAAAACCTATTTATAAACCAAGACTAGTGTGTATGCTATCAAAGGCACAGAGAATTGGCACTCACCTATGAAAGTGATCCAAAGTATAGAAACTGAATAAAATCTAGAGTAAGAAGGTAAGACCCTGAAACATATACTACTTATTTAATGAATGGTATTGAACAACTAGGGGAGAGGTAGCAGGAGTGGCAGCAGACTCAATATTGGTCGTGTACAGTCATTGTAGAGGAACAATCAACAAAGCAATCAGAATGCCGAACTATATTGCCAGATCAGTATAGCATAAGTCTGAGGCCACCATGCTAAAGATTTATAGTGCTCTGGTCAGGTTGTATCATCATGCAGTTCTAGTCATCAAGGCATGAGGGTTAATATCCAAATCATGGAATAGATACAGAAAAGGGCCATGAGACTGATCCCTAATGTTAGAGGACTGCATTATTAAGGAAAGGTTATTGATACTTGAACCCTTAAGCCTTCAAATGAAGTGAATGATTGGGGACTTTATAGAGGCATTTAAGATGCTAAGTAGAATAGAAAAGGTTAATCCTAAGCAACATTTCAAGTTAAGTTATGACTACAGGACAAGAGGACACAGGTAAAAGGAAAGATTGAGACCAACATCAGGAAGCAGTTCTTCAAACAGTAATTAAGAAAAAAAACTATAGACATTTTAGAGGCTGTTAGATATTATTACGGCAGATAGTAGATTTCGATGGAAGAATGAGCTAAATGGCCGAATGGTCCCCTCATCTGATCTTTGTGAAGTGGCTACTCAAAATTGTTGATCGCTGTGAAAGTGGTAAACAAAAGGCTGGAAATCTGCCCAAGTGACAGACTATGAAGACTGCAAACAGAAAAAAGGCTGTTTGTGCATAATGCGGGAGTCCTGTCCTATGAGAACGGGACTGTAGTGGTCTTGGAGAGGGAGGGCTTTAGTGGCAGAGAAAATAATTTTAGCTGACAATATGCATTAGCACTACATTGCTCAAACATCAATTAAAAATCAAGTACTGTCTTTACTACTGAGGCCAACATCTAGCGAAATCTCTTTCAATATAAGAATAATATGATTTGTATGATCTTCATGACATTCAGTTAGAAACTTCTATTCCAGCTGTTGGTAGTCGTAGCCAAGTGGTTAAGGCAATGGACTAGAAATCCATCGGGGTCTCTGCAAAGGTTTGAATTCTGCTGACTAATTGCTCGCTTTTTCATGCAACTACCAGGATGGTAAAAAGCAAACCAGAGGGACCTTGGTCTTTTTCGTCTAGCAATTCCTATGTTCCTGTGAATATAATCATAAATAATACAGGAGATGTAGTAAATTTAAAAACCCTAAATATCTCTGATACCGTATGAATATGAAGGTTTAATTTGACTCCAGACAGACTCCACGCACTCTGCAAGTAGACTGCAGATCCACACACGCTAACTTTAGACTGTTTCATATTGTCTCTTCCCCATCCTCTATTTCTAACTGCTACGTGTCTCACCTAATCTTTGCCATGCCTACGTAATCTAGTATTTCTTTGTGTCCATTTTTGTGCACATTTTAGCTGCCGATGCAGACCTGGGCCCAATACTTTGATTTTCTCTCACAGCCCCTCTTGCATCTTTGTTCCTCTCCTCCCCTTGCCCTTACCCAGCCATGGCACCTTTCATCTCACCCCTTTCAGGTATTGTGTGTTTCCCACCACCGCCGCCCCCCCCCCACCCAACTATACCCCAACTCAGCACTACTCCTCTGGTTTTCTGTTCTCTGCAACCATCCCAGGCTTTAATCTTCCTTGAACAAGGCCATAGCTACTCTATGCCTCTCTCAGCATTTTCCAATAGGCTCATCATGGCACCCATTACTGTCTCCTTGCAAACAATAAACCCAACAGCCCCATCCTCCTCTCTTTTCAACCTTCCCACCCAACGTGCATATTAGGAGCTAACCTCACCAACCTGCTTCCCATCTTGCTCGCTCCAGACTAGGGGGTGTATACAGTGGTGTCCCCAACAGGGGTTGGTTTTCGGGCTACTGCTGTTAATGACCTGAACTTGGGTATACAGGGCATAATTTCAAAGTTGCAGATGACACAAAACTGGGTCAGAAGTTGGGTTCTGTTCGCTGAAAGCACCAGCCAACTAATCTAATCCTCTCCTTTATTCAATCATTCTTGTTTTTACCTTTTCCAGCCGACTGTGGTGAACAGACTTTCTTGCAGGAGTAGAACCATAGGTACTGCAGAGGCCCCACTCTTATCTAGACTTTCTCAAGGTTGTAAACTGAGTTCACTCCTTTCTTTGTCCAGTATTTTCTATTACCCCTCTACTTCTACATTCTTAACTTTACCTTTCTGTTCTGGCTGGTTTGCTCAAAATCATGTGGTTTTATGTGAAACTATGTTAGGTTATGTGACCAGCCAAGATGCCTGTGTTCACCATTTTGTCATTGTTTAATGCTAAAACTTATATAGCATCACATTTATTTTCCAACATTCCCCAACTTAGAACTCTGGAACACCTATGAAATGGATTTTACTAATTTTGATCCCAGTCGAGTATTTCTCACATGGAGATAATAAAATTGGTGCTTTAATTGTCTAAGAAGTTTCCTATCTACACAGAGGGAAATAAAAAGAGCAATTAAAGTACAATTTGAGCTGTAATCATCAACATAGACATGATACAATAGCAAAATACTGCGGATGCTGGAAATCTGAAATAACAACAGAAAATGCTGGAAACACTCACCTGCTGAGTGTTTCCAGCATTTTCTGTTGTTATTTAACATAGACATGATTCTTCTCCACGGATACTGACCCACATTATAAACAACCTCCCACCATTCGTGATCACCTAGAGTAGATATTCCCTTTTCTATTCCAACATTCTGTTCCTGCATCCAAATGTTTGTGACCTTTGCAAAATTTAAAGACAGTGTTGGAATCAGATGTCCAAACCTGACCACTGAGCGTTTTGCAACACACCACAGCGGCATAGCTAGGTTCCACCATTCCTGGAGGAACATGAGGTATCTGGGGCTTTCCAGACGCCCTCTTCCCCCCCGACAAGAGTTTGTGTATAATTCACATATTGCTTCAACACATTCAATCGGTAACCAACCTTAATCACTCCTATCGACTTGACATTGGAAACGTCCATAGGTTTGTGTTCCACCAACTGCGGCACTGCCACCAGAACAGGTCTTAACCCCCATGTATTCTGGGATTGGGTACATCATTTTTTGGTATAATAAACTGTGATAACTCCATGTAGTGAAACAAGGAACTCGAAGAGGCGAGATAGTAGAATTAGTTTGTGTACTTTATTAACACTGCGTAGCAAACATACAGGCCTGCATCTTTACATTCCAGCTTGCTGACCTAAACTAACAGCAGCACCAGCTACAGCACCAGCTGGTGGATAACCTTAATCATAACATCCCAGATTACTATATAAACTGAACTGTAGTGTCTTACTCTACACCAATGCTGAATTTTACTGCCTGGATGCCAACTGATTAAATGGCTTTCTTTCGCAAAACTAACCAGCTTATTGCTTTCTATTTCATTTAATCCTTTTTGGATCTGATTCAATAACAACCCTCCATACATTGCACACGCAATTGCTTTAGACATCTCTGAGTTCCAATACTCTGCATTAGTCAAATTGATAATTTCATTGATTTTATCATTTACCTTATACATAGCATCTACTATTTCCTTTACTGATAACACTGTTTTTAATTCTTCACTTACAAGGTCACCATGTTAAGTGTTCATCTCTTTCAGTAGCCCTTTTAGATGTTTCTGCAATTCCCTCATCATGCCCCCATAATGATTCAATGTCTAATTGGTTCCAGGCTGCAGTTCCTATCATAGCTCCTAAAACCATGATTCATCTAAATCATTACCTGCACTTCTCTTGAATAAAATCATGCACAATTTCCTGGATCATAGCAGAATATAAATGCTCATACGCTGGGTTACATAGACTTTTAGGCATAGTTATAGTTGATAGATTAAAAACTGCCTGTATAATCTTGTAATACATATCATTATACAAAGCTTGATGAGTTCTAATAACTACATGTCCATTCTTTGGACCACTTTCTATATCATCTGGGCATCCTGGTTCATCTGGCTTATTAAGAGCTCCATCTCTATTTATGTTCATTGTAGTAGGGAACCATTCCCCATGAACTCAGTTTCATCCTGTGCTTGTCCCATCTTAACTTTCCATACTTTTACTTTCTAATTATCCAGGTTATCAGCTATATTAGTATGAATGAATCACACACATTAACACTACTGGGTTTCTTTCTGGTACCAACATTTTTCTGGCAAAGGCTGCTTCATAACTCTGTGGAGCTACCTTTATGTAAAAGAAATATTCTTGGTAGTCCTTCACCACCACCATCGATGCAGTTCCGAGAACTACAATCACCTGTAATAAAGAACAGAAAATCTATTGTGGCTCTTCTAGAGAGCCCTTGAACAATTTAATCTGCATGGTATGCATCCACTTATCCATGTCTTGCTGTTTATTGGTCAGCCTTATCAGGTACACTGATGGGCTACTGTTTGCATCACTTAGTACCGGCCTTCCCACAAAGGTTTGGGAAAGGTTGGGGGCTAGTTTGGCCAAAGGATGAAAACAGGTGCTAAATGGGTGCTGTGCTAATAAGAAATGCATGTTTGTCAAGGATGTCTTGCTGCAGTTGTACAGGGCCTTGGTGAGACCACACCTTGAGTATTGTGTGCAGTTTTGGTCGCCTTACCTGAGGAAGGACGTTCTTGCCATGGAAGGAGTGCAGCGAAGATTCACCAGGCTGATACCTGGGATGGCAGGAATGATGTATGAGGAGAGATTGTGTCGATTGGGCTTATACTCACTGGAGTTTAGAAGATTGAGAGGGGATCTCATCGAAACCTATAAAATTCTGTCAGGCCTGGACAGACTAGATACAGGAAGGATGTTTCTGATGGCCGGGGAGTCCAGAACCAGGGGTCATAGTCTAAGGATAAGGGGTAAGCCATTTAGGACTGAAATGAGGAAGAATTTCTTCACCCAGAGAGTGGTGAACCTGTGGAATTCTCTGCCACAGAGGGCGGTGGAGGCCAGTTCATTAAGTATATTCAAGAAAGAGTTGGATATATTTCTTAAGGCTAAAGGGATCAAGGGATATGGGGAGAAGGCAGGGACAGGGTACTGAATTTGGATGATCAGCCATGATCTCATTGAATGGCGGAGCAGGCTCGAAGGGCCGAATGGCCTACTCCTGCTCCTATCTTCTATGTATCTATGTATCTATGAAAGTCTGGATTTAGTTCGCAATTTTTGGGCTAATTGATGATTATTATGATTTGAACTTGCCTGCAGGCGCTAAACTGAAGACTGCAGATTTAGCACTCAAGTGCTGATTAGATGCAGTTTTTGTGGAGCAGTGTATGTGAGCTCCTTGTACCCACTTCCCCTGAAGGTGTGGAGTGCTTTGGCTAGCACACTGCGGCAGGTTTCAGGTTGGATCAGGGATGGAGGGAGAGGGTACACAGGTTCTCAGATACGGCACTGGAGGTCCTGGTGGAGGAGGTTCAGAGGAGGAGGGATGTCCTGAACCCGCAGGGGGGAAGGATGCCACATTGCCCTCCTGTCCCTCTCTCCTGCAGCATCTGGTGCTGCTCTGCCTGGCCTCATGTCTTCCTCCCATTCCTTGTCCAGACTAAGGGGTGGCCCCTAGCAAGATGCTCATGACCAAGCACTCCCTTTCTCCTGGTGACTCCCATAAGGTCGAATAGCACAGCACTTACTCTTTTTAGGCGAAGTCCTCAGGGAATTTCCTAAATAAATGTTGCTCGAGTGTTGGTCTTGACAAAGTGTCCCAGAAAGTCTCCCGATGAGTTTCAGAGGTCCTTTTCTCAGCTCCAGCTGAAATCGACATCAATGCCATGTTTACTACCAAACAGCTTGGGCTGGATTTTCATTAAGCTGTCGGGAAGGAGGCAGGACTACAACTTTCAGTTGTAACCTGGCGTGGTTTGGAGCCGTTGGGAATCCCACACGACACCCCTCAAAATAGGGATTAGGCTAAAAACTGCCTGTTAACTACCTGTTAACAGGCAGTTAATTGGCACTAATCCCTTCCCGCCTCGGGTCAGCGGGTCCCAGTGCGGTGCGGGTACCCGCCTCCCTTGAAACTTACGTGGAGGCGGGTTTTGGGCAGGTTGGTGTCGGGACCCCCCGAATTCAGGATTTTTGCCCCCCGCACGCCTGAAAGCCCGCCTCACGGCACACTGAAAACCTGGCCCCTTGTTGTTAGGAGAGGATGTTAGTTAAAGCTTTAGCCACCAAAATACCATGCAGCCTCTTTACTGAGCGCTAGCAAGCATTTTAAGTGGCAATCAGCTGTTTAACAAGTCCCCAGGTGGCCAATCCTAGTGCTGGCTTCAACTCCTTTACCAAGATGGCGTCCTGCACTAAAAACAGGCTAAATCAGCTTAATGCCCACCTTGGCTACCTCTTTAGCGCCCAAAGTATTCAGCGAAAATCGCTCCCGGTGCCTTTTCAGGTATTTGCTTTATGAGGACTCTATCCCCTATTTCATATTCCTGTTTCTACCACTACCTTCTTCAGCATGGCTTTTATTGTTGTGTTAGTTTTTTCCAATAGGCCACAGACCTCCTTACATCACTTTTCCAAAAAAAGATGATCCATTGTCACTATCATTGACCTACGGCATCCCTCACCTAGAGAACACCTGATTTACGAGGGCTTTAGCCGTGGTGGTTCCCATAACCTCCCCGCCCCACCTTGAGCGTATGAACACATGACATAATCAGCATGGCAAATCATTAAATCATGTTTAACCAACTTGATCGAGTTTTTTGATGTGGTAACAGAGAGGGTTGATGAGGGCAATGCGGTTGATGTGGTGTACATGGATTTCCAAAAGGCGTTTGAAAAAGTGCCACATAATAGGCTTGCCAGCAAAGTTGAAGCCCATGGAATAAAAGTGACAGTGGCAGCATGGATACAAAATTGGTTAAGTGACAGGAAACAGAGATTAGTGGTGAACGGTTGTTTTTCAGACTGGAGGAAGGTACACAGTGGTGTTCCCCAGGGGTCGGTTCTAGGACCACTGCTTTTCTTGATATATATTAATGACTTGGATGTGGGTGTACAGGGCTCAATTTCAAAATTTGCAGATGACACAAAACTTGGAAGTATAGTGAACAGTGAGGAGGATAGTGATAGACTTCAAGACGACAGACAGGATGGTGGAATGGGCGGATACGTGGCAGATGAAATTGAACGCAGAAAAGTGCGAAGTGATACATTTTGGCAGAAAGAATGAAGAGAAGAAATATAAACTAAAGGGCACAATCCTAAAGGGGGTGCATGAACAGAGAGACCTTGGGGTATATGTGCACAAGTCATAGAAGGTAGCAGGGCAGGTTAAGAAAGCGGTTAAAAAAGCTAACGGGATCCTGGGCTTCATGAATAGAGGTTTAAAGTACAAAAGCATCGAAATTATGATGAACCTGTATAAAACACTGGTTCGGCCTCAACTGGAGTATTGTGTCCCATTCTGGGCACTGCACTTTAGGAAGGATGCGAAGGCCTTAGAGAGGCTGCAGAAAAGATTTACGAGAATGATTCCAGGGATGAGGGACTTCGGTTACGTGGATAGACTGGAGAAGCTGGGGTTGTTCTCCTGAGAGCAGAGAAGGTTGAGAGGAGATTTGATAGAGGTGTTCAAAATCATGAGGGGTCTGGATATATTAGATAGAGAGAAACTGTTCCCATTGGCAGAGGGTCGAGAACCAGAGGACACAGATTTAAGGGGCTGAATTTTTCTGGTGCTCAGAGTGCGGGTTTAGAGGCGGGTCCACTATCAAAATCACAAAGATTGACAGCGAGTCGGTATCCCGCTGTAAACCCACCCCTTGTCAGTTTCCCAAGTGTCAGGTCTGTCATCCCTGAATGGACCCGACACCAAGCGGCAGGTCAGGCAATTTAGATAGTTAAAAGATTATTAAAAGGTAGTTAAGAATATTTTCCCATGTGCTTAACATTTTACCAGGTTTTCAACGAGGTTCCCAGAGAGTGGCTATCACGTCAGGTAAGTATGTTGGGTTCTCAATGACCGTGGATTGCTGTGAATAGGTGAAAGCTGCAAAAGTGGTCTAAAACCTACCATTTCACAGCTGTTCACTTCCCAATCTTAGAAGCTGGAGCATTAATGATTTGGAACCCACTTTTGAGCTTTATGCACTTTTGAAGTGTTTGGAGTAATCTCTCTATCCACTGTCACCTCCTTGGAACAGCCTATCTCAACATTTGACAGGTTACTTCTGTCATCTCAACCTCACCTGCCATCTATTCCATCAGCATCGGTGCCCTTGAAAAAATCTCACCTTGGTCCTCAGAATCCCAACACGACGAACCCCAACACCAGCATCATTGGGCACACCAACAGCACCAACATCCACACCAACCTTCTCCGCAATCAACTGATGCTGCACCGGACACAAGGCATCATCACCCGTGCACATTGCTGTCTGGGATACCAGCGATGGCCTCACCATGTCCATATTTGCTTCACTTAATACTGTACACCCTGGCTGCCACATGATGCACCAAGTTGGCACCACCCCACACCAGCACCATAATGTATCCCTACAATGCCAGCATGGACAAGATGGGCCGAATGGCCTCCTTCTTTGTTGTAAATTTTTATGATTCTATGAATGCCCAAGCCAATCCTTTCACACTCATCACCGTGGGTGTTGGGTGTAACTGTTATGTCTCACCATTCACTGGAACTCACTAACACACTTTCAAAGGTGCACACAAATCTGTCCAAGAAGGCAAAGTGGTGAGAATGAGGATTTCAATGCTTGACAACACATTCACAGAAAGTTTACACGATCATTAGCTAAACCACCCAAGTGCCCACATGTTGTTAGTTGTTATGATTGGTCTAGGATGAGGGTGAGTGTGAGGGGTGGCTAGTGAGAAAGGGAAGTGATAATATAGATAGAGAGGGATGGGTGGAGGTGCAAGGTAAGTTGGTGTGAGTAAGGATGTGCAGGAGTAGGGTAGGGAAGGCAGAGTGATGGGGATGTGTTGAGTGGCTCAGGAGGATGAGGTTGAGTGTGGCTTTCCTGTAATGTTACATGATCTACTGTGATCATTGAAAGGTTTGCACCACTGCAGCCTGGTCCTCTTGACAACATCCCTGCTTGTGCCCTCCTGGGCAATGTGGAACCAGACTGCATTGGTCTCCTGGGGAGGTGTCTTCCGCCCATGGGAAGGGAAGACAACCTCCCTGCATGCTGTGACTCCCTCCATAAGCATATGGAGGGAGTCATGGGAGAGCCTGGGTGCAGTCGTGCACTTTTTTGCAGTGCTTGTCAGTGTTTGCAGCACCTCAATGCTTCAGAACACTGACAGCACAACTGTCAAAATCAATGTGGACATGGCCCCTTTAAGGAAACCGGCTGATGACGTGTCATCAAATGATGTTATCAGACCCGCTTCCTTTTAATTGGCTGGGAACCTCACAGGGCGGGCTTAACAAGCCCAATCATGGCAAAATCACTTGAAGGAGGCGGGATGAAGACAGGTACGGAGTTTGCGGCCGCCGTATGCTCCGGCCGCACCACACCAGCATTGGCAGAAGAACCAAAGGCGACATGAGGAAAAACTTTTTTACGCAGCGAGTGGTTAGGCTCTGGAATTCACTGCCTGAAAAGATGGTGGAGGCGACTCATTCATGGCTTTCAAAATGGAATTGGATAAGTACCTGAAGGAAATTTTTTTGCAGAACTACAGGGAAATGGTGGCCTCTTGCAGAGAGCCAGCATGGGCTTGATGGGCCGAATGGCTTTCTTTTGTGCTGTAACCATTGTATGATTCCATGGTGATTGTCTCGTAATGTTTTCTGTTGATTTATAGATCCTGCTGTAATCAATCGAACATAAAATAAACTTTCACAAAGGACATAATACCCTAAAGTTGCAGGTATAATTTTCGCAATCAAGTGCATATAGCTTCAGCTAAATAAATTTCAGCCTAAATGGATCGAGGCTATTTATCATTAATTTTTAATGTAACTTTTCAAACATTTTTAACTTTTCAACAACAACTTGCATTTAGATAGCGTCTTTAATGTCGTAAAATGTCTCAAGGCTCTTCACAGGAGTGTTAGCAAACAGAATTTGACACCGAGCCACATAAGGAGATATATGGGAAGATGACCATAAGCTTTGTCAAACAGGTTGGTTTTAAGGAGCATCTTAAAGGAGGAAAGAGAGGTGGAGAGGTTTAGAAAGGGAATTCCAGAGCTTATGGCCTCGGCAGCTGATGGCACGGCCGCCAGTGGTGGAGCGAATAAAATTGGGTATGCGCAAGAGGCCAGAATTGGAGGAGTGCAGATATCTCGGGGGGGTTATAGGGCCGGAGGAGATTACAGAGGTAGGGAGGGGCGAGGCCATGGAGGGATTTGAAAACAAGGATGAGAATTTTGAAATCGAGGTGTTCCTCAACCAGGATCTAATGTAGGTCAGCGAGCATAGAGGTGATGGGTGAATGGGACTTGGTGCGAGTTAGGATACGGGCAGCAGAGTTTTGGATGAGCTGAAGTTTGTGGAGGGTGGAAGATGGGAGGCTGGCCAGGAGTGCGCTGGAATAGTCAAGTCTAGAGGTAACAAAGGCATGGATGAGGGTTTCAGCAGCAGATGAGCTGAGGCAGTAGTAGAGTCAGGCAATGTTATGGAGATGGAAATAGGCGGTCCTAGTGATGGCGTAGATATGTGGTCGGAAGCTCATCTCGGGGTCAAATACGATACCAAGGTTGTAACAGTCTGGTTCAGTCTGGTTAGGCATTGGAGGAGGATGGCGTGGTCTACCATGTTGAAGGCTGCAGACAGGTTGAGAAGGATGAGGAGGGATAGTTTACCATGGTCACAGTCAGTGGAGAGTGATTTAAGAAGATTGTTTATAGTGGAGATGAGAAGCCGGGGGCTATCTTCGCATTCCAGGCTGATCCTGGAATAGTGAGCAGTTTTGGCAGACGAGAGCAGAACCCGATAGTGCTTTATGTGGTCCAACCAAATTTGGCGATGAATAGTTAAGCCAGTTGTTCACCATAGGCGTTCAAGTCTGCATCCCTTGGACTTAAGGGAGCGGAGATGAGGGCCATACCGGGGGGGAACTACAGGGTGAGAAAGAATAATGGTCTTATTGTGGACAAGGGCATCAAAGGTAGAGGTGAGGGTGTGATAGAGCAGATCGGTAGCTGCAGAAATGTCTTGATGAATGGACAGCCAAAAGCTAGGCAGTTGGGAATTTGAAAGTTCAGTGGTAAGTGATTTGAGGGAGAGTTTTTTTCCAGGGGTGGACACAGAAGTAAGTGGGGTTGGAAGAGGGAATGGGGATATGAATGGAAAGGGATACAAGGAGGTGATCAGAAATGGCCTTTTCTGTGATTGACACGATGGGAGTAGTGAGACCACATGCGATGGCGAGGTCGCGGAGCCATTAATATGGGTAGGAGAGTTTATTTGGAGGGAGAGATTTAGAGAGGAAAGGAGGGCAATGAACGCAGAGGAGAGAGAGCATGATGAGTTGAGATGGAGGTTGAAATCACCGAGGATAAGAAGTTGCTTGGTGCAGAGGCTGAGGGAGGAAAGCATTGAAGATATCTCAGTGAGAAACTTAGCGTGATACTTGAGTGGGCGGTAGAGAACGAGGATTTAAAATGAGAAGCGAAAACGGTGGAACAAGGTGAGATGCTCAAAGAAAGAGAAGTTGCCAGAGGATTAGTGGGACAGACCAAGATGTGATTTGGTGATAAGGGCTACACCACCACCACAGCGGTTTGAATGGGGCAAGTGGTGGAAGGTATAGCCAGGCGGGCAAGCTCCATTAAGGGGGAAGGTGTCATCACCCCTCAGCCAGGTAATCTCAATTCTTTGACCCATGTTCCTTATGAGCGTGGTTTCTACTGGGAGCATTAGAAATTGTGATATAATTCTATTAAGTTTGCTAAATTCCAAAAATATCTGCATTGGCCTGAAACTATTTTTTTTTGTGTTGATTGTTTTAAATTTAAATTGCAAATACCAGTTTACAGTTTATTCGTATTAAAATCCCTGCTGTTAACAGATTTGCCATTGATGTGAAGCCAAAGGTCCCAGCTCCTCACTTTGTATCTTGAATTTGCGGCTGTTCCACAGTTATTTGATTCAATTTCGAATGGTATAAACTCTATCCTTGCTCAGAGATTGAATCAGGTAGTCTATTATAGATCACAACACTTTCTGCATCGAATCCAGAACAGAAACACCTATCTCAGACTGCAGGTTAGGTAAACAGTAACATATATTTTTCCATCTTTAAATTATAATTGGAGAACTGGGGGGAGAAGCACAACATTGGCAAAGTTTGAGCAAGATTGGAAGAAATTTGGAGATAATTGATAACTGTCTATTGAAGAAAGTGCATTAAATGGCATTTTCTCATTTCATTGGTTCTTCTGCTCATGATGTTAAGATTATGCAAGTTTTTTAGTTTTATCTAACATTTACCTCCTGTTTGCCTACACTTTCAACATATTTTAAAATGAAGGAAATTTGTGAGCTTTGCTATTATTGATATGATAAGCTACTCTATTTCAGATAAGACTGTTGCCATTTATTTTACCTATGTAAAGTGCTTTGAGTCACTGATAGGGATATTCGAATCAGGAGTGCCTTTTGAACTCAGTAGCCTAAAAATTGGATTGTGCCTGAAAATGGGGCATGTGCCATGAGAGTAACCAAGTACAGTCCTGTCTACCTGTCTACGAGGCGCAACCGAGGCGCAGGTACCTGCGCTGGTGCCTGCAACGCTTGTGTCACGTGACTTAGCCTCCTCAGCAGGTATCAGCTCCTCTGAAGAGCCTTTGTCCTCTCCCATCAAGGACTCTTGATATTTATGTGATGGCCCTGGAGGAGAGAAGAATGGGATAGTATTTGACAATCTTGATCTGCATATGAAATACTTCCTAAAAGTTGTCAATGTTCTGAGGTCCACTGAAGATGAAGCTGCTTTGTAGGAGATTATGAATGTATGAAAGATTAATGTTGCTGCCCTTCTCCGTTGGACCGCCAGCCTTGCCCTCGCCAATGCTGAGGGAGCTTGATATCTCACTGATCTCAAGTGCCTCCTCCTCCGCCGGGGAAATTTTTACATCTTTCACTCGTCCACTGGTTCTGGCCCTCTCCCTGGCGGTTTACACTCTCTTCTCCTGCAAGGTATGTCATACCTATACAACATACCTGAGTGGCTCTGAGGAATGTGTACATCCGATGGATGAAGTGCAAATGGAGGTGAGAATCAGGCACATGAATAAGGAGTGTAAGTGACATGCCTTTGAGGTTGGTGGTAATGGTGCCATCTCAGGATGTGTGATGAGAGTGCTGGGAGGCGACTGAGGTCATATAAGATGAGATGAGGATTGCAGTCACTGGCAGTGGTGGAGGGAGGAACCGGGAGGTGAGCATGCCAAGGGAGAGAGAGTGACCATTGATTTGGTACGATTGGCTGTGAAGAAAGTGGTGTGGGGGTGAGGCGTGGTGTGAATGGAGTAAGACTGACAAGACAAAGTGAGAGGGGGTACAGTGCATGATCTGGGTGAATATAGCTGTATACTGACCTTTCCTGACCTAGTCAGGGCATTGAACCACTTGTGGCACTGAATCCATAACCTCTGGGTTGCACTCCTGCTGCTGACCTCCTCTGCCACCTCCAGCCAAGCCTTCTTGGTGGTGGCAGCAGGCTTCTTTTTCCCACTGGCTGGGAACAGCACCTCTCTCCTGCTCCTTACTGCCCCCAACAGCACATTCAGAGATGTGTCTGAAAAATTTGAGTTTTCTCCACTCATCCTTCAACTTCCTGGTTCTCCTTTCACAATCCAACCCTACAAACCTCCTCCTCCATTTCTTCTTTGAACTGGGCCTTTAAATAGTCGAGGAAAATTGCACAGTCAGGTCCATGTCAGGCCCGCTCACTCGCAGTGGAGACACAAAACCCAGAAGTAAAATAATAATGAGGCACCCCCGTTGAAATCGGTCGTTCCTACCCATCCCACGATGTTGCGCGTTCATCGCCCGTATTGCACCCCCCCCACCCCGCTCCGTTTCCGTCTCCACATTAATATGGGGGCCATTGTTTCTGAAACTGTCTGCAACTTAGCTTATATTATGAGAGTCATCTTTTACAGACAGACTCGTATTTGATATTTGAAAGTTCAGCTTGAAAGTGCTGCTTTTATGTAGAGCGGCATTCTGGTATTATTTGGAAATGTGCCTGTACATGATTAAATCAATTGCCAAATGTCTCATATTTAGTTTCCTTTTCTGTTTGTATATTTTACCGCTAATTAGTGCCTATCTCTGGCCTGGTTATAATTGAGAACTTAATATGCATATTATCAATCATGTTTGTAAGTTTGTACCCTACACTGTGGCATAGTATACTCTTATACTGGTACTCTAATGTGGTTTACTACTACTGACTATTTTTATTAAACATTTGACTAAATTTATTTCCTCTATTTTCAAAAGGCATTGATAAAGTACCACATATTAGGCTTGTTAGCAAAATTGAAGCGCATGGGATAAAAGGGGTAGTAGCAGCATGGTTACAAAATTGGCTAAGGGATAGAAAACAGAGAGTTGTGGTGAATGGCTCGAGAGAGGTAATAGAGTGGAGTTCCCCAAGGTTCAGTACTAGGACCACTGCTGTTTCTGATATACATTAATGACTTGGACTTGCGGGTACAGGACACAATTTCGAAACTTGCAGATGACACGAAACTTGGAAGTGTAGCAAACACTGAGGAAACTAGTATTTGACTTCAAGAGGACTAGACAGGCTGGTGGAATGGGCGGAAACATGGCAGATGAAATTTAACGCAGTAAAGTGTGAGTTGATACATTTTGGTAGGAAGAATGAGGAGAGACAATACATGCTAAATGGTACAATTTTAAAGGGGGTGGAAGAAGAGAGAGACCTGGTACAGATTCAATAGTAACCTTCTAAAGAGAGTTGGATAAATACTTGAAGGAGAAAAAATTGCAGGGATATGGGGAAAGAGCGGGGAGTGGGACTAACTGGATTGCTCTTCGAAGGAGCCGGCGATGGGTCGAATGGCCTTCTTCTGTGCTGTACTGTTTTATGATTCTATGGTTCTATTTTCTTAGTTACCTAAAATAAACTTTCTCAAGTCAATGATGTTTCTTCATTTTCTTTGCTGGTTTAGTATTTTCATTTCTGAAACGTGGAACAACAACTAACTGCACCGCATGATGTACAGCATGTGTTGAAGTAATTCTCAGGAAAGTTACTCTGAATTCCTGCAACAGCTGGGCTCGAGTATAGATGATAAGGTACACTGAAGAGACAAATTGATGGATAGGAGACATTCAGATTGAATTCGCTACTGTGAAAATGTAGCTAATGTTATACTAACACCAGTGTAATTCTACTATAGCTATGGTTGAAAGTGACTTTATTGGATTAAAATTTTCCCTGTGCTGTTTGGGAGCTGAGCCTTTGCATTGTTCTCACGCTAGGGAAGTGGTTGAGTAGAATCACAGGAATGGCTTGTTCTAATGATTCAATAACTTTCACTACCTTGCAAATGGCATCTTTTTTATTGTGCAGTAACATGATAGATAGAGTAAATCTTTAATCTTTACTTTTTGTCTCCTTGGATAGCTTCAGCCTTGTCAATTGAGTTTAAATAAGGCTTTAAAATTGCTTTTCTTGATGTACAATAAATCTGAGGGCTGAAATAGGTCATTTGAGTGCATAAAGTACTGTTCTGATTCTTGACAAATCTCCTCTATCAAGCTACATTGGATATTATGCAGTCTATCCCCTAAATGAGAAATTATTCCAATAAATACTTTTTTTTTGATTTGTGGAAAACATAGTTATTTCATACATATTCTTTTTCAAGTAAAGTGGAAAGATCTAATTACGTATTACTTTTGTCCAAATCGAGTTATTTATTTCCACTCCCCTCTAAAATTCCCCATGAATTTCTCCACTTATCCTTTGGTCTCCTAAGGTAGTGACTCATGCTGGGGAAAGAAATGAAGAAAGATAGAATTGCATTTATATAACCCTTATCGCATGTCCCTGAAATGTCTTATAGTACTTTACATAAAATGAATTACATGGTGCACTTACTGTTAATGGGTGTTGTTGATATGAGGACAGATTTTGCTCAGTCTCGCCAGTGGTGTGTGGGTCTTAAACTCAAATTGTGCCTGATTTTCTGACTGGCAATTTGGTATCAAAGAATAAGCCCACATTACTGTCATATATGGCCTCGTTCAAGTATTTTTCTCACTAAACACGACCTTTTTCCAATCCAGCACCCTTATCTTTGGTTCTTCTTTTTCTTTTTCTATTCTTATGTTGAACCTAACTATGTTGTGGTTCCTAATTCTCAGTTATTCTTCTAATCTCGCATCAATTATTTATCCCACTTCATTTCCCAGAACTAAATTAAGCAGCGCTTCTTTCTATGTTGGACTAGAAACATGCTGATCTAGGAAGCAATCCTGGTTACCCTCCAAAAAGTGTTTCCTACTATATCACATGCATATATTCTAATCTAGCACCCAGTATTATGAACTGTTGTTCTTATTCTTGCATATCTGCCTGTAGATCTCCCCCACTATTTCAGTTGCACTGTTTGGCGCCTTGTACTTCTCTGTTTGGTGGCCTGTAATGCATACTGAGAATTGTGCTATTTCCCTCCCTATTTAACTCTACCTATATATTTTTTGTTCGTTCACGGGATGTGGGCATCGCTGGCAAGGTCAGAATTTATTGCCCATCCCTAATTGCCTTTGAGAAGGTGGTGGTGAGCTGCGTTCTTGAACTGCTGCAGTAGCGGTTTGGTAGAACTGAGTGGCTCGCTAAGCCATTTCAGCAGGCAGTTAAGGGTGAACCACATTGCTGTGGGTCTGGAGTCACATATAGGCCAGACCAGGTAAAGACGACAGATTTCCTTCCTTAAAGGACATTAGTGAATCCGATGGGTTTTTATGACATTCCAGTAGTTTCATGGTCACCATTACTGAGACTAGCTTTTTATTCCAGTTTATTTAGTTAACTGAATTTAAATTCCCCAGCTGCTGTGGTGGGATTTGAACTCACGTCTGTAGGGGGTGGTGTGTGGGTCAGTTTCCCCTCTGACTTCTGAGCAGTTTGAATCGCTCCCACTCCCTTGATTCTAGACCTTGGGCTTATTTGGGGGTTGTGACAAAAGTGCAGCAGACAACTGGTTTTGGTGCAAGAAACTTTGATCTTTATTCAAGAAAGAAAATATAACACAGCAATCTTCTACTCTAATAAAAATGGGGAACACTTCGATACATACGAGGGAAAATACAGTAGAAAAATACCTCACCCCTCCCAATCCCACTTTCTAGCCACATTGGACTTTAGAGGACCAGGGATAATGCTCACCAAAATGAATCCTTGACAGTTGCGCTGGTTCACAGTTTCAGGGTTCGCGGGATGTGTTGGTCAGTGTTTGCCGTACCTCATATGTGGTAGAGGACTTCGACTATCTGCTGGTCAGTCTTCGCGAGTCCGCTGATGCGGTAGGGTGCGTTTTGGATCTATGGGGTGAGTACCCACTTTTCTTCGGTAGAGATAGGGTTTAGAGTTCATTTTAAGTAAAAATCTTACCTGGGGTAAGTCAGAAACTTACAAATCTTCGGGTTTTCTCCTGAGTTGTTTTTCTTTGGTCGCAGTGGCTCAATATTACTGGATTGGTTGGTGGTAATATTTTGTTGGTAGTTTCGTAAGGCTCTTGTTGCCACGGGGTGTCCGACGATGTCCTGGGTCACTGAAGCTGTTGAACTTGGGTGTATGGTAGAATGCTGCCCCGTTTCGATGCTTCGGTTTCTCTTGTGGGGCGAGCTTTCTGAGAGAGAACTTCTTGAGTTGTCTCGAACTTCTGGAGAATTTGCTTTCTTTAGAAAACAGGCCTTTAATTATACTAATTGGGGCCTCCTAATCTGCGCACCAAATCAGTCCCGGTTTATTGTTTGATTTGGGCGGGCTCGTTAAGGTAACTTGATTAAAAAAAATGTGAGAAATGGTTTTGGAATGTTGTACTGTTTAGTCAATGAGTTGTTGATCGCCTAGTTCATTGTCATAGTTATATTCAAGTTTCGAGTATCCTGTCTGAGCCTGAGATTTCTATGTAGGTTGGCGAGGTGATTTGCATTATGCATGTTTTGGATGGGTCCTGTGTTTTGGTGGGGACTGCTCCTTCGTGGATTAATTGTTAGGATGAATTGAGGTTACACAGTTCCCCAGACAATTTGATTTACGCCAATATCCAAACTGTCTTTACAGAGGTTGATCCCATTTCCTGTTGCAGCCTTTTCTCCCTGTACAGGTCCAAGCATGCCTTTTTATTTTATCATCCTGAAACTTGTTTAGAAAGAGTCCAAAGTCATTTTCCTTAGGGTTTTCTTCTAGCTTTGGGGGATCTGTGAATTTTGAGAATCTTACACGT
This sequence comes from Somniosus microcephalus, assembly GCF_052327205.1. Lineage (NCBI taxonomy): Eukaryota > Metazoa > Chordata > Chondrichthyes > Squaliformes > Somniosidae > Somniosus > Somniosus microcephalus. The sequence goes on from NC_140997.1 coordinate 36,340,708, forward strand.
CTCTGGATCATTAGTCCAGGCCTCTGGATTACTAATCCAGTAACATAACCACGATGTTACCGTACTCTTGATTCTGTCTTAACACCTCAACCCCCCCTCCCCCACCCACACACACACACCCAGCACACTGTCCTCAACCCCACCCCCCCACCACCACACACCAAAAGATATCCTAACCTTATAGCGCTGTGATAGAATAATTTACTAACTACCATACCACTTCTTTTTCCCCTACCTATCTCTCCTTAAAATTTTATAGCTAGCAATATGAAATTTGCAGTCCTGTCCAGAATTAATCAATTTCTCTGCTATAAGTACTGTGTCATGTCCCTCCATTGTTATTAATACTTCAAACTCTCTATTGAATGTTTTGTACATTCACTTGCACACCACTCAATCCTGACTCCAATTTTATGCAACGTTTGACCATTATTTTATTTCCTGGTTTTCGTGTTTAATTTTTTGACATTCCTTGCTCATTCTGTAATTGTTTTATCTTTCATAGTCTCTTTCTTTCCCTTTCTCCTCTATTAGTATTTTCTATTTATTTATTTCAGCTGAGTCTCCTGCTTGTATTTCACCAGCTTTACTAATCCTTCTCTAGTCTCAGAATTTCCCCACCCACTGCCATATTATTTTTAATCCTCCCCCCTTGTACCTTCTCTGCAAGGAAATTTATGCCACTTTAGTTCAAGTCAAGGCCTTCCCTTTGATATAACCTTTTCCTGTTCCAGAATTCAGTCCAATACCCCAAGAGTGTGAACTCTTCCCTGCTGTACCAGTCCTCTCCTTAACCTGTCTAGTGTTGGTACAGGAAGCAATCGGAGATTGCCATCCTTGAGGTCCTGTTTTTCAACATGCTGCCTAACTCCTTAAACTGCCACTTCAAGATCTCAAATGTATTTCTACATATGTCACTGGTTCCAACATGAACCATGACCTTTGGCTCATTTCCCCGACATGTTTTCACCAATTCCATGATGCCTTCACCCTGGCATCAAGGAGGCAACATACCAGTCAGGACTCCTGGTCACAACTGCAAAAAAGGCTGTCTATATCCCTGACTATTGAATCCCCACCACCATTCTCCTATTCTTGACCTGCCTCCCATTTCTCAGGATAGTCCCTTGCGCCAAGATACCACAATGTTGCTCAGGAGCACCCTCCTCTGAGTCACTGTCACTCTCCACTTCATACTCATCTAACACTATGGGCTGAATTTTGCCGGTGCTCAGAGTGCGGGTTTGGAGGCGGGTCTGCTATCAAAATCACAAAGATTGACAGCAGATCAGTGTCCCGCTTTAAACCCGCCTCCTTGTCAGTTTCCCAAGTGTCGCGTCTGTCATCCCTGAAGAGACCCGACACAAAGCGGCGGGTCAGTCAATTTAGATAGTTAAAAGCTTATTAAAAGGTAGTTAAGAACCATTTTCCCATGTAATTACCATTTTACCAGGCTTTCAACAAGGTTCCCGGAGAGCGGCTATCACGTCAGGTAAGTATGTCGGATTCTCAATGACTGTGGATTGCTGTGAATAGGTGAAAGCTGCAAAAGTGGTATAAAACCTACCATTTCACAGCTGTTCACTTCCCAATCGTAGAAGCTGGAGAATTAATGATTTGGAACCCACTTTTGAGCTTTATGCAGTTTTGAAGTGTTGGAATAATCTCTCTATCCATTGTCACCTCCTTGGAACAACCTATCTCAACATTGACAGACTACTTCTGTCCTCTCAACCTCACCTGCCATCTATTCCATCAGCATTGGTACCCTTGAAAAAATCTCACCTTGGTCCTCAGAATCCCAACACAATCAGCCCCAACACCAGCATCACTTGGCACACCAGCAGCATCAACATCCACACCAGCCTTCTCCGCAATCAACTGATGCTGCACTGGACACAGGGCATCATCACCCATGCACATTGCTGCCCGGGACGCCAGCGATGGCCTCACCATGTCCAGGTTTGCTTCACTTACTACTGTACACCCTGGCTGCCACATGATACACCAGGTTGGCACCACCCCACAACAGCAATAAAACATCCCTACAATGTGCAAGCCATTCCTTTCACACTCATCACCACTGGGGGGGACGGGGCATTATGTCTCACCATTCACTGGAACTCACTAAGACACTTTCACAGGTGCAACAAACCTGTCCAAGAAGGCAAAGTGGTGACAATAAGAATTTCAATGCTTGACAATACATTCACAGAAAGTTTACACAACCATTAGCTAAACCACCCAAGTGCCTACCCTTGTGTGTTGTTAGTTGGTATGATTGCACAAGGATGAGGGTGAGTGTGAGGGGTAGCTAGTGAGATGGGGAAGTGATAATGTAGATAGAGAGAGATGGGTGGAAGTGCAAGGTAAGTTAGTGTGAGTAATGATGTGCAGGAGTAGGGTAGGGAAGGCAGAGTGATGGGGACGTGATGAGTGACACAGCAGGATGAGGTTGAGTGTGGCTTTGCAGTAACGTTTTGTGATCTACTGAGATCATTGAAAGGTTTGTGCCACTGCAGCCAGGTCCTCCTGACCACATCCCTGCTTGTGTCCTCCTGTGCAATGTGCAACCTGTGGTGTATGTAACCTGTTCCACCTTAAGAGAACTTAAGCCTGGTCCACCTTAAGAAAGGTACTACTTTCTTTGGCTGCTGTATACGTAATACCGGTGGTGACCACACCGGTATATAAGCACAGTGTAATAATATTGTATTCAGTATAGTCCGACCTCCAACCAGTAAAGACCTGTTGAATTTACTCTTGTGGTCTGTGTAGTAATTCTCACTATAACACACAGACTTAACAGTGGCGACGAGTCTGATTCTTACCCTGCTGCAGTAATTTCCACGGCGACTTCGTCCACAGACAGGACGAAGAGAGGTTTCCACCCTCATCACCTACGGGAAGACACGTCGAGCGGCAGGCATCGAGCAACCGGAGTGCAGAAGACATCCTGACCTCGAAGCCTCCATCAGCGACTGTCAGCTTCTGCTACTACCTCATGGTGGGTAAGCCGGGCAGCGACGTGACAGAAAGTCAACCGCGTTGGCTGTACAGACGGGGCTGGGAAGACGGAGGAATAAGGGCGGTGAGGTCGATCGCGACCAGAGATAAGGGCCGGGCCGCTTTCGAGCGAGAGGCGCAGCGTGGGACATCGATCGCGACCGGAGATAAGGGCCGCATTCGGGCTAAAGGCGCAACGTCTGGGGAAACTGAAGGCGCGAGAGCCGCGGTGAAGCGGAGACAGCGTCGGGGGACGGGTGAAGACCGCCAAGCGCGGAAAAAACGCCATTTTGTGGGCGGAGGACGACGGCAAGAGCGGGAAGCCGCCATCTTAGATAACATTAAAAATACGATAAATTGCTACGATGCCTAAACATGGGAACATTAATGCCTTCGACAGTGATATAGAAGACTGGGCTATGTATGTAGAACGCATACAAAACTATTGTAAGGCAAATAAAATTCCTGAGACAGATAAAGCACTAACATTACTAAACTTAATGGGTGCGAAGACATACGGGCAATTGAAACACCTGTTATCACCAGATGAACCGGCGGATAAGACGTTCGAACAGATTGTTACTGTCCTAAAAAATCATCTTAGCCCCACGCCGCTGATGCTAGCGGAACGATTTAAATTTTACGATAGAAGACAGCGGCAAAATGAAAGCAATGCTGAATATTTGATGGAATTACGTAAGCTAGCAAAATATTGTCAGTTTGGAACGGGACTGACAGAGGCACTTCGAGATAGATTTGTGTGTGGTTTATTTAAACAGGATACACAAAGGCGACTGCTCGAGGAGAATGAGCTGTCTCTCGAGAAGGCGGTCACTATGGCAGCAGCACACGAGGCCGCAGCGAGAGGCACGGCAGTAATGCAGCTACGGCCACCGGAACTCGGTACAAACAAATTGGGTTTGAGTTCTGTCAAATGTTATCGTTGTGGAAAGACAACGCACGATCAGAACCAGTGTTGGTTTAAAAACCAAGAATGCAGAACGTGTGGCAGGTTTGGCCACATAGCTAAAGTATGCCGGTCAGGAAAGAAGACCAGCAATAAAAAGTCACCGCAAGGAAAATATGCAAAGGTACACAAGGTGACAAAGAACAGTTTGACTGAACAGAAGTCAGATTCAGACGCTAGCAGTAATGAACTGGATAGCTTAAGAATACACAACATTGGTAAGGATACAGACCTCCAGACAATTTGGGTCTCTCTTAAGATAGCAGGAGTCCAAGTAAAAATGGAATTGGACACTGGATCGGCATTGACGGTCATGAATAAGAAAGATTACAGAAGGTTATTCCAACATATTCCCTTACAGGATACGGAGATTATATTGAAAACGTACACGGGGCAAAGAGTGTACCCCATTGGAAAAATAGAGGTAGAAGTGGTCCACAAGGGCGAAGGAAGCCAAGTAATGGACTTATATGTGCTACCTGAAGGAGGTCCACCACTACTAGGATGGGAGTGGATTAGGAAAATGAATATGGACTGGCACTCCTTGAAAGCACTAACGGTAGATTCCGGGGAAACAGCTGTCAAACCTAAACGATTGTCCAGAATATTGGATGAGGCTAAAGAGGTGTTCCAGCCGGGACTGGGAACACTGAGAGGAATTACGGCAAACATCAAGATTGATGAACATGCACAACCAAAATTTTTTAAAGCCAGACCGGTACCCTATGCAATACGACCTGCGGTTGAAGCGGAGCTGGAAGCACTAGAACGTTCAGGGGTACTGTCTAAAGTAGATTGGAGTGAGTGGGCTACCCCCATTGTTCCAGTTATGAAACGTCCTGCGAACAATAAGCCAGGAGATCCAGGGAAGGTTCGCATCTGTGGAGATTTCACGATCACCGTTAATCCAGTGCTTCACACGGTGCAGTATCCGCTTCCACGGATTGAGGATATGGTCGCTTCACTGTCTGGCGGGAAACACTTCACCAAGATAGACCTGGCGCAGGCGTACTTGCAGATGGAGGTTGAAGAAGAGTCACGCCAATACCTCCCGATCAACACGCATCGAGGGTTGTACCGGTACAATAGGCTGGTTTTTGGTGTGGCATCGGCTCCAGCAATTTGGCAGAGGGCCATGGAGCAGGTATTACAGGGAATTCCAGGCACACAATGTTACCTGGACGACATTCTGATCACAGGTGATGGTGATGAACAGCATCTCGCTAACTTGGAACTGGTGCTCAACAGACTGAAAGAGTATGGACTTAGAGTAAATCGGCAGAAATGTGAGTTCTTCCAGAAGTGGATCTCGTACTGTGGTCATGTCATTGACCGGGAGGGGCTTCATAAGTCTCCTGACAAGATAGCGGCAGTTGTAAAGGCTCCCGCTCCGGAGAATGTCTCTCAGTTGAGGTCGTTTCTAGGATTAATTAACTATTACCATAAATTTCTGCCAAATCTATCCACGGTGCTGCATCTGTTGAACGCTCTTTTACAGAAAGGGGTACCATGGGACTGGGGCGAAAACTGTAAGAAGGCATTTCGCAAAAGCAAAGAATTGATCACCTCAGAGGAAGTGTTGGCTCACTTCAACCCGACACTGCCTATTCGGTTGGCTTGTGATGCTTCTCCATATGGTATTGGGGCAGTACTCTCACATAAATTGCCAAATGGCACGGAAAGGCCAGTCGCGTTTGCATCCAGATCATTGACCTCCGCTGAGCGCAACTATGCGCAGATCGATAGGGAGGCCCTTAGCCTTGTATGGGGAGTGAAGAAGTTTAATCATTACCTACAGGGCCAAAAATTCACACTTCTGACGGACCATCAACCGTTGGTGTCCATTTTTAACCCTAAGAAGGGTGTTTCGGTGATGACAGCACAGCGTCTCCAGAGATGGTCTCTTTTCTTAGGGGCACATCAATATCAGATAGAATTCAAAGGTACGAAACAGCATGGCAATGCTGATGGCCTGTCGCGCCTGCCACTACCTGAAGATGAAGACACGACGGAAGTTGACCCTGTTGAGTTATTTCATTCGACCATTATCGAGTGTTTACCTGTCACCAACGCAAGTATTGAAAGAGAAACCAGGAATTACCTGACACTGTCCAGAGTCTACGAGGTGACAGTGAAAGGATGGCCAACACGGGGTGATCCTCTGTTACCGGCATTCTCGGCAAGGCGAGACCAGCTGTCCGTCTGCCATGGTACTTTGATGTACGGGACAAGAGTGATTATTCCTCCCAAGTTAAGGGAAAGAGTTTTAAAAGAACTACATGAAGGTCATCTGGGGGGAGTTAAAATGAAAAGTCTTGCTAGGGCTTACGTATGGTGGCCGGGTATTGACCAACAGATTGAGGAGTTAACGAAAAGCTGCGCTGGGTGTCAAAAAGTGCAAAATGCACCTCCGATAGCACCGCTACACCCATGGGAATGGCCTTCAGCCCCATGGCAACGCGTACACATTGACTTTGCTGGTCCATTCATGGACTCCATGTTCCTAATCGCGGTGGATACACATTCCAAATGGCCAGAAGTCATCAAGATGAATACCACTACTTCAGAAAAGACAATTGCGGTGTTAAGAACAATATTCGCAAGGAACGGATTGCCAGAACAGATCTGTTCGGACAACGGACCACAGTTTGTATCGGAAGAATTCCAACAATTCTTAAAGAAGAATGGAGTTAAACATTATACCTCTGCCCCATATCATCCGGCGACAAACGGGTTGGCTGAAAGATTTGTCCAGACATTCAAAAAGGCTATTAAGGCCATGAATGATGATCAGATTCCGCTGCAACACAAGGTCGATAAGTTCCTGATGTCATATAGAAACGCCGATCATGCCGTGACTAACCAAAGTCCTGCTATGATGTTTTATAACAGGAGGTTGCGGTCCAAGTTGGACTTGTTAAAACCAAATGTGCGGAGGGAAGTGGAAAACAAACAGTTTCGGCATATTAACAGCAAGACCACTCGAACTTTCGACGTAGGACAACCAGTGATGGCAAGGGGCTATGGAAACGACAAATGGCAGTCCGGAACAATCTGGGCCAGACAAGGACCTCTGATGTACACCGTAGATATTGGTCATAATGTGATAAGGCGTCATGTGGATCAACTGGTAGAGTCGAGAGCAAGGGTCGAACCCATGGTTGTGACAGAGACAGCTGTGGAAGACGTTCGTGAACCTGAAGCATCTACCTCGGCCGAGAATGTATTTGATGATGATGACACCCAATACATTGGCAACCAACTAGAGGAGGCACCTCAACAACAAGAATCAGAGACCACTGAAAGGCGTTATCCAAGCCGAATCAGAAAGCCTCCTGAGAGACTGAACCTTTGAACTGTTATACCTGAAGTTATATATGTATATATGTTATGTTTATTTGGGGATATGACTGTTAAGCTAAAAAGGGAGGATTGTGGTGTATGTAACCTGTTCCACCTTAAGAGAACTTAAGCCTGGTCCACCTTAAGAAAGGTACTACTTTCTTTGGCTGCTGTATACGTAATACCGGTGGTGACCACACCGGTATATAAGCACAGTGTAATAATATTGTATTCAGTATAGTCCGACCTCCAACCAGTAAAGACCTGTTGAATTTACTCTTGTGGTCTGTGTAGTAATTCTCACTGTAACACACAGACTTAACACAACCAGGCAGCGATGGTGTCCTGGGGAGGTCTCTACCGCCCTTTGGAAGGGAAGAGAACCTCCCTGCATGCTGTGACTCCATCCATAAGCATATGGGAGAGCCTGGGTGCACCTTTGTGCAGTGTTTGTCAGTGTTTGCAGCACCTCAATGCTGTAGAACACTGACAGCACAACTGTCAAAATGAATGTGGACATGGTCCCTTTAAGGAAACCAACTGATGATGCTTCATCAGATGACATCATCAGACCCGCTTCCTTTTAATTGGCCGGGAACCTCGCAGGGCAGGCTTAACCAGCCCAATCAGGGCAAAGTCACTTGGAGGAGGCAGGATGAAGACCGGAGCAGAGTTTGAGGCCGCTGTCTGCTCCAGCTGCACCGGACTCGCTACGGCTGGTGAAATCATGGCCTATGTAACTATTGGACAGTTCCAGTAACTCACTCAGCTGTAACTCTGATGTCCCTCAGCTGCCCTTGCAGATGGTCACCCACTTCTCTCTTTCTAACCTTGTGTCCTGAACTATCTAGCACTGCTCATGAGTGACTACATTCTTGACAGTAAAGAAAGCAAGAAAGAACTTATGTTTATAGAGTGCCTTTCATGACCTCAGGACATCCCAAAGCGCTTCACAGCCGATGAAATACTTTTGAAGTGCAGTCACTGTTGTAATGTGGGAAACGTGGCAGCCAAATTGTGTTGGGATCGATAGAAAACAACAGGCAGAGGCTTTTGTTTAAGCAAAGGCAAAACGTGTCTTTCTTTAATCACTCTCCACGAGGTCTGAAGGGCTCAGCCCCTTGCAGGGGCTATGATGTCATCACGCAACCGACGTCACGACGTCATCACGCTACCGACGCTGTTAAAGGGACCCTGCACCGATAACCCAACCCAGCATGTACATATCACAACATTGCTATACATAGTGAATTGTGTTTAGGTACATATAACAGCATTGGCTATACATTGTGTTATTGTCCCTATGTGGTCTCCGCCACATACGTCCCCCAGAATTCACTAGCACTGGCAATGTCAGTCGTTGGGGGGCCGGATCACAAGGCCGGAACGGCTCCTCAGTTCCAGGGCGGGGACCGGGGGGTTCGTCGGAGGGACCTCGGGCGCTCGGTGGTGGACTGAGGGTGCGGAAACCGAAGGTCGGCCCCGCCTCAGGGGCGGTGCCAACTCAACGGGTCGGTCCAGATCCAGGTGGGCCGGCTTAAGACGGTCCACGGAAATGCAGTCCGGCTTACCGCCGACATCCACTAGGAAGGTCTTGTCCCCGGTTTCCAGGACGCGGAATGGTCCCTCGTAGGGTGGCTGAAGAGGTCCCCGGTGGGCGTCGTGGCGGACGAAAACATACTCCGCCTCACGAAGGTCGAACAGAACGTGAGACTGCGGGAGGCCGTGCTGCGATGTGGGCACTGGCGCGAAAACCTCGGCGTTGTCCAGAAGGTCGGACCGCTGACGGGCTGCAGACCAAGGTTCCGTTGCGTTGGGTACGAAATCCCCGGGAACCCGTAGCGGCTGTCCGTAGACGAGCTCGGCAGACGAGGACTGGAGGTCCTCCTTGGGAGCGGTCCTGAGTCCCAGCATGACCCACGGGAGTCTGTCGATCCAGCTGTCGTCCCGGAGGCTGGCCCGGAGCGCGGCCTTCATGGAGCGATGAAACTGTTCGCACAACCGTTAGCCTGAAGGTGGTATGCTGTGGTGCGGTGGAGTCTCAACCCGAGGCCTCGGGTGACAGCGTTCCAGAGCTCCGACGTGAACTGGGGCCCCCGGTCGGAGGAAATGTCAGATGGGGCGCCGAACCGGGCGACCCAAGTGCGGATGAATGCCCGAGCCACATCGGCGGACGTCGTTGAAGACAGCGGGATGGCTTCCGGCCATCGGGTGGTTCTGTCGACCATTGTGAAGAGGTGGGTGAACCTGCGGGAGGGCGGCAGGGGCCCCACCAGGTCCACGTTTACGTGGTCGAACCGCCTCTCGGGCACCGCGAAAGGCGCCAACGGGGCCTTAGTATGGCAATGTAATTTCGAGCATTAGCATACCACGCAGGTGCTGGCCCAGTCGCGAACGTCTTTCCTGAGCCCGTGCCAGATGAACTTAGCTGCCACCAGCTTCTGTGACGGCTTCCTGCCCGGGTGGGAAAGATTATGGATGGCGTCGAAAACTTGCCGTCTCCACTCTTCGGGCACGACGGGACGTGGCTGCCCAACGGAGACGTCACACAGGAGTGTGGTGCAGGCAGCGTCGAACGCGACGTCCGCTAGTTGAAGGCCTGTGACCGCCGTCCTATAGGCCTGGACATCCGGGTCGGAGGCCTGGTCGGCTGCCATGCGGGCGTAGTCGATGCCGAGGTGTACAGCGCTGGCGATGGCTCGGGAGAGACAGTCGGCGACGGGGTTGTCTTTCCCAGCCACATGCTGGATGTCCGTTGTAAACTCCGAGATGAAGGCCAACTGGCGTTGCTGATGGGCGGACCAAGGCTCGGAGGTTTTGGCCATGGCGAAGGTCAATGGCTTGTGGCCCACGAACGCCGTGAACGGGCGAGCCTCCAGCAGGAAACGGAAGTGTCGGACGGCGAGGTAGAGGCCGAGAAGCTTGCGATCAAAGGTGCTGTACTTCCGCTCATAGGGGCGGAGCTGCCGGCTGAAGAAGGCAAGTGGCTGCCAGGTGCCGTTGACCCACTGTTCGTGGACAGCGCCGACCGCATAGTCTGAGGCGTCGGTGGTGAGAGCGATCGGCGCATCAGGTAACGGATGCGCCAGCATGGTCGCGTTAGCCAGGGCCCTTTTCGTGTCCGTGAAAGAATTGGCCATCTCATCAGACCAGTCGACAGCGAGTTTGTCGGGCTAGCCTTTGAGGGCCTCGTAAAGGGGCCGCATAAGCTGAGGTGCTCGGGGGACGAAACGATGGTAAAAGTTCACCATGCCCAAAAACTCCTGTAGGGCCTTCACGGTGAGGGGTCGCGGGAAGTCCATCACGGCCTCCACTTTCGATGGCAGTGGCACCGCCCCGTCCTTCGTGATGCGGTGCACGAGAAAGTCGATTGAGGACAGCCCAAACTGGCACTTGGCCAGGTTGACGATTAGGCCGTGTTGGCTGAGTCGTTGGAAGAGTGTCCGAAGGTGCGACACATGCTCTGCCCTGGAGGCGCTGGCGATGAGGATGTCGTCCAGGTATACGAACAGGAATGTCAGGTCCCGTAACACGGTGTCCATTAGGCATTGAAAAGCCTGTGCGGCGTTTTTGAGGCCGAATGGCATGCGGAGAAATTCGAACAGCCCGAACGGGGTGATCACCGCGGTTTTCGGGACATCCTGCGGCCGGACAGGGACCTGGTGGTAACCCCGGACGAGGTCCACTTTCGAGAATACCACTTTCCCGGCCAGGCGGGCGGAAAAGTCCTGGATGTGTGGAATCGGATAGCGGTCGGGGGTTGTCGCGTCGTTGAGGTAATCTCCGCATGGGCGCCACCTGCCGCCTGGTTTCGGGGCGATGTGGAGGGGCGAAGCCCACGGACTGTTCGACCGGCGGATGATGCCGAGGCGCTCCATGGTGTCGAACTCGGCTTTGGCGATGGCGAGCTTCCCCGGGTCGAGGCGCCGAGCGCGGGCCTAGACGATCAGACCGGTGGTCGAGATGTGGTGTTCTACCCCGTGTTTGGTGGTGGCGGACGAGAACATGGGCTTTGTGAGGTCCGGGAACTGGGCGAGGAGGCGGGAAAACTCGTCGGAGGCCGAGAGTACGCTGGACAACTACGTCGTGCTGGACCCGCTGAGGGAACATGGGAGCGAGCTGAAGGTTTCCGCATTGATGAGACGTCGGTTCTTGATGTCCACCAAAAGGCCATTGGCGCAGAGGAAGTCAGCGCCGAGAAGGGGGGTGGACACTTTTGCAGTGACAAAGTCGCAGGTGAACCGCTGCCCGCCAAAACAAAGCGCCAAGTTCCGTTTTCCGAAGGTGCGGATGGAACTGCCATTGGCGGCTTCGAGGACGGGGCCGTGGTTCCCCCCTTGAATGTCTATGGTTGACGCGGGCAGGACGCTCACCTGGGCACCCATGTCGTAAAGGAAACGACGTCCGGAGTCGATGTCTGTAATAAACAACAAACTGCCTGAACGGCCAACAGCCATAGCAGCTGACGAGTGGTCTTTAGTTTGTTTCGACCCTGGAAAACTGCACGGGGGCCGGCACTCCCTGGCTTTGGGGCCGAACTGCGCATGGTAGAAGCAGAGGCTTGAGGGTTGCCGCCGTTGGGCTGTATCAGTGGGGGCAGGGCTCCGCGTGGCCGCGCAGTACTTTTGCCCAGCAGAAAAAAATTTGTTGGCCTCCTTGGCCAGGTCGCGGAAATCGGTAATGGAAGAGTTGGCTAAAGCCGACCGTACCTGACCTGGTAGCTGTTGAAGGAACAGTTCCTTGAAGAGGAAGCACGGCGTGTGTGTGCCCAGGAGGGCCAGCATGTGGTCCATCAGCTCCGAGGGCTTGGAGTCGCCAAGCCCGAGTAGAGAGAGAAGCCGGCGTGCGCGCTCGGCTTCGGTGAGTCCAAAAGTTTGTAAGAGGTGCGCTTTCAGCATACCGTATTTGTTGAGCTCCGGGGGGTTTTCGAGCAGGTTCACGACTCTGGCCGCGGTGGAGCTGCCAAGAGCAGAGACGACGTAGTAGTACCTTGTGCCGTCCGCGGTGATGTCCCGGAGTGCAAATTGAGCCTCGGCCTGGGCGAACCAAGCGGCAGCCTGTCGTTCCCAAAACTCGGGTAATTTGATGGAAACGGCGTTCGTCGCCATTTCAGATGAGGTCTTTGGAATTGTCCAAAAGAGCAGCGGGGTCACCAATGCTGGGATCGATAGAAATCAACAGGCAGAGGCTTTTGTTTAAGCAAAGGCAAAACGTGTCTTTCTTTAATCACTCTCCATGAGGTCTGAAGGGCTCAGCCCCGTGCAGGGGCTATGACGTCATCACGCAACCGACGTTATGATGTCATCACGCTACCGACGCTCTTAAAGGGACCCTGCACCGATAACCCAACCCAGCATGTACATATCACAACATTGCTATATACATAGTGAATTGTGTTTAGGTACATATAACAGCATTGGCTATACATTGTGTTCTTGTCCTTATGTGGTCTCTGCCACAGCAGCCAAATTGTGCACAGCAAGCTCCGGCAAAAGCAAAGATAATGACCAGATCATCTGTTTTAATGATGTTGGTTGAGGGTTCTGGGCATAGACTTGCATGATCCCTTTAACTTGTACTGGTGAAGGTTCCTTCCTGTTAGCGACATGAGTTGCTGGGTGGGTTTAGCACAGGGCGAATGAGATGCTGGGGCATACCAAAATTGGAAAAGGGTCCTCCAACAAGCATAGGACCCTTATTTAAACTATTGTCCTGGAAACTGGGAAAACTCCTTCGCTCTTCTCCAAATAGTACCATGGGATGTTTTATGTCCACCTGAGAGCGCAGTTTTATGTCCACCTGAGGCCTTGGTTTAACGTCTCATCCAAAAGACGACATGTCCTACAGTGGATCACTCCCTCAGTACTGCACTCCAGTGTCAGTATAGATATTGTGCTCAAGTCTCCTGAGTGGGACTTGAACCCACAACCTTCAGAAATCCCTTACCCTTGCTGCGGAGTTTGGCCAATTGCTGCTTGAGCTCAGAATCCTTTGCTCCAGAAACTCAATTTTCTGATGGTCCACATATTACACTCTGAGCGTAACAAAGGGTTCCCTGTACTGCCATCTCTCTGTATCTCACTTAAAAATGTAAATAGTGTTAACACCACTTCCACTAACACCATACACTTGCAAGAATTAAATATCACTTTGTGGCAGGGCCACCAAAGGACTCAGAGCGGTTGTACATAATTCCTTTAACAGCAATGTAGTTACTGTCCGTGCCTGTACCTTTAATTACACTGTTTGACTGTACAATGTCTAGTTACCTTTACAGCGCGGTTTCAACGTGATGACGTCATGCCATTAGTCACGTGATTCCCCAATGGCGGGAAGAACGTGATGACGTCATGACGTCAGTCTTCTGACCAGGGGATCAGTCCTCGTGGAGCCCTCAAGGAGAGCAGACCTGTAGTTGATGTATTCCAGCAGTTTCTAGTTAAAACCTGTTTTGTTCCATTAAAGTTCATTGTTTTAATTGCCTGAGTCGAACTCAATCTTTTCAATAGGAACCTCTGTTCCTACATTGGTGGCCCCGAATTCTACGAACAATTTTCGTGGAAGATTCATCATGGACACGAACGCTGTCACACTGAAACTGCCACAGTTCTGGGAGCAACAACCAGACGCCTGGTTTATCCAGGCTGAAGCCCAGTTCGCTTCTTTTGGGAATTCGTCACGGCCACAGTCTCACAGGCCATCCTAGGGGCGGATTTTCTGTGTGCCAACAGCCTCCTCGTCGATATCCGGCACCGCCGGTTGATCAACGCGGCCACCTTCCACTCGATTCCATGCTACCACGGTACCTCCGTGGCGCGCTCTATTGCCTGCGCCTTCCCTCCTCCAGATGACTTCACTCGGCTCCTTGGAGAGTTTCCGGAGCTGACAAGGCCCACTTTCTCCTCTTCGGCAACGAAGCATGGTGTTGAACATCATATCACCACCACTGGCTCCCCGGTTTATGCGCGGGCTGGAAGGCTCGAACCCGGCAAGCTTGCAGCTGCGAAAGCGGAGTTCGACACGATGGAGCGGCTCGGGATCATTCGACGATCCAATAGTCCCTGGTCCTCGCCTCTCCACATTGTTCCGAAACTAGGCGGCAGCTGGCGGCCATGCGGTGACTACTGACGCCTGAACGACGCCACCACTCCAGATCGGTACCCGATTCCGCATATTCAGGATTTCTCGGCCCATTTGGCAGGAAATTCTATCTTCTCTAAAGTTGACCTCGTCCGTGGATATCACCAGGTTCCCATGCACCCGCAAGATGTCCCGAAAACCGCAGTCATCACCCCTTTTGGCCTCTGAGTTCCTGCAGATGCCGTTTGGCTTGAAGAACGCAGCACAGGCGTTCCAGCGTTTAATGGACTCCGTTCTTCGAGACCTACGCTTCATCTTCGTCTACCTTGACAACATTCTCATCGCCAGTGCCAGCAAGGAGGAGCACATCTCCCATTTGCATTCCCTCTTTACGTGCCTCAGCCAGCACGGTTTAATCATCAACCCGGCCAAGTGCCAGTTCGGCCTGCAGCAGATCGATTTCTTGGGACACCGCATAACATTGGACGGCGCCGTCCCCTTAATGACGAAGGTGGAAGCGGTTACCTCTTTCCCGCGGCCGCCAACAGTCAAGGCCTTGCAAGAGTTCCTGGGGATGGTCAACTTCTACCACCGTTTTGTCCCTAAGGCGGCTCAGCTTATGCAACCCTTGTTCGGGGCCCTCAAGGGCAAGTCCGGTAAGGATCCAATCAGCTTGACAGCCAAGATGGACCAGGCGTTCGTCAACACCAAGAGCACTTTGGCCAACGCAACCATGCTAGCGCACCCACTTCCAGGTGCCACCATCGCCCTTACCACGGACGCGTCAGACTACATCATCGGTGCAGTGCAAGAGCAGTGGGTCAACAGCACGTGTCAACCGCTGGCGTTTTTCAGCCGTCAACTACGGAAAAATGAAAAAAAATACAGCACCTTCGATCGGGAGCTACTGGCCCTTTTCCTCGCCATTCGCCATTTCCGGTTCTTATTGGAAGGACGTCTCTTCACGGCTTTTGTCGACCACAAACCTCTTACGTTCGCCATGGCCAAGACCGCCGAACCGTGGTCCGCTTGTCAACAACGTCACTTGACGTTTATTTCCGAATTTACCACGGACATTCAACATGTGTCTGGTAAGGACAACCTGGTGGCGGATTGCCTCTCCCGTGCGACGGTCCACGTAGTGCTCCTGGGGATCGACTACGCCCTCATGGCTGCAGATCAGGCCTCGGACTCTGAGGTCCAATCATATAGAACCGTTCCCTCTAGCTTCCAAGCGACCGACGTCACTTTCCAGGCCGCAGGCGCCACGCTCCTTTGCGACGTCTCCATGGGCTTTCCCCGACCTATCGTGCCACTCGCATGGCGCCGGAAGGTGTTTGATGCCATACTCGGGTTGTTGCACCCTGTGATGAAGGCTTCACAACGGCTTATGTCGGCGAAGTTCGGCTGGAAAGGTATGCACCTCGATGTCCGTGACTGAGCTAATACCTGCGTCGTCTGCCAGAAGGCCAAAGTCCAGCGTCATGTTAAAGCTCCAGTGGCTGCGTTCGTGGTTCCAGAGCGTCATTTCGACCACGTGCATGTGGATCTTGTGGGGTCGCTTCCGCCTTCTCAGGGTTATACTCATCTCCTCACCATGGTGGACCGCACCACTAGGTGGCAGGAGGCAATTCCTTTGGTTTCCACCACTTCGGCAGACGTCGCTAGAGCTTTCATCTCCTGTTGGGTTGCCCGTTTCGGGGTACCGGCGGACATCTCTTCTGACCGTGGGCCACAATTTTCCTCGGAGCTTTGGAACGCTGTAGCTCAGGAGATCGGCACCAAACTTCATCGCACCACTGCCTATCATCCACAGGCGAACAGCCTTTGCGAGCGATTCCACAGGTCACTTAAAGCCACTCTTCGGGCCAGTCTTCAAGGTGCAGGATGGGTGGACAGACTTCCATGGGTCCTTTTGGGTCTTCGTACGGCACCTAAAGAAGACCTGCAATCGCCCTCAGCTGAACTCGTCTATGGCCAGCCTCTCCGTGTACCAGGAGATTTCCTCCCTTCCCCCACAGAGCCATGGCCTGCCTCCCAGCAAATCGTTAGCCACCAGGAAGCGGCCAGATGCTTCGCTCCGGTGCCTACATCAAATCACGGCTTGCAGAACTCCCACGTGCCACCGGGACTGAAGAATGCGGAGTATGTATTCATCCGCCATGACGCTCACTGGGATCCGCTCAAGCCCCCTTACACTGGTCCTTTCCGCGTCATCGAACCAGGCGACAAATCCTTTTCGGTCGAAGTCGGAGGAAAGCCGGATCACGTCTCGGTGGACTGATTGAAGCCGGCTCACCTGGACCTGGACCACCCTGTCGTAGTCGCTCAACCACCCAAACGTGACCGACCGCCCGCAGCCGCCGCACCAGATCAACCAAAGCCGCCCACCAACTCGACCACGCTCGCTGCGCCTGCTCAACCACAACCGACGGTCAACTCGACCACCGGTCATCAACTTCCTCTACCAGGGTATCGAAGTCGATCGGACAGACTTGTCAGACCTCCTCCTCGTCTTACTTTTTCTGTTAAAGACAATTCTCGGGGGGCGCATGTGGCGGAGCCACCAAAGGACTCAGAGCAGTTGTACATAATTCCTTTAACAGCAATGTAGTTACTGTCCGTGCCTGTACCTTTAATTACGCTGTTTGACTGTACAATGTCTAGTTACCTTTACAGCGCGGTTTCAACGTGATGACATCATGCCGTTAGTTACGTGATTCCCCAATGGCGGGAAGAACGTGATGACGTCATGACGTCAGCCTTCTGACCAGGGGATCAGTCCTCGTGGAGCCCTCAAGGAGAGCAGACCTGTAGTTGATGTATTCCAGCAGTTTCTAGTTAAAACCTGTTTTGTTCCATTAAAGTTCATTGTTTTAATTGCCTGAGTCGAACTCAGTCTTTTCGATAGGAACCTCCGTTCCTACAACTTACTCATTTCACACAAGTATCAATTATAGCAAAAAAGAAACTGTCCAACTACATCTTGGTGCTAAGCTTTTGTTGAGGCTAATTCTACAGCCTTCCGGCCTTTCACACTCCACTGGCCTCTCGCAGCTTGCGCTTGTGAGTAATCCAGTCTATCACCCACTATTATTGCCTTGTTTTTCTCAACTATTGTGCCTTTACCACAACTTCCCCTTGTATGATGTGCTGCAGCCATTTAAGAGTTACTATCTCACTGGAATTTGCCATCCCCAGCCAAGTGTGTTATAGGCCAAGCTACCAGGGCAAGCTTTTCTTGTATTCTATTCAAATTAGGGGGCGAGTTCATCTTCCACCTCTTCTTCCTCCTTCTCCCGCTCCTCTTCCTCTTCTTCATGCTCCTGCTCCATCTTCTCCTCCTGGTGCACTTCTAGTTGCCCAGGTGGTGGTAAGGGCTGGTCCCTCATTATTGCAGCATGCAGCAGATGACCACAGGTCTCAATACCAATTCAGGAGTATACTGCAAAGCTCCTCCAGAATGGTCCATGCAGCAGATGCGTTGTTTGAGCAAGCCAATTGTTTGTTTGATCATGTTTCTTGTGGCGGTATGGCTCTCATTGTAGTCCAGCTCTGCAGTTGTGCCTCAGTTCCTGACAGGAGTCAGAGCCATGTCTGGCGTGGATAGCCCTTGTCTCCCAGCAGCAAGCCTGTAACCTAACAGCCTGACTGGAATAAAGATGGTGCAGGAGGAAAGAGTCATAACTGCTGCGAGGATACTGGGCATAGACCTGCATGATCCCTTTAACTAGTACTGGTGAAGGTTCCTTTCGGCCTGTTGCTTGAGCATGAGTTGCTGGGTGGGTTTAGCACATGGCGAACAAGATGCGGGGGCATACCAAAATTGGAAAAGGGTCCTCCAACAAGCATAGGACCCTTATTTAAATGAGTTATTCATTTGATTAAACAGTTCTGGTGTGCGCTCTGGATGCCTGATTCAATATGGCAGGCAGTGCACTTCCGGCTCAAAATGGGCTTGCACTACTTGCCCGCCATATTCAAGGCTTCTGTGAAAAATAGGTGCGGCACGATTTAATTTCTAGGCCAGAGGGAAGGAGAAATTACTTCAAGCACAGAGAGTAATCTTGGAGCATGGAGTGCTTTGCTACAGGTTATAGATAAGGTAGAGACTGCTGTATCTTTTATGAGAGATAGGTAAATATTTGAAGCAAAGGAAGCAGGTCTATGAGGAGAGAGCAGTGTGATTAGTTTAGGATTGCTCTAGCAAAGATTTAATAAGCCAATTGGCCTCCTTCTGTGCTGTATACATCTATGGTTCAAATTCTAGTTTCACAGAAATAAAATGCTACTCAAAGGTATTTCTGTTTTGTCATTTATCCACATTGTACCTTCTCTCCTCACCTTGTACATGCTATCTTTGTCTCCATGCAGTTTTGCGCATGTCTATCCACTCCCTTCTTTCTACATGTGTACCTCTTCGGTGTCAGCTGTGGCTCAGTTGGTAGCAATCTCACCTCTGACTAAGAACATTGTGGGTTCTAGAGCCCACTCCAGAGACTTGAGCTGACACTCCAGTGCAGTACTGAGGCAGTTCTGCATTTCAAAAGTACTGCATCGGCTGTAAAGCACTTTGGGAAATCCTGAGGTTGTGAACAGTGCTATATAAATGTAAGTCTCTCTTTCTTTTACATAGTCATTCTCTCTCTTTCAAATCTATTTTCTTTGTTGCTCACTCACTCTTTCTCTCTCATTACATAAACATATAGGGTCGACTTTTCTGAGGCCCTGCACCACCTTGTATGCAGGGACTACTTATTGGAAAACCGTGAGTACTTTGCGATTTTCTGCCCATTGATATTTGCCAGTAATTCCCCTGCTGCCTACAAAGCATGGGGCCTCGGAAAGTTCCGCTCCTCCACCCTTGCCCTTGCTTACATTCAACTTGTGAAATTATTTCAGCAATGTCCAGGGTCAAAAATTAATGAAGTATCTTAGGACTTAAGTAATTTAATTGAGCAAATATAGTTTTTAAATTATTCCTGTTTCCTTGAAGCATGTCCAAAAAAGCACATTGTCTGAGGATCAACATCTTAACATAAATCATGCAATAAGAAAGGCTAATATTCCAACAAATATTCAGTTCTAGTTTTCTCTTAATATATGCCATTATTCTGAAAGTGTTTTAAATTAACAGTGTTTTCCTTTCCCATCATCCATAGGGACAAAGTTGTGAAAGCAAATAAAATTGTACTATCTTGTCTTCAGTTCATGAAAAGAGGTAAATTAAGACTGACTCAAACGCCCCCCATCCCCTGCCCACCTCCCAAAAAATATCAAGCAAAGTCTATGTCCATGCAGCGATCATGGGACCAGTTCCTTTACTAGTGTAAATCAATTCCAAGGGGTAGAAATTGAGTTAAGCACTATTTAGGGTGCATAATTGGCGCCACGCTTGGACTGTGCACCCAGTCAAGTGGATGCAACTAAGGCCTGAAATTGGCCCCCTGATTAATTAAAATAAAATAGGCAGGCTGCCAGTGCTACTCCCACTGTTCATTGGCAGCTCACCTAATGGGGCGGGGTGGTGGGGGGTGGGGGGTGTCAATATTACGTATTGCTGATGCCATTGAAAGGCATCCTGCACCTCTTAAAGGGGAGGCGAACTTTGGCTGCACGCAACAATAAACTGAGGATTGTGGACAATGGCAGGCACAGGCAAAGCTGCAAAGGGCCACCCACCCCACCCCCACCAACCCAACCCATGTTTTTCTGACATTGCATTGCAGTTATTGCGAGAAGGGATCAGCAGGAGTGCCATCTTATATCCATAAGGTGGCAGGAAGATATTAAGGCAAGCTGCTCGACATGAGTGGGTAGAGGTGGCAATGTCCAATAGGTACAATGTACTTGCTACCTGTGAGGATAAGAATGCAGGCTGCGGGGTGGACAGCCAGAATGCTAATGGCACCATGGAACAGGAGGCAGTCCAATGTGGGGGGGAGAGAAGAGCAGAATAGAAAGTTATAGTCATAGGGGATTCGATAATTAGTGTCCTCTGCAGTTACGACCGAGAGTTTAGAAGGGTGTGTTGCCTACCTGCTGCAAAGGTAAAGGATATATCGGAGCAACTGGAGAATAACTTGGAAAAGGAGAGGGATGATCCATTTGTCGTGGTCCACGTTGGGACCAATGACATAGGGAAGAAAAAGGGAGGAGGTCCTGCTAAGAGAATATCAGAAGTTAGGAACCAACTTAAAAACCAGGACCTCATGGGTGGTAATCTTAGGAGAAGCATCCGGGAAGGCGCCAAACATCTCGAGTCTCTTCGCCGGGAGCAAGCGGAAGCCAAGCGCAAGCAGTGCAAGGAGCGCACGTCAACCCACGCACCCCACCCGCCCGCCCCTTCAACCACCGTCTGCCCCACCTGTGACAGAGACTGTAGGTCCCGCTTTGGACTCATCAGTCACCTGAGAACTCATTTTTAATGTGGAAGCAAGTCATCCTCAGTTCCGAGGGACTGCCTAAGAGAAGGAAGACTACCTGAGCCACATGCTAATTGGCATAGGGTTGGCAGATTAGGATGGTGAATGAATGCCTGAAAGGCTGGTGTAGGAAGGAGGGTTCCATTTCATGGGACACTATCACCAGTACAGGGACAGGAAGGAGCTGGGATGGGCTCCACCTTAATTGCAGTGGGACCAGTGTCCTAGCAGAAAGGATAAATAGGGCTATTGATAGGACTTTGAACTAATAAGATGGGGGGAGGGCTATGGTGACAATAACGTAAGTCTGAGAATAAAAAAACTAGGAGATGAGAGTAAAGATCAAACCGAGGTAAGGAACAAGGATAACATAAACAAGCAAGGAACAAAAACAGTAATAAAACAAAAATATAAAAGGACTGCTAAATATAAAGTAAAAGGGACAACTATTAAAGACAAATTAAACTGCCTGTACAGCAATGTACACAGCATCCAGATGCACAGGATAGTCTCACAGGTAATGACAGCGAAATGGCAGAAATATTAAATAATTACTTTGCCTCCATATTTACCAGGGAGACTAACAGGGCAAACATAACATTAGAAGAGATCAAAAAAGGTATAAAGACATTTAAGGTAGAAAGGAGGGAGATAATTGATAAACTAATAAAAGTTAGATAGGATAAAACCACTGGTCCAAAGACTAATCACTGGGCCAAAGACTAGTGTCAGCTGTGGCTCAGTTGGTAACACTCTTGCTTCTGAGTCAGAAGGTTGTGCATTCATAGTCCCACTCCAGAGACTTGAGCACAAAAATCTAGGCTGACACTCCAGTGCAGTACTGAGGGAGTGCTGCACTGTTGGAAGTGTTTTCTTTCAGATGAGGCATTAAACTGAGGCCCTGCCTGCTCTCTCAGGTGGATGTAAAAGATCACATGGCACTATTTGCAGAGGAGCAGGGGAGTTATCCCTGGTGCCCTGGCCAATATTCATTCCTGAATCAGCATCACAAAGTTAGATTATCTGGTCATTATCACACTGCTGTTTGTGGGAGCTTGCTGTCTGCGGTTACAACAGTGACTACACTTCAAAAAGTACTTCATTGGCTGTAAAGTGCTTTGGGACATCCTGAGGTTGTAAATATAAATGCAAGTTTTACTTTCTTTTAGATAGTTGGGAATTTGAAGGTGCAGTTGTAAGTGACTTGAGGGAGAGTTTTTTCCAGGGGCGGACACAGAAAGAAGTGGTGTTGGGAGGGGGAAGGTGTTGTGGGTGGAGAGCAATACAAGGAAATGATCAGAGAGTACCTTATCTGTGATAGTCAGGATGGGAGTAGCGAGGCCACGTGAGATGGCGAGATCAAGGGGGTGGCTGTGAATATGGGTAGGAGAGTTTATATGGAGGATGATATTTAGGGAGGAAAGGAAAGGAAGACAGTGGGGTCAATTTTCTGGCCGCCGTCAGGCAGCTTTTCATGCGGCCGGGGGCCGAAAATTGGCGAAAAAGCGGGTCGGGACCCCCCCGCCTGATTCCCCGCCCCGTCCGACTTTCGGACCGCCGTTTCCCCGCGACCCGCTTCAGTCCCGGCCGCCGCTGGCGGGGCTGGTCATCGGCACACTAATTACCAATTATCAGCTTGTTGAGGTAGTTATTCCGGGGCCGTTGCAACTTTGGGGCTTTTCCCACATCAAACCCGCCTGCGGGGAACCCCGCTGCTGAGACCTGGCGTGAAGCTTGCCGGCTTGCTTGCTGTCAGCTGCAGGTCAATCGGAGAAGCTGCGATTTAAAGGGACAGCACTTGTATGTTGAAGGATCTTGTTGTTGCAGGTTTGGGGCTACTTCTTCAAGGCTTAGGCACAGCTGTGGAAGGTTGGAGCCTCACACACTTCTCCAATGCGATCTCCTGGGAAGCCCCTCTCACCACCCTCACTCAGCGCTTCCTCAGCGGAGGCATCTACGAGAAGCATGGAACGCCTTTTTTTCCTTCCCTTCTTGCCATTAGAGGATCTCCAGCAGCAGAGGCGGCAGCCGCAGAACCAGGAACAGCAGGATGAGCACCAGGAGCACCAGGCTGCTGCTCACTCACCTGAAGCTGCACAGGCCAGAAGGGGCCAGTGCTTGGAAGTGGCTTGAGAGCACCTTGCTGTGCTTTAGGGGGCCATGGGGACCTGTTTCTGCACTGGCAGTCCTACTCAGAAGGACTTCCATGAAGATCTGGTTTCTCTGTTCAACAGATGGCCAACGCTCCTCAAGAGATGTCATTCTCTTATGAGCACTCACCATGTTTTCTGTACCCTGGCGAGTTATCTCCTCCATGGAGGTTGCCAACCTTTCCATGGTGATGCATTCATGCGCCAATGAGTCCACAAAGGCTCTGCTCATGGTCGCTATGGACTCCTCCATTCGCTCCACACTCACAGCGGCCCTGGAGACAAAACCTGCCAGAGACTCCTGCATCTGTGCATGGAGATTCATCACCTCTTCTCTTGCGGATGGACCCAGAGGCAAAGGGTCGACATGCAGCGCAGCTGAGCTGAGCTGGCAGAGTCCTGCGCCCTCCGACGAGGACTCGCCACTGCTGTCCCTGTCTCCAGAATCTGCTGAGGCTCACTTGTGAACTGTGAAACACCAGGTGACAACACTACTCTATGTCCCGAAGGTTCCCCCGAGGTGTGAGTGTCTGCGCTGGTGCTGGGTGCGCTTACTTCTGCTGACGCTGCGCCCTCAGAGGTTGGAGCTTCCTCTGAGGAGTCTGGCTGCACAGCCTCTTCCTCCTCCACAGTGAGGACGGGGGCTCTGGATGGTACTGTGGGGGAGTAAAGGAAGGAGTTAGAGATGTAATGCCACGGTTCTTCTGGTGACTCACAGCGAGTTGGCATCTGCTGACATCTGCATCCATGCAGCATTGGTCTCAGTGGGAGGCCTCTTCCTCCCTGACCTAGGGAAGAGGACGTCCCTGAGGGCCCTAACCCCATCCAATAATGCCTGCAGTGAAGCCTCGTCGAATTTGGAGGCAGCTCGGGATCTGGCACTGGCCACAGCTGCTGCAGGCTCCTCTGCCATCCTGTATGGTTTGTTTGGAAGCCTTCAGAGGATGCAGTGCTTGCTATGGACCTTGAAAGCACCACGAATGATGACATCATACTGTGGGGATTTCTGACTCGAATTGGACAATTAGCAAGGCTTCCCACATGCTGGGAATTAATTGGCCACCTGAGGGAAAATTGCATGGAGCTGGCTGACACTTTTTTATGTGTGTCAGAAACCCCACATTCGGGGAAACCCGACCATTTCCCACACAAGCCAAAAATCGGGGCCAGTGAACTCACAGGAGAGAGAGCAGGAAGAGTTGAGATGGAGGTTGAAATCATCGAGGATGAGAAGTTGTTCTGTGCAGAGGCTGAAGGAGGAAAGCAGAGAAGGTTTGATACTTGGGTGGAACAAGGATTTTAAATGAGAGGCATGAGGGATGAAACATGATGAAATGCTTAAAGGAGGAGAAGTTGCCAAAGGAGTAGAGATACAGACCAAGGTGTGATTTAGAGAAAAGGGCTGCACCACCATATCGGTGGTTTGCACGGGGCAAGTGGTGGAAGGTATAGGCAGGTGGGGAAACTTCATTAAGGGGAAAGGTGTCATCACCCCTCAGCCATGTCTCTGTCAAGGCCATGATGTTGATGTGATCACCCACAATAAGTTCATGGATGGCAAAAACCTTGTTCACAAGTGAGCGTACATTCTGGAGCGAGATGGGGAGAGGGGCGGTGATAGCCGATCCACTGGCAAAGTTCAATGAGTCAGCTCAGGGAGTGGTGAGTGGGATTGGGAAGGAAGTTGGCAAGATTAGCTCCAGCAGGCGAGCTGGGTGGGGAGAGAGTAGGATGGGGCAATTGGGGTTGCTGCTTGTTAGGAGGCAGTGACGAGTGCCTCGGTGGGCCCTTCAAAGGATGCCAAGAGAGACACAAAGGGAAGTTGTAGGATTATTTAAGAGGGAGTCAAGCCTTGGAGGGCGGCAGGAGAGTAGGAAAGATGACAAGTGCTGAAGGATTGTAGTTTGTGAGGGTAGAGTACTCGAGGGCAGAGAAACTAAAGGAGGCATGATGGCGGGAGGGGTAAAGGGAAAAGAAGAAAAAAGGGAGAGAAAAGGGGAAAAAGAAGTGATGGGCTTGGGTCCGGAGCGACGGCCAAAATGTGCACAACAAAGCACCCCTCCGGCCGCCATTTCTCCAACCGTCAAACTGAGAATCGAATCGTTTTAGTGAAACTAGTTTGATTGTTTCCTATTCATTTTAAAGGCCAGTAAGTTGCATGATTGAAGATTAATTCCCCGGCTATCACTGCCGGTCGATCAAAAGCCACAGCGACAAATCAGCGTTCTGACCAACGTAGCTCCAAACGCCGGAAAGATAAGGCTCTTGGGGTGATTTTTTTTAAAGGAAATGCTGTTTAAAATATTCTGTAGTATTATCAACTTACGCATAGCAAATATAAAAAAAGAACAACACCATTTGTTGTAATTAGACAAAGGTGTCCAAGTTTAGAGTTCAGTGAACAAGATCGTTCCCAGAATGCATTGTGCAAAGATGTTATGTGATTCAGAATGCTAATGATATACAATATCAACATTCTGCACAGGCTGTGGTATTTAAAGTCTGACGATAGTTGACTGTGGGGGATTGGATGGTGCATTGGGCTAGTTCGGTGATATTTCAACTCTGGAATTTGAGTTTGCATTCAGCTCAGATGCTTGGGATGAAAATCATATGGAACATCATCTGGCCCAAATTCAGAAAAAACTAGTCGTTCTCTCAATAGCATTTACCAAACTACTCAATATTCAGCCAGCTATACTAAGTAGCATCAGAATCATTCCACATGTGCTTGCTTTGTTTATTTAAGCCAAAAATGTAATTTCAACAACATTTTTTAAATGAAAAAAATATGCTCTTGTACATTTGAATTCTGATTGTGTGTACTATCCTTTTGTATCCTTTTGTACTTGGAAAATACCTTTTGAAAAGGAAGGCATTTTATTTTCCATGTGCCAGTGTTGCTAATGCATACAATTTATATTCAGGTCGAGTACATGGGAATACAATGAATTTGGTGCTTTGATATTAACTTGACCTTCATTTAAACTTTACTGGGAAATTCTGCAAGCATAATACCGTATTTATTTGGATTGATTAAAGGTGTGAGTTATTAATACAGTTACGATTTTAAAATGTGTTTCAAATAAAACACTGGGATTGAAAAACTTAGCTAACATTCAGAATATTATACTTGAGATCTCAAAGAAACGGTAGAAAACTTTATACAGAAACACACATTAAAATATGGTTTCGCATATCATGTCAGCTTGACTCACTTTGTAGCACTCTTGCCGATAAGGCTGTGGTCTCAAGGCTCACTTCAGGAGCTGAGCGAAAAATTCGTACTAAAACTGCAATTATAATGAAGAGGTAATGTTCTTCGGATGATAGGTTGAACTGAAACCCTGTCTCCCTGGTGGCTCAGAGTAGGTAGTTCTAGTGTCTTGGCACACCTTCTCAACCAATACCATAAAAACAGATTAACTTGCCATTTAGCTCAGTGCTATTTGTGGGTTCTTGCTGTGTGAAATATGCCTGCCACATTTATTTACATAACAGTTACTACTTTTCAAAGAAATTTACTCTAATGGAATGTTTTGAAATGTTTCAACAAAGCGAGTATAAATGTAAGTGCTGCTTTATTCATCAAAGAATCAAGAATAAGCTTTTAGTGGTGATTCCACAATCCTGTGGTCTCACATTGAGCTGTGTTTCTGGGAGAATGGGTCAGAGACAGCATTGTAGCCCTGATTCTCCAACTTATGACTATGTGAATATGGCTCCCTATTGGAAGCGCAGGATTGCAAAATCTCCCCTTTCAGTCCATGTGCTTCCATTCAACAGGTTACATGTTTCATTGGCAATTATTTCAATTGGAAGTTTTTGAGGGCAAAAGGTTGAACAGATAGCATGACTGCATGCTGTGCCAATCTTGGTAATGAAATATTTACGAAGTGGATGAAACTTATCAACCCTTTTCCTCTTGTTAAATGACTTAACTGTATAGTATAGATTTTCTTTACAAGGACACCCCAATGTTATCCACTTTGTTCATTTCTTTCAGGACAATACCATCATCAATAATTAAATCGAGCAACACCATGATTCATAAATATCCCAGTGACATCATCATTCACCCACCTAATTTTGTGCAGTAACTCAAGTACACAATGTTTAAATTACTGTAATCTAGATCTGTGATTGCACAGCTCTGTTACATTATAATCTAGGTCCTGCAGTTAGCGATTGTGAACTAGTGGGCTTGGTAGATAACACACAGAGAAAAATCTATTACATATACCCATCATGGTGCCACAATTTACTGCATGATCAGAAGCACAAATAGTCTTTGGTGAGAGTCACGTAATAGAATCCTTGCTCCTGAACACCATAATGCAAAATTTGGCTGTGCAGCGCCCGTTTTTTCGGCATTACCTGGTCTCCTAACACTTGGAAATGTGATCCGAGATGTGTGTGCATACTTCCGATGGGAAGTGCATTGGCGTCGTTTGGAAAAGCGTTTTGTGTGTGCGTACCTAATGACCGCCGGCAGCATGTAGACCAGGCAGATTATGACATCAATCAGTGTGCGACGCTGATTTGTGCCAGTGCTGCCATTTTTGAACGCCACGCACTAGCCAACGCCCTGTCTTAACCTCGCACAGCTGAACACGATGTTAAACGAAAGGAAGGATCCCCCACCAGCGCTACTTAAAGGGAGCATGAACTACTTACAGGTTAGTTGGATAATTTCTTCTGACTGCTGGGGCAATTGTACCCATTTTTGGAGCTTTCCTATACTTGGCTAAAGTTTGAATAGTTTACAGGGGGTGGTGTGGCTGGTGCTGAAGTACTTTTTGTTGGTTAAAAAGCTTGTGCTGAAACAAATTGCTTCCAGACATGGGTGGCCTGGTGGGGCTTTCTCTGGGAATTGAGCATGACTGGGAGAATGAAGAGAGGCCATGCAGAGCAGGACAAGCTGCTAGAAGAGGGAGGAGGAGGAGGAAGGGGAGAGGGGCTCTCAGCAGGAGGCCATATCCGCCGAGGGTCTTTAGGGAGCAATTCTCTTTCCTCAACTTCAGCGATGACCAATGCTTGAGATGTCTTTGCTTCACTAAAGAGGCTGTGACTGAAACCTGGCAACTGCTGCAGCCACAACTGCAAACTCAAAGCAGGGCAAGGACCACATCGCCTCTGGCTGTCAAGGTGACCGTGGCTCTTAACCTTTTGCATCTGGCTCCTTCCAGGCTGCTGCTGGAGATATAAGAAACATCTTGTAGTTTTCTGTACACTACTGCATAAGGAGGTCACTGAGGCTCTCTATGCACAGAGAGACAGCTTCATCTCATTCCCCTTTGCCTGATACAAGCAGGCTGATTGAGCAGGAGGGTTTGAATGGATTGCAGGCTTCCCCATGGCTTGCATGCACCTCACATGAACTCGGCCATTATTATGAACTGAAAGAGATTTCAGTCCCTCAGTGTCCAGCTGGTGTGCAGCCACAGACAGCTCACCAAGCAGGTGAATGCCCGTTATCCTGGCAGTAGTCACGATTCCTTAATTCTGCGGCAGTACTCTGTGCCACCTGTATTTGACCCACCATGGCAAGCTACTGGGCGGCAAGGGTTATCTGCTCATGACATGGCTCATGACTCCGATCTGGAACACATGCACATGTGCACAACAAGGCCTACAATGAGAGTCATGCTGCCACAAGGAACATTATAGAGCACACCATTGGCATCCTCAAGCAATGCTTCCACTGCCTGGACCGCTCTGGAGGAGCCCTGCAGTACTCAGCGGAGCAGTATTGAGATTGTGGTAGTATGCTGCCTTCTGCACAACCTGGCCATTATTAAGAAACAGCCCATGCCACTACCTGTCAGGCAAGAAGCTGAGGAACAGGAGCACGAGGAAGAGGAGGAGGAGGGGGAGGAGGAGGACGTGGGTGAAGTGGAGGAGGAGGAAGTGCAACAGGAAGTGGAGGAGCAGGAAGAGGAAAGAAGGCTACAAGATAGACAGCCCCTTTCTGCCCGGGCTCTAAGTGATCAAATAATTCAAGAGTGATACCAGCAACCTCAACCACATCTCCCCATTCACCAACAGTCCCACACTCCTAACCTTTCCTCTATCACTGACCATCACATCATCCTTTTCCCGACAACACAAAAATAAAAACCACCAGAAAATGCACATTCTTATCTAATTTTATAAATTCAGTCATGACATAATGCATACAAAAATAAACTAATCACCCTTGTGCATTCCCTTAGTGCGTGTCTTCCGTGTGCCTTTGCCTAAGCTAGTGCTCCTACGAGGTGCTTCCCCAGTGGCTGGAGCTTGTGAGGTGGAAGTCTGCTGACCTTCAATTGAGGAGACTGCAGATGACCTTGGAGGATGATCTCGAGCAGCTTTGGGCCCAGAGGGCTAGAGTCTGGGCTGTCTGGCTGTGGGGTTGGAATGGGAATGCTGTCATCCTGAGAGAGGACAGCAGGTTCGTGCTCCATGGAGCCACTACCACTCTCCCGGGGTGACGCCTCAGTAATCCTACTGATCTGTTGGCGAAGAACAGATTGATGGACTGCTGTGATGCCCTGGAAGCCCCTTTGAACAGTGGTACCCAGAGCCATGATGGCAGCAGCCTGAGCTTGCAAGGCAGTCTGAGCTTCCACTGCAGCACCCAAAACTTTGGTGGAAGCTGTTTGTGCTGCAATGGAAGCTGTGACATCGGCCATCAGAAGTTGCATCATGGCAGGTTCCGCAGGTGTACTGATGGAGGTGACCACCCATTCCATGTGGAAAGGATGAACTCCAAGTTCTGCGCAAACCCTTGTGTGAAGTTGATGCTGGACTCTTTGATGCTCCTTGACATTGAACACAGGCTTTCTGGCAGGCTTTCTAGTGCATCAAGCATTTGGCTATGTCCACCCATCAGCCTTCTTCTGTAGCACAGCCCATCGAAATCCTCATCTAACTCTTCTGCCAGCAGAACTAGTATGTGACCTCGCCCTCCAATGAGCTGGCAGCTGCGCTTTCCATTCCTCCCGCCTTGGCTCCTGCGCACTTGTGTCCAGTGTCTCCCTACATGCAGATCCCTCCTCTATCCTAGTCTCTAAAATACATGCAGTGTCAGCCCCTGAGCTGGTGACTGTGAGTGTAAGATTGAGTGACAGTGTCTCTTTAAGTTCACTGTCTTTTTCCTCTTCCTCCACTGACTGGGATGGTTCTGATTCTTGGGTATTTGAAATGAAAAGCGACCAGGGTTGGATTGGGATGAGGGGAGAGGAGAAAGTAAGAAGGGCGTGCTTACACTGTCTGCAGCTTGTGAATCAGAAGAGATTGTGGGATGATGGTGGAGTGGGCAGAGAGAAGTAGGATTAGGTATGCAGATACAGGTAGACTATCCTTTATCCGCACTTCCGAAAACCGAAAACCTCTAAAAAACGAAAGTTTTTCGTGGAGCGTAAGTCGTGCGCACGACATGACCCGAGTGGCGCCAAACATGACAGGAGTGGTCCGGGAGCTCTGCTTTTCCCTGTGAGCAGGGCAGAGGGTCACAGAGTTCCCTCCTGGGTAGGAGATTGCAGGCCGAGCCGGGCAGTGTGAAGGAGGTACCGGGAGAGTGAACCCAACAATACAGCGGCCCGTCCGATAGCTGCAGCGGCCCGCCCGATAGTCTTTTCTTCCCCCCCCGCCCCGACCTGATTTGCGGGCCAGCTTAGTGTAGGAGTCAGCCGATATCCGGCTTTCCCACAACTGGCGGCGGCAGTCGAGCCCCAGACCCCCGCTAAGTCAAGGAATTCAGATACGGAGCAGGGGGAGCCGGAAACCTCGGTCTAATGGCAGAAATCAGCAGCCGTTTTGTTAGTTTTTTTTTCTTCCCCTAGCATTTTTTTTCTTCCCCTAGCATTTTTTTTAAACAGTCAGGCTGTGGAAAGAGTCTCTGTAGCTTAGCAACAGCTTCAGAGACGCTTCCAAGGCAGGGCCCGAGTGTTTACAAGCTGTTGCTAAGCAACAGTGTTTGTTGTCAGATACAGAGATGAAAACCTTCTGAAATCCGAAAAATTCCGAAAACCGAAACACAGCTGGTCCCAAGGTTTTCGGATAAAGGATAGTCTACCTGTACTCTCATTGTTGATCCCTCTAGCCCTGCCAGTGGCCACAGCCTCAGCGATGCCCGTTCCCATGAGGCCAGCACTGTCTCCATGGGGGTTAAAACATGCAGGTGTGCTTCTCCTCCTCCAGTTCTTTCCTGGTGCCTGTTGTTATGTGCCACCTGCTCCTGCAAAAAACAGGGAAGTGTGTCAATGAGTGTCCTGCAATATATTTGGGTGCTGTGGCTGTAACATTTGCATATCGAATTATCATTGGCCCGCAGGCATCTGTAAGGAATACCTATTATATTCACATGATCACATGCTGAGTTGTCATTGGCCTGCAGGCATCTGTAAGGACTGCTATTGTTTGGAAGACCCAGAGAGTCCGGACTCCATCTTGTCCACACGGTGCTGTATTGATTGAGAAAGCTTACAGACCTGATGCTTCATTAAAAGAGTTTAAACTGTAATACTCCGTTGTCCTGCAATGTATTATTTTTGTACAAAGTGTGCAAAACAAGACATGGTGTCAGAAGTGGGATTTGAAATGGACATCGTTGGAGCTCCCTTACCCCGAATGAATTGGGAATCTTTGAATTTACCTAGAGAATGGAGCAAGTTCAAGCAACATGTGGAGTTGATGTTTTCAGGTCCACTGAAAAGCAAAGGGGAGGAAGAAAGATGCAGCTACCTACTCCTGTGGATCGAAGAAAAAGGGAGAGACATTTTTAACACATGGTCTCTCACCACGGATGAAGCAAAGGTACTGAAAAGTTATTTTGGCCCGGAATGTGCAAACACATTGAGGACATTGTCGGAAAATGTTTCATTTGCCTAGAGCGCCGCCCATCAAATGTCAAAGAGCCCATGATACCTCACCGTATCCCAGACAGGCCCTGGCAGGTCGTCAGCTGCAAGCAAGTGCATGCAAAACATGTACAGAGACAGCAACACCAAAAGAGATACTATGACAGGTCAGCTAGACTACTGCTGCCGCTGCACAATGGAGAATCCGTCAGAATCCAGGAGCATGACTACTGGAAGCCAGCAGTCATCATCCAGCCAGCTGACACTGAGCAATCATATCACGTCCGCACCCCAGAAGGACAGGTGTACCGCCGCAATCGCAGGCACCTCCTGAACACCAAGGAACAACACCGTCATTCCGACGAGAGGATCAGTTCAACAGAGTGCGATGAACAGAGCAATACACAAAACACATCATACTTACCTGAACCTAAACCTGAACCTGATTTGTTGACCAATTCAGGAGCATGCTCAGTTCCATACCACACAAGGTCGGGACAAGAGGTCAAGCCTAGAGTTATCCTTGACTTGTAAACTGTCAAAGGGTGTAGGCGGATCACTGCCCTAAAAAAAACTGTACATCGTTATTCAAACGTTGAGATGTTTTCAGTGCTAGTTAAATGTTGAGTTAATTGTATGTTGATGCTACTGAGAACATTATGTAGAAGAAAGGTTCAAAAGCAATGCATAACATTTTTCTTTTAAAAGAAAGGGGATGTAACATTTGCATATCGAATTATCATTGGCCCGCAGGCATCTGTAAGGAATACCTATTATATTCACGTGATCACATGCTGAGTTGTCATTGGCCTGCAGGCATCTGTAAGGACTGCTATTGTTTGGAAGACCCAGAGGGTCTGGACTCCATCTTGTCCACACGGTGCTGTATTGATTGAGAAAGCTTACAGACCTGATGCTTCATTAAAAGAGTTTAAACTGTAATACTCCGTTGTCCTGCAATGTATTATTTTTGTACAAAGTGTGCAAAACAAGACAGTGGCTATCATGGATTAACAGCTGCCAGTGTGTGCGAGCTGTGTGTTGTGACTGCGAGGCTTGCAACGGTGCTAAGTGTGTGAGGATGAGCCATAGCATATGAATTTTAGAGTTGAGTACTGATTGATAGGGATTGTTGGTAGGTGGATGATGGGGGGTGTAGAGAATTGAGCAGTGGATGAGGCTAGTGATGCAGTTGGTATGATATGTCATTTGAAGATGAACTCACTCACAACTCGTGTGAGATCATTAAACTTCTTCCTGCACTGCACCCATGATCTTGGAGCAACACCACTGGCATTGACCTCCGCCGTTACTTCTTCCCACTGCCTCCTGAGCATATGTCTGGAGGGCCTCCTGCCGCCCCCCCCCCGTGAATACAGGATGTCTCTCATTCTCTCCACCATCATCCCACAATCTCTTCTGATTCACAATCACTCGCATGTTCAGCCATTGATCAAAGTATCACAGCCCAGATTGACTTTCGAAAAAACTCCCACCACTTCTTGCAGCCACAATGCACCTCCCCTATAAGAGGTGCAGGCTGCCTTTAAGTAGAGCTAGCCATTCGCAATATTGGGCCTCCTGCTGATGTGTGCAGCCATTGAACAGCGTGGAGAGTACTGGCTGCAAGCAGCAATCATTTAAAACTGCAGGCAGCATCAATTTAACATACATTTAACAATTCAATGCAATGAATGAGCACGGCTTAATCCCGTACCACGATCCCCAAACCCGTTTTTGGATGTTGTCTAATTTAACCCCCATTATCTTAATGAAGTATAGCAACATAACAAAATTACCCTGTGATTATGAGATGGCATGCTTTAATAGACATGACTTGAAATGGTTTTGAATTGGCGATTCATTATTACAACAGCGAGTAGACAAAATACATTTGTCTTAAAATTAAGATGCATAAAAATGTTCTGACAATTCATTACAGTTTTCATTTCCCTTATAGCAATTCCATATTGTTTAAAGAAAATACATTTCTGCCTTTCAGTTTCAATTTCATATTTCTGCTTCATGCATCTTTGCAGAAATAGAAATTCATTCCAAATGATTATACCCACTTGCTGAATGATGAAATCATCTGCATACAAATTCCATTAGGAAGATCTCAGGCATTGTAGAGCTTGTGGGAGGAGGAAACTCTTGGGCAAACTTTATTATTTAATTTAGGTGACATACCTACATAGAAATACATAGAAGTTACAACATGGAAACAGACCACTTTGCCCAACCAGTCCATGTCGACGTTTACCGTCCATGACAGCAAATAATACTAATCACAGTTTACCCATCCACAATTATGTTACTTTGGTTACTAATTTGGAGTGAACACTATTTATATGACATTCCTCTAGATTTTGAATTAGCAACTAGCACACAACCATTTCAAAGTTGCTGCTAGGTGTAATGCAAAACTATTCAGCATTAGAAGAAGGCAAATTTCAGTGGGTTGAGAACAGATCTGGCCTGGGTAAATTGGAATCAAAGATTGAAAGGCAAAACTGTAATCGAACAATGGACTGCCTTTAAAGAGGAGATGGTTCGGGTATATTTGAGGTACATTCTCACAAGGGGGACAGGTAGGGCAACTAAAGCCAGAGCTCCCTGGATGACAAAAGAGATAGAGAGTAAGATGAAGCAGAAAACAAGCGCGTAGACAGATGCCAGGTTGAGAATACAAGTGAGAATCAGGCTGAATATAGAAAGTTCAGAGGGGAAGTGAAAAAGGAAACAAGAGGGGCAAAGAGAGAGTAGGAGAATAGATTGGCAGCTAACATAAAAGGGAATTCAAAAGTCTTCTATAGGCATATAAATAGTAATAGGGTGGTAAGAGGTGGGGTGGGGCTGATTAGGGACCAAAAAGGAGACCTACGCATGGAGACAGAGGGCATAGCTGAGGTACTAAATGAGTACTTTGCGTCTGTCTTCACCAAGTAAGAAGATGCTGCCAAAGTCACAGTGAAAGAGGAGGTAGTGGAGATACTGGAAGAGATAAAAATTGTTAAAGAGGAGGTACTAGAAAGGCTGTCTGAACTTAAAGTTGATAAGTGACCAGGCCCGGATGAGAAACATCTTAGGATGCTGAGGGAAATTAAGGAGGAAAGCACGGAGGTACTGGCCATAATCTTCCAATCCTCCTTAGATATAGGGGTAGTGCCAGAGGACTGGAGAATTGCAAATGTTACAGCTTTGTTCAAAAAAGGGTGTAAGCATAAACCCAGCAACTACGGGCCAGTCAGTTTAACCTTGGTAGTGGTGATACTTTTAGAAATGATAATCAGGGACAAAGTTAACAGTCACTTGGACAAGTGCGGATTAATTAAGGAATGCCAGCATGAATTTGTTAAAGGCAAATCGTGTTTAACTAACTTGATTGAGTTTTTTGATGAGGTAACAGAGAGGGTTGATGAGGGCAATGTGGTTGATGTGGTGTACTTGAACTTCCAAAAGGCATTTGATAAAGTGTCACATAATAGGCTTGTCAGCAAAGTTGAAGCCCATGGAATAAAAGGGACAGTGGTAGCATGGATACGAAATTGGCTAAGTGACAGGAAACAGAGAGTAGTCGCGAACGGATGTTTTTCGGACTGGAGGAAGGTACACAGTGATGTTCCCCAGGAGTCCGTACTAGGACCACTGCTTTTCTTGATATATATTTGGATTTGGACTTGGGTGTACAGGGCATAATTTCAAAATTTGCAGATGAAACAAAACTTGGAAGTATAGTGAACAGTGAGGAGGTTAGTGATAGACTTCAAGAAGACATAGACAAGCTGACGGAATGGGCAGACATGTGGCAGATGAAATTTAACGCAGAAAAGTGTGAAGTGATACATTTTGGTAGGAAGTACGAGGAAAGGCAATATAAACTAAAGGGTACAATCCTAAAAGGGGTGCATGAACAGAGAGACCTGGGGTGCACAAATTGTTGAAGGTGGCAGGGCAGGTTGAGAAAGTGGTTAAAAAAGCATACGGGATCCTGGGCTTCATAAATCGAGGCATAGAGTACAAAAGCAAGGAATTTATGATGAACCTTTATAAAACACTGGTTTGGTCTCAACTGGAGTATTGTGTCCAATTCTGGGCACCGCACTTTAGGAAGGGTGTGAAGGCCTTAGAGAGGATGCAGAAAAAATTTACGAGAATGAATCCAGGGATGAAGGACTTCAGTTACATGGATAGACTAGAGAGGCTGGGGTTGTTCTCCTTAGAGAAAGTTGAGAGAAGACTTGATAGAGGTGTTCAAAATCATGGGGGTCTAGACAGAGTAGATAGAGACAAACTGTTTCCATTGGCAGAAGGGTCGAGAACCAGAGGACACAGATTTAAGGTGATTGGCAAAAGAACCAAAGGCGACATGAGGGAAAGCTTTTTTACGCAGCGAGTGGTTAGGATCTGGAACTCACTGCCTGAAAAGGGTGGTGGAGGCAGACTCAATCGTGGCTTTCAAAAGGGAATTGGATAAGCACCTGAAGGAAAAAAATTTGCAGGGTTACGGGGAAAGGGTGGGGGAGTGGGGCTAGCTGAAGTGCTCTTGCAGAGAGCTGGCACGGGCTCGATGGGCCGAATGGCCTCCTTCTGTGTTGTAACCATTCTATCATTCTATGATTCTATTGTTTAGATGCTGCTACGAAAATGTTAGAAATGTGTAAGTGTGATCAATGCAAATTTGAACAAAATCATTAATTAACTACAGTAAATTGCTATTTTCTATTTTGCTGACTGAGATTGCCTGAAATGAAAAGTCAAAGGCAAAATTTGTTCAATCTTCTGATTGAGTGCCACCCATTCTTACTGTTTAATGAAAACTTAAATATGCTTGCATGCTTCTTTTTTATTACTGATTTGTAGTCTTCCCTCGCCAGCTGTGGTTGCATTCCATTATGACATGTTCAATGTTTTCTTCATACAAGCTCAGCAGTATGCCATCTTTGGGGTCAATCTTTGAATGAGAAACCCTCTCGTGTTATTTTATTATATTGAAAATAAAAAAAATTGGTTCAAATTTGAATTGATTACTTCTTTTGTCAGTTGATTTTTTAAAACCATAAACATAATTAAAGCAAATCAGTAATATTTCATATCTTAGTTTCCTTGGAGCAATATTGGCCAGCAGAATGGGCTCCACTCTTTGTAATTAGTTACATTGATTCTTTATTATCCGCTAAGACATGACCTTGGTTCAATGTCTCATTTTACGACATTACCTCAGACACTACAATGCCTCCTTTTTGCTGTATTGAGGTGCTGCTATTATATATGAGTTCCAGTCACCCACAGCTCTGATTCAGGGGCAATAGAGCTGCTGTCTAAACCCACACAATCGCATTAGGCACACAGAAGATGTCTTGTCGGGCTTTACCTTGTGCCTTCAGAAAAAGATTTGCAGCATGGGTTCTTCTAATCCTGTCCTTTGTAAATATTTTTATAATTTCACTACAAATGGTGAACAGAGGACTCTCCCCCCTCCCCCGCAAGGTTTTGCCATGCAGCTGCCCTGACAGGTAGCAACCAATTCAATTGAGCCCATTCAAAAAAATAAATAAATGCCATGATTGTTATGATAATTGGCTGTCTAAGCTGCCCTGCCCGCAGTATCCATAACTTATGTTTCCCATATGTGCAGGATTTAAAAGAATAATGGACACATGATGGTAGGGCAGGTTGAGAAGTTTAGATAATGTATGATGTTGTCACAGGCAATAGATAGTGCAGTAGATTATTCTGTCTCCAATTTCCAGGAGGCAGGCATCCCTCTTGTATCTAGGGAACTAGTAAGTCAAAAAAAACGCTGAAGATAATCTAAAATGTTCCTTTCCTTGCCTGAGGTTAAGGTCTTATCAGTGACGAGGTCCTGCTCCCACAGTAGGGGAAGGCTGCACCAAACGATGGCAACCAGAATTACAATACACTCATACAAGATTACAGAGTGAATGCAGGCATATGTAACAGTGCCTTTCCCTTATTATGTTGACAAGACTGAAATATATGATCAATGGGGTGCATACTTATTTGCACCCTGCTTCTGCAGTTCCACATGAGGAATTACAGCTGGTTGTACAGTGGCATAGTGGGAATGTCAGTAGGCTAGTAATCCAGAGCCCTGGGCTAATCATCCAGAAACGTGAGTTCAAATCCCACCACGGCAGCTGGGGAATTTAAATTCAGTTAATTAAATAATTAAAGCAAAATCTGGAATAAAAAGCTAGTATCAGTAATGAAACTATAGGATTTTCATAAAAACCCATCTGGTTCACTAATGTCCTTAAGGGAAGGAAATCTGCCGTTCTTACCTGGTCTGGTCTGGTCTATATGTGACTCCAGACCCATAGCAATTTGGTTGACTCTTAACTGCCCTCTGAAATGGCCAAGCAAGCCACTCAGTTGTAACAAACCGCTGCGACACACAATAATAAGAATGAAACCGGACGGACCACCCGGCACCGGCTATGGATACGGCAACGGCACACCCAGCCCAGTTGACCCTGCAAAGTCCTCCTCACCAACATCTGGGGACCTGTGCCAGAATTGGGAGAGCTGTCGCACAAGACTAGTCAAGCAACAGCCTGACATAGTCATACTCACAGAATCACATACCTTTCAGCCAAATTTTTCCATCACCATCCCTGGGTATGTCCTGTCCTACCAGCAGGACAGACCCAACAGGGGTGGTGGCATCACGGTATACAGTCAGGAAGGAATGACCCTGGGAGTCCTCAACATTGACTCCGGGCCCCATGAAGTCTCAAGCATGGGCAAGGAAACCGCCTGCTGATTACCACCTACCGCCCTCCCTCAGCTGACGAATCAGTACTCCTCCATGTTGAACACCACTTGGAAGAAGCACTGAGAGTAGCAAGGGCACAGAATGTACTCTGGGTGAGGGACTTGTATGTCCATCACCAAGAGTGGCTCGGTAGCACCACTACTGACTGAACTGGCTGAGTCCTGAAGGACATAGCTGCCAGTCTGGGCTTGCGACAGGTGGTGAAAGAGCTAACACGGGGAAAAAAACTACTTGACCTCGTCCTCACCAATCTACCTGTCGCAGATGCATCTGTCCATGACAGTATTGGTAGCAGTGACCATCGCACAGTCATTGTGGAGACAAAGTCCCGTCTTCACACTGAGGACACCCTCCATCGTGTTGTGTGGCACTACCACTGTGCTAAATGGGATAGATTCAGAACAGATCTAGCAGCTCAAAACTGGGCATCCATGAGGCGCTGTGGGCCATCAGCAGCAGCAGAATTGTATTCCACCACAATCTGTAACCTCATGGCCCGGCATATCCCTCACTCTATCATTACCATCAAGTCAGAGGATCAACACTAGTTCAATAAGGAGTGTAGAAGAGCATGCTAGGAGCAGCACCAGGCATACCTAAAAATTAGGTGCCAACCTGGGGAAGCTGCAACACAGCATGCTATAGACAGGGCTAAGCGATCCCACAATCAACGGATCAGATGAAAGCTCTGCAGCCCTGCCACATCCAGTTGTGAATGGTCGTGGACTATTAAACAACTAATGGGAGGAGGAGGCTCCATGAATATCCCCATCCTCAATGATAGTGGAGCCCAGCACGTGCAAAAGACAAGGCTGAAGCATTTGCAAACATCTTCAGCCAGAAGTGTCGAGTGGATGATCCATATTGGCCTACTCCTGAGGTCACCACCATCACAGAAGCCAGTCTTCAGCCAATTTGATTCATTCCATGTGATATCAAGAAACAGCTGAGCGCACTGGATACACCAAAGGCCCTGGGCCCCGATAACATCCCGGCTGTCGTACTGAAGACTTGTGCTCCAGAACTAGCCACGCCTTTAGCCAAGCTGTTCCAGTGCAGCTACAACACTGGCATCTATCCGGCAATGTGGAAAACTGCCCAGGTATGTCCTGTCCACAAAAAGCAGGACAAATCCAATCCGGCCAATTACCGCCCCATCAGTCTACTCTCAATCATCAGCAAAGTGTTGGAAGGTGTCATCGACAGTGCTATCAAGCGGCACTTACTCACCAATAACCTGCTCACTGATGCCTAGTTTGGGTTCCTCCAAGACCACTTGGCTCCCGACCTCATTACAGCCTTGGTCCAAACATGGACAAAAGAGCTGAATTCCAGAGGTGATGTGAGAGTGACTGCCCTTGACATCAAGGAAGCATTTGACTGAGTGTGGCATCAAGGAGCCCTAGGAAAACTGAAGTCAATGGGAATCGGGGGGAAAACTCTCCACTGGCTGGAGTCATGTCTAGCACAAAGGAAGATGGTTGTGCTGGTTGAAGATCAATCATTACAGCCCCAGGACATCACTGCAGGAGTTCCTCAGGGCAGTGTCCTAGGCCCAACCATCTTCAGCTGCTTCATCAATGAACTTCCCTCCAACATAAGATCAGAAATGGGGATGTTCGCTGATGACTGCACAGTGTTCAGTGCCATTCACAACACCTCAGATAACATTTATGCCACAGAATTGCCAGGCAATGACTATTTCCAACAAGCAAGAGTCTAACCACCGCCCCTTGACATTCAACTGCATTACCATCGCCGAAACTCCCACCATCAACATCCTGACCATTGACCAGAAACTTAACTGGACCAGACACATAAACACTGTGGCAACAAGAGCATGTCAGAGGCTAGGTATTCTGCAGCGAGCGTCTCACCTCCTTACTCCCCAAAGCCTTTCCACCATCTACAAGACACAAGTAAGGAGTTTGATGGAATACTCTCCACTTGCCTGGATGAGTGCAGCTCCAACAACACTCAAGAAGCTCGACAACATCCAGGACAAAGCAACCCGCGTGATTGGTACCCCATCCACCAACTTAAACATTCACTCCCTCCACCACCGGCGCACCGTGGCTGCAATGTGCACCATCTACAAGATGCAGTGCAGCAGCTCGCCAAGGCTTCTTCAGCAGCACTTCCCAAACCCGTGACCTCTACTACCTAGAAAGACAAGGCGCATGGGAACACCATCACCTCTAAGTTCCCCTCCAATTCACACACCATCCTGACTTAGAAGTATATCGTCGATCCTTCATCGTCGCTGGGTCAAAATCCTGGAACTGCCTCCCTAACAGCACTGTGGGAGTACCTTCACCACACGGACTGCAGCGGTTCAAGAAGGCGGCTCACCACCACCTTCTCAAGGGCAATTAGGGATGGGCAAGAAATGCTGGCCTTGCCAGCGACACCCACATCCCATAAACGAATAAAAAAACCAGCTTCTGTAGTTTCACATGAGGGATTACAGATGGTTGTAGAAAAAAGCAGGCTTTGGCCTCTCATCTGAAAAAGTTGTAACACGTCTCTTTATTCCTCAAGATAAAGATGTAGAATGGACTCTGTTCTTCTGTGTGCGTATTACCCAATAACTCAACAGTTTTGTGGTTCAGGTCCACTAGTATAATTTATTGTCTAGTTCAATTTGTTTCTGTTGCCTGCTTAGAGGGAGCTGTAAACTCGTGTAGCGAATTGATTAGACTGCATGAAGATGAATAATAAAAAGCATTGAGACCTACATAGGAATACGTTACACAATAACCGTGAATTACCAGTAAAAAACACAAAATTGATGCACAGTTATGTGATTTGTATTGCTTTATCTATGTGCTCTATTAACTACTTAATATGTAGTTTTATTCCCTTATAAACCCTGGATTTCAAAACCATCAATTATATGGGTTAATTCCTAACCAAAGACCAACATAAAACATGGAAAAACTCCCATTCAAGTATATCTTTGAGTCTTCATATGCATAGTGAATTTACATATGGAAAGCTTTTTAAAGCTGTGACAATAACTGGAAATTGACATTATCAGGTTAATATGAATAGGGAAATGTTTTGAAAATAACTGAGGCTGTAGAGAACAATGGAAAAAAATAAGTAACAATAGATGAGGGAAATGCTTAAAGGAGAACTGTCAGATATAGAACTTATTTCAAGATGGATGAAGAGCCAATCATCCATGACTGATAGTTCTTCTTTCTGTTTCTATAAGTGATAATCTGTTTCTAATGAGGACTATTACATTGTTTAATACACTTCACTAGGTCTCATGAGCGGCCTCTCAATTTTCTCCAGAACTTAACTCTCTACGGAATAGCGACTTAATAAGTCTTTTGATGTTTGTAATTCATGTATTGAGCAAAATCAAATGCTTTGGGACATAAGTCATGGAATATTACAAAATGATGCTCAACGAAGCAGTGGTAATCACAAACAGCGCTCCTATACACTGGTTGAGTTGTCTTTTTTATCTATTGGAACTGTTTATGTTTTATTTTTGTATTGAGCCATGGAATTATGGAATTAAAACTGCATCTGCCTGTGATTTTAATTTCACACCCCTCGCAACTGAATTTTCAGGCTATAAATTTCTGATTTAAACTGTAAG
Organism: Somniosus microcephalus; assembly: GCF_052327205.1. NCBI lineage: Eukaryota > Metazoa > Chordata > Chondrichthyes > Squaliformes > Somniosidae > Somniosus > Somniosus microcephalus. The sequence goes on from NC_140997.1 coordinate 36,382,939, forward strand.
AGTCATTTTGTACATATAGACCTAATTCGGTGTTCACTCTGTATCAGGAAACACAAATGTGTTCAATGGACTAATGTATAAATATGAATAAAAGGCATCACTTGTTTTGTTTCTATTTTTATAAGATTTTCAGTAATAACAGAAGCACTTTAAGCACTGTGACGCTATATACAACAGAGAAGTCGTCTTGCATACTTTTATTCAGTGATTGTTGACACAGGTCTGGTTTTAACCTGCACAGTCCTCATTAGAAATACAATGTGATTTGAATCTTGTTACTTAGTCTACTTAATAAAGTAGCATGTTAAACCCTTGAAGGGTTGAACCCCCGAGCTTCCGGTTCCCTGTCAATTTAATTCTCCGCTCCACTCCCACTCTGACCTCTCTGTCCTCGGCCTCTTACACTGCTCCAACGAAGCTCAACGTAAGCTCAAGGAACAGCACCTCATCTTTCGATTAGGCACTTTACTTTTTGTTCTTTCCTCCTCTCCCCCCTTCCCTGCACTTGCTTAAATCCTAATGGCCGAGATTTTCCTTACCTCGGTGGGTCCAGTGCGACCGGGGTCGGTAGCGGATCGCGACCCTGTTGTTGGCTCCATCCCGCTCTGGAAAATGATTTTCCTTTGAGAGGGCTTGTTAAGACCTCCCAGCGTGTTTCCCGGTCCAATTAGAGGAAGCAGGTCCGGTGATGTCATTTGATGATGCATCATCAGCCGGTTTCCTTAAAGGGACCATGGCCACCTTTATTTTGACATTTGTGCTGTCAGTGTTCTACAGAATTGAGGTGTAGCAAACACTGACAATGACTGCACAGAGGTGCAAGGCTGCACCCAGGTTCTCCCATGACTCCCTCCATATGCTTACAGAGGGAGTCACAGCACGCAGGGAGGTCCTCTTCCCTTCCAATGGGTGGAAGACACCTCCCCAGGAGACCAATATAGCCTGGTTGCACATTTCACAGGAGGACACAAGCAGGGATGTGGTCAGGAGGACCTGGCTGCAGTGGCACAAACCTTTCAATGATCACAGTAGATCACAAAATGTTACTGCAAAGCCACACTCAACCTCATCCTGCTGTGTCTCTCATCACATCCCCATCACTCTGCCTTCCCTACCCTACTCCTGCACATCTTTACTCACACCAACTTACCTTGCACCTCCACCCATCCCTCTCTATCTACATTATCACTTCCCCATCTCACTAGCCACCCCTCACACTCACCCTCATCCTAGTGCAATCATACCAACTAACAACATACAAGGGTCGCCACTTGGGTGTTTTATCCAATGTTCATGTAAAGTTTCTGTTAATGTGGTGTCAAACATTGAAACCTTTATTTTGAACACTTTGCATTTTTGGACAGATTTGTGTGCGCCTTTGGAAGTGGTTAAGTGAGTTGCAGTAAATGGTAAGACATAATGGTACCCTCCACAATGGTGGTGAGTGTGAAATTGAAAGGAATGGCTTGGACATTGTAGGGATGCTTTATGGTGTTGGCGTGGGGTGGTACCAACCTGGTGCATCATGTGGCAGCCAGTGTGTACAGCGTCAAGTGAAGTAAATCTGGCCAAGATGAGGTCATCCCTGGCCTCCCAGGCAGCAATGTGGTCGGGTGCTGATGCCGTCTGTCCTATGCAACATCTGTGATTGTGGAGAAGGCTGGTGTTGTTGTTGGTGCTGCTGGTGTGCCTGGTACTGCTGGTGTTGGGGTTCATTGTGGTCAGATTCTGAGGATCAAGGTGAGACAGTATAAAGGGCACCCATGTTGATGGAATAGATGGCAGGTGAAGTAGGAATGACAGAACCATTCTGTCAATGGTGAGAGAATTCTTCCAATGAGGTAAGAGCGGATTGAGAGTGGAAAGTGGAAACCCTGCAGAACCTGTGCTGGATTTGTCTGAGAAACAGCTTGTGGCAGAGGAAAGTGATGATCTGTCAGGTGGGAGCTTTTACTGTACATTTCAAGCTGTCAAGTAATTAGCTGGAGCAATGGCCACTGAACTCCCACCTCAGGTTGACAGCCGTGGTCCCCGAACAGTGTGATTCCCGTGGCCATGAAGTTAAAGTCAAAAATTAAGTAAAAAAAGCCTGTTAATCATCTGTCAACTAGATGCTAATGAGTTTAATTGGGTCACTCACTGCTCTCTGTCGGGTCTGCACAGCGCTGACAGACCCAACATTGGGAAAGGCACGTTGCAGCGTCCCGACCCGCTGTCAAAAAAATCAAATTTCCCACCCGACCTGCCACTGATCCCGCCCACTGACCCCCCTGGAAAGTTCCTGCCAATATCTCTAACTTTTTCCAGTTCTGACACAAGGTCATCGACCTGAAACATTAACTCTGTTTCTATCTCTACAGATACTGCCTGACCTGCTGAGCCTTTCCAGCATTTTCTGTTTTTATTACACACAGTTTACTACTTCCTTCATCACTTTTGCTTTTTTCCTCAATCTGTTTTCTGCAATTTTTGGGATGCTTCTAATTCTACTGCTATTTATATCTCTCTGTTTCCAGATTTTAAGCAAATGCAGAGGCAGGGAAAGCGGGGAGGGGAGGAAAGAGCAAACGGGAAGGTCTGTGATAGGATAGAAGGCAGGAGAGATTAAATGACAAAATGTATGATTGTACAAGGCAAAAGGTGATGGTACTGGGACAAATAAAGAAACAACAGATGGGTCTAGAAGAAGTGTAACTGGGAAGAGGAAGACATGAAGAGGAAGGCGCAAAAGAGGAAGATGCAGAAAAGGAAGATGCAGAAGAGGAGGAAGCGGAAGGAAGGATGCAACCCAGACAGCCCCTTTCTGGCTGGGATATGCGGGATCAAACCATCCGTCTGCAGTACCAGTGACCACAACCCCAATTCCCCTTTCAACATTTGTCCCACATCTTACCTTCCCTCTGTTACTGACCATCACAGCGACCTCTTGGCCACGATGCTGAAATAAAATCCATCACTAAACAAACTTTCCAATCCAACTTTATACATCTATCCATCCAATATGACATCAAGAAATCAACTAATCACCCATATGCATTCCCTTAGTGACTGTCTTGTGTGTGCATTTGTCTATCCTACTGATATATTACCAGCATGGCTGGCGGAAAGCTGCTGACTTTCAGTGGGGGAGACTGCAGATGGCCTTGCAGGATGACCTCGAGGAGCTGGCGGCTGGGAGTGTCATAGAAACATAGAAGATAGGAGCAGGAGTAGGCCATTCGGCCCTTTGAGCCTGCTCCGCCATTCAATGAGATCATGGCTGATCATCCAAATTCAGTACCCTGTCCCTGCCTTCTCCCCATATCCCTTGATCCCTTTAGCCTCAAGAAATATATCCAACTCTTTCTTGAATATATTTAATGAACTGGCCTCCACTGCCCTCTGTGGCAGAGAATTCCACAGGTTCACCACTCTCTGGGTGAAGAAATTCCTCCTCATTTCAGTCCTAAATGTCCTACCCCTTATCCTTAGACTATGACCCTTGGTTCTGGACTCCCCGGCCATCAGAAACATCCTTTCTGCATCTAGCCTGTCCAGACCTGACAGAATTTTATAGGTTTCGATGAGATCCCCTCTCAATCTTCTAAACTCCAGTGAGTATAAGCCCAATTGACACAATCTCTCCTTGTACGTCATTCCTGCCATCCCAGGTATCAGCCTGGTGAATCGTCACTGCACTCCCTCCATGGCAAGAACGTCCTTCCTCAGGTAAGGTGACCAAAACTGCACACAATACTCAAGGTGCAGTCTCACCAAGGCCCTGTACAACTGCAGCAAGACATCCTTGTTCTTGTACTCGAACCCTCTTGCTATGAAGGCCAACATACCATTTGCCTTCTTAACCGCCTGCTGCACCTGCATGCTTACCTTCAGCGACTGGTGCACAAGAACAACCAGGTCTCTTTGCACTTCCTCTTCTCCCAATCTATTGCCATTCAAATAATAATCTGCCTTCCTGTTTTTGCCACCAAAGTGGGTAACCTCACATTTATCCACATTATAGTGCGTTTGCCATGTTTCTGCCCAATCACCCAACCTGTCCAAATCGTACTGGAGTTTCATGACATCCTCCTCACAGCATACCCTCCCACCCAGCTTTGTGTCATCTGCAAATTTGGAGATATTACATCCAATTCCCTCGTCCAGATCATTAATATATATTGTGAACAGCTGGGGTCCTAGGACCGATCCTTGCGGTACCCCACTAGTCACTGCCTGCCACTCGGAAAACGACTCCAAATCAAGTGATGGTGTTTCTTCTTCTTCTTCTTCACCGTCCTCTCCCTCTTCTTGGTCAACCACTGGGCTGGGCAGGCTGCATTTCCTGGGTATGTGAAATGAGGAAGGCACAAGGGTAGAGTTGTGGTGAGGGGAGGGTGGGAAACCAAGAGGTGCGTGCTTACACCATGCGCCTCTTGTAAATCAGAAGATACTGTGGGATGAGGGGGAAGTGGGATGTCAGAAGGAGGAAAACATATGAGGATACCGGCATCTTATATCCTTTCAGCCCGCCGCTGGCCAAGGGCACAGCCAGGCCCCTGCCAAGAATGGCCAGCACTGTCTCCTCCAAGGGGGTTTAACAAATTTATTAGAGTTTTTTGAGGATGTAACTTTAGTTATGTAGACAAACTATAGAAGCTGGGATTGTCCTCCTTAGAGCAGAGAAGATTCGGGGGAGATTTAATAGAGGTTATCAAAATTGTGACGGGTTTTGATAGAGTAGATAGGGAGAAACTGTTTCCACTGGCAGAAGGGTCAATAAACAGAGGACACAAATTTAAAATAATTGGCAAAACAACCAGGGGAAGATGAGGAGGTTTTTTTTTTTTACACAGTGAGTTGTTACAATCTGGAATGCATTGCTTGAATGGGTGGTGGAAGCAGATCCAACACTAACTTTAAAAAAGGAATTAGATAAATACTTGAAAAGGAAAAATGTGCAGTTGTACGGGGAAAGAGCAGGGGAGTGGGACTAATTGGATAGCTCTTTCAAAGAGCTGGATCAAGCACGACAGGCTGAATAAAAATTTCAGTTACTGAGAAAAACATGGTGGATGAGGAAAATTTTCTGAAAGCATTGAGAGGTTTCTGAGAAGCTAGATGCCAGATTGCACATAAATTTATATAGGCAAACCCCATTCTAACTGTGCAATTGAGCAGTGGACTTAAAGGAACAAGCCAGGATAGGAGCTAAACATCACAATGAGCTCCAGACCCTCGACTACATAAGGAATACCATAACAGTATTTTAAAATAGTAGAAACATTAAATTAGTCTCTAAGTGGCAGCACGGTAGCATAGTGGTTAGCACTGTTGCCTCACAGCGCCAGGGACCCGGGTTCAAATCCAGCCTCGGGTGACTGTCTGTGTGGAGTTTGCACATTCTCCCCGTGTTTGCGTGGGTTTCCTCCGGGTGCTCCGGTTTCCTCCCACAGTCCAAAGATGTGCGGGTTAGGTTGATTGGCTATGATAAATTGACCTTTAGTGTTAGGGGGATTAAAACGTGTGGGGTTACGGAGATAGGGTGGGATATGTGTTGGTGAAGGGGTTACGGGGATCGGGTGGGATATGTGTCGGTGCAGGCTCGATGGGCCGAAATGGCCTCTATCTGCACTGTGGGGCTTCTGTGTGATTCTGTGTGTGTAAAAGGAAATAATGCCTTTCCAGTACAGACCACTAATGGCCCCTTAGCAATCTATTTGACATTGTGGCCCTGGCTTGTGTTTCATGAAGAACAAATCGTTAATATATAACAATGATGAAGCTGCATAACCAGTTCAAAGATCCTTCAGTAAAATGGCTTAAAAACATGACTGTAATACACTGCAGAAAAATCAATATCCATCATTTTTCTGAAGAAACGTTTCATGTGGAGCATGCAAAACATGTTTGTAAAAATGCTAAAAAAAACACACACAAAATGGCATAATAACATCCAAGAACATCACTTTTTGTTTCCTCCAATCCATATATTCACTTCAAAATAACATCTTAAAATCCATTAGATCTGACCCTTCTGAGACTTTTTGTATCACAGCATAGCAATTTATTTACTGTAGGAAGCACATCCATCTGAAGGTACTTTTTGTATCACAGCAAAGCAATTTATTTACTGTAACCAGCACTGTAGTGTCCATGTGTAGATAAAGACACTGAAGACAGGAGTTGGTTCATAGGTATTTACTAAACAAGTCTGGGGGGGGGTTGCGGTTTCTAAAGGATATACACAATACACAGGCTTATATAGCCCAAGTGGCAATTACCGGCATTACGCACACCTGGGGCTCTTAAAGGCACATACACCATAATTGCTCTTAAAGGCACATACACCACAATTCCTCCCCTTCTAGCTAACTAGTACATCATATTTTAAGTAATTATTAATTACATGTTATATGCAAAATAATATACATTGCTGTATTAATTAATTATAAGTTAGTCTCTCAGGAGGCTTCCTGACTCGGTCCGGATAACGCCTCGGGGGTGTAGTAGTTTCTGGTGGTGTAGTAGGTTCTTCTGGCAAGGCTGATTCGGCTTGAAGGCCAGTGTCGGGTTCATCGGGCTCCAGTATCACCGGATCGGAGGTAGATATGGGTATCTCTACTTCATCGTTAGATGTATAGAGTGGTGGTGTAGGTTGTCCCTTTGCGGATGACTTGATGATTCGGTCAGCATGGCGCCTTATTATGCTGTTTCCGATGTCCACGGTATACATCAGTGGTCCTAATCGTGTGCAGATAGTTCCAGGCTGCCATTTCTCGGTACGGTAGTCCCGGGCCAAAACCGGTTGGCCTATCTGGAAGGCCCTAGTTGGCCTTTCATTCATGCCCTGAAACTGCCGGTTCTCCACATCCCTTCGGATGTTGGGCTTGACCAAATCCAGCCGGCATCTTAGGTTTCTATTGTAGAACATCATGGCGGGAGTTTGGTTAGTAACCATATGCGTTGCATTCCTATATGCAAATAAGAAGTTATCCACCTTGTGCTGAAGTTTTATGTCTTCATTACCCATGGCCTTGATGGCCTTCTTGAAGGTCTGGACAAACCTTTCAGCCAATCCATTGGTGGCGGGATGGTATGGGGCGGACGTGTAGTGCTTTACCCCATTGTTCTTTAAGAACTTTCTGAATTCTTCAGACACAAATTGCGGTCCATTATCAGAACATATCTGTTCCGGCAGCCCATTCCTGGCAAATATGGTCCTTAATACTGTGATGGTTTTTTCCGTGGTGGTGGAGGACATCTTTATTACCTCCGGCTACTTGGAGTGTGCATCAACTGCGATTAAGAACATTGAGTCCATAAATGGACCAGCAAAGTCGATGTGCACCCTTTGCCAGGGAGATGAGGGCCACTCCCATGGATGTAGAGGGGCCTGTGGCGGAGCATTTTGGACCTTCTGGCATCCTAGGCAGCTCTTTGTCATGTCTTCGATGTCTCCATCGATACCTGGCCACCATACAAACGCCCTAGCTAGGTTCTTCATTTTCACTCCACCCAGATGCCCCTCGTGAAGCTCCTTTAGCACTTTATCCTGGAGTTTGGGTGGAATCACCACTCTGGATCCACACATCAAGGTTCCTCGGCACACTGACAGCTGTTCTCTTCTTTGCGAGAATGCTGGCAACAGTGGTTCGCCATGTGCTGGCCATCCCTTCACTGTTAAATCGTAGACCCGTGAGAGAGTAGGGTCATTTCTGGTCTCCCTTTCAATGGCAGAATTTGTCACCGGTAGACATTCCACTATGGTAGAGTGGAATATCTCTACTGCGTCTACTGTAGGTGCCTCTTCTATCGTTGGCAACGGTAGGCGCGATAAACCGTCAGCATTCCCATGCTGTTTTGACCCTTTGTATTCAATGTTGTATTGGTGTGCCCCTAGAAAAAGGGACCACCTCTGTAGTCTTTGTGCCGTCATAATGGGGACACCTTTTTTAGGGTTGAATATGGAGATGAGGGGTTGATGGTCAGTCAGCAAGGTAAATTTTTGTCCGTGTAGGTAATGGTTGAATTTCTTCACTCCCCATACCAGGCTGAGTGCTTCCCTGTCTATCTGGGCATAGTTACGCTCAGCTGAGTTCAATGAGCGTGACGCAAAAGCTATTGGCCGTTCTGAGCCATCAGGGAATCTATGGGACAATATCGCTCCTATGCCGTAAGGGGATGCATCGCATGCCAGTCTGATTGGTAGTGATGGGTTGTAATGAGCCAAAATTTTCTCGGATGTGATTAAGTCTTTACATTTATGGAAAGGCACGTTTACAGTCTTCGTTCCATTTCCAAATCACTCCTGTCTGTAGAAGATCATTAAGAGGGTGTAGAATAGTTGATAAGTTCGGTAAAAATTTATGATAGTAATTTATTAATCCCAGGAATGACCTTAATTGTGAAACATTTTCAGGTGCTGGGGCTTTTATAACTGCTTCAATTTTTTCAGGTGACTTATGCAACCCTTCCTTATTAATTATGTGGCCACAATATGATATCTGATTTTGGAAAAATTCGCACTTGGGGCGATTTGCTCGTAGGCCCCGTTCTTTCAGCCTAGTGAGCACCTGCTCCAAATTGGCAAGGTGCTCGTTGTCGTTTTCTCCTGTTATAAGGATGTCATCTAGGTAGCATTGAGTCCCCGGAATCCCTTGCAGGACTTGCTCCATAGCTCTTTGCCAGATAGCTGGAGCTGATGCTATTCCAAAAAACAGTCGATTGTACTGGTACAGGCCTTTGGGTGTGTTTATTGTGAGATACTTTTTAGAGGTCTCCTCAACCTCCATCTGTAGATATGCCTGTGCCAAGTCAATTTTTGTGAAACGTTTCCCTCCGGATAGTGAGGCGAAAATATCTTCTATCCTCGGAAGAGGATACTGTACCGTGTGAAGGACTGGGTTTACAGTCACCTTAAAGTCCCCACAGATGTGAATTTTTTTCTGTTCCTCAGAGTTATTTTTCAATGTTTTTTTCATGACTGGAACGATGGGTGTTGCCCATTCGCTCCAATCTATTTTGGATAATACGCCTGCCTTTTCCAAATTCTTCAGCTCTGCCTCGACTGCCGGACGTATTGCGTATGGCACCGGTCTTGCCTTAAAAAATTTTGGAATTGCTGTATCTTCCACTTTTATTGAGGCGGTGATGCCTTTCAAGGTTCCTAGTTTCTCTTGAAACACTTCTTTGGCGTTGGCCAAGATGTCTTTTAATCGTTCAGGTATGATGTCATCATTGTTTTTTTCCTTACTGGTCACCGTCAGTGCCTGAATGGAGTGCCAGTCTAAACGTATCTTCCTTATCCATTCACGTCCCAACAACGGTGGACCACCATCTTGTAGAATGTATAAATACAACTTTTGCATTTCTTTGCCGTTGTATACCACAGGCACCCTTATTTTTCCTTTGGGGTAGACTTTCTGCCCCGTATATGTTTTTAAGATAATGGATGTGTCTTTTAGAGGTATATGCGAAAATAGCCTCTCGTAATCTCGTTGATTTATTACGGTTAGAGCTGATCCTGTATCTAGCTCCATTTTAACTGGGGACCCTGCTATTGTGAGGGTAACCCAAATGGTTTGGTAATCCTCTTTGGCAAGTACATTATGTAATTTGAGACAGCTTAGTCTCTTGTTTCCGGAGTCGCTATCGCTATTCTGGTCTTCGGAGCTATTGTCCGTCATCATTTGTACCTTCCTGTACTTTTCTTTATTGATTTTTTGTTTTCTGTCAGTGGATTTATTTTGTCCAGATTGGCATACCCATGCAATGTGTCCAATCTTACCACATTGCCTGCATGCTTTGCCCTTGAACCAGCAGTCCCTCTGGTTATGGGTGGATCTGCTGCAGCGATAACATCTTCCGAACTCCTGTGTCATTTTATGGGTGCCGAAGTCCTGTGTCTCTTGTTGTATCTCTGCAGCTCCTTTTGCTGCTGCTTCGTATGATACAGCCATACTGAAAGCTTTGTCCAATGTTAAATCTTTTTCAGAAAGCAGTCTTTTTTGTGTTCCTTCACTTAAGAGACCGCAAACAAATTTGTCTCGAAGATAATCCGATAGTCCTGCTCCGAATTGGCAGTACTTTGATAGCTTTCTTAATTCGGTTAGGTAATCAGCGTTACTTTCATTCTTGTGTTGATTTCTCTTGAAGAACTTGAATCGTTCCGCTATCAGCAGCGGTGTTGGGTTTAAATGCTCCTGCAGGGTATCAACAATTTCTTTAAAAGTCTTGTCCTTTGGTTTGGCTGGAGTGATTAAATTTCGTAACAGCCCGTATGTCTTCGCGCCCATTAAGTTCAGAAGTACTGAAGCTTTTTTTTCATCTGTTATTCCATTTGCAGTGCAATAAACCTCTACTCTTTCCACGTATGTGGTCCAATCTTCTATTTCGCCATCAAAAGCCTCAATATTACCAGATTTAGGCATTTCAGAAAAGATATGGCGCTTCCCGCGTTTTTTTTTTCTCTCTGTAGCAACGATATGGCGCTTCCCGCGCTTTCCCGCCGCTGCTACCGATAACAACGCTGTTTTACTGTGGTTTCCGTTTATTCACTGTTGGAGACTCGTTCCCGACGGAGGTCTAAACGCTGACCTGCTTGCCGCGCCGGCCGTCTCTCGAGTGCACCCTCCCAGTCCGTTATTGCTTGCCTCCGATTTCGCTGCCTGTCTCAGCTGTAGAGCCCGCCGCTGGAGCTCCAGCCTGACGCCCAGGAAGGATTAGCGCAGTACCTGTCACCAGCTTGGCCAGCTGGTGAAACCACAGTTTCTCTTACTTCCTTGAGTCTTCTGGACGCTGGAGGAATCGATGTCCTTGAGGTGCTGCCGAATTGCAGGTAAGTCCGTTTCCACTTCGTCGCCACTGTAGTGTCCGTGTGTAGATAAAGACACTGAAGACAGGAGTTGGTTCATAGGTATTTACTAAGCAAGTCTGGTGGGGGGGTTTCTAAAGGATATACACAATACACAGGCTTATATAGCCCAAGTGGCAATTACCGGCATTACGCACACCTGGGGCTCTTAAAGGCACATACACCATAATTGCTCTTAAAGGCACATACACCACAAGCACATCATCTGAAGGTACTTTAGGAAGCATTTCCAGATAAAGAGAAATGTGAAAATGTGAAGATTGTTCACTTTTCAGTGCTCAGCAAGCAGGGAGAGCACACACAGTACCGTAAGAGTAACAGAATGCTCCAGAATCACACATCTCATCGTGATCACTACATCATATTTAATTAGTTCTGGATTCACACTAATAAGATTAAGGACGCTTTTACATTGATTCTCAGTATTGTTTTCTTGTTCACATGTAACTTGTTAAAAATTTGCATTTGGTGTGTATAACATGTGATTGGGAACAAAGCAGACAAATTATCTGACATGTTGCACAGTTGTGTATATGCGCGTGTTTATATAGGGATATAAGTGATACCTGCAGTTCAGCTATAAAAATCAAAGCTGCAGTGAATACACCATAGGTCAGCCAGCACCCGTAAAGAGAAAAGGTAAGTTAACATTTCAGGTGTATACTCTTCATCAGAACTCAGGTTCTGTTATGCTTTGTTTTACCCCTATGCTTCTCCCTCCATTTGGTCAAAATCAACCATTGATTTCTCTCATTTGAAAGATAACAGGGCAATTTCAGAGGGTCTTGAACTGACACCGAGCCTATTTTAGGAACGCCGAATGCAGGTAATGTCAGTGCTGACTCATGATGCTGGAACTGCAATTAATTTTACTGCCTGACTCCACTTCACACACGATAAGGAGTGCTTGAGATAAGTGCAGCCATTTAAATGTCACGTAAATAGGGGTTATCTGTTGTCACTCCTGCCTGCGACAAACTGTCCTGCTGCTCGCAGGCCAGGAGCTCGGCCCACCCATAAAGTGAAGGCTTTCTCAAGGCAGCATTCCAGCAGCATAGTCCCAGGGAAAGTGCATGCGATTGTTCGGGGAGTAGTGGCAATGTGTTGCTGATTTTGTTACGAAAGATTTCTGTTTCCTGTTTGGAGCTGGGTAATCTTAAATATCTGAATTCATACTGTGGGAGAAGTTTGCAGTTACAGTCTCCAGTCGGGGTATACATAAAAGAGGCTTGAACCCGGTTTGATACCCGCTTTACCAAATTGGGTTTCCCTGAACGCAGCCGTGAACGAATAAAAAAAAACTGATCTCCTTGAAACACCTCGCATCTTCTCTGCTGCCTCTTCAGCAAATCCACCTAAGAATGTCTTCCTCCACACTCAACTGCTGTGAGAAAAAAGATTTATTGTGATTTTTTTTTTCAAATTGTCTCTGAACCTATTTCTTGGCACCGCGCGGGGCTTCCTCCATACTAGCTGGTGAACAACAGAAAATGCTGGAAATACTCAGCAGGCCAGGCAGCATCCGTGGAGAGAGAAACAGAGTTAACGTTTCAGGTCTGGGACCCTTTGTCAGTATTTCCAGCATTTTCTGTTGTTATTTCAGATTTCCAGCATCCGCGGTATTTTGCTATTGTATTAGCTGGTGAACAATGTGGCCATCTAGCTGTTCTGGTGCTTATTTTCACTGGAGACCCCGTTTGCATTGTGTGCTGGCTGGCACCTGCATATCCAAAAAAGGCTCTCCATCTCTGGCAATCATGTCATAGATTCATAGAATGGTTACAGCACAGAAGAAGGCCATTCGGCCCATCATGCCCATGCCGGCTCTCTGCGAGAGCACTTCAGCTAGTCCCACTCCCCTGCCCTTTCCCTGTAGGCCTGCACATTTTTTTCCTTCAGGTACTTATCCAACTCCCTTTTGAAAGCCATGATTGAGTCTGTCTCCACCACCCTCTCAGGCAGTGCATTCCAGATCCTAACCGCTCGCTGCATAAAAAAGTTTTCCCTCATTTCACCCCTAGATTTTTTACCAATTCAATTAAATTTGTGTCCATCTGATCCTCCTGCCAGTGAAAACAGTTTCTTGCTATTTACTCTATCAAAAACCCTCATAGTTTCAAACACTTCTATTAAATCTCCACTTAACCTTCTCTGCTCCAAGGAGAACAATCCCAGCTTCTCTAGTCTCTGCACGTAACTGAAGTCCCTCATCCCTGGTACCAGTCTGGTAAATCGCCTTTGCACCCTCTCCAAGGCCTTGATATACTTCCTAATGCCCTATGTCTCTCCCAATCCTCTATGCACCTTGTTTCTGCTCTCTAATGCTTCCTACTGGTTCCCCTCCCCCAGCCAAATTAGTTTAAATCCTGCCCCACAGCAATAGTTAACCTCCCCGCACAGACATTGGTCCTATCCCTGTTCAGGTGTAACCCATCCTCCCTGGAAAAGTCCCTTCTGCCCCAAAACTAGTCCCAATGCCCCAGGAATCTGAAGCCCACTCTGCTGCACCATTTCTCCAGCCATACATTAAACTGCTTTATATTGCTGTTCCTCTATTCACCAGCACGGGCACTGGGAGGAATCCAGAGTTTACCACCTTTGAAATTCTGCTCTTTAGTTTCCTCCCTAGCTCCTGAAACTCTGTATGTCGGACCTCAACCCTTTTCTTTCCTATGTCATTTGCTCCAACATGGACACTTCCGGCTGTTCCCATTCAGGGGGAATGCAGAATGCTTTGCACCCATTCTGTGATGTCCTCTACCATGGCACCAGAAGAGCAACATGTCAGTGGTTGAAGAAACGCCTGTCTATCCCCCTGAATATCAAATCCCCTATGACAACTGCATTTCTGTATTTTGCTGTGCCCCCCTGTGCAGTCATTTATTTATTATAATTTGGTTTAAAATAACACAGATTCAATTTTGCAGGAAGCAGATAGAAAGTGAGGGAAGGAGCGAAATATTTTGAGGGATCGGGGCCTCTGGCTTCTTATCCCTTGCCCTTGGGGAGAGAAAGTGGGAGTGGGGAGAGCAGATGGAGGGACATGGTTGATATTAACACTTGAGCAAGTGGGATGGGAGGATATAGGTGTTAAATGGATTATTCCAATAGGAAGAGGTAGGGTAGGAACATAGGAACAGGTGTAGGCCATTTAGCCCCTTGAGCCTGTTCCGCCATTCAATGAGAACATGGCTGATCTGTGACCTAACTCCATATACCCGCCTTTGCCCCATATCCCTTAATACCTTTGGTTAACAAAAATCTTATCAATCTGATTTAAAATAAACAACTGATCTAGCATCAATAGCCATTTGCAGAAGAGAGTTCCAAACTTCTATCACCCTTTGTGTGTAGAAGTGTTTCCTAATTTCACTCCTGAAAGGTCTAATTTTTAGACTATGCCCCCTAGTCCTAGAATCCCCAACCAGCGGAAATAGTTTCACTCTATCTAACCTATCTGTTCCCCTTAATATCTTGAAAACGTTAGTGATAGGAGTGAGGGGATGGTAGGAAGGGGAAGGGGTAGAAGACATGACAGCATGGGAGAGCACGAGTAGGGAAATAAGCTATGAGGAGGATACAAAGAGGCTACAAAGGGACATAGACAGGTTAAGTGAGTGGGCAGGAACATGGCAGATGGAATACAATGTGGAGAAATGTGAAGTTATCCACTTTGGTAGGAAAAATAGAAAAGCAGAGTATTTTTTAAATGGTGAAAGACTGAGAGATGTTAGTGTTCAGAGGGACCTGGGTGTCCTTGTACACAAATCACAGAAAGCAAATGGTACGTTAGCCTTTATTACAAAGGGATTGGAGTATAAGAGTAAAGAAGTCTTACTGCAATTATACAGGGCCTTGGTGAGACCACAGCTGAAGTATTGTGTACAGTTTTGGTCTCCTTACCTAAGGAAGGATATACATGCCATAGAGGGAGTGCAATGAAGGTTCACTAGACTGATTCCTGGGATGAGGGGATTGTCCTATGAGGAGAGATTGAGTAGACTAGGCCTATGTTCCCTAAAGTTTAGAAGAATGAGAGGTGATCTCATTGAAACATATAAAATTTTTAAGGGGCTTGACAGGGCAGATGCTGCGAGGATGTTTCCCCTGGCTGGAGAGTCTAGAACCAGGGGTCACAGTCTCAGAATAAGGGTTCAGCCATTTAGGACTGAGATGAGGAGAAATTTCTTCACTCAAAGGGTTGTGAATCTTTGGAATTCTCTACCCCAAAGGCCTGTGGATGCTCAGTGGTTGAGTATATTCAAGACAGAGATCGATAGGTTTTTGGATACAAAGGAAATCAAGGGGAATGGGGTAAGGTGGGAAAGTAGAGTTAATGTATAAAACCAGCCATGATCTTATTGAATGGTGGAGCAGGCTTGAAGGGCTGAATGGCCGACTCCTGCTCCTATTTCTTATGTTCTTATGAGTGATTTGGGAAGGATGGGAAGGGAGCCACTGAGCTCCACATTGTCCCTGCAAGCATCACCTCAAATACAGCCTGCAGCCATTTGTGGCTCTTTCCCTGCCACAGCACAGCATACCATCTAACACCTCACACTCGAAAGGAATGATGAAAAGAAGACAAAGAGAAAAGCAAAAGAGTGTAGAGACCAAAAGAAGATTTAATGGAAGAGACACAGAGGAGGAGTGACAGAGAAAGCCAAGGACATGAAGACAGCAGAGATAGGGAAAAAAATCACATCCAACGACTAGTATTCTATAAATATATATATAAATACACACTCAAAATCTTTCATTTCACTTTTTTAAGGCTCTATCAAAATTCCCTGAATATTATAAATATTTGAGGACTCCCATTCGCTATTTCATTTAGAACCCTGAATTAATTGGAATAAAATCCTTTTAATCCAATTCCTGGCAAATGATTATTGGATTGTTTCTAACATCTGCAAAATAATTTGCTTCATAAGATTCAAGCAAGCATCACAAAATTAATACAATTATCCAGGATAGCCCAGCTGTACAGCTCAAGAAAAGTAATGTTAATTCAAAATGAGCTGTCATCTATATTCCCTAGCTTTCCATTAAGCATTTGAAACCCTTACCTTTTGAGAGAAGTGATTTAATTCACTCATCTGTATGCTGGTTGCTCAGGTTAATAGCGTTACATTCAATTAGTGTTGTTTAAAGCAGGACTGTTGATATTTGACTTTTAGTGTGTAGTCACACTCCAAGTACAGCGTTGGGTGGTTTGGCTTCACACTGACTCTGCAATGACAGTGGCCCGTATTTTCCGATCCCTACGGGTGTGTACGAGCTGCGTACAGAACCGGAGGGAACTCGCACGTGCCGGTTTCAGGCATGCGCTGAAAACCGGCACTTCCGATCTGTCAAGAATCCTCTTGCCCGGGAGAAGGGCCTCTGCGGGGGGAGTGTTCCACTTTCTGCAGAACTTCAGCCCACTCAAAACCCTTAAAAATCTTACGCCTGGTAAAAGCAAGTGTAAGGCCTGTTTTTACCAGCATAAATGTTTAAAAAAGTAAAAAAAAAAAAATTTTTTTCACTCAATTATAATTTTAAAATACTTTTAAAAAGGCAAGATTATTTTTAGCCCCGTAAAAAACTTTAAATTTTTTTTCAAAAAATTAAATTTTTGTTTAAAATATTAAATTTAATGTAATTTTAACTAATTTTAAAAACGTGATTTAAAAAAAATTATTTAATGTTCTGATGCGTTTTTTGAGTGGATCCACATTCATACTTTTGACGGGTCTAAGCTGAGAGACCTGTCAAAAGTATGAAGGGGATTCCCTTCTTTCATTGGGTCCCCATGGCCCACGTGATCCCAGGGACGCTTGCGAACTGCCTGCGCTCCTGGGATAACTGGGCCTCTGCGCATTTCGTAGAGCAGAGGCCCAGGAGCGGAAATGTCCGGAGCTCTCAGGTAAGTCTGTAGATTTTTTTCCAGATCGGGGGCTTCCGCACGCAGGAAGCCTCCGATCGGAAAATACGGACCAGTAAATGCAACCTATATCTGGCATCAGGGCCCAGCCGAATAAAGCTGAGTGAGACTCTCTGGAGGAGCAGGAGTACACTGACCCTAAGCTTGTGTAGTCTGAATGCATCCTAAGATACAGAGATGAGAAATTCACCCCCACCCCCTCAAGCATTCTTGTTTGTCATCAATTGTGGTCACTCATCAATTGTAACAGACGGAATTCTGGAATAAGTGGGGACGGAACATCTGCTCACTGGGTTAACACTGCCAGGAATTATTTGTAGAGTAAGGAGGTTGTAGAATGGTTACATATCAAATGGAGAAGATTCCAACTAAAATGCTTATATCTTCAGTGATTGACATTGAGAGAGTTTTCTATTTTGTGTAGCTGCTGCTGAGGGCAAAAATATAAATATATAAATTCATCTCGGCCTGGAACCTCAAGATGCAGAGTAGGCATCTAGCTAGATTATCCTCCAAGGGAATGGAACCAAGGGAATGGATTCCACCTGGAGAAGGAAGTATTCATCTCATCCTTCCATTGTTATTGAGTATGACGAGTGATTGAATTCATTTTACTGTTGAAGAACTTACGGTTTTCTGGCAAAGTAGGAAATGTGTCCTTTTTATGTTATGATGAAGGTTTTGAAGTCAAGATCCTCCTAAAACATGCATGCTTTGCCAAACATTCTTAACGTAGAAACATTTAAAGAGCTTAGTCCTAAGAATTTATATTCAACATAAAAGGAACAAGGTTCTTCTACTAAGAGGAAATAGTCCATGTATATATTCTTAATTATCTTGAGCTTCCTTCCCTGTACTCCCAAAACAGAAACATCACTTATAAGGGCTGAATTTTGCCGGCGCTCAGAGGGGGGGGGGGGGGTTCGGAGGCGGGTCCGCTGTCAAAATCCAAAAGATTGACAGTGGGGCGGTACCCTGCTTTAAACCCGCCTTCTTGTGAGTTTCCCTAGTGCCGGCTTTGCCTGCGCTTTGCAGACACGGCACTATGCGGTGGGTTCTGCAATTGTGCATGCTAAGAGGGTGTTTAAAGCAATTTAACCACCATTTTATCAGGTACAAAGCATTTTCCCAAATTTTCCACAAGGTTCCTGTTGCTTGGCAATCATGCCAGGTAAGTATGTAGGGTTCTGAACAACTCTCCATTTCTTTAATTAGGTGACAGCTGCAAAAGCAGTATAAAAGCTACCATTTTCCAGCTGGTCACTTTTCAATCTCAGAAGCTTCAGCCTTCAGTACTTGGAACCCACTTTTGAGCTTTATGCACTTTTGAAGTGTTTGGAGTAATCTCTCTATTCACTGTCACCTCCTTGGAACAACCTATCTCAACATTGACAGATTACTTCTGTCATCTCAACCTCACCTGCCATCTATTCCATCAGCATCAGTG
This sequence comes from Somniosus microcephalus, assembly GCF_052327205.1. Taxonomy (NCBI): domain Eukaryota; kingdom Metazoa; phylum Chordata; class Chondrichthyes; order Squaliformes; family Somniosidae; genus Somniosus; species Somniosus microcephalus. Next base: position 36,401,167 of record NC_140997.1, read on the forward strand.
CCCTTGAAAAATTCTCACCTTGGTCCTCAGTATCCTACCACAATCAGCCCCAACACCAGCATCACCGGGCACACCAGCAGCACCAACATTCACACCAGCCTTCTCCGCAATCAACTGATGCTGCACTGGACACAGGGCATCATCACCCGTGCATATTGCTGCCCGGGACGCCAGCTATGACCTCACCATGTCCAGATTTGCTTCACATAACACTCTACACCCTGGCTGCCACATGATGCACCAGGTTGGCACCACCACACCAGCACCATAAAGCATCCCTACAATGTCCAAGCCATTCCTTTCTCACTCATCACCATTGGGGGGACAGGGGATGTTATGTCTCACCATTGACTACAACACACTAAGACACTTTCAAAGGTGCACACAAATCTGTCCAAGAAGGCAAAGTGGTGAAAATAAGGATTTCAATGCTTGACAACACATTCACAGAAAGTTTACACAAACATTGGCTAAAACATGGTGTGTTGTTAGTTGGTATGATTGGACTAGGATGAGGGTGAGTGTGAGGGGTAGCTAGTGAGAGGGAGAAGTGATAATATAGATAGAGAGGGATGGGTGGAGGTGCAAGGTAAGTTGGTGTGAGTAAGGATGTGTAGGAGTAGGGTAGAGAAGGCAGAGTGATGGGGATGTGATGAGTGGCACAGCAGGATGAGGTTGAGTGTGGCTTTGCAGTAACGTTTTGTGATCTACTGAGATTATTGAAAGATTTGTGCCACTGCAGCCTGGTCCTCCTGGCAATATCCTGGCTTGTGTCTTCCTGTGCAATGTGCAACCAGGCTGGGGAGGTGTCTTCCGCCCATCGGAAGGGAAGAGGACCTCCCTGCGTGCTGTGACTCCCTCCATAAGCATACGGAGCGAGTCATGGGAGAGCCTGGGTGCAGCCGTGCACCTTTGTGCACTGCTTGTCAGTGTTTACAACACCTCAATACTGTAGAGCAGACAGCAAAACTGTCAAAATCAATTTGGACATGGCCCCTTTAAGGAAACCAGCTGATGACGCATCATGAAATGACGTCATCAGACCCGCTTCCTATTAATTGGTCGGGAACCTTGCAGGGCGAGCTTAACAAACCCAATCATCGTAAAATCTTGTTGCGGGGCGGGATCGAGACAGATGCTAGGTCCCCACACACCGCGGATGTCGCCTGCCCTGTACCCGCTGAGGTTGGAAAAATCCGTAGGGCTAAAAATTGAGGAAGGATGTTCTTGCCATGGAGAGAGTGCAGCGAAGATTCACCAGACTGATACCTAGGATGGCAGGAATGACGTATGAGGAGAGATTGGGTCAATTGGGCTTATACTCGCTGGAGTTTAGAAGAATGAGAGGGGATCTCATTGAAACTTATAAAATTCTAACAGGACTAGACAGACTAGATGCAGGAAGAATGTTCCTGATGGCGGGGGAGTCCAGAACCAGTGGTCACAGTCTAAGGATAAGGGGTAAGCCATTTAGGACAGAGATGAGGAAGAATTTCTTCACCCAGAGAGTGGTGAACCTGTGGAATTCTCTACCACAGAAGACAGTTGAGGCCAATTCATTGAATATATTCAAGAAGGAGTTAGATATATTTCTTAAGGCTAAAGGGATCAAGGGATATGGGGAGAAGGCAGGGACGGTACTGAGTTTGGATGATCAGCTATGATCTCATTGAATGGCCTACTCCTGCTCCTTATCTTCCATGTTTCTATGTTTCTAGTAGCGCCCTATACGGGGGGCTACCTTCGCTGGGGCAGTAAAAGAAGTGCCCCGGAAAAATTAGCGCTCCCGTGCCGGAAATTAAGTGGTTGTGCCCCAAGAGGGAAGCGGGACGTTACTGGAAGCGCCCTGCATCCCTCTTGAGACGCTGCGAGTCAATATCGCGCCATGGTATTGCAGGCCTTCCTCCCCTTCTTAAAGGGGAGGGGCCTTGCGCAGCGCAGCCCCTGGGGATCGGGAGTGCCGGTAAAGGAGCCCGGCACTCAAGAGAAGTGTCGGGCTCTTGGAGCGCAGCCGGCACTTTGCGGGGGTGGCGTTCAGGAGGCCGGGGACGGGAGCGCAGGCAGGTGCTGGCAGGCGGCCAGCAACAAAAATGGTGGCCCTGCACCTCGCCTTTAAATTGTGACACCCTGACTGCAGGTAGGCCCCCCTGACTCCGTTGGACATAGCATCCAACGGTAAGTCAGGGGGCACTCCCAAAGATTGCGGCCGGGGTGCTGCACACGGCAATGACATCATCGCTGGGTGCGCAGCGTCACGGGGCACTACCGGTTAGTGCCGCCGCTAGCCTCCCACTGAATTTCGCGGGAGGCACGGGCGCTAGTTGCTTTGCGCTCCGTTAGCGCCCTCTTAGGGCACTAACGGGAGGCACAAAGCAACCCAATTTTTCCCCTGCCTAACAAGAGGTCAAGGTTCTTCTAAGCATCCTTAGCAGAGTGTGAATGGCTAAGATGTATTTTCATGAAATCACAGCATTTCTTAACCCTCACATCTGACTTTCAAATATAGAAGAAGTTTATTGTGCATGTGTTCCGAGCAGTTTGCTCTCCTTGTTAACTTATCTTTGTTTCTACCTACAGCCTTCAGCCGCTGTGGAGCTGGAGTCCCCGACATAGAAACATAGAAGATAGGAGCAGGAGTAGGCCATTCAGCCCCTCGAGCCTGCTCCGCCATTCAATGCGATCATGGCTGGTCATCCCTGCTTTCTCTCCATTTCTCTTGATCCCCTTAGCCTTAAGAAATATATCTAACTCCTTCTTGAATATATTTAATGAATTGACCTCAACTGCTAGTGGTAGAGAATTCCACAGGTTCACTACTCTCTGGGTGAAGAAATTCCAACTCATCCCAGTCCTAAATGGCTTACAACTTATCTTTAGACTGTGACCCCTGGTTCTGGACTCCCCCACCATCGGGAACAGCCTTCCTGCATCTAGTCTGTCTAGTCCTGTTAGAATTTTATAAGTTTCAATGAGATCCCCTCTCATTCTTCTAAACTCTAGTGAATATAAGCCTAATCGATCCAGTGTCTCTTCATACGTCATTCCTGCCGTCCCAGGTATCAGTCTGGTGAATCTTTGCTGCACTCCCTCCATGGCAAGAACATCCTTTCTCAGATAAGGTGACCAAAACTGCACACAATACTCAAGGAGTGGTCTCACCAAGGCCCTGTACAACTGTAGCAAGACATCCTTGCTCCTGTACTCGAATCCTCTCGCTATGAAGGCCAGCATACCATTTGCCTTCTTAACCGCCTGCTGCACGTGCATGCTTACCTTCAGCGACTGGTGCACAAGGACACCCAGGTCTCATTGCACTTCCCCTTTTCCCAATCTATTACTTTCAGATAATAATCTGCCTTCCTGTTTTTGCCACCAAAGTGGATAACCTTGCATTTATCCATATTATACTGCATCTGCCATGCATCTGCCCAATCGCCCAACCTGTCCAAATCGTACTGGAGTTTCTCTGCATCCGCCTCACAGCACACACGCCCAACCAGCTTTGTGTCGTCTGCAAACTTGGAGATATTACATCTAGTTCCCTCGTCTATATCATTAATATATATTGTGAATAACTGGGGTCCTAGCACCGACCTCTGCGGTACCCCACTAGTCACTGCCTTCCACTCGGAAAAAGACCTGTTTATTCCAACTCTTTGCTTCCTGTCTGTCAACCAGTTTTCTATCCAATTCAGTACCTTACCCCCAATCCCATGTGCTTTAACTTTGCACACTAGTCTCTTAAGCGGGACCTTATCGAAAGCCTTCTGAAAGCCCAAATACACCACATCCACTGGTTCTCCCTTATCTATTCTACCAGTTACATCCTCAAAAAATCCCAGTAGATTAGTCAAGCATGATTTACCTTTTGTAAATCCATGTTGACTTTGTCTGATCCTATCACTGTTTTCCAAGTGCTCTGCTATTACATCTTTTATAATGGACCCTAGCATTTTCCCCACCACCGATGTCAGGCTTACCGGTCTATAATTCCCCGTTTTTTCTCTACCACCTTTTTTAAATAGTGGGGTAACATTAGCTACCCTCCAATCCATGGGAACTGTTCCAGAGTCTATAGGATTTTGGAAGATGACCAGCAATGCATCTACTATTTCTAGGGCCACTTCCTTAAGTACCCTAGGATGTAGATTATCAGGCCCTAGGGATTTATCGGCATTCAATGCCATCAATTTCCCTAACACCATTTCTCTACAAATACTGATTTCATTCAGTTCCTCCCTCTCATTAGACGCTATGTTCCCCGACATCTCTGGGAGTTTATTTGTGTGTTCCTTTGTGAAGACAGAACCAAAGTATATATTTAATTGGTCTGCCATTTCTTTGTTCCCCATTATAAATTCCCCTGATTCTGACTGCAAGGGACCTACGCTTGACTTTACCAATCTCCATTGTAGAGTTTGCAGACTGGCTGCTGCAACCTCCGATCCAACAGCCAGCTGATTTCTGCAAAGTAGAAAGGTTTGTTGAGTCCTGAACACAAGGGCTCATCAAACTGCGCAGAATGTCACTGACAGCTTCACAGAGCTGTCAAACAATGACATTTCTTCTTTCAAAAATTCTTGACAGATGAGACGTCGTACGTTGACGTGCTCTGCAACTGCCTTCGCCCTAATTGACCTGCTGAGCCCACTGGGCGGGCTTAAGAAGGTCAATCAGGGGAAAGTCCCGCTGGTTGGCCAGAAGCTGATGGAGGCGGGACTGAAACCCGACAAGTGGGAATCCCGCCTCCAAAAGCTTCCCATTCAGAAAATCACCCCCCTAGTCTGCAAAACTAAAGGGGTTTGTTTATCTCTGTTGTCTTATCAAAGCAAAATAAAAAGTGACAACTTTATATTTCACTTTGACAAAAACCTTTTGGCCTGGCAAAGCATTTCAATATATATTGAAATTAAAAATGAAGAATTAAGGGTCTTTGTATGTCTACATGGGGTGAGTGTTTCAAAGCTCAGGGCTTTGATTGGGGGGTGGGGGGGTGTGGTGGGGTGGAGGCTGAGAGGTCAGGGCTGCAATCAGGAGGGGAGTGGGGGGTGCTGTGAATGGAGCCGTGATCGGAGGCTCGGGCGGGTCTTACCATGATCGGGGGGGCGGGAGCAATGGTAGCCTAGTTCCAGGGACGCCCAGGGCTCCGGAGGAAACCTGGAAAATAAATATTAAACTTACCGCCTCGGCCTCCTCTGGCCCAGGATCCGACTCCCGCAGGTTTTGCCTGACAGGGGACCCAACACTGCCCCTCTACCCGCTCAGACCACGACACTGCCCTCCGCCTACTCAGGCCTCAGCTTGTAATTGTAGATCAGATCCTGATGACATCTTCGCACCCGATGTGCATATTTTAAACAGGACCTCGCTTCTTTCCTGCGGGTGTCTGGCTCGCCTGCTCAAAAGAGCAAGTTAACATGGGGTCACGGCGGAAAGGAAGTGGGATCGGTGGGGCTAACTGGCACACATTATTTTAACTGCCCCCCTGCCAAGTTTCTGCCAGGTGGGGTCAGTTAAATTCGGGGCAATAGAATCTTACAGCACAGAAGGAGGCCATTCGGCTCATTGTGCCGGTGCTGGCTCTTTGAAGGAGCTATCCAATTATTCCCACTCCCCTGCTCTTTCCCCATAGCCCTGCAATTTTTTCCTTTTAAAGTATATATCCAATTGTCTTTTGAATGTTACTATTGAATCTGCTTGCCCCACCCTTTCAGACCACAACAACTCGATGCATAAAAAATATTCTCCTCATTTGCCCTCTGATTATTTTGCCAGTTACCTTAAATCTGTGTCCTCCAGTTACAGACCCAACCACCAGTGGAAATATTTTCTTCTTATTTACTCTACCAAAACCCCTCATAATTTTCAACACCTCTATATTTCCCCTCAACCTTCTCTGCCCTAAGCGGAACAATCCCAGTTTCTCTAGTCTTTCCACATAAATAAAGTCCCTCATCCCTGGTATAATTCTGGTAAATCTCCTCTGCACTCTCTCCAAGGCCTTGACATCCTTCCTAAAGTGTGGTGTGCAGATTTGGACACTGGCCCAGAAATTCGGGTCGGGGGCTTCCCGCGGGTGTAAGCCCCCGACCTGCACTTACCTTGCGCGCCGGCAGTTAAGCTGTAGGGCCTCGTGGAATTCCGCTCCGGGGCCTGGCCCAGCTGCCGGCGCGCTGTGCTTGTGTGTCCCAGGGGCGTAGTTAGTGCGATGCATCCCTGGGATCACGTGAGCCATGGGCAGCCAATCGGAGGAGGGAAAAGCCTATTCATAAGATTGACAGGTAGACCTGTCAAAACTTATAAATACTACAGGCCCAAAATAGCAGTAAACTTTCAAATACATTTTTTTTAAAATCACACCTTTTAAATAAACTATAAATTACATTAAATAACTATTTTAAACAATAATTTAAATTTTTGAAAAAAATAATTTTATATTATAACGGGGTTAAAAATAAACTTACCTTGCTTTAAATTATTTAAAAATAATAAACCTGTGGAAAAAATGTTTTAATTTTAATTAATTGACCACTTACCTTGCAAAAAGCAGGCCTTACGCCTGCTTTTTAAATGTGTAAATCCTGCAGGCTTACCCTCCCGGGAAAACTTGTAAAAAAAACCTAAGTTCAAAGCGCACGCACAGCCTCCCCTGCGCGTGCGTTCGACCTCTGAACCCCTTCGTTCAGAGGCTCGGAAGTGCCGGTTTCCCGCGCATGCGCAGTGCATGCAGGAAACCGGGAATTCCATTCGGCCTACGGGTGAGTACCCCGTGCGTACTCACCCGGGGAGAGCCGAATTTCTGGTTCCAATACTCTAGCTGAGGCATGACCAGTGATTTATAAAGGTTTAGCATTTACAACACTTGGAATGGTCATTTTTCTGAACCTGCCTATTCACAAGCCGTGCAGTGTAGAAATCTGAGGCCACTGCTAATGTGAGAGGAAGTAAAAATAGATAGGAGTAGAGCTTAACTTTGTGTGATGAAGTAAAACGGGTGACAGCAAGTCGGCAGCCCATTTTACATCTCTTCCGATTGAATTCAATGGAAATGGAAATGGGGAGAGACGTAAAATGGGCTGCCGACTCGCTATCACCCATTTTACACTAACGCACAAAATCAAGATCTAACCCATTCCTATTTTTTGTACTGTATTTTTGAATGATACTGTTTTCTCACAGCATTCTGCTTTTCCATATAACTTAGTGTCATTTGTAAACGGCAGACATCTTAATTTCAATATATTTTCTAAGGGAATTCATGAATATTATACACATTATAAATCCTAGGAGTAATCACATCTGCCTAATCAAAATATTATTACAAATACTTGTAGTGATTCAAATTACAATTTACATGCTCTGTAAGTACTAAAGCTATTCATCCATCTGTAACAGCCAGTTTACATACAGAGACATGAAAGACAAAATTTTAAAATCTGACTTATACCATGCCATTAGTTGCATGATAATAATAGCAGGTTATGCAAAATTTTGGCAGCAACAGGAGGCAATGTAAAATGCTGCCGCATCATCCTATTTATATAGCTATGATTGAGGGGATGGTGAGATTGGATTATGAGGAGCGATTATATAAATTGGGCATGTTCTCACTGGAAAAGAGTAGGTTGAAAGGTGGTATGATTGCTGTTTGTAGAATTCTAAAGCGACTAGATAATGTAGACTGTGACAAGCTATTTCATCTTATCCAGAACAGTAGAAACAGAGAACACAGCTAATCTGCGAAAGCATTTGGGGGGAATTTTAACCTCCAAAAACAGGTGGGTTTGGGTTGGGCGCGATGTTATAATGTTAAAAATCTCAAACCCGAACCCAATCCGCCTCGAACCTGCCCACTTCCGGTTTTAACGGAGGCGGGACATGGGGCAGGCAACCAACCCGCTCCCAGGAGGCGTGTCGCTCATTTAAATATTTTAGTGAGGCTGCAGGCCACAGATCTTACCTCCATTTTAAATTTAACACTGGCCGGCCAGATTTCTTGGGCCTCACCAAACCCGGCAGCTGAAGGGAGGCGAGGATTGCTCGGTCCAACAGATAAGTGCCTTTTCAGCACTGCTTATGGGCCAAGAGGAGAAGGAGTACTTTCCCCCTGCCCACCAGCTAACCTGCTTTTCCCACCCCCTCCGTGATTGGAACCCCCCACCCCATGATCCGATCTCTCCCCCGACCCGGCATTTTTGATCACTGCCTCCCCACCAGTCTTTCCGATCCCTCCCTCCCTCCTCTGCACTCCCCGGCTGCAGCCTCCAATCTCCCCCTTCTGATATCCCCTTCCGATCTCCCCCCAGAACCCTTCCAATCTCCCACCCCCTGCCCACCCCCCGGCCTCTGATCTCCCCTGACACCGGCCTCCGCTCTCCCCCCCCCCCTGCCCTCTGATCTCCCCCACTCCCCTCCCCCCACCAACCAGCCTTTCTGATCCCTCCCTCCTTCCTCTCTGCTCTCCACCTGCACCTTGGTGCCCGAGGCCTACCCGCCCGATAGCCAGCCAGCCAGCCGTTCAATCTGGCTGGCTGTGGCCGGGAAAAAGAGACGAAAAGTGTTAATCAGATCCTGTGGGAAACCGTTCTTCTGGGTTTCCCAAATGCAAAACTGCCCACCCCAGGCTCCCTCCCCGCTTCCCCATAAATATTGAGGCCATTATTTCAGTGAGCGGTGGTCAATCTATGGAACAGGCTCCTTAGGGAGATGCTGGAAGCAGTTGGTACTGATTCATTCAAATGCAAATGAGATAGATATCTTTCAGAAAATAACAGTTTGGGAAACAGTATGTGAATAATTTGAAACATGACGTGATAAGCGTACTATACTTGGGAGGAATAAGGAGACTTTGGACCTATAGGCTAAATTCCATAGCGTGTGAAAACGGGTGCGGGGTCACTGTATGTGATTAGCCCACACCCGTTCATTGTAATGCAGGCAGCATGGATTTAATGTTAAATCCGTGCTACCTGCTGGTTTTAATGAATACTGCGTGTAGCCAGTGCTACCGGTGCTGATGATTGGCTGCACGCATCAGGATATGGTCAATATGGGGGATGCACAATGTTATTTAAAGGCAGCCAGCCCCTCTTAAAGGGGAGGTGTATTGTGGCCGCAAGTGGATTTGAAAGCAATCTGCAGTTATATCTTGAAAAATGGCAGAAGGTGGCAGAGAACGTACACCAAGTTTCTCAAATGCTGTGCTGGAGGCCTTGGTGTAGGAGCTGGAAAGGAGGAGGGACATCCTCTATCTGCTGGGAGGCAGGAAGCCTTCCAGGCACCTGATGAGGAGGCAATGAGATGGAGCATGGCTCCTCATACCTGGATGCAGTGAAGAAAGAAGTTCAATGATCTGACAAGAGTTATCAAGGTAAGATCAATTTTCAAATGGCATTTCATAACAGCTGCACCACTAGCCTCATCAACTGTTACATTCATACCACCTCCACCTCCCACCTACCTACAACTTTTATCAATCAGTACTGACCACTTCAATTAATATGTTTAACCACACCCTCACACACTCAGCACTATTTCAAGCCTGACACTCACAGCTCACAGCTCACATACACTGACAGCTATTCAACCATGACAGCCACATCGCCCAGCTGTATTGCAGGACACTCACTGAAGCACTTCTCGTTTTCTTGCAGGAGAAGGTGGCACATAATTAGAAGCAGCAGACTGCAACTGGTGCATTCACATTCTAACTTCCCTGGAGGAGATAGTTCTGGCCTTCATGGGAAGGGGCAGAGTGGAGGCCATGGCCACTGGCAATGCAGGAGGGATCGCTGATCAGGGTTTCTGCTTACCTAATCCTCTTTCTTCTCACTTCCCCCTCACCCCACACACACTCTGAATCAGAAGCTGCAGCTGGTGTAAGCACACACTTCTTCCTCTCTTCTCCCAAAAATGCAACCTAACCCTTGTCATAGGAACATAGGAACAGGTGTAGGCCATTCAGCCCCTCAAGCATTTCCTGCCATTCAATTAGATCATGGCTGATCTGTATCTTAACTCCAGCTACCCTTTTTTGTTTCAGATCCCCAAGAAGTTAAAGCTCCTCAGCCAGTGGAGGAAGAAGAAGACAGTGATAATGAAGATAGATGCCACTTAATCTTACTCTCGTAGCCATCAGCTCAGAGACTGACACTGCGCAGACTTTAGTGGCTAGGATAGAGGACAGGATCTGCACATGTTGAGTCACCGGGCACAAGTGCGCAGGAACCAGAGCGAAAGGATGCCACAGGTGCCAGCTCCCCGGAGGGCAAGGTCTCACACTAGTTCTGACGCAGAAGACTCATATGCGGACTCCGATTGCCCAGGCTACAGAAGAAGGCTCGTGGTTATAGACAACCAAATGCTTGCTGCACTGGGAAAACTGCCACAAAGCTTGCGCACAATGTCAAGGAGCATGGCTGAATCCACCTCCAACTTGGCACAGGGCTTTGCGCAAAGCTCGGAGCCCATCTATAGTAATCTGGGATGTTATGATTAAGGTTATCCACCAGGTGGTGCTGTAGCCAATGCTGCTGCTAAGGTCAGAGGTTTGCTTCCTGTCAAGGTCAGCAAAGGTGAAATGCCAGGATGCAGGCATGATGTTTGTTACTCTGTTTGTTAATAAAGTACTCGTGCTAATTCTACGATATCGCCTCTTCGAGTCCTTGTCTCACTACATGGATTTATCACATTTGGCGACGAGGTAAAACAGGACCCTGGATAAAGAAGAGAAGTCTGCCAGGACGTTTAAACAACAAAATCATGAGCTGCAGTTAGCTACCAGTTGGAAGAGAGCATGGCTGCCATGGTAGGAACAGTTTCCGCTTTTGATAGTCAAGCACAAACCTGGGAGGAATACTGTGAAGTGTTGGGTTATTTTTTCGAAGCAAATGAAATAAATGATGCCGGAAAAAGGAAAGCCATTCTGCTTAGTTCAGTGGGAAGCCAAACCTACAGTTTGATGAAGAATCTGCTCAGTCCTGAAAAGCCTGGAGACAAATCATTTGTTGAATTAGCAGCTTTGCTAAAAGAACATTTCAACCCTAAGCCTAGTGAGATTGTACAGCGGTTCAAGTTTAATTCAAGGAACAGGAAAGAGGAAGAGAGCGTAATGGACTATGTAGCAGTGTTGCGTAAATTAGTACAAGATTGCAATTTTGGGAACAACCTGAAGGAAATGCTGCGAGATAGGCTAGTTTGCGGAATTATGGATGACCGAATGCAGCGTAGATTATTATCCAAGACTGGGCTTACTTATGAAAAAGCGTTGGAACTTGCTCAAGCCATAGCGACAGTGAACCGAGATGTAAAAGAAATACAGGGTTCAGACAGGGCTAATGCTACGCAAGTTGCAGGTCAGGTTGTTGTGCACAAGTTGAACATGCGTCAGAAACCACAACGTGAGCATGTGAAGGCATGTTATAGATGCAAGGGCGATCACCTGGCGAGTGAATGCCAGTTTCTGGAGGAAAGGTGCTACAAGTGTGGGAAACAAGGACACATAAAACGAGCTTGCAGGGCAAAATCACCTGTGGAGGAATCCAAACCAAAAGGGGGAGGACAGCAAAACCAAGGGAGAGAAGTGAAAAAACATGGAGCACACCACATCAGCGGGGAAGCTGAGGAAGAAGAGGACATGTTCATAATGTATAGCATGTTAGAGAACATTCCAAAAGTGGCTCCTATCACATTGCAACTGACAGTAAATGACTCTAAGGTGAACTTTGAAGTGGATACAGGGTGCGGCATGACCATAATGAACAAAGCAGAGTACTCAAAATTGTAGAACCGTGCAAAAGTTCCAGAGTTAAAGCCTTGCTCCCTGCATCTTAAAACATATACAGGTGAACGAGTAGTGACATTAGATACAGCTAATGTAACTGTGCAACACAGGGACACAGTGGAACAGCTACCTGTAGTTATAGTATCGGGTACCGGACCAAACCTGTTAGGTTGGGGCTGGATAAAAGAACTTAAATTAGACTGGGGAGCAGTACATCAAATAGATGCGGGCAAACAGTTGACTTTGCAAGAAGTGTTGAGTGAACATGAGAATGTGTTCAAGGAGGAACTTGGCACATGTAATGGCCCCCCAGCTAAGATTTATGTAGAAAAGGAGGCACCGACAAGGTTTTTTAAACAACGACCTGTGCCTTATGCCATGAAGCTAATGGTATAGGCTGAGCTTGACCATCTATTGAGAGAGAACATACTGGAGCCAGTGAAATGTTCGGAATGGGCAGCTCCCATAGTACCTGTTTTAAAACTGGACAATTCGGTAAGACTCTGTGGAGACTATAAATTGACAGTCAATTGGGTGTCCAAACTAGAGCAGTATCCGATTCCCAAAACAGAGGATCTCTTTGCAAACCTGGCTGGAGGAAAGGAATTCACAAAGTTGGATATGAGTCATGCCTACTTGCAGATTACACTGGATGACGAATCAAAGAAGTATGTCACCATAAATACACACAAGGGCTTGTTTACATATAACCGCTTACCATTTGGTGTCTCATCTAGTCCAGCTATCTTCCAGAGGACAATCGAAGGTGTACTGCAAGGGATTCCACATGTTTCCATCTATCTGGATGACATTCTGGTGATGGGAAGAACCGACCAGGAGCATCTGAGCACTCTGAGAGAGGTACTACAGAGATTGGAGAGGGCAGGGTTCCGGCTCAAGAGGAGTAAGTGCACTTTCCTGGGGAATGAGGCAGTGTTCCTGGGACACAGAGTGGATGCCACCGGGCTCCATCCACTCAAGGAGAAGGTACAAGCACTGCAGGACGCCCCTGCTCCTACAAATGTGGCTGAGTTAAAAGCTTACCTGGGACTGCTGAACTATGATAACAGGTTTTTACCAAACTTGTCAACTGTGTTAGCACCTCTTCACAAACTACTGCACAAGGAGACACAGTGGCAGTGGGGAGAGGAGCAGGGGATTTCATTTGAACAGTCCAAGAAACTGATGCTGTCGTCGGATGTGCTGGTTCACTACAATGCAGAGAAAGACATCATTCTCTCTTGTGATGCTTCACCTTATGGGGTAGGGGCAGTTCTTTCACACTGCATGGAAGATGGAACTGAAAGATCAATAGGGTTTATGTCCCGAACTCTAACACCAGTGGAAAAAAACTATTCCCAGTTAGACAAAGAGGGGTTAGCAGTAATGTTTGGGTTACAGAGGTTCCACAAATACATATATGGCAGGAAGTTCACCATATGCACCGATCATAAACCTCTTCTCTCTCTTTTCAATGAAATGAAAGCAGTTCCACAGATGGTGTTACCCCAGATCCAGAGGTGGGCATATGAGTATGTCATCGTCTACAAGGCGGGCAAGTACCATGGGAACGCAGATGCCTTGAGCCGTCTTCCACTGCCAGGCACACCTATCCGTGCAGCTCCAGAGGACAGAGTTTTGATGTTGAAGGACACTGACACGGCACTTGTGACTGCAGAGCAAGTAAGAACATGGACAGGTAAAGATCCAGTACTGTCTAGAGTTTGAGAATATGTGGTGAGGGGATGGCCACAGCATCCGGAAGGGGCTGACTTCACACCCTACAGTGTCAGGAAAACAGAGCTGAGTGTGCAGGATGATTGCGTGTTGTGGGGAGCACGAGTGATTATTCCACAGCCAGCACGACAGTCTATCCTAGAGCAACTACATCAGTGTCATCCTGGGGTCTCGCGTATGAAAGCCTTGGCTAGGAGTTACTTGTGGTGGCCAAAGCTAGATGAGGAGATAGAAAATCTAGTCAAGACATGCAGCACTTGTCAGGAACACCGGAAGGCACCAGCAGCGGCTCCTCTCCACCTCTGGGAGTGGCCGGATAAACCATGGAGAAGATTGCACTTAGATTATGCGGGTCCATTCATGGGGAAGATGTTCCTCATAATCATTGATGCACATTCCAAATAGATGGATGTTTACCCTGTAAATTCTGCTTCCGCCACTACTACTATAGACTGCCTGCGTCGGAGCTTCAGTAATCAAGGGCTACCGGAGATCGTGGTGAGTGACAATGCCACTTGTTTTGTGAGTACAGAGACAAAAGAGTTCTTGAGAAAAAATGGCATAGTGCAGGTGACCTCGGCTCCATATCATCCATCCTCGAATGGACTTGCGGAGAGAGCCGTACAAACATTTAAGGAGATGATGAAAAAAAGTGCAGAAGGGAGTTTAGCAGCCAAAGTGTCACGGGTTCTGTTCAGCTACAGAATAACACCTCAATCCACCACAGGACTCTCTCCTGCTGAGATGTTATTAGGCCATAGACTACGCTCCACTCTTGACCTTGTCCACCCAGACCTAAAAAGGAAAATGGAAAACAGACAAAACAAACAAAAAGAGAACCATGACAAAAGAACAAAGAGCCGAAGTTTTGGAGAAGGAGATGCGGTCCTTACCAGGAATTTCAGTTATGGACCAAAGTGGATTCCTGGCTTCATCGACTCAATGACAGGTCCAGTATCATACAAGGTCATGTTGGGAGATGGTAGGGTAGTACGCAGACATGTAGATCAGATACTTCACAGACAAGGAGAAATTGAAATGAAGGTTCCAGATGCATTGACTGAAGACAGGGTTGCCCCCAGTTATCCAAGTGCATCTGTGGTGCCACCACCAGACACAGAGACAATTCCACAGGAACCTATTTTTCAAGAGGAAACCATCATTGCAGAGTCAGATACTCTGAGCACTGCTCAGGAGCAGCTGGTGGCTTCACCACAAACAAGCAGGGACTTTACTGTTAGACGTTCACAAGACTCACAAGCCACCAGAGAGATTAATACTGAACTGTTAGATTCGGCAAGTATGGAACATGATGAATGGAGACTCCTTATGTGACCCTCAGGAATGGTTGTTTGTTAAGAAATTCATACTGAAATCTTAAGGGGGAGGGATATAGTAATCTGGGATGTTATGATTAAGGTTATCCGCCAGGTGGTGCTGTAGTCAATGCTGCTGCTAAGGTCAGAGGTTTGCTTCCTGTCAAGGTCAGCAAAGGTGAAATGCCAGGATGCAGGCATGATGTTTGTTACTCTGTTACTAAAGTACTCGTGCTAATTCTATGATATCGCCTCTTCGAGTCCTTGTCTCACTACATGGATTTATCACACAATCCTTTCCAACATGGAACGGGTCATCATCTTGATCATCAGCGCTGTGGAACCCACCATGATGGAACATCTGATGACTGACCTGACAGCATCCAACGCAGCACAAAATGTTGCCATGGAAGCTCAGACTGCTGCCATCGTGGCTCTGGATACCACTGTTGAAACGGGTTTCCAGGGCATCACAGCAGTCCAGCAATCTATTCGCCAACAGATTACTAGGATTGTTGAGGTGCTGCCTGGGAGAGTGGCATTAGCACCATGGAAGAGGAACCTGCTGTCCTCTCTCAGGATGACAGCATTCCAGCTCCCAGCTCCGCCACTTCACCAGTACCCTCGCTTTTGTCTGTTAGCTAGCCGGCCCAGATGGCTGCAGCCCAGGCTGTGAAGCTGAAGTCTGAAGCCAAGCTCTCTTGGCCCACAGCTGCTCGAAGTCATCCTCCAAGAGCATCTGCAGTTTCCTCTGTGGAATCTCAGTAGCCTTCCTCCTGCCATGCTGCAGCCAGTTGGGAAGCACCTCATAGAAGCACCAGGATAGGGAAAGTTACATGAAAGACAGGTACTAAGGGAATGCACAAGGGTGATTAGTTTCATTTTGTGTGCAGAGTGCCAGTATTGCTTTGATAAATTTTGATTTGAATGTGCACTTGGTGTTGATTTTTATATCTGCAGCCAAGTGAGCGAGATACCAATAAGTGTTGTGAGAAAGAGGACGATGTGATGGTTAATGAAAGAGGAAAGGTAAGGAGTGTGGGACTGCTGGTGAATGTGGAGGTGCAGTTGAGGTTAGTGGAATTTGTTAAGTCTGTGTGTTCCAGTTGTATTAAGATTAATTACTGACACAGACTACAAGAATAAAGTTTCAACAGGTCTTTACTGGTTGGAGGTCAGGACTATACTAAATACAATATCACTACACAGTACTTATATACCGGTGGTCACCACCGGTATTACGTATACAGCAGCCAGAGAAAGTAGTACATCTCTTAAGGTGGAACAGGCTTAAGTTCTCTTAAGGTGGAACAGGTTACATACACCACAAACCTCCCTTTTTAGCTTAACAGTCATATCCCCATTTAACATAACATAATAACATATATACATATATAACTTCAGGTATAAACAGTTCAAAGGTTCAGTCTCTCAGGAGGCCTTCTGATTCGGTTTGGATAACGCCTTTCAGTGGTCTCTGATTCTTGTTGCTGAGGTGACTCTTCTTGTTGGTTTCCTATGTATTGGACGTCATCATCAGGTACAGTCCCTGCCGAGGTAGATGCTTCAGGTTCATTAACGTCTTCCACAGTTGTCTCTGTCGCAACCATGGGTTCGACCCTTGCTCTTGATTCTACCAGTTGATCCGCATGACGCCTTATCACATTGTTACCAATATCTACTGTGTACATCAGAGGTCCTTGTCTGGCCCGGATTGTTCCGGACTGCCATTTTTCGTTTCCATAGCCCCTTGCCAACACTGGTTGTCCTACATCAAAACTTCGAGTGGACTTGTTATTAATATGCCGGAACTGTTTGTTTTCCACTTCCCTCCGCACATTTGGTTTTAACAAGTCCAACCTGGACCGCAACCTCCTGTTATAAAACATCATGGCAGGACTTTGGTTAGTCACTGCATGAGCGGCATTTCGATATGCCATTAGGAAATTGTCCACCTTGTGTTGTAACGGAATCTGATCATCGTTCATGGCCTTTATTGCCTTTTTGAATGTTTGGACAAATCTCTCGGCCAACCCGTTTGTCGCCGGATGATATGGGGCAGAGGTATAATGTTTCACCCCATTCTTCTTTAAGAATTTTTGGAATTCTTCCGACACGAACTGTGGTCCGTTGTCCGAACATATCTGTTCTGGCAATCCGTTCCTTGCGAATATTGTTCTTAACACCGCAATTGTCTTTTCTGAAGTAGTGGTATTCATCTTGATCACTTCTGGCCATTTGGAATGTGCGTCCACCGCAATTAGGAACATGGAGTCCATGAATGGACCAGCAAAGTCAATATGTACGCGTTGCCATGGGGCTGAAGGCCATTCCCATGGGTGTAGCGGTGCGATCGGAGGTGCATTTTGCACTTTTTGGCACCCAGCGCAGCTTTTTGTCAACTCCTCTATCTGTTGGTCAATGCCCGGCCACCATACATAAGCCCTAGCAAGACTTTTCATCTTAACTCCCCCCAGATGACCTTCATGCAGTTCCTTTAGAACTCTTTCCCGTAACTTGGGAGGAATAATCACTCTTGTCCCGTACATCAAAGTACCATGGCAGACGGACAGCTGGTCTCGCCTTGCCGAGAATGCCGGTAACAGAGGATCACCATGTGTTGGCCATCCCTTCACTGTCACCTCATAAACTCGGGACAGTGTCGGGTCGTTCCTGGTTTCTCTTTCAATACTTGCATTGGTGACTGGTAAACACTCGATGATGGTCGAATGAAATAACTCAACAGGGTCAACTTTCGTCGTCTCTTCCGCTTCAGGTAGTGGCAGGCGCGACAGCCCATCAGCATTGCCATGCTGCTTTGTACCTTTGAATTCTATTTGATATTGATGTGCCCCTAGGAAAAGGGACCATCTCTGGAGTCGCTGTGCTGTCATCACTGAAACACCCTTCTTAGGGTTAAAAATGGATACCAACGGCTGATGGTCTGTCAGAAGTGTGAATTTTTGGCCCTGCAGGTAATGATTAAACTTCTTCACTCCCCATACAAGGCTGAGAGCCTCCCTATCGATCTGCGCATAGTTGCGCTCAGCGGAGGTCAATGATCTGGATGCAAACGCGACTGGCCTTTCCGTGCCATTTGGCAACTTGTGTGAGAGTACTGCCCCAATACCATATGGAGAAGCATCACAAGCCAACCGAATAGGCAGTGTCGGGTTGAAGTGAGCCAACACTTCCTCTGAGGTGATCAATTCTTTGCTTTTGCGAAATGCCTTCTTACAGTTTTCGCTCCATTCCCATGGTACCCCCTTCTGTAAAAGAGCGTTCAGCGGGTGCAGTACCGTGGATAGATTCGGTAGAAACTTATGGTAATAGTTAATCAATCCCAGAAACAACCTCAACTGAGAGACATTATCCGGAGCGGGAGCCTTTACAACTGCCTCTATCTTGTCAGGAGACTTATGAAGCCCCTCCCGGTCAATGACATGACCACAGTACGAGATCCGCTTCTGAAAGAACTCACATTTCTGCCGATTAACTCTAAGTCCATACTCTTTCAGTCTGTTGAGCACCAGTTCCAAGTTTGCGAGGTGTTCTTCATCACCATCACCTGTAATCAGAATATCGCCCAGGTAACATTGTGTGCCTGGAATTCCCTGTAATACCTGCTCCATGGCCCTCTGCCAAATTGCCGGAGCCGATGCCACTCCAAAAACCAGCCTATTATACCGGTACAAACCTCTATGCGTGTTGATCGTGAGGTACTGGCGTGACTCTTCTTCAACCTCCATCTGCAAGTACGCCTGCGCCAGGTCTATCTTGGTGAAGTGTTTCCCGCCAGACAACGAAGCAAAAATATCCTCAATCCGCGGAAGCGGATACTGCACCGTGTGAAGCACCGGATTAACGGTGATCTTGAAATCTCCACAGATGCGAACCTTCCCTGGTTCTCCTGGCTTGTTGCTCGAAGGACGTTTCATAACGGGAACAATGGGCGTAGCCCACTCACTCCAATCTACCTTAGACAGTACACCTGAACGTTCTAGCGCTTCCAGTTCCGCTTCTACAGTAGGTCGTATTGCATAGGGTACCGGTCTGGCTTTGAAAAATTTTGGTTGTGCTTGTTCATCAATCTTGATGTTTGCCGTAATTCCTTTCAGTGTTCCCAGTCCTTGCTGGAACACCTCTTTAGCATCATCCAATATTTTGGACAATCGCTTAGGTTTGACATCTGTTTCCCCAGCATCTACCGTTAGTGCTTTTAAGGAGTGCCAGTCCATATTCATTTTCCTAATCCACTCCCGTCCCAGTAGTAGTGGACCTCCTTCAGGTAGCACATATAAGTCCATTACTTGGCTTTCTTCACCCTTGTGGACCACTTTTACCTCTATCTTTCCGATGGGGTACACTCTTTGCCCCGTGTATGTTTTCAATATAATCTCCGTATCCCGTAGGGGAATATGTTGGAATAACCTTTTGTAATCTTTCTTATTCATGACCGCCAATGCCGATCCAGTGTTCAATTCCATCTTTACTTGGACGCCTGCTATCTGAAGAGTGACCCAAATTGTCTGGAGATCTGCGTCCTTACCAACGTTGTGTACTCTTAAGCTACCCAGTTCATTACTGCTAGCGTCTGAATCTGACTTCTGTTCGTTCGAACTGGTCTTTGTCACCTTGTGCACCTTCATGTATTTTCCTTGCGGTGACTTTTTGTTGCTGGTCTTCTTTCCTGACCGGCATACTTTAGCTATGTGGCCAAGCCTGCCACACGTTCTGCATTCTTGGTTTTTAAACCAACACTGGTTCTGATCGTGTGTTGTCTTTCCACAACGATAACATTTTACAGTACTCAAACCCAATTTATTTGTACTGAGTTCCGGTGACCGTAGCTGCATTACTGCCGTGCCTCTCGCTGCGGCTTCGTGTGCTGCTGCCATAGTGACCGCTTTCTCAAGCGTCAGCTCATTCTCCTCGAGCAGTCGCTTTTGTGTATCTTCTTTTAATAATACACACACAAATTTATCCCTTAGCGCGTCTGTCAGTCCCGTTCCAAACTGACAGTACCTCGCCAGCTTACGCAATTCCATTAAATATTCAGCATTGCTTTCATCCTTCAGCTGCCTTCTGCTGTAAAATTTAAATCGTTCCGCTAGCATCAGCGGCGTGGGGTTTAGATGATTTTTCAGGACAGTAACAATCTCCTCGAACGTCTTATCCGCCGATTCATCTGGTGATAAAAGGTGTTTCAATTGCCCGTATGTCTTTGCACCCATTAAGTTCAATAAAGTTAGTGCTTTCTCTGCATCTGGGATTTTATTTACTTTACAATAATTTTGTATGCGTTCTACATACATGGCCCAATCTTCGATGTCGCTATCAAAGGTATTAATGTTCCCATGTTTAGGCATCGTTGCAATTTTTATTTAATTTTTTTTAAATTTTATCCCAAGATGGCGGCTTCCCGCTCTTGTCTTCGTCCTCCACCAACAAAATGGCGGTTTTCCCGCGCTTGGCGGTCTTCACCCACTGGCTGCAATGGCGTTTGGCGTGCCGCTGCTGCTCCCCTTTCCCAGCGGTTAGTAACTCCCCCGACGCTGTCTCCGCTTCACCGCGGCTCCCTCGGGCATTCGCACTTCCCTGATGTCGCGCCTCGCAGCCCTTCTTGCAGCCCGGGTATTAGCACCGGCTGCGTTCGCCTTCACCACGGCTCTCGCGCCTTCAGTTGCCCCAGACGCTGCGCCTTTTTGGCCCGAAAGCGGCCCGGCCCTTATCACCAGCCGCGATCGATGTCCCCGCGCTGTGCCTTTCGGCCCGAATGCGGCCCGGCCCTTATCTCCGGTTGCGATCGATCTCACCGCCCTTATTCCTCCGTCTTCCTCCCCCCGTCTGTACAGCCAACGCGGCCGACTTTCTGCTCGCGTCGCTGACCGGCTTACCCACCACCGAGGTAGAAAGAAGATAGCTGACTGCCGCTGATGGAGGCTTCGAGTTCAGGATGTCTTCTGCACTCCGGGTTCTCGATGCCTGCCGCGCGACGTGTCTTCCAGCAGGGTGATGAGGGTGGATGCCTCTCTTCGACGCCCGTTCTGTGGACGAAGCCGCCGTGGATATAAACTGCCGCAGGGTAAGAATCGGACTCGTCGCCACTGTTAAGTCTGTGTGTTCCAGTTGTATTAAGATTAATTACTGACACAGACTACAAGAATAAAGTTTCAACAGGTCTTTACTAGTTGGAGGTCAGGACTATACTAAATACAATATCACTACACAGTACTTATATACCGGTGGTCACCACCGGTATTACGTATACAGCAGCCAGAGAAAGTAGTACATCTGTTAAGGTGGAACAGGCTTAAGTTCTCTTAAGGTGGAACAGGTTACATACACCACAGAATTGCTTCTCAATGAACTGATCTTTTAGAGCTCTGGCGGAAAGAGGCTGTCTAGGATACTTTCTTTCTTCCTCCTCATCCTCTTTTTCCTCTTCCTGCTCCTCCTCCTAAATTTGTTGGCTGGCAGGTGGTGGTAAGGGTTATGCAGGTTGTGGAGCATGCAGCAGATGACTACACATCTGGATATCCGCTCAGCTGAGTACTGCAGGGCTTCTCCTGAATGGTCCAGGCAGCGGAAGCATTGTTTGAGAGCATTGGATTGTCTGCTCGATGATGTTCCTTGTGGCAGCATGGCTCTCATTGTACTCCTGGTGTGCAGGTATGCGTAGGTTCCTCGCCGGAGTCATCAGCCATGTCAGGAGGGGATAACACTTGTCACCCAATAGCCAGCCTTTAACTTGAAGGGCTCATTGGAAAACAGGAGGCACAGATGACTGCCGCAGAATGAAGGAGTCATGACTGCTGCCAGGATAATGGGCACAGACCTGCATGATGTGATGCCTGTGGTCGCAAACCATCTGCACATTGAAGGAGTGGAAAACTTTTCAATTGATAAAGATTGCAGGGTTGTCATGCGGAGCGTGCAAGGCAATGTGCGTGCAGTCAATGAAGTCAATAAAAGTTGAAGGTGACGGAGACCTGGTGAATGTGGAGGTGCAGTTGAGGTTAGTGGAATTGCTTCTCAATGAACTGATCTTTTAGAGCCCTGGTGGAAAGAGGCTGTCTAGGATGGGAGTGCTGCCCATGCCCTGTCTTGAGACTGCAGTTGTGGCTGCAGCAGCTGACATATCTTAGCAACAACCTCCTTGGTGAATCAAAGGCACCTCAGACATTGCTCCTCACTGAAGTTGAGGTAGGAGAATTGCTCCTTGAAGGCCCTCTATAGGTAGGGCCTCATGCTGAGTGCCCTCCTTCTCCTCCTCCCTCTTCTGGCAGCTTGTCCTGCTCTGTGGTGTCTCCCTTCAGGCGCCCAGTCATGCGAGAAGTAGCCCCACTAGGCCACCCATGTCTGGAGGCATATAATTTGTGCAGTGGATAACAGCAAGACTATATGAGCAGCCAGACCGCTTTCTGTAGATTACTGAAACTTTCAACAGTCCTAGAACTCAGTAAAAAAGTAATAATCCAGCAATTTAACTCCAAGTACTGCATAGTCCCTTTAAATACCGGTAATGACGAGGCCTTCATCATGTTCTGCTGAGTGAGTTAAGCACAGGGCATCCAATTGACTGGGGCCTTCCAAAATGGTAATGGCAGCCTCACCTTTCCTGCCCTGCTTAGGTTATTAAACCGCTTTCTGCATTGAATCCAGGAGTGTGACACCACGCTCCTGCTGCTGATGTCCTGGGTAACCACCAGCCACGTCTTCTTTGTGTCACCTGCAGGCTTCTCCCTCCCATCACTAGGGAAGAGTATTTCCTTCCGGGCCCTTACAACCCCCAACAACATATCTGGGGAGGCGTCGCTGAAGCGGGACGCAGCTTTTGTCCATTTCAACTCCATAGCAACAGGCCTGTGGCTCTCCATGCAAACTCCTTCAACTTCGACGTTTGGAGTGTCCCTTTAAATACTGGAATTAAAATCGCACCAGTTCAGCGTTGCACACTGATCCACCTGATGATATTGCTCCTCTGTATGTTGCCGGCAAGTAATAGCCATGCGCACTAACCCCTTTACCAAGGTGGCTGGCTGCAGGTGAGAAACAGAAAACGTTAATCAGGCCTTGCTGTTAAATTCGGCAGGGCCTGAGGGAAACTGTTCTCACGGGTTTCCCGACCGCATTGCAGGACCCCCCACCGCCCCCTGCTCCCTATCCGTCTCCAAATTAAAATTCCGGCCATTGTGTCCAATTCTGGGCATCACACTTTAGGAAGGATGTCAAGGCCTTAGAGAGGGTGCAAAGGAGATTTACTAGAATGATACCAGCAATGCGGGGCTTCAGTTAGGTGGCAAGACTAGATAAGCTGGGGTTGTTCTACTTAGAGCAGAGAAGTTTAAAGGGGGATTTTATAGAGTTGTTCAAAATCATGAAGGAGTTTGATAGAGTAAATAAGGAGAAAGTGTTTCCAGTAGCAGAAGGATCGGTAACCAGAGGATACAGATTTAAGGTGATTGACAAAAGAACCAGAGGTGAGGTTGAAGGGATAATTACTAGTCCTAGCCCTTTTCGGGCTACCCCAGATCAGGCGTATTCCCCAGACATTCACCTTCAACTAAAGTTAGAGATAGTCGAATTCTATAAGACGTTTAATTGGGTCTAAAGGTTCAGACTATCTCTCCCTAAAGAAAAGAAGTGACTTGAAGATGTTACCGTCCTCCGGATAGCACTTTTAATAAGTTTAACTAGACTGTAACCTTCCGGATATTATGAGGGTCCGGAATACCCCCCAGAATTCTGCAACTCCTTACAGAAGAGTGTACAGAAATTGAGTTCGCGAGATTGATACAGAAATACTACTTGAGACAATTCTAAAAATATATAGATTTATTTAAGAGCCGACATACAGTTAACAGCTTTTGAGTCAATCGCAACATTAACAGTTCAAAAACAAATAGCTTACATTTCTTTATTCTCAAAGATTGTTAATCTCAAATCTTAACTTTGTACATTTTTACATTTCTTATTCTTCTAATCCAGTATATCCACCAAAATCAAATACCTTGATTACCCGAGACTCAGAGTTGTAGGCTTACAGAGTGGTTCTGAAGCCGAGAATCGCTTGCCCGTTTCCAGCAACTTCTGACTGTCTGTCTGAAAAAGTTCTATATTATACCTTTTTTAGTGGTTTATCCTTTGAAGTTTTCTGCTGATGTAAGCTAATTATCTCAAGTCATCTTTGTGTTGGCTTTTTTCTATTCTTACTGTCAATTTAGCTGCTGCATGCATACTTATGTGTCCACCTTTAGGTGTTTCAAAAACTTATCAAAAAATGGCTACAACAGATTTATCTCTTTGATGTCATTCTTATCGAAGGACTTCCAATCAATTCTTAATATTGGCTTAACTGGTTATTAGCAGACGTTGTGTCTCCGTGGTGTTCCAAATTCAATACAAAAACAATGTGATTGCTTGGTGTCATCTATTGAAGTCATATCTTCAAAGTGTTCTGTTGGCATCATATTTACAACATGTAAATTAAAGACACTTCAACCAGGGTGTTTCATGCATTTCTAGCTATCTCAATTGGTTGCATTATGTATTAATAATATCAGAAATCTGTTCATAGGATGGTGTATCTCTTGGAATATGGCTTATTCCATCACAAGGTGAGGAGAATTTTTTTACGCAGCGAGTTGTTATGGTCTGGAATGCACTCCCTGAAATGGCCTGAGATAATGGCCTGAATTTTGCTGGCACTCAGAGGGCGGGTTTGGAGACGGGACATCCGGCAAAATCGCAAAGATTGACAGTGGGTTGGAAACCCACTGTCAACCCGTCTCCAATCAATCTTCCTAAGTGTCGGGTCCCCGATTTGCGAATGGACTCGACACGTATTGGCGGGAAAAAGATTAAAGCCTCTTAACTGCTTGTTAACAGGTTGTTAACAGGCAGTTAACGGGCTTTTTCCAATTTTGAGACATCTACTATGGGCTTCCCGACGTCTGGATACCACGCCAGGTAAGTGTGGTGTGTTGTGAATCTGCTGTAATGTTTATGCATTGAAGACAGCTGCTGAAGTGGGGTGACGGATCCAGTGGTGAACTGGTGAGTTTCAGAGGTAAGGAAATGTTGGGAAATTCATTTATAATGCATTTACACTTTTCTGTAGGTAACAAGTTTTGAATTGTATGTGTAGTCCCACCTCAATTGGAGAACCTCTCTCACCAGTGTCAGATTGCTTCTGTAACCTCACCTGCAGCTGCCATCTGTTCGAGCCTAAGGAGGGAGTCACTGGAGAGCCTGGGTGCAAGAGCTTACCTTTGTACAGTGATTGTCAGTGTTTGCAGCACCTCAATGCTGAAAAATCAACTGTCAAATAAAATTGTGCGTGCATAAAATCGTGGCCATAAACTTTCAAAAGGAAATTGGATAAATACTTGAAAGAGAAATATTTGCATGGCTATGTGGAAAGGGCAGGGGAATGGGACTAATTGGATAGCTCTTTCAAAGGCACAATGGGCTGAATGGCCTCCTTCTGTGCTGTATCCTTTTATGATTCTATAACATGCAGATTAAATCCTTAATATTAGTTTTGATTTAGCACTTGCATCTGCTAATCAAATAATAGATCAGTTACAAGATTGGTTAAGAATCATACCAGCAAGTAAAAACCCCAAGCCTTCAAACAAACATGGTTTCCATTGGCTAGTGTTTACTATACTTTGAAACAATAGCCATTATGGATAATGACTGTTAGTTGAACTGTCATACACAATGCTTGCATTGGCACAGATGATGAAACTAATATGATTGAATCGTGTATTCCTAAAAATCTGGGCCCTGAAACTGTAGGCATTCTCACAATCTACTGCTGTGATTTCAGTGAGAGACCAGCAGCATCCCCAAAGAAATGGTATGAACAACCATTTTAAGTCATTCATACCATTTCACCAGGGGTTCCACGAATTCCCTGTCGAAGTTAAGGTGTAAAACTGGCACTGCATGAGGCCGTTTATCCAGTCTCATGCAGTGCCAGCATGATCAGGTCACAGAAAGCAGACTGCACACATTTTGTCAATGAAGCTGACCTTGTGAGGTTTAATGAGGTCAATGTAGTATGGTCATTTGTACACGATCCCTGAACGCATAGCCCTAGGCACAGGGATAGTCTCCATGTGTGGATGGGATACATAGTGAACCAGAAGCATTCAAATGGCCACTGCTTAATCTTTAAAGGAGAGCCGTATTGAAGACTTGGAAAAGGGTTTTGATGTCAAAGAAGAAAGGAGGGCAGATTGCTAAAGAGCAGAACTGCCCATTTACAACTGCTGCAGTCAGGGTGTTGCTCCATGAGAGTTTCCCTTTCCAGAGCTGAGGAGCATCCTCTTATCAGGAGCAGTGTTTGAAATGTTTGGGTGGAGTTGGCTGACATCTGACTAACCAATTCACTAACTTGTCTATGTCATCCTGAAGTATTTTACAGTCTTCACAGTTAACTATGCTCTCTATTTTTGTGTCATCTTTAAATTTTGATATTATGCCCTATGTACCCAAGTCCAGATCATTTATATATATTGAGAATAGCAATAGTCCCAACTCTAATCCATGGGGCACACCACTATTTACATCCCTCCAATTCAAAATAACACTACTTTTTGCTCTCTTTGCTGCCACGCTCGCGTCACTACGATGGGGCAAAATTGGGCTCAGTGGTGCCCTTTTCTGGATGCTACAAGGCCCCTCAGGATGCCAAAATGGCACCCATGACATGAAGCGTGCCGGACGCCATATTGGTAAAGGAGTTAATGCACGCATTTAACATCCACCGGAAGTATGCAGAGCAGGCAGATCGTGATGTCGATCATGTGCAATGCTGATTTGACGCCAGTGCTGCCAGTTTGGAGTTCCACGCTTTAGCCGACACCCTTTCTTAACCTTGCACAGCTGAACACAACATTAAGCAGCATGAAGGACCCCCCAACAGCACTATTTAAAGGGATCATCAACTACTTCCAGGTTAGTTGCTGGTTTATTTCTTCTGGCTGTTGATACAAATCTACACGTTTTTGATGCTTTCCATGGTTGTTTCAAAAGTCTACAGAGGGTGGTGTGGCGGGTGCCGAAGTACCTTTTGTTGACTCCAAAGCTTCTGCACAAATCAGATGCTCCCAGACATGGGTGCACCAGTAGGCCTTCCTCTTGGAATCGAGCATGGCTGGGAGAATGAGCAGAGGCCCTGCAGAGCAGGACTAGCTGCTGGAAGAGGGAGGAGGAGGGAGGGGAGACGGGCTCGCAGCAGGAGAACATAAGAACATAAGTAATAGGAGCAGGAACAGGCCACTTGGCCCCTCGAGCCTGCTCCACCATTCAATAAGGTCATGGCTGATCTTGGGCTCAAAGCCACTTCTCCGCCCGCTCCCCATAACCCTTCACTCCCTTATCTTGCAAAAATCTGTCTATCTCCACCTTAAATGTATTTAATGACCCAGCCTCCATGGCTCTCTGGGGCAGAGAATTCCACAGATTTAAGACCCTCTGAGAGAAGAAATTCCTCCGGTCATAGATGCTCAGGTTGTTCAGGGAACAAATCTGAACTTCAGTGACGACCAATGTTTGAGATGTTTGCGCTTCACTAAGGAGGGCGTCACTGGAATCTGCCAACTGCTGCAGCCACAGCCTCAGAGCCTGGCAACACTGTGGCTGTGAAGGTGACCATGATGAGCGTTTATGCATCTGGCTCCTTCCAGGCTGCTGCTGGTGATATAAGCAACATCTCGCAGTGTGCAGTGCACTGTTGCATAAGGGAGGTCACTGAGGCTGTCTATCCAAAGGGAGATAATTTAATTTAATTCCCTCTTGCCAGAGAGAAGCAGGCAGAGAGAGCGAGCATGAGGGTTTGCAAAGATTGCAGACTTCCCCATGGTGCAGGGTGCCACTGACTGCATGCATATAGCTTTGCTTGCACCTCATGTGAACTCTGTCGTGTACCTGAACCGAAAGAGATTCTGTTGTGTCTGGGTATAATCAGATACAGACTGCAGCAGAAACGGTACAACAGGTGTTTACTCAACATGGCTCACAGTTGAACTGACTGTACAGATTACTACTCAGTGCTATATACAGGTGTGGTCACTGCCGGTACTACAGTATACATGAGCTGTAAAAAGTAGTTCCCCCCCTTAAAGGTATATACATTACAATTCCTCCCCTTTTAGATTAACAGTACCATAACACTCATTTAACAATTAAATATCAACTAATTACAATGAACACTTAACACCATTAGCTGAAAATAGTCTATTTATATATTCAGTCTTTGGGGAGGCCTCCTGATCCTTTCTGGATAGTGCCTTTCCCAAGTGTCTTGCTCTTGGTGCAGAGGCGATTCTGGCCCCCTGTCGTCGGTTGGTTCATCAGCTTCCGATGCTACTGTTTCTGGGGTAGATGCGACCTGTACGTCGGGTTCATCACCAGGTGCGTATGGGCGAGGCATGGGGTTGACTTGTTCCTGTGACTCTAGGATCTGGTCAGCATGGCGTCTCATGATGCTCTCCCCAACGTCCACTGTGTACATTAGTGGGCCCTGCCGTGTGCATATCGTTCCTGGCTGCCATTTTTCTGTTCGGTAGTCGCGGGCCAAGACTGGTTGCCCTACATTGAAGCTCCTTGTTGGCTTCTCATGGATGTGCTGGAATTGCTTACTCTCAACATCTCTTCGTACGTTTGGTCTGAGCAAATCCAGGCGCGATCTTAACCTTCGGTTAAAGAACATCATGGCTGGGGCCTGGTTGGTGACTGCATGTGTCGCATTCCGGTAGGCGAACAGGAAATTGTCCACCTTGTGCTGCAGCAGAATGTTGTCATTGTACATAGCCTTTATTGCCGCCTTAAAGGTTTGTACGAACCTCTCAGCCAATCCATTTGTGGCTGGACGATACGGGGCGGATGTGTAATGCCTTACCCCATTCTTTTTCAAGAACCTCCAAAACTCTTCGGACACAAACTGTGGTCCATTGTCAGAGCAAATCTGTTCTGGCAAGCCATTCCTAGCAAAAATGGTCCGTAGGACTGCAATAGTTTTCTCCGTGGTGGTGGAGGACATTTTGATGACCTCAGGCCATTTCAAGTGCGCATCCACGGCTATTAAAAACATTGAGTCCATGAATGGACCAGCAAAATCAATATGCACCCATTGCCATGGAGATGAGGGCCACTCCCATGGGTGTAGAGGGGCCTGTGGTGGTGCATTTTGGACTTTCTGGCATCCTGAGCAGCTCTTGGTCAGGTCCTCGATTTGTTTATCGATTCCCGGCCACCACACATAAGCCCTGGCTAGGCTTTTCATTTTTACCCCTCCCAGATGACCCTCATGAAGCTCATTGAGCACTCTATCCCTTAACTTGGGTGGAATTACCACTCAGGATCCACACATCAAGGTCCCCCGGCACACTGACAGCTGTTCTCTCCTTGTCGAGAATGCTGGCAACAGTGAGTCGCCATGTGCTGGCCATCCCTTCACTGTCAAATCATATACCCGAGACACTGTCGGGTCATTTCAGGTTTCCTTTTCGATACAAGCGTTAGTTACCGGTAGGTATTCAACTATAGTCGAATGGAATATTTCGACAGGATCCACTGCTGGTGCTTCCTCCGCAGTAGGCAGTGGCAGGCATGATAGCCCATCAGCGTTTCCATGCTGTTTCGTGCCCTTATATTCAATCTCATAGTGGTGCGCCCCTAGAAAAATTGACCATCTTTGTAGTCGTTGCGCAGTCATCACCGGAACGCCCTTCTTCGGATTAAAAATGGAGACAAGAGGCTGGTGATCCGTCAGCAAGGTGAATTTCTGCCCGTGCAGATAGTGATTGAACTTTTTCACTCTCCACACTAGGCTGAGGGCCTCCCTGTCAATCGGGGCGTAGTTACGCTCGGCTGAGGTTAGTGATCGTGACGCAAAGGCTATTGGCCTCTCTGAGCCGTCTGAGAATTTGTGCGACAGCACCGCTCCAATGCCATAGGGTGACGCATCCCATGCCAACCGAATTGGTAATGCCGGGTTGTAATGGGCCAATACCTCTTGCGATGTGATTAGTGTTTTGCTCTTCTGGAAAGCTCGTCTACATTCGTCACTCCACTTCCATGGCACCCCAGTTTGCAGTAGGGTGTTCAGTGGGTGTAGTATTGTAGACAAATTTGGCAAGAACTTATGGTAGTAGTTTACCAGCCCGAGGAACGACCTCAGTTGTGACACATTTTCTGGTGCTGGAGCCTTGACTACTGCCTCAATCTTCTCTGGGGACTTATGTAACCCCTCTTTATCGATAACGTGGCCACAATACGAGATCTGTTTTCTAAAAAACACGCATTTGGGGCGGTTAGCTCGGAGCCCATATTCCTGCAATCTAGTGAGCACCTGCTCCAGGTTGGCAAGGTGATCACTGTCATTTTCGCCCGTGACCAGGATGTCGTCCAAATAACACTGGGTCCCTGGGATCCCTTGCAGGACTTGTTCCATTGCCCTCTGCCAAATAGCCGGAGCTGATGCTACCCCGAATACCAGCTGGTTGTATTGGTAGAGACCTTTATGGGTGTTGATTGTGAGGTATTTTTTTGATGCTTCTTCTACCTCCATTTGCAGATACGCCTGGGCCAGATCAATCTTAGTGAAGCGTTTCCCTCCAGATAGCGAGGCGAAAATATCTTCAATCCACGGAAGTGGATATTGTACGGTGTGAAGGATCGGGTTCACTGTTACCTTAAAGTCCCCACAGATGCGAACCTTCCTTGGTTCCCCAGGCGTGCTGCTCAACGACTTTTTCATCACAGGGACGATGGGTGTAGCCCACTCGCTCCAGTCTACCTTGGACAGTACACCTGAATGTTCCAGACTCTCCAGCTCTGCTTCGACGGCTGGGTGGATCGCATAAGGTACCGGTCTGGCCTTAAAAAATTTTGGGCTTGCGTTTTCTTCAATTTTAATCGTCGCTGTCATGCCTTTTAGTGTTCCGAGTCCTTGCTGGAACACTTCTTTCGCGTCAGTTAGGATCTTTGACAGTCGCCCAGGTGTGACGTTGTCATCCTTTTTGTCAGCCACAGTCAGTGCCTGTATGGAATGCCAATCCAGTTGTATTTTCTCGATCCATTCACGTCCCAGTAATGGTGGTCCTCCATCTTGCAATACATACAGGTCTAGTTTTGGTGTTTCCTTACCGTTCTATATAATGGTCACCCTTACTTTTCCTTTGGGGTAGACTTTTTGCCCCGTGTACGTCTTCAAAATAATTTTTGTGTCTCTCAAGGGTATGTGTGAGAATAGCCGCTCATAGTCCCGTCGGTTTATGACTGTTAGAGCTGATCCTGTATCCAATTCCATCTTTACCTGGACTCCTGCTATCTTGAGAGTGACCCAAATGGTTTGGTGATCCTCCGTTGTGATCACATTATGTAGTTTCAGACAACTCAGTTCCCTGCTTTCGGAGTCGTTATCACTCTTTTGTTCGTCTGAACTATTCTCCGTCTTCTTATGTACCTTCTTGTACTTTCCTTTGATAGGTTTCTTATTGCTGGTTTTCTTTCCCGACCTGCAGACTCGTGCTATGTGTCCTACTTTTCCACACTGTCTGCACACTTTGTCTTTGAACCAGCAATCATTCTGGTCGTGTGTTGTTCTGCCGCAGCGATAGCACTTCTCTGTTCCATGTGACATTTCGTTTGTGCCATATTCTTGCGGTCTCTGTTGTATCTCTGCAGCGCCCCGTGCTGCTGCTTCATATGATACCGCAATGCTGAAAGCCTTTTCCAGCGTAAGGTCCTTTTCAGATAAAAGCCGTTTCTGGGTTCCTTCACTTTGAAGCCCACACACAAACTTGTCCCTTAAGGTATCTGCCAGTCCCACTCCAAACTGGCAGTGTTTCGATAGTTTGCACAGTTCTGTTAAATAATCAGCATTGCTTTCATCCTTATGCTCGTTCCGTTTGTGAAACTTGAATCTTTCTGCTATCAGCAGCGGTGTGGGGTTTAAATGTTCCTGTAGTATCGTTACTATGTCTTCAAAACTCTTTTCCATTGGCTTCGTTGGGGTTACTAGATTTCGTAATAACCCATACGTCTTTGCACCCATTAAATTTAACAATACCGACGCTTTCTTGTCATCTGACACCTCATTTGCCTTGCAGTACATCTCTATTCGCTCGACATATGTAGTCCAATCTTCGACTTCATTGTCAAATGCAATGATACTGCCACTCTTCGGCATTTTGGGTGTGGTTTAAAATTACGTCTCCCAATGGCTTAAAATGGCGTCTGCCGCGCTTTCCTTCCTCCCCTGCTGCTGCCAACGCCGCACTCGACAGTCCTCGTGGCAATGGCGGCGCCTCGCGTGTTTCTGCGCGTCTCTCTCTCCCTCTCTCCGACGCTGCTCGGCCCCTGAACACCGGCTGCGCCCTGTGCGCTCTGCCCTTTCTCTCTCTCTCCCCCGTCGACGCTGATCGGCCCTTTGCTGTGCCGCTCGGTCGGGCTCTAGCCCGCCGCTGTCCAGGAAGGGTCTGCGCACTACCTGTTGCCAGCCCGTTTCGCTGGACCACCTCGACTGGAAAGCCAAGCCTGGCTCTCGACAGCCTCCCCCGCAATTCTCGAGTCTCTGCTGGATGACTGGGCGGTTGCCCGTGGTCGACGCCCGAGTCTCTGGCCTTGACCTCCAATCCACTGATCTCCAGGAACGAATCCCCGGGAGGTGATGCAGAGTTGCAGGTAGGTTCGAACTTGCCTCGTCGTCAATGTTGTGTCTGGGTATAATAAGATACAGACTGCAGCAGAAACGGTACAACAGGTGTTTACTCAACGTGGCTCACAGTTGAACTGACTGTACAGATTACTACTCAGTGCTATATACAGGTGTGGTCACTGCCGGTACTATAGTATACATGAGCTGTAAAAAGCAGTTCCCCCCCTTAAAGGTATATACATTACAGATTCCACTCCCTGAATGTGCAGCTGGTGTGTGGCAGCGCATCACCCAGGTCAAGGGCAGCATTCTGCCAGCAGTCGCGATGTGCTCATTCTCCAGCAGTCCTCTGTGCCAGCTGTATTTCAACCACCACAGCAAACCAAAGATTGGCTACTGGGCGACGAGGGCTATCTGCTAACGACATGGCTCATGACTCAGGTTCGCAACCCACGCACACGTGCGCAGCATGCATACAATGAGAGCCATACTGCCTCAAGAAACCTGACAGAGCAGACCATTGGCATGTTGAAACAAAGATTCCGCTGCTCTGGATTGCTCTGGAGGAGCCCTGCAGTACTCGGTTGAGTGTGTCTCAAGATTTGTGGTAGTATGCTGCATGCTGCACAGCCTGGCCATCATGAGGGAACAGTCCTTGCCACCACCTATCAGGTGAGAAGCTGAGGAGCAGGAGCACGAGGAAGAGGAATAGGAGGAGGCGACCTTGAAAGAGGAGGAATAGGAAGGGAAGCTGCAATCTAGACAGCCCCTTTCTGTCCTGGGTGTACATGAAGAACTAATTTAACTGTGATACCAGTAACCTCAACCCCCAATTCCCCATTTACCAACATTCCCACACTCCTTACCTTCCCTCTTGGGCATAATGCAAACTTAAAAGCCACCACAAAATACACATTCCAATCCAAATTTATAAATGAAATGATGCCATATTGCATACAAAATTAAACTAATCATCCTTGTTCATTCCTTTAGTGCCTGTCTTCCGTGTGCCTTTGCCTGTCTTCGTGCTCCTATGCAGTGCTACCCCAGTGGCTGCAGCATGGCTGGTTGAAGGCTGCTGACTTTCAGTGGAGGAGACTGCAGATGGCCTTTGAGGACGACTTCAAGCAGCTCTGGGCCTAGAAAGCCCTGTTGTGGCCTGCACCATCTTGGCATGGAGGCAGCAGTCTGGGCTGGCTGTCTGACAGGCAATAGCAAGGGCACTGGCGGAGTGGCAGGGGTGGGAGGACAAATGCTGTCATCCTGAGAGAGGACAGCAGGTTTTTTTTCCACGGAACCACTGCCACTTCCCTGGGGCGGTGCCTCAGCAATCCTAGTAATCTGTTGGAGGAAAGATTGCTGGACTGCTGTGACACCCTGGAAGCCCCTTTCAACACTGGTATCCTGGTATTTAGAGACATGATGACAGCAGTCTGAGTTTCCACTGCAGTACTCAGACGTCTGTGGTTGCTGCTTGTGCTTGCCCAGGTGGGCAGAGGAAACGCTTCAAGGACAACCTCAAAGCCTCCTTGAAAAAGTGTAACATCCCCACCGACACCTGGGAATCCCTGGCCCAAGACCGCACAAAATGGAGGAGAAGCATCTGGGAAGGCGCCGAACACCTCGAGTCTCTTCGCCGGGAGCAAGCGGAAGCCAAGCGCAGGCAGCGCAAGGAGCGCACGTCAACCCAAGCACCTCACCCACCCGCCCCTTCAACCACCGTCTGCCCCACCTGTGACAGAGACTGTAGGTCCCGCATTGGACTCATCAGTCACCTGCGAACTCATTTTTAATGTGGAAGCAAGTCATCCTCAGTTCCGAGGGACTGCCTAAGAAGAAGAAGAATGGAAGCTGAGACATCGGCCATCAGATGATTCATCATGGTCGGTCCCAGAAGTGTTTTGATTGGGTTGGCCACCAGTTCCTTGCTGGAAAGGATGGACTCCAAGCTCTGCGCAAAGCCCTGTGCAAAGTTGGTGCTGGACTCCTCCATGTTCCATGACATTGAATGTAGGCTTTCTGGCAGGCTTCCCAATGCACCAAGCATTTCATTGTGTACACCCATCAGCCTTTTCCTTTAGACTGGCCCATCAAAGTCCTCATCTGAGTCCTCTGCAGCAGAACTCGTGTGCGACCTCACCCTCTGGCTGTATCTGTGCTGGTGGCTGTGAGTGTGGAATTGAGTGACGGTGTATCTGCCTCATCACTGTCTTCTTGCTCTTCCTCCATTACCTGGGCAGGTTGCAGTTCTTGGGTATCTGAAAGGAAAAAGAGAGAAGGGTAGAGTTGTGGTGAGGGGAGAGGAGAATATAAGAAATGCATGCTTACACCATCGGCAGCTTGTAAGTCAGAAGAGATTGTGGGATGAGGGGGAAGTGGGATGTGAGAAGGAGGATTAGGTATGAGGATACTGTCACCTTCAATGGATTCAGCCCCACTGGTGGCTACGACCTCAGCAATGGCCCTTCCCATATTGGCTAGCACTGTCTCCCCCATGGGGGTTGGGACATGCAGGCGTGCTTCTGCCCCTCCAGTTAGTTCCTGCTGCCTCTGGTTGTGCGCCACCTTCTCCTGCAAAAGAGAGGGAAGTGTGTCAGTGAGTCTTGTGCAATATGTTTGGGTGGCTGTCACAGTTGAATAGCTGGCAGTGTGAGATGTGAGTGTGAGGCTTGCCACAGTGCTAAGTGTGTGGTGTATGTGCCTTTAAGAGCAATTATGGTGTATGTGCCTTTAAGAGCCCCTGGTTTGCGTAATGCCGGTAATTGCCACTTGGGCTATATAAGCCTGTGTATTGTGTATATCCTTTAGAAACCCCCCCCAGACTTGCTTAGTAAATACCTATGAACCAACTCCTGTCTTCAGTGTCTTTACCTACACATGGACACTACAGTGGCGACGAAGTGGAAACGGACTTACCTGCAATTCGGCAGCACCTCAAGGACATCGATTCCTCCAGCGTCCAGAAGACTCAAGGAAGTAAGAGAAACTGTGGTTTCACCAGCTGGCCAAGCTGGTGACAGGTACTGCGCTAATCCTTCCTGGGCGTCAGGCTGGAGCTCCAGCGGCGGGCTCTACAGCTGAGACAGGCAGCGAAATCGGAGGCAAGCAATAACGGACTGGGAGGGTGCACTCGAGAGACGGCCGGCGCGGCAAGCAGGTCAGCGTTTAGACCTCCGTCGGGAACGAGTCTCCAACAGTGAATAAACGGAAACCACATTGTTATCGGTAGCAGCGGCGGGAAAGCGCGGGAAGCGCCATATCGTTGCTACAGAGAAAAAAAAAAGCGCGGGAAGCGCCATATCTTTTCTAAAATGCCTAAATCTGGTAATATTGAGGCTTTTGATGGCAAAATAGAAGATTGGACCACATACGTGGAAAGAGTAGAGGTTTATTGCACTGCAAATGGAATAGCAGATGAAAAAAAAGCTTCAGTACTTCTGAACTTAATGGGCGCGAAGACATACGGGCTGTTACGAAATTTAATCACTCCAGCCAAACCAAAGGACAAGACTTTTAAAGAAATTGTTGATACCCTGCAGGAGCATTTAAACCCAACACCGCTGCTGATAGCGGAACGATTCAAGTTCTTCAAGAGAAATCAACACAAGAATGAAAGTAACGCTGATTACCTAACCGAATTAAGAAAGCTATCAAAGTACTGCCAATTCGGAGCAGGACTATCGGATTATCTTCGAGACAAATTTGTTTGCGGTCTCTTAAGTGAAGGAACACAAAAAAGACTGCTTTCTGAAAAAGATTTAACATTGGACAAAGCTTTCAGTATGGCCGTATCATACAAAGCAGCAGCAAAAGGAGCTGCAGAGATACAAGAAGAGACACAGGACTTCGGCACCCATAAAATGACACAGGAGTTCGGAAGATGTTATCGCTGCGGCAGATCCACCCATAACCAGAGGGACTGCTGGTTCAAGGGCAAAGCATGCAGGCAATGTGGTAAGATTGGACACATTGCACGGGTATGCCAATCTGAACAAAATAAATCCACTGACAGAAAACAAAAAATCAATAAAGAAAAGTACAGGAAGGTACAAATGATGACGGACAATAGCTCCGAAGACCAGAATAGCGATAGCGACTCCGGAAACAAGAGACTAAGCTGTCTCAAATTACATAATGTACTTGCCAAAGAGGATTACCAAACCATTTGGGTTACCCTCACAATAGCAGGGTCCCCAGTTAAAATGGAGCTAGATACAGGATCAGCTCTAACCGTAATAAATCGACGAGATTACGAGAGGCTATTTTCGCATATACCTCTAAAAGACACATCCATTATCTTAAAAACATATACGGGGCAGAAAGTCTACCCCAAAGGAAAAATAAGGGTGCCTGTGGTATACAACGGCAAAGAAATACAAAAGTTGTACTTATACATTCCACAAGATGGTGGTCCACCATTGTTGGGACGTGAATGGATAAGGAAGATACATTTAGACTGGCACTGCATTAAGGCACTGACGGTGACCAGTAAGGAAAAAAACAATGATGACATCATACCTGAACGATTAAAAGACATCTTGGCCAACGCCAAAGAAGTGTTTCAAGAGAAACTAGGAACCTTGAAAGGCATCACCGCCTCAATAAAAGTGGAAGATACAGCAATTCCAAAATTTTTTAAGGCAAGACCGGTGCCATACGCAATACGTCCGGCAGTCGAGGCAGAGCTGGAGAATTTGGAAAAGGCAGGCGTATTATCCAAAATAGATTGGAGCGAATGGGCAACACCCATCGTTCCAGTCATGAAAAAAACATTGAAAAATAACTCTGAGGAACAGAAAAAAATTTGCATCTGTGGGGACTTTAAGGTGACTGTAAACCCAGTCCTTCACACGGTACAGTATCCTCTTCCGAGGATAGAAGATATTTTCGCCTCACTATCCGGAGGGAAACGTTTCACAAAAATTGACTTGGCACAGGCATATCTACAGATGGAGGTTGAGGAGACCTCTAAAAAGTATCTCACAATAAACACACCCAAAGGCCTGTACCAGTACAATCGACTGGTTTTTGGAATAGCATCAGCTCCAGCTATCTGGCAAAGAGCTATGGAGCAAGTCCTGCAAGGGATTCCGGGGACTCAATGCTACCTAGACGACATCCTTATAACAGGAGAAAACGACAACGAGCGCCTTGCCAATTTGGAGCAGGTGCTCACTAGGCTGAAAGAACGGGGCCTACGAGCAAATCGCCCCAAGTGCGAATTTTTCCAAAATCAGATATCATATTGTGGCCACATAATTAATAAGGAAGGGTTGCATAAGTCACCTGAAAAAATGGAAGCAGTTATAAAAGCCCCAGCACCTGAAAATGTTTCATAATTAAGGTCATTCCTGGGATTAATAAATTACTATCATAAATTTTTACCGAACTTATCAACTATTCTACACCCTCTTAATGATCTTCTACAGACAGGAGTGATTTGGAAATGGAACGAAGACTGTAAACGTGCCTTCCATAAATGTAAAGACTTAATCACATCCGAGAAAGTTTTGGCTCATTGCAACCCATCACTACCAATCAGACTGGCGTGCGATGCATCCCCTTATGGCATAGGAGCGGTATTGTCCCATAGATTCCCTGATGGCTCGGAACGGCCGATAGCTTTTGCGTCACGCTCATTGAACTCAGCTGAGCGTAGCTATGCCCAGATAGACAGGGAAGCACTCAGCCTGGTATGGGGAGTGAAGAAATTCAACCATTACCTACACGGACAAAAATTTACCTTGCTGACTGACCATCAACCCCTCATCTCCATATTCAACCCTAAAAAAGGTGTCCCCATTATGACGGCACAAAGACTACAGAGGTGGTCCCTTTTTCTAGGGGCACACCAATACAACATTGAATACAAAGGGTCAAAACAGCATGGGAATGCTGACGGTTTATCGCGCCTACCGTTGCCAACGATAGAAGAGGCACCTACAGTAGACCCAGTAGAGATATTCCACTCTACCATAGTGGAATGTCTACCGGTGACAAATTCTGCCATTGAAAGGGAGACCAGAAATGACCCTACTCTCTCACGGGTCTACGATTTAACAGTGAAGGGATGGCCAGCACATGGCGAACCACTGTTGCCAGCATTCTCGCAAAGAAGAGAACAGCTGTCAGTGTGCCGAGGAACCTTGATGTGTGGATCCAGAGTGGTGATTCCACCCAAACTCCAGGATAAAGTGCTAAAGGAGCTTCACGAGGGGCATCTGGGTGGAGTGAAAATGAAGAACTCTCCACGGATGTTGCCTGACTTGCTGAGTTTTTCCAGCATTTTCTGTTGTTATTTCGGATTTCCAACATCTGCAGTATTTTGCTATCAACCTAGCTAGGGCGTTTGTATGGTGGCCAGGTATCGATGGAGACATCGAAGACATGACCAAGAGCTGCCTAGGATGCCAGAAGGTCCAAAATGCTCCACCACAGGCCCCTCTACATCCATGGGAGTGGCCCTCATCTCCCTGGCAAAGGGTGCACATCGACTTTGCTGGTCCATTTATGGACTCAATGTTCTTAATCGCAGTTGATGCACACTCCAAATGGCCGGAGGTAATAAAGATGTCCTCCACCACCACGGAAAAAACCATCACAGTATTAAGGACCATATTTGCCAGGAATGGGCTGCCGGAACAGATATGTTCTGATAATGGACCGCAATTTGTGTCCGAAGAATTCAGAAAGTTCTTAAAGAACAATGGGGTAAAGCACTACACGTCCGCCCCATACCATCCCGCCACCAATGGATTGGCTGAAAGGTTTGTCCAGACCTTCAAGAAGGCCATCAAGGCCATGGGTAATGAAGACATAAAACTTCAGCACAAGGTGGATAACTTCTTATTTGCAGATAGGAATGCAACGCATATGGTTACTAACCAAACTCCCGCCATGATGTTCTACAATAGAAACCTAAGATGCCGGCTGGATTTGGTCAAGCCCAACATCCGAAGGGACGTGGAGAACCGGCAGTTTCAGGGCATGAATGAAAGGCCAACTAGGGTCTTCCAGATAGGCCAACCGGTTTTGGCCCGGGACTACCGTACCGAGAAATGGCAGCCTGGAACTATCTGCACACGATTAGGACCACTGATGTATACCGTGGACATCGGAGACAGCATAATAAGGCGCCATGCTGACCAAATCATCAAGTCATCCGAAAAGGGACAACCTACACCACCACTCTATACATCTAACGATGAAGTAGAGATACCCATATCTACCTCCGATCCGGTGATACTGGAGCCCGATGAACCCGACACTGGCCTTCAAGCCGAATCAGCCTTGCCAGAAGAACCTACTGCACCACCAGAAACTACTACACCCCCGAGGCGTTATCCGGACCGAGTCAGGAAGCCTCCTGAGAGACTAACTTATAATTAATTAATTAATGCAGCAATGTATATTATTTTGCATATAACATGTAATTAATAATTACTTAAAATATGATGTACTAGTTAGCTAGAAGGGGAGGAATTGTGGTGTATGTGCCTTTAAGAGCAATTATGGTGTATGTGCCTTTAAGAGCCCCAGGTGTGCGTAATGCCGGTAATTGCCACTTGGGCTATATAAGCCTGTGTATTGTGTATATCCTTTAGAAACCCCCCCCAGACTTGCTTAGTAAATACCTATGAACCAACTCCTGTCTTCAGTGTCTTTATCTACACACGGACACTACAAAGTGTGTGAGGGTGAAGTGAAGCTTATGAATGTTAGGTATGAGTCCTGATTGATAGAGATAGTTGGTAGGTGCGTGATGTTTTTTTTAATTGGTTTATGGGATGTGGGTGTTGCTGGCAAAGCCAGCATTTATTGCCCATCCCTAATTGCCCTTGTGAAGGTGGTGGTGAGCCGCTTTCTTGAACCGCTGCAGTCCATGTGGTGAAGGTACTCCCACAGTGCTGTTAGGTAGGGAGTTCCAGGATTTTGACCCAGCGACGAGGAAGGATCAGTGATATATTTCTAAGTCAGGATGGTGTGTGACTTGGAGGGGAACTTGGAGGTGGTGGTGTTCCCATGCGCCTGCTGCCCTTGTCCTTCTAGGTGGAAGAGTTCGTGGGTTTGGGAGGTGCTGCTGAAGAAGCCTTGGTGTGGTGAATTGAGCAGTGGCTGAGGTTAGTGGTGCAGTTGGTAGTATATGGCCTTTGAAGATGCATTCACTGACCTTGACCACTTGTATGAGGTCATTAAACTTCTTGCGGCACTGCATCCAGGTCCTTGGGCTAAACTCCTGGCATTGACCCCGTGGCTATCTGTTCCCACTGCCTTCTCATAGTGTGTCTGGAGGGTCTCCTGCCCCCCTGAGGTTATATAACATCTCTCCTCCTTTCCACCTCCTCCACCAAGACCTCCAGTGCAGCGTCCGAAAACCTGGGTGCCCGCGTTCTCCCATGGACAGCCAATCTTCACTCTTTCAAAGGTCAGATTCAGTTACAGAACGACTTCCAGCACCTGCTCCAGCCACAATGCACCTCCCCTTTAAGAGGTGCAGGCTAGCTTTAAGTAGTGCAGATTAGCTTTAAGTAGTGCAAGTAATGAACAATATTGGGCCCCCTGCTGATGCGTGCGGCCAATGACCAGCATGAGGAGTGCTGGCTGCATGCAGGAATCATTATAGTGAGCAGGCAGCACAGAGTTGGCCTACTGCCTGCATTACACTGAACGAGCATGGTTTAATAGCGTATCGTGATCCCCGTGCCCATTTTCAGGGGCTAGCCAATTTAACCCCCCATGTGCCTTCACTTTATCAGTAAACCTCCTCTGTAGCACCTTATCAAATACATTTTGAAAATCCACATAAGCAACATCAATTGAATTTCATTTATAAATACAGGTTGTTATTTCCTCAAAGAGCTCGATCAAATTTGTCAGATACAACTTGCCTTTTACAAATCCATGTATACTGTCTTTAAGTAACCTATGTATTTTTAGTTGACTATTAATTTTATCCCATTTTATGGCCTCTAGAACTTACCTATTACCGATGTTAGGTTGACTGGTCTATAGTTACCTGTTTTATCCCTTTCTTCTTCTCTGAACAGCGGTGTTAAAGGGGCAACCCTCTGATCTTCTGGAAAGGAGGCTTTAAAGACTGTGGTTAGACCCTCTGCTGTTTGTTCTCTGACTTCTCTCAGCATGCTAGGATATGTACCATCTGGGCTCAGTGCCGCTTCCACTTTCAGTTACACCAATTTTTTTCAGTACTGTTTAATTATCCAGAGTTATCCTGTCTAATTGCTCCACCTCTGCTTCTTGTACACGTTCATTCCCACTACTGTACTCTTCTTTGAAAATTGAGGTAAAGTACTCATTTAGTAACGGTGATTTATTCAGCTTCCACGGGAAGATTTCCTTTTTTATTCTTAATTGGCCCTCCCCTTTCTTTAACCATTTTAATCAATATATACCTGCAGTTTCCTTTTGTCCTTAGAATTATTTACTATGCCTCATATTTCAGCATCATCTGCAAATTTGGACATCAATCTCTCGAGGCCTGTATCCAAATCTATGATGTACACAGTGAACAGAATTATTCCGACAATAGAACCATGAGGGTCACTGCTACCTTATTCCAACTACTCTGTGAAACCGCCCTAAGCTCCTACTTTCTGTTTCGCCCTTCTAATTACTTTTTAATCCAACTTTCTAACCTCCCCCTCATTCTATAATCTTCTCCAATAGTCTCCTGTGTGGCACCTCGTCAAAGGCTTTCTGAAAGTCCATTTACACCACATCCACTGCATTTCTGCCATCCACCTTATCTGTTACTTCCTCAAAGAACTCTATCAGGTTTGTCAAATACGATGTTGCTTTCTGAAATCTGTGTTTCCTGCTTCTAATTATTTTTTCTTGTTCATCTTTAATTAATGATTCCAAATGTTTCTCTACCACTGATGTTAATATAACTGGGTGGTATTTATACGCAATTAGCTATGTGTCCCTTTTTGAAAATGGGTATCACATGGGCCAATTTCTAGTCCACCGGCACACATCCATTCAGTAAAGCTCTAATATACTTAGGACCTGTTATATCTTCCCCATTTACCTCAGGATTTTTGGATATATCCTGTGCAGCAGGTCCAAGAGGAGGAGTAGCATAAAAAGGAGGAACACTAGGAGCGACATTGTCCACCAGAGCCCTGAGCTGCCAGAGCTCTCAGAGAGCAGATCTTGGCACTTTGTGCTTCTTTAACTTAACTAACTTCTCGAATAGTTTCCTTTTATTTATTTAGTATTGGTGTTTATATTTGCAGTGAAGTGAGGGCAAGACCCATAAGGCTGGACTTAAGGAAGGCAGTTGGATGGTGGTAGTAAGGACGGTGGTAAGTGTAGTGATCAATAACATGTCATTCTGTGGTGGACACTAGGTGGAGCAGTAGAGCTGTATATAGCTGTATGTATAAGACTACACTACCCAGCTATATATTATATTAAGACGACATTACCCATGAGGCTAGGCTACCCACAAGGCAGCAGTCAAGATGGAAGCCTCTACAGATACTGTACCGGTCCACGTGCTCAATAAAAGTAACTAGAAAAAGCTAAATGTGTTCATAATAAGAATGTCTATTTATTAATGAACATAACAGTAAGGATTATGGAATTCCTCTACATTGGGCAGACCAAATGCAGATTGGATGACCGCTTTGCGGAACACCTCCATTCAGGACACCAAGCTTCCGGTCACCTTTCATTTTAATTCACCGCCCCACTTCCACTTTGACCTCTTGATCCTTGACCTCCTACACTGTTCCAATGAAGTTCAACGTAAGCTCGAGGAACAGCACCTCATCTTTCGAATAGGCATTTTACAGCCTTCTGGACTCAACATTGAGTTCAACAATGTCAGATCATAACCTCTGTCCCCATTTTTTTCAATGGCAGCTATTGCTAGTGATTCTGCTATTTTCATTTACACCTCATCTAGACCCATCTTTTGTTTCTTTACTTGTCCCTTTACCATCTCCTTTTGCCTTACACCATAATTTCTTTTGTCATTTAGGGGGAAAAATTCAGTTGGTTTGTGCCTCCCGTTATCACCTGAAGAGGGCGCTAATGGGGCACATAGCAACTAGCGCCCGGGCGCGGCGATGTTTGCGCCGCTCACGAAATTAACTAGACATTTTGCGGCAGCGCTAAACACTACCGCCACGATCTCCTGCGCCGGCAGATCGTAATGTCAGTCGAGTGTGCAGCGCCCCGGTAG
Source organism: Somniosus microcephalus (assembly GCF_052327205.1). Taxonomy (NCBI): domain Eukaryota; kingdom Metazoa; phylum Chordata; class Chondrichthyes; order Squaliformes; family Somniosidae; genus Somniosus; species Somniosus microcephalus. The sequence goes on from NC_140997.1 coordinate 36,444,891, forward strand.
CGCCCCGGACCAGATATTGAGTGGCGCCCCCTGCCTTACCGCCTGCTGCTAGCAACGACAGGTTGAGGGGAGCATTTTGCCGTCGGGAAGGGACTGGGGGAGCGCTATTTAAAGGCGACCGCTTCCTGCCTTTTTTTTGTTGGTGACATTTTTGAGAGAGAGAGACTTCTGGAAAGATTCAACGCTGTGTGAAGGAGCTTTGGGTACTGAGCAGTACTTTGCAGGTTCATTTTGATTTGCCCTTCCTTGTATCAATTTATAAGAGACTGTGGGGGCTGCACTCTGAGCTCTTTCCCATGGCCTCTCCATTGTTCTTTCCAGCAGATTTGATGTACAGGTCTCTCCAGGCCGAGATTCAAGGCTGCAATGAGCAGGATGTGAATGGAGAGCAAGATCAACCCTCCACTTTAAGAACTGGCTGGCGCCAGTGTGTCTGTGTTCCATTGCTGACTGACATCACATGAGCCTCGCTAGCGCTCTGAGGTAGTGCCTCGCTCCTTGGCCTTTGCGCCTTAATACAGGTGTGTAGCGCTTGATTTAGCGATAGAAGCCAAGTTTGTAGTCGGAGGCGACAATGAGCACCAGGCGCTAATTTTTGCGCCCAGCCGATAATTGCGCCCCAAATGGGGCGATACTGAATTTCTCCCCCTTAATCTCGCCTGCCTTCCACCCTAACACAGACCTTCCCTTTTGTTCTTTCCTCCACTCTGTTAGATCCGTGATTCTGAGAGTAGGATGTTTTTCAATAACCACACGGATGCTGGAACTTAACAATCAACAGGTGTTTACTGGAGTAGGGTAGTCTCAAGACTAGGGTACAGAGGCATGCTCAAGGCTTATATACAGGTGTGGTCACTGCCGGTACTACAGTATACAGGAGCTGTAAAAGTAGTTCTCTCTTAAAGGTACATACACTACAATTCCTCCCCTTTTAGATTAGTAGTACCCATAATATTCAAATAACAATTAACACTTTAACATGTACATTAAACAACAATAGTCCATTTATAGATTCAGTCTTTGGGGCGGCTTCCTGATCCTTTCAGGATAGCTCCTTTCCTGAGGTTCTTGTTCTTGGTGCGGAGGCGATTCTGGCCCCTTTTCATCGGTTAGTTCATCAGGTTCCACTGCTACTGGTTCGGAGGTAGATGCTACCGGTATATCAGGTTCATCCCCAGGTACGCAAGACATGGGGTTGACTCGTTCCTGTGACGCTAAGATCTGATCAACGTGGCGTCTCACAATGTTCTCCCTGACATCCACTGTGTACATTAATGACCCCTGCTGTGTGCCTATCGTTCCGGGTTGCCATTTCTCTGTTCGGTAGTCACGGGCCAAGACTGGTTGTCCTACATTGAAGCTCCTTGTCGGCTTCTCATTGATGTGCTGGAATTGTTTATCCTCAACATTTCTTCGCACATTTGGCCTAAGCAAGTCCAGACGAGATCGCAACCTTCAGTTAAAGAACATCATGGCCGGGGTCTGGTTGGTAACTGCATGTGTCGCGTTTCGGTAGGCTAATAAGAAATTGTCCACCTTATGCTGTAGTGGAATTTCATCGTCGCACATGGCCTTTATCGCCTTCTTAAAGGTTTGTACGAACCTCTCAGCCAATCCATTTGTGGCTGGATGATACGGGCGGATGTGTAATGCCTTACCCCATTCCTTCTCATAAATTTTCGAAACTCTTCGGACACAAACTGTGGTCCATTATCAGAGCAAATCTGCTCTGGCAAGCCGTTTCTGGCAAATATGGTCCGTAGGACTGCAATCGTTTTCTCTGTAGTGGTTGAGGACATTTTTATCACCTCAGGCCACTTCGAATGAGCATCCACTGCTATTAAGAACATTGAGTCCATGAATGGACCAGCAAAATCAATATGCACCCGTTGCCATGGAGATGAGGGCCACTCCCATGGGTGTCGAGGGGCATGTGGTGGTGCATTTTGGACCTTCCGGCATCCTGAGCAGCTCTTGGTTAGGTCTTCGATTTGTTGATCAATTCCCGGCCACCACACATAAGCCCTAGCAAGGCTTTTCATTTTCACTCCACCCAGATGACCTTCATGTAGCTAATTTAGCACTCTCTCCCTTAACTTGGGTGAAATCACCACTCTGGATCCACACATCACTGTCCCCTGGCATACTGACAGCTGTTCTCTTCTGGATGAGAATGCTGGCAACAGTGAGGCGCCATGTGTTGGCCATCCCCTCACCGGCAAATCATATACCCGAGACAGCGTCGGATCATTGCGGGTCTCCTTCTCTATATCCGCGTTCGTTACTGGCAATCGTTCAATTATTGACGAATAAAATATCTCGATAGGGTCCACTGCTGGTGCTTCCTCCACAGTAGGCAGTGGCAGGCGCGATAGCCCATCAGCGTTTCCATGCTGTTTCATGCCTTTATATTCTATTTCATATTGATTCGCCCCTAGAAACGGACCATCTTTGTAACCGTTGTGCCATCATTACTGGAACGCCCTTCTTAGGATTAAAGATGGAGACAAGTGGTTGGTGGTCAGTCAGCAAGGTGAACTTCTGCCCATGCAAATAGTGGTTGAATTTTTTTACTCCCCATACTAGGCTGAGGGCCTCCCTGTCAATCTGGGCATAGTTGCGCTCGGCTGAGGTTGGTGACCGAGACGCAAAGGCTACTGGCCTCTCCAACCCGTCTGGGAATTTGTGCGACAGCACCGCTCCAATACCATAGGGTGATGCATCACATGCCAAACGAATTGGTAGTGCTGGGTTGAAATGGGCCAACACCTCTTTTGATGTGATCAATTCTTTACACTTCTGGAAAGCTCATCTACGTTCATCATTCCACTTCCATGGTACCCCTGTTTGCAGTAGGGTGTTCAGTGGGTGTAATACCGTGGACAAATTTGGTAAGAACTTATGGTAGTAGTTTACCAGCCCGAGGAACGACCTCAGTTGTGACACATTTTCCGGTGCTGGTGCCTTGACTACTGCCTCAATCTTTTCAGGGGACTTATGTAACCCCTCTTCATCGATGACGTGGCCACAATACGAGATCTGCTTCTGGAAAAACTCGCACTTGTGGCGATTAGCTCGTAGCCCATATTCCTTTAATCTGGTGAGCACCTTCTCCAAGTTGGCGAGGTGATCACTGTCATTTTCGCCCGTGACCAGGATGTCATCCAAATAACACTGGGTCCCTGGAATCCCTTGCAGGACTTGATCCATCGCCCTTTGCCAAAGAGCTGGAGCCGATGCTACCCCGAACACCGGCTGGTTGTATTGATAAAGACCTTTATGAGTGTTAATCGTAAGGTATTGTTTTGAGGCTTCTTCTACCTCCATTTGCAAGTACGCCTGGGCTAGATCAATTTTGGTGAAGCGTTTACCTCCAGATAGCGAGGCGAAAATATCCTCAATTCGTGGAAGCAGATATTGTACCGTGTGAAGGACTGGGTTCACTGTCACTTTAAAATCCCCACAGATGCGGACCTTCTTTGGGCTTGCATTTTCCTCTATTTTAATCGTTGCTGTTATGCCTTTTAGTGTTCCGAGTCCCTCCTGGAACACTTCTTTTGCGTCAGTTAGCATTTTTGACAGTCGTCCAGGTGTGACGTCGTCATCCTTTTTGGCCTCAACCTTCAGTGCCTGTATGGAATGCCAATCTCATTGTATCTTCCGGATCCATTCACGTCCTAGCAGTGGTGGTCCTCCATCTGGCAATACATATAAGTCCATTTTAGGTATTTCCTGGCCTTTGTATATCACTTTCACCCTTATTTTTCCTTTGGGGTAGACTTTTTGCCCCGTGTATGTCTTCAAGACAATCTCTGTAGCTTTCAAGGGTATATGTGAAAATAGCCGCTTGTAGTCCCTTTGGTTTATGACTGTTAGGGCTGATCCTGTGTCCAATTCCATTTTCACTTGGACTCCGTCTATCTTGAGTGTAACCCAGATAGTCTGGTGATCCTCCATTTTGGTTACCTTATGTAGTTTCAGACAACCCAGCTCCTTGCTTCCGGAGTCTGTGTCACTTTTCTGTTCATCTGAACCACTGTCCACCACCTGGTGTACCTTTTTGTACTTCTCCTGTGGAGATTTCTTACTGTTGGTTTTCTTCCCAGACCTGCAGACTCTTGCTATGTGTCCTGCTTTTCCACACTGTCTGCACACTTGGTCCTTGAACCAACAATCCTTCTAGTCATGTGTTGTTCTGCCGCAGCGATAGCACTTCCCTGTTCCATAGGACATTTCATTGGTGCCATATTCTTGCAGTCTCCATTGTATCTCTGCAGCGCTCCTTGCGGCTGCTTCGTGTGATACTGCCATACTGAAAGCCTTGTCCAGCGTAAGATCCTTTTCTGATAGAAGCCGTTTCTGGGTTCCTTCACTTTGCAGCCCACACACAAACTTGTCCCTTAACGTATCTGCTAGTCCCACTCCAAACTGGCAGTGTTTCGATAGCTTGCGCAGTTCCGTTAAGTACTCAGCATTGCTTTCATCTTTGTGTTGGTTCCTTTTATGGAACTTAAATTGTTCTGCTATCAGCAGCGGTGTGGGGTTTAAGTGGTCCTGTAGGATTTCTACTATGCTTTCGAAATTCTTGTTCACAGGCTTCTCTGGGGTTATTAGGTTTCACAGTAACCCATAAGTTTTTGCACCCATGGAATTTAACAAAACCAGTGCTTTCCTAGCATCTGGCACTTCATTCGCCCTGCAGTACACCTCAATACGTTTCACATATGTCGCCCAATCTTCGACTTCATTGTCGAACGTAGAGATACTGCCACTCTTCGGCATCCCTTGGTGTGATTTAACTGTCAAAAATGGCATCTCCCGCGCTTCCCCTTCTTCTCTGCTGGCACAAAATGGCGTCTCCCGTGCTTTCCTTCCTTCCTGCGCTCACCCTTCTTCTCCGCTGCAGCTTCTGTTCAGCCCTTGAGCCCTGGATGTGCTCTGCGCGTTTTTTTTTTTTTCTTTCTTTCTGTGCGCCTTTCCCGTTTCCACCGCTCGGTCCTGAACCCGGCTGTTGCTTTACCCTCTCTCTCTCCCTGTTTTGTTTTTCCTCGACACCGCCCGGTTTTCAACCCCCGGCTGCGCCCTGTGCACTTCACCCTCTGTCTTACCCCGTCAATGCTGCTCGGCTTTCTCTCCGCCGTTGGTCGGCTCCAGCCGCCGCTGTCCGGGAAGGGTCTGCGCTGTACCTGTCGTCAGTCTATTGCTGATCGTCGTGGCTGGGGAACCAACCCCGGCTCTCCACAACCTCCCCTGCGATGTTCACTCTCTGCCGGACGACTAGGCGGTTGCTCGTGTTCAATGCCCGTGTTTCTGGCCTCAACTTTCTTCCACCGCCCTCCCGGAGCGAATCCTCGAAGGGAAATGCAGAGTTGCAGGTAGATTCGAATCGACACTCGTCACCACTGTTAGATCCGTGATTCTGAGAGTAGGATGTTTTTCAATAACCACACGGATGCTGTAACTTAACAATCAACAGCTATTTACTGGAGTAGGGTAGTCTCAAGACTGGGGTACAGAGGCATGCTCAAGGCTTATATACAGGTGTGGTCACTGCCGGTACTACAGTATACAGGAGCTGTAAAAGTAGTTCTCTCTTAAAGGTACATACACTACACACTCCCTGCTTTCCCAGCCCCTCTACTTGCTTAAAACCTGTTACATCTCTAACTTTTTCCAGTTCTGACAAAAGGTAATCAACCTGAAACATTACCTCTGTTTCTATCTATACAGTTGCTGCCTGACCTGCTGAGTAATTCCAGCATTTTCTGTTTTTATTATGGAACTGTTGGTGGATTGGGCATGGGAGGAATGGTGTAGGTGATGTCACTCATGCTCTTCTTCCTCGACATGCAGCTTCTCCACCTGCTCCTGCTGCACTTCTTGCTGCCCAGGTGGTGGTAAGGCTGGATCCTCATGATGGCAAAGTTACAGAGCATGCCGGAGATAATCGCAAATCTGGATACCCGTTCAGGGCTGCACTGCAAAGCTCCTCCAGTACGATCCAGGCAGTGGAAGCATTACTTGAGCAGGCTGATTGTCTGTTCAGTGATGGTTCTGGTGGCAGTATGGCTCTCAATATAGGCCAATGCTGTGGCTGTGCCCGGGTTCCTGACAGGAGTCATAAGCCAAGTCTGAAGGAGATAGCCCTTGTCGCCCAATAGCCTGCCTGTAATTTGGCAGCCTGGTTGGATTAAAGGCAGTACAGAGGACTAGCGCAGGATGAAAGAGTCATGACCGCTGCTGGGATAGCGAGCAAAGACCTGCATGATGTGTTGCCTGTGATTGCAAGCTACCTGAATGTTGAGGGAGTGGCATCCCTTTTGATTGATAAACATGCCAGGCTGGCAATGAGGAGCATGTAAGGCAATGCAGGTACAATCTATGTCACCGTGGATCTTGGGGAAGCTTTCCATGTGGGCAAAGCCTAGTGCTCGCTCGTGCTGTGTTGGGAAAGTAATGTAAGTGTTCCTCCTGGCATAGAGAACCTCGGTGACCTCCTTGATGCAGCAGTGGAATGCAAACTAGGTGATTTTACTGATGTCACCTGCTGCAGGTTGGAAGGAGCCTGTTCCATAAACATTAAGGGTCACGTTCACTTTGAAAGCCACAGGCAGTGCTGTCTATGGCCTGATACGAGGCTTAAGTTCCGGCTGTAACAGGTTGACAGCCTCCTTTGTGAAGCGAAGGCACCTGAGGCATTGCTCCTCCGAGAAGCTGAGATATGAGAACTGCTCGCTGAATACCCACTATGGACATGGTCTCCTGCGCAGTGCCTTCATCCTCCCTCTTGTCCCAGCTGCTCCTGTTCTCTCTTGTCTTCATTGCTGCTCCCCCTCATCCAGCAGCCCCAAAGGCAGTCCGACCAGACCAACTATTGACTGCAGTACAACTGTTGTAAAGGCAGCCACAAATAACGCAACACCAGCAAAATCTTTTTCTCAACCGTCAGAATTAAGTTGTCACATTTAGAAAACAGGCTGAAAAATGCCCAGAAGTTTTCCAGCAGTCTCAAATGACAAACCAGCAACTAACCTGTAAGTAGTGGATGAGCCCTTTAAATAATGCTGGTGAAGCATCCTTCCTACCTGTTAGCACCATGTGTTGCCGGGCAAGTTATCACATGGTGAATCAGGCACTTGGGCAGCCCAGTACCAGAACAAGCATAGGACCGTTACTTAAATATTTTAATTAGTGATTTTAATAATTCCGGCATGTTCATGGACGCCTGCAGAGCAGCCTGCTCCAATATGGTGGGAGGCGCACTTCCAGCTCATAATAAGCCCGCCATATTGGATGCTGAGGTGTGTATATTGTGCTCGAAAATTGCAGCACCACCAAATTTCTAGACTTTCTAATTCAGAGCCCAGCATGGTATATGTATGCTTGGCATTAGCCATACCCACAAGCATTTCACAATGTTTATCTACATTAAATGTCAGCTGCCAAATGTGGAATTATTCCACAGTTTCATCTAGGTTAGGTTGTAATCTTTTTTTATTCTCAATTGTTCTGACACCAGCACGGATCTTCATGTCATCTGTGAACTGATGGACAGTACCCCCAACTTGTGTTTAATTCCCCCCGTGATCTATCTGCCCCTACTATCCCACCCTGCAAACTCTGTTTCCCTGCACTAGCCTCTTGTGCATCCCCTGTTCCCTTTGCCCCAGTTTTGCTGGCTGTGTTTCCAGCTGCCTAGGCACCACATCCTGGAACTCCCTCTCTAAGCCCCTCTGCATTTCCACCTCCCACTCCTCAAAATCCATCTCTTTGATCAAGCTTTGGTTTTGTCTCCTAACATCACCTTCTTTGGTTTAGTATCCATTTTTCCTTATGCCTCTGTGAAATACCTTGGGGCATTTTACTTTGTCAAAGGCACGATATGAATGGAAGTTGTTGATTGTGACAAGATTAAAATGGTTTTCTAATATTTCATAGCATTTCTAAAATCTTTGTTGATTTAATCATTTGTGACCAAAAGGACAGAATCCCATTTCACGTGGCTTGATCCTATTTCTGAGCAGATCCTGTGTATTCGCAGGGCAAAATTTTTAAAAAATAAAATCTGCTCAGACGAGGAGGAACACGATGGACACCTACAGACGCTGAAAGACGCCCTCGTAAGAACTGGATATGACGCTCGACTCGTCGATCGACAGTTCCGACGGGCCACAGCAAAAAATCGCATAGACCTCCTCAGAAGACAAACACGGGACACAACCAACAGAGTACCCTTCGTCGACCAGTACTTCCCTGGAGCGGAGAAACTACGCCATGTTCTTTGCAGCCTTCAACATGTCATTGATGACGACGAACACCTCGCTAAGGCCATCCCCACGCCTCCACTACTCGCCTTCAAACAGCCGCCTAACTTCAAACAGACCATCGTTCGCAGCAAATTACCCAGCTTTCAGGAGAACAGCGACCACGACACCACACAACCCTGCCACCTCTGCAAGACATGCCAGATCATTAACACAGATACCATCATCACACGTGAGGACACCACCCACCAGATACATGGTACATACTCATGTGACTCGGCCAACGTTGTCTACCTCATACGTTGCAGGAAAGGATGCCCCGGAGCATGGTACATCGGCGAGACCATGCAGACACTGCGACAACGGATGAACGGACACCGCGCAACAATCGCCAGGCAGGAGTGTTCCCTCCCAGTCGGGGAACACTTCAGCAGTCAAGGACATTCAGCCTCCGATCTTCGGGTAAGCATTCTCCAAGGCAGCCTTCGAGACACATGACAACGCAAAATCGTAGAGCAGAAACTGATAGCCAAGTTCCGCACTCATGAGGACGGCCTCAACCGGGATCTTGGGTTCATGTCACGCTACATGTAACCCCACCTGACGTAGGGTCATCCAGACTCGAGTCATCGTTGGCTTGTTAGAAACATAGAAACATAGAAGATAGGAGCAGGAGTCGGCCATTCGGCCCCTCGAGTCTGCTCTGCCATTCAATGAGATCATGGCTGATCATCCAAATTCAGTACCCTGTCCCTGCCTTCTCCCCATATCCCTTGATCCCTTTAGCCTTAAGAAATATATCCAACTCTTTCTTGAATATATTTAATGAACTGGCCTCCACCGCCCTCTGTGGCAGAGAATTCCACAGGTTCACCACTCTCTGGGTGAAGAAATTCCTCCTCATTTCAGTCCTAAATGGCTTACCCCTTATCCTTAGACTATGACCCCTGGTTCTGGATTCCCCAGCCATCAGAAACATCCTTCCTGCATCTAGTCTGTCCAGGCCTGACAGAATTTTATAGGTTTCGATGAGATGCGGCCGGACCTGCTGTGATTTCCAGCAAAGAAAATGTTTTTTGTCTGTTTTTTGTTTTTCATACAGACCCCAGCATCTGCAACATTTTACCCCTTGTGACCCCACCTCATTGTTCTTTGATGTAATGTTTTCCTGACTGACCTGTTTGGACACCATTCACACCTTTGATTGCTGTGATTATCTCTCTGCCGAGGTGTGATAAATGGCAGTTAGAAAGATTACCTGTAATCATCTGGCATTATTCTCTGACTATATAATCTGTGTCTATAGGCATCTCTCCACTTCACCTGATGAAGAAGCAGTGCTCCGAAAGCTTGTGATTTCAAATAAAACTGTTGGACTATAACCTGGTGTTGTGTGACTTCTTACATTTGTCCACCCCAGTCCAACTCCGGCATCTCCACACCATGGAAAAGGGATTTTGAATTAATATTCAAAGTAAGCGTCATAGCCCTGTTCAAACAGGTAAACAAGCAGCTGTCTTGAGTCCACAGCAATCGCTCATAAAAATAACTGTAGAGCATGTTAATACAGGTCAGCCAAGCAGTAAAGTTGGTAATATATATTCCACACTTGACTTAATTCTGCATCCTCAGTACTGCAGCAAACATATAACAGAAGATTTATATTTTCTGTTATAGAATTTGGTTTGTACAGGAGACTAACGTTCTTTATTTAATTAAATGTCTTGTTTGATTCTATGCACTGAAATACTGAAAATACAGTAAGTAGACGATCATTAAGTTTCATTAAAAAAACATGTATTGAGTTTATAATTGTAAACCTTATTAAGTCAAATGTAGACTTTGACATCTTCGGAAAAAAATATTGTCAAAGGCTTTCTGAAAGTCTATTTACACCACATCCACTGCATTTCCCCCATCCACCTTATCTGTTACTTCCTCAAAAACTCTATCAGGTGTGTCAAATACGATGTTGCTTTCTGAAATCTGTGTTTCCTGCTTCTAATTATTTTTTCTTGTTCAAGCTACTTAGCAAATTCAGCTTGAATTAATGATTCCAAAAGTTTCTCGACCGCTGATGTTAATCTAACTGGGCTGTAATTATTCGCAATTAGCTACGTGTCCCTTTTTGAAAATGGGTTTTACATGGGCCAATCTCTAGTCCACAGGCACACATCTACTCAGTAAAGCCCTAATATAATTCTTAGGGCCTCTGTTGTTTCTTCCCCATTTCCCTCAGGATTCTTAATATATCCTGCGCAGCAGGAGCAGGAGGAGGAGCAGCATGAATAGGGGGAAGACGAGGAGTGACATCATCCACCAGAGCCCCGAGCTGCCAGAGCTCTCAGAGAGCAGATCTTGGCACGTTGTGCTTCTTTAACTTAACTAACTTCTTGAATAGTTTCCTTTTATTTATTTAGTATTAGTGTTTATATTTGCAGTGAAGTGAGGGCAAGACCCATAAGGCTGGACTTAAGGAAGGCAGTTGGATGGTGGCAGTAAGGTCAGTGGTAAGGATTATGGAACTGTTGGTGGATTGGGCATGGGAGGAATGGTGTAGGTGATGTGCTCTATGTTGAGCTGCTCTCTGAGAGCAGCTCTCTGGCAGCTAGCGGCACTGGTGGCCGATGTCGCTCATGGTCTTCTTCCTCGACATGCAGCTTCTCCACTTCTTGCTGCCCAGGTGGTGGTAAGGCTGGATCCTCATGATGGCAAAGTTACAGAGCATGCCGGAGATAATCGCAAATCTGGATACCCGTTCAGGGCTGCACTGCAAAGCTCCTCCAGTACGATCCAGGCAGTGGAAGCATTACTTGAACAGGCTGATTGTCTGTTCAGTGATGGTTCTGGTGGCAGTATGGCTCTCAATATAGGCCAACACTGTGGCTGTGCTCAGGTTCCTGACAGGAGTCATAAGCCAAGTCTGAAGGAGATAGCCCTTGTCGCCCAATAGCCTGCCTGTAATTTGGCAGCCTGGTTGGATTAAAGGCGGCACAGAGGACTAGCGCAGGATGAAAGAGTCATGACCGCTGCTGGGATAGCGAGCAAAGACCTGCATGATGTGTTGCCTGTGGTCGCAAGCTAGCTGAATGTTGAGGGAGTGGCATCCCTTTTGATTGATAAACATGCCAGGCTGGCAATGAGGAGCATGTAAGGCAATGCAGGTACAATCTATGTCACCGTGGATCTTGGGGAAGCTTTCCATGTGGGCAAAGCCTAGTGCTCTCTCGTGCTGTGTTGGGAAAGTAATGTAAGTGTTCCTCCTGGCATAGAGAGCCTCGGTGACCTCCTTGATACAGCAGTGGAATGCAAACTAGGTGATTTTACTGATGTCACCTGCTGCAGCCTGGAAGGAGCCTGTTCCATAAACATTAAGGGTCACGTTCACTTTGACAGCCACAGGCAGGGGCATTTTACTTTGTCAAAGACATGATATGAATGGAAGTTGTTGATTGTGATAAGATTAAAATGGTTTTCTAATATTTCACAGAATATATTATTTCTAAAATCTTTGAATTAAATGTTTAATGGTTTGTGACCAAAAGGACAGAATCCCATTTCACGTGGCTTGATCCTATTACTGGAAAAGGGATTTTGAATTAATATTCAATGTAAGCGTCATAGCTCTGTTCAAACAGGTAAACAAGCAGCTGTCTTGCGTCCACAGCAATCGCTCATAAAAATAACTGTAGAGCATGTTAATACAGGTCAGCCAAGCAGTAAAGTTGGCAATATATATTCCACACTTGACTTAATTCTGCATCCTCAGTACTGCAGCAAACATATAACAGAAGATTTATACGTTCTGTTGTAGAATTTGGTTTGTACAGGAGACTAACATTGTTCTTTATTTTATTAAATGTCTTGTTTGATTCTATGCACTGAAATACTACAAATATAGTAAGTAGACAATCATTAAGTTTCATTAAATAAACACATATTGAATTTATAATTGTAAACCTTATTAAGTCAAATGTAGAATTTGACATCTTCGGAAAAAAATATACAGTGACTTTACTTGAGCAAAATTTTTCAGGTCGTCAGCCCTCTTATCATTGCTAATTTCTCATACCACTGCAGACAAAGCAGGGGCAGATTTCTGACTCACAGATCACTACCACTAGGGGTGAACGAGGGCTGTGAAATTCAGGTGTCGGGGGTGGGGTGATGTGCGGATTGAGCACTTCCACTTTGATGAAACTGTACCTGCTATGATTTCAAAGTTACTGCAGAAAACGTTGGAGCTCATGCTTTGCCTTGTTTCTGAGATTTTGTACAAAACTATTCAGTTTATTTTCATTACTATAAAAGTAGTTTCCCTGGGGAGCAGTAGGGGCTGGGATTTTTTATTCACACAGGAGTGCAGGATAGGGCACAGCTTACAAGAGAGAAAGCCCTGGAATGCTTTGTGAATCACCAGCCTTGCTCTGTCGGGTTGAATTTCTATGGCGATTTTCCTGATTGTTCGGCATAAGTTTAGTGGAAGATCTGTAGAATATCTGGAGAAACAGCATAAACGGTTTCCTGTCCCCGCCTGTGGTAGAGGTCCTTGCAGAAATCACCCTTTCAGCCCCAATTTTCTGATGATGAGTATCAGGGGGTTAAGTTCACCTAAGCCTGCAATGCAGAGGGCTGGCCTGGCTCAATGTCCTGGTCAGAGTTCTTCCCCCTAATCAAGAGTAGGCTACTTGTGCAGGAAAAGCTCACCAACCAGCATGGCCTGAGGCATATTTGGCTGCAACTGGAACATCTAACAAGGGAACAGGTCTGAAATGACTACATCTCGCTATTAAAGGGGACATAGAAACATAGAAACATAGAAGATAGGAGCAGGAGTAGGCCATTCGGCCCCTCGAGCCTGCTCCGCCTTTCAATGCGATCATGGCTGATCATCCAAATTCAGTACCCTGTCCCTGCTTTCTCCCCATATCCCTTGATCCCTTTAGCCTTAAGAAATATGTTGTAGTTGTTGGACTAATTCCGTATTACGCCCGCTCCAGTCCGAAAAAACACTCTAGAGACATGTTGGCCTAGAAATTCAGTGGGCCTTGCGCCCACTTAGCGCCTAAAGAGGTCTTTTGCGCCGGCGGGGTGGTAGCGCGGAAATTGAGTGCAGCGGTATTGGCGGCGGTAGCCGTTAGCGCTGCGCCGGGACCGATGACGTCATCGGTGTGCGCGGTGGCCCGTAACGCCCCGAAACCGCGCCGATCCCCATATTTATTTGCGGCCGCCTCCTCCGAAGCGGGCGCAAACAGCGACCAGAAAACGGGGCCGTCCTGCTGCCATAGTGGGGTGCTTTAAAGCGGAAGGTGCGGCCGGCCGCTTTTTCGGCGGCCGCCTGCCCGCACCTCCTTCCCCGGCCTCCTCCACCCCCCCCCGCGGCATTGCCGGCTGGTTTCCGTGGAGCCCGGCACTTCTCCGTTGTGCCGGGCTCTTTTGCCGGCACTCGCGATCGGGGCTCCGGCCGTTGCAGGCACCTCCCCCTTAAGAGAAGGAGGAAGCCTGCAGTACTGCAGCCTGCCGCACCGCATCGGGTGGCGCTGCGGCAACTAGCGCGCCGATATTCAGTTGCAGCGCCCCAAACGGAGGCGGGCACACCCTGGTGTAGCGCCCGCTTCCGAATTGGGGCGCAGAAGACGAATATACGGCGTGCGCTAATGCCTCCCTGCCCAGCGCTAACTTTTGGGCGCGAGCGAGCTGCCCGCGCCCAAGTGAATTTCTAGGCCGTTAACTTTCAAGATTTATTGAACGTATAAAGGAATGAGGGACTTCAGTTATGTGGAGAGACTAGAGTAGCTGCGATTGTTCTCCTTAGAGCAGAGAAGGTTAAGGGGAGATTTAATAGAGATGTTCAAAATTATGAGGGGTCTTGATAGAGTAAATAGGGAGAAACTATTCCCAGTGGCAGGAGGGTCGGTAACCAGTGGACACAGAATTAAGATAATTGGCAAAAGAACCAGAGGAGAGATGAGGAGACATTTTTTTTATGCAGCAAGTTGTTATGATCTGGAATGCACTGCCTGAAAGGGTGGTGGAGGCAGATTCAACAGTAACAATTGGGCAAATACTTGAAAGGGAAAAAATTGCAGGGCTATGGTACCAATTGGATAGCTCTATCAAAGAGCCGGTACAGGCACGATAGACCGAATAGCCTCCTTCTGTGCTGTATCACTCTATGATTCTATGATCTATAGCACTTACACGCAGAATTCCTATCGGGGACCAAAAGCATCACCAATCCCAGCTGTTCCTGATCAGAAGTGTTCCACTGAAATTATATTACGTTCTACATTTATACCTTCATCATAACACACCTACTTATGGTCATAAGGTATAATGTGACCCTAATACCATGTGCTATTGCTTTGTCTGAAAACTGACCCAAACCAGATTAGTTCAGCTCTGCGGTATATTACCTGGCTAGTCTGGCAAAATCGTTAGTCTGGTGACCTCATCTCTTGTCTCTTATCACAGAATCACAGAAACCCCACAGTGCAGATAGAGGCCATTTCGGCCCATCGAGCCTGCACCGACACATATCCCACCCGATCCCCGTAACCCCTACACCAATACATATCCCACCCTATCCCTGTAACCCCACGTATTTAATCCCCCTAACACTAAGGGTTAATTTATCATAGCCAATCAACCTAACCTGCACATCTTACTTAGTACTTTTCCCCTATACTTCTGTTCCATGGTAACCCTCCTTCCACTTAACTATTTTAAACTTGAGGGGTTAGAAATTCATGTACTTATGCCACTCCGTAGTGCCATGAAATGGCGATAAAATAGCGGCCGCCGCTCTTTTGCCAGCTGGTGGTGGTTCCTGCAGCAACCGCCATTTTCCTCTTCCCCTTTGTGCTGCCGGTAACCGACTTGACGTCACCAACGCGAACGTCGACCCTAGCGCTAGGTCCTAGAGGGTGTGAAAGCAGGCTGACAGTGGTGATGTCTGCAACTCTTAAAGGGACACACACATCATTCAGTTAAGTTTGAATTTAAGGGTTTAGACTTTTTTTGATTTTATTGAAGTGGTGGCTTGCTGCAATAGATGCGAAAAGTTTTTTAAGTGTGTAGGGACTGCTGCTGAATGCTTGCAAGGGCTCGGATGGTAAATAAAGGCCTTTGGGAAGACAGAACATGCTGCGAATACTCAGCAGGTCACGTAACATCCATGGGAGAAAAACAGAGTTCACGTCT
The DNA here is from genome assembly GCF_052327205.1 of Somniosus microcephalus. NCBI lineage: Eukaryota > Metazoa > Chordata > Chondrichthyes > Squaliformes > Somniosidae > Somniosus > Somniosus microcephalus. Next base: position 36,460,358 of record NC_140997.1, read on the forward strand.
CAGGTTGACATGCTGCCTGACCAACTGAGTATTTCCAGCATTATATGCTGTCATTTCATATTTACAGCGTCCGCTTGCAGAGGGAAGAGGAAGACGCAGAAGAGGAAGACATAGAAGAGGAGGAAGCCGAAGAGGAGAAGTCAGATAGAAGGATGCATCCCAGACAGCCCCTTTGTTGCCAGGATATCTGGGATGGAATCATCTGCCTGTGGTCCCACTGGCTGGGCAGGCTGCATTTCTTGGGTGTGTGAAATGAGGAAGGCACAAGTTTGGAGTTGTGCTGACGGGAGGGCGGGAAAGCATGAGGGGCATGCCAGAAGGAGGATAACGTACGAGGATACCAGCATCTTGTATCCTTCCAAACCTGTCGCTGGTCCAGGGCTGAACCATGCCCCTGCCAAGAATGGCCTGCACCATCTCCTCCAAGTGGGTGAGGTGAGGCTAGGAATGGGAGATGTGCCTTGTCATTGGTGCAGATTGTTAGTAGGTGAGTGATTGGGGGCCATGCATTGAGCAGTGTGTGACGCAAGTGGTGCAGTTGGTAGGAGATGGCTTTTGAAGATACATTCACTGACCTTGACCAGTGGTCTGAGGTCATGAAGCTTCTTTGGGTACTGGAGCCAGGTGGTGGGGTTGACACAGCTGGCAGTGATGGCCTCAGTGATGTAATCCCACATCATTCTTTCTGGAGGGCCTCCTGGCCCGTCTGGATAGAAAGCTGCTAACATAAGAACATAAGAAATAGGAGCAGGAGTAGGCCAATCGGCCCCTCGAGCCTGCTCCGCCATTAAATAAGATCATGGCTGATCTGATCCTAACCGCCAATCCACTATCACAGAACCATCTCCTGAATCTAACAGAATTAGACACACGAAATAGGAGCAGGATCAGGCTACACGGCCCCTGGGCCCGCTCCGCTACCCACAGGGCCATGACCGATCCGAACCTAGACTCATGTCCAAATTCCTGCCCGCTCCCCGTAACCCTTAATTCCCTTTACTTCTAGGAAACTGTCTATTTCTGTTTTAAATTTATGTAATGATGTAGCTTCTACAGCTTTTTGGGGCAGCATATTCCATGGACCTACCACCCTCTGAGTGAAGTAGTTCCTCCTCATCTCAGTTTTGAAAGAGCAGCCCCTTATTCTAAGACTATGCCCCCTAGTTCTAGTTTCACCCATCATCGGGAACATCTTCCCCGCATCCACCCGACCCAACCCCTTCACAATCTTATATGTATCAATAAGATCGCCTCTCATTCTTCTGACCTCCAATGAGTAGAGTCCCAATCTACTCAACCTCTCCTCATATGTCCATCCCCTCATCCCCGGGATTAACCGAGTGAACCTTCTTTGTACTGACTCGAGAGCAAGTATGTCCTTTCTTAAGTATGGACACCAAAACTGTACGCAGTATTCCAGGTGCGGCCTCACCAATACCTTGTACAACTGAAGCAATACCTCCCTATTTTTATATTCTATCCCCCTAGCAATGAAAGCCAACATTCCATTGGCCTTCTTAATCACTTGCTGCACCTGCATACTAACCTTTTGAGTTTCGTGCACCAGGACCCCCAGATCCCTTTGTACTTCAGTATTTTCCAGTTTCTTGCCATTAAGATAATAACTTGCTCTATGATTTTTCCTGCCAAAGTGCATAACCTCACACTTTCCAGTATTGTATTCCATCTGCCAAATCTCTGCCCACTTACTTAGCCTGTCGATGTCCCCTTGCAGGTTTTTTATGTCCTCCTCACTCACTACTTTCCCTCCCATCTTAGTATCATCTGCAAACTTTGATATGTTACACTCGGTCCCCTCCTCCAAATCGTTAATATAGATTGTAAAGAGTTGGGGACCCAGCACTGACCCCTGCGGAACACCACTAGTTACTGATTGCCAGTCTGAGAATGAACCATTTATCCCAACTCTCTGCCTTCTGTTAGATAGCCAATCCTCTATCCATGCCAGAATATTACCCCCAATCCCGTGATTTTTTATCTTAAGCAATAATCTTTTGTGTGGCACCTTGTCAAATGCCTTTTGGAAGTCTAAATACACTACGTCCACTGGTTCCCCTTTATCCACCCAAAACGTTACTTCCTCAAAGAACTCCAGCAAATTTGTCAAACATGACTTCCCCTTCATAAAACCATGCTGACTTTGTCCTATTAAATGATGATTATCCAAATGTCCTGTTACTGCCTCCTTAATAATGGACTCCAAAACTTTACCTACCACAGATGTTAGGCTAACCGGTCTATAGTTTCCAGCCTTCTGTCTACTGCCCTTTTTAAATAAGGGTGTTACATTAGCAGTTTTCCAGTCTGCTGGGACCTTTGCCGAGTCCAGGGAGTCTTGGAAAATTATTACCAATGCATCCACAATCCCTACCGCCACTTCCCTCAAGACCCTAGGATGTAAGCCATCAGGTCCAGGTGATTTATCCGCCTTGAGTCCCATTATTTTACCGAGTACCACTTCCTTAGTGATTTTGATCGTGTTTAGCTCCTCCCCCCCTTTAGCCCCCTGTTTGTCCAGTGTTGGGATATTCTTAGTGTCTTCTACTGTAAAGACTGATGTAAAATATTCATTCAGTGTTTTTGCCATCTCCATATTTCCCACCATTAATTTCCCGGTCTCATCCTCTAAGGGACCAACATTTACTTTAGCCACCATTTTTCTTTTTATATAACTATAAAAACTCTTACTATCTGTTTTTATATTTTTTGCTAATTTACTTTCATAATCTATCTTCCCTTTCTTAATCAATCTTTTTGTTATTTTTTGCTGTCTTTTAAAGTTTTCCCAATCCTCTATCCTCCCACTAGATTTGGCTACCTTATATGCCCTTGTTTTTAGTCGAATACTATCCTTAATTTCTTTACTTAGCCACGGATGGCTGTCTTTTCTTTTACACCCTTTTCTTCTCAGTGGAATATATTTTTTTTGGAAGTTGTAAAATAACTCCTTGAATGTACACCACTGATCATGTATCGTCTTACCCTTTAATCTATTTTCCCAATCTACTCTACTCAATTCCGCTCTCATAACTTCATAGTCTCCTTTATTCAAACGTAGCACGTTTGTTTGAGATCCAACCTTCTCACCCTCTAATTGAATATGGAATTCAACCATGTTATGGTCACTCATTCCAAGGGGATCCTTTACTAGGACATTTTTAATTAATCCCGTCTCGTTACACAGGACCAGATCTAAGGTTGCTTGCTCCCTGGTCGGTTCAGTTACATACTGCTCAAGAAACCCATCCCTAATACACTCAATGAACTCATCCTCAAGGCTGCTCTGCCCAATTTGATTTGTCCAATTAATATGATAGTTGAAATCCCCCATAATTATAGATGTTCCCTTATTACAAGCCTCAACTATTTCCTGATTGATACTCTGTCCAACAGAGTTGCCACTGTTCAGAGGCCTATAGACTATGCCCACTAATGTTTTTTCCCCTTATTATTCCTTACCTCCACCCAAACTGTTTCATTATCCTGATGTTTTGACCCAATATCATTTCTCTGTATTACAGTGATTCCTTCCTTTATTAACATAGCCACCCCACCTCCCCTTCCTTCCTGCCTGTCCTTCCTGATCGTTAAATAACCTGGTATGTTTAATTCCCAGGCATTGTCACCCTGCAGCCATGTTTCTGTAATGGCCACAAGATCATACCCATATGTAGTTATTTGTGCCATTAACTCATCTATTTTGTTACGAATGCTACGTGCATTCAGTTAGAGAACTTTCAAAGATGTTTTGTGACACTTAGTTCCTGCTTTTGCCCTTTTTATTACTTTACCTTTTACTCCATACCTTCTGCCCCTTCCTGACACGCTCTGGCTTTTAATTTTCCCACTGCTACCTAAGTCTATTACCTTCTCTGTTGTCATTTTTATTATTTGCTCTCTAGGAACCTCCCCCCCACTAGTTAGTTTAAAGCCCTCTCTACAGCCCTAGTTATATGATCCGCCAGGACTCTAGTCCCAGCACTGGCCAAGTGAAGCCCGTCCCAACGGAACAGCTCCCTCCTGCCCCAGTACTGGTGCCAGTGTCCCAGGAAGCAAAACCCATTTCTCCCACACCAGTCTTTGAGCCACGCATTTAATTCTCTAATTTTATTTGTCCTAGCCAAATTCGCTCGTGGCTTGTGGTTCTGCTTTTTAATTTGGCCCCTAGCTGCTCAAACTCCCTCAGCAGAACCTCCTTCCTTGTCCTATCTATGTCATTGGTACCAACATGGACCACGACAACTGGATCCTCCAGTGCTGACCCCCTGCACAAAGCTGGAGTGCTGCGTGCGAGAACCTCGGTGCCCCTTCCCTGGTTTGCTGAGCCATTAGTGTTATTGCTGAGGCAGTTTTCCGAGATGTTGAGATTCAGAAGGTGTTATGTCTTCTAGCGCTCATAGTGCTTTGTAAAGATGACTCTGGACTCGGTAGTTTGTAATTATAACTACTGTTTTATTTGTGTTGTAATGGCTGCCTGCCGCATGGTGCGGGGTGATAGTTCCAAGTGCTGTGCGGCGCCTGCGCACTACTTTCCCAGCATCGTAGTGCTGCTACACTTGATTTGAGTGTTAGTACACTTGTACAATGTAGTCCTAACATAACTATGTAACATCCCTCTTTCCCAACAAAACTAATTACAAAAATTTTCTATTTTACAATGTTTCCAGTTGAATAACACTAACAAAATGCAGAACGTGAGCTTTCTTTGCTCAATTTATATACAGATATTTGTCCATGTTGTTTTACTGTTCTGTGCGAATTATAATTGTCTTTATAATTATTCGCGATACCGCTCAGGTGGTTGTATGTTACTCCTCCATCTTGTGTACTTGGCTGTAACTATTCCTTTCTGCGGTGTTTTGGTGTGTTCTTTTCTTGTTGCCGGTGCTGTCGTGTTTGGCTCTGGAGAGTGCATGTTTGCAGTTGTTGCATTTGAGGTGTTTGTTTCTGGCGTTATATTGTTTTCCGTGTCTGGTACCCTAACTGCTGTTACTGTTGTCATAAGAACATAAGAACATAAGAACATAAGAAATAGAAGCAGGAGTAGGCCAATCGGCCCCTCGAGCCTGCTCCGCCATTTAATAAAATCATGGCTGATCTGACCCTAACCGCCAATCTACTATCACAGAACCATCTCCTGAATCTAACAGAATTAGACACACGAAATAGGAGCAGGATCAGGCTACACGGCCCCTGTGCCCGCTCCGCTACCCAGAGGGCCATGTCCGATCCGAACCTAGACTCATGTCCAAATTCCTGCCCGCTCCCCGTAACCCTTAATTCCCTTTACTTCTAGGAAACTGTCTATTTCTGTTTTAAATTTATGTAATGATGTAGCTTCTACAGCTTTTTGGGGCAGCATATTCCATGGACCTACCACCCTCTGAGTGAAGTAGTTCCTCCTCATCTCAGTTTTGAAAGAGCAGCCCCTTATTCTAAGACTATGCCCCCTAGTTCTAGTTTCACCCATCATCGGGAACATCTTCCCCGCATCCACCCGATCCAACCCCTTCACAATCTTACATGTTTCAATAAGATCGTCTCTCATTCTTCTGAACTGCAATGAGTAGAGTCCCACTCTACTCAACCTCTCCTCATATGTCCATCCCCTCATCCCTGGGATTAACCGAGTGAACCTTCTTTGTACTGACTCGAGAGCAAGTATGTCTTTTCTTAAGTATGGACACCAAAACTGTATGCAGTATTCCAGGTGCGGTCTCACCAATACCTTGTACAACTGAAGCAATACATCCCTATTTTTATATTCTATCCCCCTAGCAATGAAAGCCAACATTCCATTGGCCTTCTTAATCACTTGCTGCACCTGCATACTAACCTTTTGAGTTTTGTGCACCAGGACCCCCAGATCCCTTTGTACTTCAGTACTTTCCAGTTTCTTGCCATTAAGATAATAACTTGCTCTACGATTTTTCCTGCCAAAGTGCATAACCTCACACTTTCCAGTATTGTATTCCATCTGCCAAATCTCTGCCCACTTACTTAGCCTGTTTATGTCCCCTTGCAGGTTTTTTATGTCCTCCTCACTCACTACTTTCCCTCCCATCTTAGTATCATCTGCAAACGTTGATATGTTACTCGGTCCCCTCCTCCAAATCGTTAATATAGATTGTAAAGAGTTGGGGACCCAGCACTGACCCCTGCGGAACACCACTAGTTACTGATTGCCATTCTGAGAATGAACCATTTATCCCAACTCTCTGCCTTCTGTTAGATAGCCAATCCTCTATCCATGCCAGAATATTACCCCCAATCCCGTGATTTTTTTTATCTTAAGCAATAATCTTTTGTGTGGCACCTTGTCAAATGCCTTTTGGAAGTCTAAATACACTACATCCACTGGTTCCCCTTTATCCACCCTATATGTTACTTCCTCAAAGAACTCCAGCAAATTTGTCAAACATGACTTCCCCTTCATAAAACCATGCTGACTTTGTCCTATTAAATGATGATTATCCAAATGTCCTGTTACTGCCTCCTTAATAATGGACTCCAAAATTTTACCTACCACAGATGTTAGGCTAACCGGTCTATAGTTTCCAGCCTTCTGTCTACTGCCCTTTTTAAATAAGGGTGTTACATTAGCAGTTTTCCAGTCTGCCGGGACCTTTGCTGAGTTCAGGGAGTTTTGGAAAATTATTACCAATGCATCCACAATCCCTACCACCACTTCCATCAAGACCCTAGGATATAAGCCATCAGGTCCAGGTGATTTATCCGCCTTGAGTCCCATTATTTTACCGAGTACCACTTCCTTAGTGATTTTGATCGTGTTTAGCTCCTCCCCCCCTATGGCCCCCTGTTTGTCCAGTGTTGGGATATTCTTAGTGTCTTCTACTGTAAAGACTGATACAAAATATTCATTCAGTGTTTTTGCCATCTCCATATTTCCCACCATTAATTTCCCGGTCTCATCCTCTAAGGGACCAACATTTACTTTAGCCACCCTTTTTCTTTTTATATAACTATAAAAACTCTTACTATCTGTTTTTATATTTTTTGCTAATTTACTTTCATAATCTATCTTCCCTTTCTTAATCAATATTTTTGTTATTTTTTGCTGTCTTTTAAAGTTTTCCCAATCCTCTATCCTCCCACTAGATTTGGCTACCTTATATGCCCTTGTTTTTAGTCGAATACTATCCTTAATTTCTTTACTTAGCCACGGATGTCTGTCTTTTCTTTCACACCCTTTTCTTCTCAGTGGAATATATATTTTTTGGAAGTTGTAAAATAACTCCTTAAATGTACACCACTGATCATGTATCGTCTTACCCTTTAATCTATTTTCCCAATCCACTCTACTCAATTCCGCTCTCATACCTTCATAGTCTCCTTTATTCAAGCTTAGCACGCTTGTTTGAGATCCAACCTTCTCACCCTCTAATTGAACATGGAATTCAACCATGTTATGGTCATTCATTCCAAGGGGATCCTTTACTAGGACATTTTTAATTAATCCTGTCTCGTTACACAGGACCAGATCTAAGGTTGCTTGCCCCCTGGTCGGTTCAGTTACATACTGCTCAAGAAACCCATCCCTAATATACTCAATGAACTCATCCTCAAGGCAGCCCTGCCCAATTTGATTTGTCCAATTTATATGATAGTTAAAATCCCCCATAATTATAGATGTTCCCTTATTACAAGCCTCAACTATTTCCTGATTGATACTCCGTCCAACATAGTAGCAACTGTTCGGAGGCCTATAGACTCCGCCCACTAGTGTTTTTTTCCCCTTATTATTCCTTACCTCCACCCAAACTGTTTCATTATCCTGATCTTTTGACCCAATATCATTTCTCTGTATTACAGTGATTCCTTCCTTAATTAACATAGCCACCCCACCTCCCCTTCCTTCCTGCCTGTCCTTCCTGATCATTAAATAACCTGGTATGTTTAATTCCCAGGCATTGTCACCCTGCAGCCATGTTTCTGTAATGGCCACAAGATCATACCCATATGTAGTTATTTGTGCCATTAACTCATCTATTTTGTTACGAATGCTACGTGCATTCAGATAGAGAACTTTCAAATATGTTTTGTGACACTTAGTTCCTGCTTTTGCCCTTTTTATTACTTTACCTTTTACTCCATACCTTCTGCCCCTTCCTGACACGCTCTGGTTTTTAATTTCCCCACTGCTACCTAAGTCTATGACGTTCTCTGTTGTCATTTTTATTATTTGCTATCTAGGAACCTCCCCCCAACTAGTTAGTTTAAAGCCCTCTCTACAGCCCTAGTTATATGATCCACCAGGACTCTAGTCCGAGCACTGGCCAAGTGAAGCCTGTCCCAACGGAACAGCTCCCTCCTGCCCCAGCTCTGGTGCCAGTGTCCCAGGAAGCAAAACCCATTTCTCCCACACCAGTCTTTGAGCCACGCATTTAACTCTCAAATTTTATTTGTCCTAGCCAAATTCGCTCGTGGCTCAGGTAATAATCCAGAGATTATTACCCTTGAGGTTCTGTTTTTTAATTTGACCCCTAGCTGCTCATACTCCTTTAACAGAACCGGCTTCCTAGTCCTATTTACGTCGTTTGTACCAACATGGACCACGACAACTGGATCCACCCCCTCCCACTGCAAGTTTCTTTCCAGCCCAGAAGAAGATGTCCTTAACCCTGGACCGGGTAGGCAACACAGCCTTCGGGACTCTCGCTCTCGGCTGCAGAGAACTCTATCTATCCCCCTAATAATACTATCCCCTACCACTACAACATTTCTAGTTACTCCCCCCTCTTGAATGGCCCCCCGTTCCACGGTGCTGTGGCCAGGTTACTCATCCTCCCTGCAGTCCCTGCTCCCGTCCCCACAGGGAGTAAGAACCTCGAACCTGCTGGACAAGAGCAAGGGCTGCGGCTCCTCCAGCTCTACCTCCTGGATCCCCGTACCTGCCTCACTCGTAGTCACACCGTCCTGTCCCTGACCATGGGCTACATCTGAATTAATTAACTTCATAGGTGTGACCACCTCCTGATACACAGAGTCCAGGTACTTCTCCCCCTCCCTGATGTGTCGCAGTGTCTGAAGCTCAGACTCCAGCTCATCAACACGGAGCTGGAGTTCCTGTAGCAGCAGACACTTGTCACAGACGTAATCACCGTGAGCCTCAATGGGGTTCACCGGCTCCCACATCTCGCAACAGTAACACATCACCTGCTGCATTCTATGTAATTAATTAATTTTTTTATTGTTAGTTATGGACACCCTCTGCCCAATTATAAATGCTAGTATCCCCTTTAATGAATTGGATTTAATTTAAATCAATCCCTCTAATTACACCAGTTAAATGGTTTACCAACAGTCACTCTGCACCAGAAAGGCCTTATTAACTACAACCCACAGAGTTAAAGTTTGGAAAGAGCACCTAACACCCCACTTACCCTAACTCTCACACTTACCCAAACTCACAGCACTCTCTGCTGACTTGCACTCAGTGCTTGCTCGCACTAGCCTGGTCTTTTTATACTGTTTGTTTGTTTACAGCCAAATGAGTCACCCCTGCTGATTGGTTAGAAAACTGGTTTCCACTGCCTGCCGTGCCAATTTACTCCTACTGCAGTGTAACCTTGTTTTACTCTTCTTAAACCAACAGAATCCCAAATATTCAACTTTTCCCCTTTACTAAACTGCTTAAGTAATCTTATCAAGAATGATTTAAAGAGAAATAACTCACACACTTACCCAAACTCACAGCACTCTCTGCTGACTCGCACTCTTCAGGTGAGGGTCTGATATGGATCCTGTTTCGCCTGTATTGGTTTCCAGGTTCTGTCTCTACCAAGTAAGATCTTGGAGTAGCAGCTTTTCCAATAACCTTGGTTGGACTCCATGTTCTCAACAATGGATCTTGTATATGCACTGATTTCCCATTTAACAGCTCCGGCAGTGGTTTTGCATGCTTGTTATGGTGTGTGCTCCCCGTAGCTTGTGTTTCCATCAGCTTCTGCCGAACGTCCTCTTGGTCCTGGGGAGGATATACCTTTGCTGGTAGAGTTGTTTTGTATTTTCTACCGTTTAGTAGTTCTGCTGGTGATTTCGAGTCTGCTCTCAAAGGTGTCGATCTGATTGCCAAAAGGGCGAGGTCTTGGTCTTCTCCCATCTCCTTGCTTTTAATGAGAGCTCTTTTGACTGTTTGGATCTGTCTTTCAATAAATCCGTGTCCCCTTGGGCAATGTGGGGATGAGGTAATTATTTTAAATCCATATTTTCCAGCCAGTGCTCTGAATTCGCTGGAGGTGAATTGTGTCCCATTGTCGCAGGTGACCTTCTCTGGGATGCCCTGTTCTGCGAATAAGTTTTTCGCATGTGGAGACCATTTGTTCTATGCTTTTGTGCATGCCTATCCAGTACACAGTTGATCTGGCTCTTAGTTTACATTCCTCCATCCCCATATGGCCTTGGTGTATTAAGCGGAGAAGTTCCGTTTGCATCGTTTTTGGTATTATGATTCTTGAGCCAGCAAGGAGAACACCGTCCTCCACCGAGATGTCATCTCTGATTGTCCAGTACTGTTGGATTTGGTTTTGGACCTGCTGGATCTTCTCCGGCCACCCCTGTATTACCTGTTGCATGAGTAGTAGCAACTCCTCTTCTTTACCAGTCTCCTCTTGAATTTGGCTAAGCTTTGTGGGAGTAACATTTACAAGGTGGTGTATTTTTACTGTCAGGCCCTTCATCTTGTGTTTTTCGTGTGGTGACAATCGAGACAATGCATCTGCCAGTGCCATTTCTTTCCCTGGCCGGTATTTTAATTCGAAGTCGTAACTTTGGAGTCTTAACAGTAACCTTTGCAGTCTTGCTGGGGCCTTGCTTAGGTTTTTCCTTGTAAATTTGTTTGAGTGGATGATGGTCACTCTCTACCTCGAATTTTCTTCTGTATAAGTAGGTGTGGAACTTTTTGCATCTGTATACTACTGCCAATAGCTCTCTTTCGATGTTTGCGTATCTTGTCTCTGCTGATGTCAATGCCTTCGATGTGAAAGCTATTGGTTTTCCTTCATGCACGAGGGCTGCCCCTAGCCCCCTGGTAGAGGCATCTACCTGTAGGGTGACAGTTTTTTTTCTATCGTAATAAGACAGGCTGGTTTCTTTACATAATAATTCCTTTAGGTGTTTGAAGTTCCTCTCATGGGATTCTGACCATTGGTATTCGGTGTCTTCTTTTAGTAATTCTCTTCGGTTCGCTGTGTAGTCTGACATGTTCGGGATGAAAGAGCTCATATACTGGACCAAGCCGAGGTAGCTTCTCGGCTCCTTCTTGTCGTTTGGAGGTTTCATCTCTGCTATCGCCTCGACCTTTTCAGGATTAGGCTTGACACCCTCTGGTGTGTAGATCATGCCAAAAAAATTGCATTTCGTACTTTTAACGATGCACTTCTCGGCGTTCAGTTTGATGCCAGCCGTTCTGGTGCGCTCCATGGCCTTGTGCAAATGCACGTCGTGGTCTCTTTCATTTGATCCGTAAACTTGGATGTCATCAACGATTCCAATGGCTCCTTCACAGCCTTTGTATGTTTCATCGATCTTTTGTTGGAAGATGTCTTGGCTGACTTTCAACCCGAATGGCAGCCGCAGGAATTTATAACGCCCCAATGGTGTATTAAAAGTCGTCAGGTTAGTTGATTCTTCATCCAGTTTTACGTTCCAGTAGCCGTTTCTGGCATTCAGTTTGGAGAAAACTTTGGCTCCTGCCAGTGCTGGTGTGATTTCTTCTAATGTTGGTGTGGCGTAGTGATCCCGCTTTATTGCCTGGTTTAAGTCTTTGGGGTCCAGACAGATTCTGAGCCGCCCGTTCGGCTTTTCCCGTACCACAATCGAGTTTACCCAGTCTGTGGGTTCAGTGACCTTTGCGATTATTTCTTTCTCTTCCATTTCTTTTAGTTTGGTGTATAATTTTTCGTTTAGCTCAATGGGTATTTTTCTTGGAGCGCGGATGATGGGTTTTACCTCTGGATCTATTGTTATATGGTACTTGAACTCCCCGAAGCATCCTACAGTGTCATCAAAACATTCTGGATACATGTCCATCAAATGTTTCGTGTCCATGATTTGTGGACGATTCTCCAGTGGGGTGTTGCTGTCGACTTTCAGTGATGTTTCCGTTAGTTCGTGGTTTACCGAGATTAACCCCAGCTTCTCGCAGCTGTTTAATCCCAGGATCGCCGGTCCCTCGGAGTCGGTCACATAGAACATGCAGTTGATGTTTCTGCTTTTGTGTGTTCCTTTTATATAGGTTGTTCCGAGTTGTCTGATCTCGCTCCCCCCATATGCTGTCAGCGTGATGTTGTTTGCTTTTAAACATCCTCTTTTCGGGTATCTATCTTCGCCCAAGTTTTCGGGGAAGATCCTCTGGTATAGCCTCAGTGGAAGGATGTTGCTCTTAGCTCCTGTGTCCAACTTTACTTTTAGATTGACAGTTGTGGGCTGTCCTTTGATCCTCTTTTTAATCTGGATGATAGTGTGCCATTCTTTCTTTGGGGTGCTTTCCGCTCTGGACGTTTCGTGTAAGAGAACCTTTATGGTTTCAATGTTCAGAGCTTTGTCGTACCCGCAGTCTTCGTCATCTTGCTCACCCATGGTATGGATTTTGTTTTTCTTTTGTTGGTTCTGCTGCCCACCTCTGCTTTTGGTGTATAGCCCCTCTCTTTTAGCTCTGCACATCTTTTGCCAGTGGTTTGCTTTACCACACGTGTTGCAGCTTGTTCCATACGCTGGGCATTTTCTTCTGTCTGTGTAGTCGTGTTGTCTTCCGCAGTTTCTACACGTATTCTTCCCGCTGTCATATACTTGTTTTTGTGTGCTGTGCTTTTCACGCACTGCATCTACTCTGTGATCTGGTTCAGGAGTTGTCCGCACGTCAGCCGTATGAGTATTTAGCGTTTTCATCTGTTGTTTTGTGGCTTCGTGAGCCCTTGCTGTATCTATGGCTTCTGATATTCCAAGCTTTTCTTTTCCTATTAGTTCTTTTTGCACTTCTGTATGTGCTGATCCCCATATTAATTGGTCTACCAGCCTTTCTTCTAGTTCCGTAAACTTGCATTTGCTGGCTTCGTTTTTTATCTCGTCAGGAAATTGTCAGCCGTTTCACCAGGTTCCTGTCTTAAGCTTTGGAATTTATACCTGTGTATGCGGTGGTTTGATTTAGGCTCGAGATGGTTACTGAACTTTTCATAAATCTCCGTAGGGTTTGTTTTATCCTCTTCGGATAAACTCCAGCTGTTATAGAGATCTAAGCGTTTTTCTCCCGCCCACAGCAGAATGTAGCTGACTTTTTCCTCATCGGAGGAGCCTTTCAGGAAACTTTTAAATGTAAGCTTGCATTTTTGCTTAAATTTCCGGAAAGCTTTCACGATATCGTCGGCTTCCCAGTTCATGATGGGGAGCATATTCGCGGTCAGTGCATTGGACGCTGCCATTTTAGCTGCCCGTACGATTTGCGGTTACAACGCTGCAGAGTTTACTTTTAAATTTCTTTCTTCAATCTGATATCGTTTTTATTTGCGTAAGTTTTACTCACTTATACCGCTGCCACCATGTTATGTCTTCTAGCGCTCGTAGTGCTTTGTAAAGACGACTCTGGACTCGGTAGTTTGTAATTACAACTACTGTTTTATTTGTGTTGTAATTTGTAATGGCTGCCTGCCGCATGGTGCGGGGTGATATTTCCAAGTGCTGTGCGGCGCCTGCACACTACTTTCCCAGCATCGTAGTGCTGCTACACTTGATTTGAGTGTTAGTACACTTGTACAATGTAGTCCCAACATAACTATGTAACAGAAGGTAATTAAGCTTTAACAGCTGAATATTCACATTTGGAACTTCTTTTAAATATTGAATATTTCTTAAAAGGCAGAAAGGGCTGAAAAATGTATTGATACACTGCATTTTATTTTGTGTTGGTTCTGTGTGCATGGCCCCTTTAAATCTCAGCCCTCTTCATTGCCCACAATTCCCTGCGAGCTCCACAGCTTCGCTCCCAGAGGTTGTGGGAAGCTGCAATGCCGGACCTGGACAGGAACTTCATCCCGGATCCCTCCAGTGATGCCACCAGGGCGGCGTTGCACGGCAGGTGAGCGCTGTGCCACCTATCTCCATGCCGCACCCCCCCCCAGAACAATTTCACTTGGTTAGCGCTGCAGCCATTTCCAGCGGCTATTACCTGACGAACACAAATTTTTTGTCTAAACCCAATTCTACAGGAATACAGCTGCCTTATCGTGCTCAGGCTGATTTTCCTGCACATAGATGATGCTGGCACATGCTGTACTCTCTCTCCTCTGTAGCTCATTATATTAGTCAACCCATGACACTCTTTTACCCATACCAAGCTGTTAACCTGTTACATGACACACCACCCTGTTGGAGATTAAAATGGAGATACAATAAAGGAATCATTTATACTAAGGAGGCTAAGGAGTTGGTGTAGGGGGGAGGGTTTTACTTTCCTGGATCACTGGGCCTGCTTCTGGGAAAGGTGGGACTTGTACAAGTCAGACGGGTTGCACCTGAACCAGAGCGGGACAAATATCCTTGCGGGGAGGTTTGCTAGCACTGTTGGGGGGGGTTTAAACTAACTTGGCAGGGGGATGGGATACAGAGGGGAGCTGAAATAGGGGGTGATGTGCTGCCAATTATAGAGAAAAAAACAAGTCAGCTTGGTAGACAGGGCAAACATATAAGGGCAAGGCTGGATGGCATCTATTTTAATGCAAGGAGTCTTGCAAATAAGGTGGATGAACTGAAGGTGTTGTTAAACACATGGGAGTATGATATTGTTGCTATCACGGAGACATGGTTGAGGGAGGGGCAAGACTGGCAGCTCAATATTCCGGGGTACAGAATCTACAGGCGAGACAGAGGGGGAGGTATAAGAGGAGGGGGTGTCGCAATATTAATTAAGGAGTCAATTACTGCAGTAAGGAGGGATGATATATTAGCAGGTTCCTCTAATGAGGCCATATGGGTGGAGCTTAAAAACAAAAAGGGGGCAAGCACTTTGCTGGGAGTGTACTATAGGCCTCCAAACAGTCAGGGGGAGATAGAGGAACAGATATGTAGGCAAATCTCAGAGAAATGTGCAAATAATAGGGCAATAATAATGGGGGATTTCAACTTTCCCAATATTAACTGGGATAGTCAGAGTGTGAAAGGCTCAGAGGGTGTAGAATTCTTAAAGTGCATCCAGGAGAGCTTTTTGAGCCAGCATGTAGAAAGTCCTACAAGAGAGGGGGCGGTACTGGACCTAATTCTAGGGAATGTGGCTGGCCAAGTGGAAAAAGTGCTAGTAGGTGAGCACTTTGGTGACAGTGACCATAATATGGTAAGATTTAAGGTGGTCATGGAAAAGGACATGGATGGGCCGGAAATAAAGGTTCTAAATTGGGGGAAGGCCGATTTTAATAGGATAAGGCAGGATCTGGCCAAAATGGACTGGGATCAGCTACTTGTAGGAAAATCCGCATCGGAGCAATGGGAGGCTTTCAGAAGGGAGATTGAGATCATACAATGGCAACATGTTCCCGTAAAGGTCAAGGGTGGTTCCAAAAACCACAGGGAACCTTGGATGTCAGGGGATATACGAGAATGGATTAGGAAAAAAAGGAGGGCTTTTGGCAGATACAAAAGGCTAAAGATGGAGGAAGCCCTAGAGGAGTACAAAAAGTGCAGGGGGATACTTAAAAAAGAAATTAGGAGATCAAGGAGGGGCCATGAAATAACACTGGCGAGCAAAATAAAGGAAAATCCTAAGATGTTTTATAAGTATATTAAGGGTAAGAGGATAACTAGGGAAATAATAGGGCCCATTAGGGACAAAAGTGGCAATCTGTGTGTGGAGCCGGAAGATGTAGGAGGGGTTCTAAGTGAATTTTTTGCATCTGTTTTCACTATGGAGAAGGACGATGTAGACATAGAAATAGGGCGGGGGGACTGTGATATGCTCGAACATATTAACATCGAGAGGGAGGAGGTATTGGCGGTTTTAGCTGGCCTAAAAATGGATAAATCCCCAGGCCCGGATGAAATGTATCCCAGGCTGCTGTGTGAGGCAAAGGAAGAGATTGCGGGGGCTCTAACACATATATTCAGGACCTCTCTGGCCACGGGGGATGTGCCAGAGGACTGGAGAACCGCTAATGTAGTACCATTATTCAAGAAGGGAAGTAGGGAAAAACCGGGGAACTACAGGCCAGTGAGCCTAACATCAGTGGTAGGAAAATTATTGGAAAAAATTCTGAGGGACAAAATTTGTCTCCACTTGGAGAGGCAAGGATTAATCAGGGATAGTCAACATGGCTTTGTCAAGGGAAGATCATGTCTGACTAATTTGATTGAATTTTTTGAGGGGGTGACTAGGTGTGTGGATGAGGGTAACGCAGTGGATGTGGTATACATGGATTTCAGTAAGGCCTTCGATAAAGTCCCGCACAGGAGACTGGTCAAGAAGGTAAGAGCCCATGGAATCCAGGGTGCCTTGGCACATTGGATACAAAACTGGCTTAGTGGCAGAAGGCAGAGGGTGATGGTCGAAGGTTGTTTTTGTGACTGGAAGCCTGTGGCCAGTGGGGTACCACAGGGATCGGTGCTGGGTCCCTTGCTGTTTGTGGTCTACATTAATGACTTGGATATGAATGTAAAAGGTATGATCAGTAAGTTCGCGGATGATACAAAAATTGGTAGGGTGGTAAATAGCGAGGAGGGTAGCCTCAGTCTGCAGGACGATATAGATGGGTTGGTCAGATGGGCGGAACAGTGGCAAATGGAATTTAACCTGGAAAAGTGCGAGGTGATGCACTTTGGGGGGACTAACAAGGCAAGGGAATACACAATGAATGGTAAGACCCTAGGCAAGACGGAGGGTCAGAGGGATCTGGGTGTGCAAGTACACAGATCCCTGAAGGCGGCGGAACAGGTGGATAAGGTGGTAAAAAAGGCATATGGGATACTTGCCTTCATTAGCCGAGGCATTGAATATAAGAGCAAGGAGGTTATGATGGAGCTGTATAAAACACTGGTTAGGCCACAGCTGGAATACTGTGTGCAGTTCTGGTCGCCACACTACAGGAAGGATGTGATCGCGTTGGAGAGGGTGCGGAGGAGGTTCACCAGGATGTTACCAGGGCTGGAGCGCTTCAGCTATGAAGAGAGACTGGGCAGATTGGGTTTGTTTTCCTTGGAGGGGGGACATGATTGAGGTGTACAAAATTATGAGGGGCATAGATAGGATGGATGCTGAGGAGCTTTTTCCCTTAGTAGAGGGGTCAATAACTAGGGGGCATAGATTCAAGGTAAAGGGCGGGAGGTTTAGAGGGGATTTGAGAAAGAACTTTTTCACCCAGAGGGTGGTTGGAGTCTGGAACTCACTGCCTGAAAGGGTTGTGGAGGCAGGAACCCTCACAACATTTAAGAAGCATTTGGATGAGCACTTGAAATGCCACAGCATACAAGGCTACGGACCAAATGCTGGAATATGGGATTAGATTAGACAGGGCTTGATGGCCGGCGCGGACACGATGGGCCGAAGGGCCTCTATCCGTGCTGTATAACTCTATGACTCTATTCTATTCTGTAGTTAAAAACATAAAAATAGAAATCTGCAAATGTAGCTGACAGACAAGTAACTGAGAGACGTATTGGGAGTGGAGGAGTCCGATATCGTGCTGGAAACTCAGAAGTAAGCTCATCACGTCTGGCTGTGGCTTTTTAACTCAGCCAGTTTATTAGCATTTTACTTCCGAGTTTGCTGTCGATTGCTCTATGGCGGGTGTGATGAGGACCCGCATGACGTGATCTGAACTCCAGCATTTAAAGGGCCAATCCAAAGATGGAATTTGCAGGAGCTTGGAGCTGGAAGCAACAGAGTTGGATCTCTCAGTATGGAATCAGGATGCTTAAAGGCTGTGCCCCCCTTTAATGAAGCCTCACTTGATGTGCTGCTGGGGGCTGTGAGGAGCCACAAAGAGATACACTTCCTCAGCACTGGGAGGAAGGAAACTGCTGCTGATACAGAAAAGGCGTGGCTAGAGGCGGCCCAGGAGGTCAGCAGCAGGAGCTTCGTGCTATGCTCAGGGATTCAGTGCAGGAAGTGCTTTAATGACCTTACCAGGTCAGGAAAGGTGAGTACAGTTGCACATTCACCAACATCCTGCTGTACGCATCACCCCAACCCCTCACTCTGCCTTATCAAGCCTACTCCATCACATCACCCCTCACATGCACTTACCTTGCAAGCGCAACTATCCTTCTCTTTTTACGCACTTCTGCAAATCCCCATCTATACATCCACCACGGCCACTCACCCTCATCCATATGCAATTTCATTCCTCTCCCTGATAATCCCCTTCACCAAAAGCACTCCAGCCATCAGTTGAACACACACCATTACAGTCACTCATAGATCTGTTCTTTCCCCCATTGCAGAAGAGAGTGCAGAACAAGAGGGAGAGGGAACGAACTGGAGGCGGGCCTCTACAGATCTCGCAGCTCACAACTGCAGAGGAGGAGGTGCTGGAGATCAGTGGAGTTTCAACTTCCCTGGTTGTTAGAGATGGGGAGACGGGGACCTCCCAGCTACCTGGCATAGTGGTTAGCACTGTTGCCTCACAGCACCAGGGACCCGGGTTCAATCTGGCCTCGGGCGACTGTCTGTGTGGAGTTTGCACATTCTCCCTGTGTCTGCGTGGTTTCCTCCGGGTGCTCCGGTTTCCTCCCACAGTCCAAAGATGTGCAGGTTAGGTTGATTTGACTATGATGAATTGACCCTTAGTGTTAGGGGATTAAATACGTGGGGTTACGGGGATAAGGTGGGATATGTGTCGGTGCAGGCTTGATGGGCCGAAATGGCCTCTATCTGCACTGTAGATTCTGTGATTCTGTGATTCTGTGAAATATGATCCTCTTCACAATGATAAATTGTAACATTCTCACCTTGCCAGGACTAATTCATGTCTTTTATCTCCGACAGGGCCTTCACGCATGCAGCTACAGTCGGTGGACGTGGTGGATGATGAGTCCTCAGAGGAGCTGAGTCATTCTGAGGGTGCACCATCAGAGGACCCACGCTTACCATGCACCAGCTCAGACACTCGCACTTCGGTGGCACCAGTTATACCTGGTGACTCACCCTTCACAAGTGAGCAAGAGTAGATGGTGGTGGCAGGGACAGCGGTGGACAGTTCACGTCAAAGGGCGCAGCCCTGTCCAAGCTCTGCTCAGCTGGACACAGATGCTGTACAGATGCTGTTTCCCAGGGGCTGACGATGAAAAGGACAATTGAGCAGCAGCAGAGAATGTGCCTTCCACACACACTGTCCACGATTGCAGAAAGAATGGAAGAGTCTGCCTCAAGCTTGTGGGTGTTGATGTCGCAGCGCATTGCAATGGTGTCTTCTTGCATGAAAAGAGTGGCGAACTCCGTGGAACATCAAATGCAGCAATCACATGCCCGCTGCCTTAAGTAGGATGGCAGAAACCTTAGCTTCGGCCTTATTGCGCCATATGTTCTGCACCGAAGTGCTCTCCAGCAGAGTGGTGCTCTCCAGCAGAGTGGTAGTAGAACTGTGGATGGGCCATGAGAGGGATGATGGCGAAAGGGGCATGGAAGTGGGAACTCCATTCAATGTGCTTCCACTTCTCATGTGTTGCCCCTCTTCAGTCAGTAGCCCACATGATGCCTCATGGCTGAGTCTGCCACTGCACAGGTGCAGGTGGAGTAGTACTTGGCGGGACGCTCACGGGCTCCAAAACCCAGAGGACGTCGGCCAAGAGCATCTCGGCAGTGTGGTCCCCAGAATTGTACACAATACTCCAGCTGAGGCCTAATCAGTGATTTGTAAAGGTTTAGCATGACTTTGTAGGAACTGGGGTTCCTAGCCGAAGAATTGAGATCGACTCAGAAATTCAAAAACAATAACATTTAATGAACAAACGAAGCTGTACAGGAAACTGTAGGATACAATGCAAATAGGTCTGGTTTGCTTGAAAGCCTCTCTGGAAACTGCTAGAAGGTTCCGAGCTCAACTGCTAGCAGGTTCCGAGCTCAACTGCTAGCAGGTTCCGAGCTCAACTGCTAGAAGGTTCTGAGCTCTACTGCTAGAAGGTTCCGAGCTCTGACGTCATGACCTCATCACGTTCTTCCCGCCGTTGAGAGATCACGTGACGGACGGCATAACGTCATCACGCAGAGTACAGGAAAGAAGCCCTAGTACAGTTAACAGATACATTAAAGGTGCAGCCCCCAGCTGTACTACATTGCTGTAAAAGGAATTATATACAATTGTCCGTAATCCTCTGGTGGTTCCGCCACATGCGCCCCCCCAGAATTGCTTTTAACAGAGAAGGTAAGGCGAGAAGGGGGTCTGACGAGTCTGTCCGACCGACTGCGATACCACGGCAGCTGGAACGGAGTGCTAGAAGATGAACTGGCCGTTGGCTGTGGTTGGGATGACGCCACAGGCGGAGGAGAAGAAGAGGCCGGCTGTGGTCGACCCGGTGAGGCGGGCACTGGCGACTCGGCGGATGACTGTGGCTGTACTGGACCGGCAGTCGACGGCGGACGACCACGACGAGGCGGCTGAGCGGAGACGTCTGGTTCACTCAGATCCAGATGCACCGGTTTAAACCGGTCGATGGAGATGTGGTCAGGCTTACCGCCGACGTCGACTGTGAAGGACTTGTCACCTGACGAGATGACGCGGAACGGACCTGTGTAAGGCGGTTTGAGCGGGTTTTTGCGAGCATCCTGCCGAATGAACACGTATTCTGCGCTCTTAAGATCCACCGGGACATGGGAGCGCTGCAGGTCATGATGCGACGTAGGCACTGGGATGAAATTCCTAGCCGCTTCCTGGTGGCTGACGAACTGCTGAGCTGGGGACCAGGGTTCCATGTGAGGAGGAAGAAAATCGCCAGGCACTCTGAGTGGTTGGCCGTAAACCAGCTCTGCTGAAGAAGAATGCAGGTCGTCCTTAGGCGCCGTGCGAAGACCTAGCAGCACCCAAGGGAGCCTGTCCACCCAACTAGGCCCACGGAGACTAGCACGCAGTGCGGCTTTAAGGGACCTGTGGAATCTTTCACACAGACCGTTCGCCTGTGGATGGTAGGCGGTGGTACGATGAAGCTTGGTGCCCAAACCTTGAGCTACGGCGTTCTAAAGCTCAGAGGTAAATTGAGGCCCCCAGTCGGAGGAGATGTCAGCCAGTACCCCGAACCGAGCTACCCACGACGAGATGAAGGCTCTGGAGACGTCTGCCGCTGTGGTGGCAACCAAAGGAATTGCCTCTGGCCACCTGGTGGTGCGGTCTACCACGGTGAGGAGGTGAGTGTACCCGCGAGAAGAAGGGAGAGGACCAACCAGGTCCACGTGCACATGGTCGAATCGACGCTCCAGAACCGGAAAAGTGGCGACTGGGGCCTTAACATGGCGTTGTATCTTGGACTTCTGGCAACTCACGCAGGTATTGGTCCAGTCACGGACGTCGAGATGCATGCCCTTCCAGACTAATTTCTTTGCCATGAGTCGTTGTGACGCTCTCATGCCAGGGTGTGACAACCCGTGGATAGTGTCAAAAATTCTCTTGCGCCATTCGACTGGAACGATTGGACGTGGGGCGCCCATCGAGATGTCACACAGGAGTGTGGTCCCTGCGGCCTGGAAACTGACATCAGCCACTTGTAAGCTGGAAGGTGCGGTCCGGTATGCCTGCACTTCAGGGTCTGCCTTCTGTTCTTTTGCCAAACCAACATAGTCGACTCCCAGGTGTACTGCGTGGAGCTGGGTGCGGGAGAGACAATCCGCCACCAGGTTGTCTTTGCCCGAGACATGTTGTATGTCGGTTGTAAATTCAGATATGTACGTAAGATGACGTTGTTGCCGTGTCGACCATGGTTCCGCTGTCTTGGCCATCGCAAAAGTAAGTGGCTTGTGGTCTACAAAAGCCTTGAATGGGTGTCCTTCCAGTAGGAAGCGAAAATGGCGGATGGCCAGAAACAATGCCAACAACTCCCTATCAAAAGCACTATACTTGCGTTCGTTCTTCCGCAATTGGCGGCTGAAGAAAGCCAGTGGTTGCCATGTGCCATTGACCCACTGCTCCTGTACTGCCCCGATGGCATAATCAGATGCGTCGGTGGTAAGGGCAATGGTTGCACCCGGAAGGGGATGTGCCAACATGGTCGCAGCAGCCAAAGCGTTCTTAGTGTCGAGGAAAGCCTGGTCCATCTGGGGTGTCCCATCGATCGGGTCTTTGCTCGATTTACCTCTGAGGGCCTCGTACAAAGGTTGCATCAACAATGCCGCCTTGGGGACGAACCGATGATAAAAACTGACCGTTCCCAGAAATTCCTGGAGGGCCCTGACGGTCTGAGGAAGAGGGAACGAGGTGACTGCTTCCACCTTCGTGGCCAGCGGGAGGGCGCCTTCTGAGTGGATTCTGTGTCCCAGGAAATCAATGCTGTGCAACCCAAACTGGCACTTGGCCGGGTTGATAATAAGGCCATGTTGGCTGAGATGAGAAAAAAGGGTATGCAAGTGCGTAATGTGTTCTTTCGTGCTGTTACTGGCAATAAGGATGTCGTCTAGGTAGACGAAGATGAACGGCAGATCGCGCAACACTGAATCCATGAGACGTTGGAAGGCTTGTGCTGCATTCTTCAGTCCAAATGGCATACAAAGGAACTCAAGAGCCCGAAAGGTGTGATGACGGCAGTTTTGGGGACATCCTGAGGATGCACGGGCACTTGATGATAGCCTCGGACGAGGTCTACTTTTGA
This sequence comes from Somniosus microcephalus, assembly GCF_052327205.1. NCBI lineage: Eukaryota > Metazoa > Chordata > Chondrichthyes > Squaliformes > Somniosidae > Somniosus > Somniosus microcephalus. The sequence continues at coordinate 36,483,170 of NC_140997.1, forward strand.
AAAGATGGAATTCCCTGCCAGATGGGCCGAAAAATCCTGAATGTGAGGAATTGGGTACCGATCCGGTGTGGTAGCCTCATTCAGGTGTCTGTAGTCGCTGCATGGTCGCCATCCGCCGCCCAGCTTAGGAGCAATGTGTAATGGCGAGGACCAAGGACTATTCGAACGTTGAATAATACCCAGGCGTTCCATTGTATGGAACTCCGCCTTGGCGGCCGCGAGTTTACCAGGTTCCAGCCTTCGAGCACTCACATAAATGGGGGATCCTGTCGTGGTAATGTGGTGCGCCACACCGTGCCTCACGACTGAAGAAGAAAATGTGGGCCTGGTGAGCTCAGGGAACTCACTGAGAAGACGAGAGAACTCATTTGGAGATGGGACTGCACAGGCAACTGACCAAGACATCGCGGTGCTTTGGTGGCAGGGGACTGAGTGAAAAGTGGAGGCACTGATTAGCCGGCAGTGTCGGACGTCGACGAGAAACCCGTTTGCGCAGAAGAAATCTGTCCCCAGGATGGCCTGTGAGACTTTCGCCATGATGAACTCCCAAACAAAACGTTGGCCGCCAAAACTCAACTGGACCCTACGCTTTCCGAACGTGCGAATGGCCGCACCATTGGCTGCCTCGAGGGGGGACCTTGACCACCAGATTGAAGATCTAGCTTCGACGCTGGTAGGATACTGCACTGGGAGCCAGTATCACAGAGAAAACGTCGCCCTGACAGGGAGTCTGTAATGTATAGGAGTTTCCCTGCGGACCCAACGGCCATCGCAACTCCGGCGCGTCCCTTAGGCCTTATTGATCTTCTCAGAAACTGCTGGTTTGAGGTAGGATTTTTTTTTTTGGTGAGAAACTGCAGGGCGGACGGCAATTTCTGGCCTTCGCGCCGAAACGAGCGTGGTATGCACACCAGCCTGCAGGAGGAGGAGTTGGATTCGCTCTTGTGGGGGATGGGCGCCTCGTGGCTGCACAAGATTGTTGTGAGGCGGCGAGTTCAGCACAATCCGTGATCGCGGAATTGGCCAAGGCCGTCTGTACTGGCTCTGGTAGTTGACAGAGAAACAGCTCACGGAACAGAAAACATTGCGATTCCGAGCCCAAAAGCATGAGCATTTGGCTCATGAGCTCTGAGGGTTTTGACTCCCCAAGGCTGGGCATGGAGATAAGTCTGCGAGCGTGCTCCGACTTGGACAGACCGAAAATCTGCAGTAAACGTGCTTTTAAAGCTTCATACTTGCCATCGTTCGGTGGACTCTCGAGGAGGCTGACGACCCGCGAGGCCGTGGCGCTGTCGAGAGCAGAGACCACGTAATAATAATGGGTCAAATCCGCTGCTACTCCCCGGGTTGCAAATTGGGCTTCCGCCTGGAAAAACCACGCGGCCGGTTGTTGCTCCCAAAATTGTGGCAGTTTGAGGGTGACGGCGTTTGTGTCCATGATGTAACTTCAACGAAAATTGTTCGAAGAAATCGGGGTCACCAATGTAGGAACTGGGGTTCCTAGCCGAAGAATTGGGATCAACTCAGAAAATCAAAAACAATAACATTTAATGAACAAACGAAGCTGTACAGGAAACTGTAGGATACAATGCAAATAGGTCTGGTCTGCTTGAAAGCCTCTCTGGAAACTGCTAGAAGGTTCCGAGCTCAACTGCTAGCAGGTTCCGAGCTCAACTGCTAGCAGGTTCCGAGCTCAACTGCTAGAAGGTTCCGAGCTCTACTGCTAGAAGGTTCCGAGCTCTGACGTCATGGCCTCATCACGTTCGTCCCGCCGTTGAGAGATCACGTGACAGATGGCATGACGTCATCACGTGGAGTACAGGAAAGAAGCCCTAGTACAGTTAACAGATACATTAAAGGTGCAGCCCCCAGCTGTACTACATTGCTGTAAAAGGAATTATATACAATTGTCCGTAATCCTCTGGTTGTTCCGCCACAACTTCCTTGTTTTTGTATTCAATGTCCCTAATTACAAAGTCAAGTAGCCCATACGCTTTCTTAACTGCCTTTTCAACTTGCTCTGCTACCTTCAAGGATTTGTGACTATGAACCCCCAGGTCCATCTGTTCTTGCACCCTCCTCAAAATAGTAGCATTTAGATTATATTACCTCTCCATGTTGTTTCTCCCAAAGTGCATCACTTCACATTACTCTGCCCATGTCTGCCCATGTCACCAGTCTGTCTGTGCCCTTCTGAAGGCTGCTGCTATCCTCTTCACTATTTACTATGTTGCCAAATTTCCCTATTTACTCCCTATGCTGAAGTCCAGGTCATTTATATAAAACAAGGAACATAATGGTACACATACCAACCCCTGGGGGACCCCACTGCTTTGGCAAAAATGGGGCGCTGATGTAATAGCGCCAGGGCGAGGCAAATCCAGTGACACATGGCAAATCTGGACCCCCCGTTGCGCCGACAGTACAAGGTACCACCGGGGACTTCAACGCGAGGCAGATTGTGACATCAGTGAGTGTGCAATGCTCACTGGGCATGCGATCTGCAAAATTGATTTTCGCCACCTACCTTAGCGCCTCAACCAGACAGCAACAGGGAAAGGAAGCGTCAAACAGGTGGAAGCCGGCTCCAGGGATGTTATTTAAAGGGATCATGAGTAATGAGTCGCAGCTGTCAGGTTAGTGGAGTTTCAGTGCTTTCTTGTCAGTTTGACATTGTGCAACAGTTGAATTCAGTAATTTAAAGGTTCTCTTGTATCAGGAGTGTTGTCATCACTAAAAATTTGAAATGCCACACTTGGCTTACATTAATGGGGGCTATGCTGGCAGTCGACCTGGCCCTCCAGGATTTAAGGCGGAGGGACCAGAGACAGTGAGAAAGATTGCAAGATATGGCTAGAGGGAGGAGAAGGGCCATCAGGGCTCTTAACAGGAGGCCTTACCCTCCGAGGGTATTCCGAGAGCACTTCTGCTACCTCCAATTAAGCGAAGTGCAGTGTATTAGAAGGCTCTGCTTCACCAAGGAGGGGATCACAGAACTCTGCCACCTCCTGCAACCAGACCTCCAGCCTCAGATCAGGATGACCATGGCTCTCTCAGTGGCAGTCAAGGTCACCATCGCCCTCAATTTCTTCGCCAGTGGATCCTTCCAGTCTGCAACAGGAGAGATAGCGAACATCTCGCAGTTCGCCATCCTTCGCTGCATCCGGGAGGTCACAGAGGCTCTCTGCAGTAGGAGAAGGGACTACATTTCCTTCCCCATCACCAGAGAGAAACAGGGCAAGCGTGCATGTGGCTTTTGTAGTGTACTTTGCAGAAGGAACTATATTCTGCAGCCACTGTATACTGCAGTACCAGTAGTGACCACCCCTGTATATAAACCTGTGTAGTAACTTTGCATAGTAGTTCCAGTTTGTCTCCACTCAGTAAAGACCTGTTGTAACCAACTCCTGCAGTCCGTGTCTCAATTACACATGGACATAATACTGGCGACGAGCAGATCCGAACTTACCTACAGTTCTGCAGCACCTCATGGGGATCCATCCCTGAAGCGAAGTTGTTAGAGGTCGAGGCCAGAAGGAAGAAAGAAAAAAAAACAAACAGAAGAAACGGGCGTCGACCGTGGGCAACCGCCTCTGATTCATCGGAGTTGAAGATTTGCAGGAGAGGCTGTCGAGAGCGGGGCTTGGTTATCCTGTCTATGGTGTTCCAGCTAATCAGGCTGGTGGCAGGTAGTACACTGATCCTTCCTGGCGGCGGGCTAGAGCTCGATCGGGTGGCCTTTCAACGGGGCCGAGCAGCGTTGTTGGGAAGAGGAGAGAGAGAGAGAGAGGATGGAGCACACAGGGCGCGGCCGATGCTACGAAGCCGGGCAGCGTACAGACCCGAGAAGAGGGAGGAAAGTGTCCTGTAGGGTTGCTCTGACGACGGGAAAATAAAAGAAATTAGAAGCGCAGAAAGCCGCGAGGAGCTGCAGTTGCCACGGGAACCGCGGAGAGCGGCGTTAGCAGCAGCGCGGGGGGGAAGTGCGCGAAGACTATAGGGCGTCGCCATCAAGGCATAAAACACCAGCAACAGTGCTAGCATGTCAGGAATGACCCAGATTCTGCCTCGCCTCGCCACCAGAGGGCACCATGAACTCTTAATTGTGTCCTTCTTTATTCCTAATTGTACTCACCTGTGCATTGTTATATGCCTACTATTTAAGTGGTGCTCAGGTTATGTTCATTGCTCAGTCTTGAGTTTCACTGCCTTGTGATACCGCTTGTTGGCCTGCTAGCCTGTATCTGTGTTGTTATTTTGTTTATTTCAAGTAAAGTCTATCTTTGTTTTTGCAACCTAACCTCTGCCTCAGTTTGCCTTACTGCAGTTGGGTTCATTAAGTTCCAGTCCTCACAGCAAGACTGAGCCAAAACATGGACCCAGCAGAGAAGGACCAATGGCTACGACAAGTCTTTGAACAGCTAAAACTGATCTTGGATGAACTGCGGTGCCTCGCCACGTCATTTTCCCGAAGCCAGATACAGCTGGAGGCCCTCGTCATTGCTTTCCATCAGAGCCAGAGCCAGAGTCAGGTGATCCAAGCTGCTCCAGCACCGTTACCCGCTCCTCCGGGTTCACCTCCCCCTCTGAAGGAACCCCGATTACCTGCACCCGAGCGCTACGACGGTAACCGAGGAGGATGTCGAGGTTTTCTAACCCAGTGTCCCCTGGCTTTCCAACTGCAAGGTTCATTATTTCCCAGTGACTGTTCCCGAGTGGCCTACATCATTTTGCTACTCACCGGCAAAGCACTTACCTGGGCTACGGCCGTCTGGGAACAGCAAACTCCGGCATGTTCAAACTACCAACTTTTCTCTGAGGAAATGAGAAGGGTCTTTGATCATCCTGTCAGTGGGAGAGAGGCATCTAACAAACTGCTTCGGCTTCGCCAGGGGGCTCGTAGTGTTGCGGACTACGCTATTGAGTTTCGCACTCTCGCTGCAGAGAGCCAATGGAATTCAGAGGCGCTCATCGCCATTTTTCGCCACGGTCTCATGGATGAAATCAAGGACGAACTGGCTTCCAGAGATCCGGTGAGTGATTTGGAGTCTCTTTGATATCTCCATTCGAGTGGATAATCGTCTCCGTGAGAGGCGAAGAGAACGCCACTCCTTTTTCAACCCGCTTCCGGAGACCAGAGCCTTCCCTGCTTCGAAGCCATCTGAGAACCTCCGAGCCATCCCGAGTCCATCTTTGACTGATCCAGAGGAGCCCATGCAGTTGGGAGTAACTCATCTCTCGCAGCCTGAACGTGATCGCCGAATGAGAGAGGGATCTTGCCTCTATTGTGGGGAACCGGGCCACTTTCGCTCTTCTTGCTGGCATCTTCCCTTTTCTGGGGCAATCAACAACATGATCTTAAGGCCCTGGTGGATTCTGGGTCTGATGGTAACTTCATGGATCTAGGTTTAGCCAAACAGCTCAAGATTCCCCTGACCCATCCTGATCACCCCCTCACTGTTGTTGCCCTGGATGGAAGACCACTGGGCTCTGGAACTATTCACCATCTTACTGCCCCCCTGTGTTTGGGCGTGGAAGGACAACATTTCGAGACCATCCAATTCTCCCTTATCCACTCTCCCATGTTTCCATTAGCTCTGGGTTACCCTTGGTTGGCCTGCCATAATCCTCGCATGGATTGGGCCGCCTGCCGGCTTACGGAATGGGGCTCCACCTGCCATACCACCTGTCTTCGCTCCAAGTCTCCTTCCCAGCCCCAGGAGTCCCCATCGCACTCTGAATTGTCCCGAGTATGAGGATTTAAAGGAGGTCTTCAGTAAGGTTCGAGCCACATCACTTCCCCCTCATAGGCCATATGACTGTGCCATTGACCTCCTGCCTGGGACATGCCCACCTAGGCGTAGGATCTTCTCCCTTTCTGCTCCAGAGACCGCCGCCATGGAGGATTACGTCCATGACGCCGTCGCCGCTGGCTTCATCCGTCCGTCTACCTCTCCTGCTGGTGCCGGTTTTTTCTTCGTGAGTAAGAAAGATGGAGGTCTCCGCCCCTGCATCGACTACCGTGGCCTTAACAGGATTACTATAAAAAACCGTTATCCTCTTCCGCTCATGTCAACTGCCTTCGAGCTACTACAAGGAGCCACAGTCTTCACAAAATTGGATCTCCGCAATGCCTACAACCTCATCCGCATCCGCGAAGGGGACGAGTGGAAGATGGCATTCAACACACCTACTGGGCACTGAGAACCTGGTCATGCCCTTTGGATTGACCAATGCCCCTGCTGTGTTCCAGGCGCTCATCAACGACGTCCTCCGAGACATGCTGAATCGCTTTGTCTTTGTCTACCTGGATGACATTCTCATTTTCTCAAACTCTTCACGATCATGTCCAGCATATAAGGCAAGTCCTGCAATGTCTGCTTAACAACCTCTTGTTTGTCAAGGCTGAGAAGTGTGAGTTTCACATTTCCATGGTTTCATTTCTGGGTTTCATCATCTCCAGCGGCAACATCCAAATGGACCCTGGCAAGACCCAAGCTGTCCGAGATTGGCCACCACCCACCTCTCTCAAACAGGTGCAATGTTTCTTGGGGTTTGCTAATTTCTATCGGAGATTCATCAGGAACTTCGGCACCATTGCTGCCCCTCTCAGCGCCCTCACCAAAACCGCTTCCACCCGGTTCAGTTGGTCCGCTGAGGCTGCGCAGGCTTTCGAGGATCTCAAGCGGCGCTTCATGTCTGCTCCTGTCCTCGTGATTCCGGATCCCTCATTCCCCTTCATTGTCGAGGTGGATGCCTCGGAGATTGGAGTGGGTGCCGTTTTGTCCCAGCGGTCAAACGACAACAAACTGCACCCTTGCGCCTTCTTTTCTCGCCGACTCACTCCTGCAGAGCGAAACTATGATATTGGGAACAGGGAACTACTAGCAGTTAAGTTGGCATTGGAGGAGTGGAGACATTGGTTGGAGGGGTCTAAACACCCGTTCATTGTCTGGACAGACCATAAGAATCTGGCCTATATCCAGGGGGCCAAACGGCTTAACTCTCGTCAAGCTCGCTGGGCACTGTTTTTCAATCGTTTTGACTTTGTCCTGTCATATCGTCCAGGATCCAAGAATCTCAAGCCTGATGCTCTCTCCAGGCAATTTGATCCACCCGAGCGGGAGAGACAACCAGAACCTATTCTTCCTACTTCTCGAATTGTAGCACCGGTTCGCTGGGGGATCAAGATGCTGGTCAGAAAGGCGCAACAGAGGGAGGCAGACCCTGGCAATGGCCCACCCGGTCGCCTTTTTGTTCCCAACACGGCACGCTCACAAGTCCTGCAGTGGGGGTATTCGTCGCGACTCACCGGTCATCCAGGCACATCCAGGACGCTGGAGTTCCTTCGCAGAAGGTTCTGATGGCCCACCATGGAGAAGGACGTAAAGGCATTCGTGGCAGCTTGTGCCATTTGTGCACGAAACAAGAACCCTCGATCTCACCCCCAGGGTTTGCTGCATCCTCTCCCCATTCCCACCCGCCCCTGGTCACACCTCTCTGTGGATTTCATCACACGCCTTCCACCATCTCAAGGCAACACTGTAATTCTGGTCATCATAGATCGCTTCTCCAAAGCCTGTCGCTTTCTGCCCTTGCCCAAGCTTCCCTCAGCCCAAGAGACAGCCGAGCTCATGGTCCAGCATGTTTTCAGGTTGTTCGGTTTGCCTCTTGACATCGTCTCTGACCGTGGTCCACAATTCGCCTCCCGGTTTTGGAGAGCTTTCTACAAGCTCATTGGGGCTACTGTCAGCCTTTCCTCGGGTTTCCACCCTCAGTCTAACGGTCAAACAGAACGGATCAACCAAGACCTGGAGACGACTCTGAGGTGTCTCGTGTCCGCTAACCCTGCGACCTGGAGTCGTCACATCGTCTGGGCTGAGTACGCGCACAACACCTTGCGCTGCTCCACCACAGGAATGTCGCCGTTCGAGTGCCAGCTCGGTTTTCAGCCTCCACTGTTCCAGGAGCTCGAGGTGGGGGTTCCCTCCGCGGAGAAGTTTGTCCAGCGCTGTCGACGAACCTGGAGGAGAGCGCGGCTGGCCTTACAACGAGCTTCTCGGCAATGACAGATCCAGGCCAACAAGCGGCGCAGACCGGCTCCTTCATTCCGTCCTGGTCAGAGGGTCTGGCTTTCTACGCAGGATCTCCCGCTGCGAGTGGAGTCCCACAAGCAGGCGCCCCATTTCATCGGTCCCTTCACGGTGTTGAGGAAGGTCAACGCGGTGTCCTACCGTCTCCAGCTGCCCCGCTCCATGCGGATTCATCCTACCTTCCATGTCTCCCGGCTCCGGCCAGTGGCCATCAGTTCCCTGGCGCCCGCCACGAGGCCTCCTCCTGCTCCCCGCATCATCGAAGGCCAGCCTGCCTACACGGTCCGTTGCCTGATGGACTCTCGCCGGGTTCACGGGGGCCTCCAGTTCCTGGTGGACTGGGAGGGATATGGTCCGGAGGAACGCTCCTGGGTCCCGGACCGGAACATCCTGGATCGCGATTTAGTGCAGAACTTTCTTCGTCGTCACCATGGACCTTCTGGGGGAACGTCAGGGGCCGTTCCTAGGGGCGGGGGGGGTCCTGTCAGGAATGACCCAGATTCTGCCTCGCCTCACCACCAGAGGGCACCATGAACTCTTAATTGTGTCCTTCTTTATTCCTAATTGTACTCACCTGTGCATTGTTATATGCCTACTATTTAAGTGGTGCTCAGGTTATGTTCATTGCTCAGTCTTGAGTTTCACTGCCTTGTGATACCTCTTGCCGGCCTGCTAGCCTGTATCTGTGCTGTTGTTATTTTGTTTATTTCGTAATGTCTATCTTTGTTTTTGCAACCTAACCTCTGCCTCAGTTTGCCTTACGGCAGTTGGGTTCACTAAGTTCCAGTCCTCACACAGCAGCAGCGGAGCAGACGGAAAGCGTGGGAGGTGCCATCTTAATCCAGCGGGGAAGAAGGCAAAGCGCGGGAGGCGCCATTTTGTTAAATCGGGGAAGAAGGCAAAGCGCGGGAGGCGCCATCTTAGATTTCCAAGATGCTGAAGACTGGCAATATCATTGCCTTCGATAATGCAATAGAAGACTGGACCATGTATGTGGAAAGAGTCGAAGTATATTGCAAGGCAAACGAAGTAGCCGATGAGAAAAAGGCATCGGTACTACTAAACTTAATGGGTGCAAGAACGTACGGCCTATTGCGGAACCTGATCACTCCAGCCAAACCGATGGCGAAGAGTTTTAATGAAATTGTTGATATCCTACAGGAACACCTAAATCCTACACCGCTGCTGGTAGCAGAAAGATTTAAATTCCACAAGAGAAATCAGCATAAGGATGAGAGCAATGCTGATTACCTTACGGAACTACGCAAGCTATCAAAGCACTGCCAGTTTGGAGCAGGACTGACAGATACTCTACGGGACAAATTTGTCTGTGGAGGAACCCAGAAGAGGTTACTCTCAGAGAAAGAGCTGACGCTAGATAAGGCTTTCAGCGTGGCAGTATCGTACGAAGCAGCAGCAAGGGGAGCTGCGGAAATACAGCAAAAGCCACAGGAATACAGCACCCACGAAATGACACGGGGATTTGAAAAATGTTATCGCTGTGGCAGAACAACCCATGACCAGAAGGACTGCTGGTCCAAGGTCAAAATATGCAGGCAATGCGGAAAGATGGGACACATTGCACGAGTTTGCAGGTATGGGAAGAAGACTAACGACAACAAGAAGGCTATCAAGGCAATGTGTAATGAAGACATACCCCTACAACACAAGGTGGATAACTTCTTGTTTGCCTACCGGAATGCGACACATGCGGTTACCAACCAAACTCCAGCCATGATGTTCTTCAATCGAAGACTACGATGCCGCTTGGATTTGGTTAAGCCAAACATCAGAAGAGATGTGGCAAACAGGCAGTTTCAGAATATGAATGAAAGGCCGACCAGGAGTTTTAAGATAGGTCAACCAGTTTTGGCCCGGGACTACCGCACAGAGAAATGGCAGCCAGGAACGATCTGCACACGGCAAGGACCTCTAATGTATACCGTGGATGTTGGAGAGAGCAGTGTAAGACGCCATGCTGACCAGATTCTAGAGTCACTGGAAAACGTCAATTCCACACCACGATCCGATACACCTGGTGATGAAACCGAAGTACCAATTGCATCTACCTCAGAATCGGTGATATTGGGAGCAGACGAACCAAACAACGACGTTGATCCCGAATCAACTTTGCCAGAAGAACCTGATACCCCAAAGAGGCGTTATCCAGACAGAATCAGGAAGCCTCCTCAAAGACTGAACTTATAATTGCTTAACTTCAGCTAATGTATCTAGCAACTGTAATTGTAAATATGTTATTTAATTATTAATCGAATGTTATGTTCTGTTTAGCTAAAAGGGGAGGAATTGTAGTGTATGTACTTTGCAGAAGGAACTATATTCTGCAGCCCCTGTATACTGCAGTACCAGTAGTGACCACCCCTGTATATAAGCCTGTGCAGTAACTTTGCATAGTAGTTCCAGTTTGTCTCCACTCAGTAAAGACCTGTTGTAACCAGCTCCTGCAGTCCGTGTCTCAATTACACATGGACATAATAGCTTTGCCAGGATAGTGGCATTTCCCATGGTGCAGGGCGCCATTGACTGCACCCATGTGACTTTGTGGGCACCACATAACAACCCTGAGATCTTCCGTAACCGCAAAGTCTACCACTCACTTAATGTGCAGTTGGTGTGTGACCACAGACAATTAATCCTCAATGCCAGTGCCCGCTAACCTGGCAGCAGCCACGATGCCTTCATCCTGCACCAGACCGCTGTGCCAGCACTCTTCCAGCCACCACACCAAGCTCACGGCTGGCTGCTCAGAGGCAAGGGCTATTAGCTCTCCACCTGGCTCATGACTCCCCTCCGTAACCCCAACACTCCTGTCCAGCACTCCTATAATGACAGGCATGCTGTGACCAAGAACATCACCGAGCAGACCATCGGGGTGTTCATGCAACATTTCTGCTGCCTTGACCGCTCAGGAGGAGCCCTCTAGTACTCAGCTGAGCGGGAGTCCCATTTTGTGGTGGTCTGCTGCATGCTCCACAATGTGGCCATCATGAGGGCCCAGCCCTTGCCTCCAGGGATTGCGGGACCACCTCAGGAGGAGGAAGAAGTAGAGGAGGAGGAGGAGGAAGTGGAAGACAAGGAGGAGGAGGAAGTGGAAGACAAGGAGGAGGAGGAAGAACAGGAGCAATGGAGGAGGCAGCCACTCAATCAGCCTTCCAGAAGGGCGGTCCGTGATTGCCTCATCAGACTGCGGTTCCAATAAATTAAACTGTAGGAATTAACGAATTCCAACAAATAATGGAGATCGACACAAGAGAACAATTAAACAGGTCTTTACTCAACGGAGATGCCACGAGGACTGCCTGGGCAGCCCCGTGGTTTGTGACGTCATCGCGTTTGCCCGCGTTTTCCCGCGCTCTTAAAGGGGCCACGCCCCCTACATGCAAACTCTATATACAAAACACAGTAATGCCTAAGACGATGGTACAGGTTTCGGCTGGTGTTAGAACATCGTTAAAGAGAATTATATACAGTTAGCCAGAGTCATTCAGTGGTTCTGCCACATGCGCCCCCCCAGAATTCGCTTTAACGGACAAAGTCAAACGGTGAGGGGGTCTGACGAGCCTGTCAGAATGACTCCTGTACTCTCAAGGCGGAGGTTGCTGGGCAGTTGGCGGTCTGGCGGGCGGTCGCACTTGGTCTGCCATAACGGCGACGGGTGGCCGACCCCGTCTCGGCGGTTGTGCTGTCTCGACGGGGCAGTCGAGGCCTAAATGTGCTGGCTTTAAGCAGTCGACCGAAATGCGGTCCGGTTTACCACCGACATCTACCGTGAAGGTTTTGTCCCCTGCTTCCAACACGTGGAAGGGACAGGTATATGGGGCCTTGAGCAGATCCCTATGTGCGTCATGGCGAATAAAAACGTACTCCGCCTTGTGAAGCTCTGTGGGAACGTGTGACCTCTGCGGTGCGCAGTGGGCACCGGTGCGAAACATCTGGCCACCTCTTGGTGACTAGCAAGCTGGGCAGACGTGGACCATTGCTCCGTCGATGTTGGTAGGAAGCCCCTGGGACTCGCAGCGGCTGACCATACACAAGCTCCGCTGATGAAGAGTGAAGGTCTTCTTTGGGGGCCGTGCGAAGGCCCAACAGGACCCACGGTAGCTTGTCTGCCCATCCAGCATCCTGGAGGCTGGCCCTCAGGGCGGCTTTCTTTGACTGGTGGAAGCGTTCACAGAGGCCATTCGCCTGTGGGTGGTAGGCTGTGGTGCGGTGTAATTTGACACCGAGTCCTTGGGCCACTGCATTCCAGAGTTCGGAGGAAAACTGCGGTCCCCTGCCTGACGAAATATCTGCGGGCACTCCGAAATGGGCGATCCAGGAGGCAATGAACGCCCTGGCCACGTCCGCCGAAGTAATGGATGACAGGGGGACCGCCTCCGGCCATCTGGTGGTGCGGTCAACCATGGTCAAGATGTGTGAACAACCATGGGAGGGCGGGAGTGGTCCTACCAGGTCCACGTTGAAATGGTGAAAACGTCGCTCCGGAACTGTGAAGGTGGCCAACGGAGCTTTGATGTGACGCTGTACCTTGGCCTTTTGGCAGACCACGCAGGTGTTGGCCCAGTCCTGGACATCTTTATGAATGCCATGCCATACAAATTTCGCTGACATCAGTTTCTGAGAGGCCTTCATTCCTGGGTGTGACAACCCATGTATGGCGTCGAACACTTTGCTGTGCCAGACGACCGGCACGACAGGGCGAGGATCCTGTACAGAGACGTCACACAACAGCGTGGTACCTGCCAAATGGAACTTGACGTCGGCCAACTGGAGGCCAGTGATGGCCGTTCTGTAAGCTTGGACTTCCGGATCTGAGGCTTGGTCCGATGCCATGAGGGCGTAGTCGATGCCCAGATGAACCGTATTGACGATCGCGCGGGAGAGGCAGTCTGCCACCAGGTTGTCCTTATCGGCCACGTGCTGTATATCCATGGTGAATTCGGATATGTAAGTCAGTTGACGCTGCTGTCGGGCTGACCACGGTTCGGCGGTCTTGGCCATTGCAAAGGTTAGCGGCTTATGGTCCACAAAGGCGATGAAAGGACGTCCTTCCAGTAGGAACTGAAAATGGCGGATGGCCAGAAAAAGGGCGAGCAACTCCCAGTTGAACGTGCTGTATGCTCTTTCGTTCTGCCGTAGTTGATGGCTGAAGAATGCCAACGGCTGCCACGTCCCGTTCACCCACTGCTGTTGCACGGCACCGACTGCGTAGTCCAACGCGTCGGTGGTGAGGGCGATGGTGGCTCCTGGCAGCAGGTGTGCCAGCATAGTCGCGTTGGCTAAGGCGCTTTTGGTGTCGGCGAACGCTCGGGCCATGTCATCTGTCCAGTCTACCGGGTTCTTGTCAGTCTTGCCCTTGAGGGCCTCGTACAGGGGCTGCATGAGTAGTGCCGCCTTAGGCACGAAACGGTGGTAAAAGTTTACCATGCCTCGGAATTCCTGCAGGGCCTTTATGTTCTGCGGGCGTGGAAAGGATGTCACCGCCTCTACTTTCAAAGGTAAAGGAAACGCTCCCTCTGAGGTGATGCGATGCCCCAGGAAGTCAATTTGGTGCAGGCCAAACTGACACTTGGCCGGGTTGATAATCAGGCCGTGTTGGCTGAGGCATCGAAAGAGGGTGCGTAGGTGACAGGTATGTTCTTCCTTAGTAGGATTGACAATTAGAATATCATCCAGGTAGACGAAGAGGAACTTGAGGTCCTGCAGCACGGAGTCCATCAGGCGTTGGAAAGCCTGGGTGGCGTTCTTTAACCCAAACGGCATTCGTAAAAACTTGAGGCCGAATGGGGTGATGACTGCGGTCTTCTGGACGTCTTGTGGATGAATGGGGACCTAGTGGTAGCCCCAGACGAGGTCAACTTTTGCAAACACGGTGTTCCCTGCCAAATGGGCAGAGAAATCCTGGATGTGGGGGATCGGGTACCGATCAGGAGTGGTGGCGTCAATAGTCGCCGCATGGCCGCCATCCGCCGCCAGGCTTCGGGACAATATGGATGGGTGAAGACCAGGGACTATTCGACCGGCGAATAATCCCTAACTGTTCCATGGTCACGAACTCCGCCTTTGCGACCGCCAGCTTGCCAGGTTCCAGGCGCCGGGCCCGCGCGTAGACCGGGGGGCCGTTGGTGGTGATGTGGTGTTCCACACCATGTTTCGTGGCTGTGGAGGAGAACGTGGGTCTTGTCAGGTCGGGGAATTCACCGAGCAGGCGAGCGGACTCATCAGGAGTCGGGAACACACAGGAGATGGTGCGTGACATAGTGTTACTGCGGTAACACGGAAGAGAATTAAAAGTTGCTGCGTTGATCAGCCGCCAGTTCCTAACATCGACCAGGAGGCTGTTGGCGCACAGGAAATCCGCGCCGAGGAGGGGCTGGGAAACTTTGGCCATAACAAACTCCCAGTGAAAACATTGCCCCCCGAGGCACACCTCCACTCGCCGTCTGCCGAAGGTCCAAATTGCTCCGCCATTGGCCGCTTCAAGGGTGGGGCCATGATTCCCCGTCTGCACATCGAGGGCGGACGCGGGTAAAATGCTGCACTGCGCTTCGGTGTCATACAGAAAACAACGACCGGAGAGAGTATCAGTGATGAAGAGCAATTTTCCCGCGTTGCCGATTGCCATCGCGGCCGCGGGGTGCCCGTTAGACCCGTTCCTCGGTGGTCGCAGTGTCAGTTGTTTGTTTTTTGGAGGAAAACTGCAGGGAGGAGGGCAGCAACGCTTCTCCTTCACGCCGAACTGCGCGTGGTAGAAACACAGCCCAGCAGGCTGACGATCTGGGTCGGCGTCTGCGGGGGATGGGTGCCTCGTGGCGGCGCAGTGCTGCCGAGTTACAGCGAAAATGTTGTCAGCCTCCGCAGCGAGTGTTGCGCAGTCTTCAATTTCAGATCTGGCCAGGGCAGCTTGTACCTGTTCAGACAGTTGGCTGAGGAAAATCTCGCAGAATAGGAAACATTCCCGTTCTGAGCCCAGGAGTATGAGCATTTGGCTCATCAACTCTGAAGGCTTGGAGTCCCCGAGCCCGGGCATAGCGAGTAATCGATGGGCGCGCTCTGATTTTGTGAGCCCGAAAACCTGCAGTAACCGCGCTTTGAGGGTTTCGTACTTGCGCTCCGCTGGGGGGTTTTCGAGGAGGCTGACGATCCGAGAGGCGGTAGAGCTGTCGAGTGCGGAGACCACATAAAGGTACTTGGTCTGATCCGCATCGATGTTCCTCAGGGTGAACTGGGCCTCGACCTGAATAAACCACGAGGGCGCTTGCTGCTCCCTGAACTGCGGTAGCTTTAGCGAAACGGCGTTTGCTTCCATGCTGTGCTCTTCTTTTGTGAAAACGTTCACAAAAACGGGGTCACCAATGCAGGAGTTAACGAATTCCAACGAATAACGGAGATCGACACGAGAGCAATTAAACAGGTCTTTACTCAACGGAGATGCCACGAGGACTGCCTTGGGCAGCCCCGTGATTTGCGACGTGACGTTATCGCGTTTGCCCGCATTTTCCCGCGCTCTTAAAGGGGCCACGCCCCGTACATGCAAACCCTATATACAAAACACAGCAATGCCTAACACAATGGTACAGGTTTAGGCTGGTGTTAGAACATCGTTAAAGAGAATTATATACAGTTAGCCAGAATCATTCAGTGGTTCTGCCACAAAACCGCAGATCCCCGTTGCTCGCCACATCCCCATCATTCCATCCCTGTCGCACACCGTAGCATAGCGCACGGCTTAAAATGGAGACACCACAAAAGAATCAAACCTGAATTAATAAACTTATCAATAATCAGTGAACATATATTTACGACAACAATATGAACTATTCACCCTTGTGCAATCCCTTAGTGCCTGTTGATACAGTGCCTTTGCCTACTCTAGCCCTCCTACGAAGTGCTGGCCCAGTGGCTGCAGCAGGGCTGATGGAAGGCTGCTGAGTATCTGTGCGGGAGACTTCAGATGGCCTTGCAGGACCCCCTTGAACAGCTCTGGAAGGCTCGGCTGTACACTGCGCCACCTCAGGATGGACGGCAGCAGTCTGGCCTGGCTAGATGACAGGCAGCGACCAGGGCAATGGCGGAGTGCCAGTGGTAGGAGCAGGAATGCTGTCACCCTGAGCGAGGACAGCAGGTTCCTGATTGCCTCATCAGACTGCGGTTCCAATAATTTAAACCCCAGATCCCTGTTACTCACCACATCACCATCATTCCTGATGGGGATGTGGTGAGCAACGGGGTTCTGGCGTTTAATTTATTGGAACCGCAGTCTGATGAGGCGATCATGGACCACATTTCTGGAAGGCCGATTGAGTGGCTGCCTATTCCCTTGCTCCTGTTCCTCCTCGTCCTCCTCGTCTTCTTCGTCCTCCTCCTCCTCCTCTTCCTACTTCTCTCCTTCTTCCCACTGCCACACCCCCGGGGCAACACCTCAGCAACCCTAGCAATCTGTTGAAGCACAAATTGCTGGCCTGCTGCGGCACCATGAAAGCCCCGGTCGACCGTGGTAGACCCAGCCACGATGGCAGCAGTCAAAGCTTTCATGGCATCAAGCTGAGATTGCAGGAGAGCAGTCTGAGATTGGATGCCACCAAGTATAGACTGCATTGCAGCACTAAGACATTGCGTCGCTTCCGCCTGTGCTGCAATGGAAATTGCCGGATCACCCATCACATGCGGCATGATCTCTCTGGGAGTCTACTATCCTTTGCAGACTGGAAATGATGTGTGTGTGCAGAGCCTTGTGCAATGTTGGAGCAATATCATTGCCGAGAGGCTCTCGGGCACCCTTGCCATTGCACCTATCATTTCCGTGTGCATGTCCATCGCGCTTCTTCTAAACGCCTCCCCATCGAAAGCCTCATGAGTCCTATGCAGCAGAAATCGTGTGTGAACTCACCCTCCGGGGAGCTGGCCCCCTAGCTATCTTTCCCCCTGACATTGCTGCAGCCCACTTGTCCCCGGTGCCTCACCCTGTGCAGATTCCGCTACTATACTAGCCTCTAAAGAACGCGTAGTGCCAGTATCTGAGCTGGTGCCTGCGGGTGAGACATGCAGTGACGCGGTGTGTTCTGCATCCTCCTCTTCTTCCGCCTCGCTCTCAACAGTGCCCACATGGACAGGATGCTCAGTTGTTTGCTCATTATCTTAAAGCATAAAGGCCCAAGAGTCAGGTTAAGGTGAGGGGGGGTGGGCCAGGAAGGGAGAAATGCTTGCATGCAGTATGATTAGCTCGTGGGGTGAGGGGAAAGTGGGATGTGAGAAGAAGGAATAGGGATGAACATACCGTTGTTGTCCCCAAGGGGGGTCAACATCACCGATGGCCACGGCACCCACCACCTGGCGCCCAATAATCTGCAGCACTCGATTCTCCAACGCAGACAGTGGTTGGGTGTCGGCTTGTCCCCCGCCTGTGTGCTCCTGCTCGCTCCTGTTGTGAGCCACCTTGGCCTGCAAGAGAAAGGAAAGTGTGTGAGTGAGTGTGGAGCAATGTGTTTGGGTGATGTGCCTGCCATAGTTGAATAGCTGTGATTGTGCAAGGTGTGAGATGTGGGTGTGAGTGTTGCTAGGTAGAGATTGTTGGTGGGTGAGTGATGTAGGGGGTTTCTCTTGCTCGTTCTGGTCTCCTGCCAGGCTTTGTGCAATAATTACCCTTGAGTGGTTCGACCCACTCCCCCTACGGTTCTAGACCTTGGACTTAGATGCAGAGAACAGTAGTGCAGAGAAAGGACTCAATAGACCAGGCTGAATAGCACGAAATGGATGCTTTTATTTTTAAACAGTTTGAAGCATTACAAAATACATGTCATAGGCACAGATTAAAGTAACTACAATCATGCACAAATTTATGAACTTGACTCTATGGAAATGGGGAACACACGGCACATCGTAAAAGGGAAAACACATTACGATTACCCTTAACTCCCTCCCCTATACCTAAACTAAGTTTCGACCTGGGGAACTTGGGATCATGCTCCCCACTCTCAAAATCGCGAAAAAGGGGGTTCGCAGCCTTTTGGCACCGTTTTCCGTCGTCACGTGGATTTGGAAACTTCTGGCGCAGTCGATATTCTCTCTCTCTCTCTCTCGAGGCGGCGGGGTAGACACAGCCTCGATGAGCGCTCGTCAAGGTTGAAGATCCCTAAGTCTGTTGTCGATTTTGGTTCATGGAGCAGACCAACAACCAGATGGGATGTTGAGACACGGAAGTGTCAGGCCCGGAATGTCTTTTTGTCTCCGGTCTGGATCGTCGGTTTTCCAGAGGGTTTCTTCTCCTTCGGCCTGGGTCGTCGATGATCTCCCAACCCCAGTACCCGGGCCACCCTCGTCGTCTTCTCGTCGTGGCCGAGCCTTGTCTGGCTGAACACCGACCACGTTGTCTTTTCACCGAAATTGTCCGTCCGAAACGTCTTTAAAAAGACGAAGCGTCTTCATCGATTCCGAAGCTACCGAGGTAGAAGAGGCGCCGATCCTGGCACCGCCCGTCCTTCGTTCCTCCGTTCGTTCCTTGTAGAAGAAGCTGTTTCTTGAAGAAGTAGAAGTCTGAAGTCGTCCAAGAAAAAGAAGCAACTTAGATGGACTTTCAATCCATAGTTATACTCTTTTGGGACAGTCTTATCTCCCGCCAAATCATAGTCCTGTCTTTGTATTAATTTTGGCGGGCAGAAATCTCTGCAGGGGCGCTTTGTCTTGTAACGGGAGCCAGTGATAACTTAACTGGCCTTCCTGGCCGATAGTGTCTTTTAATGTCTTTTACATTGTCATCGTGCCTCGGTTCGCATATTGATCGGTCCGGAGATTTTCCTTGATGGCTGTTAAACGGTTTCTCCTTTGTACAATAAATGGGTATAAGTGTTTTTGCATTGTCCGCCCATATCTTGATGGGCCCCATCCTGTACTTAGAATCCATTGAATATGTATGCTGTTTCCCTGAGTTTTGGTTCCCAGATACTGGCTTTCGCGGGCTTACTGTCTTCAATCCACAAGCCTGTCTGGCTTGCAGTAACAGAAATAAAATGGTCCAGAAAACTGATCACGAGGCCCGGTGGCCATTTTGTATGCCCTTTTATCAAAGGTTTTTCTGTGCAAGCTTACTTTGGTCAATAAACAGTCTTATTTTATCCGGTTTTCTTGCGTGATTTTTGCTGAAAATTTCGAATCTTACAGTGATGGGGGTATGTAGCATTTGTTGAAGCATTCACTCACCCTGACCACCTGAGTGAGGTTGTTAAATTTCTTCCTGCACTGTGTGTGGGTCCTGGGGACCTTAGTGCTGCCCGAGATGTGCACCTTAGTGCTGCCCGAGACGTGCTGTACTACCTCCCTCCACATGGTGCGGAAGACTTGAGTCGAGGGCCTCCTGCCATTTGCTGGGTAGAGCACCGCCCTCCATCTCTCCACGGCGAACACCAACACCTCCAATGCTTGATCACAGAATCTGTGGGCTCTCTCCCAGGGGCACTGATCTTCCGTGAATACAGCTGCTTGAGTTGTCCGGCTCCTGCTACTTGACCTGCTGTTGCTTGCTGAGCCAGCTGCACAGATTGCAATGCTGAGAATGAGGTTTTGCAGCATCAATGAACATCCCCTTTAAGAACTGGAAAAAGCCTGTGGTAATGATGACTAATGATTAGACTGCACCCGATATTGGTTCACCCTTTGAGTGTAACGCCAATGAGCTCAGTGGGTAGCACACTCGCCTCTGAGTCAGAAGGTTGTGGGTTTAAGTCCCACTCCAGGGACTTGAGCACATAAAGCTAAGCTGCCACTCCAGTGCAGTGCTGCGGGAGTGCTGCACTGTCGGAAGTGCTGTCTTTCAGATGAGACGTTAAACCGAGGCCCCGTCTGCTCTCTTAGGTGGATGTAAAAGATCCCATGGCACTATTTTGAAGAAGAGCAGGGGAGTTATCCCTGGTGTTCTGGCCAAAATTTATCCCTCAACCAACATAACAAAAACAGATTATCTGGTCATTATCACATTGCTATTTGTGGGACCTTGCTGTGTGCAACTTGGCTGCCGTGTTTCCCACATTACAACAGTGTCTCTACTTCAAAAGTACTTTATTGGCTGTAAAGGGCTTTGAGACGTCCGGTGGTCATGAAAGGCGCTATAAAAATGCAAGTTTTTTCTTCTTTTGAGCAGTGAGCATGAATTTTGCGTGCAGTCTAAGGCATTAGCGCCTGCCGCTAATTCTCCAGCTTTTCTAATTTTATCGCCCATTCCTGGGCTAGAATGAATTTCTAGCCCAAAGCATTTGTTTAATTTCTCTGCCATTTCCTTATTCCCCATTATAATTTCTCCTGTCTCAGCCTTTAAGGACCCCACATTTACTTTCGCTAATCTTTTCCTTTTTTACATACCTATAAAAGATTTTACAGTCTGTTTTTATATCTCTCGCTAGTTTACTCTCATATTCTATTTTCTGTTTCTTTACCAATTTCTTGGTCCTCCTTTGCTGAATTCTAAAATGCTCCCAATTTTCAGGCTTACTACTCTTGGAAAAATTATAGGCCTCTTCCTTTAATCTAATACTATCTTTAATTTCTCTTGTTAGCCACGGGCGGACCATTTTTCCCGTGGTGTTTTTATTCCTTATGGAATGTATATTCGTTGCGAATTATGAATTATTTCTTTAAATGTTTGCCATTGCTTTTCTACTGTCATATCTTTTAATCTAGTTTCCCAACCTACCTTAGCCAACTCGCCTCTCATACCTAAGTAGTTTGCTTTGTTCAGATTTAGGACCCTCTCATACTTCTCTCTAGTCAGAAAAACATCCATTACTTTCTGCCTCCTATTGCTTAGACAATTACGTACCCAAGTTACCACCATCCCTTTAATAGCATCTTCTGAGTAAGTCTGTTGTACAATGTGGTACATTGTCAAATGCCTTGTGAAAGCCCATATATACATCTACTGCACTACCTTCATCAACTCTCTCTGTTACTTCATCAAAGAACTCAATCAGATTAGTCAGACACGTTTTGCCTTTAACAAATGCATGCTGGCTGTCCCTTATTAACCCATACTTCTTCAAGGGAGATTTAAATTTGTCCTTGACAATGGCATCTAGTAGTTTTCCCACCACTGACGTTAAACTGATTGGTCTGTAGTTACCAGGTTTATACATCTCCCCTTTTTGAACAGGAGTGTAACATTTGTAATCCTCCACTCCTCTGGCACATTTGCAATCCTCCACACCTATATCCAAGGAGGATTGAAAGATTATGATCAGAGCTTCTTCTATCGCCACCCTTGCTTCCCTCAGCAACCTAGGATGCATCCCATCTGAACTGGGTGACTTGTTAACTTGGAATGATGCCAACCTGTTTAGCACCTGCTTTCTATGTATTAATATCTTATCCAATATCTCTACTCCCCCCTCCTCTACTGCGACATTAACTTCATCCTCTTTTGTGAAGACAAGCAAAATACTCATTCAGTACCTCAGTCGTGCCCTCTACCTCCACAAGAAGATTGCACCATATTCCAGGACGAATTCCTGTCCAAACCTGGCAGAAATGATGAGGTCGGCAGGTGAGAGCAGGATTGCAGGTAGCTGGAGGCCGGTACTGGGGACCTGAGGGAACAGTCCTCAGCGTTAAGCTAAGTCGTTGGGGCGGGGGCGCTGGTGGTCAGATGCTAATCACCATCAGGGGAGGTGCATAAACCTGGAATAGGGGAGGGTCAGGAATTGCTTGTGAGGCCCACACGCAAACAATGAAAACTAAAAAATCTTACCTTGCTGGGACTCCTCTGGCCCTGGATCCATCTACTGGCAGCTTTCTCCAGAGCGTTCTGTCCTGTGCGCGACTCAGCCGGTACAGTGTCAAAATCGTTTTAGGGTCCGATTTACGTTATTAGAATCCAACTTTTGAATATTTACGAGACCCTCGCCTGCCAGGGGGAATTCCGTCACACTCCTCCCAAAATGCGGGAGTTAATTTGGCAGGTGGCTGCAGTGCGGTGTGAAGGGGAAAATTGTAATGTCCGTGTGTAATTGAGACACGGACTGCAGAAGTTGGTTATAACAGGTGTTTACTGAATGGAGACAAAACTGGAACTACTATACAAAGTTACTACACAGGCTTATATACAGGGGTGGTCACTACTGGTACTGCAGTATACAGGGGCTGCAGAATATAGTTCCTTCTTCAAGGTACATACACTACAATTCCTCCCCTTTTAGCTAAACAGTACATAACATTCGATTAATAATTAAATAACATATTTACAATTACAATTGCTATATACATTAGCTGAAGTTAATCAATTATAAATTCAGTCTTTGAGGAGGCTTCCTGATTCTGTCCGGATAACGCCTCTTTGGGGTATCAGGCCCTTCTGGCAAAGTTGATTCGGGATCAACGTCGTTGTTTGGTTCGTCTGCTGCCAATATCACCGATTCTGAGGTAGATGCAATTGATACTTCGGTTTCATCACCAGGTGTATAGGATCGTGGTGTAGATTTGACGTTTTCCAGTTCTCTAGAATCTGGTCAGCATGGCGTCTTACAATGCTCTCTCCAACGTCCACGGTATACATTAGAGGTCCTTGCCGTGTGCAGATCGTTCCTGGCTGCCATTTCTCTGTGCGGTAGTCCCGGGCCAAAACTGGTTGACCTATCTTGAAACTCCTGGTTGGCCTTTCATTCATATTCTGAAACTGCCTGTTCTCCACATCTCTTCTGATGTTTGGCATAACCAAATCCAAGCGGCATCGTAGTCTTCGATTGAAGAACATCATGGCTGGAGTTTGGTTGGTAACTGCATGTGTCGCATTCCGGTAGGCAAACAAGAAGTTATCCACCTTGTGTTGTAGGGGTATGTCTTCATTACACATTGCCTTGATAGCCTTCTTGAATGTTTGAACGAACCTCTCAGCCAATCCATTGGTGGCTGGATGATATGGGGTGGATGTGTAATGCTTAACACCATTGTCCTTTAAGAACCTCCGGAACTCTTCAGACACAAACTGTGGTCCATTGTCGGAGCAAATCTGTTCAGGCAGCCCATTTCTGGCGAATATGGTTCGTAAGACTGTGATAGTTTTTTCTGTGGTGGTTGAGGACATTTTTATTACCTCTGGCCACTTTGAATGTGCATCCACCGCAATTAAAAACATCGAGTCCATAAATGGACCAGCAAAATCAATGTGTACCCTTTGCCATGGAGATGAGGGCCACTCCCATGGATGTAGAGGGGCTTGTGGTGGGGCGTTTTGGACCTTCTGGCATCCTGTACAGCTCTTGGCCATCTCTTCGATTTCTCTATCGATTCCCAGCCACCACACAAACGCTCTGGCTAAGTTCTTCATTTTTACCCCTCCCAGATGACCCTCATGAAGCTCATTGAGCACTCTATCATTCAATTTGGGTGGAATTACTACTCTTGATCCACACATCAAGGTTCCTCGGCACACTGACAGCTGTTCTCTTCTCGGCGAGAATGCTGGTAACAGTGGTTCGCCATGTGCTGGCCATCCCTTCACCGTTAAATCATAGACCCTGGAGAGTGTCGGGCCATTTCGTGATTCCTTTTCTATGTTTGCATTCGTCACAGGTAGACATTCAACTATGGTCAAGTGGAATATCTCCACAGGATCCACTGCAGGTGCTTCTTCCACCGTCGGCAACGGTAGGCGCGACAATCCATCAGCATTCCCATGCTGTTTAGTTCCTTTGTACTCGATGTCATATTGGTGTGCCCCTAGGAAAAAAGACCACCTCTGTAGCCGTTGTGCTGTCATTATCGGGACGCCCTTCTTAGGGTTGAAAATGGAGACAAGAGGTTAATGATCAGTTAGTAGAGTAAATTTCTGTCCGTGCAGGTAGTGATTGAACTTCTTCACCCCCCACACCAGGCTGAGGGCCTCTCTGTCAATCTGGGCGTAGTTACGCTCGGCTGCAGTTAACAAGCGTGACGCAAAAGCTATCGGCCTCTCTGAACCATCAAGGGATTTATATGACAGTACCGCTCCAACGCCGTAGGGAGACGCATCACACGCCACTCTTATCGGTAGTGATGGGTTGTAGTGAGCCAATACTTCTCTTGAAGTGATCAGGCCTTTACACTTCTGAAAGGCCCGCTTACATTCATCGGTCCATTTCCATGCTACTCCAGTTTGTAGCAGGGTGTTCAGAGGGTGCAGAATTGTGGACAAATTCGGCAAAAACTTATGGTAGTAATTCACCAATCCGAGGAATGACCTCAGTTGCGACACATTTTCAGGCGCTGGAGCCTTAACTACCGCTTCAATTTTGTCAGGGGACTTATGTAACCCCTCTTCATCAACCACGTGGCCACAATACGATATTTGTTTCTTAAAAAACTCGCACTTGGGGCGATTGGCTCGTAGCCCATGTTCTCTTAGTCTAGTGAGCACCTGCTCTAGGTTGGCAAGGTGTTCGCTGTCATTTTCACCTGTCACTAGGATATCGTCCAAGTAACACTGAGTCCCCGGAATCCCTTGCAGAACTTGTTCCATCGCTCTTTGCCATATAGCCGGAGCTGATGCTACTCTGAATACCAGTCGATTATACTGGTAAAGACCTTTGTGAGTGTTTATCGTGAGATATTTCCTAGAGGATTCTTCAACCTCCATCTGCAAATATGCTTGCGCTAGGTCAATTTTTGTAAAACGTTTCCCTCCAGATAGTGAGGCGAAAATATCTTCTATCCTCGGAAGAGGATACTGTACTGTGTGAAGGACTGGGTTCACAGTCACCTTGAAGTCCCCACAGATGCGAACCTTCCTTGGCTCCTCAGACTTATTGTTTAACGTTTTCTTCATGACAGGAACGATGGGTGTCGCCCACTCGTTCCAGTCTACCTTAGATAACACGCCTGCATTCTCCAGATTCTCCAGCTCTGCCTCGATGGCTGGGTGATGCGCTATCAATTCTAATAAAAGGCTGAGCAGAGTTCAGAACGACAGGCTTTTATTAACTACTGAATTGCACTTCAAACAGATCAGGACTATGCCTCTAGTGGACGACCGAATGCCAGAGAGCTGCCATGCGGCCGTCCTTATACCAGGTAGTCAAGGGCGGAGTCAGCTGAGGCATAGTCAGGCATAACAGTGAAACAAGAGTGAACGACAACAACAACAACAACAACAGTGAACACAGTGAACGACAGTGGTTTACCACATTCACCCCTCGTTTAAAATTAAGTCCGGCGGGGTGAAGTGTATCAAAAGTTCGAGTAGGCGAGTCTGTCGGGCGGCCTCGTTTGCCGTCGAGATCTTCGTGGCGACGGTTGCGATGGTACAGCTTCCAACGACGCATCTTGAACGGGGTCGAGCACCGGCGTATCGTCCCCTTTGGTGTTGGGTGGGCGAGTGGACGTCGGCTAGTCCTGGGGTGGAATGGACAGGGGTGAGAATTGGGTCTACTGAATTTTGGGCCATGTCGAAGGGGGTCGTGGTGGAGGGCAATGGTGACGGGTCAGTGGACCCCGAGGGTGCCAGATCTCTAATGGAGACTGTATCCTCCCGCCCGTCCGAGTATGCCACGTAGGCGTACTGGGGGTTGGCATGGAGGAGGTGAACCTTCTCTACCAGGGGAGCCGTTTTGTGGAACCTTACATGCTTCCTCAGCAGGACGGGCCCTGGGGACGTCAGCCAGTGTGGTAGTGAGGTACCGGATGTGGACCTCTGGGGAAAAACGAACATTCGCTCATGGGGGGTGGCGTTGATGGCAGTACACAGCAGTGACCGGATGGAGTGGAGCGCATCAGGTAGGACATCCTGCCAATGGGAGGTCGGAAGGCCCCTAGATTTTAAGGCTAGGAGGGCCACCTTCCAGACCGTCACGTTCTCTCTTTCAACCTGTCCGTTCCCCCGGGGGTTGTAGCTGGTGGTCCGGCTTGAGGCAATACCTCTCATGAGCAGGTACTGACGGAGTTCATCGCTCATGAAGGACGAGCCCCGGTCGCTATGAATATAGCTGGGAAAACCGAACAGAGCAAAGAGGTTGTGCAGGCATTTAATGACCATAGCGGTGGTCATGTCCGGGCAGGGGATGGCGAAAGGGAAACGGGAGTACTCATCAACTATGTTGAGGAAGTACACATTACGGTCAGAGGAGGGGAGGGGCCCTTTAAAGTCGACACTCAGGCGCTCAAAAGGGCGGGTGGCCTTGATCAGGTTTGCTCTGTCAGGCATATAAAAGCGCGGCTTGCACTCTGCACAGACTGGGCAGCTCCTGGTCATGGTCCTGACCTCCTCGATGGAGTAAGGCAGGTTGCGGCCCTTAATGAAATGGAAGAACCTGGTGACCCCCGGGTGGCAGAGGTCGTTGTGGAGGCCCCGTAGTCTATCGATCTGCGCGGTGGCGCATGTGCCTCGCGGTAGAGCACCTGAGGGTTCGTTGAGTTTCCCGGGCCGATACAAGATGTCGTAATTGTAGGTGGAAAGTTCAATTCTCCACCTCAAAATCTTGTCATTTTTGATTTTGCCCCTCTGCTTGTTGTTGAACATGAAAGCGACTGAACGTTGGTCAGCAAGCAGGGTAAATCGTTTTCCAGCCAGGTAGTGCCGCCAGTGGCGCACCGCCTCCACAATGGCCTGGGCCTCTTTTTCCACAGAGGAGTGTCTGAGTTCGGAGCCCTGGAGGGCTCGTGAAAAAAAGGCCACGGGTCTTCCCGCCTGGTTAAGGGTAGCGGCCAGGGCAAAGTCGGATGCATCGCTCTCCACCTGGAAGGGGATGGACTCGTCTACCGAGTGCATGGTGGCCTTGGCAATGTCATCTTTTATACGGTGAAAGGCTGAGCGGGCCTCCGCCGTCAGGGGGAAGGAAGTGGACTTGATAAGTGGACGGGCTTTGTCCGCATAATGAGGGACCCACTGGGCGTAATAGGAAAAGAAGCCCAGGCACCTTTTGAGGGCCTTGAGACAGTGGGGCAGGGGAAGTTCCATCAATGGGCGCATCCGGTCAGGGTCAGGACCGATGACTCCGTGTTCCACCACGCAACCAAGGATAGCGAGGCGGGCTGTGCGGAATATGCACTTTTCCTTGTTGTACGTGAGGTTTAGGAGTTGGGCTGTGCGAAGGAACTTATCAAGATTGGCGTCATGGTCCTGCAGGTCATGGCCGCAGATGGTCACGTTGTCCAGGTAGGGAAACGTGGCCTGTAACGCATTCTCGTCGACCATCCGGTCCATCTCCCTCTGGAAGACGGAGACGCCGTTGGTGACGCCGAAAGGAACCCTGAGGAAGTGAAAAAGATGGCCGTTTGCCTCGAAAGCTGTGTACTGGCGGTCCTCAGGGTGGATAGGGATTTGGTGGTATGCTGCCTTGAGGTCAATGGTCGAGAAAACGCGATATTGCGCTATCTTATTAACCATGTCGGCTATGCGGGGGAGAGGGTATGCGTCCAACTGGGTGTACTTGTTGATAGTCTGGCTGTAGTCGATGACCAGGCGCTGCTTGTTGCCGGTCTTAACGACTACCACCTGAGCTCGCCAGGGGCTGGTACTATCCTCAATAATCCCTTCTTTCAGGAGCCGCGTCACCTCAGATCTTATGAAGGATCTGTCCCCGGTGCTATATCGCCTGCTCTTTGTGGCGATAGGCTTGCAGTCGCGGGTGAGGTTAGCGAACAGCGGGGGGGGGTGATTTTGAGGGTGGAGAGACTACAGGTGGGGCGCGGCGGGCAATTTAAAAACTGCTGGTTGCAGACAGTGAGCGGGGGAAGAGGTCCACCGTATGTCAAGGTGACACTCTTAAAGTGACAATGAAAGTCCAACCCCAGCAGAACGGCAGCGCAGAGATGTGGCAGGACGAATAGCTTTACATTTTTATAAACGGAGCCCTTCACCGAGAGGGTCACTACGCAGTAGCCGCCGATGTCTGCTGAGTGAGATTTTGAGGCCATGGAGATCCGATGGCGCGTTGGCCGGACCGAGAGGGAATAATGCCGTACCGTATCAGGGTGTATGAAGCTCTCCGTGCTCCCGGAATCAAAAAGGCAAGTTGTGGCGCGGCCATTTACCTGGATGTCCATCGTGGACCTGGCTAGCTGATGGGGTCTGGATTGATCCAGCGTAATGGAGGCCGCTGTGGAGTCGGGAACGTCGCTGTAGAACCCCGGTGAGGCGGTGGGTGAGTCGGGGGCCCGTTGGCAAAATGGCGGACAAAATGGCGTCGTCGGAGAAGAAGGACAAAATGGCGGCGCCCATGACGATCCCGATCCCCACGAGGCTGGAGGAAGGCAAGATGGCCGCTCCCACGAATCGCACGCGGCGCTGCTGGAGGTAGGGGTCTTCTGACTTCTGCAGACGCCAGCGTAGTGTCCCTTCTTACCGCAGGCAGAGCAGACCGTATTTTTCACCGGGCAGCGCGCCCTGGGGTGTTTGGTTTGGCCACAGAAATAACATTTCTGGCTCGGGCGGGACATCGCTGCAGCAGTTGGGGCCGGGGCCCGGGGCGGCGCTGCGTCCCAAGATGGCGGCGGCTGCGACATCCACGAGGCGGCCGCGCGGTCCGGGGAGTAGGCCTCCATGTTCCGATAGGCTACGTCCAACGAAAGGGTGAGTGAAATCGCCTTCTTCAGGTCGAGCTCGCTACTTTCCAGCAGTCGCTGCCGTGTGTGATTGGACCTGAGGCCCGCAACGAGGGTGTCCCGGATGAGCTCCTCCGTATGTTCCGTGGCTGATACTTGCTTGCATTCGTAGGCTCGGCCGAGTTCCTTCAGCACCCGTATGTATGCTTCTGTGGGTTCCCCGGGCTGTTGTTTGCGAGACCCCAGGAGATGTCTTGCGTAAACATAGTTGACCGGGCGTGCATATTGCTCCTTCAAAATGTCGATAGCCCCCTGGTAGCTCGTAGCGTCCCGGATAAGGGCAAAAGCTCGGTGGTTTACTTTAGAATTCAGCACCCTGAGCTTGGTGGCGTCGGTGGCGATGGTCTCGCCGGATGCAGCCAGAAAGGACTCAAAACAGTTCAGCCAGTGCGAGAACTTAGCAGTCGAGTCCGGTTCTTGCAGGTCGAGTTCCAGGCACTTGATCTTAAGTATCTGCAGCATCGTTATTATTTTTTTTTTTTGTCAGTAGTTAATAAAATTGATGCGCTATCAATTCTAATAAAAGGCTGAGCAGAGTTCAGAACGACAGGCTTTTATTAACTACTGAATTGCACTTCAAACAGATCAGGACTATGCCTCTAGTGGACGACCGAATGCCAGAGAGCTGCCATGCGGCCGTCCTTATACCAGGTAGCCAAGGGTGGAGTCAGCTGAGGCATAGTCAGGCATAACAGTGAAACAAGAGTGAACGACAACAACAACAACAACAGTGAACACAGTGAACGACAGTGGTTTACCACACTGGGCAAATTGCATACGGTACCAGTCTTGCTTTGAAAAACTTGGGAATTGCATTCTCTTCTATTTTTATCGAGGCGGTTACGCCTTTAAGAGTTCCCAGTCCTTGTTGAAATACCTCTTTAGCGTTAGCTAAGATTTTTGACAATCGTCCAGGTGTGACGTCTTCATCCTTTTTACCAGCCACAGTCAGTGCCTGAATGGAGTGCCAGTCTAAACTTATCTTTCTGATCCATTCACATCCCAATAACGGTGGTCCACCATCTTGCAGTATGTACAGATACAATTTCTGTATTTCCTTGCCGTTGTATTCGACAGGCACCCTTATTTTCCCTCTGGGGTATACTTTCTGCCCCGTATATGTCTTCAAGACAATGGAATGTGTCTTTCAAGGGTATGTGTGAGAATAGCCGCTCGTAGTCTCGTCAATTCATGATGGTCAGGGCTGATCCTGTATCCAATTCCATTTTGACTTGGGACCCTGCTATCGTGAGGGTGACCCAAATGGTTCGGTGATCCTCTTTTGCGATTACGTTGTGTAGTTTGAGACAGCTTAGCCTCTTGTTCCCGGATTCACTATCGCTCTTCTGGTCTTCGGAATTACTGTCCGTCATCTTTTGTACTTTCCTGTACTGTTCCTTAGTAGTCTTTTTGTTGTCGTTAGTCTTCTTCCCGGACCTGCAAACTCGTGCAATGTGTCCCATCTTTCCGCATTGCCTGCATGTTTTGTCCTTGGACCAGCAGTCCTTCTGGTCATGGGTTGTTCTGCCGCAGCGATAACATTTTTCAAATCCCCGTGTCATTTCATGGGTGCCGTATTCCTGTGGCTTTTGCTGTATTTCCACAGCTCCCCTTGCTGCTGCTTCGTACGATACTGCCACGCTGAAAGCCTTATCTAGCGTCAGCTCTTTCTCTGAGAGTAACCTCTTCTGGGTTCCTTCACTCAGGAGTCCACAGACAAATTTGTCCCGTAGGGTATCTGCCAGTCCTGCTCCGAACTGGCAGTGCTTTGATAGCTTGCGTAGTTCTGTAAGGTAATCAGCATTGCTCTCATCTTTATGCTGATTTCTCTTGTGGAATTTAAATCTTTCTGCTATCAGCAGCGGTGTAGGATTTAGGTGTTCCTGTAGGATATCAACAATTTCGTTAAAACTCTTCACCATTGATTTGACTGGAGTGATCAGGTTCCGCAATAGGCCGTACGTTCTTGCACCCATTAAGTTTAGTAGTACCGATGCCTTTTTCTCATCGGCTACTTCATTTGCCTTGCAATATACTTCGACTCTTTCCACATACGTGGTCCAGTCTTCTATTGCATTATCGAAGGCAGTGATATTGCCAGTCTTCGGCATCTTGGAGATCTAAGATGGTGCCTCCCGCGCTTTGCCTTCTTCCCCGATTGAACAAAATGGCGCCTCCCGCGCTTTGCCTTCTTCCCCGTTGGATTAAGATGGCGCCTCCCGCGCTTTCTGCCTTTTTCCGCTGCTGCCAGCGCTGTTGCTGGCGTTTTTATGCCTTGATGGTGATGCCCTATGGTCTTCGCGCGCTTCCCCCCGCGCTGCTGCCAACGCCGCTCTCCGCGGTCCCCGTGGCAAACTGCAGCTCCTCGCAGCTTTCTGCGCTTCTAATTTCTTTTTCTTTTATTTTAATTACTGTTCCCGTCGTCAGAGCAGACCCTATGGGACCACTTCCCTCCCTTTTCTCGGGTCTGTACGCTGCCCGGCTTCGTAGCACCGCCGCGCCCTGTGTGCTCCACCCTCTCTCTCTCTCTCCTCTTCCCGACAACGCTGCTCGGCCCCGTTGAAAAGCCACCCGATCGAGCTCTAGCCCGCCGCAGCCCAGGAAGGATCAGTGTACTACCTGCCACCAGCCCGATTAGCTGGAACACCATAGACTGGATAACCAAGCCCAGCTCTCGACAGCCTCTCCTGCAAATCTTCGAATTCGATGAATCAGAGGGCGGTTGCCCACGGTCGACGCCCGTTTCTTCTGTTTGTTTTTTTTTTCTTTTTGGATTTCTTCCTTCTGGCTTCGACCTCTAATAACTTCGCTTCAGGGATGGATCCCCGTGAGGTGGTGCAGAACTGTAGGTAAGTTCGGATCTGTTCGTCGCCAATGTAATGTCTGTGTGTAATTGAGACACGGACTGCAGAAGTTGGTTATAACAGGTGTTTACTGAATGGAGACAAAACTGGAACTACTATCCAAAGTTACTACACAGGCTTATATACAGGGGTGGTCACTACTGGTACTGCAATATACAGGGGCTGCAGAATATAGTTCCTTCTTCAAGGTACATACACTACAAAAATAAGTACTCTGTCCCTAAGTTCATCTCCAGCGCGACTCATTCTTGTTGGGTGTGGGAGTTAAATTTGGTGCTGTAATTTTTGCCTTTGTGCTTGAGATGTAATACTACTAGTTTTATTCTGTGGACATCTATCTGCAAAAAACTTGGTTGAGACTGACTAAAACCAATTCATTTATGACCCTTAAAGCGAGCTAGGAGAGGTTTCTTTCATTATTATATTAACACTTGTAACATTTACCTTTGAAACTCTGCTCAGGAACTAATTTATTTCCCATTTATAAGGGTCAAGAATCATGATGCTTCAGCAATTGCAATCATATTGAACATATAAACCTGAAACAATGCTGAAATGTCATTGCACAGCAGTAAATGCTAAATTATATTTTCTGAAATATTTAGTGCAAGTGTGAACAGACCTTGTGCAATTTGACCTCCAGAATTTACTTTCAAGTTCTGTAACCACTTTATTGTAGATGGAGAACATTCATGTTACATTCCTTTACAAAATCAAGTTGTGATCAGTAACTACTTGAAATAAATAGCAACCTTTGCTACTGGTGGCGGGGGGTTTCATCTTAGCTGTCTATCCATCTATCTTTCTTTCTTTCATATAACATATTTTTGGTCAGTGGATGTCACCGTACTTAAGAATCTCCAAACCAAATGAATGCTAAATTGACAAAGATAGAAGACTTGATTTAACTCACTTGCCTGATGGAAATGGTGCCGGGGGCCGTTAAAATCAATCGATTTGACTTATTGTCCCATTCTCAATGTAATTCTGTTGGCCACCATTTTAACTCCTGACATAATTTTGGTGGCTGAGGCACTTGCCAGAAGTCGATTTTAACTGCTCACCCGCCCGGTTTCCACTGAACATGTAGAGTTAAGATCGCCCCCGGGGTGTTAGTTTAACAGGTCCATCTAAAAGACATCACCTCCAACAGTGTAGCACTCCTCAGTACTGAAGAGTCAGCCGAGATTATGTCCTCAAGTTTCTAGAGTGGGGCTTGAACCCACTAACCTTCTGACTCAGAAGCGACCGTGCTACAATTGGGCAAATGCTGCTACATCTCAGGGAGCCCCTGAGATATTCGTAGGCATCAGCCGAAGATGGAGATACCTACGCCAGAAGGTTTACAGACCAAGGAAGTCATATATGAATTTCTCCCAAAGTGTGTGAGAAGGTTGTGGTTTACTCTAGAAGCAGTCAGTGATTTATACCAGCAGTTGGCGCCAGACCTGAAGCTTCTTTGTACCTGGGGCACAGCCTCGTCAGTGGTGGTAAAGGTAACAACAGCTATTGATGAGCCTCAATAATTCCGAGACTCGAAGTTAGCAGAACAAAAACAAGGCTTTTATTAACTTAGAAAGTAACACGTAAGAGAGAGAGATGTCTTCCTTCTGGAGACTGAGGCCAGACTGAAGCTAGCTTACAAACGGGGCCAGGTATGGGCGGAGCCCTACACACAGCACATTCCAGCACATTCCAGTATACAATACAGCACATTCCAGTACACAATACAATGAGGTCTGGGGGAAGGGAAATGACACTGAAACCGATCTCAGTCACAGGCAGTGGTGAATGGAATATTTCATCACATTCACCCCTTCTATAGATTTAGTCTGTTCGGGGGCTTGATAGTCCTCTGCGACCGACGTGGCTGTTGCGGTGCCGCGGGTGTCGGCTGGGTGTCCCCAGTAGCCTCCTGGGTCTCTGCCGGGGGTGCCGCCAGGGTTGTTGGAGGGGTAGTTGGTGGGGGTGCCGTTGGTCGGTGTTCTTCCGGGGCTGATGAAAGAGTAGTGCGTGGGTAAGAGTTGCTGTGATCGTCGTTGCCGCTATTGCCGTGGTTGTTGTCGATGCCGGCTGGGGCGACGTCTTTTATGGACACGGTGTCCTCCCTTCCGTCGGCGTGCCGGACATATGCGTATTGGGGGTTGGCGTGGAGTAGGTGTACTGGCTCCACGAGAGGGTCCGTCTTGTGGCCCCTCACATGCCTTCGCACGAGTACCGGACCTGGGGTGGAGAGCCATGACGGCATGGATACGCCTGAGGTGGATTTCCGGGGAAAGACAAACATTCGTTCATGAGGCGTGGTATTAGTGGCCGTACACAATAGCGACCGTATCGAATGGAGCACATCCGAGAGGACTTCCTGCCAGCAGGAGATAGGGAGGCCCTTGGTCCTTAGAGCTAGAGTGACTGCTTTCCATACTGTCCCGTTCTCTCGCTCCACTTGGCCGTTACCCCGGGGGTTGTAGCTGGTGGTACGGCTCGTGGCGATCCCCTTGGACAGCATGTACTGGCGTAGCTCTTCACTCATGAAGGACGCCCCCCTATCCGTATGGATGTAGCTCGGCATACCGAACAGGCAGAACAGGCTGTTGAGGCATTTAATGACCGTGGCGCTGGTCATGTCTGGGCAGGGGAAGGCGAATGGGAACCGGGAGTATTCGTCCACAATGTTCAGGAAGTAAACATTGCGGTCGACGGACGGGAGGGGGCCCTTGAAATCTAAGCTGAGCCGCTCAAAGGGCCGTGTAGCTTTGATTAAGTGGGCTCTATCTGGGCGGTAGAACCGAGGCTTGCACTCAGCGCAAGTGCGGCAGTTCCTGGTCAGAGACCGAACTTCCTCAATCGAGTAGGGTAAGTTACGGGACTTTATGAAGTGGAACAGCCGCGTGACCCCTGGGTGGCAGAGGTCGTTGTGGAGGGTCTGTAGCCGATCCCCGGTGGCGCTGGCACACATCCCTCGTGAGAGGGCATCAGGGGATTCGTTAAGGGCCCCTGGCCGGTAAATGATGTCGTACTCGAAGGTGGAGAGCTCGATCCGCCACCTAAGAATCTTATCATTTTTAATCTTCCCCCTCTGTTTATTATTGAACATAAACGCTACCGACCGCTGGTCGGTAAGTAGGGTGAAGCGTTTGCCGGCTAGGTAGTGGCGCCAGTGGCGCACTGCCTCCACGATGGCTTGGGCCTCCTTTTCCACGGAGGAGTGTCTGATCTCGGGCCCTTGGAGGGTCCTCGAGAAGAAAGCTACGGGCCACCCCGCCTGGTTGAGGGTGGCCGCCAAGGCGAAGTCAGACGCATCACTTTCCACTTGAAATGGAGTGTTCTCGTCCACTGCCTGTAGCGTGGCCCGCTCAATATCCTGCTTAATGCTTTTGAAGGCGGCGTGGGCCTCAGCAGAGAGCGGGAAAGAGGATGCTTTCAAGAGGGGGCGAGCTTTGTCGGAGTAGTTGGGGACCCATTGGGAATAATAAGAAAATAACCCCAGGCACCTTTTCAGGGCTTTGGGAGTGTTGGGCAGGGGCAGCTCCCGTAGGGGGCGCAATCGGTCGGGGTCTGGCCCGATTTCCCCATTCTCCACCACGCTGCCTAGTATGCAGAGGCGCGTGGTGTTGTAAACGCACTTGTCCTCGTTGTAGGTGAGGTTGAGTTTTTGTGTGGTTTCCAGGAACCTCTCGAGGTTCGAGTCGTGATTCTGCTGGTTGTGGCCGCAGATGGTGACGTTGTCGAGGTAGGGGAAGGTTGACTGCAAGTGGTGGTCATCGACCATGTGGTCCATCTCCCTCTGGAAGATCGAGACCCCATTCGTCACCCCAAAGGGGACTCTGAGGAATTGGTAGAGGCGTCCGTTCGCCTCGAAGGCGGTGTACGGGCGGTCCTCTGGTCTGATAGGGAGCTGGTGGTACGCTGACTTGAGGTCGATGGTGGAGAACACCCGGTATTGGGCGATTTGGTTCACCATTTATGATATGCGGGGTAGCGGGTAGGCATCTAGTAGGGTGTACCTGTTGATCGTTTGACTATAGTCGATCACCATCCGTTTCTTCTCGCTACCCCTTACCACTACCACTTGGGCGCGCCACAGGCTGTTGCTGCGTTCAATAATGCGCACTTTCAGGAGCCTGTCTACCTCGGTCACGATAAACCGCCTGTCCTCCCAGCTGTACCTCCTGCTTTTGGTCGCTATTGGCCGGCAGTTAGGGGTAAGGTTCGCGAATAGCGAAGGCGGCTTTACCTTCAGGGTAGCCAGACCGCACACTGTGAGGGGCGGCTGGGACCCACCGTACTTGAGCGTGATGCTTTGGTGGTTGCACTGGAAATCCAGGCCCAAGATCACGCTCGCACATAGGTTCTTCATGATTAATACTTTAAAATTATCATATACAGTTCCGTTAACGCACAATTGTACCGTGCAGTAACCCAGAATGGTCGATGTCTGGGTTTTATCAGCCATAGAGATGGTACCCTGAGTAGGGACCACCTTTAGGGAGAGTTGTTGTGCCAGTTCTGGGTGGATAAAGCTCTCCGTGCTTCCACTGTCAATTAAGCATTTAACCCGGCACCCGTTTACCTCGATGTCCACCATTGATCTGGATAGCGGGTGCGGCCTGGTCTGGTCCACTGTGACCGATGCCACTGTAGGGCCCTGACGCGTCGCGGCTGTCGTAGGGCTTCTGGGGGGAGAGCGGGGCCCAGCCGGTGTCGGGCTGTCGGGCGGGGAAGATGCCTTCCAAGATGGCGGCGCCCTCGGTGCACACGTGGCGGCGTGGACGGCGCGGGCTGAAGAGTAGGCGTCCGAGTTTCTCTGGGCCACATCCAGGGATCGCGCGGTGTCCGCAGCCTGTTTCAGGTCCAACCCCGTTTTTTCCAGCAGTCTTTGCCGGATGTAAGTGGAGCTGAGGCCTGTGATGAAGGCATCGCGAACAAGCTCGTCAGTGTACACAGCGGCTTTTACATCTCGGCACTTGCAGTCTTTGCCAAGCATTTTCAGGGTGCTTAGGAACTCCTCCACCGATTCCCCAGGTCGCTGTGCGCGGGTAGCGAGCAGGTGCCTAGCATACACCTCATTCGTAGGCTGCTGGTAATGCGCCTTTAAGATGTCGCAGGCGGCCAGGTATGTCTCGGCGTCTTGGATGAGGGGGTAAACCCGGTGGCTTACCCAATTCCGCAGAATTCCGAGTCTCATCCTTGCAGCGTCCATAGCGTCTTTGACGGCTGCGGAATTGTCCAGGAAGAATTCCATACACTCAAACCAGTGTCCGAAGTGTGCTGATGCGTCCGGAGCATGTTGATCCAAATCCAAACGTTCGGGTTTCAGGAGTTGATCCATAGTGTTGAAAAATAAGTGAATAAAATTGATGTGCCTCAATAATTCCGAGACTCGAAGTTAGCAGAACAAAAACAAGGCTTTTATTAACTTAGAAAGTAACACGTAAGAGAGAGAGATGTCTTCCTTCTGGAGACTGAGGCCAGACTGAAGCTAGCTTACAAACGGGGCCAGGTATGGGCGGAGCCCTACACACAGCACATTCCAGCACATTCCAGTATACAATACAGCACATTCCAGTACACAATACAATGAGGTCTGGGGGAAGGGAAATGACACTGAAACTGATCTCAGTCACAGGCAGTGGTGAATGGAATATTTCATCACAGCTATAAAAGTTTATGAAGCCAGACGTTTCCAGGCAATCTTGGGTGAGATAAGTCACACAAGTCAATCAGCAGTGCATTAATCAATCAACACTGCATTAAACTGCCAATGGATGCCCTGTTCAGGCTAGCCACAGATTTCACACCAATCTACTAAAGTTTTCCACATTTACTGATTGTCTCATCATTATGTCCTATTACTATTTCTTTTCACCGTGTCTACCCCTTGTGCCTAAAACACACGTGAACCTAACCTTTGATCCCGAGGTGTTACCTCAGTGTAAGGAGGTTGTGAGGTTGATGGCTGGGACTGTAGGGGAGCCTTAGCGGACTGAGGTGACACTCGTCTCACTGGTGCTGATGTCCTTGCAGCACTTGGTTTAGCTGTCATTTTACTTGTGTGCTCAGTGTCTACGTGGCCAGGCCTGAAGCTCCCTCCTGCACTGACACTGGCATTGGATTGGGCTGGTTTGATGCAGTAGCATTGTCACTATTATGAGAAATTGCAGCCCACCTGTGCTGGTCAAAGGCTCAGTTGGGCTAACGGTCTGTAATAGAGCAGGTACAATAGTCTTAATTAATTCCAGGATGGGGGAAATACAGTGTATGTGGTATACATGGACTTTCAGAAATCCATTGACAGGGTAGGCTTCAGAGTGCTGATGCCATGCAAGATGACACCACACACGCTGGGAGTGGACTCCTCCACACTTTCAGCCATAGTGCTGAGACTCCTTTGCAGGCCCAATAATAGCTGGTATAACTCCTTGTGAGAGGCAAGAAGTTTTCTGTTCATGACTGGGCCCCTATAGTCCTCATCTCAGTCCTGCTCAGCAGAGCTGGGAGAAGACCTCAACCTCCAGCAAGATGTCTCCTGGGCTGTCCTTGCCACCAGTACCTGCTGCTGCTCACTGGTACTGGGTGTTTCAGCACGTGCTGACCCCTCTGCCTTACTATGTAACCCATGTGATGTGCCAATATTTGTGCTTCAGAGGGATGGAGGACGGGGAAGTGCATCCTCAGGAGGATTGTCCTCCTCAGAGGTGTCTTCAGGAGGCTCTTGCTGCTGAGAAGGATCCAGAGGAAAGAGAAAAGGGACAAGAGTTAGGAAGGCACTGAGAAGTTAGACAGTCTTGAGAATGCAGCTTAAAGTTGTGAAGCTTGCTGAATATTTGTTGAGGTGATTGAAGGGTTATAAGTAATATGAAGAAGCCTTGATCAGATAAGGCCACAATTCTCCTCTACCCCAATGCTCGTGGCTCTGCCTGGGCCACTAATCCCCAGCTTCTCGCTCCACTTGGGTGAAGGCTATAATGTTGGGTACTCCTCCCCCAGTCTTGATCCTCTCCCTGGGGTTATGCCTGCAGAAAGAGAGGGCGAGTGTTACTGAGTAGAGATGTGTTGGAAGCTGGGGAAAAAGCAAGATGGGATGAAGATGGATAGGTGTTGATTCTAAAGCTAAGGGCTCAATTTTAACTCAGCCGTCAGGCGGGCTTTGAGGCGTGTGGGGGGTTAAAATTGCAAAACCTGGAGTTCGGGACCCCCCCCGCCTGGTTCCTGACACCTAGCCATTTTAACCCAGGTGTGTCTGATGGTCTCGAATCAGTCCTGCCTGCAACAGGCGGGACTGGTCTTTAGGGCCCTTAAACAGCACTAATTGGCCTTTATAATCCCATTCTAACAGGCCCTTGCCTGTTTAACCCTTTTCCCACGTAAAACACGCCTGGTGGGGAGCACGCCTGTGAAACCTGGCGTGAGCACTATTGGCTTGCTGACTATCAGCTGCAGGTCAACCATTAAAGAGGAGATTTGATCAGTCATCATTTGCAGGTGGCAGGACTTTGTTGTCTCAGGCCTGGGGCAACTTTTACCAGGCTTAACCACACCTGTGGAAGGTTGGAGCCACACACACTTCTCTAGTGTGACCTCCTGTGAAACACCTCTCGCCACCCTCACTCAGCACTTCCTCAACTGAGGCATCTACCAGAAGCATGGGAGGCCTTTCTTTCCTTCCTGTCTTGGCATTAGAGGACCTCCAGCACCAGGCGTAGCAGCAGCAGAACCAGGAACAACAGCAACACCAGCAACAGCAGCAGCAGCAGGAGCGACAGGCTGCTGCTCACCCACCTGAGGCAGTACAGGCCAGAAGGGGCCAGCGCATGGAAGCCCGTCGGCGCAGGAGATACCCCCCCCCCAAACAGGGTCTACAGACACAGGGTCAGCTACCTCAAAATGACTGAGCAGCAGTGCCAAAGGCGGCTCCGACTTTCACGACAGGTAGTGACTGACATCTGCGCAATGATACAGCAAGACCTGCTGCCCAGAGGACCAGGTGGACAAGCATTACCAGTGGCCATCAAAGTCACCACCGCACTCAACTTTTTGGCCTCAGGCTCATTCCAGGGATCATCAGCAGACATCAGCGGCATCTCCCAGTCGGCCGCACACACTTGCATTACGCAGGTAACCAATGCCCTCTTTGCTCTCGCGCACAATCACATCCATTTCACCAGGGATCGTGCAAATGTGACGGCGCGAGCGGTTGGATTAGCTCATCTGGCAGACTTTCCAAGGGGCAGGGCGTCATTGACTGCACACATGTGGCCCTTAGGGCACCCCATCACAATCCAGGTATTTTTGTCAACCGCAAGGGCTTCCACTCCCTTAACGTTCAGCTGGTGTGTGACCACAAGAAGGAGATTTTGCATGTTTGTGCCAAGTACACTGGCAGTTGCCATGACTCCTTCATACTGCACCAGTCTAGTGTGCCTCCGCTATTCAGGCCGCCAGACCAACTTCACAGATGGCTACTTGGAGACAAGGGCTATCCCCTGAGGACTTGGCTAATGACGCCGTTGAGGAGGCCAGCCAACGAAGCTGAGGAGCGCTACAACTCCAGCCACATTTCCACCAGATCCATAATCGAGCAAACCATCGGTTTGCTGAAGGTGCGCTTCAGATGCCTGGATAGATCAGGTGGAGCCCTACAGTACTCAGCAGCCAGGATCTCCAGAATCGTTGTGGTTTGCTGTGCACTCCACAACATGGCACAGCGTCGTGGCTTGCAGATTCCTGAGGACCAAGTGGCTCCTCACATACCCTCCTTAGATGATGATGATGAGGAGGAGGAGTAGGAGGAGGAGGAGGAGGAGGGCGAAAACGAGCATCCTGCAGAGGCCCATCAACCAGCGGCAGCATTACGCGAGAACATTGCTGCCCAGGATGCAAGGAACGCACTCATCCTGGCCAGATTTGCTTAGCCTAGTAAATCAAACTCTTTTGCCTCGCAGCTTCTTACCTGAGCATCGACAATGGCCAAACCCTGCGGATTCTGAGCTATTTGACCAGCATCCTGACAACTGCAAGTAATCCTAAGCCCTCAATGTGAAAGCCCCATTTGCGAAATGACACACGCCAGAACTGCAGCAGTTGCCATCAGAATTTTTATACAAAACAAACAACTGATGGCATTATTACAAAATACACAACATTTCACCCAAGTGACTACCCTTGTGACTATTTGTGCTTTATTTTCCTCTTACGCGTGCTCCTACGTAGTGGTTCCCCTGTGGCTTCAGCAGATGTGGAGGCCCCTTGCTCACTTTTGTGCTGCTCCTGTCTCGACACCTTTGGCAGGCATCCTCTGGGGTGGCGAGCCTGTGAGGGCTCATCAGCAGTCTGCTGCTCCTGCGGCTGTGCAGGAGTTGAGACGTCTATCTCAGTTGGGTGTGGACTCCAGCGGGGCTCTGACCGGGGCTCTGCAGTGGAAGTGTGAGCGCTTGGAGAGGAGCCCCCACTTCCTTGAGGTCAGCCACCAACCTCCCTCTCATGGGTCAGGTCTCCCTCAGTGCCTGCAAGTGGCTTGAGAGCACCTTGCTGCACATCAGGGGGGGCCATGGGGACCCGTACCTGCAATGGCAGTCCTGCTCAGAAGGACTTCCATGAAGGTCTGGTTTCTCTGTTCAATAGATGCCCATCGCTCTTCAAGAGATGTCATTCTATTCTGAACACTCACCATGTTTTCCATACCCTGGCGACTAACCTCCTCCGTGGCCATAGCCCTCCTCTCCTCTACCGTAGCCCTCCTCTCCTCTATGGTAGCCAGCCTTACCATGGAGGCAGAAATCATTTCCACGTAGGTAGCCATCCTTTCCATGTTGATGTGTTCATGCGCCACTGACTCCACAAAGGCTCTGCTCATGTTCGCTATGGACTCCTCCATTCGCTCCACACTCGCAGCGACCCTGGAGACAAAACCTGCCAGAGACGCCTGCATCTGTGCATGGTATTCCATCACCTCTGATCTTACGGATGGACCCAGAGGCAGAGGGTCGACATGCAGCTGAGCCGAGCTGGCAGAGTCCTGCGCCCTCCAATGAGGACTCTCCACTGCTGTCCCTGTCTCCACAATCTGCTGATGCTCACTTGTGAGCTGTGATACACCAGGTGACAACTCTACTCTATGTCCCGAAGGTCCCACCGAGGTGTGAGTGTCTGCGCTGGTGCTGGGTGCGCTTATTTCTGCTGACGCTGCGCCCTCAGAGGTTGCCGATTCCTCTGAGGAATCTGGCATCTCAGGCTCTTCCTCCTGCACAGTGGGGACGGGGGCTCTCAATGGTCTTGTGGGGGAGTCAAGGAAAAAGTTAGAGGGCAGCACGGTGGCATAGTGGTTAGCACTGTTGCCTCACAGCGCCAGGGACCCGGGTTCGAATCCGGCCTCGGGTGACTGTCTGTGTGGAGTTTGCACATTCTCCCCGTGTTTGCGTGGGTTTCCTCCGGGTGCTCCGGTTTCCTCCCACAGTCCAAAGATGTGTGGGTTAGGTTGATTGGCTATGATAAATTGACCCTTAGTGTTAGGGGGATTAAATACGTGGGGTTACGGGGATAGGGTGGGATATGTGTTGGTGTAGGGGTTACGGGGATCGGGTGGGATATGTGTCGGTGCAGGCTCAATGGGCCGAAATGGCATCTATCTGCATTGTGGGGTTTCTGTGATTCTGTGATATGTGATGCCAAGGTTACATGCACATTGCATTTTGCAGATGATCATAAGTCCATATGATGTAGCTTCAGAATCATTATCAGTGACTCATGCAATGTCAATGAGAGAGATGGAAAACTATTCTGTCACCAGCTTGCGGGGATGCATCTGTCTGTCCTTCCCCAACTTCCGCATCTGTATCAGCCCCGACAATCTCCAGGACGGCTTCCTCCCAGGGGTGAGCTGGGCTAATGAGGGTGGCCCTCCTCCTGTCCTGGCTCGCTCTCTCCTATTGTTAGCTCTATTCTCCTGCAATGAGGGAGATAAGTGGAGGTTGAGTGAGAATGAAGGAGTGAGTGTACAGATTGCAGAGCATAGATACTTAGAAGGAGACAAAGATGGAGTGAGGTTGCAAGACCAAGGGCCCTCCCTGTGTGATGTCAGTTGTGTTCAAAGCATCAGAGTGAGAGGGAGTGTGAGGGCTGCATGGTCGAATAGTTAGGTGAATGTGAGCATAGAGAGAGAGGGAATGGCTAAGGGTGCATGGATGTGAGTGTCAAGTGGGATATGGAGGAAGAGATTGCTAAAGCTGAGTAGTGGTGAGGAAAGGCAATGGGGATCAGATTGAGGGTGATGGAAACTTCATACTTACTTTTCCAGTGTGATGAAGGTCATGGAATCTTTTCCTGCACTGCATCCAGGTGCGCCGTGTGAGCCCCAAGGAGTTGACTTCCCCAGCCACCTGTAGCCACACAGCTTTGGTCTGACTGGGAGGCCTCTTCCTCCCTAAAGAAAGGAACAGGACGTCCCTGTGGGCCCTAGCACCATCCAGCAATGCCTGGAGTGAAGCCTCATCAAATTTTGGGGCAGCTCTTGCCCTCCCGCTGGCCATTGCTCCTGCAAGCTCCCGTGCCATCTTAATGGTAAAGTTTGGAAGCCTGCAGAAGATGCAAGGCTTGCTGTGGACCTTAAAAGCAGCAGCAATGATGACGTCATATTCTGCGACTTTCTGACTGGAAATACTCAATTGCCAAATGTGATGAAATATTCCATTCATCACTGCCTGTGACTGTGGTCGGTTTCAGTGTCATTTCCCTTCCCCCAGTCCTCATTGTATTGTTTATTGGAATGTGCTGGAATGTGCTGTGTGTAGGGCTCCGCCCATACCTGGCCCCTTTTGTAAGCTAGCTCAGTCTGGCCTCAGTCTCCAGAAGGAAGATACCTCTCTCTCTTACGTGTTACTTTCTAAGTTAATAAAAGCCTTGTTTTGTTTCGCTAACATCGAGTCTCGGAATTATTGAGGCACATCAATTTTATTAACTTATTTTTCAACACTATGGATCAACTCCTGAAACCCGAACGTTTGGATTTGGATCAACATGCTCCGGACGCATCAGCACGCTTCGGACACTGGT
Organism: Somniosus microcephalus; assembly: GCF_052327205.1. Lineage (NCBI taxonomy): Eukaryota > Metazoa > Chordata > Chondrichthyes > Squaliformes > Somniosidae > Somniosus > Somniosus microcephalus. The sequence continues at coordinate 36,526,752 of NC_140997.1, forward strand.
TTGAGTGTATGGAATTCTTCCTGGACAATTCCGCAGCCGTCAAAGATGCTACAGACGCTGCGAGGATGAGACTCGGAATTCTGCGGAATTGGATAAGCCACCGGGTTTACCCCCTCATCCAAGACGCCGATACGTACCTGGCCGCCTGCGACATCTTAAAGGCGCATTACCAGCAGCCTACGAATGAGGTGTATGCTAGGCATCTGCTCGCTACTCGCGCACAGTGACCTGGGGATTCGGTGGAGGAGTTCCTAAGCACCCTGAAAATGCTTGGCAAAGACTGCAAGTGCCGAGATGTAAAAGCCGCAGTGTACACTGACGAGTTTTTTCGCGATGCCTTTATCACAGGCCTCAGCTCCACTTACATCCGGCAAAGACTGCTGGAAAAAACGGGGTTGGACCTGAAACAGGCTGCGGACACCGCGCGATCCCTGGTTGTGGCCCAGAGAAACTCGGACGCCTACTCTTCAGCCCGCGCCGTCCACGCCACCACGTGTGCACCGAGGGCGCCGCCATCTTGGAAGGCATCTTCCCCGCCCGGCAGCCCGACACCGGCGGGGCCCCGCTCTCCTCCCAGAAGCCCTATGACAGCCGCGACGCGTCAGGGACCCAACTGCTACTTCTGCGGGCAGCCAAAACACACCAGAAACCTGTGCCCTGCGAAAGGCACCACCTGCTTTAAGTGAGGTAAGAAGGGGCACTTCGGGAAGGTGTGCAGAGGGAACCCCGCCGGAAAACCAACCGCCGGAAAACCCGCCACCGCCGCGTGTGCGCCGTGGGAGCGGCCATCTTGGACGCCATCTTGCCCGACCTCGTGGGGTCCGCCATCTCATGAGCAGACAGCGTGGACGCCATCTTGTATCGATCAGGGCCCTACAGTGGCATCGGTCACAGTGGACCAGACCAGGCCGCACCCGCTATCCAAATCAATGGTGGACATCGAGGTAAACGGGTGCCGGGTTAAATGTTTAATTGACAGTGGAAGCACGGAGAGTTTTATCCACCCTGAACTGGCACAACAACTCTCCCTAAAGGTGGTCCCTGCTCAGGGTACCATCTCTATGGCTGATAAAACCCAGACATCGACCATTCTGGGTTACTGCACGGTACAATTGGGCGTTAACGGAACTGTATACGATAATTTTAAAGTATTAATCATGAAGAACCTATGTGCGAGCGTGATCTTGGGCCTGGATTTCCAGTGCAACCACCAAAGCATCACGCTCAAGTACGGTGGGTCCCAGCCGCCCCTCACAGTGTGCGGTCTGGCTACCCTGAAGGTAAAGCCGCCTTCGCTATTCGCGAACCTTACCCCTAACTGCCGGCCAATAGCGACCAAAAGCAGGAGGTACAGCTGGGAGGACAGGCGGTTTATCGCGACCGAGGTAGACAGGCTCCTGAAAGAGTGCATTATTGAATGCAGCAACAGCCCGTGGCGCGCCCAAGTGGTAGTGGTAAGGGGTAGTGAGAAGAAACGGATGGTGATCGACTATAGTCAAACGATCAACAGGTACACCCAACTAGACGCCTACCCGCTACCCCGCATATCAGAAATGGTGAACCAAATCGCCCAATACCGGGTGTTCTCCACCATCGACCTCAAGTCAGCGTACCACCAGCTCCCTATCAGACCAGAGGACCGCCCGTACACCGCCTTCGAGGCGAACGGACGCCTCTACCAATTCCTCAGAGTCCCCTTTGGGGTGACGAATGGGGTCTCGGTCTTCCAGAGGGAGATGGACCACATGGTCGATGACCACCACTTGCAGGCAACCTTCCCCTACCTCGACAACGTCACCATCTGCGGCCACAATCAGCAGGATCACGACTCGAACCTCGAGAGGTTCCTGGAAACCGCACAAAAACTCAACCTCACCTACAACGAGGACAAGTGCGTTTTCAACACCACGCGCCTCTGCATACTAGGCAGCGTGGTGGAGAATGGGGAAATCGGACCAGACCCCGACCGATTGCGCCCCCTACGGGAGCTGCCCCTGCCCAACACTCCCAAAGCCCTGAAAAGGTGCCTGGGGTTATTTTCTTATTATTCCCAATGGGTCCCCAACTACTCCGACAAAGCCCGCCCCCTCTTGAAAGCATCCTCTTTCCCGCTCTCTGCTGAGGCCCACGCCGCCTTCAAAAGCATTAAGCAGGATATTGAGCGGGCCACGCTACAGGCAGTGGACGAGAACACTCCATTTCAAGTGGAAAGTGATGCGTCTGACTTCGCCTTGGCGGCCACCCTCAACCAGGCGGGGCGGCCCGTAGCTTTCTTCTCGAGGACCCTCCAAGGGCCCGAGATCAGACACTCCTCCGTGGAAAAGGAGGCCCAAGCCATCGTGGAGGCAGTGCGCCACTGGCGCCACTACCTAGCCGGCAAACGCTTCACCCTACTTACCGACCAGCGGTCGGTAGCGTTTATGTTCAATAATAAACAGAGGGGGAAGATTAAAAATGATAAGATTCTTAGGTGGCGGATCGAGCTCTCCACCTTCGAGTACGACATCATTTACCGGCCAGGGGCCCTTAACGAATCCCCTGACGCCCTCTCACGAGGGATGTGTGCCAGCGCCACCGGGGATCGGCTACAGACCCTCCACAACGACCTCTGCCACCCAGGGGTCACGTGGCTGTTCCACTTCATAAAGTCCCGTAACTTACCCTACTCGATTGAGGAAGTTCGGTCTCTGACCAGGAACTGCCGCACTTGCGCTGAGTGCAAGCCTCGGTTCTACCGCCCAGATAGAGCCCACTTAATCAAAGCTACACGGCCCTTTGAACGGCTCAGCTTAGATTTCAAGGGCCCCCTCCCGTCAGTCGACCGCAATGTTTACTTCCTGAACATTGTGGACGAATACTCCCGGTTCCCATTCGCCTTCCCCTGCCCAGACATGACCAGCGCCACGGTCATTAAATGCCTCAACAGCCTGTTCTGCCTGTTCGGTATGCCGAGCTACATCCATACGGATAGGGGGGCGTCCTTCATGAGTGAAGAGCTACGCCAGTACATGCTGTCCAAGGGGATCGCCACGAGCCGTACCACCAGCTACAACCCCCGGGGTAACGGCCAAGTGGAGCGAGAGAACGGGACAGTATGGAAAGCAGTCACTCTAGCTCTAAGGACCAAGGGCCTCCCTATCTCCCGCTGGCAGGAAGTCCTCTCGGATGTGCTCCATTCGATACGGTCGCTATTGTGTACGGCCACTAATGCCACGCCTCATGAACGAATGTTTGTCTTTCCCCGGAAATCCACCTCAGGCGTATCCATGCCGTCATGGCTCTCCACCCCAGGTCCGGTACTCGTGCGAAGGCATGTGAGGGGCCACAAGACGGACCCTCTCGTGGAGCCAGTACACCTACTCCACGCCAACCCCCAATACGCATATGTCCGGCACGCCGACGGAAGGGAGGACACCGTGTCCATAAAAGATGTCGCCCCAGCCGGCATCGACAACAACCACAGCAATAGCAGCAACAACGATCACAGCAACTCCTACCCACCCACTACTCTTTCATCACCCCCGGAAGAACATCGACCAACGGCACCCCCACCAACTACCCCTTCAACAACCCTGGCGGCACCCCCGGCAGAGACCCAGGAGGCTACCGGGGACACCCAGCCGACACCCGCGGCACCACAACAGCCACGTCGGTCGCAAAGGACTATCAAACCCCCGAACAGACTAAATCTATAGAAGGGGTGAATGTGATGAAATATTCCATTCATCACTGCCTGTGACTGTGGTCGGTTTCAGTGTCATTTCCCTTCCCCCAGTCCTCATTGTATTGTTTATTGGAATGTGCTGGAATGTGCTGTGTGTAGGGCTCCGCCCATACCTGGCCCCTTTTGTAAGCTAGCTCAGTCTGGCCTCAGTCTCCAGAAGGAAGATACCTCTCTCTCTTACGTGTTACTTTCTAAGTTAATAAAAGCCTTGTTTTGTTTCGCTAACATCGAGTCTCGGAATTATTGAGGCACATCACCAAGGGCTCCCACACGTTGGAAACGAATTGGCCAATTGAGTTAAAATTGCATCAATCTCACAGCCCCATTTAAATTCGTGTGGGAAACACTAAATTCGGGGAACCCGACAATTCCCCGCACCCGAGTTAAAATTGACCCCTAAGTGTCTGGAAGGCAAAGTGACAAAGGAGTGCTGGAAGAAGTTGATGGCTGTGCAAATGCTAGTATGTGAGCAGAATGTGTGTGGTGTGAAGAGAGCAAAGAAAAAGGTTACTGCATTTAGAATGAGAGAGGCATTGCAGTATACACCTGTGACTGTATGCTGAAGGATGTGTTAGAGGGGAGATGATGGTTAAGTGGTGGGTGAGGGGGTGAAAGGGGTATTGTCAGTTGTTGTTGAGAAAGGTGGAGGGATGAAGAGCTCTTCTCACCCTTGCTGCTTATCTGTGGTCATTGAACCTCTTCCTACGCTGATGGCAGAGCCTGGGGTGGTGCTGCTCATGGCACTGATCCTATCAGCCAGTGTGGCCCTGAGGATCCTGCTGCGGGTTCTGGGGAACTGTACCTCCCCCTCTTGCCCTGACATCTTCCACGAGAACCTCCAGAGAGGTATTTGAAACCTAGGGGCAGCCCTCTGATTCATCTCTGGTGCCACAATTGTTTCCAGAACCGTGGCAATGGAATTCAAAAGCAGGTAATGTTTTAAGCAGAACATTCCTACTTTAATTAAGCCTCGGGAAGCCCGCCTGAAATTGTGCGCATCGAGGGCTGCCACATTCATCAGGGTGTTCTGCATGGCCTGACATATCTCTTTCACTGAGTTGCAGATGCGGGTCGTGGATTCCTCCAAGTTATTCACTATTCACAACACATGAGAGGAGACTGTCTGACTGACTGAGATCTAGGCTTTGAAATTCAGATAAGTGAAGGGAGGGAAGAGGGATTGACCAGGAAGGGGTTGCAGGCCAGACATCCTATTACCAAACTGAATCTGACAATTCTCTTCTAACTTCCCGATCTCTCACTACCTCCTGAATGCGTCTGCCCAGGTATTGTAGAGCTTCCTCCTCAATCCTACTTATGATGGTTGCCATCTTCATTCCATGGCACTTCATTTCCCTCGATTGTTTGTGACCTTTTCCTTTGCAAAGAACACGAAGATGTATAAAGGGTATGGATTAATTAAAAACTGAATGTCATCAAGGTGTCTGCAGACATTGTGGTCAATCTTTCCGATGCGGACTATATAGCAATCTCTTCACTTTTAACTTTGAGAAAACCGAATAAGGGGGAGGATGTGTAGCTGTTGGTGAGTTATGTGGTGCATTTTAACAGTCTCATTCATTTCTTCATTTCCATTGTGTGGACATAGATAATGAGGAGCTGAGTCATGCTTCCAGCATTATCTCAGGATGTTCCAGGTTGTTCCTGTCTTCACTTTCCTTGGCTAACCTGGTAAGGTCATTAAAATATTTCTGGCACTGTATTGCCATTTATGGAGTGAGTGATGTGGCACTGACTACAATTGCCGCTTCCTTCCATACTGCCTGCACTGTCCTTTTCTGAGGCTTCTTTTCTTAGGTTGCAAATAGAATTCTCCTATTTCCCATTATCTCCATCAACATCACCTCCACAGAAGCTTCCAAGAATCTTGGAGCCTTTTTCACAGCAGCTACTGTTTCCAGTGGTAGAAGGGTCGGTAACTAGAGGACACAGATTGAAGGTGGTCGGCAAAAGGACCAGAGGCAGCATGAGGAAACATGGCTTTACTCAGTGAGTTGTTGTGATCTGGAATGCACTGCCTGAAAGGGTGGAGAAAGCAGATTCAATAACAACATTCAAAAGAGAATGGGATAAATATTGAAGGGAAAAATATTCACAGGGCTATGGGAAAAGAGCAGGGGAGTGGGATTAATTGGATAGCTCTACCAGAGAGCTGGCACAAGCACAATGGAATAAATGGCCTCCTTCTGTGCTGTATCATTCTATGATTCTCAGATACCCCTGGTGGTGGCCATTTTCTGCCATTCTCCTCTCACTGTCGCTCTGTCTTTGCTTCCTTAAGACTTACAAATGTCTAATTTCAAAAATTGCTTAATATGTGTGCGTGTGTGGGGAGTATTAATTTATCAAAAATCATTCTAGTGGAAAAGAAAATAGATTCTCCAGGGTGTCATTGCTGCTTTGTAAAAAGACTCAATTACAAAGAACAGAAAGCAGCTGAATCCCAGTGCTACTTAAATTAAAGTACTTCATAATTTAATTTTCATTAAAGTAATGTTCAATTTGTCTAAGTGAGAAAATAAAAGTCAAATGTGATATAAAAATCTGATGAAATGCTTGAATTCCCTGAAAAGGTTTATTGATGAAATGTTTTCTTAAAGCTCTCTATAGAATTCTGCCACAGTGACGGTAATGCATATTATTTAAGATATCAGGTAATTAAAGAACAATGTACCTGCATACTAAGCAAGTATGATCCAATCATTCAAAATTCAATCTTCTCTGCTTTTGATAACAGACTCCAGCCTTACCTAAAGCTCAAAGGATTCTCTCAAAAAATTCATGTTGAAAAGTTATTATTACAAAAATGTCTCAACTCAGCATTAGTTAATTATATTCAGATGTGTCAATATAAACATTAAAACAGTAGAATCAAATTTCTAGCTTTAAAAAATATTACACAGCAGCATAAAATATATTAATTATATTGCATTCTTCTACTATGTCATTATGTAGTTGACAAAAATAATGATTGACAGAAACACTATCAGCCAAGAGGCAGTTTAGTGACTGAAAGAATCAATACACTTTAAAAAAAAACATATTTGAACATTTTAGGACGATAGTAATAGTTTGATGCAAAAATCAAAAATGAAGCAAGATTTTTTTTTTAAATGCTTATTCTGAAAATACTTGTTAATGAAAAGTTTTTTTAGTGTACATTTAGTCCAATGGCTGTTTAAACAAAGCTTAGATTAGGTTCTTGTACACAAAGCTCTAAACCTCAAAACTGGGCATCCATAAGGCGCTGTGGGCCATCAGCAGCAGCAGAATTGTGATCCACCACAATCTGTAACCTCATGGCCCGGCATATCCCTCACTCTACCATTAACATCAAGCCAGGGGACTAACCCTGGTTCAATGAGGAGTGTAGAAGAACATGCCCAGGAGCAGCACCAGGCTTACCTAAAATTCTGGTGACAAAATGGGAAGTTGCAACACAGGATTACATGCATGCTAAACAGCGGAAGCAGCATGCTAGAGACAGAGCTAAGTGATCCCACAACCAACGGATCAGATCAAAGCTCTGCAGTCCTGTCACATTGTAAGATTCGCAATTTTCAGCAAAAATCACGCAAGAAAAACTGGATAAAATAAGACTGTTTATTGACCAAAGTAAGCTTGCACAGAAAAACCTTTGATAAAAGGGCATACAAAATGGCCGCCAGGCCCCGTGATCAGTTTCTGAACCATTTTATTTCTGTTACTGCAAGCCAGACAGGCTTGTGGATTGAAGACAGTGAGCCCGCGAAAGCCAGTATCTGGGAACCGAAACTCAGAGGAACAGCATACATATTCAATGGATTACAAGTACAGGATGGGGCCCATCTAGATATGGGCGGACAATGCAAAATCACTCATACCCATTTATTGTACAAAGGAAAAACCGTTTAGCAGCCATCAAGGAAAATCTCCGGACCGATCAATATGCGAACTGAGCCGCGGTGACAATGCAAAAGACATTATCGGCCAGGAAGGCCAGTTTAAGTTATCACCGGCTCCGTTACAAGACAAAGCGCCCCTGCAGAGATTTCTGCCCGCCAAAATTAATACAAAGACAGGACTATGATTTGGCGGGAGATAAGACTGTTCCAAAAGAGTATAACTATGGATTGAAAGTCCATATACGTTACTTCTTCAACTTCTTCGGACGGGGCCAGGATCGGCGCCCCTTCCACTTCGGCAGATGCAGAATCGATGAAAACGTTTTCGTCTTTTTAAAGACGGACGGTTTCGGTAAAAGGACGACGTGGTCGGTGTTCAGCCAAACAAGGCTCGGCCACGACGAGAAGACGACGAGGGTGGCCCGGGTGCTGGGGTCGGGAGATCATCGACGACCCAGGCCGACGGAGAAGAAACCCTCTGGAGAACCGACCAGGCCGGAGACAAAAGGACAGTCCGGGCCTGACACTTCCGTGTCTCAACATCCCATTGGGTTGTTGTTCTACTCCATGAACAAAAATCCACGACAGGCTTAGTGGATCTCAACCTTGACGAGCGCTCATCGAGGCTGTGTCTACCCCATCGCCTCGAGAGAGAGAGAGAGAGAGAGAATATCGACTGCGCCAGAAGTTTCCAAATCCACGTGACGACGGAAAGCGGTGCCAAAAGGACTGCGAACCCCCCCCTTCCTCACGATTTCGAGAGTGGTGAGCATGATCCCAGGTTCCCCAGGTCGAAACTTAGTTTAGGTATAGGGGAGGGAGTTAAGGGAAATCGTAATGTGTTTCCCCTTTTACGATGTGCCGTGTGTTCCCCATTTCCATAGAGTCAAGTTCATAAATTTGTGCATGATTGTAGTTGCTTTAACCTGTGCCTATGACATGTATTTTGTAATGCTTCAAACTGTTTAAAAATAAAAGCATCCATTTCGTGCTATTCAGCCTGGTCTATTGAGTCCTTTTCTCTGCACTACTGTTCTCTGCATCTAAGTCCAAGGTCTAGAACCGTAGGGGGAGTGGGTCGAACCACTCAAGGGTAATTCTTGCACGAAGCCTGGCAGGAGGCCAGAACGGGCAAGAGAGCAGGAAAAAAACCCCTACAGAAATGGCGACCGTGGCAGGACCTTGGCAGCAGGAAAGTAGTGTGTTAGATCAAGATCTGAATAAACGAAATGTAATGGATGAAAGAATAGCAGATTATGTTTTCGGAAAAGTCAACCTCACAAAACAATGGATATCTGATCTATTAAGGGATAGGCGCCCGCTAGACGCAGCCATCAGGTGGACAGCGGGTAGAGGGCATAAGAAATCTGTAGAAAAGGCGGTCTGGCTGATGTGCTACAAGAAGCAAGTCCAGCTTTTGGACCAGGTAGTTGCAGCACAGACAGTCCAGATCAACGGCTTGCTTAAAGACGTAGAGGAAAAGGTTGCGGGAGGTCAAAAACTGATTGAATCGCTTGACGCGCTGAATCAGGAACGCCGCTCCGTAATTCGCTGCCACGAAACCCGGGTAGAATATTTAAAATGTCAGGTCGTTGAGGCCAAGGCCAGTGAAGGTAGAATGAGAGAGAGGTGTTTCCGCCTAGCCAAACAAGTAGATGCCCAAGAGGAAAAGCTCCTGGGAGCCAGGGCAGCATATAAGATGGCCATGGAGGATAGATCTGAGAACACCGACCACAGCGCTTGCCGTCGGGAGCTAGAGGACCTGAGAAAGGCCCTAGCGAAGGCAAACGGGTTGGTGTGTCTCATAAATCCACCAGCGAGTCAGCTGTTGCTAGCCAAGGAATCCAAAAGACCGATTCCACAAGAGGCAGTTGGGGTACCAACCCCCGAACCCTCTGCGCCTCCTGCCTATGAGGAGTCTTGGACTCCGGGACAGGAGACGGAGGCGGTAGAGAAAGAGAGCCCTGAGGTAGAGCAACCCCAGACAGTAGAGTCGGGGCCAGCGCCGTTGTGTCCAACGAGGCACCGGAAGCTCGGTCCAAATGAAGAAAATGGCGATGACGGACCCCTTGAGAGTCAGATCATAATGCCTCATAGCGCACGACAGCTAAGAGAGATGATAAGTCACATCCCAAAACTCTCCGAGTCAGGAGATCCCTCCGTGCATTTCAGGGACGTGGAGCAGACCGCAGCAGTCAATGACTGCGACGGGGTTGAACAGTCTAAAATGCTGCTGTTCTCCCTGGACAGTTCGCTCCTCCAGTGTCTCCCTGACGAGAGCAAGAGAGGGCACAGGGACTATGAGTTGCTACGGGATGAGATTCTGGAGATCATGGGAGAGGGGGACGGAACTCCGTTCCTCCGTTTAGAAAAGACAGTGCAGCTAGAGGGAGAACCCCCACGGGTTTTCGCCGACAGGTTGTGGCCAGTGTATCGGCGCAGCTGCCCGGGCGGGCCGGCCCGGGCCGGGCTGGATGGCGAACAAAGGGCTCACTGGCTTCGGTGCCTGGTAGCAGGTTGCCTGCCAGTAGTGAAGGAACAGGCCAAAGCATGGTTTGACCCCACCAACGCCCGCTCCACGGAGGATCTAGTGCTAGATCAGCTCACGATCAGTTATAGGAATAACAAGGGCAAGAAAATGCCTGTTGTAAAAGGAAAGGTGCATGAGGTGAGGCCCGCAGCCTCTGCTAAAAGGGAATGGTGTCAGGAGGGAAATCGCCCTCCTCAAGCCAATAGCAGTTGTTACGGGTGTGGGAAGGAGGGTCATTGGCGCAAGGACTGTAGGAATCCTTGGAAGGATAAGAGGGAGAGAGCGTTCGCCGCAGCCCAAGATCAAGCCCAAGCCCGAGTCGCCAACGGCCCGAGAGTTTACCCAACACCAGCACAACCACAAGTGCAGGCCGCTGCCCCAACACCAGTCCAGAACCCAACCGTAGCCTCTGCCCCGACTAAAGGGGGTGGTGCGGTTGTGGACCCCGCTGCGATCGAGTCAGTCTTGGAGACTATGCGGTCTCTGATGACCTGGCAGGGGAGGGTAGCGGTTGCTAACAGCCCTATCGCCCCCGAGACCCCAGCCGAAACACCTAAATGACTGACGCCCGCGCAGCCCGTCTACTTGTGTCCGCTCCGCTATGACGCTTGGAGAAGACCTGTGGTGGAGATGGAGGTGGAGAAACAAAGGGGTAGTTACCTGTTGGATACGGGAGCTTCGTGTACCGTGATCCACACGGACAAACCTTTTGCCTCACCTCTGTCCGCCCAGGCTCCATATTTAGTAGCGGGTTTCACAGGTAAAGAACAGGCTGGCGCGTACTCCCTCCCGCTCTCCATTCAGTTGGGAGCACTCCACACCACATGGACGTGCATCCTATTGAAGTGGAATGAGTGGGGGGGAAAGGCATCCTCGGGGCTGATTTCTTGGTGGAACACGGGATCCTCGTGGACCTGAGAAATCACTGTCTCTGGGGAGCCGAGGGCGGTTTAGGTAAGGTAGTCGTAATCCCGGGGAAGGAAGAAAAGGGGACCCTGTGCACTATGAAGCCGTCAGGAGGTTACGATCTCGAGCTCATGATAACAAACGTCCCAACGGACTTGCAGGCGTGTGTGTCAGAAAATCTGACCGCGTTCGCCACCCACAAGCACGACTGCGGGAGAGTCACTGGGTTCGAAGTCAGCGTAGACGGGGACCCCATGATCCGACCCCAAAAGCAGTATAATTTCCCCAAGGAGGTAGAACCCGACATGGAGACAGCAATATCTTCATTGGTACAGCAGGGCGTGTTGAAGACGATAGCCACCCACGTAAACTCCCCATTATGGCCGGTAAAGAAACCGGACAATTCGTGGAGAGCCACGGTGGACTACAGAGTCCTCAATAGTAATATCCCGGCCTGCGCGCCCACGGTAGCAGCAGTTGCAGACTTAATAGGGAGTATTCCAGCATCGGCGACCACATTCACAGTGCTGGACATCTCGAACGGTTTTTGGTCCATTCCGCTGCGGCGGGAGGACCAGTACAAGTTTGCCTTCACATTCAAAGGGCAACAGTACACTTGGAACTGCTTACCACAGGGTTTTCACAACAGCCCCAGCATTTTCCATCAGTGCATGGCGGGGAGTTTGAAAGAGTTCAGCCAGCCCAACCAGATAGTGCAGTATGTGGACGACTTACTCCTGTTCACAGATACAAGGGAGCAGCACGGCCCACTGTTAGCCGAATTGTTGGAACTGTTAGAAAGGAAGGGTTTCAAAGTAAACCCAAAGAAAGCCCAGATCGGCCAGCAGGAAGTCAAATTCCTGGGTCTGGCCATCCGCGAGGGAGAAAGAGCCATAGATAAGGCCAGGCGGGAATCTATACAAGATCTGCCGATTCCCAACACAGTAACGGGTGTAAGGTCCTTTTTGGGATTGACCGGGTACTGCAGAGATTTCATCGAGGACTATGCTGCCACAGCGGCCCCGCTACTTCGACTCTTACACAAGGGAGTCGAGTGGTCTTGGGACAAGGGGTGCCAGGCGGCGTTCGAGAAGTTGAAAAGAGATCTGCAGACCGCGCCAGCCCTAGGGGCCATAGATGGGGGAGAGGAGTTCTTTCTGGAGGTAGCCGCTAGTGGGGACAGCCTGAGCGCAGTGCTGCTCCAAGAGCGGCACGGCAAGCTAAGACCAGTAGTTTATTCCTCCAGGGTGCTCACGGATGTGGAGAGGAGTTTCTCCAATTGCGAACGGCATCTCCTGGCCACGCATTGGGCTGTGAACAGATCAGTGATCTTCACAGGGACCTCTCCCATTACGCTCCTCACCCATCACACCCCCACGAAGATGCTTCTGGATGGGAGGATTAAGGATGGGACCGTAAGCAGCGCTCGGATTGCGCGCTGGACCCTCCTCCTTTCCCAGATGGATCTAAAAGTTAAAGGCCTCTGCGCGCCAAGGCTCGCAGCCAATATGGCATATCCCGGGACAGTCCATCAATGTTCCGTAGAAGGGGTATGGGAAGTTAACATAGGTTTACGGGCCGGGATACATCCCACAGGCCGCGAGATCTACGTAGACGGTTCTAGCACTGTAGCTGACGGCAAGCGACTCACAGGGTGTGGAGTTTATGACCCTGCGGCAAACATTGCCCTGGCAATTAAGCTCCCCAGCACTATGAGCGCGCAGCAGGCTGAACTGTCCGCAGTGGCGTACGTGGTTACCCACCCCGAGATTTTCCCAACCCCATACACGATTTGCTCAGACAGCATGTTCACGTGCAATTCGTGTACAGAGTACCTCGCCATCTGGTCCCGACGCGGGTACACCTCCGCGGACGGGCGGCCTTTAACAGTTAAGCCCTTGCTGGAGAAGATCCTAGCAGCTGTGGGGGAGAAAGGAGAGGTGTTCATCCATAAGGTGAAGGCTCACTCCACCACAGAACCCCGCAGTCAGGGCAACCAGCAGGCGGATGCGCTAGCCAGGGAGGGTGCCCGCAACGGCATTCTCTGGGACCCATACGAACCCGGACCCGTGGCGGCGATCCAAGGCAGGGAGGGAATTCCCGGGAACACAGGGGTGACACCGCCCCCAGACCTAAAGACCGTCCAAACCCTGGATCCCGCCCTAAAAGCAGTCCTAAAAGCCATCACAGAGGGCAAACAGGTAGAAGGTCCGTACAGTACGGCAGCCCTCACAGTCAAAGAAGGTATGCTGTTCTGAGAGGAGCAGTGGGTTGTGCCGCAGCAGCACCGGAGGGAATTCCTGCAATTGGCCCACGAGGGTCCAGGAGCGGGACACCCCGGACCTGAGGTCACCTGGCAACGGGTGGAGCAGGCGGGATGGTGGCCGGGACTTCGGGACGATGTCCGCGAGTTCTGCGCAAGCTGTCTTGTGTGTGCTGCTAACAACCCAGACCCCCACAAAAGGAAGGTGCCCATGGCACATCAGGAGGGTAGAGGGACCATGGCAGTCGATTCAGGTCGACTACATAGGGCCCCTGCCCGCCGCCCAGGGAGGCTATAAGTACTGCCTTGTCCTGGTAGACGTGTTCACCAAATGGGTAGAAGCCTTCCCGTGCAGAACAGCTACGGCACTGGGTACTGCTAAGATCTTGATTCGAGAAGTGTTCTCACGGTGGGGACTCCCCCGTTTTGTAGAGTCCGACCAGGGGAGTCAGTTCACCGGTCAAGTAATGCAGAACGCCCTCATGCTCTTGGGCATTGAGGGAAAGTGGCACGTAGCATACAATCCCCAGTCATCCGGGATTGTTGAGCGTATGAATCGGACCCTCAAGGAAAAGCTGAGGAAAGAGACAATGGGCTCGCCCCAGAAATGGGCGGAGGTCCTACCTTTAGTCCTCATGGGGATCCGAGCCAGCCAGTCCAAAAGCACGGGGTATTCCCCGCACGAGTTAATGACTGGAAGGATCATGCGAACACCCACCCATGTGCTAGCCCCGGTGCTCACTGAGGGCCAGCTCCGAGAGGTGAAACAGGACAAATTCGCCCAAACCCTCTTGGAGCGCCTGAGACAGATTTATGGGCAGGCGGCTGGGAACATGGGAAGACAGCACCAGGGAAATAAACTGTTGTTGGAACCTCGGAAACAACAAGAGTGGGTAGTCGGAGACCAGGTCATGGTCCGAAACTACGCCAGGGTAGGGAGTTTTGAACCACTGTACATGGGGCCCTACAGCATTGTGGACAAGGCCAGCCCTATGGTTTATGCAGTGAAAACGCCCCGACGTACCAAATGGTTTCACATCAACCAGTGTAAACTATTTAAATCGGGTGCACAAGGGCCATCAAAGGGAACCAGGTCGGAGAACAAAGATCCTCAGCCTGTAACAGAGTCACAGACCACACAGGCTGGTACCGTAGCCTGCGTAAAGGGAGAGGCCATCCCATTGGAGTGGGAGGTCTCATCTTTTGAATGGGATTTAGGAGGGAGAGAGCACGAACAGCTCGACCCTGCCTTAGACCCAGTCATGGAGGAGGAAGAGTCAGAGGGCGACGATCCCGCCCTCGACTCAAGCTTGGGGGAGGTAGGGAATGGGGGCGGAGACCCACTACCTGTAGGGACAGGTGAGGTGGAGTCAGAAGCCACAGATCCCGACCCCGGGGGGGTGGAGCCTGAGGAAGGGGAGCTGGAGCCGGCAGCTGTGGAGGAACCACAGGCTGTGACGGTAACTGTCCCAACCCCCGGTCCATCGGCCCCGGGAGCCCGACCCAAAGCAGCCCCTCGTAGGTCGGCTCGAGCGCCACAGCCCAGAAAATTTTGGCCAGATTCTCCCCATCCTTCCCAACCACGGTTTAGAGCAGCCCCAGGAAGGCATGATCCCCGTTCAGCAGCGACAGGCTGCGGGGGATCAAAGCCAAAGATCAATGCAGCCCCACCGCAGGGTGTGGCACACGACAGGCCTCATAGGGATTCGGAAAGCCGCCCCACGGAGGGCGGCGCTGTACATAAGTTAAGTTAGGTAATTATGGCCATAGTTTTAAGGAATGTAAAGTATATGGTGTTAAGAGTACAATTTTGAGGTCTGCCCGGTATGTGTGTTTGTTAGGGAGCGGGGTCCAGGAACCCGCGCGTCCAATTAATTTAGGCCAGCACCTATCGGGAGCCCGGCTACATCATTTTGTTGGTTACAGAAACCTGGGATATGATGGAAAGGATTTTCATCGCGTTCATGGCGATCGGGTGCGGGTGGGCCTACCGAGGCCGCACCAAGGACGTCATCATTTTCGGATGCTCCGGGGACACGGCCCCCATCGCAACGGATGGGACAGGGAAGCGAGAGGTTGAGGAAACCGCCACCTACTTCCACCAAGGGAGATGGCCAGGTTGGTTGGGAACAAATTCCACGGAATATTCCAGCAATTTCGGTTTTGCCTACCAAGAGACTTCGTTAACGTGCCCTCGAGTGAGGATCTTTGCGCCCAGAGTCAGCGTCACCGTGGGAAAGAGGATTTGTCTGGTGTGCAATGGGAACGTACCACTAAGGCGATGGTGGTGGCTACGAAAGCTGGGAAAGGACATGAGAAACTCTACGGTCGAGTGGGAGCGACTGGGTAATAATACCCATCGGACTATTACGGGAACTCACGGACAATTACGTGTGTGTTGGGACAAATGGTGGGAACCAGATGAGGGAATATATGTCTGTATGTGGGGTTCGAGACACGTCTGCCCCAAGGGCGTGTCCATCTTCTTCCAGAGGCAGTGGCAGGATGAAGGGAAGGGGATGAGATGGGATGTCAGCACTCGAGCGTGCGGAGCCCCATACTCCCCTATTCCGGTGAACGCCACTGAACTCATCACCCGCCCACGCAAGCCCCTGCCCACGCTTCCGGTAGCACTAGCCCAGAAAGGAGGGTGCCCAACCACCACCAAGGGACCCGGGAACGGTTTAGTATTGGTACCCACCGGTCAGGTGCTGTACCAAGGGGTACACTACGCGGTGGCCTCAGTGATTTTAAATCTCACTGAGGTAAGATTGCCGGAGTGGTGTCCCAAAGAAACGGAACAATTATACCAGGTCCTGTTAACCCGTATGTTTAGACAATTTTACGAATTTGACTTTGCCGACATCGACAGAGACAAATTATACACCACACCGCCAGAAGTTTTGGATCGAGTCGGGAGGCAAAGAAGGGGTACTGTAAATGACATATTCACTGCTTTTAATACCGGGACACCTGTTGTCAACGCTCTAGATAATGTGGAGCTGCAGACACAGATCAACGGTTTAAAAGCCCAGTTAAGGAACATATTGACAGACGAAAATAAGGTAGTGGGTTCTGAGCTACATGAGGACCAGGCCATGACACTACACCTTAAGGACATAATTGCTGAGCTGGAGAAACACGCGAGAACGGTAAATGCACTCATTAAGGAGGATCGGAATGCGTCCGATCAAGCTGCGCAAAACGAGGCCTGTGTGCTGTATGGGGCGTGGTTACTGGGCGAGGGCCGCAGTAATCTTGAGGATTTAAAACAGGGTTTGCTCCCGTCCTGGATCAGCAACAAGCACTTGCAAGCGCTCCACCCTTTTGAGAATGCATTAAGCCCGTGCCAGCTCAGACTAGCCGCAGAAGCATACCCAGTCCCAGTGGACTGCGGACATTCAAATCACACTATTATGGGAATAATAGTAAGAATGCCGGTGTTGGGTCCCGCAGCAAAGCCCGCCCCGGTGTACAGAGTAGAGAACATTGGAGTCATTCGGGGGGGCGCACACATTCGTTACGCAGCGGTCCCGCCTTACGTCATCAGATGGGAGCGTACGATGACAGGCACCGACCTCTCGGGATGTCGGAGCCGGGGAGCACACATCATCCTGTGTCCCCAGCACTTGAACGCCTTTCTGAAACCGCAGTGCGGGTTCAGGACTGCTAGCGCAAAGCCGGTGAATTGCACCATGGAGGCAATGGCAGAGGACCATGTGCCCCCACAGGTAGCATATATCGGGGGTGGGACATACTGCGTCACCACTGCAGCGCCTCAGTACCGATATGGACAACACGAGTGGTGTTCGGTCGGTGATAGCAGTTTCTGTTTCAAACCCAGGGCCGAGGTTCAAGTGGCACAACAACGAATTGTCCCCATTCCTGCGCCCTCCACCGTTCACATCACTATCAAAGAGAATTTCACAGACTTACAACGATTTGTCGCGCATTTTGGTTATGTCATTCCCCCTCTTCCCGAACACCTCACCAAGATTTTAAAAGCCATTATAATTTCACAGAAACATTTCTACACACTGGAGCAGAAGACTTTAGAGATAGGAAACGACATATTGGACATAACCATCCCACCATGGTGGGACTTGTTCACCAACATAGAGGTCCCCGCCTGGATTAGAATAGCATCCCATACCCTAGTAGTATGTCAGGTTTTGATTGTGATATTTTTGCTCTTCGTGCATTGCAAAAGAGGCAAACGCCTCCAGAGTCACGAGAACACAGGAGAATGGAGAGAACGCTATGTGCGAATGGGGGAAGCAGATACCCCACTCTAAGCTGCTAGTCTAAGATTAAGCGTCCCTCCATTTAAAAAAAAAAATTTTTGTGATTGTTTTGGGTTATAAGGAAATAAGTATTGTTATGTTATTAGTCGTTCTTAAGTTTTTTGGATTAATAAAAGATGCATGCAGATGGTGCCAGGGGGTATCAACCCCCGCACATCTGACAAGTGAATGTGTTATAGTTTAAAATACGCTGTCTATGATTGTCCAAATGTACAAAAGGTAATTTTCGTTTTCTGCGGAAATGGGAACTGCATGTGTCGTGAGGGTCATAGATAGCTAAGTGCCAGGAATGTTTGGATGTGGGGAATCAGGGAAAATTTGCTCATCAAGGATTATTGATACTTTAAGCAAGCTATCAGTATCACAGGGGGGCCTGTAAGATTCGCAATTTTCAGCAAAAATCACGCAAGAAAAACTGGATAAAATAAGACTGTTTATTGACCAAAGTAAGCTTGCACAGAAAAACCTTTGATAAAAGGGCATACAAAATGGCCGCCAGGCCCCGTGATCAGTTTCTGAACCATTTTATTTCTGTTACTGCAAGCCAGACAGGCTTGTGGATTGAAGACAGTGAGCCCGCAAAAGCCAGTATCTGGGAACCGAAACTCAGAGGAACAGCATACATATTCAATGGATTACAAGTACAGGATGGGGCCCATCTAGATATGGGCGGGCAATGCAAAATCACTCATACCCATTTATTGTACAAAGGAAAAACCGTTTAGCAGCCATCAAGGAAAATCTCCGGACCGATCAATATGCGAACCGAGCCGCGGTGACAATGCAAAAGACATTATCGGCCAGGAAGGCCAGTTTAAGTTATCACCGGCTCCGTTACAAGACAAAGCGCCCCTGCAGAGATTTCTGCCCGCCAAAATTAATACAAAGACAGGACTATGATTTGGCGGGAGATAAGACTGTTCCAAAAGAGTATAACTATGGATTGAAAGTCCATATACGTTACTTCTTCAACTTCTTCGGACGGGGCCAGGATCGGCGCCCCTTCCACTTTGGCAGATGCAGAATCGAGGAAAACGTTTTCGTCTTTTTAAAGACGGACGGTTTCGGTAAAAGGACGACGTGGTCGGTGTTCAGCCAAACAAGGCTCGGCCACGACAAGAAGACGACGAGGGTGGCCCGGGTGCTGGGGTCGGGAGATCATCGACGACCCAGGCCGACGGAGAAGAAACCCTCTGGAGAACCGACCAGGCCGGAGACAAAAGGACAGTCCGGGCCTGACACTTCCGTGTCTCAACATCCCATTGGGTTGTTGTTCTACTCCATGAACAAAAATCCACGACAGGCTTAGTGGATCTCAACCTTGACGAGCGCTCATCGAGGCTGTGTCTACCCCGTCGCCTCGAGAGAGAGAGAGAGAGAGAGAGAGAGAATATCGACTGCGCCAGAAGTTTCCAAATCCACGTGACGACGGAAAGCGGTGCCAAAAGGGCTGCGAACCCCCCCCTTCCTCACGATTTCGAGAGTGGTGAGCATGATCCCAGGTTCCCCAGGTCGAAACTTAGTTTAGGTATAGGGGAGGGAGTTAAGGGAAATCGTAATGTGTTTCCCCTTTTACGATGTGCCGTGTGTTCCCCATTTCCATAGAGTCAAGTTCATAAATTTGTGCATGATTGTAGTTGCTTTAATCTGTGCCTATGACATGTATTTTGTAATGCTTCAAACTATTTAAAAATAAAAGCATCCATTTCGTGCTATTCAGCCTGGTCTATTGAGTCCTTTTCTCTGCACTACTGTTCTCTGCATCTAAGTCCAAGGTCTAGAACCGTAGGGGGAGTGGGTCGAACCACTCAAGGGTAATTCTTGCACGAAGCCTGGCAGGAGGCCAGAACGGGCAAGAGAGCAGGAAAAACCCCCCTACAACATCCAGTCATGAACGGTGGTGGACAATTAAACAACTAATGGGAGGAGGAGGCTCCATGAACATCCCCATCCACAATGATGGCGGAGCATAGCACGTGAGTGCAAAAAACAAGACTGAAGGGTTTGCAACCATCTTCAGCCAGAAGTGCCGAGTGGATGATCCATCTCGGCCTCCTCCTGAGGTCTCCACCATCACAGAAGCCAGTCTTCAGCCAATTCGATTCACTTCATCTGATATAAAGAAACGGCAGAGTGCACTGGATACAGCAAAGGCTCTGGGCCCCGACAACATCCCGGCTGTCGTGCTGAAGACTTGTGCTCCAGAACTAGCCGCGCCTCGAGCCAAACTTTTCCAATACAGCTACAACACTGGCATCTATCCGACAATGTGGAAAACTGCTCAGGTATGTCCTGTCCACAAAAAGTAGGCCATTTCCTGCCCCATCAGTCTACTCTCAATCATCAGCAAAGTGATGGAAGGTGTCTTCGACGGTTCTATCAAGCGACACTTACTCACCAATAACCTGCTCACTGATGCTCAGTTTGGGTCTCCCAGGACCACTCATCTCCAGACCTCATTACAGCCTTGGTCCAAACATGGACAAGAGAGCTGAATTCCAGAGATGAGGTGAGAGTGACTGCCCTTGACATCAAGGCAGCATTTGACCGAGTGTGGCATCAAGGAGCCCTAGTAAAATTGAATCAATGGGTATCAGGGGAAAACTCTCCACTGGCTGGTGTCATACCTAGCACAAAGGACGATGGTTGTGGTTGTTGGAGGCCAATCATCTCAGCCCCAGGACATCGCTGCAGGAGTTCCTTAGGGTAGTGTCCTAGGCCCAACCATCTTCAGCTGCTTCATCAATGACCTTCCCTCCATCATAAGGTCAGAAGTGGGGATGTTTGCTGATGATTGCAGTGTTCAGTTCCATTTGCAACTCCTCAGATAATGAAACATTCCATGCCCGCATGCAGCAAGACCTGGATGACATTCAGGCTTGGGCTGATAAGTAGCAAGTAACATTCGCACCACACAAGTGCCAGGCAATGACTATCTACAACAAGAGAGAGTCTAACCACTACCCCTTGACATTGAATGGCAATACCAATCCCGAATCCTCCACCATCAATATCCTGGGGGGTCACCATTGACCAGAATCTTTACTGGACCAGCCACATAAATACTGTGGCTACAAGAGCAGGACAGAGACTGGGTATTCTGTGATGAGTGACTCACCTCCTGACTCCCCAAAGCCTTTCCACCATCCACAAGGCACAAGTTAGGAGTGTGATAGAGTTCTGACGAAAGGTCATCGACCTGAAACGTTAACTCTGTTTCTCTCTTCACAGATGCTGCCTGACCTGCTGAGCATTTCCAGCATTTTCTGTTGTTGTGTGATGGAATACTCTCCACTTGCCTGGATGAGTGCAGTTCCAACAACACTCAAAAAGCTCGACACCATCCACCATCCAGCCATGTTAATCCTCATAGTTGTTGGCCTCAGTTGCCTCCAAGATTGAACTCTGGAGCCAGTTTTTAGCAAGATGCAAATCTGATGTATCTCTTACTTTTGCAATGGGTGGCGGGACACAGGAGGCATTCAATAAAAGTGTAAAACGTTTTTTAAAGAAATAAAAGTGTTTAAAATTGCTGCATTCAAATCTGGCATCGTCACTTCCCTCCTCAAAAAATCTACCCTTGAACCTTTTTTTCCTTCAAAACTGACGCCCCATCTTAAACTGCCCTTTCTTTTCCAAAGTCCTTGAATGTATCATCGCCTCCCAAATCTGTGCACATCTTTCCCACAACTCTATATTTCAACCTCTCCAAATCAAGTTTCTGACCCTGCCACATCACTGAAACAGCACTAATCAAAGCCAAAATGATATCCTATGTGACTGTGATCATGGTGCATTATCCTTCCTCATTCTTCTCAACCTGCCTGCAACCTTTAACATGGTTGACTACACCATCTTCCTCCAATGCCTCTCTTCTGCTGTCCAGCTAAGTGAGATTGTCCTCTCCTGGTTCCACTCTTACCTATGCCGTCATAGCCAGAGAATCTCCTACAATGATTTCTCTCCCTGCCCCCTCACCATTACCTCAAGGATCTACACTTGGCCCCCTCCTATTTCTGATCTACATGCCATCCTTCAGTGACATTGTTAAATCCGTGAATCTTGATGTATGGTGTCCTTCAACAAATAGACCGAGACTGCAGAGGAACAATCAACAGGTGTTTACTGGATGAGGGTCACCCAAAAACTAACAGTACAGATCCCTACTCAGGGTTTATATACAGGTGTGGTCATTGCCGGTACTACAGTATACAGGAGCTGTAAAAAGTAGTTCTCCCCTTAAAGGTACATACACTACAATTCCTCCCCTTTTAGATTAACAGTACCATAACATTCATTTAACAGTTAACACTTTTAACATGCAACATTAACTGAAAATAGTCCATTTATAAATTCAGTCTTTGGGGCGGCTTCCTGATCCTTTCTGGATAACGCCTTTCCTGAGTGTCTTGCTCTTGGTGCGGAGGCGATTCTGCCCCCCTGTCGTCGGTTGGTTCATCAGCTTCCGATGCTACTGTTTCTGGGGTAGATGCTACCTGTATGTCGGGTTCATCACCAGGTACGCGAGACATGGGGTTGACGCATTCCTGTGACGCTAGGATCTGGTCGACATGGCATCTCACAATGTTCTCCCCAACATCCACTGTGTACATTAGTGGCCCCTGCCGTGTGCATATCGTTCCTGGTTGCCATTTCTCTGTTCGGTAGTCGCGGGCCAAGACTGGTTGCCCTACATTGAAGCTCCTTGTCGGCTTCTCATTGATGTGCTGGAATTGCTTATTCTCAACATTTCTTCGTACATTTGGTCTGAGCAAATCCAGACGAGATCTCAACCTTCGGTTAAAGAACATCATGACCGGGGTCTGGTTGGTAACTGCATGTGTTGCATTTCTGTAGGCTAACAGGAAATTGTCCACCTTATGCTGCAGTGGAATGTCGTCATCGCACATGGCCCTTACTGCCTTTTTAAAGGTTTGTACGAACCTCTCAGCCAATCCATTTGTGGCTGGATGATACGGGGCGGATGTGTAATGTCTTACCCCATTCCTTCTCATAAATTTCCGAAACTCTTCGGACGCAAACTGTGGTCCGTTATCAGAGCAAATCTGCACTGGCAAGCCGTTCCTGGCAAATATGGTCCGTAGGACTGCAATCGTTTTCTCCGTGGTGGTGGAGGACATTTTGATCACCTCAGGCCATTTCGAGTGCACATCCACGGCTATTAAGAACATTGAGTCCATGAATGGACCAGCAAAATCAATATGCATCCATTGCCATGGAGAGGAGGGCCACTCCCATGGGTGTAGAGGGGCATGTGGTGGTGCATTTTGGACCTTCTGGCATCCTGAGCAGCTCTTTGTCAGGTCCTCGATTTGCTGATCGATCCCCGGCCACCACACATAAGCCCTAGCAAGGCTTTTCATTTTCACCCCTCCCAGATGGCCTTCGTGAAGCTCATTGAGCACTCTCTCCCTTAACTTGGGTGGAATTACCACTCGGGATCCACACATCAAGGTCCCCATGCATACTGACAGCTGTTCTCTTCTGGATGAGAATGCTGGCAACAGTGAGTCGCCATGTGTTGGCCATCCCTTCACCGTCAAATCATATACCCGAGACAGTGTCGGGTCATTTCGGGTCTCCTTCTCTATATCCGCGTTAGTTACTGGCAAGCGTTCAATTATAGTCGAATAAAATATTTCGACAGGATCCACTGCTGGTGCTTCCTCCGCAGTAGGCAGTGGCAGGCGTGATAGCCCATCAGCGTTACCATGCTGTTTCGTGCCCTTATACTCGATTTCATATTGGTTCGCCCCTAGAAAAAGGGACCATCTTTGTAGCCGTTGCGCAGTCATCACCGGAACGCCCTTCTTTGGATTAAAGATGGAGACAAGTGGTTGGTGGTCAGTCAGCAAGGTGAACTTCTGCCCGTGCAGATAGTGGTTGAACTTTTTCACTCCCCACACTAGGCTGAGGGCCTCCCTGTCAATCTGGGCGTAGTTACGCTCGGCTGAGGTTAGTGACCGAGACGCAAAGGCTACTGGCCTCTCCGAGCCGTCCGGGAATTTGTGCGACAGCACCGCTCCAATACCATAGGGTGATGCATCACACGCCAACCGAATTGGTAGTGCTGGGTTGAAATGAGCCAACACCTCTTTTGATGTGATCAATTCTTTGCACTTCTGGAAAGCTCGTTTACATTAGTCATTCCACTTCCATGGTACCCCCGTTTGCAGTAGGGTGTTCAGTGGGTGTAGTACTGTAGACAAATTCGGCAAGAACTTATGGTAATAGTTCACCAGCCCGATGAACGACCTCAGTTTTGACACATTTTCCGGTGCTGGAGCCTTGACTACTGCCTCAATCTTTTCAGGGGACTTATGTAACCCCTCTTCATCAATAACGTGGCCACAATACGAGATCTGCTTCTGGAAAAACTCACATTTGTGGCGATTAGCTAGGAGCCCATATTCCTTCAATCTAGTGAGCACCTGCTCCAGGTTGGTGAGGTGATCACTGTCATTTTCGCCCGTGACCAGGATGTCGTCCAAATAACACTGGGTCCCTGGAATCCCTTGCAGGGCTTGATCCATTGCCCTTTGCCAAATAGCCGGAGCTGATGCTAACCCGAACACCAGCCGATTGTATTGGTAGAGACCTTTGTGAGTGTTGATCATGAGGTACTGTTTCGAGGCTTCTTCTACCTCCATTTACAGGTACGCCTGGGCCAGATCAATCTTAGTGAAGCGTTTTCCTCCAGATAGCGAGGCGAAAATATCTTCAATCTGCGGAAGCGGATATTGTACCGTGTGAAGGACTGGGTTCACTGTACCTTAAAGACCCCACAGTTGCGAACCTTCTTTGGTTCCCCAGGCGTATTACCCAACGACCTCTTCATTACAGGAATGATGGGTGTAGCCCACTCGCTCCAGTCCACTTTGGACAGTACTCCAGAACGTTCCAAACCTTCCAGCTCTGCTTCGACAGCTGGCCGGATCGCATAAGGCACCGGTCTGGCCTTAAAAAACTTTGGGCTTGCATTTTCCTCTAATTTGATCATCGCTGTTATGCCTTTTAGTGTTCCGAGTCCCTCCTGGAACACTTCTTGTGCGTCAATTAGCATTTTTGACAGTCGTCCAGGTGTGAAGTCGTCATCCTTTTTGGCATCTACCGTCAGTGCTTGTATGGAATGCCAATCTAACTGTATCTTCCGGATCCATTCACGTCCTAGTAGTGGTGGTCCCCCATCTGGCAATACATATAGGTCCATTTTTGGTGTTTCCTTGCCGTTGTATATCACGTTCACCCTTATTTTTCCTTTGGGATAGACTTTTTGCCCCGTGTACGTCTTCAAGACAATCTCTGTATCTCTCAAGGGTATATGTGAGAATAGTCGCTTGTAGTCCCTTCGATTTATGACTGTTAGGGCTGATCCTGTGCCCAATTCCATTTTCACTTGGACTCCGTCTATCTTGAGCGTGACCCAGATAGTTTGGTGATCCTCCATTTTGATTACATTATGGGCCAGAAATTGGTGAACGGGGCTTGCAGCCCCATTTCTGCACTTACCCCGCGCTACTGCCAATCAGCTCCAGGGACGCCTGGAATTGGTGTTTCCAGAAGAAGAATCCCGGGCAGCGTATGACGTCACGCCGCCCAGGAGTGCAGCCAGCGCGAAGCCAGGAGCGTGCAGTGCAAGTGAGACACGCCCCTTGAGGTCTCAGTTTCACTGGACACGCCCCCAATGTTTCTGTCAAGCTGCAGCATTTTTACTTGCAAAGCAGCAGTTTAAATAGGTTTTTGGAAGTTTTTTTGAAGATTTTGGTAACTTTTATAAACTTTATAAAATGTTTACATTATTTTGAGTAATCTGAAGTAGTTTTAAACAGAATTAAAGCAATTTAAAGACTTTTAAAAGCCCTAAAAGAATTTTTTTAATTCCATTTATTTATTTAGCAATGTTGTCGTCATACGTGTCTTCACACTGTTCCCTTTGGGGAACTGTATGAAGTGGTGAAAGGATTTATGGCCATGATTAACGCTCATTCCGTGACCGTAACCATCTTTGAACCAGGCATTAGGGCGGTTAGTCCTATGGCGGGAGGGTTTTACGGGCTCCCACAAGCTATACAAGGAGGGGGGGCCACCCACACCCACGGACGCAAATATCCCACTGGATGTCAACCCAGAATTTAGAGCCGGAGCTCCGACTCCACTTGCCGGGACTGTCTGGAGCGGGGTTCGAAACCCTACCCTGATCTGGCCCAGCGGCGGGGATCCTACCGCTATGACAAAGGCCCAATCCGATTAGCAACGTGAAATGGCAGCATAGGGCCCCAGTCACGGGGAGGGAAAAGGCACAGGAAACATATGGGTGTCACCTTTTGTGTGGAGTGGGCCTTTTGCGTAGCAGTAAGCATCCCCGCCGCTGGGCCAGAAGGAGTAGGGTTTTGAACCCCACTCCAGACAGTCCCGGCAAGTGGAGTCGGAGTTCCAACTTTAAATTCTGGGTGGACATCCAGCGGGATACTTGCGTCCGTGGGTGTTGGTGGCCCCCCCCCCCTCAGATGGGTTGTGGGAGCCCGTAAAACCCTCCCGCCATAGGACTAACCACCCTAATGGCTGGTTCAAAGATGGTTACGGTCACGGAATGAGCGTTAATCACGGCCATAAATCCTTCCACCACTTCATACAGTTCCCCAAAGGGAACAGTGTGAGGATACGTACGATGATGACCTCTTGCGCAATGCACCTCCTTGGACCCTCAGTCGCAGATGCGAGGGGGCAAGTCGTGCAATTGTTAAATTTTTCATTTTATTGACATGTAAAATGTTGGCCCAGTAATTCCCTTCCAACTGCGCGAGTACGGTCGGGGTACTTACGCATCTGGCCGGATGAAATGCCGGTTTTCAGCATGCACAGCTTTTGGGGAAAACTGGCATTTCCTGTCCTCTGAACGAAGGGGTTCAGAGGCAGAACGCGTGCGACTGCACAGGCAGCGCGTGCGCAGTATAATTCGCCGCTTTCATTACTGCTTTCAGTGAGGTCAAGTCCTTACAACTTACACATGAAAAAAGCATGGGTACAGTTGCTCCAGAGGCTGCGGAGGAAGATATTTCTTATCGTGGAGCTTCTGAAAGTATGTATGTCTGTATATATTCCTTTGCGTGTTATGTATATATTCCTTTACTTATGTGTATGAATGTATTATTTAATTATGACTTTCAGAGAAAGTAACTTATTGGAAAATCATAATTAAAAACATACATTCATACACATTAGTAAAGGAATATAAAACATACATACATATACGTAAAGGAATATATGTGGACATACATACATAACTCATTCTCACATTCCATTCACACAGCCACAATTGCTCCTTCTACCTACCGTTCTGAAAACCCTTTAAAAAAAAAAAAAATTTAACTTTAAAACTTACTTAAAATTTCTTAAAATAACTTCCCTCCCTTTCCCAAACAAAAATATTGCATTTCAGAAGCTCCACGATAAAATGTTTCTTCCTCCGCAGCCAATGAACCACTTTACACTTGCTTTTTTCAAGTGTAACTTCTGAGGACTTACCCTCACGGATTTCATGAATGAAATCTACGAAGTTCACTGCGCAAGCGCTGCCTGTGCAGTCGCACGCGCTCGAGGTCTGGAAATGCCGGCGTTCCCCGCATGCGCTGTTCATGCTGAACGCCGGCATTTCCAACGGCCAGATGCGTGAGTACCCCGAGCGCACTCACGCCTTTGGCCGTGAATTTCTGGCCCATTGTAGTTTCCGACAACCCAGCTCCTTGCTTCTGGAGTCTGTATCACTTTTCTGTTCATCTGAACTACTCTCCGTCACCTTATGTACCTTTTTGTACTTCTCCTGTGGAGATTTCTTGCTGCTGGTTTTCTTTCCTGACCTGCAGACTCTTGCTATGTGTCCTACTTTTCCACACTGTCTGCACACTTGGCCCTTGAACCAACAATCCTTATGGTCATGTGTTGTTCTGCCGCAGCGATAACACTTCACTGCTCCATATGACATTTCATTTGTGCCATATTCTTGCGGTCTCCATTGTATCTCTGCAGCACCCCGTGCAGCTGTTTCGTGTGATACTGCCATGCTGAAAGCCTTGTCCAGCGTAAGATCCTTTTCTGATAGAAGCCGTTTCTGGGTTCCTTCACTTTGAAGCCCACACACAAACTTGTCCCTTAAGGTGTCTGCTAGTCCCGTTCCAAACTGGCAGTGTTTCGATAGCTTGCGCAGTTCCGTTAAATACTCAGCATTACTTTCGTCTTTATGCTGGTTCCTTTTGTAAAACTTAAATCTTTCTGCTATCAGCAGCGGTGTGGGGTTTAAGTGGTCCTGTAGGATTGCCACTATGCTTTCAAAATCCTTTTCCACTGGCTTCTCTGGGGTTACTAGGTTTCGCAGTAAGCCATACGTTTTTGCACCCATGGAATTCAACAATACCAGTGCTTTCCTGGCATCTGGCACTTCATTCGCCTTGCAGTACACTTCTATGCGTTCTACATATGTCGCCCAATCTTCGACTTCATTGTCGAACGCTGTGACACTGCCACTCTTCGGCATCCCTGGGTGTGGTTAGACTGGCTAAAAATGGCATCTCCCGCGCTCTCCCTTCTTCTCCGCTGGCTCAAAATGGCGTCTCCCGCGCTTTCCTTTCTTCCCGCGCTCTCCCGCGGACGCTGCTCAGCCCTTGAACACCGGCCGCGCTCTGCGCGTTTTCCTGCGCGCCTCTCTTGTTGACGCCGCTCGGTCCTGAACCCCGGCTGCGCCCTGTGCGCTTTACCCTCTCTCTCTTTTTTTTTTTTCCGTCGATGCCGCTCGGTCTTCAACCCCGGCTGTGCCCTGTGCGCTTTACCCTCTCTCTCTTTTTTTTTCTGCGTCGACGCCGCTCGGTCTTCAACCCCCTGTGCCGTCGGTCGGCTCCAGCCGCTGCTGTGCGGGAAGGGTCCGCGCCGCATCTGTTGCCAGCCCGCCTCGCTGGAGTCTCCGCTGGATGGTCGACTCCCGTGCCTCTGGACTCTCTGAAGAACAGCAGCACCTTCTTCACTATCTTCTTGTCAAAGAGCCATCCACAACAGAACCCACAGCAATGATGGAATTTCTTTCTGCAGAGTTGCAGGTAGGTTTGAATTTTCTCGTCGCCAATGTTAAATCCGTGAATCTTGATGTATGGTGTCCTTCAACAAATAGACCGAGATTGCAGAGGAACAATCAACAGGTGTTTACTGGATGAGGGTCACCCAAAAACTAACAGTACAGATCCCTACTCAGGGTTTATATACAGGTGTGGTCACTGCCGGTACTACAGTATACAGGAGCTGTAAAAAGTAGTTCTCCCCTTAAAGGTACATACACTACAGACATCATCTGAAAACACAACGTCACGTTGCACTTGTAAGCTGACGACACCCAGCTCAACTTCACCACCACCTTTCTTGACCCCTCCACTACATCTGTGCTGTAAAACTGCTTGTCTAACATCTGGTCCTGGATGAGCTGAGATTTCCTTCAATTAAACCATTTTATTCTGTCCCCGCCACGAACTCTGTTCCCTACCCATCAATTGCATCCTTTTCATTCTTCGTTCTTGGGATGTGGGTGTCGCTGGCAAGGCCAGCATTTATTGAGAAGGTGGTGGTGAGCCGCCTTCTTGAACCGCTGCAGTCTGTCTGGTGAAGGTACTTCCACAGTGCTGTTACGGAGGGAGTTTAAGGATTTTGACCCAGCAATGATTAAGGAACAGCGATATATTTCCAAGTCAAGATTGTGTGTAACTTGGAGGGGAACTTGCAGGTGATGGTGTTCCCATGCACCTGCTGCCCTTGTCCTTCTAGGTGGTAGAGGTCGCAGGTTTAGGAGGTGCTGTCGAAGAAGCCTTGTCAAGTTGCTGCAGTGCATCTTGTAGATGGTACACACTGCAGCACGGTGCGCCGGTGATGGAGGGAGTGAATGTTTAAGGTGGTCGATGGGATGCCAATCAAGCTGGCTGCTTTGTCCTGGATGGTGTCGAGCTTCTTGAGTGTTGTTGGAGCTGCACTCATCCAGGCAAGTTGTGAGTATTCCATCACACTCCTGACTTGTGCCTTATAGATGGTGGAAAGGCTTTGGGGGGTCAGGAGGTGAGACACTCGCCGCAGAATACCCAGCCTCTGACCTGCTCTTGTGGCCACAGTATTTATGTGGATAGTCCAGTTAAGTTTCTGGTCAATGGTGACCCCCAGGATGTTGATGGTGGGGGATTTGGCGATGGTCATGCCGTTGAATGTCAAGGGGTGGTGATTAGACTCTCTCTTGTTGGAGATAGTCATTGCCTGGCACTTGTATGGCGCGAATGTTACTTGCCACTTATCAGCCGAAGCCTGAATGTTGTCCAGGTCTTGCTGCATGCGGGCATGGACTGCTTAATTATCTGAAGAATTATCCTCTCTGGACATTGTCTCAGGCTGAGCCAGACTATTCGCAACCCCAGAATCCTATTTAACCCTGAGATGAGCTTCCGACCCCATAGCCTCTGCATCACAAAGACCGTCTACCTCCACCCCCATAATATCACCTGTCTCCACTCCTGCCTCAGCCTATCTGCTGCTGAAAACCTCCTCCATGCTTTCTTACTTCCAGACACGACTATTTAAATGCTCACCTTGCTCCCTCCATAAACTTGAGCTCATCCTAAATTCTGCTGCCCGTATCCTAACTTGCACCATGTCCCATTCACCCCTGTGCTCTCTGACCTACATTAGGTCCCAGTCCACTAACACCTCTACTTTAAAATTCTCATCCTTGTCCTTGTCATTCCCTCCAAGGCCTCATCCCTCCTTAGCTCTGTAACCTCCTCCAGACCTACAACCCTCCGAGGTCTCTGCGTTCCTCCAAATCTGGCCTCTTGTGCATCCCCCACTTCCTTTGCCTCACCATTGGTGGCCGTGCCTTCAACTGTCTAGGCCCCTGAGCTCTGGAATTCCCTCTAAAACCTCTCCACCTTTAAAATCTACCTCTTTAAATAAGCTTTTAGTCACCTGTCCTAATATTTCCATCTTTGGCTCGGTGTCAATTTTTGCTGAAGCACCTTGAGATGTTTTCCTACGTTAAAGGCACTATATAAATGCAAGTTGTTTTACATTCGGTTATATATATTTGATGTAAATTAAAAATATTGTGGAAATAATGAAAATAGCAGAGGGAGTGGGGACGTTGTGAGAATGGTGAAAGAGAAGATAGATGAGCACAAATAAAGTGTTTGCAATATTTCTTTTATTTTTAATGTAAAGTTATTTGATCAGCCTACATAGTTAATATTAGAATAAAAACATTATTCTTGCGATTTGAATAGCTTTATTATTGTAATATTTAATCCTGTTTTAGAAACATAGTGTAGATGAGAAAGCATATAATATATATAAAATAAAACCTGAGAAAACTCTGTGTTACAGGTCTACTATTTTCTCACATTCGCTCTAAAGGAAGGATTTCTTTGCATCTGATAAAAGTCTATAAAATAAGTTACTTGCATCGATTACAATTTTTGAATTTTTTTATCTTGACATTATTTAAAAAAATTTAGATTTTTCTACGATGTAGGTCATCAATCCATGGATACCCTTGTTAGCAAGAAGATTGACATTTTCCTGGATATAGTGGCAGTCTAAGGGTTAAATCAGTTACTCATTTTATTTAGCTTTTTTTTTAAGGAAAACATCTTACAAGCAGGTTTTAAGCACTTTTAGTTCATTTTTTAGTTAGTGCTTTTTACTTAGCTGTATTTGCTTTGTTTCAGTGCTGCCGCATGGTGCGGGGTGATACAAGATGTCCAACGCTGCACTGTGCACTGCCCGTGCACAGTGTGCCACATAGCAATATAACTACACCATACCAAAGTAGTTCCATACCAAAGTAGTTCCATTTAACGATGTGATACTATAACAACGTAACATATTTGGCTATGCAATGACTGTTTTTTGGCTGCTAATTGGTCTACTAAGCCTTCAATACGACAGGCAGGAAGTGCGCCACCCGCCACATTGGTAAAGGAAAAATAATAGGCGTCCAGAGCCCATGCCTGAAGCAGGCTCTTCGTATATGCAAATGAAGGGCCTGACATCTTTTGAAGCCCCCACTGCAATATTGGTTTGCCCCCCGCCCCCAGCCTTTGATCTCCACCTCCACCCGCAACTTCCTATCCATCTCTTCCACCCCCTCCCCCCCCCCACCCCACCCAGGCCGATCTTGGTTTGCTTTTCTCTGGTTGGCTGCTCATGCCTTGCCAGCTCTGTTGTAATGAGGCCCAAAGCCCAGTATCAGGGCATACCTCAGGCCTCACCATTCAGGCACAGGTCACACACCCTGCACCTGTAACCTGCATGCATCCAAAAATGGGCACACCCAAATTCCTAGGCCATTGCCTTTCCCTGTCATGTAACTCTCATAATATTTCTTTTCCTGGGTCAGAACTATGTTTTTTTCTTATCAGTGGGCTCATCACAACAGTGGATAACCCACTGTTCTGACGAAGGGTCTTCGGCCTGAAACGTTAACTCCGCTTCTCTCTCCATGGATACTGCCCTGGCCTGCTGAGTTTTTCCAGCATTTTCTGTTGTTATTATAGTGGATAACCCATTCTGATTCACTACTCACAATTTTTTTAAACAGAGGACAAAGATAGAAAAATACATTTAAATATAATATGCAAAATAAATTTGTAGATAAATTACAGACAGGTATTGGTTTTGTGCTTCCATGTGCCCTTGTGACTGCATTATTCATACACACAAAGAAAATTAATTTGACAGTCCATACACATCCTGAATTCACCCTGA
This sequence comes from Somniosus microcephalus, assembly GCF_052327205.1. Lineage (NCBI taxonomy): Eukaryota > Metazoa > Chordata > Chondrichthyes > Squaliformes > Somniosidae > Somniosus > Somniosus microcephalus. Next base: position 36,559,186 of record NC_140997.1, read on the forward strand.
GCATTCATTTTCCGTACTAGTGGAAATCATTTTTTACTTGATTTTTAGTATCTTTGCCATACCAGCAAGATAAAAAGAAAAACATGTAATCTGAAATACCATAATATAAACTGAGTTATTAAATGCTGGAAGTTTAATGCAAAATTATTCCTGGAATCCAGAGGAGAACCATTCTCTGTCAGGGACTGTGTACATTGAAGATGTCAAAGGGAATGTAGCAAATGTTCCTTAAATCATTTATTAAAACCATATGATTGATCTTTTGGCCTTATAAAAGAATCCATATTAATTTTACACCAAGTGTAACCATTCCATGCAACTGCTGGATGTTACACTCTAATAATTTCATCCATCCCCTTCAAAGACCCATGTAGCCTATTTCCTTTATATTATGCACAAATGAGAGTAAATTCTTTGTCACAGTAAAGACACTTCAGTTACTCAATGTCTGTTACTATGTCTAGCCCTCTTTAGCTGAACACGTCCCACCATTCTGGAAAAGAAACACGTTTTAATACTTTTAAGTCAGCTGATGATAAAATGTGGACTTGAAAAGCAATTACCTGGCATGTCATTGGCTCCAGAGCAAACAGTTTAATGAAAAAAGACAATCTGGTCCATTTGCTAGCTGTTAAAATAGAAATAAAAAGAGCAGCTTCATTTTCAGAAGGTGCAGTAAATTTTGTGTGAAGATATCAATTTTTCACCACCATAACTCTATTTTAGTCCAGGTAATGTATATCTTTTATCAGCTGTCCACGAGGATTACATTAAATCTGGAGGATGCATATAGTTCATCCAACTAGTTGACACACCTCACAGTTGCTAAAGATTTATTGTATGCCGTTGGCTGGCTGCTGTTAGGCTGGGAGATTAATGGATGCAGGAAATATGGCTGACTACAGGCCATGGACAACCTCAGAGAATCACTCTGTCAAATGGCTCTACTAGATCATTACTTATCCCAGACTGACTTGTAACCATTTGTTAACTCTAAAACCTCACCAAAAACCAGAACGTACAGTGAAAATTGATGCATTAGGTGTTTACCTCAAAGTAAATATATTCATTTTCCCATGGCTTCATTAATGACGTGGAACTTAATCTTTCTCATTAATGGCTTATTTGATTAAACATGAAAGTATAGATATAAAGAACAAAACCATGAGCAATCATTAGAGCTTAGAGTTTTCGCCACACATAGGGGGTGATTTTTGTGTCACTACATACCCTGTCCCTGTTCGCATCTAAAAATGCATCTAAAAGCAGGACCAAAATCGCTCGTGAAAGGGGAGCACTGGTTTACTTCTGGTTGTTTGCCCATTCCAAATAAAGAACATAAGAAATAGGAGCAGGAGTAGGCCATTTGGCCCCTCGAGCCTGCTCTGCCATTTAATGAGATCATGGCTGATCTGATCTTGGGCTCAGCTCCATTTCCCTGCCCGCTCCCCATAACCCTTCACTCCCTTATTGTTCAAAAATCTGTCTATCTCCACCTTAAATATATTCAATGATCCAGCCTCCACAGTTCTCTCGGGCAGAGAATTCCACAGATTTATGACCCTTTGAGAGAAGAAATTCCTCCTCATCTCAGTTTTAAGTGGGCAACCCCTTATTCTGAAACTATGCCCCCTAGTTCTAGATTCCCCCATGAGGGGAAACATCCTCTCTGCATTTACCTTGTCGAGCCCCCTCAGAATCTTATATGTTTCAATAAGATCACATCTCATTCTTCTAAACTCCAGTGAGTATAGGCCCAACCTACTCAACCTTTCTTCATAAGTCAACCCCTTCATCTCAGGAATCAACCCCGTGAACCTTCTCTGCACTGCCTCCAATGCAAGTATATCCCGCCTTAAATGAGGAGACCAAAACTGTACGCAGTACTTCAGGTGTGGTCTCACCAATACCCTATACAGTTGTAGCAGGACTTCCCTGCTTTTATAATCCAACCCCCTTGCAATAAAGGCCAACATTCCATTTGTCTTCCTGTTTACTTGCTGTACCTGCATGCTAACTTTTTGTACGATAGCAAAATACTGCAGATGCTGGAAATCCGAAATAACAACAGAAAATGCTGGAAAAACTCAGCAGGCCAGGCAACATCCGTGGAGAGAAAATAGAGTCAACGTTTCGGGGCAAACCCTTTGTCAAGACTGGAAAAGCACAGGAAATGAAATAGATTAAAAGGCCAGGCTGGGAGAGAACAAAAGAGAAGTGAAGAGACATTAAGAGGTATTCAAAACGAGACGAGATGGTGATAGGACTAGTGGAGACAAAAGACGGCTCTAGATTAGGTGTGAAATGCGCTGGCAGAATGAGAGACAGCTGCCATGTGGGAGAGAAAAAAAAGGGGGGGTGGAAATATAGATTGTAAATAGTAGAGCTGAAACTTAATCATGCAGCCAGAACTCTAGCCGCAAACAGATGCGGGTTTAACGAATAAATGCAAATTGGGGTTAAATGCGTAGTCACAATCCCCAATGCCATTTTTGCCTCTGACCATGTTGCTATCACTTGTTTCTGATCCCACACACAAACCATGGGTGGTACAAGTCCGGAGGCAGAGATTTCCAGAAATATTTAAGGGCTCCCCAGCTACTCAGATAAATGTTACAAAGGAGGAGAGAGGGGTAGAGAAGCAGAGAGGTTTAGGGAGGGAATTCCTGAGCTTAGGGCCTGAGCAGCTGAAGGCAATGGTAGAGCAATGAAAATCAAGGATGTGCAAGAGGCCAGAATTGGAGGAGCGCAAAGATCTCAGAGGGTTGTAGAGCTGGAGGAGGTTACAGAGATAGGGAGGGATGAGCCCATGGAGGGATTTGAAAATAAGAATGAGAATTTTAAAATCGAGGCGTTGCCGGGCCAGGAGACAATGGGCCAGAAATTCCAGGCCAGAAGCGTGAGTACGGTCGGCTTACTCACGCTTCTGGCCGTTGGAAATGCCGGCGTTCAGCATGAACAGCGCATGCGGGGAACGCCGGCATTTCCAGACCTCGAGCGCGTGCGACTGCACAGGCAGCGCTTGCGCAGTGAACTTCGTGGATTTCATTCATGAAATCCGTGAGGTTAAGTCCTTAGAAGTTACACTTAAAAAAAGCAAGTGTAAAGTGGTTCACTGGCTGCGGAGGAAGATATATTTTATCGTGGAGCTTTTGAAATGCAATATTTTTGTTTGGGAAAGGGAGGGAAGTTATTTTAAGAAATTTTAAGTAAGTTTTAAAGTTAAAATTTTTTTTTTTTTAAAGGGTTTTCAGAACGGTAGGTGGAAGGAGCAATTGTGGCTGTGTGAATGGAATGTGAGAATGAGTTATGTATGTATGTCCACATATATTCCTTTACGTATATGTATGTATGTTTTATATTCCTTTACTAATGTGTATGAATGTATGTTTTTAATTATGATTTTCCAATAAGTTACTTTCTCTGAAAGTCATAATTAAATAATACATTCATACACATAAGTAAAGGAATATATACATAACACGCAAAGGAATATATACAGACATACATACTTTCAGAAGCTCCACGATAAGAAATATCTTCTTCCGCAGCCTCTGGAGCAACTGTACCCATGCTTTTTTCATGTGTAAGTTGTAATGACTGGACCTCACTGAAAGCATTAATGAAAGCGGCGAATTATACTGCGCACGCGCTGCCTGTGCAGTCGCACGCGTTCAGCCTCTGAACCCCTTCGTTCAGAGGACAGGAAATGCCAGTTTTCCCCACATGCACTGTGCATGCTGAAAACCGGCATTTCATCCGGCCAGATGCGTAAGTACCCCGACCGTACTAGCGCATTTGGAAGGGAATTATTGGGCCAACATTTTACATGTCAATAAAATAAAAAATTTAACACTTGCACGACTTGCCCCCTCGTATTTGCGACTGAGGGTCCAAGGAGGTGCATTGCGCAAGAGGTCATCATCGGACGTACCCTCACACTGTTCCCTTTGGGGAACTGTATGAAGTGGTGGAAGGATTTATGGCCGTGATTAACGCTCATTCCGTGACCGTAACCATCTTTGAACCAGCCATTAGGGTGGTTAGTCCTATGGCGGGAGGGTTTTACGGGCTCCCACAACCCATCTGAGGGGGGGGGCCACCAACACCCACGGACGCAAGTATCCCGCTGGATGTCCACCCAGAATTTAAAGTTGGAGCTCCGACTCCACTTGCCGGGACTGTCTGGAGTGGGGTTCAAAACCCTACTCCTTCTGGCCCAGCGGCGGGGATGCTTACTGCTACGCAAAAGGCCCACTCCGCACAAAAGGTGACACCCATACGTTTCCTGCGCCTTTTCCCTCCCCGTGACTGGAGCCCTATGCTGCCATTTCACGTTGCTAATCGGATTGGGCCTTTGTCATAGCGGTAGGATCCCCGCCGCTGGGCCAGATCAGGGTAGGGTTTTGAACCCCGCTCCAGACAGTCCCGGCAAGTGGAGTCGGAGCTCCGGCTCTAAATTCTGGGTTGACATCCAGTGGGATATTTGCGTCCGTGGGTGTGGGTGGCCCCCCCCTCCTTGTATAGCTTGTGGGAGCCCGTAAAACCCTCCTGCCATAGGACTAACCGCCCTAATGGCTGGTTCAAAGATGGTTACGGTCACGGAATGAGCGTTAATCACGGCCATAAATCCTTCCACCACTTCATACAGTTCCCCAAAGGGAACAGTGTGAAGACACGTATGACGACGACATTGCTAAATAAATAAATGGAATTAAAAAAATTCTTTTAGGGCTTTTAAAAGTCTTTAAATTGCTTTAATTCTCTTTAAAACTACTTCAGATTACTCAAAATAATGTAAACATTTTAAAAAGTTTATAAAAGTTACCAAAATCGTCAAAAAACTTCCAAAAACCTATTTAAACTGCTGCTTTGCATGTAAAAAAGCAAAGCAGCTTGACAGAAACATTGGGGGCGTGTCCAGTGAAACTGAGACCTCAAGGGGCGTGTCTCACTTACACTGCACGCTCCTGGATCCGCGCTGGCTGCACTCCTGGGCGGCGTGACGTCATACGCTGCCCGGGAATGTGCTTTCTATTTCTGCAAGTTCAGGCGTCCCAGAAGCTGATCGGCAGGAGCGCGGGGCAAGTGCAAATACGGGGCTTGCACGCGCTGCAAGCCCCGTTCTGGAATTTCTGGCCCAATGTCGGTCAGCACCTGTTGCCCATTGTATTACATCATGGGAGGTGGCAATTTTCAACTGATGGCTGCTCATTTCTCACCTAAAAAACAGATGGCTAGAGGTTAAAAATTGGAGGGCGGGGGGACACCTGGGCCTCACCAGAGAAGCCCAAGGCCCGACTGGTGTAATTATTAGGCAGGCCTGTATATGGAAAAGTAGCACACCCACCTGTTTTTGTTGGGAGGCTGCTTATTTATGCAATTTGGGATCCTACAGCAATTTTCAGGTATAAATGGATGGAATGTGGATACTCCAACCATTTTTGCCAGGTGGTGAGCAGCCTAACCAACGGTCATCAATATTCCCTGTAAGCTGTGCAGCCAGCTGCGCTCCAGGGGCCCCATGCAGCTGGATTGCCGGCTATTCAATGCAAAATCCGCGCATGCGCATATTTTGATTGGGCTGCACAGAGCCAAAACAGTTACAGGGAACATTGACGGTCATTATAGGGCTTCACAAAAGTCCCAGAAACTTTTGAGGGGAATTTTTGTGGGACCAGGAAGATCACAAATGATCCTCCTCCCTTAGCTAAGATAGATTAGCATAATAACAGAGAATGGTATGGCCAAGAGAGGGGCAGTAGGTTTTGAGGGTGTCAGTGCAATGAAGTGTTTTGTTTTTATTGGAGGAGAGGCATGGGAAGTGAGGAAGGGAAGGATTGCTAGAGCTGGGACTAAAGTAAGAGCTGTACAGAGAGTAAGACAGATGTGAAGGGGATTCTTACCTTGGCTGTCCTGGTGAGGTCATTAAAAATGTTCCTGCACTGCAGTGAGGTCCTGAGGACAATGCTTGTAGCATTTACATGCTCTGCCAGGTCTCGCCATTGCTGTTGAGATAGATGCCTGGGCATCTGTTGCCCATTGGAGCTCGCTAACCAACATTGGCTCCTGGTCCAGCAACACCACGATTTTAAAATTCTCATCCTTATTTTCAAACCCCTCCATGGGCTCGTCCCTCCCTATTTCTGTAACCTCCTCCAGCTCTACAACCCTCTGAGATCTCTGCGTTCCTCTAATTCTGGCCTCTTGCGGATCCCTGATTTTCATCGCTCCACCATTGCCTTCAGCTGCCTAGGCCCTAAGCTCAGGAATTCCCTCCCTAAACCTCTTCGCTTCTCTACCCCTCTCTCCTCCTTTAAGAAGCTCCTTAAAACCAACCTCTTCCCTGTCCTAATATCTCCTTATGTGGCTCAGTGTCAGATTTTGTTTGATAACGCTCCTGTGAAGTACCTTGTAATGTTTTTCTACATTAAAGGTGCTATATAAATGCAAGTTGTTGTTGCTGCTAACTTGGTCTACGAGCACCTCCACTGCTGCATCTGAGAATCTGAGGATCCTGGTTAAAATCATCCTGCCTGTTGCTCCAAAATATGCCGACTGCTATCCACCACCAAAAAATGCACCTTCCATATAAGGGGATGCAGCTCGCCTTTGAGTAACAGCTGCCCCACCAGATTTCCCACCCTCCCAAATGGAAAATTGTCCATAGGAAGCACGACTAGTGCTGGGCAGCTCACTGATTCCATTTAAATTAGGCCCAGTCATGAAAATGGCACAGGCCTCACACTGATTCCTTCGGGTGGGCAGAGATATGCGAAAATCACCCCCACAGTAACAATTTTGAGATGCCCCAGTAAATAGTTGGATAATCAATAGATTAAATATTCAAGTAATAGTACTGATATGCAGTGGCATAGATCATAGTGCACATTATTTTGTTGATCTGCTGCAGCGGAAATGTTTCTTGCCAATGCTAGAAGGCAGCTATTTTTTCCCAATTAATAAAAGAGCAAAAATCAATCTGACTCTGGACCAACGTCAATGCAGAGATTTAATATATCCCCAGTACATTGCCAGCAGAACTTTACTGCATATTGCACTGAACTCTGACAACAGAGTTCTACAAATGCATATTTGGTTATGGGCTCACCACGTCACTTCTGTGTGGTTACTTTTTAATGTTAAAGGTACAGGAAACAGCACCGCTTCTCTTAAAACAGTAAGAGAGTCATAAACAGGTTTATAATCATCCCGGCCTGCCCATTTATTGCTTGGGCACGTTTCAAAATATGACTTTGCTCATCACTGCAGTTATACTACACCTGGTGCAATGCCTAAGCAGTGTGACAGCACTTTGAGGCGTGGTCTTGCATTTCTTCCTTCAGTGCACTTGCAAGTCAGTCGGACCTGCCCCCTGAGCAATATTGCCATTTTCACATCAATCTGCAACTGAAATTATTTTGCATTGATGCATAAGGGATACACTGGGGACTAGAAATTGAATAAGGGCGTGGGATAGCATGTCAACTTTGCGCTGCCTGCTAATTTACATGATTGCAGCGCGCAGTCCAGTGTTAAACCCGCTGCTGAGTGGCTGCCTGCCTCAGCAGGGGGCCTATGTTCGTGCGAGGCTAACACCAATTAAAGCTAGCCTGCACTTCTTAAAGTCAGCCTGCACCCCTTAAAAGGGAGGTGCAGTTTGAAGAGCAAGTGCTGGATGGCATTGCCGAAGGGAATTTCATCTGGGAAACACACAGGAATGGCACAACATGTCAGAGAGAGGGCTCCAAGGGTTCTCCGATGCAGCACTGGGGGCCTAGTGCAAGAGATGGAAAGGAGGAGAGAGGACCTTATCATCATAATATATTGGTATTAATAATTGACATCATCTGACAACGCAGCGTGAATTTTCACATGCACACTGATGATACCCAGTTGTACCGCTCCTCCAGCTCTCTAGACCCCTCCACTTTCTCTATACTGTCAGACTGCTAGTCCAACCTCTAGCACTGGATTAGCAGAAATTTCCTCCAATTAAATATCAGGAAGACTGAATTCATTGTCTTCGCTCTATGCCACAAACTCCGATCCCTAGCCACTGATTCCGATCCCTCTCCCTGGCAACTGTCTGAGACTGACCCAGTCTGGTTGCAACCTTTGTGTAATCTTTGATCAGGAGATGAGCTTCCTACCTCATATCTGCACCATAACTAAGATTTTCCCATTTCCACCTCCATAACATTGCCCATCTCCGCCCTTACCTCAGCTTATCTGCTGCTGAAACCCGCATTCATGCCTTTGTTACCTCTAGACTTGACTATTCCAATGCGCTTCCGGCCGGCCTCCTTAGTTCTACCCTACATAAGCTTGAGGTCATCCAAAAATCTTCTGCCCATGTCCTAACTTGCACCAAGCCCCATTCACCCATCAACCCTGTGCTTGCTGATCTACATTGGCTCCCGGTTAAGCAACGCATCGATTAAAAAATTTTCATCCTTGTTGTCAAATCCCTGCATGGCCTTACCCCTCCTGACCTCAGTAATCTCCTCCAGCCCTACAATCCCCTGAGATCTCTGCACTCTGCCAATTCTGACCTCTTGGATATCCCTGATTGTAATCACTCTACCATTGGCGGCCGTGCTTTCCGCTGCCTAGGTCCTAAGCTCTGGACTTCCCTCCCTAAACCCCTCCACCTCTCTACCTCTCTTCCCTCATTTAAAATGCTCCTTAAAACCTACCTCTTTGACCAAGCTTTTGGTCATCTGCCCTAACATCTTATATGGTTCGGTGTCAAATTTTATTTTGGTAATGCTCCTGTGAAGTGCCTTGGAATGTTTGACTATGTTAAAGGCGCCAAAAAAATGCAAACTGTTGATGTTGTCCTGTATCCACAGGAGGGTCTCCAGGCAAACACTGCGAAGGCGGTGGGAGTAGATAGCCATGGAGGTCAATGCCAGCAGTGTTGCTCCAAGGACCTGGATGCAGTGCCGAAAGAAGTTTAGTGAACTCGCAGGAGTGGTCAAGGTCAGTGAAAGCATCTTCAAATGCCATATGCTACCAATTGCATCACTAGCCTCAGACACTGCTCAATTCACCCACCACACCTACAACTCACCTACCAACAATCTCTATCAATCATGACTCATACTTCACGTTCATAGCTCTACCTCACCCTCACACACTTACCACCGTCGCAAGCCTCACACCCACATCTCAGAGCTTGCATGCACTGCCAACTAATCAACCATGACAGGCACATCACCCACACACATTGCACCACACTCACTGACACACTTCCTTCTTTCTTGCAGGATAAGTTGACGCACAAATGCAGGCAGCGGAGGTTACCTGAGGGGGATAGGCATGCCTGAATATCCTTACCCTGATCAAGGAGACAATGCTTGCCATTACTGAAGCGGCTGTGATGGAGGCTGTGGCCAGCAGCGGGGCTGAAATAATTGAACATAATGGTATCCTCATACCTAATCCTCCTTCTCACATCCCACTTCCCCCTCATCCTACTATCTCTTCTGATTTACAAACTGCTGATGGTATAAGCATGCATCTCTTGCTTTCCCCCTCCCCTCACCACAACCCAACCCTTGTGGCTTTTTCCATTCAAGAACTCCAAACTGGGCAGGCAGTGGAGGAAGAGAAAGAGGTGAGTGATCATGAAGAAGAAACCCCGTCACTCGATCTCACACTCGCAGCCGCCAGCTCAGCAATGCGCGTAATTTAGAGGGTCACATAGATGTGGGATCTGCACGTGGTGAGTCACTGAGCACTTAGTGAGATGCAGCCAGGGCAGGGGGAAAAGGTAGCGCAGGTGCCAGCTCCCCGGAGGGCGAGGTCACACATGAGTTCTGCTGCACAGGACTCAGGTGAGGGCTTCAATGGGGCGACTTACAGAAGAACACTGATGTGTATGCACAATGAGATGCTTTGTGCATTCATAGGCCTGCCAGAAAGCCTGAGTGCAATGTCAAGGAGCATGGAAGAGTCTGGCACCAACCTTGCACAGGGCTTTGCGCAGAGCTTGGAGCCCATCCTTTCCAGCATGGAAGGGTGGGCAACTCCATTAGTGCACTTGTGGACCCAACCATGATGCAGCATCTGATGGCTGATGTCTCAGCTTCCATTGCAGCACAAGCAGAAGCCACGCAACGTTTGAGTGGTGCAGTGGAAGCTCAGACTTCTGTCATGCAAGCTCAGCTAGTTGTGATGCAAGCTCAGACTCCAGCCACCATGGTTGCGGTTACCAGTGTTGAAAGGGGTTTGCAGGGTGTCACAGCAGTCCAGCAATCTGCCCTCCAACAGATCACTAGGATTGCTGAGGCTCTGCCCTGGGGGAGTGGCAGTGACTCCGTGGAGCATGAGCCTACTGTTCTCTCTCAGGATGGCAGCATTAGTCCTCCCACCACTGTCACTCCGCCAGTGCCCTTGCTGTTGCCTGTCAGCCAGCCAGCCCAGACAGTTGCCACCCAGCCGAGGCGGTGCAGTCCAAAGCCGGACCAACTAAGCCCAGGGCTGCTCAAGGTCGTCTTACAAGGCCATCTGCAGTTTGCTCTATTGTAAATCAGGAGCCTTCAACCAACCATGCTGCAGTAACTAGGGTAGCTCTTCGTAGGAGCACTAGGACAGGCAAAGGCACACGCAAGGCAGGCACTAACGGAATGCACAAGGGTGTTTTATTGAGAATGTTTCATTTATGGTGGCTTTTATTTCAGCATTGTGGCCAAGAGGACGCTATGATGGTCAGTAACAGAGGGAAAGTAAGGTGTGGGACTATTGTTGAATGGGGAACTGGTACCACAGTCAGATGAGTCGATCATGGACAGCCAGGACAGCAAGCGACTGTCTGGGTTGGCTCCTCCCTTCAGCTTCCTCCTCTTCCACTTCCTCCTCCTCTTCCTCCTCTTCTTCTTCCTCCTCCTCCTCCTCAGCTGGTTGCTGTATGCCTGGTGGCAAAGGCTGAGCCCTCATGATGGCGAGTTTATGGAGCATGCAGCAGACCATGACAAATCTTGAGACACGCTCTGGCGAGTACTGCAGGGCTCCTCCAGAGCGGTCCAGCCAGCGGAAGTGCTGTTTAAGAATGCCAGTGGTCTGCTCTATCAGATTCCATGTGGCAGCATGGCTTTCATTATATGCATGCTGCCCATGTGTGCTTGGGTTGCGCACCGGAGTCATGAGCCAGGTGGTAGGCAGATAGCCCTTGTCACATAGTAGCCACCCTCTGGTTTGTCGTGTTGGCTCAAAGACTGAGGGAACAGCAGACTGGCGCAAAATAAATGCATACGGAGGAAGAGGAGGAGGAAGAGGAAGTGGAAGAGGAGGAGGAAGAAGAGGAGCAGGAGGAAGCGGAAGAGGAAGAAGTGGAAGAGAAGGAAGTGGAAGGGAGGAGGCAACACAGACAGTCGCTTGCTGCCCGGGCTGTCTGTGATCGACCCATCCGACTACGGTACCAGTGAATGCAACCCCAATTCCCCATTCAACAATAGTCCCACACCTTACCTTCCCTCTGTTACTGACCATCACAGCATCCTCTTGGCCATAATGCTGAAATAAAAGCCACCACAAAAGAAACATTCCAATCGAACTTTATACATCAATCCATCCAATATTACATAACAAAGTCAACTAATCACCCTTGTGCATTCCTTTAGTGCCTGTCTTGCGTGTGCCTTTGCCTGTCCTAGTACTCATACGAAGTGCTACTTCAGTGGCTGCAGCATGGTTGGTGGAAGCTGCTGATTTGATTGGTGAGCTGGTACCTGTGCTACCCTTTCCCCCTGCCCTGGCTGCAGCCCACTTGTGCCCGGTGACTCACTACTTGCAGATCCGTCCTCTAAGCTGCCCTAAGGCATCAGCTGTAGCTCAGTAGTACTCCTGCCCCTGAGTCAGAAGGTTGTGGATTCAAGTCCCACTCCAGAGACTTAAGGACAAAAATCTAGGCTGACACTCCAGTGCAGTACTGAGGGAGTGCTGCAATGTCGGAGGAGCTGTCTTTCAGATGAGACATTAAACCGAGGCCCCGTCTGCTCTCAGGTGGAGGCAAAAGATCCCATGACATTATTTCGAAGAACTTAAGGACATAAGGACCATTTGACCCCTCGAGCCTGCTCCGCCATTCAATAAGATGATGGCTGATCTGATCTTGGCCTCAATTCCACTTCCCTGCCCGCTCCCCAAAACCCTTGACTCCCTTATCGTTCAAAAATCTGTCTATCTCCACCTTAAATATATTCAATGACCCAGCCTCCACAGTTCTCTGGGGTAGAGAATTCCAAAGATTCACGACCCTATGAGAGAAGAAATTCCTCCTCATCTCTGTTTTAAATGGGCGACCCCTTATTCTGAAACTATGCCCCCTAGTTCTAGATTCCCCCACGAGGGGAAACATCCTCTCTGCATCTACCCTGTCGAGCCCCCTCAGCATCTTATATGTTTCAATAAGATCACCTCTCATTCTTCTAAACTCCAATGAGTATAGGCCCAACCTGCTCAACCTTTCTTCATAAGACAACCCCTTCATCTCAGGAATCAACCTAGTGAATCTTCTCTGAACTGCCTCCAATGCAAGTATATCCCTCCTTAAATAAGGTGACCAAAAATGCACGCAGTATTCCAGATGTGGTCTCACCAATACCCTGTATAGTTGTAGCAGGGCTTCCCTACTTTTATACTACATCACCCTTGCAATAAAGGCCAACATTCCATTTGCCTTCCTAATTACTTGCTGTATATGCATGCTAACTTTTTGTGTTTCATGTACAAGGACTCCTAGATCCCTCTGTACTGCAGCATTTTGCAGTATCTCTCCATTTAAATAATAATTTGCTTTTTTATTTTTCTACCAAAGTGGATAACCTCACATTTTCCCACATTATACTCCATCTGCCAAATTTTTGCCCACTCACTTAGCCTATCTATATCCCTTTGCAGAATCCTTGTGTCCTCTTCACAACTTGCTTTCCCACCTATCTTTGTATCATCAGCAAACTTGGCTACATTACACTCGGAAGGATGTTCTTGCCATGGAGAGAGTGCAGCGAAGATTCACCAGACTGATACCTGGGATGGCAGGAATGACGTATGAGGAGAGATTGGGTCGATTAGGCTTATATTCACTAGAGTTTAGAAGAATGAGAGGGGATCTCATTGAAACTTATAAAATTCTAACAGGACTAGACAGACTAGATGCAGGAAGAATGTTCCCGATGGCAGGGGAGTCCAGAACCCGGGGTCACAGTCTAAGGATAAGGGGTAAGCCATTTAGGACTGAGATGAGGAGGAATTTCTTCACCCAGAGAGTGGTGACCCTGTGGAATTCTCTGCCACACAGGGCAGTTGAGGCCAATTCATTAAATATATTCAAGAAGGAGTGGGATATATTTCTTGAGGCTAAAGGAATCAAGGGATATGGGGAAAAAGCAGGGACAGCGTACTGAATTTGGATGATCAGCCATGATCTCATTAAATGGCGGAGTGGGCTCGAGGGGCCGAATGGCCTACTCCTGTTCCTATCTTCTATGTCTCTTCATCCGAGTCATTAATATAGATTGTAAATGGTTGAGACCCCACCACTGATCCCTGTGGCACCTCACTAGTTATAGTTTTCAACCGGAAAATGACCCATTTATCCCGACTCTCTGTTTCTGTTAGTTAGCCAATCCTTTATCCATGCTAATATATTGCCCCCAACCCTGTGAGCTCTTATCTTGTGCAGTAACCTTTTATGTGGCACCTTATTGAATGCCTTCTGGAAATCCAAATACACCACATCTACTGGTTCCCCTTTATCCACCCTACTCGTTACATCCTCAAAGAACTCCAGCAAATTTGTCAAACATGATTTCCCTTTCATAAAACCATGCTGACACTGCTTGACTGTATTATGATTTTCTAAATGTCCTGCTACTACTTCCTTAATAATGGACTCCAGCATTTTTCCAGTGACAGATGTTAGGCTAACTGGTCTATAGTTTCCTGCTTTCTGTCTCCCTCCTTTCTTAAATAGGGGTGTTACATTTGCGGTTTTCCAATCTGCTGGTACCGCTCCAGAATCCAGAGAATTTTGGTAGATTGCAACCAATGCATCCACTATCTCTGCAGCCACTTCTTTTAAGACCCTAGGAGGCAGGCCACCAGGTCCAGGGGACTTGTCCACCTTTAGTCCCATTACTTTACCGAGTACTTTTCCTCTAGTGATAGTGATTGTTTTAAGTTCCTCCCCTCCCTATAGCCCCTTGATTAACTATTATTGGATTGCTTTTAGTGTCTTCTACCATGAAGACCGATACAAAATATTTGTTCAAAGTCTCTGCCATTTCCCTGTTTCCCATTATTAATTCCCCAGTCTCATCCTCTAAGGGACCAACGTTTACTTTAGCTACTCTCTTCCTTTTTATATACCTGTAGAAACTCTTACTGTCTGTTTTTATATTTCTTGCTAGTTTACTCTCAGAATCTATCTTCTCTCTCTTTATTATTTTTTTAGTCATCTTTTGCTGGTTTCTAAAAATTTCCCAATCGTCTGGCCTATCACTAACCTTCGCAACATTGTATGCCTTTGTTTTCAATTTGATACCATCCTTTACTTCCTTAGTTAGCCACGGATGGTTCATCCTTCTCTTAGAGTCTTTCCTTCTCACTGGAAAATATCTTTGCTGAGAGTTATGAAATTCTCCTTAAATGTCTACCACTGCTTATCTACTGTCTTACTCTTTAATCTATTTTCCCAATCAACTTTAGCCAACACTGCCTTCATACCTTTATAATTGCCTTTATTTAAGTTCAGGACACTAGTTTGAGACCCAACTTTCTCACCCTCAAACTGAATTTGAAATTCTATCATGCTATGATCACTCTTTCCTAGAGGATCCTTTACTATGAGATCATTAATTAATTAATCCTGATTCTACATCTTGATCTTCTGAGCCAATATAATTTCTTACTACTGCACTGATCTCATCCTTTATTAACAGAACTACCCCACCTCCTTTTCCTTTCTGCCTATCCTTCCGAAATGTCAAATACCCCTGAATATTCAGTTCCCAGAGGAGCAGCAAAGTTCTCCCCGGTGTCCTGGCCAATATTTATCCCTCAATCAACATAACAAAAACAGATTATTTGGTCATTATCATATTGCCGTTTGTGGGAGCTTGCTGTGTGCAAATGGGCTGCCGCATTTTCTACATGACAACAGTGACTACACTTCAAAAAGTACTTCGCTGGCTGTAAAGCGCTTTGGGAAGTCCTGAAGTTGTGAAAGGCGCTATATAAATGCAAGTCTTTCTTTTTTCTCTAAAGTCCGCACAGTGCATGTATCTGAGCTGGTGGCTTCAAGCATCGGACTGAGTGACGTGTTTCTTCTTCATCATCACTCTCCTCTCCCTTTTGTTTTTGCACCACTGGCTGGGCTGGTTGGATTTCTTGGGCCTCTGAAAAGAGAAAAGCACAAAGATAGGGTTGTGATGAGGGGAGGTAGTGGGGTGGGCGGGGGAAGCATGAGGTGTATGCAGACACCCTGTGCAGCTTGTAAATCAGAAGATGCTGTGGGATTAGGGGTTAGTGGGATGCGAGAAGCAGGATTACTTACAAGGATACCGGCA
Organism: Somniosus microcephalus; assembly: GCF_052327205.1. Taxonomy (NCBI): domain Eukaryota; kingdom Metazoa; phylum Chordata; class Chondrichthyes; order Squaliformes; family Somniosidae; genus Somniosus; species Somniosus microcephalus. Next base: position 36,574,761 of record NC_140997.1, read on the forward strand.
TCTTGTATTCTTTCAGCCCTGCTGCTGACCACGGGCACAGTGATCCCCTTCCCAAGCATGGCCAGCACCGTCTCCTTCAGCTGGGTAAGGATATGCAGGCTAGCCTGTCCCCCACCGGTTAGCTGCTGCTGGCTGCAGTTATGAGCCACCTTACCCTACAAGAGAGAGGGAAGTGTGTCAGAGACTGTGGTGCAATGAGCCTGTCATGGAGGAATAGCTGGCAGTGTGTGTGATGTGGGTTTGAGGCTTGTAGCAATGGTAAGTGTGTGAGGGTGAGGTGAAGCTATGCATGTTAGGTTTGAGTTGTGTATGATAGAGATTGTTGGGAAGTGAGTGATGGGGGGTGTGTGAGCAGCGTGTGAGGATCGTGGTGCAGTTGGTGGGAGACAGCATTTGAAGATGCATTCACTGACCTTGATTGCTCATGTGAGGTCATTGAACTTTCGACACTGCATCCATGTCCTCAGGGCAACACTGCTGGCATTGACCTCGTCAGCTAACTGCTGCAACTGCCTTCGCAGTGTGTCTGGAGGACGTGGGCAGATTGTGCATCACGATCCCCGCGCCCGTTTTCGGGGGCTATTGAATTTTTAGCCCAGTGAGCGCACCAGCGCCATTCTGCAACAGTTTAAGTGCCTGACATGATTCTGCAAACTCGATCTTGCCATTTAATTTATGAGAATTAGCTGTTCAACAAGCAAGATAAATGGTGTAAAAGTCTCAGGAAATTCTGAAATGGTGTAAATAGTGGCTGAAGTTTCTTTTCCCAAATTTCCTTGGACTTTTGCTTGTGTAAATATACTTTTACAATGGTGCAAATCACCAGGAAATTCTAAGCCATTATAATTTGTAACTAGTTTGTTGGGGGTGGGTGAAAATGTTCCCGAGAGGATGAGCTCACTTCCATGCTAACTATCTGACCTTCATGCCTGCTTTAATTGTTAGTCACAAACAGGTGGCTAGTCTGAAACTTCAGAAGTACTCAACAATTAATTATTTAAGTCCCAGTCACGCCACATTTCATCACAAGCAAACCTGACTTTTCAATGTTTTCAGTGGGATCTCCAGTGTTATTTTGGATAGCATCACAAGTAGGATGATCTGTCAACAACGCAAAGCTGCTGCAGTTACATAGAATTAACAGCACAGAAACAGGACATTCAGCCCCCCAGGCCTATGCCAGTGTTTATGCTCTACATGAGTCTCCTCGCACTTTACTTCACCTCACCGTAGAGCATTTAGAGATGTTCCCTTACTTCTGCAGGGTTCAGTGCTTCAGATCAGTTTAACTAGGTAATTTAGAGACATTCAATTAACAATCAGAGTCTGACAACATTAACTGGGTTCAGGCAGCTGCCCCAACAGGAGGCTGAAGATGGAATCTGGTTATCAGAGGCTCAATGGCTGCTGTATATAATGTTCTTTTAAGCCTTAATGAAGTTATCCGATTTTTCATTCAATCTTGAGTAACAAAGAACCCTAAAGCAACTGGAAAATAAGCATTTTACTCCCACAGTTACTCTAAGAACCAACTTGTGAAAAGTGGCAAAATAAATTAAGTAATGACATTGCCCTTGCAGAGAAGGGCCTGTATCTGTAGGTAAAACAGGCCCAAATATGTTCCGTAGACTTTGTCCGATCACGCACATCTCAAAACTGCTCTATAAGGGGAGTGGTCCAGGTTCAGATACATCAGTCTTAACTCCAGGACTGAAACTGAGTATTGTTCACAAGATATTTTCCATTTCAAAGACCTTCAATACCATCTGGCAATACCATCAACAGGAGGCAGTGCTGTGTGCCTGGCTTTGCCGACTTTTGCTTCACCAAACCCCAGTACTGAAACCTGTGGTGCAATTACATGCCTCTCACTTTCTCTAGAACGCCTGGTTAGTTTATAGATAAACTATATCTGTGCCATCTGGTGCTGCAAGCCCCTGTCGCTGATTGTAATTGACTTTTGTGCTGTGAGCTAAGCCTAGCAATTAAACATTGGAAAAAGTGGCAGCCCTTCCATCTAATGCAGGGATAAAAAATAAATGTAATGACATTTCTCGGCTGCCAGCAAACCAAACACAATCTTTCAGTCTGTTTTCTGTTAAGAATTTAGGAATTCAACTCCATCAGGCCACGAGACTTCCTTAATACCTTGTCCAGGTCGGAGTTCACCCAAACAAGGCAAAGTGTACTGGTGGTGGGGTGGGGGAGTTGGACCTTGTTTTGCCCAATTCTCTGGCACAAAACAGATGATAAATTTACCAATATCGAGTGCTATTTGCGTGCGCCTGATATACACAAGAAGTGCATTGTCTGTCATTTTGGATCAGGTACTCTTTAGTCGTCCTGGGCATCTGCTTAAAATAAACTTTGAGTCAATTCAAATGATTAAATCGGAGCCCTTCGACTGCTGTAGGACCCTTTTGTGAAATTGGTTTATGGCAGTGCCTGATTTGCTAATTCTTAAGCCCCACCCAGTAAATCATGGCAGGAACAGTTGGGCAGGAGCACTATTTACAGGGATCCTGACCTCCATTAAGGTAAGTCTGTGATTAGTCATTTTAGGCCACTAGAATACTTGCGTTTTGGGTTGTTCTGACTGCTGCAGCAGTTTAAAATGTTCCCTGAAGAACTTTTTGGAGGCGCAGGAGTTTTTTTGCGCTTTGCCCTCAGCACAATTAGTTTTATAATGGGTCTACCATTGGGGCTGGAGGATGAGGAGCAGCAGCACCAGAAGGAAGTGTGCACAGACCTGTAGATGCTGGTAGAAGAGGGAGAGAGAGAGAGAGAGAGAGAGAGGAGAGGAGAGGAGAGGGGAGGGGGCTTGAGGCCCGACATCACACACGTATTTAGGAACCACATTACCTGCCCCAATCTCACTGCAGAGCGGTGTGTGAGGCTCCTCTGCTTGACCAGAGAGGCTGTGACTGAGCTGTGTCACCTGTTGCAGCACCAATTGGAGCCCCACAGCAGGGCAAGGACTGCACTGCCTGTGAATGTCAAGGTGACGGTGGCCCTTAACTTCCAGGCCACAAGGTCGTTCCAGGCTGCAAATTGGTGGGTTCTGGGGCAGTCAGGCCCAGCTCACTGTCTGCAACCAATAGGGGCACTGGCTGAGAGGATGGCGGGGAGCAGACGTGCTGTCATCCCCAGAGAAAACACCACTGCCACGCTCATAGGGCAAGGCTTCCCAGTGCTCTGCGTGAGAACAGAGTTCAGGAATGATTTGACACTGTCGGAGCTGCTATCCACGCTCTCCTCCAAGATTTAAAAGCCAGAGGAGATCCACAAACCCAGAGCCATGATGGCAGTAGTTTGAGCTCCCAGCAAAGATGACAAAGCTGCCATCGGCTTTGACAAATCTGTTTTTTGTGGTTGCAACTAGCAGAATAGATAAGGAGGAACCAGTGAATGTGTGTGTATTTGGATTTTTCAGAACGCTTTCGATAAGGTGCCACACAAGAGGTTATTAAACAAAAGTAATGATCATGGGATTGGGGGTAATATACTAGCATGGATTGAGGATTGGTTAATGGACGGAAAACAGACAGTAGGAATAAAGAGGTAATTTTTGGGTTGGCAGACTGTAACTAATGGCATACCGCAAGGATCAGTGCTTGGGCCCCAGCTATTCACAATCTATATCAATGATTTAGATGAGGGAACCAAATGTAATATATCCAGGTTTGCTGATGATACAAAGCTGGGTGGGAATGTAAGTTGTGAGGAGGATGCAAGGAGGCTTTAAGGGGATATAGACAGGCTAAGTGAGAGGGCAAGAACATGGCAATGGAATATAATGTGGAAAAATGTGAAGTTATCCACTTTGGTAGCAAAAATAGAAAAGCAGAATATTTTTTAAATGATGAGAGATTGGGAAATGTTAATGTTCAGAGGGACCTGGGTGTCCTTGTACACAAATCACTGAAAGTTAACATGCAGGTACAGCAAGCAATTAGGAAAGCAAATGGTATGTTGGCCTTAATTACAAGAGGATTTGAGTACAAGAGTAAAGACATCTTACTGCAATTATATAGGGTCCTGGTGAGACCACACCTGGAGTATTGTGTACAGTTTTGGTCTCCTTACCTAAGGAAGGATATACTTGCCATAGAGGGAGTGTAATGAAGGTTCACCAGACTGGTTCCTGGGATGGGGGGATTGTCCTATGAGGACAGATTGAGTAGACTAGGCCTATATTCTCTAGAGTTTAACAGAATGAGAGATGATCTCATTGAAACATACAAAATTCTTACAGGGCTTGACAGGGTAGATGCAGGGAGGATGTTTCCCCTGGCTGGGGAGTCCAGAACCAGGGCTCACAGTCTCAGAATAAGGGGTCGGCCATTTAGGACTGAGATGACGAGAAATTTCTTAACTCAGAGGGTGAATCTTTGGAATTCTCTACCCCAGAGGGCTGTGGAGGCTCAGTCGTTGAGTATATTCAAGACAGAGATCGATAGATTTTTGGATATTAAGGGAATCAAGGGATATGGGGATAGTGCAGGAAAGTGGAGTTGAGGTAGAAGATCAGCCATGATCTTATTGAATGGCGGAGTAGTCTCGAGGGGCCGAATGGCCTACTCCTGCTCCTATTTCTAGGTTCTTATGTTGAGAGGCTCCATCACTGTTGGCTCCCCTGCAGTGTTCATAGAGTTGACCACTCGTTCCATGGTTGACTGCATTGCGTGAGGACCACACTCAAGTTGGAACTGGACTCCTCCTTGCTCTCTGCCATTGTGCACAGGCTCTCTGACAGGCAATCCAGTGCCTGTCTTGGTGTATAAACATCAGTCTCCTTTTATAGGTTGGGCCTCAAGGTCTTCTGCAGCAGGGCTGGGATGCAAACTCGCCCTCTGGCCGTCCTATCCCTCTCTCCTTGCTCCTATGTTCTGGTGCTCAGTGTATCTCCTAGTGCAGATCGCTCTAGCCTACCATCTAAATTATGCAGGGTGCCAGTTTCTGACCTGGTGCCTGCAAGGATAAGATCGAGTGATGCTTCATCTTCATGTGCACTCCCATCTTCTTGCTCTGCTCACTCAGAGTCCTGTTGATCTTGTGAAGCTGAAAGGGAAGAGAGAGACAAGGGTTAGCAGTTCGAGATAAGGATAAGCAGAGACAGTTAAATGGCTGCTCAAAGCAGCAGCACTTACATAGAATTAACAGCACAGAAACAGGACATTCGGCCCAACAGGTCCATGTTGATGTTCATGCTCCACATGAGCCTCCTCCCACTTTACTTCACCTCACCCTATCAACATATCCTTCAATTCACTTTGTCAAGCAGAGTGCATATTGTGAAATTGCAGTGAGAAGGGATAAAGAAGGTACGATGTACAGAAACCACGTAGGACTTGACCTCCAGCCTCACAAGTTGCCACAGTCCTGATGCACCTCCTAACTACGATATCGAGTACATCCCCCTCCAGTGGGGACAGAACACTCAGGTATGATCTCTGCTACTATGAGCTTCTACTGGTTTGCATTGTGTGCCAGCTTGCCCTGCCAGAAAGAAGAGAGTGTGTTAGGGGCAGGCTAGTGAGAGATCTTGAGGATGGGCATTGTTATATCGTGTATCTTAATGTTGTGTCCTTCAATAATCAGACAACAGACTGCAGGGAACGATCAACAGGTGTTCACTGAATGAGGGTTCAAACTGCAACTGACTATACAGATCACTACTCAGGGTTTATATACAGGTGTGGTCACTGCCGGTACTACAGGATACAGGAACTGTAAAAAGTAGTTCTCCCCCTTAAAGGTACATACATTACAATTCCTCCCCTTTTAGATTAACAGTACCATAACACTCATTTAACAATTAAATATCAAACTAATTACAATTAACACTTTTAACATGCAACATTAACTGAAAATAGTCTATTTATAAATTCAGTCTTTGGGGAGGCTTCCTGATTCTTTCTGGATAACGCCTTTCCCGAGTGTCTCGCTCTTGGTGCGGAGGCGATTCTAACACCCTGTCGTCAGTTGATTCATCAGCTTCCAATGCTATTGTTTCTGAGGTAGATGCGACCTGTACGTCGAGTTCCTCACCAGGTACGTATGGCCGAGACATGGGGTTGACTCGTTCCTGTGACTCTAGGATCTGGTCAGCATGGCGTCTCACAATGTTCTCCCCAACATCCACTGTGTACATTAGTGGCCCCTGCCATGTGCATATCGTTCCTGGTTGCCATTTCTCTGTTCGGTAGTCGTGGGCCAAGACTGGTTGCCCTACATTGAAGCTCCTTGTCGGCTTCTCATTGATGTGCTGGAATTGCTTACTCTCAACATCTCTTCGTACATTTGGTCTGAGCAAATCCAGACGAGATCTCAACCTTCAGTTAAAGAACATCATGGCCGGGGCCTGGGTGGTGACTGCATGTGTCGCATTTCTGTAGGCTAACAGGAAATTGTCCACCTTATGCTGCAGTGGAATGTCGTCATCGCACATGGCCTTTACTGCTTTTTTAAAGGTTTGTACGAACCTCTCAGCCAATCCATTTGTGGCTGGATGATACGGGGCGGATGTGTAATGCCTTACCCCATTCCTTTTCATAAATCTTCGAAACTCTTCGGACACAAACTGTGGTCCGTTATCAGAGCAAATCTGCTCTGGCAAGCCGTTCCTGGCAAAAATGGTCCGTAGGACTGCAATAGTTTTCTCTGTGGTGGTGGAGGACATTTTGATCACCTCAGGCCATTTCGAGTGCGCATCCATGGCTATTAAAAACATTGAGTCCATGAATGGACCAGCAAAATCAATATGCACCCGTTGCCATGGAGATGAGGGCCACTCCCATGGGTGTAGAGGGGCATGTGGTGGTGCATTTTGGACCTTCTGGCATCCTGAGCAGCTCTTTGTCAGGTCCTCGATTTGCTGATCGATCCCCGGCCACCACACATAAGCCCTAGCAAGGCTTTTCATTTTCACCCCTCCCAGATGACCTTCGTGAAGCTCATTGAGCACTCTCTCCCTTAACTTGGGTGGAATTACCACTCGGGATCCACACATCAAGGTCCCCTGGCATACTGACAGCTGTTCTCTTCTGGATGAGAATGCTGGCAACAGTGAGTCGCCATGTGCTGGCCATCCCTTCACCGTCAAATCATATACCCGAGACAGTGTCGGGTCATTTCGGGTCTCTTTCTCTATACCAGCGTTAGTTACTGGCAAGCATTCAATTATAGTCGAATGAAATATTTCGACAGGATCCACTGCTGGTGCTTCCTCCGCAGTAGGCAGTGGCAGGCGTGATAGCCCATCAGCGTTTCCATGCTGTTTCGTGCCCTTATACTCGATTTCATATTGGTGCGCCCCTAGAAAAAGGGACCATCTTTGTAGCCGTTGCGCAGTCATCACCGGAACGCCCTTCTTTGGATTAAAGATGGAGACAAGTGGTTGGTGGTCAGTCAGCAAGGTGAACTTCTGCCCGTGCAGATAGTGATTGAACTTTTTCACTCCCCACACTAGGCTGAGGGCCTCCCTGTCAATCTGGGCGTAGTTACGCTCGGCTGAGGTTAGTGACCGAGACGCAAAGGCTACTGGCCTCTCCGAGCCGTCCGGGAATTTGTGCGACAGCACCGCTCCAATGCCATAGGGTGATGCATCACACGCCAACCGAATTGGTAGTGCTGGGTTGAAATGAGCCAACACCTCTTTTGATGTGATCAATGCTTTGCTCTTCTGGAAAGCTCATTTACATTTGCCACTCCACTTCCATGGTACCCCCGTTTGCAGTAGGGTGTTCAGTGGGTGTAGTACGGTAGACAAATTCGGCAAGAACTTATGGTAGTAGTTCACCAGCCCGAGGAACGACCTCAGTTGTGACACATTTTCCGGTGCTGGAGCCTTGACTACTGCCTCAATCTTTTCAGGGGACTTATGTAACCCCTCTTTATCAATAACGTGGCCACAATACGAGATCTGCTCCTGGAAAAACTCGCATTTGTGGCGATTAGCTCGGAGCCCATATTCCTTCAATCTAGTGAGCACCTGCTCCAGGTTGGCGAGGTGATCACTGTCATTTTCGCCCGTGACCAGGATGTCGTCCAAATAACACTGGGTCCCTGGAATCCCTTGCAGGACTTGTTCCATTGCCCTTTGCCAAATAGCCGGAGCTGATGCTACCCCGAACACCAGCCGGTTGTATTGGTAGAGACCTTTATGAGTGTTGATCGTGAGGTACTGTTTCGAGGCTTCTTCAACCTCCATTTGCAGGTACGCCTGGGCCAGATCAATCTTAGTGAAGCGTTTCCCTCCAGATAGCGAGGCGAAAATATCTTCAATCCGCGGAAGCGGATATTGTACAGTGTGAAGGACTGGGTTCACTGTCACCTTAAAGTCCCCACAGATGCGAACCTTCTTTGGTTCCCCAGGCGTATTACTCAATGACCTCTTCATTACAGGAACGATGGGTGTAGCCCACTCGCTCCAGTCCACTTTGGACAGTACTCCTGAACGTTCCAAACCTTCCAGCTCTGCTTCAACGGCTGGGCGGATCGCATAAGGTACCGGTCTGGCCTTAAAAAACTTTGGGCTTGCATTTTCCTCTATTTTGATCGTCGCTGTTATGCCTTTTAGTGTTCCGAGTCCCTGCTGGAACACTTCTTGTGCGTCAGTTAGCATTTTTGACAGTCGTCCAGGTGTGATGTCGTCATCCTTTTTGGCATCTACAGTCAGTGCTTGTATGGAATGCCAATCTAGCTGTATCTTCCGGATCCATTCATGTCCCAGTAGTGGTGGTCCTCCATCTGGCAATACATATAGGTCCACTTTTGGTGTTTCCTTGCCGTTATATATAACGTTCACCCTTATTTTTCCTTTGGGGTAGACTTTTTGCCCCATGTACATCTTCAAGACAATCTTTGTATCTCTCAAAGATATATGTGAGAATAGCCGCTTGTAGTCCCTTCGGTTTATGACTGTTAGGGCTGATCCTGTGTCCAATTCCATTTTCACTTGGACTCCTGCTATCTTGAGCGTGACCCAGATAGTTTGGTGATCCTCCGTTTTGATCACATTATGTAGTTTCAGACAACCCAGCTCCTTGCTTCCAGAGTCTGTATCACTCTTCTGTTCATCTGAACTACTCTCCGTCACCTTATGTACCTTCTTGTATCTCTCAAAATCCTTTTCTACTGGCTTCTCTGGGGTTACTAGGTTTCGTAGTAAGCCATACGTTTTTGCACCCATTGCGCTCTGCTCTCTCTCGTCTCTCTCCCCGTTGACGCCGCTCGGCCTTTTTCTGTGCCACTCGGTCGGCTCTAGCCGCCACTGTCCGGGAAGGTTCTGCGCAGTACCTGTTGCCAGCCCGTTTCGCTGGGCCACCATGACTGGAAAGCCAAGCCTGGCTCTCGACAGCCTCCCCTGCGATGCTCAAATCTCTGCTGGATGACTGGGCGGTTGCCCGTGGTCGACGCCCGTGCTTCTGGACTCAACCTCCTTCCACTGTTCTCCAGGAGTGAATCCCTGGGAGGTGATGCAGAGTTGCAGGTAGGTTCGAATCTGCGTCGTCGCCAATGTTATATCCATGTATCTTAATGTTGTGTCCTTCAATAATCAGACAACAGACAACAGACTGCAGGGAACGATCAACAGGTGTTTACTGAATGAGGGTTCAAGCTGCAACTGACTGTACAGATCACTACTCAGGGTTTATATACAGGTGTGGTCACTGCCGGTACTACAGGATACAGGAGCTGTAAAAAGTAGTTCTCCCCCTTAAAGGTACATACATTACAGGCATGTAATGGTAGAATAGTGTGGATGTTGTGTGAAAGGTGGCAGAGGTGTGGGGAGTTGAGGGAAGCACTAGTGCGGACAAGTGCAGATTGTGGCAGTATCAGCAGAAGGAGGTGGAGTTTAGTGGGCTTTTTTAGTAGGTGAAGTTTAGTGTGGCTGCTGTGATTAGAGGAGAATAAAGGGAAGCAGGGGAGGGATGGTTTGCAAGTATTGGAAATACAGGTGGTGCAGGGCTCAGTAGAGAGTAACAGAGATGAAAGTTTGGAGGCTTACCTTAGCTACCCTGGTCAGATAATTAAACTTTTTACTACATTACAGACAGGTCCTGACTGCAAAGCTCCTGGCATTGACCTCCTCTGTGACCTCTAGCCACTGCTGCTAGGTCACTTGTCAGAAGACTCTTTGGCCTACGCCCCCCCACCTCCCCACTGTGGGAAGAGCACCTCCCTGCTCCTATTGACCTCCTGCAGGGAGTCAAGCACAAGGTCAGATAGGGTTGGAGGGTGGAGAGATAATTAAACCAAGGTGGGGGAGCTTTAATGCAGCATCAGAAAACCTTGGTGCATGCTCTCTCGCATGTTCAGCCATTCTTCAAAGTATTAAAGCACAGACTCAGTTTACAAAGGACTACCACCACTTCATCCAGCCACAATGCGCCTCCCTTTTATGAGGTGCAGGCATTAGCCACTCGTGATATATGGCTCCCTACTGATGCGTGCAGCCAATGAACAGCGCAGGTAGTGCCGGCTACACGCAGCAATCATGTAAACTGGCAAGCAGCACAAATCTAACATGTTGCCTGCAGCGCAATGAACGGGCCTGGGTTAATCGCATATTGCAATCCCCACACTCTGTCGGATCCATTCCTCCCCCACAACGGTAAAAATTGGACTATGAAATATAAAAACCCAGAACTGCACAGACCGCAAAAAGAGATGGGCAATAAAGGGTTAATTCAAACATTGCAGCCGAAGCTACGAACCATCAAGAGACTGGATCACAGACAATCTAAAATACGAATGCTTCTGAACAAGAACATTTGCATATTCATGTACCTTAAGGGGTTACATTGTTCACCTTGGACCATGGTATCAGTGCAGGCCTAGACAATGGGCCAGGCCCTGAACCATTTGAATGCAAATGCTAACAGAAACCAACAACTAGCATATGCAGTCACCTTGGGAAGGTTGCATTGTCAGAAAGGACCTCAATGCAGACAGTCGGTGCCTGAGTAATCAATGGACAATACGAGGGACAATTAGCCATCAAGAGTTCTCTGCGAGAGACATTCACACATTTTGGTATGGGAGGGGGCCAGGATATGTGTTTCAAGATACTGCAAGTTGGTTTTGGTTTAAAGTAAAAAGCCACTTTGAAGAGAGTCGGTGTGGGAAGCTAACGCAAAAACAGTGAGCAGAAAGATTTGGGCCTACAATCAACTCCAGGAGATAGCTGATCGGGAGTGGTGATTGTATATTTCAGTCAAATCATAGAGGGGGCTTTTGTGATTGAGTCTGAGTAACTTTATATGTAACAGTCAAATCGTGGACAGGTTTAACTGTGTCATAACAACAGAAAATGCTGGAAAAACTCAGCAGGTCAGGCAACATCCGTGGAGAGAAATTTGAGTTGACGTTTCGGGTTGGACCCTTCTTCAAAACTGGAAAGAAAAGAAACTAGATCGGAGGCAGGGCTGCGATCGGACAAAAGAATAAAAGAAACAAAAGAAGTAAAAGAGATTAGAAGCTAGACGAGATGGTAATAGGCTGGGATTAGGTGTAAAGTGTACTGGCAGGGCAAAAGATAGCTGCCAGGTATGAGAGAGAAACAAAAGGAAAGGGGGGGGTGTGGAAAAGGAGTGGAACAATTACAAGAGAAAATGAAATGGGGGCCGAGCTTATGATCTGAAATTGTTGAACTCGATATTGAGTCCGGAAGGCTGCAAACTGCCTAATCGGAAGATGAGGTGCTGTTCCTCGAGTTTACGTTGAGCTTCCGTGGAACAATACAAGAGGCCAAGGACGGTGAGGTCCGAGTGGGAATGGAGCGGTGAATTAAAATGACAGGCGACCGGAAGCTCGGGGTCACCCTTACGGACTGAACGGAGGTGTTCCGCAAAGCGGTCACCCAATCTGCGTTTGGTCTCCCCAATGTAGAGGAGACCGCATCGTGAGCAGCGAATACAGTATACTAGATTGCGAGAAGTACAAGTAAATCGCTGTTTCACCTGGAAGGGGTGTTTGGGGCCCTGGACAGTGGGAAGGGGGGAGGTATAGGGGCAGGTGTTACATCTCCTCCGCTTGCACGGGAAGGTGCCAGGCGAAGAGGAAGGGCTGTTTGGGGTGATAGAGGAGTGGACTAGGGTGTCTCGGAGGGAGCGGTCCCTGCGGAATGCTGAAAGGGGAGGGGAGGGGAAGATACGTTTGGTGGTGGGATCACTTTGGGGGTAGCGGAAATGCCGGAGGATGATCCGTTGAATGTGGAGGCTGGTGGGGTGAAAGGTGAGGACAAGGGGAACCCTATCGTGGTTCCGGGAGGGAGGGGCAGGGGTGAGGGCAGAAGTGCGGGAGATAGAACTGACACGGTCGAGGGCAGTGTCAACCACAGTAGAGGGGAATCCTCGGTTGCGGAAAAAGGAAGACATGTCTGAAGCACTGGTGTGGAAGGTGGCATCGTCGGAGCAGATACGGCGGAGGCGGAGAAACTGGGAGAATGGAATAGAGTCCTTACAGGAAGCGGGGTGGGAGGAAGTGTAGTCCAGGTAGCTGTGGGAGTCAGTGGGCTTGTAGTAAATATTGGTCAATAACCTATCCCCAGAGATGGAGACGGAGAAGTCGAGGAAGGGAAGGGAAGAGTCCGAGATGGACCATGTGAAGGTGAGGGAAGGGTGGAAATTGGAGGCAAAGTGAATGAAATTGTCAAGTTCGGGGCGAGAGCAGGAAACGGCACCGATACAGTCATCAATGTATCGGAAAAAGAGGTGAGGGAGGGGACCCGAGTAGGACTGGAACAAAGATTGTTCCACATAGCCCACGAAAAGGCAGGCATAGCTGGGACCCATGCGGGTACCCATGGCAACACCTTTGATTTGGAGGAAATGAGTGGAGTTAAAGGAGAAGTTGTTCAATGTGAGAACAAGTTCAGCCAGGCGGAGGAGGGTGGTGGTGGATGGGGACTGGTTGGGCCTCTGTTCAAGGAAGAAGCGGAGCGCCCTCAGGCCATCCGGGTGGGGGATGGAGGTGTAGAGGGATTGTACGTCCATGTGTCATGTTGTGTCGATGCAAATGACCCTTGCGTAGGGGTTTGTATTTTGGGGCTTTTAGCCTGATATAAATCGTAGGGATTTATACTGGGGAAGTAATTGTATGTGTGTGTATTCAATAAACGAATGAATCAAAGGTTGAGCCAAAACCCTGTGCCGTGTGTATTTTGTTCTTATAAATCCTGAAGTCCAAGAACTGTGTGTAACGGGGGACCAGTATCGGAGAAAACCCCTTACACTCGTTTTTGGGGGTTATCCAATTTAAGCCCCGTAGGATTCAAAGGTCTGCAGCCTATATACCGAGCTCAGAACTGTAACGTGTTTGAGTTCTTTGGCTAAAACTCGCACGGTTTTATTGTAAATATTGCTGTTAATATATTTTTAATTGTTGTATGCTTAATAAATCTGTGACATCTGACATTTAATGTTGTGAACCCTATTGACTTGAGGAGTAAATCAACCCACACTTCTCCTCTAACGCTCTCTTCTCTCCTTTACCCTCCTCTCATTCCAGCCTCTTCTCTTCTCTTACCTTGCTCTCTCACCTCCTCCACCTCTCGTCTCTCCCTCATCCCATTCGTAATCCCCCACCCCATCCCATCATCTCTCTCCCTCTCTGCCCTTCCTCTCTCCTATTTTCTATCCTTCTCCCATTCTCTTCTCTCCCCATCTCTCCTCCCTCATCTCCTCTCCCTCTCACTGTCCTCTTGTCCCCCTCGCCCTCTGCCTCTTCCAGCTCGCTTCCTCTCTCTCTCCCCCTGCCTCCACCCCTTTCCCCACCTTAGTTTAATTATCTCTTCACCCTCTAGCCCTATTTGACCTTGTGCTTGGCTCCCTGTTGACTCTATGGAAGATTGACTAATATATATGTATATATCGTATAACCAAAATTGACACCCCATAGAAATAATAAAGCTTTTTCCTTAAATTATAGTTGGCTAAAAAAACTAATTTCTTGAATGTTGATCTTTTTCTATTTATCTTTTAAAAAGTCATTTCAGTTTACCACTCTGATGTGTTTATGTAAATATACCCAAACCCATTTATATGCAAATTTGAAATGAGTAAATTCTAGGAGAAGTCCTAATGTAAATACATTTTGAAAATTCCACGTTTATTCTTGGTTTAGGTCCATTCAAAAAGCTCATTTGCCAAAATACATTTCCATGCACTTTTTTTTTTAAACAAAATTGATCTTTCTGGTATTTTTATGGAAAAACACAATTTGTTAGCAAATTGCAGGCAAGTATAGAAAGTCATATATCAGCAGATCAGTTTAAATATTTTGCCCTATTTGTAAGACCAGAAGCAAGCATAGGACAAGCAAAGGTCATACAGCCCATCGAGCTTGTTCCTTCTGCACACCATGTACAATCTGTCCTGTCATGTACTTTCCCTAACCCATACATTTTTTGCTGGATGGTTAGGTAAAGTTTCTTTCTTTCCCTCCAAAGTCAAATCCAGTAAAATCATGTTCCAGAGGGTGCTTCTTTCTGTTCTTACATAGTGCATATAATATAACACTGCGGGCTAGTAGTCAAACCGTGTAGTGCTCGTTTTTTCTGCGCTAGTCAGCCTACTAAGGCCCCAAGATGGCAGACAGGAAGCACGCGCGCACTTCCAATCATTTTGGTAGAGGAGGTAGAGCTCGCATCAGGAGAACACGTGGGCAGTATTTAAAGATAAAAATGTATGCAGGAGCCATTTTCCATTTAGGACTACACCAGCGCTTGACCTGTCATTTGCTGACCTTGCACAGCACAACGTGACGTTAACCAGCATGAGGGCCCCCTCGCTGGCACTATTTGAAGAGATCATGCTGTGGCGGAGCCACTAAGGGACTCTGATCAAATGTATATCATTCCCTTTAACAATATGTTAGCTACAGCTTGAGTCTGTATCTTTGTATATACTGTTTGCATGTACAGAGCGTGGTCCCTTTAAGAGCGCGGGCAAACGCGGTGACGTCACGCCATTGATGACGTGATCCCCCACCGGTGGGAAAAATGTGATGACATCATGACGCCAGCCATGGGACCGCCCAAGCAGTCCTCGTGGAGCCTCCGAACTGACTAGACCTGTATTCGTAGTTCTCTTGCAACTGTTTGTTAAACTCAATTAGTTTTACATTGAACATCGTTTGTTTGATCGCCTGAGTCGACCTCAGTCTCTTGATAGGAACTAGACATTCCTACATTGGTGACCCCGACTTTTGCGAACGGTTTTCGCAGAAGGAACGAAGCATGGAAACAAACGCCGTTGCATTGAAGCTGCCGCAGTTCTGGGAGCAACAAGCGACCGCGTGGTTCATCCAGGTCGAAGCCCAGTTTGCATTATGGAACATCGTTGCGGATCAGACCCGATATTTTTACGTGGTCTCCGCACTTGACAGCTTCACCGCGTCGCGGATCGTCAGCCTGCTTGAGAACCCCCCGGACGACCGCAAGTATGAAACAATCAAGGTGCGGTTGTTACAGGTCTTTGGGCTCATGAAGTCAGAGCGCACCCGCCGGCTGCTTGCTAAGCCCGGCCTCGGGGACTCCAAGCCATCTGAGCTCATGAGCCAAATGCTCACGCTCCTTGGCTCCGAACCGGAATGCTTCCTCTTTAGGGAGCTCTTCCTCAGTCAGTTACCGGAGCAAGTACAAGCTGCCCTGGCCGGGTCCGAAGTCACAGACTGCGCAGCGCTTGCTGCCGAAGCGGACAAGATTTTTGCGGTGACGCAGCAGACTGCGCTGCCTCGAGGTGCCCATCCCCCACGGACGCCACCCCAGCTCCTCAACCTTCGGGGCTGTGCTCCTACCACGCGCGGTTTGGCGCGAAAGCCAGATGTTGCCACCCTCCCTGCAGCTTCTCTCCCAAAAACAAAAAACAACAACTGCAACCCCGGCAAAAGAAGAACGGGTCTGACGGGTGCCCCGCGGCTGCGATGGCAATCGGAAATTCTGGCAAACTGTTGTTCATCACCGATTCCATCTCTGGTCGGCGATTCCTATGCGACACCGGCGCACAGTGCAGCATTATACCCACGTCCGCTATTGATGTTCAAGCTGAGAGGCACAGCCTCTCACTCGAAGCAGCTAATGGCGGAGCTATCCGGACCTTCGGCAAACGGCGGGTCCAGGTGTGCTTCGGCGGCCAGCGATTTGTTTGGGAATTTGTTACGGCCAGGGTCACAAGCCATCCTCGGCGCGGATTTCCTGTGCGTCAACGGCCTCCTGGTCGATGTGCGGAACCGGCGGCTGATCAATGCGGCCATGTTTCACTCCATTCCTTGCCACCATGGTACCACCATGTCGCGCACCGTCTCCTGCGCTTTCCCAACTCCAGACGAGTTCGTTCGCCTGCTCAGTGAATTTCCGGACCTGACCAGACCTACGTTCTCCTCTACGGCCACGAAGCATGGTGTGGAACGTCACATCACTACCACCGGCCCCCCGAACCCGGCAAGCTGGCGGTCGTGAAGGCGGAGTTCGCTACGATGGAACGCCTGGGGATTATTCACCGGTCCAATAGTCCCTGGTCTTCGCCTCTCCACATAGTACCGAAACCTGGCAGTGGATGGCAGCCATGCGGCGACTATTGGCGACTTAACGACGCTACCACTCCTGATCGATACCCGATCCCCCACATTCAGGATTTCTCTGCCCATTTGGCTGGGAACACCGCGTTTTCCAAGGTGGATCTGGTCCGAGGTTACCACCAGGTCCCGGTACTCCCGCAGGATGTGCAGAAGACTGCAGTCATCACCCCATTCGGCCTTTTTGAATTTTTGAGGATGCCTTTTGGGTTGAAGAACGCTGCCCAGGCCTTCCAGCGGCTCATGGACTCCGTGCTGCGGGACCTCAAGTTCCTTTTTGTCTACTTAGACGACATCCTCGTGGCCAGTCGAAATAAGGAGGAACACATCGCGCACCTACGCACCCTCTTTCGTCGCCTCAGCCAACACGGCCTGATTCTCAACCCGGCCAAGTGTCAGTTTGGTCTGCCCCACATTGATTTCCTGGGACATCGCATCACATCGGAGGGAGCAGTCCCTTTGCAAGCAAAGGTAGAGACGGTGACATCCTTTCCGCGCCCGCAGACCATCAAGGCCCTGCAGGAGTTCCTCGGGATGGTACCGCTTCATGCCTAAGGCAGCTCTGCTCATGCAGCCCCTGTACGAGGCCCTCAAGGGCAAGTCTGGCAAGGATCCGGTAAGCTGGACGGTCGACACAAAAAGCGCCCTCGCCAACGCGACCATGCTGGCGCACCCGCTGCCAGGTGTCACCATCGCCCTCACCACCAACGCGTCAGACTACACCATCGGCGCAGTGCAGGAACAGTGGGTAAATGGAACGTGGCAACCGCTGGCGTTCTTCAGCCGTCAACTACGGTGAAACGAGCGGAAATACAGTACCTTAGACCGGGAGTTGCTGGCTCTTTTTCTGGTCATCCACCATTTCCGGTTCTTGCTGGAAGGATGTCCTTTCACTGCTTTTGTAGACCATAAGCCATTAACGTTCGCTATGGCTAAGACTGCCGAACCATGGTCAGCCCGACAACAACGTCAGTTAACGTTTATCTCTGAATTCACTACTGATATTCAGCACGTGGCCGGTAAAGACAACCTGGTGGCGGATTGCCTCTCCCGCGCGACCGTTCAGGCAGTCCAGCTCGGCATCGACTATGCCCTCATGGCTGCGGATCAAACCTCGGATCCAGAGGTGCAAGCTTACCAAACCAGCCCCTCTAGCCTCCAAGCAGCCGATGCCAAATTCCACTCCGAAGGCACCATGCTACTTTGAGACGTCTCCGTAGGAGATCCTCACCCTATCGTGCCGGTCGCCTGGCGCCGAAAAGTGTTTGACGCCATACACGGGTTGTCACACCCTGGCATGAAGGCCTCGCAAAGGCTGATGTAGTCCAAGTTTGTTTGGCGGGGCATGCATATGGATGTCCGCGACTGGGCCAACACCTGCGTGGTCTGCCAAAAGGCCAAGGTGCAGCGTCACGTCAAAGCTCCATTGGCCACCTTTGCTGTTCCGGAGCAACGGTCCGATCACGTGAATGTGGACCTGGTGGGGCCACTTCCACCTTCTCATGGGTTTACACATATCCTTACAATGGTAGACCGCACCACTAGATGGCCAGATGCAGTTCCCTTGTCATCCACCACTTCGGCAGACGTAACCAGGGCATTCATCTCCTCTTGGGTTGCCCGTTTTGGGGTACTGGCGGACATCTCTTCTGATCGTGGACCGCAATTTTCCTCTGAGCTCTGGAACGCAGTGGCTCAGGGGCTCGGCATCAAGCTACATCGCACCACAGCCTACCATCCACAGGCGAATGGCCTGTGCGAACGGTTTCACAGGTCGCTCAAAGGGCCAGCCTCCAAGGCGCTGGATGGGTGGACAGGCTACCATGGGTCCTGTTGGGTCTTCGCACGGCACCCAAGGAAGATCATCGCTCGTCCTCGGCAGAGCTCGTCTATGACCAACCGCTACGCGTACCAGGGGATTTCCTTCCGACTCCAACAGAGCCATGGTCCGCATCCAATCAACTCATCAGCCACCAGGAGGCAGCCAGGTGTTTTGCACCAGTACCAACGTCGCATCACGGCTTTCAGAGCTCCCACGTCCCAGCAGAGCTGAAGAATGCCGAATATGTGTTCATCCGCCACGACACTCATCGGGATCTGCTCAAGGCCCCCTACACTGGTCCCTTCCGCGTGCTAGAGCCGGGAGACAAAACTTTCTCAGTGGATATCGGAGGTAAACCGGACCACATTTCGGTTGACCGGTTGAAGCTGGCACACTTGGACCTTGACCGCCCGGTCGAGACCGCACAGCCGCCAAAACGTGGCTGACCGCCCACAGTCGCCATGCCAGATCAAGCGCAACCGCCCGCCAGCCCGCCCGCCATCCAGCAGCTTCCACTCCAAGTGTACAGAAGTCGCTCTGACAGGCTTGTCAGGCCTCCTCGCCGTTTCACTTTTTCTGTTAAAGACAATTCTGGGGGGGGCGCATGTGGCAGAGCCACTAAGGGACTCCGATCAAATGTATATAATTCCCTTTAACAATATGTTAGCTACAGCATGAGTCTGTATCTTTGTATATACTGTTTGCATGTACAGAGCGCGGGCCCTTTAAGAGCACGGGCAAACGCGATGACGTCACGCCGTTCATGACGTGATCCCCCACCGGCGGGAAAAACGTGATGACATCATGACGCCAGCCACGGGACCGCCCAAGCAGTCCTCGTGGAGCCTCCAAACTGACTAGACCTGTATTCGTAGTTCTCTTGCAACTGTTTGTTAAACTCAACTAGTTTTACATTAAACATCGTTTGTTTGATCGCCTGAGTCGACCTCAGTCTCTTGATAGGAACTAGACATTCATACAATGCAGTGTTTACAGGTTACTTGCTGTTTTACTATTTCTCATGGTGTGGAGATGCCGGAGTTGGACTAGGGTGGACAAATGTAAGAAGTCACACAACACCAGGTTATAGTCCAACAGCTTTATTTGAAATCACAAGCTTTCGGAGCGCTGCTCCTTCGTCATGTGAAGTGGAGAAATGCATAAAGACACAGCTTATATAGTCAGAGAATAATGTCAGATGTTTACAGGTAATGTTTCCAACTGCCATTTATCCCACCTCGGCAGAGAGATAATCACAGCAATCAAAGGTATGAATGGTGTCCAAAAAGTCAGTCAGGAAAACATTACATCAAAGAACAATGAGATGGGGTCACAAGGTTCACATCGTTCGCAGCAAATTACCCAGCTTTCAGGAGAACAGCGACCACGACACCACACAACCCTGCCACAGCAACCTCTGCAAGACATGCCAGATCATCAACACAGATACCATCATCACACGTGAGGACACCACCCACCAGGTACATGGTACATACTCATGTGACTCGGCCAACGTTGTCTACCTCATACGTTGCAGGAAAGGATGCCCCGGAGCATGGTACATTGGCGAGACCATGCAGACACTGCGACAACGGATGAACGGACACCGCGCAACAATCAGGCAGGAGTGTTCCCTCCCAGTCGGGGAACACTTCAGCAGTCAAGGACATTCAGCCTCCGATCTTCGGGTAAGCATTCTCCAAGGCGGCCTTCGAGACACACGACAACGCAAAATCGTCGAGCAGAAACTGATAGCCAAGTTCCGCGCCCATGAGGACGGCTTCAACCGAGATCTTGGGTTCATGTCATGCTACATGTAACCCCACCTGACGCAGGGTCATCCAGACTCAAGTCGACATTGGCTTGTTCTCTCTACACAGATGCGGCCGGACCTGCTGTGATTTCCAGCCAAAAAAAATGTTTTTTGTCTGTTTTTTTGTTTTTCATACAGACCCCAGCATCTGCAATATTGACCCCTTGTGACCCCACCTCATTGTTCTTTGATGTAATGTTTTCCTGACTGACCTGTTTGGACACCATTCACACCTTTGATTGCTGTGATTATCTCTCTGCCGAGGTGGGATAAATGGCAGTTGGAAACATTACCTGTAAACATCTGACATGATTCTCTGACTATATAAGCTGTGTCTTTATGCATTTCTCCACTTCACCTGACGAAGGAGCAGCGCTCCGAAAGCTTGTGATTTCAAATAAAGCTGTTGGACTATAACCTGGTGTTGTGTGACTTCTTACTATTTCTCGCTACTGTTTGACTTCTGAGCATTTTTTTGCTGAGCTTGAGCACTCTTTTTAAACTTCATTTTGTCTGCACATAGGACAATTGGGAGCAGCAAGGAAGACACCACAGAGCAGGAGAAACTGCCAGTAGAGGGACGAGCAGGGAACTGAACAGGAGGCCATATCCACAGACAGTCTTCAGGGAGAACTTCTCCTACCTCAACTTGACTGAGGAGCAACGTCTGTGATGCCTTTGCTTCCCCAAGGAGGCTGTCACTGAGCTATGTCACCTGCTCCAGCCTCAAATCAGAGCATGGACAGCACTGCCTGTGGTTGTCAAGGTCACCGTCGCCCTCAACTTTTATGCCACGGGTTCCTTTCAGGCTGCAACAGGTAAGATCAGCAACATCTCCCAGTTCGTAGTACATCAGTATATTAGGGACTAGCTGAAGTGCCCGGCGGTGCCGAGGGTCTTTTGAGGGCATGTTGTTGTTGGAAGAGAGAGAGAGAGCGACTGGCGGGAAGAGAGAGAGCGACTGTGGGGAAGAGAGAGAGCGACTGGGGGGAAAAGAGAGTGCGACTGGGGGGAAGGGGGGAAAGGGGGGGAAGGGGGGGAAAGGGGAGGGGGAAGGGGGGGAAGGGGAGGGGGGAAGGGGAGGGGGGAGGGGGGGAAAGGGGAGGGGGGAAGGGGAGGGGGGAGGGGGGGAAAGGGGAGGGGGGAAGGGGAGGGGGGAGGGGGAAGGAGGGGAAAGGGGAGGGGAGGGGGAAGGGCGGGGAAAGGGGAGAGGGGAGGGGGAGGGGGGAAGGGGAGGGGAGGAGAGGGGGAAAGGGGAGGAGAGGGGGAGGGGGGAGGAAGGGAGGGGGAGGAGAGGGGGGAGGGGGGAGGAAGGGAGGGGGAGGGGAGGAGGGGAGGGGGGAGGAAGGGGGGAGGGGGGAAGGGAAGGGGAGAGAGGAGAGGGGGGAGGGGGAGAGGAAGGGGAGGGGGAGAGGGAGGGGAGGGGGAGGGGAGGGGGAGAGGGGGGGAGAGGAGGGGAGGGGTAGGGGAGGTGGGGGAAGGAGGAGGGAGAAAGGGAGCGGGGAGCCAGCAGACCCTCTCCCCTCTGCCGGCGATGGCTCCGCTGAGCTCCGTGCCGCCCCACGCACTGACATGCCGAGCGCAACGCCCCGGTCAGCCCGAGCCCCGCCCTCCCGAGGCCGGGCCTGAGGCGGCTTGAGATGGCCGATTGCGGCTGGCCAGGCCCGGTTGCCTTGGTAACCCTCCTGCCCTCTCCGCCTCCCGATCTCCGGGACTGGGCCTGAGCGGCTTGAGACAGCCGATTGCGGCTGGCAAGCCCGGTTGCCGGGGTAACCCTCTCCGCTCCCCCTCCCCTCCCGAGCCCCGCCCCCCCCCGAATGAAGCGCGAGGAGCTTGCAGTGAGCCCAGCCAGCCTTTACCAAGATGGCTGGCCGCTGGTTCGGAATCGGGCTCAGCGTGGGTGTGGGGTGTGAGGGCTGGGAGGAGCTTGCCACAAAACAATTGCCTAGGGTCCAGCATGGCTGGCAACAGACGCCCAGGCTTCGAGGCCTACCTGCAAAAACGGGGAAAGGTAGGAAAATTAATGAGATTAGATATAAAAGATTTAGAAAGTAATTAACTTTTTTTAAAAACAATATGGCCTAGAAATTCAGTTGCTTGTGCCAGCCGGTAGCGCCTTAGGAGGAGGAGATGTTGGGCGCTAGGCGGCTAGCGGCCGGGCGCAGCGCAATCTGTGCCTCTCCCCAACTTCACTTGAGATTTAGCGTCGGTGCAAAGTCTTTGCGCGCGCTCAGCTGCACGCGCAGATCCTGACGTCATTTCATCGTGCAACGCCCTTTGTGCGCCCCAAACCGGAACTTAAGTGGCGCCACCCTTCTTTGCGCCTGGCGCCCCCAGCGACTGGTAGAGGGGAACGGTTCCCAGTCGCTGCGGGGTGCGGGGGGCGCTATTTAAAGGGGGCTCCTCCTGCATTATAAGTGACAGCCATTTTGTGCCAATCCTTCTGTGTGAGAGACAAAGGCAGAGAGCTTTCTGCTTTGACTCAGCGCTCGCACAGGTACTTCTGGCTTCAGGCCAGAGCTTTGCACTTGGATTTCACTTTCAGTGCCATAGCCTTGAGTCGCCACATATACTGTAATGGGGGCTACAATGGGTGGAAACATTGGCTTTCTGCATTGCATTCAAAGGGATCAGAGACGCCGTGAGAGAGTGCCAGTCATGGCCAGACGGAGAAGGGCCAACAGGTGTCGGCACAGGAGGCCTTACCCACCCAGGGTATACCACCAGCAGTTCTCATATCTGAACATGTCTGAGGAGCAGTGTGTTCGGAGGCTGCGATTCAGAAGGGAGGTGGTCACTGAGATCTGCCACCTGCTTCGCAGAGATCTGCAGCCACAGCTGAGGAGCAGGACGTCTCTGTCGGTGGCAGACGGTGGCTCTCAACTTCTATGCCACTGGCACCTTCCAATCCGCTACTGGGGACATTGCCAACATCTCCCAGTTCGCGGTACATTGCTGCATTCGACAGGTGAACAATGCCCTTTTCAGAAGGAGACGTCAGTACATCTCCTTCCCCATGACCCTGGACAAGCAGCAAGAGCGTACAATGGGATTTGGAAGAATAGCGGGCTTCCCCATGGTCCAGGGTGTAGAAGTGATGAACCAGCATTGGTCAGGCCTTGCTTCAGGGCTGCAGTGCGCAGGGCATGGCAGCCAGACAAGTCCACCCTCCCCCTTTAAGAGCTGACCGGCGCCAGAGTGTCTGCCGTCAATCAGCAACTCGCCGCACCTGCGCTGCACCCGCCCTCGGGGGTATCGCCCCGGACCGCCGGCTTAGCGCCTAATGATAGTCGTGCATCGCCTGTTTTAGCGCAGCAGCAACCTCTTGGGGCGATGCAACTGAATATCGGCGAAGGTGGCGCGAACGTGCGCCGGGCGCAAACTTTAATGGCCGCCCGACTGTAGCGCCCCGAACGTGGCTATACTGAATTTCTAGGCCTATGTGTTTTCACAGAGAATCACAGAAATCACAGAAACCCCACAGTGCAGATAGAGGCCATTTCGGCCCATCGAGCCTGCACCGACACATATCCCACCCAATCCCCGTAACCCCTACACCAACACATATCCCACCCTATCCCCGTAACCCCATGTATTTAATCCCCCTAACACTAAGGGTCAATTTATCATAGCCAATCAACCTAACCCGCACATCTTTGGACTGTGGGAGGAAACCGGAGCACCCGGAGGAAACCCACGCAAACACGGGGAGAATGTGCAAACTCCACACAGACAGTCGCCCGAGGCTGGATTCGAACCCGGGTTCCTGGCGCTGTGAGGCAACAGTGCTAAAGCAACTTTTTTTTTAAAGACGCAGAAAGCGGGAATAAGAAATGAAAAGTTTGGAATCAAGATGGCGGCGACTTGCCTCGGTTCAGAACGATAAGGCCCACCCACACACGCACCGATTGGTCAATCGTCCTGTCACCGAAGCGTAGGATTGCTCAATCGTCCTGTTACTCGACTCTAGGAGGGCCCGCCCGCACGCGTGACAAACCCGCTCCCGCCACACAGTGATTGGTCGACCGTCGGGTCGCTCGACCATATGATTGGTCGACCTTAATGTCACTCTATGCTAATGAGCGGATAATGAGATGCTAATGAGCCGAATTTTGAACGTTTTTTGGATACCGCGGGCGCAATTTTTGTCTCGTCGAAATGTAAATACGCTTATGACCGCTCCGGAATCGTAAGCTTTCTTTTGATGTAATGCACGTGTAGGTACGCTCTATAACTTTAGAGTGTATAGCCGGACAGACACACCGAAGGACAGACAGACAGACAGACAGACAGATGTATCCTTTTATTTATATATATAATATAGAATAGATAGATAGATAGACTAACTGAAGTGCCCGGCGGTGCCGAGGCTTTTTCGAGGGCATGTTGTTTGTTGGAAGAGAGAGAGAGAGCGACTGGGGGGAAGAGAGAGAGCGACTGGGGGGAAGAGAGAGAGCGACTGGGGGGGAAGAGAGAGAGCGACTGGGGGGGGGAGGAGGAGAGGGGGAGTCCCCGAGCCCCGCCCCCGATGTCCCGCCCCCCGATCTCCCGTCCCCCGATCTCCCGATGTCCCGCCTCCCGATGTCCCGCCCCCGATCTCCCGATGTCCCGCCCCCCGATCTCCCGTCCCCCGATCTCCCGCCCCGCGATCTCCCGATGTCTCACCCCCCAATCTCCCGATGTCCCGCCCCGCGATCTCCCGATGTCCTTCCCCCCATCTCCCGTCACCCGATCTCCCGATGTCACGAGCCCCGCCCCCGATGTCGCGAGCCACGCCCCCGATGTCCCGAGCCCCGCCCCCCACCCTCCCGAGCACTGGCCTCCTGCTCTCCGGAGCCCCGCCCTCCCGCTCTCCAGAGCCCAGCCCTCACAAGCTGGCTTCAAGACCGCCGATTGCGGCTGTGAGAGACGGCCGGCGGGCCCGGTTGCCGGGGTAACCCTTCCCGCTCTCCAAGCCCCACCCGAGATCCGCACTCCCGAGAGCCCCGCCCCCCCGCCCGAGCCGAGCGGGGAACAGAGAGAAACGCCGCGTCTCAGCTGCTCCTGCTGTGCGCGCACCCTGTGTATGTCCCGTGACCCTCGTGGCTGATGCCGTTGCCCCGGGTAACATGACTACGGGGGGGTGCGGGGGGAGCTTAGCAGAAGCCGTGGGACAATTACCTAGCTCGGGTGTGGCTGGGCAGAAGAGGCCCAGGCTTTGAGGCCTAGGTTCTGAGGCCTTACAAAAACAGGGAAAGGTAGGAAAAAGAATCTTCAGGTTAGAGAAAATATTTACAAATGAATGAAGTTTTTTTAAAAACAATTTAATAAAAGCGTTTGAAAAGAAAAACGCAGAAAGCGGGAAAAAGAATGGAATCAAGATGGCTGACACTCACCTCGGTTCAGAACGATAAGGACGCCCACACACGCACCGATTGGTCAACCGTCAGGTCACCGAAGCGTAGGATTGGTCAATCGTCCCGTCACTCGACTGTAGGAGGGCCCGCCCGCATGCGCCAGGAACCCGGCGTACGATTGGTCGACCTCGACGTCACTCTATCGCTAATGAGTTGATAATGAGATGCTAATGAGCGGAATTTTGAACGCTTTTTGGATACCGCGGGCGCAATTTTTGTCTGGCCGAAATGTAAATACGCTTACGACCGTTTTGGAATCGTAAGCTTTCTTTTGATGTAACGCACGTGTAGGTACGCTCTATAACTTTCGAGTGCATAGCCGGACAGACACACACCGAAGGGCAGACAGATAGACAGACAGACAGACAGACAGATCGATCCGTTTATATATATAGATGTCACCGAGGCTCTCTGCACCCAGAGTAACACCTACGTCTCCTTCCGTATTGACAGAATGAAGCAGGACAAAAGAGTTTCGTCTGCGTGGCAGGCTTCCCCATGGTGCAAGATGCTATTGACTGCATGCATGACTCTTTCATTCTGTGCCAGTCTTCTGTGACTCCTTTATTTCAACCAGGCTGCCAAGTTACAGACTGGCTATTGGGCGATAAGGGTTATCCCCTCATGATTCCAATTAACAGTTAACACAGCTGCAGAGCATGCCTACAACGAGAGCTATGCTGCCACAAGAAACATAATCGAACAAACAGTCAACGTGCTCGAGCACCGCTTCTGCTGTCTAAACCGTTCTGGAGGAGCTTTGCCATACACCCCTGAGTGGGTATCCAGCTTTATCAACATCTGCTGCATGCTCCACAACTTCGCCATCATGAGGGACCAGCCCTTATCACCATCTGGGCAGCAACAAATATAGGAGGAGGAAGAGGAAAAGGAAGACTAGCAAGAGGAAGAGAGACAACCACCAACAGAGCCCCTATCTACCTGTGCTCTCAGAGACCAGCTCATTAAGGAGCACTTCATCTAAATCAGCCCTCCCATTCCCCACTCACCCAACACAATCCTTACCACTCTTTTTATAACCACCCTCTGATTGCTTTCCTTCACTTCACACTTATTGGTCTTGCCCTCACTTTACTATAAAGTCAAATACCAACACCAAATTATTTACCAAAAATATTACTATTCAAACTTAATGCCTGTCTTGTGTGTTCCTTTCCCTAGCCTAGTGCTCCTAAGAGGTGTTTTCCCAGTGGGTACAGTTTGGGACGTGGAAGGCTGCTGAGTTTATGTTTGAGGGTACTTCAGATAGCCATGGAGGACAATCTCGAGCAGCTCTGGGCCTAGAGGGCCCGATTGCAGCCTGCACCATCTCGGCCTGGGCTGCAGCTGTCTGTGTCGGCTGGCTGAATGGCATCAGCTAGTGCACTGGCAGAGTGTCTGGTGGTGGAGCAGGCATGCTGTCGTCTTGAGAGAGGACAGCATGTGCCTCTTCTATGGAGCCAAGGCTCTCCTGGGGTGGCGCTTCAGCATTCTTAGGACTCTACGGGTGAACAGAGTGCACGAGTGACGTGACGCCCTGGAATTCACTTTCAACAGTGGCCCCCAAAGCCAAGATGGCAGCCCTATGAGCTCTTGGCAGCAGTTTGTGCTGCGATGGAAGCTGTTAGGTTTGTCATGAGGCGCTCCATCATGGTGGAGCTGACCACTTGGCCCACGTTGAGCAGAATGGGCTCCATGCTCTGTGCAAAGCCTTGCACCAAGTTGGAGTAGGATTCCTCCATGCTCCACATCATTGTACGCAAGCTCTCCGGCCGGCTGCTCAGTGCACCAAGCATTTCCTGGTGCATACCCATCAGTCTTCTTCAGTAGCCTGGCCCATCGAAGTCATCATCTGAGCCCTCTGCAGTAGAATTTATAATCGGCCTTGTCCTCTGGCGAGCTGACAGATGTGGCATTCTATCCCCCTGCCCTAGCTCCTGTGCACTTGTGTCCGGTGAGTCACTATGTGCAGATCCCTCCTCTAACCGAATCTCTACAGTCTGTGTGGTGTCAGTATCTGAGCTGGCAGTTGCGAGAGTGAGATCAAGTGACGCTACATTTTCAGGAACAGTTTGCTTCTCTTCCGCCACACGCTGAGAAACGTCGCCATTTTCAAGACCTGAAATGAAAGAAAGGGCTAGGTTGTGTTGTGAGGGAGAGCAAAGAGAAAGAAGTAGGTGTGAAGGATCTGCAACTTATCATGCAGAGTGTGTGGCATGAGGGAGAAGAGACGGAGAGGATTAGGTATAAAGAAAACTGGTTTGGCATCTCCTCCAATGTCCTTTCCCATTATAGCCGGGATGCTCTCTTCAAGGGCGGAGAGGGTGTGCAGACAGGCTCTTCCTGTTGCCTGCTGTTGTGTGCCAATTTCTCCTGTGAGGAAGACGGAAGTGTGTTAGTGAGAGTCTTGTCACATGTTTGGCGAATGTGGCTGTCATGGTGGAATAGCTGAAAGTGTGTATTTATGAGACGTGAGATGTGGGTGTAAAGTTTGCTGTGTGTGTGAGGATGATGAGAAGGATATTTAGTGAAATGTGCCTCACTGATTGCAGGACAGTGCAGGGTGGTGGGTGAGGGGAGTGTTGTGAGTGCTGCAATTAATGAAGCTGTGAGTGGTGCAGCAGTGATAAGGACGTATTTCAACAGTGTTCTTATCTTACTAACTCTAGTTAGATCAATGAACTTTTTTTTGCATTACACCCATGTTCTTGGGTCAATGACGTCCTGCCATTGACATACACACCTCTCTCCTCCCACCGCCTACTTATCAGATGCATGGACGGCTTCCTGCCCCAGTCGGAAAAGGATATCCCTCCTGCTCTCCACTTCCTGCACTAAGAACTCCAGCGCAGCATCAGTGAACCTCGGTGTCCGCTCACTCTTTCTTTCAGCCATTTACATTACATGTAGTTTCACATACAGTCTAGCAGTCAGAATCTACCTCCCCTTTTAGAGGCTGCCTTTAAGTAGCATCCTGGCCTCTCGATAACGGGCCCACGGAGAGGCGTGCAGCCAATGAACCGCAAGGGTAGTGCTGGCTGCACGCATGAATAATGGGTTCCAACTGGCACGGGCAATCCGTGCACTGCTCCTCCAGTGCATGTTTTCACATGTGAGCGTATTTCTTGGCCTGTATTTCCCCATAACTGTTGCAGTATTGGACTAGTTTTTGGTCTCTCATTGATTTGAGAATTCAAGATTAATTTGTTTCCAAGTCCAGAGGGTAAAGGAAGTATTTATATTCCAACCAGCTGTTACAGGCCAGACATGTATGTTTATTGTGTAACTGGGTTTTAATTGAGCTGCAGTTTCTTTTTCACATTTAGACAGAACGGTTTTCCACCTGCACATGATGAAATTGGATTCTTACAAGCTTAGGCCTGCTTCCACTGCCAGCCATCTTGTGCAGCACGTTAGTTCATGTTTCACACTGGCATATTTTGAAAGCTAATACATCTTGAAAGTCTGTACACTTTTTACAGACCACACTATTCTCAAGGGCTGCTGTGGCATTCTTACCCACATCCAAAAATAAAAATGAGCATTTTATTTATAGTCCTGATCAGGCACACTTTATATGGATAAATAACATGATGTATAATAGAAGACATTGCATATTAGCAACTAAAGAGGGGCTGCTGAACTCCAGTGCATTTTCTGTAATTGAAAAGTATATCTCTAACCTTTATAAAGGAAAAACACATGCACACAAAAAGTCATTGCACAAAACTAAAAGCTGCATGAATCACACTGACACTTTCAATTTTGATACATATCCATTGTTAAGAGATTTGAATTTAGGTGCAACAAACTCAGTACTGTACTACTAAAACAATTTTTTATGTTTAACACTGTCACAAGAAAGATGTATTATATTTGTCAATTTTATTGAGCAGTGTTCCAATTTCTAATAATACTCTGCAGCATAGAAAAAGAAATTGAAAAAACATTGATTTTTTTTCCGCTTACTGCTTTTTTTTTAGGATTGTTTACCCTGACATCTTCTGGAAATGTAATATTTTACAGTCATATTACCTTTTTCTAAATTGCTCAGAAATGAGTCTAACATAACCTGCAGGCAACCTATTGCAAACTCTTTCATTAAGACATCTTCAATATATTCTTCAAGACACAACAAAGTTGAAAAATCAAGTTGCCTTTAGCAAATCAAAATAACAAACTATCAGTCAATCAGTTCCATTTCCTTAATTCTTTAGTTAATGCTCTTTGCCATAGATTATTCACGCATTTTACCAGGGGCATTAAAATTAAGATTTAAGCTTCCTAATCAGGAATGGTACAGATCTCATTTCCTTTGGAAATTCTGCTGATTCTAACATTAGTTTTTGAGTGCCAGAAAGCTTTTTTAAAATTAATTCTCAGGATATGGACATTGCTGGCAAGGCCAGCATTTATTGCCCATCCCTAGTTGCCCTTGTGGTGGCGGTGAACCATCTTCTTGATGTTGAAGGTGCTCCCATAATATTACGGAGAGAGCTCTAGGATTTAGACCCAGTAACGATGAAGGAACAGTGATATATGCTAAGTCGGGGTGGTGTGTGACTTGGAGGGGAACTTGGTGTTCTCGTGCACCTGCTACCCTTGTTCTTCTAGGTGGTGGAGGTTGTGGGTTTGGGAGGTGCTGCTGAAGAAACCTTGACGGGTTGCTACAGTTCGTCCTGTAGATGGTACACCCTTCGAGTGGACAAGTTTAAGGTGAATTCGCAACACTTAAATTAAATTTTTGCGATGTTTTGCCTTTAATGCTCATGCAGAATCATCTGTGCTTCGCCTTCCGTGTATGTATACACAGCAACAGAGGCACAGATTCTCACATGTAGCGTGCTGACTCACTGTTCGACGGGATCAGGACAATCATGGCCGCGCCTACAGATCCACCAGCAGCCTCGGCATGTATGACTGAGCTCGCGAAACATTCAGTTCTTACATTGAGTGGATGGAGATTTTTTTTAGGGCCAATAACATTATTGAGACCGAAGGTGCAGATGAGAATGTTCAAGCTCAAAATAAAGTAATTCATGAACGGAATTTTTCTAACGGAGATCGGGCCAGATAAGAGCATAACATAAGACGTAGGAGCAGGAGTAACATAGAAGATAGGAGCAGGAGTAGGCCATTCGGCCCCTCGAGCCTGTTCCGCCATTTAATGAGATCATGGCTGATCATCCAAATTCAGTACCCTGTCCCTGCTTTCTCCCCATATCCCTTGATCCCTTTAGCCTTAAGAAATATATCTAACTCCTTCTTGAATATATTTAATGAATTGGCCTCAACTGTCTTCTGTGGTAGAGAATTCCACGGGTTCACCACTCTCTGGGTGAAGAAATTCCTCCTCATCTCAGTCCTAAATGGCTTACCCCTTATCCTTAGACTGTGACCCCTGGTTCTGGACTCCCCTGGCCATCGGGAACATCCTTCCTGCATCTAGTCTGTCTAGTCCTGTTAGAATTTTATAAGTTTCAATGAGATCCCCTCTCATTCTTCTAAACTCTAGCGAATATATGCCTAATTGACCCAATTTCTCTTCATTCCTGCCATCCCAGGTATCAGTCTGGTGAATCTTCGCTGCACTCCCTCCATGGCAAGAACATCCTTCCTCAGATAAGACGACCAAAACTGCACACAATACTCAAGGTGTGGTCTCACCAAGGCCCTGTATAATTGTAGCAAGACATCCTTGCTCCTGTACTCGAATCCTCTCGCTATGAATGCCAACATACCATTTGCCTTCTTAACCACTTGCTGCACGTGCATGCTTACCTTCAGCGACTGGTGCACAAGGACACCCAGGTCTCGTTGCACTTCCGCTTTTCCCAATCTATTGCCATTCAGATAATAATCTGTCTTGCTGTTATGCCACCAAAGTGGATAACCTCGCATTTATCCACATTATACTGCATCTGCCATGCATCTGCCCAATCACCCAACCTGTCCAAATCATACTGGAATTTCTCTGCATCCTCCTCACAGCACACACGCCCACCCAGCTTTGTGTCATCTGCAAACTTGGAGATATTACATCTAGTTCCCTCGTCTAGGTCATTAATATATATTGTGAATAGCTGGGGTCCTAGCACCGATCCCTGCGGTACCCCATTCGGCCATTCGAGCCTGCTCCGCCATTCAATGAGATCATGGCTGATCTGATCTTGGCCTCAACTTCACTTCCCTGCCCGCTCCACATAACCCTTGACTCCCTTAACTTTCAAAAATCTGTCTATCTCCACCTTAAATATATTCAGTGACCCAGCCTCCACAGCTCTCTGGGGAAGAGAATTCCAAAGATTCACTACCCTCTGAGAGAAGAAATTCCTCCTCATTTCCGATTTAAAAGGATGCACCCTTATTCTGAAATTATGCCCCCTCGTTCTAGATTCCCCCACGAGATGAAATATCCTCTCTGCATCTACTCTGTCAAGTCCCTTCAGAATCTTATATGTTTCAATAAGATCCCCTCTCATTCTTCTAAACTCCAACAAGTATAGGCCCAACCTGCTCAATCTTTCCTCATAAGACAACCCCTTCATCTCCGGAATCAACCTCGTGAACCTTCTCTGAACTGCCTCCAATGCAATATATCCTTTCTTAAATAAGGAGACCAAAACTGTACGCAGTGCTCCAGGTGTGGTCTCACCAACGCCCTGTACAGTTGTAACAGGACTTCCCTACTTTTATACTCCATTCCCTTTGCAATAAAGGCCAACACTCCATTTGCCTTCCTAATTACTTGCTGTACCTGCATGCTAACTTTTTGTGACTCATGTACAAGGACCCCCAGATCCCTCTGTACCTCAGCATTTTGCAATCTCTCCCCATTTAAATAATAATTTCCTTTTTTATTTTTCCTACCAAAGTGGATAACCTCACATTTTCCCACATTAAACTCCATCTGTCAGATTTTTGCCCACTCACTTAGCCTATCTATATCCCTTTGCAGATTCTTTGCGTCCAAAACACAATTTGCTTTCCCACCTATCTTTGTATCATCAGCAAATTTGGCTACATTACACTCAGTTCCTTCATCCAAGTCATTAATATAGATTGTAAATAGTTGAGGCCCCAACACTGATCCCTGCGGCACCCCACTAGTTACAATTTGCCAACCTGAAAATGACCCATTTATCCCGACTCTTTTTTCTGTTAGTTAGCCAATCCTCTATCCATGCTAATATATTACCCCCAACCCCGTGAGCTCTTATCTTGTGTAGTAACCTTTTATGTGGCACCTTATCAAATGCCTTCTGGAAATCCAAATACACGACATCTACTGGTTCCCCTTTATCCACCCTGCTCGTTACATCCTCAAAGAACTCCAGCAAATTTGTCAAACATGATTTCCCTTTCGTAAAACCATGCTGACTCTGCTTGACTATGTTATGATTTGCTAAATGTCCTGCTATCACTTGCTTAATGACGGACTCCAGCATATTCCCAATGACAGATGTTAGGCTAACTGGTGGATAGTTGCCTGCTTTCTGTCTCCCTCCTTTCTTAAATAGGGGCGTTACATTTGCGGTTTTCCAGTCCGCTGGGACCTCTCCAGAATCCAGATGTCTACAGAACCTACTTGCGCCAGGGAAAGTGAAGGATGCATTGCTTGAGGACATTGGCAAGAAACACGAGGACCATTTTGACCCAAAGCCATTAGAAATAGCAGAGAGCTATAAGTTTGATACCAGAAGCCAAAAACAAAGTGAAACCATCAGTGAAGCTCTTAATAAACTGTCTTTGTACTTCAACCCAATGGCTAGTCAGTAAAGATGCCTATTATTGTAGCGAGCTACAACAACAGGCCAACTTTCATGGGCAAAGATTGGTTGAGAATGTTAAAACTAGACTGGAAAAACATCTTCAGTGTAGATGCTTCAAAGAAGCGACTCGACACAATGCTGAACAAGTACGAAAGCATGTTCACAGACAGTTATGAGGGCATTACTGGATATGACGCGCATATCCGCATCAATCCAATATGAAGCCCGTCTGTTGTGAGGGCATTACTGGATATGACGTGCATATCCGCATCAATCCAATATGAAGCCCGTCTGTTGTAAGGCAAGGCTGGTCCCCTATGCGTTGAAAATTCCAGTGGAGGAAGAGCTAGCGAAGCTCAGAGAGAACGGAGTGCTTATAAAAACTGACAAAAGTGAATGGGCTACCCCAAATGTGATAGTGCCCAAAGCAGACAAAACTGTACGCTTGTACGGTGACTACAAAGTTACTATCAACCAAGCAGTTGATGATGAGCAGTACCCGTTACCTACATCGCAAGATTTGTATGAAGCACTCTCTGGGTCAAAGGTTTTCTCCAAGCTTGACCTGTAGCATGCTTATGCTCAGCTAAATGTTGACAAAGAGAGTCAACACTATCTCAACAACAACACACACAAGGGACTGTACTCATACACCAAGCTGCCGTATGGTGTAAAGCCCTACCCCAAAATCTTCCAGGCTACGATGAATAATATTTTGCAAGGTGTTCCAAATTGCTTATGCAATCAAGATGATTTGCTGATCGCAACAAGCAGCAACAAAGAAAATTTAGAAGTGTTAGATATAATGCTTCAAAGGTTGAATTCCCACAATGTCAAATTGATCTGAAAGTTGATGCAAATGGCTTGCAACCAGTGATGGAAAAGTTTGATGCTGTCATCAATGCCCCAAAGCCACAAAACGTGTCTGAGTTAAGATCTTTCCTTGGAATGGTCCAGCACGTTTCTTACTTGAGTTAGCGACCATGTTAGCTCCATTGCACGAGCTCCTCAATAAGGATGTCAAGTGGAGGTGTAGAAATCGCAACAGGAAGCTTATGACGCTTGTAAGAGAAGTCTCTCTAGCGATGCTCTACTTGTGCACTACGACACAGAGCATGAGCTTAAGTTAGCGTGTGATGCTTCCAGCTATAGTAAGGGAGCTGTCATAAGCCACGTAATGGATGACGGCCAAGAGAAACCAACCGTGTTCGCATCGCGAACCCTCACAAAGAGTGAAAGAAACTACGTGCAAATTGAAAAGGAAGCACTCGTCATAGTGTTTGGAATCAAGAAATTCTAACAGTTCCTGATCGGCAGAAAGTTTACCCTGATAACCGATCACTGACCGCTCCTAGCAATATTGGGGTCCAAAACTACCATCCATGCAATGGCCGCCTCAAGAATGCAATGTTGGGCAGTGTTGTTGTCACAATATGACTACACGATTGAATATTGCACTTCAAAGCAAAACGCAATGACAGATGCCTTGTCCAGGTTGCCACATGAGGACTCATGTGTTGGGAGTGAAGGTGCAATTTTCACACTAGGTGCAGTTGCCAAAGACTTTCCTGTGAATGCAACTGAGATTGCAAATGAGACTCACAAGGACTCAGTACTGAAAAGAGTGTATGAAAACACCTTGAATGGATGGACTGGTCAGTGTATGGACACAGAACTGAAACCATTCCATAACTATTGTACTGAATTGTCTTGTGAACAAGGTTGTCTCAAGTCAGGAAACAGAGTGGTGGTACCGACTTCTTTGAGAGATAGAATTCTGGCCGAACTTCATACTGGACATCCAGGGATCGTCAGTATGAAATCAATTGCAAGAAGCTTTGTTTACTGGCCTGGATTGGACAGTGATCTTGAACCACTTGATCATGAACACATACATGAGTTTGACTCAGTTCAGACTTCAGTAACTGAAGTACCAGGTTCAAACAAGTCTGAGATAGAATCAGGATCATCTTTTAGTTCGGAACCAAAACAAAACAGCCCGAAAATTGGTTCAACACAAAAACCTTCTGCAAGGAGATCAGGAAGGCGCCGCAAACTTGTTATTAAACTGGATTTGTAGTTCATTTAAAAAAAAAGCCAGGGCCTAGAAATTCACTATAGTCCCGTTTGGGGCGCCAGCCTCGCCAGGGCACTAAAAGTAGCGCCCCGGAAGCATTCGTGACCGCCCGCCGGAAATTCAGTTGGAGCGCCCCAGAGGGAAGCGCTGCGCTACTGGAGGCGCCCCGCATCCCTCCTGGGGCGCTGCGACTGAATATCGTAGCGCAACGTGCTGCAGCGCCACACACTGCGGCACGTCGCGCTGTGGTACTGCAGGCCTTCCTCCCCTACTTAAAGGGGAGGGGCCTTGTTCTGCGCAATCTAGGGCCCAGCTGGGCCCCCGAGGATCGTGAGTGCCGGCAAAAGAGCCCGGCACCGAGGAGATGTGCCGGGCTCTTGGAACGCAGCCGGCACTCCGCGGGGGTGCGGATTTAGGAGGCCGGGGAGGGCAGCGCAGAGAGGTGCTGGCAGGCAGCCAGCAACAAAAATGGCCGCCCCACACCTCTCCTTTAATTTGCACCTCTGCCGCCGCAGGTAGGCCCCCCTGAACCGGTCGCACATAGCGTCTGTCGGTAAATCAGGGGGCGCTTCCTAATATTGAGGCCGGGGCATCAGCGGGGTGCTGCGCACACCGATGACGTCATCGGTAGCAGCGCAGTGCTAACGGCTAGCGCCACCACTAGCGTCCCGCTGAATTTAGCGGGAGGAGTGGCCAGTGGCGTCCGACCCACTTAGCGCCCTCTTAAGGTGCTAACAGGTGGCGCAGCCCACTGAATTTCTAGGCCCAGGAGTTTTTATGTGGTACATGTAATGCTGGGAAAGGTGGGACCATAGTTTTGTTGTATTTGAGAGGGGAATACATACATTTTTTTTAAGGGGGAAAGCAGTGTAATGTATGATCATATGGTTTGGTATGAGCATGCTCAGTTCACTCTGGCCTAATAAAGCAAGCACATGGACTAGCAACTCATTGTGCCTCTGTCCTTCATTTTTTCTACCCACATATATTACAGTAATAGATGCTCTCTCATCGTCCACACTTTGATCTTCCCTCCTTCCAACTGGGGAATTAGGAACCTAGCACCATAGCTCTGGAAGGCAACATGCAGATCAGTATTAGGATAGTTGATTTTACATAGGATTACATATATGGCACAGAAACAGGCCATTCGGCCCAACCAGTCCATGCCGGCATTTATGCTCCACTCGAGCCTCCTTCTGTCTTTCCTTATGTACCTCTATCAGCATAACCCTCTATTCCCTTTGCCCTCAAATGCTTATTTAGCCTCTCCTTAAATACATCAATACTATTTGCTTCAACCACTCCCTGTGGTAGCGAGTTCCACATTCTTACCACTCTCTGGGTAAAGAAGTTTCTTCTGAATTCCCTATTGGATTTCTTGGTGACTATCTTATATTGATAGCCTTTAGTTTTGCTCTTCCCCACAAGTGGAAACACTCTCTCTATATATCCACTGTATCAAAATCTTTCATAATTTTAAAGACCTCTATTAAGACCCAGCCTGTTCATCCTTTCCTGATAGGTATACCCTCGCATTTCTGGTATCATCCTTGCAAATCTTCTCTGCATCCTCTCCAGTGCCTTTATATCCTTTTTATAACGTGGCAACCAGAAATGTACGCAGTACTCCAAATGTGGTCTAATCAAGGTTCGATACAGGTTTAGCATAACTTCACTACTTTTCAATTCTATCCCTCTAGAAATAAATCCTAGGGCCTGGTTTGCTTTTTTTATGGCCTTGTTTACCTGTGTCGCTACTTTTAGTGGTTTGTGTATTTGTACTCCGAGATCCCTTTGCTCCTTTACCCCACCCACTATCAGTTTCACTTGAGCATAGGTTTTGATATTGAGTAAAATGTGTTGGTTGATGGTTGTGGGTAGATGTGATGTGAAGCAGAAACTGGGGCCATTAATGGAACAGGTCCTGCTAGACCCATGAAGCATGGTACTGTAGGAGTCGCTGGAAAGAAACAGACTGCGAGACTTTCATAGCAGCAAAGAAAAATGCGTGTTAGCTTTATTAACTCTCCGCATGGACTGAGGGACTCGACCTCGTCGCAGGGCTATGACGTCATCACACAATCGATGACTCTTAAAGGGACCCTGCCCCGATAACCCAACCAAGTTCCGTACATAACGTGGAGCGATAACAACATTGGCTATGCATAGTGAATTGTGTTACTGTCCCTATGTGGTCTCCGCCACATACGTCCCCCCAGATTTCACTAGAACTGGCAATGTCAGTCGTTGAGAGGCCCGGATCACACGGCCGAAACAGCTCCTTAAGTCCGGGGCGGGGACCGGGGGGGTCGCAGGAGGGTCCCCGGGCGCTCGGTGGTGGACTGAGGGTGCAGAAGCCGGAGGTTGGCCCCACCGCGGGGGCTGAGCCAACCCAACGGGTCGGTCCAGATCCAGGTGGGCCGGCTTAAGACGGTTCACGGAAATGTAGTCCGGCTTACCGCCGACATCCACCATGAAGGCCTTGTCCCCGGCTTCCAGGACGCAGAATGGTACGTCGTAGGGTGGGTGAAGAGGTCCCCGGTGGGCGTTGTGGCGGACAAAAACGTACTCCGCCGCACAAAGGTCGGGCGGAACGTGGGACTGAGGCAGACCGTGCTGCGACGTGGGCACCGGCGCGAAAACCTTGGCATTGTCCAGGCGGGCGGACCGCTGATGGGCTGCGGACCAAGGGTCCGTGGCGTTGGGGACAAAATCCCCGGGAACCCGCAGCGGCTGCCCGTAGACGAGCTCGGCGGACGAGGACTGGAGGTCGTCCTTGGGGGCGGTCCTGAGTCCCAGCATGACCCACGGGAGTCTGTCGATCCAACTGTCGTCCCGGAGGCTGGCCCGGAGTGCGGCTTTCATGGAGCGGTGAAACCGTTCGCACAGCCCGTTAGCCTGAAGGTGATATGCGGTGGTATGGTGGAGTCTCAACCCGAGGCCTTGGGCGACAGCGTTCCAGAGCTCCGACGTGAACTGGGGCCCCCGATCGGAGGAGACGTCAGATGGGGCGCCGAACCGGGCGACCCAAGTGTTGATGAACGCCCGAGCCACATCGGCGGACGTTGCTGACGACAGCGGGACGGCTTCCGGCCATCGGGTGGTTCTGTCGACCATCGTGAGGAGGTGGGTGAACCCACGGGAGGGCGGCAGGTGCCCCACCAGGTCCACGTTAACATGGTCGAACTGCCTCTCGGGCACCGCGAAAGGCGCCAACGGGGCCTTAGTATGGCGATGCACTTTCGAGCGCTGGCATACCACGCAGGTATTGGCACAGTCGCGAACGTCCTTCTTGAGCCCGTGCCAGACGAACTTAGCCGCCACCAGCTTCTGTGATGGCTTCTTGCCCGGGTGGGAAAGGCTATGGACGGCGTCGAAAACCTGCCGTCTCCACCCGTCGGGCACGACGGGGCGTGGCTGCCCAGCAGAGATGTCGCACAGGAGCGTGGTGCCGGCATCGTCAAACGCGACGTCCGCTAACTGAAGGCCTGTGACAGCCGTCCTGTAGGCCTGAACGTCCGGGTCGGAGGCCTGGTCGGCCGCCATGCGGGTGTAGTCAATGCCGAGGTGTACGGCGCTGGCGATGGCCCGGGAGAGACAGTCGGCGACAGGGTTGTTTTTCCCAGCCACATGCTGGATGTCCGTCGTGAACTCGGAGACGAAGGAAAGCTGGCGCTGCTGACGGGCCGACCACGGCTCGGAAACTTTGGCCATGGCGAAGGTCAACGGCTTGTGGTCCACGAACGCCGTGAACGGGCGGGCCTCCAGCAGGAAACGGAAGTGTCGGACGGCGAGGTAGAGGCCGAGAAGCTCGCGATCGAAGGTGCTGTACTTCCGCTCATTGGGGCGGAGCTGCCGGCTGAAGAAGGCGAGCGGCTGCCAGGTGTCGTTGACCCACTGTTCGTGGACGGCGCCGACAGCATAGTCCGAAGCGTCCGTGGTGAGAGCGATCGGCGCATCGGGCAACGGATGCGCCAGCATGGTCACGTTAGCCAGGGCCCTTTTCGTGTCCGTGAAAGAATTGGCCATCTCCTCGGACCAGTCGACGGCGAGCTTGGCAGGCTTGCCTTTGAGGGCCTCGTAAAGGGGTCGCATAAGCTGGGCTGCCCGGGGAACGAAGCGATGATAAAAGTTCATCATGCCCAAAAACTCCTGCAGGGCCCTCACGGTGGCGGGTCACGGAAAATCCTTCACGGCCTCCACTTTCGACGGCAGTGGCATCGCCCCGTCCTTCGTGATGCGGTGCCCGAGAAAGTCAATCGAGGACAGCCCGAACTGGCACTTGGCCGGATTGACGATTAGGCCGTGCAGGCTGAGGCGTTCGAAGAGAGTCCAGAGGTGGGACACATGTTCCGTCCTGGAGGCGCTGGTGATGACAATGTCGTCCAGGTAGATGAACAGGAATGGCAGGTCCCGTAACACAGTGTCCATTAGGCGTTGAAAAGCCTGAGCGGTGTTTTTGAGACCGAATGGCATGCAGAGGAATTCGAACAGCCCGAATGGGGTGATCACCGCGGTTTTCAGGATGTCCTGCAGCCGAACGGGGACCTGGTGGTAACCCCGAACGAGGTCCACTTTAGAGAAAACAACTTTCCCGGTCAGGCGGGCGGAAAAGTCCTGGATGTGTGGAATTGGGTAGCGGTCGGGGGTCGTAGCATCGTTGAGGCGCCGGTAATCGTTGCACGGGCGCCAACCGCTGCCTGGTTTCGGTGCGATGTGGAGGGACGAGGCCCACGGACTGTTCGACCGGCGAATGATGCCGAGGCGCTCCATCGTGTCGAACTCGGCTTTAGCGATGGCGAGTTTCCCCGAGTCGAGGCGCCGAGCGCGGGCGTAGACAGGCGGACCGGTGGTCAGGATGTGGTGTTCTACCCCGTGCTTGGTGGCGGCAGACGAGAAAGTGGGCTTCGTGAGGTCCAGGAACCCGGCGAGGAGGCCGGAAAACTCATCGGAGGCCGAGAGTGCGCTGGACAACTTTGTCATGCCGGAACCACTGAACGAACACGGGAGAGAACTGAAAGTCTCAGCCTTGACGAGACGTCGGTTCTTGACGTCCA
Organism: Somniosus microcephalus; assembly: GCF_052327205.1. Classification (NCBI taxonomy): domain Eukaryota; kingdom Metazoa; phylum Chordata; class Chondrichthyes; order Squaliformes; family Somniosidae; genus Somniosus; species Somniosus microcephalus. The sequence continues at coordinate 36,615,285 of NC_140997.1, forward strand.
CCAAAAGGCCATTGGCGCAGAGGAAGTCAGCGCCAAGAAAGGGGGTGGACACTTTCGCTGTAACAAAGTCCCAAGCAAAACGCTGCCCGCCAAAACACAGCGCCACGCTCCGTTTCCCGAAAGTACGGATGGAACTGCCGTTGGCGGCTTCGAGGGCGGGGCCGTGGTTCCCCCCCTGTATTCCTATGGTTGACGCGGGCAGGACGCTCACCTGGGCACCCGTGTCGCAGAGGAAACGACGTCCAGAGTCAGTGTCCGTAATGAATAACAGACTACCTGAACGGTCGACAGCCATGGCAGCTAATGAGTGGGCCTTCGTGTTTCCCGATGCAGTAAAGCTGCACGGGGGCCGGCATTTCTTAGCGTTGGGGCTGAACTGCGCGTGGTAGAAGCACATGCTTGGGGGCTGCCGCCGTTGGGCTGTGGCAGTCGGGGCAGGGCCCCGCATGGCCGCGCAGTACTGTTGCCCGGCGGAGAAAAATTTGTCGGCCTCCTTGGCCAGGGCGCGGAAATCACTAATAAGAGAGTTGGCTAAAGCCGACCGTACCTGCCCTGGCAGCTGTTGTAGGAACAGTTCTCTGAAGAGGAAGCACGGCTTGTGCTTGCCCAGGAGGGTTAACATGTGGTCCATCAGTTCTGAGGGCTTGGAGTCACCAAGCCCGGGTAGAGAGAGAAGCTGGCGTGCGCGCTCGGGTTCAGTTAGTCCAAAAGTCTCTAGGAGGTGCGTTCACAGCGTCGCAAATTTGTGGTGCTCTGGGGGGTCCTCGAGCATGCTCACGACTCTGGCCGCGGTGGAGCTGCCGAGAGCAGAGACGACGTAATAATACTTCGTGTCATCCGCGGTGATGTCCCGGAGTGCAAGCTGAGCCTCGGCCTGGGCGAACCAAGCGGCAGCCTGCCGTTCCCAAAACTCCGGTAATTTGAGAGAAACGGCATTCGTCGCCATCTCGGATAAAGTCTTTGGAAACGTCCAAAAGAGAAACGGGGTCACCAATCTAGGAGTCGCTGGAAATAAACAGACTGCGAGACTTTCATAGCAGCAAAGAAAAACGTGTGTTAGCTTTATTAACTCTCCGCATGGACTGAGGGACTTGGCCTCGTCGCAGGGCTATGACGTCATCACACAATCAACGACTCTTAAAGGGACCCTGCCCCGATAACCCAACCAAGTTCCGTACATAACGTGGAGCGATAACAACATTGGCTATACATAGTGAATTATGTTACTGTCCCTATGTGGTCTCCGCCACAGTACCACCAAAACCACCTCATACTGGATTCATACTGGTTTTTCCCACGCTCTGTTACCTACAGAACACAATTATTACAGTTACAAGTTATAATTCAGTCTTACAATCATTAACACATCGACCAAGTACATACATTTCAAGCGACAATGATACAGACAAAGAAAACAGACATTGTAAAGCAAGCTACAGTTTAACATCTGATCAACAAATCATGGACTTTAAAGATTCTCCAGATCTCTCTTTTACTCGTATCCAGCTTGTGGATAATTCTAACAAAATTTATTTCTCGCTAGCCTCAATTGTCCCAAATCCAGATTCCATGTAATTCTCCACTTCAACTTCAATTTCAACCCCCCTAACAGGTACCAGTGTGTTTAACTCTATTCTGATTGTTTCATTAATTAGATAGTTTCTCGATGGAGTATGTGTCAATGCTTTAAAAGTTGTCTCACTCTCCTGAGCTACATTAACCATTTCATGTCGTACTGTTGTCAAGTAACTGAGCCTGTCTGAGATCCGTTCTTCAGTGCAAATTCACCATACATTCCCGTATGCTAATTGCTTCATATGTAACAAATCACATTTGCACACTCACACCAGTATCCCAATATCATGCCACATGTGACATTTGATACAAGCCATTCTCGGGCTTTCAGGTGATCTTATCAAAAGATTGTCTGGAGATCTTTGCTCATCTTCCACCGCATGGTCCTGATGTCTCAGTTTTCTTGAAAAGTTCATTATAGGCAGGGACATAAATGTCTCCAAGAGAAAGCTATCAATTTACTATTCTTAGCTACACTTTCCTGACTTTCACTAGAAAGTTAGGAAAATTCTCATTTGGTAGTGTAATTTTCCTGTTTCAATCTTACACGCTCAATCACTTCCTCTCTACATTTTACACATCCCATTAATTACCAATCTATCTCATTCATGAGCCCTGGAGGAACTTTACTAAAGATAGAAAACATAGATCAAACGTTCCCACTTGGTCTCAGTTATTAAATTACATCATATTTCTCTTTGTTCTTTCTTCAGATGCCTTTTCAAATGACTGTAATAATACTGAATAAAACTGGAGCAATATTAGTTTTCACAGTGAAGCAAATCAAATCAAACTGCTTTGGAAATTTCACCATAGCAACCGCAACTCCAAGGTTAAATCTTAGACTAAAACGTAATCTTCTGTTAAACAAATGTTTTGTTTTTCTCAGCTTTTCCACACCAGCTTAACTTAAATTGTAGTTCAAGGCCCTAGAAATTGGCTTCCTTAGGGGCTCCCGTTATCCAGTGGGCGATAACGGGGCGCTAAGCACTTACCGACTGGGCGTGGCAGGAAGAGCGACTCCCGCTATATTCGGCGGGAGGTTTGCGGTGGTGGTATGGCATTGCGCCCCAATCTCCTTCGCCCAGATATTGTGACATTATCGCACTGGTAGCGCCCTGGACCCGGACTTCGGTTCCGCCCCCTGCAGCATCACTAGGCGCAAACACCGGCAGCAGCAGGAGGCGTTCATCGGGAGGCCGGGCGCTTCGGGGGCGATACTTAAAGGTGAGGTGACCAAGGTAAGTAAAAAAAATTCTGAAATGCTCTTTCTCTTTTTTTCCCCTTTGTCTTCGCCAGTGATCAATCAGCTCAGCACTCTGCTGCAGTGCATCGGGCTGATCAGGCCGGATCACGGCTGCCATCGGGGACCAAGTAAGTTTTCCCCTTGCAGAGCCTGCAGCGATGGCCCTTCCCTTTAAGGGAGGGAAGGAGCCTTCCAATGTGGCAGTGCTGCACGGCCCATTGTGCAGCGCTGCTCAACTACTGCCCCGCCTGCTGCCTGTTGTGCTTGTTTTAATGCTGCACTTCCTTCCTGGAGCGCAAACCCTGAATTTTTTAAAAGTTGTAAAACATTAGCGCCTGGCGCTAATTTTTTCAACTTTTAAAAGTTAGCGCCCCAAATGGAGCGATACAGAATTTCTCCCCCAAAGTTTTTTTTCCCAATTCTGGGTGCACAATCTGAAATTAAAATGAACGTACTCACCATAGTCACTCATTCTTAAAACTTCCAATATCCAAGACAAGACTACAGTGGGTTAAACGGCTTTTAGCTCTATGCACAGAGAAGTGGGTGGAGCTAAAACAAACACAACAGACACTTTCTTTTAAAGACAGACTTTCTGGCAAAAGGAATACTGTAACTTCTCAAACATTCATAGTTAGAGAAACTTCCACACTTTTAACACACACTTTCTGAAATTCCAGCATTTTTTTAAGGTTCCTTTCACTCAGCAATTTTTTCTCCGCACAGAAGCTTCCGTGTCAGTTTCAACTTTAAGTTTGTTTCTCCTTCACTTTTTAAACTGTGAGGCACACAAGTGTGCTCCATAGGCCAACTTATTTTTAGGACGTCCATCGCCCCAGGTGCACATGTTTTCTCTGTCAGGCTATCTATCAGCTGTTGCCTGTGATATGCCAATTCCATTGTATCTTTGGTTTCACTTATTTGACATGCTCCCTCTCTCTCTCTCTCTCAGAGTTCTCTACCCAGTCTTAGTGATGATCACGAGCGGTCGACCAAGTCTTCCCGGTTCTCACAAACCGAGGTCCATATGACTCCTGCTCTGTAATCCCACTTCTGGTACCAGTGTAAGATTTGGATCACAGGTCACACACAGATTACCCAAAGGGTCTTAGGAGTCATAGGCTGTTTTATTAAGGAGCGGCAGTTCAAATATAGTTAAATACAACACGCAATCAGGATAGACATAGTAGCCATGCAACCTGTAACAGATGAGACCAGAATGGATGGACGGGTGGACAAACGGGGGTTGAGGCAGAGTGGTGGCCTCAGATCCCTGCAGCCTGCGGCAGTGGTCTCTTCCTCTTTGGTCATCTCCTGAGGCTGGCGGAGGTGTTAAGCCGGAGCTAGCTTGCATCCACCTCAGAGGTTAAGATTGACCAAGGTGTTAAGCCGAAGCTAGCATGAATCCACCCTAGGGAAGCCCTTCCTCTCTCTGCCTATTTTTCCCTTTCGGCTGCCCGTTTATATACCTTATTTCGGGGGACCGCTGGATACCTCGCGTCAACCATTTGTTACCCATTCAATTGTCTAATTACAGGGGAATAGGGGCCTATGGCTGGCCCCTCCCCAATGCATGAGGTCATTCCTCTGCTTATCTCCTGTTTGGACATCTTGCTACCTTCTCCTAGACAGTTTGTTTATCATAAGGCTCCTTACTCGACCTCTTATCAGGCCTAGCTATGCCTACACGAAGGTCTGTTTCTGTTTTATGCCCATGTAAATGACCTCAGCTCTTTGTGCAACTCCTTATCTCACATGATTGGTTTCTTCTGTGTCATCAGCTTATCCTGGCTGCTGAGCTAGGCAAACCCATTTCTTTTATAAAACCATTATTTCTTTTACAATTCCCAATTTCTTCCACTTCTCGTTTTTTTACACTGTGAATAGCTACCCTTTACTCCTACTCTCTGCTTCCTGTCTTGAAGCCAGCTAACTATCCATTCTGCTACTTGTCCCCTGACTCCGCATTCTCTGACCTTTATTCATTTGTTTATTATGCGGTACCTTATCGAAGGCCTTTTGAAAATCTAGATAAATTACATCTACTACATTACCCTTGTCTATTCTCCCTGTTACCTCTTCAAAAAATTCAATGAGATTGGTCAAGCAAGGCTTTCCCTTTTGAAATCCATGCTGACTATTCATTATTATATTTTTGGCTTCTAGATGTTCTTCTATTTTCTCCTTAAGTAGGGATTCCATTAATTTTCCTACCACCGATGTTAAGCTGACTGGCCTATAGCTCCCTGGACATGTTCTATCGCTCTTTTTAAATATAGGTATTATGCTCGCTGTCTGCCAGTCCTCTGGCACTACACCTTTTTCTAATGAATTATTAAATATGTGTAGTAATACCTCTGCTATTTCTTCCCTAGATTCTTTTAAAATTCGCAGATGTAATCAATCCGGACCAGGAACTTTTTCCTCTTTGAGTTTAATTAGCTTATTTAACATATCTCCTCTTTTTATTTTAAATAGTTATTTCATTACTAATCTCATGATCCAGTACCATGTCCACCTGTTCTAATTCTCTGGTAAATACTGAAGCAAAGTAATTATTAAATATTTCTGCCTTCTCTCTATCACTGCCTGTGGTAGTGTCCTGTCCATCCCTTAATCGTCCTATTCCCATCCCGACCTTCCTTTGTTTATTGATGTGCCTGTAAAAAATTTTGCTATTTTGTTTTATGTACTTAATGTATGCCTCTTTCCTTACCCTCAATCTTTCCCCTACGGCTATATTCATCCATGGTGTCTCATTAGTGTTTAGCTTGTTTTTGTTTTTTAGTGGAATATATTTTTTCCTGGACTCTGTTGAACACCGTTTTAAATGTTTCCCATTGCTGTTCTACATCATTGTTTGCCAATATTGTTGTCTATTTTATTTTCCTAAGTTCTTTTCTCAGCCCCTCAAGATGAGCTTTTCTCCAATCTATTACCTTAGTCTTCATCATACTTATGTCCTTCTTAATTATTATTTTAAAGTGTATTATATTATTGTCACTATAGCCTAGATGTTCCCCTACTTTTACTTTTCTTATCTGCTCTGGTTCATTCCCCATTACTAGATCCAATAATGTGTCCTCCCTTGTTGGGCTGCTTACATATTAGGTTAGAAAGGAGTCCTGTACACATTGTAGGAACTCCATTCCTGTATCCCCTTTACCTACCTCTTCAGTCCAATTAATATTGGGGTAGTTGAAATCCCCCATGATTATTATTCCATCTTTTTTAATCATTTCCCTAATTTGTTTGCATATTTCTTCCTCCACCTCCCTTCCACTATTAGGTGGCATGTAGTCTACCCCTATTAATTTGATTGATCCTTTATTATCTTTTATCTCTATCCACATGAATTCTATTTCTATCTTGCTGATAGCTGCGTCACTTTTTCTACTACCATTATGTTATCCCTAACAAGTACAACTATGCCACCTCCCATTTTTCCCTCTCTATCTTATCTAAATATGTTATACCTTGCAATGTTTAATTCCCAGTCCTGATTTTTCTGTAACCATGTCTCAGTAATCCCTAATATTTTTGGTTCCTCGCAACACATGATTGCCTCCAGCTCCCCTGTTTTATTACAGACACTGTGTGCAATGCTGTAGTACACATTTCTTGAGTGTTAAACCTTCATATTGCTGCTAAAGGTGCTGCAGCTAAAGTGAGAAATAAAGATAAAATTGTGTCAGTGAAATGATTTAAAATCTGTATTTTCAAACTTATGTTCTATCAAGAAATGAGGCAAGTTACATTAAAGAAAAATATTTTTTACCATAAATTGCTTATTTGCTGCTGGAAACAAACGTGGCACATACCTTCTAAAAAGTGTATGGGGTATATTTTTCAGCCAGTGGCATTGGTCCTGTTTGTGCTACACGCGAGGGTAGGCTTGGAATTTGGGCAGTAATCCCTTCACTGCATGTACAAAAACTTCATTTGAATATTGAAATTCAGTGAATATGGGATAGCATAACTTCCTGGTTATTTAATAAGGATCATAATGTGTGCTTTGCTTTGTCAAATGGAGCAGATATAAAGGGATGCAACATGTAGGATGGGGCTTTTAAAGGGTGGATGCCTTTTTGCATTTTTAAAAACATTTTAGATGGTAGAAATTCCTTTAGGTCCATTCTCGGGCCTGAAATGGACACCACCGGGAGGCCTGCGGTCAAGCCAAAGTTGGGGCTTGGGCTTCATCAAAACAATTTGCTGCCGGTGCCTGTCGCATCTTCACAGGCCACCTGCCCATTTTGTGAAGGTGAAAAGAAAATACTGCAGATGCTGGAAATCTGAAATAAAAACAGAAAATGCTGGAGAAACTCAGCAGGTCAGGCAGCATCTGTGAAGAGACAAACAGAGTTAACGTTTCAAGTCGATGACGAAAGGTCTGTTTCTCTCTTCACAGATGCTGCCTGACCTGCTGAGTATCTCCAGCATTTTCTGTTTGTATTTTATGAAGGTGAATGCTGGGCTACCTGCCTCTGCAGCAGGGGCCTGAAGTTAAGTCTCGGGGGGGGGCAGGAGAATGGGAGTGGGGCCGATTTTGGGCTGGCAGCAGCACTCAGAATTGCTGCGGAACCAGGAGGAACACTCTTACAAACTTATGAAAAAAATAACTTCCCTTTTTTTGTAGTGGCGGCTTGCTAGGCCACAGCCATGCCTGGAAACCTAAGGGTGTAATGAGGTGAGATTTCCACCCCTGTGTATTCAGTGTCTTGTTGGTGCTGTTTTTTTGGGGGGGGTTTTGTTGCTTTTTTTGGTCAATTTGTTCTTTCTCTTTTTTTGGTATCAGAACATGCAGAGAGTGTTTATGTAGAAATAAAACTAGTGGAATATGCAAAATTACCACAAAGCTGACTGCAATTGAAGCACTTCTAAGGCTTTAGGAGAACATGGAACAGGAAGAAGTTTTAACATCATTGGACATGGAAAGGGAATCTTACAATACAAATTGTTCACTGCAGCTCAGGGAATGACAAGGCAGCTATCTGCAAGCTACAGGGGGAGAAATTCAGTATCGCCCCGTTTGGGGCGCAATTATCGGCCGGGCGCAAATTTAGCGCCTGGCGCTAGTTATCGTCTCCGATTGCAAACTTGGCTTCTATCGCCCCATGAGGTGATTGGAGCGCTAAATCAGGCACTACACACCTCTCTTAAGGCGCAAAGGCCGAGGAGCGAGGCGCTAACTCAGAGCGCGGGTGCAGCGCAGGTGATGTCAGTTAGCGATGGAACACAGACACACTGGCACCGGCCAGTTCTTAAAGAGGAGGGTCGATCTTGCTCTCCAGCCACACCCTGCTCATTGGAACCTTGAATCTCAGCCTGGAGAGACCTGCGAGTACATTTTCCAGCCAAGGACTATGGAGAGGGTGAGAGAACAAGCTCAGCGCTTCAGCGAGCGGGCCTTGGAGGCTCTGGTTGGTGCGGTGGAGCGCAGAAGATCTATACTCTACCCTGAGAGTGGCAGGGGGCCTTTGCCACGTGACTACAGAAGAGTGTGGAGGGAGGTGGCTCAGCACGTCTCCTCCAGGAGCATGGTGCCCAGGACCCATACTCAATGTCGCAAAAAGTTCAACGACCTCACTCGGGTCGCCAGGTTGAGTGGTTTTTTTCAATACCTCTCCATCCCTCCATTTCAACCTCACTCTATGGCCAGTGGGTCTTAAAACCCCAATGCCCAACACTCATCCAACACCTATGGCCCTCTCATGAAACACACATGCACATTCCACACCTAGAATACAGTAAGGGCTATTCAACTATGGAAAGCACATCAGGCAAGACCATGTCTGTATATTTACGCAGACGCCGTCCTTTTTCTTGCAGGCCAAGCTATCTCATAATAGGAGACAGCAGCAACGGACGGGTGGAAGGTGGCCTCAGCTGCAACCCCTCAGCGATCTTGAGGCGCGCGTCCACAGGATTGTGGCAAGCCAGGTGATCGGTCCCGTCGCCCTGGAGAGGCCGACCCCGTTCAGGACAGCAATGGTAAGGTTATCAGCTTTCTCTCCTCTCTAATTCCACTTGCCCCTCACAACACCAGCCTTTGACACTTTCAGTCCAACTTACTAAATCGCTGCACTCCTTCCTCCCTTATTGCCCCCCGTCCTCACGCTAAAGCCACTCTTGTACCACCCTGCTTTCAGATGGTGATTCACCAGCTGAGGAGACGGGCTCTCAAGCTGCCAGTGGGAGTGAAGCCGCAGGCGAGGAGGAAGAGGAAGCCGGAGCATCAGTGCCACCCTCTCCCGAGGAAGCCTATGCCCACACTGGGACCACGTCTTCCCTGGAGTGGAGCACGGGGGAAGGGTCTGATGAGGGTGAAGCTCCGGGACCCATGGGCTGTAGCAACGCGATGGGGGTAGGGAAGCTCGGGGGGACTTCTCCCCGGAGGGAGAGTAGGCCAGTGAGTCCTGCTGCACTGGATGCAGAGGAGGAGTGGCTCATCGCTGAAATGAACACCCAGGCGGTGGACATGCACACTCAGCTCATGGGTGCAGTTGGAAGGGTGCCCAATTGCATTGATGCACTGGCAAGGAGTGTGGAGCACTACGCTGTAGCACAGGTGGATGCCACGCTAATGCTTAGTGCTGCAATTCAGTCACTGGCTGTTGTGATCCAATCTCAGACTGGTCTCATGCAGACTCAGATTGAGGCCACGCAAGCACTGACTGCTACCATTGTCACTGGTTCGGACACATTTCCCCGGGGCTCTCACCGCGCTGCAGCTGGGCAGCAATCTGTGCTCCAGCAGATTGCTCCGGATGCTGAGGTGCTGCCCCGTGGTAGTGCCAGTGTGTCAGTCGAGCAGGGAGTTGCTGTCTTCTCTCAAGATGACAGTATTCCTGCTGCCACCACTGTCACTCCCCCATTGCACTTGCCACCACCTGTAGCCCAGACTGCTGCCGCCCATGCAGAGTTGGTGCAGTCTGCAGCTGGGCCCTCCAGGCCCAGAGCTGCTCGAGGCTGCCCTTCAAGTGCATCTTGTGGTAAACCACTGTTTGTATTCCACTGTGTACATGCCTGTACATGCCTCGGCTGACTCCTCCCACGAATCCAGGTATAAAGGTGACTGCTCCACAGCCCCTTTGTATTCTGGACCGGTCGACCACTCGAGGCACACTTTCATTCTCTTGTTAATAAAAGCCTGTTAATTACTCGCTTAATCTCAGTCTTTTGAGTTATTGATAGCGCATCACATCTGTAGTCTCAGGTTCTGACATTCAGCAGCCTTCCACCAGCCTTGCTGGAGCCACTGGGGCCCCATTACGGAGGAGCAGTAGGGTGGGAAGGGGGGAAGTGCGCAAGGGAAGATCACCCTCGAAGGACAAAAAGTAGGAGGTGTGCTGAAATGTTGGTAAATTTTTTATTAAAGGCCGAGGTTCGTGTTCAAACTTTTGTTTAGTGTTTTGGACATTATCTCCAGGTTGTGAGAACCGGTAATGTTAATGAATGCTTTTTTGTGTTTGTTTCTATTAGTTTGTCATGAAGAAATGACACAGTTTGTAAAATAAAAAAGTTTTTGTATTCAAAATGTACAGGTTTGGACTTTGGAATCATTGCTGCCTTGGCCGGCTTTGGGGTTGCGGGTTGCTTTCATTCATGTAGTTCTCCATGCCAGAAGCCATTTCCTCAGTAGGGGCCTAGAAGTGGCTTGCTATCAGCCGTTGACGGACGGTCCTTGCAGTTTCAACATTGTGGGCCTCCCTCCCGCTGATCATCCTCCTCCTCCTCTGGTGGTGCTCCAAAGCCTGGTGGCATTGGCTGAGTCCTGAGGATTGCCAGGTTATGCAGCATAAGAACATAAGAAATAGGAGCAGGAGTAGGCCAATCGGCCCCTCGAGCCTGCTCCGCCATTCAATAAGATCATGGCTGATCTGATCCTAACCACCAATCCACTATCACAGAACCTTCTCCTGAATCTAACAGAATTAGACACACGAAATAGGAGCAGGATCAGGCTACACGGCCCCTGGGCCCGCTCCGCTACCCACAGGGCCATGACCGATCCGAACCTAGACTCATGTCCAATTTCCTGCCCGCTCCCCGTAACCTTTAATTCCCTTTACTTCTAGGAAACTGTCTATTTCTGTTTTAGATTTATGTAATGATGTAGCTTCTACAGCTTTTTGGGGCAGCATATTCCATGGACCTACCACCCTCTGAGTGAAGTAGTTCCTCCTCATCTCAGTTTTGAAAGAGCAGCCCCTTATTCTAAGACTATGCCCCCTAGTTCTAGTTTCACCCATCATCAGGAACATCTTCCCCGCATCCACCCGATCCAACCCCTTCACAATCTTATATGTTTCAATAAGATCGCCTCTCATTCTTCTGAACTCCAATGAGTAGAGTCCCAATCTACTCAACCTCTCCTCATATGTCCATCCCCTCATCCCCGGGATTAACCGAGTGAACCTTCTTTGTACAGGGCATTTGTGCACACACAACTATGAAGAGGGAGACTCACTCAGGCAAGTACTGCAGGGCTCCTCCTGAGTGGACCAGACAGTGGAACCGTCACTTGAGCATGCCGATCGGCTGCTCAACGATGTTCCTGGTGGTGAGATGGCTCTCATTGTACTGCAGCTCAGCAGGGGTGTTGGGGTTACGGAGCGGTGTCATTTGCCAGGTGCACAGTGGATAACCCTTGTCCCCGAGGAACCAACCACTTGGCTGATGCGGTGCCTGGAAAAGTTCTGGCACAGCAGTCTGACGCAGGATGAAAGCATCGTGACTGCAGCCAGGATAGCAGGCATTGACAGCGAGTATCAGCTGTCTGTGGTCACAGACCAACTGGACGTTTAAGGAGTGGAACCCCTTGCGGCTTCAGAAAACCTCTGCATTCTCATGCGGTGCCCGCAATGCCACATGCGTGCAGTCAATGGCGCCCTGCACAACGGGGAAGCCCGCTATCCACGCAAAGCCCAATGCGCATTCATGCTGTTTGGCCCGGGTCATCGGGAAAGGGATGTACTGGTGTCTCCTTTTATAGAGGGCATTTGTGACCTGACGGATACAGCAAAGGACCGCGAACTGGGAGATATTGCCGATGTCCCCAGTAGCTGCTTGAAAGGAGCCGGTGGCATAAAAGTTCAGAGCCACTGTGACCTTCACAGCCACCGACAGAGATGTCCTGGTCCTCAGTAGAGGCTGCAGATCTGGCTGCAGCAGGTGGCAGAGCTCAGTGACCACCTCCTTGCTGAAGTGCAGCCTGCGCAAACACTGCTCCTCAGACAAATGAATGTAGGAGAATTGTTCCCGGAATACCCTGGGAGGGTAAGGTCTCCTGTGCAGAGGCCTGTTGGCCCTCCTCCATCTGGCGATGATTGCCACTCTCTCTCTGCATCTCTGTTGCCTCCTGTAATGTATACAACATTGAAGGGACTACTTTGTTTTGCGGATGTACATCCTTAGTTGCGAGCGTGTATAACAAACGCGTATCGATTTGTATAGTCAGTGCCGAAGTTCCAGTTAACAAGTAAAGATCACTTGAAGTTACTCTCAGTCTCTGCTGCTTTATTATTTTATGTAGTTGTGTATAGCGGTACAAACACAACAAATTGGCGACAAGAATTATGAACCTACGTCTTCCTATTCTGGCATCGCATCCAGAGGACACCGAAATTTGGAAGAAAGGAGCGAGAAAGTAGAGAAAACGGAGCACGCTTGCTAAGCTAGGCAGGGGATACGTAAGTCAAGTGAAAAGTGCACAGGACTTGCATGACGCTAGCTAACTAGTAAAGAAAGAAAAACGGGTTTGGAAAAAAAATGGCGATGATTGGCACTATTGCAGCATTTGATAGCAGCATTGAAGACTGGGCAACTTACATTGAAAGAGTGGAGTTGTACTGTGAGGCTAACGGAGTGGAGGTAGAAAAGAAAGCCACTGTTTTGCTGAGTGTTATGGGCGCAAAGACATACGGGCTGCTACGTAGTTTATTAACCCCTGAAAAGCCAGCAAACAAAACATTCAAACAAATAGTGGACACACTCCAAGACCATTTAAGCCCCAAACCACTGCTCATAGCTGAAAGATTTAAATTCCATAAACGGAACCAGAGCAAAAATGAAAGCATTTCTGAATATTTGGCAAAGTTGCGCAAATTATCAGAACATTGCCAATTTGGAGTGGGCTTATCAGACGCATTGAGGGACAGATTTGTGTGTGGCATGCAAAGTGAAAGCACACAAAAGAAGCTCCTGTCTGAAAAAGACCTCACATTGGAGAAGGCTCTGAGTATTGCAATATCAATGGAAGCAGCAGCACGTGGCGCTTTAGAAATTCAACAAAAATCCCTGGAATATTCAACTAATAAAATGTCACTGAAACAAGAAAAGAAGTGCTATCGCTGTGGCAAAATGTCACATGACCACAATGACTGTTGGTTTAAAGATAAAGGCCTAGAAATTCATTGTAGCCACTTTTGGGGCGGTAAAGTCGGGCGGCCGCTAAAGTTTGCGCCCGCCGCCAAATCGAGGCCACTTCTCCGATATTCATTAGCTTCGCCCTAAGAGTTTGCTCGAGCGCTAAAACTGGCGCTGGACGCCTCTCTTTAGGCGCTAAACCGGAGGTGCTGAGCGAGAGCGCCGAGGCCGGACGCAGCGCAGGTGCGGCCATCTCGTGATTAACAGCAGACACCCTGGCGCCGGCCAGCTCTTAAGGGGGAAGGGTCGACTTGGTCTGCTGCCACGCCCTGGATAGTGGAGCCCTCCAGCTAGGCCTGAACACTGCTGCTGGACCCAAATAGCGCCTGAAGCCATGCAGAAGGCCCGTGAACGAGCGCAGCGCTTCTCAGAGCGTGATCTGAGTGTGCTGGTTGGTGGTGTGGAGAAGAGGCGCCATATTTTGTACCCGGACAATGGCAGGAAGGCGCCGGTCCGCGCCTACCGGAGAGCCTGGAGGCATGTCGCCAGCAAGGTGTCAGCCAACAGCGAGGTCCCCAGGACCGGTGTCCAATGCCGCAAAAAGTTTAATGACCTCACTCGGATTGTCAGGGTGAGTACCCTTTCCAGTGACCTCCTCATCCTTGCATGTGCACCTCACATTATGGGCAAAGGGACCTGAAAGCCCTAATGGCCAGCCCTCATCCAGCAGCTATGGGACAGGCATGAACATCAATTGCACATTCTGCACTTAACACACTGGCCAAGCTATTCCACCATGGGAGGCAGTGCACACAAGATCAGGGTGACACACTGGCCAGGCTATTCCACCATGGGAGGCAGTGCACACAAGATCAGGGCGACACACTGGCCAGGCTATTCCACCATGGGAGGCAGTGCACACAAGATCAGGGCGACACACTGGCCAGGCTATTCCACCATGGGAGGCAGTGCACACAAGATCAGGGCGACACACTGGCCAGGCTATTCCACCATGGGAGGCAGTGCACACAAGATCAGGGCGACACACTGTACTTAGAGGCCGTCCTTTCTCTTGCAGGTCAAGCTGGCCAATAATAGGAAGAGCCGGACTGTGACCGGGGGAGGCCGACCCCAGATCCAGCCGCTCACCGAGCTGCAACATCGCGTGGAGCGCATCATGGGTGGCCGGGTGATTGGCCCCGTTGCATGTGGAGATGCCGACTGTGGTAAACCACTGTTGTTAGTATTGTTGTTCACCACTGTTGTTAATACTGTTGTTCACTGTTAGTACTGTTGTTCACTCTTGCATATTGTTGTACTTGTCTGTGCATGCCTCAGCTGACTCCGCCCCTGGCTCCACCCTCATGGCTGGGTATAAAGGTCGCTGCTCAGAAGCCTCCGGCCCTTTTGGATACCAGGCAACCACAAGAGGCATGCTCTGTTCTTTGGTAATAAAAGCCTGTTTATTACTTTCTCAATCTCCAGTCTTTTGTAGCAATTGATAGTGCATCAATTTTATTACCAAAGTTAAATGTTGGCTGCGGATGCTGATCAACCGATGGCGCAAAACGCTGAGCAGCAGGCGCTGCTGCGAGCCCTCAGACCAACATGCCTGGACCTAGACCCCCAAGAAGCGGGTTCGTCGACTAAATTCGCACAATGGCTGCGTTGCTTTGAGGCGTATCTGGAAGCCTCGACCGTGACTCTTGATGAAAATAAACTGAAAATCCTGGCCTCGAAGGTGAGCCACCAAGTCTATACTTTAATCCAAGATGCGACGACCTACGCGGCGGCTATTGACCTACTGAAAGGGCAGTATGCACGCCCGGTTAACACGGTCTATGCCAGGCACCTTTTAAGATCTCGCAGACAGCAGCCCGGGGAATCGGTGGAAGCCTTCCTACGGGCACTGCGGGTACTCGGACGTGGCTGCGACTGCAAGGAAGTATCGGCCGCGGCACATGTGGAGGGACTGATACGAGACGCTTTCGTTGCGGGTCTAAGGTCCGACTACTCCCGGCAGAGGCTGCTGGAGAAGGGTGAAATAGACCTGACAAAGGCAGTGTCCCTCGCGCTCTCGCTCGACGCGGCCCACAGAAATATGGACGCTTTCTCCCCTCATCGCCCCGCGCCGTGGACGCCGCAATCTTGGGCCATGGGACCGCCACCTCCGACTGCTGCAGCGATGTCCAAGGCACAAAAATGCTATTTTTGTGGCCAAGCTAAACACCCTAGAGCACGCTGCCCCGCGAAGAATGCTACCTGCTCCGGCTGCGGGAAGAAAGGTCACTACGTTAGCGCCTGCAAAGGGAAGACCGCTAACGCCAGCAGCGCTGCGTGCGAACCGTGGGCGCAGCCATCTTGTCTGCCATCTTGGGCTCCCCCAGCCGCGTGGGGATCGGGACCGTGGGCGCCGCCATTTTGTCCGCCATCTTGGACGCCTCTGACTTCGGTTACGGGGGACCCGGACTCCACCACCGCCTCATCGGACGACCGCATCGACACGCTTGAACATACGCTGGCTTCCGTGACGCTGGATCAATCTCTCCCGCATCAACTGTCCAGGTCCATGATGGACATTATGGTAAACGGCCGCGCCACTACCTGCCTTTTTGACAGCGGGAGCACGGAGAGTTTTATACACCCCGACACGGTGCGCAGTTACTCTCTCCCGGTCCTGCCGACGCGTCATCGCATCTCTATGGCTTCCAAAGCCCAGTCAGCGGACGTCGGTGGCTACTGTATGGTGACTCTTTCAGTGCAGGGTACTGAATACAAAAATTTTAAACTTCTGGTCCTGCCCCATCTCTGCGCTGCCGTCCTACTGGGGTTGGATTTTCAGTGCCACCTTAAGAGTGTCACTTTAGCGTATGGTGGACCCCTCCCCCCTCTCACAGTCTGCAGCCAGCAGTTTTTGAATCGCCCGCCGCGCGCCATTTGCAGCCTCTCCACCCTTAAAGTCTCCCCCCCCTCCTTGTTCGCTAACCTCACCCGCGACTGTAAGCCCATCGCTACCAAAAGTAGGCGTTACAGTGCCGGGGATAGGGGTTTCATTAAATCCGAGGTAGCGAGACTCCTGAAGGAAGGGATTATCGAGAGCAGCAGTAGCCCATGGCGAGCACAAGTGGTGGTGGTGAAGGCTGGCGGCAAACAGCGCCTAGTTATTGACTACAGCCAGACGATCAACCGCTACACCCAGCTGGATGCATATCCACTCCCCCGCATATCTGACATGGTCAATCAGATAGCACAATACCGGGTGTTCTCGATGATTGATCTGAAGTCGGCATACCACCAGCTCCCCATCAGGGCTGAGGACCGCCAGTACACAGCTTTTGAAGCTGACGGTCGGCTCTATCACTTTCTCAGAGTTCCCTTCGGCGTCACCAACGGAGTTTCTGTCTTCCAACGGGAGATGGACCGGATGGTTGACCAGAACGCGCTCCAGGCCACTTTCCCATATCTAGACAACGTCACCATCTGCGGCCACGACCAGCAGGACCACGACGTTAATCTAGAGAAATTCCTCCGGACGGCCCAGCGGCTGAATCTCACATACAACAAAGACAAATGTATGTTTCGTACTACGCGCCTCGCTATTCTTGGCTGCGTAGTGGAGAACGGAGTCATCGGCCCAGACCCCGATAGAATGTGCCCACTTATGGAGCTCCCCCTCCCCCACTGCCAGAAAGCACTGAAGAGATGCCTGGGGTTTTTCTCTTACTATGCTCAGTGGGTGCCCAACTATGCGGATAAAGCCCGACCCCTCATCAAGTCCGCCTCCTTCCCCCTGACAGCAGAGGCCTGTGCAGCCTTCACTCTCATAAAAGGAGACATTGCGAAGGCCACAATGCACGCTGTGGATGAGTCCCTCCCTTTTCAAGTGGAGAGCGACGCATCCGACTTTGCCCTAGCTGCAACCCTTAACCAGGCGGGGAGACCCGTGGCCTTTTTCTCAAGGACCCTCCAGGGCCCCGAGATTCGACACTCCTCTGTCGAAAAGGAGGCCCAGGCCATTGTGGAAGCCGTGCGAGATTGGCGGCATTACCTGGCCGGAAAACGATTTACCCTGCTCACTGACCAGCGTTCAGTGGCTTTTATGTTTCATAATAAGCAGCGGGGCAAAATCAAGAATGACAAGATCTTAAGGTGGAGAATCGAACTCTCCACCTACAATTACGATATCTTGTACCGGCCCGGGAAACTCAATGAGCCCCCAGATGCCCTATCACGTGGTACGTGCGCCAACGCGCAGGTTGATAGACTACAGACCCTCCACAATGACCTCTGCCACCCGGGGGTCACCAGGTTCTTCCATTTTATCAAATCCCGTAACCTTCCCTACTCCATCGAGGAGGTCAGGACCATGACCAGGAACTGCCAGATCTGTGCTGAGTGCAAGCCGCATTTTTATAGGCCAGACAGAGCGAGCCTGATCAAAGCCACGCGCCCCTTCGAGCGGCTGAGCATCGATTTTAAAGGGCCCCTCCCCTCCTCTGACCGCAATGTGTACTTCCTCAATATAATTGATGAGTACTCCCGTTTCCCGTTTGCCATCCCTTGCTCGGACATGACCAGTACCACGGTCATTAAATGTCTGAATGACCTCTTCGCCTTGTTCGGTTTCCCTAGCTATATCCATAGCGACAGGGGCTCATCTTTTATGAGCGACGAACTTCGGCAGTACCTGCTCGCGAGAGGCATTGCTACAAGCAGGACCACCAGCTACAACCCCCGGGGTAACGGCCAGGTGGAAAGGGAGAATGCGACAGTCTGGAAGGCAGTCCTTTTAAACTTAAAATCTAAGGGCCTTCCGACCTCCCGCTGGCAGGAGGTCCTCCCTGCGGCGCTCCATTCCATTCGGTCGCTGCTCTGTACACCCACCAATGCCACTCCTCACGAGAGAATGTTCTCCTTCCCCAGGAAGTCCACGTCGGGGATTTCGCTACCAACATGGCTGACTTCTCCAGGTCCCGTCCTACTGCGGAAGCACGTGAGGACCCATAAGGCAGACC
The DNA here is from genome assembly GCF_052327205.1 of Somniosus microcephalus. Taxonomy (NCBI): domain Eukaryota; kingdom Metazoa; phylum Chordata; class Chondrichthyes; order Squaliformes; family Somniosidae; genus Somniosus; species Somniosus microcephalus. The sequence goes on from NC_140997.1 coordinate 36,633,492, forward strand.
CCCTGGTCGAGAGGGTGAGCCTCCTCCACGCCAACCCGCAGTATGCTTACGTGGTGTACCCGGACGGGCGGGAGGACACAGTCTCCATTCGAGATCTCGCACCTGCAGGTGCTCCTGAAACACCCTCTTCGCCACCCACCGCTACTCCTGCCTACCCCCAGGACACAGTCCCCGCACGAGACCTCGCACCTTCGGGTGCCTCTGAGAGACCACCATCGCTACCTCCCATTACCCATGCTCTGACCCCTGTAGACGGCATGCAGCAGCCCCAGGGTCCGCCACCTGCTACACCTCCTCTGAACGAGACACCGGGTTCACCGTTGGATGCTGCACCATCACCGCCGCTGCTGCGACGCTCAGGACGGCTTACAAGGCCTCCTGATAGACTTCAGTACACGAATTTTTAGTGCACTTCACCCTGCCGGACTCAATTCTAAACAAGGGGTGAATGTGGTAAACCACTGTTGTTAGTATTGTTGCTCACCACTGTTGTTAGTACTGTTGTTCACTGTTAATACTGTTGTTCACTCTTGCATATTGTTGTACTTGTCTGTGCATGCCTCAGCTGACTCCGCCCCTGGCTCCACCCTCATGGCTGGGTATAAAGGTCGCTGCTCAGAAGCCTCCTGCCCTTTTGGATACCAGGCAACCACAAGAGGCATGCTCTGTTCTTTGGTAATAAAAGCCTGTTTATTACTTTCTCAATCTCCAGTCTTTTGTAGCAATTGATAGTGCATCACCGACCCTGTTCTGGGCACCAATGGTAAGGACATCAACGTTTGTACCTCTCTCGTCCCACTTGTGCATCAGATCTACATCCTTTGCCACTGTCCGACCAATGCGCTGAATGCCACCACTCATGCATCCCTCGCTGACGCCCTCTCCTCACTCTAAAGCTACTCTTGTGCCTTCCTGCTTTCAGATGGTGAGGAGGAGGTCCCTGAAGTTGCCAGTGACAACCCCTCAGAAGAGGAGGAGGAGCAAGAGGAAGGCGGTCCATCAGGGGAACCCTCAGCCGTGGCAACCCATGCGAATGTAGGGGACACGTCTTCCCTGGAGGGGAGCGTGGCGGAAGTGTCGGAGGGGAGGGGAGCTCATGGGACCTGCGGCCTGCAGAAACGCGGGAGGGGGGTGCCAGCTCGGCAGCCTTCTCCCCAGAGGGGGGAAGGGTCGGAGGGGAGTCCAATTGCTGGGCCCAGCGGCGTCCAGCAACGCAGGAAGGGTCGGCCAGCTCGGCGGCCTTCTCCCCAGAGGGAGAGTCCGGCCTCCAGTCCAGAGATGGTCTTCGCCGAGGAGATGGAACGCCTCGAGGACTTGTCCGCGGACTCGGAGCGCCGGCACACGGAGCTCATGGGGGTAGTGGCACGGTTGCCTGAGGCCATCGAGCCCCTCTCTCAGAGTGTCACCGACGTCGGGGCCTCACAGGCCATCAGTTTGGCGGAATTCGGGTCAGAGCAGGCAGCGAGTCGGGCGGCATTCGGGGCAGATCAGGCAGCGAGTCGGGCGGCATTCGGGGCAGCTCAGGCAGCGAGTGGGCAGCTGATCAGTGGTGCCGTGCAGTCACTGGGTGCTCTGATGAGGTCACTGAACAGGTCAACACGGGCACTCACTGCTGCCACACTCGCTGTGTCAGCCAGGCATCGCCAGGGCACCCGGCGCGCTGCAGCAGCACAGCGGTCTGTCCCTCGGCAGATTGGTGCGCATGCTGCAGTGCTGGCCCGGGCAAATGCCAGTGTCTCAGGCGACCAGCGAGCGCCTGCCATCCGCCAGCTTGCCCCCATTCCTCCAGCCGCCACTGCCACTCCCCCAGTGGAGCTGCCAGGAGCTGCTGCAGCGACTGATGCTGGCCAGCCACAGCTGCAGCATTCAACAGCCGCCCGCTCGACGGCCAGACCTCGACTAGGCCGACCCCCAAGGGCATCTGCCGTCACGACATGTGCCCCTCAGGAGCCTGCCCCCAGCCTTGCAGCAGCCAATGGCCTTACTTTGAGGAGGAGCAGCAGGGCGGGCAGGGGCCACACAAAGATGGCCAAGGCATCGCCCTAGCGGGCCAAAAAGTCGAATGTGTGGCCAGTTGTGTTTGTTTTTTGAGGCCGAGAATTGGATGTTTGTTTTTTGAGGTCAAGAATTGGATGTTTGTTTTTTGAGGCCGAGAATTGGATGTTTGTTTTTTGAAGGCCGAAGATGTGATGTTTGTTTTTTACGAAGGCCGAGGATGACGGCCATTTTAGTTGCACTGTTTTGTTAATCCTCTCCAGGTTGTGGGAGCGAGTAATGTGTTTGAGTGTTTTTTGGGGGTTTCGTCTGTTTTTGGTTTTCATGTGGGAAGGGCCCTGAGTTTGTACAATAAAGCATTTTATTTATTAACATTGTCCATGTTTGATCTTTGAAGTGTTTGTTGCCTTAACCGGCTGAGGGCTTGCGGAGCGGCTGCAATCATGTTCTTTCATTGGCACAAGCCATTCCCTGACAGGGGGCCTAGAAGTGACGTTCAATAAGCCGCCGACGGGCGGCCCTTGGACCTTCTGCCTCCCTCCTGGGCTGGTACTCCTCATCCTCCTCCTCCTCATGCTCCTCCTGCTCCTCCTCCTGAGGTGGGGGTCCAACGTGAGGTGGCAGTGCCTGAGTCCTGCGGATAGCCAGGTTGTGCAGCATGCAGCAAACGACGACGAATTGGGAGACTCGCTCCTGCGAATACTGGAGGGCTCCCCCGGAGCAATCGAGACAGCGGAACCGTTACTTGAGGACGCCGATTGTTTGTTCTATGATGTTCCTAGTCGCTTGATGGCTCTCGTTGTATGCCTCTTCAGCAGGGGTCGTGGGCGCGCGGAGCGGGGTCATGAGCCAGGTACACAAAGGATAGCCTTTGTCCCCGATAAGCCATCCTCTTGGGGGAGGCTGTGCCTGGAACATGTCAGCCACAGTTGTCTGTCGCAGGATAAAGGCATCGTGGCTGCTGCCTGGAAAGCGGGCATTGACAGCTAGGATGCGCTGCCTGTGGTCACACACCAGCTGTACGTTGAGGGAATGGTAGCCCTTCCGGTTGCGGTAATCCTCGGCATGCTCCAGAGGTGCCCGCAAAGCCACATGCGTGCAGTCAATGGCGCCCTGCACCATGGGGAAGCCCGCTATTCTTGCAAATCCCACTGCACGCTGCTGCCGCTTGTCCAGGGTCATGGGGAAAGAGATGAATTGATGTCTCCTTCTGAAAAGGGCTTCGGTCACCTGGCGGATGCAGCAATGCACGGCGAACTGGGAGATGTTAGCGATGTCCCCAGCAGCGGATTGGAAGGAGCCGGTGGCATAGAAGTTGAGAGCCACCGTCACCTTCACTGCCACCGACAGAGACGTCCTGCGCATCAGCTGTGGCTGCAGATCTCTCTGAAGCAGCTGGCAGATGTCTGCAACCACCTCCGTTCTGAATCGCAGCCTCCTTACACACATCGTGGCAGACATGGTCAGATAGGAGGACTGCTGGCGGTATATCCTGGGTGGGTAAGGCCTCTGTTGGTGACGCCTGTTGCCCCCTCTGCGTCTAGCCAGGGCTGCCACTCTCTCACGGCGTCTGTAAGCCCTTCTGGCATAAGGCTGAAAGTCAGCGTTGGCACCCAATGCAGCCCCCATTATATGCTGGCAAACACTGAGCTCTCAATGAAGGCAAAGATAATTGCTAAGCTCTGGCCTGAGCCAAAAATACCTGTCCTAGTGTTGGTCCAAACCAGTAAGCTCTCCTCCTTGGTCTCTCTCCAAAAAACCGTTGCACAAGAGTGAATGCTGCAAAATGGCTGGCCTTTATAGTGCAGGGTAAGTGCCCTTTAATTAGCGCTCCCCGCGGCCCGCCTCGGCTGTGTACTGTTCCACTTCACAGTCGTTAGGGCCGCCCGGCGCACAATGGCCCGGCGCGAGTGAAGTTCCGGTTCGGGGCGCACAAAGGGCGTTGCACTAGTAAATGACATCATGATCTGCGCGCGCAGCAGGGCGCGCGCTAAGACTTTGCGCCGGCGCTAAATGTGTACTGAAGTTGGGGCGAGGCGCAGATCGCGCAGCGCCCGGGCGCTAAGCGCCTAGCGCTCGAGATCTACTCCTCCTAAGGCGCTAACGGATGGCGCGCCCAACTGAATTTCTAGGCCAAAGACTGCAGACAATGTGGCAGACAAGGGCACATTGAAAGAGTCTGCAAAGCAAATAAGAAGCCGAAAACTGATACAATACAGAGTAGCAAAAAGGTACATCAAGTGACTGAAAACAAGAAACCTTTCAAAGATAGATACAAGAAGGTACACTACGTGACTGGAGACAGTTCTGATAAAGAAAAAAGTGACACAGACTCAGAGGAAGAGGATCTGGCTTGTCTGAAACTACACAATGTGAAAGAAACAGAGGATCACAGAATAATATGGATTACTCCAGAAGTGGCAGGAGTTAGGCTGAAAATGGAGTTGGACACAGGCTCAGCTTTAACAGTGATCTCTGCACATGACTACAAACGACTGTTTTCACACATACCGCTAAGGCCAACTAAAGTACTGTTAAAGACATACACAGGACAAAGAGTGTGCCCCAAAGGTAAAATAAAAGTGACAGTGGCACACAAAGAAAAAAAAATACCGCAATTGAACCTCTATGTAGTGGAAAATGGAGGACCACCATTGCTGGGACGCGAATGGCTCAGGAAAATACAGTTGGATTGGCACACCATCCAAGCACTGTTTGTGTCAGCAAAGGAGGACAGCAACACCACTCCTGAGAGACTGTCACAAATACTCTCTGACTCACAGGAAGTGTTCAAGAAGGGAATAGGAACACTTAAGGGCACGAAAGCAAAAATTAAGATTGAGGAGAACGCAAATCCAAAGTTCCATAAGGTCAGACCAGTGCCTTATGCAATTCGCCCTTCAGTAGAAGCAGAGCTGGAGAACTTGGAGCAGTTAGGGGTCCTGTCCAAGGTGGATTGGAGTGAATGGGCCACACCTATAGTTCCAGTGATGAAGAAAACCTTTAGCACAAAACCAGGAAAGCCAAGAAAAGTGTGCATCTGCGGAGACTTTAAAGTGACTGTTAACCCAGTCCTCCACACAGTACAGTACCCATTGCCTCGCATTGAGGACATCTTTGCTTCCCTGTCAAGAGGGGAACGCTTCACAAAGATTGACTTGGCTCAGGCCTATCTCCAAATGGAAATTGAGGATGCATCAAAGAAGTACCTGACAATAAATACGCACAAAGGCCTTTACCAGTATAATCGGCTGGTATTCGGAATAGCATCAGCTCCTGCAATCTGGCAAAGGGCAATGGACCAAGTCCTGTAGGGGATCCCAGGTACACAGTGTTATCTTGATGATATCATCATTACTGGCAAGAATGACAATGACCACCTTTCCAATCTTGAACAGGTGCTCATCAGGTTACGGGAGTATGGGCTCAGAGCGAACCGAGACAAGTGTGAGTTTTTCAAAAAGGAAATCTCATACTGTGGACATGTGATTGACAAGGATGGTTTACACAAGTCTCCAGACAAGATTGAAGCTGTGATTAATGCACCAACACCTGAAAATGTGTCTCAGTTGAGATCATATCTTGGACTGGTGAACTATTATCACAAGTTCTTGCCCAACCTATCCACAGTGTTACATCTACTAAATGCACTGCTACAGACAGGGTCACAATGGAAGTGGAGTGACAGCTGTGAACAAGCTTTTCAAGAGAGTAAAAGACTCATTGCTTCAGAAGAGGTGCTAGCTCACTTTGACCCACCCTTACCTATTCGACTGGCATGTGATGCTTCACCCCATGGCATTGGTGCCGTGTTGTCACATAAGTTCCCAGACGGCTCAGAAAGACCAATAGCCTTTGCCTCAAGATCATTGACTACAGCTGAACGCAATTTTGCACAGATTGACCGAGAGGCCCTCAGCCTTGTGTGGGGAGTCAAGAAATTCAACCACTACTTGTATGGTCAACAGTTTACACTGTTAACTGACCACCAGCCTCTTGGTTCAATCTTCAACCCAAGGAAGGGCGTTCCAGTGATGACGGCACAACGGCTGCAGCGATGGTCACTCTTCCTAGGGGCTCACCTGTATGACATTGAATACAAGGGGACCAAGCAACATGGCAACGCCGATGGTTTGTCACGTTTACCACTGCTGACCTCAGAGAGAACTACAACAGTTGACTCAGCAGCGGTATTTCACACAATAGTTGAGCAGCTACCAGTGACAAATTCCCTCATTAAAGAGAAACATGCAATGACCCTACATTGTCAAAAGTTTATGACATCACTGTGAAGGGATGGCCAGCGCATGGTGACTCATTGTTTCCAGCATTCTCAGCTAGGAGGGAGCAGTTATCAGTGTGTCGGGGAACACTGATGTGCGGCTCACGAGTTGTGATTCCTCCCAAGCTTCGTAACCGAGTGCTAGATGAACTGCAAGAAGGCCACTTAGGTACGGTAAAGATGAAAAGCCTTGCCCGTGGTTACGTGTGGTGGCAGGGAATTGACAAACAGATCGAGGACCTGACAAAGAGCTGCTCAGGATGTCAAAAGGTCCCGAATGCACCACCACAAGCCCCTCTCTATCCATGGGAATGGCCCTCATCACCATGGCAACGTGTGCACATCGACTTTGCTGGACCGTTCATGGACTCCATGTTCTTGATTGCAGTCGATGCACATTCCAAATGGCCTGAGGTCATTAAAATGAAATTAACCACATCTGAAAAGACCATTTCAGTTCTGAGGACCATGTTCGCTAGAAATGGCCTACCAGAACAAATCTGCACAGACAATGGACGACAATTTGTCTCTGACGAATTCCAAGGTTTCATGAGGAAAAATGGAATCAAGCACTACGCATCTGCCCTGTACCATCCAGCTACAAATGGCTTGGCAGAAAGATTCATACAGACTTTCAAGTAGGCCATGAAAGCAATGTACAGCGAGAATCTACCACTGCAACACAAGATAGACAATTTCCTCTTTGCTTATCGGAACGCAGTACACGCAGCCACTAATCAGACTCCAGCGATGATGTTTCTGAACAGGAACCTGAGATCTTGCATGGACCTTCTTAAACCGAATGTACGTCGTGATGTAGAGAACAAACAGTTCAAATATTTGAATGCTAAGCCAACAAGAAGTTTCAGTGTGGGACAGTCAGTTCTTGCTCGTGATTTCCGGATGGAAAAGTGGCAACCAGGGACAATATCCACAAGAGAGGGACCACTGATGTATACTGTGGATGTGGGAGAGAACGTTTTGAGACATCATGTGGACCAAATTCTGGATGTTCAGGTGGAAAACACCCCTATACCCCGCCCAGACTCACCTGACATGGAAACAGACACTCCTGATTCATCAGCATCAGCATCAGCCTCATCCACAGCTGAGAGCTCTACCTGTGCTGATAGCTCACCTGATGCAACTGTACCTGTACAGTCTCATTCCGCAAAGCAAAAGAGTCTGGAGAGACGTTACCCAGAGAGGCAGAGGAGGCCTCCCCAGAGACTTGACTTGTAAAAGGGCTGTTGACAAAATAAAATGTTATGTTGGAATTTGAATTTTGTTACTTTTAAGAAAACCAAAAGGTTACTGTAAAGACAGGCTCTGTATGTTAATTATAGAAATTTTGCGTTAATATCCTATTAACCTAAAGGGGGAGGAAGTGTAATGTATACAACATTGAAGGGACTACTTTGTTTTGCGGATGTACATCCTTAGTTGCGAGCGTATATAACAGACGCGTATCGATTTGTATAGTCAGTACCGAAGTTCCAGTTAACAAGTAAAGATCACTTGAAGTTACTCTCAGTCTCTGCTGCTGCTCCAAGATGGTATGTTGCCTCCCTGGTGCAAGGGTCAAGGATGTCTCGGAGCGGGTGCAGAGCATTCTGAAGGGGGAGGGGGATCAGCCAGTTGTCGTGGTACATGTAGGTACCAACGATGTAGGTAAAAAGAGGGAGGAGGTCCTACAAGCTGAATTTAGGGAGTTAGGAGCTAAATTGAAAAGTAGGACCTCAAAGGTAGTAATCTCTGGATTGCTACCAGTGCCACGAGCTAATAAGTTTAGAGAGAGTAAGATAGATAAGCTAAATACGTGGCTTGAGCAGTGGTGCAAGGGAGAGGGATTTAAATTCTTGAGGCATTGGAATCAGTTCTTGGGGAGGAGTGACCTGTACCAAGGGGACGGTCTACACCTGAACTGTGAGGGAGCCGATGTCCTCGGGGTAATATTTTCTAGGGCGGTTCGGGAGGATTTAAACTAATTTGGCAGGGGGATGGGAACCTAGGTAGTGGAAAAGAGGGAAGTCATATGAAGTCAGAAATAGATGGTAGAAAGGTGAGAAGCAATAAGCAAAGGAGAGAAACACAAAGGGCCAAACTAATTCATAATGAGAGTGTGAAAAAAGCAAGCCTGAAGGCTTTGTATCTTAATGCTAGAAGCATTAGGAACAAGGTGGATGAATTAGTTGTGGAAATAGAGGTAAACAAGTATGATTTGATTGGGATTACAGAAACGTGGCTGCAGGGTGGGCAAGGCTGGGAACTTAACATCCAGGGATATACAATATTTAGGAAGGATCGGCAAAAAGGTAGGGGAGGTGGGGTAGCATTGCTGGTAAAGGAGGGGATTAATGCAATGGAAAGGAAGGATATTAACTCGGATGAAACGGAATCTGTATGGGTAGAAATGAGAAATAGCAAGGGGAGGAAAACGTTAGTGGGTGTGATATATAGGCCTCCAAATAGTAATATGGAGGTGAGGGAAGGCATAAAAAGGGAAATTAGAGAAGCGTGCGATAAGAGCACAGCTGTCATCATGGGTGACTTTAATTTACATATTGATTGGACTACCCAAATTAGTAAAAATTCTGAGGAGGAGGAATTCCTGGAATGTTTTCGGGACGGTTATCTGGACCAATATGTCGAGGAGCCGACTCGAGATCAGGCCATTTTAGACTGGGTATTGTGCAATGAGAAGGGACTTATCAGCAATCTTCTTGTACGAGGCCCCTTGGGTCAGAGCGATCATAATATGATCGAGCTCTCAGTCGAGATGGAGAGTGAGGAAATTGAATCAGAGACTAAGGTCCAGAACTTAAATAAAGGGAATTACGAGGGTATGAGACGGGAATTGGGTAAGATTGATTGGGTGGTGTTTCTGGGGGGATTGACAGTGGAGAGACAATGGCAAGCATTCAAAGATAGAATGGAAGAATTCCAGAACATGTTTATACCGGTTTGGCATAAAAATAAACCTAAAAAGGTGACTCAACCGTGGATAACGAGGGAAATTAGGGACAGCATAAAATCAAAAAAAAGGGCATATCAACTGGCAAAAAAAAGCACCAGACCGGAAGATTGGGGGCAGTACAAGATACAGCAAAAGAGGACAAAGGGATTAATCAGGAAGGGGAAAATAGAATACGAAAGTAAACTTGCAGCAAACATAAAGACAGACTGCAAAAGCTTTTATCGGTATATCAGGAGGAAAAGACTGGTAAAATCCCAAGTCGGTCCCTTGCAGTCCGATTCGGGAGAATATATAATGGAGAATAAGGAAATGGCAGACCAATTAAACTCATACTTTGGTTCTGTATTCACAAAGGAGGACACAAATAACCTCCCAGGAATATCGGCAAACATAGGGACTAATGAGAGGGAGGAGCTGACAGAAATTAGTATCTCTAGGGATATGGTGTTGGGTAAGTTGAGGGGACTGAAGGCCGACAAATCCCCGGGGCCTGATAAACTACATCCTAGGGTACTTAAGGAGGTGGCCCTGGAGATAGCAGATGCTCTAAGGATCATCTTCCGGAACTCCATTGACTCGGGAACAGTACCCGTGGATTGGAGGGTAGCTAATGTTACCCCAATATTTAAAAAGGGGGGTAGAGAGAAAGCAGGGAATTATAGACCAGTAAGCCTTACATCGGTTGTGGGCAAAATGCTAGAGTCCATTATTAAGGATAAAATAGCGGAGCACTTGACAAATGGGGAAAGGATCGGACAGAGTCAACATGGATTTACAAAGGGTAAATCGTGTTTGACTAATCTGCTGGAATTTTTTGAGGAAGTAACTGGTAAAATAGATGGGGGAGAGCCAGTGGATGTGGTGTACCTTGACTTCCAGAAAGCCTTCGATAAGGTTCCACACAAAAGATTATCATGCAAAATTAAGGCTCATGGGATTGGGGGCAAAGTATTAACGTGGATAGAGAACTGGCTGGCGGATAGAAAACAGAGAGTTGGAATAAACGGCTCGTTTTCGGAGTGGCAGGCAGTGACCAGCGGGGTGCCGCAGGGATCTGTCCTGGGACCCCAGCTGTTCACAATATATATAAATGATCTGGATCAGGGAATTGGATGCAATATTTCCAAATTCGCTGACGACACTAAACTAGGAGGAGGGGTGGGCTCTGATGAGGATGTCAGGAGGCTACAGTGCGATTTGGACAGGTTGGGGGAATGGGCAGATACGTGGCAGATGCACTATAATGTGGATAAATGCGAGGTTATCCACTTTGGGGGTAAAAACAGGAGGGTAGATTATTATCTAAATGGCAATAGATTGGGAGATGGGGAAGTGCAGAGGGACCTGGGTGTTCTTGTGCACCAGTCACTGAAGGAGAGCATGCAGGTGCAACAGGCGATCAAGAAGGCAAATGGTATGTTGGCCTTCATATCAAGGGGGTTCGAGTATAGGAATAGGGATACCTTACTACAGCTGTACAAGGTGCTGGTGAGACCGCATCTGGAGTATTGTGTACAGTTTTGGTCGCCACATCTGCGGAAGGATGTTCTTGCCATGGAGGGAGTGCAACGGCGATTCACCAGGCTGATACCTGGAATGGCGGGAATGACCTACGAAGAGAGATTAAATAGTTTGGGCTTGTACTCACTGGAGTTTAGAAGATTGAGAGGGGATCTCATCGAAACATATAAAATTATGGCAGGCCTGGACAGGCTGAATTCAGAGAGAATGTTTCCAATGGCCGGGGAGCACAGAACCAGGGGCCACAGTCTAAAAATAGCGGGCAAATCATTTAAAACAGAGATGAGGAAGAATTTCTTCACTCAAAGAGTGGTGAGCCTGTGGAATTCCCTGCCACAGAGGGCTGTGAAGGCTAATTCAATAAATATTTTCAAGAGAGAATTGGATATATTTCTGAAGGCTAAGGGGATTAAGGGTTACGGAGAAAAGGCGGGGACGGGGTACTGAACTGGTAAGATCAGCTATGATCTCAGACGAAGATCAGCCATGATCTCATTGAATGGCGGAGCAGGCTCGAAGGGCCGAATGGCCTACTCCTGTTCCTATCTCTATGTTTCTATGTTTATTATTTTATGTAGTTGTGTATAGCGGTACAAACACAACACCTCCAATTCTGCAGGTGCAGGACGACGCCTCGAATCAGTACAGCTCCCAAAGTCTCTTGGCAATCAAAGTAATGAAGGTCAAATCCAAAAGTACCTGCAAAGTGATGCTCAGTAGCCAAAACTACTTCACACAGCATTGACTCTGTGCAGAAGTCTCTCTATCTCTCTCTCAGAATGTCTCTGTCAGAATGAGTGGTGCAAAAATGTCTACCACAGAAAAAGCCAGGAAGAGGCCGCCTTAAAATAGCGCCCCCCCAGCCCCTCACCGACTGGGATACGTTCCAGTCTCCCTGCCATTGCTTGCGCCAGGCGGAAAGGAGGGGGGACGCCACTCAATGACGTCATCCTGAGAGAGGACAGCAGATACCTGCTCCACTGACGCACTGCCACTCCCTCGGGGCGGTGCTTCAGCATTCCTAGCAATCTGTTGGAGCACAGATTGCTGGCCTGCTGTGACACCGTGAAAGCCCCGGTCAACGGTGGTAAACCCAGCCACAGTGGCAGCAGTCAGAGCTTGGATTGCATGAGAGCAGTCTGAACTTGGGCGGCATCAAGCTGAGACTGTATGAGAGCAGTCTGAGGTTCTGCTGCAGCACTAAGACGATGGGTTGCCTCCGCCTGTGCTGCAATGGAAACTGCAACATCGTCCATCATGTGTGCCATCATGTCTGGGGCACCACGGTCTCTCTGGGACTGCACCATCATTTACAGGCTGGAAATCCTGGGCTCCATGCTCTGCGCAGAGCCTTGTGCAATGTGGGCGGCGGACTCCTCCACGCTCCTTGCCATTGCCGAGAGGCTTTCTGGCAGCCTTGTCATTGCACCTATCATTTCCGTGTGTATGCCCATCGCCCTTCTTCTGAAGGCCTCCCCATCGAGGTCCTCATCTAAGTCCTATGCAGCAGAACTCGCGTGTGGACTCGCCCTCCGGAACTGGCCCATGAGCCACCCTTTCCCCCTGGCTGCGGCCCACTCATGCCCGGTGCCTCACCCTGTGCAGGTCACGCTACTATACTAGCTTCTAAAGAACGCATAGTGCCAGTATCTGAGCTGGTGTCTGCAAGTGACAGATTCAGTAACGCAGTGTCTTCTCCTCCTCCTCCTCTTCTCCCCTCTCACCTTCCCTTTAAGTAGTGAAAAAAGCCTGTGGCAATCATGAAAGCCTGTGGCAATCATGAATTGGTCCATATTGGTCCATCTTTTCAGTGTACTCTTCTGATTGGACCAAAAAAACAAATTGTCTGTAAATTAATCAAATTTTAAATAAACCTTAACAAATCAAATTAAAATTTGGTTGTCGAAATTGATTATGCACTCCAGTCCCCGTGGCGCCCACCGGTCGTGGAAGTACTCAAGCGTGCCGGCGGACACCGCGTGCTCCATCTCCAGGGCCACCCGGGCGCGAACATGGCCGCGGAAGAGAGGCAGGCAATCTGGCTGAACGACCCCCTCGACCGCCCGCTGCCTGGACCAATTGATGGCTTTTTTAGCCAGGCCCAGGAGCAGTCCTACGAGGAGGTCCTCCAACCTGCCCGCTCCCCTCCGCACCGATCTTTTCAGTGTAGCACCAATCAGCTTGAGTTTTTAGTCTAGAATCAGGACTGCAATCATGTTAATGAGGAGTCAGCGTGACTTTTGTGTGCAGCCGAGACGATTTTCAGGTGGTGCAGCTTAACTTTTTTTAGCCTAAACATTGCCCATTTCTTGGCTATAACGAATTTCTAGCCCAATATCTACTGGGCTATCTTCATCAACCAATTTTGTCACTTCTTCAAAAAAATTCAATCAAGTCGGTGGGACAGGATCTCCATGCGCAGAGTCTTGCTGGGATTCCCTAATAGCTGGTGCTCTCTCCAACTGATCATACAATGCATTTCTAATAATGACTTCCAATAGTTTACCTACAACTGAAGTCAAACTAACTGGCCTATAATTCACTGATAATGACTTTCTCCCCCTTCTTAATTATTGGCATCGCATAGGCCTCTCTTCTAGTCCATGGGAATGATCCCAGACTTCAACAAGCTATTAAATATATAGACCCATAGAAGTTTACACACAGAAGCAGGCCATTTGCCCCATGCATTCATGTAAACCCTCTGCTAGAGCAATCCAAAACTAATCTCACTGGAGCCCACATCATGAGCAGTGAATACAGTATACGAAGTTGGAAGAAGTACAAGTTCAAACAGCTCACCCCCGCACTGCCAGAATCCTAGCAGTTAAAATGGCATGGAGCGAGAACACAACGGCACAACCCCACCCTCGCCATTTTAACTACCCGCGTCCCATTCGCACGGATGGGTTGGGTTAAAATCGTGACTGTATTCTTTGGTACAGCCCTTTACACCTTACAGGAATGCGTTTCTTTTGTACTCTGTGCATCTCATATTTGAAGATTTACATGAGCCAACGACTTGGATAACACAATTCCTATTTCCTCTAGCAAGCTAGGATGAATGTCAGCAGGTCCAGCAGCCCGACCTACGTTAAGTGCCTTAATCCAAAATAGGATTGTTTCTGCATTGACTTCTAAGAATTCAATATTCATAGCACCTCTATCTGTCACTACTGGCAACTTAGCATCATCTTCAATAGTAAAAGCAATTGTAAATTATCCCTAATAACACCTTTACTGTATTTTGGTTCTCCACCCTAATCTGCCCTGCTGTATCATTGAAAGGCCCTATGCAGTCCTTGATTACTCTCTGACCCCTGACTTGGCTGAAAAAGATCTTACTATCACTACCATACCTATCCAAATCCTCTTTTCTACTTTGTTTCTGGCTATTCTAACAGCAGATTTAACATAATCTGAATTTTCTACCTATTCCTATTGTGTTGAGAGCTATTTTCTTTATAGCTGATAAAATACTTCTTTTTAAGGTTAATTTGTCTATGAAAATCTCATTACCCTCCTTTATGGCTTCCCTGTCCATGAGTGCAACTTTGTGGCCATCTGGGCATTAGGTTCCTGCTCCGATTCTGTCGTCACCACTTGTTCTTCTTGTACACTGTGACTCATCAGGTGCTACCACCTCGAGGTCAGTTACTGCATTCTCCTGCAAAAGCTTTAATCATGCTGGGGTTTGAAAACAATGATGAAAGAGATGCAGAGTTGTGAGATTGTGCTGTAGGGAACTGCCAGCAGGTTGCTCTTTGAACTGTACTTTGACAGAAAAGGACCAAATGATGGAATACTGGCACCAAGAGATGTCATCAACAGGGCTTGCATGATCATATACTGGGTGTGACTTTTGTGCGATTGTGTGTATGCCTGCGTGGGAGTGAGTGAGAAGGAGGACAACACACAAGACCAGGATGGTACTATCCCTGAACTTGGGGGAGGCCTGTGGCACCATCTTCTCATGCTAGCTCCATGTTCTTATATGCAAGATTGTCTTCCTCCAAGCAAGGACTTATATTTTGAGCGCTCCTCCAGCTCATGGCTGTTCTTTGTATTAGGTGCCAACTTTCCCAATTTAACTGAAAGGTTTTCATTTTGAAATAAAAATACTGAAACATTATTTTATGGTGGATCATTTTATAATACAGGAAACTTTTTTTTATCCGGCACGGACGGGACCGACGTGGTGCCGGTTCATCAAAAATTCCGGATAACCGAGCGCTATAGTAAAAGATATGGAGCTGAGAGCTCCGTATAAAGCAACAAACCCTGTTGCTTAGCAACAGGTTCAAAACAATGGCCACAAGTTGCAAGCGTCTCTGTAGCTTAGCAACAGCTGCAGCCACACCCTTGCACAGCAACACATGGAGCAAGGCAAGTAATAAAAGTTACCTGAACCTACTCCTGAATTTTGCCGGTTAACCGACATTTCCGGTTATTTAGGGGCCGGTTAATCGAAAGTTTCCTGTAGCTATTAAGAGTAATGTGAAGGTTTCTAAGGGCAGCGTATGAAGCCTGAAGGCCTCACATAAAGATCTAAGCTGCTAAGTAAGATATGGGATGATGACTAATGTTCCCACAGCAACAACCACTCAATCTTCCAGAGCATTTTCAGTATACAGCCATTTAGATTGAAATGCCTCATGTTTTGCTAGAGAAAACAATATATGCTGAGGAGAACTGATAAGTACTAATGTACACTATAATTGGTAAGTGCTTTCAGTTACTAAAACAGTTTACGTGGCAATTCAAAAGAACAACTATTTTGTGAAAAATAGAAGCCGTAGCACGCACATTCCATGTTTTTGTTTTTCAGACAGTGTTGTTCATAGAAGATGAAAGCCGCAGTTCAGTGATGTAGAACCTGAGATGGGACCGAAAGTGAATCAAACTGACTGTTATTGTGCAATTTGTGATCAGGCATTGAGGCCTGGCCATCCCATCAGTGAGCAAAAGGTTCATAAAGCACTGACTCTTAAAAGGGGCTGTGGGGAAAAAAATGAATTTTAAAAAGAGGGGAAACGTGTCAGCTATCGAGATTTCAGAAGATACTTTCACTTGTTCATGATATGTTTTCATTACAGTGGCTAGGTCAATTAAGGTTTTCAGGTCAGTTTGACCCAATCTGATGCCAGTCTTTTGAACATGAATTCAGAATGAAAACAATTGAATTACTGATTCAAAAGTAATATTGTAGGTGAGAGCTTGGCTCAGTTCTAAGTTTTATGTCTGGAATTGAAGATGTAAAACATTTGGGCCTAGAAATTCCTGATGTTTTGCTCTGTCAGTGTAAGTGTCTGCCTTTATCACTACAATCTCTCTTTCCTCTCACTATCTTGCATCTAGACTGTGTGGCACATTCATCCATTGCTTTGTTAACTGTCATCTCCATAGTAACCCTTGTCCCCTTGTTTAGGTTCGTCTGATCCTTCAGAACATGAAGCAGAGGCTTTGGCGGAGGACCTCTGCGCAGGAGTCTCTGTCACCAGTTCTGGCGGCTTGGATGGGAGGTCTGATTGGTGTCATATAGACTCTGAGCTCCTCAGTCTCTGCTGTCTTTGGAAAGATGGTGGAACACATTGATATAGGCTCCCAAAGTGTCTCTAAACTCCTAGAGGGAGAACATTGTTAGCGACCATTTTGGGTCATATAATTCTATGAAATTACAGGGTAGCCTTTAAAAAGTCAGTTCTGGTTGAATATTTCAGCAGAATCTTGGGGCTGAGGTAAGTAAGGGATAGTGCTTGTGCCACTCATTGACTGACTGTCAGCTAACTTGACTGTATTGGGTGAATTTCCACAAGTGAGTTACGCCACTGTTACACCAATAAAAAAATATTTTTGCCCACCAGTGGCCTGGAGAGGTATTTGCATAAGGCTTTCCTGAATCAGCACATGTTTCTACCTATTGGAGTAGTGATTGGTGTAAATCCTGTGCAAAATAAGTGTAATTTGCTAGAGTGCATGGAAATTGGAGTGCAGCCTTTAAAAAGACAACCTCACCAGGGCTGGTAAGGAAACACACTCCCTTTTGTTACTTGCCCATCCCAGCACACTCTTCACCCTCTAGAATCATAGAATAGTAGAGCACAGAAGGAGGCCATTCAGCCCATCGAGTCTGCGCCGGCTCTTTCGAAGAGCAATCCAGATAGTCCCACTGCCCCGCTCTTTCCCCATATCCCTGCAATATTTTCTCTTTCAAGTATTGATCCAATTCCCTTTTGAAGGCTACTATTGAATCTGTATCCACCACCCTATCAGGCAGTGCATTCCAAATACTAACCACTCTTTGCGTAAAAAAGCATTGCCTCATGTCGAACCTGCTTCCTTTGCCAATCACCTTAAACCTGTGCCCTCTGGTTATCGACCCTTCAGCCATTGGAAACAGTTTCTCTTTATTTACTCTATCTGAACCCTTCATGATTTTAAACACCTCTATCAAATCTCCTCTTAGCCGTCTCTGCTCTAAGGAGAACTACCCAAACTTTTCCAGTCCATCTTAAAGCAACACTTGTACAACTAACCCTTCACAGCACACTCTAGCAAAAGGGAGTTCTGCTTATGGCTATCCATCTCCCCTAGCAGAAATTACTTGCATATACAGCCCTAAAACCCCTTCCACCACTTTGACAGATTAATATGTCCAAGAGAAGCAGGCCATCAGATGGGGCAACCCTAACTTAAAATACCTCATGCAATACGAGGAAAAGGCCATGGAGCTCATGAGGAGGCCTTTGTCTCTTTCTGTGGCAGCTGGCAAGGTAGGGAGCATATTGGTCACACCGCCACAAGCTTCTCGGTCACTTTAATCCTAAAGAGGTATTGCTCAATCATTCTTAACTTTTATCCTCCTTTCCTACAGATCCACCACAGCAATAAAAAGTACACATAGAGGAAGATGAAGATGACGAGGAGGAAGAAAGCCACAATTACCTCCTTTTGAACTACGATGGTCATGAGGAAGATGAGGAGGATGATGATGAAGAAGGAAATTAAGGAAATGATTTGGTCTCAAAACCAAGTTCCTGCAGAGACTTCTGCCCCATATTTCTCTGCCCTAATCCCCAAAACTCACCCCAACTCGGATGCTTTCAGCTAGGGTGAATTAGATTGTGTTAGTGAGGATGTGGCATTGTGTGATTTACAGTGCATGAGGAAGCTGGAGAGGAAAGAAATGGCTGAGGATGTGCCAGCTTCCTAGTGGAGGCTAAAGAGAAGAGTCATGTGACCCAGCACTCATGGGTTCTTGCCTAAAAGAAGGATGTGTGAGGAACATTATTCCTATGTACAAAAGCAAAATACTGCTATTCCTATGTACATGCTCTGAGGTTAGTCTCCAAGGATGTGCAGCAGCTGACAGGTGTGACTCTTGAGTCTACAACTCTTATTTGTGGCAACATCAGGAAAGATTTTTCTTCATTGCAGACATCAATGGAGCATTGGCAACTTCATTGGAAGCTAAAGTAGTACATCATGTTATATAGTGTTTACAGCACAGAAACAGGCCGCTTGGCATACAAACTGGTCCATGCCAGTGTTTATGTTCCACAAGAGCCTTCTCCCACCCCTCTTCATCTAACCCCATCAACATATCCTTCAATTACTTTCTTCCTCATGTGTTTATCTAGCTTCCCCTTAAATGTATCTATGCTAGTTGCCTCAACTACTCCTTCTGGTAGGGAGTTCCACATTCTAACCACTCTCTGGGTAAAGAAGTTTCTTCTAAATTCCCTATTGGATTTATTAATGCCTATCTTATATTTATGGCCCCTAATTCTGGTATACCCCACAAGTAGAAACATCTACTCTACATCTACCCTATCAAACCCTTTCATAATCTTAAAGACCTCTATCAGGTCACCCCTCAGTCTTCTTTTTTCTAGAGAAAAGA
This sequence comes from Somniosus microcephalus, assembly GCF_052327205.1. Taxonomy (NCBI): domain Eukaryota; kingdom Metazoa; phylum Chordata; class Chondrichthyes; order Squaliformes; family Somniosidae; genus Somniosus; species Somniosus microcephalus. The sequence continues at coordinate 36,652,170 of NC_140997.1, forward strand.
CCCCAGGTTGCTCATTCTTTCCTGATAGGAATAGCCTCTCAGTCTGGTATCATCTCATAGATCTTATTTGCACCTTCAGCGGTGCCTTTATATGCTTTTTATAAATGGAGACCAAACTGTTCACAATAGTCCGAGTGTGGTCTAACCAAGGTTCTATATAAGTTTAGCATAACTTTTCTGCTTTTTAATTCTATCCCTCTAGAAATGAACCCCAGTGCTTTATTTGCTTTATAATGGCCTTATTAACCTACATCGCTACATTTAGTGATTTGTGTATCTATTCCCCCAGATCCTTCTGTTCCCCTACCCCATTTAGACTCTTATTTTCCAAGGAGTATGTGGCCTCCTTATTCTGCCTTCCAAAATGTACCACCTCAGACTTATCTATATTGAAGTTCATTTGCCAATTCACGCCCATTCTTCAAGTCTAGTAAGAAGCCGCCAGGGACCAGTCAATGTCTCTACTTCCACGGAAGCATAGACTGCAGTTCTGGTTGTAATATGGGGGAGAATAGACAGTACCCTACATATCAGCTTCTATATCAGGGCAATCATGATGTATACTGCTGTCTCTCAGGACTTTCAGGATCTGATAGCTACCAGTAGACCAGCCTTCACGTTGATGTGGGGCCACAGATCCAGGGGCATGTGGAATGGCGATTGCTGGAGTTGACCTGCCTGTCTCTCAGGACTGCAGCACGTGCCTACCCCCCTTACAGCCAAGTGGGAGGTAAGACAAAACTGCCCAGTAACAAGCTCCAGTTGGGCTTCTGCTCACTTGGGACTTTATTGTAGTAAAATAGAATGTGCACCAACATCATGCTTTGTTATTCATAGAGATTAGAGTCATACAGGAAAGGGTACGCTTATTTGGTTGTGACTTATTGGGGGAATTTTAACCTAAAGAAATGAGTGGGTTTGGAATATAGGAGTAGTTAAATTGTTAAAAATGGGATTCCTGACCTGAACCCGCCTCCAACCCGCCCACTTCAGGTTTTAACGGAGGCAGAAAGGGGGGTGGGCGACCAACTGACTCCCAGGGGTAGGAACGTCAATTTAAATATTACAATGAGGCTAGAAGCCTCTTTTTAACCTCCATTTTGTATTTAACTGCATGTGGACGGGTTTTACACAATTCATGAAATCCGGCAGTTACAGCAAGGCAGGGACTGCTGCATCCATGAGGTAAGTGCCTTTATACCTACCTCCTGGATCCAGGGTCCCTGCCTAACCCACCCCCCGCAATCAGAGAACCACCCCCCACCCCCAGGCCTCTGATACCTCCATGAGGCCTTCCCCCCACCGCCCCCCCCCACTCCTCCGGCCTTCCCCTGTTCCTCCTGGCCCGTGATTCTCTGAAGAGCCCCCACCCCCCACCCCATGCTGCTGTGGCCGGCCCCCGGCCCCCACGTGATCATCCACGGACCACCTCCCACCCCACTACTGCAGCCCCTGCGACCATCCTCGCACCCCACCCCGACCTGCTGTGGCCGGCCCCCGGCCCCCACGTGATCATCCACGTACCCCCCCCACCTCACTACTGCGGCCCCTGCGACCATCCTCGGACCCCACCCTGTGCTGCTGCGGCCGGCTCCCGGCCCCCACGCAATCCCTCCCTCCCTCTCTGTGGCCTAGTGCCGCAGGCCTACCCGCCCATAGCCAGCCAGCCTCTCAATCTGGCTGGCTGCGGGCCGTAAACCGAGGCCTCGCATGCAAATCAAGACTTGCCGTTAAGCCGCCTCAGAGCCCCCCACCCCCAATTCCCGCTCCTCCTTAAAATCCAGCCCATTCAATCAGGTGCTGATTATTGGCATGTTCTAGGATGAGTACTGGATTGAGGTAATGTTCTTTTATTCAAAAGCTTGGGAGAAGGAGGTAAGGCTTTGGCGTTAAAGCTAGAGTGTTAAACAGAAGGCAATATGTAAGAGATGAGATGTACTCTGAAACTACTTGCAGCAGCCACCAACGAATCATCCAAGTTCAGGTCATTATAATGCTCCCTTCCATGTAGTTCTGGCTCCAGTGAAGAAAGGGCACTTCTCCAGGAAAGCCAGCAGCCCCATAAAACTGGATTACACTATCATGCTGCTGCCTTACTTTGAGGCCAAAAGTGATGAATTCTCCAGCTCTCATGTAAATTACATCAGTCACTTAATGAATGCATTCTTTTACTGCAGTCTGGGTGATATGATGGGGATACCCCATGGACTATGCCATTAAAGTTGAGAGCCACAGAGAGAGCAGTTTGGGCAGATGACCATGGCGGCAGTTCCTCATGCAATAGGTGGGAGAACTCTCCTATTGACTCTTTGATGAAGCACATTCTTCTCATACACAGCTCCTCAGTAATGCCTCCTATGACCTGTGTTGCTTGTATATTCTACAGCAAGGGGGGAATCACAATGTCTAAATTTAACATCATTGAGTCCAATGTTCCCTTTAATTCTTTTTGGGTGTGTAGCCCCTTTAATGGGCTGCGCGGCCCATTCGAATTTCTGCGCGTGCGCGGTCATTCCATTCAAAAGGCGATGGCCGGCCTGTGCATGAAATCCAGACCGCAGCCGCACAGCTTAACGAGAACACTGGTTGTGCCACTTTTATAAGCCTACAACGAATGCAACAATAGCCAATTTAGCAGGGCAGAGGCTCGTGCTCACTGGAGACCACTCAAAGAATAGGCCCCCAAACTTGTAGGACTGCGGTAGTTGTGGAGTTGGAAGGACCGTGGCTCCACAAAAACAAAAAGCAGGCTGCTGCTCCTCTCCCTCTGAATGATCTCCCTCTCCCTCTGTGATAATAGCATATACTGCACTTGCTCCTGAGAAGACTTGTTGTGATGGGTAGGGGTTTAAATCTCCTGCTGTGTCACACTGTCACAAGCAGTGTGAAGCAAGTCCAGATCTGTATCGGCAGAACGGCAAAGACTTGCTGCAAAAAGCCGCTCACAGCTGCAGGAGTCGTGAGTGAAACTCTCCAGTCTTCAGGCTCAGAAACTCCTTGCCTCAGCTGCTTCTGGCAACAGCTCTGCCTTACAGTTCTCAGTGTAAGTTACCCCAGGTACTTTGTGAGTGTGTTTTTTTAATATTAGTTTCTGGGATGTGGGCGTCGTTGGCAAGGCCAGCATTTATTGTCCATCCCTAATTGCCCTTGAGAAGGCGATGGTGAGCCTCCTTCTTGAACCGCTGCAGTCCGCGTGGTGATGTTACTCCCACAGTGCTGTTAGGAGATACCCCATGGCCTATGACATTAAATTAAATGCACAAAACTTGGAGCTGCAGTGCCATTTGCCCTCATTATAATATATTTAAATGAGATATTTTGGGACTCAGCAGGCGGAAGCTGGAAGGGCCAAAAAAGTGCGATGGAGTTCACGGGAAGGAAATGGCTGAAAATGTCACTGTTGGCTTCTGTGTGGAGATTTTAGTATGACAAGTGAAACCTTCCACTCAATTTATTGCCATTGTTTATTTTGAAGTGTGTTCTGAGTGGTTGGGTGGCATTTCTTTTATTTACTGTATTTGTATATATATTTTTAACTTGTCTAATGCTTGCTATCTTTCCAAAGATGGCTTTCTGTGGCAGCTGGCTACGAGCAGCCTGCCTCTGTGAGGGATGGAACAAATCAACATCCTCGCCAGCATATGATACTACTTCAAAGGGAGTTGTCTGGCTGCTGTCCATGTACATTGTTTAACAAGTTTGCAGATGACAAGCATTGTCTGTTTCGACCAATCCATCAGGGGACAGACTGTCACTCATTTTGGCAAGCTGTTCTGTTTTACAGCTATTAAAAATTGGAGCAGGAAACCTCTCCGGCACTCTTTTTACTTTTGAAGTCTATTTTGATTGACAGTTTTCTAGCCAGAAGCTGCCCAAAGCATAAGTTCACCAGTCTACCTCTTGCTGTACAAAGACAAAGGTTAACAGAGGGCTCCATGGCAGTTCAGTCTCATGTAAGGCATCTGGTCGAAACTAAAAGTATTACTCCCGAAAATTGCTCGAGTTCCAAGCCATGGATGAGCTGGAACCAGTGCCATCTTTTTCGGTTCCCATCAAAAGTTCCGTACATCCCCTTCCCTAGCTGCTTACTCAGGTTGAACAGGAAAACAGGCAAGCATCCTGTTTTACCCATAGCTATGCTTCAAACCTCATGGGGGAGAAATTCACTATCGCCCCGTTTGGGGTGCTAATCTTAAAAGTTAGGAAAATTAGCTCCAGGCGCTAATGTTTCCAAACTTTTAAAAAATTCGGTTTTGCGCTCCAGGAAGGAAGTGGAGCGCTAAATCAAGCCCTCCACTTCCTTCTTGGAGCGCAATTGGCACCAGGCGGGGCGGAGACTTCAGCAACGCTGCACACTGGGTCGTGTAGCGCTGCCGCGTTCAAAGGTTCCTTCCCTCCCTTAAAGGGAAGGGCCTGTGATGAAATATGCCTTCATCAGACCTGCTTGTATTTTACCTGCTTGTATTGTGTGAACCACACCCTTTTGTTCCTATTGTGTGTATTGGCTACGCCCCTGTCTTTTGCCATATAAAGGTCTCAGGAGCTGTATGAGTCATTCACTACCAGATGAACTCGATGTGGGAAGACCTGCCATGCTGCTATGTTCTTAGTGATTAAAAGCCTTTAGTTGAATCCTTTAAAATCCTTGTCTTTGAGTTATTGAAGGCACATCAATTTTAATCACTAATACACCAAGATGGATCGACTCCTGAAACCAGAGTGCTTGGATCTGGACCCCCATGCCTCAGACGCAGCCACACAGTTCGGACACTGGTTCCAATGCTTTGAATTTTTCATTGCAAACTCATCCACTGCCATAGCCGCAGCCGAAACCGCTACCGGAGACATGAAACTGGGAATCCTGCGAAACTGGGTGAGCCATCGGGTCTCCCCTCTCATCCAAGATGCCACCAGCTACGAGGATGCCTGCACCATCCTGAAGGCCCGCTACACGCGGCCAATAAACGTGGTGTACGCCAGGCATCTTCTGACTACTCGCACGCAGCAGCATGGTGAGTCATTAGAGGACTTTATACTAAACCTAAAAGTACTGGGCAGAGACTTTAACTGTAAGGCCGTGTCTACCATTGTGTACACGGAGGAGCTGATTTGAGACTCCCTTATTGAGGGCCTCAGTTCAAATTATATTCGGCAGAGACTGTTTGAAAAGGAGGGACTGGACTTAAAACAGGCTATAGATATAGCGCGATCGCTGGATATGGCCCAGAGGAACTCTGAATCCTGTTCCCCAGGCCACGCGGCCCACTCCGCCTCGTGCGCGCCGTGGGGGCCGCCATCTTGGAAGCCATCTTCACCTCCCAGGTCCCAGGCCAGCCCAGCACCATCGGAGCCCCAGCCTCCACCCAGGAGCCCCACTACTGCCGCGATGCATCGGGGCCCGAAATGCTACTTCTGCGGTCAGGACAAACACTCCAGGCATCTGTGCCCAGCGAAGGGCACCACCTGTTTTAAATGCGGGAAGAAAGGACACTTCAGCAAAGTCTGCAGAGGGAACCCCGCCTCCAACTCCACCACTGCCGCGTGCGCGCCGTGGGAGCGGCCATCTTGGAAGCCATCTTGTCCACCCTCATGGAGTCCACCATCTTGCCCCAACTACACGGACCTCCAGGACCCACTGGTGGCCTCGATCACAGTGGATCAATCCAGGCCACATCCGTTGTCTAAATCGATGATGGACATAGAGGTAAACGGGAACAAGGTTAAATGCTTGATTGACTGCGGGAGCACCGAAAGCTTTATTCATCCTAGCCTGGTAAAACGACTTTCTCTAACGATAGTCCCCACACAGGGCAAAATCGCCATGGCCGATAAGACTCATACCTCAAAAATTACAGGTTTCTGCGCGGTTATGTTGTCGGTAAAAGGCAATGATTACAGAGATTTTAAACTATTGATAATGCCAGATCTCTGTGTGAGCGTGATCTTGGGTCTGGACTTCCAGTGCCACCACCAAAGTATCACGCTTACCTACGGTGGGTCCCAGCCGCCCCTCACAGTGTGCGGTCTGGCTACCCTGAAGGTCAAGCCGCCCTCTCTGTTCGCCAACCTCGCACCCAACTGCCGACCCATAGCGACCAAGAGTAGGCGGTACAGCTGGGAGGATAGACGGTTCATTGCATCGGAAGTAGAAAGACTCAAGTGGGAGGGTATCATCGAATGCAGTACCAGCCCGTGGCGCGCCCAGGTAGTAGTAGTTAAGGGTAGCGAAAAGAAGCGGATGGTGATAGATTATAGCCAGACGGTTAATCTATACACCCAGCTAGACGCCTACCCTCTGCCCCGCATAGCGGATATCGTTAACCAAATCGCGCAATACCGGGTGTTTTCCACCATCGACCTAAAATCGGCATACCACCAGCTCCCCATTAGGCCGGAGGACCATCCATACACCGCCTTCGAGGCGAACGGACGTCTCTACCACTTCCTCAGAGTCCCCTTTGGGGTAACGAACGGGGTCTCGGTCTTCCAGCGGGAGATGGACTGCATGGTCGATGAGAACCAGTTAACAGCCACCTATCCATACCTAGACAACGTCACCATCTGCGGCCACGACCAGCAAGACCACGACTCAAACCTCGCGAGATTTCTGAAAACCGCCCTCAGACTCAATCTCACCTACAACGAGGATAAGTGTGTCTTTAGCACCACGCGCCTCTGTATCCTGGGCTGCGTGGTGGAAAACGGGGAAATCGGTCCGGACCCCGACCGATTGCGCCCCCTACGGGAGCTACCCCTACCAAACACTCCCAAGGCCCTGAAAAGGTGCCTGGGGTTCTTCTCCTATTACGCCCAATGGGTCCCCAATTATTCCGACAAGGCCCGTCCCCTCCTGAAATCAACGTCCTTCCCGCTCACAGCCGAGGCCCACGCCGCCTTCAACAGCATTAAACACGACATTGAGAAGGCCGCGCTGCGGGCAGTGGACGAAAACATCCCTTTCCAGGTCGTAAGCGATGCGTCCGACTTCGCTTTAGCAGCCACCCTCAACCAGGATGGGCGGCCCGTAGCCTTTTTCTCAAGAACCCTCCAAGGGCCCGAGATCAGACACTCCTCGGTAGAGAAGGAGGCCCAGGCCATAGTGGAGGCAGTGCGGCACTGGAGGCACTACCTAGCCGGCAAACGCTTCACCCTGCTTACCGACCAGCGGTCAGTAGCCTTCATGTTTAACAACAAACAGAGGGGGAAGATCAAGAACGACAAAATTCTCAGGTGGCGGATCGAACTCTCCACGTTTGAGTACGACATAATATATAGGCCGGGGGCCCTCAACGAATCCCCTGACGCCCTATCACGAGGGATGTGTGCCAGCATCCAGGGGGACAGGCTACAGGGCCTCCACAATGGCCTCTGCCACCCGGGGGTCACCCGGCTATTCCACTTTATAAAATCCCGTAACCTGCCCTATTCCATCGAGGAGGTCCGGTCTATGACCAGGGACTGCCGCACCTGTGCGGAATGCAAGCCCCGTTTTTTCAGACCCGACCGAGCCCACCTGATCAAAGCTACACGGCCATTCGAGCGCCTGAGCTTAGATTTCAAGGGACCACTCCCCTCCACCGACCGCAATGTGTACTTTCTCAACATTGTGGACGAGTACTCCCGCTTCCCATTCGCCTACCCCTGCCCAGATATGACCAGTGCCATGGTCATCAAGTGCCTCGGCAACCTGTTTTGCACGTTCGGCATGCCTAACTACAGTCACACTGACAGGGGGGCGTCGTTCATGAGCGATGAATTGCGCCAATGCCTGCTGTCGAAGAGGATAGCCATGAGTCGGACCACTAGGTATAACCCCCGGGGTAATGGGCAAGTGGAGAGGGAGAATGCGACAGTGTGGAAGGCGGTCACCTTAGCACTAAGGTCTAAAGGCCTCCCCCCTCCCGCTGGCAGGAGGTCCTCCCAGACGTACTCCACTCGATAAGGTCGCTACTGTGTACTGCTACTAACGCCACCCCTCACGAGAAGATGTTAGTTTTTCCCCGCAAATCAACCTCAGGAGTATCCCTACCCTCGTGGCTCTCCACCCCAGGGACAGTCCTGTTACGGAAGCATGTGAGGGGCCACAAAACGGATCCCCTCGTGGAGGCAGTACACCTACTCCACGCAAACCCACAGTACGCGTACGTCAAGCACGCCGACGGGCGTGAAGACACCGTGTCCATAAAGGACCTCGCCTCGGCAGGAAGTGACGACGACGACCCATCACTACCACCCCCAGAAGAACCTCCACCATCCCCAGAGGTATCCTCACCACCCCCAGAAGTACCTGCAACACCCCCGGCACATGGGTATGCCCAGGAGGGCACCACGGACTCCCGGTCGGAACCCGAGGTACTGTTGCGACGTTCAGGAAGGACTATCACACCCCCGGACAGACTAAATCTGTAGAAGGGGTGAATGTGATGAAATATGCCTTCATCAGACCTGCTTGTATTTTACCTGCTTGTATTGTGTGAACCACACCCTTTTGTTCCTATTGTGTGTATTGGCTACGCCCCTGTCTTTTGCCATATAAAGGTCTCAGGAGCTGTATGAGTCACTCACTACCAGATGAACTCGATGCGGGAAGACCTGCCATGCTGCTATGTTCTTAGTGATTAAAAGCCATTAGTTGAATCCTTTAAAATCCTTGTCTTTGAGTTATTGAAGGCACATCAAGGCCATCGCTGCAGGCTCTCCAATATAAAAATTACCTACCTGACCCACCAAGGCAGCCGCGATCCCGTGCGATCAGCCCGGCACTCAAGCAGAGAGCCGGGTTGATCAATCGCGGGCAAGAACCCACGAAAAAAACACCAGGAAAGGTAAGTTTTTTTTTACTTACCTCGGCCACCTCGCCTTTAATCATCGCCCCTGAAGCGGCCGGCCGCCCGATGCATGCCTCCTGCGGCTGTCGGTGTTTTCACCCGGCGCTGCTGCAGGGGGCGGAAGTTAATTTTGGGTCAGGGCGCTACTGGGGCGATGCACACGGCGATGACGCCACGGTCTCCGGGCAAAAGAGATCGGGGTGGAACACTGTAGCGCTGCCACAAAACTCCCGCCGAGTATGGCGGGAGTGGCTGTCAGTGTCGTGCCTGGTCACAAGGCCATTTGCGCCCCGTTAGCGCCCCCCGGGATTGCTAACAGGAGGCGCAAAGTTACCCAATTTCGCCCCTCTTATTCTAACCATTATTAAACTGCATACTTTTACCTCCATAATATTACCTGCTTCCATGCCTACTTCACCTCAGTCCCTCATACCATTACACTCCTTATGTCACATATAACATCAACTAATTGAAGGACATCCTTGCCAGTAGCTTAAGCTCCACTTTACATAAACTCAAACCTGTCCAAGATTCCATCTGTCACATCCCAACTTGCAATAAATTCTATTCACCCATCATGTCTATCCAGGCCAACCTTTACTGGCTCCCTGTCTCCCAGTGCAAGAACAAAAATCCTTTTATGGTGTTGTTCTAGCTTCCTTTAATCCTATGTCGCAGCCCTGCTCTACAGTCATCTGACTATGACCTATTGTTCAACCCCCCCTCCTGGCATTTCTCACTCTGGAATTCCATCCCTAAATCCAAAGGAAATTTATATCTGAGAATGTTAAATAAGACGAGGGATATATCCATAAAGTGCTAACAGTCAATGGCCCAGAAATTCGGGTCTCCACGGGTCAGTACGCACAGGGTACTCACCCGTAGGCCCAATGGAAGTGCCGGTTTCCCGCATGCACTGCGCATGCGCGGCAAACCTGCACTTCCGTTCCCCTGAAAGGAGGGGTTAAGAGGTCGAACGCATGCGCAGTAGAGGCTGCGCGTGCGCATCGAACTTAGGTTTTTTTTACAGGTTTTCCCAGGAGGGTAAGTCTCCAGAAGTTAGACATGTAAAAAGCAGGCCTGCTTTTAACAAGGTAAGTGGTGAATTAATTAAAATTAAAACATTTTTTCCACAGGTTTATTATTTTTAAATACTTTAAAGCAAGGTAAGTTTATTTTTAGCCCTGTTAGAAAATAAAATTATTTTTTTCAAAAATTTAAATTATTGATTAAAATAGTTATTTCATGTAATTTATAGTTTATTTAAAAAATGTGCTGTTTTTAAAAAATGTATTTGAAGATTTAGTGCTGTTTTGGGGCCGTAGTATTTATAAGTCTTGACAGCACTTCCTGTCAGACTTATGAATGGAGCATTCCCTGCTCTGATTGGCTCCCCATGGCCCACGTGATCCCAGGGGACGCATCGAACTAACTGCGCCCCTGGGATACGCAAGCACTGCGCGCCGACAGCTGGACCAGGCCCCGGATCGGAATTCCACAGGGCCCTACAGCTTAACGGCCGGCGCGCAAGGTAAGTGCAGGTCGGGGGCTTACACTCGCGGGAAGCCCCCGACCCAAATTTCTGGGCCATTATGAATTGTTCACTATATGAAAATAATCGAGTAATTTGTAGTTAACATGGTTTCAGTCTCATACCTGTGGATGCATTTTTCCACATTCAATTTCCCCTTGCTAGATGAAACCAAATGAACTTAAAATTGATCTAAAAGTGGTTTCCATTGAGGTACTTCTCAGTAGTCAGTCTTGATGAGATTACAATGTGAATACACTTATTGCAAACCAGTAAAAGAAAGTGACAAACTTAACAGTCTTCTTGGTTTGCTGGAGGATGCATTTATTTATAAGGTAGAATACAAACTTACAGCACAGGAGGAGGCCATTCGGCCCGACATGCCTGTGCCGGCACTTTGAAAGAGCCGTCGTGCTTAGTCCCACATCCCTGCTTTTTGTCCGTAACCCTGTAAGTTCTTCATTCTCAAGTACCCATCCAACTCCTTTTTAAAATTATTTGTAGAATCAGCTTCCACCACCTTTTCAGGTAGAGCGTTCCAGATCCCAACAACTCTCTGAGTGAAAAAATTCTCCTCATCGCCCCTCTAGATATTTTGCCAATGATTTTGAATCTATGACCTTCAGTTACTGATCCACTTGACAGAGGGAATGATTTTTCTCTATCTACTCTATCAAAACCCCTCATCATCTTGAAAACCTCCATTAGGTCACCTCTTAACCTTCTCTGTTCCAGAGAGAACAGGCCTAACTTTTCCAACCTCTCCTCATAACTGAAGTCCTCATCCCTGATAACATCCTGGTAAACCTCCTCTGTACCCTTTCTAAGGCCTTTACATCTTTCCAGAAGTGTGGTGCCCAGAATTGTCAACAATAATCCAGCTGAGGTCTAACTAGTGATTTATAAAGTTCTAGCATGAACTCTTTGCCTTTATATTTTATTCCTCTATTTTTAAACCCAAGTAACCCATATGCTTTTTTAACCACATTATCAATTTTTCTTTAATTCATTCATGGGATGTGGGTGTCACTGCAAGACCAGCATTTATTGCCCATCCCTAATTGCCATTGATGAGCCGCCGTCTTGAACTGCTGCAGTCCGTGTGGTGAAGGTACTGCCATGGTGCAGTTAGGTAGGGAGTTCCAGTATTTTGACCCAGCGACAATGAAGGAACATTGATTTATTTCCAAGTCAGGATAGTGTTTGACTTGGAGGGGAACTTGGAGGTGGTGGCGTTCCCATGCGCCTGCTGCCCTTATCCTTCTAGGCGGTGGAGGTTGTGGGTTTGGGAGGTGCTGTCGAAAAAGCCTTGGCGAGTTGCTACAGTGCATCTTATAGATGGTGCTCACTGCAGCCACGGTACACTGGTGGTGGAAGGAGTGAATGTTTAAGGTGGTGGATGGGGTGCCAATCAAGCGGGCTGCTTTGTCCTGGATGGTGTTGAGCTCCTTGAGTATTGTTGGAGCTGCACTCATCCAGGCAAATGGAGAGTACTCCATCACACCCCTTACTTGTGCCTTGTAGATGGTGGAAAGGCTTTGAAGAGTCAGGAGGTGAGTCACACGCCACAGAATACCTAGCCTTCTCTTGTAGCCACAGTATTTATGTGGCTAATCCAGTTAAGTTTCTTATCAATGGTCGCCTCCAGGATGTTGATGGTGGGGGATTCAATGATGTTAATGCCATTGAATGTCAAGGGGAGGTGGTTCTCTTGTTGGAGATGGTCATTGGCTGGCACTTGTGTGGCGCGAATGTCACTTGCCACTTATTATCCCAAGCCTGAATGCGGCCTAGGTCTTGTGGCATGCGGGCACGGACTGCTTCATTATCCGAGGAGTTGCGAATGGAACTGAACACTGTAGAATTATCAGCGAACATCCCCACTTCTGATCTTATGATGGTGGGAAGGTCATTGATGAAGCAGCTGAAGATGGTTGGGCCTAGGAAACTGCCCTGCGGAACACCTGCAGCGATGTCCTGGGATGATTGGCCTCCAACAACCACAACTCTCATCCTTTGTGCTAGGTATGACTCCAGCCACTGGAGGGTTTTCCCCTGAGTTCCATTGACTTCAATTTTACTAGGGCTCCTTGATGTCACACTCAGTTAAATGCTGCCTTGATGTCAAGGGCAGTCACTCTCACCTCACCTCTGGAATTCAGCTCTTTCGTCCATGTTTGGACCAAGGCTGTAATGAGGTCTGGAGCCGAGTGTTCCTGGCAGAACCCAAACCGAGCATCGGTGAACAGGTTATTGGTGAGTAAGTGCCTCTTGATAGTACTGTCGACGACAACTTCCATCACTTTGCTGATGATTGAGAGTAGGCTGATGGGATGGTAATATGCTGGATTGGGTTTGTCCTGCTTTTTTTGGACAGGATAAACCTAGGCAATTTTTCACATTGTCGGGTTGATGCCAGTGTTGTAGCTGTACTGGAACAGCTCAGCTAGAGGCGTGGCTTGTGCTGGAGCATAATTCTTCAGCACAACAGCTGGGATGTTGTCGGGGCCTTTGCTGTATCCAGTGCGCTCAGCCTTTCTTGATATCATGTGGAGTGAATTGAATTGGCTGAAGACTGGCTTCTGTGATGGTGGGGACATCGGCACTTCTGGCTGAAGATTGTCGCAAACGCTTCAGCCTTGTCTTTTGCACTCATGTGCTGGACACTGCCATCATTCAGGATGGGGATATTCATGGGGCCTCCTCCTCCCGATAGTTGTTTAATTGCCCACCACCATTCACGACTGGATGCGGCAGCACTGCAGAGCTTTGATCTGATCCGTTAGTTGTGGGATCGCTTAGCTTTTTCTGCTGCTCCATGCTGCATCCACTGTTTAGCATGTGTTGTAGCTTCACCAGGTTGGCACCTCATTTTTAGGTACGCCTGGTACTGCTCCTGGCATGCTATTCTACTCTCTTCATTGAACCACGGTTGGTCCCCTGGCTTGATGGTAATGGTAGAGTGAGGGATATGCCGAGCCATGAGGTTACAGATTGTGGTGGAATACAATTCTGCTGTTGCTGATGGCCCACAGCATCTCATGGATGCCTAGTTTTGAGCTGCTAGACCTGAATCTATCCCATTTAGCACAGTGGTAATACCACACAACACGATGGAGGGTGTCCTCTGTATTGATTTCTTTGTGGGTTCAATGACGAGACATTTATGAAAGAGAATGAGTTTTAATCTAAAGTCTGTTCAACTCTTTATACAGCATTTACAGGAGACATTATGCTTGTTATGCATCTAGAACAAAACCAAAACTAAACTCCTCTGCCTTGCTTGTCTCGGTCACATGACCTCTGCTGGTCAGGCATAAGTAATCAATCAGGCAACTATGCTGGTAAGACATGATAATCAAACAGGCAAATAACATCATTATTTGCTGATATCATTACATCTCCTTTTCTTAAAACAAAAGTATTTTACTTTTAACTAACAACATGTTTTCTTTGTATTAATCTGCATTTTAACTGTAACACTTAATGAACTTACATTATCATTATCATGATCAAGGTTTTTTAACCTTGCTTTGTGTGTTCACATGAAATATGTCAATACACTAGAACTTGAAGAAAGAATAAGATAACATTACTTCCTTCTATAGCAATAGTCCTTAAATTTGCTCAATGAGTCTCTCAGGAGGCTTCACGTGTCTTGCGGATTTTCTGATTGATTGTCCTTGAATCTGAGTTGTTGCCTCAGATGATGTGTTCTCAGCTGTGTGATCAGGTTGTTCAACAGTATCAGTCTCTTGACCTGCTGTGGCTGGTCCCATGAGAAGATCTCGACGATTTCTTCTCAGAACAGCACCCTCATCTGTCTGAATGGTGTATGATCTTGGTTGAACTTCACTCAGGACAGTTCCCTTCTGAGTCCATGTGTTTGTTTTGTCTTTGAACCTTACTTGGTCACCAGTGTGGAGTTCAGGTAGGTTTTGTGTTCCTCTGTCATAGTAGTACTTTTGCTTTTCTTTCTGTTGCTCTTTGAACTTCCTCACTTTCTCCCCCTCTTTTGTTTTCAGGAGGTTCTCCGGGATGGGTAGGTTTGACCTTAGCCGACGTCCCATCAGGAGTTGGGCTGGTGACTTACCACACTCGAGAGGCATTGTGCGGTATACAAGCATGCTTAGGTAGAAGTCAATTCCACTGTCTTTTGCCTTGTACTTCAGTCTTTTCACTGTGTTTGCGGGCTCTCCTGGGTCATCAGCTCTGGACAACGTGTCTGCTGTATACATCAGCTTACCCGGTGTGTACGCAACATTCAGTTCATCATAGACTGTCTCTCCTTCGCTTTCCACAACGAGGACTCTCTTTACCAGGTTCAGTCTCTCACAGGCTTTTAAACCTAGTATGGCTTGCACATCCTTTGGCACCACGATTAATGCTGACGTGTGCTCTCTGTCCTTGTGTGTTACTTTGACAATGCATCTTCCTTTCACTGGTATTTCAGTACCTGAGTATCCTGTCACTTTCACTTTGATTCCATGTATCTTTGGTCTGGGTCTAATTTTCTTAAAATCAGTCTCTGATATCACATTAACTTGTGCTCCAGTATCCAATTTAAATGGAATGTGTATGTCATTCACTTTTAGTGTCAACATCCAGTCTCTTTCTTCTTTTTTGTTTTCAGACACAACATCTACATAGAACTCCTCTATCTCGCTCTCATCTACTGTATGGACCTTGCTTTGTTGCGCTTGGTTCTTGCAGCAACGGGCATAATGGTTGTTTTTGTTGCAACTATTGCATTTTTTACCATATGCTGGACACTTTTTTGGTGGATGCTGTGTACCGCATCGACTACATGTCTTTCGATTGTCCCTTTCATTTTTGTTCGCTGGCCACGCCTCTTTTTTCACATTGGCGCTCTTTTTGTTAAACGGTTTGTGTCCGTTCATTCTCACTGCATCCACGTTGCAGCTACTGTCACTGAACAGCTCCTTTGCCTGCGACTTCACAGTCTCTGTAGCTTTACACAGTGCTATGGCTTTTCCCAGGTCTAGATCTTGCTCTCTTAGCAGTCTTTCCCTTAGACCATTATCTGGAATACCACACACCAGTCTGTCTTTTATCAGCGAGTCTGTCAGTCCCCCAAATTCACACGATTTGCTTCTGTTTCTCAGTTCAGTCACATACTGATCAATAGTCTCACCCGTTTTCTGTACACATGTGAAAAATCTGTGCCTCTCAAACGTCACGTTACGTTTAGGTATGCAGTAGGCCTCAAACTGTTCCATTATTTTATCTAGCTTCATTTTGTCTCCATTAGCAGCGAATGTGAAATTATTATACACCTTCAGTGCTTCATCACCCACGACATGTAAGAACAGTGACGCTTTTATTTTATCACCTTTCTCGTCAGCTCCGATTGCTGATAAATACAACTCTAAACGTTGTTTGAATCTCCTCCAATTTTCAGCCACATTACCTGTCAACTGAAGCGTCGCCGGTGGGTGTAAACCTTCCATTTTTTCACTTCGTTAGCTATTCTCTAATGGTAAGTAACGATGTTCTCTTTTGGCTTGCTAATATGTGGAGAGCTGATTTAACTTCAGATTTTTTCTCTTTCAGCCACTTCTGACACCATGTATTGATTTCTTTGTGGGTTCAATGACGAGACATTTATGAAAGAGAATGAGTTTTAATCTAAAGTCTGTTCAACTCTTTATACAGCATTTACAGGAGACATTATGCTTGTTATGCATCTAGAACGAAACCGAAACTAAACTCCTCTGCCTTGCTTGTCTCGGTCACATGACCTCTGCTGGTCAGGCATATGTAATCAATCAGGCAACTATGCTGGTAAGACATGATAATCAAACAGGCAAATAACATCACTATTTGCTGATATCATTACATCCTCAGTGTGAAGACTGGACTTCGTCTCCACAAGGACTTTGCGGTGGTCACTCCTACCAATACTGTTATGGACAGATGCCTCTGCGACAGGTGGATTGGTGAGGATGAGGTCAAGTAGGTTTTCCCTCATGTTGGTTCTCTCACCACCTGCCGCAGGCCCAGACTGGCATCTATGTCCTTCAGGAATCAGTCAGCTCGGTCAGTAGTGGTGCTACTGAGCTACTCTTGGTGATGGAAATTGAAGTCCCCCACCCAGAGTACATTCTGTGCCCTTTCTACCTTCAGTGCTTCTTCCAAGTGGCGTTCAACATGGAGGAGTACTGATTCATCAGCTGAGGCCGGGTAGTATGTGGTAATCAGCAGGAGGTTTCCTTGCCTATGTTTGACCTGATGCCATGAAACTTCATGGGGTCCGGAGTCAATGTTGAGGACTCCCAGGGCCATTCCTTCCCGACTGTATACCACTGTGCCACCACCTCTGGTGGGTCTGTCCTGCCGGTGGGAAAGGCCATACCCAGGGATGGTGATGGAGGAGTCTGGGACGTTTGCTGAAACTTATGATTCTGTGAGTATGACTGTGTCAGGCTTTTGCTTGATTAGTTGTGTGACAGTGCTCCAAATTTTGGCACAAGTCCCCAGATGTTATTGAGGAAGACTTTGCAGGGTTGACTGGGCTGTGTTTGTCTTTGTCGTCTTCGAGTCCAGTGCCTAGGTCAATGTCGGGTGGTCCGTCTGATTTTATTCCTATTATTGTTTTCCTTAACGATTTGGTACAACTGAGTGGCTTGCTAGATCATTTAAGAGGGCAGTTAAGAGTCAACCACATTATTGTGGGTCTGGAGTCACATATAGGCCAGACCAGGTAAGCAGATTTCCTTCCCTAAAGTGCATTAGTGAACCAGATGAGTTTTTATGACAATCTGGTAGTTTCATGGTCACCATTACTGAAATTGCCCTGCCACTTTTAAGGATTTGCTTATATGAACACCAAGGTCTCTCTGCTCATCTACACATTTCAAAATCATGCCATTTATAGTGTACTGTCTTTCCATATTAGTCCTCCCAAAGTGTATCACTTCACACTTCTCCGCATTGAACTTCTTCTGCCATTTCACCATCCTGTCTATGTTATCCTGAAGCCTATAACTATCCTCATCATGATCTACTACTTTGCCAAGTTTCATATCACCTGCAACCTTTATAATGCTGCTCCTTAAACCCAAGTCTAGGTCATTTATAAAAACTGAAAAGAGTAATGGATCCCAAACTGATCTTGGGGTGCACCATTGCAAACCACCTCCCAGTCTGAAAAACATCCATCCACCACTACCCTTTACTTCCTGTCACTGAGCCAATTTTGTATCCATACCGCCACTTTCCCCTTAATTCCATGGGCTTCCATCTTCTTAATAAGCCGCCTGAGTGCACTTTGTTGAATGCCTTCCGAAATGCATATATACAACATCTACTGCACTACCTTGATCAACCTTCTCCGTTAACTCGTCAAAGAATTCAGTCAAGTTAGTCAGAGACAATTTGCCTTTAACAAATCCATGATTAACCCATGCCTTTATAAATGAAAGTTAAGGGCCTAGAAATTCGGTATAGTCACGTTTGGGGCGCTAGTCCTGGCGATGCACAAAGTTTAGCGCCAGGTGCAATTTAGCGCCACCTAGCGCGATATTGGGTTGCAGCGCCCCCTAAAGGTGATTGCAGCGCTAAATCAGGCGCTACACGCTACTCTTAAGGCACTAACCCGGCGGCGCAACCCAATTTCGTGGCGGCAGGGTGCAGCAAGTGTGCTGTCAATAATCACTTTCCCTGAGACACAGTGGCGCCGGCCAGCTCTTAAAGGGGCAGGTCAATTGGCATCACCAGACACACTCACTGCCTTGTAGGCTTTCAAAGCGGTGGGAGCCTACCTGTGGCGCACCAGCCTAGCAAGACATGGAAAGGGTGAGGCAGAGGGCGGAACGCCTCACTGATGGGGCATTGGATGCTTTGGTTCGCGCAGTGGAATCAAGGCCAAGGAAGATGGTCGGAATGTGATTTATGTTTTGGACAGTCTCCCGGGTGTGAGAGGCAGTTATGTGTCAGTGTATTAGTTTTGCTTTCTGTTGCCATAGCTTTCTCATGTTTGAAGGAACCACATTTTGTGTAATGAAACACTTTCTTCATTTACAATGGCCATGCCTGCTATTTACATGCATCTTGCCCTTCATAGGCTTGGGGGTATCGGACCGGTTCCATTCCTGTTCTTGGAATGGCAGCAAGCATTCCGCGAGAGGGGCCTAGAAGCTACTTCTGATCAGCCTCTGACGCGCAGCCTAAGAGCCGCTCACGTAGAAGTTCAGGCCAGCAGCCATCTTCTCAGCCGCCGACAGAGATGTCCTGCACCTTATCTGAGGCTGCAGATCTGGTTGAAGCAGCTGGCACAGCTCAGTCACCACCTCCTTTCTAAATCGCAGCCTTCTGACACACTGCTCCTCCTGCATGTTCATGTAGGAAAACTGCTGTCGGATAACCCTGCCAGCGTAAGGCCTGCTGTGGCGACGTCTGTCGGCCCTCCTCCGTCTGGCCATGCCCGCCCCCCTTTCCCAGCGTCTCAGTGCCCTTTCCAGATGATTCAGCAGCAGGACGTTCCTCTCCAATGCAGCCCCCATAATAAGTGCCCACAGGAAGGTTCCCCGTTGTCAAGGCTCACCAACAGCAAGGTGATGGTCAGAAGGCTGAAGATCGTCTGCCTGCGCTGGCTCAGTGGTCAAATGGCTCTCAGTGTGCAGCCAAAATAGATTAAGTCATATGATTGCGTAACACGATCCCAACCCACTGCATATGTGCCTGGCGCCAGGTTGCAAGGCATATCTGTGTCCTGCTTGTGGGACATTGCTGTGCACAAATTGACTGCCTTGTTTGCCTACATATTGGCTGTGACTGCACTTTGAAATGAATCCTTTGACTATGAAGCACTTTGGGAAGTCCTAAGGATTGGAAAGTCGCTATAAATAAAAGGTTTTTCTTTACTAATCTATAATTCTGTCCAAATCTACCTGTTGTAATTTGTTTGCTGTTTTTTTTAAATGGAGAATTGGCCACTCTGTAGAGGGTGCAGTCAACATGTAAAGAAGCATCACATCTGACCTAGCTGATTGGGTTGCTACATCTCAATTAACTTTAATACCTCAGATGACTGTTCCACACACATCAGGAAAAAATTGTTCCAGTTGCTATGCTTCAAAAAGAATGGAGGGAATTTTAAACCCTCCCCCAACCGCACCCCCCCCCCCCCAGACGGGCAGAGGATTAAAATTAAATATTGCGTAACGCAATCCCAACCCACTGCATCACTGCATACGCGCCTGGCGACGGGTTGTGTCATGAATCTTATCATTCATGAAGAAATGACTCATGAAGTAACACTGGGCGGCCAGCTGGTGGTGCTGTCCAAGGAGTATAAATACTCGGGCGTGGGCCCAGGTCACCAGGAACTAGTGATGTAACTAGAATCCCATGGTTGTGAAACAATTGATTAAAGCCTTGTTTTATACTCAAACCAAGTGCTCAGTAGTCTTTTTACATCAGGTTGCAAGGGGTATCTATGTCCTGCTCTGGAAAGGCGGAACACCTCATTATAATGTTTAAATCAGGATCCCACAGTGCGGTTGAGAACCTGATTTAAATTTAATGCTGGCTGGCCGGGTTGCCCAGGGCTCGTCCCCATTGGTCCCCAGCTGCAGTCTTCTACGGCAGGCTTTCCTGTCCGGTAGCCAGCCAGCCTGTCAATTTGGCCGGCTGCCGGGCTCGAAACAGAATAACTAAATAATAATGAGATCCTGCCGTTAAATTCAGCAGGACCACCACATGCCCAGGATTTCCAGGTATCCCCCCACAAACATTCTCCCTGCCTCCCAATAAATATCTCCATGTCTTTCCAATTTCACTATACATTGGTTAACTAAAGATAGCCAGTACAGATTTATAAAAGGCAACTCATGACTGACAAATGTAATAGTTCTTTGATTGACTAACCAAGTTTATTGATAAAAGAAAATGTTGAGGAGGTTGTGTATATTTTCAAAAGGTATTTGATAATGTGCTGCATAGGAGGTTTGACAAAACTAAGGCACATGGCATTAAATGGAATGTGGCAGCATGGATACAACGTTGGTTAAAGTACAGAGTAATAGTTAGTGGATGCTTTTTGGTCTGGAGGGCTTTTTTAAAATTCATTCTTAGGATGTGGGCATCGCTGCAAGGGCAGCATTTATTGCCCACCCCTAGTTGCTCTTGAGAAGGTGGTGGTGAGCTGGCTTCTTCAACCGCTGGAGTCTGTGTGGTGAAGGTACTCCCACAGTGCTGTTAGGTTGGGAGGTTCAGGATTTTAACCCAGTGATGAAGAAGGAACAGCAATATATGTCCAAGTTAGTATGGTGTGTGACTTGGAGGGGTATTGGAAGTGATGGTGTTCCCATGAACCCGTGTCCTTCTAGGTAGTGGAGGTCACGGGTTTGGGAGGTGCTGTTGAAGAAGTCTTGGCGAGTTGCTGCCCTGCATCCTATAGATACTTCACACTGCACAGTGTACCAACAGTGGAGAGAGTGGATGTTTAAGGGCTGCCAATCCAGTGGACTGCTTTATCCTGGATGGTGTCAGGCTTCTTGAGTGTTGTTGGAGCTGCACTCATCCAGGCAAGTGGACAGTATTCCATCACACTCCTTACTTGTAAGTGGTGGAGAGGCTTTAGGGAGTCAGGAGGTGAGTCACTTACTGCAGAATACCCAGCCTCTGACCTGCTCTTTTAGCCATGGCCTTTATGTGGCTGGTCCAGTTGAGTTTCTGGTCAATGGTTGCCCCCAGTTGAAAACAGTAGTGTCTCCAAGGGATCAGCGATAGGACCATTACACTTCTCAATATATATATATATAAATCAACTGGACTCGAGTATGGGGCATAATGTCCAAAGTTGCAGACAACAACAATTTACATTCATATATTGCCTTTAATGTAGAAAAAAATCGCAAGACACTTCACAGAAACGTATTCAGTAAAATAAAAAGGACGTTGAGCCAAAAAAGGAGATATTAGGTGGGGTGACCAAAAACCTGGTCAAAGAAGTGGATTTTAATGAGGGTCCGACCTAAAGGAGGAGAGGGAGGTGGAGATGTGATGGAGGGTTAGTGAGGGAATTCCAGATCGTGAGGCCTAGGCAGCTGATGGCTTAGCCACCAATGGTGGGATGAACGGGCCAGGGGACCCACAAGAGGCAAAACTTGGAGAAACGAAGAGTTCAGAGAAGTTGTAGGGCTGGAGGAGGTTAAAGGAATTTGGTGGGGGGGGGTAGGGTGAGGAAGAGAATTTTAAATTTGAGGTATTGGGGGACCAGGAGCCAATGTAGATTAAAGAGGACAGTGGTCATGGGTGAGCTGCAATCGGTGAGGGACAGGATATGGGCATCAGAGTTTTGGATAAGCTGAAGTTTACAGTGAGTGGAGGATAGGAGGCTGGCCAAGAGAGCACTAGAATAGTTGCATCTGGAGGTAAAAAAGAAATGGGTCAAGGTTTTAGCAGCAGATGGGCTGAGGTAAGGGCAAAGAGGGGCAATGTTACGAAGGTGGAAGTAGGTGGTCTTTGTGATGGAGAGGATATGGGGTCGGAAGCTCAACACAAAAATAAGGAGCATGGTTAAGTGATTTCAGGAGGATACAGATTAGTAGATTGGGTAGATAGATGTTGGATGAAATTTAATCTGCAGAAATGTGAGTAATACATTTTGTGATAAAAAATAAGGGGAGGGAATATGCACTGAATGGTATAACTTTAAATGGATTCAAAGAATAGAGAGGGTAAGTGGTTCAGGTACATAAATCTTTAAGAGTGGGTGGACAAATTGATAACCTATAAAAAAGGTTGTATGTGGCACTAAAGCAAAGAGGTAATGCCATACCTATATAAATTATTGGTTAGGTTGCAGTTGGAAGTTTGCATCTAGTGGTATGTGTCCGGCATAGGTATAATGGATCAAATGACCTCCCTCTGTATGATTCTATTGCCTGGAAATTCTTGGGCGCTCCTCTGCGCAGGATTCTTACCGTGCGCACGAATGGTACTGGGCCTCGGACCTCATTCACACAGGAATGGCACTGCAGGAGATCAAGAAGTTGAGTGGTGGTAGATTGCGGCACAGCTAACACTGCAGCAGCCGATAGGGCTGGCCCCGGGTGATGGCCTCAGGCGGGGATCACGGACTTTGATCGGTGGCCCCAGGGAGGGGTAGCATCCACCAGCAATGTCTTGCAGGATCGGGTATCTCGGGACTGGGAGGGAAGGAGATGGGGGGGTCAGGGACCCTGGTGGTCGGGGCCATGGGGAGGGAGATCGGTTGTTATGGAGCCTGGAAGTAGGGGCTGGGGTGAGGGCGACTTGGGGTTGGGGCCGGGGAGCTTGGAGGTCAGGCCCAGTGGGGAGATCGTGGGCTGGAGAGCCTAGGGGTCGGGGTCTGGGGTGAGGGATATCGGGGCCAGGACCGGGGAGTTTGGTGTTCGGTGGTTGGGGTTCTCAGGGCTGGGGGTGGAACCACGAGCGGCATCGATTGGGAGAGTTGTTTAATGTGGGGTCAGGAGGAGCACTCCTGCTCTTTTCGGCTCCACATTCGGAGATAAGTAACTTACCTCTTCTTTGCGGGCTTTCGGTAGGGTTGATTTCTCTGAATGCAGCCCATGACGGCGCTGGCTGCCTCAGGGCAAACCAGTCTTGGAGCAGGGACCTCAAGCAGGCATTAAGCCCCTTAATTGCATATGCAAAGGGACTAACGCCTGCTTAAGGCATGGGTAAAGGATGCCTCTTGTTTGTCCTTACCTAGTATGACAGGCGGTGCACTTCCAGTCGAAAGTTGCTTCCTGCCCGTCATTTTTGGGACTTAGGAAGCCACGTAGCACCCGTTTTTCAGACCTATTCAGGCCAATTTCCAGGCCTATGTTTTACTTTAGAAGGGATTTTAAACTGCTAACAAAATGATCTTGGAGCTGCTCCAGCTCTGCCAGCATCACTTCCAGCGAAGTAATGCCAATGGAGGGGAAAAGCTCTGAGGAATATGGATTCCTAAATTAAAACACAATCATTTCCTGTATTTGATATAACTCAGAATTAGCTCATGGGATTAAGCACAACATTTCTGGATGTCAGAAAATCAGTGAGAGCTGAGTGCAAAGGGGATGAATTTCCATGGGGATTCTCCAGTCATAACTTCAGCAGGAAAGCCATGGAAACCCCGGAAAAACGATGTAGACAGTGTTAGGTAAATTATGACAGCCGAGCTGAAGAACTTCCACAGAATTTCAGCCCAAAACTGTTTTTCATTAAAAGCTGAAATGAAATACATTAATAATCCAAACAATCATGATGCAATCAATATTGTGATTCACAACTGGGAAAAAAAATGTTTTTTAAAAAACATTTTGCCAGCACAAAACTAAATGCTCTACTGATAATTAATCTTATTTGAAAAGAAAATCTATTCCATAGCACTATTTTTCTCACCACCTCTAGCATGCCACAGCACATCTCCCCTTAAAAAAGGTGCAGGCTGGCTTTAAGTAGTGCTATTGGGCCCCCTGCTGATGCGTGTAGCCAAGGAACAGCACGGGGAGTGCTGGCTGCACGAATTTGACGTGCTGCCTGCATCGCAGTCAACGGACATGGGTTAATCGCGCATCGCAATCCCCGCACCCGTTTTTGCATGTTATCCAATTTAATCCTCCCCCCCCCCACCCCGGTAAGTTGTAGCTCAAAAGCCAACAAAAAATCTGTGGGCAGCTGTAAGCATGATGAACAGCGAGCACTGTTCCTTGGCCACTGACTGCAAAAATCTGGACCATTTGTGTTTATAAATTTACCACTTTAAAAATAATATTATAAGTTGAACAGGAGTATTCGTCAACTGCAAGTGCTTCCACGCCATCAATGTGTAGCTGGTGTCCAACCACAAAAAGATGTTTATGCAGGTGTGCACTGGATTCCCAGGCAGTTGCCATGATGCTTTTGTCCTGCGGCAGTCTGAGCTCCCTGATTTCTTCGGACCTGGAAGCAGTCTTAAGGGGTGGCTGCTAGGTGACAAGGGATACCCACTGCAAACTTGGCTAATGACAGCAGTCAGAAACCCCAACACTGAAGCCCAATAGTGATACAATGAATGCCATATCACCACCAGATGTGTGATTGAACAGGCCATCAGCATACTGAAGATGTACTTCAGGTGCCTGGACAGATCTGGAGGTGCCCTTCAATATGCACCAGTCAGGGTGTCCAGCATGGTCTTGGTTTGTTGTGCAATAAATGGACTCTTTTTGCTAGTGGAACTAGTGTAATGCTGAAATAAAATACTGGGAGGATGGCACTTGCCTTAGCAGTGGGTGAGCATTCCTCCTACATGATTCTGGCTGGCTATTCCTTTTGAGGTTGTGGTGTTTTTTCTATTGGATGTCTATTACTTTCCACAAGAATTGTGCATGGCCATTCTGCCCCAAGGGCAATGGTATAAAATAACAACCTTGTATAGAAGTGCAGTGGAAGAAATATTATTCAGGAATTTGACTGAAATGATGAATCGAATATAAGGAATAATTAAGCAACTGGAATAACGACTTTGCACATGAGCAAACAAATGTTCTCCTAAGAAGCCATTAGTATTGCCAATCATTACAAATATAAAATCAATCTCTGTGCTTAAGAATTCAGTCAACAAGTAGACTAAGAGAATAAAGAAGGTTGGATGTTTATTTAGGATGGACATTAAAAACATTGATGTGCGTTAAATGTATAGGATTGATACAATTTGGGACATACATTAACATATTTGGTTGAAAGTAATATAAATAATGTCACATTAGAATAACATATTACATAGCCTTATTAAAAATCTAAAAATGTTAACAGTTGTAAGCATTTTATACATTGATGAATTGTTTCATTATTTCCCAATCATCAAATAATTTTAAACATCAATACAGCTGATGTACACTGACAAAAGGGATAGTGCAGTCTAAATCTTTATGCTTATTTTGGTGTACACATGTGATAGGGAGTTTACAGTGAACCTATTGCCTCTCCAGGCAGCTGCATCAGATGGAACTGCTTTAACACTGGTCCTCTCCTAATACCTCTGGGATTTCACTCAAGTCCACCGATGTCTCTGGCATCAGTGATTTAGTTGTGCTTGTGGCAGGATCTGCGAAGACTTCCATTGAGCTAGAGATTGACTGAACTGATCTTTCTCTAAAATAGTTGATCGCCTCACAATCGATGAACATCTGCTCTTCTCTGAGGCTTTGCTCAAAGAGTTTCCGCTTGTGCCGAAACTCTATGACTGTTTTAGTGTATGAGTTCAGCGTGGTGACAGAGGCTGCCATGCAACAAGTAAATGATCCCCATGCGAGACTGTGGAGAGAAAAAGAGTAAGAAATAGAACAAATTTACTACTTCACCTTCTTAAGCAAATGCTTTTGGATGATAGTTTGAGCTCATTGACATGAAACACATCAATTCTGGGGAAGTGAACACTTTTCCACTTTGCTACTCTGCTGACAGTATCAGTCAGTCCCAAATCACACATGACATAGTTTGTTGCATCTTCTACTATTTCCTAGCAAAATTCATGCAGTAGTAGATTTTTTTTCCAATTCTGACAATAGTGATCCTTAATGTTGATTCTGAGTGAGGTGATCAAATTAATACCGACTTGTGTAAAATTGTTAACAGGATTACACTGCCAGTTTACTGCGACTGTGTTGACATTGCCAAAACATATTTCACATAGGGCCCATATATCTATCAGAGAGAGAAGACTCGTATTCCATCAGTCTGGGCTGGATTCAAGCCCAGGTGGCATAGGTGAAAAGACAGTGAGCTAATCCATTGTGCCACCCTCTTCCCATTCCCAAGTACATTCTGATTGGCTGGCTTTGATTTCTACATACAAAATATATGCCAGAGTTCAGTTCTGAAATGTAATCTTTGATAACTTCATAGAATCCACAGAAACTTACAGCACAGAAGGAAGCCATTCGGCCCATCGTGCTGGCTCTTTGAAAGAGCAGTCGCGCTTAGTCCCACACCCCCGCTCACAATTATTCACTGCAGTGGCGACATTAGCGATGAATGCAATCAATTAGGCCATTGTGCTCTCCGCTCTTTCAGTGGTGAATTCACGCTGCAATAATAAATAGTTAAAATACGCCGCAGCGAGCGTAGCGGAGGATCAGGAGCAGCAAGGCCAATGGTTAGTTAAGAATTCGTTGATTTCTGCAGGAATTTCAATCTTTAGATTGTAAAATGAAACATTCTGTGGGAGGGAAATGTCAATTATATTCTAATCTCTAATCCTAGTTTATTGTTTGTTTTCAAAAGAGAGTTGGTTGCAATCTTTATAAAAATTGCATTTTTATCTCTGCTGACTGTAAATCGGACCAAATCATTATTAAACTCATGAAAATAGAGCAGCACCTAATTCTGTTAGATTGCTGCTTCTAGCCAACATTTATTTACATCCGGTAGCAAATTACTAAAAGTGGTAAACAGAGACAAATATAGAATAAATATTGCAACAAGAACAAATAATTCTTCTATAACTCTCACGTTGTATCATTGAGGCTATGGCAGAGAGCTGTGGATTTTAAGAAGAATGCTGTACTTCACCAGTGATTGACTTCAGAAAGTAATTTCCGAAGCAATACAGAAAACCGTCATCCCCAAGAGGAAATTTCAGTGTTTCTAGGATTACCCTACTTTTTTCGATTACAGTATTTAGCAGCGCGTGAAATAAGTATAAATAACATTCACATTTGCATTACATTAAACCTTCAGAAGTGTATGCTCTGCTTTGATCAGTTTGATCACGAAAATTTAGAATTGAGATAGCAGCTGCATTATATTGCCCAGAGGCGATCATGCCACTTTTAAAGGGGATACTGTTATGATTCCTGTATATTCACCCCATCGACATTATTCTGCGACAGTCTAAGTGGCTTTAATTCAGCAAACTCGATTTTGCCATTGATTTTTAATGGAGGCGGGGCTATGATAATGAGCTGTTCAACTGTTTCACGTGGAGTGGCGCAAAAGCCTCAGGAAATTTTGGCATGGCGTAAGTAATGGCATGAGTCACGCACGACATAATTTCCTGAAAATAGTAATGGCGTGCGTTGTTGATGTGCCATTACTATGTCACAACTTTCCAGGAAATTCTGGCCCATTGATTCCAATTAATAACCATCTCTGTGGCTATTCTTTAACATTTTGATCCAAACAACTCCTCCTTCTGTTATATTGTTTAATTAGTGAGTCTTTAGACACATGAAGCTAATCACTGAGAGTGTCTGTCCTATAAAGTGATTAATCTTATGGCGCAATACTTTACTGCTGCACAGTGAATTTCATTGAACATTTTAATGATTAGCAAAACACACTGGGGGCAATTTTCAACTGCAGGTCATCCCTTTCCTGTTGGAAAAAGGCTGGCCAGCAGTTTGAATTCGGGGAAAGGACATCTTGGCCACCCCACTGATGCTCAAGGCCCACCTGATGCAATTTTCAAGTGGGTTTTAGATGAGCGAGCAACTGGTCTGCCTGTTTCCAGCAAGAAGCTGCTTAGATATGCAAATTATGGTCCTACACTGGTTGTAGGACCCCGATTGCAATTTTCAGCTATAAGTGGGCGGAGTATGTAACAGGCATGCTCCGTCCATTTGTACTGGGCATTGCGGGGCCTAACTAGCAGTCCTCAAAGGGAACGCTGGAGGCAGCTCACAAAACAGCCGAGCAAATTTTGAACTTTTATTTTCTTTAGGCCAGGAGTGCTTCTCCTAGGTCCACAAAAAATCCCCGTCCCGCTGCTGGCCCGACCTGGGGACCACCATCTCTCCCCCAGGCCTGATCTGCCAGCTCACTCAGTACAGGAGCCATGTCGATTTCTTGCCCTTCCATAACTGGCGAGATCCAGCAGGGTTCCCGTTTGGTGCCCACAGTTCACCAATGCCATTTAAATGAGGCCCAAATCGAAAAGGGTTTGGGCCTCCTGACACTGGCTTTGGGTAGACGGGTGGAAGTCGAAGCTCTCCCCACTACAATTATATGCCGAGTATACTTAAACTATTATGCTACACTGAGGAAAAAGTAAATAAAATACAGTCTGGTAAAATACAGATGGGAAACATGAAAGTTTTCCTTGGAGCGCTTGACTGTAAGGCTTTGATTAGTGCAAGTGATGCCCATGTTGCCTTGTGATCCACCTGGTGCTGGTGATATTGATAGTATAGGGTGAAACTGAAAAGAGTGCCCTGATTAGTGGCCCCGTTAGCAATATTGGGCGCTTGGCAGCAGACAGTGGTCAAGTAACTTGGTTTAACATAGCCTTGGTTAATCACTCATCTGGGCAG
Source organism: Somniosus microcephalus (assembly GCF_052327205.1). NCBI lineage: Eukaryota > Metazoa > Chordata > Chondrichthyes > Squaliformes > Somniosidae > Somniosus > Somniosus microcephalus. The sequence goes on from NC_140997.1 coordinate 36,680,819, forward strand.
AAAGGTTAACCATAATAGAGTGTGAGCTGGATTCTCCTTCCATTGGCAGATTAGCAGTGGAGTAGGACTAATGTCCGGCCACATGACTCTGTTACTAAGCAGCCTGCAATGTCTTCCCCAGACTCGCATTAGTTATGTGGACAGGTTTGGAGTAATCATGGATTTACTGGGAGGAAGATAAATTCAGACCTGTGGTATTTAAAGGGGCACAAGTGTTTCTGGAGAGCAGCAGACAACAGTGGCCAAAATATCTGATAGAGTGGCAACCTTGAGGGTGTCAACAGCTGGAAGAGCCCTCAGATTCTCAGATGCACCTGTAGAGTCCTCTTGACAGACGTGATGGCCAGAACATTAAGACTGGTGGGCACTGAAAACAGGAAACCTCACAAGAGGGTGGTTCAGTATATATGAAGGGAGGTACCTAGGGCAGTCAGTGCTACTTCCACATAGTGCCGGAAATGGTTCAATGACTTCACAAGGGTAGCTAAGGTAAGTTTCTTCTACAGCACCTCCCAAACCCGCGACCTCTACCACCTAGAAGGACAAGGGAAGCAGGTGCATGGGAACACCATCACCTGCAAGTTCCCCTCCAAGTTACACACCATCCTGACTCGGAAATATATCACCATTCCTTCATTGTCGCTGGGTCAAAATCCTGAAACTCCCTAACAGCACTGTGGGAGTACCTTCACCACACGGACTGCAGCGGTTCAAGGCGGCGGCTCACCACCACCTTCTCGAGGACAATTAGGGAAGGGCAATAAATGCTGGCCTTGCCAGCGACGCCCACATCCCAGGAACAAATAAAAAAAGTCAAGGCACTGGTCCCAATACACATCCTATATCATTGGTACAACCTTCACTCACCTCCTTAAATTTCTCTGTCAGCACCTGGGTGTCAGGGAAACTCCCTCTGCAAAGGGAAACATTTGAAAACTCTCAAGCACCATTTTAACTAATAACCATTCTGTCAACTCACAATGCCTGCCACAAGGGCTTGTGCTAGTCGTAAAGGGACAATGGACCTGCACTTCTGATCATCATGGAATGCATGCATTCATATGGGGGAAGTGTCCATGTCACTCACATTCTCTTCTCTCCCGCCAAAGGAAAAGCTCTACCTAACCATTGCCTGAGAAATGCAACTGGGGGAAAACCACCATCACTGAAAACTCGGAGTCCACAGGAAGAGATATCTTAGACAGACTGATGGGAGAGGCTATGGAAGATGGTGAGGTTGGAGGCAAGGTGGCAACCGAAGGTTAGTAAAGGCTGGGCAAGACTCATATAGTCTCAGCTTCATGTGCTTTCTCAAAGTATTGCAATACGCTTACACTTAGGAACTCTGTATTAAAGGAGAAATATCACCGTATGTGCAGCTAAACAAGGTCTTCTGTGTTTCACATCAAAGAGAGTGCTTTGGAGGAAATGGTTAGCCAGTTTGATGACCAGCCAGGGACCTCCAGAGATACAGTTCCTGCTACATCATCACCAATTCTGTCATGGCATATTACCTGCACAAGCACCAGCCCAGAGACACCAACTCAGGTGGAAGTAGGTTGTGAGTCAGAAGGACCTCCAAACTAGACTCTTCCAGGTCCTCATTTTCCTCCTCTTCATAACATAAGAATAGAGGGATTCCCATTTGGAAATCCATGTTCCCAGTGCAAAGCAGTATTTTGAGCAGAGCACAAACAAGCAGCAAAAGTCCTCACTGATCCTCCAAATTTAAACAGATTGATATGTGGGCAAAGTAAACCAAGCTTCAGTAGCAGCACACAAAATAAGCTTCTCAATATGGCATCCACTTCAGGGATGTGTTGCTGCAGCTCGTACTGCCACTTGATTAATATTAGTAATTATTTGGGACAGTTTTGGGGTGGAATTGGGGACATGGGTGAGAGGGGTTTGCCATGCTCCCTTCATCCAAATTAAATTCAGTGAAGTAGACTCCTGGCAGGCCTTAAAGGGACTGGTGAATTTTTTTCTAAAGGTTATTCTAGTCTGATTATTTAAATGGACTTGAAGCAGTAGTTTTCATGAAACCATTTTGCTTCATTTTGCACCCAATATCAACAACTGCCATTTATATAGCACCTTTAATGCAGTAAAATGTCCCAACTCATTTCGCTGGAGCGTAATCAGATAAAAATTGACACAAAGCCAAAGAAAGAGGCAATGGCTTCAGTCTTACCATGTTTAAGTAGAGGAAGTTTTGGCTTATCCAGGACTGGATGTCAGACAAGCAGTTTGACAATCAAGAGGCAGTGGCGGGGTCGAGAGAGGTAGAACTGGGTGTCGAGAGTACACGTGGAACCTGGCGTGTTTTCGGAAGGTGTCGCCGAGGCCCAGCATGTAGATAATAAACAGGAGGAGCTAAGGAGGTAATGTTACAGGGACGGGAAGAAAAGACATTGCAAGAGACTCTTTGGCTATGACTGGATAGGGAAGAGTGAAACCAGGCGACGGCATTCCCACTCAGTTGGACAATGGAGGAGAGGCGTTGGAGGAGAATGGTGTGGCCAACCTTGTCAAAGACTGCAGATAGGTCAAGAAGGATGAGGAGGGATACTGCACCGCAGTCACAGTTTGATTAGGGCTGTTTCAGTGATGTGGCAGGCGCAAAAACCTGATTGGAGGCGTTCAAACGTGGAGTTACGGAAAAGTTGAGCGACAACACGTTCAAGGCAATGGGGCAGTAGTTTGCAAGGATAGAGGAGTCAAGGGTGGAGTTTTTGAGGAGAGGGGTGATTATGGAAGATTTGAAATGGAAGGGGGATAATACCTGAGGAGAGGCAACCATTTACTATATCAAGTTCGCATGAGGCCAGGAAGCGAAGTTGGGTGGTCAACGGTTTAGTGGGAATAGGGTCGAGAGAGCAGGAGGTGGGTCTCATGGACAAGAGAGGGCATGAGGAAGATAGGAGAGAAACTAGATAATGATGTGAGTTCTGGGCTAGGATGGGTGGGTGGGTGGGGGGGGCAGTGTTTTTCTTGGTGGGCGAGGGGAAAGGAGGGATGCGGCACAGGCAGCTTAATGGATAGTCTCAATCTTAGTGACAAAGAAGTCCATGAGCTCCTCACACTTGTTGGAGGTGAGGGTGGAGAGGGAAAGGGCTAGGGGATTAAGGAGGCAAAAATTCAGACGAGAATCCAGTCTTGCATCTCAAAATCAGAAGTCTTGATGAATCAAACCCAAAATCTATTCTTTATGCAGCAGCACATAACCTTGAATATGTCAAAGTCAATGGTACCCTTCAGTCTTTGAATTTTAATGGGTCTAGTGTGTTTTTATTGGATGACAGATTATGTGCTTTGATTTTAATGTTGTATTTTGTGCTTCAGGTTTAATAGTATGTGGTGCCTCTTTAAAGTAATATGTACATGCCACTCATTCTACAGCTCCCACAATCCCTAAGAGGAAAAATTAGAGGCACAAATGCATCAATGTATTTCTATTTATCTTCTAAATGAACCAGGCAGGTGTTGTGCTCCAGGCATACCAACGATGCGAATGAACAGGTTGTAGAGGTAAAGGAAATCCTAAGACCTGCTGATGCTCAATACTCCAAGTTTGAATTTGACATTTCTGAATTCTGTTTCTGCTTGCCAGTGTACAGGCCCACATCAGATTGAGTGCACTGAAAAGTGAAAGATAACGCACAGAATTATAGAATCAGAGTAGTACAGCACAGAAGGAGGCCATTCGGCCCATCAAGTTTGCACCGGCTCTTTTGAAGAGCAATCCAGTTAGTCTCACTCCCCCGCCCTTTCCCCATATCCCTGCAAATGTTTCTCCTCCTAGTATTTATCCAATTCCCTTTTGAAGGCTACTATTGATCTGTATCCACCACTCTATCAGGCAGTGCATTCCAAATCCTAACCACTCATTGTGTAAAAAAGGTTTACTCATGTTGTTGTGTCTGTGTATAATAAGATACAGACTGCAGCAGAAACGGTACAACAGGTGTTTACTCAATGTGGCTCACAGTTGAAGTGACTGTACAGATTACTACTCAGTGCTATATACAGGTGTGGTCACTGCCGGTACTACAGTATACATGAGCTGTAAAAAGTAGTTCCCCCCCTTAAAAGGTATATACATTACAATTCCTCCCCTTTTAGATTAACAGTACCATAACACTCATTTAACAATTAAATATCAAACTAATTACAATGAACACTTTTAACATGCAACATTAGCTGAAAATCGTCTATTTATAAATTCAGTCTTTGGGGAGGCTTCCTGATCCTTTCTGGATAGTGCCTTTCCCGAGTGTCTTGCTCTTGGTGCGGAGGCGATTCTGGCCCCCTGTCGTCGGTTGGTTCATCAGCTTCCGATGCTACTGTTTCTGGGGTAGATGCGACCTGTACGTCGGGTTCATCACCAGGTACGTATCGGCGAGGCATGGGGTTGACTTGTTCCTGTGACTCTAGGATCTGGTCAGCATGGCGTCTGACGATGCTCTCCCCAACGTCCACTGTGTACATTAGTGGGCCCTGCTGTGTGCATATCGTTCCTGGCTGCCATTTTTCTGTTCGGTAGTCGCGGGCCAAGACTGGTTGCCCTACATTGAAACTCCTTGTTGGCTACTCATGGATGTGCTGGAATTGCTTAATCTCAACAACTCTTCGTACGTTTGGTCTGAACAAATCCAGGCGAGATCTTAACCTTCGGTTAAAGAACATCATGGCTGGGGCCTGGTTGGTGACTGCATGTGTCGCATTCCGGTACGCGAACAGGAAATTGTCCACCTTGTGCTGCAGCGGAATGTTGTCATTGTACATAGCCTTTATTGCCTTCTTAAAGGTTTGTACGAACCTCTCAGCCAATCCATTTGTGGCTGGATGATACGGGGCGGATGTGTAATGCCTTACCCCATTCTTTTCCAAGAACCACTGGAACTCTTCGGACACAAACTGTGGTCCGTTGTCAGAGCAAATCTGTTCTGGCAAGCCATTTCTGGCAAAAATGGTCCGTAGGACTGCAGTAGTTTTCTCCGTGGTGGTGGAGGACATTTTGATGACCTCAGGCCATTTCGAGTGCTCATCCCCGGCTATTAAAAACATTGAGACCATGAATGGACCAGCAAAATCAATATGCACCCGTTGCCATGGAGATGAGGGCCACTCCCATGGGTGTAGAGGGGCCTGTGGTGGTGCATTTTGGACTTTCTGGCATCCTGAGCAGCTCTTGGTCAGGTCCTCGATTTGTTTATCGATTCCCGGCCACCACACATAAGCCCTGGCTAGGCTTTTCATTTTCACCCCTCCCAGATGACCTTCGTGAAGCTCATTGAGCACTCTATCCCTTAACTTGGGTGGAATTACCACTCGGGATCCACACATCAAGGTCCCCCGGCACACTGACAGCTGTTCTCTCCTTGTCGAGAATGCTGGCAACAGTGAGTCGCCATGTGCTGGCCATCCCTTCACCGTCAAATCATATACCCGAGACACTGTCGGGTCATTTCGGGTTTCCTTTTCGATACAAGCGTTAGTTACCGGTAGGTATTCATCTATAGTCGAATGGAATATTTCGACAGGATCCACTGTTGGTGCTTCCTCCGCAGTAGGCAGTGGCAGGTGTGATAGCCCATCAGCATTTCCATGCTGTTTCGTGCCCTTATATTCAATCTCATAGTGGTGCGCCCCTAGAAAAAGTGACCATCTTTGTAGTCGTTGCGCAGTCATCACCGGAACGCCCTTCTTCGGATTAAAAATGGAGACAAGAGGCTGGTGATCAGTCAGCAAGGTGAATTTCTGCCCGTGCAGATAGTGATTGAACTTTTTCACTCCCCACACTAGGCTGTGGGCCTCCCTGTCAATCTGGGCGTAGTTACGCTCGGCTGAGGTTAGTGATCGTGACGCAAAGGCTATTGGCCTCTCTGAGCCGTCCGAGAATTTGTGCGACAGCACCGCTCCAATGCCGTAGGGTGACGCATCACATGCCAACCGAATTGGTAATGCCGGGTTGTAATGGGCCAATACCTCTTTCGATGTGATTAGTGTTTTGCTCTTCTGGAAATTTCGTCTACATTCGTCACTCCACTTCCATGGCACCCCAGTTTGCAGTAGGGTGTTCAGTGGGTGTAGTATTGTAGACAAATTTGGCAAGAACTTATGGTAGTAGTTTACCAGCCCGAGGAACGACCTCAGTTGTGACACATTTTCCGGTGCTGGAGCCTTGACTACTGCCTCAATCTTCTCTGGGGACTTATGTAACCCCTCTTTATCGATAACGTGGCCACAATACGAGATCTGTTTTCTAAAAAACTCGCATTTGGGGCGGTTAGCTCGGAGCCCATATTCCTGCAATCTAGTGAGCACCTGCTCCAGGTTCGCAAGGTGATCACTGTCATTTTCGCCCGTGACCAGGATGTCGTCCAAATAACACTGGGTCCCTGGGATCCCTTGCAGGACTTGTTCCATTGCCCTCTGCCAAATAGCCGGAGCTGATGCTACCCCGAATACCAGCCGGTTGTATTGGTAGAGACCTTTATGGGTGTTGATTGTGAGGTATTTTTTTGATGCTTCTTCTACCTCCATTTGCAGATACGCCTGGGCCAGATCAATCTTAGTGAAGCGTGTCCCTCCAGATAGCGAGGCGAAAATATCTTCAATCCGCGGAAGTGGATATTGTACGGTGTGAAGGACCGGGTTCACTGTTACCTTAAAGTCCCCACAGATGCGAACCTTCCTTGGTTCCCCAGGCGTGCTGCTCAACGACTTTTTCATCACAGGGATGATGGGTGTAGCCCACTCGCTCCAGTGTACCTTGGACAGTACAACTGAACGTTCCAGACTCTCCAGCTCTGCTTCGACGGCTGGGCGGATCACATAAGGTACCGGTCTGGCCTTAAAAAATTTTGGGCTTGCGTTTTCTTCAATTTTAATCGTCGCTGTCATGCCTTTTAGTGTTCCAAGCCCTTGCTGGAACACCTCTTTCGCGTCAGTTAGGATCTTTGACAGTCGCCCAGGTGTGACGTCGTCATCCTTTTTGTCCGCCACAGTCAGTGCCTGGATGGAATGCCAATCCAGTTGTATTTTCCGGATCCATTCACGTCCCATTAATGGTGGTCCTCCATCTTGCAATACATACAGGTCTAGTTTTGGTGTTTCCTTACCATTATATATAACGGTCACCCTTATTTTTCCTTTGGGGTAGACTTTTTGCCCCGTGTACGTCTTCAAAAGAATTTTTGTGTCTCTCAAGTGTATGTGTGAGAATAGCCGCTCGTAGTCCCGTCAGTTTATGACTGTTAGGACTGACCCTGTGTCCAATTCCATCTTTACCTGGACTCCTGCTATCTTGAGAGTGACCCAAATGGTTCGGTGATCCTCCGTTGTGATCACATTATGTAGTTTCAGACAACTCAGTTCCCTGCTTTCGAAGTCGTTATCACTCTTTTGTTCATCTGAACTATTCTCCGTGCCTTCTTGTACTTTCCTTTGGTAGGTTTCTTATTGCTGGTTTTCTTTCCCGACCTGCAGACTTGTGCTATGTGTCCTACTTTTCCACACTGTCTGCACACTTTGTCTTTGAACCAGCAATCATTCTGGTCGTGTGTTGTTCTGCCGCAGCAATAGCACTTCTCTGTTCCATATGACATTTCGTTTGTGCCATATTCTTGCGGTCTCTGTTGTATCTCTGCAGCGCCCCGTGCTGCTGCTTCATATGATGCTGCAATGCTGAAAGCCTTTTCCAGCGTAAGGTCCTTTTCAGATAAAAGCCGTTTCTGGGTTCCTTCACTTTGAAGCCCACGCACAAACTTGTCCCTTAAGGTATCTGCCAGTCCCGCTCCAAACTGACAGCGTTTCGATAGTTTGCGCAGTTCTGTTAAATAATCAGCATTGCTTTCATCCTTATGCTGGTTCCGTTTGTGAAACTTGAATCTTTCTGCTATCAGCAGCGGTGTGGGGTTTAAATGTTCCTGTAGTATCGTTACTATGTCTTCAAAACTCTTTTCCATTGGCTTCGTTGGGGTTACTAGATTTCGTAATAACCCATACGTCTTTGCACCCATTAAATTTAACAATACCGACGCTTTCTTGTCATCTGACACCTCATTTGCCTTGCAGTACATCTCTATTCGCTCGACATATGTAGTCCAATCTTCGACTTCATTGTCAAATGCAGTGATACTGCCACTCTTCGGCATTTTGGGTGTGGTTTAAAATGGCGTCTCCCAATGGCTTAAATGGCGTCTCCCACGCTTTCCTTCCTCCCCCGCTGCTACCAATGCCACACTCGTCGGTCCTCGTGGCAATGGCGGCACCTCGCGGGTTTCTGCGCGTCTCTCTCTCCCTCTCTCCGACGCTGCTCGGACCCTGAACACCAGCTGCGCCCTGTGCGCTCTGCCCTCTCTCTCTCTCCCCCGTCGACGCTGCTCGGCCCTTTGCTGTGCCGCTCGGTCGGGCTCTAACCCGCCACTGTCCGGGAAGGGTCTGCGCACTACCTGTTGCCAGCCCGTTTCGCTGGACCACCTCGACTGGAAAGCCAAGCCTGGCTCTCGACAGCCTCCCCCGCAATTCTCGAGTCTCTGCTGGATGACTGGACGGTTGCCCGTGGTCGACGCCCGAGTCTCTGGCCTTGACCTCCAATCCACTGATCTCCAGGAAGTAATCCCCGGGTGGTGATGCAGAGTTGCAGGTAGGTTCGAACTTGCCTCGTCGTCAATGTTGTGTCTGGGTATAATAAGATACAGACTGCAGCAGAAACGGTACAACAGGTGTTTACTCAACGTGGCTCACAGTTGAACTGACTGTATAGATTACTACTCAGTGCTATATACAGGTGTGGTCACTGCCGGTACTACAGTATACATGAGCTGTAAAAAGTAGTTCCCCCCCTTAAAGGTATATACATTACACATGTCGCCTCTGGTTCTTTTGCCAATCACTTTAAATCTGTGCCCTCTGGTCTTTGACCCTTCAGCCAAAGAAAACAGTTTCTCTTTATTTACTCTTCTTCTTCTTTTGTATGGTAGTAGCAAAGCAAATCAAATGTCAACATCCAAGTCAGATATCCAGGCCAAAGCTTCCGGTATAACAGCGTGGTTATCTTGTAGGCTGCCTGCGAATTTCCTCTGAGGGCAGTGCTCAATGATGTGCTCCAGGGTCTGATCAGGAGCTCCACATTCACATAATGGGAATGCTTTAATCTTCCATCTATGTAGAAGGTGGCAGCATCTGCCATGACCAGTTCTGAGGCAGTTGATGGTTGTCCACTGCTTGCGAGGAAGGTTTGATCCTTCAGGGTGTACTGTGGAGTCCTCTATAAGGAATCCATTCTATATGTCGCAGTTCTTCCAAGCATTTCGCCATCGGTCATCAAGGCTAAGGGGAGATCGCTGAAGGGCTTCAGCGACAGGCTAAAATGGCCTTCTAGATTTGAGACGGGTTGGTGGTAGGTTGTTCATGTTGACCTGGATTGGCGTGTCTTTGCTGGTGTAGCGGTTGTATTCTCTGGAGACTGCATGTTCGCGGCGTAGGTGTGGTGGTGCGATGTTTGCAAGCACGGGCAGCCAAGGTGTTGGTGTCAACAAAAGCGTACTGATGATAATTCTCATAGTAGAATTCAGCTGGACATCAACGGATTTGACATGCGGACTTGCTAGCCATGCCGGAGAGCAGTACTCCGCTGTAGAGTACTCCAGGGCGACTGCTGCCGTACGGAGGGTTTGAGCTTCTGCTCCCCATGTGGATCCAGCGAGTTTTTGGATCAAGTTGACCTTACTCTTTAGTTTCTTCCCAAGGTTTATTTACTCTATCTAAACCCTTCTTGATTTTAAACACCTCTATCAAATCTCCTCTTAGCCTTCTCTACTCTAAGGAGAAGTTACCATTGTCCCTTCTGTTTCTATTTTCTGAATAAATCTGTTATGTGGGACTTTATCAAATGCCTTTTGAAAGTCCATATGTACATAATATACAACATCTACTGCACTACCTTCATTAACCCTCTTTGTTACTTCATCAAAGAACGCAATCAGGTTAGACAGCTATGCCTTTAACTAATCCGTGCTGGCTGTCCCTTATTAACCCATGCTTAATTCAGTGAGAATTAATTTTGTCCTTGACAATGGTCTCTAGCAATGTTCCCTGTAAGCTACGTGGCCATAGGCGCCCCGCACAACCGGCTTGCCAACTTTTCAATGAGGCAAACCGCACTTGCGTGGTATTTTGAGTGGCCCGCGCAGCCCCTTAAAGGGGCCCCACGGTGCCAAACAAAATTACAGTGAACATTGGTCTCTAGTAGTTTTCCCACCACTGACATTAGACAGACTGGCCTGTGTTGGACATCCTGGAGGGATGTATGTTGGAGATCTTAGAGTGTTAAGGGTTAACAGTCGAACTTCTTTGCATCTTAAAGCAACGGGCTTTCCCAGATATAAACAGGATGACGTTGATGTGTTGTGAGGAGAAAGCATGGCTTGTCTTCTGATATGTAAAGTGCTTGTGTAAGTAAATAAGTGTAGGGTAATAAAACAGGGGTAGTGAGTCCATTTGCTAAAGATAACAGTAGGTAAAGGAAAACTTTTTTAAGGGAAGTGGTTCTGAGATAAACAATTGCAAACTGATTTCATAGTCTGTTTTCAGAGGCTTTGGGAAATAGATACATCATTTTGACATTTTCCTTTGATGTAGTTAAAATTATTATATGGTGTATAAAGGAGCATGGTTTTCAACAGTTTGTCAGAGTGTACTAGAAAGATACAGAAACTGGCAAAGTCACTCTCTGTATACAGTTAAAGGCCGATCACCTTTCTGTATATTTTTTAAATTAATTCCAGGGATGTGGGTGTCGCTAGCAAGGCCAGCATTTATTGCCCAATCAAAATTGCCCTTGAGAAGATGGTGGTGAGCTGCCTTCTTGAACCGCTGCAGTCCATGTGGTGAAGGTACTGGAGGGAGTTCCAGGATTTTGACCCAGCGACGATGAAGGAACGGTGATATATTTCCAAGTCAGGATGGTGTGTAACTTGGAGGTGGTGGTGATCCCATGCGCCTACTGCCCTTGTCCTTCTAGGTGGTAGAGGTCACGGGTTTGGGAGGTGCTGCCGAAGAAGTCTTGGTGAATTGCTGCATGCATCTTGTAGATGGTACACACTGCAGCCATGGTGCGCCGGTGGTACAGGGAGTGAATGTTTAATGTGGTGGATGGGGTGCCAATCAAGCGGGCTGCTTTGTCCTGGATGGTGTCGAGCTTCACGAGTGTTGTTGGAGTGGCACTCATCCAGGCAAGTGGAGATTATTCAATCACACTCCTGACTTGTGCCTTGTAGATGGTGGAAAGGCTTTGGGGAGTCAGGAGGTGAGACACTCGCCGCAGAATACCCAGCCTCTGACCTGCTACTTTTGCCACAGTATTTATGTGGCTGGTCCAGTTAAGTTTCTGGTCGATGGTGACCCCCAGGGTGTTGTTGGTGGGGGATTTGGCAATGGTAATGCCGTTGAATGTCAAGAGGTGGTGGTTAGAGATAGTCATTGGCTGGCACTTGTGTGGCGCAAATGCTACTTACCACTTATCAGCCCAAGCCTGAATGTTGTCCAGGTCTTGCTGCATGCGTGCATGGACTGCTTCATTATCTGAGGAGTTGTGAATGGAACTGAACACTGCAATCATCAGTGAACATTCCCACCTCTGACCTTATGATGGAGGGAAGGTCATTGATGAAGCAGCTGAAGATGGTTGGGCCTAGGACACTATCCTGAGGAACTCCTGCAGTGATGTCCTGGGGCTGAGATGATTGACCTCCAACAACCACAACTATCTTCCTTTGTGCTAGGTATGACACCAGCCAGTGGAGAGTTTTTCCCTTGATTTCAATTGACTTCAAATTTACTAGAGCTCCTTGATGCCACACTCAGTCAAATGCTGCCTTGATGTCAAGGGCAGTCACTCTCACCTCACCTCTGGAACTCAGCTCTTTTGTCCATGTTTGGACCAAGGCTGTAATGAGGTTTGGAGGTGAGTGGTCCTGGCGGAACCCAAACTGGGCATCAGTGAGCAGTTTATTTGGTGAGTAAGTGCCATTTGATAGTACTGTTGACGACACCTTCCATCACTTTGCTGATGATTGAGAGTAGACTGATGTGGCAGTAATTGACCAGATTGGACTTGTTCTGCTTTTTGTGATCAGGACATACCTGGGCAGTTTTCCACATTGTCGGGTAGATGTCAGTGTTGTAGCTGTACTGGAACAGCTTGGCTAGAGGCGCGGCTAGTTCTGGAGCACAGGTCTTCAGCACAACAGCTGGGATGTTGTCGAGGCCCATAGCCTTTGCTGTATCCAGTGCGCTCAGCCGTTTCTTGATACCACGTGGAGTGAATCAAATTGGCTGAAGGCTGTGATGGTGGGGACCTTGGGAGGAGGCTGATATGGCACTTCTGGCTGAAGATGGTTGCAAATGCTTCAGTCTTGTCTTTTGTACTCGCATGCTGGATTCCACCATCATTGATGTTGGGGATATTCATGGAGCCTCCTCCTCCCGTTAGTTGTATAATGGTCCACCACCATGGCAGGACTGCCGAGCTTTGATCTGATCTGTTGATTGTGAGATCGCTTAGCTCTGTCTATAGCATGTTGCTTCCGCTGTTTAGCATGCATGCAGTCCTGTGTTGTAGCTTCCCCAGGTTGGCACCTCATTTTTAGGTACACCTGGTGCTGTTCCTGGCATGCACTTCTGCACTCCTCATTGAACCAGGGTTGGTCCCCTGGCTTGATGGTAGTAGTAAAGTGAGGGATATGCCTGGTCATGAGATTACAGATTGTGGTGGAATACAATTCTGCTGCTGCTGATGGCCCACAGCACCTCATGGATGCCCAGTTTTGAGCTGCTAGATCTGTTCTGAGTCTATCCCATTTAGCACAGTGGTAGTGCCACACAACACAATGGAGCATGTACTCACTGTGAAGACTGCACTTCGTTACCACAATGACTGTGTGGTGGTCACTTCTATCAATGCTGGTGGATTGGGGAGGATGAGGTCAAGTAGCTTTTTCCCTCATGTTGGTTCTCTCACCACCTGCTGCAGGCCCAGTCTGGCAGCTATGTCCTTCAGGACTCGGCCAGCTCGGTCAGTAGTGGTGCTACCGAGCCACTCTTGGTGATGGACATTGAAGTCCCCCACCCGAGTATATTTTGTGCCCTTGCTTCCTTCAGTGTTCAACATGGAGGAGTGCTGATTCATCAGCTGAGGGAGGCTGGTAGGTGGTAATCAGCAGGAGGTTTCCTTGCTCATGCTTGACCTGAAGCCATGAGTCTTCATGGGGTCCGGAGTCAATGTTGAAGACTCCCAGGGCCACTCCTTCCTGAATGTATACCACTGTGCCGCCACCTCTGGTGGGTCTGTCCTGCCGGTGGGACAGGACATACCCAGCGATGGTGATGGAGGAGTTTGGGACATTGGCTGAAAGGTATGATTCTGTGAGTATGACTATGTCAGGCTGTTGCTTGACTAGTCTGTGGGACAACTCTCCCAATTTTGGCACAAGTCCCCAGATGTTAGTGAGGAGGACGTTGCAGGGTTGACTGGGCTGGGTGTGCAGTTGTCATGTCCGTAGCCAGCGCCAAGGTCGATGCCGGGTGGTCCGTCCGGCCTTATTCTTATTGTTTTTCATAGTGGTTTGTTACAACTGAGTGGCTTGTTAGGCCATTTCAGAGGGCAGTTAAGATATCAATAAAGTCTGTTCCATATACTCCACTATGAAGTCTCATGCGTACTCGAAACGTGTTGTTGTGAACCAGAGGAGAAAGTAGGTTGACAGCTTAACAGCCTATACTTACCAGGTTTATACCTCTCCCCTTTTTGAACAGGGGTGTAACATTTTCAATTCTCCAGTCCTCTGGCACCACTTTTATATCCAAGGAGGATTGGAAAATTGTGGTCAGAGCTTCTGCTATCTCCAGCCTTGCTTCCCTCAGCAACCTAGGATGTATCCCATCTGGACTGGGAGACTTGTTAACTTGGAGTGATGCCAATCTATTCAGCACCTCCTTTCTATCTATTTGTATCCTATCCAATATCCCTACTCCCCCTCCCCTAATGCAATATTAACTTCATCCTCTTCTTTAGTGAAGACAGATGCACAGTACACATTCAGTACCTCAGTCATGCTCTCTGCCTCCCCAAGTAGATTTCCTTTTTTGTCCCTAATCATTCCACCATTCCTTTAACTATCCTTTTAATTTTTATGTTTATAAAATATTTTTGGGTTTCCTATTATCCTACACTAATCTTTTCTTATATTCTATTTTTGCTTTTCTTAAATTCCTTTTCAATTTCCCCCTGCACTCTTTGTATCCTGCCTGGTTTTCTATTACATTCTGTACCTGACAATATTCATAAACCTCCTTTTTCTGTTTTATTTTAATCTCTATTTCCTTGGTCATCCCGGGACTTCTAGCTTTGGATGCCCCATCTTTCCTCCTTATGAAATTACACTGAGCTTGATGAAAAGTTATTTGTATGGCTGTTACTCCTCTCTGTGGTTCCTTCTTGAGAGCAGAGTCAGCCATGGTGGGCAGCACTCTCGCCGCTGAGTCAGAAGGTTGTGGGTTCAAGACCCACTCCTTCAGACTTGAGCACCTAAATCTAGGCTCACACTCCAGTGCAGTGCTGAGGGAATGCTGCACTGTCGGAGGTGCCGCCTTTCGGCTGAGCCATTAAACCGAGGCCCTGTCTGCCCTCTCAGGTGGATGTATAAGATCCCACGGCACTACATTAAAGAAGAGCAGGGGCGTTATCCCTGGTGTCCTGGCCAATATTTATCCCTCAAACAACATCACTAAAAAAACAGATTACCTGGTCATTATCACATTGCTGTTTGTGGGAGCTTGCTGTGTGCAAATTGGCTGCCATGTTTCCCACATTACAACAGTGATTACACTTTAAAAGTACTTCATTGGCTGTAAAGCTTTGGCACATCCTGTGGTCATGAAAGGTGCTATATAAGTGCAAGACTTTGTCTCAATCTTTCTTTCAAATTAGGGCGAGGGCGAGTGGCTGGTTGCAGCAAATGATGTGGTAATACTTGGCTTGGCTCAGAACCCAGTACGTTCACTGCCTCTGGCACTTCCAATGCAAAGTTGTATTATCTGGTAGCAAATTTCACTACATGCAATAAGTTTAGAAATTCATGGGATTTGTTGCAGCGTGTTTTATGCTAAATCACTTGCACTAAGTTGCAATATTAAAATAAGTGGCTCAATATTCAAACCCAAGTTCAAAATGTGTTGTGTCATATAAGGCTTAAGCTCTGATAATAAGCATTTAAGTGCTAATATAAGGCAGATAATATCAGAATTTTGTGTTTAACAAGGGTTTGCTTTACAAATGTAGACACTTAATGGCACTGCCTTCCCACCATGTCCCAGTGTTAACCTGTTCTTTTGAGCAGGCAAGCAGGACACCCACCCCAAGCTGGCGTGGTCTCGTCATCGGGAACCCGAGCTGCAATTTTAGTCGGAGGCCTGAATGGGGGAGCAGTGACGGCTTCCGTCAGGCCAGTCCTGTCGAGAAGGAAATTGGAGGCCAAAAGAGGCCAAGGTAGGTAAGTTTCTAAAAACATTTTTTGGTGTCCCTGTTGACCAGGAGGAGCAGGAGTGCTCCATCGGGCCCCACAAGGAAGCCTGGAGCCTCCCTTACCACTGCACCCCCACGATCACATCCAAGGCCCCCCTCCCACCCTCTACCACCATTTAGCTGGCTGCTGGGATCAATCCAATTCAAATTTATGGAACTGAAGCCTGACCATTAAGATCGGTCGGGCCTCCACGTCCCCAGACACCCCAGGTTCGCTGCCCGCTTTGGAACCTGCGCACATCATACAGCCCCCCCCCTTTAAAATCGGGGCCAATGTACCTGTACGAGTATAATAGCAAAATACTGCGGATGCTGAAAATCTGAAATAACAACAGAAAATGCTGGAAATACTCAGCAGGCCAGGCAGCATCCGTGGAAAGAGAAACAGAGTTAACGTTTCAGGTCTGGGACCCTTCAGAACTGGAAAAAGCTGGAAATGTAACAGATATTAAGCAGGTGCAGAGATGGGGGGGGGGGTGGTGGTGGGGGTGGCGTTTAGGAGGGGAGGAAGGAATTGAAAGAACATACAGTGAAAATGTTGCAAATGGGAATGGCAAAATCATACAGCATGAAAAATGGGGGCAGGGATTATTATCTGAAATTGTTGAACTCAATGTTGAGTCCGGAAGGCTGTAAAGTGCCTAATCGAAAGATGAGGTGCTGTTCCTCGAGCTTACGTTGAGCTTCATTGGAACAATGTAATAGGCTGAGGACAGAGAGATCAGAGTGGGAGTGAAGCGGAGAATTAAAGTGACAGGCGACCGGAAGCTCAGGGTCACCCTTATGGACTGAACGGAGGTGTTCCGCAAAGCGGTCGCCCAATCTGCGTTTGGTCTCCCCAATGTAGAGGAGACCGCATCGTGAGCAGCGAATACAGTATATTAAATTGCAAGAAATACAAGTAAATCGCTGTTTCACCTGGAAGGGGTATTTGGGGCCCTGGACAGTGGGAAGGGAGGAGGTATAAGGGCATGTGTTGCATCTCCTGCGCTTGCACGGGAAGGTGCCAGGTGAAGGAGAAGGGCTGTTGGGGGTGATTGAGGAGTGGACCAGGGTGTTGCGGAGGGAGCAGTCCCTTCGGAATGCTGAAAGGGGAGGTGAGGGGAAGATGTGTTTGGTGGTGGGATCACGTTGGAGGTGGCGGAAATGGTGGAGGATGATCCGTTGAATGTGGAGGCTGGTGGGGTGAAAGGTGAGGACATGGGGAACCCTATCGTGGTTCCGGGAGAGAGGGGATGGGGTGAGAGCAAAAGTGCGGGAAATGGAACGGACACAGTCAAGGGCCGTGTCAACCACAGTAGAGGGGAATCCTCGGTTGAGGAAAAAGGAAGTCATGTCGGAAGCACTGGTATGGAAGGTGGCGGCAGAGACAGAGAAACTGGTAGAATGGAATAGAGTCCTTACAGGAAGCGGGGTGGGAGGAAGTGTAGTCCAGGTAGCTGTGGGAGTCGGTGGGCTTGTAGTGGATGTTTGTCGAAAGCCGATCGCCAGAAATGGAGACGGAGAAGTCAAGGAAGGGAAGGGAAGAGTCGGAGATGGACCATGTGAAGGTGAGGGAAGGGTGGAAATTGGAAGTAAAGTGAATGAACTTATCTAGTAAAGTGAATGAACTTACCTGTACGAGTGTTCAGAGTGTCCTGTCTCCAAGTGTAAAATGCTCAAGCTCCTTCCCTCTGCACACAGAGAGGTAATGGTGCTACAAGCACCTCAAAATAGACAATGGTTTCAACTTGACTGGTGTTAGCACCAGAGCTTAAGCGTAGACAGCTCTAGGAAATACCATCCAAAACTGAATAAGCCCTCATGAGAAGCCATTGGAGCTAGTAACTTAAATACAACAATTTCTCAGCAGATTGTGAAATTGCGAAAAGCAACAGAATATTTGCCACTTTCCTTTTCTACTTTCTTCCCAATTTCCGCATGTTCCCAATAGTTATAGCAGATGAATGCAAACTCATTCACTACTTATCTGTACAGAAAGATTTTTGAACAGCCCAAAGGCATGTTTAACTTCATGCACAAGTATAATTTATATATGCAAATATTATAGACCTTTGAAAATAGAGTTCTATTGTTAAAAACAGACATTCAATCACCAATTTTTCAGCATCATGTTAGAAGAATGTGGCCTGCTGGATTTTCCATTCCAGAACCTTTATATTTCAATACGTGAAAGCCAATAGGATGTATGCTATCATATCCATCTTTGTGATCACAGTTGACAGCTCTAGGCATATCATTTTAATATCTTGCAATGTGCAGCTTCAAAGGAATTGTTGGAATAAATCAGGAGGAGCATTTTCGGAAAACTCTCTCTCTCTCTCTCTCTAATGAAGCTGGTAATCCAGGAAAGTGAAAAGCTTCCTCAGTGGTCCTTGCCTTGCCGAAGCATGGATTGGTCCATCATTGAGGCACCTCACCCAGCATCAGGATGATGCCAATAAAGGAAGAAAGAACTTGCATTTATTTGGCATCCTACACATCCTCAGGACACACTAAAGCGCTTCAAAGCCAATTAAATACTTTTGTAATTTAGTTGTGATGTAGGGAAACATGGCAGCCAATTTGCGCATGGCAAGGTCCCACAAACAGCAATGAGCTAAGTGAGCAGGTAATCTGTTTTAGTGGTGTTAGTTGAGGGCTCAATTTTACCCCCAAAATGTCATTAGTACTTGGAATAGACTTCTAACTCAGGCAGTATAGACAAAAACCATGTATTCATTTAATAAACAGTTGGATGATGTGATGGGGAACTGTAAGTTTTTCTAAATGGATGATCTAAGATGGGTTAAATCACCTTCTTCATTGATATTTACCTTTCAAATTACAATACCTATACAAGATTACATGAAAACTGCAATTTCATAAGAAAATGTTAAAGTATCATCTCTATTGAAGCAACAGGAGCAACAAAATGCCAATGGACTCTTACTGTGCACCAATCCAGGCAGTTATTTCACTAGCTTTATGTGAAAGGAAACTAATAGATCTAGCAAATGAATGCATTGTCATTCGTATGTTAGAAACACAACAGACTTTGGTCTTTTATCACCTACAATATTATTATGTCTGGGAATTTCCTCGGAGCTGCTTCCACTCCGTCACTGTAACTTTGCCGGAAGTGTGGCGGAAGCCCTGTGTACACATGTAAATAGGGTTTCCGCACAACTTCTGGCAGGGTTACGGCAGCGGAGGGGAAGCCGCTGAGGAAATTCCTAGCCTATGTGTTCACTTCCACAAAGAGGTCTTGAAGTATTGTACAAGAAGCCACCAAATATATGACCATACATTAAGTTTGGTCTAGTGCAAGGAATACAAATATGATGTAAAGGCCACAGAAGACTAATTACCCACTTTACTATAATACAATATTTCCAGACCTTTCCATATCATTAATTTTAGCTTGTAGATTAGAGAAAAAGCGTTGGAGCTCCTCTAATGACTCAACTGGTTAAAGCAATGGATAGCTAAGCCATTCAGAGCAGACAGGTCCTAGATTTAATATTTTTCCATGTTTTCAAGAGAGCAGTGAGATTGAATTAAATAAGTGCATTTTTTTCTGATTGTTACGCTGTGCGCTTCCTGTCTTTAGAAATAATGCAGCTTGATTGGGTAGTATAGGCACATCCCAGAATGTAGGATTTTCAGACTACTAACGCTAGTGATTCAGCAGTAGGCCTACCTCGTCTCATTCCATGTGATTCAGGAACATTTCCGGTTGTTCTCAAGGTGAATGGGAAGAATTCCATTTAAGGGGCCTAGATTAAGACAATTGATGATTACGGTATCAGTTTGAAACAGACAGTGAGCCATGACATTTCACTAACTCTCCCATCTGGTTTCAATACACCTCTTCAATGCCTGCAGGCTGTGCCTTCCCCCTTTTTGAACCTGTGTAAATCCACTTTCTTTTACAACACAATGCAGCCCCAAAATCCTATCCATGAAGGAAATGGATCATAGATCCCAAAATGTGACACTATGTGGGTTTATTTTGTTTTTGCTCTTGCAGGCTATGTGTGCACCAGTCTCTCCTTATCATCGCTTGATTAGTAGCTGTGTCTTTCTTTCCTGCAGCAGTACTATTGCCTCGTAATCTCTCTGTTGCGTTTCTGGAATTTTGACAATTTTTCATGGCAAGGATGTAGATGCGAGTTATTTAAAAATGTGCTTTTAAGTTAAAGCCTGCTTTAGAGGGGTTAAATGCACAGGGCCAGCAAGTGTGTATTAGATTTTAGATGAGGGCCTTGAAATTGGTTCGCCTCCCAGCGCAAACTGAGCACAGCGATCAATCCCTATGCCTGAATGGGTAGGCCCCCGACACCCCCGATATTGGGCCTTGAGCCTCAACTGCAAGAGACTGGTGAGATTCGGGCGCCTGTTGGTCATCCCCAGGCAGCCCGCCAGCGAAGAGGGTTTCAATTTCATGCTGATGCATCACCAGCAGGTGGGCAGTTTTTTCCCTGTGATTTTTGGCATTCTACTCTCTCGTTTCCACCCAGCAGAGTCAGTGAAAACCTTCCCCAATCAGGCAGTGAAATACTGCAAGAAGGTTAAAAAGGCAGGAGATTGCAGGATGAAAGCTTGCGGCCTTGGTTGTAGGACAGGATACAGAGAGGTTATTCTAAGTAAGATGACCAGATGGAGTGGGGATAGCGTCACAGGTTCTTTATTTTGCGTCATTACATGATTGAATTAAATAACTCTGATCACACCTGGTCTGTAAATTTCACCTTGTTGTGAAATAAAGCAGCTTATGAAGTCAACTAAGCTTTGTAAGAAATCGTGGATTGGAAGAAATAAAAGTTTGTTACGGGTTCCCGGCTGGTACGAGATCAGCAGTTTGCCTCAGTTGATGATACAGAAGGATTCCAGTCATGTCAGAAAAAGAGTTGTACAGAGAGCTGAATTACGAGGTCAGAACATAAAAACAGGCCTTCAAGGCATAGCTATGCTGATAACGGATTTAGCAAGGAGGCTTAAAGATAAACAAGCTGTCTCTTGAAAGGGCAAGACATTTAGAACAGAGATAGGGAAATAGCTGACCTCAGCAAGATGGGAGTGGGGGGGAGGCTGTCAGAGGTACCCTCTTGTAATTGGACAATGGGATGGGTAAAAATAATTGACACCAGGTATCCATCAGCCCATCGAAATAAGATATAAAAAGGGGCAACTGAGAGAGGAAAACCGGCATTTAGGGGCAAAGGCTTCCCCGAGGTGGATGCATGCTGGCTACGGCTTAACACCATGGTCAAGTTTAGCCCCTGTGGTGGATCAATGCTGGCTGACGGCCTAGCACCTCCAACAGCTCGAGGGATGACCCAACGGAAGTGACCGCTGCTGCAGACTGCAGGAATTCACCCAATCTGGGACCACTGTACTGCCTCACCATCCATCCGTCCGTCCAGTCATTTTGTTCCGCTCCGGGGTCGTAGGTCGCCCTCATCTGTCACAGGTTGTATGTCTACTGTTTCTATTTCAATCGCATGTAGTATCTGATTATGCTTAAACTGTAGCTCTTTAATAAAATGCCTTACAACTCCTAAGACCCTCTGGGTAATCTGTGTGTGACCTTTAATCCTAAATCTTACAGATTTGCCTCACCTAATGTTAACTCAGTTTGCACTAGGAGCAATTGAAGAGATGCACGTGCGAAAGGTACAGATATCCAGCTCAGATTACAAGAGGATGTTACCGTTACATGCCCAGGTAATGCTATTGTACAAGTAGATACAGGGCAGTGTGTGTCACATCCCATGAAAGTAAGATGCTTTGACTGCTTAATGGAGTGGCTGACATCAGTGAACCTGAGAAGGTATCTACACCAGGCCTGAATTTGTAACACCCTCCACTCTTGCTAGATTCTTCTAATTTTTTTGCTCTTGGTTTTTGCTTCCATAAATGTCTCCAATTTCCTGTTACTCAGTCACTAATTTTGTTGCTCAGTCACTTCTTCTACAGCTCATTCCTGATCTGGCCCTCCCTGTCTATCCTTTGACAATTCAAAACTGCAAAATTATTATTCTACATTCAAATTGCAAGTGCCCAGAGCAAATTCTTTTTTTAACATTCAGCAGTACGAGCACACTCCACCAAATCATGTTGCTGCACAGGATCTGACTCAATCAGAATATTCTCCCCACCAAGCAAAGATAGCATCACAGAATAGCAATAGATTTAAAATCAGCAACAATTTGAATAATCAACTGCCCTGGGAGGGAAGAATTTAATTTAAATTAAATGACTAATCAATAAATTTGACATCCCACCTGGGAGATATTGGCTGGGAATTTCCTTGGCGCTGTTCTTACTACAACTGTACAGGGTGTTGGTGAGACCACACCTTGGGTACTGCGTACAGCTTTGGTCTCCTTATTTAAGGAGGGATATACTTGCATTGGAGGCAGTTCAGAGAAGGTTCACGAGGTTGATTCCTGAGATGAAGGGGTTGTCTTATGAAGAAAGGTTGAGCAGGTTGGGCCTATACTCATTGGGGTTTAGAAGAATGAGAGGTGATCTTATTGAAGCATATAAGATTCTGAGGGGGCCTGACATGGTAGATGCGGAGAGGATGTTTCCCCTCGTGGGGGAATCTAGAGCTCGGGGGCATAGTTTCAGAATAAGGGGTTGCCCACTTAAAATGGAGATGAGGAGGAATTTCTTCTCTGAGGGTCGTGAATCTTTGGAATGCTCTACCCCAGAGAGCTGTGGAGGTGGAATCAGTGAATATATTTAAGGCTGAGATAGACAGATTTTTGAACGATAAGGGAGTCAAGGGTTATGGGGAGCGGGCAGGAAAGTGGATTTGAGGCCAAGATCAGATCAGCCATCATCTTATCGAATGGTGGAGCAGGCTCGAGGGGCCAAATGGCCTAATCCTGCTCCTATTTCTTATGTCTTATGTTCTCACTCTGCCACCACCATTACATCGAAGGTGCAGCGTAAAAGGAGGCTCCGTTGCACATCCGGTGAAGTTACGGTGATTGAGCCGAGGAAATTCCCAGTGATTGTTTACCAAAATGTAATGAATCTATTGAGATTGGACTACATAACCCACTGGGGGAGAAACTGGACTTGCGGCAAGCTGGCGAGCCATTGCTTCACATGCCAGTCGCTGCTGACCTGAGGCATAAAGCAAATTCAGTATAAGGCCTCATTTGGTGAGCTGCAGGAGTCAATGGGTCATTCCAATGGACCAATGGAGTACACAAGTAGGGACCAGAATGAACTCTCGCCAGGTCTGATGCTGAGCTGGCCCACATGTAGTTGTTGGGAGAGGGTGAGGTTGTGAGGCAGGGGAGCGAGTCCGTGCTGGCAACAGCCCACATTACTTTTGTGGCACTTTATCACTCATTTTATGCTCAAAAACCGGGCAAAACTAAGTTAAATTTCTTCCCCATTCTCTCTTTGAGATTGTGAGTTATTTTAATACATTAAAAGTATTATTTTATTTAAAGAAACACTAAAATAAAGAAAATAGAAAAAATGAAAGAACTTCAAATGCTGGAATTCTGAAATAAAAGCATAAGAAGCTGGAAATTGATAATATACCCTGCCCCAAAATTCAAGAAATGCCCTGTCATATAACAGGCTCGGTCAATTTTGAGCGCTGGGCCTTGTTAGTGCAAGGCCGAAGGGCTGCAGGCGGAAAGTGAGCACCCGAGGCACATCAGAGTGGTCCATTCTCATGAGGGGGGGAACTTGGTGTGGCAGCAAACCAGGTTATTTTTGTGAGACCCAGAAAAGCACTCCTGCTCCTCCCAGACCAATAAAGGTAAAACTAACTTACCTGCTGGGCTCCACTTGTGCTGCACCGCCAGCTGATATTGTCCCATGCACAGCACATGCTCTGCCCAGTACTGTCCTAAAATGTATGTCATAGGGCCCCGATTTGCATATTAAAAGGCCCTACCGCTTGAGTCAGGTGGGCACTCTGGACATCCAGCGTTAGTCACTTCTGAAATTGGTATTGGCCGGATCAAGAGCTGGACTGGGCGGTAAGCTTTTCCCTACCATTTTAGGGGTGTTACCACCCTGTTTCCCACCAGCATGCCAGTGAAAATCTTCCCCTGCGCTCTTTGCCGCAGAAGCAACTTAACTTGGAAGCAATCATGTCAGCTGTCTCACAACCAGTAATGCATGCTAACATCTTGAAGTCTCACATCCTTGGCCCTTGTTCCCTTACCACGGTCCATTCAATGACTCCTT
This sequence comes from Somniosus microcephalus, assembly GCF_052327205.1. Classification (NCBI taxonomy): domain Eukaryota; kingdom Metazoa; phylum Chordata; class Chondrichthyes; order Squaliformes; family Somniosidae; genus Somniosus; species Somniosus microcephalus. The sequence continues at coordinate 36,704,619 of NC_140997.1, forward strand.
ACAGATTGTACCTGCAGGATCTGGAGACTGCTACAGTTAGTTTAAACAATGCATTCCTTCTGCAGGGGAAGATACCAAATAATGTTACAGACGAGTGACATCATCCTGTCCTAACTCTGTGATTTACATATGGCTGCCACTAAGAGGTTCAGTGTTCCTGGAATTTAGGACCTAAAGTGGCGACAGACACAGACACAGAGACACACACACACACACAAAATTTGGTAGCGCCCTTTTTAGCGCCCTGAAAAAGTTAGCGCCCCCGCGGCCGATTTTCCCAGGTAGTGCCCCGAGAGGGAGGAGGGGCGCTACTGGAAGTGTTTGCATCCCTCTTGGGGCGCTGTGAGCCAAAACGGCTCTGCAGCACATCGCGCTGCGGTACTGCAGGCCTACCTCCCCTTCTTAAAGGGGAGGGGCCTGGCGCAGCGTGTCCCGGCACCCAGCTGGGCCACCAGGGATCTGGAGTGCCGGCAAACGAGCCCGGCACTCATGAGGAGTGCCGGGCTCACGGAGAGCAGCCAGCATCCCGCGGGGATTGGGGGAAGTGTGGTGGTGGGCTTCACGGGGCCGGGGACAGCAACGGGGGCAGGTGCTGGCAGGCGGCCAGCAACAAAAATGGCCGCCCGCCACCTCCCCTTTAACTAGCGGCGCCACGGCCATAGGTAGGCCCCCCTGACCCCGACGGACATAGCATCCGGCGGCAAGTCGGGGGACGCCACCGAATATTACAGCCGGGGCGCGAGCCGGGGTGCTGCGCATGGTGATGACATCATCGCCGACGGCGCGGCGCTAATGGTTAACGCCACCGCTAACCTCCTGCTGAATAGAGTCATAACGACACAGAAGGAGGCCATTCAGCCCATCGAGTCAGTGCCGGCTCTCTGTAGAGCAATCCAGTCAGTCCCATTACCCCATTCTATCCCTGTAGGCCTGCAAGTTTATTTCCCTCAGGTGCCTATCCAGCCTCCCCTTGATAACATTGAGTGTTTCCGCTTCCACCACTTCCGTTGTGAGTGAATTCCAGGTCCTCACCACTCGTTGCGTAAAAAAGTTTTTCCTCACGTTCCCCCTGTATCTCTTGCCCAAAACCTTAAATCTGTGTCCCCTAATTCTTGTACCATCAACTGGTGGAAACAGCCTTTCTCCGTCTAGCCTATCCAAACCCGTAATAATCTTGTACACCTCTATCAAATCACCCTTCAACCTCCTTTGCTCTAATGAAAACAAATCCAGATTCTCCAAACTGTCCTTGTAGCTAAGATCCCCCATCCCCGGAACCACTCTGGTTAATCTTCTCTGCACCCTCTCAAGTGCCTTCACATCCTTCCTAAAGTGTGGTGACCAGAACTGGACGCAATACTCCAGTTGTGGCCTAACCAGCTCTTTATAAAGGTTCAGTATAACTTCTCTACTTTTGTACTCAATACCTCTATTTATGAAGCCCAAGATCCCATATGCATTGCTAACCACTCTCTCAATATGTCCTGCCACCTTCAGGGACATATGCACATTAACTCCCAGGTCACTCTGTCCCTGCACACTCTTTAAAACTGTGCCACTAAGTGTATATTGCCTCTCCCTGTTCCTCTTGCCAAAATGCATCACCTCACACTTCTCTGTATTAAATTCCATCTGCCACTTGTCTGCCCATTCTGCTAGTCTTTCTATGTCTTGTTGCAGTAGATAGATATCATCCTCACTGTTTGCCACACCCCCAAGTTTGATGTCATTGGCAAATTTAGAAATTCTACTCTGTATTGCAATATCCGGGTCATTTATATATATCAAAAAAAGCAGTGGCCTCACTGACCCTTGGAGAACACCACTGTCTACCATCCTCCAGTTTGAAAAACAGCCATTTACCACAACTCACTGTTCTCTGTCCTTAAGCCAATTCCTTATCCAAGCTGCCACTGACCCACCTATTCCATGAGCCTCAATTTTGTTAACCAGCCTTCTATGTGGTACTTTGTCAAACGCCTTCCTAAAATCCATGTAGACAACATCCATTGCATTCCCTTCATCAATCCTCCGTTACTTCATCCAAAAATTCAATTAGATTAGTCAAACACGATCTGCCTTTTACAAATCCGTGTTGGCTCTCCTTAATTAGCTTACCTTAATTCACTGGCAGCTCTACTGAGATCAGCATGATAGAGACTTTCAATGGAACTGCTGGAGGTAAGCACACAGTTGGCATCAGAACATTTTTGCCTGGATCTCTTGGACCTGTGCTAGGTATAGCAACCAGAGTCACAGCTTTGTGCATAGAGATTCGCTGGTTGATAGTGCAAGCAGATCTTGCCGGCAGGTGTACTGAGGAGGGCTGAGGTGGGTAGATGAGGAGAGGCAGAGCAAGCAGCAGTCTACAGTAATTTGGGGACTCTTTCTATGATCCATCAGGGAAAGGTACCTACCCTCCACTATGGTGGCTAATTGAGGTCTCACTTTACCGTGATATAATCAGATTTAAATTTCAATAAAACACTTTGATGCCAATATTAAAGTTCTGTGATTTGCTTTGAACTAGACTGCATTCTGTGGGCAAATCAGAATATTCTCCATTTTCTTGCATCTATCCGCCGAAGTATTCACAAAAAGCAAGATATGGAATTACCTTTTTCTGAAGAGGAGGAAAATATGCTTTAGGTTCTATCTTGAATGAGTATGATCATTATTCTATCAAATAACACATTAAAGATTTAATGATGTCCTCATAGCAAAATTAGAATTAGAAAATTAATTAGAAAAAAGCTACCCCATAAATCAGAAAGTGTGATAAATAACTTCAGCCTTCATTTAATATCAGATGTCCCCAGGCATTGTTCATGGTAAGTTATATGATACGGGCGGTGGGGGGGGGGGGCGCAGGGGAGGTGAGGGTAACTTTTGATTTCGGCGGGGGAGTAAGACTGGGGTTTCGGATTGTACGCCCGTTATATATCCCGTATGTTTTCCTTCCCTATGATGGGCAGCTGATCCGATACCTCCAGTTTTAATCCCCCGTCGAACTTGAAAGCTACCCAGGTTGTTTTATAAAGACAGGAGCATTATACCATATAATGCCAAATGTACTATTCTGCCAGGTGATGCATTTTGGGAGGACTAACAAGGCAAGGGAATACGCAATGAGTGGTAGGACCCTAGGAAGGACAGAGGATCAGAGGGACCTTGGTGTGCATGTACATAGATCCCTGAAGGCAGCAGGTGGTTAAAAAGGCATATGGGATACTTGCCTTCATTAACCGAGGCATAGAATATAAGAGCATAGTTTCAAGGTAAGGGGCAGGAGGTTTAGAGGGAATTTGAGGAAAAATGTTTCACCCAGAGGGTGGTTGGAATCTGGAACTCACTGCCTGAAAGGGTGGTAGAGGCAGGAACCCTCACAACATTCAAGAAGCATTTAGATGAGCACTTGAAACACCATAGCATACAAGGCTACGGACCAAGTGCTGGAAAATGGGATTAGAATAGACAGGGCTTGATGGCCGGTGTGGACACAATGGGCCGAAGGGCCTCTTTCTGTGCTCTATAACTCTAAGACTCTATGGGGGGATTTTAATACAGGTGCGGGATGGTGTCGTGTTATCTGAATTTCATGTTTCCCACACGAATCTAAATGGATGTGGGAGATTGATGCAATATTAACTCAATTGGCCAATTGATTTCCAATGTGCGGGAAGCCTTTGCATATGGGTTTTTCATGACTGAAAGTCCCCTCAGATGACGTCATCATTGCTGCTGCATTTAAGGTCCACAGCAAGCCTTGCTTCTTCTGCAGACTGCCAAGCTTCTTGACTGTGCAGTGTGAGGGAGCTGCAGCAAATACGACAAGTGGGAGGGCCAGATTAGCTACTCGCTTTGACGAGGTGGCACTGCAGGCATTAGTGGATGGGGCTAGGGCCAACAGGGAGGTGCTCTGCCCTTCATCAGGGAGGAAGAGGCCTCCCACTCAGACCAAGGCAGTGTGGATGCAGGTGGCTGAGGAGGTCAACTCCTTGGGAGTCACCCGCAGAACCTGGATACATAGAAACCTAGAAGGTAGGAGCAGGAGTAGGCCATTTGGCCCTTCGAGCCTGCTCCGCCATTCAATGAGATCATGGCTGATCATCCAAATTCAGTACCCTGTCCCTGCCTTCTCCCCATATCCCTTGATCCCTTTAGCCTCAAGAAATATATCCAACTCTTTCTTGAATATATTTAATGAACTGGCCTCCACCGCCCTCTGTGGCAGAGAATTCCACAGGTTCACCACTCTCTGGGTGAAGAAATTCCTCCTCATTTCAGTCCTAAATGGCTTACCCCTTATCCTTAGACTATGACCCCTGGTTCTGGACTCCCCAGCCATCAGAAACATCCTTTCTGCATCTAGTCTGTCCAGACCTGACAGAATTTTATAGGTTTCGATGAGATCCCCTCTCAATCTTCTAAACTCCAGTGAGTATAAGCCCAATTGACACAATCTCTCCTCGTACGTCATTCCTGCCATCCCAGGTATCAGCCTGGTGAATCTTCGCTGCACTCCCTCCATGGCAAGAACGTCCTTCCTCAGGTAAGGTGACCAAAACTGCACACAATACTCAAGGTGCGGTCTCACCAAGGCCCTGTACAGCTGCAGCAAGACATCCTTGTTCTTGTACTCGAACCCTCTTGCTACGAAGGCCAACATACCATTTGCCTTCTTAACCGCCTGCTGCACCTGCATGCTTACCTTCAGCGACTGGTGCACAAGAACACCCAGGTCTCTTTGCACTTCCCCTTCTCCCAATCTATTGCCATTCAAATAATAATCTGCCTTCCTGTTTTTGCCACCAAAGTGGATAACCTCTCATTTATCCACATTATAGTGCATTTGCCATGTTTCTGCCCAATCACACAACCTGTCCAAATCGTACTGGAGTTTCATGACATCCTCCTCACAGCATACCCACCCACCCAGCTTTGTGTCGTCTGCAAATTTGGAGATATTACATCCAATTCCCTCGTCCAGATCATTAATATATATTGTGAACAGCTGGGGTCCTAGGACAGATCCTTGCGGTACCCCACTAGTCACTGCCTGCCACTCGGAAAACGACCCGTTTATTCCAACTCTTTGCTTTCTGTCCGCCAACCAGTTCTCTATCCAAGTCAATACCTTGCCCCCATCCCATGTGCCTTAATTTTGCACGCTAACCTCTTATGCGGGACCTTATCGAAAGCCTTCTGAAAGTCCAAATACACCACATCCACTGGTTCTCCCTTATCTATTTTACCAGTTACATCCTCAAAAAATTCCAGTAGATTAGTCAAGCATAATTTACCTTTTGTAAATCCATGTTGACTTTGTCCGATCCTGTCACTGCTTTCCAAGTGCTCTGCTATTACATCTTTTATAATGGACTCTAGCATTTTCCCCACTACCGATGTCAGGCTTACCAGTCTATAATTCCCCGCTTTTTCTCTGCCACCTTTTTTGAATAGTGGGGTAACATTAGCTACCCTCCAGTCCATGGGTACTGTTCCAGAGTCTATCGAGTTCTGGAAGATGACCAGCAATGCATCTACTATTTCTAGGGCCACTTCCTTAAGTACCCTTGGATGTAGATTATCAGGCCCTGGGGATTTATCGGCCTTCAGTCCCATCAATTTTCCTAATACCATTTCCCTACAAATACTGATTTCTTTCAGTTCCACCCTTTCATCAGACCCTATGTTCCCCGGTATTTCTGGGAGGTTATTTGTGTCCTCCTTTGTGAAGACAGAACCAAAATATGTATTTAGTTGGTCTGCCATTTCTTTGCTCCCCATTATAAATTCCCCCGATTCTGACTGCAAGGGACCTACGCTTGACTTCACCAATCTTTTTCTCTTTCATATCTATAAAAGCTTTTACAGTCAGTTTTTATGTTCCTTGCAAGCTTACTCTCATATTCTATTTTCCCTTTCTTAATTAATCCCTTTGTCCTCCTTTGTTGAATCCTAAACTGCTCCCAATCCTCAGGATTATTGCTTTTTCTGGCCAATTTGTATGTCCTCTCCTTGAATCTTATGCTATCCCTAATTTCCCTTGTTAGCCACGGTTGAGTCACCTTTTTTGTTTTATTTTTACGCCAAACTGGGATGAACACCTTCTGTAGTTCATCCATCGGTCTTTGAATGTTTGCCATTGCCTATCCACCGTCAACCCTTTGAGTGCCATTCCCCAATCAATCCTACCCAACTCACTCCTCAGACCATCGTAGTTTCCTTTATTTAAATTGAGGACCCTAATTTCTGAGTCAACTGCAGTGCAGGAAAAGATTTCATGACCTTCAGCGCACTGGAAAAGTGAGTATGAATTTCCCATCACCCTCAATCTGATCCCCATTGCCTTTCCTCACCAGCACTCAGCTTTAGCAATCTCTTCCTCCACATCCCACTTGACACTAACATCCATGCACCCTTACCCATTCCCTCTCTCTCTATGCTCACATTCACATAACTATTTGACCATGCAGCCCTCACACTCCCTATCACTCTGATGCTTTGAACACAACTGACAACACACAGGGAGGGCCCTTGGTCTTGCAAACTCACTCCATCTTTGTCTCCTTCTAAGTATCTATGCTATGCAATCTCTACACTCACTCCTTCATACTCACTCAACCTCCACCTGTCTCCCTCATTGCAGGAAAAGAGAGCTCACAACAAAAGAGTGTGAGCCAGGACAGGAGGAGGGACAGCCTCAATAGCCCACCTGATCCCCTGGGAGGAGGCCGTCCTGGAAATTATGGGAATAGAGGATGATTCGCACGTGGGGGACAGACAGACGGGTGCAACACAGCAAGCTGGTGACAGAAAAGTTTCCCATCTCTCTCTTTGACATTGCATGAGTCACTGATAATGATTGTGAAGCTGTAACAGATGGACTTATGAGCATCTGCAAAAAGCTATGTGCATGTAGCCTTTGCATCACATCTCTGACTCTTTCCTTTACTCCCCCACAGGACCATCACAAGCATCCGTCCCCCCTAGCCAGGAAGAAGAGGCTGAGCAGCCAGATTCCTCAGAAGAAGCTGCAACCTCTGAGGGCGCAGCGTCAGCAGAATTCAGCGCACCCAGCACCAGCGCAGACACTCACACCTCGGTGGAACTTTCGGGACATAGAGTAGTGTTGTCACCTGGTGTATCACAGCTCAGAAGTGAGCATCAGCAGGTTGTGGAGACAGGGACAGAAGTGGAGTGTCCTAGTTGGAGGGCGCAGGACTCTGCCAGCTCGGCTCAGCTGCATGTCGACCCTCTGCCTCTTGTTCCATCCATAAGATCAGAGGTGATGGAACTCCAGGCACAGATGCAGGAGTCTCTGGCAGGTTTTGTCTCTAGGATCGCTGCAAGTTTGGAGCGAATGGAGGAGTCCATAGCGAACATGAGCAGAGCCTTTGTGGAGTCATTGGCGCATGAACACATCACCATGGAAAGAATGGCTGCCTCCGTGGAAAGGATTGCTACCTCCGTGGTAAGGCTGGCTACTGTAGAGGAGAGGATGGCTATGGCCATGGAGGAGCTTAGTCGCCAGGGAATGGAAAACATGGTCATTGTTCAGAATAGAATGACATCTATTGAGGAGCGATAGGCATCTATTGAACAGAGAAACCAGACCTTCATGGAAGTCCTTCTGAATAGGACTGCTATTGCAGATACGGGTCCCCATGGCCCCCCTGATGTGCAGCAAGGTGCTCTCCAGCCACTTCCAGGCGCTGACCCCTTCTGGCCTGTGCAGCTTCAGGTGGGTGAGCAGCAGCCTGGCGCTCCTGCTGCTGTTGCTGGTGCTGCTGTTGTTTCTGGTTCTGCAGCTGCCGCGGCTGGTGCTCGAGCTCCTCTAATGCCCAGATGGGAAGGAAATAAATGGCTCCCATGCTTCTGGTATATGCCTCTGTTGAGGAAGCGCTGAGTGAAGGTGGCGAGAGGGGTTTCCCAGGAGGTCACACTGGAGATGGGTGTGAGGCGCCAACCTTCCACAAGCGTGGTTAAGCCTTTTAAAAGTTGCCCCAGACCTGAGACCACTAAGTCCTGCCACCTGCAAATCATGGCTGATTAAATCTCCTCTTTAATGGTTGACCTGCAGTTGAGAGTCAGCAATCCAATAGTGCTCCCGCCAGGTTTCACATTCATATTTCCCACCAGGCGTGTTTCATGTGGGAAAAGGGTTAAATTCGCAAGGGCCTTTCAAAATAGGATTATAGAGGCCATTTAGTGGTTGTTAAGGGCCTTAATGACCAGTCCCGCCTGTTGGATGCAGGACGGAGTCGGGACCATCAGACACGACTGAGTTAAAATTGCTTGGAGTCAGGAACCAGTCGGGGGGGGGTCCTGCCCGCCAGTTTTTGCAATTTTAACCTCCCGCACGACTCCAAGCCCGCCTCCACGGCTCAATGAAAATCGAGCCCTATGACTCTATTCTGCCAAAGTGAAAATAGGTCTTGCTAAGTCCACAAAGTTTAATTACACTTAAGTAAACACTGGGAGATGTCAATCGATTTAATTGCTGTGAGGGAAGTATTTCAATTTTCTTGTAAACATCAAGCTCCAAGATGAAATGCCTGCCTTTCTTCTGCTTTTTTAAAGATTGTTTTGCACCTGCAACACATTGAAGAATGACTTCTATCAATGGATTTGAACCCCCTGCCACCTGATGGGGCGTTAAAAATAGAGTTTTAAAATTGTAAAACGAGGGGCAGTTAAAATGGAGCAGGAGACTTAACCACTTACGAGCGACCCCGATCCGGCAATTTTAAATTACAGGTGTCAAGGATGCTCGCCCAAAGCTGGTCCCCGGCGACAGCCTCCTGCCACCTCATTTTAACGGTCGAGCTTCTAGCCAACTGCCATTTTGGTCAGAAAGTGGGCCAGCGGCATGTTAAAATCAGCTGCTGCTTCTCCAGAACAGGCCGGCCGCTTGCTAGACTGTGTTACCCAGTTAAAATAAAACTCCTAGAGTGTGGTGGACACACAACAAATGCAAGACTTGTATATTGTGGGAAAAATAAGGGGGGTTACATTGGATAACCCCCGAAAACGGGTGTGGGGTTTACGGTACATGATTAACCAATGCCCAGTCATAGCTGATTTCAATGATTGCTGTCTGCAGCCACCGCTCCCCGCGCTGTTCATTGGTTGCACGCATCAGCAGGAGGCCCGCTATCGCGAGTGGCTAGTGCTACTTAAAGGCAGCCTGCTCCTCTTAAAGGGGAGGTGCATTGTGGCTGCTAGAAGTGGTGGGAATCGTTTGTTAACTGAAATGGCTGAAGCTGAGAGTATGCACCAAGGTTCTCTGATGCTGCACTGGAAGCCTTGGAGCAGGAGGTGAAGAGAGGAGACATCCTCTAGACACAGTGGGGCATGTGGGCCTCATGATGTATGATGAGGCGGCAGTTGGAGGAAATCACGGAGGAGGAGAATACCAGGATATGGCTCCAGGAACCTGGAGCAGTGCCACAAAAAGTTCAATAATCTGGCAAGAGTTGTCAAGATGGGATCAATTTTACAAATGGCATCTCTTAACAGATGCAGCACTCAGCTAATCACCTGTTCAATTCATGCCACTCCATCCCCTACCTACCTACAATCTCAGTCAATCATTACTGAACACCTCCATTCATATGCTTAACCGCACCCTCATACACTCAGCACTAAGGCAAGCCTCACACTCACAACTCACAGCTCACACACATTGGCAGCTATTCAACCAAGACAGCCACATCACCCAGACATATCGCAGGCCACTCACTAACAAACTTCTCTCTTTCTTGCAGGAGAAGGTGACACATAATTGGAGGCAGCAGACTGCAATTGGTGCCTTCATGTTCTAACCCCCTGATGGTCCTGGGCATTATGGGATGGGGCAGAGCGGAGGTTACTGATGGCACTGGAGGGATCACTGATCAGGGTTTCTGAATACATAATCCTCCTTCTTTATTCTCACTACTCCCTCACCCCACACACGCTGCATGAGAAGCTGCAGATGGTGTCAGGGTTCATTTTTCCCTCTCTTCTCCCCATACTACAACCCAACCCTTGCCCATTTTTCATTTCAGATCCCCAAGAAGTTGAAGTTCCTCAGCCAGTGCAGGAAGAAGAAGAGAGCGATGATGAAGAGACACCATCACTCGATCTTACTCTCGCAGCCACCCGCTCAGAGATGGACACTGCACGGACTTTAGAGGCTAGGATATTGGAGGGATGTGCATGTGGTGAGACACCGGGCACAAGTGCACAGGAGCCAGGGCAGGGGGATAGGGTGGCGCAGGTGCCAGCTTGTCAGAGGGTGAGGTCGCACACTAGTCCTGCTGCAGAGGACTCAGATGAGGACTTCAATGGGCCAGGCTACAGAAGAAGGCTGATGGGTGTACACAACCAAATGCTTGATGGATTGGCAGGCCTGCCAGAAAGCCTGTGCACAATGTCAAGGAGCATGGAGGAGTCCAGCAGCAACTTGGCACAGGGCTCCGCGCAGAGCTTGGAGCCCATCCTTTTCAACGTGGGACGGGTGGTCACCTTGATCAGCACAGCTGTGGAACCCACCATGATCGAGTTTCTGAGGTCAAACCTGACAGCTTCCGTCACAGCAGTTTGCATCGTGACGGATGGCATCATGGTTCAGGGAGCTACTGTTGAGAGGGGCTTCTAGGGTGTCACAGCAGTCCATCAATCTGTTCTCCAACAGATAAGTGGGATTGCTGAGGCACCGCCCCGTGAGAGAGGCAGTGGCTCCATGGAATATGGACCTGCTGTCTTCTCAGGATGACAGCATTCCTGCTCCCACCCCTGCCGCTCCACCAGTGCCTTGCTGTTGCCTGCCAGCCAGCCAGCCCAGGCCGAGATGGTGCAGTCTGAAGCCAGGCCTTCTAGGCCCAGAGTTGCTCAAGGTCATCATCCAAGGCCATCTGCAGCCTTCTCAATTGAAGATCAGCAGCCTTCCACCTCACAAGTTCCAGCCACTGGGGAAGCATCTCATAGGAGCACCAGGATTGGGAAAGGAAGACGAAAGACAGGCATTAAAGGAATGCACAAAAGTAATTTGCTTTATTTTGTTAGGTTTATGCAATTATTATTTTGATAAATTATGATTTGATTGTGCATTTGGTGTTGGTTTTTATGTCTGCAGTCAAGTGAGGTACCAATAAGTGTTGAGAGAAAGAGGATGACGTGATGGTAATTGAAATAGGAAAAGTTAGGAGAGTGCCAGTGATGGTGTACGGGGAAGTGTAGCTGAGGTCACTGGAAGCACTCCTCAATGAGCTGGTCTCATAGAGCCCTGGAAGAAAGCGGCTGCGGAGGTTACCGTCACTTCCTCCTCCTCCTCCTCTTCCTCATCCTCATCTTGTCATCTTGCAGGTGGTGGTCAGGGCTACTCCTTCATGATGGCGAGGTTGTGTATCATACAGCAGACTACCACAAATCTGGATATCGGCTCAGCACTGTACTGCAGGGCTCCTCCTGAACGGCCCAGGCAGCGGAAGCATTGTTTGAGAACGACGATTGTCTGCTCGATGATGTTCCTTGTGGCAGCATGGCTCTCATCGTACTCCTGCTGTGCAGGTGTGTGCGGGACCCTCACCAAAGTCATGAGCCATGTTAGAAGGAGATAACCCTTGTTGCCCAATAGCCAGCCTTTAGCTTGGAGGGCTGATTGGAATACAGGTGGCACAGAGGACTGCCGCAGAATGAAGGAGTCGTGACTGCTGTCAGGATAGCGAGTACTGACCTGCATGTGGTCACAAACCAGATGCACATTGAGGGAGTGGGATCCCTTTGTATTGATGAAGATTTCAGAGTTCACATGGGGAGCACGCAAGGGAATGTGCATGTAGTCAATTCTGCCCTGCACAATGGGGAAGCCTGCCATGCAGGCAAAACCTCATGCTCTCTCCTCCTGCTTCTCTTTGGCAATTGAGATATGTAGGTATTTTTATCGGCATACAGATCCTCAGTGACCTCCCTGATAGAGCAGAGCACTGCGAACAGGGAGATGTTATTAATACCTCCTGTTGCACCCTGAAATGAGCCCGTCACATAGAGGTTTAAAGCAATGGTCACTTTGACAGCCACAGGCAGTGCTATCCTTGCCCTGCTTTGAGGCTGCAGTTATGACTGCAGTGGCTGGCATATCTCAGTGACAACCTCCTTGGTGAAGCAAAGGCACCTTGTACACTGGTGCTCATTGAAGTAAGAGAAGTGGTCCCTGAAGACCTTTTGTGGACTTGGCCACCTGCTGATTGGCATACTCCTCCTTTTCCTCTCTCTTCTGGCAGCTTGTCCTGCCCTGCAGTGTCTTCATTCATTCTCTCAGTCATGCTCTATACCAAGAGGTAGCCCTGCCAGGCCCTGTCTGGAGGCAACTCCTTTGTGCAGTATATTATAAGAGCCACAGGACTGTAAGAGGTGCCAGGCTACTCCCTGTTGATAGAATCGTAGAATTATAGAATGGTTACAGCACAGGAGGCCAGTCGGCCTGTTGAGCCCTTGTTGGCTCTCTGCAAGAGCACTTCAGCTAGTCCCACTCCTCCACCCTTTCCCCATAGTCCTGCAATTCTTTTTCCTTCAGGTGCTTATCCAATTCCCTTTTGAAAGCCATGAGTGAATCTGCCTCCACCACCCTTTCAGGCAGTGCATTCCAGATCATAACCACTCGCTGCGTAAAAAAGTTTCCCCTCATGTCGCCTTTGGTTCTTCTGCCAATCACCTTAAATCTGTGTCCTCTGGTTCTTGACCCTTCCACCAATGGGAACAGTTTCTCTCTATCTACTCTGTCCAGACCCCTCATGATTTTGAACACCTCTATCAAATCTCCTCTCAACCGTCTCTGCTCTAAGGAGAACAACCCCAGCTTCTCCAGTCTATCCACTTAACTGAAGTCCCTAATCCCTGGAACCATTCTTGTAAATATTTTCTGCACCCTCTCTAAGGCCTTTGCAACCTTCCTAAATTCCAGAATTGGACACAATACTCCAGTTGAGGCTGAACCAGTGTTTTATAAAGGTTCATCATAATTTCCTTGCTTTTGTACTCAATGCCTCTACTTATGAAGCCCAGCATCCCGTATGCTTTTCTAAAAGCTTTCTCAACCTGCCCTGTCACCTTCAACCATTTGTGCACATATACCCCCAGGTCTCTTTGTTCATGCACCCTCTTTAAAATTGTACCCTTTAGTTTATATTCCCTCGCCTCATTCTTCCTACCAAAATGTATCACTTCGCACTTTTCTGCATTAAATTTCATCTGCCACGTGTCTGCCCATTCCACCAGCCTGTCTATGTCCTCCTGAAGCCTTATTACTATCCTCACTGTTCACTATACTTCCAAGTTTTGTGCCCTGTACACCCAAGTCCAAATCATTAATATACATCAAGAAAAGCAGTCCGAAAAACAACCGTTCACCAGTACTCTCTGTTTTCTGTCACTTAGCCAATTTCGTATCCATGTCCCTTTTATTCCAGGGCTTCAATTTTGCTGGCAAGCCTATTATGTGGCACTTTATCAAACGCCTTTTGGAAGTCTATGTACACCACATCAACCACATTGCCCTCATCAATCCTCTCTGTTACCCCATCAAAAAACTCAATCAAGTTAGTTAAACACGATTTGCCTTTGACAGATCCATGCTGGCATTCCTTAATTAATCCACACTTGTCCATGTGATTGTTAATTTTGTCCCGGATTATCGTTTCTAAAAGCTTCCCCACCACCGAGGTTAAGCTGACTGGCCTGTAGTTGCTGGGTTTATCTTTACACCTTTGTTTGAACAAAGGTGTAACATTTTCAATTCTCCAGTCCTCTGGCACCACCCCCGTATCTAAGGAGGATTGGAAGATTATGGCCAGTACCTCTGCAATTTCCACCCTTACCTCCCGCAGCATACTAGGATGCATCCCATCTGGTCCTGGTGACTTATTTACTTTAAGTACAGCCAGCCTTTCTAGTATCTCATCTTTATCATTTTTTTTTCTTCTTCCTTGGTGAAGACAGATGCAAAGTACTCATTTAGTAACTCAGCCATGCCCTCTGCCTCCATGCGTTGGTCTACTTTTGGTCAGTGAAACTATCAACTACTTTGAAACTGATCCAAAATTAATGTAATTTGAACAGCATCCAGTAATAATAAGCTAGCAAGTAACCCGTAGGTACTGCACAATCCCATTAAATAGTGGTGGCAGGGGGGGTGGGGGTGGGATCCTTCATGTTGTGTAGCATCATGTTTTGCTGAGCGAGGTAAGGACAATGCGTTGGTTTTATTGAGTTCCAAAATGTCAACGGGGGCTTCAAATCTGCGTTGCACTGATCCACGTCATGATCTCCCTGCTCCACATTTTGTTGGTAGGTGTGCACTAACTACCAAGGTGCTGCACTGTGCACTTGCCGTCGGAAGTGTGCACACGCATCTTGGATGCTATTTTGGAACCTTAGGCTGCGATTTCCCCTACCTCGGCGGGTCCAGTGTGGCCGGGATCAGTGTTGGGTCCTGACCTCACTGCTGGCTCCAGCCCGCTCTATAGAATGATTTTACCCTGATTGGGCTTGTTAAGCCCGCCCAGCTTGTTTGCCGGCCAATTGAAGGAAGCGGGTATGATGACGCCACTTGATGATGCGTCATCAGCCGGTTTCCTTAAAGGGACCATGCGCAAATTTATTTTGACAGTTGTACGCTCAGTGTTCTACAGCATTGAAGGGCTGCAAACACTGACAAGCACTGTACAGAGGTGCACAGTTGCACCCAGGCTCTCCCATGACTCCTGCTTATGGAGGGAGTCACAGCACATAGGGAGGTTCTCTTCCCTTCCAATGGGCAGAAGGAGACCAAGACAGCCTGGTTGCACATTGAACAGGAGGACACAAGCAGGGATGTCATCAGGAGGACTAGGCTGCAGTGGCGCAAACCTTTCAATGATCTCAGTAGATCACGAAACGTTACTGCAAAGCCACACTCAACCTCATCCTGCTGTGCCACTCATCACATCCCCATCACTCTGCCTTCCACACCCTACTCCTGCACATCCTTACTCACACCAACATACCTTGCACCTGCACCCATCTCTCTCTATCTACATTATCACTTCCCCATCTCACTGGCCACTCCTCACACTCACCCTCACCCTAGTCCAATCATACCAAGTAACAACACACAAGGGTAGGCACTTGTGTATTTTAGCAAATGTTCATGTGAAGTTTCTGTTAATGTGGTGTCAAACATTGAAACCATTATTTTCAACACTTTGCATTCTTGGACAGATTTGTGTGCACCTTTGGAAGGGGCTTAGTGAGTTGCAGTGAATGGTGAGACAGAACGGTGCCCCCCACAATGGCCACGAGTGTGAAAGGAATGGCTTGGGCATTGTAGGGATGTTTTATGGTGTTGGTGTGGGGTGGTATCAACCTGGCGCATCATGTGGCAGCCTGGGTGTACAGTATCAAGTGAAGTAAATCTGGCTATGGTGAGGCCATTCCTGGCATCCCGGGCAGCAATGTGGTTGGGTGCTGATGCCCTCTGTCCTGTGCAGCATCAGCTGATTGCAGAAAAAGTTGGTGTTGTTGGTGCTGCTGGTGTGCCTGATCATGGTGGGATTCTGAGGACCAAGGTGAGATAGATTCAAGAGCACCGATGCTGATGTAATAGATGGCAGGTGAAGTTGAGATGACAGAAGCAATCTGGCAATGGTGAGAGAGGTTGTTCCAATGAGGTGACACTGGATACAGAGTTTACCCCAAACACTTGCAACCTGCATAAAGCTCAGTCTGTCTTCCAAATGCAGTAAGCACAGCTTCTGAGCTTAGAAAGTGAACAGCTGTGAGATGGAAGCTTTTATAGCACATTTTCAGCTGTCAAGTAAAGAGATGATATGGTGACACAAATCCCGACCTGCTTACCTAACGTGATCCCCGAGCAGCCTGGAACCCATGAGAGAACTCGTAAAATTTAAAGGTGAGCTCAAAATACTTTTTAAGTGGCTCTTAATAAGGTCATAATGACCTAAATTGTCTCTCCCGCCGCTGTGTGTCGGGTCTGTTCAGTGTTAACAGGCCCGATATTTGGGAAAGTCCCATGGCGGCGGATTGACAGCGGGCTCCCGACCCAATCAAAAAATACATTTCCCACCCAACCCACCACCAAACGTGCCCGCTGACCCCCAGAAATTCCCCCCTTAGTTGGCCACATAGCGCCTGGAAAATGGGCACTATGTGGTCCAATTTAACCTCCATGGATTCTTGTCTGTGACAGGTTATCTGTGTTGGATTGTTCATTAGATTCTTTCTTATTGGTCACAGTACACACAGGTTGAAATCAAATACTGTTAGCTGATTTTTTTAAACTGTAAAGAATATTTACTACACAGTGATATGCCAAAGCATTGATATGCATCTATAGTTTGTTTCTGTGCAACAAAAGGGATTGAATGTGCTAAATTTCTATTGCGTGCAGAGCTGTTAGTATCCTCTTGTCCAGCAGTGCCCCTGATAGCTGTCTGTAATCATAGGTTTCTTTCATGCGATCACAGGTTGATCAAAGTTTTACTCAGAAAGTGGTTAAGCTATTCAACTCAAAAAAAAAAAAAATTAAAATAAATACTCTTCTCTATTTAAAATTATACAGGTTTCTCCAAGTCACTGGTAAGGAAATTCTTTGAAGTAATCCCCGATCACAATGTTTGGACTGCCGCTACCCACACAACCCGACCAGCTGCACCTTTCCCTATTGGCCACTCCCTCCTGCTGCCTCTCATTGCTCCCATTCCTCCCACACCTAGCATGCTTGTCTTTTTGCTGACCTGTCCCTGAGTAAACTGTTATCACCACACTCTGGTCAGTGCCACCCTGAAAGTCCCATGTACTCCCATGTCCAGCAACTCCACTCTCAATGCTCCCAAACCTTACCACCACCACCTTGGTGCTGCCACACGTCAAGTGCGGCCTCACACCACACTTATAACCACCCTCGCAGTGCTCGCAAGCCTTGGAAACTTTCTCCAATTCCTTCCACAACCAAGGCCGACCTCCCGCCCCCCCACCCCAGTCCTCTTATATCACAACACTCCTGTTCCAGGTCCTCTTCCCACTGATCCCAAATACCAGACTGACTTTCCCAGTAGTCCCACATCCCAGAATCTCCCTCCTGGTTCTTCAAAATCTTTGAACACTGCACAATGTTCCCACAATCCAAAACCTCAGGACCGCCCACCCAACAGTAACAACCCATATGGCTATCTGTCTCGTCACAACTCAGGTAGTTTCTAACATCTGCCGCCTACCATCTTGCAACCTGGAGCATTACCGTAGGCTTTTAAAAAAAGGTAACAGATAAAAATTAATTACACGGTTAAACAAACCTTTAATAGTAATCAAGGCCGCTGATTTATGATTTCCAAACAAATAAGAACATAATCATAGAATTTGAGCCTGGAAATATCACTACCACTCCTACAATACTATGTAATAAGAATTCAAAGGCTCTGAAATACTGTACAGGATCTCATGGTCTCCTGCCATAACTTCAGCAGAACCCCCATGGAAATAGCATCAACAGCCATTTTCAGCCGTTTATGCCGTTTCCCAATAGGGTGCCACCAGTCTCCCACGGGAGTTATGGCAGGGTACTGGAGGAAGTCCCAATTTCAGGGCCAATTTTATTTTTCCAATCCATGTAAATCCATTTTCCCAATGGATGCCAACAGCCAGAATGAGAGAGCTCTCGGATTTTCAGCAGTGGCTGGCTTCGCCTCGTGTACGGGGCATCATTGACTGCAAGCACTTCATTTTTTAACCCTTCCTCCGTCCCAAGCCCATTCTGGGAGTTAATATAGAGGTCCAAAACACTCGACTCAAAACTGACCTGGGAGTTCAAATTGGTTTCAATATTTTATATTACATACTGAAACACATGGAACATCCATTAGTATATTTTATAAATATATATAGATATACATATAGCTATAGGCAAAACTATTCCATTATGATACAGTATTCTAATTAAGTATTTTATATATCTAAACTAGAATAATTACACATTGGGCTTTCTTCCATAATTCTATAATTTAATAATCCTACTTTGCAATTCATAAGTCTTGCACTAGATAACCATAGACTTGGAAAATCCTTCCAAAAGGCCCAATTGCTTCCAACTGCGATATTCAAATCATTATCATCTACTGACCTTGAAAAAGAGATCAATGCAAATAAAAATGCACACATGTATACGGAGATAAGAACAATTCCTCCTCCATAAACTTACTTTCCCAGTCTCAGTTTTGGGCACTTTTCATTAGCCTATTTGTTATTTATTTGTACCTTTTCCTTGTACAGATGTTTAGCTGAAATAATTTTCTCTCAACTTCATTAAACCTCCTATAGCCAGGAGGTGAGCAGAAGGGAGCAAGGCCTAGAAATTGGTAGTGTTAAGATTAAATGAGGTTAAGCTGCGCCACCTGAAAATGGTCCAGTTAACGTGCAAATTTTGAGCACATTCTTCATTAACATGATTGTATTCATGATTTGAGCGCTAAAACTGATGTTCATTGGCTTAACATTCAACAAGTTGACCAATACGGGGGCCAGTTTAATTCACAGTCATGTTTGTCACAGGCTTTTTCCACCACTTAAAGGGGAGGTGCATTAATGCTGCATCACCTCATTGTCAGGATGGTTGGGTCTTCAGCTGCCAAAACAGCAAACTGAACAAGCTTAAGGACAAGCAACAAACAGTTACACATTGTCATGGTAGAACCTAGACCAAGGGAGAGAGTCACCCAAGCTCAGACCATTGTCATGCAATCTCAACGTGAAGCCTCCGAAGCTCAGAGTGCTCTCATGCGATCTCAGCTTGAAGCCACCCAAGCTCTGACTGCTGCCATCATGGCTGGATTTATCACCGTCGACTGAGGCTGGCAGTGTGTCGCAGCAGGCCAGCAATCTGTGCTCCAATAAATTGCTGGGAATGCTGAGGCGCTGCCCCAGGGGAGTGGCAGTGGGTCAGTGGAGCAGGACCCTACTGTCCTCTCTCAGGATGACAGCATTCCTGTCCTACCACTGCTGCTCTGCCATTGCCCTTGCCGCTGCCTGTTAGCCAGCCAGCCCAGACTGCTTCTGCCCATGCCAAGGTGGTGCAGTCTACAGCCAGGCCTTCTAGGGCTAGAGCTGGTAGAGGTCATCCTGCAAGGCCATCTGAAATCTCCCGCACGGAAACTCAGCAGCCTTCCACCAGCTGTGCTGCAGCCATTGGCGGAGCACATCATAGGAGCACGAGGTTAGGAAAACCCACACAAAAGACAGACACTAAGGGATTACACAAGGGTGATTAGTTAACAGTATTATTGTAAATATGTGTGATATGATTATTGATAAATTTATTAATTTATGCACCATAGGGAAGCCCACTATCCTGGCGAAGCCACATGCGCACTCACCTTGCTTCTCTCTGCTGAGAGAGAAGCCAATGTAGTCCCTTCTCCTGGTGTAGAGAGCCTCAGTGTCCTCCCAGAGGCAGCGATGGATGGCGAACTGTGAGATGTTAGCTATGTCTCCTGCTGCAGACTGGAAGGATCCACTGACGAAGAAACTGAGGGCTATGGTGACCTTGACTGCCACTGGGAGAGCTGTGGTCGCCCTGCTCTGAGCCTACAGGTCTGATTGCAGGAGGTGGCAGAGTTCTGTGACCACCTCCTTGGTGAAGCGTAGCCTCCTAAGACATTGTTCCTCGTTTAATTGGAGGTAGGAGAAGTTCTGTCGGAAGATCCTAGGTGAGTAAGGCCTCCTGTTGAGAGCCCTGATGGCCCTCCATCTCATCCATCTGCGCGGATGTTCCTGTCATCCTCGCTGCCTCTGCTCCCTCTGCCAGTACAGCCCCCATGACTGTATTAGGTGTTGTGAGCAGAAGCCTTTAAAAAAATAATGAGTGAGTTCTTCACTTGCAACAGCACTCCCTGTTACCAAACGACATTGAATTACGTAAAGAAAGCTGTTGGAGTTGCAGAAAGTAGCACACAGCCACTCAAACTGCATAACCACATCAGGTGTAACTGATTGCTGATGATCCCTTTAAATATCACTGCTGCAGCCTCCTTCCTGCCTGCTCTCCCTGTCGTTGTTTCGGTATGCCAGTAAGTTCAATGGCGAGAACGAATACTGTAGATTGGGCGTTAAGTGAGCGTTGCACACCCACTAACATCATGATCTCAGTCATTTAAATCCCTATGGTGATCGTGTTTACTGGCAGTGCTATCGGTACTTGCAAAATGGCGCCCACCGTGGGTGCTGGCGGAAGAATGCTGGCCGCCATTTTTTCGACATTTCATGGCGGTAACGGGTGGCGCAAACCACTTTCTAGGCCCAGTTATCATAAGAACATAAGAACATAAGAAATAGGAGCAGGAGTAGGCCAATCGGCCCCTCGAGCCTGCTCCGCCATTCAATAAGATCATGGCTGATCTGATCCTAACCGCCAATCTACTATCACAGAACCATCTCCTGAATCTAACAGAATTAGACACACGAAATAGGAGCAGGATCAGGCTACACGGCCCCTGGGCCCGCTCCGCTACCCACAGGGCCATGTCCGATCCGAACCTAGACTCATGTCCAGATTCCTGCCCGCTCCCCGTAACCCTTAATTCCCTTTACTTCTAGGAAACTGTCTATTTCTGTTTTAAATTTATGTAATGATGTAGCTTCTACAGCTTTTTGGGGCAGCATATTCCATTGACCTACCACCCTCTGAGTGAAGTAGTTCCTCCTCATCTCAGTTTTGAAAGAGCAGCCCCTTATTCTAAGACTATGCCCCCTAGTTCTAGTTTCACCCATCATCGGGAACATCCTCCCCGCATCCACCCGATCCAACCCCTTCACAATCTTATATGTTTCAATAAGATCGCCTCCATTCTTCTGAACTCCAATGAGTAGAGTCCCAATCTACTCAACCTCTCCTCATATGTCCATCCCCTCATCCCCGGGATTAACCAAGTGAACCTTCTTTGTACTGACTCGAGAGCAAGTATGTCTTTTCTTAAGTATGGACACCAAAACTGTATGCAGTATTCCAGGTGCGGTCTCACCAATACCTCGTACAACTGAAGCAATACTTCCCTATTTTTATATTCTATCCCCCTAGCAATGAAAGCCAACATTCCATTGGCCTTCTTAATCACTTGCTGCACCTGCATACTAACCTTTTGAGTTTCGTGCACCAGGACCCCCAGATCCCTTTGTACTTCAGTACTTTCCAGTTTCTTGCCATTAAGATAATAACTTGCTCTACGATTTTTCCTGCCAAAGTGCATAACCTCACACTTTCCAGTATTGTATTCCATCTGCCAAATCTCTGCCCACTTACTTAGCCTGTCTATGTCCCCTTGTAGGTTTTTTATGTCCTCCTCACTCACTACTTTCCCTCCCATCTTAGTATCATCTGCAAACTTTGATATGTTACACTCGGTCCCCTCCTCCAAATCGTTAATATAGATTGTAAAGAGTTGGGGACCCAGCACTGACCCCTGCGGAACACCACTAGTTACTGATTGCCAGTCTGAGAATGAACCATTTATCCCAACTCTCTGCCTTCTGTTAGATAGCCAATCCTCTATCCATGCCAGAATATTACCCCCAATCCCGTGATTTTTTTATCTTAAGCAATAATCTTTTGTGTGGCACCTTGTCAAATGCCTTTTGGAAGTCTAAATACACTACGTCCACTGGTTCCCCTTTATCCACCCTATACGTTACTTCCTCAAAGAACTCCAGCAAATTTGTCAAACATGACTTCCCCTTCATAAAACCATGCTGACTTTGTCCTATTAAATTATGATTATCCAAATGTCCTGTTACTGTCTCCTTAATAATGGACTCCAAAATTTTACCTACCACAGATGTTAGGCTAACCGGTCTATAGTTTCCAGCCTTCTGTCTACTGCCCGTTTTAAATAAGGGTGTTACATTAGCAGTTTTCCAGTCTGCCGGGGCCTTTGCTGAGTCCAGGGAGTTTTGGAAAATTATTACCAATGCATCCACAATCCCTACCACCACTTCCCTCAAGACCCTAGGATGTAAGCCATCAGGTCCAGGTGATTTATCCGCCTTGAGTCCCATTATTTTACCGAGTACCACTTCCTTAGTGATTTTGATCGTGTTTAGCTCCTCCCCCCCTATAGCCCCCTGTTTGTCCAGTGTTGGGATATTCTTAGGGTCCTCTACTGTAAAGACTGGTACAAAATATTCATTCAGTGTTTTTGCCATCTCCATATTTCCCACCATTAATTTCCCGGTCTCATCCTCTAAGGGACCAACATTTACTTTAGCCACCCTTTTTCTTTTTATATAACTATAAAAACTCTTACTATCTGTTTTCATATTTTTTGCTAATTTACTTTCATAATCTATCTTCCCTTTCTTAATCAATCTTTTTGTTATTATTTGCTGTCTTTTAAAGTTTTCCCAATCCTCTATCCTCCCACTAGATTTGGCTACCTTATATGCCCTTGTTTTTAGTCGAATACTATCCTTAATTTCTTTACTTAGCCACGGATGGCTGTCTTTTCTTTTACACCCTTTTCTTCTCAGTGGAATATATATTTTTTGGAAGTTGTAAAATAACTCCTTAAATGTACACCACTGATCATGTATCGTCTTACCCTTTAATCTATTTTCCCAATCCACTCTACTCAATTCCACTCTCATACCTTCATAGTCTCCTTTATTCAAGCTTAGCACGCTTGTTTGAGATCCAACCTTCTCACCCTCTAATTGAATATGGAATTCAACCATGTTATGGTCACTCATTCCAAGGGGATCCTTTACTGGGACATTTTTAATTAATCCTGTCTCATTACACAGGACCAGATCTAAGGTTGCTTGCCCCCTGGTCGGTTCAGTTACATACTGCTCAAGAAACCCATCCCTAATACACTCAATGAACTCATCCTCATCATCAAAGAGTGCTGTGAGTTTGGGTAAGTGTGAGAGTTATTTAATTGTTATTTCTCTTTAAATCTTTCTTGATAAGATTACTTAAGCAGTTTAATTAAAGGGGAAAAGTTAAATATTTGGGATTCTGTTGGTTTAAGAAGAGTAAAACAAGGTTACACTGCAGCAGGAGTAAATTGGCACAGCAGGCAGTGGAAACCAGTTTTCTAACCAATCAGCAGGGGTGAATCATTTGGCTGTAAACAAACAAACAGTATAAAAAGACCAGTGCTAGTGCGAGCAAGCACTGAGTGCGGGTCATCAAAGAGTGCTGTGAATTTGGGTAAGTGTGAGTTAGGGTAAGTGGGGTGTTAGGTGCTCTTTTCAAATGTTAACTCTGTGGGTTGTAGTTAATAAGGCCTTTCTGGTGCAGAGTGACTGTTGGTAAACCATTTAACTGGTGTAACTAGAGGGATTGATTTAATTTAAATCCAATTAATTAAAGGGGATACCAGCATCTTAAATCGGGCAGAGGGTGTCCATAACTAACAATAAAAAATTTAATTAATTACATAGAATGCAGCAGGTGATGTGTTACTGTTGCGAGATGTGGGAGCCGGTGAACCCCATTGAGGCTCACGGTGATTACGTCTGTGACAAGTGTCTGCTGCTACAGGAACTCCAGCTCCGTGTTGATGAGCTGGAGTCTGAGCTTCAGACACTGCGACACATCAGGGAGGGGGAGAAGTACCTGGACTCTGTGTATCAGGAGGTGGTCACACCTATGAGGTTAATTAATTCAGATGTAGCCCATGGTCAGGGACTGGACGGTGTGACTACGAGTGAGGCAGGTACGGGGATCCAGGAGGTAGAGCTGGAGGAGCCGCAGCCCTTGCTCTTGTCCAACAGGTTCGAGGGTCTTACTCCCTGTGGGGACAGGAGCAGGGACTGCAGGGAGGATGAGCAACCTGGCCACAGCACCATGGAATGGGGGGCCATTCAAGAGGGGGGAGTAAATAGAAATGTTGTAGTGGTAGGGGATAGTATTATTAGGGGGATAGATAGAGTTCTCTGCAGCCAAGAGCGAGAGTCCCGAAGGCTGTGTTGCCTACCCGGTGCCAGGGTTAAGGACATCTCCTCTGGGCTGGAAAGAAACTTGCAGTGGGAGGGGGTGGATCCAGTTGTCGTGGTCCATGTTGGTACAAACGACGTAGATAGGACTAGGAAGCCGGTTCTGTTAAAGGAGTATGAGCAGCTAGGGGTCAAATTAAAAAACAGAACCTCAAGGGTAATAATCTCTGGATTATTACCTGAGCCACGAGCGAATTTGGCTAGGACAAATAAAATTTGAGAGTTAAATGCGTGGCTCAAAGACTGATGTGGGAGAAATGGGTTTTGCTTCCTGGGACACTGGCACCAGTACTGGGGCTGGAGGGAGCTGTTCCGTTGGGACGGGCTTCACTTGGCCAGTGCTGGGACTAGAGTCCTGGCGGATCATATAAATAGGGCTTTAAACTAACTAGTTGGGGGGAGGTTCCTAGAGAGCAAATAATAAAAATGACAACAGAGAAGGTCATAGACTTAGGTAGTAGTGGGGAAATTAAAAACCAGAGCATGTCAGGAAGGGGCAGAAGGTATGGAGTAAAAGGTAAAGTAACAAAAAGGGCAAAAGCAGGAACTAAGTGTCACAAAACATATTTGAAAGTTCTCTATCTGAATGCACGTAGCATTCGTAACAAAATAGACGAGTTAATGGCACAAATAACTACATATGGGTATGATCTTGTGGCCATTACAGAAACATGGCTGCAGGGTGACAATGCCTGGGAATTAAACATACCAGGTTATTTAACGATCAGGAAGGACAGGCAGGAAGGAAGGGGAGGTGGGGTGGCTATGTTAATAAAGGAAGGAATCACTGTAATACAGAGAAATGATATTGGGTCAAAAGATCAGGATAATGAAACAGTTTGGGTGGAGGTAAGGAATAATAAGGGGAAAAAAACACTAGTGGGCGTAGTCTATAGGCCTCTGAACAGTTGCAACTCTGTTGGACGGAGTATCAATCAGGAAATAGTTGAGGCTTGTAATAAGGGAACATCTATAATTATGGGGGATTTTAACTATCATATTAATTGGACAAATCAAATTGGGCAGGGCTGCCTTGAGGATAGCTTGACTATCCAATAGCTTGACTAATATTTAGCAAAAACACATGTACCACTGGGGATTCAAGTATCATACAGATGTGAGGTACTAATCTGTGACTACAGAGGCATATAGTGAGCAATTCATTCATTACTTCTATGACACTGCTTATAGTAAGATACACTGTGAGCAACAGGAGCACTAGTCCATGCGATCCAGATTGACATAGAAATTCGATCGCACCGTGCCCATTTTTCACATTCTAAACAAGCGCATATGCTTTCAAGCTGAAATTGCACCGCCCGCCATATTGGATTGGGCTGCTCCGCCAGTGTCCAGATGCGTTCTAGTACTTTTTAATGCAATGAATAACCTATGTAAATAAGGGTCCTATGCTTGTTGGAGGACTCATTTCCGATTTTGCTATGTTCCAGTGGCTGACCTGCCACATGTTAAACTTGCCCAGCAACTCGTGGTGCTAACTGGCAGGCAGGAATTTAAAGGGATCATGCAGTACTTACAGGTTAGTTATTGGTTTGTCATTGCTGGTTAACTTCTGTGCATTTTTTGGCCTGTTCTTTGAGTGTGAAAACTTAATTCTGACTGCTGAGAAGAATATTTTTCTGGTGTTGCATTGTTCTTGACTGCCATCACAACATTTGACTGCAGTCAATGGTTGGACTAGTAGATCTGCCTTCGCGGCTGGAGGACGAGAGGGTGCGGGAAGGAACACAGCAGAGAGCAGGAGCAGCTGTGACAAGATGGAGGAAGAGGAGGGCACTGCACAGGAGGCCTTACCCACAGCGGGTATTCAGAGAGCACCTCTCCTACATTCACTTCACTGAGGAGCAAGGCGCCTTCATGTCACCAAGGAGGTTGTCACCAAGCTATGTCACCTGCTGCAGCCACAACTCAAGCCTCGCACCAGGGCATGGACAGCACTGACTGTGGCTGTCAAGGTCATCGTGATCCTTAACTTTGATGGCACGGGCTCCTTCTAGGCTGCAGCAGCTGACAACAGTGATATATCACAGTAGTCCACTGTTGTCTCAGGGAGGTCACCGAGGAACACTTACATTTCCTTCCTTATGGACAAAGCAGGTCACGACAAGAGAGGGCGCATTCATCCTGTGTTAGTCTTCTGTGCTGCCTTTATTCCAGCCAGACCGTCAAGTTACAAGCTGGCTACTGGGTGGCAAGGTTGATCTACTCCAGACATGACTCATGACTTCTGTCAGGAACCCAAGCATAGCTGCAGGGCACGTCTACAATGAGAACCATGCTGCCACTAGAAGCGTAATTGAAGAAACAATGCTTCTGCTGCATAGACAGCTCCAAGAGGAGCTTTGCAGTACAGCCCTGAATGGGTATCCAGATTTGTAGTCGTCTGCTGCATTCTCCATAACTTTGTCATTATGAGAGACCAGCACTTACCACCACCTGGGCAGGAAGAGCTGGAGCAAGCAGGAAGAGGATGAAAAAGGAGGAGCAGAAGTGGGAGGAGAAGCATGAAGAGGAGGAAGAGCAGGAGAGGCACCGACAATGAGTGCCCCTAGCTGCCACAGCCCTCAGCTGTCTCAGCTTCCATGGGAGCTTTGAGAGCTGTCAGAAAAGATCCATGATGGTGGGTGCCACCGTTTAGTCAGAATGGTCTCCATGCTCTACACGAAGCCTTGACACAAGTTGGAGCTAGGCTAATCCAAGCTCTGCGACATTGTGTGCAAGCTTGCTGGCAGGCTGCCCAATGCACCGAGCATTTCCTGGTAACTGCCCATCACTCTTCTTCAGGATGCTGGGCCCTCGAAGTCAGAATCTGAGTCCTCTGCAGCCGAGCAAATGAGTGATCTTGCCTTTTGGCGAGCTGGCACCTGTGACATCCTGTTCCCCCGCCCTTGCTTCTGTGCACTTGTGACGCATCACATGAAAATCCACCCTTTAGCCTAGCCTGTAAAGTACGGCTGGTGCCAGTGTCTGAGTGGGTGCTTGCCAGGGTGAGAAGGCTGGCTTCCTCTTCCTCAAGTGGCTGAGGTATGGCTAAATCTTCAGCACCTGAAATCAGAAAGAGGGACAAGGGTTAGCTTATAGTGTGAAGGGAATAACAGAGAGAGACACGATGGGCCGAAGGGCCTCTTTCTGTGCTGTAAAACTCTATGACTCTATGAGAAGTAGCTGATGAAAAAATCTGCAGTTTGTCATGCAAAATGTGTAGCGTAAGATAGAAGTAATAAAGGAAAGAGGATAAAGTGTGAAGAAACTTTACGTGACATCTCCAGCGTTGCCAGTCACCTCGACCATGACCATGTCCTGCTTGTTATTGTCAACACGCTATCCTCGAGGGGGAGGCGGTGTGCAGGTGAGCTTGACCTCCTCTGCTGTTTGTCTGCTGTCTGGAGTTGTGGGCAACCTTCTCCTGCAATAAAGAAGGGAATGTGTTAGTGACAGTCTTATGAGATGTTTCGAGAATGTAGCATATCAAATGGGGTGTGCGGGGGTGGGGGTCAAGGTTGCAATAGTGGTCAATGTATGAGTAGGAGGCGAAGGAGATGTAGTGAAATGTGGTGCAGTGATTGTAGGAGAGTGAAGGGAAGCGGAGGAGGGTATTGCAAGTAGTGAGGCTGTAGGTAGAGGAGGTGCGACCAGAAAGTAACAGAGTAATATTCTCACCTTGACAGCTTTGGTGAGATCATTGAGGTTTTTCCAGCATTGCAGCCATGTCCTTGGAGCTAAGCACCTGGCATTGACCTCCTCAGCGACCTCTTCCCATTGGTGGTGGACTTGATGCCTGGAGGTCCTGTCCTCCTATCCACTGCCTGCACCAGGACCTCCAAGGGAGAATCCGAGAACGTGGGGGCTTGATCTGCAGGTCTTGCAGCCATTTCTCTCCTTACAAGCTTTACCTGTTAGCCGCTGCCAGAATGCACCTCCCCTTTAAGAGGTGCTGACTGCCTTTCAGTGAGTCAGACATGCCTGATATCCGGCCCCCAAATAGGCATGCAGCCAATGAATAGTGTGGGTACTCATGATAATATTGGCCCAGAAATTCGGGTCGGGGGCTTCCTGCGGGTGTAAGCCCCCGACCTGCACTTACCTAGCGCGCCGGCAGTTGAGCTGTGGGCCCCCGTGGAATTGCGATCCTGGGCCTCCTCCAACTGCCGGCGCGCAATGCTTGCGTATCCCAGGGGCGCAGTTAGTTCGATGCGTCCCCTGGGATCACGTGGGCCATGGAGAGCCAATCAGAGCAGGGAATGCTTCATTCATAAGTTTGACAGGAAGGGCTGTCAAACTTATAAATACTACAAGCCCCAAAATATCACTAAAACCTCAAATAAAAAAATTTTTAATCACATTTTTTAAATAAACTATAAATTACATTAAATAACTATTTTAAACAATAATTTAAATTTTTGAAAAAAATAATTTTATTTTCTAACAGGGCTAAAAATAAACTTACCTTTCTTTAAAGTATTTAAAAATAATAAACCTGTGGAACAAATGTTTTAATTTTAATTAATTCACCACTTACCTTGTAAAAAGCAGGCCTTGCGACAGTTTTTTACATGTCTAACTTCTGGAGACTTACCTTCCCGGGAAAACCTGCAAAAAAAACATAAGTTCGAGTCGCACGCGCAGCCTCTCCCATGCACGCATTCGAACTCTGAACCCCTTCTTTCAGGGGAATGGAAGTGCCGGTTTCCCACGCATGTGCAGTGCATGCAGGAAACCGGCACTTCTATTGGGCCTACGGGTGAGTACCCCGTGCGTACTCACCCGTGAAGACCCGAATTTCTGGGCCACTGTACTGATGGAGTAACCAAGTCACAAGCACAAATGTTGCTTTGAAGTTGGAAGGGACGACACTACAGTATAATGGGATAGTTCTCAAAGGACATTCTGGAGCATTGCTAGCAGTGGGTGCTGAGATGTTATAAAAATCAAACTACAAACAGTTGGAATAACATCATTCACTTTAATAGAGGCAAGATAAGTTAGATTTTATAAAGTAATAGTAAGTAAAAAGAAAAGACAGTTTAATCCTACAGTATGAGTCATATCATTCCTTGATTGGGTTATATCAGTGAATTAACTTCAGCATTAATGAACTGTGCTGTTTCCTGCAGATAAATTTCTCTTAGAGTACAACCTTTGTCATCTTTCTTGCTTAAGTCGCTACACATCACTGGCCACCTCATCAGAATGCAGCTTTTTATGACATACCTAATTATATTAGAATAAATGAGCACTATGGCATCACAGTCGAGGGGCATTGGTGGTGTAGGTGTCCTATAGTACAGAAATTATAAATGAAGAAACAGTATGAGGAATGCTGATTGTAAAATAATAATTAGAGTAATGTTCAACTAATAAAATATTGCATCAAATATTATCATCATATGCATAAAAATAATTTGTAATCCAATACCATGCAACGGGAACCTCTAAGTCAAGACATTTTAAGAAATTTTATCAACATTTGAAAGCATAAAGCTTTATTTAGCAAAGATGGTAACAGGGATTGAGGAACTTAGAATAGGGTTGGAATTTGAAATTAAAACTTAAATTATAAAAGATTGTGGGCATTTTTTGTATCCCTACCACCTTGTTAACATTTAAAAATAAGGCAGTAGTGAGATCAAAATAGCATTTAAGAACATAGGAACAGGAGTGGGCCATTCAGCCCCTCAAGCCTGTTCTGCCATTCAATTAGATCCTGGATGATCTGTATCTTAACTCCATCTACCAGCCTTGGTTCCGCAACTCTCAATACCCTTGGCTAACAAAAATCTATCAATCTCAGTTTTGAAATTTTCAATTAACGTAACATTAACAGCTTTTTGGCAGAAAGAGTTCCAGGTTTTCACTACCCTTTGTATGAAGAAGTGCTTCTTGACATCACCCTTGAACGGCCTAGCTCTAATTTTAAGGTTATGACCCCTTGTTCTGGATTCCCCCTCCAGAGGAAATAGTTTCTCACTATTTACCCTTTCAACTCCTTTAATCACCTTAATTAGATCACCCCTTAATCTTCGATACTCAAGGGAATACAAGCCTCGTCTGTGCAACCTGCCCTATAATTTAACCCCGGTATAATTCTGGTGAATCTGCGCTGCACCCCCTCCAAGGCCAATAAATCCTTCCTGATGTGTGGCACTCAGAACTGAATGCAGTACTCTAAATGGGGTCTCACAAGAGTTTTACATAACTGTAACATAACTTTCAGCACTTTGTATTCCAGCCCCTTGAGATGAAGGCCAACATTCCATTAGCCTTTTAAATTGGCCTGGATTTTGCGGTCAGCTGCCCACAGACTTTTCGTGGGCTTCAAAGAGGCAACTTCCGGTCATCGAGCACCTGAAACAATGCGGCGCAGCGCCCTATATGGGGGATCTGGGACCTGTGTGAACAGGGCAAGCAACTGTGTATCAACCAATCAGATTGAAGAATCCTTACTGAGGTACGCAGAATCTAAACCATGAAGTATAAGTTGGAATATTTAATTCAATGTAAAATCATATTTTTTGTTGTTAATTTATTGTTGAGACCAGTTGCACTCTTCCAACCCGCCGACTTCCGTGTTTAACTGGAGCACGGTAGGCTGCTTGCACACAACCCCCTTGAGAGAG
Organism: Somniosus microcephalus; assembly: GCF_052327205.1. Taxonomy (NCBI): domain Eukaryota; kingdom Metazoa; phylum Chordata; class Chondrichthyes; order Squaliformes; family Somniosidae; genus Somniosus; species Somniosus microcephalus. The sequence goes on from NC_140997.1 coordinate 36,735,287, forward strand.
GTGGGTTGTCTATTAACATATGCTAATCACTCAATTGGAGCGATATTTCAACTCACTTTCAAATTTAACCAGTGAAAGCAAGATGAGCACTCAGTGGCAATTGAGGTGGCTGATTCAAATTTATGGAAATACTGCACTAAATACTCAGTACTCACAGCTGCGGTCTTACCTACTAGTGGGAAAGGGTTTGTTCACAGTACTTTTGCTGAGAGTTTACTTTCTACGCTTTGGAGGTTTTCTGAACCACATCAGAATAGATGGCGCCTTGGCTGCCTTAGATTAGACCTCGTGTAAATTCTGTAGGTATTATGGCGAATTAATACACAGACTACAAGAGTAACTTTAACAGGACTTTACTATTCGAAGGTCAGGGCGAATCTGCCCAATAAATCCTGACACAGCACTTATATACCGGTGTGGTCACCATCGGTATTACAGTATACAGCAGCCAAGATAAAGTAGTGCCACACCTAAAATAGTTCTCTTAAAGGTGGACGGTTACATACAATAGTTCTCTTAAAGGTAGAACAGTTACATACACTACAATCCTCCCTTTTTAGCTTACAACATACTTATTCTCCATTAACATAACATCATAACATATATACAACTTATGCAAAACAGTTCACAGATTCAGTCTCTCTGGAGGCTTCCTGACTCTGTCCGGATAACGCCTCGGTGGTGTAGTAGTTTTCGGCGGGGTAGTAGGTTCTTCTGGCAAGGTCGATTCGGCTTGAAGGACAGTGTCAGGTTCATCTGATTCCAGTATTACCAGATCGGAGGTAGGTGCTCTGGGTATCTCTGCTTCAACATTAGCCGTGTAAGGTTGTGGAGTAGGTTGGTCCTTTGTGGATGACCCTATGATCTGGTCAACATGGTGCCTTATTATGCTGTCACCAATGTCCACGGTATACATCAGCGGCCCTAGCCTTTTCCCAATAGTTCCAGGCTGCCATTTCTCAGTACGGTAGTCCCAGGCCAAAACTTGTTGACCTATCTGAAAGGATCTAGTTGGCCTTTCATTCATGCTCTGAAATTGCCGGTTCTCTACATCCCTTCTGACGTTTGGCTTAATCAAATCCAGCCGGCATCTTAGTCTTCTATTGAAAAACATCATGGCGGGAGTTTGGTTTGTGACCGCATGCGTTGCATTCCTGTACGCCAACAAGAAGTTATCTACCTTATGTTGTAGGTTGATGTCTTCATTACCCATGGCCTTTAGGGCCTTCTTGAAGGTCTGGACAAACCTTTCAGCTAATCCATTGGTGGCGGGATGGTATGGGGCTGACGTGTAGTGCTTGACCCCATTCCTTTTTAAGAATTTCCTGAATTCTTCGGACACAAATTGCGGTCCATTATCAGAACAGATCTGTTCCGGCAGCCCATTCCTGGCAAATATGGTCCTTAATACTGTGATGGTTTTTTCCGTGGTGGTGGAGGACATCTTTATTACCTCCGGCCACTTGGAGTGTGCATCCACCGCGATTAGAAACATTGAGTCCATAAATGGACCAGCAAAGTCGACGTGTACCCTTTGCCAAGGAGATGAGGGCCACTCCCATGGATGCAGAGGAGCTTGTGGTGGCGCGTTTTGGACCTTCTGGCATCCTAGACAGCTCTTGGTTATTTCTTCGATGTCTCCATCAATACCTGGCCACCACACAAACACTCTTGCTAGGTTCTTCATTTTCACTCCACCCAGATGCCCCTCGTGAAGCTTCTTTAGCACCTTATGCTGAAGTTTGGGTGGAATCACCACTCTAGATCCACACATCAAGGTTCCTCGGCACACTGACAGCTGTTCTTTTCTTTGCGAAAATGCGGGCAGCGTTGGTTCGCCATGTGCTGGCCATCCCTCCACTGTTAAATCGTAGACTCGTGAGAGAGTCGGATCATTTCTTGTTTCATTTTCGATCATCGAATTTGTTACTGGTAGACATTCCACTATGGATGAGTGGAACATCTCTACCGGGTCCCCTGTAGCCGCCTCTTCTACTACTGGCAACGGTAGGCGCGATAACCCATCAGCATTTCCATGCTGTTTGGACCTTTTGTAGTCGATGTCATATTGGTGTGCCCCAAGTAACACGGTCCACCTCTGTAGCCTTTGCGCTGTCATAGTGGAAACGGCCTTGTTAGGGTTGAATATGGACACCAACGGCTGGTGGTCTGTCAGTAATGTGAACTTCTTGCCCTGCAGGTAATGATTGAATTTCTTTACTCCCCACACAAGGCTGAGGGCCTCCCTATCTATCTGAGCATAATTTCGCTCAGCGGAGGTCAATGATCGGGACGCAAATGCGACTGGCCTTTCCGAGCCATTTGGTAACTTGTGTGAAAGTACTGCTCCAATTCCATAAGGGGAAGCATCACAAGCTAGACGAAGAGGTAACGTTGGGTTGAAATGAGCCAACACTTCCTCAGAGGTAATCAACGCCTTGCTTCTACGAAAGGCCTTCTTACAGTCCTCGCTCCACTTCCATGGTACTTCTTTCCGCAACAGAGCATTCAGCGGATGCAGCACCGTGGATAGATTTGGCAGAAACTTGTGGTAATAATTAATCAACCCCAGAAACGATCTCAACTGTGATACATTTTCCGGAGCGGGGGCCTTCACGACAGCTTCTATCTTGTCAGGTGACTTGTGCAGCCCCTCTTGGCCAATGACATGACCGCAGTACGAGATCCGTTTCTGGAAGAACTCACATTTCTGGCGATTAACTCGAAGGCCATATTCCTTCAACCTGGTGAGCACCAGTTTCAAATTTGCGAGGTGTTCCTCCTCGTCCTCTCCTGTAATCAGGATATCGTCCAAGTAACACTGAGTGCTTGGAATACCCTGTAAGACCTGCTCCATGGCCCTCTGCCAAATTGCTGGAGCCGAAGCTACTCCAAAAACCAGTCTATTATAACGATACAAGCCTCTGTGTGTGTTGATTGTGAGATACTGGCGCGACTCTTCCTTGACTTCCATTTGTAAGTATGCTTGTGCTAGGTCTATCTTGGTGAAGTGTTTCCCGCCAGACAATGAAGCAAAGATATCCGCAATCCGCGGAAGCGGGTATTGTACCGTGTGAAGCACCGGATTAACTGTGATCTTGAAGTCTCCGCAGATGCGGACCTTTCCCGGTCCCCCTGGCTTGTTACTTGATGAAGACTTCATGACGGGAACAATGGGCGTGGCCCACTCACTCCAGTCCACCTTAGACAGTACCCCTGAACGTTCAAGCTCTTCCAGTTCTGCCTCCACAGCAGGTCGTATCGCGTAAGGTACCGATCTGGCTTTGAAAAATTTTGGGCTTGCATGTTCTGCAATCTTGATTTTTGCTTTAATTCCTCTCAGTGTTCCCAGTCCTTGCTGGAATACCTCTTTAGCTTCGTCTCAATATTCTGGACAACCGTTCAGGTTTGACATCTTCCTTTCCGGAATCTACCGTCATTGTGTTTAGTGAATGCCAGTCTATCTTTATTTTCCTGATCCACTCCCGTCCCAGAAGTGGTGGACCTCCCTTGGGCAGCACATACATGTCCATCCCTTGGTGATCTTTGTCCTTGTATCTCACCTTGACTTTTATCTTTCCGATGGGGTATACTTTGTGCCCCGTGTATGTCTGCAATACTATCTCCGTATCCCGTAGGGGAATATGTTTGAATAACTTTTTGTAATCTTGCTTATTCATGACCGTCAACGCCGATCCGGTGTCCACTTCCATCTTCACTTGGACTTTTGCAATCTGTAGTGTGACCCAGATAGTTTGTCGGTCAGCTTCTTTACTCACATTGTGAATCCTCAGACTACCCAGTTCCTTGCTGTTGGAGTCTGAGTCCGAATTCTGTTCATCTGGACTCTTCCCAGTCACCTTATGTATCTTTCTGTACTTCTTCTGCGGTGACTTATTATTGCTGGTCTTCTTTCCTGACCGGCATACCTTAGCTATGTGACCAAGCTTGCCACATTTTCTACATTCCTGGTTTTTAACCTAGCATTGGTTCTGGTCGTGTGTTGTCTTCCCACAACGATAACATTTCGTTGTACCCGAAGTCATTTGATCCACACTGAGTACCGCTGTCTTCCGCTGCATTTCCGCCATGCCTCTTGCTGCGGCTTCATGCGATGCTGCAATAAGGACAGCCTTATCAAGTGTAAGATCGTTCTCTTCGAGCAGTCGTTTTTGTGTTCCTTCCTTCGACATCCCGCACACGAACTTGTCTCTCAGTGCCTCTGTCAGATTTACCCCAAACTGACAGTATTTTGCTAGCCTACGCAGTTCAACCAGGTACTCCGCGTTGCTTTCCTCTTTTCGTTGCGTTCTCACGTAAAATTTAGATCGTTCCGCTAACATCAGCGGTGCGGGGTTAAAATGATCCTTCAGGACAGCAACAATATTAGCGAAAGACTGATCCGCCGGTTTAGCTGGTGATAGAAGATGCTTCAATAACCCGTATGTCTTCGCACCCATTGAGTTTAGTAAGGTTAGAGCTTTGTCATAATTTGCTATCTTATTGACCTTACAATATATCTCGATGCGTTCTATATACGCGGCCCAATCTTCCACATCGGAATCGAAACCGTTGATGTTACTACGCTTAGGCATCTTCACACTCTTCCTGAGAAACAACAACGAAATATTTCTTTAACTTTTTTTTTTCCAAAATGGCGGTTTCCCGCGCTTGTCTTCTTTCTCCACCCACTTTCAAAATGGCGGTTTCCCGCTTCTGTCTTCTTCCCCACCTACTGGCGGCTTCCCGCGTTTCTTCCCCTGGCGGGAGGGGTAAGCTTTTCCCTCGGGCGACGACCGCTGGCTTTCGGGGTTCGCAGCCTGCGCGTCGGCTTCAGTGCGTTCCTTGTTCCCTTTTCTCGGCAGGGCAACCGGTGCTAGGTACAACCCGTTGACGGCGAACAGTTTCAGCCGCTGGGCTGGATCTCGCTCAGTCTCCCTCGCTCGGGCTCTGTCTCTCCCGCTCGCTCGGGCTCTGTCTCTCCCTCAGCGGCTTCCAATCGCGCCCCCCAGCCCTCTCGCAGTCCGGTGCTTTCCTCCCCGGCTGCGGCTGAGTTCTCCGCGATTTATTTATTTTTATATCGTCCCGCGCCTTACGATCCCGGTCGCAGCGCCTCGTGGCCTCGGTAGCTGCCCGGCCTTTTTCGCCGGTCGCGGTCTAGCTGTCTCACGACGCCGTTGCGTCTCCCAGCCCGCTTGTACTGCGGCTTCCGTGCTCCACGCTGCCCCAGTCTCAGCGCCTCTGGGCCCGACTTCTGTCCGGCTCCTTTCCCCCGACCGTGGCCGAGTTCACCGCCCTTATCCTCCGTTTATTTTTTTTTTTAATTTTCCCTTTACTCACAGTCACCGTGGCCGACTTGCTTCTCGTGCTGATCGGCTCACTCACCACCGTGGCAGAAGGGACAATCAGTGCCTGTTGCTGATGGAAGGCTTCGTGTCTGAATTCTTCCTTCTTCCTTGCTCTGCAGACTCGAGTTTTCTCTCAGCAGAACGACGAGGGCGGGTGCCTCTTCTCGACGCTCGTTAACTGCTTCAGAAGTATCGTTGCCGCAGGGTAAGATCGAACTCGTCACCACTGTAAAGTCTGTAGGTATTATGGCGAATTAATACACAGACTACAAGAGTAACTTTAACAGGACTTTACTATTCGAAGGTCAGGGCGAATCTGCCCAATAAATCCTGACACAGCACTTATATACCGGTGTGGTCACCGTCGGTATTACAGTATACAGCAGCCAAGATAAAGTAGTGCCACACCTAAAATAGTTCTCTTAAAGGTGGACGGTTACATACAATAGTTCTCTTAAAGGTAGAACAGTTACATACACTGCACCTCGGACCAGAAGTAATATGACCAGCAGCAGCAGCAGCACTAACAGCAGCACCAGCAGTAGCCTACTGTTGAGAGAACTGCAGCTGGACAGCAGAGAGGAGAGTAGCAGAGGGGAGCAGCTCGCAGGAGGCACTACTCGCGACACAGGGTGTACAGGCAGAGGTGGAGTTTCCTTGACATGTCGAAACAGCAGAGCTTCAGGAGGCACAGGTTGTCACGTTGGGTGGTGGCAGACACCTACAGCCTCGTAGAAGAGGACCTGCTGCCCACTGGACCTGGTGGCCAGGTGTTACCAATGGCTGTCAAAGACAGCAACACCCTCAGCTCTTTTTGCCTCCGGATCCTTCCAGGATCTCCCAGTCGGCAGCCCACAAATACATAAGACTGGTGACTGATGGGTTGTTTGCCAGGGCCGGCAATTATGTGAACTTCGCCTGTGGTGACATCAGTCAGAATGAGCGGACACTCGGATTTGCAGCTCTGGCTGGCTTCCCACAGATGCAGGGCATCATCAACTGCACACACGTGGCAATCCGGGCACCTCCAGATTAACCAGGAGTATTTTTCAACTGCAAAAGCTTCCACTTCATCAATGTGAAGCTGGTGTGCAACCACAAATATATTTCTGCAGATGTGCGCAAGATTCCTGGGGAGCTGCGGTGATGCTTTCATCCTGTGGCAGTCCAAACTCCCTGATGTCTTTGGACCTGGAAGCAGACTTAAGGGGTGGTTTATAGGAGCCACTTCAAACTTGGCTGATGGCACCCATCAGAAACACAACCAATAAAGCCCAAAGCGTTACAATGAATGCCATATGACCACCGGATGTGTGATTGAACAAGCCATTGGCGTGCTGAAGATGTGCTTCAGGTGCCTAGACAAATCTGGTGACGCCCTTCAGTACACACCAGCCAGGGTGTCCAGAATGGTTGTGGTGTGCTGCGCTCTGCACAACATTGCGCAGCAACGAGGTTTGGACCTGCAGGAGGAACACGGCACCGAGTGCAGATCCTCTTTGGACAATTCCGAGTAGGAGGAGGAGGAGGAAGGTGATGAGGGCAATGGCCCACCAGCTGCTCACATATCTGCCCAGGATGACAGGGATGCCCTTATTAATGCAAGGTTCACTTAGGTTGCACCAGTGGATCGATGCCAGAACCACATGCAATGGCCACTCTACTTGCCCCTGCCATGCCACTTTGCAGTCCTACTAACAAATAACCACCCCTTGCACATATCCCACCCTCATTGGCTTCCATTAATTCATGTCTTCCCAATCAATTCAACATCAAACAAGTTAAAAGGCGACTTGCCACCCAGCAACCAAGAATGGGCGAGACGGAAAAGTGGTGCAAAAGTGTTATGTATTGTGTGTTCTATTGCGTGTTCTCCTCCCACCTGTGGTGGCGCTGTCACAGGAGATAAATGGTTGGGTGTTCTCTGTTAAGTTTTAGCTCTCTTTGTTCGGAACTTGCCAGAACTTCCTTTCCTTCCAATAAAGCACTTCATGTTTGAATCTCAGAGTTCTGAGTCTTAAATTGTGTCTAGGTAGAAAGGTACCGACACAACAAGTGGCAACGAGGAGCGGATGAATCTGCGTACGTTACGGGTGCAGTGAGTAAAAAGAAAATTTAATTTGAAACGTGAGATGGCTACTATATTAGGAAACATCAGTGATTTTGATGAAAATGTGGAGCAATGGAGCGCATATACGGAACGTTTTGACTATTTTGTATTGGCGAATGCGGTGGCAAATGAAAAGGTTGTGCCTACCTTTTTGAGTGTAATCGGGCCGAAGACTTTCAATTTACTTTGCAGCCTCGTGCAGCCAGATAAGCCAGGAACTAAAACATATAAGCAACTAGTGGAAATTCTTGGAGCACATTTTTCACCAAAACCTCTGGTTATTGCTGAGAGATTTAGATTTCACAAACGGAATCAAGAGGAGGGGGAATCAGTGACGATGTTTATTGCTGCTTTAAAAAGGTTGTCAGAACACTGCCAGTTCAAGGAGGTGCTGAATGATACCATTAGAGACAGACTTGTGTGTGGTCTGCAAAATGCAGCCACACAGAAGCGCCTTCTTACTGAGGACAACCTTACTCTTGAAAAGGCCATTGAAGTTAGTGTCTCCATGGAGATGGCGGAAAAGGAGGCTCACCAGTTGAGTTCAACAGGGAGAGTTCACAAGGTGTCGTCTGAGCCTAAAGGTGCGCGGAATGGCACATCTAAAGAAAAGAAACTTCACAACATAACATTTCCTCAGACACCCATGTCCATACCCTTATGCAACTACAAAGCTTTACTCTTCCTTTTCCTACTGTTCCTATGTGATGCAACCGCTGTGGCTTCAGCAGAGGTAGAGGCAAGCTGTTCAGATCCCTGCTCTGACTGCTGAGATACTCATGGATGATGTCCTCTGTGTTTTGAAGCCCACGCGCCCCCTGCCAAAGACTGCTCCACCTGCAGCTGTGCAGGGGCAGCCACGGCCATCGGGACACAAGGCAGCAGGTACTGACTGAGTGGGGTGGCAATGGGTGAGAAGTGGAAGCGCTTTGGGTGGCGTCCCCACTTCCATGTCCCCTTTCGCCATCATCCCTCTCATGGCCCAGCCGCACTTCACTGCTACCACTTTGCTGGAGAGCATTTTGGTGCAGATCAGTTGAGCGCTTTAAGGCTAAGGCAAAGGTATCTGTCATCCTATTTAAGGTGGCCAGCATTTTGGCATCTAGTGTGTTCAGACCTTGGTCAAGGCGTGCATGGTCACACGTGATTGCTGCGTTTGATGTTCCACGGAGTTCGCCACTCTATCCATGCAAGAAGACATCATTGCAATGCTCTGCGACATCAACATGCTCACGCTTGAGGCGGACTCCTCCATTCCCTCAGCAATCATGGTCAGTGTGCTTGGAAGGCCTGTCAGTACATCGCTCATTCTCTGCTGCTGCTGAATGATTCTCCTTTTCATCGATTGCCACAGGGGTACAGCATCTGTGTCCAGCTGAGCAGAGCTTGGAGAGGGCTGTGCCCTCTGCCGTGGACTCTCCGCTGCTGTCCCTGCCACCACCATCTGATCTTGCTCCCTTGTGAAATAAGAATATAAGAAAAAAAAAATAGGAACAGTAGGAGGACTGAGTCACCAGACGAAATCCCAACTCACTGTCTCTTACTGGTCCCACTGAAGTGAGAGTATCTGAGTTGGTGCATGGTAAACGTGAGCCCTGTGATGGTGCACTCTCAGAATGAATCAGCTCCTCTGAGGAATCATCATCTGTGAGGTCCACTGACTGCTGCTGCGTGCGTGAAGGCCCTGTCGGAGATAAAGGATATGAATTAGTACTGGCAAGGTAATAATTGTGCAACATTTCATTATGAAGATAATCATATTTCACTTGCTGTTGAAATCAAGAGTGCTGTATGACATGTGGGCCACTGATATTTAATTGTGCCACCAGGTAGCTGGGAGGTCTCCATATCCCCATCTCCAATGGCCAGGGATGCTGAAATGCCACTGCTCTCCAGCATCTCCTCCTCTGTAGTTGTGAGCTATGAGATCTGTGGAGGCCCACCTCCGGTTCTCTGCCTCTCCCTTGTGTCCTGCACTCTCTTCTGCAATGGGGGAAAGAACAGACCTATGAGTGAGTGTAATGGCATGTGTTCACCTGATGGATGCAGTGAATTTGGTGAGGGTAACTATGAGGGAGAGACATGAAATTGCATAAGGATGAGGGTGAATGCCAGCGGTAGATGGATAGATGGGGATGTGAGGAAGTGCATAGAAAGAGTAGGATGGGTGCATTTGCAAGGTAAGTGGGTGTGAGGAGTGATGTGATGGAGTAGGCTTGACAATGTGCAACTGTACTCACCTTTCCTGACCTGGTTAATTCATTAAAGTGCTTCCTGCATTGAATGTGGCACTACGCTCCTGTTGCTGACCTCCTGAGCCATCTCCAGCCATGCCTTCTTTGTGTCAGCAGCAGGTTTCTTCCTCCTGTTGCTAGGGAAGCGTATCTCTCTGGTTCTTCACAGTCCCCAGCAGCACATCAAGTGAGGCATTATTAAAGCGGGCACTGCCATTGATTGCCTGATTCCATACCGAGAGTTCTTCCTCTGTTGCTTTCAACTCTGGCGGGTGGGAGTGCTAACAAGCATCAGGAGTCCGCAGCCGGGGACCCACGGGGCAGTCAGTAGAGGCTGAAAGCTCCGGGCTGGGGGTGGTGTGGGAGGCAGCGAAGATATTGGGGCCACCATCAGGGCTGAGGAAGGCTGAAGGCTTCCTTGTGAAGCCTGGGGAGCACTCTGGCTCCTCCTGACCCACAAGGAGTGCTGAAAGGACTAGATCTTTAGCACTTACGATGGTCAGTCGGCACCTCCCACTTGGATCAGCTGGCAGGAATCCCACAGCTTGGGCCTCCCTCTCACTCACATAGAAACATAGAAAAATAGGAGCAGGAGTAGGCCATTCGGCCCTTTGAGCCTGCTCCGCCATTCAATATGATCATGGCTGATCCGCTATCTAAATACCACATTCCCGCTCTCTCCCCAGACCCCTTGATGCCTTTTGTGTCTCGAAATCTATCTATCTCCTTCTTAAATATATTCAGTGACTTGGCCTCCACAGCGTTCTGTGGTAGAGAATTCCACAGGTTCACCACCCTCTGAGTGAAGACATTTCTCCTCATCTCAGTCCTAAATGTCCTACCCCATATCCTGAGACTGTGACCCCTCGTTCTAGACCCCCCAGCCAGGAGAAACATCCTCCCTGCATCCAGTCTGTCTAGCCCTGTCAGAAATTTATACGTTTCAATGAGGTCCCCTCTCATTCTTCTAAACTCTAGTGAATACAGGCCTAGTCGACCCAATCTCTCCTCATACGACAGTCCTGCCATCCCAGGAATCAGTCTGGTGAACCTTTGCTGCACTCCCTCTATGGCAAGCATATCCTTTCTTAGGTAAGGACTGATGATGTCATCGGCCTGTGACTTTTGAATGTTAATTAGGCCTCTGCCTTCCTTTTGCAGGAACTGCGTCGATGACCTGATTTGTGTTTGTTATATTTCAAACGGGGTTGGGTTGCTCGATCTCAATATTTTATCTCCCCCCCCCCCCGACCCTCTCCCACCCATCGAGGGGTTAAAATTGAGGCCATGGTGAATTACTATATGAAATATACAATTTTAATTTTTGTCAACATTTTTTTAATCAAATATTAGAATGTGCTGTTAATTAGAGTAGCTGAAATAAATTTTTAAAAATTCTAAAAAATGCATAAATGCCAGTTACTACGGATATCAAAATAAAATGACAACTCTTCTACTCCATGGGGCATATTTAACAGAAACCAATTTTAGTTCCATTGATTTAGTTGCAAAATAATTTAATCACATAGAGCTGGACACAAAGCATAAATAAAATCTACAGAAGTTCTGTCTCATAAATTCATAAGATAATTTTTCTAAGAAGCTTAATCCTGGTAAACCTGTGGAACTGACACTAACATAATTACCCAATGTTTTGCCTTTATCGGGTTTCATTGATATAGACTTTTTGGAGTATGCAGCAATGAAAAATAACCAGAGGTCTCTACAATGTTGCTCAGGTCAATTACTACTACTTTTGTATGACGGGAAAAGCTTATAGTAGGATGTCCAGTTTGGCTATCCACTCGAAGGCCTTCTGAGATGCCGAGTGGAGAAATGAGGTGCCTCCTGCAACAGATCTTAGTGGGCAGGTTGATGTGATGTGTTCCATGGTCTGGGACACATGGCCACAGTCGCACTTCGGGTCGTCCCTCATCTTCCACTTGTGGAGCAGGTGGCCGCATTGTCCAGGCCCTTTGCGGATTCGGTTGAGCGCCGTCCACTGTCTTTGAGGAAGGTCAAAGCCAGGAACCTCCACTGTTGAGTCAGTGATGAGGTGTTGGTTCTTTATGCTGCATGCGTCCCACGATTCTGTCCATCTGGATAGTGGGTTGATACCAACTGCATGAATATTGGCTGCTGTTTCCCAGAATGGCTGGCGCAATTTTAAGTGCTTTCGTGGTGGGTTTTTCGAGTCTTTGTGAATGGGAAGGTCGAGGTTGCTCATGACTTTTTCCATCTCACAGAGCACGGTGGCACCACGGCAAATGTCAGACGGGGCAATGGGGGACAGCACCGGGATCCACTTAGTTGGAGTGGACTTAAGCGTTCCTGACACCATCCTCATGGCGGCGTTTAGCTGCACATCTACAATCTTTGTGTGGCGGCTGCAGCACCATAAGGCAGAGTGGTATTCTGCAGCAGAATAGACTAGGGCCACTGTTGTGGTGCGAAGTGTTCTGGCTGTGTTCCCCCATGACGTTCCAGCGTGTTTCCAGACCAGGTTCACCATGGTTTTTACTTTTTGGCCGGTGTTGGTGAGATGAGGCTGATAAGTGAGAGTCCTGTCCAAGGTGATGCCCAGGTGTTTTGGGTGGGGTTCATGGGTAAAGTTGTCTTCTGCAGAAGGAAACATTGGGGACAATTTTCTCACTGGAGGCGAGATGGAGGCGGGTTTCAAACCCACCCAAACCGAAACCCGCCTGCACTGATAGTTTTCAAAAAATTGCGATTTTTCCCATGGTTGACCACTTGATTTCAGAAGTGTGGGATGCCTTGGTCAATTAGTGTTTTGGGATTGAAACCCACCTCTGTTGACAGCATTTTTCTAGTCTGATTTTATGGCTTCTTGCTCCCTTGGCTCATTCCACAGGATTTCTGCCTATGCTGCACCACCTGCAACATATTTTGAGAAACCACTATTTCCAATTCCAAGGCAAGGGCCTCTCCAAGGCTCTCAGATGAGGCGCTGCAAATGTTGTTTGAGGGGGTGACAGCTAGCATGGAGGTGCTCTTCCACTCATCTGGGAGGAAGAGGCCTGCCAAAGAAACCTCTGTGGGTACAGCTGGCAAGGGATATAACCTCCAGATCTTTGTGCAGATTGGGAGAATGTTTCTGTGTATTGATGAAATGCCATCCCAGTTGGAAAGCATTAAAATGATTTGAAACTAAAATGTTGGCGTTATGGCATCTGTTCTTTTGCCTTAGGTAGCTCCACATTGCGGGCTCCGCCACACTTGCATTGTCAGGTTGGTGGCCTGAGTGAAAGGAGGCCAGAGAGTCATGTCCATTGTCAATGATGTCGTAGGATGGAGCCAAGGACATGTGCCAACTTGGGCAACCTATGCAAATCTGGCGATGATAAGTTCATCCCTTGCATCCCGGGCAGCCATGTGTGCTGCCGCTGCCACTGGTCGATACACCAGCGCTCTGACCTCCTCCTCCTCCTCCAGATCCTCCTCCTCCTCCTCCTCCTCCTCAGTCTCCTCCTCCTCCTCCTCCTCCTCATCCTCATCCTCATCTGAGGTCCATGCAGAAAGGAAACAAATGGTTCCCATGCTGCTTACAGATGCCTCCTTTTGGGAAGCGCTCATTGCAAGCGGGGCGAGGGTCTTCAAAGGAGGTCCCATGGTTGATTGATTCAAGCTGCAGCACCTCCGACTTTGGAAGGCTTTCTAAATGCTCAGAGACCTTTTAAATCCAGGGTCTGGCACCTGCAAGTAATTCTTGCTGCAATAAACGATGTCTTGTTAGACCTGCAGCTGTGAGGAGGCCACCCACGAGTCAACCCACCAGGTTTACCTGGCGTGGTTCAGGAGGTGCGTGGAGCACGCTGAAATCCTCGAAAAATCACGAGGGCCTCTCAAAATAGGCTTAGAGAGGCCCTTAATGAGCATTTAATGATCACAAGTATCGCTATGGCCAGCTGGAGGCGGGACCGTTTTCCGACTTCCAAAACCGGCACCGGCAAAATCCCGCAGAGGCAGGTTCCGAACCCGCCCTCATTGAATCTGATTTTCCCGCCTTTCCCGCCTCCAACCTGCCTCCTCCGGCGTCAGAAAATCGCCCACATTGAGTTATTTCCTGGCGGCACTGTTGTTCAGATGGAATGCGGACACAGCTGTCTTCTCTGGATTGGGGTGGAGGCGCTAGGTTCGGAAGTAGCAATCCAGTAGGTCCAGGCCATTTGTGAGCATCCTACCTGCTTCCTCTAGCGTTGATGCCTGCATCAGCAGTGCTATGTCATCGGCATAGGTGAACCTCCGGGATTTGGTCCAGGGCATGTCCACCGTATAGATGTTGAAAAAGGCTGATCCAACCACCGACCCCTGTGAAAGACCGTTGTTGAGCATCTGTGTTCGGCTGGTCTTATCAAGGGAGACATGGCAGTTACAGTTGCTCATTAGGGTTTTGATAAGCCTGAGATTCTTGCGGCATTGGATGATTATTGAAAGTTTCAGTAGCAGGCCTTTGCATCAGACAGTGTCATATGCTGATGACAAGTCTATGAAGGCAGCTCCAGCCTTCAGCTGCTTCTGGAACCCTGCCTCAATGTTGGTAGCGAGCGCAAGGACCTGGTCAGAGCAGCTTCTTCCCTCTCTGAAGCCTGCCTGCTCGTTTGGGAGGGTGGCTTCTAAAGCCGGTTTTATCCGGTTAAGGATGATCCATTTGACTACCTCATAGACTGTAGACAGACGGGCGATGGGGCGATAATTTTTGGGATCGTTGGCTGCTTTTCCTGGCTTTAGGATGGCAATGACTTTGGAATGGCACCAGACTTCCAGGGTTATCCCAGTATCAGGGATGTTGGAGGCGAGTTTGGCAAGCCACCTTCGTCCATTTGGGCCCTGGTTCTTGAGCTCAGGTCAATTACAACAATCTCATGTAATGTCAAGAAAATGTCCTGTAAATGAAAAATTAAGGATAAATAATTGCCTTGAAATTCTGGGGGGAGGAGAGGAGGCCGATAGAACGCGATGGAATATCAGGGCTTGTGTTTATTTCGATGCCTGTTAGGTTGCTGCAAGAAGCACAGAAAACCTGGCACTTAAAGATTAAAATGAGCAAATGCAAATTTTATTTTACTTTAGTGTTATGGAGAATAAAATACTCACAGGGCACATATGTTCTATTAGATTGGATGCACAATTACTCAATATTGGCATGAATGATATATAATTGTGACTAGTTTGAAATATCAAAAATGACAATTCAATTCATGCATTTTTTCCAAATTATTCAAGAATAATCACGAAACCTATTCAATAGTTTTGCTCGTGTTCCCAGTGACTCTAATGTTCATTACACACTGTCACCTATTCCTTTCCTGCTTTTATAAAGGACTCGTTCTGATTGATTTAAAGTTCTGTTTAACAATGGTACTCATTGCCTGGGGCTTCTGGCAGCTGTTTCCATTTCATTTGTAAACATTGCCAAATATATTGCTCGACATGTCTGTGGGTCTCCGTTTGCAGGCTACCTGGCTGTTGGATGTTGCTGGAGCTGAGATTTATGTTGTTCCCTCACTTCTTCCTTTTAAGCAATAGAAATCAAGGTAATTCAATGGGGTAAGAAGTGGTTGATTATTCTAGTATCCTTATTAGAAGTGACTAGTGGTGTCCCACGAGGATCTGTGCTGGGGCCTCAACTATTCACTATATTTATTAATGACTTAGATAATAGAGGGCCATATATCCAAGTTTGCTGATGACACAAAGATTGGTAAGTAGTATAGGCGAGAGCATAAAATGACAAAGAGACATTGCTAGATTAAGTGAGTAGGCGAAACTGTGGCAGATGGAGTGTGAGGTCATCCATTTTGGACTAAAAAAGGACAGATCCCAGTATTATTTAAATGGTGAAAAGCCAGGAACAGTGGAAGTCCAAAGAGATTCAGGAGTCCATCCACACTAAAATGTAATAGTCAGGTACAAAGAATAATTATAACTAGAGGGCTAGAATAAAAAGGGGAGTAAG
This sequence comes from Somniosus microcephalus, assembly GCF_052327205.1. Lineage (NCBI taxonomy): Eukaryota > Metazoa > Chordata > Chondrichthyes > Squaliformes > Somniosidae > Somniosus > Somniosus microcephalus. Next base: position 36,750,956 of record NC_140997.1, read on the forward strand.
TTTAGCTACCGCTATGCAAAGCCCTGGTTAGACCACATCTGGAGCACTGTGTACCGTTCTGGGCACCGCACCTTAGAAAGAATATATTGGCCTTGGAAGGAGTGTAGCGGAGATTCGGCAGAGTGTTACTCGGACGTCAAGGGTTTGATTATGAGGAGAGATTACACAAACTAGGCTTGTATTCCCCGGAATATAGAAGGTTAAGGGGTGATTTGATTGAGGTTTTTCGAATTTTGAAAGGAATTGATCGGGTAGAGAGAGAGAAACCTTTCCTGCTGGTGGGGGAGTCTAGGACCAGGGGACATCAGCTTAAAATCAAAGCCAGGCCATTCAAGAGAAAAGTTAGAAAACACTCCTACATGCAAAAGATGGTAGAAGTGTGGAGCTCTCTCCCACAAAAAGCAGTAGATGCTAGCTCAATTAAAAATGTTAAATCTGAGATTTCCTTGCTTCGCTCCCCCTCTGCTATTATGCTGTTACCATTTACACCTCATCTGGACCCATCTTTTCTTTCTTTACTTGTCTCATTATTGCCTACTTTTGCCCTGCATCATCATCCCTTTAGTCATTTAATCACTCCTATCATAGACCTTCCCCTTTGTTCTTTCCTCCCCCGCTCTGCTCCCCTCCTGCTCCCGCCCTCCGCACATTTCCCTGACTGTATTTGCTTAAAAATTGTAAAATCTCTAACATCATCCAGTTCTGATGAAAGGCCAATGACCTGAAACATTACGGGGGGAATTTTAATCGTAAAGAACATGTGGGTTTCAGTTCGGGAGGGTTGTTAAAATCAACGAAAATGTCAGTGAGACCGGAAGCCGATTCCAACACGCCGACTTCTGGTTTTAACTCAGGCGTGTAGTAGTGCACGGGCAGTAGATTGTCCAAATGTACAGTGTTGGGGCGCTGTTACTTACAATGTTTATAAATGATTTAGAGGCAGGATTTGTGTCCAAATTATCCACATTTGCAGAATATACCAGATTGGGAGCAGTGGGAAATATCAATGCGCACAATTCAAAAAGATCTTTACAAGCTCGATCAGCGTGTGGAGAAACGGCAGATGCAGATCAATATAGAGGAATGTAAGGTTAGATTTTGCAGAGGGAAGGTTGATGTGGATAATGTGCAATATAGGAATAAACTTGAAGTAGTTGAGCAGGAGAGATATCGTGGGGTTTTGGTGGACAGATCACTAAAACAATTCGCACACTGTTCCCCAGCTGCTAAAAAGACAAACAGAATGTTGAGATGCATAGAAAAGGGTACATCATATAAATTGAGAAGGTCATTTTAAAACTGGCCTGGGTGATGGAAGTAGAAACTTTAATGGGTTTCAAGGAGGAACTGGATAGGTTCTTGTAAACAAATGGAAATTCAGGATTATTAAAAATGCACCCAGGGAATACTGTGGATAGGTTGACTAGATGGACCAAAGGTCTCCTCCTGCCTGAAACTGTTACTATGGGGAGAAGTTTTTGGGGGGTCAGCGGGCGCATTCGGTGGTGGGTCAGGTGGGAAAATAAACTTTTTGACAGTGGGCTGGGACCCAGCTGTCAACCTGCTGCCATGCGCCTTTCCCAGATGTTGGGTCTGTCAGCGCTGAACAAATCTGACATGCAGCGGTGGGGGAGGCAATTCAAGTCATTATGACCTTGTTGACAGCCCATTAAGAAGTATTTTGAGCTCACCTTTACATTTTACGAGACGCCCACGGGGTCCACGCTGTTCAAGGATCATGTCAGGTAAGCAGGTCGGGAGTTGTATGACCATGGAATCATCTCATTACTTGACAGCTGAAAATGTGCTATAAAAACTCCCATCTCACAGCTGTTCACTTTCCAAGCTCAGAAGCTGTTGCTTACTGCATTTGGAAGACAGATAGAGCTTTATGCAGGTTGCAAGTGTTTGGAGTAAACTCTGTATCTAGTGTCACCTCATTGGAACAACCTCTCTCACCATTGACAGATCGCTTCTGTTATCTCAAGTTCACCTGCCATCTATTACATCAGCATCATTGCCCTTGAAACAATCTCACCTTGGTCCTCAGAATCCCACCACGATCAGCCCCAACACCAGCAGCATCAGGCACACCAGCAGCACCAACCACAACACCAACCTTCTCCGCAATCAACTGATGCTGCACAGGGCACAGGGCATCAGCACCCAACCACATTGCTGCCTGGGAGGCCAGGGATGGCCTCACCATGGCCAGATTTACTTCACTTGACGCTGTACACCCTGGCTGCCACATGATGCGCCAGGTTAGCACCACCCCACACCAGCACCATAACAGAAACTTTACATGAACATTGCATAAAACACCCAAGTGCCTACCCTTGTGTGTTAGTTGGTATGATTGGACTAGGATGAGGGTGAGTGTGAGTGGTGGCTAGTGAGATGGCGATGTGATAATGTAGATAGAGCGGGAGGAGTGGAGGTGCAAGATAAGTTGGTGTGAGTAAGGATGTGCAGTAGTAGGGTAGGGAAGGCAGAGTGATGGGGATGTGATGAGTGGCACAGCAGGGTGAGGTTGAATGTGGCTTTGTACTAATGTTTCGTGATCTACTGAGATCATTGAAAAGTTTTCGCCATTGCAGTCTGGTCCTCCTGATGACATCCCTGCTTGTGTCCTCCTCTGCAATGTGCAAGCAGGCTGTGTTGTTCTCCTGAGGAGACGTCTTCCACCCATAGGAAGGGAAGAGAACCACCCTGCATGCTGAGCATATTGAGGGAGTCATGGGAGAACCTGGGTGCAGCCGTGCACCTCTGTGCAGTGCTCGTCAGTGTTTGCAGTACTTCAATGCTGTAGAACGCTAACAGCACAACTGTCAAAATAAATTTGCGCATGGTCCCTTTAAGGAAACCGGCTGATGACGCATCATCAAATGACGTCATCAGACCCGCTTCCTCTAATTGGCCTGCAAACGCTCTGGGCAGGCTTCACAAGCCCAATCAGGGGAAAATCATTTAGGACAGCGGGCTGGAGACAGCAGTGAGGTCAGGACACGCCACCATCGTCGCCCGCCACGGATCCACTGAGGTTGGGGAAATCGCGGCCTATGTTTTTAACTCCCCCTGCATGGTGGAAACTGGGTGAGGGCAGTTAAAAGGAGGCCAGTCACTTAGCCTCTCTGATCCGCTGCCTTCCTGCCATGCCACGATCTTAAGCTGCTCTTTTGAACCCTTGGGCGTCCCTTGCCACTGGCTTCCCCTCCCCCCAATTGTATCCAGAACCCCCCACTCCCGCTTCCCTGCTCGCGGCCAAATACCCCCTCACCCCCAATCAGGGCTAGTATCGCCACCCCCACCCTCTCCAGTATCCCCCCCCCCCCCCAAGCTGACTGCCAGGAACTGTTCCCATGGGTCAGGTAGTGGATCTGGCCAACTTCGGGCGAAATGCTGGGAGAATTCTTGCAAATGAGGCCCGGCCATTAAGATCAGCCGGGCCTCCGTGACCCCGGACTCCCCGGGTTTGCCGCCCGCTTCGGGGCTCATGCCCACCTTTAAAATCGGGACCTGTGGGAAGTCTTTTATTCTTTTTCAAGGATGTTGGCCATGATTATAGACGTCTGTTTATTGTCCTTCACAATTTGCCACATGGAAAAAAAACCCTCCAGTGTGTTCTAGTTTCCTTCAGAGAAACATTTGAACGGAATAATTTTGTAATGAAATGACTGGAGTAAGCCGTTCCTACTTTAGCAGTGACTGTTATCAATTTTTTCAGACACTTCAGATCTTTTAATCACTCAGAGGGAGCTGCCTTGACTAATGTGATAAAGTTACAATGCATGCATGGATATTTTGTGTATAAAAGATGGTGATAGACAATAAATGTGGAGAAATAATAATAATTGGGTGATGCCAGCCGTAACTGATATATTTTGAGGATGTGACGATTCCTGAGGTAGATCAGTGGTGCTGTATATTTGGTTTCGGAAGAAAACAGTTCCACAAGAAGCCTATGTTCAGTTCTATCCACTGAAATGGGATATGTTTTAAACTACGTCTATAAACAAAATCATGACACATAGGTTTTTTGTCCATAAACAATGCCCCCTTAGCAACCTTTATGTCATTCATTTTGCCCACATTACATAACCAGTCAGTAGTAAGTCAGGACTAGTAGCCCCTGCTTTACTCTCCAGCACCAAACAATAGATGGAACATTATCCAAAGGAAAGGAGTAATAAAAGTCAATAACAATCATTAAAAATGAAAAGCAAAAGACTTGCATTTATACAGCGCCTTTCATGACCTCAGGACGTCCCAAAGCGCTTTACAGCCAATGAAGTACTTATGAAGTGTAGTCACTGTTGTAATGTGGGACACATGGCAGCCAATTACGCACAGCAAGCTCTCACAAACAGCAATGTGATAATGACCAGCTAATCTGTTTTTTGTTATGTTGATTGAAGGATAAATATTGGCCAGAGGATGACCCATAATTTAAATGACATGAAACTTCATACCAGAATGACCACCCATAGTCCCAGGAGTGCGGTCTCCAGTCCTCAGGTCCAAGACTGACTGTCACCTGGAACACTTGCGTATACATCACGTGAGCCACCATTCCTAGAAGTCCTAAATATAAAGAGGTAAAAGCGTACTCTTGTAAAGTCAACAAAAAGCAGTTAAAATCACTTTGTAAAATAGCACAGAGGATATTTGTACATAGACAAGGTGCTTTAATACTTGTTTTCATTGTACCACATATAGGGGGGATCTTTCATCTTGGGAATGCCAGTTTTACCACCAAAAAATGAGCACTAAATCACTGAAAGCCTGCTTCCCACACAGAATTCTCCCATCACCATTTTGAATCACCAACTCTAAAGCAGTCACAGAATTGAACGGGAACAGGCTGGAGGGCTCCATTTCTAGTGATATTAAAGGAATCATCAGCTGCCCTCAGGTAAACCACTGATTCGTTTATTTGGACTACTAGTGTGCTGCTTTTGAGCCTTTTTGGGAGTTTGGGTCTGGAACTGTCCAAAAGCGAAAGTATTTTGGCGGGTCAATGTTGGATTTTTGACCAGGTGCAAACTTGCGATTGGTTTCAATGAGCTTGGTCCTTGCACTGCCATTGTGGCTGGAAGAGCAGGAGGAAGAGGAGCAGGCTAAAATCCAGGGAGCTGCAGCCATGGAGAGAACAGCCAGAAGATGATCAGCTTTACCCCACACCAGTGTACAGGACAACAACTTGTTACCTGCAGTTCAGTGAGGAGCAGTGTGTGAGGAGGCTCTGCTTTGCCAGGGAGGCTGTCACAGAGCGATGTCACTTGCTGCAGCACCAACTGCAGCCCAGCGTAAAGTCAAGTACATCCTTGCCAGCCACCGTGCCTCGGGGTCATTCCAGGCTGCAGCAGATGATAACTGCAACACCTGCAACATCAACCGTGCTGGTCTGCATTCACCAGGCGATAGAAGCGCTCTGTGCCAAAGCTACTGACCTCATATTCTTTCCCATGAATGCAACGAAGTAGGAAGACTGGTTTCTTTGGTCCCCACCACAACTCCGTTCCCTAGCTACCGACTCCATCCCTCTCCCTGGCAACTGTCTGAGGCCGAACCAGATTGTTTGCAACCGTGGTGTCATATTTGACCCCAAGATGAGCTTCTGACCACATATCCATGCCATCACTAAGACCGCCTATTTCCACCTCTGTAACATCACCCGACACCGCCCTTGCCTCAACTCATCTGCTGCTGAAACCCTCATCCATGCCTTTGTTACCTCTAGACTTGACTATTCCAATGCACTCCTGGCTGGCCTCCCACATTCTACCCTCTGTAAACTTGAGGTCATCCAAAACTCTGCTGCCCATGTCTTAACTCATACCAAGTCCCATTTACCCATCACCCCTGTGCTCGCTGACCTACATTGGCTCCCAGTTAAGCAAAGCCTCAATTTTAAAATTCTCATGCTTGTTTTCAAATCCCTCAATGGCCTCACCCCTCCCTCTGTCTGTAATCTCCTCCAGCTCTACAACCCTCTGAGATATCTGCGCTCCTCCAATTCTGGCCTTTTGAGCATCTCTGATTTTAATCACTCCACCATTGGTGGCCGTGCCTTCAGCTGCCAAGGCCCTAAACTCTGGAATTCCCTCCCTAAACCTCTCCGCTTCTCTACCTCTCTTTCCTCCTTTAAGACCCTCTTTAAAGCTTACCTCTTTGACCAAGCTTTTGGTTATCTGCCCTAATATCTCCTTATGTGACTCGGTGTCAAATTATGTTTGATAATGCTCTTGTGCAGGGCATCATTGACTGCACACTCATACTCCAGTAGACGAGCCTGGGGTCTACATGAATAGGAAGGGGTTTCACTCCCTGAACATCCAGCTGGTGTGTGGCAAAATGCAGTGCACCATGCACGTCTGTGCCAGGTTTCCTGATGGCTGACATTATGGCCCAGAAATTAGTGTCCCAACGCGCGAGTAAGCACCGTGTACTCACGCGTGGGACCGATGGAATTGCCGGTTTTCTGCATGCACAGCGCATGCGCGGGAAACCGGCATTTCCGATCCTCTGAACCAAGGGGTTCAGAGGTCGAACGCGTGCGCGCAGGAGTCTGCGCGTGCGCGTTGAACTTCCTTTTTTTTCCAGGTTTGCCCGTGCGTGAAGGCCTCCACTTTTTACACTTTAAAAAAGCAGACGTAAGGACTTAATTTTAAAAGGTAAGGTCTATTAATTAAAATTAGAATTTTTTTTCCACAGGTTTATTATTTTTAAAGACTTTACAGTAAGGTTAGTGTATTTTTAGCCCCGATTTTTTATAAAATTATTTTTTTCAAAAATTTAAATTATTGTTTAAAATAGTTATTTAAAGTTATTTATAGTTCATTTAAATAGTGTGATTTAAAAAAAAAATTATTTCAAGTTTAAGTACTGTTTTGGGCGCCCGGAGTTTTCATGAGTTTGACAGTTCTTACTGTCAAACTCATGAATGAACTTTTGCATCCTCCGATTGGTTGCCCAGTGCTCATGTGATCCCAGCCGACGCATCGCACTAAGTACGCCGCTGGGTCACGCAAGCACAGCGCGCCGGGAGCTGAACCGGGCCACAGACAGGAAATCCACGCAGGCCCAGGCTTCAACTGTCGGCGCGCTAGGTAAGTGTAGGTCGGGGGCTTGCACCCGCGGGAAGCCCCCGACACGAATTTCTGGGCCTATGCCTTTATCCTGCGCCAGTCTTCAATGTCCCCTCTCTTTCACCCTGAGCATATGGTCAGAGGTTGATGGCTTGGGGACCAAGGCTAACCCCTCCGGACCTGGCTATTGACACCTCTCAGGAATCTGAGCACAGATGGAGAGATAAGCTCCAACCAGTGCCATGCCTCCACTCGAGCCCTGATGCAACAGATCATAGGCACCCTGAAGTAAAGCTTCCACTGTCGAGATAGATCTTGAGGTGTCCTGCAAAACAGCCCCCAAAGTGTCTCTAGGATCAGCTGCCTACTGCACAAGTTGCCATCCAGAGGGGCCAAACCATCGAGCCAACTGCAGAGGAAGAATTGGAGGCAGAGGAGTTTGCGTGACAGGAAAACACTAAGGACGATGAGGAAGAGCAAGGCCCACCTATCCTGCCAGCTCTTCGACAACAGCTCATCCAGGAGTGCTTCAGCTAAAGACTCACTATTCCCCTACACTAACAGCCCCTCCCAACATCAGTCCCTTTCCTTCCGTTATCCTTAGGATTGCCGTCAACCCAAACACAAGCATAGGACTTTCAGGCAAAATACAAGACAATAGTCATCAAGTACTCACCAAACAACCTCAGCACAACAAGAATTTTGATAAAGAATGGCCTAGAAATTGAGTGCCCTTAGCACCGATTTTGCGGCGCTAGAGGGCCTAGCGCTGCATTTGGCGCCGGCGCCGAAATTGCCTGGGGCCCTTACGCCGCGGTAGACCGGTAGCGCTGCGCCGGCACCGATGACGTCATCGGTGTGCGCAGCGTCCCGGTTGCCATGCCGACGGGCCCCAGCGCCGAAATTCAGTTGCGGCCGCCTCGCCCGTGACAGCCGCAACTAAGACTCTGGCAACAGAGTCTTACGAGTCTTTGCGCCGGCGCATTAAAGGCCCCGCGGCGGCCGGCCGCTTTCCCGCCGGCCGCCTGGCTGCAGCTCCCTCCCCGGACTTCCCCCCCCCCCCCGGAACAGAAGCAAGCCCGGCACTTGTCCGAGGTGCCGGGCTCATTTTTTAAAAGATTTTCGCGGGCCGCGATCGGGTGCAGGCAGCTCCTCCTTAAGGGAAGGAGGAGGCCTGCACTTCCCGAGCCTGCCGCACCGCATCGGGTGCCGCAGCGCCGGAATTGCGGCGCGAAACGGCAGTTAGCGCCGATTTACCGCCGCAAAGACCCTTCAGTAGCGCCGGCAGCCGTTTGGGCGCGGCCCTGCTGAATTTTTGGCGCGCGCAGGGGGACTTAGCGCCGGCACTAACTTCCGGCGCTAAAGCCCTGGCTAAGCCAAAACTCAATTTCTAGGCCCCTGTCTTTTACAGTGATATTTAACTGCTGGTGTAAACCGCTAGGGGGTGAAATTGGGTATTGCCCCGTTTGGGGTGCTAACTTTTGAAATTTGTAAAATTTAGCCCTAGGCGCTAAGGATCCTGAACTTCTACTAAATTGGGTGTTAGCACCCCAGGAAGGAAGTGGGGCGCTAAATCACACGCTAATGACCTCAGTGGGGCGCTACCACCAGAGCGCTAATGAATTTCAGGTGCAATGCATTCAGCAATGATCCTTCACACTGGCTCCTTCCAGCTCTTAAAGGGGAGGTTGCATCATTGTGTAGATGCTCATTTTCAGCCTTACTGGCTTTGAGGTGACCTGCGAGCGAGTGAATCCCCTGATGGCTACGGCTGTTCCCACTCCCAGGGACAGAGCTGGTCGAGGGCGTCCTGCAAGGCTATCTGTAGTCTCTGGCACTGACAGCAGCCTTCCACCAGCCCTGCTGCAGCCACTGGGGAGACACTATGTAGGAGCACTAGATTAGGAAAAGGCACTGTAAAGAGGGGAGACAAGGGTTTGCACAAGGGTGATTAGTCAATATTGTTGTATATATGTGTTTAATGGTTTTTGATAAATTTATTACTGGAATGTTGCATATTTGATGCTGTGTCTCATTTCAGTTCTGGGGTGTGGTATGGAATCACAAAGCGATAGAATGATGGTGATGTGCTCAGCAACCGGAAAGAGGACTTGAAGTCACTGGAAACGAAGTCTGATAAGACGGTTCGTTCTCCTGTTCCTCCTGCTCCTCCACCTCCTCCTCCTCCGCCTCCTCCTCCTCCTCCTGAGGTGGTGGAGTTATGCCTGGTGGCAATGGCTGCGCCCTCAGCATGGCCAAGTAGTGCAGCATGCAGCAAACGACACCGAAAAGTGACACCCGCTCAGCCGAGTACTGGAGGGTTCCTCCCGAGCGGTCAAGGCAGCGGAACTGTTGCTTGAGCACTCCGATGGTCTACTCAATGATGTTCCTGGTGGCAGCATAGTTCTCATTATATGAGTGCTGGGCATGAGTGTTGGGATTGCGGAGGGGAGTCATGAACCAGGTGGAGAGCAGATAGCCCTTGTCTCCCAGCAGCCAGCTGCAAGCTTCATGTGGTGGCTGGAATAGGTCTGGCACAGGATCAGGACATCGTGGCTGCTGCCAGGATAGCGGGCATTAACGGTCAGGATTTGCCATGTGTGGTCGCATACCAACTGCACATTAAGTGAGTGGAATCCTTTGTGGTTACAGAATACCTCAGGATTGTTATGAGGTGCCCGCAAATCGATGTGGGTGCAGTCAATGGCGGCCTGCACCATGGGGAAGCCTGCTATCTTGGCAAAGCCACATGCACACTCATGCTGCTTCTCTCTCATCATGGGGAGGGAAATATAGTCCCTTCTCCTTTCTGTACAGAGCATCTGTGACCTGGCGGATGGAGCAATGGACGGTTAACTAGGAGATGTTGGAGATGTCGCCTGTCGCACACTGGAATGATCCACTGGTGTAGAAATTGAGGACGACGGCGACCTTGACCACCATTGAGAGAGCCGTGGTGGTCCTGATCTCAGGCTCAAGGTCTGGCTGCAGGAGGTGGCAGAGCTCAGTGACCATGTCCTTGCTGAAGCGGAGCCTTCTAACACGCTGGTCCTCAGTAAAATTCATGGAGGAGAACTGCTGCCAGAATACCCTGGGTGGGTAAGGCCTCCTGTTGAGAGCCCTGTTGGCCCTCCTACCTCTGGCCACATTTTGCACTCTTTCTCCGTGCCTCAGTTACCTCCGACGTTGACGCTGGAGGGCAAGGTCCAGTGCCAGTACAGCCCCCATGAAAGGATACAAATATTGTACTTTCAAATCTCCCCTCAATGAAACTCAATAATCTTTATGTGCCAGAACACTCGTTGAAATGCAAAATGCTCAAATCGGTCAAAAGTCCTCTTTGCCTATGTGAAACTAACAATGCAGCATTGTTGGCCGACGAAACCTACACCGGAAGTGGTCGCCTTTAAATAGCACTCCCCCAGCGGACATCCGACTGAAAGCTGCCTCCTCTACCTGGCGTTAACGGCAGGCGCACAAGCAGGGGGCGAGAGGGAACTTTTCATCCGGGGCGCAACTGGGGCTCTGCGCATGGCAATGACATCACGTGTGGGCATTAATTGTGAGAGCAGTGGCAGAGTGTGGAAGTGGCAGCTGGAGGAGGGGCACTGAAGGGTGGGCACTGAAGGGTGTTACAGTGATTGGGTGAAAGGAATGTGAAGCAGCAGACGTCAACGTTTCCATTGACGCTGTTACAGTAAAGTGGTGCAGGGCAGTGCTGCCAATAAGACTGTGAATGGAAATCTTACCTTAGCAGCTGAATTTTGTCAGAGGAAGGAAAGACTGAGGAAGGTAAGGGATCCCACAGTTGGGAAGTTCTAGGAAAGATTGAGTTGGACGAAAATCCTAGCAGGCAGCACAAATCGGAAACGCGGGTGCACAATGCCCGTAATTTTCTGACAAAAAATGCATAGTTAGAAAAAGGTGAGCATGCACAACCAGATTTCTGATTCATATTGCTAGCAGTCGAGATCCCCCACTTTGTACTGTAAACTCATAGCATTGCTCCTATGAGTGTTCAGTGACCTACATTAAGATCCATCACAAAATGATCCTAATGAAGTTTTCTGTATAAAAATGCAAAAAAGTATTGTATTGCATATATGAAGATATACAATTGACAGACAACTCCTTTGCTAGCTTCCTGAACTAACATAGGGGGGAAGAATTACTTTAGTTGCTGTGTATAGTAACATCTAAGTTCACGCAAAAGTAATAGGCGCGAAATTGGGATCAGTAGCGCCCGTTTTTTGGGTGGTTCGAGTGCCTTTAGAGGTAAAAAAAATATTGTCCGCGGCACACATGCACTTGTGGGGCGAATTGTGCCGGATGCTGAATTGGTGAGGGCGTTAGCGGCGTGCACTGAACATCCGCCGGAAGTATGCAGAGCAGGCAGGTCATGCAACACTGGTTTGACACTAGCAGTGCCATTTTGGAGCTCGATGCTCCAGCTATCACCCTCGCTTAACCTCACACAGCTGAATACGCATTCAGCAGCAGGAAGGACCCCCCAACAGAGGATCATCAACTACTTACAGGTTAGTTATTTTTTCTGGCTGTTGCTACGATTCTACAAGTGTTTTTTTTCAGTCATTCACAGGAAGTGGGTGTCATTGGCAAGGCCAGCATTTATTGCCCATTCCTAATTACCCTTGAGTTTACAGGGAGTGGTGTGGCGTATCAGGTGCTGAAGGAATTTTTGCTGACTTCAAGGCTTTTGCACAAATCAGTTGCTCACAGACATGGGTGCACCAGTAGAAATTCCCCTTGAAATACAGCATGGCTTGGAGGATAAACAGAGACCACGCAGAGCAGGACAAGCTGCTGGAAGAGGGAGGAGGAGGAGAGGGAATAGGTCTCTCAACAGGAGACCTTATCCATACAGGGTGTTCAGGGAGCAATTCTCCTACCTGAGCCTCAATGAGGAACAACATGTGAGATGTCTGCGCTTCAGTAAGGAATTCCTCACTGAAATCTGTCACCTGCTGCAGCCACAACTGCAACCTCAGAGCAGGGCAAGGGTGGCATTGCCAATGGCTGTGAAGATGACCATGGGGCTGCACTTTTATGTGTCTGGCTCCTTCCAGGCTGGAGCTGGAGATGTTTGCAACATTTTGCAGTTTGCTGTCCACTGTTGTATAAGGGAGGTCACTGGGGCTCTCTATTGAAAGGGAGCTATCTGCATTTCATTCTCTTTTGCCAGAGTCAAGCAGGTGGAGCGAGCACGTGGCTTCACTAGGATTGCAGGCTTCTCCATGGTGTAGGGTGTCATTGACTGCATGCACTTTGCTTTGCGGGCGTCGCATGGCAACTCCACCATATACCAAAACCGAAAGGGATTCCACTTCCTCAACGTCCAGCTGGTGTGCGACCATAGGCAGTGAATTATGCAGGTCAATGCCCAGTGTCCTGGCAGCAGTCATGGTGTCTTCATTCTGCGGCAGTTCGTTGTGCTAGCTGCATTTCAGTCATCCTGGAAAACCAAAGGGTGGTTACTGGGCGACAAGGGCTATCCGCTGACGACATGGCTCATGACTCCGATGTGCAATCCAAGCACAAGTGGGCACCATGCATAGAATGAAAGTCATGCTGCCACACAAAATGTGATAGAGCAGACCATTGCATCAGCAATCCTAGTAATCTGTTGGAGGACTGATTGCTGGACTGCTGTGACACCCTGCAAGCCCCTTTGAACCCTATAATCCAGAGCCATGATGGCAGCAAGCTGACCTTGTATGACAGCAGTCTGAGTTTTCACTGCAGCACTCAGATGTTGGATGGCTGCTGCTTGTGTTACAACGGAAACGGAGACATCGGCCATCAGACGCTGCATCATGATTGGGTCCACAAGTGTGCTAATGGAGTTGGCCACCACTTCCATACTGGAAAGAGTGCTGGAGAGACAGTTTGAAGGTAGAGAGCTGGAGAGACAGTTTGAAGGACGAGAGCTGGAGAGACAGTTTGAAGGACGAGAGCTGGAGCAGGCAGTTTGAAGGACGATAGCTGGAGTGACAGTTTGAAGGTCGAGAGCTGGAGCGGAACCCGATTACCAGGACGCCAAGTTGGACAGCCAGGGGTAATGTGCAGGCCAGGTGTGTGGAATAAACCGAGGGGTAACATCGAGAAAAAAAACTGGGAAAACATCGAGAAAGACAGAGGAAACATCGAGAGAGAAAGAGGGGAAACATCCAGAGAGACCAAGATGGAAACATCGAGAAAGACTGAGGGGGCACTTTATTTATTTAATTTTATTAATTTATTAATTAATTATTAATTAATTAAATTTATTTAATTATAAGTTGTGAGTTCCTCACGATGCTCTCCCAGTGTGGCCACCCTGTAACCAGAGATTATTCTAGAAGCCTGGGTAGAAATATCAATGTAATTACTGTGGAAATTACTTTTTTTTACATTATTGCTTGTTCATTTTATGTGCTGTCTTTTTTATGTCTTTTATTAATTTTATGTCTGCTTTATTTATATTTAAAGTATGTATGCGTGTATATGTCGGTATGTGTTTTTTTGTGATGGCGCCGATGAAGATGGCTGCCGTCCTTGCGAGCTCCGTGCGTACCAGGCAGCTAAGAGTTCTTGCTGCTTGGTGCTTTCGGCTCGTCAAGAAAAAAGCATTTCACTGACTAGATTACACTTCTTCTATTTAGTTATGTGACCAATAAAATTGAAATTGAAATTGAAATCATGGGCTCCAAGCTCTGCGCAAAGCCCTGTGCCAAGTTGGTGCCAGACTCGCCTGTGCTCCTTGACATTGCACACGGGCTTTCTGGCAGGCCTCCCAATGCACCAGGCATTTCATTGTGCTTGTCTGTAGCCTGCCCCACCAAAGTCCTCCTCTGAGTCCCCTGCAGCAGAACTTGTGTGCGACCTCACCCTCTGGCCTCTATGCTATCTTCTCAATTATGCGTGGTGTCAGTATCTGAGCTGGTGACTACTAGTGTGAAATTGAGTGACGATGTGTCTTCATCATCACTGTACTTCATGGGCATCTGAAAGGAGAAATGCACCAGGGTAAGTATGTGGTTGGGGCAGGGTGGGGGGAAGTAAGAGGTGCATGCTTATACCATCTGCAGCTTGTAAATCAGAAGAGATTGTTGGATGAGGGGGAAGTGGGATGTGTAAAGGAAGATTATGTATGAGGATACCGTCATCTTCAATGGTTTCAACCCCTCTGCTGGCCACAGCCTCCGCAATGGCCATTCCAATAATGGCCAGCACTGTCTCCTCCTTGGGTTTAGGTCATGCAGGTGTGCCTGTCACCCGCCGATTAGCTCTTGCTGCCTCCGGTTGTGCGTCACCTTGTCCTGCAAGTGAGAGGGAAGTATGTCAGTGAGTGTTGTGGAACCTGTTTGGCTGATGTGGCTGTCATGGTTGAATAGATGACAGTGTGTGCAAGCTGTGAGATGTGGGTGTGAGGCTTGCAGCAGTGCTAAGTGTGTGAGGGTGAGATGAAGCTATGAATGTTAAGTTTAAGACCTGATTGATAGAGATTGTTGGTAGGTGAGTGACGGGAGTGTGGTGAATTGAGGAGTGTCTGAGACTAGTGGTGCAGTTGGTAGGGTATGGCATTTGAAGATGCATTCACTGACCTTGACCACTCATGTGAGGTCATTAAACTTCTTGCGGCACTGCATCCAGGTCCTTGGGGCTTAACTCTTGGCATTGACCTCCAGGGTTATCTGCTCCCACTGCCTTTTGAGCATGTGTCTGGAGGGACTCCTGACCAATGTTCCCACTAATTTTTTGGTGCGCAACCCTGCAGCTTGGAGTGAACATTGCTCTTAACTCCCTGCGGATACAGGACATCTCTCCTACTTTCCAGCTCCTGCACCAAGACCTCCAGTGCAACGTCCGAAAACTTGGCGCCTTCTCTCTCCCATATTGTGCCATTCTTCACTGTTTCCCTGGTCAGATTCACTTCCTGAATGACTGCCAGCACCTGCTCCAGCCACAATGCACCTCCCCTTTAAGAGGTGCAGGCTAGCTTTAAGCAGTGCAGGCTAACTTTAACTGGTGCTAGCCTCTCACGGTTTTGGCCCCTTGCTGATGCGTCCAGCCAATGAACAGCATGGTTAGTGCTGGCTGGACACTGAAATCATTTAAATGAGCAGGCAGCACAAAGTTGGCATGCTGTCTGCATTGCAATCAACGGGCGCGTTTTAATCGTGTATCATGATTCCTGCGCCCGTTTTCAGGGGCTATCCAATTTAGCTCCCAATATTTTTGCAGTTTCACTGCACATAGCAACCAGAGTTGTTTTACTTGGTTTTAACAATCTTAACATTTTGATGTTGAGATTTAATCTACTTCAATTGATGGTATCAGGAATAGACTATGTTTGAAAATAAATATAGTTGTGCAGCTGGGTATACCATAACATATTGAGATGGAAAGCAAGTTATGTTTAAACTCTAATGCTAACTTCACAGAATTTACAAATTCCATAGTTACTTATTGTTCTTTAGATATCAATGCAATTTTATTGCTTATGTAAAAAGGAAGTCAATTTTTGTTTAAACATTTATAAAATGTTGATTCTGTTCATGAGCCAAAATTATTCTTGATCATTGATTCTAAGTAGCTGTTCGATCTTCCTCTCAATGAGTGAAGAACATTTAGTATGACATTTGTTTCTGTACAAAAAAAAGTCTGCTTTTTAAACAACAGGCTTGCAGAGTTCAAAAGCCAATTAAATACTCAGTCCCAAAATATTTTAAGAGTTGACATTTTTTATTGCAGTGTAATATTCTATCCCTTTCATTTCTCTGTTGTAATGGCATCATTATTGACATGTGAAGAAAATCTTAGCAACAGGACTGGCAGCAATTGTGGTCTTCACAATTTTCTTTTCAAGAGTTGCAGTAAAAAATCACCAAAGTAAGACAAAAGAATGATAAATAGGGCTATTCCGGTGCAGGGAATCAAAGCAGTAATTGTAGGTTGCAAAAAATCATGAAGGAGATATTCATCTGCGCCCAAAATGGGCTCAAAGTGTTCAGGGCGAGCGCATTGCTTGCCCAATGACAGCAGAGCGAAGCATTAACTTTTTTCAGGTTCAAATCTCATTTAAATATGATGGGTGAGCTGTCAGCATGAATTGTGCTCATAATCTTGGTCACTGTGACTTGGGGGTGTGGGGGAATTTGGACAGGCTCAATATCAGTTTCTGATGGTCTTCACCTCTTAAAGGAGAGGTGCAGCACTCATTGTGGAGTTCAACTGAAGGCTGCTTGTGTACTGGAAGGCAAAAGACATCAACTTGGAAAGTGCAAGATTCTCTGATAATACTTAGAGGCATTAGCGGAGGAAGTAAGGAGAAGATAGAATATCCTATCTCCATCAGGCGAGAGAAGGGTGCCCCACCACACTACCACGGAAGGATGGTCCGACGTAGTTGATTGTATAAATGTCAGAATTTTAGCCCCTTCGATCTGGAAGCAATGCAGAAAGATGTTGAATGACCTTACCCAGCTGTTAAGGTATATGTGCCTACAAAAGAAGGATTTTGGATGCAATTGCAAAAGCTCCAATGAGATTGGACATAATGGACTGCAGAAAAGTAATAAGCAAAAAGATTTTTTTGAAGATGCTTAAAACAATAAGAAATCTAGTCATAAACAAGTGGATTATAAAAGCCCAAAGAAGTTAAGTGAAATCTCAGTCATTGACAAGAGAACAGAAGCCAATGGAATGCCTGAATTTGACTGTCTCCAGAATATGAAGAAGAATTTGGGAATTTGTGGACTGCAAGACTGTCTCGGATGATCACATCTGTGGGACATGTCTCTGCCTTAAGACACTCCGGCTCAGAGTCCTTGAGCTGGATTGCGAGTTAGAGGTACTCCCGACATATAAGGTGGGGGGGGGTGGGATTTCTGGATACTTTACTCCAGAGTACAGATGCACCTCATAGTAAAACATAGGAGCAAGAAGGGGAGTGTATGCTTGTCAGTCAGCAGGGTAGGAAGAACCTAGGGGAGACAGAGAAGGAGGTACCACAGACACTGGTCCTATCCAACAGGTACGATGTACTTGCTACCTGTGGGGATAAGGATGAAGACAGCAGAGAGGATGTCCAGAATGCTAACCATGACACTGTGGAGAAGAGACAGTCCAAGGAGGGGTGCAAAATAGAAAAGAAAGGTGTAGTCATGGAGGATTCCATAATTAGGGGGATAGATAGCATCCTCTGCAGTCATGTCCAAGAGGGTGTGTTGCCTACCTGGTGCCAGGGTAAAGAATATCTTGGAGCAACTGGAAAGGAAGCTGGAAAGGGAGGGTGAAGATCTAGTTGTCATGGTCCATGTCGAGACCAATGACTTAGGGAAAACAGGGAGAAGTTCCTGCTAAGGGATCATCAGGAGCTAGGTGCTAAATTAAAAGCAAAACCCCATGGGTGATAATTTCGGGATTGCTACCTGAGCTATCTGCTATTTGCCATAGGGATAGTCAGATCTGGAATGTGAATGCGTGGCTGAAAGAGTGGTGTGGGAAGGAGAGGTTCTATTTCATGGGACACATGCACCAGTACTGGGACAGGAAGGAGTTGTACCAATGGGATGGGCTCCACTGCGAGTTAGAAGTACTTTGACGGAGTGGGACCAAGGGCCTAGCAGAAAGGATAAATAGGACTGTGAGGGATCTGAAAGAAGAAAGAAAGACAGACTTGCATTTATGTAGCGCCTTTCATGACCACCAGACGTCTCAAAGCGCTTTATGGCCAATTAAGTACTTTTGAAGTGTAGTCACTGTTGTAATCTGGTAGAAATAACAGTAGGCTGAAGATAAACAAACTAGGAGATGAGAGTAAAGGCCATGTTAGGAAATAGTTAATCAGATGGTATTGCTATTGATTTCTCTTTATATTAACAGAGTCCAGTAACTTTTCAATTGTAGCTGATCTCATTAGCATTTTGATTATCCCTTTGATATAAACAGATCCTGGAACTAACTTGTAAAAAGTTCGTAAGAGTTTAGAGTCGCGAGTGGGTGTGTAGATAACACGGCATCTTGTAGCTTATTCATCTTCAACTTCACAGGGACACAGGACAAGTATGACATTTTCATGATGGTTAGATGAAGGTGGCAGGAAAGGGTTGTATTGATCAGACATAAACAGCTATGAAGTTAGCTTTGGAAGGCTACATCTGCCAAAGGGAGACGATGTACTGTGATTGAAAAGTAACCCCCTCACAGCTGGTTAGAAGGCCTTTGATAGTTCATGAATTTCTGTAACTGCCTTCAACCTAAAGATTTGATTGACAGATCAATCAGGGTATATAAAACTGAAGTTACTGATAGACGTGAAAGGAAGTTTACGTAATGCTGAAACATAACAGGATTGAAGAAAGAATATAAAAGAATGGGTGTTAAGGGTGTTTTCTCAGAATTCGATGAGGCCTAATCACCCTTGAAAATCCTTGAGGTCGAAACTGTGTGAATTCAACAGTGAACTGGCAAGGTTTTGCCATAAGTGCTGCTGTTAAGTGTATGTTTAATTATTGTCAGTAATAGTTATTATCATATATGTAATAAATCTATGAATATCTACCTGTAATGCTGTGAACCCTATTATTTTTGAGCAGTAACTTGTAAGTAAGAACACCCATCCTCTATCAGTCAGAACAAGGAAAGGAATAAGGGTAACATAAACAGTTAGGGAACAGATAAAGTTTTAAAACACATATAAAATAACTATTAAAAATAAAGTGAGAGGAACGATCAGCAAAAACAAATTAAACTGCCAGTACAGCAATGTGCACAGCATCTAAACCAAAATGGAGGAACTGGAGGAAATAATATGAATAGAGGAATCAGATATGGTAGGGATAACTGAAACATGGCTACATAAAGAACAGGATTGGCAGGTAAATATTGCAGGATATATGTTATTTAGAAAGAATAGGGAAGGAAGAAGGGGATGGTGTAGTTGTACTAATTAGAGATAACATAAATGGCATTAGAAAAATTAACTAACATTAAGATAGAAACAAATTCCATATGGATTGCGATAAAGGATAAGAAGAGATCGATCATGCTAATAGTGATATACTATGGACCACCTAATAGTAGAAGGGAAGTGGAAGGACAAATATATAGCATCTAGGGGATCATCTAGGCAATAGTGATCAAAACATAAGATTTACGATAATAATCGTGCCCTAAAGCCACTAAAGGAGAGGATGACAAAAGTGACAATATAGGAGAGGATGACAAAAAGTGAATAAGAACAGGTTAGGAAAGAAGTCAAAAAATAATTAGGAAAACAAAGAGAAATTACAAAATGAAATGATCAAAGAATATAAAAAGAAACAGTAAAGTATTGTATATAGATATATAAATAACAAAACAAAACTTAAGATAGGGATAGGGCCACTAAGCAATGCACAAGATAAATTCACAGGTAATGACGGAAATATTGAATAGTTACTTTGCCTCAGTATTTACTAGGGAGGCTGACAAGGTGGATACGACATTAGAAGAAGTGATCAAAAAGGATATCAAGACATTTAAGATAGATAGGAGGGAGATAATTTATAAACTAGATAAACTTAGAGAGGATAAGACCCCGGATCCAGATGAACTACATCCGTAAATACACAAAGAAGCTAAGGAAGAGATAGCAATGGCACTAGTATGTATGTATAAAAATTCAATAGAAAATGGAATAGTGCCAGAGGATGGGCGGACAGTTGGTTATTCCTATATTCAAAAAGGAGCTAGAACAAATCCAGGGAATTATAGACCAGTTAGCTTAATGTCGATGGTAGCATTCTTTATTCAAAGTTGTAATAGAAAAGCATCTAGAATCCAAAAATATAAGAATGAATAATCAGCATGGATTTGAAAAGGGAAGGTCATGCTTGACCAATGTTATTGAATTCTTTGAAGAAGCAACAGAAAGAGTAGACAAAGATAATGCAGTGGATGTAATATATTTGGACTTTCCAAAGGCCTTCACTAAGTTACCACAAAGTAGACTCATGACTAAAGTCAGAACATGTGGAGTCGGGGGAAGAGTAGCTCAATGGATAGCAAACTGGCTTAAAACAGAAAACACAGAGTAGGGGTTAAAGGTAGTTATTCAGACTGGTGGAAGGTGGGGAGTGGTGTTCCACAGGGATCGGTGCTGGGACCACTGTTGTTCACTATTTACAGAAATGAGTTGGACTCGGAAATCAGAAGTACAATATCAAATTGGGACGACACCAAATTGGGAGTATATTTAGTACTGAGGAAGATTGCGACAAATTAGAAGAAGGTGTTAACAAATTTGCAGAATGGGTGTGTAAGTGGCAAATTAATTTCAATATTGATAAGTGTGAGGTGGCACATTTTGGCAGGAGAAATAAAGAGGTCACCTACTCCTTGGAAAATAAGAGTCTAAATGGGGTAGAGGTACAAAGGGATCTAGGGGTACGGATTCGCAAATCATTAAAAGTAGCAATGCAGGTCAACTAAACAATAAAAAGTTCATTTCTAGAGGAATAAAGTTCAAAAGCAGAGAAGTTATGTTAAACTTATATAGAACCTTGCTTAGACCATACTTGGGTTACTATGCACAGTTCTGGTTTCCATATTGCAAAAAGGATATAGAAGCACTGGAGAAAGTGCAAAAAAGATTTACAAGGATGATACCAGAACTGAGAGGGACAACTATCAGGATAAATTGAACAGGCTGGGCTCTTTATCCAGAAAAGAGAAGACTGAGGGGACAGAGATCTTTACAATTATGAAGGGTAATCGATAGGGTAGATGTAGGGAAGATGTTGCCACTTGTGGGGGAGTCCAAAATTACAAGCCATCAATATAAGATAGTCACTAATAAAATCCAATAAGGAATTCAGGAGAAACTTATTTACTCAGAGAGCGGTGAGAATGTGGAACTCGCTACCACATGGAGTGGTTGAAAGAATGAGCATAGATGCATTTAAGGGGAATCTAGATAAACACATGAGGGAGAAAGGAATAGAAGGATATGTTAATAGGGCAATATGAAGTAAGGTGGGACAAGACTCATGTGGAGCAGAAACACCTCTTTGGCTGAATGGCCTGTTTCTGTGTTGTAAAATTCTATGTAAGAATAAATCCGTGTCAACATAAGTATAGTTAAGCATGAGACTATGTTATGTACTGCAAGCGAAAGCTGGCAAGGTTAGCTTGCAACTAAACATGCAGCTGAATAAATATTGAAGCTTAATTAAACTCAGTGAAGGAGAAATTTATTATAGCCCAGGAATGGGCGGTAACTTTTGAAAAGTTTGAGAATTAGCGCCAGGTGCTAATAAATCACGTTGCATGCAAAGTTGTCTCATCGCTCAAAGAAAGGATTGGAGCGCTAAATCAAGCGCGAATGGCCTAGCTCAGTGGCGCTACACTCAAAGTGCTGACCAATATCAGGTGTAGTCTAATCGCAAGTCATCATTGCCACAGGCTTTTTCCAGTTCTTAAAGCGGGGTTCATTGATGCTGCAGAACATCATTCTCAGCATTGCTGGCTGTGAACCTGTGTCAGCAAACAGAAGCAGGCCAAACCCAAGGAGCCGGACGACTTAAGCAGGTATCTTGATGGCAGATCCATGCCTCAGGGAGAGAGCCCGCAGATTTTCAGACCAAGCATCGGAGGAGTTGGTGTCTGCTGTGGAGAGACGGATGGCGGTGCTCTACCCGGCAAGTGGCAGGAGGCCCTCGCCGCAAGTCTTCCGTGCCATGTGGAGGGAGGTAGCGCATCAGGTCTCGGGCAGCACTGTGGTCCCCAGGACCCCCACACAGTGCAGGAAAAAATTTAACGACCTCACTCGGGTGGTCAGGGTGAGTCGATGCTTCAACAAATGCTACATACCACCGTCTGAACCACAGTCTGCACACACTGACCAAAGCACCACACCCCCAGCACTCACCCACCGACAATCTTCACCTACCAACACTCATGCCCACAGCTCACATCTTACACACAATCACAGCTATTCAACTATGGCAGGTACATCACCCAAAAACATTGGTCCACACTCACTCACACACTTTCCTTTCTCTTGCAGGCCAAGGTGGCTCACAACAGGAGGGAGCAGGAGCACACAGGCAGGGGTCAAGCCAACACCCAACCACTGTCTGCGCTGGAGAATAGAGTGCTGCAGATTATTGGGCACCAGGTGGTGGGCGGCATGGCCACTGGTGATGTTGACCCCCTTGGGGATAACAACGATATGTTCATCCCTACTCCCTCTTCTCACATCCCACTTCCCCCTCACCCCACAAGCCTTTCGCACTTTCCAGCTAATCACGCTGTATGCATGCATTTCTCCCTTCCTGCCCCCTCCCCTCAACTTAACCCGAATCTTGTGCCTTTATGCTTTCAGATAATGAGCAAGCACCTGAGCAGCCTATCTCTGAGGGCACCATAGAGAGTGAGACGGGAGAAGAGGAGGAGGAAGAACACACCACATCACTGCATGTCTCACCCGCAGGCACCAGCTCAGACACTGGCACTATGTGTTCTTTAGAAGCTAGTATAGTAGCAGGATCTGCACAGGGTGATGCACCGGGCATGAGTGGGCTGCAGCAAGGCCGGGGGAAATGGTAGCTCGGGAGGCAGCTCCACGGAGGGCGAGTTCGAGCGTGAGGTCTGCTGCACAGGACTCAGATGAGGACCTCGATAGGGAGGCCTTTATTAAAAGGGTGATGGGCATGCACACGGAGATGATAGGTGCAATGGTAAGGGTGTCCGACAGTCTGTCGGCAATGGTAAGGAGCATGGAGGAGTTCGCCTCCAACATTGCACAAGGCTCTGTGCACACCATGGAGCCCATCATTTTCAGTCTGCAAAGAATGGTCGACTCCCAGAGAGACCGTAGTGACCCAGACCTGATGCCTCGTGTGATGGGCGATCTGGCAGCTTCCATTGCAGCACAGGCGGAAGCAATGCAACATCTTAGTGCTGTAATGCAGTCTATGGTTGGTGCCATTCAATCTCAGACTGCACTCATGCGGTCTTAGCTTGATGCCATGCAAGCTCTGACTGCTGCCATCGTGGCTGGGTCTACCACTGACGACCAGGGCTTTCACGGTGTCGCAGCAGGCCAGCAATCTGTGCTCCAACAGATTGCTAGGGATGCTGAGGTGCTTGTGCGAAGGAGTGGCAGTGGGTCAGTGGAGCAGGAACCTGTTGTCCTCTCTCAGGGTGACAGCATTCCTGCTCCCACTGCTGGCACTCCACCATTGCCCTTGCCGCTGCCTGTCATCCAGCCATCACAGACTGATGCCGCCCATGCTGAGGTGGTGCAGTTTACAGCTGGGCCTTCCAGGCCCAGAGCTAGTCGAGGGCATCCTGCAAGGCCATCTGAAGTCTCCCGCATGGACACTCAGCAACCTTCCACCAGCCATGCTGCAGCCACTGGGCCAACACTTTGTAGGAGCACTAGAGTAAGCAAAGGCACAGTAACGAGAGGCACTAAGGGATTGCACAAGGGTGAATAGGTAATATTGTTGTTGTAAATAGGTGTTAACTGATTATTGATAAATTTATTAATTCAGTTTGGATTATTTTGTGGTGTATCTCATTTCAGCTTTGCGTGGTAAAATGGCCTGCGACAGGGATGGAATGATGGGGATGTGGTGAGCAATGGGGATCTGGGGTTAATTTATTGGAACCGCAGTCTGATGAGGCGGTCACGGACTGCCCTTCTGGAAGGCCAATTGAGTGGCTGCCTCCTCCGTCGCTCCTGCTCCTCCTCACCCTCCTCCTCTCCTTCTTCCTCCTCCTGAGGTGGTCTCGCAATCCCTGGTGGCAAGGGCTGGGCCCTCATGATGGCCAAGTTGTGGAGCATGCAACAGACCACCACGAAATGGGACACCCGTTCAGCCGAGTACTGGAGGGCTCCTCTCAAGCGTTCAAGGCAGTGGAACCGTTGCTTGAGCACCCCGATGGTCTGATCGATGATGTTCCTGGTGGCAGCATGGCTCTCATTATATGAGTGCTGGGCAGGAATGTTGGGGTTGTGGAGGGAAGTCATGAGCCAGGTGGCAAGCGGCTAGCCCTTGTCTCCGACCAGCCAGCCGCGAGCTTGATGTAGTGGCTGGAAGAATGCTGGCACATCGGTCTGGCACAGGATGAAGGCATCGTGGATGCTGCCAGGATAGCAGGCATTTACATTGAGAATTCACTGTCTGTGGTCGCACACCAACTGCACATTAAGTGAATGGTAGCCTTTGCGGTTACGGAAGATGTCAGGATTATTATGCAGTGCCTGCAAAGCCATATGGGTGCAGTCAGTGGCGCCCTGCGCCATGGGGAATCCCGCTATCCTGGCAAAGCTACATGTACACTCGTCCGGCTTCTCTCTGGTGATGGGGAAGGAAATGTAGTCCCTTCTCCTGCTGTACAGAGCCTCTGTGACCTCCCAGATGCAGTGATGGACAGCGAACTGCGAGATGTTAGCTATATCTCCTGTTGCAGACTGAAAGGATCCGCTGGAGAAGAAAATGAGGGCGATGGCCACCTTGACTGCCACTGCGAGAGCCATGGTCGCCCTGATCTGAGGCTCGATGTTTGGTTGCAGGAAGTGGCAGAGTTCTGTGACCATCTCCTATGTGAAGCGGAGTCTTCTAATACACTGCTCCTCGCTTAATTCGAGGTAGGAGAAGTGCTGTTGGAATACCTTTGGAGCGTATGGCCTCCTGTTGAGAGCCCTCATAACCCTCCTCCTCCCTCTGGCCACATCTTCCAATCTTTCTCGCTGCCTGTGTGTCCTCCGCCATAGATCCTGGAGGGCGAGGTCAATTGCCAGTACAGCCCCCATTAATGTAATGAAGTGTAGCATGTTGATATGTTGTGAGAATAAATGTAACTAATATTTAGTAGCCACAACACTCCGAAGGCTAAACAATCTTTAAATGACTGAATTAAACTGTTGCACAATGTCAAACTGACAAGGAAGCAGTGAAACAGCACTAACCTGAGAGCTGTGACTCATTACTCATGATCCCTTTAAGTAGCTCCCCTGGAGCCGGCTACCAACTGCTTCAAGCCTCCTCTCCCTGTCACTGCCAGGGCGAGGCGCTAAGGCAGGGGGCGACAATGAATTTTGCAGATTGGGCACCCAGTGACGTCACGGTCTGCCTGGTGTTGAATGCCCGGTGCTAACTTGTAGCGGCAGCGCTATGGGTGGCCCGATTTGGCGTGCATCATTGGATTTGCCTCATTGCGGCTCTACTGCCTCAGTGCCCCGTTAGCGCCCCCGCCTGGCGCTAACTGGAGGCACTAAGGTACTGGATTTCTCCCCCCGGTGGCTCCCTCTGGTCTTGGGTCAAACTAATTGGAATCATATTTGATACTTCCCGATAGTATAGCTGGGCCACATCGGGGCCTAAAAATCCACCTCGGGCAGTGGCGTAAAACGGGCGGTATTGGATTACCCATCCGTTATACACAGTGCCTGATATTCAGTACCATTGACTGATTCGCCACCGCCCGAAACAAATTTCTAGGCCCGGGTATTTTACAGGTAGGACATAATTTGAACAAATACATTGGGGGAAAAGTTCAATTGATTAGTGCCTCCCGTTCGCGCCAGCAGCTGATGCAGTAGTGCCGGGGCGAGGTGAATCCAGCGACGCACGGCAAATTCGGTCCCCCCATTGCGCCGCCGGTGTGAGTTACCGCCGGGGACTTCAGCGCCAGGCAGATCGTGATGTCAGTGAGTGTGCAATGCTCACTGGGCGCCCGATCTGCAAAATTGATTTTCGCCACCTACCTTAGCGCCTCGACCAGACAGCGACAGGGAGAGGAGGCGTCAAGCAGGCGGAAGCCGGCTCCAGGGATGTTATTTAAAGGGATCATGAGTAATGAGTCACAGCTGTCAGGTTTGTGGAGTTTCAGTGCTTTCTTGTCAGTTTGACATTGGGCAACAGTTTAATTCAGGAATTTAAAGGTTCTTTTGTATCAAGAGCGTTCTGGTAACTAAAAAGTAGTTACATTTATTCTTACAAAATATTAAAGTGCTACACTTGACTTACATTAATGGGGGCTGTACTGGCAGTCTACCTGGCCTTTCCAGGATCTACGGTGGAGGGAGCGGAGGCAACGAGAAAGACTGGAACATGTGGCCAGAGGGAGAAGAAGGGCCATCAGGGCTCTCTACAGGAGGCCTTACCTTCTGAGGGTATTCCGAGAGCACTTCTCCTACCTCCAATTAAGCAAGGAGCTGTGTATTAGATTGCTCCACATCACCAAGGTGGTGGTCACAGAACTGTGCCACCTCCTCCAAACAGACCTCCAGCCTCACAGCAGGATGACTTAAACCCCAGATCCCTTTTGCTCACCACATGCCCATCATACCATCCCTGTGTCATGCCATATCACAGCGTCCTCCTGGGTGCAAAGTTGAAATGAGAGAGACCAGAAAATATTGCAAACTCCATTAATAAATTTATGCATAAACATATCACACACATCACAGTCATTCTAATAACTAATGACCCTTGTGCCTGCTATAGTTGAATAGCTGGCATTGTGTGCAAGGCGTGAGATGTGGGTGTGAGTGTTGGTAGGTAGAGATTGTTGGTGGGTGAGCGCTGGGGGTGTGGTGCTTTGGGCAGTGTGTGAAGCTTGTGGTGGTATGTAGCATTTGTTGAAGCATTCACTCACCCTGACCACCCGATTGAGATGGATCTGCCATGAGCACACCTGCTTCAGTCCTCCGGCTCCTTCTCCTTGTTGTGCTTCTCCTTGCTGAGGCAGCTGCACAGCCAGCAATGCTGAGAATGAGGTGCTGCGGTATCAATGAACCTCCCCTGTAAGTACTGGGAAAAGCATATGCCAATGATGAGTTGAGATTAGAAAGCACCCAATATTGGTCCACCCTTTGAGTGTCACGCCACTGAGCAAGGCCCTTAAGACTTGATTTAGTGCCCCAATCATTTCTTTGAGCAGTGAGAATGAATTTTGCGTGCAGTCTAAAGCTTTAGCGCCTGGCGCTAATTCTCCAGCTTTTCTAATTTTACCGCCCATTCCTCAGCTATAAAGTGCTTGTGTGTGGCCAGCATGTGCTCCCTCTATGCCAAAGCCAAATTATTACTATTTAATTTACAACCCCTTTCTAGAGCCAAAAATGCGATGTTTCAAACAAGCAGAAGTAAAGTGGATGTCCTCCACTGATATCAGGCAGACAGATACTCATGGAGACCAACCACCAGCCAGTAATGGCCTAGATTTAGCAGTCAGCGGTGAACAAACAGCATTAGCTATTCATTACACTTACACTTGCCGACAGACTTTCTGTGGGCTTTTGCACTGCAAGTGGCGGCTATTAGAAATCCAAAACAACACAGCGTCCTCTGCAGGGGATCTTGGACCAGTGTAAACAGGGCAAGCAATGGAGTGTCTCCTCAACCAATCAGATTGGAGAATTCTTACTGAGACACGCAGGGGGATATTTTAGCCTGGAGGAGTGTGCGGGTTTGGGTGCGGCGAGGGGATTAAAACTGGCAAAAATACAAGTGCGCCAGGAAGCCAGCTCCAACCCGACGGCTCCCACATTTAATTCGCGTTAGGCTGCTTGTGCAAAAACCCCTCAGGAGAGGCAGGTTGCCTACTAACATGTCCGAATCGCTCAATTGGAGCGATATTTCAACTCACTTTTAAATTTAATGGCACATCCTTGTGTTTCCCGGGCTTCCTGAATCTCGCCAGTGAAAGCAAGGTGAGAACACAATGGCAATTGAGGGGACTGAATCAAACACATGGAAATATTGCAGTAAATACTTAGTACTCACAGCTGCTGTCTTACCGGCTAGTGGGAAAGGGTTTGTTCACAGTACTTCTGCTGAGAGTTGAAGTTCTACAATTTGCTGTTTTCTGAATCACAGCAGGATTGGTGGCACTTTGGCTGCCTTAGATTGGACCTCAGAAGAGGACCAATATGACCAGAGCCAGAACTAGCAGCAGCAGCAAACTGATCTTGAGAGACCTGTAGCTAGACAGCAGAGAAGGGAGCAGCAAAGAAGGCAGCAGCAGACAGGGCAGCAGCAGAGAGTGGGGCACTTTGAGTGGAGTCTCCACTTCCATGTCCCCTTTCACCATCATCACTCTCATGGCCAAGCCGCATTTCACTGCTACCACTGTGTTGGAGAACACTTTGGTGTAGATCAGTGCAGCATTGTAAGACCAAAGCTAATGTATCTGTCAACCTATTTAAGATGGCAGATATGTTATCATCTAGGGTCTGCATGGCAATGGTCAAGGCATGTATGCAATCATTTGATTGAGTGTTTAATGTTCCACATAGCTGGCCACTCTATCCATGGAAGAACATATCATCACAATGTCCTGCAACATCATGCTTGAGGCGGACTCCTCCATTCTTTCTGCAAACATGGTCAGTGTGCTTGAAAGGTCTGTCAGTGTATCGCACATTCTCTGCTGCTGCTCAATGATTCTCCTTTTCATCAAAGGTCCTGCCAGGGTACAGCATCTGTGTCCAGCTGAGCACTTCCAACATGGACTCTCCGTTGCTGTCCCTGCCACCACTATCTGCTCTTGCTCATTTGTGAAGTGTGAGTCACCAGGTGAAAACCCAACTATGAGATTAACTGGTCCCACTGAAGTGCGAGTCTCTGAGCTCGTGCATGGTATGCATGAGTCCTGTGACAGTGCACCCTCAGAATGATTCAGCTCCTCTGAGGATTCATCGTCCGCGACCTCCAGAGACTTCTGCTGCACGCGTGAAGGCCTGTCAGAGATAAAAGACATAAATTAGTCCTGGCAGGGTAAGGATTTTGCAAGTTACCATTATGAAGATTATCAGATTTCATTCGCTGTTGAAATCAACATCACTAAGTGCTGTATGACATGTGGCTGTCTGATATTTCATTCCATCACCAGGTAGCTGGGAGGCCCCCATCTCTCCATCTCCGACAGCCAGGCATGCTGAGACTCCACTGATCTCCAGCGCCTCCTCTTCTGCACTTGTGAGATCTGTGGAAGGCCTCCTCCGGTTCTCTGCCTCCCCCTGGTGTTCTGCACTCTCTTCTCCTGCAAGGAGGGAAAGAATAAACCTATGAGTGAGTGTAATGGCATGTGTTCAACTGATGAATGGAGTGCATTTGGTGAGGGTGACTATGAGGGAGAGGCATCAAATTGCATAAGGAAGAGGGTGAGTGGGAGTGCTGGATGGATAGATGGGGATGTGAGGAAGTGCATTGACAGAGAGGGACGGGTGCACCTGCAAGGTAAGTTGGTGTGAGGAGTGATGCACTGCAGTAGGCCTGAGAATGCAGAGTGAGGGGTTGGGGTGATACGCACAACAGGATGTAAGTAAACGTGCAACTGTGCTCACCTTTCCTGATGTTAGTCATTAAACCGATTTGTGTACCTCATCCTGGAGTGTGGCACTATTCTCCTGTTAGTCATCTCCTCAGCTCCAACCACGCCTTCTTGGTTTCTGCCGCAGGTTTTCTCCTCCCATTGCTGGGGAATAGTATGTCTGTCCTATTCCTCACAGCCCCCAGCAACACATCCAGGGAGGTATTACTGAACCAGGGTGCAGCCTTTGCGTTCACCCCGTCCATTTTTCTCCTCGCTCATTTCTTCCCCAGAACTCCAAACACCTCCACATTGCCTCTTTGGATTGTTCCTTTAAACACTGGAGTTGAGAGAGCGCCGTGCGGGTCTTCATCACGCCCGCTGCCGCTGATTGGACAGGAAAGCCGGAAGTAAAATGATAATGAGGTGTCTGCGTTAAAAAGTTGTTGACAGATGTGCTTAACATACTTCTGGTTTTCCCACGTGAGATCGACCCCCCACCCCCCCCCCCCCACTTCGCCCCCTCACAGCACATCTACAAGTTAAGATTGGTACCTTTATCTCTATAATATATTAAAAATCTTACCTGTGTCTGCTTCTGGTCTACAAAATCTTATTTCACGTTGTTTTTGTCACACTTTGGTGATAACTTTCCCCACTATGAATGCTTATACTCATATTAATAAGTGAAAGGTCCTATGTAAATTTTTTCACACTGTAATTACACCTCCCTGCCAGTTTTGTGTCTCCCAGCTCCACATCTTGTACCGCAAAGAAACTCGTATGCTTCAACCATGTCTGCTTTTCTACTTTCCAAATTGTCCAAAGTTTTGCTCTTTAACTATACATTCTGATCAGACCATGGGGAGGTCTGGGGCAGATTTCCTGATCAGGAATTAGAAATTGGAGCAAAACCAGCCTGCACCTGGGTTCTGCACCATGTTTATGATCCTGCTATTTTCCGACGGGGGGGAAGCCATGGATGAATCTTCCCTCCACCGCCCCTACGTCAAGTGGAATTCCACCTATTCTGCCCTCATAAGGCCTCAGTGAAACATCTCACCAGCTCAGAGTGGATGAGAGTCCCACTGAGGCTTTTGGAAAACCTCCAGACTTTACCCAGACCAAGGTCGTGATCCAGAAAGGGATTGATTGCCTTTTGTTTAGAGGCAAAGAAGGTCCTCTCAGAGCTAAGAACGGATCATGCCGCTAACTATGCTAATGCTAATGCCCCATGAACAGAACATGTGACTAAAATGGAGGTAGAATTATATCTGTGGCTTAACCGTCAGGTGTAGACAGCGAGGAAGAGAACTGGGGCCAGAAGAGGCCCAAACAGGTAAGTTTTTTTTTTACTTTCCTTTTGGGATAAGAGGGGCAGGAGTGATTTTCCCCAGCTCACATTTTTCAGGGAGGTGGGAAGGGGGAAGGGTTATAAAACATTCGAATTTGATGGGGTTTTTTTTCTTTTTAAGCTGCCAACTGCAGGAGGGTGAGTTGGGATCTGGAGTAATCCACAATAAATAACCATTTAGATGTAAAAATGCAATTGTAGTCATCAAAGGGTTAAGTCAACAAATTGCCACTGGAAACAGTGCGTGGGTCACCAACGTCCACATGAGTTGCCACAAAAATGAACAGTTCAGCACATCTCCTGCCTGAAGGAGAAATGTTCTGCTGCGTTCAACAAAATAGAACAGCAGCACAAACATGTCAATTAATTTCTATTGCAATTATCAGTATCTGTTGAATAGAAGCAAATTGAATATCCAGCAGACTGGAGATAAACTTAGAAGAAAATGTAATTTCGGTTCCAGTAGGCTCTTTTAAATGGCCTGTCAATTAATTTTCAATCAACATCAAATGTACCATAATAAAGTTATCAGAAACTAATCAAAACTAAAATTAAAATGAGGTTTTCACAATATTGCTACACGTACAAGTATTAAAGGGAACTTTGTACTGAGGGAATTAAAGGTTCACCTCACAGTAGATCAGTACATTACTCAATGTCTGTACTGGATGATAAATGAAAGAAAGCGATATTTCTTATACAGTAGTTTCATTTTATTGCTTAATGGCACCTTATTCACATAAAATGGGTTAATTTTTATATTGGAGAAAAATGAGCGAAAGATACTTTTTAATGAACTACAATTGTTTGATTACCAGGTATTGTTGCCCTGGTTCACTGCAATGTCTGTGCTTTAGGTAAATAATTGTTGTCGCTATAGGATAATCCAAGTATAGACACAATACTTTTACCTCCAGACTTAGTTCTGAATCAAAGCTGATTGATGGTAGAATTGAAATGCATCCTCTCTGGGCTGGCTGTAAGATTCCTCACTCCTCTTCTCCTGAAGGTGTTAGCTCAACCTGGAATATGGTTCCACAGACAGCACCCCTCTAGTCCTCAATCAAGTGACTATTCTAGCAATGCAAGCTTAGAGAGTGAGCGCTGGCAACCTGCTTGACTATGGGAATGGGTGCGGGGGGGGGGTCACCACAGCCAAGCTCAACCCTCTCTAAAGCCTAAACATGAGCACTTTCCAGCAGTGGTGTGTGTTTAACAGCCACAAGAAGATCTTCCCTTCCTTAGCTCAAGGATGTTGAGACCAGATGCAGCATTCCCTCCACCACCATAGCTGAAATCAGCTCATTGGATACAGGCCATAGATTTAATCCCAGATCTTCCTAGTTTATGTGACTGATTAATGTACCACACAATGCATTTACCTCGCAAGCTACTGGGGGAGGTCAAGTTTGGTTGTCTCAATCCTGATGGCCCCTGGTAAATGTAAATATCCGAAACATATTAACTGCGACACAATGCAAATTGCCAGTCTCATTCAGTAACAACAGAAGGTTGGCTGGGGTTGAAACCAATTCAAGAAGGAGTGCTGACCTGAAGTTGAAACTTAATGCACATTGCTGGAGCAATATGGAGTAAACTTTATTCTGTATCTAACTGATACTCCATGTGACATTGTGTGATGCTGATAATGAGTTCAAAAAGTAGGAAAAAGTTCCATTCCCTAATGTTGACCTTGGTAATCACTGAAAAATCATCTCCAAAAGAAGAGCTGTTACACAATCTGTGTTGAATGATTTGTCAGTGCTAGGTGAAGATGAATTACTTAAACTCCAACAGTGCTAAAATCTGGACAACAGCAGTTAGTCGAGGTCAGAATAGGAGTCATTTCCTTTCACGTCTAGTAAGAATTAGAGATAACCACAGACAAGTCGCAGAGAGGGAAACCGAGCATTTGTGACCTGAGTGAACATGGCAAGCAACTGTGTAACTCCTTAACCAATCAGATTGAATGATTATGAAATTAACAGCAGAAGGGCTGAGAAGGAAGTGTAAATTAGACTGGGTGAATTCAATGCCAAATCAGGTACAGAAAGAGGTATAAAGAGAAGGAAAGAAAGACTGGATTAAGAAAAAGAAAAAAAAAGACAGAAACGTAAAGTAAAATAATACATTTTTCAATTTAACATTTAAAAAATCTCCAGTAACAATTAAAACTGGAATGAATGAAACGCCACACTTGTAATAGTTAATTTTCAGTGCCAGAGAGTTTGTTTGCCAGTAGTTAACATTATCACATCATTAAAAGGGTACTTAGACTGTAATGGACAAGATTTAATGTTCTGTGGGGAGTTTAGTTCATATCTACCACGCAAATCTAGCAAATTCACGCTGCTCAATGCATTTCAATGGTGAGCCAGACAGTGAGATGTCATTTTCGCGAAGCTACTGGGTGAGTGGCGCAACTCAGACAGCACTTTTGGATTTCTGCATTCATCTGCCCTCGCCTGAAGTTGCTGTAGCATTTGTGCATAAATAACAGTGAGCGCCATTATTTTGACAGCAAAGTATGGGTCATAATTTCTGCTGAGATAACTCTAACAGAACTTGGCAGCAAACTGCAGTAGAATGAAAAAGACATCTCCCTATCCTGAAATCAATGGCCTGAATTTTGCAGTAGAGATAATAGTGAGGCTATCAGTGCTCTCCATTATTAAAGTGTAAATTGCAGTTAAACACGGAAATGAGGAAGTTGGTGTCCAAGTGGCCCTGCTCCTCCGGAGGTTTTGCTATACCGCTATCTCACCGAGAGTCTTGGCATTCAAATACATGGAACGACGTGAAGTTGGGGTGCTTACATGACGGGTAATGTTGGAAATACTCAGCAGGTCAGGCAGCATCTCGACCTGAAATGTTAAATCTGTTTCTCTTTCCTCAGATGCTGCCTGACCTGCTGAGTATTTCCAGCATTATTTGACTCCTCAGAGGCCTTCATTTACCATCTAAAGCCTTGCAAGCATCCAGCAGCACTCCCTGCACAGTTTAACATCTTTTTTAATGTATTGCTCCAAGCCACTACTTCAATTAAATATTTTTTTAAAGCCCAAAAGCTGAAATCCAAACTTACCTGAAAGATGTGTGTGTCCCTTTAAGAAGCGCTGACAGCATCTCTACAGAGCTGCTATGTGCACATTAGGGCAGGACGTTATGGCGTGCGGTGACATCCAAAATAGCAGTTGTAGCATCAAATCAGGCGTTGCATGCTGATTGACATCATGATCTGCTCATTTAAATTTGAGAGGCCAGCGCTAGCAACGGCAGCGCTATGGCCCTCACTAAAATGGCGACCGGCGTGTCCCGCACCAGAAGTGGGCAGAAGTGAGGCGGCCGCCATTTTTTCAACAAAACCAGCCTTAACGGTCGCCGCTACAATGGGGAATTTCTAGGCCAGGCAGTCCATGATATTATTAGACAATGGCAAGTGGGGCATTAATAAATATCCCTTACAAATTGACAACATTTAAAGGTGCTCTTGACTAAATTCACCAGGGGTTCCTAGAACCACACATGGTGTTATTCTGTTTTCACAGGCGTGATAGTTCTATGCCCAGCAGTGGGTGCAGGCTGGGACCAGAAGTGGCAGGCAGCTATACATAATGAGGAGGTCTGGAGCATCGTTTATAATGTAACTAGTGGAGACCAGCTGGTTCTTGTCTGTGTTATCTCTAGTCAAGACCAGCAGGCATATCTGAATGTGGCATTCTTTAAGAAAGGCTGTGAAAAAGAAACAGTACCTGATACGCTTATCAATTACTTCATAAAAGGTGATGAGTCGAAGAAGAGATGATGAGTCGAAAGAAGAGATGAATAAGGCTTTTATTAGCTAAGAAGAGACCATGCTTCTTCGTGAGTGACTGAACAAGTCTGAACGAAACCCACACAGTGGTGGGTGGAGTCAGCTGAGGCATGCCTCCATACACAGCGCCACCCAGAGGTGGCAATATACAATACAGTGGTTTACCACATTCACCCCTTGTTTAATGTGAAGTCCGGCGGGGTGAAGGGTACTACAAGTTAAGTCTATCAGGAGGCCTTGTCTGACGTCCTGATCGTCGTGGTGGCGGCGGTGGTGTTGCAGCATCCGACGTCGGGTCTGGTGTCTGGGTGGTTGGCGAAGATTCCTGGGGCTTTGGCATGCCGTCTGCAGGGGTTGGGTTGGGAGGGGTGGTGGGGGATAACAGTGGTAAGGGGGATAACGGTGGTAAGGGGGATAACGGTGGTAATTCAGGGGTACCCGAGGGTGCGAGATCTCGTATGGAGACCGTGTCCTCCCGCCCGTCTGGGTATGTCACCCAGGCATACTGGGGGTTGGCGTGTAGGAGGTGCACCCGCTCGACCAGGGGGTCCGTTTTATGCGTCCTCACGTGCCTCCGCAGTAGGACGGGCCCAGGAGAAGTCAACCATGCCGGTAGCGAGGTTCCCGATGTAGACTTCCGGGGGAAAACGAACATTTTCTCATGAGGGGTCGCATTAGTGGCAGTACAAAGCAGTGACCGAATGGAGTGAAGCGCTGCAGGGAGGACCTCCTGCCAGCGGGAGGTCGGAAGGCCCTTAGATTTTAGTGCTAAGAGGACTGCCTTCCAAACCGTCGCGTTCTCCCTTTCCACCTGGCCGTTCCCCCGGGGGTTGTAACTGGTGGTCCTGCTCGTGGCGATACCTCTTGTTAGCAGGTACTGCCGAAGTTCGTCGCTCATGAACGATGAGCCCCTGTCGCTATGTATATAGCTGGGGAACCCGAACAGAGCGAAGATGTCATTCAGACACTTGATGACCGTGGTACTGGTCATGTCTGGGCAAGGGATGGCAAAGGGGAAACGGGAGTACTCATCAACTATGTTGAGGAAGTACACATTGCGGTCAGCGGAGGGGAGGGGCCCTTTAAAATCGACGCTCAGGCGTTCGAAGGGGCGGGTGGCCTTGATCAGGCTTGCTCTGTCCGGCCTATAGAAGTGCGGTTTGCACTCGGCGCAGATTTGGCAGCTCTTGGTCATGGTCCTGACCTCCTCGATGGAGTAGGGCAGGTTACGGGATTTGATAAAATGGAAAAACCTGGTGACCCCCGGGTGGCAGAGGTCATTGTGGAGGGACTGCAGCCTATCACTCTGCGCGTTGGCGCATGTACCACGTGATAGGGCATCTGGGGGCTCATTGAGTTTCCCTGGCCGATACAAGATATCATAATTGTAGGTGGAGAGTTCGATTCTCCACCTCAAGATCTTGTCGTTCTTGATTTTACCCCTCTGCTTATTATTAAACATAAAAGCTACTGAACGCTGGTCAGTGAGCAGGGTAAATCGTTTCCCGGCCAGGTAATGCCTCCAGTGACGCACCGCTTCTACAATAGCCTGGGCCTCCTTTTCGACGGAGGAGTGTCTCGTCTCGGGGCCCTGGAGGGTCCTTGAGAAAAAGGCCACGGGTCTGCCCGCCTGGTTAAGGGTCGCGGCTAGGGCGAAGTCGGAGGCATCGCTCTCCACTTGGAAGGGGATGGACTCATCCACCGCGTGCATTGCGGCCTTCGCGATATCGTTCTTGATAAGAGTGAAGGCTGCACACGCCTCTGGTGTCAGGGGGAAGGAGGTGGCTTTGATGAGGGGCCTGGCTTTGTCTGCATAGAGGGGCACCCACTGGGCGTAGTAGGAGAAAAACCCCAGGCATCTCTTCAGTGCTTTTTGGCAGTGGGGAAGGGGTAGCTCCATTAGGGGGCGCATTCTGTCGGGGTCGGGCCCGATGACTCCGTTCTCCACCACGCAGCCGAGGATGGCCAGGCGCTTGGTGTGAAACATACATTTTTCCTTATTGTACGTTAGGTTCAGCCGTTGGGCCGTACGGAGGAAATTTGCTTGATTAACGTCGTGGTCCTGCTGGTCGTGGCCGCAGATGGTGACGTTATCCAAATAGGGGAAGGTTGCCCGCAGCGCGTTCTGGTCAACCATTCGGTCCATCTCCCTTTGGAAGACCGAAACCCCGTTGGTGACGCCGAAGGGGACCCTAAGGAAGTGGTAGAGGCGGCCGTTTGCCTCGAAGGCAGTATACTGGCGGTCCTCATGGCGGATGGGCAGCTGGTGGTACGCTGACTTAAGGTCGATGGTGGAGAATACTTTGTATTGCGCAATCTGATTGACCATATCAGATATGCGAGGGAGGGGGTACGCGTCCAGCTGGGTGTACCGGTTTATGGTTTGGCTGTAGTCGATTACCATGCGGCGTTTTGCAGTGGTTTTAACGACTACAACCTGGGCTCGCCAGGGGCTAGTGCTACCTTCGATAATGCCCTCCTTCAAGAGCCGCTCCACCTCAGAGCTGATAAAAGCTCTGTCCCCGGCACTGTACCGCCTGCTTTTGGTAGCGATGGGTTTACAGTCGCGGGTGAGGTTAGCGAACAGGGGAGGGGGGGGGACTTTTAATGTGGAAAGGCTGCAGGTGGTTTGCAGCGGGCGATTTAAATGTTGTTGGTTGCAGACTGTGAGTGGGGGGAGGGGTCCACCGTATGCTAGTGTGACACTCTTAAGGTGGCACTGAAAATCCAACCCTAGCAGGACGGCAGCGCAAAGACGGGGCAGGACTAGCAGTTTAAATTTTTGATATTCAGTGCCCCCTACTGACAGGGTCACCACACAGTAGCCGCTGATGTCCATTGACTGGGACTTGGACGCCATAGAAATGCGATGGTGCGTTGGCAGAATCGTGAGGGAGTGGCTACGTACCGTGTCGGGGTGGACGAAACTCTCTGTGCTCCCGCTGTCGATCAGGCAACTGGTGGCGCGGCCGTTTACCGCGATATCCATCATGGAGCTGGATAGATGGTGAGGGTGGCCTTGATCCAGCGTCACGGAGGCCAGTATGTGGCTTAGTGAGTCACTATAGTCATCCGCCGAGACGGTGGTCGGTTCCGGTGACGAAATGGCGGTTGAGTGCGTTGGATACGATGGCGGCGGATGCCATGCGGCCGGGGGTACACAAAATGGCGGATAAGATGGCTGCTCCCACGGCCCGCACGCTGCGCTGCTGGCTGGCTTCCCCTTGCAGGCGTTAGCGTAATGGCCTTTCTTCCCGCAGCCCGAGCAGGTAGCTGTCTTAGCTGGGCAGTGCGCTCTGGGATGTTTTAACTGGCCACAGAAATAGCATTTTTGGGCCTGGTTACTGGGCATCGAAGCAGTTCTTACCGGAGGCTGCTGTCTCGGTTGGGTCGCTGCAGCGGTTGGTGCCGGGGGCGGCGGTCCCGTGTCCCACGGTTTCGATTGCCATGTCTCGGTGCCGTTACGGGGGTATGCCTCGAGGTTTCGGTGGGCCTCCTCTAACGAGAGCGCAAGGGCAATGGCCGTCTTCAGGTCGGGTTCCTTGCTTTCTAGCAGTCTCTGCCGGGTGTGGTCTGACTGGAGGCCCCTGACGAAGGCATCACAGGCGAGTCCCTGCGCGTGCTCCACAGCCGTTACCGCTTTACAATCGCAGTCTCTGCAGAGTGCCAGTAGCGCCCGTGCAAATGCCCCTACCGATTCTCCCGGTTGCTGCCTGCGGGATCCCAAGAGGTGTCGGGCGTAAATTGTGTTCACTGGGCGCGTATATTGCCCTTTTAGTAGCTCGAGGGCCGCCACGTACGTATTAGAGTCCCGGATTAGCATATATACTTGATGGCTCACCTGGGCGGTCAAAATTTTCAGTTTGTGATCCTCCTCTGTAACCTGTGAGATTGCGAGGAAGGATTCAAAGCAGCTCAGCCAGTGTTCAAACTTGGCTGATGCACCCACATCTTGAGGGTCGAGGTCCAGGCGTGGTGGTCTGAGGGCTCTCAGCAATGTCTGCTGTATCCGTTGCTGTTGTTGCTCCTCAGGTGTCGCCATTTAACTTTTAGCTAATAAAATTGATACGCTTATCAATTACTTCATAAAAGGTGATGAGTCGAAGAAGAGATGATGAGTCGAAAGAAGAGATGAATAAGGCTTTTATTAGCTAAGAAGAGACCATGCTTCTTCGTGAGTGACTGAACAAGTCTGAACGAAACCCACACAGTGGTGGGTGGAGTCAGCTGAGGCATGCCTCCATACACAGCGCCACCCAGAGGTGGCAATATACAATACAGTGGTTTACCACAGTACCATTGACGACTTGGATGGCAGAACATTGACGAAGTGGGGATTCCGTATTAGGATACGCTTAAGGAACAGTGAGGTATAAGAACTTTTAAACTTTCCATTTTTTTTTTGCGCAGGTATGAAGTTATGATGGATGTTTCCCTGCACGCATGCCTGAGTGCAGACGCTGTACACCTGATCTAAAAATTGACACTAATGCAATTAGTACTTTAAAATGGAAGGCGCAGGAAAAGATGCAAACCATGTTTATGAAGGACACGTAAACGAACTTAGTGACGCGAACACATGAAGCTAATTTTACTACTGAATTCAAAAAGGATGTGGTTGATTCAGAGCGAGGAAGGTATTGAGTTGCAACAAATAAGAAACACTACCTAGAAGGTGACACCATGCGGGTAATTTTAACCCCCCAAAAATGGGTGGGTTGGAGTCGGGTGGGAGGTTAAAATGTTAAAAATCTGAATCTATCAGCAAGACAAAAATAGAATCCATATGGATAGAGATAAAAGATAATAAAGGATTAATCACACTAATAGGTGTAGTCTACAGACCACCTAATAGTGGAAGGGAGGTGGAGGAAGAAATATGCAGACAAATTAGGGAAATGAGGAAAAAACAGAATAATAATCACGGAGCATTTCAACTACAACCCCCCCAACCCGCCCCCAATATTATTTGGACAGAACAGGGGTAGGTAAAGGGGATAAGGGAATGGAGTTCCTACAATGTGTATAGGACTCCTTTCTAACCCAATATGTAAAAAACCCAACAAGGGAGGATTTGCGATTGGATCTAATAATGGGGAATGAACCAGAGTAGATAAGAGAAGTAAAAGTAGGGGAACATCGAGGCAATGGTGATCATAATATAATAGGCTTTAAGATGATAATTGAGAAGGACATAAGTATGATGAAAACCAGGGTAATAGATTGGCAAAAAGCTGATTTTGAGCTGCTGAGAATAGAACTTGGGAAAATAAAATGGACAACAATATTGACAAACAACGATGTAGAACAGCAACGGGAAACATTTAAAACAGGGTTCAACAGAGTGCAGGAACAATATATTCCGCTAAAAGGAAAGAACAAACTAGACATTAATGCAACTCCATGGACGAATAAAGCCATAAGGGAACAATTGAGGGTAAGGAAAGAGGCATACATTAAGTACATAGACAGCAGGGGAGTGCACGATAAGGGAGAATATGAAGAGATTAGGAGAGAAGTAAAAAAAATGAGGAAGGCAAAGAGGAACTATGAAATTAAGTTATCAAGGAACATAAAACAAAATAGTAAAATATTTTACAGGCACATCAATAAAAAAAGGAAGGTTGGGATGGGAATAGGGCCATTAAGGGATAGACAAGATAATACCACAGGTAACGATAGAGAGATGGCAGAAATATTAAATAATTATTTTGCTTCAGTATTTAACAGGGAGAGAGAACAGATGGACATGACATTGGATCATGAGATTACTTTTGTGATCTACTGAGATCATTGAAAGGTTTGCGCCACTGCAGCCTGGTTCTCCTGACGACATCCCTGCTTGTGTCCTCCTGTGCAATGTGCAACCAGACTGTTTTGGTGTCCTGGGGAGGTGTCTTTCGCCCATTGGAAGGGAAGAGAACCTCCCTGTGTGCTGTGACTCCCTCCATATGCAGATGGAGGGAGTAATGGGAGAGCCTGAGTGCAGCCGTGCACCGTTGTGCAGTGCTTGTCAGTGTTTGAAGCACCTCAATGCTATAGAACACTGACAGCACAACTGTCAAAGTAAATTTGGACCTGGCTCCTTTAAGGAAACTGGCTGATAACGCATCATCAAATGACATCATCAGACCTGCTTCCTATTAATTGGCCGGGAACCTCGCAGGGTGGGCTTAACAAGCCCCATCATCGGAATATCTTGTTGGAGGCCGGGATCGAGACAGATGCGAGGTGCTCACATGCCACCGACGTCGCCTGCCCCGGACCCGCCGAGGTTGGAAAAATCCAACCCTAAATGTCTGGGCTGTGAGTGAGACATCTCATCTTCTTCTGATACGCCAAAAGGAAACAAAGGTTAAATTTGACCAAGCAGCCAAGTCAGAAAGCAGACAGCATGCACACTGCCTGATAAGGGAAGACAAAACTGGGTAGGTGCTAACCATGATAGTTTTGATGGTTCGGAGGGAGTATGACTGAAAGTAAGTTTAAGAACACAGATGAAGCAGATTCTAGTTGTAGAAATCAAGATGCCGCACTGGAAGGGGCCAGCTAGACTTTGTGCGCTACCCAGAGTAGGAAGGGGCTAATAATACTGTTTTACTTCTTGTAAATTACTGCTTAAATACGGAAATGTATAAATACGCTCTTGTGGTTGAAATAAAGGACTGTTGTACCCAATTTAGTGTCACCTCAGATTCTGTTACAATGAGGCGGGATTGAAAGAAAGCAATTGGATTGTGGTAATGAGGACAGTGGATAAGGATTGTGGGACTGTTATTGTATTGGGAGGTGTTGTGTCTGTGTATAATAAGACACAGACTGCAGGAGAACGGTACAACAGGTGTTTACTCAACGTGGCTCACACTGGAACTGATCTGTACAGATTACTACTCAGTGCTATATACAGGTGTGGTCACTGCCGGTACTGCAGTATACATGAGCTGTAAAAAATAGTTCCCCCCTTAAAGGTATATACATTACAATTCCTCCCCTTTTAGATTAACAGTACCATAACACTCATTTAACAATTAAATATCAAACTAATTACAATTAACACTTTTAACATACAACATTAGCTGAAAATAGTCTATTTATATATTCAGTCTTTGGGGAGACTTCCTGATCCTTTCTGGATAGCGCCTTTCCCGAGTGTCTTGCTCTTGGTGCGGAGGCAATTCTGGCCCCCTGTCGTCGGTTGGTTCATCAGCTTCCGATGCTACTGTTTCTGGGGTAGATGCGACCTGTACATCGGGTTCATCACCAGATACGTATGGGCGAGGCATGGGGTTGACTTGTTCCTGTGACTCTAGGATCTGGTCAGCATGGCGTCTCACGATGCTCTCCCCAACGTCCACTGTGTACATTAGTGGGCCCTGCCATGTGCATATCGTTCCTGGCTGCCATTTTTCTGTTCGGTAGTCGCGGGTCAAGACTGGTTGCCCTACATTGAAGCTCCTTGTTGGCTTCTCATGGATGTGCTGGAATTGCTTACTCTCAACATCTCTTCGTACGTTTGGTCTGAGCAAATCCAGGCGAGATCTTAACCTTCGGTTAAAGAACATCATGGCTGGGGCCTGGTTGGTGACTGCATGTGTTGCATTCCGGTAGGCAAACAGGAAATTGTCCACCTTGTGCTGCAGCGGAATGTTGTCATTGTACATAGCCTTTATTGCCTTCTTAAAGGTTTGTACGAACCTCTCAGCCAATCCATTTGTGGCTGGATGATATGGGGTGGATGTGTAATGCCTTACCCCATTCTTTTTCAAGAACCTCCGGAACTCTTCGGACACAAACTATGGTCCGTTGTCGGAGCAAATCTGTTCTGGCAAGCCATTCCTGGCAAAAATGGTCCATAGGACTGCAATAGTTTTCTCCGTGGTGGTGGAGGACATTTTGATGACCTCAGGCCATTTTGAGTGCGTATCCATGGCTATTAAAAACATTGAGTCCATGAATGGACCAGCAAAATCAATAAGCATCCGTTGCCATGGAGATGAGGGCCACTCCCATGGGTGTAGAGGGGCCTGTGGTGGTGCATTTTGGACTTTCTGGCATCCTGAGCAGCTCTTGGTCAGGTCCTCGATTTGTTTATCGATTCCCGGCCTCCACACATAAGCCCTGGCTAGGCTTTTCATTTTTACCCCTCCCAGATGACCCTCATGAAGCTCATTGAGCACTCTCTCCCTTAACTTGGGTGGAATTACCACTTGGGATCCACACATCAAGGTCCCCCGGCACACTGACAGCTGTTCTCTCCTTGTCGAGAATGCTGGCAACAGTGAGTCGCCATGTGCTGGCCATCCCTTCACCGTCAAATCATATACCCGAGACAGTGTCGGGTCATTTCGGGTTTCCTTTTCGATACAAGCGTTAGTTACCGGTAGGTATTCAACTATAGTCGAATGGAATATTTCGACAGGATCCACTGCTGGTGCTTCCTCCGCAGTAGGCAGTGGCA
Organism: Somniosus microcephalus; assembly: GCF_052327205.1. Lineage (NCBI taxonomy): Eukaryota > Metazoa > Chordata > Chondrichthyes > Squaliformes > Somniosidae > Somniosus > Somniosus microcephalus. The sequence continues at coordinate 36,793,984 of NC_140997.1, forward strand.
GGCGTGATAGCCCATCAGCATTTCCATGCTGTTTCGTGCCCTTATATTCAATCTCATAGTGGTGCGCCCCTAGAAAAAGTGACCATCTTTGTAGTTGTTGTGCAGTCATCACCGGAATGCCCTTCTTCGGATTAAAAATGGAGACAAGAGGCTGGTGATCAGTCAGCAAGGTGAATTTCTGCCCGTGCAGATAGTGATTGAACTTTCTCACTCCCCACACTAGGCTGAGCGCCTCCCTGTCAATCTGGGCGTAGTTACGCTCGGCTGAGGTTAGTGATCGTGACGCAAAGGCTATTGGCCTCTCTGAGCCGTCCGAGAATTTGTGCGACAGCACCGCTCCAATGCCGTAGGGTGACGCATCACATGCCAACCGAATTGGTAATGCCGGGTTGTAATGTGCCAATACCTCTTTCGATGTGATTAGTGTTTTGCTCTTCTGGATAGCTTGTCTACATTCGTCACTCCACTTCCATGGCACCCCAGTTTGCAGTAGGGTGTTCAGTGGGTGTAGTATTGTAGACAAATTTGGCAAGAACTTATGGTAGTAGTTTACCAGCCCGAGGAACGACCTCAGTTGTGACACATTTTCCGGTGCTGGAGCCTTGACTACTGCCTCAATCTTCTCTGGGAACTTATGTAACCCCTCTTTATCGATAACGTGGCCACAATACGAGATCTGTTTTCTAAAAAACTCGCATTTCGGGCGGTTAGCTCGGAGCCCATATTCCTGCAATCTAGTGAGCACCTGCTCCAGGTTGGCAAGGTGATCACTGTCATTTTTGCCCCTAACCAGGATGTCGTCCAAATAACACTAGGTCCCTGGGATCCCTTGCAGGACTTGTTCCATTGCCCTCTGCCAAATAGCCGGAGCTGATGCTACCCCGAATACCAGCCGGTTGTATTGGTAGAGACCTTTATGGGTGTTGATTGTGAGGTATTTTTTTGATGCTTCTTCTACCTCCATTTGCAGATACGCCTGGGCCAGATCAATCTTAGTGAAGCGTTTCCCTCCAGATAGCGAGGCGAAAATATCTTCAATCCGCAGAAGTGGATATTGTACGGTGTGAAGGACCGGGTTCACTGTTGCCTTAAAGTCGCCACAGATGCGAACCTTCCTTGGTTCCCCAGGCGTGCTGCTCAATGACTTTTTCATCACAGGGACGATGGGTGTAGCCCACTCGCTCCAGTCTACCTTGGACAGTACACCTGAACGTTCCAGACTCTCCAGCTCTGCTTCGACGGCTGGGCGGATCGCATAAGGTCTGGCCTTAAAAATTTTCGACTTGCGTTTCCTTCAATTTTAATCATCGCTGTCATGCCTTTTAGTGTTCCGAGTCCTTGCTGGAACACTTCTTTCGCGTCAGTTAGGATCTTTGACAGTCGCCTAGGTGTGATGTCGTCATCCTTTTTGTCAGCCACAGTCAGTGCCTGTATGGAATGCCAATCCAGTTGTATTTTCCGGATCCATTCACGTCCCAGTAATGGTGGTCCTCCATCTTGCAATACATACAGGTCTAGTTTTGGTGTTTCCTTACCGTTATATATAACGGTCACCCTTATTTTGCCTTTGGGGTAGACTTTTTACCCCGTGTACGTCTTCAAAATAATTTTTGTGTCTCTCAAGTGTATGTGTGAGAATAGCCGCTCGTAGTCCCGTCGGTTTATGACTGTTAGGGCTGATCCTGTGTCCAATTCCATCTTTACCTGGACTCCTGCTATTTTGAGAGTGACCCAAATGGTTCGGTGATCCTTCGTTGTGATCACATTATGTAGTTTCAGACAACTCAGTTCCCTGCTTTCGGAGTCGTTATCACTCTTTTGTTCGTCTGAACTATTCTCCCGTCATCTTATGTACCTTCTTGTACTTTTCTTTGGTAGGTTTCTTATTGCTGGTTTTCTTTCCCGACCTGCAGACTCGTGCTATGTGTCCTACTTTTCCACACTGTCTGCACACTTTGTCTTTGAACCAGCAATCATTCTGGTCGTGTGTTGTTCTGCCGCAGCGATAGCACTTCTCTGTTCTATATGACATTTCGTTTGTGCCATATTCTTGCGGCCTCTGTTGTATCTCTGCAGCGCCCCGTGCTGCTGCTTCATATGATGCTGCAATGCTGAAAGCCTTTTCCAGCGTAAGGTCCTTTTCAGATAAAAGCCGTTTCTGGGTTCCTTCACTTTGAAGCCCACACATAAACTTGTCCCTTAAGGTATCTGCCAGTCCCGCTCCAAACTGGCAGTGTTTCGATAGTTTGCGCAGTTCTGTTAAATAATCAGCATTGCTTTCATCCTTATGCTGGTTCCGTTTGTGAAACTTGAATCTTTCTGCTATCAGCAGCGGTGTGGAGTTTAAATGTTCCTGTAGTATCGTTACTATGTCTTCAAAACTCTTTTCCATTGGCTTCGTTGGGGTTACTAGATTTCATAATAACCCATACGTCTTTGCACCCATTAAATTTAACAATACCGATGCTTTCTTGTCATCTGACACCTCATTTGCCTTGCAGTATACCTCTATTCGTTCGACATATGTAGTCCAATCTTCGACTTCATTGTCAAATGCGGTGATACTGCCACTCTTCGGCATTTTGGGTGCGGTTTAAAATGGCGTCTCCCAATGGCTTAAAATGGCGTCTCCCACGCTTTCCTTCCTCCCCCGCTGCTGCCAACGCCGCTCCCGGCGGTTCTCATGGCAATGGCGGCGCTCTGTAGGTTTCGCGCGCTTCTCCTGCGCTGCTGCCAACGCCGCTCTCGGCGATCCTCGTGGCAATGGTGGCGCCTCGCGGGTTTCTGTGCGTCTCTCTCTCCCTCTCTTCGACGCTGCTCGGCCCCTGAACACTGGCTGCGCCCTGTGCGCTCTGCCCTCTCTCTCTCTCCCCCGTCGACGCTGCTCGGCCCTTTGCTGTGCCGCTCGGTCGGGCTCTAGCCCGCCGCTGTCCGGGAAGCGTCTGCGCACTACCTGTTGCCAGCCCGCTTCGCTGGACGACCTCGACTGGAAAGCCAAGCCTGGCTCTCGACAGCCTCCCCCGCAATTCTCGAATCTCTGCTGGATGACTGGGCGGTTGCCCGTGGTCGACGCCCGAGTCTCTGGCCTTGACCTCCAATCCACTGATCTCCAGGAACGAATCCCCGGGAGGTGATGCAGAGTTGCAGTTAGGTTCGAACTTGGCTTGTCGCCAATGTTGTGTCCGTGTATAATAAGACACAGACTGCAGGAGAACGGTACAACAGGTGTTTACTCAACGTGGCTCACACTGGAACTGATCTGTACAGATTACTACTCAGTGCTATATACAGGTGTGGTCACTGCCGGTACTGCAGTATACATGAGCTGTAAAAGATAGTTCCCCCCTTAAAGGTATATACATTACAGGAGGGATGATTCAGGTGGAGCCCCCTTGGGTCAGTTGCAAAGTCCTCTCTAAGTTGCATGGCCGCAGCCGGTCCCACACAGCCCGGGACTGACTTTTCCAATGTTAAATTTCGCGCATGTGCGAAACTGTGAATGGGCCATGCAGCCTCTTAAAGGGACTATGCACCCAAAATAAATTAGGGGGAACATTGGTCAGTTGTTCTTTGAGAGCTCTGCCAGCTAGAGGTTGATGCTACTCCTGCTATTTTTCCTGTTCATGCTGCTCTTCCTGTGGACTGAACTTTCACAGCACCAAAAATTACTGGTCAAGAAACTGAAGCCATACATTTGTGAATTTCTCGGAAGGGATCACTAATTTGATACATGATTTATCTGTTTCCATTTATTCTATATTGAAGCTTTAAACCATATTATGAAGATATGGGGCTGAATTTCAATGGGACATGATCCCTGCAGCTATGCCAGGTCCCTTATGGGCCAAGGATGTGGGAACTCCCAGTATAGAGTGCCCACCTCTGGCCTATGACATGGCTGTCCTTGTAATGATTGGATGGAGACTTAACCACTTACAATGCAGAGCAGGATTTTCTAAATGAGGTTGCGACCCGGCATATCTGAGCCTCGGCCTGTTTTAGAGCCATTCTGCTGGATTCCCGTTGGATTTCCAGTGGACTCTGGCCAAATGGCTGAGGAAATTTGGCCCCTATTTATTTGTAACAGCTACTGTTATTGAAAAATAATATTTTATCTACATTTCCATTTTCGGAACCAGTGTATTAAAGGAACATCTGATTACTGTTCTTTTTGCATTCAATTATATAGCAAACTAGCAGGTGTTGTATCAATTGCATGTTGATTGACATATTTGCATATGTTGCCATGATGACGTTATTTCTTTTGATGACTTTGAGTTCTGGTTTTGAACAATGTCACTAATTGACTGTTTCAGAGCAAAGCATTTGCACCTGTTTTTGTTTAACTGTAAGTAATTTAAAATAATATGCTGCTTAAAAAAAAAGGGAACACCATTTATTACTAAAAACTACTTCCGAATTTGGTTTGGCCATTTGTTGCAGTATAGATTTTCCAGTTTAAAGTACGGAAACAATTTCTGTGGCTAAGTGTTGCTAACATTACTTTTGATTGGTTCCTTAATGTAGCTTTGCCGTCGGAATGGTGTCACCAATATGTCAAAAACAATTTTTTGGAGTTCAGGTATTACCTTTTATGCTTTGACAGAGTAATTTTCCAGGTTTGATAAAGTGGGCAATCTTTTCACCCTTCAGCAGCACGAACCCATCTTTCTCTTCTCCACTCAAACCTGTGCTATTCGCACTTGCATCTTCTATTAATTTTATTCAAACAATAGTGTTACACATGGCACTTTGTGAATCAGATAGGTAGAACTTGATATAATAAACTTGTAACAAAAATGTTAATTGTCAGATGAGTGCTACAATCTTAGATATCTTCTCAACAGCCAGGTTTCAACCAGAACCTTCAGATGACCTGAACTGGCCACAGAAAAGGTCAAATTGCACAGTACTGCACACCTCCATTTTAGGACAATAATTAGTTTGAAAGTAATGTGCAGTTATAGTTCATTTCATAATTGGAGTTTATATCACAGTTATTTAATATTCTTAGGAGAATTCCTGTGGTGCTGCTCAAAGCAAGTCAGACAATATACTGTTTCAGAGCTTCTGATCGCCTGTCACTTTAATTCTCCGCTTCACTCCCATTCCGACCTCACCATCCTCGGCCTCTTACACTGTTCCAATGAAGCTCAACATAAGCGCGAGGAACAGCACCTCATCTTTCGATTAGGCACTTTACAGCCTTCTGGACTCAACATAGAGTTCAACAATTTCAGACCATAACCTCTGCCCCTATCCTTTTTTCCCATTTTTTTTCTCTCTCCCACATGGCAGCTGTCTTTCATTCTGCCAGTGCCACCTCATCTAGAGCCATCTTTTGTTTCTTAACTTGTCCCATTACCATCTCCTTTTGCCTTGCACCATCTCTTAATCTCTCTCAATGTCTCTTAATCTCTCCTGTCTTCCATCCTATCACAGACCTTCCCTTTTGTTCTTTCCTCCCCTCCCCGCCTTTCCCTGCCCCTGCACTTGCTTAAAAACCTGTTCCATCTCCAGCTTTTTCCAGTTCTGACGAAGGGTCATCGACCTGAAATGTTAACATTGTTTCTCTCTTCACAGGTGCTGCCTGACCTGCTGAGTATTTCCAGCATTTTCTGTTTTTATTTCAGACAATATACTGTTTTATAATGGCAGCTACTTATAGTGCACTATGTAATATTCTATTGTTACGGTGCAATTGTTCCTTTAGGGACACAGAAACTAATTTATGTCCACGCAAGTTATTCAAAGGCCAATTCGAGACTAATTGCTGCTGGTGAGGGAAATTTCATGATTGGCAAGTGCTTGTAAATCTTGTCTCCAGGTCAGAAGAAAATAACAAGAATTGAATGTCTTTCTTTTTTCCCCATATTCTTTTGACACTGCTAAGTGGAAGTACTATTCCAACCCACTTTTGCTGGAAATCCTGAGGATGAGGGAAATCTCGCTTTTAAAAGGATGTACGTAGGGTGAGACTAAGTGGTTTGTGGCAACAAGTTATTTAGTTTCTTTGTTCAAGATTTTTAATAATGTATAGGTATAAACCTAGAAATTATTATTGCTGGTATTAGTGGACAAATACTAAGCACGTTTGTATGACATTCCTCTCTCTGTTATTTTAGTGGCGGTGTTAACTGGTAATCTGCTTTTATCTGCTAATATCCGCTATAGTCAATACTAGACCATGTACCCTGGCTAAAACTTACAAAACAATAAAAATAATTAACATTTTCACAGTTTTGGCTATTTGAAGTGCAGTGTGCTGGATAAAAATAATGATTATATGATATAACCTGGTATGATTTTGAAATCATTAATTAGATATTAAAAATATTATCAGGTATTACCTTCCAACATTGAAAATGAATGACAGTTATGAATAAACTATGAATTCATGATAAGTGTAATACAAATTTGAATAAATAAGTGTACTCTCGTAAAGGGACAAGTATGGGATGTGATTTAGCAAAAGTGGAAACAGCTACTTGGAGGTAATCAGTGTCCGAGCAATGAAGGCATTCAAGGAGGAGATAGTGAGGGTCCAGAGCAAATCTGTTCCCACAAAGAAAAAGGGTGGGTCTCCCAAATCTAGAGCCCTCTGGATGTCAAAGAGCATACAGGGTATGATAAGGGAAAAAAGTGAAGATTTTGTCAGATACCAAGAGTTAAATACTGCAGAAAGCCTAGAGAAATATAGAAAATGCAGGTGTGAAATTGAAAAGGAAATTAGGAAAGCAAAGAAAGAGCATGAAAAAATATTGGCAAGTAAAATCAAGATGTTTCATAAATACATAAAGAGCAAGAGAATAACTAAGGAAAGTGTAGGGTCTATTAGAGACCAAAAATGTAATCTATGAGGCGGAAGATGTGGGTATGTTTCTTAATGAATACTTTGGGCTGGATTTTGTCAATGGGGAGCTTTTGGAGGCGGAACTCCCACTTTTTGGGTTGTAGTCCCGCCTCCATCGACTTGTGGCCAACCCACGTGATTTTCCCTTGATTGATCTTGTTAAGCCCGCCCAGCGGGCTCAGCAGGCCAATTAAGGGACACATGGTTACTGGTGATGTCAGCGATTGACAATTCATCTGTCAAGAGCTTTTGGCAGATGAAAAATCAGCGTTTGACAGCTCTGTGAAGCTGTGAAACACTGACAGTCTGTCTTCTAACTTGAGTCCTTCTACTCAGACTCAGTTAGAGAGCTCTCCAGACCAGAAAGCAGAGGCTGCAGCTTTTGACAGTTCAGCGGCCATTCTGCGTTCTGTGCCGGTGAGCTGAGGGACTCCCGAGAACTGAAGGAAGGAAGCCTCCAGGAGAAAGTAAAGGTATGTAAAACTTATTAAAACACTTTACACTTACCTCACACACTTACCTCTGCACACATGCACCCATCACTCACCTGCACAACGGACATCTCGACCCCTCCAACACCTTCAGACTGACGGTCTGCCTCGCTAACTTGCCGTGGTTCGGAGCCGTCGGGAAGCCCACACTTCAGGGCTAAAAATAGGGATTAGGCAAAAAAGTGCCTGTTAACTACCTGTTAACAGGCAGTTACTTGGCATGAATCTCCTTCCCGCCTCGAGGAGGCGGCTCCCAGCATAGGTCGGATACCCGCCTCCTGGGACATTGGCACGGAGGCGTGTTGGGGGCCGGATGGGTTCCTGCCCCCCGATTCTGCAATTTTCCCACCACTCCCGCCTCCAAACCCGCCTCCTCGGGGCTTGGAAGTTCGAGCCCTTTGTGTCTGTCTTCACAGAAGAGAAGGACGATACAGATATTGTAGTTAAGGAGGAGGAGTGTGAAATATTAGAAGGGGTAAACATATAGAGAGAGGAAGTATTAAGCAGTTTAGTATCTTTGAAAGTAGATGAATCGCCAGGCTCAGATGAAATGTATCTCAGGCTGTTAAGAGAGGCAAGGAAGGAAATAGTGGAGTCTCTGACCATCATTTTCTAATCCTGTCTGGTTACAAGCATGGTGCCAGAGGCCTGGAGGACTGCTAGTGTTGTGCCATGTTCAAAAAGGCACAAAGGGATAGACCGACTAATTACAGGCCAGTCAGCCTAACCTTGGTCGTGGGAAACTTTTTGGAAAAAATTCTGAGGGACAGTATAAATTATCATTTAGAAAATCATGGATTAATCAAAGACAGTCAGCATGGATTTGTTAATGGAAGGTCGTGCCTGACTAACTTGACTGAATTTTTTGAAAAGGTAATGCGGAGGGTCGATGAGGGTAGTGCATTTGATGTAGTGCATGGATTTTGGAAAGGCCTTTGACAAGGTCCCAACTGGCAAGTTGGTCAAGAAAGTAAAAACCCATGGGATCCAAGGGAAAGTGGCAAGTTGGATCCAAAATTGGCTCAGTGGCAGGAAGCAAAGGTTAATGGTCGACGGGTGTTTATATGACTGGAAGGCTGTTTCTAGTGGGGTTCCACAGGGCTCAGTACTGTCCCCTGCTTTTTATGGTATATATCAATGATTTAGACTTCAATGTAGGTGGGCATGATTAAGTTTGCAGATGATACAAAAATTGGCCGTGTGATTGATAGTGAGGAAGATATCAATGGACTGGTCAGGTTGGCAGAAAAGTGGCAAATGGAATTCAATCCGGCGAAGTGTGAGGTAATGCATTTGGGGAGGGCTAACAAGGCAAGGGCCAGCAAATACAGTCCAGCCAATTTAACCTCGGTAGTGGGGAAACTTTTAGAAATGATAATCAGGGACAAAGTTAACAGTCACTTGGACAAGTGTGGATTAATTAAGGCAAGCCAGCATGGATTTGTTAAAGGCAGATCGTGTTTAACTAACTTGATCGAGTTTTTTGATGAGGTAACAGAGAGAATTGATGAGGACAATGCAGTTGACGTGGTGTACATGGAATTCCAAAAGGCATTTGATAAAGTGCCACATAAATAGGCTTGCAAGCAAAGTTGAAGACCATGGAATAAAAGGGATAGTGATAGACTTCAAGAAGACATAGAAAGGCTGGTGAAATGGGCAGACACATGGCAGATAAAATTTAACACAGAAATGTGCGAAGTGATACATTTTGGTAGGAAGAACGAGGAGAGGCAATATAAACTAAAGGGTACAATCCTAAAGAGGGTGTATGAACAGAGAGACCTGGGGTTTTTTGTGCACAAATTGTTGAAGGTGGCAGGGCAGGTTAAGAAAACAGTTACAAAAGCATACAGGATACTGGGCTTCATAAATAGAGGCAAAGAGTACAAAAGCAAGGAAGTTATGATGAACCTTTATAAAACACTGGTTCGGCCTCAACTGGAGTATTGTCTCCAATTCTGGGCACCGCACTTTAGGAAGGATGTGAAGGCCTTAGAGAGGGTGCAGAAAAGATGTATGAGAATGATTCCGGGGATGAGGGACTTCAGTTATGTGGCTAGACTAGAGAAGCTGGGGTTGTTCTTGTAAAGTCTATGGGTTGTTTAGTTAATTAATACACAGACTACCAGAGTAACTTAAAACAGGACTTTACTATTCGAAGGTCAGGGCGAATCTGCCAAATAAATCCTGACACAGCACTTATATACCGGTGTGGTCACCGTCGGTATTACAGTATACAGAAGCCAACAAAGTAGTGCCACACCTAAAATAGTTCTCTTAAAGGTGAACGGTTACATACAATGGTTTTCTTAAAGGTAGACGGATACATACACTACAATCCTCCCTTTTTAGCTTACAACATACTTAGTCCCCCATTAAACATAACATATATTCAACTTCATGTAAAACAATTCACAGGTATAATCTATGCGGGAAACAGTTTACAGATTCAGTCTCTGCGGGAACAGTTCACAGATTCGGTCTCTGGTCTTGACTCGGTCCGAACAACATCTCTGTGGTGTAGCCGGTTCACATTGCTAGCGTGACTCATCCAATAGTCTTTCCCTTGACTTAACAGCTTGAACTTCCGTCCTGCTGAACCAGCAGTGCTGACTTTTACAAACAGCTGGACTGCCTTGGTAATTTTTCCTACTTGCCAACTGATTTGGCTCCCTTCGTAGGGCCCACGTACATGATCTGGTAGAAGTGATAATGATTTAGATGGTTATCACCTTCTGCTTCGTCTTTTTCTTTTCTGCTTCTTGGAGACTCTCGGGGCTCCCTTATCAGCTGCCAGCTGTAGCGCCACCATCTCCCTATGTTCCTTAGACTTTAAGTGCTTCATCCTGATTTCTGCACTTTGGGAGTTTTCATCACAAGCTGGGCAGACCAAGTCCTCGTAATATTCCGTGTCACTCAACAGGTCATGGTAATATTCGGTGTCGTCCTGAACTAGTCTAGCGAGAGGGCCTGCTACTTCTTCCTTACCCAACTGGACGTTAGCCGACTGTTGTTCCCTCCCTAGACATCTTTCCTGAAGAGACTTCTTCATGCGTTCATATTCATCCCGCTCTTCCTGGGTTTCCTGCAAATCCTTCACTAATGACCTCATTTGTGATTTCAATACTTCCCCTTCCATCGGGGATTGATTGATCGGGCTATTCAATCCTTCTACTGGAGCAGCTGTTTCAACATTCTGTTGTTCACATAGACGTGATTCAGCGTACTTTTGGCATCCCAGTAAAATCTGTGTTGCAACCTCAGCTATTTCCATAACTTTTGAGAGCTCCGAACTCCTTCCCTTTGAAGATTGAAGCTCGTGTTCAGATTGTTCCCATTGCAGAGTCTTGTCCCTCAGCATATGAAGGAGTTGGCTGACCGTTAACTCTTCCACGGGAACACTGTGGATCAGAGTCTTCTCCATTTCATCCACCTTTTCCTCCAATGCTTTCACCTTCTTTTCCTCTTGTACTTTGGCTTTCAGCGCTCGGAGAAGTTGCGCCTTGATGCTCTCTAGCTCATGTTCAGGGGCCATTCTTACAGTCTCTGTGTTTCTTACAGTTTCCTTTTCTTCCACTGAAAGGATTCCCAGTTGAATCTGTTCTTCAAGTTGTTGAACCTCGGTCATTGCCGCCTCATATTTGTCTTGGGTTTCCTTCAATATTTTTATGAGTTCTTGGACATGTTCTGCCATGTCTTTCACCTCTAATTTCTCATCTATGGATGGAACTTCTACCGATGAGTCTGTCTTGGCCTTGAGCTCATCAAGAATTTCCTGCAGCCTTTGGACTTCTTGCTCATGTTCAACCTTTAGTTGCTCATATGCTTCTACTGAAACTAGCTTTTCGGAGGTTGCCGAGTTAATCCCCTCCAGGATTGTAGCCTGGGCCTGTTCATACTGTTCCTTCAACTTCTCAAACTCTGCTTGTAAGGAGTCGTAGAGAAGAACGGGAATAAAATCCTGGCTTCCTGAAGATTCCTCTTCATTTGCTCCTTCCTGCAAATATTCTAACTCCTGAACAGCAGAAGGGAGATGTGATCGGTAATTGGTCACAATGGCTCTATGGTCGCTCTCTGCTTGAGCTAGCTGCTTCTGTTGTCTTCCCAGATTCTCCCATTTGGTGTCATAGAACTTTTTCATTGTTTTCATCTCTTGTTCGAGACGGTAACTCACTTGTTCTACTTGCTGTCGTAATTTGAAATAAAGTTGAGTCCGAGCTCGGTGTTCGTCAGTCATGGATATGTCCGTAAACTGAACAGACTCAGAATTCTCTGTCAAACTATGTTGTCGTTGTTCGGTGGAGTTCTGTTCTGAAACTTTGTTCTTCTCTGGAACATAAGCCTTTCTGCATGCCTTCGTTCTTCCAACCTTAGTCGGCAAGTCCATTTTAGCCTTGTCTTTCATATTTGGGTTGGTCTTATCGTCATCCGTTTCAGAATCTGAGCTGATTGTCTGCACCGAGTCCTCACTCGTTATGGCTTTTAGATAGTGCCATTCCATGTCTATTTTCTTGATCCACTCCCGTCCCAGAAGTGGTGGTCCTCCCTCAGGTAGTACGTATAAGTTCATTCTTGGGTGTTCTTTACCCCCATCTCTCACCTTGACTCTTATCTTTCCCATGGGGTCTACTTTATGCCCCGTGTATGTCTGCAATACGAACTTGGTATCTCTTAAGGGTATATGTGAGAATAGCCAGTGGTAATCCCTTTGATTTATGACTGATAGAGCTGATCCAGTGTCCAACTCCATTTTCACTTGGACTCCAGCTATTTTTAGCATGACCCAGATAGTTTGTAGGTCAGCTTCCTTACTCACATTGTGAATTCTCAGACTACCCAGCTCCTGGCCGTTTGGGTCTGAGTCCGAATTCTGTTCGTCTGAACTCTTCTCAGCCACCTTGTGTACCTTGTTGCACTTTTCCTGTGATGGCTTCCTTTGGTTGTTGGTCTTCTTCCCTGACCGGCATACCTTAGCTATGTGACCCAGTTTGCCACATTTCCTACATTCCTGGTTCTTAAACCAGCATTGGTTCTGGTCGTGTGTTGTCTTCCCACAACGATAGCATTTTGTTGTACTCGAGGTAATTTGATCCACACTGAGTGCCGCTGCCTTTAGCTGCATTTCCGCAGTTCCCTTCACTGTGGCTTCGTGCGATGCTGCAATAAGGACAGCCCTGTCAAGTGTAAGGTCGTTCTCTTCGAGTAGTCGCTTTTGCGTTCCTTCCTTTGACAACCCGCACACGAACTTGTCTCGCAATGCCTCTGTCAGATTCCCTCCAAACTGGCAGTGTTTCGCTACTCTACGCAGTTCGACCAAGTATTCTGCGTTGCTTTCGTCTTTCCTTTGCGTTCTCGCATAGAATTTGAATCGTTCCGCCAACATCAACGGTGTGGGGTTCAAGTGATCCTTCAGAACAGTCACAATATCATCGAAAGTCTGATCCGCCGGTTTAGCTGGTGCTAGTAGATGCTTCAAGAGCCCGTATGTCTTCGCGCCCATCGAGTTTAGCAAGGTTATAGCTTTGTCATCTTCTTCTATTTTATTGGCCTCACAATAGATCTCAATGCGTTCCACGTACGTGGCCCAGTCTTCTACCTCGGAATTAAAATCGTTGATGTTACCACGCTTAGGCATCTTCCTCTCTTCCTGATAACACCACGAATTATTTCTTTAAATTTTCTTTTATTTATTTATTTTTTTCCAAGATGGCGGTTCCCGCGAAAATGGCGGTTTCCCGTGCTTATCTTCTCTCCCCGCCCACTTCAATGGCGGTTTCCCGCTTCTGTCTTCTTCCCTGCCTAATGGCGGCTTCCCGCGTTTCTTCCCTAGCGGGAGGGGTACACTTTCCCCACGGGCGACGGCCGCTGGCTTTTAGGTTCACAGCCTGCGCGTCGGCTTCAGGGCTTTCCCTTTTCTCGGCAGGGCAACCGGCGCTGGGTACACCCCGTTGACGGCGAACAGTTTCAGCCGCTGGGCTGGCTCTCGCTTGGTTCCCCTTGCTCGGGCTCTGTCTCTCTCCCGCTCGCTCGGCTCCACCGGCGCTGGGTACACCCCGTTGACGGAGAACAGTTTCAGCCGCTGGACTGGCTCTCGCTCAGTTCCCCCTTGGTCGGCTCTGCCTCTCCCGCTCACTCGGCTCCCAATCGCGCCTCCCAGCCCTCTCGCAGTCCGGTGCTTCCCTCCCCGGCTGTGGCTGAGTTTATCTCTTTCCGCGCCTACGCTCCCGGTCGCAGCGCTTCGTGGCTTCGGTCGCTGCCCGGCCTTTGTCGCCGGTCGCGGTCTAGCTGTCTCACGACGCCGTTGCATCCCCAGCCTGTCTGTACCGCGGCTTCCTTGCTCCACGCTGCCCCAGTCTCAGCGCCTCTGGACCCGACTTCTGTCCGGCTCCTTTCCCCCTCGACCGTGGTCGAGTGCACCGCCCTTATCCTCCGGTTATTCTTTTTACTTTCCCTTACTCACAGTCACCGTGGCCGCCTTGCTTCTCGTGCTGATCGGCTCACTCCTCACCATGGCAGAAGGGACAGTCAGTGCCTGTTGCTGATGGAAGTCTTTGTCGCTAACTTCTTCTTCCTTTCTAGTTCTGCAGCCTCGAGTTTTCTCCCAGCAGAACGACGAGGGCGGTTGCCTCTTCTCGACGCTCGTTAACTGCTTCGGAAGTATTGTTGCCGCAGGGTACGATCGGACTCGTCGCCACTGTAAAGTCTGTGGGTTGTTTAGTTAATTAATACACAGACTACCAGAGTAACTTAAAACAGGACTTTACTATTCGAAGGTCAGGGCGAATCTGCCAAATAAATCCTGACACAGCACTTATATACCGGTGTGGTCACCGTCGGTATTACAGTATACAGAAGCCAACAAAGTAGTGCCACACCTAAAATAGTTCTCTTAAAAGTGAACGGTTACATACAATGGTTTTCTTAAAGGTAGACGGATACATACACTACAGTTCTCCTTAGAGCAGAGAAGGTTGAGAGAAGATTTGCTAGAGGTATTCAAAATCATGAGGGGCCTAGACAGAGTAGATAGAGAGAAACTGTTCCCAATGGTAGAAGGGTCGAGAACCAGAGGACACAGATTTAAGGTGATTGGCAAAAGAACCAAAGGTGACATGAGGAAAAACTTTTTTACTCAGCGAGTGGTTGGGATCTGGAATGCACTGCCTGAAAGGGTGATGGAGACAGACTCAATCGTGGCTTTCAAAAGGGAATTGGATAAGTACCTGAAGGAAAAAAAATTGCAGGGCTGCAGGGAAAGGGCGGGGGAGTGGTAGCGGTAGCTGTAGTGCTCTTGCAGAGAGCCAGCGCAGGCTCAATGGGCTGAATGGCCTCCTTCTGTGCTGTAACCATTCTATGATTCTATGATTCTATGGTAGAAATTTTATGCTGCATTTACCAGCTGTAGTTGTTATAGAGCAGCGCACAAAGTGTTTAAGATAGTCTACAATCAAAACCAGTTCCTCATCTTCAGTCCTCACCTCATCCTTGTTTTGAAGTCCCTCCATGGCCTCGCCCCTCCCTCTCTCTGTAACCTCCTCTAGCCCTACAACTTTCCATGATCTCTGCACGCCTCCAACTCTGGCCTCTTGCGCATCCCCAATTTTAATCACCCCACCAATGGCGGCCGTGCCTTCAGCTGCCAAGGCCCTAAGTTCTGGAATTCCCTCCCTCAACCTCTCCGCCTCCCTACCTCTCTCCTCCTTTAAGACGTTCCTTAAATCCTACCTCTTTGATCAAGCATTTGGTCATCTGTCCGAATGTGATTTGATGTCAAATTTTGTTTGGTAACACTCCTGTGAAGCGCCTTAGGACGTTTTACTATGTTAAAGGCGCTATATAAATGCACGTTGTTGTTGCTATTGACTCTTTATTCTTAATGTCTACTCTCTGGTTTAGAAACTGTTGTTGGTGCTATTTTGGAGTTAACTGTAGGCTAAAAGATTCTGGGCAATATTACGCCGCCTCAGTAATCTCCATTATTGCTTGATTCAGCGGGACATTAATGATGCCCGGGAGTTAAAATAGCTTGAGCTTCATTTCTGCAGCAGGAACTCACCTTGCCACCCATCCGCCCAAAAACCAACTGGAGTTAAAATCGGGACCACTGTTTAATAACTTCCTATCAATCAAGATCCAATAGAGCAGGACCAGGCTGATTCTGCAATCCTAGTGAAGAGTGGCACTCAGAAAAAGCACAGCTTGGGAAATCGTGAACCTGCAGCCCATGATTTTTCATTTGGTCCACTGAAATTCATCCATCTTTCACTCTAAAGGGGGAAGTTTTACTCCCTCTGCCCAGGGGAAACCCGGCAGAACGGGAGCTAAAATCCAAGTGATGCACAGTTTCCACTCCATGGCTAATTTAACACCGTAGGCAGGAGGAACACTCCTGCCTCCAGATTAATGTAAATAAGATTTTTAAAAAGGTACTTACTTTCCATTGGCAAACCTCCCTTTAAAGACCACTGGATAGGCTACTCTAGACCCAGAACAGCTAAGCAGAGCATGCACGATGCAGGCTTCACCCAGTTTATGCTGTATTTGCCAGCGGGGTCCTTAAACAGACATTAGGCCCCTGATTAGCATATTCAACCGCCCTAACGACTGTTTTAGGCAGGTGCCCTGGATACTCGGGGGAGATCAGGTGCATAAGTTCACGTCCGTAAATTGGCTCCTACAACTCTAATTTTTCGTGCAAATGTCAGTGCTTGGCGAGGTGCAATTGCTCCCCCTAAGTTTTTCTAACCTTTCCTCATTGCTCATCTTGTTACTCTTTTCCATATTCTCTGCAATGCTTCTGGTTATTTTGAGGTGTAATACCAAAATTGAACATGACACTTCATATGTAGTTTGATCAATGTATTGTAGGCTGCCTCACATAACCTCTAGAGACTTGTACTCCACTCTTCTAGCTATATATTCCAGTGTTCCATTTGCTTTTTTAATTGCTTTGCCACATAACCCTGACATTGAAAGTAATGAATCAACATCACAGTCAGGCCACAAATGATGGGCCCTTCACACTCCTGGAATAAACTGAGTAATGCACTGCTGCACTGTTGTCTATTTATTCAACGACTGATATATACAGTGCCCAGAATGTGATCATTGCAGTTTGTTATCACTTAAAGGCTCCTTTGACTCATCCCAGAATGTATTTGAAAAGATAGATCAGTCACTTGCACCTGCAATATTTATAGGTCTTTGGCATTTCTGAAAGAAATCCTGAATGCATCATCAACAGACAGTTTTCTGTCAATTCTAGAAACTGAAATTATACATACCTGAAAGAACAGTGAAGACAGCAGCAAATGCATTCAGTTTGAGGCCGTCTATCACATTACTTGAATGAAAGAGCTCCAGACACATCAGGCTGAAACCAACAACTAAAAGCACGATATATAAAACTTCAGAGATGAGCGACAACCAAAGAACACCTGCAACACAGGAGACACACACTGAGAAACCAGGTCTGAAGGTATAACTGTAGACTACAAGAGCAAATTTGTTATAGTCTGAGCAAATACTGGCCATGATATGAATAAAAACAAACAGTACTCAACTGTATAATGGTAACTTAGCTGTAAGATGTGAAGTTGGATTAAAATATATTGTCACAAGATGACCCAAACATAAAGTGAACTAGAAATAGTTCTGAAAAAAATGACCTGACACATTAGCAAATATTGTCCAAATACTGTAAGAATATTTTTATAACATACACCATGACATCTAAAATCTAAAAGTAAAAATTGTATTTTCACTCGTGACCGCTAAAGAATTGATTAAAATTATTACTAATTTACTTTTATATTGGCAATGATTTTTTTAATACCTGTGGCATAATTCATTTTTAAAATTAAAGGATAACTGGCAGTATTACTAAAATGCAATCCAGTTCTAATTTCCAGTCATATGGCTCTCTCACACCTCCACTGCCTGCTGGTTAGATAAACATTACTCAAGGAAATAAAGATTAGATTTCATGTTAAAATCAGCTGAATTAATCTTTTACGCCAGCATTTTTGCTCTGAGATAAAAATTATTAGGACCCTGAGATTCTTAGAGCCCCATTCACCAGCGGAAGTGTGGCAGGGCGTGACTTCCAGCTACCAGCATCCAGGGAACGTTGACCCAGTCAGAAATCCCGGGGTCAGCTGGGTGGGATAAAGCTATGGCCAAACCCACCAGGTGGAATGAAAACCTCAGAAAAAGGGAGCACAAGTGCAACTCCATCATTTAAAGGGCACAATCATTTAAAAAGAGGTAAGAAAGCACACAATGGCACCTGCAAGAGGAAAGGGGTGAGCAGCTATTTCTTCTGAGGTTGATATTAAAGTTTTGCTGTTAGAAATAAGATAAGGGAGGGATGCCATCATTGGAATAGCTGGGAAGAAGTCATTAAATACTGCAGTGCGGCTTATGTGGAAGGAGGTGGCTGTGGCAATAAGTGGCAGCCCTATAACACCAAGAATCCTGAGAAGTTTAATGACCTCACAAGGTCAGCAAATATAATTGAGTTGACAGCTGAATAACAGGAAAACTTGCTGAGACACAGAGAGACCAATGAGTAATCCCTGCCTCAATATTCAAGTGGTGCCCTTTTGGCATGGCATGTTGTTTCCGCAATATTCTGTAGCACTCATGTCAACTTTCTCACATCATACAATGCACGCAAGCACCTTGATGTCTCATATCCTAGGTCTATGTACCCTTCCAACCACTATTATTATCATCCATTCCATAATCCTGATAGATTGTGACTGCAGAACCTGGAGACTGCTACAGCCAATAAACACAATGCACTCCTTCTACAAGAAAAGACAGCATACAATGCCAGAGAAGGGCAGGCCACTGGGGGAGTAGGCACAGACTTCTGCACACTAAGTCATTATGAAGAGGAGACACTGTCAATCAATGGAACCAACTGTGGCCTGGCATTTGGGGCCGGAGATGTGGGAGATAATAGCCTAGAAATTGGATATGGCCCAAAAACTGGCGGTATCACGGCCCAGCACGACTTAACTGCGCCGGGTCAAAGTGGTCCAGGCAGCAAGCAAAATTCATGCTGAGTGCTCATTTACATGATTATGGTGCTGATTGGCTTACCATTCAACAGGTGGGCTAATATCGGATGCAGTCCAATAACCAGTAATGTTTGGCTTAGTCTTTCTCCACTACTTTCCCACATTACAACAGTGACTCCACTTCAAAAGTATTTCATTGACTGTAAAGCACTTTGAGATGTTCAGCTGTCATGAAAGGCGCTATATAAAGGCAAGTCTTTCTTTCTTTACTTAAAGGGGAGGTGCTTTGATGCAGCAGCACCTCATTGTCATTGTAATTGGAGCTCGAATTGGAATCACACTTGACGTTGGAAGAGATGGCTGAGCACCAGCAAAGAGAATCAGCCAAAAGGTTCTCAGATGCGGCTCTGGAGGTGGCTGTGGAGAGGAGGTGGGCTGTCCTGTTCCCGTAGGGTGGCAGGAAGCCATCAGCCCATATATCGAGAAGGCTCTGGCAAGAGATATCTGGGTACGTAATGGCCAACAGTGTGGTCCCGAGAACAAAGATCCAGTGCCACAAGATGTTTAATGACCTCACACAGCAGGTCAAGGGGAGTGAAGGCTTCAACAAATGCCATATCCCACCATCTGCACCACAAGCCTCACACATTGCTCAGTGTACCACACCCCCATCACTCAACTACCAACAATCTCTGCCAATCACCACTCAGACCTTACAATCATAACTTCACTTCACCCTCACAACCTTACCACTGCTGCAACACTCACACACACATCTCACACCTTGCACACACTGACAGCTATTCAACTATAGCAGGCACATCACCCAAATGTATTGCACTACACTCGTTGACACACTTCCCTTTCTCTTGCAGACCAAGGTGGCTCACAATCTTCGCAAGCAGCGGCAATTGGGAGGCAGCCAAGGCCTTGAGCCAACTGGAGGAGAGTGCGTGTGACATCATTGGAGGAGAAGTCACCGAGGCCATGGCAATGGGTGAAGTTGAAGCCCTTGGGGACAATAATGGTATGCTCATTCCTAATCCTTCTTCTCACATCCCACTTCCCCCTCATCTTACATCACTCACAAGCTGCTGATGCTGTATGCATGGATATCTTGCTTCCCCCCAACATAACCTGACTCTTGTGCCTTTCTGCTTTCAGATGACCAAGATCTGCCACCCGCACAGCCTGTCCCCGAAGCAATGAAGGAGAGCGAAGGAGAAGCAGACGACACACCATCACTGCATCTGACACTTGCAGATACCAGCTCAGAAACTGGTACTGCACGGAATTTAGAGGGTAGTATAGATGCGGGATCTGCGCAGGGCGAGGCACCTGGCATGAATGGGCTGCAGCAAGGCCAGGGGGAAAGGGTAGCTCAGGAGCCAGCTCCCCAGAGGAAGAGTTTGTGTGCGAGTTCTGCTGCAGAGGACTCAGATGAGGACCTCGATGGGGCGGCCTTCAGAAGAAGAGTGATGGGCATGCACACCGAATTGTTAGGTGGAATGGCAAGCCTGCCAGAGAGCCTCTTGGCAATGTCAAGGAGCATGGAGGAGTCCGGTTCCAACATTGAACAGGGCTTTGCGCAGAGCTTGGAGCCCATGATTTCCAGTCTGGAAATGATGGACAACTCCAGGAGAGACCTTGTTGACCCAGACATGGTGCTGGGTATGATGGGTAATGTCACGGCCTTCATTGCAGAACAGGCAGAAGCGACCCAATGTCTCAGTGCTGCAGTGGAGGTGCAGTCTGCTTTCTTGCAGTCTCAGCTTGCTGCCACCCAAGCTCAGACTGCTGCCAGCATGGCTGGGTTTACCAGTGTCGAAAGGAGCTTGCAGGGTGTCGCAGCAGGCCAGCAATCTGTCCTCCAACGGATTGCCTGGAATGCTGAGGCTATGTCCTGGGGGAATGGCAGTGGGTCTGTGGAGCAGGAACTTGCTGTCCTCTCTCAGGATGACAGCATTCCTATTCCCAATACTGCCACTCCACCATTGCCCTTGCCGCTGCATGTCAGCTAGCCAGCCCAGACTGCTGCCGCCGATGCCGAGGTGGTGTAGTCTACAGCTGGGTCTTCTAGGTCCACAGCTGGTTGAGGTCATCCTGCAAGGCCATCTGCAGTGTCCCCCAAGGAAAGTCAGCAGCCTTCCACCAGCCATGCTGCAGCCACTGGGGGAGCACTGCGTAGGAGCACCAGAGTAGGAAAAGGGCACAGGAACGACAGGCACTAAAGGATTGCACAAGGGTGATTAGTTGATATTGCAATGTAAATTGAATAGTGATAAATTTATTAATTTTGTTTGGAATCTTTGTTTTGTGGTGGCTCATATTTCAGCTTTGTGCCCAGGAGGACGCTGTGATATTCCATGACAGAGGGATCAGAATCTGATGAGGCATTCACAGATAGCCCATGCTGAAGGGGGATTTTCTGCCTGCCTCTTGTCTTCCTCCTCATCCTCCTCCTATCCCTTGTCTTCTTCCTGAGGTGGTCCCGCAATCCCTGCTGTCAAGGGCTATGCCCTCATGATGGCCAAGTTGTAGAGCATGCAGCAGACCACCATGAAATGGGACACCCGCTCTGCAAGTCCTAGAGGGCTCCTCCCGAGCGGTCAAGGCAGCTGAATCATTGCTTCAGCAGCCCGATGGTCTGCTCGATAATGTTCCTGGTGGCAGCATTGACCATCAGGATGTGCTGTGCATGGCCACACAACAACTGCACATTAAGTGAGTAGTAGGCTTTGCGGTGACGGAAGATCTCAGGATTGTTATGCTGCACCCGCAAAGCCACATGGGTGCAGTCAATGGCGCCCTGCACCATGGGGAAGCCCGTTATCCTGGCAAAACCACATGCGTGCTCCTCCTGCTTCTCTCTGTTCAGAGAGAAGCCAACGACGTCCATTCTCCTCGTGCAGAGAGCCTCTGTGACCTCTCGAATGCAGCGATGAATGGCGAACTGGGATATGTTAGCTATGTCTCCTGCTGCAGACTGGAAAGATCTGCTGGCAAAGAAATTGTCTGGTTGCAGGAGGTGGCAGAGTTCTGTGACCACCTCCTTGGTGAAGCAGAGCCTCCTTGCTTAAGTGGAGTTAAGAGAAGTGCGCTCTAAAGACCCTAGGTGGATAAGACCTCATGTTGAGAGCCCTCCTGGCTCTCCTGCTCCCTCTGCGCGCATCTTCTCTTCTTCGCTGCTCCGCTCCCTCTCCCGAAGATACTCAAGTGTGAGGGGGACTGCCAGTAGAGCCCCCATGGCTGTGAGCAAGTGTTGTGTGCAGAAGCGTTTAAATAAGAATGAAGGCGTTGTCCACTTGCAAACACATTCCATGTCACCTTAGGACCTTGAAAGAAGTTTAAAAAGCTGCTAGAGTTGCATAAAGTTCCACCAAGCCAGTCAAACTGAACAAACATGTCAGCTGCAAGTTGTTGCTGATGATTCCTTTAAATAACACTGCTGGAAGCTCCTTCCTGCTTATGAATGCCTGGTCAGCTGGCCATAATTAACACAGGCTGGTAAGTTGAGCAGTGCACTCCAAAATGGCAGATCGGGCATCAGGTGAGCGTTGCACACTCACTGACGTCACAATCTGCATAGTCTACATATCACTAGTGAGCACTGACATTGGCTGTGCTACCGCCCAGCCGAAAATGGCGGCCGACACGGGACCCACCATTTTTTTGGCCGAAACGGCCCTTAACGGCCAGTGCAAACACTGTGAATTTCTAGGCCACTATGCCTTCCATGGGTTCAGGAACACATAGGCCTAGAAATTCAGTTGGGCGCGGCAGCCGTTAGCGCCTTAGGAGGAGTAGATTTTGAGCGCTAGGCGCTTAGCGGCCGGGCGCAGCGCGATCTGCGCCTCGCCCCAACTTCAGTACACATTTAGCGCCGGCGCAAAGTCTTAGCGCGCGCCCTGCTGCGCGCGCACATCATGACGTCATTTGCTAGTGCAACGCCTTTTGTGCGCCCCGAACCGGAACTTCACTCACGCCGGCCCATTGTGCGCCGGGCGGCCCGAGCGACTGTGAAGTGGAATGGTACACAGCCCAGCCGGGCAGCGGGGAGCGCAAATTAAAGGGCACTTACCCAGCAGTATAAAGGCCAGCCATTTTGCAGCATTCACTCTTGTGCAACGGTTTTTTGGACAGAGACCAAGGAGGAGAGTTTACTGGTTTGGACCAACACTTGGACAGGTATTTTTGGCTCAGGCCAGAGCTTACCAATTATCTTTGCCTTCATTCAGAGCTCAGTGTTTGCCAGCATATAATGGGGGCTGCATTGGGTGGCAACGCTGAATTTCAACCTTATGCCAGAAGGGCTTACAGACGCCGTGAGAGAGTGGCAGCCCTGGCTAGACGCAGAGGGGGCAACAGGCGTCACCAACTGAGGCCTTACCCACGCAGGGTATACCGCCAGCAGACCTCCTATCTGACCATGTCTGCCGCGATGTGTGTTAGGAGGCTGCGATTCCGAAGGGAGGTGGTTGCAGACATCTGCCGGCTGCTTCAGAGAGATCTGCAGCCACAGCTGATGCGCAGGACATCTCTGTCGGTGGCAGTGAAGGTGACGGTGGCTCTCAAATTCTATGCCACCGGCTCCTTCCAATCCGCTACTGGGGACATCGCTAACATCTCCCAGTTCGCCGTGCATTGCTGCATCCGCCAGGTGACCGAAGCCCTTTTCAGAAGGAGACATCAATTCATCTCCTTCCCCATGACCCTGGACAAGCAGCAGCAGCGTGCAGTGGGGTTTGCAAGAATAGCGGGCTTCCCCATGGTGCAGGGCGCCATTGACTGCACGCATGTGACTTTGCGGGCACCTCTGGAGCATGCCGAGGATTACCGCAACTGGAAGGGCTACCATTCCCTCAATGTACAGCTGGTGTGTGACCACAGGCAGCGCATCCTAGCTGTCAATGCCCGCTTTCCAGGCAGCAGCCACGATGCCTTTATCCTGCGACAGACAACTGTGGCTGACATGTTCCAGGCACAGCCTCCCCCAAGAGGATGGCTTATCGGGGACAAAGGCTATCCTTTGTGTACCTGGCTCATGACCCCGCTCCGCGCGCCCACGACCCCTGCTGAAGAGGCATACAACGAGAGCCATCAAGCGACGAGGAACCTCATAGAACAAACAATCGGCGTGCTCAAGCAACGGTTCCGCTGTCTCGATCGCTCCGGGGGAGCCCTCCAGTATTCGCAGGATCGAGTCTCCCAATTCGTCGTCGTTTGCTGCATGCTGCACAACCTGGCTATCCGCAGGACTCAGGCACTGCCACCTCACGTTGGACCACCACCTCAGGAGGAGGAGCAGGAGGAGCATGAGGACGAGGAGTACCAGCCCAGGAGGGAGGCACAAGGTCCAAGGGCCGCCCGTCGGCGGCTTATTGAACGTCACTTCTAGGCCCCCTGTCAGGGAATGGCTTGTGCCAATGATAGAACATGATTGCAGCCGCTCCGCAAGCCCTCAGCCGGTTAAGGCAACAAACACTTCAAAGATCAAACATGGACAATGTGAATAAATAAAATGCTTTATTGTACAAACTCTGGGCCCTTCCCACATGAAAACCAAAAACAGACGAAACCCCCAAAAAACACTCAAACACATTACTCGCTCCCACAACCTGGAGAGGATTAACAAAATAGGGCAACTAAAATGGCCGTCATTCTCGGCCTTCGTCAAAAACAAACATCACATCATCGGCCTTCAAAAAACAAACATCCAATTCTCGGCCTCAAGAAACAAACACAAATGGCCACACATTCGACTATTTGGCCCGCTAGGGCGATGCCTTGGCCATCTTTGGGTGGCCCCTGCCCGCCCTGCTGCTCCGCCTCAAAGTAAGGCCATTGGCTGCTGCAAGGCTGGGGGCAGGCTCCTGTGGGGCACATGTCGTGACGGCAGATGCCCTTGGGGGTCGGCCTAGTCGAGGTCTGGCCGTCGAGCGGGCGGCTGTTGATTGCTGCAGCTGTGGCTGGCCAGCATCAGTCGCTGCAGCAGCTCCTGGCAGCTCCACTGGGGGACTGGCAGTGGCGGCTGGAGGAATGGCGGCAAGCTGGCGGATGGCAGGCGCTCGCTGGTCGCCTGAGACACTGGCACTCGCCCGGGCCAGCACTGCAGCATGCGCACCAATCTGCCGAGGGACAGACCGCTGTGCTGCTGCAGCGCGCCGGGTGCCCTGGCGATGCCTGGCTGACACAGCGAGTGTGGCAGCAGTGAGTGCCCGTGTTGACCTGTTCACTGACCGCATCGACCTGTTCACTGACCGCATCAGAGCAGCCAGTGACTGGACGGCACCACTGATCACCTGGCCAGTCGCTGACAGAGCTGCCCCGAATTCCGCCCGACTCGCTGCCTGATCTGCCCGGTATTCCGCCCGACTGGTGGCCTCTGAGGGCCCGAACTCGGCCACACTCCGAGAGAGGGAATCGATGGACTCAGGCAACCGTGCCACTGCCGCCATGAGCTCCGTGTGCCGGCGCTCCGAGTCCGCGGACAAGTCTTCGAGGCGTTCCATCTCCTCGGCGAAGAGCATCTCCTGACTGGAGGCTGGACTCTCCCTCTGGGGAGAAGGCCGCCGAGCTGACCGACCCTTCCTGCGTTGCTGGAGGCCGCTGGGCCCAGCAATTGGACTCCCCTCCGACGTTTCCCCCCTCTGGGGAGAAGGCCGCCGAGCTTCCACCCCCCTCCCGCCTTTCTGCAGCCCGCAGGTCCCAGGAGCTCCCCTCCCCTTCGACACTTCTGCCACGCTGCCCTCCAGGGAAGACGTGTCCCCTACATTGGCCTGGGTGGCCGCGGCTGAGGGTTCCCCTGATGGGCCGCCTTCCTCTTGCTCCTCCTCCTGCTCCTCTTCGGAGGGTCTGTCACTGGCAAGTTCAGGGACCTCCTCTTCACCATCTGAAAGCAGGAAGGCACAAGAGTAGCTTTAGAGTGAGGAGAGGGCGTCAGTGCGGGATGCATGAGTGGTGGCATTCAGCGCATTGGTCGGACAGTGGCAAAGGATGTAGATCTGATGCGCAAGTGGGATGAGAGAGGTGCAAAAGGTGATGTCCTTACCATTGCTGCCCAGAACAGGGTCGGCATCTCCACATGCAATGGGCCCAATCACCCGGCCACCCATGAGGCGCTCCACGCGATGTTGCAGGTCGGTGAGTGGCTGGATATGGGGTCGGCCTCCCCCGGTTGCAGTCCGGCTCTTGCGATTATTCGCCAGCTTGGCCTGCAAGAGAAAGGACGGCCTCTAAGTACAGTGTGTCGCCGTGATCTTGTGTGCACTGCCTCCCATGGTGGAATAGCCTGGCCAGTGTGTCGCCATGATCTGGTGTGCACTGCCTCCCATGGTGGAATAGCCTGGCCAGTGTGTCGCCATGATCTGGTGTGCACTGCCTCCCATGGTGGAATAGCCTGGCCAGTGTGTCGCCATGATCTGGTGTGCAATGCCTCCCATGGTGGAATAGCTTGGCCAGTGTGTTAAGTGCAGAATGTGCAATTGATGCTCATGCCTGTCCCATAGCTACTGGATGAAGGCTGGCCATTAGAGCTTTCAGGTCCCTTTGCCCATAATGTGAGGTGCACATGCAAGGATGAGGAGGTCACTGGAAAGGGTACTCACCCTGACAATGCGTGTGAGGTCATTTAGCTTTTTGCGGCATTGGGCACCGCTCCTGGGGACGTCGCTGTTGGCTGACAGCTTGGTGGCGACATGCCTCCAGGCTCTCCTGTAGACGCGGACCGTCGCCTTCTTGCCATTGTCCGGGTACAAAACATGGCGCCTCTTCTCCACAGCAGCAATCAGCACACTCAGATCATGCTCTGAAAAGCGCTGCGCACGTTCACGGGCCTTCTCCATGTCTTCAGGCGCTATTTGGGTCCAGCAGCAGTGTTCAGGCCTAGCTGGAGGGCTCCACTATCCAGGGCGTGGCAGCAGACACAGTCGACCCTTCCCCCTTAAGAGCTGGCCGGCGCCAGGGTGTCTGCTGTCAATCACGAGATGGCCGCACCTGCGCTGCGCCCGGCCTCGGCGCTATCGATCACCACCTCCGGCTTAGCGCCCAAAGAGAGGTGTCCAGCAGCAGTTTTAGCGCTCGCCCGAACTCCTAGGGCGAAGCTAATGAATATCGGAGAAGTGGCATCGATTTGGCGGCGGCCGCAAACTTTAGCGGACGCCCCACTTTAGCGCCCCAAAAGTGGCGTCAATGAATTTCTAGGCCATACCTTTCTAATTTGTTTCTATATATTGTTCCATCCCTTCAAGAGCTAGCAGCTTCTTTAGAAGAGATTACAATAGCATGTTGGGCATGCAGACCCAACTTAACAGGAGTTGGTTTGCATTCTCTGTAAAGATGGTTGGGATAGTGTTGGAGTCCACTGCTCTGCTGTGTACCAACATCTGGGAGGGTTTCATATCTTTGTGGGGAATCCTGGAGAAAGTGGCAGCTGTAGGAACATATGCAAGCCTTCCCTTCTTTTATGACAGATCCAGGTATGTCAATCAATACAAAGTATTGGGGCACTGAATAAAAGACAGGTAGCCTTAGGGAGCTATTTGGGGTGGTTGATGTCAACCAAGGCTGCATCTTGGAGGGCCTAGAACATATTCACTTAACTCTCTTTCAGGGATTTAAGGATCTTTTTGTTTCTATGATGCCAGTTCTTTCGCTGATAACTGGAAATGAAAATCCTGCTTCCAGTACCAGTAAAGTGGCTGGAGAGCGTGCCTCAGAAGTTCCTTTCCCTCATGGCAGAAGCACAGATGAGCACTTCATCAGCTCCCTGCAGAACCCTTCCACTTTGCAGGGCTAGGCTACCACGCAGCCTAAAACAATCAGTCTGTCCAATGTCTAGCCAAGGACATGAGGGGAGAAATTGGGTTGTGTAATGCCTGTCTTTTAGGTGCTATGCAGCCTCCTAATACTCGAAAATGGCGTCGGAGATGCATGTGTACACTTCCGATGGGAAGTGTGCCGGACGCCATCTTAGTAAAGGGGTTTGCACGCGCACACCTAACGACCACCGGCAGCATGCAGATCAGGCAGATTATGACATCAATCAGTATGTAATGCTGATTTGACGCCAGCGCTGCAAATTTCGAACAACACATTCCAGCCTACGCCCTGTCTTAACCTCGCAGAGCTGAACACGACAGAAAATGGCATGAAGGACCCCCCACCTAACTATTTAAAGGGATCATGAACTACTTACAGATTATTTCTTCTGGCTGCTGGTGTCATTGTGTGCATTTTTTGAGTTTTTCTATACTTGCCTAAAGTTTCAATAGTCCACAGGGAGTGATCTGGCTGGTGCTGAAGTACTTTTTTGTTGATTTAAAAGGCTGTGCTGAGTCAAGTTGCTTCCAGACATGGGTGGCCTGGTAGGCCTTCCTCTGGGAATTGAGCCTGACTGGGAGAATGAAGAGAGGCCACGCAGAGCAGGACAAGCTGCCAGAAGAGGGAGGAGGAGGAGGGGGAGGGGAGAAGGGCTCTCAGCAGGAGGCCATATCCGCCGAGGGTCTTTGGAGAACAATTCACTTAGCTCAACTTGAGCGAGGCCCAATGCTTGAGACATCTTCGCTTCACTAAAGAGGTCATGACTAAAATCTGTCAACTGCTGCAGCTACAACTGCAACCTCAAAGCAGGGCAAGGACCGCATTGCTTGCGACTGTCAAGGTAACTGGCATTTAACCTTTATGCATCTGTCTCGTTTCAGGCTGCTGCTGGAAATATATGCAACATCTCACAGTTTGCAGTACACTGTCGCATAAGGGAAGTCACTGAGGCTCTATATACACAGCGAGACAGCTTCATTTCATTCCCTCTTTCCAGAAACAAGAAGGCGGAACAAGCACAAGGGTGTGCACAGATTGCAGGCTTCCCCATGGTGCAGGATGCTATTTACTGCACGAACATTGCCTTGCGTGTACCTCATCTGAACGCGGACATTTTCATGAACCAAAAATGTGCAGCTGGTGTGCGACCACAGGAAGCGCCTCCTTCAGGTGTATGCCCATTATCCTGGCAGTAGTCACAATTCCTTCATCCTGCAGAAGTCCTCTGTGCCACCTGCATTTGACCAACCATGGCAAGTCAAAGACTGGCTACTGGGTGACAATGGTCCGGAACCACGCACATGTGAAGCACAGCTACAATGAGAGTCATGCTGCCACAATGAGCATTACAGAACACACCATTGGCATTCTCAAACAATGCTTCCGGTGCCTGGACCGCTCTAGAGGAGCTCTGCAGCACTCAGCTGAGTGGGTATCTAGGTTTGTGGTATTATGCTGCATGCTGCACAACCTGGCCATTATGAGGGAACAGTTCTTGCCACCACCTATCAGGTGAGAAGCTGAGGAGCAGGGGCATGCGGAAGAGGAGGAGGAGAAAGTGCAACAGGAAGTGGAGGAACAGTAAGAGGAAGGGAGCCTATAACGTAGGCAGTCCCTTCCTGCCCGGGCTCTATGTGATCAATTAATTAATGAGCGATACCAGTAACTCAACCAGATGTCCCTGTAAAGTCTGTGGGTTGTGCAGTTAATTACGACACAGACTTCAGGAGTAACATACAACAGGACTTTACTATTCGAAGGTCAGGGCGAATCTGCCCTATAAATCATGCCACAGCACTTATATACCGGTGTGGTCACCGTCGGTATTACCGTATACAGAAGCCAAACAAGTAGTGCCACACCTAAAATAGTTCTCTTAAAGGTGAACGGTTACATACAATAGTCTCTTAAAGGTAGACGGTTACATACACTACAATCCTCCCTTTTTAGCTTACAACATACGTATTCCCCATTAAACATAACATATATTCAACTTCATGTAAAACAATTTACAGATATAGTCTCTGCGGAAAACAGTTCACAGGTTCAGTCTCTGTGGGAACAGTTCACAGATTCAGTCTCTGGTCTTGACTCGGTCCGAACAATATCTTTGTGGTGTAGCCGGTTCACATTGCTAGCGTGACTCATCCAATAGTCTTTCCCTTGACGTAACAGCTTGAACTTCCGTCCTGCTGAACCAGCAGTGCTGACTTTTACAAACAGCTGGACTGCCTTAGTAATTTTTCCCTACTTTCCCATTAGAAGTGATAATGATTTAGATGGTTATCATCTTCGGCTTCGTCTTTTCCTTTTTTGCTTCTTGGAGACTCTCGGGGCTCCCTTATCAGCTGCCAGCTGTAGCGCCACCATCTCCCTACGTTCCTTAGACTTTAAGTGCTTCATCCTGATTTCTGCACTTTGGGAGTTTTCATCACAAGCTGGGCAGACCAAGTCCTCGTAATATTCCGTGTCACTCAACAGGTCATGGTAATATTCGGTGTCATCCTGAGCTAGTCTAGCGAGAGGGCCTGCTACTTCTTCCTTACCCAACTGGATGTTAGCCGACTGTTGTTCCCTCCCTGGACATCTTTCCTGAAGAGACTTCTTTATGCGTTCATATTCATCCCACTCTTCCTGGGTTTCCTGCAAATCCTTCACTAATGACTTCAATACTTCCCCTTCCATCGGAGATTGATTGATCGGGCTATTCAATCCTTCTACTGGAGCATCTGTTTCAACATTCTGTTGTTCCCATTGACGTGATTCAGCGTACTTTTGGCATCCCAGTAAAATCCGTGTTGCACCCTCAGCTATATCCGTAACTTTTGAGAGCTCCGAACTCCTTCCCTCTGAAGATTGAAGCTCGTGTTCAGATTGTTCCCATTGCAGAGTCTTGTCCCTCAACATATGAAGGAGTTGGCTGACCGTTAACTCTTCCACGGGAACACTGTGAATCAGAGTCTTCTCCATTTCATCCACCTTTTCCTCCAATGCTTTCACCTTCTTTTCCTCTTGGACTTTGGCTTTCAGCGCTCGGAGAAGTTGTGCCATGATGCTATCTAGCTCTTGTGCCATGATGCTCTCTAGCTCATGTCTTACAGTCTCTGTGTTTCTTACAGTTTCCTTTTCTTCCACTGAAAGGATTCCCAGTTGACTCTGTTCTTCAAGTTGTTGAACCTCGGTCATTGCCGCCTCATATTTGTCTTGGGTTTCCTTCAATAATTTTCTGAGTTCTTGGACATCTTGCCTTTCATGTTCTGCCATGTCTTTCACCTCTAATTTCTCATCTATGGATGGAACTTCTACCGATGAGTCTGTCTTGGCCTTGAGCTCATCAAGAATTTCCTGCAGCCTTTGGACTTCTTGCTCATGTTCAACCTTTAGTTGCTCATATGCTTCTACTGAAACTAGCTTTTCGGAGGTTGCCGAGTTAACCCCCTCCAGAATTGTAGCCTGGGCCTGTTCATACTGTTCTTTCAACTTCTCACACTCTGCTTGTAAGGAGTCGTAGAGAAGAACTGGAATAAAATCCTGGCTTCCTGAAGATTCCTCTTCATTTGCTTCTTTCGCAATTTTCTGTTGGAGTTCAGCCAAGGCTGCTATGCTATCTGCCTCTCGAAGTCTCACTGCCATCAAATCTTCTTTATTCTTGCAGTCTATCTCAGCCATTTTCCCTTTACTTTCATTTAACTGAGTGAGTAGTCCCTTATTCTGGGCTGAGAGATATTGCACCTTCTCCTGTAGACCATTGCACTCCTTCTCTGTTCGACCTAGCTGGTTACTGCTGATTTGGTTCTGTGTTTCAAGTTCCAACATCCTTTGCTTAGCTTCTTTCAGTTTCGCCCCTATAAGCTCCTCTTGCAACATGGCCACATTATTCTCATCAGGTAAAGAAGCGTTTCTCTTTTCTATGCCCAAGATTTTTTTCTGCATCTCTTTAAGTGCACACTGCGATTCAGCTTCTCTTAACCTTGCCTGCACTAGCTCCGTCTCCAATTGCAGAACAAAATCCTCAGTGTAGCGTGGGTTGCCTTTATGCTGTATCTCTAGATCATGCAAATATTCTAACTCCTGAACATCATAAGGGAGATGTGATCGGTAATTGGTCACGATGGCTCTATGGTCGCTCTCTGCTTGAGCCAGCAGGTTCTGTTGTCTTTCCAGACTCTCCCATTCGGTGTCATAGAACTTTTTCATTGTTTTCATCTCTTGTACGAGACGGTAACTCAATTGTTCTAATTGTTGTCGTACTTTGAGATAACGTTGAGTTCGAGCCCGGTGTTCCTCCGTAATGCATATGTCTGTAACTTGAACAGACTCAAAATTCTCTGTCTTTATACACGCCATCGTTTTTCCAACCTTAGTCAGTGAGTTCATGTTAACCTTGTTTTTCATACTTGGGCTGGACTTATCGTCTTCCGGCTCAGAGTCTGAGCTGCTTGTCTGCACCGAGTCCTCACTCGTCATTGCTTGTAGGTAGTGCCATTCCATGTCTATTTTCTTGATCCACTCCCGTCCTAGAAGTGGTGGTCCTCCCTCAGGTAGTACGTATAAGTTCATTCTTGGGTGTTCTTTACCCCTATCTCTCACCTTGACTCTTATCTTTCCCATGGGGTATACTTTATGCCCTGTGTATGTCTGCAATACGAACTTGGTATCTCTTAAGGGTATATGTGAGAAGAGCCGGTGGTAATCCCTTCGATTTATGACTGATACAGCTGATCCAGTGTCCAACTCCATTTTCACTTGGATTCCAGCTATTTTTAGCATGACCCAGATAGTTTGTAGGTCAGCTTCCTTACTCACATTATGAATTCTCAGACTACCCAGCTCCTGGCCGTTTGGGTCTGAGTCTGAATTCTGTTCGTCTGAACTCTTCTCAGCCACCTTGTGTACCTTGTTGTACTTTTCCTGTGATGGCTTCCTTTGGTTGTTGGTCTTCTTCCCTGACCGGCATACCTTAGCGATGTGACCCAGTTTGCCACATTTCCTACATTCCTGGTTCTTAAACCAGCATTGGTTCTGATCGTGTGTTGTCTTCCCACAGCGATAGCATTTTGTTATACTCGAGGTAATTTGGTCCACACCGAGTGCCGCTGCCTTTAGCTGCATTTCCGCAGTTCCTTTCGCTGCGGCTTCGTGCGATGCTGCTATAAGGACAGCCCTGTCAAGTGTAAGGTCGTTCTCTTCGAGTAATCGCTTTTGCGTCCCTTCCTTGGACAGTCCGCATACGAACTTGTCTCGCAATGCCTCTGTCAGATTCCCTTCAAACTGGCAGTATTTCGCTAGTCTACGCAGTTCGACCAAGTATTCCGCGTTGCTTTCGTCTTTCCGTTGCATTCTCGCATAGAATTTGAATCGTTCAGCCAACATCAACGGTGTGGGGTTCAAGTGATCCTTCAGAACAGCCACTATCTCATCGAAAGTCTGATCCGCCGGTTTAGCTGGTGATAGTAGATGCTTCAAGAGCCCGTATGTCTTTGCGCCCATCGAGTTTAGCAAGGTTATAGCTTTGTCGTCTTCTTCTATTTTGTTGGCCTCACAATAGATCTCAATGCGTTCCACGTACGTGGCCCAGTCTTCTATCTCCGAATTAAAATCGTTGATGTTACCACGCTTAGGCATCTTCCTCTCTTTGGGAACAACACAAGTATTTCTTTAAATTATTATTTTTTTTTTCTAAGATGGCGGTTTTCCCGCGAAAATGGCGGTTTCCCGCTCTTATCTTCTCTCCCCGCCCACTTCAATGGCGGTTTCCCGCTTCTGTCTTCTTCCCCGCCTAATGGCGGCTTCCCGCGTTTCTTCCCTGGCGGGAGGGGTACACTTTCCCCATGGGCGATGGCCGCTGGCTTTCAGGTTCACAGCCTGCGCGTCGGCTTCAAGGCTTTCCCTTTTTTTTTTTTAATTTTATGGCAGGGCGACTGGCTCTGGGTACCCCGTTGACGGCGAACAGGTTCAGCCGCTGGGCTGGCTCTCGCACAGTTCCCCTTGCTCGACTCTGTCTCTCTCCCGCTCGCTCGGCTCTACCGGCGCTGGTTACACCCCATTGACGGAGGACAGTTCAGCCGCTGGACTGGCTCTCGCGCAGTCTCTCTTGGTCGGCTCTGCCTCTCCCACTCGCTCGGACCCCAATCGCGCCTCCCAGCCCTCTCGCAGTCCGGTGCTTCTCTCCCCGGCTGCGACTGAGTTTCTCTCTTCCCGCGCCTACGCTCCCGGTCGCAGCGCTTCGTGGCTTCGGTCACCGCCCGGCTTTTCCCGCCGGTCGCGGTCTCTCACGACGCCGTTGGACCCGACTTTTTGTCCGGCTCCTTTTCCCCCTCGACCGTGGTCGAGTGCCCAGCCCTTATCCTCCGGCTATTCTTTTCACTTTCCCTTACTCACAGTCACTGTGGCAGAAGGGACAGTCAGTGCCTGTTGCTGATGGAAGTTTTTGTCGCTAAAGTCTTCCTCCTTTCTATTGCTGCAGCCTTGAGTTTTCTCCCAGCCGAATGACGAGGGCGGTTGCCTCTTTTCGACGCTCTTTCGTTGCTTTGAAAATATTGTTGCCGCAGGGTACGATCGGACTCATCGCCACTGTAAAGTCTGTGGGTTGTGCAGTTAATTACGACACAGACTTCAGGAGTAACATACAACAGGACTTTACTATTCGAAGGTCAGGGCGAATCTGCCCTATAAATCATGCCACAGCACTTATATACCGGTGTGGTCACCGTCGGTATTACTGTATACAGAAGCCAAACAAGTAGTGCCACACCTAAAATAGTTCTCTTAAAGGTGAACGGTTACATACAATAGTCTCTTAAAGGTAGACGGTTACCTACACTACAGTCCCCATTCACAAACAGCCCCACACTCCTTACCTGTCCTTTATCACTGATCATTACATCGTCCTCTTTCCGACAACACAAAAATAAAAACCACCAGAAAATGCACATTGCAATCCAAATTTATAAATTCACTCATTACATAATACATTCAAAATTTAATTAATCACCCTTGTGCATTCCCTTAGTGCCTGTCTTCCGTGTGCCTTTGCCTGTCCTAGTGCTCCTACGAGGCGCTTCCCCAGGGGCTGCAGCATGGGT
The DNA here is from genome assembly GCF_052327205.1 of Somniosus microcephalus. Classification (NCBI taxonomy): domain Eukaryota; kingdom Metazoa; phylum Chordata; class Chondrichthyes; order Squaliformes; family Somniosidae; genus Somniosus; species Somniosus microcephalus. Next base: position 36,828,263 of record NC_140997.1, read on the forward strand.
GGTGGAAGGCCGCTGACCTTCAATTGAGAAGACTGCAGATAGCCTTGAAGGGTGACCTTGAGCAGCTCTGGGCCTAGAAGGCCCAGCTGTAGACTGCACCATCTCAGCCTGGGCTGCAGCAGCCTGGGCTGGCTGGCTGACGGGCAACAGCAAGAGCATTGGTGGAATGGCAGGGGTGGGAGCAGGAATGCTGTCATCCTGAGAGAGGACAGCGGGTTCGTGCTCCATGGAGCCACTGCCACTCTCAGAGCGGTGCCTCAGCAATCCTACTGATCTGTTGGAGAACAGATTGATGGACTGCTGTGAGGCCCTGGTAGCCCCTTTGAACAGTAGTATCCAGACCCATGATTGCAGCAGTCTGAACTTGCAAGGCAGTAGTCTGGCTTCCACTGCAGCACTCAGACCTTGGATGGAAGCTGTTTGGTTCTGCAATGGAAGCTTTGACATTGACCATCGGATGTTGCATCATGGTGGGTTCCACAGGCGTGCTGATGAAGGTGACCCCCTTGTTCCATGTTGGAAAGGATGGGCTCCAAGGTCTGTGCAAAACCCTGTGCCAAATTGGTGCTGGACTCCTCTATGCTCCTTAATTGAGTGCAGGCTTTCTGGTGCACCAACATTTGGTTATGCACACCCATCAGCCTCCTTCTGTAGCCAGGTTCATCAAAGTCCTCATCTGACTCTTCTGCTGCAGAACTAGTGTGCGACATCACCCTCCGATGAGCTGGGGAAAGAACTGCTCTGGTTTCTATTTGCAGTGACATCATAAATGCATTTAAAATAACAGCCCAGAATTTTCACAGGAATTGTCACGATCTTCTGTTGTACCTTCAGTGATGGAACTCCCATAGAAACAGCATAAACAGCTGAAAATGGCCATTTATGCCATTTCTTATGAGTTTAGCCGATCTTGCCACAAAGTTACGGTCAAAGTTACAGCCGGCGATCAGCACACCTCATATGGAAATTCAGGGCCAATGGGGGAAAAATTTGGTGGCGCCCCCTTTGGGGTGTTAACTTCGCCAGGGCGCTACTTTTAGCACCCTGAAAAAGTTAGTGTTCCTGCGCCGTAAATTCAGTGGTAGTTGCGGCACTACTGGAAGCGCTCCCCCTCCTTCCTGGGGCGCTACCATTGACTATTGCGGCACTAAATGCAACAGCGCCACGCACGTCAGCACGTAGCGTTGTGGTATTTCAGGCCTCCCTTACCTGATTAAAGGGGAGAGGCCTAGCGCTGCGCGCACCGGGGTCCTGCTGGACCACCGGGGAGTGGGGTGCCAGGAAAACAGCCTGGCACTCAAGAGGAGTGCAGCCGGCTCCCTGCATAAAAAAGCAGAAGGGGGCAGGTGCTGGCAGGCGGCCCCAAAAAAATGGCCGCCCGGTACCTGCCCTTTAATTTGCGCCGCCGCAGCCGCAAAAGCACCACCCTGACTTTGCCGGACATATTGTCCGGCGGTAAGCCAGAGGGCGCGAGCAGAATGCTGCGCACGGCAATGTCATCATCGCCGGAGGCGCAGCGCCACGGGCTGCTACCGGCTAACACTGAATTTTGCGGGAGGCGTTAGCAGCGCCCCACCCAGGCGCTAGGGGCTTTGCGCCACATTAGTGCAAAGCATCGCAATTTTGCCCCCAATGTGTTTACAATGTCGCTACACACAATGAGCAGAGCAATTCTTCCTACCTGTTTTTTTTTCCAACTGTTGTATATGAATTAATTTTCTGTACTTGTCAACCATGGCTGCATTGTGTAATTTCGACAGGATTCACTGCAGCAACTTGCCAAAGCTTCCTCAACAGCATCTCTCCAACCTGTGACCTCCACCGCCTAGAAGGACAAAGGCAGCAGGTGCATGGAAACTCCATCACCTCCAAGTCATAAACCATCCTGACTTGGGCATATATCACCATTCTTTTATTGTCACTGGGTCAAAATCCTGGAACTTCCTACTGAACAGCATTGTGGGAGTATTTTCACCACAAGACAAAGACCCACCATCACCTTCCCAAGGAAGCTAAGGATGGGTAGCAAACGTGAGCGACACCCACATCCTGAGGATCAATAAAAGAAGTCTTTTGTTTGATATTGCAAAATCAAAGTGCATGTTTTGAAGGCAATAATGAAAATTAATACCAACAAGATTAAAGAAGGTAAAAAATAATTTCTCAATAAAATTGTATTTTATGTGTGCAGTGGAAAGACCTGCTTAATCTTCCCAGGAAGCAAAACATGTAGCAAATAAATTTCAATACATTTGAATTTCCCGAGAGGCCAACAGCAAAACAGAAGTGATAAAATGTGATTCCATTTTTTGCACTCTGTTTGTAGAGTGGCCCAGGGAGCAAATCAAACACTTGTCATTACAGGAGTGATAATGATTTATTTTTGTCTTAGTCTCTGGTTTTGATTATTCTGTTATACATCAATTGTTGGTCTTTTCAAATGATCAGTTAAAACCTGAGACATTGCCGTACTATTACACATTACATGCCAAAATGCTCAGATAGTTTTACATCTACACACATTCTGGTTTCATTGTTATCTGTTGTGACTGTATTTTAGCTCCCTTTTGCTGAAACCTAGAAATTATTAATAGATAATGAAAGTCAAACAGCAGCAGGTCATCAAAGACTAAAGCTCTTTTAATTTCAGTCATACAGTGATTCGTATCAACTTTATGCAGGTGCTTTTTTTCTGCTAGATCAAAGTTATTCATGATTGAATTTTGATATGTTTCTATCATAACCTTTCCTCTTATAGTCCCATTCGAGAGGATGTCATAGAAAAAGTAGCGAATGATTCAAAATGTTAAATCATCTGTTCCAGGTGAGTTTGTTCATTTATACAAACTGTTCAACCACATTGAACTGGACTTTCTCTGTTTTAATTTTGAATTGCAATTCCTTTCTGGACAGTGCATCAGTCGGCAACAGGGACATTAAATTCTGCTGCATAAATCAGCTTTCCTCTTCTGTCATACCTCAATTAATGTATCAGAATTATTGGTAAGTTCATGGTAAATGAGAACATTATTGATTGCCATGTGGAAGGACATGAGGTCTTCTTGAAATATGGTGGAATTAAGACTCTACACGAAGAAAGAAGCAATCAAGCAAGTTCCAATGCTTCAGTTATACTGTAGTACCAGACTATGACCAATAAGTGCAGTGAGCAGTTTGCAAACACCAATGCATAGAAATTAGATCGATTCCTGCGCTGGAACACATAGGCCCGAGGCTCACTGAATATTGGCCTCTGGCCTCATTTACAGCAAGCTGCAGATGACTAATGCCTGTTCCAAACGCTGGCCCTGGTTGTCTTTTTTGATGCCTATACCAAGATGGTGGGCAGTGACTTCCGGCTCAAAATTACTGCACACGTCCGCCATGTTGAATGCATTGGTGCCCGTTTATGCGTGTAAAATGGGTGTAGCATCATCGAATGTCGAGGCCTAACAACCCCGTTATGTTATAGATGATGTAAATCACTCTCCTGTTGCCATGAGAAAGCTTACATGCATGTGCAGAGCTCCATTCCCGGACAATAAATTTTGAATGTTCCCAGAGTGTGGGAGAAGGAAAGCCCATGTTCTCTGAATATTTTTTTTAAAAGCCTCTGTTTCAGTTTATGAATGGTACAGCAGGTCCAACAAACTGCACTAGAGTTATACTCCATGTTGTATCAAGCCAAAGCAGTGCGCATCTCACCAAAGGCACCTCAAATTGCTGTGTTCTTGGAGCCAGATCAGGACTGGTCTCCGGAGTTATATTGAGAAATCACAGCAATGCAAAAAGTGACACTATGGGTAGAAATTTCATTGCAAATTCAGCTTTGGATATTAGGCACCCCTCCTGCCTGAAATGAATGCTGGCCCCATTAAAATATGTTAAGAGGGGTCCTGTGCTTGAATTATGCCCTTTACAAACTTGGTGCCTGGGAGCCTTTCATCCACGCTTTCTTATACCCGCTCAGAATAACATGGGGACAACACTCGGGAATCTGGCAGAAGCAGCACGATTCCCACGTCTATTAAGGTAAGTCACTAGAAAGTTGTTATTGGCCACTGGGAATTTTTGGAACCATTTCTTTGGCTGTTTTGGCTGGAGTTCAGAGTACAGTTTCTGATGAAAGGTCGTCAACCTGAAACGTTAACTCTGTTTCTCTCTCCACAGATGCTGCCTGATCTGCTGAGTATTTCCAGCACTTTCTGTTTTTATTTCCGAGGACAGAGCAGTTGGACAGCTGACTTCTGGATGCAGCTGCACTGTTTGATTCCATTGGTTACAGGAGGGCCAGAAACAATAGGGTTGTTGCTGGAATTATCACCGAGGCAACAGCAGCAGCAAAGACCCATGGAGGGTCAAACCAGACGGCAAAGGATGCAAGAACCAAGGAGGCGTTGTAACACGTGGGCCTTCCTGAACAGGATGTCGTACCTCAACATATCAGAGGAGCAGTGTGTGAGGAGGCTGTGCTTCAGCAGGCCGGCGGTCACTGGCCTCTGTCACCTGTTGCAGCAGGAATTGGAGCCAAACGCCAAGCACACACAGCTCTGCCTGTTGCTGTGAAGGCAAAGGTGGCTCTCAACTTCTATGCTGCAGGTTCATTCAGGCTGCAACAGATGGCATCAGCAACATCAGTTCATACGGCCATCAAGCAGGTGACAGATGCCCTGTTTGCAAGGAGAGAGCAATATATCCCCTTCCCTACAGAGGTTGCTGATCAGGAGGAGAGAGCTTTCAGATTTGCTTGCATCGCTGGATTTCTCCAGGTACAAGGTTTCATTGACTGCACACACATTGCCCTGCATTCCCCCCATCATGAACCAGCCATATTTCATATTAGGAAGCGTTCCTCTCCTTGAATGTTTGGCTGGAGTGTGACCACAGGCAGTGAATAATGCATATCTGTGCCTGTTATCCTGGCAATAGTCATGATGCCATCATAGTGTGCCAGTCCTCAATCTGCCCTGCTTTTGACCCAGATCCGCCGGGACCACTCTGCTCCCGACCTTATTAAAGTCTTAGTCCAAACATGGACAAAAGAGCTGAATTCCAGAGGTGAGGGGAGAGTGACTGCCCTTGACATCAAGGCAGCATTTGACCGGTTGTGGCATCAAGGAGCCCTAGTACAATTCAAGTCAATGAGGAGCGGGGGGAAAAGTCTCCACTGGCTAGAATCATACCTAGCACAAAAGAAGATGGTTGTGGTTATTGGAGGCCAATCATTTCAGCCCCAGGACATCACTGCAAGAGTTCCTCAGGGCAGTGTCCTAGGCCCAAACATCTTCAGCTGCTTCACCAATGACCTTCCATCCATCATAAGGTCAAAAGTGGGATGTTCGCTGATGATTGCACAGTGTTCAGTTCCATTCGCAACTCCTCAGATAATGAAACAGTCCGAGCCCGCATGCAGCAAGACCTGGACAACATTCAGGCTTGGGCTGATAAGAGCCAAGTAACATTCACGCCACACAAGTGCCAGGCAATGCACATTTCCAACAAGAGAGCGTCTAACCACCTCCCCTTGACTTTTAATGAGATCCTCAACCAAGGATTCCCCAACACTATTTTAGGTAGCCACCTGGGGTGCCTGCAATGCTGCCTTTACCAATATAGCGGCACCAACAACATAGGCACAAATTGGGAGCGGGACATTGCATCTGAAATTAGTCCTTTTTCCCTCTGCTTTTAGATTGGGAAACAAGTGCAACGAGGATCAATTTCTACTCGTAAAATTTTTTTACTTGGTAAAGATAGGCCTTCAACACTGTAGCCTCACGGCACTGCCAATAGCCCCAAACAAGACGGCACCTCACAGCACCGTACATCCTTTTTACCCACCTTTACAGGCAACATCACAGCTACAAGTTAGTAAGGAAGCAATTATTCAGCTTGAGGAGGTAGCTCTGATGAGTCAGAGTTCAGAAGTGAGGTGGATCAATTGGTGGTGGCATTGGAAAATAAACTGATGGACACATGGCTGCCGTCAATTAGCCCTCTCCTGTTGGAAACGCAGGAGTGGCGTTAAACAGGGCAGCTATGTCATGTTGGTATTGCTATTCAGTAGTAAAAGAGATGAAAGTGCTGGTGCTTCAAGCCACCTATTTGCTACATGTGTGGGCAGCACATTGGCTGCTGCTGTAGTTGCTCAATGATGCCAGAAAGGAATCGGACAAAAAATCATACAAGGTTACAACACAAAAGCAGTCCATTAGCCAATCAGTCTACCTGATCTAATTGCATGCTCCTGCCCCTTATTATTCATCCTTTTCATGCAATTGCCAGCTCTGACTACACAACCCATATGTAACATATTAACCTTTGAGCATACATATATACAGAAACAAAATAATACATACAGGAAGCAACCGAATATGGTCCGAGACCATTGTTTTTGTGAAGCAGAAAATTAGGCTGCCCTGACAAATAATTGCATTCTCTCACTACACATTTATCTATATATTATTGTTGAAGTCATAGTCATGAAAATAAATAGCTGTAACAATCGGTTACAGGGTTCTTATCTTTTTAAATAAAGAGAACTGATTAACATTCATCAGTCAAGTTTGAATCATTGAGAATTTCCTGTACAATTAATTTTCAGTTGCCCTGAGTATATAGTCCATCACAAGCTATAAACATACAAAATTGACAACTCTAACTAGACTGCCACAACTTTATTGCAGCTCATTTTTTATAAAATCAATGTTTAAAAATCTTGTCAATGTAATTAATTTGATGTGGATGCTTCGCCCTTTCTATACTAAATATATTGAACAATATGATCTCGGAATTCCACAGTGTTTTCAGCATTTCCAGGGCCTAACATGAAGACCAATTGGGGCAGAAACAGTTTCTGCCAGTTTTCTGTCCGATAAATGATACCCCAAATTCGCGACTGTGATTTAACCCTTCCTGCGATCTACCTGGATCCCGCGATCTATGCACCTGATTTAAATAAATGCAAATGAAAGCTAGTGAATCTGGTTTTAGGACAAGTAATCTAAAGCACACCTGTTGCCATGATCTGGTGGAAGTGAGGAACCTTTGAGTTTCAAGACCGCTGAAAGTTTGAGTACCAATTGCTGTGTTTTTTTATGCTTTGAGCCTGGACAGTGTTGGGCCCACTTCTGATTTCTTGTGGGAGTGTGAAATCACTGGGGTAATTTGTCCCCAAATACAGTGAGAGTTTTAGAAGACTGTGTATGGTATTCCCAAAGGGCATACCTTTGTGTGTTGCTATTATGGAGGACGAGCAGCTGTGGAGGATGGAGGAAAGGAGAGTGGGGCAGATGTTGAGGATAACTCCTTCAAGATATTATCCCCTACAAAGAATATATAGACAACTCAGGTCCTGTGAAGGCCTTAGAGCTGTGTATTAGAAGAGTGCAATTCATCAAAGATTGTGCCAGCTACTACACAAAGATATGCAGCTACGCTTATCTGCCCACACAGATTTGTCTGTAGCTGTGAAAATCATGACCGCACTCAAGCTTTATGGCACCGGGTGATTTCAGACAGCCACAAAGGATCTGTGTAATATAACTCAGGATGCCATCTGGGCATGTATTCGTCAGGTGACTGACATACGTTTCTGCTGAGTTGCGGAATAGATCCGGTTTGGCAGTACATGAAGGCAGAAGTGAGAGAGGGCCATCCAGTTTTATGGGGCCACTGGCTTTCCTAAGGTGCAGCTTACTTTAGATGGCACACATGTTGCTTTGCGAGCTCCCATGGGTCAACCCCTTAACTTTCTCAACACTATGGGCTACCATTTGCTTAATGTCCAGATTGTGTATGATACCATGCAAAGAATCCTTCACATCAATATTGCTGGAAGTTGTCAAACATAGAAACATAGAAACATAGAAGATAGGAGCAGGAGTAGGCCATTCGGCCCTTCGAGCCTGCTCCGCCATTCAACGAGATCATGGCTGATCATCCAAACCCTAGCACCTGGTCCCTACACCAACAGCCATCCCACCCAAGCCCTATCCCCGTAACCCCGTGTATTTAATCCCCCCTAACACTAAGGGCCAATTTTTATCATGGCCAATCAATCTAACCCACACATCTTTGGACTGTGGGAGGAAACCGGAGCACCCAGAGGAAACCCACGCAAACACGGGGAGAATGTGCAAACTCCACACAGACAGTCACCCGAGGCCGGATTTGAACCCGGGTCCCTGGCGCTGTGAGGCAACAGTGCTAACCACTATGCCACCATGCTGCATCCACCAAGATGCATTCAATCTTCGGAATTAGGTCATCCTGAACTTTTCGAGGAAGAAAGTCATGTCAACAGATGGATTGTGGGTGACAAGGCTACCCCATTGCCATGGATAATTACCACTCTCAGAGTTGTCCGAGCAGCAGCAGAGGAGTGCTCTAATGAGGCACATGCCTCTACCAGAGTGATCACCATGAGCTCTTAAAGGGACTTTTATACTGTCTTGACAATTCAGCAGGAACTTTGCAATATGTTCCAGCTTGTGTGTTCCACATAGTTGTAACCTCCTGTGCCTTGCACAACTTTGACATCTAAAAAGGCCTGGACATGGACATTCTTGAGAAGATGGCACTAGCTGCATTGGAGGCAGAAGTACATGGAGGAGAACAGCAAGATCACGGTCACTCAGAGGACTCCTCGGTGATTGCTGCCAGAGGCATCAGAGCACAACTATTAAGTGAAATGTTCTTATCTGTTTAACACAATCTACCTTTATCACCACTGCCTTAATTCCTTTTCCCCACCATCAAATAAATAATACATCCTTCAATCCAATACCTAGCCTACAATAACAAAACACATCAGACCTCTTTGCCCCTACATAACCATGCAACTAACAATCACTTGATTGAATAAGGCTGCATGAAATAAATGCACCCTTTCTGGTAAGACCATAATCTCCATGAATAAGGAGACACAACAGAAGTGTGCATTCTCCTTAAATATAACAAGCTCCAAAGTGAACAGAAGCCAACTTACTCTTTCTTCGGACTGTGATTCCCCTGGGTGGCTTCTATTCTAATGCTTCTCACAGGTGCAACCTGAGGGCCACTATGGTGAGAGGTAGTTGGTTGCTCCTGTGGTATAAGAGGCTCATGGGACGGAGGTGACCATAATTTCTTGGCAGCTTGCTCCTGGGAGGGAGCCGCTGATGGCTTCATCTCTGGACCGTGTATGCAGGCAGCCTGGTACTGCTTCCCAAATGCCGCTGGTGTGGTGCTCTGAAGAAGGAGAAGGTGGATACCTGTCATGTGCTGAAAAGGCACCCTGAGGTAGGCCTATTCCAACCATCACCATTCCACTGAGATCTGGATCTGTGTCTCCACTGACCTACAGCTGGCTGATCTAATGGCAGCTATCAGATCCTGAAAGTACTGAGAGACAGCAGTCTGCATCCCAGACCCAGGCTCTGGAAGCCACTATGCAGGGTGCTGTCTAATTTGTCCCGTACTACCACTAGAACTGCAGTCTGTGCTTCCGTGGAGGAAGAGGCACCGACTCGTCCTGGGCTGCTTCTTAGGTAGGGGTCTACTCCAGATTACAAAGAAGCTACCATATGCTCCATTGATGTTTCCAAGAAGCAAAAGCTTCCCTGATGTTGCTGTAAATGAGAGCTGTGGACTTTAGAGTCACACCTATCAATTGCCGCACACCTTGGAGACTGACCTCAGTGTCTGCATGTAAATATTCTTGAACATCCTTTTTTCAGGTGATTATCTATAAATTTTGGGTCCCACGACTCTGTAGCTATGGGTAATCTTCTCTGGGAAGGTGGCACAACCTTGCTCCTCAGGTTTCTTTGTGCTGTGTGAAGCATCCTTACTAACACTTTAATTCCTCCTGGGTGGAAATATCTGAGATAGCATGAGAGAGTGAAAAATCAAGTGATGCAGTGGGTAAGTTAGAGAAGGTGGTGACAAAGGAAGTTAGTGTCCCCTCTTATCCAAAGTGCAGTGTGAAGGGTTTTAAGTGCAGCTCTTCATTTTATAGGGTGAAGAGAGTGTTGGTGCCTAGGGTGCCTTTGTAAGGAATTGGAGAGTGGCTGGCGTGTTACCTTGCCTACGCTGGGCAAGCCACTAATGCGTTTGCAGTACTGGTCTGCAGTTCTGCTAGCTCCCTCCACATGGCATGGGATACGTTGTTTTGGGGCTTCCTCCCACGAAGACCCACCAGTCTCTCCTTCCTTTGCTGAATCTCTTTGAGGAGGATTTGGAGCTCAGTCTGACTGAAGTTGGGAGCTCTTCTTTTGTGGTAGTTTACTATGCCCTTCTCACTTCTTTGGCTGTCTGGTCTAGATACGCCAGTGGAAGACAGAGTTGAAAATTGGGACAAAATCACATATAGCATAATAGAATCATAGAATCATACAGTACAGAAGGAGGCCATTCGTCCAATCATGTCTTCGCTGGCTCTTTGAAAGAGCTATCCAATTAGTCCCACTGATCTGCTCTTTCTCCATAATAATTGAAACTTATAAAATTCTGACCGGACTGGACAGACTAGATACAGGAAGGATGTTCCCGATGGTCGGGGAGTCCAGAACCAGGGGTCACAGTTTAAGGATAAGGGGTAAGCCATTTAGGACAGAAATGAGGAGGAATTTCTTCACCCAGAGAGTGGTGAACCTGTGGAATTCTCTACCACAGAAGGCAGTGGAGGCCAATTCATTAAATATATTCAAGAAGGAGTTGGATATATTTCTTAAGGCTAAAGGGATCAAGGGGTATGGGGAGAAAGCAGGGACCGGGTACTGAATTTGGATGATCAGCCACGATCGCATTGAATGGCGGAGCAGGCTCAAGGGGCCGAATGGCCTACTCCTGCTCCTAGCTTCTATGTTTCTATGTAATGCAATTTCTTTTGCCTTCAAGTTTATGTCCAATTCTCTTTTGAATGTTACTATTGAATCTGCTTTCATCACGCTTTCAGGCAGTGCATTCCAGATCATAACAACTCGCTGCGTAAATACACTTCTACTCATCACCCCTCTGGCTCTTTTGCCAATTACCATAAATCTCTTTACTGACCCTCCTGCCAGTGGAAACTGTAATGTATGTACCTTTAAGGGGGGAACTATCTTTTACAGCTCATGTATACTGCAGTACCGGCAGTGACCACACCTGTATATAGCACTGAGTAGTAATCTGTACAGATCAGTTGCAGTGGGAGCCACGTTGAGTAAACACCTGTTGTACCGTTCTCCGCAGTCTGTGTCTTATTATACACAGACACAACATTGGCGACAAGGCAAGTTCGAACCTACCTGCAACTCTGCATCACCTCCCGGGGATTCGTTCCTGGAGATCAGTGGATTGGAGGTCAAGGCCAGAGACTCGGGCGTCGACCACGGGCAACCGCCCAGTCATCCAGCAGAGACTCGAGAATTGCGGGGGAGGCTGTCGAGAGCCAGGCTTGGCTTTCCAGTCGAGGTGGTCCAGCGAAACGGGCTGGCAACAGGTAGTGCGCAGACCCTTCCCGGACAGCGGCGGGCTAGAGCCCGACCGAGCGGCACAGCAAAGGGCCGAGCAACGTCGACGGGGGAGAGAGAGAAAGAGGGCAGAGCGCACAGGGTGCAGCCGGTGTTCAGGGGCCGAGCAGCGTCGGAGAGAGGGAGAGAGAGACGCGCAGAAACCCGCGAGGCGCCGCCATTGCCACGAGGACCGCCGAGAGCGGCGTTGGCAGCAGCGCAGGAGAAGCGCGCGAAACCTACAGGGCGCCGCCATTGCCACGAGAACCGCCAGGAGCGGTGTTGGCAGCAGCGGGGGAGGAAGGAAAACGCGGGAGATGCCATTTTAAGCCATTGGGAGACGCCATTTTAAACCACACCCAAAATGCCGAAGAGTGGCAGTATCACCGCATTTGACAATGAAGTTGAAGATTGGACTACATATGTCGAACGAATAGAGGTGTACTGCAAGGCAAATGAGGTGTCAGATGACAAGAAAGCGTCGGTATTGTTAAATTTAATGGGTGCAAAGACGTATGGTTTATTACGAAATCTAGTAACCCCAACGAAGCCAATGGAAAAGAGTTTTGAAGACATAGTAACGATACTAAAGGAACATTTAAACCCCACACCGCTGCTGATAGCAGAAAGATTCAAGTTTCACAAACGGAACCAGCATAAGGATGAAAGCAATGCTGATTATTTAACAGAACTGCGCAAACTATCGAAACACTGCCAGTTTGGAGTGGGACTGGCAGATATCTTAAGGGACAAGTTTGAATGTGGGCTTCAAAGTGAAGGAACCCAGAAACGGCTTTTATCTGAAAAGGACCTTACGCTGGAAAAGGCTTTCAGCATTGCGGTATCATATGAAGCAGCAGCACGGGGCACTGCAGAGATACAACAGAGACCGCAAGAATATGGCACAAATGAAATGTCATATGGAACAGAGAAGTGCTATCGCTGCGGCAGAACAACACATGACCAGAATGATTGCAGGTTCAAAGACAAGGTGTGCAGACAGTGTGGAAAAGTAGGACACATAGCACGCGTCTGCAGGTCGGGAAAGAAAACCAGCAATAAGTAACCGACCAAAGGAAAGTACAAGAAGGTACATAAGATAACGGAGAATAGTTCAGATGAACAAAAGAGTGATAACGACTCCGAAAGCAGGGAACTGAGTTGTCTGAAACTACATAATGTGATCACAACGGAGGATCACTGAACCATTTGGGTCACTCTCAAGATAGCAGGAGTCCAGGTAAAGATGGAATGGGACACAGGATCAGCCCTAACAGTCATAAACCGACGGGACTACGAGCGGCTATTCTCACACATACCCTTGAGAGACACAAAAATTATTTTGAAGACGTAAACGGGGCAAAAAGTCTACCCCAAAGGAAAAATAAGGGTGACTGTTATATATAACGGTAAGGAAACACCAACACTAGACCTGTATGTATTGCAAGATAGAGGACCACCATTACTGGGACGTGAATGGATCCGGAAAATACAACTGGATTGGCATTCCATACAGGCACTGACTGTGGCTGACAAAAAGGATGACGACATCACACCTGGGCGACTGTCAAAGATCCTAACTGATGCGAAAGAAGTGTTCCAGCAAGGACTCGGAACACTAAAAGGCATGAGAGCGATGATTAAAATTGAAGATAACGCAAGTCCAAAATTTTTTAAGGCCAGACCAGTACCTTATGCGATCCGCCCAGCCGTCGAAGCAGAGCTGGAGAATCTGGAACGTTCAGGTGTACTGTCCAAGGTAGACTGGAGCGAGTGGGCTACACCCCTCGTCCCTGGAATGAAAAAGTCGTTGAGCAGCACGCCTGGGGAACCAAGGAAGGTTCGCATCTGTGGGGACTTTAAGGTAACAGTGAGCCCGGTCCTTCACACCGTACAATATCCACTTCCGCGGATTGAAGATATTTTCGCTTCGCTATCTGGAGGGAAACGCTTCACTAAGATTGATCTGACCCAGCGTATCTGCAAATGGAGGTAGAAGAAGCATCAAAAAATACCTCACAATCAACACCCATAAAGGTCTCTACCAATACAACCGGCTGGTATTCGGGGTAGCATCAGCTCCGGCTATTTGGCAGAGGGCAATGGAACAAGTCCTGCAAGGGATCCCAGGGACCCAGTGTTATTTGGATGACATCCTGGTCACGGGCGAAAATGACAGTGATCACCTTGCCAACCTGGAGCAGGTGCTCACTAGATTGCAGGAATATGGGCTCCGAGCTAACCGCCCCAAATGCGAGTTTTTTAGAAAACAGATCTCGTATTGTGGCCACGTTATTGATGAAGAGGGGTTACATAAGTCCCCAGAGAAGATTGAGGCAGTAGTCAAGGCTCCAGCACCGGAAAATGTGTCACAAATGAGGTCGTTCCTCGGGCTGGTAAACTACTACCATAAGTTCTTGCCAAATTTGTCTACAATACTACACCCAATGAACACCCTACTGCAAACTGGGGTGCCATGGAAGTGGAGTGACGAATGTAGATGAGCTTTCCAGAAGAGCAAAACACTAATCACATCAAAAGAGGTATTGGCCCATTACAACCCGGCATTACCAATTCGGTTGGCATGTGATGCGTCACCCTACGGCATTGGAGCGGTGCTGTCGCACAAATTCTCGGTCGGCTCAGAGAGGCCAATAGCCTTTGCGTCACGATCACTAACCTCAGCCGAACGTAACTACGCCCAGATTGACAGGGAGGCCCTCAGCCGAGTGTGGGGAGTGAAAAAGTTCAATCACTATCTGCACGGGCAGAAATTCACCTTGCTGACTGATCACCAGCCTCTTGTCTCCATTTTTAATCTGAAGAAGGGCGTTCCGGTGATGAATGCGTAACGACTACAAAGATGGTCACTTTTTCTAGGGGCGCACCACTATGAGATTGAATATAAGGGCACGAAACAGCATGGAAATGCTGATGGGCTATCACGCCTGCCACTGCCTACTGCGGAGGAAGCACCAGCAGTGGATCCTGTCGAAATATTCCATTCGACTATAGTTGAATACCTACCGGTAACTAACGCTTGTGTCGAAAAGGAAACCCGAAATGACCCGACGCTGTCTCAGGTATATGATTTGACGGTGAAGGGATGGCCAGCACATGGCGACTCACTGTTGCCAGCATTATCGACAAGGAGAGAACAGCTGTCAGTGTGCCGGGGGACCTTGATGTGTGGATCCCGAGTGGTAATTCCACCCAAGTTAAGGGATAGAGTGCTCAATGAGCTTCATGAGGGTCATCTGGGAGGGGTAAAAATGAAAAGCCTAGCCAGGGCTTATGTGTGGTGGCAGGTGTAGTGTATGTACCCATCTACCTTTAAGGGAACTATTGAATGTAACCGTTCACCTTTAAGAGAACTACTTTAGGTGTGGCACTATTTGTTTGGCTTCTGTATACTGTAATACCGATAGTGACCACACCAGTATATAAGTGTTGTGGCAGGATTGCTGGGGCAGATTCGCCCTGACCTTCGAATAGTAAAGACCTGTTTGTTTGTTACTCCTGAAGTGTGTGTCGTTATTAACCGTACAACCCACAGACTTTACAGTGGCGACGAGTCTGATCGTACCCTGCGGCAAGACTACCAAAGCAACGAAGAGCGTCGAAGAGAGGCAACCGCCTTCGTCGTGCTGCTGAAAGAAAACACGAGGCTGCAGCAGGAGGAAGGAGGAAGACTTTAGCAATAAAAGCTTCCATCTGAAACAGGCACTGACTACCCTTCTACCACGGTGCAGAGTGAGCCGATCAGCTGGAAACAAGGCGGCCGCGGAGACTGTGAGTAGGGGAAAGTGTAGAGAATATCCGGAGGATAAGGGCTGTGCACTCGGCCACGGTCGAGGGGGAACGGAGCCGGTCAGAAAGTCGGGTCCAACGGCGTCGTGAGACAGTCGGACCTCGATCGGCGGGAAAAGCCGGGCAGCGACCGCAGCCACGAAGCGCTGAGACTGGGAGTAGGCGCGGGAAGAGAAACCCAGCTGCAGCCGGGGAGGGAAACACCGGTCTGCGAGAGGGCTGGGAGGCGAACAGGAACCGTGCGGGTGGGAGAGAGAGACAGAGCCGAGCAAGGGGAGAGAGACTGCGCGAGAGCCAGTCCAGCGGCTGAGCTGTTCTCCACCAACGGGGTACCCAGAGCCGGTAGAACCGAACGTGCGGGAGAGGGAGAGACAGAGCCGAGCAAGGGGAGAGAGACTGTGCGAGAGCCAGTCCAGCGGCTGAGCTGTTCTCCACCAACGGGGTACCCAGAGCCGGTAGAACCGAACGTGCGGGAGAGGGAGAGACAGAGCCGAGCAAGGGGAGAGAGACTGTGCGAGAGCCAGTCCAGCGGCTGAACTGTTCTCCACCAACGGGGTACCCAGGGCCGGTAGAACCGAACGTGCGGGAGAGAGAGCGACAGAGCCGGGTACGGAGAGAGAGACTGCGCGAGAGCCAGTCCAGCGGCTGAACTGTCCTCCGTTAACGGGGTGTACCCAGCGCCGGTAGAGCCGTGCGGGCGGGAGGAAAAGACAGAGCCGAGTAAGGGGAGCTGTGCGAGAGCCAGCCCAGCGGCTGAACCTGTCCGCTGTGAGGAAAGCGTACCCCCTCCACCAGGAAGAAACGCGGGAAGCCGCCATTAGGCGGAGGAGACGACAGAAGCGGGAAACCGCCATTGAAGTGGGCGGGGAGAGAAAGGAAGATCGGGAAACCGCCATTTTCGCGGGAAAACCGCCATCTTAACTGACATACCGCCATTGAAGTGGGCGGGGAGAGAAGGAAAGAGCGGGAAACCGCCGATTTCGCGGGAAAACCGCCATCTTAGAAATAAACAAATAAATAAGAATACTTAAAGAAATACCGGTGCTGCTCCCAAGGGAAGAAAGATGCCTAAGCGAGGGAATATTAACGACTTTAATTCTGAAATAGAAGACTGGGCCACGTACGTGGAACGCATAGAGATCTATTGCGAAGCCAACAAAATAGAGGAAGACGACAAGGCGATAACATTGCTAAACTCGATGGGGGCAAAAACATACGGGCTCTTGAAGCATCTAATAGCACCAGATAAACCAGCGGATCAGACCTTCGAAGAGGTTGTGGCTGTGCTGAAGGACCACTTGAACCCCACACCGTTGATGCTGGCTGAACGATTCAAATTCTACGCAAGAACGCAGAGGAAAGACGAAAGCAATGCGGAATACTTGGTCGAACTGCGTAGGCTAGCGAAATACTGCCAGTTCGGAGGGAATCTGACAGAAGCACTGCGGGACAAGTTCGTATGCGGATTGTCCAAAGAAGGGACGCAGAAGCGACTACTGGAAGAGAACGACCTCACACTGGACAGGGCTGTCCTTATAGCTGCATCGCACGAAGCCGCAGCGAAAGGAACGGCAGAAATGCAACTAAAGGCGACGGCACTCGGGGTGGACCAAATTACTTCAAGCACAACAAAATGCCACCGTTGTGGGAAGACAACGCATGACCAGAATCAATGCTGGTTTAAGAACCAAGAGTGTAGGAAATGTGGCAAACTGGGTCACATCGCGAAGGTATGCCGGTCAGGGAAGAAGACCAACAATCAAAGGAAGCCACCACAAGAAAAGTACAACAAGGTACACAAGGTGGCTGAGAAGAGTTCAGACGAACAGAATTCAGACTCAGACCCAAACAACCAGGAGCTGGGTAGTCTGAGAATCCACAATGTGGGTAAAGAAACGGATCTACAAACCATCTGGGTCATACTAAAAATAGCTGGAGTCCAAGTAAGGATGGAGCTGGACACTGGATCAGCTCTATCAGTCATCAACCGAAGGGACTACCACCGGCTATTCTCTCACATACCTTTAAGAAATACCAAGTTCGTATTACAGACATACACGGGGCATAACGTATACCCCATGGGGAAAATAAGAGTCAAGGTGAGAGATAGGGGTAAAGAACACCCAAGAATGAACTTGTACGTATTACCTGAAGGAGGACCACCACTTCTAGGACGGGAGTGGATTAAGAAAATAGATATGGAATGGCACTACCTAAAAGCCATAATGAGGGAGGACTCGGTGCAAGCTATCAGCTCAGATTCTGAAATGGATGACGATAAGACCAATTCAAATATGGAAGACAAGGCTAAAAGGGACTTGCCGACGATGGGGAAGGAAACGAAGACATGCAGAAGGACTTATGTTACCAAGAAGAATAAAGCTGCAGAGCAGAACTCCAGGTTGACAGAGAATTCTGAGCCTGTTCAAGCAAAGGATTCATCCACGACGGAAGAACACCGAGTTCGGACTCAAACTTATTTCAAAGTACGACAACAATTAGAACAGTTGAGTGACCGTCTCGTACAAGAGATGAAAAATATGGAAAAGTTCTGGGACACCGAATGGGAGAACCTGGAAAGACAACAGAGACAGCTAGCTCAAGCAGAGAGCGACCATAGAGCCATCGTGGCCAAATACCAATCACATTCCCCTGATGCTGTTCAGGAACTAGAATATTTACAGAACGAACCAAAGGAAGAGGAATCTTCAGGAAGCCAGGATTTTATCCCAGTTCATCTCTACGACTCGTTGCAAGCAGAGTGTAACAAGTTGAAAGAACAGTATGAACAGGCCCAGACTACAATCCTGGAAGGGGTTAACTCGGCAACCTCCGAAAAGCTAGTTTTAGTGAAAGCATCTGAACAGCTAAAGGTTGAACATGAGCGAGAATTACAAAGGCTGCAGGAAATGTTTGATGAGCTCCAGGCCAAGACAGACTCATCGGTAGAGATTCCATCCATCGATGAAAAATTAGAGGTGGAAGACATAGCAGAACATGAAATTCAAGATGTCCAAGAACTCATTAAATTATTGAAGGCAACCCAGGACAAATATGAGGCGGCAATGGCCGAGGTTCAACAACTTGAAGAACATATTCAACTAGGAATCCGGGCAGTGGAAGGAAAGGCAACTGGAAGGATCACAGAGACTGTAGGAATGGCGCCTGGACAGGAGTAAGAGAACATCAAGGCGCAACTTCTTCGAGCGCTTAAAACCAAAGTACCGGAGGAAAGGAAGGTGAAAACATTGGAGGGAAAGGTGGATGAAATGGAGAAGACTCTAATCCACAGTGTCCCCGTAGAAGAGTTAACGGCCAGCCAACTCTTGCACACGCTGAGGGACAAGACTCCAAAATGGGAACACGAGTTTCAGGGTTCAAAGGGAAAGAATTCGGAGCTTCCAAAAGTCACGGAGATAGCTGAGGTGGCAACACAGCTTTTACAAGGATGCCAAAAGTACGCTGAATTGCGTCAAGGGGAACAGAAGGGGGTGGAAACAGATACTCCAGTAGAAGGATTAAATAGCCTGACAACGAAATCCCCGATGGAAGGGAAGGTATTGAACTCACAAATGAGGCCAGTAGTGAAGGAATGGCAGACATCCCTGGAAGAGCGGAATGAATATGAATGTTTGAAGAAGTCTTTTCAAGAAAGATGGTTAGGGAAGGAACCACCGTCGGCTAACGTCCAGATGGATAAGAAGGAAGTAGAAGGGCCTCTCACTGGCCTAACTCAGGACGACCCCGAATATTACCATGACCTGTTGAGTGACACTGAATATTACGAGGATCTGGTCTGCTCAGTTTGTGATGAAAACTCCCAAAGTGCTGAAATCCGGATGAAGCACTTAAGGTCTAAGGAACATAGAGAGTTGGTGGCGCTACAGCTGGCAGCCAAGAAAGGAGCTCCGAGAGTGTCAAAAAGGCAGAAAAGAAAAAGAAGAAGCAGAAGATAATAACTGTCTAAAATATTAGCACTTCTACCATCTCAGGCGGGACACTACGAAAGGAACTAAATTAGTTGGAAAACTGGAAAATATCAAGACAGCCAGTTGGTTGTAAAAGTCCGCACTGCTGGTTCAACAGGACGAAAGTTCAAGCTGTTACGTCAAGAAAAAGGCTATGGAGGAGTCACGCTAGCCATGTGAACCGGCTACACCAAAGAGATGTTGTTCGGAACGAGTCAAGATCAGAGACTGAATCTATGAACTGTTTCCGCAGAGACTGAACCTGTGAACTGTTCCCACCGAGATTATATCTGTAAATTGTTTTATATGACATTGACTCCACCGAGATTATATCTGTAATTTGTTTTATAGGAAGTTGAAGATATGTATGTTTAACGGGGACTCTAAGTAATAAGCTAAAAAGGGAGGATTGTAGTGTATGTACCCGTCTACCTTTAAGGGAACTATTGAATGTAACCGTTCACCTTTAAGAGAACTACTTTAGGTGTGGCACTATTTGTTTGGCTTCTGTATACTGTAATACCGATAGTGACCACACCAGTATATAAGTGTTGTGGCAGGATTGCTGGGGCAGATTCGCCCTGACCTTCGAATAGTAAAGACCTGTTTGTTTGTTACTCCTGAAGTCTGTGTCATTATTAACCGTACAACCCACAGACTTTACAGCAGGGAATCGATAAACAAATCGAAGACCTGACCAAGAGCTGCTCAGGATGCCAGAAAGTCCAAAATGCACCACCACAGGCCCCTCTACACCCATGGAAGTGGCCCTCATCTCCATGGCAACGGGTGCATATTGATTTTGCTGGTCCATTCATGGACTCAATGTTATTAATCGCCGTGGATGCGCACTCGAAATGGCCTGAGGTCATCAAAATGTCCTCCACCACCACGGAGAAAACTATTGCAGTCCTACGGACCACTTTTGCCAGGAATGGCTTGCCAGAACAGATTTGCTCCGAGAACGGACCACAGTTTGTGTCCAAAGAGTTCCGGAGGTTCTTGAAAAAGAATGGGGTAAGGCATTACACATCTGCCCCGTATCATCCAGCCACAAATGGATTGGCTGAGAGGTTCGTACAAACCTTTAAGAAGGCAATAAAGGCTATGTACAATGACAACATTCCACTGCAGCACAAGCTGGACAATTTCCTGTTCGCCGACCGGAATGTGACACATGCAGTCACCAACCAGGCCCCAGCCATGATGTTCTTTAACCGAAGGTTCAGATCTCGCCTGGATTTGCTCAGACCAAACGTACGAAGAGATGTTGAGAGTAAGCAATTCCAGCACATCCATGAGAAGCCAACAAGGAGCTTCAATGTAGGGCAACCAGTCTTGGCCCGCGACTACCGAACAGAAAAATGGCAGCCAGGAACGATATGCACACGGCAGGGCCCACTAATGTACACAGTGGAGAGCATCGTGAGACGCCATGCTGACCAGATCCTAGAGTCACAGGAAAAGTCAACCCCATGCCTCGCCCATACGTACCTGGTGATGAACCCGACGTACAGGTCGCATCTACCCCAGAAACAGTAGCATCGGAAGCGGATGAACCAACCGACGACAGGGGGCCAGAATCGCCTCCGCACCAAGAGCAAGACACTCGGGAAAGGCGCTATCCAGAATATATAAATAGACTATTTTCAGCTAATGTTGCATGTTAAAAGTGTTAATTGTAATTAGTTTGATATTTAATTGTTAAATGAGTGTTATGGTACTGTTAATCTAAAAGGGGAGGAATTGCAATGTATATACCTTTAAGGGGAACTATCTTTTACACCTCATGTATACTGCAGTACCATGATTATTATACACAGACACAACAGAAACACTTTCTCCCTAATTACTCTATCTAAATCCTTCATGATTTTGATCACCTCTATCAAATCTCCCCTTAACTTACTCTAAGGTGAACAATCCCAGCTTCTCTAGTCTCTCATCCCTGGTACCATTCTAATAAATCTCTTCTGCACCCTCTTCAATGTCTTCACATCCTTCTGACATTGTGGTGCCCAGAATTAGGCACAATACTCCAGCTGAGGCCTAACCAGTGATTTATAAAGCTTTAGCATAACTTCCTTGCTTTTGTACTTTATGCCTCTATTTATAAAGCAAAGGATCCTGTCTGCTTTTTTAACAGCCTTATCAACTTGTCCTGCCACTTTCAAAGAATTATGTACATAAACCCCCAGGTCTCTCTGTTCTTGCATCAGCTTTAAAATTGTACCATTAGTTTATAAAGCTTTGCCTCATTCTTCCTTCCAAAATGCAACACTTTATACTTCTCTGAATTATACTTCATTTGCCATGTGCCTGCCCATTTCACCAGTCTGTCTATGTCCTGCTGAAGTCTGTTACTATCCTCCTTATTGTTTACTACATTTCCGAGTTTTGTGTCATCTCCAAACTTTGAAATTACTTTATACCCAAGTGTAGGTCATTAACATATATCAAAAAGAGCAGCGGTCGTAATACCAATTCCTGGGGGACACCATTGTACACTTCCCTCCAGTCTGAAAAACAACCATTCACCACTACTCTCTGCCTTCTGTCTCTTAGCCAATTTCGTATCCATGCTGCCACTGCCCCTTTAACCTCATGGGCTTCAATTTTGCTAACAAGTCTATTATGTGGTACTTTATCAAACGGCTTTTATATCTGTTATGTGGTACTTCATTAAAAATAGGCCATTAGATGCAGCTACTTGACAGTCAACTCACTGAGCCAAGCACGTTTCTACTTCCCTACTGTTCCCTTACCCTGCTTCTGCTAACTTCAGCCAGACTTCACTTTTTAAAGGCTGCACTCTAATTTCCAAGCACCCCAGCACATTACTCCTGTTTGATATGGGATTTATAATAGAAAACCACTAGGAACAGAGGGCCAAGAGACCATTCTACCCCTCGAGCCTGTTCCGCCATTCAGTTAGCCCATGCCTGATCTGTAGCTCGACCCCATTTACCCACCTTCGAATAATATCCCTTGATACTCACTTAATCTGTCTATATCCCTTTGTACCTTTCTGCTCCCATCTGAACTACTTGCCGCGACCTCTTCCCAACCTAGTGTTGTCTGCAAACTTGGATATAGAACTCTCTATTCCTTCTTCTATGTCATTGAAAAATGAGGAAAAGATGAGGCCCCAGTACAGATTCCTGGGGAACACCACTTGTCATATTCCACCAATCAGAGTACATATATTTTATTCTCTCTATCTCCTACCTCTCAATTAATTTCCTGCCCATGTCACAAGGTTGCCTTCGGGCGCTTTCATATTTGCCATCTAATGGATATCTGAGTGAGCTGACCAGGCAAATTATGGCAGAGTATCAGCGGGTGCAGGTCCCAATTCATTGCTGTAAATCCGGTATCATGTGAAATTTGAAGGCCTATATAAACTTTAGTACTGAAAGTGTTGAACAGCACCAAAACAGATTAAACCTACCACCATTTCCTTTTTTTTGTGTCAAAACTGCTTTACTAAGAAGAACCCAGATAGATGTACCTGCAGAGAAGGTCACTCTGGACAGCTTTCAGATGTTTCCAGGGCAGGACCAGGCCCCTCATGCCCTCCTAAATGATTACTTTAGATGCACCCCTAGTAGTGCATGTACCCACTATTGCCATGTTAATTATTGAACCTCCTCCTGACCCTGTGAACTTTGGTGGGGTCTCAGGTGAACCCATTTGGATATTTAAGGTGGGATGCACCTCCGTGGATTTTCGACATACCTTTGGTGATCCTATGCTGTTTCCTTTGAGGGCCAGGAAAGTGGGACCTCTCAACATAGGAAGTCACCACTCCCCACCCCGGTCCTGCCCCCTTACACCAAATGGTCATGTTTGGGTGTGCAAAGACTCTGCCCCCATAAGGCAGTTTGGGAATTCCCACGCTATGCCATGACCCAGCCTAAATTGCAGCCCTTCTGGTGGACTTCTACTAACGTTTAGGCAGGAGTATCCTTGAAGGCTCCTGGACATTTGGCTCGATAGCCTTTTTAATAATTCACCTTTGGAAAGCTGGACCTTTTTTTTGCTTAGTCTTTGACATAAATCGTGCCATTTATGCAGAAAGGACTTATGAAATATACTGGGCGGCCTGCTGGTGGCGTTGTCCAGGGAGAGTATAAATACTCGGGCACGGGCCCAGCTTGCTCAGGGACATTTTGTAAACAGGAACTAGTGAAGGATAACTAGACTTCCATGTTGTGAAACAGTTGATTAAAACCTTGTTTAATACTCTGACCAAGTGCCTAGTAGTTTTCTTACGTCAGTCTTCATTTCATAAAATTCTTGAAATGACCACACCAAAGCTTGTACATCAAAACCAGAGAGGTGGTTTCCCTAGTGGACTGCAGAGTTTGTATCATAAATGATATGATCTTTGATTTCTATATACAAAAAACTGAATGAACAGAATGTTCTTGCACATTTCAATGAGGTTCTTTGGCTCTGAAATTAAACGGTGGGATTCCAGTGTATGAACATTCAATGTGTTCGACTGAAATTGCTCTCTCCACTTAACTCATAAAAGAAAATGTTACTGCCTCCACTAAAAAGGCAGAAAGAACAATTCCAGTAAAATGTGTTAAATGTTTATATGGTAATATCTCAAAGGGTAATTTCAGGTACTAAATCTTGGTCACTGACAATTCAGTTCCAAGTACTCCAGGCTTTACTTGTTGCATGTTGTTAGTTCCATACACAGTATTGTTCAATATTGTTGAATATGTAGAGATGTGTGAAACATTAAACATCTTTAAATCCAGTTAATTTCTAGCTTCAATCAAAAGGTTAGGCCAATTAATATGGAATTCTCTGTTCTGTTTTGTTACTCACTTCTCTCAGATGCAGGAGCCAGATCAATAAAATTCCGGCACTTTTCACCTAAAACAAAAAAAAGCTAGAATTATTTCATTTACATTGACTTTAATAAAATCTAAGCATAGACTCTCACCATCTTAAATATCTAACGAGGCCAACTTCCTTGACCTTTGCCCAGGGAATGCCCAAACCTCGGGAAATAAATAGAAATATATAGAAGTTACAACACAGAAAGAGGCTATTTGCCCAACTAGTCCGCATCAGTATTCACCTTCCATCCAAGCAAATAGTTCTAAGGTCAGAAGAAGGAAACGTTATGCAGGGGTCTTTGTCCCTTTTACGTAACCCTGGGATTTCGGGAGCATCCTTGGGGAAGCAGAATTTGTATATGTCTCATACTGTGCAAATGAAGTGGGGGAAGGAGGTTGTCTGAGGGCTGCAGAGTAGCTGCAAACATTCTTGGTGCCCATGACTCTAAGGCAGGGCCAGGGCAATAAGCCCGATAAAGTTTTAAAAAAGCAAAATTACAGCCACCCACTATTGAACATACTGGGTTGAAATTCCAGAAGTACTGTTTTGCCTTGACCCTGTTCCAAATGCTAGGTATGAGCTATTTTGAATATTAGGAGGGGACACTTATTGCTACTAATAGCGTCACTGGGGCACTCACCCTACGGATTCAGCAGAAACGCACAGTGGCCAATCCCCGGGGGTTGGCTGGGGGAGGCAACAGGTCCATGTATCCACATCAACCAATTTCAAGTGAGTGCTGCTCTGCCAACTTGTTGTTGATATCCCAACGGCGATCAGTTTCTCTTGAATTGATTGCCAGTTGCAGATGTCATTGTAGGGCCCACTTACTGCAAGCTGCACTATTGTTGGAACTAGCAAGATTTCTGGGGGAAACCAGCCGCCTGCCTCCAACAATTACAACACAATGGAGGAGACAGAGCAGCTACACCCAAACCCGTTGGAATTTCTCATGGCCGTCCAAAGCGGCGGAAACCTGGTGGAAATGGGTTCTGACTCAAATTCCTGCCCCTCTGCTCCCACTGTGATGTAAATATGCCCTTCAAATCCCAGAAATTATAGGGCTATTTAATTTAGAAGGCTCAAGCAAATACAGAAATGTGGTTGTACATCTCTAACATTTTCAGAAAATTATTGTTTTGGTCAGCCAAATGTCTGACTCATGCAGAATCCCATCACTATACTTAACAGTCTCCAAACCAAACTACTGAGAAATCCACATGGGTACAATTTTTAGCTTGCTCAATATGGAATGAATGCTCTGTTCTCTTATAGCACATCCCACCTAAATTCAGAGAGCTTTGGTACAGGTTAGTAAATTCATAGGATTACGGACCATCAATTGTGTGTTGCTGTTTAACCAGCTAAAACCGCACAGCTTAGCAGCAAACTTCCTGCTGTCTGTCTAGTCAGGAGCACCCTACGCATTTGGATGTTGGTTTGCAGGATTATCTGGAGCTGAGTAGGAAGAATCCTAGCTCCCAGTCTACCCCTCCAGGAGCCAAGGTCAATCATTAACCATGTCACAGAGTACTATGATGCTCCCTGACTCAGGTATCACAACATCGCATCTGGCATAGAGGTCTGAAACGGTTCCAATTTTTTAATCACCAGGTGTGTCATTTAGGAAATATTAACAAGTGATCGATATGACTTAACACAAGTTCCAAAGTACTAAAACCGATTAAAAGAGAAAAGAAAGACTTGCATTTATATAGCGCCTTTCACGACCACCGGATGCACCAAAGCACTTTACAGAGGTACTTTTTGGAGTGTAGTCACTGTTGTAATGTAGGAAACGCGGCAGCCAATTTGCACACAGCAAGCTCCCACAAACAGCAATACAATAATGACCAGATAATCTGTTTTTTTAATGATGTTGATTGAGGAATAAATATTGGCAAGGACACCGGGGATAACTCCCCTGGTAGTGGTGGTGCCAGAGGACTGGAGAATTGCAAATGTTATATCCTTACACCCTTTTTTGAAGAAGGGTAACAGCCAGTCTGTGAAATTGACAAGGAGGATGTCGGCTCTCCCGATCTAGCACAGCTGAAGGCTGTAGGAAGAAAACAATGTAAGTGAACATTTTTTTTAACTTACCACGCACCTTACATACTTACCACTCCACACTTGCACCCATCACTCACCTCTACATCTTACTTCCAGGTGCCTCCGACCGCTGAAGACCTCCTTCACGTCTCCTCCAACCCGGCGGGGTTCTCCGAGGTCGGGAAGCCTTCACCTGTGAAGGCAAAATGGCAGTAATCCTTTTTTCTGCCTATTAACTACTTGTTAACAGGCAGTTAAGAGGATTACATGCCTTTCCCGCCTCCAGGAGAAGGGACCCGAAGCAGCACAGCTTCCCGCCTCCTGGCAAAAGGGCACGGAGGCGGGATGGGGGTGGGTTTGCCATCCGCCCCCACTTTCTGCTACTTTACCGGCCCAAAGGGTTTATTTGCTAATGTGACAGTCATTCAACAAGTCTACTAAAGCTAGACGGACCAGTTTGTGCAATGTGGCAGCTCACGGTCTACTTCAAAATGAGACAGTAAGAATCAATTGACTCATCGTGGACTCATTGGGGGCAATTTTGACTTTGGGCGACAGTGTAAAACAGGTGATATCGATTCAGTCGTGCGTTATACACCTCTCCCGATTTTCATTTCCATTGACTTCAATGGAAAGATGTGTAACAGGTGGCTGAATCAATACCGGCCATTTTATACTATCACCCAAAGTCAAAATTACCCCCATTAAGTCAGGATGGTCCTCCTTCATACTGAGAACAGTACGAGATGGTGTCTTGAGATCCACGCCCCTTGGGGTGGGGGTGAGTGTTGTGGGGTAGAGGTAACTGCTTTTATTAACAGGCCTGCTGGCAAATCACTGAATGGGGAAGAAGTCAGAGGGACAGCCTTCCCAATTACTGGGAACACAGGGAGAAGAAGGACAAAAGGCACATGGGCTGTCAGTCTGCCAGAATGGGCTGGGAAGAAAGCCTGCAAGCAAACAGAATCTTGACATCTCAAACCCAGAGCCAATCAGAACAATAAGGGTGACCAGGAAAAGTTAGGTGAACTTTTAAAATTATTTTTCTTGTTGTCAAGAAGAGATATGAAGTCAGTTAGATTCAGGTGAGATTTCTGTTGAAGCGGACTAACGCATGGCAGATGACATTTAATGCAGAGAAGTGTGAAGCGATGCATTTTGGTCAGAAGAATGAGGAAAGGCAATATAAACTAAATGGTGTAATTTTAAAGAGGTGCAGGAACTGTGGGTTTATGTACACAAATCTTTGAAGTTGGCAGGACAAGTTGATGAGGCTGTTAAAAAAGCATACGGGATCCTTAGCTTTATAAATAGAGGTATAGGGCTGGATTTTGTCAATGGGGACGTGATGGAGGTGGGACTCCCACTTTTTGGGTTGTAGTCCCGCCTCCATCGATTAGTGGCCAACCCACGCGATTTTCCCTTGATTTACCTTGTTGAGCCCGCTGGGCAGGCTCAGCAGGCCAATCATGGGACACCCAGTACAGGTGACGTCAGGGATTGACATTTCATCTATCAAGAGCTTTTGACAGATGAAATATCAGCGTTTGACAGCTCTGTGAAGCTGTCAAACACTGACAATCTGACTTCTAACTTGAGTCCTTCTCCACAGACTCAGTTAGAAATCTCTCCAGAACAGAAAGCAGAAGGCTGCAGCTTTTGACAGCTCGCGGCCATTCTGCTTTCTGTGCCAGTGAGATGAGGGACCCCCGAGACCGGAAGGAAGAAAGCCTGCATTAGTAAGTAAAGGTAAGTAAAACTTATTTAAACACTTTACACACACCAAACACACTTACCTCTGCACTCATGCACCCATCATTCACCTGAACACCGGACATCTCGAACCTTCCAAGCCCTTCAGCCTGACGGTCCGCCTCGCTAACTTGGTGTGGTTTGGAGCCATCGGGAAGCCCACACTTCAGGGCTAAAAATAGGGATTAGGCCAAAAACTGCCTGTTAACTACCTGTTAACAGGCAGTTAATTGGCACTAATCCCCTTCCCACCTCAGGGAGGTGGCTCCCAGCACAGGTCGGGTACCCGCCTCCTGGGAAACGGGCATAGAGGCAAGTTGGGGGCGGGAAGGGTTCGTGCCCCCCAATTCTGCAATTTTCCCCCCACTCCCGCCTCCAAACCTGCCTCCATGGTGCTTGGAAATTCGAGCCAATAGAGTACAAAAGCAAGGAAGTTATGCTAAACCTTTATCAATTACTGGTTAGGCCTCAGCTGGAGCATTGCTTCCAATTCTGGGCAACACACTTTAGGAAGGATGTGAAGGCCTTGAAGAGGGTGCTAAAATGAGATTTACTAGAATTATACCAGGGATGAGGGACTTCTGTTATGTGGAGAGGCTACAAAAGCTGGGATTGTTCTCCTTAGAGCAGAGAAGGTTAAGAGGAGATTTGATAGAGGTGTTCAAAATTATGAAAGGTTTTGATAGAGTAGATGGATAGAAACTGTTTCTGCTGGCAGGAGGGTCAGTAACCAGAGGAAACAAACTTAAGATACTTGGAAAAAAATCCAGGGGGGAATGAGGAGACATTTTCTAACACAACAAGTTGTTATGATCTAGAATGCATTGCCTGAAAGGGTGGTGGAACCAGATTTAATAGTAATTTTAAAAGGGGAATTGGATAAATACTTGAAAAGAAGATTTTTTAGGGCTATGGGGAAAGAGCAGGGGAGTGGGACTAATTGGATAGCTCGTTCAAAAAGCCAGCAGAGACATGATGGGTCGAATGGCCTCCTTCTATGCTGTATGATTCTATGATTGTTATGAAGACTAAATATTGGACATCTTTGTTACTTAGGTAGTGATCTACCTGGTCATAAGAAAGAAAAGAAAGACTTGCATTTATATAGCGACTTTCATGACCACTGGACGTCCCAAAGCGCTTTACAGTCAATGAAGTACTTTTGAAGTGTAGTCACTGTTGTAATGTAGGAAACGCGGCCAGCAATGTGATAATGTCCTGCTAATCTTTTTTTTAATGTTGTTTGAGGGATATATATTGGCCAGGACAATGAGGATAACTCCCCTGCTCTTCTTCAAAATAGTGCCATGAGATCTTTTACATCCAGCTGAGAAGCAGATTTGGTTTAATGTCTCATCTGAAAGACGGCACCTCCAACAGTGCAGCACTCCCTCAGCACTGCCCTGGAGTGTCAGCCTAGATTTTTGTGCTCAAATCTCTGGAGTGGGGCTTGGACCCACAACCTTCTGACTCAGAGGTAAGTGTGCTACTCACTGAGCCACGGCTGACATAGAACCATAGAATCATAGAAATGTACAGCACAGAAAGAGGTCATTCGGCCTGTCGTGCCTGTGCCGGCTCTCTGAAAGAGCTGTCATGCTTAATCCCACACCCCTGCTTTTGGTCCGTAACCCTGTAAGTTCCTCCATCCTCAAGTACCCGTCCAACTCCCTTTTAAAATTATTTACGGAATCAGCTTCCACCACCTTTTCAGGTAGAGCGTTCCAGACCCCCACAACTCTCCTCATCTCCCCTCTAGATATTTTGCCAATGGTTTTAAATCTATGACAGAAGGTTATTGATCCACTCACCAGAGGGAATAGTTTTTCTCTGTCTACTCTATCAAAACCTCTCATCATTTTGAAAACCTCTATTAGCTCACCTCTTAACCTTCTCTGTTCCAAGAGAACTGTCCTAACTTTTCCAACCTCCCCTCATAACTGAAGTCCCTCGTCCCTGGTAACATCCTCCTCTGTACCCTTTCTAAGGTCTTTACATCTTTCATGAAGTTTGGTGCCCAAAATTGTTCACAAAATGGGGCCTAACCAGTGATTTATAAAGTTCTAGTATGATCTCTTTGCTTTTATATTATATGTCTCTATTTATAAACCCAAGTAACCCATATGCTTTTCTAACCACCTATCAACTAGCCCGGTCACCTTTTAAGGATTTGTGTATGTGGACACCAAGGTCCCTCTACTCAGCTACTCTTTTCAAAATCGTGCCATTTATATTATACTGTCTTTCCAATTTACAGTGTCAGAGTAGTGGGAACCAGTCAAGGAGGAGATAGTGAGAGTTCAGGACAGGGAACATACAGGGTAGGATAAGGAAAAACAGGGAAGCTTGTGTCAGATATCAAGAGCTCAATACTACAGAAAGCCTAGAGGAGTATAGAAAGTGCAGGGGTGAAATTAAAAAGTAAATTAGGAAAGCAAAGCGAGGGCATGAAAAAATATTGACAAGTACAATTAAGGAAAACCCAAAGATGCTTTATAAATACATAAAGGGCAAGAGGATAACTAAGGAAAGAGAAAGCCTATTAGAGACCAAAAAGGTCATCAGTGTATGGAGGCAGAAGACGTGGGTATGTTTTTAATGAATACTTTGCATCTGTCTTCACAAAAGAAAGGGACGATGCAGACATTGTAGTTAAGGAGGAAGAGTGTAAAATATTAGATGGGATAAACATAGTGAGAGAGGAAGTATTAAGGGGTTTAGCATCTATGAAAGTAGGTAAATCGCCAGGCCCAGATGAAATGTATCTCAGGTTGCTAAGAGAAGCAAGGGAGGAAATAACGGAGGCTCTGACCAACATTTTCCAATCCTCTCTGGCTATAGGTGTGGTGCCAGAGGATTGGAGGACTGCTAACATTGTACCATTGTTTAGAAGAAATTCTGAGGGACAGTATAAATCATCATTTACAAAGGCACGAATTAATCAAGGACAGTCAGCATGGATTTGTAAAGGGAAGGTTGTGTCTGACTAACTTGATTTAATTTTTTGAGGATATAACGAGGAGGGTCGATGAGGGTAGCGCAGTTGATGTAGTCTACATAGATTTTAGCAAGGCTTTTGACAAGGTCCCACATGGCAGACTGGTCAGAAAAGTAAAAATGCATGGGATCCAAGGGAAAGCGGCAAATTGGATCCAAAATTGGCTCAGTGACAAGAAATAAAGGGTAATGGTCAATGGGTGTTTTTGTGACTGGAAGGTTTTTTCCAGTGGGATTCCACAGGGCTCAGTACTAGATCCCTTGCTTTATATGTTGTATATATCAATGATTTAGACTTCAATGTAGGGGTCATAATTAAGAAGTTTGCAGATGATACAAAAGATGACCATGTGGTTGATAGTGAGGAAGAAAGCTGTAGACTGCAGGAAGATATCAATGGACTGGTCAGGTGGGCAGAAAAGTGGCTAATAGAATTCAATCCGGAGAAGTGTGAGGTAATGCATTTGGGGAGGGCTAACAGGACAAGGGAATACACAATAAATGGTAGGATACTGAGAAGTGTGGAGGAACAGAAGGACCTTGGAGTACATGTCCACAGATCCCCAAAATAGCAGGACAGGTAGATAAGGTGGTTAAGAAGGCATACGGGATACTTTCCTTTATTAGCTGAGGCATAGAATATAAGAGCAGGGAGGTTATGTTATAACTGTATAAAACACTAGTTAGGCCACAGCTAGAATACTGCGTGCAGTTCTGGTCACTTTACAGGAAAGATGTGATTGCATTAGAGAGGGTACAGAGGAGATATATGAGGATGTTGCTAGGACTGGAGAATTTTAACTATGAGGAAAGATTGGATAGGCTGGGGTTATTTTCTATGGAACAGAGGAGGCTGAGGGGAGATTTAATTGAGGTATATAAAATTATGAGGGGCCTAGATAGAGTGGATAGGAAGTACCTATTTCCCTTAGCAGAGAGGTCAATAACCAAGGGCCATAGATCTCAAGTCATTGGTAGAAGGATTAGAGGGTAGTTGAGGAGAAATGTTTTCACTCAGAGGATGGTGGGAGTCTAGAAGGCATTGCCTGAAAGGATGGTTGCGACAGAAACCCTCATTACATTTAAAAAGTACTTGGATATGCACTTGAAGTGTCGTAACCTGCAAGGCTATGGACCAAGAGCTGGAAAGTGCAATTAGGCTGGATAGCTGTTTTTGGCTGGCACAGACATGATGGGCTGAATGGCCTCTTTCTATGCTGTAAGTTTGTATGATTATATGATTAGTCCTCCCAAAGTGCATCACTTCACACTTCTCTGCATTGAACTCCATCTGTCCTGCTTCTGCCCATTTCACCATCCTGTCTATGTCATCCTGAAGTCTACAACTAGCCTCCTCACTATCTACTACGTTGCCAAGTTTCATATCATCTGCAAACTTTATAATGCTGCTCCCTACACCCAAGTCTGGGTCGTTATTAAACATTGAAAGGAGTAATGGATCCAAAATTGACCTTTGGGGAACACCACTGCAAATCTCCTCGGAGTCTGAAAAACATCCATCTACCACCACCCTTTGCTTCCACTGAGCCAATTCTGTATCCATATCTCTACTTTCCCCTTAATTCTACAGGCTTCCTTCTTCTGAACATGCCTCCTGTGTGACACATTGTTGAATGTCTTCCAATAGTCCATATATATAACATCTACTACAGTACCTTGATCAGCTTTCTCTGTTACCTCATCAAAACATTCAATCATGTTAGATACAAGTTGCCTTTAACAAATCCATGCTGGCTCTCCTTGATTAACTGATGCCTTTCCAAATGAAAGTTTATTTTGTCCCTGATAATGGTGTCCAATAAATTCCCCACCACCGATGTTAGGCTGACTTGCATGTGGCTTCCTGGTTTATCCCTCTCCCCTTTCTTGACTAATGGTATAATATTAACACTCCTCCAGTCCTCCAGCACTACTCATGTATCCAATGAGGATTGAAAGATTGTGGCCAATGCCTCTGCTATTTCTACCTTTGCTTCTTTCAGAAACCTAGGATGCATTCCATCCGGACCAGGTAACTTACCAACTTTCAGTAATGCTAATCTTTTTAGTACATCCTCTCTATCTATTACTATTCTGTCCATAACGTCCCTCTCCTCTTTTAGTGTAACCTTCACATCATCCATTCCCTCTGTGAAGGCAGATGCAAAGTACTCATTTAATACTTTAGCCATGTTCTCGGCCTCTACATGAAGATTTCCCTTTGGGTCCTTGATAGGCCTAATTATTTCCCTAGCTAAATGCTTATACTTTAATAGATAGAGGCCTAGAAATTCAGTCTAGCCACTTTTGGGGCGGTAAAGTCGGGCGGGCGGTAAAGTTAGCACCCGCCGGAAAGTGGAGGCCACTTCACCGAAATTCAGTAGCTTTGGCCAAGGAGTTTGGGCGAGCGCTGAAACTGGCGTTGCACTCCTATCTTTAGGCGCTAAGCCGGCGGTGCGGACTGATAACGCCGAGGCCGGGCGCAGCGCAGGTGCGGTCATGTTTTGATTGACAGCAGACACCCTGACGCCGGCCAGCTCTTAAAGGGGGAAGGGTCGACTTTGTCTGCTGCCACGCCCTGGATAGTGGAGCCCTGCAGCTAGGCCTGAACACTGCTGGTGGACCCAAATAGCGCCTGAAGCCATGCAGAAGGCCCGTGAACGAGCGCAGCGCTTCTCAGAGCATGCTTTGAGGGTGCTGCTTAGGGGGTTGGAAAAGAACAGAGAGATCTTGTGCCCGGACAGTGGCAAGAAGGCTCCCAGGAGGCAGTACAGGAGAGCCTGGAGGGAAATCGCCCTGAGGGTGTCAGCCAACAGCAATGTCCCCAGGACTGGTGACCAATGCCGCAAGAAGTACAACGACCTCACTTGGTTGGTCAGGCTGAGTACCCTTTCCAGTGTCCTCCTCATCCTTGCATGTGCACCTCACATTATGGGCAAAGGGACCTCAAAGGCCTAATGGCCAGCCCTCCTCCCGCAGCTATGGCACTGGCATGATCATCAATAGCACTTTCTGCACTTCACACACTGGCCAAGCTATTCGACCATGGGAGGCAGTGCACACAACAACAGGGCACCACACTGGCCAAGCTATTCGACCATGGGAGGCAGTGCACACAACAACAGGGCACCACACTGTACTTAGAGGCCATCCTTTCTCTTGCAGGCCAAGCTGGCGCAGAATCTGAGGAGCCGGACTGTCACCGGGGGAGGGCGTGCCCAGTTCCAGGAGCTCAGTGACCTGGAGGAGCGCGTGGCTCGACTCATGCGTGCCCGGGTGGTTGGCCCCGTTGCTATTGGAGATGCCGACCCTGTGCTGGGCCCCAATGGTAAGGACATGACCGTTTGCACCTCTCTCGTTCCCCTTGCGCTTCAGATCTACATCCTTTGCCACTGTCCCACCAATGCGCATAATGCCACCAATCATGCCTCCCTCGCTGACACCCTGTCCTCACACTAAAGCTACTCTTGTGCCTTCCTGCTTTCAGCTGGTGAGGAGGAGGTCCCTGAAGCTGAGAGTGCCAGTCCCTCGGAAGAGGAGGACGACGAGGACCAAGAGGAAGGCGGCACATCGGGGGAACCCTCATCCGCGCCAGGGGATGGCAATGGAGGGGACACGTCTTGCCTGGAGGAGAGCCAGGGGGAAATGTTGCAGGGGGGTGTAGTTGCTGGGCCCAGTGGCGTCCAGGCACGCGGGAAGGGTCGGGCAGCACGGCTGCCTTCTCCCCAGAGGGGGGAAGTGTTGCAGGGGAGGGCAGTTGCTGGGCCCAGTGGCATCCAGGCATGCGGGAAGGGTCGGGCAGCTCGGCGGCCTTCTCCCCAGAGGGAGAGTCCGGCCTCCAGTCCGGAGACGGTCCTCGCCCAGGAGGTGCGCCTCCTTGATGAAATGTCCGCGGCCTCGGAGCGGCGCCACAACGAGTTCATGGGGGTTGTGGGACAGTTGCCTCAGGCCATTGAGTCCCTGGCTCATAGTGTGGCCGATTTCGGGGACTCACAGGCCAGGGGTGTCGACCAACTCGCGGCAGCACAGGACGCGAGTCGAGAGTTCATGAGTGGTGCCGTGCAGACACTGGCTGATCTGATGCGGGCACAGACCAGGGCAGTTCGGGCACTCACTTCTGCCACACTCGCTGTGTCACGGAAGCATCGCCAGGGCACCCGCTGCCCTGCTGCAGCACAGCGGTCGGGCCATCACCAGATTGCTGCGCTTGCTGCAGTGCCAGCCCGGCCGAGTGCCAGTGTCTCTGGCGACCAGCGAGCGCCTGGCATCAGCCAGCTTGCCCCCATTGATGCAGCCGCCACTGCCACTCCCCCAGCCAAGCTGCGACGAGCTGCTGGAGAGACTGATGCTGCCCAGCCACAGCTGCAGCAGTCAGCAGCCGGCCCCTCCAGGGCCGGACCTCGTCTAGGCCGACCCCCAAGGGCATCTGCCGTCACGCATTGTGCCCCTCAGGAGCCTTCCCCCAGCCTTGCAACACCCACAGGGCCCAGGTTGAGGCGGAGCAACAGGTTGGGCAGGGGCCGGAGAAGCCTGCACAAGGACTCGCCCTGTCGGCACACCAAGTAGAGTGTGTTGCCAACTGTTTTTTTATATGGGGGTGTTTGTGTTCTGTATGGGGGGGTTTGTCTTGGTTAGGCCGAGGATGAAGGCCAATTGGATGGACAAGTTTTGTTATTCCTCCCCAGGTTGTGGGAGTGAGATATGTTTTTGACTGTTTTTTGGGGGTGTTGTCTGTTTTTCTGTTTCATGTGGGAAGGACCCTGAGTTTGTTAAATAAAGCTTTTTATTTATTCAGCTTGTCCAGGTGTCATGTTTCAAGTGGTTGTTGCGTTAAACGGCTGAGGGCTTGCGGAGCGGCTGCATTCAGGTGCGTTCATTGCCACAAGCCATTCCCTGACAGGGGGCCTAGAAGTGTCATTCAATAAGCCGCCGGTGGACAGCCCTTGGACCTTGTGGCTCCCTCCTGGGCTGGTACTCCTCCTCCTCCTCCTCCTCCTCATGGTCCTCCTGCTCATCCTCCTGAGGTAGTGGTCCAACATGAGGTGGCAGTGCCTGAGTCCTGCGGATAACCAGGTTGTGCAGCATGCAGCAAACGACGACGAACTGGGAGACTCTATCCGGCGAATACTGTAGAGATCTGCCGGATCGATCCAGGCAGCGGAACCGTTGCTTGAGGACGCCAATCGTTTGCTCTATGATGTTCCTTGTGGCTTGATGGCTTTCGTTGTATGCCTCCTCCGCAGGGGTCCTGGGCGCGCGGAGCGGGGTCATGAGCCATGTACACAAAGGGTAGCCCTTGTCCCCAATAAGCCATCCCCTTGGTGGAGGCTGTGCCTCGAACATGTCAGCCACAGTAGTCTGGCGCAGGATAAATGCATCGTGGCTGCTTCCTGGAAAGCGGGCATTGACAGCTAGGATGCGCTGCCTGTGGTCACACACCAGCTGTACATTGAGGGAATGGTAGCCCTTCCGGTTGCGGTAATCCTCGGCATTGTCGATAGGTGCCCACATAGCCACATGCATGCAGTCAATGGCGCCCTGCACCATGGGGAAGTCGGCGATCCTGGCAAATCCGACTGCATGCTGCTCCTGCCTCTCTAGGGTCATGGGGAAGGAGATGAATTGGTGTCTCCTTGCGAAAAGGGCATCGGTGACCTGCCGGATGCAGCGATGCACGGCGAACTGGGAAATGTTTGCTATGTCCCCAGCAGCGGCTTGGAATGAGCCGCTTGCATAAAAGTTCAGAGCCACCGTGACCTTCACTTCCACCGACCGAGACGTCCTGCACATCAGCTGTGGACGCAGATCTCTGTGAAGCAGCTGGCAGATCTCTGCAACCACCTCCCTTCTGAAGCGCAGCCTCTTAACACAATGCGCGGCAGTCATGGTGAGATAGGACACCTGCTGCCGGTATTCCCTGAGTGGGTAAGGCCTACGTTGCCGACGCCTGATGGCCCCTCTGCGTCTAGGCATGGCTGGCCCTCTCACACAGCGTCTGCGAGCCCTTCGCACATAATGCTGGAACTGAGGGTTGGAACCCCATGCAGCCCCCATAATAAACTTGCAAACAGTGAAATCACAATGAGTGAAATTTCCAAGCTCTGGCCAGAAGCCAAAAATACCTCTCCTATGTTGTCCCAAATCAGGAAGGTCTGTTCCTTGGTCTCTGTCCAGAAATCCAAAGCACTAAAGTCATTGCAGCAAAATGGCTGGCCTTTATAGTTCAGTCTAAGTGCCCTTTAATTAGCGCTCCCCGAGGCCCGCAGGGCCTCTGCTGCGTTCCACTTCACAGTTCTTAACAGCGCCACGCCCACATTGGGCGGGCGCCACTGAATTTCCGGTTTGGGGCGCACAAACAGCGTTGCACGACGAAATGACGTCATAAGCTGCGCGCGCAGCTGAGCGGGCGCAAACACTTTGCGCCGGCGCTAAATGTCAACTGAAGTTGGGCGTAGGCGCAGATCGGCCTGCGCCCGGGCGCTAAGTGCCTAGCGCTGGAAATCTACCCCTCTTATGGCGCTAACGGCTGGCGGACGCAACTGAATTTCTAGGCCAGAGTTTCTGCTTTGGGCGCAATTGGCGATTCTGGCGCAAATTTTGCCTAACATTGTGCCTGTTTTGAAAAGCGTTTTCCTCCGGGTTTCCGCTCAAACTAATTTGCATAGCAACAATTCCTCTCCTTCCCTCCCCTTAGCACCATGCTTTTCCCAGTCTATATTAGGGTCTATATCAACAATGTAACAGCTCCCCCTCTGTTCCTTAACTCAAGCCAAATAGATTCAGTCTTAGAACCATCTAGTAATTCTTTAATCAATACTGCCACGCTCCCTCTTTTTCCTTCTCTATCATTCCTGAATACTTGGTAGCCAGGAATATTAAAAACCCATTAATGCAACCTCATCATAATCCCATGTAGTAATTTGTGCCTGCAGCTCACCAACATTATTAGTTACTCTACAGACATTGACGTACATTCAATTTAATACCTCCTTCGTCACTTTTGCTATTTTCCTCAGTCTGGTCCTTGCAATTATTAGGATATTTCTAATGTTACTGCCGTTTATATTTCTTTGTCCTCTGATCTCATTTCAGCTCCTTTCTGGTTCCCCTACCCCTGCCAAATTAGTTTAAATCCTCCCCAACAGTACTAGTTAAACATCCAGTGAGAACATTGATCCCAGCTCTGTTCAGGTGCAACCCATCCATCTTGCACAGGCACCCCTTCCACCAGAAGCACTCCCAATGCCCCAAGAATCTGAAACCCTCCCTCCACCACCACTTATTCAGCCATGCATTTACCTGCACTATTTCTGTTTCCATAGTCACTTGCACTTGGCACTGGGAGTAATCCTGAGATTATACCTTTGAGTTCCTGTTTTTAATCTTTTCCTAGCTCCTGAAACTCTGCCTGAAGGAACTCAATACTTTTTCTGCCGATGCCATTGGTTCCAACATGAACCACAACTTCTGGCTGTTCCCACTCCCCTCGCAGAATGTCCTGCACCCGCTCAGTGATTTCCCTTACCCTGGCACTAGGGAGGCAATATACCATTCGGGAATCCTGTTTGTAGTTACAGAAACGCTTGCCTATGCCTCTAAATATCGAATCCCCTAAGACTACTGCATTTCTACTCTTTCTTTTTCCCCTGTGTGCAGCCAAATCTCCCACGGTGCTGGTGGTTTGATTCTTACTGCATTCCTCCAAGGAGTTGTCACTCTGCCCACTATGCAAAACAGGAAACCGGTTAGCGAGTGCCACTGGCTTGGGGGATTCCTGCACACTACCTGTGTCTTCCTCCTATTCTGTCTGGTGGTCACCCATTCTTTCACTGTAAAGTCTGTGGGTTGTTTAGTTAATTAATACACAGACTACCAGAGTAACTTAAAACAGGACTTTACTATTCGAAGGTCAGGGCGAATCTGCCCAATAAATCCTGACACAACACTTATATACTGGTGTGGTCACCGTCGGTATTACAGTATACAGAAGCCAAACAAAGTAGTGCCACACCTAAAATAGTTCTCTTAAAGGTGAACGGTTACATACAATAGTTCTCTTAAAGGTAGATGGGTACATACACTACAATCCTCCCTTTTTAGCTTACAACATACTTATTCCCCATTAAACATAACATATAATCAACTTCATGTAAAACAATTCACAGATATAGTCTCTGCGGGAAACAGTTCACAGATTCAGTCTCTGCGGGAACAGTTCACAGATTCAGTCTCTGGTCTTGACTCGGTCCGAACAACATCTCTGTGGTGTAGCCGGTTCACATTTCTAGCGTGACTCATCCAATAGTCTTTCCCTTGGCTTAACAGCTTGAACTTCCATCCTGCTGAACCAGCAGTGCTGACTTTTACAAACAGCTGGACTGCCTTGGTAATTTTTCCTACTTTCCAACTGATTTGGCCCCCTTCATAGGGCCCCCGTGCATGATCTGATAGAAGTGATAATGATTTAGATGGTTATCGTCTTCTGCTTCGTCTTTTTCTTTTCTGCTTCTTGGAGACTCTCGGGGCTCCCTTATCCGCTGCCAGCTGTAGCGCCACCATCTCCCTATGTTCCTTAGACTTTAAGTGCTTCATCCTGATTTCTGCACTTTGGGAGTTTTCATCACAAGCTGGGCAGACCAAGTCATCGTAATATTCCGTGTCACTCAACAGGTCATGGTAATATTCGGTGTCGTCCTGAGCTAGTCTAGCGAGAGGGGCTGCTACTTCTTCCTTACCCAACTGGACGTTAGCCGACTGTTGTTCCCTCCCTAGACATCTTTCCTGAAGAGACTTCTTCATGCGTTCATATTCATCCCGCTCTTCCTGGGTTTCCTGCCAATCCTTCACTAATGACCTCATTTGTGATTCCAATACTTCCCCTTCCATCGGGGATTGATTGATCGGGCTATTCAATCCTTCTACTGGAGCAGCTGTTTCAACATTCTGTAGTTCATATTGACGTGATTCAGCGTACTTTCGGCAGCCCCGTAAAATCTGTGTTGCAACCTCAACTATGCCCCAAACTTTTGAGAGCTCTGAACCCCTTCCCTTTGAAGATTGAAGCTCGTGTTCAAATGGTTCCCATTGCAAAGTCTTCTCTCTCAGCATATGAAGGAGTTGGCTGACCGTTAACTCTTCCACGGGGACCCTGTGGATCAGAGTCTTCTCCATTTCATCCACCTTTTCCTCCAATGCTTTCACCTTTTTTTCCTCTTGTACTTTGGCTTTAAGCGCTCGGAGAAGTTGTGCCTTGATGCTCTCTAGCTCATGTTCAGGGGCCATTCTTACAGTCTCTGTGTTTCTTACAGTTGCTTTTTCTTTCACTGAAAGAATTCCCAGTTGAATCTGTTCTTCAAGTTGTTGAACCTCGGTCATTGCCGCCTCATATTTGTCTTGGGTTTCCTTCAATATTTTTATGAGTTCTTGGACATCTTGACTTTCATGTTCTGCCATGTCTTTCACCTCTAATTTCTCACCTATGGATGGAACTTCTACCGATGAGTCTGTCTTGGCCTTGAGCTCATCAAGAATTTCCTGCAGCCTTTGGACTTCTTGCTCATGTTCAACCTTTAGTTGCTCATATGCTTCCACTGAAACTAGCTTTTCGGAGGTTGCCGAGTTAACCCCCTCCAGGATTGTAGCCTGGGTCTGTTCATACTGTTCCTTCAACTTCTCAAACTCTGCTTGTAAGGAGTCGTAGAGAAGAACGGGAATAAAATCCTGGCTTCCTGAAGATTCCTCTTCATTTGCTTCTTTCTGCAAATATTCTAACTCCTGAACATCATAAGGGAGATGTGATCGGTGATTGGTCACGATGGCTCTATGGTCGCTCTCTGCTTGAGCTAGCTGCTTCTGTTGTCTTTCCAGATTCTCCCATTCGGTGTCATAGAACTTTTTCATTGTTTTCATCTCTTGTACGAGACGGTAACTCAATTGTTCTAATTGTTGTCGTAATTTGAAATAAAGTTGAGTCCGAGCTCGGTGTTCTTCCGTCATGGATATGTCCTTAAACTGAACAGACTCAGAATTCTCTGTCAAACTATGTTGTCGTTGTTCGGTGGAGATCTGTTCTGAAACTTTGTTCTTCTCTGGAGCATAAGCCTTTCTGCATGCCTTCGTTTTTCCAACCTTAGTCGGCAAGTCCATTTTAGCCTTGTCTTTCACATTTGGGTTGGTCTTATCGTCATCCGATTCAGAATCTGAGCTGATTGTCTGCCCCGAGTCCTCACTCGTTATGGCTTTTAGATAGTGCCATTCCATGTCTATTTTCTTGATCCACTCCTGTCCTAGAAGTGGTGGTCCTCCCTCAGGTAGTACGTATAAGTTCATTCTTGGGTGTTCTTTACCCCTATCTCTCACCTTGACTCTTATCTTTCCCATGGGGTATACTTTATGCCCCGTGTATGTCTGCAATACGAACTTGGTATCTCTTAAGGGTATATGTGAGAATAGCTGGTGGTAATCCCTTCGATTTATGACTGATAGAGCTGATCCAGTGTCCAACTCCATTTTCACTTGGACTCCAGCTATTTTTAGCATGACCCAGATAGTTTGTAGGTCAGCTTCCTTACTCACATTGTGAATTCTCAGACTACCCAGCTCCTGGCCGTTTGGGTCTGAGTCCGAATTCTGTTCGTCTGAACTCTTCTCAGCCACCTTGTGTACCTTGTTGTACTTTTCCTGTGATGGCTTCCTTTGGTTGTTGGTCCTTTGGTTGTTGGTCTTCTTCCCTGACCGGCATACCTTAGCTATGTGACCCAGTTTGCCACATTTCCTACATTCCTGGTTCTTAAACCAGCATTGGTTCTGGTCGTGTGTTGTCTTCCCACAACGATAACATTTTGTTGTTGTCGAGGTAATTTGATCCACACTGAGTGCCGCTGTCTTTAGCTGCATTTCCGCAGTTCCCTTCGCTGCGGCTTCGTGCGATGCTGCAATAAGGACAGCCCTGTCAAGTGTAAGGTCGTTCTCTTTGAGTAGTCGCTTTTGCGTTCCGTCCTTTGCCCATCCGCACACGAACTTGTCTCGCAATGCCTCTGTCAGATTCCCTCCAAACTGGCAGTATTTCGCTAGTCTACGCAGTTCGACCAAGTATTCTGCGTTGCTTTCGTCTTTCCGTTGCGTTCTCGCATAGAATTTGAATCGTTCCACCAACATCAACGGTGTGGGGTTCAAGTGATCCTTCAGAACAGCCACAATATCATCGAAAGTCTGATCTGCCGGTTTAGCTGGTGATAGTAGATGCTTCAAGAGCCCGTATGTCTTCGCGCCCATCGAGTTTAGCAAGGTTATAGCTTTGTCATCTTCTTCTATTTTATTGGCCTCACAATAGATCTCAATGCGTTCCACATACGTGGCCCAGTCTTCTACCTTGGAATTAAAATTGTTGATGTTACCACGCTTAGGCATCTTCCTCTCTTCCTGATAACACCACGAATTATTTCTTAAAAAAGTTTTTTTTTTTTTTCCAAGATGGCGGTTCCCGTGAAAATGGCGGTTTCCCGCGCTTATCTTCTCTCCCCGCCCACTTCAATGGCGGTTTCCCACTTCTGTCTGCTTCCCCGCCTAATGGCGGCTTCCCGCGTTTCTTCCCTGGCAGGAGGGGTACACTTTCCCCACGGGCGACGGCCGCTGGCTTTCAGGTTCACAGCCTGCGCGTCGGCTTCAGTGCTTTCCCTTTTTTCGGCAGGGCAACCGGCGCTGGGTACACCCCGTTGACGGCGAACAGTTTCAGCCGCTGGGCTGGCTCTCGCTCAGTTCCCCTTGCTCGGGCTCTGTCTCTCTCCCGCTCGCTCGGCTCTACCGGCGCTGGGTACACCCCATTGACGGAGAACAGTTTCAGCCGCTGGACTGGCTCTCGCTCAGTCTCCCTTGGTCGGCTCTGCCTCTCCTGCTCGCTCGGCTCCCGATCGCGCCTCCCAGCCCTCTCGCAGTCCGGTGCTTCCCTCCCCGGCTGCGGCTGAGTTTATCTCTTCCCGCGCCTACGTTCCCGGTCACAGCGCCTCGTGGCTTCGGTCGCTGCCCGGCCTTTTTCGCCGGTCGCAGTCTAGCTGTCTCACGACGCCGTTGCGTCCCCCAGCCTGTCTGTACCGCGGCTTCCTTGCTCCACGCTGCCCCAGTCTCAGCGCCCCTGGACCCGACTTCTGTCCGGCTCCTTTCCCCCTCGACCGTGGTCGAGTGCACCGCCCTTATCCTCCGGTTATTCTTTTTACTTTCCCTTACTCACAGTCACCGTGGCCGCCTTGCTTCTCGTGCTGATCGGCTCACTCCTCACCGTGGCAGAAGGGACAGTCAGTGCCTGTTGCTGATGGAAGTCTTTGTCTCTGAATTCTTCCTCCTTTCCAGCTCTGCAGACTCGAGTTTTCTCCCAGCAGAATGACGAGGGCGGTTGCCTCTTCTCGACGCTCGTTAACTGCTTCGGAAGTATTGTTGCCGCAGGGTACGATCGGACTCGTCGCCACTGTAAAGTCTGTGGGT
The DNA here is from genome assembly GCF_052327205.1 of Somniosus microcephalus. NCBI lineage: Eukaryota > Metazoa > Chordata > Chondrichthyes > Squaliformes > Somniosidae > Somniosus > Somniosus microcephalus. The sequence goes on from NC_140997.1 coordinate 36,871,656, forward strand.
TGTTTAGTTAATTAATACACAGACTACCAGAGTAACTTAAAACAGGACTTTACTATTCGAAGGTCAGGGCGAATCTGCCCAATAAATCCTGACACAACACTTATATACTGGTGTGGTCACTGTCGGTATTACAGTATACAGAAGCCAAACAAAGTAGTGCCACACCTAAAATAGTTCTCTTAAAGGTGAACGGTTACATACAATAGTTCTCTTAAAGGTAGACGGGTACATACACTACATTCACCTCCTGCACCTTCTGTGGCAGTGGGGTGACCACCTCTTGGAACATCTGTTGCAGTAAACTCTCAGACCCCCGGATGCACTGCAATGACTCCAGCTCGAGCAACTGGCGGCACTTCCTGCACACATTGTTACCCAGGATGCATGAAGTGTCCTGGAGTTCCCACGTAGAACAGGATGCACATGCAACAGGAACCCGCTGGTCTGCCATGGTAGCCATCCATGAACTATTGTCACTGCAATTTTTTTTATTATGTCAGCATTAGTTGGAAAAATCGGAGCGTACATCAAAATCGGCTGGGCCTTCCATCGATGTGATTGGGCAGCCGGAATGATCTTCTTTCTAAGACTAAGGCCTAGAAATTCAGTGGGCCTTGCGTCCACTTAGCGCCTAAAGAGGTCTTTTGCGCCGGCGGGGTGGTAGCGCAGAAATTGAGTGCAGCGGTATTGGCGGCGGTAGCCGTTAGCGCTGCGCCGGGACCGATGACGTCATCGGTGTGCGCGGTGGCCTGTAACGCCCCGAAACTGCGCCGATCCCCATATTTATTTGCGCCCGCCTCCTCCGAAGCGGGCGCAAACAGCGAACAGAAAACGGGGCCGTCCTGCTGCCATAGTGGGGCGCTTTAAAGCTGAAGGTGCGGCCGGCCGCTTTTTCGGCGGCCGCCTGCCCGCACCTCCTTCCCCGGCCTCCTCCACCCCCCCCGCGGCATTGCCGGCTGGTTTCCGTGGAGCCCGGCACTTCTCCGTTGTGCCGGGCTCTTTTGCCGGCACTCGCGATCGGGGCTCCGGCCGTTGCAGGCACCTCCCCCTTAAGAGAAGGAGGAGGCCTGCAGTACCGCAGCCTGCCGCACCGCATCGGGTGGCGCTGCGGCAACTAGCGCGCCGATATTCAGTTGCAGCGCCCCAAACGGAGGCGGGCACACCCTGGTATAGTGCCCGCTTCCGAATTGGGGCGCAGAAGACGAATATACGGCGTGCGCTAATGCCTCCCCGCCCAGCGCTAACTTTTGGGCGCGAGCGAGCTGCCCGCGCCCAAGTGAATTTCTAGGCCTAAGATTTTTGTCCAAAAATGTTGTATTTTGGAACATTCTGTCGTATAAGTGCCAATCTATCTACAACAGGTGCTGTTTGTGGGTTTAAAGAGAAAGCCAAAATTAAATACCCTCAGGGCTTTAAAGAGAATGCCCAAGGACTTTAATTGCAGATCAAGAGTGCCTGGGTTATTTAAATGAGAAGGCAGTCTGAAAGGATGTCTGATGGAAGAAAAAGAATACCCTCTAAAGTCCTGACTCAGCACCTCACTGAAACAGCCACAAACACTGGGAGCATAGCAATATAATGAGGCACAGGTGGCCATCAGGATAATTATGGAGCGTACAATCAGCAAGATGAAACAGCACGTTAACTTTCTGGATGGATTAGGGACTTTCCTGCTGTATAACCCCACCAAGGTCTCAAATATAACAGTAGTGTGCTGCATGTTGCAGTACCTATGTGGCAATATAAACTAAATGGGTTTTAAAATAGGTGCAGGAACAGAGAGACCTGGGGCTTTACGCATACAAATCTGTCCAATTCTGGACTCCACACTTTAGGAAGGGTGTCAATGCCTTAGACAGATGCAGAGGAGATTTAGTAAAATGGTACCAGGGACAAGGGACTTCAGTTATGTGGAGAGACTAGAGAAGTTGGGATTGTTCACCTTCACAGAAATCACAGAATCACAGAAACCCCACAGTGCAGATAGAGGCCATTTCGGCCCATCGAGCCTGCACCGACACATATCCCACCCGATCCCCGTAACCCCTACACCAACACATATCCCACCCTATCCCCGTAACCCCACGTATTTAATCACCCTAACACTAAGGTTCAATTTATCATAGCCAATCAACCTAACCCGCACATCTTTTGGACTGTGGGAGGTAACCGGAGCACCCGGAGGAAACCCACGCAAACACGGGGAGAATGTGCAAACTCCACACAGACAGTCACCTGAGCCGGATTCGAACTCGGGTCCCTGGCGCTGTGAGGCAACAGTGCTAACCACTATGCCACCGTGCTGCCCTTAGAGCAGAGAAGGTTAAGGGGGGATTTGAAGGTGTTCGAAATCATGAGGGATTCTAATAGAGTAAATAGGGAGAATCTGTTTCCACTGTCAGGAGGGTCAGTAATCGAAAGACAAAGACTTAAGATAATTGGCAAAATAGAATTGGCAAAAATACCAGGAGGGAAGATGAGGAGATTTTTTTTTTATGCAGTGAGTTGTTATGATCAGGAATGTTTCCCTGAAAGGGTGGTGGAAGCAGATTCAATAGTAACTTTCAGAAGGGAATTGGATATATGTTGAAGAGGAAGAAAATGCCGGTCTATGGGACGAATTGGATAGCTCTGTTAAAGAGCCTGCACAGACCCGATCGGCCAACTAGCCCCCTTCTGTGCTGTATAATTCTCTGATTCTATCAAGGAGCAGGAAACCTACCTGCCCCTGAGCTGCAGCCTCTTCTGCAGCATTCCCCGCTCGACAGGGAGCCAAGCCTGTCAATCAGGTGGGCCTTTGGGCGGGGAACCTGCTAAAAAAAAACACACACGCTGTGGAGTTAAAACTACACGGCATTCGGAGAGATCCGGCCAGAACTCCTCCCCTCACACCTCCCCACCACCACCACCCCACCCCCGCCCGTCTTGGAAATCCCGCCCCAGTAAATATCGGGGCCTATGTCTCTATTTGAAGGTAGAAAGAGTTATTAGGCATTTTCCTTGATGCCTCACTTCCTGATTATTGGTTTAATTTGATTCTGGCAGGGCCATGGAAACTATTATCCTTGGCCGTTAATGTTGAGTAGAAAATGCAAACTGTTTAATTTCATTATGAACAGAAATGGCGAACAAACAATATTTGCTGCTATTTTTAAATCTGAACTATTAAAACATAGGAACATAGGAAGAGGAGTAGGCCATTCAGCCCCTCGAGCCAGTTCCGCCATTTAATGAGATCATGGCTGATCTGTGACCTAACTCCATATATCTGCCTTTGCCCCATATCCCTCAATACCTTTGGTTAACAAAAATCTATCAATCTCATATTTAAAATTAACAATTGTCCGAGCATCAGTTGCCGTTTGCGGAAGAGAGTTCCAAACTTCTACCACCCTTTGTGTGTAGAAGTGTTTCCTAATTTCACTCCTGAAAGGTCTGGCTCTAACTTTTAAGACTGTAACCCTAGTCCTAGACTCCCCCCTAGTCCTAGACTCCCCAACCAGCGGAAATAGTTTCTCTCTATCTATGCTCTCAGTTCCCCTTTAAATCTTGAAAACTTTGATCAAATCACCCCTTAACCCTCGGAATTCCAGGGAATACAACACTTGCTTGTGTAATCTCTCCTTGTAATTTAAGCCTTAGAGTCTAGCGGGGAGAAATTCAGTAGGTTGCACCACCCATTAGCGCCTTAAGAGGGCGCTAAGTGGGTCGCAAGCCAACTGGCGCACGGGCACGGCACTGTCCACGCCTCCAGCTAAATTCCGCGGGACGTTAGTGGTGGCGCTAACCATTAGCGCTGCGCCACTGCCGATGATGTCATCGGTGTGCGCAGCGCCCTGCTGACACCCCGGCCGTGATATTTGGCAGCGCCCCCTGATTTACCGCCGGACGCTATGTCCGACCGGTTCAGGGGGGCCTACCTGCGGCCGGGGAGGCGCAAATTAAAGGAGAGGTGCGGGGTGGCCATTTTTGTTGTTGGCCGCCTGCCAGCACCTGCCTGCACTCCCGTCCCCGGCCTCCTGAACCACCCCCCCGCCCCCCCCGTGGAGTGCCGGCTGCGCTCCAAGAGCCCGGCACTTCTCTTCGGTGCCGGGCTCTTTTGCCTGCACTCCCGATCCTCGGAGGCCCAGCTGGGCCCCAGATCGCGCTGCACAAGGCCCCTCCCCTTTAAGAAGGGGAGGAAGGCCTGCAATACCGCAGCGTGATGTGCCGCAGCGTGTGGCGCTGCGGCACGTTACGCCACGATATTCACTCGCAGCGCTCCAAGAGGGATGCGGGGCGCCTCCAGTAGCGCCGCGCTTCCCTTTGGGGCACAACCACTCAATTTCCGGTGGGCGGGCGTGAATGCTTCCGGGGCGCTACATTTAGCGCCCTGGTGAGGCTGGCGCCCCAAACGGGGCTATACTCAATTTCTCCCCCTAGGTATCAAGGCCAATATATCCTTCCTAAGACAGGAAAGTCGAGGTCATAGTGTTTTTATCAAGTTTTAAAATGCCACAGCCCTCACCAGTTAAAGCAAGTTTGAAGCTGTATTCAGTTATGGCACCAAGAATCTGTGCAAGGTGAGCATTTCTCTTCAATGTCTCCGAACATATCATTTAATTTGTATTTTTATGGACATTAAATTCTCAGCATCGGATTTCAAAATCTGTTGAAAGAAATAAATCTATTTCTTTCAGAATATAACATTTTGGGATGCAGTATATTTGTAATTTGACACATGACATGGCTAAAAAAAAATCATCAGTGAGAATGGTGATTAAAAACCTTTACGTACCCATAGTGCAAATTAGAAAAGTGCAAAGAACATCTTAAAGCTATGTTATTATTTCAGTCCAGTTTTTAATCCATAAAGCCACACCAGAAATCTATTTCTTTCAGAAACTAACATTTTGGGATATAGTGTATGTGTAACTTGAGACATGACATGGTAAGTGTAGCATGCCTGGAAGGAACAGGTGACTTTGATCCCAAGGGGGAAGAAATTAGCTAACCATCAAAAGCAGGCATGAGGATTGCTGTACGTGATTAACCCGTGCCCATTCGTTGCATTGCAGGCAGCACGGTAACTTTGTGCTGCCTGCTGCTTTAAATGATTGGAGCGCGCAGCCAGTGTTCCCCGGTCTTCATTGGCTGCATGCATCAGCAGGGAGCCCGATATCATGAGTGGCTGGCGCTGCGTAAAGGCAGGCTGCACCTCTTAAAGGGGAGGTGCATTATGGCTGCAAGAAGTGGTGGGAGTTTTTTCAAAAGGCAATCTCAGCTTCGATTCCTTGAACAATGGCTGAACATGGTAGAGACCGAGCACCAAGCCTTTCAGACATTGCACTGGAGGTCTTGGGGGAAGAGGTGGAAAGGAGAGATGTCCTGTATCTGTAGGGGGACAGGAGGTCCTCCAGACACATGCTCAGGAGGCAGTGGGAAGAAGTAATGGTGGAGGTCAATGCCAGTGGTGTTGCTCCAAGAATATGGATGCTGTGCAGGAAGAAGTGAAACGATCTGACACGAATTGTTAAGGTCAGTGAGTTCATCTTCAAATGGCTACCAACTGCACCACTAGCCTCATCCACTGCTCAATTCACTACACCCCCATCACCCACCTACCAACAATCTCTATCAATCAGTACTCAACCCTAAAATTCATAGGCTTTACCTCACCCTAAAACACTTAGCGCTATTGCCTCACACCCACAACTCACAGCTTGCACACACTGGCAGCTATTCAACCATGACAGTCACATCACCCAAACATACAGAATTCTCACCGACAGACTTCCCTTTGAAAACGGGCTCATAAGCAAGCTGTAGTTATACTGCAACTTTTGCATTGACGCAAAGTAGTTTTGGGTGAATGTTGATGCAAAAGTCACAGTATTAAACCTGTTATTATGAATGGTGTACCATTTTTTGCCCTCATTATAGGAAGGGTATTAGAGCCATGGAAAGGGTACAGTGAAGATTCACTAAAATGATACTATGAATGAGAGATTATACGTATGAAGAAAGATGTGAAAAACTGGGGCTTTTTTCACTGTAACACAGGTCAAGGACGATCTAATACATGTTTCAAAATTATGAAAGGTTTTGAGAGGATAAGTAGTGAAAAGTTGCTTCCACTGATTAATGAATTGGAAACAAAACTCTGGATTATCACTAGAAGAATTGGAAGATGTTTTTTAAGACAGGGTTTATTAAAACCGGGAATGCTTTAGCACATTTGAAAAGAAATTGGATACATTTTTAAAAGGAATATCAAAGGATATGGGAAAATGACAAAGAAATGAGATAGTCAGTTGTAGTTCAGCAGCTAGCACTGGCATAGGCATGACGAGCCAAAGGGCTTCCACTGGTTCTTCAGTTTCCATGATTCTACAGGGTCAATTGTGCAATTGAGATGCCGGGGTCCCATATTATCAGGCGGTGAGGCATGAGACTTACCCAGGGTCTGATGCACAGATTGCATGAGAATCTGGGCCACAAGCATTGAGCTTGCACACTGACTGTATGCAAGGCTATTGAGGACTTAATGGAAATTAAGGGAGGTTGACACAAGGTGGCTTAAGCGCCTGAAAAGCACTCTAGCTGCTCAGTGCTCACTTCAAATAGGTGCTTCAAGAGAAGCCACATAACAAAATGTTACCTTTTTCTCTCAGATGACCTCTCCAATTAGAGCTACCCATGGTTGCTGCACCTCCTGTTGCCTGGTCGCCATAGGCTGATTCGTGTATGTACACAGCCATGTGAGAGCAAAACTCTTTTTGTTGCTAAGCTCAGTCGGCAGTATAACATGGGTCAGTCAGCTGAACCTGAAACTGAAGAATGTCATTGGCTGTAAAGTGCTTTGAGACGTCCTGAGGTCATGAAAGGCCCTGTATAAATGCAAATCCCTCTTCTTCATGATTACATGCCTGTTTCATCAATTCTTACAGCTAAGAATGTATTGAATGTTATTCCCTTTAAGTTTTCCTGAAAAAAATTACATTACGTAGATTTGTTGCCAGCTATTGTACAAGAACCTAACAATTTTGTACATTTTTTGTATTCATTCATGGAATGTGGGTGTCACTGGCAAGGCCAGCATTTATTGCCCATCCCTAATTGCCCACGAGAAGGTGGTGGTGAGCCGCCTTCTTGAACCGCTGCAGTCCGTGTGGTGAAGGTGCTCCCACAGTGCTGTTAGGGGGGGAGTTCCAGGATTTTGACCCAGCGACGATGAAGGAACGGCGATATACTTCCAAGTCAGGATGGTGTGTGACTTGGAGGGGAACTTGGAGGTGGTGGTGTTCCCATGCGCCTGCTGCCCTTGTCCTTCTAAGTGGTAGAGGTCACAGGGTTTGGGAGGTGCTGTCGAAGAAGCCTTGGCGAGTTGCTGTAGTGCATCTTGTAGATGGTAAACACTGCAGCCACGGTACATAGGTGGTGGAGGGAGTGAATGTTTAAGGTGGTGGATGGGGTTCCAATCAAGCGGGTGTCGAGCTTCTTGAGTGTTGTTGGAACTGCATGCATCCAGCCAAGTGGAGAGTATTCCATCACACTCCTGACTTTTGCCTTGTAGATGGTGGAAAGGCTTTGGGGAGTCAGGAGGTGAGACACTCGCCGCAGAATACCTAGCCTCTGACCTGCTCTTGTTGCCACAGTATTTATGTATTTACTAATCAAAGCTTACTTGGAATAGAGAATGTTATAATAAATGTAGGGTATTTAATTGTCATTTAATATGTGTTTAGAATTGCTACTATTATACAGAAGATGATTAATATTGCTTATGCTATGAGATGAAAAGTTTAAAAGTATAATTTGCTGGGAAGGCAGTATATTGTGAGTTCCCAACTCAGTGCGGAAGGAATGCTGGATTTATGTCCAGCATCATTTGATTGCACATCATTTTCAGGCTGTGCATCTCTAAATATGAACATGGTCATGTTCATCTAATTGGTTGAGTCAGCTAATCAAAATCAAATCCATTATTTAGGATCATTTACATTTTTCAGCCCCAGAAAGTGCCACATTGTAAACCTTCCCTGGAGCAGTCCTTGAAGCAAGCAGAAGGTGACTTGACTTATATTAAGTAGCTTACATAATAGTTGGACAGAATGAAATTTCCATTTAGTTGATTTTATTTAAATTATTCCTAAGGCAATTCTAAGGTTGTATACAAATATCAAAACTTGCTTTCACATACTAAAATTCCTCTGAACAATGTGGGATGAAGCCCCATTCCAGGATTTAAGCGTATAATCTCGGCAAACGGCAGCATTGTCACAGGTGCCATCCTTCAGATGAGATATTTTTTGATAGTTTGAAAATTGGATTGCTCTTTCAAAGAGCCGGCACAGCCATGATGAGCCGAAAGGCTTCCTTTTGTGCTGCATGATTCTATGACCCTGATTTTAACTGGCCCCCACCTGGCGGGAACCGGGTGGGGGAGCAGTTAAAATAACGAGAGTCACTTACCCTCTCCGATCCCACTTCCTTCCCGCCGTGACCCCATATTATTAACCTGCTCTTTTGAGCAGGCGAGCAGGCCACCCGAAGGAAGGAAGCGGGGTCCTGTTTAAAATATGCAGATCGGGTCCGATGATGTCATCAGGATCTGATCTACAATTTCAAGCTGAGGCCTGAGTAGGCGGGGGGGGGGGGGGGGGGGCGGGCAGTGTCGCGGTCTCTGTTGGCAAAATCTGCCAGGAGCCGGATCCTGGGCCAGAAGATAAGTTTTACATTTATTTTTCAGGTTTCCTCATGGGCCAGAGGGGCTCCGGGCCCCACAAGGAAGCTGTAATGATCAATAACATGTCATTCTATAGTGGACACTAGGTGGAGCCGTAGAGCTGTGTAGAGCTGTATATAGCTGTATGTATATAAGACTACACTACCCAGCTGTATGTATATTAAGACTGCATTACCCATGAGGCACTAGGCTACCCACAAGGCAGCAGTCAAGATGGATGCCTCTACAGATACTGTACCTAGTCCACATGTGCTCAATAAAAGTGTCTAGCTAAAGCTAGCTGTGTTCATAATAAGAATGTCTATTTATTAATGAACATAAGAGAAGCTTGGGCCTCCCTTGTGCCGAGCTATCCGCCCCCTCCCCCCGGTCACCGGCTGTGGTCGCCTACTGCTTGTCTACTCTCCTGCCCGCTGTTCACGCTGTAAGTCTGGCTGGCTGTCGGGCGGCAGTCCGCAGCAGGTTATTTAAATAAGGCCCTGCCGTTAAGATCTGCCTCCACAGCCCCTGCCTTGCCATTTTTTGTCTGCGCTACAGCGCTCCCTCGCACCCTCCCTGCCTCCCCATTAACATCAAGGTTTATGATTCTTTGATTCTATGTTAAACTACATCCAAATGGACAGTAAAACCCATGGCGCAATTTGAAGAGGAGTGGGGAGTTTTCCCGTGCCTGCCATATTGGATCAGGCACCCCTACAGGCATCTAGGGTGCATGCCTGAAGTATTCAGAAAGCACTTTATATATTAAAACCACTGTCAGATGCTGGTTTTGGGACCCTTTTGTGAGATTAGTCTGCCCCAGCTACTGCCTCACCACATGATAAACTCACCCAGCAAATCATGGTGCAGTCAGCAAAGACTGCAGGAGTGCGAAAGGGCTCTCGCTTCCCTACAGGTTATTTGTTGGTTTATTCTGTTAGGCTACTGGTCAACTTCTGGGCCCTTTTGTTGGCTATATTCTCCATTCCACTATTGCCTATGTGAGTTCTGGGAACAACTTTTCCTGCTGCTGGATTGTTTGTCTGCCTTGTAAATAATTTATTTCACACATGGGTGGTCTGGTGAATCTGCCTTTGGGGCTAGAGAAGGAGGGGGGAGCAGAAAAGAAGACAGCAGCAAGCAGGAGCAGCCAAAAGATGACAGAGGAGGAGGGCACTGCGCAGAAGGCCATAGCCACAGCGGTTCTACCGGGGACACTTTTCATACCTCAACCTAACTGAGGAGCAATGTGTGAGGTGCCTGCGCTTCACCAACAAAGCTGCACTGGAGCACTACCACCTGCTGCAGCCCCAAACCGGGGCATGTGCAGCAATGTCTGTGGCTGTCAAGGTCACTGTGGCCCTTAGGGTCATTCCAGGCTGCAACGGGTGACATTAGCGACATCTTACAGTTCACTGTTGCATCAGGGAGATGACCGAGGTTCTCTACTCTAGCAGGAACACTGGCATCTCCTTCCCCATGGGCCAAGCATAGCAGGACGAGACAGCATTAGGCTTCACCCACATTGCACGCTTTCCTAGGGCCCAAGCAATCATAGACTGCACTCACATTGTCCTACATGCTCCCCATCACTAACCTGGAATCTTCCTCAATAGAAAGGAGTACCATTACCTCAACATCCAGCTTGTTTGTGACCACAGGCAGTTTATAATACAGGTCTGCCTGGTGTCCTGATGGCAGCCATGATTTATTCATCCTGCCCCAGTCTTCTATCCCCCATCTATTAGAAACCTGGCCATCAGGTTACAAGCTAGCTACTTGCCGATAAGGGATATCCCTCCAGAAATGGTTCACGACTCCTGTCAGGAACCTCTGCACGGATGCAGAACAGGCCTTGATGCCATCAGAAACCATATTAGCATGTTTAAACAATGGTTATTCTGCCTTGACCATTCCGGAGAAGCTCTGAGGTACACCCTTGACCATGTTTCCAAATTTGTCCTGCCTGCTGCATAATCTAACTATACAGAGGGACCAGCACTTATCACCAACTGGGCAGGAAGAAATGGAAAAAGAGAAAGAGCAGGAGCAACACCAGTCCCTCTAGAAGCCAGAGCCCTCAGAGAACAACTGATACAAGAGTGCTTCACCTGAACCATTCGTCCCCTCCCCAATACATCAACAGTCCCTCTATCCTTATAATCATCATCCTCATAACCACAATCTGAATGCTCTTCTGCAGTCCAGCCTCATGGTCGTTGCCCTCACTTCACTAAATTAACACCAACACCAAATCCAGAAAAAAAAGTTCACTCCAAGAACTCATTTCATTACTGCAGAAACAAGAATCACCCTTGTGCAAACCCCTAGTGCCTGTCTTGTGTTTGTTTACCTATCTTAGTGCTCCTACTAAGTGTATTCTCAGTGGCTACAGTTTAGGAGGTGGAAGGCTGCTGAGCTTCCATTGAGGGCACTTCAGATGGCTGTGGTGGGCAACCTCGAGCAGTTCTGGGCCTGAGGGCCTGGCTACAGGATGCAGCATCTCGGCGTGGGCTGGGGCAGTCTGGTCCAGCTGGCTTTGTGACACTGGCAATGGTGGAGTAGGTCATGGGGGAGTAGCCAGGTTGTCATCCTGAGAGGGGACAGGAGGTGCCTCTCCCACGAAGCCAATGCCACTCTCCTGCGGCTGTGCCTCAGCACTCCCAGTACGCTGCGTGAGAACAAAGTGCAGGAGTAATGTGATGTTCTGGAAGACCCTATCAACACTGGCCCCCAGGGCCAAATGGCAGCGCTGAGTTTCCATGGCAGCAGTGTGAGCTACCATAGAAACTGTCGGAGCTGTCAGCACAGCCTCTGTCATGGTGGGCCCCACTGCCGTGTTCATGGAACTAGGCACTTGCTCCATGCCTGGCAGCATGGTCTCCATGCTCTGCACAAAGCCCCAACACCAGTTGAAGCTGAACTCTGCCATTCTCTCAGCAATTGTGTGCAAGCTCACTGGCAGGCAGCCCAATGCACTTGGCATTTTCTGGTGTATGCCCATCAGCCTTCATCAGAGCCCTCAAAGTTAACATCTGAGTCCTTTGCAGCAGGGTTAGGATGCAATCTCGCTCTCTAGCGAGCTGGCTCCTGTGCTGTTCTATTCTCTTGCCCTAGCTCCTGCACACTTGTGCCCAGTAATTCATGGTGAGCAGACCCCTCCTCTAGCCTATCCTCTAAAGTACACATGGTGCCAGTATCTGAGCTGGTGCTTTCTAGGGTCAAATCAAGTGACACTGCATCTTCAGGATGGCTGGCGTTCTCTTCCTCAAGCGTCACAGGGGCTTCAACATTTTTTGTGCCTGAGGTGAGGTATAGGGTTGCTGCCTGCTCCCTCATGTTCTGTGCAACCTTGTCCTGCAAAAAAGAAAGGTGTGTGTTATTGTTAGCCTTCTGAGTTGTTTTGAGACTGTGCGGATATTGTTTGCAAGGTGTGAGGTGTGGGAAGTGAGGGTTGCAATAGTAGTGAGCGTAGGAGATGCAGATTGTGTGAGTAGAAGATGGAGTGAATTGTAGTGCAACGATTGTAAAAGAGTGAAGGGAAGCGGGGAAGGGGAGTATTGTGAGTAATGAGGCTGCAGGTGAACAGAGAGTAATTGAGCTGAAAGCTTGGTTCCTTACCATAACAACCTTGGTGAGGTCATTGAGTTTTCTTTGACATTGCAGCCATGTCCTGGGAGTTTAGCTCCTCGCATTCACCTCTTCAGCCATCTCTTCCCACCGTCTTCAGAGGTGTTGTCTAGAGGATATTCTGCCCCAGCCCCCCACACCCCCTCCCGCGGAAGCATGATCTCCCTCCTGCTGCCGATCGCCTGGATCAGAGCCTCCAATGGAGAATCTGGGTATCCTATCTGCAGCTCTTGCAGCCATATCTGCCACTTTCAAGTCTTTCCCACTGGCTTCGGCCAAAGTGCATCTCCTCTTTAGGTGCAAGCTTTAAGAGGCATCAGTGATGCCCGATTTCCAGACCCCAAATAGGTGTGCAGCCAAGAGCAGCGTGGGTAGTGCTGGTTGCCCACCTATCTCATTACAATGAGATTCCAGCACCAATTTTCCGTTGCCCCTGCGCTCATGAGCAGCATGCGTCCTGTGCCCTGCACACCTGTTTTCAGGTGTGATCGGATTCCTAGGCCACGATTAGTGAATGTATGATGTTTGCTTCAAAATGGTATCTATCAGGAATCTAGTTCTGCTTTGGAGCAGGTTGGTGTTACTCAGATTATTAATACAGGTGCTTTATGCAGGTAACTTTAGACACAAGGGGGGAAAAATTCAGTATCGCCCCATTTGGGGCGCCATTATCAGCCGTGCGCAAAGTTTAGCGCCTGGCGCTAATTATCACCTCCAACAGCAAACTTGGCTTTTATCGCCTCTGGAGGTGATTGGAGCGCTAAATCAGGCGCTTCACACCTGTGTTAAGATGCAAAGGCCGAGGAGCGAGGCGCTACCTCAGAGCGCTGGCGAAGCAAGGAAGGGCAAATCAAAATAAACCTGCAAAATGCTGCTCAGTACTCAAAACTCCTTTACACAGTGTTGAATCTCTCCAGAAGTCTCTCTCTCTCTCTCAGAATGCGTGGTGCAAAAATGTCACCGACAAAAAAAGGCAGGAAGCGGTCGCCTTTAAATAGCGCTCCCCTAGTCCCTTCCTGACAGCATAACGCTCCCCTCAACCTGTCGTTGCAAGCGGCAGGCGGTAAGGCAGGGGGCGCCACTCAATATCCAGTCCAGGGCGCTACCGGGGCATTGCGCACTTGACTGACGTCACAGTCTGCCGGCGCAGGAGATGGTGGCGGTAGTGTTTAGCGCCACTGCAAAATGTCTAGTTAATTTCGCGAGCGGTGCAAACATCGCCGCGCCCGGGTGCTAGTTGCTTTGCGCCCCATTAGCGCCCTCTTAAGGCGCTAACGGGAGGCGCAAACAACTGAATTTTTCCCCCAAGAAATACCTTATTGCTGCTCCCACTGTTCATTATGTAGGGAAGCTACTGCACAAAAATGCCCTACAAGTAACAATCAGGTAATGAAAGAGTCTGTCAGAACACTGACAGGGTGGAAAGTGAGTTAGTTGAAAAGTGAATGCTTGAATGAAATGAAATAAGATCTTTGGAGCTGTTTTACCAAGGCTTTCTGTTAAAGCAGCAGTTGCATGGTGACATTTATTCTATCACTTAGATGGCATTAATTCTCTGTGCAGTAATCATCAAATATTTCTGATAGATATATCGCTTTTAAGCCAAATAGAGGCTTCAACCATTATAAAAGCTATAACATTAAAAAAAAACTTGAAGGCTCAGAATTCTAAATCTAGTGGTAGTGTCAAACGGCACAGCATCACAATACTGGAGATAAAAAGAAACAGTGGAAATACAAGTATAAGAAATATCAATGGGAAATGCTGGGATTAAAGGATTCCACTTAAAACATTAAGCCTGTCTTTCTCAGTAATTGTCTCCGGCTCCGATTTATTTCACATGGATTCCAATTGAAATTCCACCCTTCATGCTTCGGATCCATCCATGGTTACAGATATCTGCATGATATTCAGCGTTCCTCGAACCACTGCTCTCATCGCATCTTCAGAATTCTCATACAACTTGGACCTCTCCCTCTGGCCTCTTACCCTCTCTAGATCTTTTTATTGGGAACTGCCAACGTGACGTTAGCCGTCACAATTTCTCTGTTCCCCTAACTCACTCTAACCTAGCTCCCTCTGTGTATTGATTTCTTTGTGAGTTCAATGACGAGACATTTATGAAAGAGAATGTCTTTTAATCTAAAGTCTGTTCAACTCTTTATACAGCATTTAAGGAGACATCATGCTAGTGATGCATCTAGAACAAAACTGAAACTAAACTAAACTGCCTTGCTTGTCTCGGTCACATGCCCTCTACTGGTCAGGTACAAGCAATCAATACATGCAATTATGCTGGTAAGGCATGATAATCAAACAGGCAAATAACATCACTATTTGCTGATATCATTACATCTCCCTTTCTTAAAACAAAAGTATTTTACTTTTAACTAACAACATGTTTTCTTTGTATTAATCTGCATTTTAACTGTAACACTTAATGAACTTACATTAACATTATCATTATCAAGGTTTTTTAACCTTGCTTTGTGTGTTCACATGAAATATGTAAATACACTAGAACTTGAAGAAAGAATAAGATAACATTACTTCCTTCTATAACAACAGTCCTTAAATTTGCTCAATGAGTCTCTCAGGAGGCTTCACGTGTCTTGAGGATTTTCTGATTGATAGTCCTTGAATCTGAGTTGTTGCCTCAGATGATTGGTTTTCAGCTGTGTGATCAGGTTGTTCAACAGTATCAGTCTCTTGACCTGCTGTGGCTGGTCCCATGAGAAGATCTCGACGATTTCTTCTCAGAACAGCACCCTCATCTGTCTGAATGGTGTATGATCTTGGTTGAACTTCACTCAGGACAGTTCCCTTCTGAGTCCATATGTTTGTTTTGTCTTTCAACCTTACTTGGTCACCAGTGTGGAGTTCAGGTAGGTTTTGTGTTCCTCTGTCATAGTAGTACTTTTGCTTTTCTTTCTGTTGCTCTTTGAACTTCCTCACTTTCTCCCCCTCTTTTGTTTTCAGGAGGTTCTCCGGGATGGGTAGGTTTGACCTTAGCCGACGTCCCATCAGGAGTTGGGCTGGTGACTTACCACACTCGAGCGGCGTTGTGCGGTATACAAGCATGCTCTGGTAGAAGTCAGTTCCACTGTCTTTTGCCTTGTACATCAGTCTTTTCACTGTCTGGACCGATTTTTCCACTAGACCATTGGACTGTGGAAAGTGAGGACTTGACGTTGTGTGGACAAAGTCCCACTCTTTGGCAAAGTGTCGGAAACTTGCATTGTAAAACTGAGGTCCGTTGTCTGTGAAGACCTCGCTTGCCACGCCATGTCTGGAGAATATGGCTTTCATACATGTTATCACAGCATCTGCAGTGGTGGTGTGCAGTCTACAAACCTCTGGATACAGGGAGTAATAGTCTGTGACTACAAGATAGTCCTTCCCTTGACATACGAATAGGTCAGCGCCTACCTTCTGGTAAGGTCTGTCTGGTGCTGGGTGTGGCTTTAGTGGTTCTACCGGATTGCTTGCTCGATATTTCAGGCATATTGTGCAGTTTGACACCTCATTTGTCACATCTTGGTTGATTCATGGCCAGTACATCACCTCTCGTGCTCTTTTCTTACACTTTTCGATTCCCAGATGTCCTCCATGGATCCTTTTTAGCATCTCTTTTCTCAGACTCTTTGGGATAACTATTTTACTTCCTTTGTAGATGATGTCTTCGACCACTGATAGTTCCGCCCTGCAGTTCCAGTACTCTGCTATGTCAGGTGAGCAGTCTTGCTTCATGTTGGGCCATCCATCCAAGATGCTTTTCCTCAGTCGTCTCATTGTTTCATCTTTGTTTGTCTCAGTCTTTATGAGCTCCATTTTTGCATCTGCTATGGGCAGTGCATTTGTGATCATGTCCACGTAGGCGTTCACTTTTTCATCTATTGTGGTGTTTGCGGGCTCACTTGGGTCTACAGCTCTGGACAACGTGTCTGCTGTATACATCAGCTTACCCGGTGTGTACGCAACATTCAGTGTATAGCGTTGCAGCCTGATCATCATTCTTTGTATTCTAAGCGGACAGCTATTTAGTGGCTTTTGGAACAATGCAATCAAGGGCTTATGGTCAGTCTCTACACTGATTGCTTGTCCTGCCACAAACTGGTGAAATCTTTCACAGGCGTATGTGATGCTGAGCAGCTCCTTTTCTATTTGAGCATATCGCGTCTCCGCGTCTGTCATTGAGCGCGATGCATATGCAATAGGTTGCCAGTAGTCATATTTTTGCAGAAGAACGGCACCGAGCCCACTCTGTGATGCATCTGATGATATCTTGATGGGTCTCGCTGGGTCATAAAACCTCAGAACTGGTTCCTCTGTGAGCAGTTTCTTTAGATCGCTCCATGACTTCTCATGCTCATGATTCCATTCCCATTCTATGTTCTTTTCAGTTAGTCTTCTCAGTGGTGCCATCTTTTCTGAGAGGTTGGATATGAATTTCCCCATGTAGTTGATCATTCCATTAAACCTCTGCACGTCCTTTTTGCATTGTGGCTTTGGCATATTCTCAATGGCGGACACCTTTCTGGGATCTGGTCTGATGCCCTCACTGCTAAGGATATCTCCCACGAATGTCAGTTCTGTCACCCCGAGCTGGCATTTCTCTCTATTCAGCTTCAGGTTTGTTTTCCTTGTTGCTTCCAGCACTTTTTTCAGTCTCTCGTCATGCTCAGTTCTCGTGGTTCCCCATACTATGATGTCATCCATTGATGTATCAACTCCCTCCAGGTGCTCATAGATCATATGAATTGTTTTGTGATACACTTCAGGAGCTGAGGCAATGCCAAATGGTAACCTTAGGAATCTGTATCTGCCAAATGGACTGTTGAACGTGCACAGTCTTGAACTTGCCTCGTCCAGCTTCATCTGCCAAAATTCTGATGATGCATCTAACTTGCTGAAATATTTTGCATTTGCAAACTGTGCCATGATTTCCTCACGTGTAGGAAGCTTGAAGTGCTCTCTCTTTATTGCTCTGTTTAGATCTCTTGGATCCAGGCAAATTCTGAGCTTTCCATTCTTTTTGTCCACTACGATGAGGGAACTCACCCACTCAGTTGGCTCATCTATCTTCTGAATCACGTTCAGGCTTTCCATCCTGTCCAACTCTGCCTTCAGTTGCTTTTGAAGTGCAAACGGAACTTTTCTGCATGGATGTATGACTGGTGTCATACTTTTATCTACTCTGATCGTGTGTTCTCCTGGAATGCAGCCTAGACCCTTAAATAGGTCTTTGTACTCTTTCATGAGTTCATCATAGACTGTCTCTCCTTCGCTTTCCACAACGAGGACTCTCTTTACCAGGTTCAGTCTCTCACAGGCTTTTAAACCTAGTATAGCTTGCACCTCCTTTGGCACCATGATTAATGCTAACGTGTGCTCTCTGTCCTTGTGTGTCACTTTGACAATGCATCTTCCTTTCACTGGTATTTCAGTACCTGAGTATCCTGTCACTTTCGCTTTGATTCCATGTATATTTGGTCTGGGTCTAATTTTCTTAAAATCAGTCTCTGATATCACATTAACTTGTGCTCCAGTATCCAATTTAAATGGAATGTGTATGTCATTCACTTTTAATGTCAACATCCAGTCTCTTTCTTCTTTTTTGTTTTCAGACACATCTACATAGAACTCCTCTATGTCGCTTTCATCTACTGTATGGACCTTGCTTTGTTGCACTTGGTTCTTGCAGCAACGGGCATAATGGTTGTTTTTGTTGCAACTATTGCATTTTTTACCATATGCTGGACACTTTTTTGGTGGATGCTGTGTACCGCATCGACTACATGTCTTTCGATTGTCCCTTTCATTTTCGTTCACTGGCCACGCCTCTTTTTTCACATTGGCACTCTTTTTGTTAAACGGTTTGTGTCCGTTCTTACTCACTGCATCCACGTTGCAGCTATTGTCACTGAACAGCTCCTTTGCCTGCAACTTCACAGTCTCTGTAGCCCTACACAGTGCTATGGCTTTTCCCAGGTCGAGATCTTGCTCTCTTAGCAGTCTTTCCCTTAGACCATTATTCAGAATACCACACACCAGTCTGTCTTTTATCAGCGAGTCTGTCAGTCCCCCAAATTCACACAATTTGCTTCTGTTTCTCAGTTCAGTCACATACTGATCAATAGTCTCACCCGTTTTCTGAACACATGTGAAAAATCTGTGCCTCTCAAACGTCACGTTACGTTTAGGTATGCAGTAGGCCTCAAACTGTTCCATTATTTTATCTAGCTTCATTTTGTCTCCATCAACAGCGAATGTGAAGTTATTATACACCTCCAGCGCTTCATCACCCACGACATGTAAGAACAGTGACGATTTCCTTTTATTACTTTGCTCGTCAGCTCTGATTGCTGATAAATACAACTCTACACGTTGTTTGAATCTCCTTCAATTTTCAGCCACATTACCTGTCAACTGAAGCTTCGCCGGTGGGTGTAAACCTTCCATTTTTTCACTTCATTTGCTATTCTCCAATGGTAAGCAACGATGTTCTCTTTTGGCTTGCTAATTTGTGGAGAGCTGATTTAACTTCAGATTTTTTCTCTTCATCTCTTTCAGCCACTTCTGACACCATGTATTGATTTCTTTGTGAGTTCAATGACGAGACATTTATGAAAGAGAATGTCTTTTAATCTAAAGTCTGTTCAACTCTTTATACAGCATTTAAGGAGACATCATGCTAGTGATGCATCTAGAACGAAACTGAAACTAAACTAAACTGCCTTGCTTGTCTCGGTCACATGCCCTCTGCTGGTCAGGCACAAGCAATCAATACATGCAATTATGCTGGTAAGGCATGATAATCAAACAGGCAAATAACATCACTATTTGCTGATATCATTACACTCTGAACTTGCAGCATTCCGTTCTCTCAGGTTGAACCCAGACATTGCCATTAAACCTACTGACAAAGGCAGTGCGGTTATTGTTTGGCAAACAAACCTCTACCTTGTGGAGGCTGAACGCTAACTCTCCGACACCTCCTCCTACCTCTCCCTTGTCTATGACCCCACCACTGAACATCACACCATCATTTCCTAGACCGTCACTGACCTCAACTCCTCTGGAGATCGTCCCCCCACGGCCTCCAATCTTAAAGTCCCCCAACCCCACACAGCCCACTTCTACCTCCTTCCCATGATCCACAAACAGGACTGCCCTGGTAGACCCATCGTTTCAGCCTCTTCTTCCCCATGGAACTTAAATTTTCCTGTCTCAACTCTTTTTTCTCCCCTTGTCCAGTCTCTTGAGCTATACCCGCAACTCTTCCGAAGCCCTCCGCCACTTTAACAGTTTCCAATTTCCTGCCCCTCGCTGTCTCCTTTTCAATATGGATGTCCAGTCCCTCTACACCTCCATCCCCCACCAGGACAGCCTGAGGGCCCTCCACTTCTTCCTTGAACAGAGGCCCAACTAGTCCCCATCCACCACCACCCTCCTCCACCTGACTGAACTTGTTCTCACATTGAATAACTTTTTCTTTGACTCCTCTCACTCCTCCAAATAAATGGAATTGGTGTGGGAACCCATATGGATCCTGGTTATGCCTGCCTTTTCCTGGGATATGTGGAACATTCTTTGTTCCAGTCCTACTCAGGTCCCCTTCCTTATCTATCTCAATTTCTGGGGATAAGCTGTCAACCAATATCTATTATAAGTCCACTGAATCCCACAGCTACCTCGACTATAATTCATCCCACCTTGCTTCCTGTAAGGACACTATTCAATTCTCCTAGTTTCTTCCTCTCCATCCCATCTGTTCTGACGATGCCATCTTCCATACCAGTGCTTCTAATAAGTCTTCCTTTTTCCTCAACTGAGGATTCCCCTCCACCGTGGCGACAGGGTCCTCGACCGTGTCCGTCCCATTTCCCGCACTTCTGCCCTCACCCATTCCATAAGAAAATAAGAACATAAGAAATAGGAGCAGGAGTAGGCCATTTGGTCCCTCGAGCCTGCTCTGCCATTCAATAAGATCATGGCTGATCTCCTACCTCATCTCCACTTTACTGCACTATCCCCATATCCCTTGATTCCCTTAATATCCAAAAATTTATCAATCTCTGCCTTGAATATACTCAACGACTGAGCCTCCACAGCCCTCTGGAGTAGTGAATTCCAAAGATTCACCACCCTCCGAGTGAAGAAATTTCTCCTCATATCAGTCCTAAATGGCCGAACCCTTATTCTGAGACTGTGACCCCTGGTTCTAGTTTCCCCAGCCAGGGGAAACATCCTCCCTGCATTTACCCTGTCAAGCCCTGAGATCACCTCTCATTCTTCTAAACTCTAGAGAATATATGATGTGGAGATGCCGGTGTTGGACTGGGGTGGACAAATGTGGGAAGCCACACAACACCAGGTTATAGTCCAACAGCTTTATTTGAAATCACAAGCTTTCGGAGCGCTGCTCCTTCATCAGGAGCAGCGCTCTGAAAGCTTGTGATTTCAAATAAAGCTGTTGGACTATAACCTGGTGTTGTGTGACTTCCCACTAGAGAATATAGGCCTAGTCTACTCAATCGCTCCTCATAGGACAATCCTCCCATCCCAGGAATCAGTCTGTGAACCTTCATTGCCCTCCCTCTATGGCAAGTATATCCTTCCTTAGATAAGGAGACCAAAACTGTACACAATACTCCAGGTGTAGTCTCACCAGGGCCCTATATAATTGGAGTAAGATGTCTTTACTCTTATACTCAAATCCTCTTGTAATAAATACCATTTGCTTTCCTAATTACTTGCTGTACCTGCATGTTAACTTTCAGTGATTCGTGTACAAGGACACCCAGGTCCCTCTGAACACCAACATTTCCCAATCTCTCACCATTTAAAAAATACTCTGCTTTTCCATTTTTCCTACCAAAGTGGATAACTTCACATTTCTCCACATTATATTCCATTTGCCATGTTCTTGCCCTCTCACTTAGCTTGTCTCTATCCCCTTGAAGCCTCCTTGCATCCTCCTCACAACTTACATTTCCACCTAGCTTTGTATCATCAGCAAACTTGGATATAATACATTTGGTCCCCTCATCCAAATCATTGATATAGATTGTGAATAGTTGAGGCCCAAACACTGATCCTTGCGGTACACCACTAGTTACAGCCTGCCAACCCGAAAATGACTTGTTTATTCCTACTCTCTGTTTTCTGGGATTTATTGGCTTTCAGTCCCATTAATTTCTTTAGTACTATTTTTTTACTAATATTAATTTCTTTCAGTTCCTCATTCTTGCTAGGCCCTTGGTTCTCCACTATTTCCAGGAAGTTTTTTGCGTCTTCTTCCATGAAGATAGACACAAAGGGCTGGATTTTACTTACCGAGACGAGTTGGGGGCGGGACTGCTGCCTTCCGGGTTCTAGTCCCGCCCCCAGTGACATTTGACGAACAGACGCTATTTTGCCCTGATTGGACTTGTTAAGCCCGCCCTGCGGGCTTGCCAGCCAATTAAGGGAAAGCCGGTGTCAGATGACGTCAGTTAATGACACTTCATCTGCCGGTTTTCTTAAAGGCATATGCACCACACTTGTTTGACAGATGAATTGTCAGTGTTTGACAGCATTGATGTGCTGTCAAACACTGACAATCACTCTATGCAGGTGAGCCCTTGCACCCAGACTCTCCAATTACTCTCTCCTTAGGATAAAACAAATGGCAGCTGCAGCTGAGATTGCAGAAGCCACCTGCACTTCTCCTGATGAGATGAAGCTACACAAACACTTCACAGCTTGTCACCTGCAGCAACATCTAACCACATTAAAAATTACTTTCCCAACATTTCCTTACCTCTGATACTTACCATTGTCACATTGCATCCTTCACACCACTTCTGCAGCTGTCATCTATACACCAACATAACAGACCCACAGCACGCCTCACTTACCCTGGTGGGGTTCCCCGACATTGGGAAGCCCGCAGCAGCAGTCAAAAAATTGGGAAAAGCCTCTTAACTGCCTGTTAACTACCTGTTAATAGGCAGTTAAGTGGCTATAATCCTCTCCCTGCTGCTAGGAGTTGGGTCCCTGCGCAAATTGGGGACCCGACTCCTGGGAAGATAGGTTGGAGGCGGGTTGGGAGTGGGTTCGGGACCCGCTCCCATTCTTTTTGACTTTCCCAGCAGTCCCGTCTCCAAACCCGCCTCCTCAGGGCTGGTAAAATCCAGCTCAAAGTACTTGTTTAATGTCTCTGCCATTTCCTTATTCCCCATTATAATTTTTCCTGTCTCAGCCTGTAAGGGACCCACATTTACTTTCGCTAATCTTTTCCTTTTTGCGTCCCTATAGAAGCTTTTACAGTCTGTTTTTATTTCTCTCGCTAGTTTACTCTCATATTCTACTTTCCCTTTTTTTAAATCAATTTCTTGCTCCTCATTTGCAGAATTCTAAAATTCTCCCAATCCTCAGGCTTACTACTCTTTTTGGCAACATTATAAGCCTCTTCCTTTGATCTAATACTATCTTTAACTTCTCTTGTTAGCCACTGTCTTTATCCCATCCTTTATTATCAGGGCTACTCCTCCTCCTTTTCCATCTTGCCTATCTCTTCTAAAAGTTAAGTATCCTGGAATATTTAATTCTCAACCTTGGTCACATTGCAACCACGTCTCCATAATGGCTATTAGATCAAACCTATTAAATTCTATCTGTGCTATTAATTCATCTATTTTCCTTCCAGTCCCATGATAGAGCTCCCTTTGTCCTCATCTTTTACCCCTCCAGCCTCTGCATTCAATGGATCATCCTCCCCCATTACCATCACCTCCAGCGTGATCCCACCACCAAACACATCTTACCCTCCCCTCCCCTTTCAGCATTCCGAAGGGACCGTTCCCTCTGCGACATCCTTGTCCACTCTTCCATCACCCCCAACACCCACTTCCCTTCCCACGGCACCTTCCCATGCAAGCTCATGAGATGCAACACCTGCCTTTTCACCTCCACCCTTCCCACCATCCAGGGACCCAAAAACTCCTTCCAAATGAAACAGCGATTTACCTGTACTTCTTTCAATTTGGTATACTTCATTCACTGTTCACGATGTAGTCTCCTCTACACTGGGGAGGCCTAACACAGATTGGGTGATCGCTTTGCTGAACACCTCAGTCTGCAAGTGTGACCCTGAGCTTCCAGCCCACTCCCACTCTGACCTCAATGTCCTCGGGCTCCTACACTGTTCCAATGAAGCTCAATGGAATCTCGAGGAACAGCACCTCATCTTTCCGTTAGGCACTTTATAGCCTTCCGGACTCAACATCGAGTTCAACAATTTCAGATCATAACCACTGCTCTCATGTTTACGAACAACAGACGCTGGTAAAGATTCTGTTGTTGCCATTTACAGCTCCTCTTGACCCACCTTTTGTTTCTTTACCACCCCTTTTGCCTTGCACCATCATCTGTTTTGTCATTTAATCTCTCCTGCCTTCCACCTTATCACAGACCTTCCCTTTTGTTCTTTCTTCCCGCCCCCCCCACCCCCCCACACACACTTACCCTACCTCTGCACTTGTTTAAAAGCTGTTACATCTGTAACATTTTCCAGTTCTGATGAAAGGTCACAGACCTGAAGCGTTAACTCTGTTTCACTCCTTGCAGATGCTGCTTGACCTGCTGAGTATTTCCAGCATTTTCTGTATATTTCAGATTTTCAGCATCAACAGTATTTTGCCATTTGCTGCCTGTCTTTCTCTTTCAGAAGGTGCCATACGTTCCAGCATTTTGGTTTATCTCACAATGTTGGAACTGGGTATAGAAGTTGGGTACTTCAGGTGTCATTTTTCCTATTGTGAGGGAGAGAGTTCAGATTTCCACTGCACCTTGTATGAAAAAGTGCTTCCTGATTTCACTCCTAAATGGTCTAGCTTTAATTGCAAGATTATGCCTGTTATGAATCTTATGATCCATGAAGAAAGACTCATGAAATAACACTGGACGACCAGCTGGTGGCGCCATCCAAGGATTATAAATACTCGGGCGTGGGCCCAGCTTGCCCAGGACATTTTGTAAACAGGAACTAGTGAAGTACAACTAGACCTCCATGTTTTGAAACAAGTTGATTAAAGCCTTGCTTTATACTCGAACCAAGTGCGTAGTGAGTTTTATTACATCAATGCCCTCTTGTTCTGGATTCCCCCACCAGAGGAAATAGCTTCACTGCATCTATCCTAGTGAATTCCTTTATCATTTTAAACACCTTGATTCGCTCTCCCCTCAATCTTCTAAGCTCAAGAGAATACAAGCCAGGTTTATGCAACCTGTCCTCATAATTTAGCCCTTTAAACCTTGTATCATTCTGCTGAATCTGTGCTGTACCCTTTCTGAGACCAATATATCACAATTTGCCTGAATGCATGGATAGGGCATTCAGTGGTGTCACAACCCTCCTGCAGTCTGCTGCTGTGCAGATCAGCGAGTGCTGAGACACAGGCCCATATATGTGTGAGAATGGTGCCATGGCAGCAGTTGTCACTGTCCTCAGGATGACAGCACTCCTGCTCTCCAGCCAAATCCTCAACCAATGCCCATCCTGGTGCCAGAAAGTCAGCTAGGCCAGGCTGTCCAGCAGTAGCCAAGGCTCTGCAGCCTGCAACCATGGTCTCTCAAGTCCGAGGTTCTTGAAGTTGAGGCGGAAACTGGGTGAGCGGGCAGTTAAAATTGCCCGTGGGACTTAACCGCCGAGGTCCAGCTCTCTTCCCGTAAGTTCCCATTTTAACCTGTTCCAGTGCCAATGACTTTACTATCTGCTTTTGTGCCATTTTTATGGGGCTAAAGCCTTTACCCACCCTTCACCCCCACCCCCACCCCCACCCCCACTTCAGACAGAGCACAATTGGTTTCTCATTTGTTTACTGAAAGAAAAGAAGGAGCAACAGTGGGAGGCCAGAGTGGTGAGGCTACACTGGAGACTCATAGCACCCATCTACTCCACTAGAGGATACAGGCAGAGGTGCTCTTACCTTGCCTGAGTAGCAGGAACAGCAGCCTAGAGAATGTAGCTGCAAGGTACAGTCAGGCACGCTAATACAAGGGACCTTCTCTGGACTACCATATCTGGTCACTGCATGAACAATCCTCCCCCTCTCATTCCCACCACTAGCATGCTATCATCTACGGAACTATATCAGTGCACTCCAAATTATATAGTTCCCACTCATTCCACCAGATGAGACTAACTTCCAAACTTTCAAAAGAACAATTTAGTACAACCAAAATATTAATGTAATCCCTTCTTTCCTCTGTGCTTCCTCTTGTTGCCGGTGTGTGATATGTGACTTCTTGTATCTCCCAGGTGCTACCGAAGTGTCAGGAGTGCATGAGGTAGCTAGTGGCTGTGACAGTAGAATGACCTCTTGGGACTAAAGCCTTCATCTCATGGCAGACTGACCTAGTTCCAAGTTCCCTGGCCTGTGTCCTTTCAGCCAGATGTGCAAGCAATGGAGAGGGCAGCTGGGAGGCCACAGCCTCTGCTGCTTTCTTGAGAGCTGTACCATCATGTGAATGCATTCCAGTCATGCCACTAGTACTGGACAAGGTCACTAATCTGTGGGAAAGCAGACCTAATGGTACCAATTAAATGAACAAAGCCCTGTGAGATGCTTAACTGCAAACCAGCCACTCTCCTTTCAAGGCTAAACGTTTTCTGGCACTAAGTTGCCATGCACGAAGTAATGCAGCTGGAAGTGACTACCCTGGCCATTTCTTGCCAGTGCTGTTATGCTGGTCTTCTTTGGGGATTGCATCCCTCAGAACTAAGCAATCCTTCCTCAGTTTGACTTCAGCCAGAAGCACAACAACTGCCTTCTAGGCCCAGAGCGTTTTGAAGTTGTCGTGCAAGGCCATCTGCAGTCTCCCACACTGAGGGGTCGATTTTCCCGAAGCTGTCGGGAAGAAGGCGGGACTACAACTTTTGGGTTTTGGACCCATCTACATCGACGTCCGGCCAATCCGCGCGATTTTCCCTTGATTGACCTTGTTGAGTCTGCCCAGCGGGCTCAGCAGGCCAATTAAGGGCCGCCCAGCAACAGGTGACATCACAGACTGCAATTTCATCTGTCAATATCAGTGTTTCACAGCTGTTTGAAGCTGCCAAACACTGACAGTCTGAGTTCTAACATGAGTCCTTCTGCACAGACTCAGTTAGAACTCTCAGCAGCACTCAAAGCTGAAGGCTGTCACTTTTCACAGATCGCAGCCATTCAGCTTTAAGTGCCGGCTGAGTGATGCGCTCCCTACGCCTACAGGAAGAAAGGCTGTTAAGGTAAGTACAGGTAAGTCAAAGTTCTTTACACACATTAGACACACCAAACACACTTACCTTTACACTCATGCACCCATCACTCACCTGAACACCGACATCGCGACCCCTCCAACTCCTTCAACCCGACGGTCCGCCTGCTCTAACCTGGCGTGGTTTGGAGCCATCGGGAATCCCACACGACACCCCTCAAAATAGGGATTAGGCTAAAAACTGCCTGTTAACTACCTGTTAACAGGCAGTTAATTGGCACTAATCCCTTCCCGCCTGGGGTCGGCGGGTTCCAGTGTGGGGCGGGTGCCCGTCGCCTCTGAAACTTGCGTGGAGCGGGGTTTTGGGCGGGATGGTGTCAGGACCCCTGAATTCGGGGTTTCCCCCCCCCCCCACACGCCTGAAACCCCGCCTGATGGCTCCAGGAAAATCGACCCCTGAAAGCCAGCAGCCTTCCACCAGCCACTGGGGTGCACTGCATAGGTGCAATAGTACGGGCAAAGGCACATGGCTCAAAGAGAATGCACAA
The DNA here is from genome assembly GCF_052327205.1 of Somniosus microcephalus. Lineage (NCBI taxonomy): Eukaryota > Metazoa > Chordata > Chondrichthyes > Squaliformes > Somniosidae > Somniosus > Somniosus microcephalus. The sequence goes on from NC_140997.1 coordinate 36,898,785, forward strand.
GGGTGATTAGTTGACTTTGGTATATAATATTGGATGGTTTGATTTATAAATTTGGTTTGGAATGTTTGTTTTGTGGTGGCTTTTATTGTAGCATTGTGGCCTAGTTCAGCAACAGAGGGAAGGTAAGGTGTGGGAATGTTGGTGAATGGGAATTGGGGTTACGTTTGCTAGTACTGCAGTCAAATGAGTCGATCACAGACAGCCCAGACAGAAAGGGGTTGTGTTGGTTGCTTCCTCCCTTGCTCCTCCTCTTCCTCTGCTCTTCGCCATATATGTGGTGGCAAGGAGCTGTGCCCTCATGATGGCAAAGTTGCGAAGCATGCAGCAGACCAGTACAAATCTTGTGACGCGCTCTGGCGGGTATTGCAGGGCTCGTCCAGAGCGGTAAAGGCAGCGGAAGCATTGTTTAAGCACACCATGCTGCCCACATGTGCTTGGGTTAAGCACCAGGGTCATGAGCCAGGCGGTCAGTGGCTAGCCCTCATCGCCCAGTAGCCACCCACTGGTTTGTCATGGTGGCTAAAATGCAGATGGTACAGCGGACTGCCAAAGAATGCTGCCAGGATACATATGAACATAGGAACGGGAGTAGGCCATTCAGCCCCTCGAGCCTGTTCCACCATTTAATGAGATCATGGCTGATCTGCGACCTAACTCCATATACTCGCCTTTGGGCCATATCCCTTAATACCTTTGGTTAACAAAAATCTATCAATCTCAGATTTAAAATTAACAATTGATCTCACATCAATTGCTGTTTGTGGAAGAGTGTTCCAAAAATCTTTCACCCTTTGTGTGTGTAAGTGTTTCCTAATTTTAATCCTGACAGGTCTGGCTCTAATTTTTAGACTATGCCCCCTAGTCCTAGACTCTCCAACCAGCGGAAATAGTTTCTCTCTATCTAACCTATCTGTTCCCCTTAATATCTTGGAAATTTCAATCAGATCACCCCTTAACTGCCTAAATTCTAGGGAATACAACCCTAATTTCTGTAATCTCTCCTTGTAATTTAACCCTTCCTGGTATCATTCTGGTAAACCTACGCTGCACCCCTTCCAAGGCCAATATATCCTTCCTAAGGTGTGGTGCCCAGAACTGCTCACAGTGCTCCAGGTGAGGTCTAACCAGGGCTTTGTATAGCTGCAGCATAACTTTTACCCCTTGTATTTTAGTCCTCTAGCTATAAAGGCCAACATTCCATTAGCCTTCTTGATTATTTTCTGTACCTGTTCAGGACATTTTAATGATCTATGTACCTGGACCCCCAAGTCCCCTTGGGCCTTCACTGTTTCTAGCTTTTCACCATTTAGAAAGTATCCTGTTCTATCCTTTTTAGGTTCAAAGTGGAGGCCCTCACATTTGCCTACATTGAAATCCATTTGCCACAGTTTTGCCCATTCACTTAATCCATCAATATCCCTTTGTAATTTTATGCTTTCATCTACACTGCCTGCAATGCTGCCTATCTTTGTATCATCGGCAAATTTGGATATATGACTTTCCCTTGAGTATATCATTTAATTATCGTGTAACTGGTGGGATTGATTTGATTTAATTTAATTTGAATTAATTAAAGGGTAAGTCATGGCAGTACAGCTCGGTGCCATGATATGCTCCTCCTGCACTATGTGGGAAATCAGGGACACTTCCTGTGTCCCTGACGACCATGTGTGCAGGAAGTGTATCCAGTTGCAGCTACTGGCAGACCGCAATGCGGTGCTGGAGCTGCGAATGGATACATACTGGAGCATTTGCAATGCTGAGGACATCGTGGAAAGCACGTTTAATGAGTTGGTCACACCGCAGATAAAGGCTGCACAGGCAGGAAGGGAATGAGTGACCACCAGACAGAGTAGTAGGTGCAGGCAGGTAGTGCAGGGGTCCCCTGTGACCATCCCCCTCTCAAACAGATATACCAATTTGGATATTGTTGAGGGAGATGGCTTATCGAGTGAAGGCAGCAGCAGCCAACTTCCTGGCACCATGGGTGGTTCTGCTGCACAGGACGGGAGGAAAAAGAGGGGTAGAGCTATAGTAATAGGGGATTCTATTGTAAGGGGAATAGATAGGCGTTTCTGTGGCCGCAAACGAGACTCCAGGATGGTATGTTGCCTCCCTGGTGCAAGGGTCAAGGATGTCTCAGAGCAGTTGCAGAGCATTTTGGAAGGGGAGGGTGAACAGCCAGTTGTCGTGGTGCATATAGGTACCAACGATATAGGTAAAAACCGGGATGAAGTCCTAAAAACTGAATATAGGGAGTTAGGAGGTAAACTAAAAAATAGGACCTCAAAGGTAGTAATCTCAGGATTGCTACCAGTGCCACGTGCTAGTCAGAGTAGAAATAGAAGGATATTTCAGATGAATACGTGGCTAGAGGAATGGTGCAAGGGGGAGGGATTCAAATTCCTGGGACATTGGAACCGGTTCTGGGGGAAGTGGGACCAGCACAAACTGGATGGCTTGCACCTGGGCAGGACCGGGACCGATGTCCTAGGGGGAGTGTTTGCTAGTGCTCTGGGGGAGGGTTTAAACTAAAATGACAGGGGGTTGGGAACCTGAGCAGGGAGACAGAGGAAAGGGAAACAAGGATAGAAGCAAAAGACAGGAAGGAGAAAAGCAAAGGTGGCAGTCAGAGAAATCAAGGGTTTAAATCAAACATGGCCACAGTAAATAATAATTCTAAAAGGTCTAATAGTGTTAAAAAAACAAGCCTGAAGGCTTTGTGTCTTAATGCGAGGAGCATTCGTAATAAGGTGGATGAATTAGCTGTGCATATAGAGGTAAACGGATATGATATGATTGGGATTACGGAAACATGGCTCCAGGGTGATCAAGGCTGGGAACTCAACATCCAGGGGTATTCAATATTCAGGACAGACAGGCAAAAAGGAAAAGGAGGTGGGTTAGCATTGCTGGTTAAAGAGGGGATTAACACAATTGTAAGGAAGGATATTAGCTCTGATGATGTGGAATTTGTATGGGTAGAACTGAGAAATACCAAGGGGCAGAAAACGTTAGTGGGAGGGGTATACAGACCCCCAAACAGTAATGCAGAGGTTGGGGATGGCATTAAATGGGAAATTAGAGACACATGCAATAAGGGCACAGCAGTTATCATGGGTGACTTTAATCTACATATAAATTGGTCTAACCAAATTAGTAACAATACTGTGGAGGAGGAATTCCTGGAGTGTATACGGGATGGTTTCCTGGACCAATATGTCGAGGAACCAATTAGAGACCAGGCCATCTTAGACTGGGTATTATGTAATGAGAAAGGATTAATTGGCAATCTTGTTGTGCGAGGCCCCTTGGGTTGGAGCGATCATAATATGATAGAATTCTTCATTAAGATGGAGAGTGAAGTAGTTGACTCAGAGACTAGGGTCCTGAATTTAAATAAAGGAAACTACGATGGTATGAGGTGTGAGTTGGGTAGGATTGATTGGGGAATGTTACTCAAAGGGTTGACGGTGGATAGGCAATGGCAAACATTCAAAGATCGCATGGATGAACTACAGAATTTGTTCATCCCTGTTTGGCATAAAAATAAAGCAAAAACGGTGACTCAACCATGGCTAACAAGGGAAATTAGGGACAGCATAAGATCCAAGGAGAGGACATATAAATTGGTCAGAAAAAGCAGTAAACCTGAGGATTGGGAGCAGTTTAGGATTCAGCAAAGGAGGACAAAGGGATTAATTAAGAGGGGTAAAATAGAGTATGAGAGTAAGCTTGCAGGGAACATAAAAACTGACTGTAAAAGCTTTTATAGGTATGTGAAGAGAAAAAGATTGGGGAAGTCAAGCATAGGTCCCTTGCAGTCAGAATCAGGGGAATTTATAATGGGGAACAAAGAAATGGCTGACCAATTAAATACATACTTTGGTTCTGTCTTCACAAAGGAGGACACAAATAACCTCCCAGAGATGTCGGGGAACATAGGGTCTAATGAGAGGGAGGAACTGAATGAAATCAGTATTGTAGGGAAATGGTGTTAGGGAAATTGACGGGATTGAAGGCCGATAAATCCCCAGGGCCTGATAATCTACATCCTAAGGTACTTAAGGAAATGGCCCTAGAAATAGTAGATGCATTGCTGCTCATCTTCCAAAATTCTAAAGACGCTGGAACAGTTCCCATGGATTGGAGGATAGCTAATGTAACCCCACTATTTAAAAAAGGTGGTAGAGAGAAAATGTGGAATTATAGACCGGTAAGCGTGACATCGGTATTGGGGAAAATGCTAGAGTCCATTATAAAAGATGTAATAGCAGAGCACTTGGAAAACGGCGACAGGATCGGACAAAGTCAACATGGATTTACAAAAGGTAAAGCATGCTTGACTAATCTACTGGAATTTTTTGAGGATGTAACTGGTAGAATAGATAAGGGAGAACCAGTGGATGTGGTGTATTTGGACTTTTAGAAGGCTTTCGATAAGGTCCCGTGTAAGAGATTAGCATGCAAAGTTAAAGCATATGGGATTGGGGGTAAGGTACTGACTTGGATAGAGAACTGGTTGGCAGACAGGAAGCAAAGAGTTGGAATAAACGGGTATTTTTCCGAGTGTCAGGCAGTGACTAGTGGGGTACCGCAGGGATCGGTGCTAGGACCCCAGTTATTCACAATATATATTAATGATCTAGACGAGGGAACTAGATGTAATATCTCCAAGTTTGCAGACGACACAAAGCTGGGTGGGCATGTGTGCTGTGAGGAGGATGCAGAGAAACTCCAGTATGATTTGGACAAGTTGGGTGATTGGGCAGATGCATGGCAGATGCAGTATAATGTGGATAAATGCGAGGTTATCCACTTTGGTGGCAAAAACAGGAAGTTTATTATCTGAACGGCAATAGATTTGGAAAAGGAGAAGTGCAACGAGACCTGGGTGTCCTTGTGCACCAGTCGCTGAAGGTAAGCATGCAGGTGCAGCAGGCGGTTAAGAAGGCAAATGGTATGTTGGCCTTCATAACGACAGGATTCAAGTACAGGAGCAAGGATGTCTTGCTGCAGTTGTACAGGGCCTTGGTGAGACCTCACCTTGAGTATTGTGTGCAGTTTTGGTCGCCTTATCTGAGGAAGGATGTTCTTGCCATGGAGGGAGTGCAGCGAAGATTCACCAGGATGATACCTGGGATGGCAGGAATGACATACGAGGAGAGATTGGGTCGATTAGGCTTATATTTGCTAGAGGTTAAAAGAATGAGAGGGGATCTCATTGAAACTTATAAAATTCTAACAGGACTAGACAGACTAGATGCAGGAAGGATGTCTCCGAAGGCGGGGGAGTCCAGAACCAGGGGTCACAGTCTAAGGATAAGGGGTAAGCCATTTAGGACTGAGATGAGGAGGAATTTCTCACCCAGAGAGTGGTGAACCTGTGGAATTCTCTACCACAGAAGGCAGTTGAGGCCAATTCATTAAATATATTCAAGAAGGAGTTAGATATATTTCTTAAGGCTAAAGGGATCAAGGGATATGAGGAGAAAGCAGGGACAGGGTGCTGAATTTGGATGATCAGCCATGATCTCATTAAATGGCGGAGCAGGCTCAAGGTGCCGAATGGCTTACTCCTGCTCCTATCTTCTATGTTTCTATGTTTCTATGTTACGTCGGCCTTACCTAAATCTGGAATCCTAGGCCGCGATCTTGCCAGCTCTGGGGAGGTGGGTTTGGAGGCTGGACTGCTGGGAAAATGGCAGGATTTGGGGGCGGGTGCCCAATCCGCCCCCAACCCACCTCCATGCCATCTTGCCAGGAGGCGGGTAGCTGTTCCACACCGGGTCCCGTCTCCCTGGAGGCAGCAAGGGATTAAAGCCTATTAACTGCCTGTTAACAGGTAGTTAACAGGCAGAAATAGGATCATCCCCTTTTTGCCCTCATATGTGCGGGCTTCCCGAAGGTTCCGAAACCCACCAGGTCAGCGAGACGAGAAGTGGGTCTGCGGGGTCGGAGGGTTGCAAAAGTGTGCTGAGAAGGTAAGTGATGGGTGCAAGCGTGGAGAGGTGAGTATCTAAGGTAAGTGGAAAGTGTTAGTAAACGTGTACTTACCTTTGTTTCTTCCTGAAGGCTTCAGTCGGTGTATATGCGGAGAGTCTCGGACCTCTGCACTGGAGATGACAGATGGCTGTTGCATTCTCCAATGCAACAACCATCCCATTTCTGCAAAAGAAAGAGGTTTGATGGGGTCTTGAATTCAAGACCGCATCAAACTACAGAGAATGTCAGTGTTTGACAACTTCACAGAGCTGTCAAATGATGACAATTCATCTGTCAAAAATTTGGCGTTCTCTGTAACCGGCTTTCCCTTAATTGGCCTGCTGAGCCCGCTGGGCGGGCTTAACAAGGTCAATCAAGGGAAAATAGCGTGGGTTGGCCAGAAGTTGTTGGAGGTGGGACTGAAACCCGACAAGTGGGAGTCCCGCCTCCAAAAGCTCCCCATTGAGAAAATCACCCCCTTAGTAACTGTTTCGCGTTTCTCCCTTTCAAATGCTACTTTGAACTTGATTATGTTATGATCGCTAATGGATAATTGTTCACGCACCGTTAGGCTGTTAACTAAACCTGGCTCATTACTCATCACTAAACTTAATATGGCATGCCCACTTGTTCTTTCTAGGCTATGTTGTTGTAGAAAACTATCCCGGACACACTCAGGAAATTCACTGCCTTTCTGACAGGTGCTAATCTGCTTAACCCAAAGCATTGACCTGCATGATGCCCTGAGTATGGTCACACACCAGCTGGACATTGAGGGAGTTGAATCCCTTCTGGTTGCAGTACCTCTCCGAATTCACATGCGGAACCTGCGAAGCGACATGTGTGCAGTCAATGGCACCCTACACCATGGGGAAGCCTGCTATCCTAGCAAAGACATGTGCTCGCTCCGCCTGCTTCTCTCTGGCAAGAGAGAATGAAATACATTCCCCTCTTTTTGCATACAGAGCCTCAGTGACCTCCCTTATGCAGCAGTGCTCAGCAAACTGGGAGATGTTAGAAATAGCGCCTGCTCCAGTCTGGAAGGAGCCCGATGCATAAAAATTCAAGGCCACACTCACGTTCACAGCTACTATCAATGCCATCCTCGACCTGCTCTGAGGCTACAGTTCTGCCTGCAACAGGTGGCAGATTTCAGTGAGCACCTCCTTAGTGAAGCGGAGATGTCGCATACACTGTTCCTCGCTGAGGTTGAGGTAGGAGAATTGCTCCCTGAAGACCCAGGGTGGATATGGCCTCCTGCTGAGAGTGCTTCTCCCCACCCTCCTCGAGTAGCTTGTGTCACCTCTGCTCATTCTCCCTGTCATGCTGCAAGCCAACGGGGATACAAACTACTGCACCCATGTCTGAGAGCAACTGGTCTGAGCAGAAGCCTTGAGGTACCCTGCCACACACTCCCTGGATACTTCAGCAACCTCAAATACAATAACAAACCACCAAACACTTCTACAAACTCACCAAGAGCCAGTAGAAATCAATCAGCAACTAAGCTGAAAGCAGTTGATGACCCTTTTACATAGCGCTGGTGAGGGGTCCTCCTTGCTGCTGAAAGCATGTTCAGCTGTGTGTGTTTGAGGGAGGGCGTTAGCTGGACTGTTGAGGTAAAAAATTGCAGCGCTGGCGGCAAATCAGCGTTGTGTGGCGTGCACAGACGCCATTTTCGAACCAAAACAGCACCCATAGCGCCTGAAAACTGGATGCTACGGAGCCGAATTTAGCAGCCTGTGAGTAAAACAATAAAAAAGGCTAATAGAAATTTGGGGTTTAATAAAGCACAAGAGTGGAGAAGTAATGATAAATGTATATAAAACATTGGTTAGGCTATAGTTAGAGTACTGTTTGCAGTTTTGCATGTCTCATTGCAGAAAGGAATTAAAACCGAAAAGAGAATCACCGTGATGATGCCAGGGATGATAAACTATAGTTATGAGAAGAGTTTTCTACTGGAGCAGAGAACATTGAGAGAAGATTTAATAGATGTTTTTAAACTATGATGAATTCTGATAGAATGAATGGGAAAGACTATTACTTCTGGTTGAGGAGTCAGTGATAAGGGGTGATCAGTTTAAAATTATAACTAAGAGAGTGAGGAGAGAGATTAAGAGAAATATCTTTACACTGAGATTGTTGGACTATGGATTGCTTTGGCACAGCAAATGGTTGAAGCAGAGACCACTGCATCTTTTAAGGGAAAATTGGATAAATATTTGAAGGAGAGGAAGATACATGTCTATGTGGAAAGAAAAGGGCAGTAACGTTAGTTTTGGATTACTCTAGCAAAGGGCTGGCAGTCACACAATAGACTGAATGGCTTCCTTCCGTGCTATAAAGTTCTATGGTTCTAGGAACTCTGGATGCCAGTTTTATGCTGCCGAGAATATGAATTAGCGCCAATGATGACAAATGGGACATGACTTTTCCACGTCATTACCCTCTCATTTGGGTCATGCACCGACCGAAAATTGGGCAGGGACTGCTGCTGGCTGCCAGAAATGATGATAGGAACAGTGGGTGGAGATCTATCATTACAGATCACTGTGCCAGTGCCCATTGCCGCCCACTCGATTAGTGCACAAAAGCATATGGATGCCAGCAGAAAATCTGAGCTTGGGCTGAATTTTGTTGGGCCGAAGCCAGAGATGCGTAAAGCAAATTTCAATGTTTCAGCTGAGAAAGACCAGTATTTAATTAAAGTACTGATAAAAACCGCTAAGCTCAGGGGATTGAAGATTGTTTCACTTCAGAAAATCATCTGCTTATGGGAATCAGAGCTACCTAATCCAAATAATTCGTCTAAGAGGACTGGACTGTCGCAAGTACACATGTCAATTAATTTATTATGTTAGTGTGGCGGAGCCACTAAAGGACTCAGACCATTGTATATAATTTCCTTTAACTACATGTTAGCTACAGCCTGAGTCTGTATCTTTATTTGTACTGTTTACTTGTATAGAGCATGATTACTTTAACAGCGCGGGTAAACGTGAAGACGTCACGCCGTACATCACGTGATCCTCCACTGGTGGGAAGAACATGATGACATCATGACGTCAACCACGGGACCAGCCAGCAGTCCTCATGGAGCCTCCAAACTGAATAGACCTACACTCGATGTTCTCCTGCAGTTACTTGTTTAAACCTGTTAGTTTCCATTAAACTTCGTTTTGTTTAAGCGCCTGAGTGGACCTCAGTCTTTGGATAGGAACTAGACATTCCTACATTGGTGACCCCGACTTTTGCGAACAGTTTTCGCAGAAGATAATCAACATGGAGACGAACGCCGTTACCTTGAAGCTACCGCAGTTCTGGGAGCAACAACCAGCCACGTGGTTCATCCAGGCTGAAGCCCAGTTCACCATCAGGGACATCGTTGCGGATCAGACCCGTTATTATTACGTGGTCTCCGCCCTCAACAGCGCCACAGCCTCGCGGATCGTCAGCCTACTCGGTAGTCCGCCTACTGCTCGCAAGTATGACACCTTAAAGGCGCGGTTGCTGCAGGTCTTCGGGCTCATGAAGTCGGGGCGCACGCGCCGGCTGCTCGCTATGCCCAGCCTCGGGGACTCCAAGCCGTCTGAGCTCATGAGCCAGAAGCTCATGCTCCTCGGGTCCGAGCCGGAATGCTTCCTCTTCAGGGAGCTATTCCTCAGCCTACTCCCGGAGCAAGTTCAGGCTGGCCTAGCCAGGTCCGAAGTCACAGACTGCGCGGAGCATGCTGCCGAAGCGGGCAAGATCTTCGCGGTGACACAACAGCACTGTGCGGCCATGAGGCGCCCCTCCCCCACAGACGCTGCTCCAGCTCCTCAATCAGCGGGGTTGTGCTTCTACCATGCCAGTTTTGGTGCGAAAGCAAAATGCTGCCGCCCTCCCTGCAGTTTTTCGCACAAAAAACAAACATCTACAGACACCCTGGTAAAAGAGGACCGGGTCTAACGAGCGCCCCGCGGCTGCGATGGCCATCGGAGACTCAGGGAAGCTTCTATTCATCACCGACTCCCTTTCTGGTCGACGTTTCCTTTGCGACACCGGGGCGCAGTGTAGCATCCTACCTGCGTCAAATCTCGATATACTAGCTGGGGGCCACGGCCCCGCCCTTGCGGCGGTTAATGGCACGGCCGTTCAGACCTTTGGAAGGCAGCGGGTCCAGGTGTGTTTCGGCGGCCAGCGTTTCCACTGGGAATTCATCATGGCCAAAGTCACGCAGGCCATCCTTGGGGCAGATTTTTTGTGCACCAACGGCCTCCTGGTCGATGTCAGGCACCGCCGGTTGATCAATGCGGCTATGTTCCACTCCATTCCATGCCACCGCGGTAACGCCATGCCACGCACTGTCTTCTGTGCATTCCCACCTCCAGACGACTTCACTCAGCTCCTCGGAGAGTTCCCAGATCTGACCAGGCCCACTTTCTCCTCCTCGGCTACTAAACATGGTGTGGAACATCACATCACCACCACCGGCCCCCCGGTTTACGCACGGGCCCGATGACTCGAACCCGGCAAGCTCGCGGCTGCGAAAGCGGAGTTTGACACAATGGAGCGGCTGGGGATTATTCGCTGGTCAAATAGTCCCTGGTCTTCGTCTCTCCCCATTGTTCTGAAACCCGGCGGCGGATGGCGGCCATGCAGCGACTACCGATGCCTGAATGACGCCACTACTCCTGATCGGTACCCGATCCCACATAGCCAAGATTTCTCGGCCCATTTGGCAGGAAATACCTTTTTTCGAAAGTTGACCTCGTCCGCGGTTACCATCAGGTCCCCGTGCACCCGCAAGACGTCCCGAAAACCGCAGTCATCACTCCATTTGGCCTGTTCGAATTTCTGTGGATGCTGTTAAAGAACGCTGCACAGGCTTTCCAGCGCTTAATGGACTCCGTGCTTCGGGACCTAAAATTCCTCTTCGTCTACCTCGATGACATCCTCATCGCCAGCCCTAGCAAAGAGGAGCACTTCTGCCATTTGCGTACCCTCTTCACACACCTCAGTCAACACGGTTTGATTATCAACCCGGCCAAGTGCCAGTTCGGCCTGCAGCGGATTGATTTCTTGGGCCACCACATTACATCAGACGGCGCAATTCCCTTACAGACGAAGGTCGAGCGGTTACATCTTTCCTGCGCCCGCAGACCGTCAAGGCCCTACAGGAGTTCCTCGGGATGGTAAATTTTTATCATCGGTTCGTCCCTAAGGCGGCTCTACTTATGCAGCCCTTGTACGAGGCCCTCAAGGCCAAGCCCGGTAAGGATCCAATCAGCTGGATGGCCGAGATGGACCGGGCGTTCGTCGACACCAAAGGCACCTTGGCCAACGCAACCATGCTGGCACACCCGCTTCCAGGTGCCACCATTGCCCTTACCACCGACGCGTCGGACTACACAATCAGCGCAGTGCAGGAACAGTGGGTGAATGGGACGTGGCAACCGCTTACGTTTTTCAGCCGTCAACTACGGCAAAACGAAAGGAAGTACAGCACTTTCGACCGGGAGTTGCTGGCCCTTTTTCTAGCCATCTGCCATTTCCGGTTCTTACTAGAGGGACATCCGTTCACGGCTTACGTGGACCACAAGCCACTAACGTACGCTATGGCCAAGACCGCCGAACCGTGGTCAGCTCGGCAACAACGTCACCTGACGTTCATTTCAGAATTCACCACGGACATTCAGCATGTGTCCGGCAAAGACAACCTGGTGGTGGATTGCCTCTCCCACACGACTGTGCACGCAGTCCAGCTCGGAATCGACTATGCCCTCATGGCTACAGATCAAGCCTCGGACCCGGAGGTCCAAGCATACAGGACCAGCCCCTCTAGCTTCCAAGCGGCCGACGTCAAATTCCATGCCGCAGGCACCACGCTACTTTGCAACGTCTCCATGGGAGTTCCCTGCCCTATAGTTCCAGTCGCCTGCCGCTGAAAAGTCTTCGACGCCATACACGGTTTGTCACACCCTGGCATGAGGGCCTCTCAAAGGCTGATGTCGTCAAAATTTGTCTGGAGGGGTATGCACCTGGATGTCCGCGACTGGGCCAACACCTGCGTGGTCTGCCAAAAGGCCAAGGTACAGCGCCATGTAAAAGCTCCATTGGCCACCTTCGCTGTTCCGGAGCGTCGATTCAACCACGTGAATGTGGACTTCGTGGGGCCGCTTCCACCTTCTCAAGGTTTTACACACATCCTCACAATGGTAGACCGCACCACCAGATGGCCAGAGGCAGTTCCTTTGGTTTCCACCACTTCGGCAGACGTAGCCAGAGATTTCACCTCCTCTTGGGTTGCTCGTTTCGGCGTACTGGCAGACATCTCTTCCGATCGTGGACCACAGTTCTCCTCTGAGCTCTGGAATGCTGTGGCTCAGGGGCTCGGCACCAAACTACATCGCACCACTGCCTATCATCCACAGGCGAACAGCCTGTGCGAGCGATTCCACAGGTCACTCAAAGCCGCTCTGCGGGCCAGTCTTCAAGGCGCGGGATGGGTGGACAGACTTCCCTGGGTCCTTTTGGGTCTTCGTACGGCGCCCAAAGAAGATTTACAATCCTCCTCGGCGGAACTCACATATGGCCAACCACTACGAGTACCAGGAGATTTCCTCCCGTCTCCAACAGAGCCATGGTCCGCATCCCAGCAACTCGTCAGCCACCAGGAAGCGGCCAGATGTTTCGCTCCAGTGCCTATGTCGCATCACAGCTTACAGAGCTCCCACATCCCAACTGAGCTGAAAAGCGCCGAGTACGTGTTTATCCGCCACGACGCTCACCTGGACCCGCTCAAGCCTCCTTACACTGGTCCCTTCCGCATCATAGAGCCGGGAGACAAATCCTTTTCGGTGGATATCGGAGGTAAACCGGACCACATATTGGTTGACCGGCTGAAGCCGGCGCACTTAGACCTGGACAGCCCAGTCGAAATCGCACAACCGCCAAAACGGGGCCGACCGCTCACAGTCGCCGTGCCAGCTCCACCACAACCGCCCGACAGCTCGACCACCGGCCATCAGCTTCTGCTTCAGGGTTACAGAAGTCGCTCGGACAGGCTTGTCAGGCCTCCTCGATGTCTCACTTTTGCTGTTAAAGACAATTCTGGGGGTGCGCAGGAGGCGGAGCCACTAAAGGACTCAGACCGTTTGTATATAATTCCCTTTAGCAACATGTTAGCTACAGCCTGAGTCTGTATCTTTATTTGTACTGTTTACTTGTATAGAGCGTGATTACATTAACAGCGCGGGTAAACGCGATGACGTCACGCTGTACATCACATGATCCTCCACTGGCGGGAAGAACGTGATGACGTCATGACTTCAACCACGGGACCAGCCAACAGTCCTCGTGGAGCCTCCGAACTGAATAGACCTACACTCGATGTTCTCCTGCAGTTACTTGTTTAAACCTGTTAGCTTCCATTAAACTTAGTTTTGTTTAAGCGCCTGAGTGGACCTCAGTCTTTGGCTAGGAACTAGACATTCCTACATTAGTATGGTCATATGTCTTTGCATATCAATGTACCGGACACCAAAAATATATGAAAGAGAGAGATCATTTTATTAGATAACTAAGATTCAGTCTAATAAACACTGTGATCATGTTGACAAATACATATGATAGATCTTTGCTAGGGCAAGACTGAATTAGGAGAGGAAGTCATCTAGAATAGTTGCATTTAAATAGAAATTTGATCTGTAAAGCCAATGGCCTAGCGTTTCCTTTGTTGGGGCAATTGGTAGTTGCTTCCGAAGCGATGTGCATTTTGTGAAATTGCGCCAAGTATCCTCGCAAACTAATTATCATAAGTCCGACCATATAAGTACCCGAGACTCAGCGCAATCTACAAGCACAGTAGATATGTAATTGGAACAAAGCCAATGGAGCATCAAGGTGCTAGGGTGGGGGGGCTATAAAAGTGGACAAAAAAATTCCCTTCGGACACTGGAAAAAGAAAGTCTTGCATTTCTATAGTGCCTTTCACGACCTCAGGACGTCCCAAACATTTTACAGTCAATGAAATACTTTTGAAATGTAGTCACTGATCTAATGTAGGAAACGCGTCAGCCAATTTCCGCACAGCAATGTCCCACAAACAGCAATGTTAAAATGATCAGGTAATCTGTTTCTTTTGTAATGTTAATTGAGGGAAAAATATTGGCCAGGACACCGGGAATAACTCCTCTGAGCTTCTTCAAAATAGTGCCATGAGATTTTTTTTTCATCCACCTGAGAGAACAGCTGGTGCCTCGGTTTAAAGTCTCACTCAAAAGACAGCACCTCCGGCAGTGCAGCACTCCCTCAATACTGCACTGGAGTGGAACTTGAACCCCCAACTTTCTGACTCAGACACTGAGCTACAGCTGTCACAGCACGTGTGCAGCTTAACATAGAAGAAACATAGAAGATAGGAGCAGGAGTAGGCCATTCGAGCCTGTTCCGCCATTTAATGAGATCATGGCTGATCATCCAAATTCAGTACCCTGTCCCTGTTTTCTACACATACTCCTTGATCCCTTTAGCCTTAAGAAATATATCTAACTCCTTCTTGAATATATTTAATAAGTTGGCCTCAACTGCCTTCTGTGGTAGAGAATTCCACAGGTTCACCACTCTCTGGGTGAAGAAATTCCTCCTCATCTCAGTCCTAAATGGCTTACCCCTTATCCTTAGACTGTGACCCCTGGTTCTGGACTCCCCTGCCATCGGGAACATCCTTCCTGCATCTAGTCTGTCTAGTCCTGTTAGAATTTTATAAGTTTCAATGAAATTCCCTCTCATTCATCTAAGCTCTAGTAAGTATAAGCCGAATCGACCCAATCTCTCTTCATACGTCATTCCTGCCATCCCAGGTATCAGCCTGGTGAATCTTCGCTGCACTCCCTCCATGGCAAGAACATCCTTCCTCAGATAAGGCGAACAAAACGGCACACAATACTCAAGGTGTGGTCTCACCAAGGCCCTGTACAACTGCAGCAAGACATCCTTCCTCCTGTACTCGAATCCTCTCGCTATGAAGGCCAACATACCATTTGCCTTCTTAGCCGCCTGCTGCACCTGCATGCTTACCTTCAGTGACTGGTGCACAAGGACACCCAGGTCTCGTTGCACTTCCCCTTTTCCCAATCTATTGCCATTCAGATAATAATCTGTCTTCCTGTTTTTGCCACCAAAGTGGATAACCTTGCATTTATCCACATTATACTGCATCTGCCATGCATCTGCCCAATCACCCAACCTGTCCAAATCATACTGGAGTTTCTCTGCATCCTCCTCACAGCACACATGCCCACCCAGCTTTGTGTCGTCTGCAAACTTGGAGATATTACATCTAGTTCCCTCGTCTAGATCATTAATACATATTGTGAATAGATGGGGTCCTAGCACCGATCCCTGTGGTACCCCACTAGTCATTGCCTGCCACTCGGATAAAGACTCGTTTATTCCAACTCTTTGCTTCCTGTCTGCCAACCAAGTCAGTACCTCACCCCCAATCCCATGTGCTTTAGCATTGCATGCCAATCTCTTATGCAGGACCTTATCGAAAGCCTTCTGAAAGTCCAAATACACCACATCCACTGGTTCTCCCTTATCTATTCCACCAGTTACATCCTCAAAAAATTCCAGTAGATTAGTCAAGCACGATTTACCTTTTGTAAATCCATGTTGACTTTGTCCGATCCTGTCACTGTTTTCCAAGTGCTCTGCTATTACATCTTTTATAATGAGGACCCAGCTTGTGTGCGGCTTGCACGGTACCTTCCTGATTGCTGCGCGCAGCTTAGAGGGACTGAGGACCACTACTTAGATATACATTAATGACTTGGATTTGGGGCTACAGGGCACAATTTAAAAATTTGCAGATGACACAAAACTTGGAAGTGTAGTATACAGTGAGGAAGACAGCAAGAGACTGCAAGAAGACATAGACAGGCTGGTGGAATGGGTGGACACATGGCAGATGAAATTCAACGCAGAGAAGAGTGAAGTTGTGGCGGAACCACCAGAGGATTACAGACAATTGTATATAATTCCTTTTACAGCAATGTAGTACAGCTGGGGGCTGCACCTTTAATGTATCTGTTAACTGTACTAGGGCTTCTTTCCTGTACTCCGCGTGATGACGTCATGCTGTCCGTCACGTGATCTCTCAACGGCGGGAAGAACGTGATGACGTCATGACGTCAGAGCTCGGAACCTTCTAGCAGTAGAGCTCGGAACCTTCTAGCAGTTGAGCTCGGAACCTGCTAGCAGTTGAGCTCGGAACCTGCTAGCAGTTGAGCTCGGAACCTTCTAGCAGTTTCCAGAGAGGCTTTCAAGCAGACCAGACCTATTTGCATTGTATCCTACAGTTTCCTGTACAGCTTCGTTCGTTAAATTTTATTGTTTTTGATTTTCTGAGTCGATCTCAATTCTTCGGCTAAGAACCCAGTTCCTACAAAGTGATACATTTTGGTAGGAAGAATGAGGAGAGACCCTACATACTAAATGGTACAATTTTAAAGGGGGTGCAAGAATAGAGAGAGCTAGGGGTGTTTGTGCACAAATCTTTGAAGGTGGCAGGACAGGCTAACAAAGCAGTTAATAAAGCAAATGGGATCCTGGGCTTTATAAATAGAGGCATGGGGCTGGATTTTCATTCAGAAGTCGGGTGGGAGGCGGGACTACAACTTTCGGGGTTGTAGTCCCGCCTCCATCGAGATGCGGCCAATCCACGTGATTTTAACTTGATTGACCTTGTTGAGCCCGCCCAGCGGGTTCAGCAGGCCAATTAAGGGCCACCCGGCAACAGGTGACGTCACAGACTGAAATTTAATCTGTCAAAACGTTTTGACAGATGAAATATCAGTGTTTCACAGCTGTTTGAAGCTGTCAAACACTGACAGTCTTACTTCTAACCTGAGTCCTTCTCCACAGACTCAGTTAGAAATCTCTCCTGCACAGAAAGCTGCAGGCTGTCACTTTTGGCAGATCGCAGCCATTCTGCTTTCTGTGCCGGTGAGATGAAGGACTCCCCGAACCTAAAGGAAGGCTGAAAAGGTAAGAAACTGTATGTAAAACTTATTTAATCACTTTAGACAGACCAAACACACTTACCTTTGCACTCATGCACCCATCACTCACCTGAACACCGAAATCTCGACCCCTCCAAGCCCTTCAACCCAACAGCCCTACTCCTCCAGCTTGGCGTGGTTTGGAGCTGTCGGGAATCCCACAGATCAAGCTTAAAAATAGGGATTAGGCTAAAAACTGCCTGTTAACTACCTGTTAACAGGCAGTTAATTGGCACTAATCCCTTCCCGCCTCGGGTAGGCGGGTCGGGTACCCGCCTCCTTTGAAACTGGCATGGAGGCGGGTTGGGGGCGGGATGGCATCGGGACCCCCGATTTCTGGAATTTAACCCCCGCATGCCTCCAAACCTGACTCCACGGCACACTGAAAATCGAGCCCCGAGAGTACAAAAGCAAGGAAGTTATGCTAAACCTATATCCAGGAAACTTTGGTTTATCCGGAGGTTGTATGTCCGGAATACTCGATGTAACGGCAAAAATCAGGAGCCGTTTTCTATAAGTTTTTGTAGTTCTCGTTCTTTTTTTTCCCCAGTCAGGCACTGCAAGGTCTGTAGCTATAGCAACAGCTTCAGCTAGAGATGCTTGCAGCTGCAGCCGACTCTTTAGAAGCTGTTGCTAAGCAACGGTGTTTGTTGTCAGATACGGAGATGAAAACCTCCGTATGCTTCAACATTAACTTTGTACGTCCGGCAGTTTTGATAGATCGGCAACACGCCGGTCCCGTCATTGCCGGATACCACAAAGCTTCCTGTAAAACACTAGTTCGGCCCCAGCTGGAGTATTGTGTCCAATTCTGGGCACTACACCTTAGGAAGGTCGTGAAGGCTTTAAGAGAGGTTACAGAAGAGATTTAGCAGAATGGTTCCAGGGATGAAAGATTAAAGCAATGTGGATAGACTGGAGAAGCTGGAGTTGTTCTCCTTAGAGCAGAGATGGCTAAGAGGAGATTTGATCGAGGTGTTTAATATGATGAAGGCTTTAAATAGAGTAAATAAAGAGAAACTGATTCCAATGGCTGAAGGGTCGATAACTGGAGTGCACAGATTTAAGGTGATTGGCAAAAGAACCAGAGGCAACATAAGGAAAACCTTTTTACACGAGTGCTTAGGATTAGGAATGCAACTGCCTGATCGTGTGATGGATACAGATTCAAAAGGGAATTGGATAAATACTTGAAGGAGAAAAAATTGCAGGGAAAGAGCGGGGATTGGGACTAACTGGATTGGTCTTCGAAAGAGCTGGCGCCGACTTGATGGGCTGAATGGCCTCCTTCTGTACTGTACTATTCTATGATTCTAATTAAAAAGATAAAATTATAGAACAATGTACAAAATAACTGTTAAAAATAAAGCGAGAGGAATGGTTAATATAAACAAATTAAAATTGCCTGCACCGCACTGTGCACACCATCCGAACCAAAACGGGGAACTGGAGGCAGTAATTCATAGAGAGGAACCAGATATAGTAGGGATAACTGAAATGGATTCATAGAGAACAGGATTGGCAGTTAAATATTTCAGTTTATAACATATTTAAAAAGGTTAAGGAAAGAAGAAAGGGGTTATGTGTGGTAGCTGTATGAATTAGAGATAGCATAATGGCAGTAGATTAAAGGGCATTACTAATATTTAGAAACAGAATCCAAATGGATTGAGATAAAGGATCGATCATGCAAATAGGGGTATACTACAGACTACATAATAGTGGAAGGTAGTTGGAGGGAGAAATATGTAGGCAAAGCTATGAAATGAATAAAAGACATCGAATAATAATCATGGGAGATTTCAACAACCCCCAAATAAACTGGCAAGAAGTAGTACGGAAAAGGAGAAAATAATTGGAGTTTTTATAGTGCATACAGGACTCCTTTCATACCCAGCATGTAAGAAGCCCAACAGAAATCACAGTAATAGGAAATGAGCCAGAGCAGATAAGAGAAGTAAGCGTAGGGAAGCATCTATCCAATAGCAATCACAACATAATGAGGTTTAAGATAATGATTGAGAGATACATAAATCCAAGGTAGGGTTGCGAAGGGGTGGAAAGTTTCCGGGAAATTTCCGGAAATTTTCCACGGGAAGTTTAGCTTGGGAATTTTGCCCAAAAAAGCACATGCTAGCATAATATTGTTTCTTTTTTTTTGTATTTCTTTCATTTTTTTTCACAGATCCTCTCTTAAAATGACTAACAGAGATGGAATCTTAATTATTAAGGAATTTCTTAATCAACATATGTTTATCTTCTTACTTGGCTTGTTTTAATAATTACACGTTTTGTGTCTGACTGTGAACAAATGTGTCCTGATTGGTTGGATGAGTGGATGAGCGATTAGCTCCCTCTATTGGTGATGTAGCATTGTGCATGCATTGGTCATGCTTCCATCACATGGAGCATCAGGAAAAATTTACTCACCCTGTTGCAATCGTGCTGATCGACTGCAGTTTGACACAGAGATGAATGCCCTTTATTTCTCTGCATAGAACAATGCCACGTTTACCATCGGATGTGTGGAAGCATTTTACCCCAGGCATAGTGGTTAGCACTGTTGCCTCACAGCGCCAGGGACCCGGGTTCGAATCCAGCCTCGGGCGACTGTCTGTGTGGAGTTTGCACATTCTCCCCATGTTTGCGTGGGTTTACTCCGGGTGCTCCGGTTTCCTCCCACAGTCCAAAGATGTGCGGGTTAGGTTGATTGGCTATGATAAATTGACCCTTAGTGTTAGGGGGATTAAATACGTGGGGTTACGGGGATAGGGTGGGATATGTGTTGGTGCAGGGGTTACGGGGATCGGGTGGGATATGTGTCGGTGCAGGCTCGATGGGCCGAAATGGCCTCTATCTGCACTGTGTGGTTTCTGTGATTTCTGTGATTTCTGTGATTAAAGATGGAAAGACTGTGTACATGTGCAAACACTGTACAAAGCCATATGTAAAGAATGCCACAAAGATGCAGCAGCATTTATCCAAATGCAACAACTTCACTCAAAGCTCACAGCAGTCAGCCCAGAGTTCCTCTGCTTCCATTCAAGAAGATGATGGTTCACATTCAGCATCAGGCTCCTTATCATCAGCAACTCCTGGCCCACTTGGAAAGTTCTTTGATACAATGGATAACCATAGCCAGAAGAATGCAGATGAATGCCTTGCTCGAGCTGTATATGCGACAGGCTCACCCCTCATGCTCACAGCCAATGTGTACTGGGAGAGATTTTTCAATGTTATACTGTCCACCCACCAGACATGCTTTGTCTACTTATTTGCTGGAGGCTGAGTATAACAGAGTCCAAGGAAAGCTCAAAGAAACAATAGAGATGGCAGACTGTGTTGCAGTTATCTCAGATGGGTGGTCAAATGTACAAGGGGAGGGCATCATAAACTACATCGTCTCCACTCCTCTCCCAGTGTTCTTCAAGAGCACAGACATGAAGGACAACAGACACACAGGCACATACATTGCTGATGAGCTGAAAGCGGTCATCAACGATCTTGGATCACAAAAGGTCTTTGCAGTAGTTACTGACAATGCTGTGAATATGAAGGCTGCTTGGGCTCAAGTGGAGGAGGCCTACCCTCATATTACATCTATTGAGTGCACAGCTCATGGGCTCAACCTGCTCCTCAAGGACATCATGGGTTTGAGAACCATGGAAACACTGTACAAGAGAGCCAAGCAAGTTGTTAAGTATGTCAGGGGAAAATAGGCAGTTGCAGCAACCTACAACTCCAAACAAATGACAAAGAACAAGAACACCACACTAGATGGGGTGGCATTGTCATAATGTACAACAGCCTTCTGGAGGGTAAGGAGTCGCTGCAAGAAATGGCAATATCCCAGTCTGGGGATATGGAAACCACCATCAAGAAAATACTGCTGGATGATGTGTTTTGGGAGAGAGTGGTTAGCAGCTTTAAACTACTCTCACCAGCAGCATCTGCAATTGCTCAGATTGAAGGAGATGACTCTGTCTTGTCAGATGTTCTCAGGCTTTTTGCTGATTTAAATGAACAAATCAGCATTGCCCTACCCACATCCCTGCTGCTCAAAGCAGAGGAGAAGGCAACTGTTCAATTCATACAGACGCGTCAAGAATTTTGTGTCAAGCCAATTCATGCTGCAGCATACATGCTGGACCCAAAGTATGTTGGGAGACCAATACTTTCTGGAGAGCAGATCAGCAGCAGCAGTGTGATTTCTGCCCTCTCACGCCACCTCAATCTGGACGTGGGCAAAGTTTTGGGAAGTCTGACAAAGTTCTCTACCAAGCAAGGTCTTTGGAATGGCGATGGGATATGGGAATCATGCAAGCATATCAGTGCACATACCTGGTGGAAGGGACTTTGTGCATCTGAGGCCCTGTCACCCATTGCATCGGTGATACTCCAAATCCCACCTTCATCAGCGGCCTCTGAACGAAGCTGGTCACTTTTTGGGAATACGCATACAAAGGTGCGCAACAGGCTGACTAACAAGAGAGTGGAGAAACTGGTGGCTATCCGGGCAAACCTACAACTTATTGAGCCAGATACAGAAGAGTCCACCACACAGCTAGACAGTGACACAGAGGTGGAAATGGACACGTCCGAACCAGAGTCAGAGAATCAGGAGGAGCAACGATGAGTAGAAGACTCAGAAGACTCATGAGTAGAAGAATCAAAGGGACAAAAGAAGGACAAATTACAGGCTAAATAAGTTGACGCTCTTTTTATTTTATTTTAGATGGGTCTTTTTTGTGGGGGTTCAATAAAGTTCAAAATTATAACCTAAATAAAGTTTTGAAAGCCTGTTTTTATTTGTATGGAACAGTATGGCTATTTTGATGACAAAGATAATATAAGGGTCAGAGACAAAAACCAGCAGTGTGCAAAAAAACTCAAAATTCCCATAAATTCCCAAAAATTCCCATGGAAAGTTTCCTCTTTTAAAAATTCCCGGAATTTTGCAACCCCAGTCCAAAGTAACAGATTGGAAAAAATCTAATGATGAGGGGATGAGGATGGAACTAGGGAAGGTAATTTTTTCTAGTTTATGAACAAAGAGATGGAACAGCAGTGGGAAATATTTAAAAAAGGTAATCAATAGAGCTCAGGAGAAATATATTCCATTAAAAAACAAGAACAAACTAGCCAATAATGAGACACCATGGATGAATAAAGAGCTAAAGCTAAAATTGAAATGAAAGAAAAAGGCATACACTCAGTATGTAGACAATAAAGGAGAGAATGGCAAAAGGGAATACGAAGAGGTTAGGAAAGAAGTCAAAAAAGCAATTAGGAAGGCAAAGAAGAATTACAAAACTAAATTATCAAGGAATATGAAAAAAAAAGTAAAGAATTCTACAGATACATAAATAACAAAAGGAACATTAAGATAGGGATAGGACCAGTAAGGGATGCACACGATAAACTCACAGGTAATGACAATGAAATGGCAGAAATATTGAATAATGACTTTGCCTCAGTTCTCACCAGGGAGACTAACATGATGGACATGATATTAGAAGAAAAGATCAAAAAGGATATTTAAGATAGAAAGGAAGGAGATAATTGATAAACTAGACAAACTTAGAAAGAATAAAACTCCTGGTCCGGATGGATTGCATCTGTGCATACTAAAAGAAGTTAGGGAAGACATAGCAGAGGTACTATTACATATATATAAAAATTCATTAGCAAATGGAATCATGCCAGCGGACTGGTGGACAGCTAATAAGAGTAGGGATACAGATTCACAAATCATTAAAAGTAGCAATGCAGATTAACAAAGGCATAAAAATGCAAACAACGCACTGGGATTCATTTCTAAAGGAGTAGAATTGAAAAGCAGAGAAGCAATCTTAAACTTATATAGAACCTTCGTTAGACCACAAAAAGAATATCGGCACTCTGGAGAAAGTGCAAAAAGGTTTACAAGGAGGATGCCAGAACTGAAAGGGTGCAACTATCAAGTAAGACTGAACAGGCTGGGGCTCTTTTCTTTAGAAAAGAGAAAACTGAGGGGTGACCTTATAAAGGTCTTTAAAATTATGAAAGGGTTCGATAGGGTAGACATAGAGAAGATATTTCCACAAGGGGGGTGGGGGGGGGGGGAGTCCAAAGCTTGGGGCCATAAATATATGATAGTCACTAATACATCCAGTAAGGAAGTCAGAAGAAACTTCTTTAGAATCATAAAATCATGGAATGGTTTCAGCACAGAAGGAAGCCATTCGGCCCATCAAGCCCATGCCAGCTCTCTGCAAAAGAACTTAAGCTAGTCCCACTCACCTGCTCTTTCCCCAGCCCCGCAATTTTTTTTTCCTTCAGGCACTTATCCAATTCCCTTTTGAAAGCCATGATTGAATCTGCCTCCACCACCCTTTCAGGCAGTGCATTCCAGATCCTAACCACTCACTGGGTAAAAAAGTTTTTCCTCATGTCACCTTTGGATCTTTTGCCAATCATCTTAAATCTGTGTCCTCTGGTTCTCGACCCTTCCGCCAATGGGAACAATTTCTCTCTATCTAGACACCTCATGATTTTGAACACCTCCATCAAATCTCAAAGAGTGGTGAGAATGTGAAACTTGCTACCAGATGGAGTGGTTGAAGCGAATAGCATTTAAAGGGAAGCTAGATAAGTACATGAGAGAGAAATGAATAGAAGGACATGTTGACAGAGTGAGATGAATTAAGTTGAGAGGAGGCTCATGTGGAGCATAAACACCTATTGGCATAGCTTATTGGACCGAATGGCCTGTTTCTGTGCTGTAAAATTCTATCTAGTTCTATGTAAAATGTTATATTTGTTGTTAACAATTTGCAATAATCTTATGTGAATTTGATGAGATCTGAGCCTGGGTCATATTCTGCTTTCAACTTCTGCTGAGGAGGTCAGACATGGGGGGAGGGGGGAGCTCATGGGGTGAAAGACTATGCCACCAGTTGTGGTCTGACAGCCCTACCCTGTTAAACGCTTGCCTTCTGTGCATGTTCTGTGTCCTTCTGTTCCGGCTCCCGCAGTGCAGGATCTTCTCGCTGTATCAGTTACTCTCCCAGGATGTCGAAGTCTAGACAAGTAATGGCAAGGTTTTGTAGGGCGCAGCAAACTACTACAATCCTACCCACGATCTCAGGAGAATAATGAATTTAACCCTTTTAGCCCCGGTATCATTCCGGTGAATCTGCGCTGCATCCCCTCCAAGGTCAGTATATAATTCCTGAGGTGCGGTGCCCAGAATTGAACGCAGTCTTCCAGATGCGGTCTAACCAGAGCTTTATATAACTGTAGCATAACTTCCATGGCTTTGTATTCAAGCCCACTTGCAATGAAGTCTAACATTCCATTAGCCTTTTTAATTTATTTGTATACCTGTCCACTAGTTTTTAGTCATTTCTGTACATGGGCACCTAAATCTCTCTGCTCCTCCACAGTCCCTAACTTAATTTAGGAAATACTCTGATCTCCCTTTCTTCGGTACAAAGTGGATCACCTCACACTTCCCCACACTGAACTCCATCTGCACAGTTTTGCCTTAATCTATCAATTACTTAATCTATGAATGTTCCTTTCCAACCTGACTCTCACTGCTGAGCCAGACGGTTGTGGTTCAAAGCCCCACTGCAGGAGGCATAATGTAGGTTAAGACTTCAATGCAGCACTGAAGGAGTGCTGCATTGTTGGAAGTACCATTTTTTGGATGAGACATTAATCCAAGGTAGCAGATTGGCCGCACCTCATATACCCTGCCTGATTTTCCTATCCATCAAAGTCAATGGAAGGGAAATCAGACGGGATGTAAATGGGCAGCCAATCCGCTGCCACCATTTTCCACTACCGCCGAAAGTTAAAAGCTACTCTCAAAAGCAATTCATTGGCTGTGAAGCACTTTGGGATGCCCTTGAGGGTCTGAAAGATGCTAAATAAATGCACGCTGTTTCTCTCTAACTTCCTCATCAGGAGCAACATTTTATCAATGAGTTTGATACAGGATGAAAGTCATGGTGCTGAGATCATCTACCATTGTGACCTAGCTGATTGAATAAAATTACACTGCAGTGTTTAAATTGAAGCATTGAGTATTGTATTTGGTGTGCACATGATATGGATGCCAGTTGCAAATTAAACTGCCTAGTTAAAGAGGCTAATATTAATTATTTTGTGATGTTGCATGCTGTTAAAATATAATTCAGAAGAATACTGTACTGCTGTTTCATAAGTCATATACATAAAAAGATATGAGAATGACAACTTTAGTACATGAAATAGAGTTTTAGCAAGGCAGTATCATGTGCACGACTGATTGATTAATACCTGCAGTTGCACTTTTGCCCTTCAGTAGTGTCAGTGTACGTAAATTACAATGGAACAGTTCATTCAAGATCAGTTGCTGACGTTTATTCCTGAAGTTTTAGTGAATGTAAAATTCTTGCAGAACACATCATGCAATGCTTAAGGACAATAATCTTAAACTCATTTTGAGACACTAAAAATTAAAGTTTTTTCTGTCAAAAATGGTGTGCATCTTTGATTAACAATTTATAATATTAAGCACCAAGATATAAATATCTGGAAATATGAATGACCTGCTCATGAAATGAAATGAAGGTTTCCAAGTATAAAAAGCTTTCTTTTCTAACAGGATTTGATGCTGGTGTAGGAGTCGCTGGAAATAAACAGACTGCGAGCCTTTCATAGCAGCAAAGAAAAACGCGTGTTAGCTTTATTAACTCTCCGCATGGACTGAGGGACTTGGCCTTGTCGCAGGGCTATGACGTCATCACACAATCGACGACTCTTAAAGAGACCCTGTCCCGATAACCCAAACAAGTTCCGTACATAACGTGGAGCGATAACAACATTGGCTATACATAGTGAATTGTGTTACTGTCCCTATGTGGTCCCCGCCACATACGTCCCCCCAGAATTCACTAGAACTGGCAATGTCAGTCGTTGAGGGGCCCGGATCACACGGCCGAAACGGCTCCTTAAGTCCGGGGCGGGGACCGGGGGGGGGGGGGGGTCGCAGGAGGGTCCCGGGCGCTCAGTGGTGGACTGAGGGTGCAGAAGCCGGAGGTCGGCCCCGCCGCGGGGACTGAGCCAACCCAATGGGTTGGTCCAGATCCAGGTGGGCCGGCTTAAGACGGTCCACGGAAATGTAGTCCGGCTTACCGCTGACATCCACCACGAAGGCCTTGTCCCCGGCTTCCAGGACGCAGAATGGTACGTCGTAGGGTGGGTGAAGAGGTCTTCGGTGGGCATCGTGGCGGACGAAAGTGTACTCCGCTGCACGAAGGTCAGGCGGAACGTGGGACTGGGTGAGACCGTGCTGCGACGTGGGCACCGGCGCGAAAACCTTGGCGTTGTCCAGGAGGGCAGACCACTGACGGGCTGCGGACCAAGGGTCCGTGGCGTTGGGGACGAAATCCCCGGGAACCCGCAGCGGCTGCCCGTAGACGAGCTCGGCGGATGAGGACTGAAGGTCCTCCTTGGGGGCGGTCCCGAGTCCCCGCATGACCCACGGGAGTCTGTCGATCCAACTGTCATCCCGGAGACTGGCGCGGAGCACGGCCTTCATGGAGCGATGAAACCATTCGCACAGCCTGAGGGTGATATGCGGTGGTGCGGTGGAGTCTCAACCCGAGGCCTTGGGCGGCAGCGTTCCAGAGCTCCGACGTGAACTGGGGCCCCCGATCGGAGGAGACGTCAGATGGGGCGCCGAACCGGGCGACCCAAGTGTTGATGAACGCCCGGGCCACATCGGCGGACGTTGTTGACGACAGCGGGACGGCTTCCGGCCATCGGGTGGTTCTGTCGACCATCGTGAGGAGGTGGGTGAACCCGTGGGAGGGCGGCAGGGGCCCCACCAGGTCCACGTTAACATGGTCGAACTGCCTCTCGGGCACCGCGAAATGCGCCAACGGGGCCTTAGTATGGCGATGCACTTTCAAGCGCTGGCATACCACGCAGGTATTGGCCCAGTCACGAACGTCCTTCTTGAGCCCGTGCCAGACGAACTTAGCCACCACCAGCTTCTGTGACGGCTTCCTGCACGGGTGGGAAAGGCTATGGACGGCGTCGAAAACCTGCCGTCTCCACCCGTCGGGCACGACGGGGTGTGGCTGCCCAGCGGAGACGTCGCACAGGAGCGTGGTGCCGGCATCGTCAAAAGCGACGTCTGCTAACTGAAGGCCTGTGACAGCCGTCCTGTAGGCCTGGACGTCCGGGTCGGAGGCCTGGTAGGCTGCCATGCGGGTGTAGTCGATGCAGAGGTGTACGGCGCTGGCGATGGCCCGGGAGAGACAGTCGGCAACAGGGTTGTTTTTCCCAGCCACATGCTGGATGTCCGTCGTGAACTCGGAGACGAAGGAAAGCTGGCGCTGCTGACGGGCCGACCACGGCTCAGAAACTTTGGCCATGGCGAAGGTCAACGGCTTGTGGTCCACGAACACCGTGAACGGGCGAGCCTCCAGCAGGAAACGGAAGTGTCGGACGGCGAGGTAGAGGCCGAGAAGCTCGCGATCGAAGGTGCTGTACTTCCGCTCGTTGGGGCGGAGCTGCCGGCTGAAGAAGGCGAGCGGCTGCCAGGTATCATTGACCCACTGTTCGTGGATGGCGCCGACAGCATAGCCCGAAGCGTCAGTGGTGAGAGCGATCGGCGCATCGGGCAACAGATGCGCCAGCATGGTCGCGTTAGCCTGGGCCCTTTTCGTGTCCATGAAAAAATTGGTCATCTCCTCGGACCAGTCGACAGCGAGCTTGGCGGGCTTGCCTTTGAGGGCCTCGTAAAGGGGCCGCATAAGCTGGGCTGCCTGGGGAACAAAACGATGATAAAAGTTCACCATGCCCAAAAACTCCTGCAGGGCCTTCACGGTGAGGGGTCACGGAAAATCCTTCACGGCCTCCACTTTCGATGGCAGTGGCACCACCCCGTCCTTCGTGATGCGGTGCCCGAGAAAGTCGATCGAGGACAGCCCGAACTGGCACTTGGCCAGATTGACGATAAGGCCGTGCTGGCTGAGGCGTTTGAAGAGAGTCCGGAGGTGGGACACATGCTCTGTCCTGGAGGCGCTGGCAATGAGAATGTCGTCCAGGTATACGAACAGGAATGGCAGGTCCCGTAACACAGTGTCCATTAGGCGTTGAAAAGCCTGAGCGGCGTTTTTGAGACCGAATGGCATGCGGAGGAATTCGAACAGCCCGAACGGGGTGATCACCGCGGTTTTCGGGACGTCCTGCGGCCAAACGGGGACCTGGTGGTAACCCCGAACGAGGTCCACTTCAGAGAAAACAACTTTCCCGGTCAGGCGGGCGGGAAAGTCCTGGATGTGTGGAATCGGGTAGCGGTCGGGGGTCGTAGCGTCATTGAGGTGTCGGTAATCGCCGCACAGGCGCCAACCGCCGCCTGGTTTCGGTGCGATGTGGAGGGGCGAGGCCCACGGACTGTTCAACCGGCGAATGACGCCGAGGCGCTCCATCATGTCGAACTCGGCTTTAGGGATGGCGAGTTTCCCCATATCGAGGCACCGAGCGCGGGCGTAGACAGGCGGATCGGTGGTCGGGATGTGGTGTTCTACCCCGTGCTTGGTGGCGGCGGACGAGAAAGTGGGCTTTGTGAGGTCCGGGAACCCAGCGAGGAGGCGGGGAAACTCGTCGGAGGCCGAGAGTGTGCTGGACAACTTCGTCGTGCCGGAACCACTAAGCGAACACGGGAGCGAACTGAAAGTCTCAGCGTTGACGAGACGTCAGTTCTTGACGTCCACCAAAAGGCCATTGGCGCAGAGGAAGTCAGCGCCAAGAAGTGGGGTGGACACTTTCGCTGTAACAATGTCCCAAGCGAAACGCTGCCCGCCAAAACACAGCGCCACGCTCCGTTTCCCGAAAGTACGGATGGAACAGCCATTGGCGGCTTCGAGGGCAGGGCCGTGGTCCCCCCCCCGTATATCTATGGTTGACGCGGGCAGGACACTCACCTGGGCACCCGTGTCGCAGAGGAAACGACGTCCAGAGTCAGTGTCCGTAATGAATAACAGACTAGCTGAATGGCCGACAGCCATGGTAGCTAATGAGTGGGCCTTCGCGTTTCCCGACGCGGTAAAGCTGCACGGTGGCCGGCACTTCTTAGCGTTGGGGCCGAACTGCGTGTGGTAGAAGCACATGCTTGGGTGCTGCCGCCATTGGGCTATGGCGGTGGGGGCAGGGCCCCGCATGGCCGCGCAGTACTGTTGCCCGGCAGAGAAAAATTTGTCGGCCTCCTTGGCCAGGGCGCGGAAATCACTAATATGAGATTTGGCAAAAGCCGCCCTGGCAGCTGTTGTAGGAACAGTTCTCTGAAGAGGAAACACGGCTTGTGCTTGCCCAGAAGGGTTAACATGTGGTCCATCAGTTCTGAGGGCTTGGAGTCGCCAAGCCCGGGTAGAGAGAGAAGCTGGCGTGCGCGCTCGGGTTCAGTTGGTCCAAAAGTCTCTAGGAGGTGCGTTCTCAGCGTCACAAATTTGTGGTGCTCCGGGGGGTCCTCGAGCAGGCTCACGACTCTGGCCGCGGTGGAGCTGCCGCGAGCAGAGATGACGTAATAATACTTCGTGTCGTCCGCGGTGATGTCCCGGAGTGCAAACTGAGCCTCGGCCTGGGCAAACCAAGCGGCAGCCTGTCGTTCCCAAAACTCCGGTAATTTGAGAGAAACGGCGTTCGTCGCCATCTCGGATAAAGTCTTTGGAAACGTCCAAAAGAGAAACGGGGTCACCAATGTAGGAGTCGCTGGAAATAAACAGACTGCGAGCCTTTCATAGCAGCAAAGAAAAATGCGTGTTAGCTTTATTAACTCTCCGCATGGACTGAGGGACTCGGCCTCGTCGCAGGGCTATGACGTTATCACACAATCGACGACTCTTAAAGGGACCCTGCCTCGATAACCCAACCAAGTTCCGTACATAACGTGGAGCGATAACAACATTGGCTAAAGATAGTGAATTGTGTTACTGTCCCTATGTGGTCTCCGCCACAGTGGTATATTTAGGAGATTGCTTTTAAAATCATGAAGTGTGTGAACACTGGGCACAGAAATCAATGTTATTTATTACAGATCCCATGAGAACAACAATTCGCAGAGTAAACAAAAGTTGCTAATAGTCTCCAGACATATCTTTAGAGTCGGCTATTTATCCTAATTTTTCTTCTTGGCATCCATATTAATGACTGTTATCCCTAAGCCGTTCTGGTTAGTTAATAATTGTTGTGAGCTTGAAGCTCCAATTGATAGAACCTACAACCTGCCAATCCTGCATATATAGGTGATTTTCAGTGGATACTCCCGGACTGCTGGCAATCCAGAAACAAGCTTTTTAACCCTGTGTGCTTGCCATCATCAAACATCAACAAAAAGTTGAACCACTGTTTGACTGAAAATTTGCTTTGAATTTTTAGGCAGTTTTGAATAAGATCTTCTAATCATGCTTCTACCTTTTACTATTTTGATTCTCCTGAATATTTCTTCAGGTTAAATACAACATAAGCCCTCCCTACCTCACTACAAAAGACAAAGCTAGCACCTTTTTTTGCCTCTTAAGTACTGCATTGGCTTTTGTTTTTTGCCCTTTATACCAGGTCAAATCTGCTGTGCAGAATAATGAAAGCCATCGTCAACAACAGCTTGTAATTATTTACCACCTTTAAAGTAGTAAAACATACAAAGTGTTTCGCAGGAGCACTATTTGACACTGAGACACTTAAGTAGATTTTAGGGCTGGTGACCAAAAGCTTGGTCAAAGAGATTGGTTTTAAGGAGTGTCTTAAGGAGAAGAGAGGTAGAGAGCCAGGTAGGAAATTCCAGAGCTTAGGGCCTTGGCAGCTGAAGGCTCGGCTGCCAATGATGGAGCGTTTAAGATCGGGGATGTTCAAGAGGCCAGAATTGGAGGAGCGCAGCTATTGGGGAGGATTGTGGGGCTGGAGGAGATTACAGAAAAAGGGAGGGGCGAGGCCACGGAGGGATTTGAAAACAAAGATGAGAATTTTAAAATCGGGGCGTTGCTTAACCGAGAGCCAATGTAGGTCGGCAAGCACAGGGGTGGTGGGTGAGTGGGACTTGGTCAACAAGCTGGTATGGTGTCTGTTTATTGCAAGAGTTGTACCCTTACTAATTAAACCACTAATGTTATGCCATTATGTGAACATGTTCTTTGGTAAGTAAATAAAATTATAATCAAATCTACCTTGTTGCAAAACTATTGCCACAATAATTTCCTTCATTAAATTCACAATGATAGTATATAGTATGGTAAAGAGCAACAAGAAACAAATAATGTATTAATTGGATCATTCTGTGGGTGAAGGGTATCCAACCACCAAATATTTTGGGTGGTCTTATTTTTTTAATGTGGTAAGAGATTCCAATCTTACTCCTGTAGGCCTTTATTCAAGGTTCTCCTTAGGAGGGCAGACTTTCATGCCTGGACAACAATTCACTGCACATTAAGCAATTGAACTTAAAAAAAATTAAAATAGACCAAGGAAAGAAAAGTAAATTTGTGGATCTTTGTCAACTGAAGAATTTATCCAAACCCGTACTATAGTATAAATTAGGTAAGTCCTTTCACCTCCGGCAAAGCCTCACTCCCACTCT
This sequence comes from Somniosus microcephalus, assembly GCF_052327205.1. NCBI lineage: Eukaryota > Metazoa > Chordata > Chondrichthyes > Squaliformes > Somniosidae > Somniosus > Somniosus microcephalus. The sequence continues at coordinate 36,930,429 of NC_140997.1, forward strand.
GCACTCGGAGGTCATAAGAATCTCACCTGCCCAATTTGTTCATTCCTGAGTTTACAAGGCATGATCTGGGGCTAAATAATGAAACTGCAGAATGAGCATACACAGAGAAAATGGAATTGAAAAGTTTTGGGATGCAAGTTTTATGACGTTAGGTGATGCTTACCCCACAAGCCTTACCTATCGAAGTCGAGCACAGCGAGAGTCCCAGGAAATTGCCTGCTAAAGCAGACCTTTTAAGAAAGAAGGTAGACTTTTGAAGATTGTTTTTCCAGTTTCATGTGCATTTGCTACATTTTGCTACTTGCATTAGTTGGTTTTACTGGACGGATCTCCATTTTTGCAATTTGGGGATTTGTTCCCCATCAATACTTTTATTTATCCATGGTTAAACTTGACCTGACAAAGAGGTGAGGATGGGGACGCCAAATGCACTGCATAATTGAGATGAGAAAGAAGAATTAATGAGGGCCAATAATTGCAGAAGCAATGATGCCCGAGGAGTTTTTAAATGTGATTGCTCATGGTTAGTATTTCTGCTTTCCCTGAAGTAGAATAATCTGCAATTTACACTGGGCTTTATTTACTACAGCTCCAGCATTCTCATAGATGGAATTTAAATCTTAGTATTGTTCAATTACTAACATACTATCAAAACATTTTCAATTTTTCTCCCGTTGAAGTAACTTATGTGATCCAAACACCCAACAGAAATCATAGAATCTTACAGCACAGAAGGAGGCCATTCAGCCCATCGTGGCTCTGTGAAAGAGCTATCCAATTAGTCCCACTCCCCCGCTCTTTTCCCTTCAGGTATTTATCCAAATCTCTTTGATAGTTATTATTGAAGTTGCTTCCACCTCCCTTTCAGGGAGCACATTCTAGATCATAACAAATCGCTGCTTTAAAAAATTTTTCCTCATCTCACCTCTGGCTCTTTTGCCAATTACCTTAAATCTGTGTCCTCTAGTTACCACCCTACTATTTTTTAAATTCATTCATGGGATGTGGGCATTGCTGGCAAGGCCAGCATTTATTGCCCATCCTTAATTGCCCTCGAGAAGGTGGTGGTGAGCGCGTTCTTGAACCGCTGCAGTCCATGTGGTGAAGGAACTCCCAAAGTAGGAATAAACAGGTCATTTTCGGGTTGGCTGTAACGAGTGGGGTACCGCAAGGATCAGTGTTTGGGCCTCAGCTATTCACAATCTATATCAATGATTTGGATGAGGGGACCAAATGTAATATATCCAAGTTTGCTGATGATACAAAGCTGGGTGGGAATGTAAGTTGTGAGGAGGATGCAATGAGGATTCAAGGGGATATAGTAGGCTAAGTGAGAGGGCAACAACATGGCAAATGGAATATATGTGGAGAAATGTGAAGTTATCCACTTTGGTAGGAAAAATAGAAAAGCAGAGTATTTTTTAAATGATGAGAGATTGGAAAATGTTGGTGTTCAGAGGGACCCAAGTGTCCTTGCACACAAATCATTGAAAATTAACATGCAGGTACAGCAAGCAATTAGGAAAGCAAATGGTATGTTGGCCTTTATTACAAGAGGATTTGAGTATAAGAGTAAGATGTTTTACTGCAATTATATAGGGCCCTGGTGAGACCACACCTGGAATATTGTGTACAGTTTTGGTCTCCTTACCTAAGGAAGGATATACTTGCCATAGAGGGAGTGCAACAAAGGTTCACCAGACTGATTCCTGGGATGGGGAGATTATCCTATGAGGAGAGATTGAGTAGACTAGGCCTATATTCTCTAGAGTTTAGAAGAATGAGAGGTGATCTCATTGAAACATACAAAATTCTTACAGGGCTTTACAGGGTAGATGCTGGGAGGATGTTTCCCCTGGCTGGGGAGTCTAGAACCAGGGGTCACAGTCTCAGAATAAGGGGACTGCCATTTAGGACTGAGATGAGGAGACATTTCTTCACTCAGAGGGTAGTGAATCTTTGGAATTCTCTACCCCAGAGGGCTGTGGATGCTCAGTCGTTGAGTATATTCAAGACAAAGATCGATAGATTTCTGAATATTAAGGGAATCAAGGGATATGGGGACAGTGCAGGAAAGTGGAGTTGAGGTAGAAGATCAGCCATGATCTTATTGAATGGCGGAGCAGGCTTGAGGGGCCGAATGGCCTACTCCTGCTGCTATTTCTTATGATCTTATGTTCTTATGTAAAGGAATAAGCTATATTCAGAAAAATACACCATTCTATGAAAGAATTCTGGCCTTTGTAACATGACAAACTGGGCTTGAAAATCTAAAAATCTAACAATGGAGAAGCTGTAAACAGCATACAGGCTTTTGAGATAAGATAAGTTGTTGACACTGAATCAATAACCTTATTGAAACAGGAGGTTGGAGGTTCCTGATAGTTTGAAGCCTTGGAAAGAACACAATGGTATACCCTGTTAAGGTGTTTTAAATTACACTTTGGAAAGAATCACATAAGATTACAAAACATATGCCTTCATGAAAATGACATCAAATGAAACATAGCAGACACGAGTCTGTGTTACAACCAGCTGAGGTAACTAAGAAGACAATGGTGCACCCGGTTGAGGTGTTTTTAATTTACACATCGTAAAAAGACACAAATAGAAGACCTTGATAAAAATGACATCAAATGCACCTGCTCCACACCATTTTTTATGATAAGCTTCAAACACTTAGGTTAGAGACCTAATTCTTAATGTTATCAGCTGATCTAACTGTAAAAATAGCAGGGGTCAGCAGAAAAATTACTAGAGGTAATTAGCTTACATCAGCAGAAAACTTCAAAGGAAATACCGCTGCAAAAGGTTATAAAAATTGAACTTTCAAATGGGATGATAGATTCGCTGTAAAGGGGCAAAGCGATCTCAGCTTCAGAGGCAAGCTCTGTAAGTCTTCAACTCTTTGTATCTCGGGGATCAAGGTATTGTATTTGATTTTGGTGGATATCCTGGAATAAACTAAGAACTGTAAAACTAGAGAAGTTAAGATTTGAGAATAAGGATCTCTGATAATAGAATTGTAAGCTTTTTATATTTGGAACTGTTAACGTTGCGATTGAATCACCAACTGTAAACTGCATGTCGGTTCCTTAATAAATCTATATATTTTTAGAATTGTCTCACATAATACTTCTGTATCAAACTCGCGAACTCAATCTCTGTACGCTCTTTGGTGAGGAGTTGCAGAATTCTGGGGTAGTTTTCCGGACCCTCATAATATCCGGAAGGTTACAGTCTAGTTAAGCTTATTAAAAGTGCTATCTGGAGGGCGGTAACATCTTCAGGTTGTTCCTTTCCTTTAGGAGAGATAGTCTGGACCTTTAGACCCAATTAAGCATCTTTAGGATTCGGATACCTCAAACTTTAGTTGAAAGTGAACGTCTGAGGAATACGCCTGATCTGGGGTAGCCCTAAAGGGAATAGGACTAGTAATAATCCCTTCACTTATAGTGCTGTTAGGGAGAGAGTTCCAGGATTTTGACCCAGCGACGAAGAAGGATTGGTGATATATTTCCAAGTCAGGATAGTGTGTGACTTGGAGGGGAACGTGTTCCTTTGCATCTGCTCCCCTTGTCCTTCTAGATGGTAGACGTTGCGGGTTTGGGAGGTGCTGTCAAAGAAGCCTTGGCGAGTTGCTGCAGTGCATGTTGTAGATGGTACACACTGCAGCCACGGTACGCCGGTGGTGGAGGAAGTGAATGTTTAAGGTGGTGGGCGGGGTGCCAATCAAGCGGGCTGCTATGTCTTGGATGGTGTTGAGCTTCTTGAGTGTTGTTGAAGCTGCACTCATCCAGGCAAGTGGAGAGTATTCCCTCACACTTCTGACTTTTGCCTTGTAGATGGTGGAAAGGCTTTGGGGAGTCAGGAGGTGAGATACTCGCTGCAGAATATCCAGCCTCTTACCTGCTCTTGTAGCCACAGTATTTATGTGGCTGGTCCAGTTAAGTTTCTAGTCAATGGTGAACATCAGGATGTTGATGGTGGAGGATTCAGCGATGGTAATGCCGTTGAATGTCATGGGGCAGTGGTTAGACTTTCTCTTGTTGGTGATGACCATTGCCTGGCACTTGTTTGGTGCAAATGTTATTTGCCACTTATCAGCCCAAGCCTGAATGTCGTCCAGGTCTTGCTGCATGCGGGCATGGACTACTTCATTATCTGAGGAGTTGCAATTGGAACTGAATACCATGCAGCCATCAGAGAACATCCTCACTTCTGACCTCATGATGGAGGGAAGGTCATTGATGGCCCATAGCCTTTGCTGTATGCAATAACCATAACCATCTTTCTTTGTGCGAGGTATGATTCCAGCCAGTGGAGAGTTTTTCCCCTGATTTCCATTGACTTCAATTTTACAAGCGCTCCTTGATGCCACACTCGATCAAATGCTGCCTTGATGTCAAGCGCAGTCACTCTCACCTCACCTCTGGAATTCAGCTCCTTTGTCCATGTTTGGACCAAGGCTGTAATGAGGTCGGGAGCCGAGTGGTCCTGGCAGAACCCAAACTGGGCATCAGTGAGCAGGTTATTGGTGAGTAAGTACCTCTTGATAGCACTGTCAATGACACCCTTCAATCACTTTATTTATGATTAAGAGTAGACTGGTGGGGCGGTAATTGGTCGGGTTGGATTTGTCCTGCTTTTTGTGGACAGAACATACTTGGGCAGTGTTCCACATTGTCGGATAGATGCCAGTGTTGTAGCTGTACTGGAACAGCTTGACTAGAGGCCTGGCTAGTTCTGGAGCACAAGTCTTCAGCACGATAGCCGGGATGTTGTCGGGGCCCATAGCCTTTGCTGTATCCAGTGTGCTCTGCCCATTCTTGATCTCACGTGGAGTGAATCGAATTGACTGAAGACTGGCTTGTGTGATGGTGGAGCCTCAGGAGGAGGCCGAGATGGATCATCCACTCGGCACTTCTGACTGAAGATGGTTGCAAATGCTTCAGCCTTGTCTTTTGCACTCACATGCTGGGCTCTGCCATCATTGAGGATGGGGATATTCCTGGAGCGTCCTCCTCCCATTAATTGATTAATTGTCCACCACCATTCACAACTGGATGTGGCAGGACTGCAGAGCTTTGATCTGATCCGTTGGTTGTGGGATCCTTAGTTCTGTCTATAGCATGCTGCTTCTGCAGTTTTGCATGCATGTAGTCCTGTATTGCAGCTTCCCCTAGTTGGCACCTCATTTATAGGTACACCTGCTGCTGCTCCTGACATGTTCCTCTACACTCTTCATTGAACCAGGGTTGGTCCCCTGGCTTGATGGTAATGGTAGAATGAGGGATATGCCGGGCCATGAGGTTACAGATTGTGAAAGAATACAATTCTGCTGCTGCTGATGGCCCACAGCGCCTTGTGGCTGCCCAGTTTTGAGCTGCTAGATCTGTTCTGAATCTATCCTATTTAGCACAGTGGTAGTGCCACGCAACACAATGGAGGGTGCCCTCAGTGTGAAGACGGGACTGTGCGGTGGTCACTGCTACCAATACTGTCATGGACAGATGCATCTCCGACAGGTAGATTGGTGAGGATGAGGTCAAGTAGGTTTTTCCCTCGTGTTGGTTCTCTCACCACCTGCCGCTGACCCAGTCTGGCAGCTACGTCCTTCACGACTCAGCCAGCTCGGTCAGTAGTGGTGGTGCCGAGCCACTCTCGGTGACGGACATTGAAGTCCCCGACAGAGTACATTCTGTGCCCTCGCTACCCTCAGTGCTTCTTCCAAGTAGTTCAACATGGAGGAGTACTGGTTCATCAGCTGACGGGGGGGCGGGGGGGGGGGGGGGCGCAGTCTGTGGTAATCAGCAGGAGGTTTCCTTGCCCATGCTTGCCTGAAGCCATGAGACTTCATGGGGTCCGGCGTCAATGTTAAGGGCTCCTAGGGGCCACTCCCTCCCGCAATTTTTAATGGCTGCGCGACCCATTCAAAATTTTGCATATGCGCGAAATTTCACCTTGGAAAAGTTGGTCCCGGGATGCCCAACTTAGATACACCGAATCATGAATTTTACGTGTGTTCTGGCAATAGTGCCGCACCATCTTGTAGTCCTCGAATACCCTACATTTTAATTTCTCAATTTTAAATCTGTTCCCAACAGGCTGAGATTTTCCATGAAACACCCTCTGTCTCAGAAGGTTTCAGATTCACTGACCTCTTCCCGGTGGGAAAATGTAGAGCTTGCCTTCCTTTATTCAATAAAAAAAAACACAATGCACCATACAGGTAAACTGGTAAAGTAAATCAAATCCTCTCACCACTCCCTTGGACAAAGTGGCCATTAATAGGTCCAGGCAGCGGGCGGTCGAGGAGGTCGTCCGGCCCGATTGCCTGCCTCTCTTCTGTGGCTATGTTCGCGCCCTGGTGGCCCTGGAGATGGAGCACGCGGTGTCCACCGGCACACTTGAGGCCTTCTGAGACCAGTGGGCGCCGCGGGGACTGGAGTGCATCGTCACCCCGGGTAATGCAATTATAATTTAATTTGATAAGTTTTATTTAAAGTTCTGTTAATTTACAGTTAATTTGGTTCAATAAAAGAGGACCACTCCCTTGGCTTCTCCCGCATTTGAAGGTCCCGCCTTCCGCCCAGTCACCATTGTATGAAATACTGATCAGGTGACTCAATCCCCCACAGTGCAGTGCGGCCAGAGCTATAGATCAGGCCTTTTCTCAGCCGCACTGCATTGTGGGAAGGTGGGGCCACCATTGACGGCAAACAGGCCGTGAATCTCCAAGAAACGGGTTTCTGTGCATTAGCATTGAAAAAATCAAAGTCTCAGTATCAGGGATGAGATTTTTAAACTGGGGACTCTTTCGGGGACATTGATTGCCCGGGGACACATTCCCAAATCAGGGGACTGTCCCCGGAAAACTAAGTCTGGTCAGCCTATGTTAAAAGCTTACAATTGACTCAAAGCCAGACTTTTGTAATCTTGGTTTGAGCACCTGTGTGTAAGAATATCAATTTGTTTTTACATTGCTTTTGTTTTTAATAGAAATGAAACTATAATATGGAAAGGATTTGTTTAAATCATGTTCTCAAAGGCCCGTATCAATACTGCTGATAAGAAAAGCTTTTGAAACACATTAAAGGCTTTTCTCACAGCTAGGGATGCCATGAGTGCATACGTCAGAGGATTGTTTATATCAGAGGATGATTTGTGGGGTGCAATAAATAAGAAGTAATACTCTGGTGTGAAAAGGTGTAGGAATAAGGCTTCTCATCTCCAGTTCGGCAAACTATTTGAAACAATGGGTAGTTGTTAAACATGAGGTAAGGGTTGCATTTGGCAGGAAAAGTACCATAAACCAAAACAGTATAAGATAGATGCCATTTTTAACTTATAAAGAAGGAAAGAAACCCTAAGAGGCCTGGAGAAGCCATCTTCACGCTTTCTCATTATATCAATGCACAGTCAGTTTGGAATGCAGGGCTAACGTGCGCTACTCTGTATGGTTTGTTAGGGTGTTTAAGATTAATGTTTTGTTAGTTAGGGTGTTTCAGATTAATGATTTGTCGGTAATCAGTTGTCAGTGAATTATCAAACATATTACTGTCTCTAGTTGTATAAATTTGTTAAAAGGGTAAGGAAAAAATTATGCAACACTGTACATGTGTATGTCCAGGTATGTCCTGTCCACAAAAAGCGGGACAAATCCAACCCAGCCAATTACAGTCCTATCAGCCTACTCTCAATCATCAGCAAAGTGATGGAAGGTGTCGTCGACAGTGCTATCAAGCAGCGCTTACTCACCAATAACCTGCTCACTGATGCTCCGTTTGAGTTCTCCCAGGCCCACTTGGCTCCAGACCTCATTACTGTCTTGGTCCAAACATGGAGCTGAATTCCAGAGGTGAGGTGAGAGTGACTGCACTGGACATCAAGGCAGCATTTGACCAAGTCTGGCATCAAGGAGCCCTAGTACAATTGAAGTCAATTGGAATCAGGGGAAAAACTCTACAGTGGCTGGAGTCATACTTAGCACAAAGGAAGATGGTTGTTGTTGTTGGAGGTCAATCATCTCAGCCCCAGGACATCGCTGCAGGAATTTCTCAGAGCAGCATTGTAGGCCCAACGATCTTCAGCTGCTTCATCAATGACCTTCCCTCATAAGATCAGAAATGGGACTGTTTGCTGATGATTGCACAGTGTTCAGTTCCATTCGCAACTCATCAGATAATGCAGCAGTCCGTGCCCGGATGCAGCAAGGCCTGGACAACATTTAGGCTTGGGCAAGTAACATCCGTGCCACACAAGTGCCAGGCAATGACCATCTCCAACAAGAGAGAGTCTAACCACCTCCCCTTGAAATTCAATGGCATTACCATCTTCATCTTGTATTCCTTGGGGTATAAATTTATTTTGGACGGTAGCACAAAATAGGCAACAGTGAAATGGTAGCCCATTTTACACTTGATTCGATTTTCTTTTCCATTGATTACAAAGGATAAGAAAATCATGCAGGGTGTAAAACAGGCAGCCAATTCGCTATAGGCCATTTTGCGCTACAACGCAAAACCAATTTATAACTCCTTGAGCTTTTATTCTATCACATACACCATCGTATGCTTCTGCATTAACTCCACTATACCTTTATACAATTCCAATACTTTTACTGGGAACAAGTAGCTTTTTATAAATCTATGTTGGTTTTGATTTATTTTACTTTCACCACCTAATCTTTCTTTATAAGAGATTCCAGTAACTGTTCCAGTGTCGCTGTCAAACTACAATGGTCTTTAGTTCCAAAAATCATGCTTCTGATCCTTAATAAAGTTTAGAATCACCTTAGTTACTTAATAGCTTTCTTATACTTCCCCAGTATCCAATCAACGTCATAACATTTCTGCCATAACCCTACTTCTACTCTTTTAACAGTTTAAGGTGCTCACCATCTAGAACATAAGGGTGGTCATTTTTACACACCCGTCTATTATATGGGGGCTAGGGCCCTGAAAATTGGGTTGCGGTCTCACTCACCCATTCCGATTTTCCTTTCATTTGGTCATTTCTTTCATTATATTCATTTCCATGGTTTATTATCACCTTTTCATTATTTCAAATAATTAGTTCAGTTCATTGGCTTACCCGCCGATGTCCCGTCTGACTCCCACAGTCTTCAATCTTAATCTGCTCTTCTGAGCAGGTGGTCCTTCTTAACATATGCAGATTGGTGTCTGATTACGCCATCGAGTCCGACTGCGGTTTTATCTCCCACCTGAGCGGGGAAACTGCGGCAGCTTTCCTGCCAGGTACAATTAAGTGAGCAAAGGTTTGGAGCAGAAGAAGCCATTCTAGATAGGATTTTTTACTTTCGTTTGTGGGACCAGCAGTAGTAGGTGTTCTCCTGTAGGTCCTACAAGCAAGGTTTAAGCCTCCTTTTCCCTGGACTCCATCCCACCCACCCTCCACCCCCCAGCGGAACCCTGGTCCCCACACTTACCTAAATGCAAGCAGCCAATGGCCGCCCGAATTTCTTCAGGCTGGCGGCCACTTCCCGTCCATTTCCCACTCAGCTTGGAATGGACGGGAAACGGGCCTGCTACATATTACGGAAACCAGCGGTTTCCTGCTGGAAACACATGACATTTAAAATCTCCCTCTTCAAACCTGCAGTTCAGCAAGGAGGAGTGTGTGAGGAGGCTCTGTTTTACAGTACTTGGGAGGCTGCCACAGAGCGATGTCACCTGCTGCAGCACCGACTGCAGCCCAGCACCAGGACACGCTCATCCTTGGCTGCTCCGACAGTAACGGTGGCCCTGAATTTATGTGCCTTGGGATCATACCAGGCTGTAGCAGGTGCCATTAGCAACATTAGTCAATCTGCTGTGTATGCATGCATCAAGCAAGCGAAGGATATGCTCTTCACCAGAGCCAATGACTTCATCTCCTTCCCTACGGAGGCCACAAAGCAGGAAGACAGGGCAGATGGCACACTTCCCCCAGGGGTAGTGAATCATCAACTGCACACATACAGCCTTGCGTGTTCCAACAGAAGACCCTGGAGTATCTGTCAATAGGAAGGGCTTCCACTCACTGAACGTACAGCTGGTGTGTGAAGTCATGCAGTGCATTATGCAGGTTTAACTGTCATGATGCCATCATCCTGCACTACTCCTCAATCCTTCTCTCTTTCATCCAGACCATCAAGTCACAGGCTGGCTATGCAGACAAGGTGTATCTCCTGTAGACGTGGCTCATGGCATCTGTCAGGAACCCAAGTGCAGATGCCAAAATGAGATATAATCAAAATCATAACTCTGCCAGAGCTCTGGTAGAGCAAACCATGGCATCATCAAGCAATGCTTCCGCTGCCTGGATAGATCTGGAGGCGTCCTGCAGCACAGCCCCCAGAGCATCTCCAGGATTGCTGTTGTGCTCCACAACTTTGCCATGCAAAGGGACCAACCCATCGAGCTACCTGCAGAGGAAGATATGGAGGTCGAGAAGCATGAAGAACTGGAAGAAACAGAGGATGACAAGGAAGAGCAAGGCCCAACTCACACACCATCCTGACTTGGAAGTATACTGCCGATCCTTCATCGTCGTTGGGTCAAAATCCTTGCACTCCCTCCCTAACAGCACTGCGGGAGTAACTTCACCACATGGACTGCTGCTGTTCAAGAAGGCAGCTCACTACCACCTTCTCATGGGCAATAAGGGATGGGCAATAAATGCTGGCCTCGCCAGCGATGCCCACATTACATGAATACATTTTAAACAACTTTTTCTTCCAGTGGGGAATTCAGAATGAGAGGGCACAATCTTAAAATTAGAGCTAGTCCATTAGGAGCATAATTAGGATGCACTTTTTCAGACAAAGTGTGGCAGAAATCTGGAACACCCCTATCCAAAATAGGAAAATTATGCCTAAAGTATCCAACTTCCACTAGCCAGCCTCCAACATTGTGAGATGAAACAAAATGCTGGAAAGCTAACCTCAGCACCTGTGGTCAGGTTATTGAATTTCTTCTTATCTTGGTGCTAGGTCTGTGGTATCAGACACCTGGCATTCATGAGCTCTACTACCTCTGCCCACTGTTGCTGGACTATTTGACAGGGCACTCTATGCCCATTTGAGAGGAACAACAGCTTCCTCCTGTTTAGCTCCTCGCATCAACACGTCCAAGGCACTGTCCGAGAAACAGGGGACTCTGGCAGCAGGCATTTTGTTTGCAACAGGGGCTTTGTAATGAATCATATGCCTCAAAATGATGCATGCCTCATGTTTGCAGTTCGGCCGCACTTAGCAGACCTCCTGCCCACCTTTCACCCATTTCGGTCTGTACTTTAAAATCAACCCCATGCCTGCCAACTGCCAAGTTATTTACATTCTCCTAATGTTCATTTTTATTACCTTTACCAGTTTTCACTTTGACCTTAATTTTCACTTTTGCATCTCAAATAGCTCAACTCTCCACCCGCGGATGCTCTTTACCTGGGGATGCGGAGGATCTGTCAAGAAGATTCTTGGCAGATCGCAAGTTCCGGGTTTTCGTGCATGCACTTCGTAAGCCTAAACCCGGAATTTGCGCGGCCCTGATGGGTGCGTACACACCTCGCACGCACCCGTAGGGGCCGCAAATTACGGCCCATTATAAAGCTGGCAACAGTTAACTGTAGTGCCTGTTATGTCTGTAGGTGGCGCTGTGACAGAGTTTTTTTGTTAAAATGTTAACGGTAACATAACGTTAGCTGTTAAAACAACGGCTCCTACACAGCATGTTGAGGGTCAACATAAAAATGCTGGTTGAACCTACATAAGCTTGCAGGTTCTGTCCACTGAGCAATGCTGTGCAGCAGGCTGAAGCGTTTGAACTTCCATTGGCTTATGTTAGCAGAGATAAGTATCGTAGGATAAAAGTAAATTAAAAACACTTCTTAAATAATTTACCCCCTTAGAGTTGTCTAGCAATTACTCAAACCTCACCTTGATGGCTATTGCTTACATACGACCATCCTTCTCAATACCACTGATTCCCACTATAAGAGCAAGCATGCAAACATTCGCCCTTACCTCCTTTAGCAGAGAAAAAATTGGTTCCACCTAGGCCCACCTTGTGGCCAACTTGCACGTCTGCTGGCGCCCCCTCACACACTCTGCTGCCAGTTCACACGCCTACTTGCATCTCCAAATGGCTGGGAAAATTCCGACCTTTTCTTGGCAATCCTGGCCATGTGGAGTGAAAAACAATGGAAGATAGTCCAATCCAAATAAATCATGCACTCCTTTTGAAATCTGGCCCACTGCTAGTAGGTGTCTGGCACGTCAACAGCAGCCCCCACGTGTAAGCTACTCATGAAGCACTTTGCGCTCACTCCACTCCACCCAAACAGGGTAACTGTCAAAGCCCTGGTTGCAAAATCAAAACCCACCAGACATTGGCAGGGAAGCACTGTAGTATGCATGAGCACCACTGTCACCAGCTGGAATCAGTTCCAAAAATTGTCCACAACTCCAGCTACTCAGTACACTCACTCGCTACCACAAGGAACCATGAACCTGAAAATGTGCAAGCCCTTGCTCGATTTTTTCAAAAGGGATGGGGATTGGGGAGGTGGACAGGAAGGGCAGGGGGATGGGAGAGGAAGAGAAGGGAGGGTGAGTATGATGAGGAGAGGGGAAAGAGTGAATGGCAATGGGGAAGGGATGGGGGAGATGGATGGGAGAACGTAAGTGGAATGGGAGAATAGGAGAGGGACGAAAGGAAGAGCAGATGGGGCATGTTGGGATGATTAGTAGTGGGGGGGACACATTTGAAGCTCTGTGGGGTGACGAATTCCCAGCATATTGGGAGGGGAGCGTTAGAGTGAGCCTGTGTGATTATTCTGCTCAGTCGGGGACCAGGGTAATTTCCCCGCAAACGTTGCTCAGTGGAGAGGCGGGAGTGTGGACAATACAAGGGGCCCAAAGCTGGTCATTAGAAGGCAGCAGTGGTGAAAATGCTGTAGAGTAAAAGGTGGTAAGGGCTGAAATGGATCAGAGGGAGGGGTGACAAGCTACTTAGTGTTGGGTGCCTGGTGCTAAGAGGCTGTTCAGTGATGCGTGGGGGCAGGCGTGCTGTTCAGTGGTGGGGGGAATGGAATGCTGGTCTCGGGAGGGAGGAACAGGCAGGTTTCCTGCTTGGTGAGAAGGGGGTGTGGCCGAATTGCTGCTGAGTGGGCGGGAGGGGTCAAATTGTTTGTCAATGCTGGGCAGGGGGCCCAAAATGCTGCGTATATGGGGGATTAGTAGGCTGGGTGGGGCACAATGTTGATCAGTGTGAATGGTGGGGTAAACTACTGTGGCAGTACCTTCACCACACGGACTGCAGCAGTTGAAGAAGTCGGCTCACCACCACCTTCTCGAGGGCAATTAGGAATGGCAATAAATGCCAGCCTTGCCAGTGATGCCCACATCCGGTGAATGAGTAAAAAAAATTTTAAACTTGGAGTCAAGGCAGAACTTGCTGGGGGAGGACATTTGCTGGTCATGCCCAAAGATCCAGTCTTAGTAGCAGACAATTTTGCATGACATCCTTAAAATCACCAAGCACCCCACTGAATCAGACACAGTACACTGCCTGCTACACCTCCACATTGTGACTGCTCTCCTGAAATTTTAGACCTTGGGCCAGATTTTGTGGTAGAAATAACGGTGAGGCTAACAGCGCTCACCATTATTTACATGGAAATTGGAGAGAAAAATGCAAGACTTGCATTAATAATAGCACCTTTCACAACCTCAGGATGTCCCAAATTGCTTTACAGCCAATTAAGTACTTTTGAAGTGTAGTCACTGTTGTAATGTAGGAAACGCGGCAGCCAATTTGCACACAGCAAGCCCCCACAAACAACAAAGGCAACCGTACATGTGCAGTTAAATGCAGAAATCAGGAAGTTGCTGTCCGAGATGCCCTACTTCTCCAAAAGTTGCGTGATAACGGTATCTTACCGAGAGACTCACCATTCAAATACGTTGAATGGCGTGAAGTTTCTGCACTTACCTCATAGATACAAACAAAACTTGACAATAAAACATTAGGGCTTGTCCATTCCAGTGTAAGTACCTTTTAATGGCGTGATAAGTCTTAATTACTGCCAAATAACCTCTCTGACACTGAAAATTAACTTTTACAAGTGTGCAGCCTCATGCCTTCAGATTTAAATTTTTGTTGCAGATTTAAAAAAATTAAAGATTTAAATAATTTTTTTTAAACTTTTTTTTCTGTCTCTTTTATCTCTCTCTCTTAATCTAATCTTTCTTTCCCACTATTTCACTTTCTATACCTGATATGGCATTGGATTCAATATTCCAACTGACACTTCCTGGTTCAGACTCCATGCTGCTCAATTACGTTTCTCCAGTCTAATTGGTTAAGGAGATCCACAGTTGCTTGGCCTGTTCACAAAGGCCTCAGATGCCCAATGGAAGGCGCTGCGCTTTTTGGCTAGTTGGCTGACAGGAAATTCCAGTGCAAACGCCCATAGAAAGTCTATGGGCAAATGCAAGTGTAATGAACGGCAGGCACCGTTCGTTCGCCGCTGACGGCAAAATCCGGCCCAATTTTACTATGTCTTACTGCAACCCACACCAACAAAGACATGCTACATCAAGTATGGCCTTGTGCAGTTCCCTTATTAATATGTTACATCAAGAAGCATTCCTGCATTTACTACATGAATTAGCTGCTCTCTCCTGAGACATCATCGCTACAATTTCATTCAATTTTTACATAGCTAAAATCATTAATAATTAATACCCTCCCTTTCTCTCAAAGCTCTGCTGAGTTGCTTCAGTAATTCAATGATTCAATCACAGTGCTTTTCTTTTTAACATAAGAACATAAGAAATAGGAACAGGAGTAGGCCATTCGGCCCCTCGAGCCTGCTCCACCATTCAATGAGATCATGGCTGATCTTCTACCTCAACTCCACTTTCCTGCACTATCCCCATATTCCTTGATTCCCTTAACAATCAAAAATCTATCGATCTCTGTCTTGAATATACTCAACGACTGAGCCTCCACAGCCCTCTGGGGTAGAGAATTCCAAAGATTCACCACACTCTGAGTGAAGAAATTTCTCCTCATCTCAGTCATAAATGGCCGACCCCTTATTCCGATACCGTGACCCCTGGTTCTAGACTCCCCAGCCAGGGGAAACATCCTCCCAGCATCTACCCTGTCAAGCCCTGTAAGAATTTTTTATGTTTCAATGAGATCACCTCTCATTCTTCTAAACTCTAGAGAATATAGGCCTAGTCTACTCAATCTCTCCTCATAGGACAATCCCCCATCCCAGGAACCAGTCTGGTGAACCTTCATTGCACTCCCTCCATGGTAAGTATATCCATCCTTAGGTAAGGAGGCCAAGGGGCAAAAATTCAGTCACATCCCCTTTGGGATGCTAACTTCGCCGGGGCGCTACTTTTTGCCCTGAAAAAGTGAGCGCTCCGTGCCCAAAATTCACTGGTAGCGCCCCAAGAGGGAGGTGGGGCACTACTGGAAGTGCTCCCCCTCCCTCTTGGGGCGCTACCAGGGAGTATCGCGGCACTATGTGTCGCTCGCACCGTGGTACTGCAGGCCTTCCTCTCCTATTAAAGGGGAGGGGCCTTGCGCAGCGCGACCCGGGACCCAGCTGGGCCACCAGGGATCGGGGTGCTGGCAAAAGAGCCCGGCCCCTCCCCTTTAATTATCACCACCCCCGCCGCACCTACACCGCCCTGACTCTGTCGGACATAGCGTCCGGCGGTAAGTCAGGGGGCGCTACCGAAGTTCATGGCCGGGGCACGAGCAGGGCGCTGTGCATGCTGATTACATCATTGCCGGAGGCGCAGCGCCGTGGGGAGCTACCGGTTACCACCGCCGCTAACCTCCCACTGAATTTCGCGGGAGGTGTTAGCGGCACCACACCTGGGCGCTAGTTGCTTTGTGCCCCGTTATGGCAATAGCTTTGTATATATTTGTATGTAGAGTTGCTCTGCCATTAATACATAAAGTAATGAAAATATGTGACACAACATTTGATTGCATTTTATACAACCTGTATTAAAATCAATGAAAGTGATGAAGGCATAGGCTGTGATTTTATCAGCACTGAGAGGGCAAGTTTGGAGACGGGTCAAAGGTTAAAATCGTTTTGACTGGCGGCGGGGTCCGATCCCACCATCAACTCACCTCCAATCTTCCCAAGTGTCGGGTCCCCGGATTGCGCATGGACCCGACACCTAGAGGCAGGAAGAGGATTAAAGCCAATTAACTGCCTGTTAACCGGTAGTTGAGAGTAGTTGACAGGCTATTTTTTAATTTGGCCGCTTTTGTCTCAGGCTTCCCGAAGTCCGGACACCCCGCCAGGTAAGTGTGGCGTGTTGTGAGTCTGCTGTAATGTTTCTGCATTGATGATAGCTGTAGAAGTGGTGTGAAGGATCCAAATGTTGCACTGGTGAGTCTCAGAGGTAAGATGATTTTGGGAAAATCATTTTTAATGCATTTACACATTTCTTAGGTAACAAGTTTTGAAAACGATGTCTATTGCCACCTCGTTGGGAGAACCTCTCTCACCAGTGACAGAGCGCTCCTGTCACCTCACCTGCAGCTGCCATCTGTTCTAGCCTATGAAGGAAGTCACTGGAGAGCCTGGGTGCAAGAGCTCACCTTTGTACAGTGATTGTCAGTGTTTGCAGCACCTCAATGCTGTCAAACACTGAGAAATGAGTTGTCAAAAAAAATTGTGCATGGCCCCTTTAAGAAAACCGGCAGATGACGTGTCATCAAATGGGATGGTTGGAGGTACAAGGTAAGCTGGTGTGAGTAAAGATGTGCAGGAGTAGGGTAGGGAAGGCAGAGAGATGGGGATGTGATGAGTGGCACAGCAGGATGAGGTTGAGTGTGGCTTTGCAGTAACATTTCGTGATCTACTGAGATCATTGAAAAGTTTGCGCCACTGCAGCCTGGTCCTCCTAACCACATCCCTGCTTGTGTCCTCCTGTGCAATGTGTAACCAGGCTGCATTGGTGTCCTGGGGAGGTTTCTCCTGCCTATGGGAAGGGAAGAGAACCTCCCTGCGTGCTGCGACTCCCTCCATAAGCAGATGGACGGAGTCATGGGAGAGCCTGGGTGCAGCTGTGCACCTTCGTGCAGTGCTTATCAGTGTTTGCAGCACCTCAATGCTTCAGAACACGGACAGCACAACTGTCAAAAAATGATTGTAAGCATGGTCCCTTTAAGGAAACCGGCTGATGATGAGGTGGCCAGGAACCTCGCAGGGTGGGCTTAACAAGCCCAATCAATGGAAAATTCTTTTGACAGAGCGGGATGGAGCCGGGAGCGGGGTTGCAACCCGCCACCTACCTTGGACGCACTGAGCACGCCTCGGTAGGTGAAATCGCGGCCTCAGTTTTCAAGTTTGTCAGCGTGTACATGAAAGATACAGAAACCGAATATCCGCTCTCTGTATACAGTTAAAGGCTGATCACCTTTCTGTGTATCAATAAAGTTTGTTCCGTATACTCCACCACGAAGTCTTGTGCTTACTCGAAACATATTGGGCCAACATTTGTGATCGGAGGCTTCCCGCGGGCGGACGCCTCCGACCTGCAAACTGCCTATGAATTTACCTGGTAGCCCGGGAAGAATGGCGGCTTGCGCTTCTGGGCTTCTCCGGGTCCGCGCAGGCAGAGCCCCACGTATCCCAGAGGCGCGTGCGGTTCGTAGGCGCTCCTGGGATCACGTGGGCCAGCCCAACCAATGGAAGAAAGGAATCCCCATTCAACCTTTTGACAGTTCTGTACGTACGGAACTGTCAAAAGTATGAATAGGGATCACCTAAAAAATACACCAACACATAAAATCATTTTTTTTATTACATATTTAAAATGAATTAAAATGCCATTTAATTAAATATTTTAAACAAAAATTAAATTTTTTGGAGAAAAAAAATTAAATGTTTTTACAGGGCTAAAAATAAACTTACCTTTTTGAAGAGTATTTTAAATTTATAAATGATTATCAAATTTCATTTTTCTATTTTTTTAAACTCTGAAGTTTCTTACCAGGCGTAAGAATTTGACTGTCATTCAGTGGGCGGAACTTGTGCAAAAAGTGCGACTCTCCACCCGCAGAGGTACTTTTCTTGGGCACGCGGATGATCTGTCCAGAGATTTCTTGTTAGACCGCAAGTGCCGGTTTTCAGTGCATGTGCTTCGCATTCCTGAAACCGGCACTTGCACGGCCCCTACGGGCACGTACACACCTCGTACGCACCCGTGGGGGTCGCAAAATACAGCTCATTATTGTGAACCAGGAGGAGAAAGGAGGTTGCTTAACATTGGCCCTATAACAATTACCCATAATTTTGTCCCTCTTTTCCTTTAAAAACTTGTAGGCAAATTTGCTATAATTTTGACATTTAAGGGATATGAATCCTTTTAGTAATGGCTTATGAGCAGTGACAAAAATGAGCTGTGATGAAACAATACATATTTTGCAGAGCTGTTATGTCTGCCTTCTCTAATGTACCTGAGCAGAATTGCCAACACAGCTCTGAAATCATTTCTAAAATGCAATTGTGCTGCATTTTATAATGACATAAATTGGAATCTATCACCTGTGAAGAAAATGTTTGACTCCATAATTGCAAACTTGTTTATTCTAATGTCGCTGCTGATTGCAGAGATTCTCATTAATATCCTAGATCATTGATTGCAATTTGAATCTATTCTCTTTCAAACCAAATATATACACATTAGAGAATTACTGATTTTTTTCAATCCTACATAGCATTTACAACTTTGTTATGATATTGAGAAATATGCTTTCCTCCATTTTATTAGACAAGAAAAAAATCAATAGAATTTACTTGTAAAATTTATGTACCTAATCTGCAGTATAAACATGATCAAGAACCTTATGGTACAATCTTCTTGAATCCTCCTCAATCGCCTTCTCCCAGTGGCCAAAGAGCTCCTCCCAGAGTCGCAATGCGGATTCCGCCCACTAAGGGGCACAATGGACATGATCTTCACCGCACGTCAATTACAAGAGAAATGTAGGGAACAGCACCAACCGCTGTACATGGCCTTCTTTGATCTCACAAAGGCCTTTGACACTGTCAACCATGAGGGATTATGGAGTGTGCTCCTCAAATTCGGCTGCCCTCAAAAGTTTGTCACCATCCTCCACCTGCTTCACGACGACATGCAAGCCGTGATCCTGACCAACGGTTCCACCACAGACCCAATTCACGTACGAACCAGGGTCAAGCAAGGCTGTGTCATCGCACCAACGCTTTTCTCGATCTTCCTTGCTGCAATGCTCCATCTCACCATCAGTAAGCTCCCCACTGGAGTGGAGCTAATTTAAAGAACAAACGGGAAACTGTTCAATCTCCGTCACCTCCAGTCCAGATCCAAGGTCGTCCCATCCTCTGTCGTCGAATTACAGTATGCAGATGACGCTTGTGTCTGCGCTCACTCGGAGGTCGAACTCCAAACCATCGTCAACACCTTCACCGAAGCGTACGAGAACATGGGCCTTACACTAAACATCCGTAAGACAAAGGTCCTCTAACAACCTGCCCCCGCCACACAGTACTGGCCCCCGATTATCAAAATCCACGACAAGGCCTTGGACAACGTGGACCACTTTCCATATCTCGGGAACCTACTGTCAACAAGGGCAGACGTCGACGACGAAGTCCAACACCGTCTTCAGTGTGCCAGTGCAGCCTTCAGTCGCCTGAGGAAGAGAGTGTTTGAAGACCAGGACCTCAAACACGGCACTAAGCTCATGGTCTACAGAGCAGCAGTATGCTGTATGCCTCAGAGACATGGACCATGTACAGCAGGCACCTCAAAGCACTGGAGAGGTACCACCAACGCTGCCTCCGCAAGATCCTGCAAATTCATTGGCAGGATAGGCGCACCAACATCAGTGTTCTGGCACAGGCCAACATCCCCAGCATCGAAGCTTTGACCACGCTCGATCAGCTCCGATGGACAGGTCATATTGTCCGCATGCCCGATACAAGACTCCCAAAACAAGCGCTCTACTTGGAGCTCTGGCATGGCAAGAGAGCCCCAGGTGGGCAGAGGAAACGCTTCAAGGACACCCTCAAAGCCTCCTTGAAAAAGTGTAACATCCCCACTGACACCTGGGAATCCCTGGCCCAAGACCACACAAAGTGGAGGAGAAGCATCCGGGCAGGCGCCGAACACCTCGAGTCTCTTCGCCGGGAGCAAGCGGAAGCCAAGCACAGGCAGCGCAAGGAGCGCACATCAACCCAAGCACCCAACCCACCCGCCCCTTCAACCACCGTCTGCCCCACCTGTGACAGAGACTGTAGGTCCCGCATTGGACTCCTCAGTCACCTGCGAACCCATTTTTAATGTGGAAGCAAGTCATCCTTGGTTCCAAGGGTCTGCCTAAGAAGAAGACAATCTTCTTGAACCGCTGCAGTCAGTGTGTGAAGGTGCTCCCACAATACTGTTAGGTGGGGTGTTCCAGAATTTTGACCTAGCAACAATGGAATAGTAATATGTGTCCAAGTCAGGATGGTGTGTGAGTTAGAGCAGAATTTGGAGATGATAGTGTTCCCATACACCTGCTGCCCTTGTCCTTTTAGGAGGTGGTGGTTGTTGTGTATGTACCTTTAAGGGAATAACTGGTCTTAGACTGCAGTACCGGCAGTGACCACCCCTGTATAAAAGGCCCTAGCAGGCTTCTGTAGTTTCAGTTTCAAGCTGCCTCTTGTTCAGTAAAGTACCTGTTAAACTGTTCTCCCGAAGTCCGTGTATTATTGAGGCGCGGACTTTACAGTGGCGACGAGTAAGTTCGAACTCACCTGCAGTGTGGCATCATCTCACGGGGATCTCACCTGACAGGAAGGTCCTGGAAGGTCGTAGTCTGAGCAATGGGCGTCGACCGAGGGCAACCGCCCAAAGAATCCATCGGTGTTCGGAGAATTGCGGGAGAGACTGTGGTTCCAGCGAATCCTGCTGGTAGCAGGTAGCGCGCTGACCCTTCCGGACTGCGGCGGGCTCAAGCTCGATCGAGCAGCTCTACAAATCGGGCCGCGCAGCGTCGCCAGGAAAAGAAAACAAGAGAGAGAGGGTGGAGCGCACAGGGCGCGGTCGGTGCTCGAGAACAGGACAGCGGAGAGAAAATAAACGGGGGGGAAGGAAAGCGAGACGCGCCGAAGCTGCGGGTCGCCGCCATTACCCGGTAGAATGCTAGGAGCAGCGTGGCAGTAAGGGGAAGAAGCAAAAGCGCGGGAGGCGCCATTTTATCCCGTTGGGGAAGAAGCAAAAGCGCGGGAGGCGCCATTTTATTCCATTGGGGAAGAAGCAAAAGCGCGGGAGGCGCCATTTTAAATCACCCAAGATGCTGAAAAGTGGTAGTATCACTGCTTTCGACAACGAGGTAGAAGACTGGACCACGTATGTGGAAAGAATTGAAGTGTACTGCAAGGCAAATGAGGTGGCTGATGGAAAGAGGGCGTCGGTATTATTAAATCTGATGGGTGCGAGCACGTATGGCCTATTGCGGAATTTAATTACCCCAGCTAAACCAATGGAGAAAAGTTTTGAGGAGATTGTTCATATCCTACAGGAACATCTAAGCCCTACACCACTGCTGATAGCAGAAAGATTCAAGTTCCATAAAAGAAACCAGCACAAAGATGAGAGCAATGCTGACTATCTTACGGAACTACGCAAGTTATCGAAGCCCTGCCAGTTCGGAGCAGGACTGGCAGACACCTTACGGGATAAGTTTGTCTGCGGGCTCCAGAGTGAAGGAACCCAGAAACGACTACTTTCAAAAAAGGACCTGACGCTAGAACAGGCTTTCAGCGTGGCAGTATCCTACGAAGCAGCAGCACGGGGAGCTGCAGAAATACAACAGAAACCATAAGAATACAGCGTTAACGAAATGGCGTATGGAGCCGAAAAGTGCTATCGCTGCGGCAGAACAACCCATGAGCAGAAGGACTGCTGGTTTAAAGACAAAATATGCAGGCAATGTGGGAAAATGGGACATATAGCAAGAGTCTGCAGGTCGGGAAAGAAGACCAACATGACAAGAACTACTAAGGAACAGTACAGGAAAGTAAAGAAACTGACAGATAGTAGTTCAGAAGATCAGGAGAGTGATAAGGACTCCGGGAGCAGGCGACTAAGTTGTTTAAAGTTACACAACGTGATCGCAAAAGAAGATCACCGAACCATTTGGGTCACCCTCATGATAGCAGGGTCCCCAGTGAAGATGGAATCGGACACAGGATCAGCCCTAACTGTCATGAATCGACGAGACTATGAGCGGCTATTCTCACACATACCCTTAAAGGACACGTCCATTGTATTGAAGACATACACGGGGCAAAAGATCTACCCCAGAGAAAAAATAAGGGTGCCAGTTGAATATAACGGAAAGGAAACACAGAAACTATACATGTATATACTGCGAGATGGAGGACCACCATTATTGGGACGTGAATGGATCCGAAGACTACAATTGAATTGGCATTCCATTCTGGCACTAACTGTGACTGACAAAAAAGATGATGACGTCGCACCTGGACGTCTGTCACAAATTCTATCTGACGCGGAAGAGGTGTTCCAACAAGGACTTGGGACTCTAAAAGGAGTAAAGGCAACCATAAACATTGAGGATAACGCAACCCCAAAATTTTTCAAGGCCAGACCGGTGCCATATGCAATACGCCCAGCTGTGGAAGCTGAACTGGAGAGTCTGGAGTGTTCGGGGGTGCTGTCTAAGGTGGACTGGAGCGAGTGGGCCACACCCATCATTCCTGTAATGAAGAAAGCATTGAGCAGCACGCCTGGGGAGCCAAGGAAGGTTCGCATCTCTGGGGACTTCAAGGTGACTGTGAATCCAGTCCTGCACACAGTACAGTATCCGCTTCCGTGGATAGAAGATATTTTCGCCTCACTATCTGGAGGGAAACGTTTTACAAAGATTGACCTGGCTCAAGCGTATCTACAAATGGAGGTGGAAGAAGCATCTAGGAAATACCTCACGATAAACACTCACAAAGGCCTTTACCAGTACAATCGACTAGTATTTGGGGTAGCATCGGCCCCAGCTATGTGGCAGAGGGCAATGGAACAAGTCCTGCAAGGGATCCCGGGGACCCAGTGTTATTTGGACGACATCCTGGTTACGGGCGAAAATGACAATGAACACCTTGCCAACCTGGAACAGGTGCTCACGAGATTGCAGGAATATGGGCTACGAGCCAACCATCCCAAATGCAAGTTCTTCAGGAGAGAAATCTCGTATTGTGGCCACATGATTGATGAGGAAGGGTTGCATAAGTCGCCGGAAAAGATTGAGGCTGTAGTCAAGGCTCCAGCACCAGAAAATGTGTCGCAACTGAGGTCGTTCCTCGGGTTGGTGAACTACTACCATAAGTTCTTGCCGAATTTATCTACAATTCTGCACCCACTGAACGCCCTCCTTCAAACTGGTGTAACATGGAAATGGAGTGATGAGTGTAAGCGTGCCTTTCAGGAATGTAAATGCCAAATCACTTCAAAAGAAGTATTGGCCCACTACAACTCAACACTACCGATTCGGTTGGCATGTGATGCATCACCTTACGGCATTGGAGCGGTGCTGTCACACAAATTCCGTGATGGTTCAGAGAGGCCAATAGCCTTTGCATCGCCCTCGCCAACCTCAGCCGAGCGTAACTACACCCAGATTGACAGGGAGGCCCTCAGCCTCTTGTGGGGGGTGAAGAAGTTCAATCATTATCTGCACGGGCAGAAATTCACCCTACTGACTGATCATCAGGGCGTTCCGGTGATGACGGCGCAACAGCTGCAAAGATAGTCACTTTTTCTAGGGGCACATCAGTATGACATAGAGTACAAAGGTACGAAACAACATGGAAACGCTGATGGGCTGTCGTGCCTACCGTTGCCTACGGCGGAAGAAGCACCTGCAGTGGACCCGGTGGAGATATTCCATGCGACCATAGTCGAATGTTTGCCTGTTACAAACGCAAGTATTGAGAAGGAAACCCGAAATGACCCGACACTCTCTCGGGTCTATGATTTGACGGTGAAGGGATGGCCAGCATATGGCGACTCACTGTTGCCAGCATTCTCCCCAAGGAGGGAACAGCTGTCAGTGTGCCGGGGAACCTTGATGTGTGGATCCCGAGTGGTAATTCCACCCAAGTTGAGAGATAGAGTACTCAATGAGCTTCACGAGGGTCATCTGGGAGGGGTAAAAATGAAGAGCCTAGCCAGGGCGTTTGTGTGGTGGCCGGGAATCGATAAAGAAATCGAGGATATGACCAAGAGATGCACAGGATGCCAGAAGGTCCAAAACGCTCCACCACAGGCCCCGCTACATCCATGGGAGTGGCCCTCATCTCCATGGCAACGGGTACACATTGATTTCGCTGGTCCATTTATGGACTCAATGTTTCTAATTGCTGTGGACGCCTATTCGAAATGGCCAGAGGTCATTAAAATGTCCTCCACCACCACAGAGAAAACTATTGCAGTCCTAAGGACCATCTTCGCCAGGAATGGGTTGCCAGAACAGATCTGTTCCGACAATGGCCCACAGTTTGTGTCTGAGGATTTCCGGAGGTTCCTGAAGAATAATGGGGTGAAACATTACACATCTGTCCCATATCATCCAGCCACAAATGGATTGGCTGAGAGGTTTGTTCAGACCTTTAAAAAGGCCATAAAGGCAATGTATAATGACGACATACCACTGCAACACAAGGTGGATAACTTCCTGTTTGCTTACCGGAATGCGACACATGCAGTAACCAACCAAACTCCAGCCGTACTGTTTTTCAACCGGAGACTAAGATGTCACTTGGATTTGCTCAAACCAAACATAAGACGAGATGTTGAGGATAAGCAGTTCCAGCGCATAAATGAGAAGCCAACCAGGAGCTTCAAGATAGGGCAACCAGTCTTGGCCCGCGACTGCTGAACAGAAAAATGGCAGCCAGGCATGATATGCACACAGCAGGGACCACTAATATACACAATGGACGTTGGAGAGAGCATCGTGAGACGCCATGCTGACCAGATTCTAGAGTCACAGGAACAAGCCAAACCTGTACCACAAGCATGTGCACCTGGTAATGAGCCCGAAGTACAGATTGCGTCTACCTCAGAAGCAGGGGTATTGGAAGCTGACGAACCAACCAATGACAATGAGCCAGAATTGACTCCACCGCCAGAACAGGATACTCGAGAAAGGCGCTATACAGTCCGGATCAGGAAGCCTCCTCAAAGACTGAACTTATAAATGACTATTTCAGTTGATGTATATATTACTGAGAAAATTGTAATTGTAATTAGTTATTATTTAGTTGTTAAATGAATGTTATGTACTGTTTATCTAAAAGGGGAGGAATTGTTGTGTATGTACCTTTAAGGGAATAACTGGTCTTAGACTGCAGTACCGGCAGTGACCACCCCTGTATAAAAGGCCCTAGCAGGCTTCTGTAGTTTCAGTTTCAAGCTGCCTCTTGTTCAGTAAAGTACCTGTTAAACTGTTCTCCCGAAGTCTGTGTATTATTGAGGCGCGGACTTTACAGTGGTCACAGGTTTGGGAGGTGCTGCCGAAGAAGCCTTGGTGAGTTGCTGCAGTGCATCCTGTAGATAGTACACACTGCAGCCACGGTATGCCCAGGGTGGAGGAAGTGAATGTTTAAGCCAGTGGATGGGCTGCCGAACAAATGGACTGCTTTGTTCTGGATAGTGTTGAACTTCTTGAGTGTTGTTGGAGCTGCAGACATCCAGGCAAGTGGAGGGCACTCCATCACACTCCTGGCTTCTGCCTTGTTAGTGGTAGAGAGGATTTTGGGAGTCAGGAGGTGAGCCATTCTCTTCTCTGCAGGCGTCCTTGGTGCCACACTCAGTCAAATGCTGCCTTGATGTCAACTCTTCCCTCACCTCTGGAATTCAGTTCTTGTGTCCATGTTTGGACACCATGTCTGAAGACTAGTGGTACTGGTGGAACCCAGCTGTAATTGTTTCCTTTTTTTTGCATTAAAAAATAATGGCCCGTATTTTCCGATCCCTACGGGTGTGTACGAGCTTACGAACTGCCTGCGCCCCTGGGGTACATGGGCCTCTGCGCGCGTGGACCAGGAGAGGCCCAGGATCGGAAGAGTCCGGACCTCGGGAGCCCTCAGGTAAGGGCGTAGATTTTTTTCCCGATAAGAGGCATCCGCACGCAGAAAGCCTCCGATTGGAAAATACGGGCCATCCATTGAAGTATTTAAGAGTGGTAACCTGGTGCAGTTTTATTAATACAGCTGAAAATAGGTTTATCACGACAAAATAGGCATTTTTAATAAGAGTGTCTAGTGCTCCACCTGTGAGTAACCTGATTTTAAATCACTGAAAATGACTTCAAAATATGCCATTCAATAGTTTCATTGGTGTACACTAATCAGTTTCTTATGAAATTAAATATTTTTTAACATGTAAAGACTTTTAAAACATGCCTACTAGTGCCTGTAGCCTAAAAAATGATTTCAATTTGAGGAACCTTTTTGAACGGTTGCAAACAGGTGCAATCAGCGGAAACTCACTACACCCATTATTTCAAACTGGGGGGTGCCCAGTTTTCTGGCTTTGAGGGCAATGATTTTTAAATCAGGGTTAAAGATCCCGGAAACTCGATTTACGCTTGACGTAACTGTCATTTAAAATTCTGCGATCTTTTGCGCTGGTTCCGCCAGTCTCAGCCGGATAAATCAGCCTGATAAATCCAGCGGAAACTCTCAGCCCAGGTCTTCAGCCCTGCAGTCGGGATATTCTCAGGACCCGAAGCATTGCTGTGCCCAGTGCACTCAGCCCTTTCCTGATGTCTCACGTAGTGAGTAGAATTAGCTGAAGGCTGGCATTTGGGATGATGGGGACCTCAGTAGGATGTCAAGAAGGATCGTCTACTCGGCCCTTCTGACTGAAGATAGCTGCAAGTACTTCAGCCTTGTCTTTTTGCACTCACATACTCGGTCCTCTGTCTTACCATAAACAATTTACCAGTTGGTGCATGTTAACTTCCAATTACAAGGTAAATGACTACTCACTTTGCAGTTACATAATTAAATGAAAACACACATTTTAATAAGTTGTGGCAATGATTTCATCCTGGTAGAAAATCTCCCTCTATAGCAAGAAATTTTGAAGCAATTGATAAGACCATCAATTGACATTTTTTTTGTTCTGAATAATCTGGAAGTATCACATAAATAAACACAGAACATAAATATGACCTTCAATCTAAGCCACATAATATTGAATTCTTTCTTCATTTTTAAATGTCCTTCCTTTTCTCTCTTCCACTTCTGAAGCAGATTCCATCGGCACTGATAGCCTTCAGTACAAAAACCAGGAATAGACAATCTCCACATGGAAGCTCAATTAATGAGTGTCAGGGGGTTTTCCGTCTGGAGTTGCCTCAGAGCTGAGGCTGGCTGTGTCCTCCTGCAATGTCTGCATATGGATCCTGGGACATTTGTGGCCTGTATATCTTAGTGCCACACCAGGTAACGTTTCTAGTTAATGATACAACAGGTAGCAAATCTAAAAAACTCTTTCAAAATTATATTACAGAGATTGTGTGAGAGCTTTTCTGATGACAGTAAGCCAACATATTAAGCTTAATTGAAACAAAACCAAGCCTAACTTGTGTGTTTGGATACAGTTTGGGTGTAATTTAAAGGCCACAAGCTGTTAAGTCAAACAAAATTTTGTATTATCTTGGGAAGATTTTCTTTGATTTCTGCTTTTTTGCTTTTATCATTAAAAAAAAATTCAAATCTCTGTAATAATGAGTTTCGTGAAATTGTTAAGACTATGTCACAGATGGTCGGGGGGCATTCTTTGCAATCCTGAGTTGATTTGGACCAGTACTCAAGCAAATACAATGCTGGGACCAACAAAGGACTCTCATACTTGCCAAAATACTGAAAGGCATTCCATAACCATTTGTTATTCGATATTATATATACAACAACAACAACTTGTATGTATATAGTGCCTTTAATGCAGTAAAATGTCCCAAGGAGCTTCGCAGCAGTGTTACAAAATAAAATTTGACACTGAGCCACATAAGGAGATATTGGGGCAGATAAGATAGGTTTTAAGGAGTGTCTTAAAGGAGGAAAGTGAGGTAGAGTGGCAGAGAGGTTTAGGGAGGTAATTCCAGAGCTTAGGGCCTTGGCATCTGAAGGCACGGCCACCAATGGTGCAGCATTTAAAATCGAGGATGCTCAAGAGGACAGAATTAGAGGAGCGCAGAGATCTCAGACGATTGTGGGGCTAGAGGAGACTACAGAGATAGGAAGGGCGAGGCCATGGAGGGATTTGAAAACAACGATGAGAATTGTAAAATCGAGGCGTTCCTTAACCGGGAGCCAATGTGGGACTTTGGAGAGGAAAGGGAGGTTGGAGATGGGATGGTAGTTTGCAAGGACGGAGGGGTCAAAGGCTTTTTTTTTTGAGGAGAGGAGTGGTAACTGCAGATTTGAAGGAGCGGGGGACGGTACCTGAGGAAAGAGAACTTTTACAAATATCAGCCAACATGGGAGCCAGGAAGGGAAGTTGGGTGATCAGCAGTTTAGTGGGAATAGGGTTGAGGGAGCAAGAAGTGGGTCTTATGGACAAGATAAGCTCGGAGAGGTTATGAGGGAAGATCAGAGAGAAACTGAAGAAAGATGCAAGTTCAGGTCTAGGGCGGAGGGGGGAACCTTAGAGGAAGTTTGGCCCAGTGGGCTAGGGGAAGGGAGGGAAGTGGCAGAAGCAGCTGATTGGATAGTCCAAATCTTAGTGACGAAGAAGTCCATGAGCTCCTCGCACTTCCCTTTTCTGTTGCCTTCCTCATGATAAATTCCTAATAATGACTTGAATGAATGAGAAAGGAATCTGCTGATAATGAAGAACAGTGGGTGTATACTGTCAACATTACAAAATTTATAGGGAAAAACATACACGATGCGATGTAACAATGTGCAAATTGCAAGTGTATAACTTTAATAAGAAAAGACAGAGTGATAAAGAAACTTATTGCTGTAAAATTGCAAAACGTATGATTGTAAATAATGGGAATATGGAGGAAGGCTGGGGGCAATGGGGAAAGAAGTGGAGAGAGGAGTAGATGAGGGGAGAGGAGATGGGTAGGGGGCAGGAAGGGAGGGTAGGCGTGGAGAGGAGGGGAGCGAGACAGAGGAATGGCACCATTTTCCAGGGTTTCTGTGGCTTTTCCACCTGGATGTGCAGGAGAACCCCTGTATAAATTTACCCCCACGGTGTCCCTGATTTTTCAATGAATAAGGAGGCTCCAATTTTTTGAATTTTGAAGTTATCAATATTTTAAAAAGCATACAGATCCCAATCTTGTTATTTCTAAGATATATATTTTTTTAAATAGACTCCTTTTGAAGAGACCGTAATTTTAAAAAAAATACGCCGCAAAATTTGGCACCTTAGGGCCGGTAGCCAAGGCCATTTTTTTAAAAGAAAGGCTTCTGCCTCGCTTCCACCAGGGCCCATGCTGTTCACCACCTTGGTGAGGGCGATAGCGTGGGTGGTATGTATGTGCGCAGGCAGTATGGAGAGTGGGCAGATCGTGACCTTAGTCAGTGTGTAACGCTGATTTGACGCATAACCTGCCATTTTTCCGACATCGTCGTTCCATTCAACGCCCTCTCCTAAACACGCACAGCTGAACGTGTGTCCAGCTGCACGAGGGACCCCCCACCAGCACTATTTAAAGGGATATATCCAACTTGCAGGTAAGTTGATTATTTCTCTTGTACTGGCTCTTGCGGAGTTTGTATGAATACTGGCTTGCTGGAAGACATTGAAAAAGTTGTTAAAGTGTGCAGGGAGTGCTGCTGGACATTGGGAAGGCGTTGGCTGCTACTGGAAGGCCTGTGAGTCCACCACTTGCTCCCAGTCATGGAGACTCTACTTGCAGTCTCCCTCGCGCTGCAGCATGACAGGGAGATGGAGTAGAGGCAGCAAAGAAGACAAGCTGCTCGCAGAGGGAGGAGGGCTCTCAGCAGGAGGCCTTACCCATCTAGGGTCTTCAGGGAGCACTCCTCCTACCTGCACCTAAGCCAGGAGCAGTGCGTTCGGTTGCTCTGCTTCACCAAGGAATTGGTCACAGAACTCTGCCACTCCTTGAAACCAGACCTGCAGCCTCAGAGCGGGGAGACGATGCCTCTGCCAGTGGCCCTCAAGGTAACCCTGGCCCTGAATTTTTTTGCCAGCGGATCTTTCCAGGCTGGCACATTATTCAAATCTTGCAATTCTCGCTAAGGAAAATAAATGTTATACTGATGCATTTGTAATTTATGTGCATTAATCCTTACTAATGTATTTACTTTTAGATTCTCAAAGGTAATGGATTAGCCATAAGCAATCATCTAAAACATTTGTTAGCATTTAAAAGTGTCATGTCCTTTCCTAATGCTTACACTGTTATTTTTCGAAGATAAAACTATTTCTGACACTAACTCATTCTTCCAGAAATGCTGTAAGTATTTTGAATGGAATGTTGTGACACACTTATTTTTACTTAATAGATGGATTTAACTTAAATATGAGACATTCTTTTGCAAATGTACTCTCTGCCTCTATAATTGAGGCATAATAAAGCAGTATCTGAATCTGACTTGATTTCAATACCTATTATTTTACTAACTCCAAAATCTTACGTCATTGTGGAACTGGAACAGTATAACTCATATACAATTAGATCTTCATATCACATAAATCTTCACCTTTTACTAAAGATTTACATCAATTAATGATTCTTTTGCATTAATTAATTATTTACATTTACAAATTAGCGTAGTCACAACATTTCCCCTGGAACGCAAAAGCTCTATGTCCTGACTTTATGAAACAGCAAACTTAAATAGGCACAGTAAACTAAACTATAATACATTATTAAAATACAATTTCATGTTTCATAAATCATAGTTTCTTAAGTGAAATATAAATTTAAAACATCACTGTTAAGGAGGGGAAATCTGTGTAATGTGTTTTGGGCAAGCAAACTGCCGTGGTAGTATTATGGTTTGCAATGATAGATGTAAAAAGTGTTTTATGAGAAAGCTTTGGTAGTTAGTAAAACATGCCAAGTTCATTCTCAAAATGGCTAATTGAGGCATTGTCATGAGGTTTTTTAAATTACACCCTTTCAAACCTGTTATAACATCTATGCAACATTTTGCATATATGACAAATCATTTTTGCCACCCTATAATTTGAAAAAATAGAACATCTTTGAATAAATTAAACTTAGGTAAGTGCAACTCTAAAATGTAATTCACAGTAAATTGAATGTTTTGAAATTTATAGAATATTAAGAAAACCTCACCAGTAAAAATGAGTTCATGTGTCCTTTCAAGTGTAAGAAATTGTCATAAAACTCATTTCTGAAGAGAGATACAACCTTCTGGACAAATATGCCATTATGTTATCTAATTTGTTTAAACTTTTTGTCCAAATAACATAATACTATAATAATAATAATAAGATATTAAAATCTTGCAATTCTCTCTAAGGAAAATGAATGTTATACTAATGAATTTATAAGTTATGTGAATTAATTCCTGCTAATGTATTTACTTTCAGATTTGCAAAGGTAATGGGTTAGTCATAAACAGCCATCTTAAACATATGCTGGCGATTAAAAGTGTCATGTCTTTTCTAATACTTACACATGCTGTTTTTCCAAGATAAAGCTTTCTCTGACGCAAACTCATTCTTCCAGAAATGCTATAAATATTTGGACACTTCTGACAGTGGAGATATGAAAAATCATTTTCAAACTATTTATTTAAAAAATCGTGGAAATTTCAGGTACCATTCCCCGTTATCGCCGATGAATATTGCTTTCTTATTGCATCTTCAATAAACTGCAGTAAACGCAGTGAAATATGTCCCTAAAAAATAATATAACCGGTAGCCTGCCCACATTCTGGATATGGATTGGCATAGGTCATGGAGGAAAGTTAAAGGAAACAAATAACTACAAACACATGGTGATACAAGGACATCAACAACAATGGTATATTGTAGGAATTCGTGAATGCCTGACGAAATTACTAAGAGCGAGGCAATCAGCTAACCAAAATGATGTTTAATGCAAACTGGTGGAAGTAACATTCAAAAACACAGGTCTTTGCTTAAAGCTGGCTCCACGAGGACTGAGAGGGGAGGCTCCTCAGTCTGATGTCATGACGTCATCACGTTTCCTGCCGTTGGGAACGTCACGTGACCCACGTGATGATGTCATCGCGCTTGGTCTTAACCCTTTAGAGACCGTGCTGTTAACATGCAGCAAACGAATACAGATACCGATTGACTTTGTTACAGGCAATTATGTACAACAATATAAGAACCCCTTGGTGGCTCTGCCACATGCCCCCCGCCAGAATTGTCCTTAACAACGGCAGTCAATCGAAGAGGAGGTCGGGCAAGCCTGTTCGAACGACTCCTATATTCCCGGAATCGCCATCGCGGCCGTGGGGCAAACTTCAGGTTCGGTCTTCCCGTCGCGCAGTTGGTGCTGGTGTCTCTTCGTTGCTTTAGGCTTGAACCCACAGGGAGAACGGTAGCATCGGGCCTTCGGGCCGAAACGGGCGTGGTAATAACACCAGCCGGATGGTGGAGGCATCAGGGCGGGGCCTTTCTGGGAGGGAGGCCTCGAGGCAGCGCAGTATTGTTGCATGACAGCATAAATTTTGTCAGCCTCGGCCGCGAGCGCCACACAATCCGCAGTTTCCGACCTCACGAGGGCTGCCTGCACCTGCTCGGGCAATTTGCTCAGGAACAATTCCCGAAATAGGAAACACTGCGGTTCTGAACCAAGGAGCGTGAGCATCTGGCTCATTAACTCCGGCGGCTTGGAGTCGCCTAACCCGGGCAGTGTGAGTAACCGCCATGCGTGTTCTGACTTTGTGAGGCCGAATACCTGGATAAGCCGCGCCTTAAGGGTGTTGTACTTGCTGTCGGCCAGGGGATTTTCCAGCAGGCTGATGATCCTCGAAGCCGTGGAGCTGTCGAGTGCGGAGACCACGTAGAGGTAACGGGTCTGATCCTGCACTACGTTCCGGAGCTCGAACTGAGCCTCCGCTTGCACAAACCAGGAGGCCGCCTGTTGTTCCCAGAACTGAGGGAGCTTCAAAGCCACTGCGTTGGTGTCCATCATGTCACTGCGTCTTGCTTCCTCCACGAAGATCGTCCGCGAAGAATCGGGGTCACCACTGTAGGAATTGGTGAATTCCTGACGAAATTACTAAGAGCGAGGCAATCAGCTAACCAAAACGATGTTTAATGCAAACTGGTGGAAGTAACATTCAAAAACACAGGAGAACTCAAACACAGGTCTTTGCTTAAAGCTGGCTCCACGAGGACTGAGAGGGGAAGCTCCTCAGTCTGACGTCATGACGTCATCACGTTTCCCGCCGTTGGGAACATCACGTGACCCACGTGATGACGTCATCGCGCTTGGTCTTAACCCTTTACAGACCGCGCTGTTAACATGCAGCAAACGAATACAGATACCGATTGACTTTGTTACAGGCAATTATGTACAACAATATAAGAACCCCTTGGTGGCTCTGCCACAATATACATTTAATCTGTAAAATTCTCAGCACTGGCCTTAGCAAACCTAGGGGCCTGCTTGTAATGGGAAAAATCCAACTTTCAGACCTGAGGTTGCACTACGAAAGATTTTCTTGTAGGCTCCGCCAATGGCAATGACAACAATTTGTATTTATATAGCACCTTTAACGCAGTAAAACATGCCGAAGCACTTCACAGGAGCGCTATCAGACAAAATATGACACCGAGCCACATAAGGAGATATTAGGACAGGTGCCCAAAAGCTTGGTCAAAGAGCATCTTAAAGGAGGAGATAGAGAGGTGGAGAGATTCAGGGGGGGAATTCAAGAGCATTGGGCCGAGGCAGCTGAAGGCACGGCCACTAATGGTGGAGCGAAGGAAACCAGGGATGAACAAGAGTCACAGGGCTGGATTTTCATTGAGGAGGCGGGACTACAACTTTCGGGGTTGTAGTCCCGCCTCCATCGAGTTGTAGCCAACCCATGCGATGTTGACTTGATTGACCTGGTTGAGCCCGCCCAGCGGGCTCAGCAGGCCAATTAAGGGCCACCCGGCAACAGGTGACATCACAGATTGATATTTCATCTGTCAAAAGCATTCGACAGATGAAATATCAGTGTTTCACAGCTGTTTGAAGCTGACAAACACTGACAATCTGTAC
This sequence comes from Somniosus microcephalus, assembly GCF_052327205.1. Classification (NCBI taxonomy): domain Eukaryota; kingdom Metazoa; phylum Chordata; class Chondrichthyes; order Squaliformes; family Somniosidae; genus Somniosus; species Somniosus microcephalus. The sequence continues at coordinate 36,964,733 of NC_140997.1, forward strand.
TCCAAGTTAATTCCTTCCTCTCAGGATGATTTAGAGATCTCTCCGGAACAGAAAGCTGAAAGCTGCAATTTTTGACAGCTCGCGGCCATTCTGCTTTCTGTGCCGGTGAGATGAGGGACTCCCGAGACCTGAAGGAAGGAAGGCTGTAAAGGTAAGTAAAACTTTTTAAACACTTTAAACACACAAAACACACTTACCTCTGCACTCATGCACCCATCACTCACCTGAACACCGGACATCTCGACCCCTCCAAGCCCTTCAGCCCGACGGCCCGCCTTGCTAACTTGCCGTGATTTGGAGCCGTCGGGAATCCCACACTTCAAGAATGAAAATAGGGATTCGGCTAAAAACTGCCTGTTAACTACCTGTTAATAGGCAGTTAATTGGCACTAATCCCCTTCCCGCCTCGGGGAGGCGGGTCCCAGTGCGGGTCAAGTATCCGCCTCCTTTGAAACTGGCATGGAGACAGGTTGGGGGTGGGATGGGTTCGTGCCCCCCGATTTCGGGATTTTAACCCCCCACATGCCTCCAATCCCACCTCCACAGCCCAATGAAAATCCTGCCCATAGATTTGTAGAGCACAGAAAGAGGCCCTTCGGCCCATCGTGTCCACGTCAGCCATCAAGCCCTGTCTATTCTAATCCCATTTTCCAGCACTTGGTCCGTAGCCTTGTATGCTATGGCGTTTCAAATGCTCATCTAAATGCTTCTTGAATGTTGTGAGGGTTCCTGCCTCTACCACCCTTTCAGGCAGTGAGTTCCAGATTCCAACCACCCTCTGGGTGAAAAAGATTTTCCTCAAATCCCCTCTAAACCTCCTGCCCCTTACCTTGAAACTATGCCCCCTGGTTATTGACCCCTCTACTAAGGGGAAAAGGTCCTTTCCATCTGCCCTATCTATGCCCCATATAATTTTGTACACCTCAATCAGGTGCCCCCTCAGCCTTCTCTGCTCTAAGGAAAACAACCCCAGCCTGTCCAGTCTCTCTTCATAGCTGAAGCGCTCCAGCCCAGGTAACATCCTGGTGAATCTCCTCTGCACCCTCTCCAATGCAATCACATCCTTCCTATAGTGTGGTAACCAGAACTGCACACAGTATTCCAGCTGTGGCCTAACTAATGTTTTGTACAGCTCCATCATAACCTCCCTGCTCTTATATTCTATGCCTCGGCTAATGAAGGCAAGTATCCCATATGCCTTTTTAACCACCTTATCTACCTGTCCTACTGCCTTCAGAGGCTAGAATTGGAGGAATGCAGAGTTCTCAGAGGGTGGTAGGGCTGGAGATGGTTAGAGACAGGGAGGGGCTATGCCATGGAGGGATTTGAACACAAGAATGAGAATTGTAAATTTGAGGCATTGCTGAACCGGGAGACAATGTAGGTCAGCGAGCACAGGGGTAATGGGTGAATGGTACTTGGTGCAACTTAGAATATGGGCAGCAGAGTTTTGGCTGATGGCTGAATGGATAAACACACCATGTGGTTTTGATACTGAGCCACCCAAACCTCGATTGATTTCTGGTCTGCACAGAGTTAACTGATCCTAACTTGGTGACACTGAGGACGATACAATTGTCCTAAGAGCCCCACACTGGAGAGAGAAAAAAGGGACCAGGATTCTCACTCTTGATTGTAAATCATAGACCCCTACTGTAAAGTTCATGTGTGCAATTGTCAAGTAAGGAGCACAGGACCTGATTGAGCTGTAGTTCTTCCCAAATTCAAATAACTTGTCAACATTCATTGTCATGGGTGAAGAATGGCTACTTGAGATGCTGTTGTTTTCATATCTTTGCACTCTTCCTTTGCAAAATAATGTGAAGAAGTGGGTGGATTTGCAGGCAAATTAACAGGAAGAGAGGGAAGGAGTTGTTGATTTTTGCCTACACTACTTGTAGTGCTTTGTGTTACAGGTTGTAGTGTATGTACCTTTTGTTAGATCCGTGATTCTGAGAGTATGCTGTTTTTCAATAACCACATGGATGCTGTAACTTAACAATAAACAGGTATTTACTGGAGGAGGGTAGTCTCAAGACTGGGGGTACAGAGGCATGCGCAAGGCTTATATACAGGTGTGGTCACTGCCAGTACTACAGTATACAGGAGCTGTAAAAGTAGTTCTGTCTTAAAGGCACATACACTACAATTCCCCCCCTTTTAGATTAGTAGTACCCCTAATATTCAAATAACAATTAACACTTTAACATGTACATTAAACAACAATAGTCCATTTATAGATTCAGTCTTTGGGGCGGCTTCCTGACCCTTTTGGGATAGCGCCTTTCCTGAGGTTCTTGTTCTTGGTGCAGAGGCGATTCTGACCCCTTTTCATCGGGTAGTTTATCGGGTTCCACTGCTACTGGTTCTGAGGTAGATGCTACCGGTATGTCAGGTTCATCCCCAGGTACTCGAGACATGGGGTTGACGCATTCCTGTGACGCTAAGATCTGATCGACGTGGCGTCTCACAAAGTTCTCCCTGACATCCACTGTGTACATTAAGGGCCCCTGCCTTGTGCATATCGTTCCGGGTTGCCATTTCTCTGTTCGATAGTCATGGGCCAAGACTGGTTGTCCTACATTGAAGCTCCTTGTCGGCTTCTCATTGATGTGCTGGAATTGTTTGTCCTCAACATTTCTTCGCACATTTGGTCTGAGCAAGTCCAGACGAGATCTCAACCTTCGGTTAAAGAACATCATGGCCGGGGTCTGGTTGGTAACTGCATGTGTCGCGTTTCGGTAGGCTAATAAGAAATTGTCCATCTTATGCTGTAGTGGAAATTCATCGTCGCACATGGCCTTTGTCGCCTTCTTAAAGGTTTGTACAAACCTCTCAGCCAATCCATTTGCGGCTGGATGATACGGGGCGGATGTGTAATGCCTTACCCCATTCCTTCTCACAAATTTTTGAAACTCTTCGGACACAAACTGTGGTCCATTATCAGAGCAAATCTGCTCTGGCAAACCGTTTCTGGCAAATATGGTCCGTAGGACTGCAATCATTTTCTCTGTAATGGTTGAGGACATTTTTATCACCTCAGGCCACTTCGAATGAGCATCCACTGCTATTAAGAACATTGAGTCCATGAATGGACCAGCGAAATCAATATGCACCCATTGCCATGGTATGCACCCGTTGCCATGGAGAGGAGCGCCACTCCCATGGGTGTAGAGGGGCATGTGGTGGTGCATTTTGGACCTTCTGGCATCCTAAGCAGCTCTTAGTTAGGTCTTCGATTTGTTGATCGATTCCCGGCCACCACACATAAGCCCTAGCAAGGCTTTTCATTTTCACTCCCCCCAGATGACCTTCACGTAGCTCATTTAGCAATCTCTCCCTTAACTTGGGTGGAATCACCACTCTGGACCAACACATCACTGTCCCCTGGCATACTGACAGCTGTTCTCTTCTGGATGAGAATGCTGGCAACAGTGAGGCGCCATGTGTTGGCCATCCCCTCACCGTCAAATCATATACCCGAGACAGCGTCGGATCATTGCGGGTCTCCTTCTCTATATCCGCGTTCGTTACTGGCAATTGTTCAATTATTGACAAATAAAATATCTCGATAGGGTCCACTGCTGGTGCTTCCTCCACAGTAGGCAGTGGCAGGCGTGATAGCCCATCAGCGTTCCCATGCTGTTTCGTGCCTTTATATTCTATTTCATATTGATTCGCCCCTAGAAACAGGGACCATCTTTGTAACCATTGTGCAGTCATCACTGGAACGCCCTTCTTAGGATTAAAGATGGAGACAAGTGGTTGGTGGTCAGTCAGCAAGGTGAACTTCTGCCCATGCAGATAGTGGTTGAATTTTTTTACTCCCCATACTAGGCTGAGGGCCTCCCTGTCAATCTGGGCGTAGTTGCGCTCGGCTGAGGTTAGTGACTGAGACGCAAAGGCTACTGGCCTCTCCAACCCGTCTGGGAATTTGTGCGACAGCACCGCTCCAATACCATAGGGTGATGCATCACATGCCAAACGAATTGGTAGCGCTGGGTTGAAATGGGCCAACACCTCTTTTGATGTGATCAATTCTTTACACTTCTGGAAAGCTCGTCTACGTTCGTCATCCCACTTCCATGGTACCCCTGTTTGCAGTAGGGTGTTCAGTGGGTGTAATACCGTGGACAAATTTGGTAAGAACTTGTGGTAGTAGTTTACCAGCCCGAGGAACGAACTCAGTTGTGACACATTTTCCGGTGCTGGAGCCTTGACTACTGCCTCAATCTTTTCAGGGGACTTATGTAACCCCTCTTCATCGATGACGTGGCCACAATACAAGATCTGTTTCTGGAAAAACTCACACTTGTGGCGATTAGCTCGTAGCCCATACTCCTTTAATCTGGTGAGCACCTTCTCCAAGTTGGCGAGGTGATCACTGTCATTTTCACCCGTGACCAAGATATCGTCCAAATAACACTGGGTCCCTGGAATCCCTTGCAGGACTTGATCCATTGCCCTTTGCCAGATAGCCGGATCCGAGGCTACCCCGAACACCAGCCGGTTGTATTGATAGAGGCCTTTATGAGTGTTAATCATAAGGTATTGTTTCGAAGCTTCTTCTACCTCCATTTGCAAGTACGCCTGGGCTAGATCAATTTTGGTGAAGCATTTACCTCCAGATAGTGAGGCGAAAATATCCTCAATTCGTGGAAGCGGATATTGTACCGTGTGAAGGACTGGGTTCACTGTCACCTTAAAATCCCCACATATGCGGACCTTCTTTGGTTCCCCAGGCGTATTACTCAACGACCTCTTCATTACAGGAACGATGGGTGTAGCCCACTCGCTCCAGTCCACTTTGGATAGCACTCCTGAACGTTCCAACCCTTCCAGCTCTGCTTCGACAGCTGGTCTGATCGCATAAGGCACTGGTCTGGCCTTAAGAAACTTTGGGCTTGCATTTTCTGCTATTTTAATCATTGCTGTTATGCCTTTTAGTGTTCCTAGTCCCTCCTGGAGCACTTCTTTTGCGTCAGTTAGCATTTTTGACAGTCGTCCAGGTGTGACGTCGTCATCCTTTTTGGCCTCAACCTTCAGTGCCTGTATGGAATGCCAATCTCATTGTATCTTCCGGATCCATTCACGTCCTAGCAGTGGTGGTCCTCCATCTGGCAATACATATATATCCATTTTAGGTATTTCCTGGCCTTTATATATCACTTTCACCCTTATTTTCCCTTTGGGGTAGACTTTTTGCCCCGTATACATCTTCAAGACAATCTCTGTAGCTTTCAAGGGTATATGTGAAAATAGCCGCTTGTAGTCCCTTTGGTTTATGACTGTTAGGGCTGATCCTGTGTCCAATTCCATTTTCACTTGGACTCCATCTATCTTGAGTGTAACCCAGATAGTCTGGTGATCCTCCATTTTGGTTACCTTATGTAGTTTCAGACAACCCAGCTCCTTGCTTCCGGAGTCTGTGTCACTTTTCTGTTCGTCTGAACCACTGTCTGTACCTGGTACCTGGTGTACCGTTTTGTACTTCTCCTGTGGAGATTTCTTACTGTTGGTTTTCTTCCCAGACCTGCAGACTCTTGCTATGTGTCCTGCTTTTCCACACTGCCTGCACCCTTGGTCCTTGAACCAACAATCCTTCTGGTCATGTGTTGTTCTGCTGCAGTGATAGCACTTCCCTGTTCCATAGGACATTTCATTGGTGCCATATTCTTGCGGTCTCCGTTGTTCAAACTTGTCCCTTAACGTATCTGCTAGTCCCGCTCCAAACTGGCAGTGTTTCGATAGCTTGCGCAGTTCCGTTAGGTACTCAGCATTGCTTTCGTCTTTGTGTTGGTTCCTTTTATGGAACTTAAATCATTCTGCTATCAGCAGCGGTGTGGGGTTTAAGTGGTCCTGTAGGATTTCTACTATGCTTTCGAAATTCTTGTTCACCGGCTTCTCTGGGGTTATTAGATTTTGCAGTAACCCATAAGTTTTTGCACCCATGGAATTTAACAAAACCAGTGCTTTACTAGCATCTGGCACTTCAATCGCCCTGCAGTACACCTCAATACGTTCCACATATGTCGCCCAATCTTCGACTTCATTGTTGAACGTAGAGATACTGCCACTCTTCGGCATCCCTGGGTGTGATTTAACTGTCAAAAATGGCGTCTCCCACGCTTCCCCTTCTTCTCCGCTGGCACAAAATGGCGTCTCCCGCGCTTTCCTTCCTTTCCGCGCTCGCCCTTCTTCTCCACTGCGGCTTCTAAAAATGGCGTCTCCCGCGCTCTTCCTTCTCCGCGGCTCCATGGCGTCTCCCGCACTCTCCCTTCTTCTCCCCACGGACACAGTTCAGCCCTTGAGCCCTGGCTGTGCTCTGCGCGTTCTTTTTTTTTTTCTCGACGCCGCTCGGTCCGGCTGTTGCTTTACCCTCGCTCTCTTCGTTTTTTTTTTTTCTCGACGCCGCTCGGTTTTCAACCCCCGGCTGCGCCCTGCGCTTCACCCTCTGTCTTACCCCGTCGACGCTGCACGGCTTTCTCTCCGCTGTCGGTCGGCTCCAGCCGCCGCTGTCCGGGAAGGGTCTGCGCTGGACCTGTCGTCAGTCTCTTGCTGATCGTCGTGGCTGCGGAACCAAGCCCGGCTCTCCACAGCCTCCCCTGCGATGTTCACTCTCTGCCGGATGACTGGGCGGTTGCTCGTGGTCGACGCCCGTGTTCCTGGCCTCGACTTTTTTTTTTGTTACACCGCCCTCCCGGGGCGAATCCTCGAAGGGAAATGCAGAGTTGCAGGTAGATTCGAATCGACACTCGTCGCCACTGTTAAATCCATGATTCTGAGAGTATGCTGTTTTTCAATAACCACACGGATGCTGTAACTTAAAAATAAACAGGTATTTACTGGAGGAGGGTAGTCTCAAGACTGGGGGTACAGAGGCATGTGCAAGGCTTATATACAGGTGTGGTCACTGCCGGTACTACAGTATACAGGAGCTGTAAAAGTAGTTCTGTCTTAAAGGCACATACACTACACCTTTAAGGGGAGAACTACTTTTTACAGCTCCTGTATACTATAGTACCGGCAGTGACCACACCTGTATATAAACCCTGAGTAGGGATCTGTACTTTAGTTTTAGAGTAACCTGCATCCAGTAAACACCTGTTAATTGTTCCTCTTCAGTCTCTGTCGATTTATTGAAGAACACCATACATCAACATTCACGGATTCAACAGTGGCGACGAGTAGATTCGAACCCACCTGCAATTCTGTAGAAGAAGGCCGATTCCACCAGTGTGGGCATCGACCATCCGGAGAGGACTTGAACATCGCAGAGGAGGCTGTGGAGAGCTGGGCTTGGTTCCCCAGTCGAGATGATCCAGCACAGCGGGCTGGCAGCAGGTACGGCGCAGACCCTTCCCGGACGGCAGCGGCTGGAGCCGACCGACGGCACAGAAAAAGGCCGAGCAGCGTCGACAGGGTAAGAGAGAGGGTGAAGCGCACAGGGCGCAGCCGGGGTTGAAGACTGAGCGGCGTCAACGAGAGAAGGGAAAATGCGCAGAGCACGGCCGGGGTTTCAGGGGCTGAGCAGCATCCGCGGGGGGAAGAAAGAAGCGCGGGAGACGCCATTTTGAGCCAGCGGAGAAGAAGGGAGAGCGCGGGAGACGCCATTTTCAGCCAGTCTAACCACACCCAGGGATGCAGAAGAGTGGCAGTGTCACAGCGTTCGACAATGAAGTCGAAGATTGGGCAACATATATAGAACGTGTAGAAGTGTACTGCAAGGCGAATGACGTACCAGATGCCAGGAAAGCACTGGTATTGTTGAATTCCATGGGTGCAAAAACGTACGGCTTACTGCGAAACCTAATAACCCCAGAGAAGCCAGTGGAAAAGGATTTTGAAAGCATAGTGGCAATCCTACAGGACCACTTAAACCCCACACCGCTGCTGATAGTAGAAAGATTTAAGTTTCACAAAAGGAACCAGCATAAAGACGAAAGTAATGCTGAGTATTTAACGGAACTGTGCAAACTATCGAAACACTGCCAGTTTGGAACAGGACTAGCAGATACTTTAAGGGACAAGTTTGTGTGTGGGCTTCAAAGTGAAGGAACCCAGAAACGGCTTCTATCAGAAAAGGATCTTACGCTTGACAAGGCTTTCAGCATGGCAGTATCACACGAAGCAGCCGCACGGGGCGCTGCAGAGATACAACGGAGATCGCAAGAATATAGCACAAATGAAATGTCATATGGAGCAGTGAAGTGTTATCGCTGCAGCAAAACAACAAACGACCATAAGGATTGTTGGTTCAAGGACCAAGTGTGCAGACAGTGTGGAAAAGTAGGACACAGAGCAAGTGTCTGCAGGTCGGGAAAGAAAACCAGCTGCAAGAAATCTCCACAGGAGAAGAAGAAAAAGGTACATAAGGTGACGGAGAGTAGTTCAGACGAACAGAAAAGTGATACAGACTCCGGAAGCAAGGAGCTGAGTTGTCTGAAACTACATCAGGTAATCAAAATGGAGGATCACCAAACTATCTGGGTCACGCTCAAGATAGACGGAGTCCAAGTGAAAATGGAATTGGACACAGGATCAGCCCTAACAGTCATAAACCGAAGGGACTACAAGCGGCTATTCTCACATATACCTTTGAGAGATACAGAGATTGTCTTGAAGACGTACACGGGGCAAAAAGTCTACCCCAAAGGAAAAATAAGGGTGAACGTGATATACAACGGCAAGGAAACACCAAAAATGGACATATATGTATTGCCAGATGGAGGACCGCCACTACTAGGGCGTGAATGGATCCGGGAGATACAGCTAGATTGGCATTCCATACAAGCACTGACTGTAGATGCCAAAAAGGATGACGACGTCACACCGGGACGACTGTCAAAAATGCTAACTGATGCACAAGAAGTGTTCCAGGAGGGACTCGGAACACTAAAAGGTGTAACAGCAACGATCAAAATAGAGGAAAATGCAAGCCCAAATTTTTTAAGGCCAGACCGGTACCTTATGCGATCCGCCCAGCCGTCGAAGCAGAGCTGGAAGGTTTGGAACGTTCAGGAGTGCTATCCAAAGTGGACTGGAGCGAGTGGGCTACACCCATCGTTCCTGTAATGAAGAGGTCGTTGAGTAATACGCCTGGGGAACCAAAGAAGGTTCGCATCTGTGAGGACTTTAAGGTGACAGTGAACCCAGTCCTTCACACTGTACAATATCCGCTTCCGCGGATTGAAGATATTTTCGCCTCGCTATCTGGAGGGAAATGCTTCACTAAGATTGATCTGGCCCAGGCGTACCTGCAAATGGAGGTAGAAGAAGCCTCAAAACAGTACTTCACGATCTACACTCATAAAGGTCTCTACCAATACAACCGGCTGGTGTTCGGGGTAGCATCAGCTCCGGCTATTTGGCAAAGGGCAATGGATCAAGTCCTGCAAGGGATTCCAGGGACCCAGTGTTATTTGGACGACATCCTGGTCACGGGCGAAAATGACAGTGATCACCTCGCCAACCTGGAGCAGGTGCTCACTAGATTGAAGGATTATGGGCTCCGAGCTAATCGCCACAAATGCGAGTTTTTCCAGAAGCAGATCTCGTATTGTGGCCACGTTATTGATGAAGAGGGGTTACATAAGTCCCCTGAAAAGATTGAGGCAGTAGTCAAGGCTCCAGCACCGGAAAATGTGTCACAACTGAGGTCGTTCCTCGGGTTGGTGAACTACTACCATAAGTTCTTGCCGAATTTGCCTACAGTACTACACCCACTGAACATCCTACTGCAAACCGGGGTACCATGGAAGTGGAATGACGAATGTAAACGAGCTTTCCAGAAGTGCAAAGAATTGATCACATCAAAAAAGGTGTTGGCTCATTTCAACCCAGCACTACCAATTCGGCTGGCATGTGATGCATCACCCTATGGCATTGGAGCGGTGCTGTCGCACAAATTCCCGGACGGCTCGGAGAGGTCAGTAGCCTTTGCGTCTCTGTCACTAACCTCAGCCAAGCGTAACTACGCCCAAATTGACAGGGAGGCCCTCAGCCTAGTGTGGGGAGTGAAAAAGTTCAACCACTATCTGCACGGGCAGAAGTTCACCTTGCTGACTGACCACCAACCACTTGTTTCCATCTTTAACCCAAAGAAGGGCGTTCCGGTGATGACTGCACAACGGCTACAAAGATGGTCCCTTTTTCTAGGGGTGCACCAATATGATATCGAGTATAAGGGTACGAAACAGCATGGAAACGCTGATGGGCTATCACGCCTGCCACTGCCTACTGCGGAGGAAGCACCAGCAGTGGATCCTGTCGAAATATTTCATTCGACTATAATAGAATGCTTGCCAGTAACTAACGCTGGTATAGAGAAGGAGACCCGAAATGACCCGACGCTGTCTCGGGTATATGATTTGACAGTGAAGGGATGGCCAGCACATGGCGACTCACTGTTGCCAGCATTCTCATCCAGAAGAGAACAGCTGTCAGTATGCCAGGGGACCTTAATGTGTGGATCCCGAGTGGTAATTCCACCCAAGTTAAGGGAGAGAGTGCTCAATGAGCTTCACGAAGGCCATCTGGGAGGGGTGAAAATGAAAAGCCTTGCTAGGGCTTATGTGTGGTGGCCGGGGATTGATCAGCAAATCGAGGACCTGACAAAGAGCTGCTCAGGATGCCAGAAGGTCCAAAATGCACCACCACATGCCCCTCTACACCCATGGGAGTGGCCCTCATCTCCATGGCAATGGGTGCATATTGATTTTGCTGGTCCATTCATGGACTCAATGTTTTTAATAGCTGTGGATGCGCACTCGAAATGGCCTGAGGTGATCAAAATGTCCTCCACCACCATGGAGAAAACTATTGCAGTCCTACGGACCATCTTTGCCAGGAACGGCTTGCCAGAGCAGATTTGCCCTGATAACGGACCACAGTTTGTGTCCGAAGAGTTTCGAAGATTTATGAAAAGGAATGGGGTAAGGCATTACACATCCGCCCCATATCATCCAGCCACCAATGGATTGGCTGAGAGGTTCGTACAAACCTTTAAAAATCAGTAAGGGCCATGTGCGATGATGACATTCCACTGCAGCATAAGGTGGACAATTTCCTGTTAGCCTACAGAAATGCGACACATACAGTCACCAACCAGACCCCGGCCACGATGTTCTTTAACCGAAGGTTGAGATCTCGTCTGGATTTGCTCAAACCAAATGTACGAAGAGATGTTGAGAATAAGCAATTCCAGCACATCAATGAGAAGCCGACAAGGAGCTTCAATGTAGGGCAACCAGTCTTGGCTCGCGACTACCAAACAGAGAAATGGCAACCAGGAACGATTTGCACACGGCAGGGGCCACTAATGTACACAGTGGATGTTGGGGAGAACATTGTGAGACGCCATGTCGACCAGATCCTAGAGTCACAGGAAAGAGTCAACCCCAGGTCTCGCGTACCTGGTGATGAACCCGACATACCGGTAGCATCTACCCCAGAAACAGTAGCATCGGAAGCTGATGAACCAACCGACGACAGGGGGCCAGAATCGCCTCCGCACCAAGAGCAAGACACTCAGGAAAGGCGCTATCCAGAAAGGATCAGGAAGCCGCCCCAAAGACTGAATTTATAAATGGACTATTTGCCGTTAATGTTGCATGTTAAAAGTGTTAATTGTTAAATGAATGTTATGGTACTGTTAATCTAAAAGGGGAGGAATTGTAGTGTATGTACCTTTAAGGGGAGAACTACTTTTTACAGCTCCTGTATACTGTAGTACTGGCAGTGACCACACCTGTATATAAACCCTGAGTAGGGATCTGTACTTTAGTTTTAGAGTAACCTGCATCCAGTAAACACCTGTTAATTGTTCCTCTGCAGTCTCTGTCGATTTATTGAAGAACACCATACATCAACATTCACGGATTCAACACAGGTAGATATTTAATTTCAGTACCCGTAACTTAATCTAGATCAAGTAAAGTAGTCAGGAAACTACACTGTAAACTAAGTTACCTAATTACAAATATAATTAAAATTAATTAAATAAATCTAGGTCATATAGAGATGGCAGTGTGCTGCAACTGCAGCATGTGGGAGTTTGTGGAGAGCATTGTGATCCTGGACAACCACATTTTCAGTAGGTGCCTGCATCTTGAGGAACTTCAGCTCAGAGTTTTTGAGCTGGAGTCTGAGATGCAGACGTTGTGGGGCATCAGGGATGGGGAGAATTACCTAGACACTTTGATCCAGGAGACAGTCACACCCCTTAGGTTAGGTAATGGTACAGGTCTGGTTAGTGGTCAGGGACAGGAGGGTGTGACTGCAACTCAGGCAGATAAGAGGACCCCAGGTGCTGTACTGGAGGAGCCTCAGCCTTTGCCCTTGTCCAACAGATTCTTGCTGCCTGTGTGGATGAGGGAAAAGCCTGCAGGATGGATGAGCATGCTGACCATGGCACCATGGTACAGGAGGCCATTCAAGTGGGGGGAGTGAAAGGGAACGTAGTTGTGTTAGGAGGCAGTATAGTCAGGGATACTGTTCTCTCTAGCCGCGACCGAGAGTTCCGAAGGTTGTGTTGCCTGCCAGGTGCCAATGTTAAAGACATCTCCTTGCGGCTGGAAAAGAACTTGGTGTGGGAGGAGGAAAATCCAGTTGTCGTGGTCCACATAGGAACCAACAACATAGGTAGAACTAGGAATGAGGTTCTGCTGAGGGAGTTTGAGGAGCTAGGTTCTAAATTAAAAAGCAGAACCTCAAAGGTCATAGAAACATAGAAACAGAGAAGATAGGAGCAGGAGCAGGCCATTTGGCCCCTCGAGCCTGCTCCACCATTCAATGCGATCATGGCTGATCATCCAAGTTCAGTACCCGGTACCTGCTTTCTCCCCATACCCCTTGATCCCTTCAGCCTTAAGAAATATATCCAACTCTTTCTTGAATATATTTAATGAATTGGCCTCTACTGCCTTCTGTGGTAGAGAATTCCACAGGTTCACCACTCTCTGGGTGAAGAAATTCCTCTTCATTTCTGTCCAAAAAGGCCTACCCCTTATCCTCAGACTGTTACCCCTGGTTCTGGACTCCCCGACCATCGGGAACATCCTCCCTGCATCTAATCTGTCCAGTCCTGCCAGAATTTTATAAGTTTCAATGAGATCCCCTCTCATTCTTCTAAACTCCAGCGAGTACAAGCCCAATTGACCCAATCTCTCCTCATACGTCATTCCTGCCATCCCAGGTATCAGCCTGGTGAATCTTCGCTGAACTCCTTCATGGCAAGAATATCCTTCCTCAGATAAGGCGACCAAAACTGCACACAATACTCAAGGTGTGGTCTCACCAAGGCCCTGTACAACTGCAGCAAGACATCCTTGTTTCTGTACTCAAACCCTCTCGCTATGAAGGCCAACATACCATTTGCCTTCTTAACCGCCTGCTGCACCTGCATGCTTACCTTCAGCGACTGGTGCACATGGACACCCAGGTCCCGTTGCACTTCCCCTTCTCCCAATCTATTGCCATTCAGATAATAATCTGCCTTCCTGTTTTTGACACCAAAGTGTATAACCTCGCATTTATCCACGTTACATTGCATCTGCCATGCTTCTGACCAATCATCCAACCTGTCCAAATCATCCTGTAGTTTCTTGGCATCCTCCTCACAGCACACACGCCCACCCAGCTTTGTGTCATCTGCAAATTTGGAGATATTACATCTAGTTCCCTTGTCTAGATTATTAATATATATTGTGAATAGCTGGGGTCCAAGGATCGATCCCTGCGGTACCCCACTAGTCACTGCCTGCCACTCGGAAAAAGACTTGTTTATTCCAACTCTTTGCTTTCTATCTGCCAACCAGTTCTCTATCCAAGTCAATGCCTTGCCCCCAATCCCATGAGCCTTAACTTTACACGCTAATCTCTTATGTGGGACCTTATCGAAAGCCTTCTGAAAGTCCAAATACACCACATCCACTGGTTCTCCCTTACCTATTTCACTAGTTACATCCTCAAAAAATTCCAGTAGATTAGTCAAGCATGATTTACCTTTTGTAAATCCATGTTGACTTTGTCCGATCCTGTCACTGTTTTCCAAGTGATCTGCTATTACATCTTTTATAATGTACTCTAGCATTTTCCCCACTACCGATGTCAGGCTTACCGGTCTGTAATTCCCCGTTTTCTCTCTACCACCTTTTTTGAATAGTGGGGTAACATTAGCTACCCTCCAATCCATGGGTACTGTTCCAGATTCCATCGAATGTTAGAAGATGATCAGCAATGCATCTACTATTTCTAGGGCCACTTCCTTAATAACCCTAGGATGTAGATTATCAGGCCCTGGGGATTTATCGGCCTTCAATCCCATCAATTTCCTTAACACCATTTCCCTACAAATACTGATTTCTCTCAGTTCCTCCCTTTCATCAGACCCTATGTTCCCCGACATTTCTGGGAGGTTATTTGTGTCCTCCTTTGTGAAGACAGAACCAAAATATGTATTTAATTGGTCTGCCATTTCTTTGTTCCCCATTATAAAATCCCCTGATTCTGACTGCAAGGGACCTACGCTTGACTTCACCAATCTTTTTCTCTTCACATATCTATAAAAGCTTTTACAGTCAGTTTTTATGTTCCCTGCAAGCTTACTCTCATATTCTATTTTCCCTTTCTTAATTAATCCTTTTGTCCTCCTTTGTTGAATCCTAAACTGCTCCCAATCCTCTGGATTACTGCTTTTACCAGACGGTTTGCACCTGGGCAGGGCTGGAACCAATGTCCTAGGGGGAGTGTTTGCTAGTGCTGTGGGGGATGGTTTAAACTAAAATGGCAGGGGGTTGGGAACCTGAGCTGGGAGACAGAGGAAAGGGAAACAAGGATAAAAGCAAAAGATAGGAAGGAGAAAAACAAAAGTGGCAGTCCGAGAAATCAATGGTTTAAATCAAACATGGCCACAGTAAATAATAATTCTAATAGGTCTAAGAGCGTTAAAAAAACAAGCCTGGAGGCTTTGTGTCTTAATGCGAGGAGCATTTGTAATAAGGTGGATGAATTGGCTGCGCAAATAGAAGTAAACAAATACGATTTGGTTGGGATTACGGAAATGTGGCTCAAGGAAGGCCAGGACTGGGAACTCAACATCCAGGGGTATTTGATATTCAGGAAAGATAGGCAAAAAGGAAAGGGAGGTGGGGTAGCATTACTGGTTAAAGAAGGGATTAACACAATTGTAATGAAGGATATTAGCTCTGATGAGGTGGAATCTGTATGGGTAGAACTGAGAAATACTAAGGGGAAAAAAACGTTGGAGTGGTTTATAGACCTCCAAACAGTAAGGCGGAGGTTGGGGATGGCAACAAAAGAGAAATTAAAGAAGCGTGCAATAAGAGCACAGCAGTCACCATGGGTGACTTTAATCTACATATAGATTGGGCCAACCAAATGAGTAACAATACTGTGGAGGAGGAATTCCTGGAGTGTTTACGGGATGGTTTCCTGGACCAATATGTTGAGGAACCAACCAGAGATCAGGCCATCTTAGACTGGGTATTATGTAATGAGAAAGGATTAATTAGCAATCTTGTTGTACGAGGCTCCTTGGGTCGGAGCGATCATAATATGATCGCATTCTTCATTAAGATGGAGAATGAAGTAGTTGACTCGGAGACTAGGGTCCTCAATTTAAATAAAGGAAACTACGATGGTCTGAGGAGCGAGTTGGGTAGGATTGATTGGGGAATGGCACTCAAAGGGTTGACGGTGGATAGGCAATGGCAAACATTCAAAGACCGAATGGATGAACTACAGAATTTGTTCATCCCAGTTTGGCATAAAAATAAAACAAAAAAGGTGACCCAACCGTGGCTAACAAGGGAAATTAGGGATAGCATAAGGTCCAAGGAGAGGGCATATAAATTGGCCAGAAAAAGCAATAATCCTGAGGATTGGGAGCAGTTTAGGATTCAACAAAGGAGGACAAAGGGATTAATTAAGAAAGGGAAAGTAGAATATGAGAGTAAGCTTGCAGAGAACATAATAACTGACTGTAAAAGCTTTTATAGATATGTGAAGAGAAAAAGATTGGTGAAGTCAAGCATAGGTCCCTTGCAGTCAGAATCAGGGGAATTTATAATGGGGAACAAAGAAATGGCAGACCAACTAAATACATATTTTGGTTCTGTCTTCACAAAGGAGGACACAAATAACCTCCCAGAGATGCCGGGGAACATAGGGTCTGATGAAAGGGTGGAACTGAAAGAAATCAGTATTTGTAGGGAAATGGTGTTAGGAAAATTGATGGGGCTGAAAGCCGATAAATCCCCAGGGCCTGATAATCTACATCCCAGGGTACTTAAGGAAGTGGCCCTAGAAATAGTAGATGCATTGCTGGTCATCTTCCAGAACTCAATAGACTCTAGAACGGTACCCATGGATTGGCGGGTAGCTAATGTTACCCCACTATTCAAAAAAGGTGGTAGAGAAAAGGCGGGGAATTATAGACCGGTAAGCTTGACATCGATAGTGGGGAAAATGCTAGAGTCCATTATAAAAGATGTAATAGCAGAGCACTTGGAAAGCAGTGACTGGATCGGACAAAGTCAACATGGATTTACAAAAGGTAAATCATGCTTGACTAATCTACTGGAATTTTTTGAGGATGTAACTGGTAAAATAGATAAGGGAGAACCAGTGGATGTGGTGTATTTGGACTTTCAGAAGGCTTTCGATAAGGTCCCGCATAAGAGATTAGCGTGCAAAATTAAGGCACATGGGATTGGGGGCAAGGTATTGACTTGGATAGAGAACTGATTGGCGGACAGAAAGCAAAGAGTTGGAATAAACGGGTCATTTTCCGAGTGGCAGGCAGTGACTAGTGGGGTACTGCAAGGATCGGTCCTAGGACCCCAGCTGTTCACAATATATATTAATGATCTGGACGAGGGAATTGGATGTAATATCTCCAAATTTGCAGACGACACAAAGCTGGGTGGGAGGGTATGCTGTGAGGAGGATATCGTGAAACTCCAGCACGATTTGGACAGGTTGGGTGATTGGGCAGAAACATGGCAAATGCACTATAATGTGGATAAATGTGAGGTTATCCACTTTGGTGGCAAAAACAGGAAGGCAGATTATTATTTGAATGGCAATAGATTGGGAGAAGGGGAAGTACAAAGAGACCTGGGTGTTCTTGTACACCAGTCACTGAAGGTAAGCATGCAGGTGCAGCAGGCGGTTAAGAAGGCAAATGGTATGTTGGCCTTCGTAGCAAGAGGGTTCGAGTACAAGAACAAGGATGTCTTGCTGCAGTTGTACAGGGCCTTGGTGAGACCACACCTTGAGTATTGTGTGCAGTTTTGGTTGCCTTACCTGAGGAAGGACGTGCTTGCCATGGAAGGAGTGCAGCGAAGATTCACTAGGCTGATACCTGGGATGGCAGGAATGACGTATGAGGAGAGATTGTGTCGATTGGGCTTATACTCACTGGAGTTTAGAAGATTGAGAGGGGATCTCATCGAAACCTATAAAATTCTGTCAGGCCTGGACAAACTAGATGCAGGAAGGATGTTTCTGATGGCCGGGGAGTCCAGAACCAGGATAAGGGGTAAGCCATTTAGGACTGAAATGTGGAGGAATTTCTTCACCCAGAGAGTGGTGAACCTGTGGAATTCTCTGCCACAGAGGGCGGTGGAGGCCAGTTCATTAAGTATATTCAAGAAAGAGTTGGATATATTTCTTAAGGCTAAAGGGATCAAGGGATATGGGGAGAAGGCAGGGACCGGGTACTGAATTTGGATGATCAGCCATGATCTCATTGAATGGCGGAGCAGACTCGAAGGGCCGAATGGCCTACTCCTGCTCCTATCTTCTATGTTTCTATGTTTCTATGTTTTTCTGGCCAATTTATATGTCCTCTCCTTGGATCTTATGCTATCCCTAATTTCCCTCATTAGCCACGGTTGAGTCACCTTTTTTGTTTTATTTTTATGCCAAACTGGGATGAACAAATTCTGTAGTTCATCCATGCAGTCTTTGAATGTTTGCCATTGCCTATCCACTGTTAACCCTTTGTGTGACATTCCCCAATCAATCCTACCTAATTCGCGCCTCAGACCATCGTAGTTTCTTTTATTTAAATTCAGGACCCTAGTCTCTGAGTCAACTACTTCATTCTCCATCTTGATGAAGAAGCCGATCATATTATGATCGCTCCGACCCAAGGGGTCTCGTACAACAAGACTGCTAATTAATCCTTTCTCATTACATAATACCCAGTATAATACCCATAATAATAATCTCTGGATTGTTACCCGAGCCACGCGCAAATTGGCATAAGGACAAATAGATTAGGGCCTAGAAATTCAGTTGGCTGCGCCAGCCGTTAGCGCCTTAGGAGGAGTAGATCTCGAGCGCTAGGCGTTTAGCGCCCGGGCGCAGCGCGATCTGCACCTCGCCCCAACTTCAGTAGACATTTAGCGCCGGCGCAAAGTCATTGCGCATCTGCGTGCGCAGATCATGACGTCATTTCGTCGTGCAACGCCCTTTGTGCGCCCGGAACCGGAACTTCACTCGCGCCGCCCCATTGTGCGCCTGGCGGCCCTAGCGACTGTTGAGTCGAACGGTGCTCAGCCGATGCGGGCCGCGGGGAGCGCAAATTGAAGGGCACTCCTGCAGTAGAAAAGGCAGCCGTTTTGCAACACTCCTTCTGGAGGAGGAGGAGGAGGAGGAGGAGGAGGAGGAGAAGGAGGAGGAGGAGGAGGAGAAGAAGAAGAAGACTGGTACCACATAACAAACTGATGGAGAGAAGCCCTCCACAAATACACTAGTCTCGGCCTTTCAAAAAAACAAATCCACCCTCCCCCTTTAAGAGCTCACCGGAGCCAGAGTGTCTGCCGGCAATCAGCAGCTCGCCGCACCTGCCCTGCGCCCAACTTCCGGTGTTAGCGCCCCGGGCTGCCGGCTTAGCGCCTAATGATAGTCGTGCATCGCCTGTTTTAGCGCAGCAGCAACCTCTTAGGGCGATGCAACTGAATATCGGCGAAGGGGGCTCGACTTTGCGCCCGGCGCAAACTTTAGCGGCCGCCCGACTTTACCGCCCCAAAAGTGGCTATACTGAATTTCTAGGTCTAGAGGTTTAAATGCGTAGCTCAAAGAGTGGTGTGGGAGCAAGGGGTTTCGGTTCATGGGGCACTGACACCAGTACTGGGGAAAGAGGGAGCTGTTCCATTGGGACGGGCTTCACTTAAACCAGGCTGAGACCAGTGTCCTGGCGAACCGAATAACTAGGCCAATAGACAGGGCTTTAAACTAATGAAGGGGGGACGGGAGGATTCAGGAAAGAGTAAATTTAAAAGCAGCAAGAGAAATGTCAAGGCTCTAGAGCAGAGTAGAGTTTTGGGTAAAAATAAACAGAGTGGATCAGGAAGGGGCAGAGAGAATAACAAAGGTAATAAGGCATCAGTGACTAAGGTGACATCAGGGAAAAATAAATAAGTCAAACCTCAAGGCACTATATCTG
The DNA here is from genome assembly GCF_052327205.1 of Somniosus microcephalus. NCBI lineage: Eukaryota > Metazoa > Chordata > Chondrichthyes > Squaliformes > Somniosidae > Somniosus > Somniosus microcephalus. Next base: position 36,984,210 of record NC_140997.1, read on the forward strand.
ATTGCACAAAGCTTTCACAACAAAATAGATGAATTAATAGCACAGATAGAAATTAACAGGTTTGTTATGGCCAAGGTTGGGAACTAAATATTCCAGGATACATAACTTTTAGAAGGGATAAGCAAAATGGAAGAGGGGTAGCCCTGATAATAAAGGATGGGATAAAGACAGCAGAGAGAAAGGATCTTAGCTCCGAAAATCATGAAGTAGAATCAGTTTGGGTGGAATTAAGGAACAGCAAGGGGCAGAAAACATTGGTGGGAGTTGTTTATAAGCCCCCAAACAGGAGTTGTAATGTAGGGCAGAGTATAACTCAGGAAATTAGAGGTGCATGTAACAAAGGTAATGCAGTGATCACGGGGGACTTTAATCTCTATATAGATTGGGCAAACCAAATTTGCAGTCATAGTGTGGAGGATTTGGATGAGGGGACCAAATGTAAAATATCCAAGTTTGCTGATGATACAAAGCTGGGTGGGAATGAGAAGGATGCAAGAAGGCTTTAAGGGGATATAGACAGGCTAAGTGAGTGGGCAAGAACATGGCAAATGGAATATAATGTGGAGAACTGTGAAGTTATCCACTTTGGTAGGAAAAACAGAAAAGCAGAGTATTTTTTAAATGGTGAGAGATTGGGAAATGTTGGTGTTCAGAGGGACTTGGGTGTCCTTGTACACGGATCACTGAAAGTTAACATGCAGGTACAGCAAGCAATTAGGAAAGCAAATGGTATGTTGGCCTTTATTACAAGAGGATTTGAATATAAGAGTAAAGGGCCTAGAAATTCAGTTGTGTGCGCCAGCCGTTAGCGCCTTAGGAGGAGTAGATCTCGAGCGCTAGGCACTTAGCGGCCGGGCGCAGCGCGATCTGCGCCTACGTCCAACTTCAGTAGACATTTAGCGCCGGCGCAAAGTGTTTGCGCGCGCTCAGCTGCGCGCGCAGATTATGACGTCATTTCCTCGTGCAACGCCCTTTGTGCGCCCCAATCCGGAACTTCAGTCGCGCCCGCCCAATGTGGGCGTGGCGGTCCTAAGAACTGTGAAATGGAACACAGCAGAGGCCATGCAGGCCGCGGGGAGCGCAAATTAAAGGGCACTTACCCTGAAATATAAAGGCCAGCCATTTTGCAGCAATCACTCTTGTGCAACGGATTTATGGACAGAGACCAAGGAAGAGAGCTTACTGCTTTGGCCCAACATAGGAGAGGTATTTTTGGCTTCAGGCCAGAGCTTGGCAATTCGCCTTCATTGTGAGGTCATTGTTTGCCAGTATATTATGGGGGCTGCATGGGGTGCCAACCCTCAGTTTCAGCATTATGTGCGAAGGGCTCGCAGACGCTGTGTGAGAGGGGCAGCCCTGGCTAGACGCAGAGGGGGCAACAGGCGTCGGCAACGTAGGCCTTACCCACTCAGGAAATACCACCAGCAGGTGTCCTATCTCACCATGCCTGCCGCGCAGTGTGTTAGGAGGCTGCGCTTCAGAAGGGAGGTGGTTGCAGAGATCTGCCAGCTGCTTCACAGAGATCTGCGTCCACAGCTGAGGTGCAGGACGTCTCTGTCGGTGGAAGTGAAGGTCACGGTGGCTCTGAACTTCTATGCAAGCGGCTCCTTCCAAGCCGCTGCTGGGGACATTGCTAACATATCCCAGTTTGCCGTGCATTGCTGCATCCGCCAGGTGACCAATGCCCTTTTCAGAAGGAGACACCAATTCATCTCCTTCCCCATGACCCTGGAGAAGCAGCAGCAGCGTGCAGTGGGATTTGCAAGAATAGCGGGCTTCCCCATGGTGCAGGGCGCCATTGACTGCACGCATGTGGCTTTGCGGGCACCTATCGACAATGCCGAGGATTACCGCAACCGGAAGGGCTACCATTCCCTCAATGTACAGCTGGTGTGTGACCACAGGCAGCGCATCCTAGCTGTCAATGCCCGCTTTCCAGGCAGCAGCCACGATGCATTTATCCTGCGACAGACTACTGTGGCTGACATGTTCCAGGCACAGCCTCCCCCAAGAGGATGGCTTATCGGGGACAAAGGCTATCCTTTGTGTACCTGGCTCATGACCCCACTCCGCGCGCCCAGGACCCCTGCTGAGGAGGCATACAACGAAAGCCATCAAGCCACTAGGAACATCATAGAACAAACGATTGGCGTCCTCAAGCAACGGTTCCACTGCCTGGATCGTTCCGGCGGATCTCTGCAGTATTCGCCGGAGAGAGTCTCCCAGGTTGTGGTCGTTTGCTGCATGCTGCACAACCTGGCTATCCGCAGGACTCAGGCACTGCCACCTCACGCTGGAGCACCACCTTAGGAGGAGGAGCAGGAGGAGCATGAGGAGGAGGAGGAGGAGGAGGAGGAGGAGTACCAGCCCAGGAGGGAGGCACAAGGTCCAAGGGCCGCCCGTCGGCGGCTTATTGAACGTCACTTCTAGGCCCCTGTCAGGGAATGGCTTGTGGCAATGAAGGGACCTGAATGCAGCCGCTCCACAAGCCCTCAGCCAGTTAAGGCAACAACCACTTCAAACATCAAACATGGACAAGCTGAATAAATAAAATGCTTTATTGAACAAACTCAGGGCCCTTCCCACATGAAACCCAGAAACAGACAACACCCCCAAAAAACAGTCACACACATGACTCACTCCCACAACCTGGGGAGGAATAACAAAACATTTCCACAAAAATGGCCTTCATCCTCGGCCTTACAAAAACAACCATCCCCATAAACAAAACAACCATCCCCATATAAAAACAACCATCCCCATATAAAAACACATTTGCCCACACCCTCTACTTTGTGGCCAGCGAGGGCGATTCCTTGTCCAGCCTTTTGCGGCCCCTGGCCGCCCTGCTGCTCCTCCTCAAAGTGTGCCCAGTGGCTGCTGCAAGGCTGGGGGAAGGCTCCTGAGGGGCACATGGCGTGACGGCAGATGCCCTTGGGGGTCGGCCTAGATGAGCTCTGGCCCTCGAGGGGCCGGCTGGTGACTGCTGCAGCTGTGGCTGGGCAGCAGCAGTCTTTCCAGCAGCTCGTCGCAGCTCCACTGGGGGAGTGGCAGTGGCGGCTGCAGGAATGGGGGCAAGCTGGCTGATGGCAGACGCTCGCTGCTCGCCTGAGACACTGGCACTCGCCCGGGCCAGCACTGCAGCATGCGCAGCAATCTGCTGAAGGACAGACCGCTGTGCTGCTGCAGCGCGGCGGGTGCCCTGGCGATGCCTGGCTGACACAGCGAGTGTGGCAGCAGTGAGTGCCCGTACTGCCCTGGTCTGTGCCCGCATCAGACCAGCCAGTGACTGCACGGCACCACTGATCACCTGGCCACTCGCTGCGTGAGCTGCCCCGATTTCCGCCCAACTCGCTGCCTGTGCTGCCCCGAATTTGGCCCGACTCGCGGCCTGTGCTGCCCCGAATTCGGCCCGACTCGCGGCCTGTGCTGCCCCGAATTCGGCCCGACTCGCGGCGTGTGCTGCTTCGAATTGCTCGAAACTCCTGGCCTGTGAGGTGCCGAAATCAGCCACACTATGAGCCAGGGACTCGATGGCCTCAGGCAACCGTGCCACAACCCCCATGAACTCGGTGTGCCGGCGATCCGAGTCCACGGACATTTGATCGAGGAGGCGCACCTCCTTGGCGAGGACCGTCTCCAGACTGGAGGCCGGACTCTCCCTCTGGGGAGAAGGCCGCCGAGCTGCCCGACCCTTCCCGTGTTGCTGGATGCCACTGGGCCCAGCAAATACACTCCCCTGCGACCCTTCCCCCCTCTGGGAAGAAGGCCGCCGAGCTGCACGACCCTTCCCGCGTTGCTGCACGCCACTGGGCACAGGAGCTACACTCCCCTCTGACACTTCCCCCTGGCTCTCCTCCAGGGAAGACGTGTCCCCTCCATTGGCATCCCCTGACGCGGCTGAGGGTTCCCCTGATGGGCCGCCTTCCTCTTCCTCTTCCTCCTCCTCCTCCTCCTCTTCCGAGGGGCTGTCACTGGCAGCTTCAGGGACCTCCTCCTCACCATCTGAAAGCAGGAAGGCACAAGAGTAGCTTTAGAGTGAGGAGAGGGCGTCAGCGAGGGAGGCATGAGTGGTGGCATTCAGCGCATTGGTTGGACAGTGGCAAAGGATGTAGATCTGAAGTGCAAGTGGGACGAGAGAGGTCCAAAAGGTGATGTCCTTACCATTGGTGCCCAGAACAGGGTCGGCATCTCCAGATGCAACGGGGCCAATCACCCGGGCACCCACGAGGCTACCCACGCACTCTTCAAGGTCACTGAGCTGCTGGATCTGGGGACGGCCTCCCCCGGTCACAGTCCGGCTCTTCTGATTGTGTGCCAGCTTGGCCTGCAAGAGAAAGGACGGCCTCTAAGTACAGTGTGGTGCCCTGATCTTGTGTGCACTGCCTCCCATGGTTGAATAGCTTGGCCAGTGTGTAAAGTGCAGAATGTGCAATTGATGTTCATGCCAGTCCCATAGCTGCTGGATGAGGGCTGGCCATTAGGGCTTTTAGGTCCCTTTGCCCATAATGTGAGGTGCACATGCAAGGATGAGGAGGACACTGGAAAGGGGACTCACCCTGACAATCCTTGTGAGGTCATTGAACTTTTTCCGGCATTGGACAGCGTTCCTGGGGACCTCGCTGTTGGATGTGACCCTGTGGGCAACCTCCCTCCAGGCTTTCCTGTAGACGCTGGTGGCAGGCTTCTTCCCACTGTCCGGGAACAAGAGTTTGCGTCTCCTCTCCAAAGCCCTAACCAGCACCCTCAAATCATGGCCAGTGAAGCGCTGCGCTCGTTCACGGGCCTTCTGCATCTTTCCCAGCGCTATTTCTGTTCAGCAGCAGTGTTTAGGCCTAGCTGGAGGGCTGCAGTGTCCAGGGCGTGGCAGCAGACGAACTCGACCCTTCCCCCTTTAAGAGCTGGCCGGCACCAGGGTGTCTGCTGTCAATCAAGAAATGACCGCACCTGCGCTGCGCCCGGCCTCGGCGGTTTAGCTCAGCACTGCCGGCTTTGCGCCTAAAGATAGTTGTGTAACACCAGTTTTAGCGCTCGAGCAAACTCTTAGGGTGAAGCTACTGAATATCGGCGAAGTGGCCTCGACTTTGCGCCAGGCGCAAACTTTAGCGGCCGCCCGACTTTTCCGCCCCAAAAGTGGCTATACTGAATTTCTAGGCCAAGGTGTCTTACTGTAATCATATAGGGTCCTGATGAGACCATAGCTGGAGTATTGTGTACAGTTTTGGTCTCCTTACCTAAGGAAAGATATACTTGCCATAGAGGGAGTGCAACGAAGGTTCACCAGACTGATTCCTGGGATGGGGGGATTGTTCTATGAGGACAGATTGAGTAGACTAGGCCTATATTCTCTAGAGTTTAGAAGAATGAGAGATGATCTCATTGAAACATTCAAAATTCTTCCAGGGCTTGACAGGGTAGATTCAGGGAGGATGTTTTCCCTGGCGGGGGAGTCTCGACCCAGGGGGTCACAGTCTCAGAATAAGGGCTCGGCCATTTAGTACTGAGATGAGGAAAAATGTCTTCACTCAGAGGGTGGTGAATCTTTGGAATTCTCTACCCCAGAGGGCTGTGAAGGCTCAGTCATTGAGTATATTCAAGACAGAGATCGATAGATTTTTGAATATTAAGGGAATCAAGGGGTATGGGGATAGTGCAGGAAAGTGGAGATGAGGTAGAAGATCAACCATGATCTTATTGAATGGCGGAGCAGGCTTGAAGGGCCAAATGGCCGACTCCTGCTCCTATTTATGTTCTTATGATAGGTCGCGATATGAACACTCCTTCCATTGCCTAGCCATCTTTATACCAGCTAGTAGGGCAGTTAGTCCTACATGGTGGGAGGGATTTATGGGCTCCTACAACCCATATGATGAGGAGCACCCACATCCACTGGACACTGCTGGATGTCAACCTAGTATTCAGAGCTGGAGTTCCAGTGTCCGCTTGATGACACTATCTGGAGCAGGGTTTGAAATCCTGAACCTTCTGACTTAAAGGTAGGAATGCTACCGTTAAACCAAAGACTGGGATGAGGTACTGAAACTCTCATGCTTGATTAGCCACCTACAGGACAGGTGACAAAACTGGAAATGAAGATTTAACTTAAATCATATTTAATTAAATTAACTTAAGTTAAAAGTCCTATATATTTCTGCAGCCAAATCTTTAATCTCTCCTCTTTGGTGTGTTGGTAGCAATATTAGCTACACTCTAACTTTTGCCAATTGTCACCCAATAGAGGATGCAAAGTGAGCTAATTGAATGGTTAGAATGACTTATCAATGTAAAGACAAGATTAATATTTAAAATACTGTAAGAATTAAAATTACTCAATTTCCTAAAAGAATCCTTTGAGAAAGAAATTGGCCATAACTTTGTATTTGAAATGTTTCATCTTACACTGGGAAAAGTGCAGTGCAGACAACACAGTAACTTATCTTAGAAGGGTCAATCAAGTGTCAATGGGCCTGAATTTGTAGTCGGAGGCTTCCCGCGGGTGGATGCCTCCGAACCGCAATAAAACTCCGCATCTACCTGATGGTCCAGGATCCATGGAGACTCGTGCTCCTGGGCCTCTATGCGTAGGCATGTGTAGAGGCCCACACGTCCCAGGGGCGCATGCAGTTCACAAGCGCTCCTGGGATCACATGGGCCAGCCCAACCAATGAGAAAGGGGATTCCCATTATGCTTACGTGGATTCCATTTACATACAGAATCCCCATAAACTTAATAGGAATCACCCAAAAAATGCATTTTTACAGCACAGAAATTAAAAAAAAATTACATCTTTAAACTTAATTAAAATACAATTTAATTAAACATTTAACACAAAAATTTAATTTTTTGAAAAATAAATGTAAACATTTTTCAAGGGGCCAAAAATAACACAAACTTATTTTACAGGTTTTTGAATGTTAAAATAATTTTTTTAATGTTATTTTAATATTTATTTTCACCCTTACGCTGGTAAAAGAAGGCCTTATGCCTGCTTTGACCAGGCATAAGAGTTTCACGGGCATTCGCTGAGCAAGAGTTGGGCAAATAGCTCAACTCTCCGCCAGCAGATGTCCATTTCCTGGGGATGCGGAGGATCTGTCAAGAAGATTCTTGACAGATCGCAAGTTCTAGGTTTTCGTGAATGCGCAGCACATGCATAAACTCGGAGCTTGCAGTGCACTTATGGGGCCATAGGCCCCGGGAAATCTGGGCCAATATTTGGTTAGGAGTCAGTGAGAATGTTGAATGTTGGATTGTCGACAAGTTTAATCAAATAGTTTCAAGGTAACCTGAAGGACTGCCTTTCTTGTGGCAGGTAAAGAATCATTGGAAAGGGAACATCAGTCACCTAAAGGATACGGGATGAAGAGAACAAATCAGCAGTTAAAATTTTAACCCAATTGTTTTATTACTAGGTTAACAGGGCACCAGGTGAAAGCAGTACCCAATGCTACTTGCATAAGTGTTCGTAGACCCTGCCAGGTGTTTGCACCTGAGGCTTTAAATGGCTTCATTTGAATGTGAAATGTAAACAAAATATTAAACCTTTGAGGGCGAAAGCTCGACTTTATCATAAAACTAAAAAAAGTAAGGCAACTTTTTGTACGGTTATTCAGAGAATACAGTGGAGATCATTTCTTAACTTTTACTTTCTAGCATTTACCAACACAGAAAATAATTTCTGCAGATATTGGATAACAAAAAAAAACTTCTATATCTCAGAAACGGCATAAGTAACATTCGGTACCGAACAGGTTAAAAGAAATTCGACAAACTACTCAGAAAGACGGAGATTGTCTTTTTAATGTATTTTTCCTGGTCTCACTGCTCAAGCTGATGCCAATTTCCACTGTCAGAATTTTATACATTTGATGTAACTCATCAGTCTGTCAGTTATAGTCAATAAATTCCCGTCCGTTCATTTCAGTCTGCAAAAATTATTGCATATTAAATCAATATGCGTTCACAGTGTAATTAAGAAAGCCATCTCTTCATTAAGGTACTTAGTTTTACAAGAGAACTATTTGGAAACATATTTTTGAGTGACAAAACAAAATCTTCATTAAAAGGAGGACAAGCTGTAATTATTATGCACATAGAATTCCAATGAGCCACTTACATGTTAAAGGTGTCGGTGTTCATCTTGGCAGTACACCTGTCGAACAAACATGCCTGACAGTCCAAGGACAGGATATGTAAAACATGTTAAATATACAAACCAGCAAAAATTCTACCTTACTTTTTCTGAAAATTAATGCTTTGTCATTTTCATGTACAACAATTCTACTAAAATAATGTATCTTTGAATATAACCAGTACAATAACTATTCATGTGTGTAAACAGTTGCAGGCCTATCTCACTTTTTAATTCAACAACAAGAACTTGTGCTTTAGTGCCTTTAACATAGTAAAATGTCCCAAAGCGCTTCACAGGTGTGTTATAAGACAAAAAATTGACACTGAGCCACACAAGGAGAAATTAGGGCAGGTGACCAAGGTTTTAAGGAGCGTCTCAAAGGAGAAAAGAGAGATGGAGAGGCAGAGAGGTTTAGGGAGGGAATTCCAGAGCTTAGGGCCTAGGCAACTGATGGCACAGCCACCAATGGTTGAGCGATTATAATTAAGGTTGCTCAAGAGGGCAGAGTTAGAGGAGCGCAGATATCTCGGGGGGGTTGAGGGGCTGGAGGAGATTACAGAGATAGGGGCGAGGCCATGGAGGGATTTGAAAACAAGATGAGAATTTTGAAATTGAGGCGTTGCTTAACCGGGAGCCAATGTAGGTCAGCGAGTACAGGGGTGATGGGTGAACAGGACTTGGTGCGAGTTAGGACACAGGCAGCCGAGTTTTAGATGAGCTCAAGCTTACGCTGGATAGAACGTAGGAGGCCAGCCAGGAGTGCATTCGAATAGTCAAGTCTAGAGGTAACAAAGGCCTGGATGAGGGTTTCAGCAGCAGATAAGCTAAGGCAGAGGCGGATGTGAACGATGTTACGGAGGTGGAAATAGGCAGTCTTAGTTATGCCGCGGATATGTGGTTGGAAGCTCATTTCAGGGTCAAATATGACACCAAGGTTGCAAACAGTGTGTTTCAGCCTCAGACAAGTGCTAGGGAGAGGGATGGAGTCAGTGACAAGGGAATGGAGTTCGTGACGGGGACCGAAAACAATACACCAAGTAGCACTATGTTACTGAACCCAGCTAATTATACTCATCGACTCATTTACGAATATGTAAACCACTGATTCTCTAACCCACAAATAATGTATTCATTTGTTCACATATACATATACAGCCTTAGCCATTGGGTTTACTTATCTGTTAATTGTAAGAAAACATACAGTAACTATTCTCCAGTAACAAAACACAGAACCAGCTCCTGAATGTAATATGTCATTAAGATATACATATTTTATGGGCTATTCCCATTTGATTATGATATTTTTTACCTGCAGTAATCTTTTTGAAAAGCTGTTCTCTTTTTCTTTTTGCCAATTCATTCTCCTATTCTCTCCTCCTTTTCTGAAGATACAGTTCCATGGGTGTCAGCGGAGCTCTAGTGCTTTATTCAAGTAGCCATTTGTTGTATGTGAGCCTAGACAGAGCTTAACCTAATCTTGTCAATATCAACATCCTTTCACGTGGGCCCAGATTTTGCTGGAGCGTGCACCGTTAGGCTTATCTCTGCACGTTTAGGTTTTAAAATTTTTGCCTGCAATGTTGCTGGACGTGCAAGCTGATAATGGCGCAGCGAGGGCAACAGGGCATCTGGGATCTTGGTGAACAATGGGACAAACAGTCAAACATCTCCTTAACCAATGAGATTTAAGGATTGGGAAACAAACAGAGGAAGGACTGAGAAGAAGGGTGAATTAGAGTGGGTGAATTCAATGTCAAATCAGGTAGAGAAAGAAAGAGAGGGAAGGAAGATTGGATTAAGAGAGAGAAAAAAGAGACAGATAGGTAAAGTAAGAAAAAAATGTCATTTAAAATTTGACATTTTTAAAATCTCCAAGAGCAATGTGCAACCTTGAGGAATGCGACTCCACACTTATAATTGTTCATGTTCTGCATAAGAGAAGTTGATTGGCAGTCAGTAATAATTACCACATTGTTAAAAGGGCACTTACGCTGTTAATTACTAGACTTAACTTTCTGTGGCAAGTTTAATGTGCAAATGCAGCAACATCATGAAAATCACGGGGAGGTTAAGGGCAAGGTGGCATTTTTGTGAATCTGACAGCAGAACGGCGCAAATCATCCAGCAACTTGTGCCGATTCACGATTCACAGGGTATCTCTTCCTCGTCATAAGTTGCTGCACGATTTGCGCATGAATAATGCCGTGTGACTTTCAGATGCCATTATATGTTCAGCAAAATCTGGGCCATGAACTTTCCAGTAGAGATCACTAGAGATCAAATAGGAGTTGGAACCCTGGCAAATTTCTCCCTTCCCACTGTGGCCACTTGTAGCACCCAAAAGGCTGCTCTGGTTGAGATCAGCTAACTCAGCACAGACCAGAAATTAAACTCAAGACTTTCACTAAGCATTGTATTCATGCACAAAGCTTCTGTTGCTATGTCTTGTTATCCCAGGGCTCTGGGATTAATTGGATTTCGTTTTAAATTGGTAATTGGGCAACTGATAAATTAAAAAAGATACTTGCAAAAAAAATCTATGTGTATTGGTCTTAAATTGGATTGTAGTGGCAGTGAGTGGTATTGTAGCATGATTTGATTTGATGTTTTGTTTATAATTGTGAATCTACACCTCTTCTGTACATATTTCCTGATACTGTGGCAAAACCACTAAGAGACTCTTACAGTGACTTACATAATTGTCTGTAACCAATGTTATTACCTCTAGCATTAATTGTCTGTAACCAATGTTATTACCTTTCAAGTTGGCTCTGGTTAAACAGAGCTAGATCGACAACATCGCGATCTGACGCGATGACGTCATCACGTGGGTCACGTGACATCCCCTTCGGCGGGAAACATCATGACGTCAGAGGTAGAGGGCGGGGCCAGCCAGTCCTCGTGTGGATTGAAAGAGAAAAGACCTGTTTTGAGCTTCTCCTGTAGTTTCTTGTTTTGTAAAGTTCTTAGACAATAACTTCAGTTTGTTAACTTCTAGTAAGTTATAGATTCTTTGTTAGGAGTGCAGAGACTCCTACATTGGTGACCCCGATTCCTCGCGATCGTTTTTCGCGGTGAACGCCGAACACAGGCCAGTGATAGAGGCCAATGCAGTGGCCTTGAAGCTCCCCCAATTCTGGGAACAACAGGCAGCCTCTTGGTTTGTGCAAGCCGAGGCGCAATTTGAGCTCCGCAACATCGTTCAGGATCAGACCAGATATCTCCACGTGGTCTCCGCCCTCGAGAGCTCGACGGCGTCGAGAATCATCAGCCTGCTGGAGAGTCCTCCGACTGCTGACAAGTATGTCGCCATCAAGACACGGTTGCTGCAGGTATTTGGTCTCACCAAAGCGGAGCGCGCTCGCCGTTTACTGGCTCTACCAGGGTTAGGAGACTCCAAACCTTCGGAAATGATGAGTCATATGCTGACTCTCCTGGGGTCCGAGCCCCAGTGCTTTCTGTTTCGCGAACTGTTCCTTACTCAACTTCCTGAGCAAGTACCGGCGTCCCTCGCCCGAGCAGAAACCGCAGACTGCGTCGCGCTCGCCGAAGAGGCGGATAAGATTTACGCGGTCCGGCAACAATACTGCGCCCTCGCGCAATGCCCCGCCACGAAGAGCCCGGCCCCAGCTCCGACAAAGGCGCCTCCGATGACCGGTTTCTGCTACTACCACGCCCGTTTCGGCCCGAAGGCCCGCTGCTGCCGCTTGCCGTGCAGTTTCGTTACCAGACCGTCGAACAGACCGCCGCGAGTCAAGCACGCCGGTCCCGGTACTTCCCCCGCGGCCGCGATGGTGATCGGTGCTTCCGGGAATCTCACCTACGTAACCGACTCCATCTCCGGCCGTCGTTTTCTATGCGACACGGGGGCGCAATGCAGCATACTGCCCGCCTCGGTCATAGACCTTCGCTCCGGCAGCCGTGGTCCCCCTATGCAAGCGGCCAACGGGGGTTCGATCCGCACTTGCGGGAAGCGCCTCGTCCGAGTATGTTTCGGTGGACAGTTTTTCAGCTGGAATTTCATCACCGCTCAAATCTCACAGGCCCTGTTGGGTGCTGACTTTTTAGGCGCCAACGGCCTGTTGGTGGACGTGAAAAATCGACGCCTCATTCGCGCCGCCACGCTCGACGATATTTCGGGGGCGCGCAGCACGGCTGCGTCACACACGATTTCATGTGCGCGGCCGCAGCCCGACAATTTCGCCGGTCTCCTCGAGGATTTCCCCGAGCTGACGAAGCCCAACATTTCGGCTCCGACCGTCAAGCATAGGGTGGAGCACCATATTTCAACTACCGGCTCACCCGTTTATGCCAGGGTGCGTCGTTTAGAGCCCAGCAAGCTAGCGGCAGCAAAGGCGGAGTTCGCCGTGATGGAAAAAATGGGGATCATCTGTCGGTCCAGTAGCCCCTGGTCCTTCCCTCTCCACATCGTCCCCAAGCCCGGCGGGGGATGGCAGCCCTGTGGGGATTATCGCCGCCTCAATGACATAATGACGCCCGACCGCTACCCCATTCCCCATATACAGGACTTCTCAGCACATTTGGCGGGGACGTCCATCTTCTCCAAAATCGACCTCATCCGTGGTTACCATCAGGTGCCGGTGCACCCTCAGGACATCGAAAAGACAGCGGTAATTACCCCCTTTGGACTCTTTGAATTCCTGCGAATGCCCTTTGGGCTTAAGAACGCGGCACAGGCGTTTCAGCGCCTCATGGATTCAGTCCTACGGGACCTTGACTTTCTGTTTGTTTATTTGGACGATATTCTGGTTGCCAGCACCTCCAAGGAGGAACACCTCGAGCACCTTCGGGTCCTTTTCAGACGGCTTCAGCAGCACGGCCTCATCGTTAACTCGGACAAATGCCGTTTCGGCCTATCGCAACTGGATTTCCTGGGCCACCGCATAACCCCCACGGGGGCAACGCCACTTCGGGTCAAGGTGGAAGCAATTGCGGCGTTCCCGAAACCGAAATCCGTGAAAGCTTTACAGGAGTTCCTGGGGATGGTTAACTTCTATCATCGTTTCATCCCCAGGGCTGCACAGCTCATGCGTCCTCTATATGAGGCCCTTAGAGGCTCGACGGGAAAGGACCCTGTGGTATGGTCACAGGACATGGATCGTGCTTTCGAGGAGACGAAAGCCGCACTCGCCAATGCGACCATGTTAGCACACCCCCTGCCGGGAGCCACCATCGCTCTCACGACGGACGCGTCAGACTACGCGGTGGGGGCCGTCCAGGAGCAGTGGGTCGATGGCACGTGGCAACCCCTGGCCTTCTTTAGCCGCCAGCTACAACGGCATGAACGCCGGTACAGTACTTTCGATCGAGAGCTGTTGGCTTTATTTTTGGCCATCCGCCATTTCCGTTTCCTCCTCGAAGGACGACGCTTCATCGCATTTGTCAACCACAAGCCATTGCTGTTCGCAATGGCCAAGTCTGCGGAACCATGGTCGGCTCGGCAGCAACGGCAGCTGACGTACGTATCGGAGTTCACCACCGACATCCGACATGTGGCCGGTAAGGACAACTTCGTCGCCGATTGCCTATCCCGCGCCGCCGTCCAGGCCGTCCAATTGGGCATTGACTATGCACAGATGGCGGTTGACCAAGCGGACGGCCCGGAGACCCAGGGTTTTCGTTCGGTTCCAAACAGCCTCCAGCCGAGGGATGTGCCTTTCCATTCCGCAGGTACCACTCTGCTCTGCGACGTTTCGCTGGGTGCACCCCGTCTGATCGTCCCGTCTAAATGGCGTCGTACGATTTTCGATGCCTTACACGGCCTATCGTACCCTGGAGTGCGGGCATCGCAAAAACTGCTGGTCTCCAAATTCGTATGGAGGGGAATACGCAAAGACGTCAGGGACTGGGCGAACAGTTGTGTTGTTTGCCAAAGGTCCAAGGTGCAGCGCCATGTCAGAGCCCCGCTCGCCACCTCCGAGGTCCCGGAACGGCGATTTGATCATATTCACATCGACATAGTGGGACCACTCCCACCTTCCCAGGGCTTTACGTACCTTTTGATGATGGTGGATCGCACCACGAGGTGGCCGGAGGCAGTTCCCCTGACGTGCACCACATCTGCGGACGTTGCTCGAGCTTTTGTTTCATCCTGGGTAGCCCGTTTTGGTGTCCCTGCGGATATTTCGTCGGATCGGGGGCCGCAATTTTCGTCCGAACTGTGGAACGAGGTGATTTCCGTGTTGAGCGTTAAACTCCACCGCACTACGGCCTATCACCCACAAGCGAACGGCTTGTGCGAGCGGTTCCACCGCTCCTTGAAGGCGTCGCTCAGGGCCAGCCTGCTGGATGCATCCTGGGTCAACAAACTACCGTGGGTGATGTTAGGACTCCGCACGGCGCCGAAGGAAGATCTCCAGTCGTCGGCAGCGGAGATGGTTTACGGGCAACCGCTTCGAGTCCCAGGTGAATTCCTGCCGTTACCTACGCGGCCATGGTCTGCGGCCACACAAAAAGAGACCCTCCGGGATGCGGCCCGCTGTTTCCGCCCAGTTCCGACCTCACGGCACGGTTTGCTTTCGTCCAACGTCCCGGGGGAGTTGTCGAAAGCCAAGTTCGTGTTTGTGCGCCAGGATGGCCATCGTACCCCGCTTGCACTGCCGTATGCCGGACCCTTCAAGGTTTTGCAGACAGGGGACAAGAGTTTCGTGATTGACGTCGGGGGCAAACCGGATCACATCTCTGTCGATCGCCTCAAGCCTGCGCACCTGGACCTCGAACGACCGATTGAGCTGGCGCAGCCTCCGCGCCGCGGCCGGCCGTCGGCCGCTACCACACCTGACAACGCCGTGCTGCCTACCAGTTCGCCGCCTGCTCAGCGTTTTCCCCTCCGGGAATTTCGGAGTCGGTCCAACAGACTTGTCCGACCTCCTCAGCGATTGACTCTTTTCGTTAAAGACAATTCTGGGGGGGCGTATGTGGCAAAACCACTAAGAGACTCTTACAGTGACTTACATAATTGTCTGTAACCAATGTTATTACCTCTAGCATTAATTGTCTGTAACCAATGTTATTACCTTTCAAGTTGGCTCTGGTTAAACAGAGCTAGATCGACAACATCGCGATCTGACGTGATGACGTCATCACGTGGGTCACGTGACATCCCCTTCGGCGGGAAACGTCATGACGTCAGAGGTAGAGGGCGGGGCCAGCCAGTCCTCGTGTGGATTGAAAGAGAAAAGACCTGTTTTGAGCTTCTCCTGTAGTTTCTTGTTTTGTAAAGTTCTTAGAAAATAAATTCAGTTTGTTAACTTCCAGTAAGTTATAGATTCTTTGTTAGGAGTGCAGAGACTCCTACAATACCATGATTAACCTGAGAGAAAAGCATCTCGTTAACCAAAAGGAAAAAAAACACAAAAGGAAAGGCAAAATACTTTGGTCCACTGGATAGGTCTAAGTGGCAAAGATTATAACATTTACATCTGTAATTCCCATTTCAGTACATTGCACTATATACAGCCGACATCATATTAAAAGGAGCACTTTTTTATTAGCCAACTGTTTGATTCATGCAGAATCCCATCACCATAAGAATCTCCAAACCAAATGACTAAGAAATCCACATAAGTAGTTTCTATTTATCTGATATGGAGTGTGCTCCCTTTCTCCATAGGGGCACACCCATTTAAATTAGCTAGGAGAACCTAGGTGCAAGTTGGCAAAAGCCAAGCCTTCGGAATCCATACTGTGGGTGTTTCATCAGCTAATGCCATAGAGTTAACCAGCATACAGCATAGGAATATAAGATCAGGAGTAGGCCATTCGCCCCTCAAGCCTGTTCTGCCATTCAATTAGATCATAGCAGATCTGTACATCAACACTATTTACCCGCCTTTGTTCTAAATCCTTTGATATTCTTACCCAAGAAAAATATATCGATCTCAGTCATGACATTTCAATTGACCCAGCATCCACAGTCTTTTACAGGAGCAAGTTCCGGATTTCCATTAAACTTTGAGTGAAAAATTGCTTCCCGATTTCACTCCTAAGTGGACTAGCTCTAGTTTTAAGATCATGCCCTTTTGTTCTCAATTTTATCTTTAGTCTCTGTCCTATACTTCCCAACCAATTACCAAGTCATGTCACAAGGTTTCCTCGAATGCTGTGCACTCATTTTTGCAAACAATCTCTTATGCGGAATCTTATCAAATGCTTTCTGGAAGTCCATATAGACAACATCGATAGACACGCCCCTATTCACCATGCTAATGACCTCTTCAAAAAATTCACCTAGATCAGTAAGACATGATCTACCCTTCACAAATCCATACTGACTCTCTTTCATCAGCTCATACTTATCCAAGTGTTCAGTCACTCTGGCCACGATTTTGTCATTGGTGTCGGGTTGGTTGCGGGATAGCTGGTTTCCGACTTCCAGTCCCGCCCCCAGCTGCATGCGCTCCACAGATGTGATTTTACCTTGATTGACCTTATTAAGCCCATCCTGCAGGCTTGCCAGCCAATTAACAGGAAGCGTGACTGATGACGTCATTTGATGACGCGTCATCTGCCTGTTTCCTTAAAGGGACCACGCACAATTTTATTTTGACAGTTGATTTTTCAGTGTTTGACAGCATTGAGGTGCTGAAAACACTGACAATCACTGCACAAAGGTGACCTCTTGCACCCAGGCTCTCCAATGACTCCCTCCACTGGCTGGAATAGATGGCAGCTGCAGGTGAGGTGACAGAAGCGATTGGTCACTGGTGAGAGAGGTTCTCCCAATGAGGTGGCACTGGACATATAGTTGGATTTAAAAACTTGTATGCTAAAGAAACCTGTAAATGTTTTATAAATGCAGTACCCAATGACATGAATCTTGTCATTCATGTGGAAATGACTTATGAAGTAATACTGAGCGGCCTGCTGGTGGCGTTGTCCAGGGAGAGTATAACTACTTGGGCATGGGCCCAGCTTGCTCAGGACATTCTTTAACAGGAACTAGTGAAGGACACAACTAGATCTCCATGTTGAAAAACAGTTGACTAAAGCCTTGTTTAATATTCAGACCAAGTGCCTAGTAGTTTTCTTACATCACCCAACATTTTCTTTGTTCTGAAACTCACCATGTGCAACATTGTATCCTTCACACCACTTCTGCAGCTGTCGTCTTTTCACAAACATTACACCAGACTCACAACACGCCACACTTACCTGTTGTGGTGTCCAGACATCGGGAAACCCGACCCAGAAGCGGGAAAACCCCAAAACAGGCTGAAAACTACTGGCAAGTACCTGTTAATAGGCAGGTAATTGCCTTTATTCCGCTTCCCGCCGCTAGGTGTCGGGTCCGTTTGCAAATCAGGGGCCCGATACTTGGGAAAGCTGTTTGGAGGCGGGTTGACGATGGATTCGGAACCCACCATCAATCAAATCGAATTTAACTTCTGACCCGCCTCCAAACCCGCCCTCTGAGCGCTGACAAAATCGCGGCCTCTGTCTCTGATGATAGATTCCAGTAACTTCCCCACAATAGATGTTAAACTGACAGGTTTGTAGTTCATAGAATCATAGAAACTTACGGCACAGAAGGAGGATATTCAGCCAGTCTTGCCTGCGCTGACTATTTGAAAGAGTAGTCGTGCTTCATTCCACATCCCCGCTTTTTGACGGTAAACATCCTCCCCCAACCCGGTTTTTGTCCGTAACCCTGTCTGTAAGTTCCTCACCCTCAAGTACCCGTCCATCTCCCTTTTAAAATTATTTATGGAATCAGCTTCCACCACCTTTTCAGTTAAGAGCGTTCCAGATCCCGACAAATGTGAGTGAAAAAATTTCTCCTCATCTCTCTTCTCGATCTTTTGCCAATGATTTTGAATCTATAACCTTTGATTATTGACCCACTCACCAGAGGGAATAGTTTTACTCTACTCAATCAAAACCTCTTAACATCTTGAAAGCCTCTATTAGGTCACCTCTTAATCTACTTTGTTCCAAGGAGAACAGTCCTAACTTCCCCAACTTCTCCTCATAACTGAAGTCCCTCATCCCTGGTAACATCCTGGTAAACCTCCTCTGGACCCTCACTAAGGCCTTTACATCTTTCCTGAAGTGTGGTGCCCAGAATTGTCCACAGTGCTCCAGCTGAGGCCTAACCAGTGATTTATAAAGTTCCAGCATGATTTCTTTGCATTTATATTCTATTCCTCTATTTATAAACCAGAGTAACCCATATGCTTTTTAAAACTTGCCCTGCCACCTTTAAGGATTTGTGTATATGGACACCAAGGTCTCGCTGCTCATCAACACTTTTCAAAATCGTGCCATTTATAGTATACTGTCTTTCCATATTAGTCCTCCCAAAGTGCATCACTTCACATTTCTCTGCATCGAACTCCATCTTCCATGCTTCTGCCCATTTCACCATCCTGTCTAGGTCATCCTGAAGCCTGGAACTATCCTCATCGTTATCTACTACTTTGCCAAATTTTGTATCACCTGCAAGCTTTATAATGCTGTTCCCTACACATGAATCTAGGTCGTTTATAAAATTTTAAAAGTGTAATGGACCCAAAACTGAACTTGAGGAACAATACTGCAAATCATCTCTCAGTCTGAAAAACATCCATCCACCACCACCCTTTGCTTCCTGTCGCTGAACCAATTTTGTATCCATACCACCACTTTCCCCTTAATGCCATAGGTTTCCATCTTCTTAATAAGCCTCCTATGTGACACTTGTTATCCCTCCTTCCTTTCTTAAATAATGGATTGACATTTGCAATTTTCCAATCCAAAGGCACAATTCCTGAATCTAGAGAGCTTTGGAAATCTGAAATTTCCTCACATATATCTTTTACACCCTGTGCTGGAAACCATCAGGTCCTGGGGATTGGTCTATCTTAAGTCCCACTATTTTCTCCATTACTATTTAAAAATTATATTTAACCCACTAAGTTTCTTATTTTTAGGTTCCATTGTACCATTGATATTTTGTGTTCTTCCTCCACTGTGAAAATGAATACAAACTGTTAATTAACAAGTCTACCATCCTTATTGTCCATTATAATCTTGCTTGCATCCATCTTTAGTGGGCCAATACCTCTTTTTCTTAATTATAAAAAAGCTTTTGCTGTTAATTTTGATACACCTTACAAGTTTTTTCATATTCCCCTTTTGCACCTCTTATGACTTTCATTGTATCCCTTTGATGCTTTTTATAGCTCTCCCAGCCTGCTGGATTTCCACTTTGCCTTGGATTTGTGCAAGCATTTTCTTTTAGTTTAATATTGTCTCTTACTTCATTTGTTAACCATAGTTGCTTAACTACACAAGTGGAGCCTTTACCTTTTAGGGGCATGTACTGGTTTTGAAAGATACCAAATACTTATGTGAATACCTTCCATTGTTTGTCTGTAGGTTTACCCGTTAACAGCTCAGCCCAGTTTACTCCAGGCAATTTATTTCTTATCGCTTCAAAGTTTGCCTTATTTGAATTCAAAATCTTGGTTTGTGACTCTCACTTCTTCCTCCTAAATCTAATATCAAATTCAATCATATTATGGTCGCTATTTGCAAGATGTTCCCTTACTGTCAGATTGGTTTGTTACTCATCATTAAATCTAGTATGGCTTGTTCCCTTGTTAATTCTAAAACAGTCCCAAATACATTCTATAAATTCATTGTTTTTACTACTTGAGCTGTTCTGCTTCTCCCAGTCTATGTAAAAATTAAAATCTCCCATTATAACCACATTGTTTTTGCTACATGTTTCCCTGATCTCTGAATGTATCCATCCCCCGATTATACTATAAGGACGCCCGTAGACAACTCCTACCAGAGCCTTGCTTCCTTTGCTGTTTCTTAACTCTACCCCTAGTATTTTCACTGCCCAATTACCCTTACTAAAATCGCTTCTTTCCTCTGCAGTATCTGTGTCTTTTATCAATATTATTACTCCTCCTGCTTTCCCAATTTCCCTGTCCTTTTTGGAATATTTAGCTCCCAATCACACTCAGGTTGTAGCCAGGTGTCTGTAATGAATATTGCATCATACCCTTTAAGCTGAATTTGTCCTTCTAACTTGGCAACAGAGGAATTGCTAGATGGAAAAAGACCAAGGTCCATCTAATCCATCTTCTACCATCCTGGTAGTCACATGATACAACAATAATGCAATTGTTGACTAATCATAGCAATTAATTTCTATCAATTAGTCTACAACAGACCCAGACATGGCACAAGAGACACTCTAGTGGGAGAGAGCTTTGGTAACCAAAGGTCCAAAGTCATCTTCTCCTCCCAAGCATGCTACACTTACCATGTCATGTCTCAAATTACTGATACAGTATACTGTATCCTAAAATATTATTTTCTGAAAGAAATCTATCTAATTTGCATTTGAATGAGTCAACACTAATTGTTTCCACCATCTCCCTAGAGACTTTGTTCCATAGATTGACCACTCACTCACTGAAATATTGTTTTCACAGATTAGTGTTGATTTTACCCCCCTTCAAGCTCAGGCCATGTCCTCTGGTTCTGCTGTTCTGGACAAGATGAAATAGCTTGTCATAGTTACAATTTCTAGTCCCTTTAGAATCCTGAAAACAGCAAACACATCGCTTGATTTCCAGCGATATAGTCTTTCTTTTTATCTCACTTATTTTATTTTTTATGCTACACATTCGTGTATAGAACTCTTATCCGCTGTTATGGTTCCTCTGCTTATCCAGCTAGGAACATCCTACCTCTTAGGTTATTGGATTGCAGAGTTATCCAAGAATGTAGTGAGAAGAATCCCAAGTCTCATTGACAGATCTATCGCTCCAGAGCATCAATGAGGCAGGGTATCAGTTCAATCATACACAGTGGCCTGAAGTACTGTGCACCTGCCTGGCTCAGATATCACATTACCATATCTGCCATTGAGGATTTAGTTTCAATCTCCCATAACTTAGACGGGTCAACTTGAAGCCACTCCAACCCCAAAAATACTCCAATTACCACCCCATCCCAAATCATTAAGGCAATTAACAAGTTTGGGTTTGAGCCCTCACTAGGGTAGATACAAGGAATTCCTTATGTTAAATGAGGTGGGCAGCACAGATCACCATAAAATGTATGAGTGCATTGCCACCATCACTGCTGGCCAGAGTACAGACCAACAGCACGCATCATCAAATGGTGGCACCACCAGTTGGAGGTGTGAAACTCCAGCTACAATTACTCACCTCTTTGCAAACAAGAGGGGAATTGTCACCAGTGAAATCTTTTTGGCAACCCTTTCCTTTGGATTTTATGTACATCAAATAGCACTGAGAAGAAAACTGAAAAGCACATAAAATGATTATATGCACAAACGGAATCACTAAACTTTACAAACTTTCTTGCTAATGGCTCCAAGACTGAGTTATTTTCTGGCAGAAGCTGCTTCTTACTGTTCCAGGGACCATGATTGCACTGAAAAATGCCTGAAAATGTTGCAGCAGCCTTTTAAAATAAGCCATAGTGTAATGAGAATGATGTGCTCTGTGTCATTTATATCTTTATCCACTAATCACAAGTAATTGCAAGGATGACAAACCTCCCAGTTTATCACAACACAAAAGAAAAGCACTGCATAAGGCAATCACATTCCTGCAATGTCAATCTTCGGAAACTGCACTCATCTTTTTGCACAAGTCGTGAGTATTTGAAAGAGAAAGACAGGGTAACATTTCAGGTGTAACCTTTCATCAGAACTGCACTAATTCTGACCAAGGGTTACGCCCAAAACATTAGCCTATCTTTTTTTCTCTTGAATGCTGATCAATGTGCTGCCATTATATGTTTTTATTTTACATTTCCAACATTAGAGAAGTTTACGACGCAGGAGGCCATTTGGCCCATCGAGTCTGTGCTGACAAAATAAAGCTACTCAGCTGAATCCCATTTTCCAGCTCTTGGTCCGTAGCCTTGTAGGTTACGGCATTTCAAGTGTGTATCCAAGTGCTTTTTAAATGTGATGAGTGTTTCTGCCTCTTACCACCCTTTCAGGCAGTGAGTTCCAGACCCCCACCACCCTCTGGGTGAAAAAAATTCTCCTCAACTCTTTTCTAATCACTCTACCAATTACTTTAAATCTATGCCCCCTGGTTATTGACCTCTCTACTAAGGGAAATAGGTCCTTCCGATATACTCTAACTAAGCCACTCATAATTTTATACACCTCAAGTAAATCTCCCCTCAGCCTCCTCTGTTCCAAAGAAAACAACCCCAGCCTATCCAATCTATGCTCATAGCGAAAATTCTCCAGTCCTGGCAACTTCCTCATAAATCTCTTCTGTGCCCTCTCTAGTGTAATTATATCTTTCCTGTAATGTCCAGAACTGTATGTAGCACTCTAGCTAGTCTTTTATACAGTTCTAGCATAACCTCATTGCTCTTATATTCTATGCCTGGACTAATAAAGTAAAGCATTCCATATGCCTTCTTAACCACCTTATCTACCTGTCCTGCTACCTTCAGGGATCTGTGGACATGCACTCCAAGGTTCCTTTGTTCCTCTACACTTCAGTATCCTACTATTTATTGTGTATTCCCTTGCCTTGTTAGCCCTCCCCAAATGCATTACCTCACACTTCTCCAGATTTAATTCCATTTGCCACTGTTCTGCCCACCTGACCAGTCCATTGATATCTTCCTGCAGTCTACAGCTTTCTTCCACACTATCAACCACACGGCTAATTTTTGTATCATCAACAAACTTTTTAATCATGTCCCTTACATTAAAGTCTAAACCATTGATATTTACCACAAAAAGCAAGGGACCCAGTACTGAGCCCTGCGGAACCCCACTGGAAACAGCCTTCCAGTCACAAAAACACCCGTCGACCATTACCCTTTGCTTCCTGCCACTGAGTCAATTTTGGATCCAACTTGCCACTTCCCCTTGGATCGCGTGGGCTTTTACTTTTCTGACCAGTCTGCCATGTGGGACCTTGTCAAAAGCCTTGCTAAAATCCATGTAGACTACACCAAACATGCTACCCTCATCGACCCTCCCTGTTACCTCCTCAAAAAATTCAATCAAGTTAGTCAGACATGACCTTCCCTTAACAAATCCATGCTGACTGTCCTTGATTAATTTGTGCCTTTCTTTGAGGTTAAGCTGACTAGCCTGTAATTATTCGGTCTATCCCTTTCTCCCTTTTTAAACAATGGTACAATGTGAGCCATCCTCCAGCCCCTTGGCACCACCCCTGTAGCCAGAGAGGCTTGGCTAATGAATTATCTCAAAGCTTTCTGGTTGGATAACTTCCAATTGTTTCAGTCTGGATTATATTAACTCTAAAAGTTAAATTAAATTAAAATCTACTCCTGATGCACAAATTACAGTGAGCAACAGTAAAATTACAAAACTTAAGGCAACTTTTTCAACCTGGGTCAAAATGTGTATAGATATTACATAAATTTGGGAGGGAAGAGGCACATTTGAGTTGCTGTGTTGTAACTTCAATTTTATATGTATTTTATAAATGATGTATGCCAACTTCTTCTTATTCCCACCGAGCGGCAATTCCATAAAATAAGGGTTCCGACAGCCGACTAAGGGATCTCCAACAGAAGACCTCTCGTTTGATAAAATAGAAACACTTCTGTCTGTCCTGGGTAAGGGCGGAATTAAATCAGTGAAAACACTTACTCACCCAGCTAGCAGGCACTTTAAAACAATATGGCTATAAGTATTGTTAAATATTGTAACCACTGCACAGCAACTGGAAAACCATTTCCTCTGGTTCAATTCCTATATGAGGGAACCGAGAGAATGCCAGAAGTGCGGGAATTTGTGTTCAATCGGGAAAAAAAAACACCTTTCGCGCCAGACAGCAACTTCTATCTGAATTTAATTTCTAAGGAATGTGGGATGCAGGTAGAAAATACTAAATTTGTAAACTCAAAGATCTAAATCCAAACCGAACATCAAAGTAAGAGAATGATCTTCAAATTATTTTGCTCCATTCAAGTGACATAAACTTTCTGCAAATTGAACTAAAAATGCCCGCAGGAATCCATGAACATAGGCTTAAGGTAGTGCTCCCAATTTATTTACCTCTACAAGCCAGGAGATCTTATCGCTGAAAACACAAGTAACAGCTGTAACTCAATCAGCGGTTCAACCAAATTGTTAAGAAAAATAAAATCAATTCAAATGACAAACGTCACCCATAAACTAAATCAGTGACTGTCCGGGGCTTGAACACTCCTTTTGTAAACCAGCGTGTCAGGTGAAGAAGTTAAAGGGGCTACTGATTAATCCAAGTTTATATCTCACCCAAGCTCCAAGTTCTAATGATATTTTGCAGTTTGAGACAGCTTTGGCTGAATCACGGTGTCCCCTAATCACTGTAGTCTGGTCCATATCTACAGTCAATCACATCACCCCACAACTCGAAACTATTGGCAGTCTCAACGGGACAGACTAGCACCAGGGACTCAACACAACCCCTACTTTCCCAGCTCCCATGTACAGTTTTCATGATTAGATGTGAAAGGGGCAATTCGAACAGAACACAAAATTGCCCGTACGAGAAAGAGCAGCTGGTGCCTGTGCAGTTGAGAGGTGCATTTTTGACTATTTATGCACATCGGTGTATCTCTGTTGCTTTTAAGTGACGAAGCTGCAAACGGGGCTCGGCAGGGAGCGAAATCTCCCCGGGAAACCCGGTGAAAAGCCTCGGCACTGACTAATGAGGGGATCAGGACGGATGACCGCTGATTGTCACACTCACCGATCCCGTTCATATTTTCTTCACAGGAGTACCAAATCCCCGTGTGGAAATAGCGAAAGAGAAACCGGTCGTCCCCGGTGTCCCAGCTGTAATGAACCAGGTTGGGGTTGGAGCTGTTGGCGGTGCCGTTGCCGTTAAAGTTGATACAGTTTAGTGTTATCTCCTTGCTGCACTTCGGTTTGGGCACTTTCTGGGTTCCCTCGCACCAGTACGTAGTGACGAAAGCAGTTGTGGAGAAAAAGAGAGCCACCAAGTTTAACCCCACCGCCAGCATAGCTCGACATTTTCGGGTGGTTTTCATTGTACCATCAAGTGGCTGCCACCGGCGACTTTCCCCCGGATCGAGAGCGAGTATTCACGGCCACAGCCTCTGACAAAATAAGCAGCCACTTTCTCTGGTCTGCATGGAAACCTGGTATACGAAGGTAAAAAAAAATAAAGTAAAAATTACAAATCAATGCTACATATTCATCGCTTTGACTCAAGTCAGAATTCTCTCCTTAAACGTCCTTTTCCAGGGTGCCCATTGTGAAGTATTGATGTGCAGGTAGGTGCCTGTCCCAGATCGAATGAGGAATGAAGGTAGCAGACGGGAAAAGGCTGTGCGTTCGCCAGGCTGGAGGCACAGCATCATCTTCAGCGGGACTAGTGCCTCCCTTTGACAGACACCTGGTGGTGTGCGGGACTCACCGGTAATATTGATCCAGGTCCCTCCAAATTCTGCCAAACTGTTCATTGTGCGATGCAGCACAACAGCCGTGTAAAGTGCGCTTTCCTCAGATCAATCGTTTCTTTCATTCTTCTACACTTACATACAAACGATGTTTTGTTTGAAATCCGACCACTTTAGATCGATTAGAGAAAAATATGACTGACGGCTGATTGTAGAGGACTATGACGTTTTATTAACATGAGATTTGTTTGGGGAGGAACGATTAGGAAATTAAACTGGTTGCCTTCCAGTTAATAAAATCATTTATCTGAATTAGGAGGAAAATGCGAACAAAAAGTCACAACAGCGGAGTAAATCGATCTAGAAAAGCAATTAGAACCTGGACCTGTTTTTCAAACATGGCACACAGCAGAAATGGACCCTGTTATCAACAAAAAATGTAGAAGTCTTTAAAAGGTGACTGCCGTCGTATGTCCGGCATCTAACATTGTCACATTGAGATAGAGATTGTAGTGGAATAAAATACATTCCAGGTGAAAACCACCTATCAAGCGTCAAGTATTTTCTAGGTAAATATGTTACTATTAAGAATTTAGAAGTGACCGAATGCACTATTACTTAATGACGATAATACCATTAATATAGTAGACTAGAAGTATCAATATATTACCGAGTTTCAGTGTTCAGTGGTCGGAGGTTACAGCATTTTATGAAAGGGCACTATCATCTCCGAGGTAAATTACATGACAATGTTTCATTACATGTGATATATTGTTTCTCTTTAATCATGTGTGAATGATGACAGTTAGTGTCAGCAGACTATTGTATCATCATGGATCACCCTTACAGCCACGCCATCTGCACCTGGTGTCCACAAGTGCGCACTTCGAGCGGTGATATCTGGGCAAACACCGTTGCCAATCTCCCCCTCCTTAACCCGGGAGCACTAAGCTCAGTGATAGTCCTCCCATTCGGGTCTACTAACATTTCCTTGCAGATTCTTTTTCCTTTCAGCTATGAAGTTATAGAAGTATAAAGTACATTTCTAAGTGAAACAACAGAGAAAGAAAGACACTGTGGTGTGTTTCCTCTAATTAATAAATAAATATTCCACTGGGTGGCCTTCCTATCAAAAGATTTCACACATTTTATGACATTACCATACTGATAAACAAAATGACACTTGGGCCATGGACAAACATTCTCCCTTATTGCTGAGCTTACCCTATGGCAATATAGATCAGTTGATCACTTTTATATCCACAGAGAGAGAGAATTGCAGCATTTGCTTTTCTGATTGCTGAACGACTAGCAGACCTCCCATAGCATTGCTCATAATGAGTCAGAGTGCTATGCCAAGTTGTATTACCAGGGAAACTGACTTATCTGAACTGGGGGCAGCTCTGGGACATGTGAGCATTGGGAAGGGGGTCAAGTGTCTGGCAAGGCACGGCAGTGTAGGTGGTTATGTTATTGAACTAGTAATCCAAAAGTCTGGACTAATAATCCAGAGGAGTGTGAGTTTAAATCCCACCATGGATTTGAGAATTTGAATTCAGTTTAAAAAAAAATTCTGGAACTAAAAAGCTGGTATCAATAAAAGTAATCATGAAGCAGTTGGATTGTTGTAAAAACCCAACTGGTTCACTAATGTCCTTCAGAGAAGGAAACCGAATCTCTTTATCCAGTCTGACCTATATGGTTCACTCTTAACTGCCCTCGGAAGTGGCCCAGAAAACCACTCAGTTGTATCAAACTTCCAAAAAAATAGAATAAAACCAGACAGACAACTCAGCTGTGACCTAGGCATCGATTCAGGACACGACGAAGGCACACCCAGCCCAGCTGACTCTGAAAAGTCCTCCTCAATAACATCTGGGGACTGGTGCCAAAGTTGAGAGAGCTGTCCCACAGCCAACAGATATCTATCAGTCAATGTCCCAGACTTTTCCATCACCATCCCTGAGTATGTCCTGTGCCACCAGCAGGACAGACCCACCAAAGGTGGGGGCACAGTGGTATATAGTCGGGGGGTGAAATGGCCCTGGAAATCTTCAGTATTGACTTCAGACCCCCATGAAGACTTATGGCTCCAGGTCAACCATAGACATGGAAACCTCCTGCTGATTATCACCTACAGCCTTCCCTCAGCTAATGAATCAGTACTCTTCCATATTGAACACTACTTGAAGGAAGAACTGAGGTTAGAAAAGGCACTGAATGTACTCTTCAATATCCTTCACCAAGGTGGTACTGACCGAGCTGGCAGAGTCCTGAAGGACATAGCTGTCAGACTGGGCTTGCAGAAAATGATGAGAGAACCAACAAAAGGGAATAACCTACTTGGCGTCGGCCCCACCAATCTACCTGTCACAGATGCATCTGTCCATGACAGCATTGATAGGAGTGACTACCGCACAGCCCTTGTGGAGACCAAGCCTTGTCTTCACATTGAGGACACCCTCCATCTTGTCATGTGGCACTACACTGTGCTAAGTGCAATAGATTAAGAACAGATTTAGCAACTCAAAACTGGGCGTCCAGGAGGCGCTGTGGGCCATCAGAATTATATACCACCACAATCTGTAACCTCATGGCCTGGCATATCCCTCACTCCTCCATCATCATCAAGCCAGATGACCAACCCTTATTCAATGAGCCATGTAGAAGAGCCTGCTGGGAGCAGCACCAGATGTACCTGAAAATGATGCCAACCTACAACACAGGACTAAATGCATGCTAAACAATGAAAACAGCATGCTATAGATAGAGCTAAGCAATCCCATAACTAACGGATTAGGTCAAATCTTTGCTGCCCTGCCACATGCAGTTATGAATGTTGGTGGATAAATAAGCAACTAACAAGTGGAGGAGGCCCCATGAAGGTCCCTATCCTCAATGATGGTGGAGCCCAGCACATGAATGCAAAAGACAAGCCTGAATCATCTTCAATCAGAAGTGCCGACCAGATAATCCTTCTTGGCCTCCTCCTGTGGTGTTCATCGTCACAGATGCCAGTCTTCCACCATTTCGATTCACTCCATGTGATATCAAGAGACAGCTGAGAGCACTGGACACAGCATAGGCTATTGGCCCTGACAACATTCGGCTGCAGTGCTGAAGACCTGTGCTCCAGAACTAGCCGTGTCCTGAGCAAAGCTCTTCCAGTACACTGGGATCTACCTAGCAATGTGGAAAATTGCACAGGTGTGTTCTGTTCACAAAGGCAGGATAAATCCAACCCGGCCAATTACTGCCCTATCAGCCTACTCTCAATTATCAACAAGGTGATGGAACGAGTGGCCAACAGTGTTATTAAGCAACACTTACTCACCACTAACCAGCTCTCCGATGCTCAGTTTGGGTTCCACCAGGACCATTCTGCTCCAGACCACATTACAGCCTTAATCCAAACTTGGGCACAAGAGCTGAATTAAGAGGTGAGATCTGCACTATTCTACCATGACAGGCACATTCTCAAAACAACTCACAAGACTGCCACTAAAACACTCACTTCTTTCTTGCAGGAGAAGGTTGGGCTCAACACGAGGCAGAAGATGGCAATTGGAGGAGGCCAAGCCTGCCTGTAAACCCTTTCCCTTCTGGAGGAAGATGTGCTGTCTACTATGGCAGGGGGTGAGACATGACTGTGGCAACTGGCAATGTCGGGGGAGACGCCTTGCAGTATTTCTTTACACTGTTATCCTCTTTTTCCCTTCTTACTTCTTACTTCTATCTCACCCTGCAAGACAAGCTGTAGATGTTTTCATTAGCAACTCATCTCTCTCAGCTCTTCCTTCACACTAAAAGCTAACCCTTGTCCCTCTCTTTAATTTCAGGTGCTGAAAATGTGGAGATACCTCGACCAATGGAGGAAGAGGAGGCCAGCCTTCTGGAAGATGCACCATCACTTGATCTGACCTTCCCAAGCACTAGTTCAGATATTGGCACCACACGTATTTTAGAGGCTAGGCTGCAGGAGAGGCCTTCACATGGTTTAGGGAGGGAATTCCAGAGCTTAGAGTCTTGGCAGCTGAAGGCACAGCCACCAATGGTTGAGCGATTAAAATCAGGGTTGCTCAAGAGGCCAGAATTAGAGGAGCGCAGAGATCTTGGGGGGGTTGTGGGGCTGGAGGAGATTACAGAGATAGGGAGGGGCGAGGCCATGGAGGGATTTGAAAACAAGCATGATGTGGTGTATGTAACCTGTTCCACCTTAAGAGAACTACCTTAAGAGATGTACTACTTTCTCTTGGCTGCTGTATACTGTAATACTGTAACACCGGTGGTGACCACACCGGTATATAAGTGTTGTGTAGGGATTTGCTGGGCAGTTCAGCCCTGACCTCCGAATAGTAAAGACCTGTTAAAAGTTATTCTTGTTGTCTGTGTCCAGTGATTGATCCTAAACATAACTGGGACACACAGACTCAACAGTGGCGACGAGTCCGATCTTACCCTGTGGCAGTTTTACATCCAAGGCAGCTTCGTCCTCAGAACGGGCGTCGAGAAGAGGCATCCGCCCTCATCATCCTGCTGAGCACCATCGCACGGGAGGCATCGAGAACCCGGGTTAAAAAGAAAAAGAATTCTGACCACGAAGCTCTCCATCAGCGACAGGCAGTGATCATCCCTTCTACCACGGTGGTGGGTAAGCCGATCAGCGACACAAGCAGAAAGTCAGCCGCGTTGGCTGTGGAGTAGGGGAGGGAAAACGGAGGAATAAGGGGGGAGAACTCGACCACGGCCGGTAAAAAGGGCCGCGCTGCAATCGAGGCCGAGAGGTGCAGCGACTGGGGCAGCTTAAGGCACGAGAGCCGCGGAGAAATCAAACACAGCCGGTGTAAAGGACCGGGCTGCAAGTGGGGCTGCGAGGCAAAGCAGCG
Source organism: Somniosus microcephalus (assembly GCF_052327205.1). Taxonomy (NCBI): domain Eukaryota; kingdom Metazoa; phylum Chordata; class Chondrichthyes; order Squaliformes; family Somniosidae; genus Somniosus; species Somniosus microcephalus. Next base: position 37,014,637 of record NC_140997.1, read on the forward strand.
TCGGGGAATTGAGAACCGCTGGGGAGGCGAGAACGGCAGCAGCACGGCAATCGCCATTGCAGCCAGCGGGGGAAGAAGGCAAACGCGGGAATCCGCCATTGTAGTCGGCGGGGGGAAGAAGACGAGCGCGGGAAAGACCGCCAAGTGCGGGAAGCCGCCATTTTGGAAAAAAATTTTTTTTTAATTTGCAAGGATGCCTAAACATGGGAGCATTAATACCTTTGATAGTGATATCAAACATTGGACCACATATGTAGAACGCATGGAAGTTTATTGTAAAGCAAATAAGGTACCAGATGATGAGAAAGCACTAACCTTATTAAGCTCAATGGGTGCGAAGACATACGGGCTATTGAGGCACCTTCTATCACCAAATAAACCGGCAGATCAGGCTTTCGCGAATATTGTTACTGTCCTGAAAAATCATTTAAACCCCATGCCGCTGATGATAGCGGAACGATTTAAATTTTACAGAAGAACGCAGCTGAAAGACGAAAGCAACACTGAATTTTTAATTGAACTGTGTAAGCTATCGAAGTACTGTCAGTTTGGAACAGGACTAGCAGATGCACTGAGAGATAAATTTGTGTGTGGATTGTTAAAAGAAGGAACACAAAAGCGACTGCTTGAGGAGAATGATCTTACGCTTGATGAAGCTGTCACTATTGCAGCATCGCAAGAAGCCGCAGCGAGAGGCACGGCGGAAATGCAGCTACGGTCACCGGAACTCAGCACCAATCAAATGGTCTTGGGTACAGTAAAATGTTATCGTTGTGGAAAGACAACGCACGATCAGAACCAGTGCTGGTTCAAAAAGCAGGAATGCAGAAAATGTGGCAGACTTGGTCACATAGTTAAAGTATGCCGGTCAGGAAAGAAGACCAGCAACAAAAAGTCACCGCAGGAAAAGTACAGAAAGGTACACAAGGTGACAGAGAACAGTTTGAACGAACAGAAGTCACATTCAGACTCCAGCAGTAATGAACTGGGTAGTCTAAGAGTACACAATGTTGGTAAGGAAGCAGACCTCCAAACAATTTGGGTCACACTTCAGATAGCAGGAGTCCAAGTGAAGATGGAATTGGACACTGGATCGGCATTGACAGTCATGAATAAGCAAGATTACAAAAGGTTATTCCCAGATATTCCCCTACGGGATACGGAGATTGTATTGAAAACATACACGGGGCAAAGAGTATACCCCATCGGGAAGATAGAGGTAAAGGTGGTCCACAAGGGCAAAGAAAGCCAAGGAATGGACTTATATGTGCTACCTGAGGGAGGTCCACCACTACTGGGACGGGAGTGGATTAGGAAAATAAATATGGACTGGCATTCCTTAAAAGCACTAACGGTAGATTCCGGTAAAAAAGATGTCAAACCTAAACGATTGTCCAGAATATTGGACGATGCTAAAGAGGTGTTTCAACAGGGACTGGGAACACTGAGAGGAATTACGGCAAACATCAAGGTTGAAGAACATGCAAACCCGAAATTTTTCAAAGCCAGACCTTATGCGATACGACCTGCTGTGGAAGCTGAGCTGGAAGGGCTAGAACGTTCAGGAGTACTGTCTAAGGTAGACTGGAGTGAGTGGGCCACGCCCATTGTTCCTGTCATGAAGCGTTCATCGAGCAACAAGCCGGGGGAACCGGGGAAGGTTTGCATCCGTGGAGATTTCAAGATCACTGTTAATCCGGTGCTTCACACGGTGCAGTATCCGCTTCCGCGGATTGAGGATATCTTCGCTTCGTTGTCTGGCGGGAAACACTTCACCAAGATAGACCTGGCGCAGGCGTACTTACAGATGGAAGTTGAGGAAGAGTCACGCCAGTATCTCACGATCAACACGCATAGAGGCTTGTACCGGTATAATAGACTGGTTTTTGGAGTGGCATCGGCGCCAGCAATTTGGCAGAGGGCCATGGAGCAGGTATTACAGGGAATTCCAGGCACACAATGTTACCTGGACGATATTCTGATTACAGGAGATGATGACGAGGAACACCTTGCAAATTTGGAACTGGTGCTCACCAGATTGAAAGAATATGGACTTCGAGTTAATCGCCAGAAATGTGAGTTCTTTCAGAAGAGGATCTCGTACTGTGGTCATGTCATTGACCAGGAGGGGCTTCATAAGTCTCCTGACAAGATCGAAGCTGTTGTGAAGGCTCCCGCTCCGGATAATGTATCCCAGTTGAGGTCGTTCCTAGGGTTGATTAACTATTACCATAAGTTTCTGCCAAATTTATCCACGGTGCTGCACCCGCTGAACGCTCTTTTGCAGAAGGGAGTGCCATGGAAGTGGAGCGAGGACTGTAAGAAGGCCTTTCGCAAAAGCAAGGCATTGATCACCTCAGAGGAAGTGTTGGCTCACTTCAACCCAACGCTGCCTATTCGTTTGGCTTGTGATGCTTCTCCATATGGTATTGGGGCAGTACTCTCACACAAGTTGCCAAATGGCCAGGAGAGGCCAGTTGCGTTCGCATCCAGATCATTGACCTCCGCTGAGCGCAACTATGCTCAGATAGATAGGGAGGCTCTCAGCCTTATGTGGGGAGTAAAGAAGTTTAATCATTACCTGCAGGGCCAAAAGTTCACGCTTCTGACAGACCACCAGCCGTTGGTATCCATTTTTAACCCTAAGAAGGATGTTTCGGTGATGACAGCACAGAGACTCCAGAGATGGTCCCTTTTCCTAGGGGCACATCAATATCAGATTGAATTCAAAGGTACAAAGCAGCATGGTAATGCTGATGGGCTGTCGCGCCTGCCACTACCTACAGAGGAGGAGGCACCGACGGTTGACCCTGTTGAGTTATTTCACTCGACCATCATCGAATGTTTACCAGTCACCAATGCAAGTATTGAAAAAGAAACCAGGAACGACCCGACACTGTCCCGGGTCTACGAAGTGACAGTGAAGGGATGGCCAGCACATGGTGATCCACTGTTACCGGCATTCTCAGCAAGACGAGAACAGCTGTCCGTCTGTCAAGGAACATTGATGTATGGAACAAGGGTGATTATTCCTCCTAAGTTAAGAGAGAGAGTTCTAAAGGAACTGCATGAAGGTCATCTGGGGGGAGTCAAGATGAAAAGCCTTGCTAGGGCTTATGTGTGGTGGCCGGGTATCGACCAACAGATAGAGGATCTGACGAAAAGCTGCTCAGGGTGCCAAAAAGTGCAAAACGCACCTCCGATTGCACCGCTGCATCCATGGGAATGGCCTTCAACCCCATGGCAACATGTACATATTGACTTTGCTGGTCCATTCATGGACTCCATGTTTTTAATTGCAGTGGACGCACATTCTAAATGGCCAGAAGTGATTAAGATGACTACCACTACCTCGGAAAAGACGATCGTGGTGCTAAGAACGATATTTGCAAGAAATGGATTGCCAGAACAAATATGTTCAGACAACGGACCGCAGTTCGTGTCAGAAGAATTCCAGAAATTCATGAAGAAGAATGGGGTGAAACATTATACCTCTGCCCCATATCATCCGGCTACAAACGGGTTGGCCGAGAGATTTGTACAAACGTTTAAAAAAGCAATAAAGGCCATGAGCGAAGATCAGATTCCATTACAACACAAGGTGGACAAATTCCTACTGGCATATCGAAACGCCACTCATGCAGTGACAAACCAAAGTCCTGCCATGATGTTCTATAACAGGAGGTTGCGGTCCAGGTTGGACTTGTTGAAACCAAATGTGCGGAGGGAAGTTGAAAACAAACAGTTCCAGCATATAAATAACAAGACCACTCGGAGCTTCGAAATCGGACAACCAGTGTTAGCCCGGGACTATAAAAACGAGAAATGGCAATCTGGAACAATTCGGGCCAGACAAGGACCCCTGATGTACACGGTAGGTATTGGTGAAAATGTAATACGGCGTCATGCTGACCAACTGGTAGAATCGAGAACAAGGGTCGAACCCATGGTTATGGCAGAGACAACCGTGGAAGAAGTTAGTGAACCTGAAGCATCTACCTCAGAAGTGAATGTACCTGATGCTGATGTCCAATCCATAAGAGACCAACTAGATGAGTCACCCCAGCAACGAGAATCAGAGACCCCTGAAAGGCGTTATCCAACTCGAATCAGGAGGCCTCCTCAGAGACTGAATCTTTGAACTGTTTTGCATGAAGTTGTATATAAACATATGTTATTATTATGTTATGTTAAATGGGGATATAACTGTTAAGCTAAAAAGGGAGGATTGTGGTGTATGTAACCTGTTCCACCTTAAGCGAACTACCTTAAGAGATGTACTACTTTCTCTTGGCTGCTGTATACTGTAATACTGTAATACCGGTGGTGACCACACCGGTATATAAGTGTTGTGTAGGGATTTGCTGGGCAGTTCAGCCCTGACCTCCGAATAGTAAAGACCTGTTAAAAGTTATTCTTGTTGTCTGTGTCCAGTGATTGATCCTAAACATAACTGGGACACACAGACTCAACACATGAGAATTTTCAAATCGAGGCATTGCTTACCCGGGAGCCAATGTAGGTCAGTGAGCGCAGGCGTAATGGGTGAACGGGACTTGGTGCGAGTTAGGACACGGGCAGCCGAGACTGAGGATCCATCAGGAAGTCGATCATCTGCACTCAATTATTTCAACCCCTTCCCCTTGAAGATAACAATAAAAAAGACCATCATTTCCACCACAACCCAAATACCATAAGCAATCTTTATCTGCTGCACAATCAAACAATGAAAACATCACACAACTAACAAATATTAAACTATTCACCCTGGTGCTTACACTTTGTGGCTATCAATAGTGGCTAATCTAGTGCTCCTACAAAGTGCAATCCCAGTGGCAGCAGCAGGCGAAGCTGCTGAGATTCTGAAGAGGGCAGTTCAGATATCTTCCTGTGACTCCTTTGAGAAGCTGTGGGCCGTGATGGCCTCACCTCAGACTGAACCATCTCAGCATGGGCTGACAGGCAAGTGCAAGGGCAATGGTGGAGTAGCGGGGAGGGTGCTCCATGATTCCCATGCCCACTACTTCAGGGCATCTTTTCAGCCCTCCCAGTGATCTGGTGGAGGACAGATCTCTGGGTATCGGAGACACTCTGCAAGCTTCTTTCAACTGACGAGCCCAGAGCCACCATGGCAGCTGCCTGAGCTTCCATTGCAGCACTTTGTCGTTTCATGGAAGCTGCAATGACTGCAGTGGAAGCTGCCACCTCAGTCATCAGACGCTGCATGATGTCGGGCTCCACAGGTCACTGGATGGAATTGGCCAGCCTCTCCACACTGGAGAGGATGGGTTCCAGGCTCTGCGTCAAGCCACGGACCGAGGTAGATGTGGACTCCTCCAAAAACCTAGCCACAACCCATAAGCTTTCAGATAGGCTCTCCATTGCACCAAGCATTTGGCTTGTTGTACCCATCAGCCTTCTTCTGAAGCTTGGCCCTGTGAGGTCCTCAGCTGACTCCTCTACAGCAGAACTAGTATGTGACCTTGCCCCCCGGAAAGGTGGCACCTGTGGTGTCCCTTCCATCTTGTGTGGCTGCTGCCCACTAGCACCCGGTGTATCCACCGTGAGGATCCCTCTTCTAACCTAGCCTCTAAGTTATGTGTGGTGCCGGTTTCTGAGCCGGTGCCTGCGACAGTGGTAGCCATTGAAGCAATGCATTCCTCCTCACTCTCCTCCTCCTCCTCCTCTTCCTCCGGGGGTGCGGGGGCGAAGTGGCTGTTGTTCATCTTGCATTTGCTCTGGGGGGCGAAGTGGGTCTTGCTTCTAGGAGCCTGCAATGATAAAGTTGGAAGGGTTAGGGTGCAGAGTGTGTGGCCACTATAGGAGGATGTGTGTGGTGAGACCATATGGAGCTTGGGAGTGAGGATAGCTTTGGGGAATTAGGGATCAGGAATAGATGTGCATCTGTAAGGAAGCAGGAGTGGCCACATACCTCTAGGCGATATGCCCCCTGCTCTGGCTCTGGCTCTGACCACGGCGTCTCCCACTCCCCTCCCAATCACGGCCAGCAGTGCCTTCTCAAAGGGAGTAATGTCAAGCAGGTGTGGTTGACCTCCCCCGGTCAGGTCCTGCTGGCGCCTGTTCTGTGTTATTCTTTCCTGGAAAAGAACGAGTGGTGATTGGGAATGAGCGTATTGACAGGTGTGTGTATGTGTGTGTGATGTGTCACATGGTTGAAGAGCTGTGAGATGTGTCTGAGGTGTGAGTAGTGCCTGTGAAGGATGCAATAGTGTGGGGTATGTGAATGTTAGCTGGTCGATGAAGTGTGTTGAGATTGTGATGCTGGTGGTGGTGCAGTTATTACAGTGTGTGCTTGTGAGATGGGATCTTACCTTGACTACTAGTGTCAAGTCATTACATTTCTTGCTGCCTGGGGTGAAATCCTGCCACATGCACTGCATTAGCTGCCTCTGCTGCCTTCTAACCTCCTGCAGAAAATAGCCAAAAAAAGCTGAGAAGTTAACCAGCAGTCTGAGGACAAACCAGCAACTAACCTGTAAGAAGGGAATGAGCCCTTTAAGTAGCGTTCCTTGCTGACTGTTAGTACCATAATTTGCTGAGTGAATTTATCACATGACGAGTCAGGCCTTGGAACAGACAATTTCACAAAATAGTCCTATAACAAACTCGAGGAACAGCACCTCATCTTTCGATTAGACACTTTACAGCCTGCCGGACTCAACATCGAGTTCAACAATTTCAGATAATAATCCCTGCCCCCATTTTTCATGCTGTATGATTTTTGCCATTTCCATTTGCAACATTTTACCTTTCCTGCCTCTTACAAAAGTACAGGATGTTCTTTCAATTCCTTCCTCCCCTCCTAACCACCACCCCCCCAGCCCCTGTCTCTGCACCTGCTTAATATCTGTTACATCTCCAGCTTTTTCCAGTTCTGATGAAGGGTCCCAGACCTGAAACGTTAACTCTGTTTCTCTCTCCACGGATGCTGCCTGACCTGCTGAGTATTTTCAGCATTTTCTGTTGTTAGTCCTATAACAAGCATTGGACCCTTATTTAAATGTTATAATGAGTCTTTTAAATGCTTCTGGCACGTGCCTTGGCTACCTATTGAGCAATCCAATATGGTGGGTGGCATACTTGTGTCGCAGAATGAGCGCACAAACGGCGCATGCCATATTGGACTCTTAGGCACCCGTTTTATACCTGTAAAATGGATGCATCGTGATTAAATTATTAGGCCATTGTGTCGAGTTTAGGCACCTTACTTTAGATGGGATATCAGGGCCATGGAAAGTGTGCAGTAGAGATTCACTGAGAAAATGGGCGGAATTTTAACCAGAAAGAATGGATGGGTTTGGGTTGGGTGGGAAGTAAAATGTTTTAAAATCTCAAGCCCGACCCCAACCTGCTGAAAGCCTCCATTAAAAAGATGAGAAGGGCTAGATCCATAAGGTAACTGCATTTAAAGCACTGTTTGTGGGCCGAGAGGAGCAAGAGTGTTTCCTCCAGGCCCAACAAGCAAACCTTTATCCTCATCCCACGATCACTGATGTCCAACATTCCCTATAAGCTGCGCAACTCTCTACCGGTCCCACGCAGCCCAGGACCGGCTTTTTCAATGTTCAGTTTTGTGAAAATTTGATTGGGCCACGCAGCCCCTTAAAAAATTAGTGGGAACATTGCTGACGTCCCCAGTGATCACCCCCCACGACCTTGTTCTCCTCCTGACCCCGATCTTCTCCTCGATTTCAATCTCTTCCCAGGATCTCCTCCCAACCTGGATATCCCCCCGACCTGGATCTTCTTCCCGAACACGACCTGCCCCCAACCTCGATTTTCTCCTGACCGTGATCATATTTGACCTCGATCGCCCCTCGACCTTGAACTTCATCCAACCTCAATCTTCTCCAGACCACAATCTCCCCCTGACCTCAATATCTCCCGGACAGCGATCTTCTCCTGACCGTGCCCTTTTCCCGACCTCAATCTTCTAAAGACCTCAACATTCACCCGACCTTGATCTTCACCCAATCTCAGTCTTCACCCGACCTCGATCTTCTACTGACCTCGATCTTCTACTGACCTTGATTTTCTACTAACCTTGATCTCACCCCGACCTCAATCTTCACTCGAGCTCAATCTTCTACTGACCTCGATCTTCACCCGACCTCAATCTTCACTCGACCTCGATCTTCACTCGACCTCGATCTTCTACTAACCTTGATCTCACCCCGACCTCAATCTTCACTCGACCTCAATCTTCACTCGAACTCGATCTTCACCCGACCTCAATCTTCACCCGACCTCAATCTTCACCTGACCTCGATCTTCTACTAACCTTGATCTCACCCCGACCTCAATCTTCACTCGACCTCAATCATCACTCAACCTCGATCTTCAACCGACCTCAATCTTCACCTGACCTCAACCTTCACCGGACCTCGATCTTCACCCGACCTCGATCTTCACCCAATCTCAATCTTCACCCGACCTCGATCTTCTACTGACCTCGATCTTCTACTAACCTCAATCTCACCCCAATCTCGATCTTCACCCGACCTTGGTCTTCACCCAACCTCAACCTTCACCCAACCTCGGTCTTCAACTGACCTTGATCTTCACACGACCTCAATCTTCACCCGACCTCGATCTTCACCCGACCTCAATCTTCACCCAACCTCGATCTACACCCGACCTCGATCTTCACCTGACCTCAATCTTCACCCAACCTCGATCTTCACCTGACCTCAATCTTCACCCGACCTCAATCTTCACCCAACCTCGATCTGCACCCAACCTCGATCTTCACCTGACCTCAATCTTCACCCAAACTCAATCTTCACCCGACCTCGATCTTCACCTGACCATGATCTTCTACTGACCTCGAACTTCACCCAACCTCAATCTTCACTCGATCTCGATCTTCTACTGAACTCGATCTTCACCCGACGTCAGTCTTCACTCGACCTCGATCTTCACCCGACCGCGATCTTCACCTGACCTCGATCTTCATTCGACCTCGATCTTCACCCGACCTCGCTCTTCACCCGACCTCGAGCTTCACTCGACCTCGATCTTCACCTGACCTCGATCTTCACCCGACCTCGATCTTCACTCAACCTCGATCTTCACCCGACCTCAATCTTCACTCAACCTCGATCTTCACCCGACCGCGATCTTCACCTGACCTCGATCTTCATTCGACCTTGATCTTCACCCGACCTCAATCTTCACCCGACCTCGATCTGCACTCGACCTCGATCTTCTACTGACCTCTATCTTCACCCAACCTCGATCTTCAATCAACCTCAATCTTCACACGACCTCGATCTTCACCTGACCTCTATCTTCACCCAACCTCGATCTTCAATCGACCTCAATCTTCACACGACCTCGATCTTCACCTGACCTCAATCTTCACCCAACCTCGATCTTCACCCGACCTCGATCTTCACTCGACCTCGATCTTCACCTGACCTCGATCTTCACTCGACCTCGATCTTCACCCAACCTCGACCTTCACTCGACCTCGATCTTCACCCGACCTCGATCTTCACCTGACCTCAATCTTCACTCGACCTCGATCTTCACTCGACCTCGATCTTCACCCGACCTCAATCTTCACTCGACCTCGATCTTCACTCGACCTCGATCTTCACTCGACCTCGCTCTTCACCCAACCTCGATCTTCTACTGACCTCGATCTTCACTCGACCTCTATCTTCACCCGACCTCGATCTTCACCTGACCTCAATCTTCACCCGACCTCGATCTTCACTCGACCTCGATCTTCACCTGACCTCAATCTTCACTCGACCTTGATCTTCACTCAACCTCGATCTTCACCCGACCTCAATCTTCACCCGACCTCGATCTTCACTCGACCTCGATCTTCATCTGACCTCAATCTTCACTCGACCTCGATCTTCACTCGACCTCGATCTTCACCTGACCTCAATCTTCACTCGACCTTGATCTTCACTCGACCTCGATCTTCACTCGACCTCGATCTTCACCCGACCTCTATCTTCACCCGACCTCGATCTTCACCTGACCTCAATCTTCACCCGACCTCGATCTTCACTCGACCTCGATCTTCACCTGACCTCGATCTTCACTCGACCTCGATCTTCACTCGACCTCAATCTTCACCTGACCTCAATCTTCACCTGACCTCGATCTTCACTCGACCTTGATCTTCACTCGACCTCGATCTTCACCCGACCTCAATCTTCACACGACCTCGATCATAACTTGACCTCGATCTTCACCCGACCTCAATCTTCTACAGACCTCGATCTTCACCTGACCTCAATCTTCACTCGACCTCGATCTTCACTCGACCTCGATCTTCACCCGACCTCTATCTTCACCCGACCTCGATCTTCACCTGACCTCAATCTTCACCCGACCTCGATCTTCACTCGACCTCGATCTTCACTCGACCTCGATCTTCACCCGACCTCTATCTTCACCCGACCTCGATCTTCACCTGACCTCAACCTTCACTCGACCTCGATCTTCACTCGACCTCAATCTTCACCTGACCTCAATCTTCACTCGACCTTGATCTTCACTCGACCTCGATCTTCACCCGACCTCAATCTTCACCTGACCTCGATCTTCTACTAACCTTGATCTCACCCCGACCTCAATCTTCACTCGACCTCAATCATCACTCAACCTCGATCTTCAACCGACCTCAATCTTCACCTGACCTCAACCTTCACCCGACCTCGATCTTCACCCGACCTCGATCTTCACCCAATCTCAATCTTCACCCGACCTCGATCTTCTACTGACCTCGATCTTCTACTAACCTCAATCTCACCCCAATCTCGATCTTCACCCGACCTTGGTCTTCACCCAACCTCAACCTTCACCCAACCTCGGTCTTCAACTGACCTTGATCTTCACCCGACCTCAATCTTCACCCGACCTCGATCTTCACCCGACCTCAATCTTCACCCAACCTCGATCTACACCCGACCTCGATCTTCACCTGACCTCAATCTTCACCCAACCTCGATCTTCACCTGACCTCAATCTTCACCCGACCTCAATCTTCACCCAACCTCGATCTGCACCCAACCTCGATCTTCACCTGACCTCAATCTTCACCCAAACTCAATCTTCACCCGACCTCGATCTTCACCTGACCATGATCTTCTACTGACCTCGAACTTCACCCAACCTCAATCTTCACTCGATCTCGATCTTCTACTGAACTCGATCTTCACCCGACGTCAGTCTTCACTCGACCTCGATCTTCACCCGACCGCGATCTTCACCTGACCTCGATCTTCATTCGACCTCGATCTTCACCCGACCTCGCTCTTCACCCGACCTCGAGCTTCACTCGACCTCGATCTTCACCTGACCTCGATCTTCACCCGAGCTCGATCTTCACTCAACCTCGATCTTCACCCGACCTCAATCTTCACTCAACCTCGATCTTCACCCGACCGCGATCTTCACCTGACCTCGATCTTCATTCGACCTTGATCTTCACCCGACCTCAATCTTCACCCGACCTCGATCTGCACTCGACCTCGATCTTCTACTGACCTCTATCTTCACCCAACCTCGATCTTCAATCGACCTCAATCTTCACACGACCTCGATCTTCACCTGACCTCTATCTTCACCCAACCTCGATCTTCAATCGACCTCAATCTTCACACGACCTCGATCTTCACCTGACCTCAATCTTCACCCAACCTCGATCTTCACCCGACCTCGATCTTCACTCGACCTCGATCTTCACCTGACCTCGATCTTCACTCGACCTCGATCTTCACCCAACCTCGACCTTCACTCGACCTCGATCTTCACCCGACCTCGATCTTCACCTGACCTCAATCTTCACTCGACCTCGATCTTCACTCGACCTCGATCTTCACCCGACCTCAATCTTCACTCGACCTCGATCTTCACTCGACCTCGATCTTCACTCGACCTCGCTCTTCACCCAACCTCGATCTTCTACTGACCTCGATCTTCACTCGACCTCTATCTTCACCCGACCTCGATCTTCACCTGACCTCAATCTTCACCCGACCTCGATCTTCACTCGACCTCGATCTTCACCTGACCTCAATCTTCACTCGACCTTGATCTTCACTCGACCTCGATCTTCACCCGACCTCAATCTTCACCCGACCTCGATCTTCACTCGACCTCGATCTTCATCTGACCTCGATCTTCACTCGACCTCGATCTTCACTCGACCTCGATCTTCACCTGACCTCAATCTTCACTCGACCTTGATCTTCACTCGACCTCGATCTTCACTCGACCTCGATCTTCACCCGACCTCTATCTTCACCCGACCTCGATCTTCACCTGACCTCAATCTTCACCCGACCTCGATCTTCACTCGACCTCGATCTTCACCTGACCTCGATCTTCACTCGACCTCGATCTTCACTCGACCTCAATCTTCACCTGACCTCAATCTTCACCTGACCTCGATCTTCACTCGACCTTGATCTTCACTCGACCTCGATCTTCACCCGACCTCAATCTTCACACGACCTTGATCATAACTTGACCTCGATCTTCACCCGACCTCGATCTTCTACAGACCTCGATCTTCACCTGACCTCAATCTTCACTCGACCTCGATCTTCACTCGACCTCGATCTTCACCCGACCTCTATCTTCACCCGACCTCGATCTTCACCTGACCTCAGTCTTCACCCAACCTCGATCTTCACTCGACCTCGATCTTCACTCGACCTCGATCTTCACCCGACCTCTATCTTCACCCGACCTCGATGTTCACCTGACCTCAACCTTCACTCGACCTCGATCTTCACTCGACCTCAATCTTCACCTGACCTCAATCTTCACTCGACCTTGATCTTCACTCGACCTCGATCTTCACCCGACCTCAATCTTCACACGACCTCGATCATAACTCGACCTCGATCTTCACCCGACCTCGATCTTCTACAGACCTCGATCTTCACCTGACGTCAATCTTCACTCGACCTCGATCTTCACTTGACCTCGATCTTCACCCGACCTCGACCTTCCCCCGACCTCAATCTTCACTCGACCTCGATCTTCACCCGACCTCAATCTTCACCTGACCTCGATCTTCACCGACCTCGATCTTCACCCAACCTCGATCTTCGCTTGACCTCGATCTTCACCCGAACTCAATCTTCACCCGACCTCGATCTTCATTCGACCTTGATCTTCACCTGACCTCAATCTTCACTCGACCTCGATCTTCACTTGACCTCGATCTTCACCTGACCTCGATCTTCCCCCGACCTCAAACTTCACGCAACCTCGATCTACACACGACCTCGATCTTCACCTGACCTCAATCATCACCCAACCTTGATCTTCACCTGACCTCAATCTTCACCCAACCTCGATCTGCACCCGACCTCGATCTTCACCTGACCTCAATCTTCACCCAAACTCAATCTTCACCCGACCTCGATCTTCACCTGACCATGATCTTCTACTGACCTCGAACTTCACCCAACCTCAATCTTCACTCGATCTCGATCTTCTACTGAACTCGATCTTCACCCGACGTCAGTCTTCACTCGACCTCGATCTTCACCCGACCGCGATCTTCACCTGACCTCGATCTTCATTCAACCTCGATCTTCACCCGACCTTGCTCTTCACCCGACCTCGAGCTTCACTCGACCTCGATTTTCACCAGACCTCGATCTTCACCCGACCTCGATCTTCACTCGACCTCGATCTTCACCCGACCTCAATCTTCACTCAACCTCGATCTTCACCCGACCGCGATCTTCACCTGACCTCGATCTTCATTCGACCTTGATCTTCACCCGACCTCAATCTTCACTCGACCTCGATCTTCACCCGACCGCGATCTTCACCTGACCTCGATCTTCATTCGACCTTGATCTTCACCCGACCTCAATCTTCACCCGACCTCGATCTGCACTTGACCTCGATCTTCTACTGACCTCGATCTTCACCTGACCTCTATCTTCACCTGACCTCTATCTTCACCCAACCTCGATCTTCAATCGACCTCAATCTTCACACGACCTCGATCTTCACCTGACCTCAATCTTCACCCAACCTCGATCTTCACCCGACCTCGATCTTCACTCGACCTCGATCTTCACCTGACCTCGATCTTCACTCGACCTCGATCTTCACCCAACCTCGACCTTCACTCGACCTCGATCTTCACCCGACCTCGATCTTCACCTGACCTCAATCTTCACTCGACCTCGATCTTCACTCGACCTCGATCTTCACCCGACCTCAATCTTCACTCGACCTCGATCTTCACTTGACCTCGATCTTCAGTCGACCTCGCTCTTCACCCAACCTCGATCTTCTACTGACCTCGATCTTCACTCGACCTCTATCTTCACCCGACCTCGATCTTCACCTGACCTCAATCTTCATCCGACCTCGATCTTCACTCGACCTCGATCTTCACCTGACCTCAATCTTCACTCGACCTTGATCTTCACTCGACCTCGATCTTCACCCGACCTCAATCTTCACCCGACCTCGATCTTCACTCGACCTCAATCTTCACCTGACCTCAATCTTCACTCGACCTCGATCTTCACTCGACCTCGATCTTCACCTGACCTCAATCTTCACTCGACCTTGATCTTCACTTGACCTCGATCTTCACTCGACCTCGATCTTCACCCGACCTCTATCTTCACCCGACCTCGATCTTCACCTGACCTCAATCTTCACCCGACCTCGATCTTCACTCGACCTCGATCTTCACCTAACCTCAACCTTCACTCGACCTCGATCTTCACTCGACCTCAATCTTCACCTGACCTCAATCTTCACTCGACCTTGATCTTCACTCGACCTCGATCTTCACCCGACCTCAATCTTCACACGACCTCAATCATAACTCGACCTCGATCTTCACCCGACCTCGATCTTCTACAGACCTCGATCTTCACCTGACCTCAATCTTCACTCGACCTCGATCTTCACTCGACCTCGATCTTCACCCGACCTCGACCTTCCCCCGACCTCAATCTTCACTCGACCTCGATCTTCACCCGACCTCAATCTTCACCTGACCTCGATCTTCACCGACCTCGATCTTCACCCAACCTCGATCTTCGCTTGACCTCGATCTTCACCCGAACTCAATCTTCACCCGACCTCGATCTTCATTCGACCTCGATCTTCACCTGACCTCAATCTTCACTCGACCTCGATCTTCACTTGACCTCGATCTTCACCTGACCTCGATATTCCCCCGACCTCGATCTTCACCCGACCTCGATCTTCCCCCGACCTCGATCTTCCCCCGACCTCAATCTTCACTCGACCTCGAACTTCACCCGACCTCAATCTTCACCTGACCTCCATCTTCACCCGACCTTACTCTTCACCCAACCTCGAACTTCACCCGACCTCGATCTTCACTCGAACTCGATCTTCCCCTGACCTCAATCTTCACTCGACCTCGATCTTCACCCAACCTCGATCTTCACCCGATCTTGATCTTCACCCGACCTCGATCTTCACCCGACCTCGATCTTCACCTGACCTCAATCTTCACCCGATCTCGATCTTCACCCGACCTCGATCTTCACCCGACCTCGATCTTCACCCGACCTCACTCTTCACTCGACCTCGATCTTCACCCGACCTCAATCTTCACCTGACCTCGATCTTCACTCGACCGCGATCTTCACCTGACCTCGATCTTCACCCGACCTCGATCTTCACCCGACCTCAATCTTCACCCGACCTCAATCTTCACCCGACCTCGATCTTCACTCGACCTCAATCTTCACCCGACCTCGATCTTCACCGACCTCGATCTTCACCCAACCTCGATCTTCAATCGACCTCGATCTGCAACCGACCTCGATCTTCACCCGACCTCGATGTTCACCCGACCTCGATCTTCACTCGACCTCGATCTTCACCCAACCTCGACCTTCACTCGACCTCGATCTTCACCCGACCTCGATCTTCACCTGACCTCAATCTTCACTCGACCTCGATCTTCACCCGACCTCGATCTTCACCCGACCTCAATCTTCACCCGACCTTGATCTTCTACTGACCTCGAACTTCACCCAACCTCAATCTTCACTCGATCTCGATCTTCTACTGACGTCGATCTTCACCCGACCTCGATCTTCACCCGACCTCGATCTTCACCCGACGTCAGTCTTCACTCGACCTCGATCTTCACCCGACCTGGCTCTTCACCCGACCTCGAGCTTCACTCGACCTCGATCTTCACCCGACCTCGATCTTCACTCGACCTCGATCTTCACCCAACCTCGATCTTCAATCGACCTCAATCTTCACACGACCTCGATCTTCACCTGACCTCTATCTTCACCCAACCTCGATCTTCAATCGACCTCAATCTTCACACGACCTCGATCTTCACCTGACCTCAATCTTCACCCAACCTCGATCTTCACCCGACCTCGATCTTCACTCGACCTCGATCTTCACCTGACCTCGATCTTCACTCGACCTCGATCTTCACCCAACCTCGACCTTCACTCGACCTCGATCTTCACCCGACCTCGATCTTCACCTGACCTCAATCTTCACTCGACCTCGATCTTCACTCGACCTCGATCTTCACCCGACCTCAATCTTCACTCGACCTCGATCTTCACTCGACCTCGATCTTCACTCGACCTCGCTCTTCACCCAACCTCGATCTTCTACTGACCTCGATCTTCACTCGACCTCTATCTTCACCCGACCTCGATCTTCACCTGACCTCAATCTTCACCCGACCTCGATCTTCACTCGACCTCGATCTTCACCTGACCTCAATCTTCACTCGACCTTGATCTTCACTCGACCTCGATCTTCACCCGACCTCAATCTTCACCCGACCTCGATCTTCACTCGACCTCGATCTTCATCTGACCTCAATCTTCACTCGACCTCGATCTTCACTCGACCTCGATCTTCACCTGACCTCAATCTTCACTCGACCTTGATCTTCACTCGACCTCGATCTTCACTCGACCTCGATCTTCACCCGACCTCTATCTTCACCCGACCTCGATCTTCACCTGACCTCAATCTTCACCCGACCTCGATCTTCACTCGACCTCGATCTTCACCTGACCTCGATCTTCACTCGACCTCGATCTTCACTCGACCTCAATCTTCACCTGACCTCAATCTTCACCTGACCTCGATCTTCACTCGACCTTGATCTTCACTCGACCTCGATCTTCACCCGACCTCAATCTTCACACGACCTTGATCATAACTTGACCTCGATCTTCACCCGACCTCGATCTTCTACAGACCTCGATCTTCACCTGACCTCAATCTTCACTCGACCTCGATCTTCACTCGACCTCGATCTTCACCCGACCTCTATCTTCACCCGACCTCGATCTTCACCTGACCTCAATCTTCACCCGACCTCGATCTTCACTCGACCTCGATCTTCACTCGACCTCGATCTTCACCCGACCTCTATCTTCACCCGACCTCGATCTTCACCTGACCTCAACCTTCACTCGACCTCGATCTTCACTCGACCTCAATCTTCACCTGACCTCAATCTTCACTCGACCTTGATCTTCACTCGACCTCGATCTTCACCCGACCTCAATCTTCACACGACCTCGATCATAACTCGACCTCGATCTTCACCCGACCTCGATCTTCTACAGACCTCGATCTTCACCTGACGTCAATCTTCACTCGACCTCGATCTTCACTTGACCTCGATCTTCACCCGACCTCGACCTTCCCCCGACCTCAATCTTCACTCGACCTCGATCTTCACCCGACCTCAATCTTCACCTGACCTCGATCTTCACCGACCTCGATCTTCACCCAACCTCGATCTTCGCTTGACCTCGATCTTCACCCGAACTCAATCTTCACCCGACCTCGATCTTCATTCGACCTTGATCTTCACCTGACCTCAATCTTCACTCGACCTCGATCTTCACTTGACCTCGATCTTCACCTGACCTCGATCTTCCCCCGACCTCAAACTTCACGCAACCTCGATCTACACACGACCTCGATCTTCACCTGACCTCAATCATCACCCAACCTTGATCTTCACCTGACCTCAATCTTCACCCAACCTCGATCTGCACCCGACCTCGATCTTCACCTGACCTCAATCTTCACCCAAACTCAATCTTCACCCGACCTCGATCTTCACCTGACCATGATCTTCTACTGACCTCGAACTTCACCCAACCTCAATCTTCACTCGATCTCGATCTTCTACTGAACTCGATCTTCACCCGACGTCAGTCTTCACTCGACCTCGATCTTCACCCGACCGCGATCTTCACCTGACCTCGATCTTCATTCAACCTCGATCTTCACCCGACCTTGCTCTTCACCCGACCTCGAGCTTCACTCGACCTCGATTTTCACCAGACCTCGATCTTCACCCAACCTCGATCTTCACTCGACCTCGATCTTCACCCGACCTCAATCTTCACTCGAACTCGATCTTCACCCGACCGCGATCTTCACCTGACCTCGATCTTCATTCGACCTTGATCTTCACCCGACCTCAATCTTCACTCGACCTCGATCTTCACCCGACCGCGATCTTCACCTGACCTCGATCTTCATTCGACCTTGATCTTCACCCGACCTCAATCTTCACCCGACCTCGATCTGCACTTGACCTCGATCTTCTACTGACCTCGATCTTCACCTGACCTCTATCTTCACCTGACCTCTATCTTCACCCAACCTCGATCTTCAATCGACCTCAATCTTCACACGACCTCGATCTTCACCTGACCTCAATCTTCACCCAACCTCGATCTTCACCCGACCTCGATCTTCACTCGACCTCGATCTTCACCTGACCTCGATCTTCACTCGACCTCGATCTTCACCCAACCTCGACCTTCACTCGACCTCGATCTTCACCCGACCTCGATCTTCACCTGACCTCAATCTTCACTCGACCTCGATCTTCACTCGACCTCGATCTTCACCCGACCTCAATCTTCACTCGACCTCGATCTTCACTTGACCTCGATCTTCAGTCGACCTCGCTCTTCACCCAACCTCGATCTTCTACTGACCTCGATCTTCACTCGACCTCTATCTTCACCCGACCTCGATCTTCACCTGACCTCAATCTTCATCCGACCTCGATCTTCACTCGACCTCGATCTTCACCCGACCTCAATCTTCACCCGACCTCGATCTTCACTCGACCTCAATCTTCACCTGACCTCAATCTTCACTCGACCTCGATCTTCACTCGACCTCGATCTTCACCTGACCTCAATCTTCACTCGACCTTGATCTTCACTCGACCTCGATCTTCACTCGACCTCGATCTTCACCCGACCTCTATCTTCACCCGACCTCGATCTTCACCTGACCTCAATCTTCACCCGACCTCGATCTTCACTCGACCTCGATCTTCACCTAACCTCAACCTTCACTCGACCTCGATCTTCACTCGACCTCAATCTTCACCTGACCTCAATCTTCACTCGACCTTGATCTTCACTCGACCTCGATCTTCACCCGACCTCAATCTTCACACGACCTCAATCATAACTCGACCTCGATCTTCACCCGACCTCGATCTTCTACAGACCTCGATCTTCACCTGACCTCAATCTTCACTCGACCTCGATCTTCACTCGACCTCGATCTTCACCCGACCTCGACCTTCCCCCGACCTCAATCTTCACTCGACCTCGATCTTCACCCGACCTCAATCTTCACCTGACCTCGATCTTCACCGACCTCGATCTTCACCCAACCTCGATCTTCGCTAGACCTCGATCTTCACCCGAACTCAATCTTCACCCGACCTCGATCTTCATTCGACCTCGATCTTCACCTGACCTCAATCTTCACTCGACCTCGATCTTCACTTGACCTCGATCTTCACCTGACCTCGATATTCCCCCGACCTCGATCTTCACCCGACCTCGATCTTCCCCCGACCTCGATCTTCCCCCGACCTCAATCTTCACTCGACCTCGAACTTCACCCGACCTCAATCTTCACCTGACCTCCATCTTCACCCGACCTTACTCTTCACCCAACCTCGAACTTCACCCGACCTCGATCTTCACTCGAACTCGATCTTCCCCTGACCTCAATCTTCACTCGACCTCGATCTTCACCCAACCTCGATCTTCACCCGATCTTGATCTTCACCCGACCTCGATCTTCACCCGACCTCGATCTTCACCTGACCTCAATCTTCACCCGATCTCGATCTTCACCCGACCTCGATCTTCACCCGACCTCGATCTTCACCCGACCTCACTCTTCACTCGACCTCGATCTTCACCCGACCTCAATCTTCACCTGACCTCGATCTTCACTCGACCGCGATCTTCACCTGACCTCGATCTTCACCCGACCTCGATCTTCACCCGACCTCAATCTTCACCCGACCTCAATCTTCACCCGACCTCGATCTTCACTCGACCTCAATCTTCACCCGACCTCGATCTTCACCGACCTCGATCTTCACCCAACCTCGATCTTCAATCGACCTCGATCTGCAACCGACCTCGATGTTCACCCGACCTCGATGTTCACCCGACCTCGATCTTCACTCGACCTCGATCTTCACCCAACCTCGACCTTCACTCGACCTCGATCTTCACCCGACCTCGATCTTCACCTGACCTCAATCTTCACTCGACCTCGATCTTCACCCGACCTCGATCTTCACCCGACCTCAATCTTCACCCGACCTTGATCTTCTACTGACCTCGAACTTCACCCAACCTCAATCTTCACTCGATCTCGATCTTCTACTGACGTCGATCTTCACCCGACCTCGATCTTCTCCCGACCTCGATCTTCACCCGACGTCAGTCTTCACTCGACCTCGATCTTCACCCGACCTGGCTCTTCACCCGACCTCGAGCTTCACTCGACCTCGATCTTCACCCGACCTCGATCTTCACTCGACCTCGATCTTCACCCGACCTCGATCTTCTACTGACCTCGATCTTCACTGACCTCGATCTTCACCCAACCTCGATCTTCAATCGACCTCGATCTGCAACCGACCTCGATCTTCACCTGACCTCAATCTTCACCCAACCTCGATCTTCACCCGACCTCGATCTTCACTCGACCTCGATCTTCACCCGACCTCGATCTTCACTCGACCTCGATCTTCACCCGACCTCGATCTTCTACTGACCTCGATCTTCACCCGACCTCAATCTTCACCCGACCTCGATCTTCACTCGACCTCGATCTTCACCCGACCTCGATCTTCTACTGACCTCGATCTTCACTGACCTCGATCTTCACCCAACCTCGATCTTCAATCGACCTCGATCTGCAACCGACCTCGATCTTCACCTGACCTCAATCTTCACCCAACCTCGATCTTCACCCGAGCTCGATCTTCACTCGACCTCGATCTTCACCCGACCTCGATCTTCACTCGACCTTGATCTTCACCTGACCTCAATCTTCACTCGATCTCAATCTTCGCCCGACCTCGATGTTCACCCGACCTCGATCTTCACTCGACCTCGATCTTCACCCAACCTCGACCTTCACTCGACCTCGATCTTCACTCGACCGTGATCTTCAACTGACCTCGATCTTCAACCGACCTCGATCTTCACCCGACCTCAATCTTCACTCGACCTCGATCTTCACCCGACCTCGATCTTCTACTGACCTCGATCTTCACCTGACCTCTATCTTCACCCGACCTCGATCTTCACCGACCTCGATCTTCACCCAACCTCGATCTTCAATCGACCTCGATCTGCAACCGACCTTGATCTTCACCTGACCTCGATCTTCACCCAACCTCGATCTTCACCCGACCTCAATCTTCACATGACCTCGATCTTCACCTGACCTCAATCTTCACTCGCTCTCAATCTTCACCTGACCTCGATGTTCACCCGCCCTCGACCTTCACTCGACCTCGATCTTCACCCGACCTCGATCTTCACCTGACCTCAATCTTCACTCGACCTCGATCTTCACCCGACCTCGATCTTCACCCGACCTCGATCTTCACCCGACCTCGATCTTCACCTGACCTCAACCTTCACTCGACCTCGATCTTCTACTGACCTCGATCTTCACCTGACCTCTATCTTCACCCAACCTCGATCTTCAATCGACCTCGATCTTCACCTGACCTCAATCTTCACTCGATCTCGATCTTCACCCGACCTCGATGTTCACCCGACCTTGATCTTCACCCAACCTCGATCTTCACCCGACCTCAATCTTCACTCGATCTCGATCTTCACCCGACCTCGATGTTCACCCGACCTCGACCTTCACTCGACCTCGATCTTCACCTGACCTCAATCTTCACTCGACCTCGATCGTCACTCGACCTCGATCTTCGCTCGACCTTGATCTTCACCCGACCTCGATCTTCACCCGATCTCGATCTTCACCTCTCCTCGATCTTCACCCGACCTCGATCTTCACCCGACCTCGATCTTCACCTGACCTCGATCTTCACCCGACTTCAATCTTCACCCGACCTCGATCTTCACCCGACCTCAATCTTCACCCGACCTCGATCTTCACCGACCTCGATCTTCACCCGACCTCGATCTTCACCTGACCTCGATCTTCACCGACCTCGATCTTCACCCGACCTCGATCTTCACCTGACCTCGATCTTCACCTGACCTCGATCTTCACCGACCTCGATCTTCACCCAACCTCGATCTTCGCTTGACCTCGATCTTCACCCAACCTCAATCTTCACCCGACGTCGATCTTCATTCGACCTCGATCTTCACCTGACCTCAATCTTCACTTGACCTCGATCTTCACTTGACCTCGATCTTCACCCGACCTCGATCTTCACCTGACCTCGATCTTCACCTGACGTCAATCTTCACTTGATCTCAATCTTCACCTGACCTCGATCTTACCCCGACCTCGATCTTCACCTGACCTCGATCTTCACCCAACCTCGATCTTCACCCGACCTCGATCTTCACCTGACCTTGACCTTCACCCGACCTCGATCTTCACTCAACCTCCATCTTCACCCAACCTTAATCTTCACCCAACCTCGATCTTCACCCGACCTCGATCTTCACTCGACCTCGATCTTCCCCTGACCTCAATCTTCACTCAACCTCGATCTTCACCCAACCTCGATCTTCACCCGACCTCGATCTTCACCCGACCTCGATCTTCACCTGACCTCAATGTTCACCCGATCTCAATCTTCACCCGACCTCGATCTTCACCCGACCTCGATCTTCACCCGACCTCGATCTTCACCCGACCTCACTCTTCACTCGACCTCGATCTTCACCCGACCGGAATCTTCCCCTGACCTCGATCTTCACCCGACCTGGATCTTCACCCAATCTCAATATTCACCGACCTCAATCTTCTACTGACCTTTATCTTCACCCAACCTCGATCTTCACCCCCGACCTCGATCTTCACCCGACCTCGATCTTCACCCAATCTCAATATTCACCGACCTCAATCTTCTACTGACCTCTATCTTCACGCGACCTCGATCTTCACCCAACCTCGATCTTCAACCGACCTCGATCTTCACTCGACCTCAATCTTCACCTGACCGCAATCTTCACCTGACCTCGATCTTCACCTGACCTCGATCTTCACGCAACCTCGATCTTCACTCGACCTCGAACTTTGCCTGACCTCAATCTTCACCTGACCTCGATCTTGACTCGACCTCGATCTTCACCTGAACTCGATCTTCACCCGACCTCGATCTTCACCTGACCTCAATCTTCACCCAACCTCGATCTTCACTCAACCTCGATCTTCACCCGACCTCAATCTTCACCCAACCTCAATCTTCACCTGACCTCAATCTTCACACAACCTTGATCTTCCCTCAACCTCAATCTTCACCCGACCTCAATTATCACCCAACCTCAATCTTCATCCGACCTCGATCTTCACTCAACCTCGATCTTCACCTGACCTCGATTTTCACCTGACCTCGATCTTCACCCGACCTCGATCTTCTCCTGACCTCAATCTTCACTCAACCTCGAACTTTGCCTGACCTCAATCTTCACCTGACCTCGATCTTCACTCGACCTCGATCTTGACCTGACCTCGATCTTCACCCGACCTCGATCTTCACCCGACCTCAATCTTCACCCAACCTCGATCTTCACTCGACCTCGATCTTCACCTGACTGCAATATTCTACTGACCTCGATCTTCACTCGACCTCAATCTTCACTCAACCTCGAACTTTGCCTGACCTCAATCTTCACCTGACCTCGATCTTCACTCGACCTCGATCTTGACCTGACCTCGATCTTCACCCGACCTCGATCTTCACCCGACCTCAATCTTCACCCAACCTCGATCTTCACTCGACCTCGATCTTCACCTGACTGCAATATTCTACTGACCTCGATCTTCACTCGACCTCAATCTTCACTCGACCTCAATCTTCACCCGACCTCAATCTTCACCCGACCTCGATCGTCACCCAACCTCGATCTTCTACTGACCTTGATCTACACCCGACCGCGATCTTCACCCGACCTCGATCTTCTACTGACCGCGATCTTCACCCGACTGCGATCTTCACCCGACCTCGATCTTCACCCAACCTCGATCTTCACCCGACCTCGATCTTCACTCGACCTCGATCTTCCCCTGACCTCAATCTTCACTCAACCTCGATCTTCACCCAAACTCGATCTTCACCCGACCTCGATCTTCACCCGACCTCGATCTTCACCCGACCTCGATCTTCACCTGACCTCAATGTTCACCCGATCTCAATCTTCACCCGACCTCGATCTTCACCCGACCTCGATCTTCACCCGACCTCGATCATCACCCGACCTCACTCTTCACTCGACCTCGATCTTCACCCGACCAGAATCTTCCCCTGACCTCGATCTTCACCCGACCTGGATCTTCACCCAATCTCAATATTCACCGACCTCAATCTTCTACTGACCTTTATCTTCACCCGACCTCGATCTTCACCCCCGACCTCGATCTTCACCCGACCTCGATCTTCACCCAATCTCAATATTCACCGACCTCAATCTTCTACTGACCTCTATCTTCACCCGACCTCGATCTTCACCCAACCTCGATCTTCAACCGACCTCGATCTTCACTCGACCTCAATCTTCACCTGACCGCAATCTTCACCTGACCTCGATCTTCACCCGACCTCGATCTTCACGCAACCTCGATCTTCACTCGACCTCGAACTTTGCCTGACCTCAATCTTCACCTGACCTCGATCTTGACTTGACCTCGATCTTCACCTGAACTCGATCTTCACCCGACCTCGAACTTCACCCGACCTCAATCTTCACCCAACCTCGATCTTCACTCAACCTCGATCTTCACCCGACCTCAATCTTCACCCAACCTCAATCTTCAGCTGACCTCAATCTTCACACAACCTTGATCTTCCCTCAACCTCAATCTTCACCCGACCTCAATCTTCACCCAACCTCAATCTTCACCTGACCTCAATCTTCACCCGACCTCGATCTTCACTCGACCTCAATCTTCACCTGACCTCAACCTTCACTCGACCTCGATCTTCACTCGACCTCAATCTTCACCTGACCTCAATCTTCACTCGACCTTGATCTTCACTCGACCTCGATCTTCACCCGACCTCAATCTTCACACGACCTCAATCATAACTCGACCTCGATCTTCACCCGACCTCGATCTTCTACAGACCTCGATCTTCACCTGACCTCAATCTTCACTCGACCTCGATCTTCACTCGACCTCGATCTTCACCCGACCTCGACCTTCCCCCGACCTCAATCTTCACTCGACCTCGATCTTCACCCGACCTCAATCTTCACCTGACCTCGATCTTCACCGACCTCGATCTTCAACCAACCTCGATCTTCGCTTGACCTCGATCTTCACCCGAACTCAATCTTCACCCGACCTCGATCTTCATTCGACCTTGATCTTCACCTGACCTCAATCTTCACTCGACCTCGATCTTCACTTGACCTCGATCTTCACCTGACCTCGATCTTCACCCGACCTCGATCTTCCCCCGACCTCGATCTTCACTCTACCTCCATCTTCACCCGACCTTAATCTTCACCCAACCTCGAACTTCACCCGACCTCGATCTTCACTCGAACTCGATCTTCCCCTGACCTCAATCTTCACTCGACCTCGATCTTCACCCAACCTCGATCTTCACCCGAGCTTGATCTTCACCCGACCTCGATCTTCACCCGACCTCAATCTTCACCTGACCTCAATCTTCACCCGATCTCGATCTTCACCCGACCTCGATCTTCACCCGACCTCGATCTTCACCCGACCTCACTCTTCACTCGACCTCGATCTTCACCCGACCTCAATCTTCACCTGACCTCGATCTTCACTCGACCGCGATCTTCACCTGACCTCGATCTTCACCCGACCTCGATCTTCACCCGACCTCAATCTTCACCCGACCTCAATCTTCACCCGACCTCGATCTTCACTCGACCTCAATCTTCACCCGACCTCGATCTTCACCGACCTCGATCTTCACCTAACCTCGATCTTCAATCGACCTCGATCTGCAACCGACCTCGATCTTCACCCGACCTCGATGTTCACCCGACCTCGATCTTCACTCGACCTCGATCTTCACCCAACCTCGACCTTCACTCGACCTCGATCTTCACCCGACCTCGATCTTCACCTGACCTCAATCTTCACTCGACCTCGATCTTCACCCGACCTCGATCTTCACCCACCCTCAATCTTCACCCGACCTTGATCTTCTACTGACCTCGAACTTCACCCAACCTCAATCTTCACTCGATCTCGATCTTCTACTGACGTCGATCTTCACCCGACCTCGATCTTCACCCGACCTCGATCTTCACCCGACGTCAGTCTTCACTCGACCTCGATCTTCACCCGACCTGGCTCTTCACCCGACCTCGAGCTTCACTCGACCTCGATCTTCACCCGACCTCGTTCTTCACTCGACCTCGATCTTCACCCGACCTCGATCTTCTACTGACCTCGATCTTCACTGACCTCGATCTTCACCCAACCTTGATCTTCAATCGACCTCGATCTGCAACCGACCTCGATCTTCACCTGACCTCAATCTTCACCCAACCTCGATCTTCACCCGACCTCGATCTTCACTCGACCTCGATCTTCACCCGACCTCGATCTTCACTCGACCTCGATCTTCACCCGACCTCGATCTTCTACTGACCTCGATCTTCACCCGACCTCAATCTTCACCCGACCTCGATCTTCACTCGACCTCGATCTTCACCCGACCTCGATCTTCTACTGACCTCGATCTTCACTGACCTCGACCTTCACCCAACCTCGATCTTCAATCGACCTCGATCTGCAACCGACCTCGATCTTCAGCTGACCTCAATCTTCACCCAACCTCGATCTTCACCCGACCTCGATCTTCACTCGACCTCGATCTTCACCCGACCTCGATCTTCACTCGACCTTGATCTTCACCTGACCTCAATCTTCACTCGATCTCAATCTTCGCCCGACCTCGATGTTCACCCGACCTCGATCTTCACTCGACCTCGATCTTCACCCAACCTCGACCTTCACTCGACCTCGATCTTCACTCGACCGCGATCTTCACCTGACCTCGATCTTCACCCGACCTCGATCTTCACCCGACCTCAATCTTCACTCGACCTCGATCTTCACCCGACCTCGATCTTCTACTGACCTCGATATTCACCTGACCTCTATCTTCACCCGACCTCGATCTTCACCGACCTCGATCTTCACCCAACCTCGATCTTCAATCGACCTCGATCTGCAACCGACCTTGATCTTCACCTGACCTCGATCTTCACCCAACCTCGATCTTCACCCGACCTCAATCTTCACATGACCTCGATCTTCACCTGACCTCAATCTTCACTCGCTCTCGATCTTCACCTGACCTCGATGTTCACCCGCCCTCAATCTTCACTCGACCTCGATCTTCACCCAACCTCGACCTTCACTCGACCTCGATCTTCACCCGACCTCGATCTTCACCTGACCTCAATCTTCACTCGACCTCGATCTTCACCCGACCTCGATCTTCACCCGACCTCGATCTTCACCCGACCTCGATCTTCACCTGACCTCAACCTTCACTCGACCTCGATCTTCTACTGACCTCGATCTTCACCCGACCTCTATCTTCACCCAACCTCGATCTTCAATTGACCTCGATCTTCACCTGACCTCAATCTTCACTCGATCTCGATCTTCACCCGACCTCGATGTTCACCCGACCTCGACCTTCACTCGACCTCGATCTTCACCTGACCTCAATCTTCACTCGACCTCGATCGTCACTCAACCTAGATCTTCACCCGACCTCAATCTTCTACAGACCTCGATCTTCACCTGACCTCGATCTTCACCTGACCTCGATCTTCACTCGACCTCGATCTTCGCTCGACCTTGATCTTCACCCGACCTCGATCTTCACCCGACCTCGATCTTCACCTGACCTCAATCTTCACTCTCTCTCGATCTTCACCTGACCTCGATGTTCACCCGCCCTCAATCTTCACTCGACCTCGATCTTCACCCAACCTCGACCTTCACTCGACCTCGATCTTCACCCGACCTCGATCTTCACCTGACCTCAATCTTCACTCGACCTCGATCTTACCCCGACCTCGATCTTCACCTGACCTCGATCTTCACCCAACCTCGATCTTCACCCGACCTCGATCTTCACCTGACCTTGACCTTCACCCGACCTCGATCTTCACTCAACCTCCATCTTCACCCGACCTTAATCTTCACCCAACCTCGATCTTCACCCGACCTCGATCTTCACTCGACCTCGATCTTCACCCGACCTCGATCTTCACCCGACCTCAATGTTCACCCGATCTCAATCTTCACCCGACCTCGATCTTCACCCGACCTCGATCTTCACCCGACCTCGATCTTCACCTGACCACGATCTTCACTCGACCTCGATCTTCCCCTGACCTCAATCTTCACTCAACCTCGATCTTCACCCAACCTCGATCTTCACCCGACCTCGATCTTCACCCGACCTCGATCTTCACTCGACCTCGATCTTCCCCTGACCTCAATCTTCACTCAACCTCGATCTTCACCCAACCACGATCTTCACCCGACCTCGATCTTCACCCGACCTCGATCTTCACCTGACCTCAATGTTCACCCGATCTTAATCTTCACCCGACCTCGATCTTCACCCGACCTCGATCTTCACCCGACCTCACTCTTCACTCGACCTCGATCTTCACCCGACCGGAATCTTCACCTGACCTCGATCTTCACTCAACCTCGATCTTCGCTCGACCTTGATCTTCACCCGACCTCGATCTTCACCCGACCTCGATCTTCACCCGATCTCGATCTTCACCTCTCCTCGATCTTCACCCGACCTCGATCTTCACCCGACCTCGATCTTCACCTGACCTCGATCTTCACCCGACTTCAATCTTCACCCGACCTCGATCTTCACCCGACCTCAATCTTCACCTGACCTCGATCTTCACCGACCTCGATCTTCACCCGACCTCGATCTTCACCTGACCTCGATCTTCACCGAGCTCGATCTTCACCCGACCTCGATCTTCACCTGACCTCGATCTTCACCTGACCTCGATCTTCACCGACCTCGATCTTCACCCAACCTCGATCTTCGCTTGACCTCGATCTTCACCCAACCTCAATCTTCACCCGACGTCGATCTTCATTCGACCTCGATCTTCACCTGACCTCAATCTTCACTTGACCTCGATCTTCACTTGACCTCGATCTTCACCCGACCTCGATCATCACCTGACCTCGATCTTCACCTGACGTCAATCTTCACTTGATCTCAATCTTCACCTGACCTCGATCTTACCCCGACCTCGATCTTCACCTGACCTCGATCTTCACCCAACCTCGATCTTCACCCGACCTCGATCTTCACCTGACCTTGACCTTCACCCGACCTCGATCTTCACTCAACCTCCATCTTCACCCGACCTTAATCTTCACCCAACCTCGATCTTCACCCGACCTCGATCTTCACTCGACCTCGATCTTCCCCTGACCTCAATCTTCACTCAACCTCGATCTTCACCCAACCTCGATCTTCACCCGACCTCGATCTTCACCCGACCTCGATCTTCACCTGACCTCAATGTTCACCCGATCTCAATCTTCACCCGACCTCGATCTTCACCCGACCTCGATCTTCACCCGACCTCGATCTTCACCCGACCTCGATCTTCACCCGACCTCACTCTTCACTCGACCTCGATCTTCACCCGACCGGAATCTTCCCCTGACCTCGATCTTCACCCGACCTGGATCTTCACCCAATCTCAATATTCACCGACCTCAATCTTCTACTGACCTTTATCTTCACCCGACCTCGATCTTCACCCTCGACCTCGATCTTCATCCGACCTCGATCTTCACCCAATCTCTATATTCACCGACCTCAATCTTCTACTGACCTCTATCTTCACCCGACCTCGATCTTCACCCAACCTCGATCTTCAACCGACCTCGATCTTCACTCGACCTCAATCTTCACCTGACCGCAATCTTCACCTGACCTCGATCTTCACCCGACCTCGATCTTCACGCAACCTCGATCTTCACTCGACCTCGAACTTTGCCTGACCTCAATCTTCACCTGACCTCGATCTTGACTCGACCTCGATCTTCACCTGAACTCGATCTTCACCTGAACTCGATCTTCACCCGACCTCGATCTTCACCCGACCTCAATCTTCACCCAACCTCGATCTTCACTCAACCTCGATCTTCACCCGACCTCAATCTTCACCCAACCTCAATCTTCACCTGACCTCAATCTTCACTCAACCTCGATCTTCACCCAACCTCGATCTTCACCCGACCTCGATCTTCACCCGACCTCGATCTTCACTCGACCTCGATCTTCCCCTGACCTCAATCTTCACTCAACCTCGATCTTCACCCAACCACGATCTTCACCCGACCTCGATCTTCACCCGACCTCGATCTTCACCTGACCTCAATGTTCACCCGATCTTAATCTTCACCCGACCTCGATCTTCACCCGACCTCGATCTTCACCCGACCTCACTCTTCACTCGACCTCGATCTTCACCCGACCGGAATCTTCACCTGACCTCGATCTTCACTCAACCTCGATCTTCGCTCGACCTTGATCTTCACCCGACCTCGATCTTCACCCGACCTCGATCTTCACCCGATCTCGATCTTCACCTCTCCTCGATCTTCACCCGACCTCGATCTTCACCCGACCTCGATCTTCACCTGACCTCGATCTTCACCCGACTTCAATCTTCACCCGACCTCGATCTTCACCCGACCTCAAACTTCACCTGACCTCGATCTTCACCGACCTCGATCTTCACCCGACCTCGATCTTCACCTGACCTCGATCTTCACCGAGCTCGATCTTCACCCGACCTCGATCTTCACCTGACCTCGATCTTCACCTGACCTCGATCTTCACCGACCTCGATCTTCACCCAACCTCGATCTTCGCTTGACCTCGATCTTCACCCAACCTCAATCTTCACCCGACGTCGATCTTCATTCGACCTCGATCTTCACCTGACCTCAATCTTCACTTGACCTCGATCTTCACTTGACCTCGATCTTCACCCGACCTCGATCATCACCTGACCTCGATCTTCACCTGACGTCAATCTTCACTTGATCTCAATCTTCACCTGACCTCGATCTTACCCCGACCTCGATCTTCACCTGACCTCGATCTTCACCCAACCTCGATCTTCACCCGACCTCGATCTTCACCTGACCTTGACCTTCACCCGACCTCGATCTTCACTCAACCTCCATCTTCACCCGACCTTAATCTTCACCCAACCTCGATCTTCACCCGACCTCGATCTTCACTCGACCTCGATCTTCCCCTGACCTCAATCTTCACTCAACCTCGATCTTCACCCAACCTCGATCTTCACCCGACCTCGATCTTCACCCGACCTCGATCTTCACCTGACCTCAATGTTCACCCGATCTCAATCTTCACCCGACCTCGATCTTCACCCGACCTCGATCTTCACCCGACCTCGATCTTCACCCGACCTCGATCTTCACCCGACCTCACTCTTCACTCGACCTCGATCTTCACCCGACCGGAATCTTCCCCTGACCTCGATCTTCACCCGACCTGGATCTTCACCCAATCTCAATATTCACCGACCTCAATCTTCTACTGACCTTTATCTTCACCCGACCTCGATCTTCACCCCCGACCTCGATCTTCATCCGACCTCGATCTTCACCCAATCTCTATATTCACCGACCTCAATCTTCTACTGACCTCTATCTTCACCCGACCTCGATCTTCACCCAACCTCGATCTTCAACCGACCTCGATCTTCACTCGACCTCAATCTTCACCTGACCGCAATCTTCACCTGACCTCGATCTTCACCCGACCTCGATCTTCACGCAACCTCGATCTTCACTCGACCTCGAACTTTGCCTGACCTCAATCTTCACCTGACCTCGAACTTGACTCGACCTCGATCTTCACCTGAACTCGATCTTCACCTGAACTCGATCTTCACCCGACCTCGATCTTCACCCGACCTCAATCTTCACCCAACCTCGATCTTCACTCAACCTCGATCTTCACCCGACCTCAATCTTCACCCAACCTCAATCTTCACCTGACCTCAATCTTCACACAACCTTGATCTTCCCTCAACCTCAATCTTCACCCGACCTCAATCTTCACCCAACCTCAATCTTCATCCGACCTCGATCTTCACTCAACCTCGATCTTCACCTGACCTCGATTTTCACCTGACCTCGATCTTCACCCGACCTCGATCTTCTCCTGACCTCAATCTTCACTCAACCTCGAACTTTGCCTGACCTCAATCTTCACCTGACCTCGATCTTCACTCGACCTCGATCTTGACCTGACCTCGATCTTCACCCGACCTCGATCTTCACCCGACCTCAATCTTCACCCAACCTCGATCTTCACTCGACCTCGATCTTCACCTGACTGCAATATTCTACTGACCTCGATCTTCACTCGACCTCAATCTTCACTCAACCTCAATCTTCACCCGACCTCGATCTTCACCTGACCTTGATATTCAGCCGATCTCAATCTTCACCCGACCTCGATCGTCACCCAACCTCGATCTTCTACTGACCTTGATCTACACCCGACCGCGATCTTCACCCGACCTCGATCTTCTACTGACCGCGATCTTCACCCGACTGCGATCTTCACCCGACCTCGATCTTCACCCAACCTCGATCTTCACCCGACCTCGATCTTCACTCGACCTCGATCTTCCCCTGACCTCAATCTTCACTCAACCTCGATCTTCACCCAACCTCGATCTTCACCCGACCTCGATCTTCACCCGACCTCGATCTTCACCTGACCTCAATGTTCACCCGATCTCAATCTTCACCCGACCTCGATCTTCACCCGACCTCGATCTTCACCCGACCGCGATCTTCACCCGACCTCACTCTTCACTCGACCTCGATCTTCACCCGACCGGAATCTTCCCCTGACCTCGATCTTCACCCGACCTGGATCTTCACCCAATCTTAATATTCACCGACCTCAATCTTCTACTGACCTTTATCTTCACCCGACCTCGATCTTCACCCCTGACCTCGATCTTCACCCGACCTCGATCTTCACCCAATCTCAATATTCACCGACCTCAATCTTCTACTGACCTCTATCTTCACCCGACCTCGATCTTCACCCAACCTCGATCTTCAACCGACCTCGATCTTCACTCGACCTCAATCTTCACCTGACCGCAATCTTCACCTGACCTCGATCTTCACCCGACCTCGATCTTCACGCAACCTCGATCTTCACTCGACCTCGAACTTTGCCTGACCTCAATCTTCACCTGACCTCGATCTTGACTCGACCTCAATCTTCACCTGAACTCGATCTTCACCCGACCTCGATCTTCACCTGACCTCAATCTTCACCTAACCTCGATCTTCACTCAACCTCGATCTTCACCCGACCTCAATCTTCACCCAACCTCATATTTCACCTGAACTCAATCTTCACACAACCTTGATCTTCCCTCAACCTCAATCTTCACCCGACCTCAATCTTCACCCAACCTCAATCTTCATCCGACCTCGATCTTCACTCAACCTCGATCTTCACCTGACCTCGATTTTCACCTGACCTCGATCTTCACCCGACCTCGATCTTCTCCTGACCTCAATCTTCACTCAACCTCGAACTTTGCCTGACCTCAATCTTCACCTGACCTCGATCTTCACTCGACCTCGATCTTGACCTGACCTCGATCTTCACCCGACCTCGATCTTCACCCGACCTCAATCTTCACCCAACCTCGATCTTCACTCGACCTCGATCTTCACCTGACTGCAATATTCTACTGACCTCGATCTTCACTTGACCTCAATCTTCACTCGACCTCAAGCTTCACCCGACCTCAATCTTCACCCGACCTCGATCTTCTACTGACCTCGATCTTCACCTGACCTCTATCTTCACCCGACCTCGATCTTCACCGACCTCGATCTTCACCCAACCTCGATCTTCAATCGACCTCGATCTGCAACCGACCTTGATCTTCACCTGACCTCGATCTTCACCCAACCTCGATCTTCACCCGACCTCAATCTTCACATGACCTCGATCTTCACCTGACCTCAATCTTCACTCGCTCTCGATCTTCACCTGACCTCGATGTTCACCCGCCCTCAATCTTCACTCGACCTCGATCTTCACCCAACCTCGACCTTCACTCGACCTCGATCTTCACCCGACCTCCATCTTCACCTGACCTCAATCTTCACTCGACCTCGATCTTCACCCGACCTCGATCTTCACCCGACCTCGATCTTCACCCGACCTCGATCTTCACCTGACCTCAACCTTCACTCGACCTCGATTTTCTACTGACCTCGATCTTCACCCGACCTCTATCGTCACCCAACCTCGATCTTCAATTGACCTCAATCTTCACCTGACCTCAATCTTCACTCGATCTCGATCTTCACCTGACCTCGATGTTCACCCGACCTTGACCTTCACCCAACCTCGATCTTCACCCGACCTCAATCTTCACTCGATCTCGATCTTCACCCGACCTCGATGTTCACCCGACCTCGACCTTCACTCGACCTCGATCGTCACTCAACCTAGATCTTCACCCGACCTCGATCTTCTACAGACCTCGATCTTCACCTGACCTCGATCGTCACCTGACCTCGATCTTCACTCGACCTCGATCTTCGCTCGACCTTGATCTTCACCCGACCTCGATCTTCACCCGACCTCGATCTTCACCCGATCTCGATCTTCACCTCTCCTCGATCTTCACCCGACCTCGATCTTCACCCGACCTCGATCTTCACCTGACCTCGATCTTCACCCGACTTCAATCTTCACCCGACCTCGATCTTCACCCGACCTCAATCTTCACATGACCTCGATCTTCACTGACCTCGATCTTCACCCGACCTCGATCTTCACCTGACCTCGATCTTCAACGACCTCGATCTTCACCCGACCTCGATCTTCACCTGACCTCGATCTTCACCTGACCTCGATCTTCACCGACCTCGATCTTCACCCAACCTCGATCTTCGCTTCACCTCGATCTTCACCCAACCTCAATCTTCACCCGACGTCGATCTTCATTCGACCTCGATCTTCACCTGACCTCAATCTTCACCTGACCTCGATCTTACCCCGACCTCGATCTTCACCTGACCTCGATCTTCACCCAACCTCGATCTTCACCCGACCTCGATCTTCACCTGACCTTGACCTTCACCCGACCTCAATCTTCACTCAACCTCCATCTTCACCCGACCTTAATCTTCACCCAACCTCGATCTTCACCCGACCTCGATCTTCACTCGACCTCGATCTTCCCCTGACCTCAATCTTCACTCAACCTCGATCTTCACCCAACCTCGATCTTCACCCGACCTCGATCTTCACCCGACCTCGATCTTCACCTGACCTCAATGTTCACCCGATCTCAATCTTCACCCGACCTCGATCTTCACCCGACCTTGATCTTCACCCGACCTCGATCTTCACCCGACCGGAATCTTCCCCTGACCTCGATCTTCACCCGACCTGGATCTTCACCCAATCTCAATATTCACCGACCTCAATCTTCTACTGACCTTTATCTTCACCCGACCTCGATCTTCACCCCCGACCTCGATCTTCACCCGACCTCGATCTTCACCCAATCTCAATATTCACCGACCTCAATCTTCTACTGACCTCTATCTTCACCCGACCTCGATCTTCACCCAACCTCGATCTTCAACCGACCTCGATCTTCACTCGACCTCAATCTTCACCTGACCGCAATCTTCACCTGACCTCGATCTTCACCCGACCTCGATCTTCACGCAACCTCGATCTTCACTCGACCTCGAACTTTGCCTGACCTCAATCTTCACCTGACCTCGATCTTGACTCGACCTCGATCTTCACCTGAACTCGATCTTCACCCGACCTCGATCTTCACCCGACCTCAATCTTCACCCAACCTCGATCTTCACTCAACCTCGATCTTCACCCGACCTCAATCTTCACCCAACCTCAATCTTCACCTGACCTCAATCTTCACACAACCTTGATCTCCCCTCAACCTCAATCTTCACCCGACCTCAATCTTCACCCAACCTCAATCTTCATCCGACCTCGATCTTCACTCAACCTCGATCTTCACCTGACCTCGATTTTCACCTGACCTCGATCTTCACCCGACCTCGATCTTCTCCTGACCTCAATCTTCACTCAACCTTGAACTTTGCCTGACCTCAATCTTCACCTGACCTCGATCTTCACTCGACCTCGATCTTGACCTGACCTCGATCTTCACCCGACCTCGATCTTCACCCGGCCTCAATCTTCACCCAACCTCGATCTTCACTCGACCTCGATCTTCACCTGACTGCAATATTCTACTGACCTCGATCTTCACTCGACCTCAATCTTCACTCGACCTCAATCTTCACCCGACCTCGATCTTCACCTGACCTCGATCTTCAGCCGATCTCAATCTTCACCCGACCTCGATCGTCACCCAACCTCGATCTTCTACTGACCTTGATCTACACCCGACCGCGATCTTCACCCGACCTCGATCTTCTACTGACCGTGATCTTCACCCGACTGCGATCTTCACCCGACCTCGATCTTCACCCAACCTCGATCTTCACCCGACCTCGATCTTCACTCGACCTCGATCTTCCCCTGACCTCAATCTTCACTCAACCTCGATATTCACCCAACCTCGATCTTCACCCGACCTCGATCTTCACCCGACCTCGATCTTCACCTGACCTCAATGTTCACCCGATCTCAATCTTCACCCGACCTCGATCTTCACCCGACCTCGATCTTCACCCGACCTCGATCTTCACCCGACCTCGATCTTCACCCGACCGGAATCTTCCCGTGACCTCGATCTTCACCCGACCTGGATCTTCACCCAATCTCAATATTCACCGACCTCAATCTTCTACTGACCTTTATCTTCACTCGACCTCGATCTTCACCCCCGACCTCGATCTTCACCCGACCTCGATCTTCACCCAATCTCAATATTCACCGACCTCAATCTTCTACTGACCTCTATCTTCACCCGACCTCGATCTTCACCCAACCTCGATCTTCAACCGACCTCGATCTTCACTCGACCTCAATCTTCACCTGACCGCAATCTTCACCTGACCTCGATCTTCACCCGACCTCGATCTTCACGCAACCTCGATCTTCACTCGACCTCGAACTTTGCCTGACCTCAATCTTCACCTGACCTCGATCTTGACTCGACCTCGATCATCACCTGAACTCGATCTTCACCCGACCTCGATCTTCACCCGACCTCAATCTTCACCCAACCTCGATCTTCACTCAACCTCGATCTTCACCCGACCTCAATCTTCACCCAACCTCAATCTTCACCTGACCTCAATCTTCACACAACCTTGATCTTCCCTCAACCTCAATCTTCACCCGACCTCAATCTTCACCCAACCTCAATCTTCATCCGACCTCGATCTTCACTCAACCTCGATCTTCACCTGACCTCGATTTTCACCTGACCTCGATCTTCACCCGACCTCGATCTTCTCCTGACCTCAATCTTCACTCAACCTCGAACTTTGCCTGACCTCAATCTTCACCTGACCTCGATCTTCACTCGACCTCGATCTTGACCTGACCTCGATCTTCACCATACCTCGATCTTCACCCAACCTCAATCTTCACCCAACCTCGATCTTCACTCGACCTCGATCTTCACCTGACTGCAATATTCTACTGACCTCGATCTTCACTCGACCTCAATCTTCACTCGACCTCAATCTTCACCCGACCTCGATCTTCACCTGACCTCGATCTTCAGCCGATCTCAATCTTCACCCGACCTCGATCGTCACCCAACCTCGATCTTCTACTGACCTTGATCTACACCCGACCGCGATCTTCACCCGACCTCGATCTTCTACTGACCGTGATCTTCACCCGACTGCGATCTTCACCCGACCTCGATCTTCACCCAACCTCGATCTTCACCCGACCTCGATCTTCACTCGACCTCGATCTTCCCCTGACCTCAATCTTCACTCAACCTCGATATTCACCCAACCTCGATCTTCACCCGACCTCGATCTTCACCCGACCTCGATCTTCACCTGACCTCAATGTTCACCCGATCTCAATCTTCACCCGACCTCGATCTTCACCCGACCTCGATCTTCACCCGACCTCGATCTTCACCCGACCTCGATCTTCACCCGAACTCGATCTTCACCCGACCGGAATCTTCCCCTGACCTCGATCTTCACCCGACCTGGATCTTCACCCAATCTCAATATTCACCGACCTCAATCTTCTACTGACCTTTATCTTCACCCGACCTCGATCTTCACCCCCGACCTCGATCTTCACCCGACCTCGATCTTCACCCAATCTCAATATTCACCGACCTCAATCTTCTACTGACCTCTATCTTCACCCGACCTCGATCTTCACCCAACCTCGATCTTCAACCGACCTCGATCTTCACTCGACCTCAATCTTCACCTGACCGCAATCTTCACCTGACCTCGATCTTCACCCGAACTCGATCTTCACGCAACCTCGATCTTCACTCGACCTCGAACTTTGCCTGACCTCAATCTTCACCTGACCTCGATCTTGACTCGACCTCGATCTTCACCTGAACTCGATCTTCACCCGACCTCGATCTTCACCCGACCTCAATCTTCACCCAACCTCGATCTTCACTCAACCTCGATCTTCACCCGACCTCAATCTTCACCCAACCTCAATCTTCACCTGACCTCAATCTTCACACAACCTTGATCGTCCCTCAACCTCAATCTTCACCCGACCTCAATCTTCACCCAACCTCAATCTTCATCCGACCTCGATCTTCACTCAACCTCGATCTTCACCTGACCTCGATTTTCACCTGACCTCGATCTTCACCCGACCTCGATCTTCTCCTGACCTCAATCTTCACTCAACCTCGAACTTTGCCTGACCTCAATCTTCACCTGACCTCGATCTTCACTCGACCTCGATCTTGACCTGACCTCGATCTTCACCCGACCTCGATCTTCACCCGACCTCAATCTTCACCCAACCTCGATCTTCACTCGACCTCGATCTTC
This sequence comes from Somniosus microcephalus, assembly GCF_052327205.1. Classification (NCBI taxonomy): domain Eukaryota; kingdom Metazoa; phylum Chordata; class Chondrichthyes; order Squaliformes; family Somniosidae; genus Somniosus; species Somniosus microcephalus. Next base: position 37,054,270 of record NC_140997.1, read on the forward strand.
ACCTGACTGCAATATTCTACTGACCTCGATCTTCACTCGACCTCAATCTTCACTCGACCTCAATCTTCACCCGACCTCGATCTTCACCTGACCTCGATCTTCAGCCGATCTCAATCTTCACCCGACCTCGATCGTCACCCAACCTCGATCTTCTACTGACCTTGATCTACACCCGACCGCGATCTTCACCCGACCTCGATCTTCTACTGACCGTGATCTTCACCCGACTGCGATCTTCACCCGACCTCGATCTTCACCCAACCTCGATCTTCACCCGACCTCGATCTTCACTCGACCTCGATCTTCCCCTGACCTCAATCTTCACTCAACCTCGATATTCACCCAACCTCGATCTTCACCCGACCTCGATCTTCACCCGACCTCGATCTTCACCTGACCTCAATGTTCACCCGATCTCAATCTTCACCCGACCTCGATCTTCACCCGACCTCGATCTTCACCCGACCTCGATCTTCACCCGACCTCACTCTTCACTCGACCTCGATCTTCACCCGACCGGAATCTTCCCCTGACCTCGATCTTCACCCGACCTGGATCTTCACCCAATCTCAATATTCACCGACCTCAATCTTCTACTGACCTTTATCTTCACCCGACCTCGATCTTCACCCCCGACCTCGATCTTCACCCGACCTCGATCTTCACCCAATCTCAATATTCACCGACCTCAATCTTCTACTGACCTCTATCTTCACCCGACCTCGATCTTCACCCAACCTCGATCTTCAACCGACCTCGATCTTCACAGGACCTCAATCTTCACCTGACCGCAATCTTCACCTGACCTCGATCTTCACCCGACCTCGATCTTCACGCAACCTCGATCTTCACTCGACCTCGAACTTTGCCTGACCTCAATCTTCACCTGACCTCGATCTTGACTCGACCTCGATCTTCACCTGAACTCGATCTTCACCCGACCTCGATCTTCACCTGACCTCAATCTTCACCCAACCTCGATCTTCACTCAACCTCGATCTTCACCCGACCTCAATCTTCACCCAACCTCAATCTTCACCTGACCTCAATCTTCACACAACCTTGACCTTCCCTCAACCTCAATCTTCACCCGACCTCAATCTTCACCCAACCTCAATCTTCATCCGACCTCGATCTTCACTCAACCTCGATCTTCACCTGACCTCGATTTTCACCTGACCTCGATCTTCACCCGACCTCGATCTTCTCCTGACCTCAATCTTCACTCAACCTCGAACTTTGCCTGACCTCAATCTTCACCTGACCTCGATCTTCACTCGACCTCGATCTTGACCTGACCTCGATCTTCACCCGACCTCGATCTTCACCCGACCTCAAACTTCACCCAACCTCGATCTTCACTCGACCTCGATCTTCACCTGACTGCAATATTCTACTGACCTCGATCTTCACTCGACCTCAATCTTCACTCGACCTCAATCTTCACCCGACCTCGATCTTCACCTGACCTTCATCTTCAGCCGATCTCAATCTTCACCCGACCTCGATCTTCTCCTGACCTCAATCTTCACTCAACCTCGAACTTTGCCTGACCTCAATCTTCACCTGACCTCGATCTTCACTCGACCTCGATCTTGACCTGACCTCAATCTTCACCCGACCTCGATCTTCACCTGACCTCGATTTTCACCTGACCTCGATCTTCACCCGACCTCGATCTTCTCCTGACCTCAATCTTCACTCAACCTCGAACTTTGCCTGACCTCAATCTTCACCTGACCTCGATCTTCACTCGACCTCGATCTTGACCTGACCTCGATCTTCACCCGACCTCGATCTTCACCCGACCTCAATCTTCACCCAACCTCGATCTTCACTCGACCTCGATCTTCACCTGACTGCAATATTCTACTGACCTCGATCTTCACTCGACCTCAATCTTCACTCGACCTCAATATTCACCCGACCTCGATCTTCACCTGACCTTGATCTTCAGCCGATCTCAATCTTCACCCGACCTCGATCGTCACCCAACCTCGATCTTCTACTGACCTTGATCTACACCCGACCGCGATCTTCACCCGACCTCGATCTTCACCCGACTGCGATCTTCACCCGACCTCGATCTTCACCCAACCTCGATCTTCACCCGACCTCGATCTTCACTCGACCTCGATCTTCCCGACCTCAATCTTCACTCAACCTCGATCTTCACCCAACCTCGATCTTCACCCGACCTCGATCTTCACCCGACCTCGATCTTCACCCGACCTCAATGTTCACCCGATCTCAATCTTCACCCGACCTCGATCTTCACCCGACCTCGATCTTCACCCGACCTCACTCTTCACTCGACCTCGATCTTCACCCGACCGGAATCTTCCCCTGACCTCGATCTTCACCCGACCTGGATCTTCACCCAATCTCAATATTCACCGACCTCAATCTTCTACTGACCTTTATCTTCACCCGACCTCGATCTTCACCCCCGACCTCGATCTTCACCCGACCTCGATCTTCATCCAATCTCAATATTCACCGACCTCAATCTTCTACTGACCTCTATCTTCACCCGACCTCGATCTTCACCCAACCTCGATCTTCAACCGACCTCGATCTTCACTCGACCTCAATCTTCACCTGACCGCAATCTTCACCTGACCTCGATCTTCACCCGACCTCGATCTTCACGCAACCTCGATCTTCACTCGACCTCGAACTTTGCCTGACCTCAATCTTCACCTGACCTCGATCTTGACTCGACCTCGATCTTCACCTGAACTCGATCTTCACCCGACCTCGATCTTCACCCGACCTCAATCTTCACCCAACCTCGATCTTCACTCAACCTCGATCTTCACCCGACCTCAATCTTCACCCAACCTCAATCTTCACCTGACCTCAATCTTCACACAACCTTGATCTTCCCTCAACCTCAATCTTCACCCGACCTCAATCTTCACCCAACCTCAATCTTCATCCGACCTCGATCTTCACTCAACCTCGATCTTCACCTGACCTCGATTTTCACCTGACCTCGATCTTCACCCGACCTCGATCTTCTCCTGACCTCAATCTTCACTCAACCTCGAACTTTGCCTGACCTCAATCTTCACCTGACCTCGATCTTCACTCGACCTCGATCTTGACCTGACCTCGATCTTCACTCGACCTCGATCTTGACCTGACCTCGATCTTCACCCGACCTCGATCTTCACCCGACCTCAATCTTCACCCAACCTCGATCTTCACTCGACCTCGATCTTCACCTGACTGCAATATTCTACTGACCTCGATCTTCACTCGACCTCAATCTTCACTCGACCTCAATCTTCACCCGACCTCGATCTTCACCTGACCTTGATCTTCAGCCGATCTCAATCTTCACCCGACCTCGATCGTCACCCAACCTCGATCTTCTACTGACCTTGATCTACACCCGACCGCGATCTTCACCCGACCTCGATCTTCTACTGACCGCGATCTTCACCCGACTGCGATCTTCACCCGACCTCGATCTTCACCCAACCTCGATCTTCACCCGACCTCGATCTTCACTCGACCTCGATCTTCCCCTGACCTCAATCTTCACTCAACCTCGATCTTCACCCAACCTCGATCTTCACCCGACCTCGATCTTCACCCGACCTCGATCTTCACCTGACCTCAATGTTCACCCGATCTCAATCTTCACCCGACCTCGATCTTCACCCGACCTCGATCTTCACCCGACCTCGATCTTCACCCGACCTCACTCTTCACTCGACCTCGATCTTCACCCGACCGGAATCTTCCCCTGACCTCGATCTTCACCCGACCTGGATCTTCACCCAATCTCAATATTCACCGACCTCAATCTTCTACTGACCTTTATCTTCACCCGACCTCGATCTTCACCCCCGACCTCGATCTTCACCCGACCTCGATCTTCATCCAATCTCAATATTCACCGACCTCAATCTTCTACTGACCTCTATCTTCACCCGACCTCGATCTTCACCCAACCTCGATCTTCAACCGACCTCGATCTTCACTCGACCTCAATCTTCACCTGACCGCAATCTTCACCTGACCTCGATCTTCACCCGACCTCGATCTTCACGCAACCTCGATCTTCACTCGACCTCGAACTTTGCCTGACCTCAATCTTCACCTGACCTCGATCTTGACTCGACCTCGATCTTCACCTGAACTCGATCTTCACCCGACCTCGATCTTCACCCGACCTCAATCTTCACCCAACCTCGATCTTCACTCAACCTCGATCTTCACCCGACCTCAATCTTCACCCAACCTCAATCTTCACCTGACCTCAATCTTCACACAACCTTGATCTTCCCTCAACCTCAATCTTCACCCGACCTCAATCTTCACCCAACCTCAATCTTCATCCGACCTCGATCTTCACTCAACCTCGATCTTCACCTGACCTCGATTTTCACCTGACCTCGATCTTCACCCGACCTCGATCTTCTCCTGACCTCAATCTTCACTCAACCTCGAACTTTGCCTGACCTCAATCTTCACCTGACCTCGATCTTCACTCGACCTCGATCTTGACCTGACCTCGATCTTCACTCGACCTCGATCTTGACCTGACCTCGATCTTCACCCGACCTCGATCTTCACCCGACCTCAATCTTCACCCAACCTCGATCTTCACTCGACCTCGATCTTCACCTGACTGCAATATTCTACTGACCTCGATCTTCACTCGACCTCAATCTTCACTTGACCTCAATCTTCACCCGACCTCGATCTTCACCTGACCTTGATCTTCAGCCGATCTCAATCTTCACCCGACCTCGATCGTCACCCAACCTCGATCTTCTACTGACCTTGATCTACACCCGACCGCGATCTTCACCCGACCTCGATCTTCTACTGACCGCGATCTTCACCCGACTGCGATCTTCACCCGACCTCGATCTTCACCCAACCTCGATCTTCACCCGACCTCGATCTTCACTCGACCTCGATCTTCCCCTGACCTCAATCTTCACTCAACCTCGATCTTCACCCAACCTCGATCTTCACCCGACCTCGATCTTCACCCGACCTCGATCTTCACCTGACCTCAATGTTCACCCGATCTCAATCTTCACCCGACCTCGATCTTCACCCGACCTCGATCTTCACCCGACCTCGATCTTCACCCGACCTCACTCTTCACTCGACCTCGATCTTCACCCGACCAGAATCTTCCCCTGACCTCGATCTTCACCCGACCTGGATCTTCACCCAATCTCAATATTCACCGACCTCAATCTTCTACTGACCTTTATCTTCACCCGACCTCGATCTTCACCACCGACCTCGATCTTCACCCGACCTCGATCTTCACCCAATCTCAATATTCACCGACCTCAATCTTCTACTGACCTCTATCTTCACCCGACCTCGATCTTCACCCAACCTCGATCTTCAACCGACCTCGATCTTCACTCGACCTCAATCTTCACCTGACCGCAATCTTCACCTGACCTCGATCTTCACCCGACCTCGATCTTCACGCAACCTCGATCTTCACTCGACCTCGAACTTTGCCTGACCTCAATCTTCACCTGACCTCGATCTTGACTCGACCTCGATCTTCACCTGAACTCGATCTTCACCCGACCTCGATCTTCACCCGACCTCAATCTTCACCCAACCTCGATCTTCACTCAACCTCGATCTTCACCCGACCTCAATCTTCTCCCAACCTCAATCTTCACCTGACCTCAATCTTCACACAACCTTGATCTTCCCTCAACCTCAATCTTCACCCGACCTCAATCTTCACCCAACCTCAATCTTCATCCGACCTCGATCTTCACTCAACCTCGATCTTCACCTGACCTCGATTTTCACCTGACCTCGATCTTCACCCGACCTCGATCTTCTCCTGACCTCAATCTTCACTCAACCTCGAACTTTGCCTGACCTCAATCTTCACCTGACCTCGATCTTCACTCGACCTCGATCTTGACCTGACCTCGATCTTCACCCGACCTCGATCTTCACCCGACCTCAATCTTCACCCAACCTCGATCTTCACTCGACCTCGATCTTCACCTGACCGCAATATTCTACTGACCTCGATCTTCACTCGACCTCAATCTTCACTCGACCTCGATCTTCACCCGACCTCAATCTTCACCTGACCTTGATCTTCAGCCGATCTCAATCTTCACCCGACCTCGATCGTCACCCAACCTCGATCTTCTACTGACCTTGATCTACACCCGACCGCGATCTTCACCCGACCTCGATCTTCTACTGACCGCGATCTTCACCCGACTGCGATCTTCTCCCGACCTCGATCTTCACCCGACCTTGATCCTCACCCGACCTCAATCTTCTAGTGACCTCGATCTTCACCCGACCTCGATCTTCTACTGACCTCGATCTTCACCCGACCACGATCTTCACGCGACCTCGATCTTCACCCGACCTCAGTCTGCACTCGACCTCGATCTTCACCCGACCTCGATCTTCACCCGACCTCAATCTTCACTCGACCTCGATCTTCTCTCAACCTCGATCTTCACCCGACCTCAATCTTCACGCAACCTCAATCTTCTACTGACCTCAATCTTTACCCAACCTCAATCTTCACCCAACCTCAATCTTCACCTGACCTCGATCTTCACCCGACCTCGATCTTCACCCGACCTCGATCTTCTACTGACCTCGATCTTCACCCGACCGCGATCTTCACACGACCTTGATCTTCACCCGACCTCGGTCTTCACTCGACCTCGATCTTCACCCGACCTCGATCTTCACCTGACCTCGATCTTCACTCGACCTGAATCTTTACCCGACCTCGATCTTCACCCAACCTGAATTTTCACGACCTCAATCTTCACCTGACCTCGATCTTCACCCGATCTCGATCTTCTACTGACCTCAATCTTCACTCGACCTCGATCTTCACCCGACCTCAATCTTCACCCGACCTCGATCTTCACTCGACCTCGATCTTCACCCGACCTCGATCTTCACTCGACCTCAATCTTCACCCGACCTCGATCTTCACCTGACCTCGATCTTCACTCGACCTCAATCTTCACGACCTCGATCTTCACCCGACCTCGATCTTCACTCGACCTCGATCTTCTACTGACCTCGATCTTCACCCGACCGCGATCTTCACACGACCTTGATCTTCACCCGACCTCGGTCTTCACTCGACCTCGATCTTCACCCGACCTCGATCTTCACCTGACCTCGATCTTCACTCGACCTGAATCTTTACCCGACCTCGATCTTCACCCAACCTGAATTTTCACGACCTCAATCTTCACCTGACCTCGATCTTCACCCGATCTCGATCTTCTACTGACCTCAATCTTCACTCGACCTCGATCTTCACCCGACCTCAATCTTCACCCGACCTCAATCTTCACGACCTCGATCTTCACCCGACCTCGATCTTCACTCGACCTCAATCTTCACCCGACCTCGATCTTCACCCGACCTCGATCTTCACTCGACCTCAATCTTCACCCGACCTCGATCTTCACCTGACCTCGATCTTCACTCGACCTCAATCTTCACGACCTCGATCTTCACCCGACCTCGATCTTCACTCGACCTCAATCTTCACCCGACCTCGATCTTCACCTGACCTCGATCTTCACCTGACCTCAATCTTCACCCGACCTCGATCTTCACTCGACCTCGATCTTCACCCAACCTCGATCTTCACCCAACCTCGATCTTCACCCGACCTCAATCTTCACCCCGACCTCCATCTTCACCCGACCTCGATCTTCACCCCACTTCGATCTTCACCCGACCTCACTGTTCACTCGACCTCGATCTTCACCCAACCTCACTGTTCACTCGACCTCGATCTTCACCCGACCTCACTGTTCACTCACCTCGATCTTCACCCAACCTCAATCTTCCCCTGACCTCGATCTTCACCCAACCTGGATCTTCACCCAATCTCAATATTCACCGACCTCAATCTTCTACTGACCTCTATCTTCACCCGACCTCGATCTTCACCCAACCTCGATCTTCACTCGACCTCAATCTTCACCTGACCTCAATCTTCACCTGACCTCGATCTTCACCCGACCTCGATCATCACCCAACCTCTATCTTCACCCAACCTCGATCTTCACCCAACCTCGATCTTCACCCGACCTCGATCTTCACCCGACCTCGATCTTCACTCGACCTCAATCTTCACCTGACCTCAATCTTCACCTGACCTCGATCTTCACCCGACCTCGATCTTCACTCAACCTCGATCTTCACCTGACCTCGATCTTCCCCTGACCTCGATCTTCCCCCGACCTCGATCTTCACCCAACCTCGATCTTCACCCAACCTCGATCTTCACCCGACCTCGATCTTCACTCGACCTCAATCTTCACCTGACCTCGATCTTCACCCGACCTCGATCTTCACTCGACCTCGATCTTCACCTGACCTCGATCTTCCCCTGACCTCGCTCTTCCCCCGACCTCGATCTTCACCCGACCTCGATCTTCTGACCTCAATCTTCACTCGACCTCGAACTTCACCTGACCTCAATCTTCACCTGACCTCGATCTTCACTCGACCTTGATCTTTACCTGACCTCGACCTTCACCCGACCTCGATCTTCACCCGATCTTAATCTTCACCCAACCTCGATCTTCACTCGACCTCGATCTTCACCTGACCTCGATCTTCACCCAACCTCGATCTTCACCTGACCTCAATCTTCACCCAACCTCGATCTTCACCCGACCTCGATCTTCACTCAACCTTGATCTTCACCCGACCTCGATCGTCACCCGATCTCAATCTTCACCCAACCTCGATCTTCACCCGACCTCGATCTTCTACTGACCTCGATCTACACCCGACCGCGATCTTCACCCAAGCTCGATCTTCTACTGACCGCGATCTTCACCCGACCGCGATCTTCACCCGACCTCAATCTTCACCTGACCTCGATCTTCAAGTGACCGCAATCTTCACCCGACCTCGATCTTCTACCGACCTCAATCTTCTGCTGACCTCGATCTTCACCCGACCGCGATCTTCACCCGACCTCGATCTTCACCCGACCGCGATCTTCACCCGACCTCGATCTTCACCCGACCTCGATCTTCACCCGACCTCGATCTTCACCCAACCTCGATCTTCACTTGGACCTCAATCTTCACCCGACCTCGATCTTCATCCGACCTGAATCTTCACGACCTCGATCTTCAATTGACCTCGATCTTCACCCAACCTCGATCTTCACCCGACCTCGATCTTCACCCAATCTCAATATTCACCGACCTCAATCTTCTACTGACCTCTATCTTCACCCGACCTCGATCTTCACCCAACCTCGATCTTCAACCGACCTCGATCTTCACTCGACCTCAATCTTCACCTGACCTCGATCTTCACCCGACCTCGATCTTCACCCAACCTCTATCTTCACCCGACCTCGATCTTCACCCAACCTCGATCTTCAACCAACCTCGATCTTCACTCAACCTCGATCTTCACCTGACCTCGATCTTCCCCCGACCTCGATCTTCACCCGACCTCGATCTTCTCCTGACCTCAATCTTCACTCAACCTCGAACTTCACCTGACCTCAATCTTCACCTGACCTCGATCTTCACTCAACCTCGATCTTTACCTGACCTCGATCTTCACCCAACCTCGATCTTCACCCGACCTTAATCTTCACCCAACCTCGATCTTCACTCGACCTCAATCTTCACCCGACCTCGATCTTCACCTGACCTAAATCTTCACCAAACCTCGATCTTCCCTCAACATCAATCTTCACCCGACCTCAATCTTCACTCAACCTTGATCTTCACCCGACCTCGATCGTCACCCGATCTCAATCTTCACCCAACCTCGATCTTCACCCGACCTCGATCTTCTACTGACCTCGATCTACACCCGACTGCGATCTTCACCCGAGCTCGATCTTCTACTGACCGCGATCTTCACCTGACCGCGATCTTCACCCAACCTCAATCTTCACCTGACCTCGATCTTCAAGTGACCGCGATCTTCACCCGACCTCGATCTTCTGCTGACCTCGATCTTCACCCGACCGCGATCTTCACCCGACCTCGATCTTCACCCGACCGCGCTCTTCACCTGACCTCGATCTTCACTCGACCTCAATCTTCACCCGACCTCGATCTTCATCCGACCTGAATCTTCACGACCTCGATCTTCAATTGACCTCGATCTTCACCCGACCTCGATCTTCAATTGACCTCGATCTTCAATTGACCTCGATCTTCACCCGACCTCGATCTTCACCCGACCTCGATCTTCACTCGACCTCAATCTTCACCCGACCTCGATCTTCACCCGACCTCGATCTTCATCCGACCTGAATCTTCACGACCTCGATCTTCACCTGACCTTGATCTTCACCCAACCTCAATCATCTACTGACCTCAATCTTCACCTGACCTCAATCTTCACCCGACCTCCATCTTCACTCGGCCTCGATCTTCACCCGACCTCGATCTTCACCCGACCTCGGTCTTCACCCGACCTCGATCTTCACCCGACCTCGATCTTCACCCAACCTCGATCTTCACTTGGACCTCAATCTTCACCCGACCTCGATCTTCATCCGACCTGAATCTTCACGACCTCGATCTTCAATTGACCTCGATCTTCAATTGACCTCGATCTTCACCCAACCTCGATCTTCACCCGACCTCGATCTTCACCCAATCTCAATATTCACCGACCTCAATCTTCTACTGACCTCTATCTTCCCCCGACCTCGATCTTCACCCAACCTCGATCTTCAACCGACCTCGATCTTCACCTGACCTCGATCTTCACCCGACCTCGATCTTCACCCAACCTCCATCTTCACCCGACCTCGATCTTCACCCAACCTCGATCTTCAACCAACCTCGATCTTCACTCAACCTCGATCTTCACCTGACCTCGATCTTCCCCCGACCTCGATCTTCACCCGACCTCGATCTTCTCCTGACCTCAATCTTCACTCAACCTCGAACTTCACCTGACCTCAATCTTCACCTGACCTCGATCTTCACTCAACCTCGATCTTTACCTGACCTCGATCTTCACCCAACCTCGATCTTCACCCGACCTTAATCTTCACCCAACCTCGATCTTCACTCGACCTCGATCTTCACCCGACCTCGATCTTCACCTGACCTAAATCTTCACCAAACCTCGATCTTCCCTCAACATCAATCTTCACCCGACCTCAATCTTCACTCAACCTTGATCTTCACCCGACCTCGATCGTCACCCGATCTCAATCTTCACCCAACCTCGATCTTCACCCGACCTCGATCTTCTACTGACCTCGATCTACACCCGACTGCGATCTTCACCCGAGCTCGATCTTCTACTGACCGCGATCTTCACCTGACCGCGATCTTCACCCAACCTCAATCTTCACCTGACCTCGATCTTCAAGTGACCGCGATCTTCACCCGACCTCGATCTTCTGCTGACCTCGATCTTCACCCGACCGCGATCTTCACCCGACCTCGATCTTCACCCGACCGCGATCTTCACCTGACCTCGATCTTCACTCGACCTCAATCTTCACCCGACCTCGATCTTCATCCGACCTGAATCTTCACGACCTCGATCTTCAATTGACCTCGATCTTCACCCGACCTCGATCTTCAATTGACCTCGATCTTCAATTGACCTCGATCTTCACCCGACCTCGATCTTCACCCGACCTCGATCTTCACTCGACCTCAATCTTCACCCGACCTCGATCTTCACTCGACCTCGATCTTCACCCGACCTCGATCTTCATCCGACCTGAATCTTCACGACCTCGATCTTCACCTGACCTTGATCTTCACCCAACCTCAATCATCTACTGACCTCAATCTTCACCTGACCTCAATCTTCACCCGACCTCCATCTTCACTCGGCCTCGATCTTCACTCGACCTCGATCTTCACCCGACCTCAATCTTCACGCAACCTCAATCTTCTACTGACCTCAATCTTCACCCAATCTCAATCTTCTACTGACCTCGAACTTCACTCGACCTCGATCGTCACCTGACCTTGATCTTCACCCAACCTCGATCTTCACTCAACCTCAATCTTCACCCGACCTCGATCTTCACCCGACCTCGATCTTCACCCGACCTCGATCTTCACTCAACCTCGATCTTCATCTGACCTCAATCTTCTACTGACCTCGATCTTCACCCGATCTCGATCTTCACGCGACCTCGATCTTCACCCGACCTCAATCTTCACTCGACCTCGATCTTCACGCGACCTCGATCTTCACCCGACCTCAATCTTCATGCAACCTCAATCTTCTACTGACCTCAATCTTCACCCAACCTCAATCTTCTACTGACCTCGAACTTCACTCGACCTCGATCTTCACTCAACCTCGATCTTCACCTGACCTCAATCTTCACCCAACCTCGATCTTCCCTCAACCTCGATCTTCACCCGACCTCGATCTTCACTCAACCTCGATCTTCATCTGACCTCAATCTTCTACTGACCTCGATCTTCACCCGATCTCGATCTTCACCCGACCTCGATCTTCACCTGACCTCGATCTTCACCTGACCTCGATCTTCACTCGACCTCGATCTTCACCCGACCTCGATCTTCACTCGACCTCGATCTTCACCCGACCTCGATCTTCACTCGATCTCGATCTTCACCCGACCTCAATCTTCACTCGACCTCCACCCGACCTCGATCTTTACCCGACCTCGATCTTCACCCGACCTCGATCTTCACCCGACCTCGATCTTCACCCGACCTCGATTTTGTCCCGACCTCGATCTTCACTCGACCTCGATCTTCACCCGACCTCGACCTTCACCCGACCTCAATCATCACCCGACCTCGATCTTCACCTGACCTCAATCTTCACCCGACCTCAATCTTCACCCGCGACCTCGATCTTCACCCGACCTCGATCTCCACCCGACCTCGATCTTCACCCCCGACCTTGATCTTCACCCGAGCTCGATCTTCACCCCCGACCTTGATCTTCACCCGAGCTCGATCTTCACCCGACCTCGATCTTCACCCCCGACCTTGATCTTCACCCGAGCTCGATCTTCACCCGACCTCGATCTTCACCCGACCTCGATCTTCTCCCGACCTCGATCTTGTGCCGCAAGCTTTCCCGCCCGACAGGCTGTCAATCAGGCTGGCTGTCGGGTGGGAAACCTGGTGGAAAACTTTAAAACACAAACTGCTGTTAATTTCAGCAGAATATCCAGGAAACCCATACTCCCGGGTTTCCTGTTTGGAATTCTTCCCCCCTACCTCCCCATAGGTACCGGGGCCAATCTCAGGGATGTGAAGCTTTAGTTGTAATGGAGACTAGACAAACTGGGACTCTTCATGAGATCACAGAAGGTTTAGAGGAAACCAATAGAAATGTTCAAAATTAGAGCAGTTTTGATAAAGCAAACAAGAAAAAATCATTTATACTGGATAATGAGTTGGTAACAAGAAGGAATACATTTATGGGAATTGTTAAGAGTTTTTTTCCCTTATAGATGGATGTTCAGGCATGAAATGTTCTACTAGAAATAGTGGTGAAAGTAAAATGCATAATAAATTTTAATAGGGAAGTGGATAAATATTTGAAAAATAAAAAAAATAATAGGCTATGGGGAATTGGCAGTGGAATGGGCCCAAGTGGAAAGCTCTTTCAGAGAGCTGGCACAGACTTAATGAGCCAAATGTGCTAAGGTTTCATGATTTTATGATTCTACAATCACAGATGTTTCAGCTCACATATATTGCTATTCACACGTGCTGCTGTTCTCCTGTCCACTGTTAATGAATTTAAACAAATGTCAGCCTTGCCTGAAATAAAAGCTTTGACAATTCAATCTCCAGTTTCTTTCAAAGTCTTTTGGAAAAAGCTAAGAAACTCTCAATCCCCATGGATGAGGAGATGCACCCTTCTACCTTTCAACCCAATGGACTGCATGCTGTGAAATTTTGTAAATTGCATTAGCTCAGATTGAAAACTCTGATCAGTGTGGGGGCAATGATATTTAGTTGATGACTAGGCTTTTAAGAAAGACTTTGAAGTAAAAACGTAATTAAAGATATTAAAAGACACATAGGACATTTCAATGCATACATTTATTTAAGTTATGGCAACATATGTATTTTTTTGAATTTTTATTTTGTTTAACACCTCATTTTTGGTGTTATAAATTTCAATTAGTGAGAAAAATGGCTGGATGTAAATTTTTAAAGCATTTTGAGTGATATGATTGATTCATGAACAAAGAGTTAAAACAATTGTTTACATAGGGAAATGCTATTATAAATGTTTACATCATGATTCTTAGTGTTAAACTTTGACATAAGTGCATGTGTACTATAACACAATTGTAGTGTAGCAATAATGTACATGTTGGTATGTTTAGAAAAAAATGGTATGAGACGATGCTAGCTGAAGCTAAATTGTTTTATCCTCTTGTAATATGCTAATTAGACAATTTAAAATATGACTTGATTCTGTGGTCAGATAATATTTATTGTAGGATGTAAAAAGTTTAAAGACCCCATTTTTAAAATTGTTGTGTAGGATCTAGTTGGTCCTGGCAATGTTTAACTAAGCCATGTAAAGCAGAAAGGTATCAAAGGCTCAACGTCTGTAGAGTTATACCCTAGCAAAGCCTTCAGAAGAGGAGGGTGAAAATTGGAAGGAAATACAACTGTTGTGTATGTTTATGTATCTTTTGGTTCTCAGCCAGAGATGTCCAGCACTATTTTCACACTTTTACATTTCTTACATATAATGTTGCAAGATTGTAACTTTATTTTGATGTAAGTAACAGGACTACAGCCCTTAGTTGTGCAGCACTTCCCTTATGCCAGTTTGTGGAGTATTGGTATATGATGGTATACACTGAAGTGAAAAAAGTTTAAATATAATTGAAACTATTCAGCATTTCTCTTCAGTGATCAAGTGGTCAGATACAGATCACTCAGATTATTTTATTTTTTTACCAAGGTCAGGAAGCTGTGGTATATGCAATTTTGACAACATTTTCAACTTCCCCCGGTGGCGATGGGAATAACATTACTTGGACTATCAGGAGCTACTCACATACTGTGCATTAAATCAGATATATACTTAGGAGCAAAGTAAGAGTTCTGACAACATTGATTCAAGTTGAACTCACAACAAAGACCCAGCACATGTACTATTTAGCTGGCACTATACCAAGTTTTGCAACTTATAGCCTAAGAATTTAAGGGGTTTTAGGCACACGCAAAAGTTTTACATCATCTTGAGCCAACATACTGATAACAACAGATAGAATAATCAGGCAATGTTTATTTTACAACATGATGGGCATCTCCAATCAAATAGTATTAAATACAGATTTAATATACTTTGTTCATCAAATACATTGATTTTTGAGATAGTCAGACCTATTCTACACCTAAAAGAAAAGGGGCTAGATTTTGCCAGGCCCGAGGAGGCGGGAATGGAGGCGTGTGGGGTGTTAAAATTGCAAAAAGTGGCGGGCGGGCCCGACCCCGCCTCCATCCCGCCTCCAAGCAATTTTCCCAAATGCGTGGTTTCTGATCCCGTCTCCGTCCCGCCTCCAAGAGGCAGGATAGGCCCTTAAGGCCCTTAACAACCAACTGAATTGCCTCTATAATCCCATTTTGAGAGGCCTTTCTGATTTTAACACTTTTCCAACGTGATGCACGCCTCCTCTGAAACACAATGGTGAAAGCTGGCGTGAAACACAATGGTGAAAGCTGGCGGTAGCACAATTGGATTGCTGACTATTAGCTGCAGCTCCACCATTAAATAGGAGATTCGATCAGTCATCATTTGCAGGTGGCAGGACTTTGTTGTCTCAGGTCTGGGGGAACTTTTAGCAGGCATAAACATAGCTGTGGAAGTTTGGAGCCTGACACCCATCTCCAGTGTGACCTCTTGGGAAACCCCTCTCGCCACCTTGACTGAGCGCTTCCTCAACTGAGGCATATACCAGAAGCATAGGAACCATTTATTTCCTTTCCTCCTGGACATCAGCTGAGGACGAAGACCAGCCGTGGCAGCAGCAGAACCATGAACAACAGCACCACCAACAGTAGCAGCAACAACAGGAGTGCCAAGCTGCTGCTCACCCACCTGAAGCTGCACAGGCCAGAAGGTGCCAGCGCGCAACCACATTGCTGCCCAGGATGCAAGGGACGCACTCATCTTGGCCAGATTTGCTTAGCCTGCAAAATCAAACAATTTTGTCTCGCACCTTCTTATCAGACCATCGACAATGGCCAAGAACCTGTGGATTCCTAGCACTCTGACCACCATACTGACAATTGCAAGTAATCCTAAGCCCTCAATGTGGAAGTACCATTAGTGAAATGACAGACGCCACAACTGCAACAGTTGCCATCAGAATTTTTATTTACAATAACCAATTGATGGCTTTTCAACATTAAACATCACATTTCACCCAAGTGACTAGCCTTGTGACTATTTGTGCAGTATCTTTCTCTTACGCGAGCTCCTACGTGGTGGTTCCCCCTTGGCATCAGCAGATGTGGAGGCCCCTTGCTCACTTTCTTGCTGCTCGTGTCTCGACACCTTTGGCGGGCATCCTCTGGGGTTGCGAACCTGTGAGGGCTCAGCAACAGTCTGCTGCTCCTGCGGCTGTGCAGGGGTTGAGACGCCGATCTCAGTTGGGTGGGGACTCTGGTGGGGCTCTGACCGAGGGCTCTGCAGTGGCAGGCAAGTGTGAGCGCTTGGAGAGGAGCCCCCACTTCCTTGTTCTCTGCCACCAACATCCCTCTCATGGGTCAGGTCCACCTCAGCGCTTGCAAGTGGCTTGAGAGCACCTTGCTGCACATCAGGGGGGCCATGGAGACCCGTATCTGCACTGGCAGTCCTACTCAGAAGGACTTCCATGAAGGTCTGGTTTCTCTGTTCAATAGCTGACCATCGCTCCTCCAGAGATGTCAGTCTATTCTGAACACTCACCATGTTTTCTACACTCTGGCGACTTAGCTCCTCCATGGCCGTAGCCATCCTCTCGTCTACTGTAGCCATCCTTTCCACGGAGGTTGCCATCCTTTCCGTGGTGCTGCGTTCATGCGCCAATGACTCCACAAAGGCTCTGCTCATGTTCGCGATGGACTCCTCCATTCGCTCCACATCCGCAGCGACCCTGGAGACAAAACCTGCCAGGGACTCTTGCACCTGTTCCTGGAGTTCCAGCACTGCTGTTCTTCTGGATGGACTCAGAGGCAGAGGGTCGACATGCAGCTGAGCTGAGCTGGGAGAGTCCTGTGCCCTCCGACTAGGACTCTCCACTGCTGTCCCTGTCTCCACAATCTGCTGATGCTCACTTGTGAGCTGTGATACACCAGGTGACAACACTACTCTATCTCGCGATGGTCCCACCGAGGTGTGAGTGTCTGTGCTGGTGCTGGGTTGGCTGAATTCTGCTGACACTACGCCCTCAGAGGTTGCAGCTTCCTCTGAGGAGTCTGGAGGCTCAGGCTGTTCCTCCTGGATAGTGGGGATGGGTGCTTGCGATGGTCCTGTGGGGGAGTAAAGGAAAGAGTCAGAGATGTGAGACCAAGGTTATATGCACATTGCATATTGCAGATGATCATAAGTCCATCTGTTAGAGCTTCGGAATCATTATCAGCGACTCATGCAATGTCAATGAGAGAAATGAAAAACTATTCTGTCACCAGCTTTCTCTGATGCACCCGTCTGTCAATCCCCCACTTGCGCATTGTGCTTGAGTCCCACGATCTCCAGGACCGCCTCCTCCCAGGTGGTGAGCTGGGCTACTGAGGGTGGCCCTCCTCCTGTCCTCGCTCTTTCCCTCTTATTGTGAGCTCTCTTTTCCTGCAATGAGGGAGACAAGTGGAGTTTGAGTGAGAATGAAGGAGTGAGTGTAGAGAATCCATAGCATAGATGCTTAGAAGGAGACAAAGATGGAGTGAGGTGGCAAGACCAAGGGCCCTCCCTGTGTTTTGTAAGTTGTTTTCATAGCATCAAAGTGATAGGGAGTGTGAGGGCTGCATAGTTGAATAGTTAGGTGAATGGGACCATAGAGAGAGAGGGAATGGGTAAGGGTGCAGGGATGTCAGTGTCAAGTGGGATGTGGAGGAAGAGGTTGCTAAAGCTGAGTGCTGGTGAGGAGAGGCAATGGGGATCAGATTGAGAGTGATGGGAAAGTCATACTCACTTTTCCAGTGCGCAGAAGGTCATGAAACCTCTTCCTGCACTGAAGCCAGGTTCTGCGGATCAGGGACAACGAGTTGACCTCCTGGGCCACCTGGATCCACACAGCCTTCGTCTGCTGGGGAGGCTTCTTCCTCCCTGAAGAAGGGAAGAGCACCTCCTTACTAGCTCTTGCTCCCTCCACCAAAGCTTGCAGGGCGACGTCATAAAATCTGGGAGCAGACTTAGGTCTCCCGCTGCTCATATTGCCTCCAGCTCCCTCTCACAGCAAAGGCCAAAAGGTTGGCAGCCTGCAGAAGAAGCAAGGCTTCTTGCAGACCTTAAATGCAGCAGCAATGATGACGTCATCGGAGGCGAGTTTCAGACTGAAAAAACTAATTGGGCCATGGGTACCCACACGCTGGAACTCAATTGCCCAATTAGGTGAAAGTCGCATCATTCTCCCACATCGATTTGGAATCGGTGGATAACACGAAAAGCGGATGACATGACCCCAGCCCGCCCCAATGAGAAAATCGAGCTCAAGAAGTCACCTTTACAAAATAGCCTTTTTGTTTTGTAGGGGAAAGGAAATCAGCCTTGTGAGGGCAAAATGTATATAATTCCAAAGTTAAAATGTGTTTTTCATTTTAAAGCTGTCATTCCTCATTGCTTTCACAAGGTTGTTTAATGCAAGCAGAACTAGGATAATGGTTATATATCTATCAAATTGCAGATGACTTTACAAGTAAATTAAATGTAAGGTATCTTTCCCAGCATTATCTCTCATAGCACATTCTGAAATGACTCAACTTCCATATTATTACTGAGGTTTTCACTCCAGGTCCATTTGACTATAACGTGGTTTTCAAACTCATGTCACTGACTTCTACTCTTTCATTTAAGTTTGACAAATCACAAATCCAGACCTAGGATGCAAAGAGCAAAAAAAAACTAGCACGAGAACAGAAGCTACATGATATTAAAATAAAAACAGAAAATGCTGGAAACATTTAGCAGGTCAGGCAGCATCTCCTGAGAGAGAAACAGAGTTAACGGGCTGGAACTTGCTGAAAAAATAATAGCGAGTGAACGAAGCACAGCGTTTTTAATGTTCAAATCGGCCAGCAAATTCAGGGGATGAAGAGATACAGCGTGACTTGCAAATCTCCAGAACTTGCTGGTCGATTTATGCCGCTCTGTCATTTGTTTCACACAAACAGCATCTCGCCCTTAGCTTCCATGTTATTTTTAAGAAACTGCTGGATTTGCAGATTAATTGCCCATTAAGCTCGCCACAGAAAGTTAAGTCTAGTAATTAATAATATAAGTACCCCTTTAGCAACATGATAATTGTTAATGACTGTCAATCAACCTCTCTGGCCCACAAAGTGAACAATTTAAATTGTGGAGTCGCATTCCTTCAGGTAGTGAATTGCTGTTGGAGATCTTAAAAGTGTCACGTCTTAAATTACATTTTTTTTTCCTGCTTTTCCGTTCTGTCTCTTTCTTCTCTCTCTCTTAATGCAATCTTTCTTTCTCTTTCTGTACCTAATTTGACTCTAATCCATCCACTCTAATTCGCCCTCCTTCTCCATTGTTCCTCTATTGCTTTCTCAATCATTAAATCTCATTGGTTAAGGAGATAGGCTGCTGGTCCCACCAATCACTAAGGTCCCAGATGCCCCACTGCCCTCGCCACACCATTATCAGCTCGCCCTTCCAGCAAGTTAGGGCGCAAAATATTTGAGCTGAAGTGGTGCAGGAAAGGTTTAATTAACGGGGCATGCCATGAGATGCCCTGCTTCAGAAAGTTCTGGCCCAACGTTTCAGGTTGATGACCTATTATTAGAACTGTTAGAAAGGTCATTGACCTTAAATGTTAACTCTTCTCTCTCCACAAATGCTGCCTGACAAGTTGAGTGTTTACAGCATTTTCTGTCTTTATTTCAGATTTCCAGCATTTGCAGCATTAGGGCTCGATTTTCCAAGCCCCGAGGAGGCGGGTTTGGAGGCGGAAGTGGTGGGAAAATTGCAGAATCGGGGGGCAGGAACCCATCCCGCCCCCAACCCGCCTCCGTGCCAATGTCCCAGGAGGCGGGTAACCGACCTGTGCTGGGAGCCACCTCCCCGAGGCGGGAAGGGGATTAGTACCAGTTAACTGCCTGTTAACAGATAGTTAACAGGCAGTTTTTTGCCTAATCCCTATTTTTAACCCTGAAGTGTGGGCTGGCCGACGGCGCCGAACCACGGCAAGTTAGCGAGGCGGAGTGTCGGTCTGAAGGGGTTGGAGGGGTCGAGATGTCCGTTGTGCAGGCGAGTGATGGGTGCATGTGTACAGAGGTAAGTGTGTGAGGTAAGTGTAAAGTGTTTTAATAAGTTTTACTTACCTTTACTTTCTCCTGCAGGCTTCCTTCCATCAGTTCTCGGGATTCCCTCAGCTCACCGGCACAGAAAGCAGAATGGCCGCTGAACTGTCAAAAGCTGCAGCATTCTGCTTTCTGGTCTGGAGAGATCTCTAACTGAGTCTGAGTAGAAGGACTCAAGTTAGAAGACAGACTGTCAGTGTTTGACAGATTCACAGAGCTGTCAAATGCTGATTTTTCATCTGTCAGAAGCTCTTGACAGATGAAATGTCAATCGCTGACGTCACCAGTAACCAGGTGTCCCTTAATTGGCTTGCTGAGCCCGCTGGGCGGGTTTAACAAGGTCAATCAAGGGAAAATAGCATGGGTTGGCCACAAGTCGATGGAGGCGGGACTACAATCGAGAAAGTGGGAGTCCCACCTCCAAAAGCTCCCCATTGACAAAATCGAGCCCTTATTCTTTTGTTCTACATGATATTAAAACTGATCTTTGCTGCAAAATGCTTAAATATCTTCATGATAGATGGTGCTAGCTTTCTTTCATACTTATCTTAATATTACTTATTAACTTATTTCCCAAGCTTGTTGCTCCGTTAGATTTAAATTTAAAATGATAGTTATAGAGTAAGATTCAGTTTGATATTTTCTGAGCATCTTTCTAACTATTCTAGTTTAGTTTAGGAATAGAGAGGAATATAATACCTAGATTATTAAATCTGTTTCATTACTTGATCACGCACCTGTTGTCCCTCAATTATTTCATCCTTAAGCATAGAGTTAGTTCCATATTTAAGATGATATTGCCCAGCTTTACCTCTCTGCTGCCACCATTAATTCTAAGGCTGTTCTAACTGTCACCAATGTTCTTTCCATTATTAAGGCCTGGATGAATTGTAATTTGCTTCAGCTTAATGTTGGTAAAATCAAGCCATCCTTTCTGGATTCCACTAGTACCTCTTTGCTTCTAATCTGTACTCCATTAACCTCCTTGGCTTAACCTCCTTGAAACCTTAGTGTCTTGCTCAATTCAGATCTAATTTTGCACATCCACTGCAATACTAAGGCTGCTTTCTTCCACCTCCAAAACATTGTTCACCTCTACCCTACTTCTTCTGCATTATTGCAGAGATCCTAATTGATTCCATTATCAGCTTGAGGCTTCATTTCTCTGATGTTCTCCTAACTGGCACACCCATCTCCATCATCCACACAATAAAACTTATCCAAAGAAAGAAAGAAACAACTTGCATTTATATAACAGACACATGGCAGTTGCAATTTAATGCAAAGAAGTGTGAAGTGATGCATTTTGGTACGAAGAGTGAGGAGAGGCAATAAAAACCAAATGGTACAATTTTAAAGGGGGTGCAGGAGCAGGAAGACTTGGGGGTGCATGTACACAAATCTTTGAAGGTGGCAGGACAAGTTCAGAAGGCTGTTAAAATTGTATATGGGATCCTTGACTTTATAAACAGAAGCCAAGGGCTCAACTTTGCCATTGGTGATGGGTTGGGTGCGGATCAGGTGGTCGGTGGGTCCCGATCCCGCCTCCGCTGTCGGGCGGGATAAAATTGCGATTATGCCCTAATTGGGCAATTGATTCCCCGCGTGTGCGCTCCCCTGGCTTTTGGGTCTGAAACTTGCCTCTGCTGACGTCATTTCTCCAGCTGCATTTAAGGCCTCTAAGCAGCATTGCTTCATTTTGTGCCTATGTTCTTCCAGAGTGACAACTGCTTAAAGTGTGTGCTACTGCTGAAATGTCGAGCTCAAGGGCCAAGGCCTCACCATGTTTCGATGATGACTCCCTTCATGCTCTGGTGGAGGGAGCCAGAGTTCAAAAGGAGGTGTTCTTTCCTTCCTCTGGGAGGAAAAAACCTCCCCAGCAAACCAAAGCTGTGTGGCTACAGCTGAGTCACCCGCCTCCGCAAGGTCTTCCTCCTCCTCCTCCTCATCCTCCTCATCTGAGGAGGCTATGCGCTGAGCCACTTGTTCCTCAGGCAGCTGCAAGCCACGATGCTGTGCGGTGTTTTGCAGTGCACAGCAGACCATGACAATTCTGGAGACCCTGGCTGCTGAATACTGCAGGGCTCCACCTGATCTGTCAAGGCATCTGAATCATATCTTCAGCAAGCCAATGGTTTGCTCAATGATGGATCTGATCAAAATGTGGCTGGCATTGTAGCGCTCCTCAGCTTCATTCGATGGCCTTCTCAATGGTGTCATCAGCCACACCTTCGGGGGATAGCCCTTGTCTCCAACGAGCCACCCAGAAAGTTGGTTTGGTGGATTGAACAGTGGAGGCACACTAGACTGCCAAAGGAAGAACGAGTCATGGCAACTGCCAGGGTACTTCGCGCAAACATGCAAAATGTCCTTCCTGTGGTTACACACCAGCTGCATGTTGAGATGGTGGAAGCCCTTGCGGTTGACAAAAACAGCTGGGTTATGATGGGGTGCCCTAAGGGCCACATGTGTGCAGTCTATGACACCCTGCACCCTTGGCAAGCCTGCCATATTTGCAAAGCCAACCACACGCGAGGTTACACTTGCTTGATCCGTCAAGAAGTGAATGTAATTGTGCGACTTTGCAAAGAGGGCATTGGTAACCTGATTGACGCAAGTGTGTGCGGCCGACTGGGAGATGCCGCTGATGTCTGCTGATAATCCCTGGAAGGACCCTGAAGCAAAAAAATTGAGTGCGATGGTGACTTTGACAGCCACTGGTAAGGGGTGTCCACCCATTCCTCTGGGCTCCAGGTGTTGATGCGGCATTGCACAGATGTCAGCGACTACCTCTCGTGAAAGTCTCAGCCTCCTTTGGCACTGCTGCTCACTCATGTTTAGGAAGCTGCTCCTCGGCCTGTAAACCCTGTGTTGGGGGTATCTCCTGCGGCGACGTGCTTCCCTGTGCTGACGCCCTCTGCCCTGTGCAGCATCAGGTGGGTGAGCAGTAGGTTGGCACTCCTGTTGTTGTTGCTGCTGCTGTTGTTCCTGGTTCTGCTGCTGCCGCGGCTGCTCTTCCTCCGAATCTGAGGACCAGGATGAAAGGAAATAAATGGTTCCCATGCTGCTGGTAGATATCTCAGTTGAGGAAGCGCTCAGTCAATGTGGGGAGAGGGTTTTCCCAGGAGGTCACAGTGGAGACAGATCTCAGCTTCACCACTTCCAAAATCAGTAGACCTGCAAAAAGTTTGCCAAGACCTGAAAAAACAAAGTTCTGCCACCTGGAACTGATCCTTGTTGAAAGCTCCGTTTTTACGCTGGAGCTGAAGCTGTATGAAGGCAGCCACTTGTGAACCTGCCACAATTAGCTGGCGTGGTTTGGGGAACGATGTGGAACATGCTGAAAATGTGGTAAAATTTAAAAGGCCAGGCAAAATAGGATTACACAGACAGTTAACAAGCAGTTAACTGCCTTAAGGGCCTATCCCGACACTTGGTGGTGAGACAGATGAACTGTCAATCGCTGATGTCATCAGTAACCAGGTGTCCCTTAATTGGCCTGCTGAGCCCGCTGGGCGGGCTTAACAAGGTCAATCAAGGGAAAATAGCATGGGTTGGCCACAAGTCGATGGAGGCGGGACTACCCAAAAAGTGGGAGTCCCGCCTCCAAAAGCTCCCCATTGACAAAATCGCACCCATAGAGTACAAAAGCAAGGAACTTATGCTAAATCACTGGTTAGGCCCCAGCTGGAGTATTGTGACCAATTCTGGGCATCACATTTTAGGAAAGATGTCAAGGCCTTAGAGTGGCGCTGAGGAGATTTTCTAGAATGGTACCAGAGATGCAAGACATCAGTTATGCAGAGAGATTAAAGAAGCTGGGGGCGTGTTCTCTTTAGAGCAGTGAAGGTTAAGGAGAGATTTAATACAGATATTCAAAATCATGAAGTGTCTTCATAGAGTAAATAAGGAGAAACTGTTTCCATTGGCAGAAGGGTCAATAACCAGAGGACACAGATTTAAGGTGATTGGCAAAAGAACCAGAGGAGAGATGAGGAGAATTTTTTTACGCAGCGAGCTGTTATGATCTGGAATGCACTGCCTGAAAGGGTGGTGGAAGCAGATTCAATAATAACTTTCAAAAGGGAATTGGATAACTATTTGAAGGAGAAGCATTTGTCGGGCTATGTGGAAAGGGCGGGGGAATAGGACTAATTGAATAGCTCTTTCAAGGAGCTGGCAGAGGTACGATGGGCAAATGGCCTCCTTCTGTGCTCTATCATTCTATGATTCTGTGATTGCACCTTTCATGACCTCAGGACATCTCAAAGTGCTTCAGAACCAACGAAGTACACATCATCACGATCTATTTCCTCTGCTTTACAAGGTCCCATCATTCCCATCACTCCAGTCTTTGCTGACTTCAATTGGCTTCCCATGCTCCAGCAGAACAATTATAAGCTTTTGAGTCTCATATTCAAATCTTTCTATGGCCTCTCTTCATCCTAACTCTACATTCTCCTCCTGTGTCTTTGCTCCACTCATTCCACATTGATTTACTTCTTGTTTTCTGCTCCTTCCGCTTGACTATTGGTGGCAATTCTTTCAGCCACTATGCCCCAGTCCCCTCCTAAAATCCCTTCAGTTTGCCATCCCTGTTCCTGCTTCCAAAAGCCCCCTTAAAACCTTTCTCTCTGACAAATCCTTCTGTGTTTTTCACTTTTTTCCCCCTGCTTCTAAGATGTTATTCTGCACTTGTGACGTGCCATATTAATGTAAGTTGTTGTTGCCTTTTTCACATACTTAGTCATTAATATGTGACATAGGCTTTAGTATGTCTCAATAGAATAGTAGTGATTTTAATTCATATTAATACAAGAATATTAACAATTGGCATGTAAGAAGGAAATTACAGCTAAAAAAGATATTCAGTGATATTATACAAGATGCAGTTTGTGTTGGATGATACAGAATATGGTGAATATTAGTAACAGGTCTGGATGTCAAAGATTATGCTACCAAAACCTGTTGTGGATTAATTTCCTTAAATATTTTTCAGCCATTATCATAATAAATGAATAATGTCACTCAAACCAAGAAGTGGAAAGAATTGTCCTTGAATTGTTACTAAGGAACCCTATAGCAGGGAGGACTGAGTATATCAGTGTGAAGCTGAATCAGTTCAGAGTTGGCTGTGAGGAGGACATTGTAATGCTAAAGGTAAAAGTGAGTTTGTACTTGTTTGTGCTATTAACTTAATGTCATCAGCAAACATAGATATACGGCTCTCTATTCCTTCATCCAAGTCATTTATAAATATAGTGAAAAGCTGAAGACCCAGGACAAATACCAGGACAAAACTCGTCACATCCTGCCAATTTGAGTATATTCCCATTATCTCTACCAGCTGTCTCCTACCTCCTAACCAATTCCCTATCCAAGCCAATAAGTTTCCTCCAAATCCATGCACGCTCATCTTAGTTAACAGTCTCTTATGTAGAACCTTGGCAAATGCCTTCTGGAAGTCCATAAAAATAACGTTTATTACCGTCTCAAAAAAAATCAACTAGATTTGTTAGACATGACTTACCCTTTACAAACCTATGCTGGCCCTCTCTGGTCAGCTCATATTTGTCCAAATGTTCAGTCTCGTCATCCCTAATAACAACAGATTCTAGTAATTTCCCCACAATCGACACTAGACTAATAGGCCTATAATTTCCTAATTGATAATTGATCTCTCCTACCCTTCTTAAATAATAACTGTAATTAGAGTTCATTTTTCTCAGTGTCTAAACATTAATATGCATTTGTTAAAACTGTCTGAAGCAGTGCAAAGTTCCAGTAATTTTGGTCTATTTGTTGTCACTATTACTTTTGAGACCAGTAGTATACCATCTGAGGCAAGTACAAACTCACTTTTACCTTTAGCATTACAATGTCCTCCTCACAGCCGACTCTAAAATGACTCAGCTTCACACTGATATATTCATTCCTCTCTGCTATAGGGTTCCTTAGTAACAATTCAAGGACAATTCTTTCCACTTCTTGGTTTGAGTGACATTATTAATTTATTATGATAATGGCTGAAAAATATTTAAGAAAATTAATCCACAACAGGTTTTGGTAGCATAAACTTTGACATCCAGACCTGTTACTAATATTCACCATATTCTGTGTTATAAATCTCATCATCATAAGAAACTACTCATGAAATAACACTGGACGGCCAGCTGGTGGCGCCATCCAAGGAGTATAAATACTTGGGCGTGGGCCCAGCTTACCAGGGACATTTTGTAAGACAGGAACTAGTGAAGTACAACTAGACCTCCATGTTTTGAAACAAGTTGATTAAAGCCTTGCTTTATACTCAAACCAAGTGCGTAGTGAGTTTTATTACATCATTCTGTATCATCCAACACAAACTGCACCTTGTATAATCACTGAATATCTTTTTTAGCTGTAATTTCCTTCTTACATGCCAATTGTTAATATTCTTGTATTAATATGAATTAAAATCACTACTATTCTATTGAGACATACTAAAGCCTATGTCACATATTAATGACTAAGTATGTGAAAAAGGCAACAACAACTTACATTAATATGGCACGTCACAAGTATAGAATAACATCTTAGAAGCAGGAGAAAAAAAGTGAAAAACACAGAAGGGTTTGTCAGAGAGAAAGGTTTTAAGGGGGCTTTTGGAAGCAGGAACAGTAAATAGTGCAGATGGGAGCAGAAAGTTGCAAAGGGTCATTGATAGATTAAGTGAGTGGGCAAAACTGAGGCAGATGGAGTTCAATGTAGAAAAGTGTGAGGTCATGTACTTTGGGCCTAAGAAAGATAGATCAGAGTATTTACTAAATTGTGAAAAGCTAGTAAGTGTGGATGAGCAGAGATATTTAGGGGTCTAAGTATAGAAATCAGTAAAAGCTGGTGGACAGGTACAAAAACAATTAAAAAGCTAATCGAATGCTGGCCTTTATCTCAAGAGGGTTGGAATACAAAGGCGTAGAGGTTATGTTACGGCTGTACAGAGCTCTGGTTAGAATTCATCTGGAGCACTGCATTTAGTTCTGGGCACTGGACCTCAGGAAGGATATACAGGAAACTTTGGTTTATCCGGAGGTTGTACGGCCGGAAACCTCGATCTAACGGCAGAAATCAGCAGCCGTTTTGTTAGGTTTTTTTTCTTTCTTTTTCTTCTCCTAGCATTTTTTTAAACAGTCAGTCTCTGGAAAGCCTCTCTGAAGCTGTTGCTAAGCTACAGAGACGCTTCCAAGGTGTGGGCCAACTGTTTACAAGCTGTTGCTAAGCAACAGTGTTTGTTGTCAGATACGGAGATGAAAACCTCCGTATCCTTCAACATTAGCGCTGGTCTGTCCAGAAGTTTTCATAGATCGGCATCACGCCGGTCCCGTCGGTGCCGGATATCACGAAGTTTCCTGTACTGGCCTTGGAGGGAGTGTAGCGCAGATTAACCAGAATTATACCACTGCTAAAAGGGTTAAATTATTAGGACAGGCTGCATAGACTAGGCTCGTAGTCTCTTAAATATAGAAAATTAAGTGGTGATCTAATTGAGGTGTTTAAGATAATCAAAGGAGTTGATAGGGTAGATAGAGAAAAACTATTTCCTCTGATGGGGGAGTCCAGAACAAGGGGGCATAACCTTAAAATTAGAGCTAGGCTGCTCAAGGATGATGTCAGAAAGCTCTTCTTTACACAGAGGGTAGTGGTAATCTGGAACTCTCTCTCCCAAAAAGCTATTGAGGCTAGGCCAATTAACAATTTTGTTAGGCAAGGTATTAAGGGATACGGAACCAAGGCAAGTAGATGGAATAAAGAGACAGATCAGCTAAATGAATGGCGGAACAGGCTCGAGGTGCTGGCTGGCTTACTCCTGTTCCTATCTTCCTATATTCCAATGTCGCATCGGAGAACATTGGTGTCTGTTCGCTCCTTCTTTACTGCCATTTATTCTGCAAGTCGTTCCTGGGTGTCACAGCCAGAATGCACCTTCTCTTTAAATGGCACTGGCAGCCTTTAAGCAGAGGCATGGGCGTCTGATACCCACCCCCACTGACTTTTCAGTGCAGTGCTGAGGTATTAAACTGAGGCCCTCTCTGCCCTCTCAGGCATGCAGCCAATGAGTGGTGCAGGTGGACAGAAAAGATCCCAA
The DNA here is from genome assembly GCF_052327205.1 of Somniosus microcephalus. Taxonomy (NCBI): domain Eukaryota; kingdom Metazoa; phylum Chordata; class Chondrichthyes; order Squaliformes; family Somniosidae; genus Somniosus; species Somniosus microcephalus. Next base: position 37,082,905 of record NC_140997.1, read on the forward strand.
TGACATTATTTGAAGAGGAGAGGGCTTCTCCTGGTGTTCTGCCCTATATTTATCCCTCAATCAACACCACCAAACAAGAATCATCAGTTCAATCATTTCATTGCTCTTTGTGGGGCCATGCTGAGTGCAAATTTGCTGCCATGTTTGCCTAAAAAACAGCAGTGACTGCACTTCAAAGGCACTTCATTAGCTATAAAGGCAATTTGGGAAGTCCTGAGGTTGCAAAAGAATAATTGGGTGTGGTGTAAAACAGGCTGCTGCTTCGCTGTGAGACTGTTTCGCACTGCTGGCATAGACAAATTTCAACCCCTCAGACATTTTGATTATCGATTGAGAATTATATTCTCCCAGTTTAAACAAATTGTGTTTTGGTAATTATGACCAGAAGCGGGCGCGATCGGTGGCGGGTCGGGTGGGAAAGTTGTTATTTTTGACAGCGGGTCGGGAACCCATTGTCATCTCGCTCCCACGCGCCTTTCACCCCAGGCGTGTCTGTCATTGTGGAGCCGACCCAACCAGCAGCAGCGGGGACCCAATTGAGATGATTGTCAGGTAGTTTACAGGCACTTAAGAGCCTTTTTTCACTTACATTTTTAATTTTCCTGCGTAGCCACGGGATTCACGCAGCTCGGGAACCACATCTGTCAACCTGAGGCGGTAGTTCCGTGGCCATTGCTCCAGCTGATTACTTGACAGCATCAAATGTACAATGAAAGCTCCCACCTGACAGATGATCAATTTCCTCAGGCAGAAGCTGTTGCTCAGTCCATTTCCAGCACAGATTCTGCAGGTTGCAAGTCTTGCCAGCAAAGTCTCCATCCAGTCTCACCTCATTGGAAGAACTCTTTCACCATTGACAGAAAGCTTCTGTCATCTGTACTTCACCTGCCGTCTATTCCATCAACATGGATACCATTTATACTGTCTCACCTTGGTCCTCAGAATCGGACCACGATCAGCCCCAACACCAGCAGCACCAGGCACACCAGCAGCACCAACAACAACACTAACCTTCACTGCAATCAGCTGGTGCTGCACAGGGCACAGGGCATCAGCACCTCAGCACATTGCTGCCCGGGAAGCCAGGGATGGCCTCATCATGGCCAGATTTACTTCACTTGACTCTGTACACCCTGGCTGTCACATGATATGCCAGGTTGGTACCAACCCACACCAACACCATAAAGCATCCCTACAATGACCAAGCCATTTCTTTCACACTCATCACCATTGTGGGGGGTACCATTATGTCTCACCAGTCACTGCAACTCACTAAGTCACTTCCAAAGGTGCACACAAATCTGTCCAAGGCTGGACAATAAAGATTTTTATGTTTGACACTACATTAACAGAAACTCTACATAAACATTGCATAAAACACCCAAGTGGCTACCCTTGTGTGCTGTTAGTTGGTATAATTGCACTAGGATGAGGGTGAGTGTGAGGGGTGGCTAGTCAGATGGGGATGTGATAATGTAGGTAGAGAGAGAGGGATGGGTGGACGTGCAAGGTATGTTGGTGTGAGTAAGGATGTGCAGGAGTAGGGTAGGGAAGACAGAGCAATGGGGATGTGGTGATGTGAGAGGCACAGTAGGATGCAATTGAGTGTGGCTTTGTACTTACGTTTCCTGATCTAATGAGATCATTGAAATGTTTGCAGCACTGCACCCAGGTCCTCCTGACCACATCCCTGCTTGTGACCTCCTCTGCAATCTGCAACCAGGCTGTCTTGGTCTCCTGGGGAGGTCTCTTCCGCCCATCGGAAGGGAAGAGGAACTCCCTGCGTGCTCTGACTCCCTCCATAAGCATATGGAGGGGGTCATCGGAGAACCTGGGTGCAGCCCTCTGCCTTGGTGCAGTCATTGTCAGTATTTGCAGCACTCCAATGCTGTAGTGCACTGACAGCACTATGTCAGATTAAACTTCAAATGTAATGTGGCCACGGTCCCTTTAAAGATCCCGGCTGAAAATGCATCATGAATGATGTCATCAGACCCGCTCCATCTCATTGGGCCGGGTAACGCGCTGGGTGGGCTTAATAGGCCCCATTAAGGTAAGTTCATTTTCAACAGTGGGATAGAGCCAGCAGCGGGGTCACGACCCACCACGGACACTGCCCGCACCGGGCCTGCCCAGGTAGGCAAAATTCCGGCCAAATTGTTTAATTTTTTAACAGAGACTTGTAATTGGTTTAAAGAACATATGAACAAAAAAAAGGATTAAGACATTTCATTCATCGGTGAGCTTGAGTGCTGACATTTCCAATACAAATCATATTTAATCATTTAAAAAAAAATTTACCCACTCTTGGACCGGAATTTTCCCATTGCCGAATGTCCGGTTTTGGGGGCGGGTCGGCAATTAAAAGCGTTGAAATTGACAGCACGTCGGGATTCCGCCGACTTCCGCATTTAAATGAGGTGTGTTTCGAGGCGCACCACGGACCCGCCCGGGAGAGGCAGGTGACCTTATTGAGGTACTTACCTGCTCGTTGAGAGACCCTTAACAGCCTTTTTAATGTTTGTTTTGTCTTTGAACCTTACTTGGTCACCAGTGTGGAGTTCAGGTAGGTTTTGTGTTCCTCTGTCATAGTAGTACTTTTGCTTTTCTTTCTGTTGTTCTTTGAACTTCCTCACTTTCTCCCCCTCTTTTGTTTTCAGGAGGTTCTCCGGGATGGGTAGGTTTGACCTTAGCAGACGTCCCATAAGGAGTTGGGCTGGTGACATACCACACTCGAGCGGCGTTGTGCGGTATACAAGCATGCTCTGGTAGAAGTCAGTTCCACTGTCTTTTGCCTTGTACATCAGTCTTTTCACTGTCTGGACTGATTTTTCCACTAATCCATTGGACTGTGGAAAGTGAGGACTTGACGTTGTGTGGACAAAGTCCCACTCTTTGGCAAAGTGTCGGAAACTTGCATTGAAAAACTGGGGTCCGTTGTCTGTGAAGACCTCGCTTGCCACGCCATGTCTGGAGAATATGGCTTTCATACATCTTATCACAGCATCTGCAGTGGTGGTGTACAGTCTACAAACCTCTGGATACAGGGAGTAATAGTCTGTGACTACAAGATAGTCCTTCCCTTGACATACGAATAGGTCAGCGCCTACCTTCTGGTAAGGTCTGTCTGGCGCTGGGTGTGGCTTTAGTGGTTCTACCGGATTGCTTGCTCGATATTTCAGGCATATTGAGCAGTTTGACACCTCATTTGTCACATCTTGGTTGATTCGTGGCCAGTACATCACCTCTCGTGCTCTTTTCTTACACTTTTCGATTCCCAGATGTCCTCCATGGATCCTTTTTAGCATCTCTTTTCTCAGACTCTTTGGGATAACTATTTTACTTCCTTTGTAGATGATGTCTTCGACCACTGATAGTTCCGCCCTGCAGTTCCAGTACTCTGCCATGTCAGGTGAGCAGTCTTGCTTCATGTTGGGCCATCCATCCAAGATGCTTTTCCTCAGTCGTCTCATTGTTTCATCTTTGTTTGTCTCAGTCTTTATGAGCTCCATTTTTGCATCTGCTATGGGCAGTGCACTTGTGATCATGCCACGTAGGCGTTCACTTTTTCAACCATTTTGGTGTTTGCGGGCTCTCTTGGGTCAACAGCTCTGGACAACGTGTCTGCTGTATACATCAGCTTACCCGGTGTGTATGCAACATTCAATGTATAGCGTTGCAGCCTGATCATCATTCTTTGTATTCTAAGCGGACAGCTATTTAGTGGCTTTTGGAACAATGCAATCAAGGGCTTATGGTCAGTCTCTACACTGATTGCTTGTCCTGCCACAAACTGGTGAAATCTTTCACAGGCGTATGTGATGCTGAGCAGCTCCTTTTCTATTTGAGCATATCACGTCTCCGCGTCTGTCATTGAGCACGATGCATATGCAATAGGTTGCCAGTAGTCATATTTTTGCAGAAGAACGGCACCGAGCCCACTCTGTGATGCATCTGATGATATCTTGATGGGTCTCGCTGGGTCATAAAACCTCAGAACTGGTTCCTCTGTGAGCAGTTTCTTTAGATCGCTCCATGACTTCTCATGCTCATGATTCCATTCACATTCAATGTTCTTTTCAGTTAGTCATCTCAGTGGCGCCATCTTTTCTGAGAGGTTGGATATGAATTTACCCATGTAGTTGATCATTCCGTTAAACCTCTGCACGTCCTTTTTGCATTGTGGCTTTGGCATATTCTCAATGGCGGACACCTTTCTGGGATCTGGTCTGATGCCCTCACTGCTAAGGATATCTCCCACGAATGTCAGTTCTGTCACCCCGAGCTGGCATTTCTCTCTATTCAGCTTCAGGTTTGTTTTCCTTGTTGCTTCCAGCACTTTTTTCAGTCTCTCGTCATGCTCAGTTCTCATGGTTCCCCATACTATGATGTCATCCATTGATGTATCAATTCCCTCCAGGTGCTCATAGATCATATGGATTGTTTTGTGATACACTTCAGGAGCTGAGGCAATGCCAAATGGTAACCTTAGGAATCTGTATCTGCCAAATGGACTGTTGAACGTGCACAGTCTTGAACTTGCCTCGTCCAGTTTCATCTGCCAAAATCCTGATAATGCATCTAACTTGCTGAAATACTTTGCATTTGCAAACTGTGACATGATTTCCTCACGTGTAGGAAGCTTGAAGTGCTCTCTCTTTATTGCTCTGTTTAGATCTCTTGGATCCAGGCAAATTCTGAGCTTTCCATTCTTTTTGTCCACAACGACGAGGGAACTCACCCACTCAGTTGGCTCATCTATCTTCTGAATCACGTTCAGTCTTTCCATCCTGTCCAACTCTGCCTTCAGTTGCTTTTGAAGAGCAAACGGAACTTTTCTGCATGGATGTATGACCGTTGGCATACTTTTATCTACTCTGATCGTGTGTTCTCCTGGAAGGCAGCCTAGACCCTGAAATAGGTCGTTGTACTCTTTCATGAGTTCATCATAGACTGTCTCTCCTTCGCTTTCCACAACGAGGACTCTCTTTACCAGGTTCAGTCTCTCACAGGCTTTTAAACCTAGTATGGCTTGCACATCCTTTGGCACCACGATTAATGCTAGCGTGTGCTCTCTGTCCTTGTGTGTCACTTTGACAATGCATCTTCCTTTCACTGGTATATTAGTACCTGAGTATCCTGTCACTTTCACTTTTATTCCATGTATCTTTGGTCTGGGTCTAATTTTCTTAAAATCAGTCTCTGATATCACATTAACTTGTGCTCCAGCATCCAATTTAAATGGAATGTGTATGTCATTCACTTTTAGTGTCAACATCCAGTTTCTTTTTTCTTTTTTGTTTTCAGACACAACATCCACATTGAACTTCTCTATCTCGCTTTCATCTACTGTATGGACCTTGCTTTGTTGCGCTTGGTTCTTACAGCAACGGGCATAATGGTTGTTTTTGTTGCAACTATTGCATGTTTTACCATATGCTGGACACTTTTTTGGTGGATGCTGTGTACCGCATCGACTACATGACTTTCGATTGTCCCTTTCATTTTTGTTCGCTGGCCACGCCTCTTTTTCACATTGGCGCTCTTTTTGTTAAACGGTTTGTGTCCGTTCATTCTCACTGCATCCACGTTGCAGCTACTGTCACTGAACAGCTCCTTTGCCTGCGACTTCACAATCTCTGTAGCCTACACAGTGCTATGGCTTTTCCCAGGTCTAGATTTTGCTCTCTTAGCAGTCTTTCCCTTAGACCATTATCTGGAATACCACACACCAGTCTGTCTTTTATCAGCGAGTCTGTCAGTCCCCCAAATTCACATGTTTTGCTTCGGTTTCTCAGTTCAGTCACATACTGATCAATAGTCTCTCCCGTTTTCTGTACACATGTGAAAAATCTGTGCCTCTCAAACATCACGTTACGTTTAGGTATGCAGTAGGCCTCAAACTGTTCCATTATTTTATCCAGCTTCATTTTGTCTCCATCAGCAGCGAATGTGAAGTTATTATACACCTCCAGCGCTTCATCACCCACGACATGCAAGAACACTGATGCTTTCATTTTATTACTTTTATCGTCAGCTCCGATTGCTGATAAATACAACTCCAAACGTTGTTTGAACCTCCTCCAATTTTCAGCCACATTACCTGTCAACTGAAGCTTCGCCGGTGGGTGTAAACCTTCCATTTTTCACTTCGTTAGCTATTCTCCAATGGTAAGTAACGATGTTCTCTTTTGGCTTGCTAATATGTGGAGAGCTGATTTCGCCGGGTAGCTTACGTGCCACTATCTTGTCGAGTTGCTAACTTCAGATTTTTCCTCTTCATCTCTTTCAATCACTTCTGACACCATGTATTGGTTTGTATGTGGGTTCAATGACGACACATTCATGAAAGAGAATGACTTTTTATCTAAAGTATGTTTAACTCAGTTAATAGCATTACAGGAGACACCATCTTAGAGATCCATCTAAAATGAAACTAAAACTAAACTCTCTCTCTCTCACATGCCCTCTGCTGGTCAGGCATAAATAATCAAACAGGCAAATATGCTGGTAAGGCATAAATAATCAAACAGGCAAATACCATCACTATTTGCTGATATCATTACACTCACCAGTAGTAAAACAGCCTAGCCAGGAGGAGAGTGAGCCCTCCAGTTCTGACCAGGCACACACCCTGGGGCCACACAGCCTGGTACAACTCACTCCTTCATTCTCACTCAACCTCCACTTGTCGCCCTCATTGCAGGAAAAGAGAGCTCACAACAAAAGAGAGCGAGCCAGGACAGGAGGAGGGACAGCCTCAATAGCTCACCTGATCCCCTGGGAGGAGGCCATCCTGGAAATTATGGGAATAGAGGATGATTTGCGCATGGGTGACAGACAAACGGGTGTAACACAGCAAGCTGGTGACAGAAAAGTTTCCCATCTCTCTCTTTGACATTGCATGAGTCGCTGATAATGATTGTGAAGCTGTAATAGATGGACTTACAAGCATCTGCAAAAAGCTATGTGCATGTAGCCTTTGCATCACATCTCTGACTCTTTCCTTTACTCCCCCACAGGACCATCACAAGCATCCGTCCCCCCTAGCCAGGAAGAAGAGGCTGAGCAGCCAAACTCCTCAGAAGAAGCTGCAACCTCTGAGGGCGCAGCGTCAGCAGAATTCAGCGCACCCAGCACCAGCGCAGACACTCACACCTCGGTGGGACTTTCGGGACATAGAGTAGTGTTGTCACCTGGTGTATCACAGCTCACAAGTGAGCATCAGCAGATTGTGGAGACAGGGACAGCAGTGGAGAGTCCTAGTCGGAGGGCGCAGGACTCTGCCAGCTCGGCTCAGCAGCATGTCGACCCTCTGCCTCTGGGCCCATCCATAAGATCAGAGGTGATGGAACTCCAGGCACAGATGCAGGAGTCTCTGGCAGGTTTTGTCTCTAGGGTCGCTACGAGTGTGGAGCAAATGGAGGAATCCATAGCGAACATGAGCAGAGCCTTTGTGGAGTTATTGGCGCATGAACGCATCACCACGCAAAGGATGGCTACCTCCGTGGAAAGGATTGCTACCTCCGTGGTAAGGCTGGCTACCGTAGAGGAGAGGATGGCTACGGCCATGGAGGAGCTTAGTCACCAGGGTATGGAAAACATAGTCATTGTTCAGAATTGAGTGACATCTCTTGAGGAGCGATGGGCACCTATTGAACAGAGAAATCAGGCTTTCATGGAAGTCCTTCTGAGTAGGACTGCCATTGTAGATATGGATCCTCATGGCCCCCCTGATGTGCAGCAAGGTGCTCTCCAGCCACTTCCAGGCGCTGGCCCCTTCTGGCCTGTGCAGCTTCAGGTGGGTGAGCAGCAGCCTGGCGCTCCTGCTGCTGCTGCTGTTGCTGGTGCTGCTGTTGCTCCTGGTTCTGCAGCTGCCGCGGCTGGTGCTCGAGCTCCTCTAATGCCCAGATGGGAAGGAAATAAATGGCTCCCATGCTTCTGGTATATGTTTCCGTTGAGGAAGCGCTGAGTGAAGGTGGCGAGAGAGGTTTCCCAGAAGGTCACACTGGAGATAGGTGTGAGGCTCCAACCTTCCACAGGTGTGGTTAAGCCTTCTAAAAGTAGCCTCAGACCTGAGACCACTAAGTCCTGCCACCTGCAAATAATGGCTGATCAAATCTCCTCTGTAATAGTTGGCCTGCAGTTGATAGTCAGCAATCCAATAGTGCTCCCGCCAGGTTTCACATTTGTGTTTCCCAGTAGGCGTGTTTCACGTGGGAAAAGGGTTAAATTCACAAGGGCCTTTCAAAATAGGATTATAGAAACCATTTAGTGGTTGTTAAGGGCCTTAACGACCAGTTCCACCTGTTGGATGCGGGACGGAGTCGGGACCATCAGACACGACTGAGTTAAAATTGCTCGGAGTTGGGAACCAGGCGGGGGGAGGGGGCGGGGGGGGGTCCCGCCCACCGGTTTTTGCGATTTTAACCCCCCGCACGTCTCCAAGCCCGCCTCCACGGCTCAATGAAAATCGAGCCCATCATGTCTGGAAAAGCTGCCAGAGCTTCGCGCATTTGTTGCTCTTCCTCTAAGATCAACCTCTTTGTCGACGGCCCCTGAGGTTCAGCATCTGCATCCAGCTGAGCAGAGCTTGGAGCATCGTGCTCCCTCCAGCGAGGACTCTCCACTGCTGTCCCTGTCTTCACCACCTGCTTTTGCTCACTTGTGATGCGTGAGACACCAGTTGAGAACACTACTCTATGTCTCACTGGACCCACCGACGTGCACCTATCTGTGCTGGGGCTGGGTGCGCATGGGTCTGGTGACGGTGCAACCTCAGAGAATGGAGCTTCCTCTGAGGAATCATCTTCCTCCCCCAGCTGGACAGTGGGTCGGGACAGGGGGTGGCACTTGATGGATCTGTGGGAGAGTAAAGACATGAATTAGACCTCTTATGATAAGAATGTGTAACGTTACCATTATGCACATGATGATATTTCACTGGCTGCTGACATCAGTCACCATGAGTGACTGTTGTATGCCATGTGATATATTTAATTCTGTCATCGGGTTGCTGGGAGGCCCCCCTCTCTTCGTCTCCCATCACCAGTAGCTCTGTCACTTCACTTTTTTCGAGAGCCTGCTCCTCCTCTGCTGGCGTCAAATTTGTATATATTGGAGGGCCACCTCCGTTTCGCTCTTTCTCTCCTGTTCTGCGCTCTCTTCTCCTGCAAGGAGGAAAGACGGATTGAGTGTAAGGAATGTATGGGCTACATCTGTAGAGGGTGACTATGAGGGAGTGGCATGACATTGCCAAATGGCTTCCTTCTGTGGTGTTGCTTTCTATGATTGCTTTAGGATGAGGTTGGGTGTCAGTGGTGGTTAGTCAGATGGGGTTGTGAGTAGGTGTATAGACAGTGAGGGGTGGGTGCACCTGCAAAGTCAGCTGGTGTGAGGAGTGACGTGGAGGAGTAGGCTTGGGAAGGCAGAGTGATGGGGTTGGGTGACACGCACATCAGGATGTAGTTGAATGTGGCATTGTACTCACCTTTCCTGACCTCATCAGATCATGAAACCTCTTCCGGCATCGAATCCAGGAGCGGCTGACAACACCCCTGCTGCTCACTTCTTGGGCAATCTCCAGCCATGCCCTCTTGGTTTCTCTGGCTGCTCTTTTCCTGCTGCTGCCCGGGAATAGGACCTCGCTGCGTGCTCTGACTCCCTGGACCAGGACTTCCTGGGGGACATCGGAGAACCTGGGCGCAGCCTTCTGTCGCTGTGACTCCGTGTTTGCTTGCACCCACACAAATCTCTGCAATATAGACCAATAGCCACCTCTCCCAACCACCTGTCTGCCTCCTTCAACAACCTTCAACTGGGGAGTGTGCAAGGCTCCTTTAAATACCTGAGCTGAAAGAGAGCCATCGGTGCCGTCATCAGACCCGCTCCATTTAATTGGCCGGGAAACCCGCATGTCTGTTTCAATTGATGTAATTGAGTTAAACGTGCGGTGCAGAACGCGCTGTTGAAATCTTCGGCCCGCACGCACCCACCTCAAATCTAAGGTAAATATTCCAGCCAATAACTCTATAAACCCATGGAGTTTATGATAAGGAAAGACTACATTTAAATAGCCTAATGAAGATTTAAAGTAACATTAGTGTTAGATAAAAAAAACAGCAATTGCATCTTTTCTGTTATACTTTACTCCAATTATTAGAGCACAGAATATTCTGCATAGAACATTCGGAGTCAGGGGCTCTCTTTGGTTAATTTGTTAACTGATTGCTTGGTTCCTATCTTGACATTTGAGTTTATTTAAAAACAGATCCATCAGTGTTTGAGTCATGGCTTGGTACCCAGTTTTATTAGAGCAATTCTGCAAAATGCTTTCAGCATGAAGAAATGCAGTAAAACCATTTCATCCATAGATGACCCCTTTAACAACCATGGAAATAAGTTAAAAAGGAAGGACAATAAAAGTTGGCAATGAGTCACTCCTCTGCCTCCATGAATTATATGACAGCAGGGTCTGTTAAATGTTATACTGATGCACTCTGTGTAGAAACCAAAAAGAATTAGGAATTAAAGTTTCAGTTATATATTTTGTTGAACTTCTATATCCAAATTAAAGTTTCACCTTAGGGGAAACAAAAGTATTCTGTCCTTTCTAAGCTTGTTGTTTAATGTGGTTATAGAATCATAGAATCATAGAATGGTTACAGCACAGAAGAATGCCATTCAGCCCGTTGAGCTCGTGCCGGCTCTCTGTAACAGCACTTCAGCTAGTCCCACACCCCTGCCCTTTCCCCGTAGCCCTGCAAATTTTTTTCCTTCAGGTACTTATCCAATTCCCTTTTGAAAGCCACGATTGAATCTGTCTCCACCACCCTCTCAGGCAGTGCATTCCAGATCATAACCACTCGCTGAGTAAAAAGGTTTTCCCTCATGTCACCTATGGATCTTTTGCCAATCATCTTAAATCTGTGTCCTCTGGTTCTCAACCCTTCTGCCAATGGGAACAGTTTCTCCCTATCTACTCTGTCTAGATCCAGCATGATTTTGAACACCTCTAGGAAAGCAAATGGTATGTTGGCCTTTATTACAAGAGGATTTGAGTATAAGAGTAAAGATGTCTTACTGCAATTATATAGGACCCTGGTGAGACCACACCTGGAGTATTGTGTACAGTTTTGGTCTCCTTACCTAAGGAAGAATATACTTGCCATAGAGAGAGGGTAACAAAGGTTCACTGGACTGGTTCCTGGGATGGGGGATTGTCCTATGAGGACAGATTGAGTAGACTAGGCTTATATTTTCTAGAGTTTAGAAGAATGAGAGGTGATTTCATTGAAACATACAAAATTCTTACAGGGCTTGACAAGGTAGATGCAGGGAGGATGGTTTCCCTGGCTGTGGATTCTAGAACTGGGGTCACAGTCTTGGAATAAGGAGTTGGTCATTTAGGACTGAGATGAGGAGAAATTTCTTCGCTCAGAGTGTGATGAATCTTTGGAATTTTCTACCCCAGAGGGCTGTGGAGGCTCAGTCATTGAGTATATTCAAGACAGAAATCGATAATTTTTTGAATATTAAGGGAATTGATGCGCTATCAATTCCTCATAAAAGACAGAGAGTTAATTAATAGGCTTTTATTAGCAAAGAACAGAGCATGCCTCTCGTGGTTGCCTGGTATCCAAAAGGGCAGGGGGCTGCAGAGCAGTCACCTTTATACCCGGGCATGTGGGTGGAGCCAGGGGCGGAGTCAGCTGAGGCATGCATAGGCACAACAGTGTGCAACAACAACAACAACAACAACAACAACAACAACAAACAGTGGTTTACCACATTCACCCCTTGTTTAAAATTGAGTCCGGCGGGGTGAAGTGTACTAAAAGTTCGTGTAATAAAGTCTATCAGGTGGCCTTGTATGCCGTCCTGATCGTCGTAGCAGCGGCGGTGATGGGGCAGCATCCAACGCCGAACCTGGCGTCTCGTTGAGAGGTTGTGTAGTCAATGGCGGGTCCTGGGGCTGCGGCATGCCGTCTACAGGGGTCGGGGTGTGGGTAGCGGTGGGTGGCAATGGTGGTGTCTCAGGGACACCCGAAGGTGCGAGGTCTCGTATGGAGACTGTGTCCTCCCGCCCGTCCGGGTACACCACGTAAGCATACTGAGGGTTGGCGTGGAGGAGGCTCACCCTCTCGACCAGGGGGTCCGTCTTATGGGACCTCACGTGCTTCCGTAGTAGGACGGGTCCTGGAGAAGTCAGCCATGTCGGTAACGAGATCCCCGATGTGGACTTCCTGGGGAAGGAGAACATTCTCTCATGAGGGGTGGCATTGGTGGCTGTACAAAGCAGTGACCGAATGGAATGGAGCGCCGCAGGGAGGACCTCCTGCCAGTGAGAGGTCGGAAGGCCCTTAGATTTCAAGTTTAAAAGGACTGCCTTCCAGACCGTCGCATTCTCTCTTTCCACCTGGCCATTCCCCCGGGGGTTGTAGCTGGTGGTCCTGCTTGTAGCAATACCTCTCGCGAGCAGGTACTGACGAAGTTCATCGCTCATAAAGGATGAGCCCCTGTCGCTATGAATATAGCTAGGGAAACCGAACAAGGCGAAGAGGTCATTCAGACATTTAATGACCGTGGTACTGGTCATGTCTGAGCAAGGGATGGCAAACGGGAAACGGGAGTACTCGTCAATTATATTGAGGAAGTACACATTGCGGTCAGAGGAGGGGAGGGGCCCTTTAAAATCGCCGCTCAGCCGCTCGAAGGGGCGAGTGGCCTTGATCAGGCTTGCTCTGTCCGGCCTATAAAAATGTGGTTTGCACTCGGCACAGATTTGGCAGTTCCTGGTCATGGTCCTGACCTCCTCGATGGAGTAGGGCAGGTTACGGGATTTGATGAAATGGAAGAACCTGGTGATCCCCGGGTGGCAGAGGTCATTGTGGAGGGTCTTCAGTCTATCAACCTGCGCGTTGGCGCATGTACCATGTGATAGGGCATCTGGGGGCTCATTGAGTTCCCCGGGCCGGTACAAGATATCGTAATTGTAGGTGGAGAGTTCGATTCTCCACCTCAAGATCTTGTCATTCTTGATTTTGCCCCTCTGCTTATTATTAAACATAAAAGCTACTGAATGCTGGTCAGTGAGCAGGGTAAATCGTTTTCCGGCCAGGTAATGCCTCCAATGTCGCACAGCTTCCACAATGGCCTGAGCCTCCTTTTCGACAGAGGAGTGTCGAATCTCGGGGCCCTGGAGGGTCCTTGAGAAAAAGGCCACGGGTCTCCCCGCCTGGTTAAGGGTTGCAGCTAGGGCAAAGTCGGCTGCGTCGCTCTCCACTTGGAAAGGGATGGACTCATCCACTGCGTGCATTGTGGCCTTCGCAATATCTCTTTTTATGGGAGTGAAGGCTGCACATGCCTCTGCTGTCAGGGGGAAGGAGGCGGACTTGATGAGGGGTCTGGCTTTATCCGCATAGTTGGGCACCCACTGAGTATAGTACGAGAAAAACCCTAGGCATCTCTTCAGTGCTTTTTGGCAGTGGGGGAGGGGGAGCTCCATAAGGGGGCGCATTCTGTCGGGGTCGGGGCCGATGACTCCGTTCTCCACTACGCAGCCAAGAATGGCAAGGCGCGTGGTACGAAACATACATTTGTCCTTGTTGTATGTTAGATTCAGCCGCTGGGCCGTATGGAGGAATTTCTCTAGGTTAACATCATGGTCCTGCTGGTCGTGGCCGCAGATGGTGACGTTGTCTAGATAGGGGAAAGTGGCCTGGAGCGCGTTCTGGTCGACCATCCGGTCCATCTCCCGTTGGAAGACTGAAACCCCGTTGGTGACGCCGAAGGGAACTCTGAGGAAGTGGTAGAGACGACCGTCAGCTTCAAAAGCTGTGTACTGGCGGTCCTCAGCCCTGATGGGGAGCTGGTGGTATGCCGACTTCAGATCAATCGTCGAGAACACCCGGTATTGTGCTATCTGATTGACCATGTCAGATATGCGGGGGAGTGGGTATGCATACAACTGGGTGTAGCGATTGATCGTCTGGCTGTAGTCAATAACTAGGCCCTGTTTTCCGCCAGTCTTCACTGCCACCACTTGTGCTCGCCATGGGCTGGTGCTACTCTCAATAATCCCTTCCTTCAGGAGTCTCGCTACCTCGGATTTTATGAAGCTCCTATCCCCGGCACTGTAACGCCTGCTTTTGGTAGCGATGGGCTTACAGTCGCGGGTGAGGTTAGCGAACAAGGAGGGGGGGGAGACTTTAAGGGTGGAGAGGCTGCAAATGGTGCACGGTGGGCGATTTAAAAGCTGCTGGCTGCAGACTGTGAGTGGGGGGAGGGGTCCGTCATACGCCAATGTGACACTTTTAAGGTGGCACTGAAAATCCAACCCCAGTAGAACGGCAGCGCAGAGATGGGGCAGGACCAGAAGTTTAAAATTTTTGTATTCTGTGCCCCGTACTGAAAGGGTCACTACACAGTAGCCACCGATGTCCGCTGACTGGGCTTTGGAAGCCATAGAGATCCGATGGCGCGTCGGCAGGACCTGGAGAGAGCAACTGCGCACCGTGTCGGGGTGGATAAAGCTCTCCGTGCTCCCGCTGTCAAAAAGGCAGGTAGTGGCGCGGCCGTTTACCGTAATGTCCATCATGGACCTGGACAGTTGATGAGGGAGAGATTGGTCCAGCATCACGGAGGCCAGCGTATGGTCAAGCGAGTCGATGTGGTCGTCAGATGAGGCGGTGGTTGAGTCCGGGTCCCCCGTGATTGAAGTTGGAGGCGTCCAAGATGGCGGACAAAATGGCGGCACCCATGATCCCGATCCCCACGTGGCTGGGGGAGCCCAAGATGGCGGACAAGATGGCTGCCCCCACGGTTCGCACGCGGCGCTACTGACGTTAGCGGTTTTTCCTTTGCAGGCGCTGACATAGTGTCCTTTCTTCCCGCAGCCGGAGCAGGTAGCGTTTTTCGCCGGGCAGCGTGCTCTGGGGTGTTTTGCCTGGCCACAAAAATACCATTTCTGTGCCTTGGACATCGCTGCAGCAGTTGGAGGTGGCGGTCCCATGACCCAAGGTTGTGGTGTCCACGGTGCGGAGCGGTTAGGGGAGAAAGCGTCCATATTCCTGTGGGCCGCGTCGAGCGAGAGCGCGAGGGATACTGCCTTTTTCAGGTCTATTTCTCCCTTCTCCAACAGTCTCTGCCGGGAGTGGTCGGACCTTAGACCCGCAACGAAAGCATCTCGGATCAGTCTCTCCGTGTGTGCTGCGGCTGATACTTCTTTTCAATCGCAGCCTCGGCCGAGTATCCGTAGTGCCTGTAGGAAAGCCTCCACCGATTCCCCGGGCTGCTGTCTGCGGGATCTTAAGAGGTGCCTGGCATAGACCGTATTTACCGGGCGTGCGTACTGCCCTTTAAGCAGATCGATAGCCGCCGCGTAGGTCATCGCGTCCTGGATTAGTGTATAAACTTGGTGGCTCACCTTTGAGGCCAGGATTTTCAGCTTGTTTTCGTCTAGGGTCACAGTTGAGGCTTCCAGGTAAGCCTCGAAGCAACACAGCCATTGTGCAAATTTGGTAGCTGAACCCGCTTCTTGGGGGTCTAGGTCCAGGCATGTTGGTCTGAGGGCTCGCAGCAGCGCCTGCTGCTCAGCATTTGGCGCCGTCGGTTCAGCATTTGTAGCCGACATTTTGTTTTGCTAATAAAATTGATGCGCTATCAATTCCTCATAAAAGACAGAGAGTTAATTAATAGGCTTTTATTAGCAAAGAACAGAGCATGCCTCTCGTGGTTGCCTGGTATCCAAAAGGGCAGGGGGCTGCAGAGCAGTCACCTTTATACCCGGGCATGTAGGTGGAGCCAGGGGCGGAGTCAGCTGAGGCATGCATAGGCACAACAGTGTGCAACAACAACAACAACAACAACAAACAGTGGTTTACCACAGGAATCAAGGGATATGGGGATAGTTCAGGAAAGTGGAGATCGAGGTAGAAGATCAGCCATGATCTTATTGAATAGCAGAGCAGGCTCGAAGGGTCAAATGTTTGAAAAAGGGTTAGACCCGAAACGTCACTCTAATTTCTCTCCACGGATCTTGCCTGGCCTGCTGAGTTTTTCCAGCATTTTCTGTTGTTATTTCAAATGATCTACTCCAGCTCCTATTTCCTATGTTCTTATGTTCTTATGTTATCAAATCTCCTCTCAACCTTCTCTGCTCCAAGGAGAACAACCCCACCTTCTCTAGTCTATCCATGTAACTGCAGTCCCTCATCCCTGAAATAATTTTCAAATCTTTTCTGTACCCTCTCTAAGGCCTTCACATCCTTCCTAAAGTGCAGTGCCCAGAATTGGACACAATACTCCAGTTGAGGCCGAACCATTGTTTTATAAAGGCTCATCATAACTTACTTGCTTTTGTACTCTATGGGCAGGATTATCATTGGGCCGTGGAGGCAGGATTGGAGGCGTGTGGGGATTAAAATCCTGAAATCGGGGGGCACGAACCCATCCCACACCCAACCCGCCTCCATGCCAGTTTCAAAGGAGGCGGGTACCCGACCCACACTGGGACCCGCCTCCCTGAGGCGGGAAGGGGATTAGTGTCAATTAACTGCCTGTTAACAGGTAGTTAACAGGCAGTTTTTAGCCTAATCCCTATTTTTAATGTTGAAGTGTGGGATTCCCGACAGCTCCAAACCACGCCAAGTTAGAGGAGGCAGACCGTCGGGATGAAGGGCTTGGAGGGGACAAGATGTCTGGTGTTCAGGTGAGTGATGGGTGCATGAGTGCAAAGGTAAGTGTGTTTGGTGTGTGTAAAGTGTTTAAATAAGTTTTACATACATTTGCAGCCTTCCTTCCTTCAGGTCTCGGGAGCCCCTCATCTCACCAGCACAGAAAGCAGAATGGCCGCGAGCTGTCAAAAATTGCAGCATTCAGTTTTCTGTTCCGGGGAGATCTCTAAATCATCCTGAGAGGAAGGAATTAACTTAGAGTACAGATTGTCAGTGTTTGACAGCTTCAAACAGCTGTGAAACGCTGATATTTCATCTGTCAAAAAGTCTTGACAGATGAAATATCAATCTGTGACGTCACCTGTTGCCGGGTGGCCCTTAATTGGCCTGCTGAGCCCGCTGGGCGGGCTCAACAAGGTCAATCAAGTTAAAATCGTGTGGGTTGGCTAGAACCCAATGGAGGCGGGACTACAACCCCGAAAGTTGTAGTCCCGCCTCCTACCTGGCTCCTCAATGAAAATCCAGCCCTTTGCCTCTATTTATGAAGCCCAGGATCCTGTATGCTTTTTTAACGGCTTTCGCAACCTGCCCTGCCACCTTTAATGACTTGTGCACACATACTCCAGGGGCTAGATTTTCAGTTGCTTGCGCCAGCAGTTAGCGCCTTAAGAGAAGTGATTTTCGGGCGCTATGCGTGTAGCGCCTGGGCGCAGCGCAGTTTGCGCCCCGCCCCAAATTAAGTTGCCCGTTAGCGCCGGCGCAAAGTTTAGCGGCCGCCCGGATGCGCGCGCAGAAAATGACGTCACATCCTCGTGCAACGCCCTTTGGCCGCCCCGAATCCAAACTTCAGTCGGACCGCCCCATTGTGCGGCTGGCGTCCAGAGCGTTTGTAAAATGGAACGCAACACACCCTGGGGAGCGCAAATTAAAGGGCACTCCTCCTGCACTATATACGGCACTCTGCATGTGTTGTGTGGAAGGATCCAGTGTGTGGTTGTGAACGGTGTATTTATGTTTCCGGACACCACCACCACCACCACCTCCACCTCCTCCTCCTCCTCCTCCTCCTCCTCCTCCTCCTCGTCTCTTTTCCCCCCCAGACTCTGCCTTTGAAAAAAACACATGCACCCTTCCCCTTTAAGAGCTCACTGGCACCAGAGTGTCTGCCGTGCGCTGCGCCCGAGCTCGGGTGTTGCGCTCTGCACCGCCGGCTTAGCGCCTAAAGATAGTAGTGGAACGCCTCTTTTAGCGCTCCACCAACCTCTTAGGGCGAAGCCACTGAATTTCCGGCAACGGGGCGCTACTTTGGGGCGGGCGCTAACTTCGGGCGGGCGCTAAGGTTAGCGCCCCAAAACTGTCTATACTGAAAATCTAGGCCCAGGTCTCTCTGTTCATGCACCCCATTTAGGATTGTACCCTTTAGTATATATTGCCTCTCTTTGTTCTTCCTACCAAAATGTTTCACTTCACACTTTTCTTCATGAAGTTTTATCTGCCACATGTCCACCCATTCCACCAGCCTGTTTATGTCTTCTTGAAGTCTATCACTTCCCTCCTCACTGTTCACTGTACTTCCAAGTTTTGTGCCATCTGCAAATTTTGAAATTGTGCCCTGTAAATCCAAGTCCAAGTCATTAATATATATCAAGAAAATCAGTGGTTCTAGTACCAACCCCTGGGGAACACCACTGTATACATTCCTCCAGTCCGAAAAACAACCGTTCACCACTGCTCTGTTTCTTGTCACTTAGCCAATTTTGTATCCATGCTGCCACTGTCCCTTTTATTTTACTTTGCTGGCAAGCCTATTATGTGGCACTTTATCAAACACCTTTTGGAAGTCCATGTACACCACGTCAAATGCATTGCCCTCATCAACCCTCTATGCTACCCCATCAAAAAACTCAATCAATTTTGTTAAACATGATTTGCCTTGTGCTGGCTTTCCTTGTCCAAGTTTCTGTTAATTTTATCCCTGATTATCATTTCTAAAAGCTTCCCCACTACCAAGGTTAAACTGATTGGCCTGTAGTTGCTGGGTTTATCCTTACATCCTTATTTGAACAAGGGTGTAACATTTGCAATTCTCCAGTCCTCTGGCACCACTCCTGCATCTAAGGAGGATTGGAAGATTATGGCCAGTACCTCCGCGATTTCCACCCTAACTTCCCTCAGCATCCTTCAATGCATCCCACCCAGTGACTTATCGACTTTAAGTACAGCCAGCCTTTCTAGTACCTCCTCTTTATCAATTTTTATCCCATCCAGTATCTCCACTACCTCCTCTTCCTCTATGACTTTGGCAGCATTTCCCTCCTTGGTGAAGACGGATGCCATGTACTCATTTATTACCTCAGCCATGCCCTCTGCCTCCATGCGTAGGACTCCTTTTTGGTCCCTAATCAGCCCCACCCCTCCTCTTACTACTCGTTTACTATTTATTTGCCTATAGAAGACTTTTGGATTCCCTTTTATGTTAGCTGCCAATCTATTCTCATACTCTCTCATTGCCCCTCTTATTTTCTTTTTCACTTCCCGTCTGAACTTTTTATATTCAGCCTGATTCTCACTTGTATTTTCAACCTGACCTCTGCCATACGCACCCTTTTTACAGCTTCATCTTACTCTCTATCTCTTTCGTCATCTGATTTGAGCTACATAAATATTATTCTTTTGTGCCACTTTCCTGTCTTGCTCATTCTTGATTGCTGGCTTGCAAGTGGCTTTTTCAGTTGTGTGATGATAAATGGGAAGACATGAATTAACACCGAACAATGGGGGGGCTGTGAAAGGGAGGCTTGGTTGTTTGCAGGACTGCTTTGTGTTAGTGGCATTGGGGGGGCGGGGTGAGGCGGGGGGGGGGAAAGTGACTTTTGCATGTGGCTGTTAGATGGGTGGAACCTACGTGAACCTTGCAATAATGCAGGCATCCTGTGCATCATGGGCAGCAATGTGCGCCGCTAGTGGTACATTGCCCGCATCACCTTCCGCCTCCTCCTCCTCCTCCCCCTCCTCCTCCTCGGAATCTTCTGAAGAGGCTCTGTGCCTTGTTTGTCCTACAGATCCAAACCTCACTGCTGTGCAATGTTGTGCAGAGCACAGCACACCATGACCATTCTGGAGATCCTGGCTGGTTTGTACTGAAGGGTGCCTCCAGATCTGTCCAGGTACCTGAAGCTCATCTTCAGCAGGCCGATGGCTTGTTCGATGACACATCTGGTGGTGATATGGCATTCATTGTATCACTCCTTGGCTTCATTCCTCAGGTTTCTGAGGGGTGTCATCAGCCATGTTTTAAGTGGGTATCCCTTGTCTCGGAGCAGCCAGCCGATAACTCTGCTTTCAGGTGCGAAGTGATCAGGGAGGGTGAACTGCCGCAGGATGAAAGCATGATGGCAGCTTCCCGGGAATCTTGCACACACCTGCATAAAGATCTTTTTGTGGTTGCACACCAGCTGCACGTTGATGGAGTGGAAGCCCTTGCAGTTGACGAACAGTCCTGGGTGATCTATGGGTGCCTTAATTGCCACAGCCACATGTGTGCAGTCGATGATACCTTGCACCTGTGGGAAGCCAGCCAGAACCGCAAACTCGAGTACCCGCTCAATCTGACTGACATCAGTTGACATAATTCGCAGGCCTGGCAAACCAACCATTCGTCACCTGTCTTATGCATTTGTGAGCCGCCGACTGTGAGATCCTGCAAATGTCTCTGGCATAGCGCTGGAAGGATCCAGGGGTAAAATAATTTGAGGGTGGTGGTGACTTTGACAGCTACTGGAAAAGCATGGCCACCAGGTCCAGTTGGCAGCTGGTCTTCTTCCAGCAGGCTGCAAATGTCTGCCACCATCTGACACAACACCCTGAGTCTCCTGAGACACTGGTGTTCTGACATGTCGAGGAAGCTTATCCTCTGCCTGTAGACCCTGTGTGCCGGGTAAGGCTTCTTGCGAGCTGCACCTCTCTGCTGATCCCCTCTCTCCTGTGGAGCTGCAGGTCTGTGAGCAGCAGGCTATTGCTGGTGCTGCTCCTGCTGGTGCTGCGTCTGTTCCTGCTGGCTCTGCTGCTGCTGCTGGTGCTTCTGGTGCTCCTCCTGCTGCTGCTGGTGCTTCTGGTGCTCCTCCTGCTGCTGCTGGTGCTGCTGCTCTTCATCTTGGTCCTCGTCTGAGGTCCAAAACAACAAAGCGTAAGTGGCACCCATGATGATTTGATAGATCAGAGCTCCAAAGTGCAGATGAGACCTCCCAAGTGTGTAAAGTAACCTCACAGCACAAGTGCTGTGAAGAAGCACTTTAACACAAGCAGGTAAGAAAGCAGCCGTGAGTACTGACCACTGCTTGGCATGTTTCCCTGTCATGGCTTCAGCCCCCTCAATTGCCACTGAGTTCTCAGCTTGCTTTCACTGGCGGGTTCCAGGAAGGCCGGGAAACCCGTGGACCCAAAGTTAAAGTAGAAATCCCATGTCAGTATCGCTCTAATTATGCGAACAACATATGTCAATTGACAACCAGCCTCTCCTGAGGGGGTTGCGTGCACGCAGCCTAACACGCTGCAGTGAAATAAGGAAGTCAGCGGGTTGGAGCCGGCTTCCCGACGTGCTCGCATTTTCCCCCGATTTAACCCCCCAGCTGCACCCATCCCCATGGTGCTCTTCCAGGTTAAAATTCCCCCCGAAGTAAATAAAATACAGTAGGAGATAATACTGAATGGTTCATGTCTGACACAAAATGTGATTCTCTCCTATATAGCCTTGTATTTAACGCTGTCAGTATTGAAGATTCTGTGTAGCTTTCAACTTGTACATGCTTTGTTTCATATAAAATCTAAAAAATTAATTTCCCGTGAATAATTAATGGTGAATGTAATAAATTACAATGCAATATGCACAGTAAATAAGTGAAATAATTCTAACAATGTTGAAATAATTTCACTGCAGAAATGCCACCTCAGTGCCTAAAAGGTTTTGATTGCCAAATAATTCCAATCATATGCTCATTACCATTTTTTCTAATGAGATACCAAACTGAACGGCCAAAACACCGAACTTGGAAAAATTCTGGTGTTGAACAGATGCACACCCAAAGACAAGACTACGTATCTTGTGAGTTGCTCTTTACTATTTTGATTAATGCTCTAGATGTAGGTGTTGGGGGCACGATCTGCAAATTTGCAGATGATATTAAGATTTGTGCGAGTGTTTGGACTGTAGACAATGCTCGACAGCTTCAGGCAGATCTTGATGTGTTGGGAGATTGGGCTCATGACTGGTAATTAATGTTTAATTTGGAAAAATGCTGTGATGTGGATGTGGTCTGGGTGAATGCTCAACATACATACACCTTCAGGGAAAAGTATTAAAGAAGGTGGAGAAAGAAAGAGATCTGGATTTTCCAGTGCATGCATCTCTAAAGGTACGTGAGCAATGCTGCGAAGCAATAGCTGGAGCGAATGGGGTGTTGAACAATTGATTAGAAGAAGAGGCATACTATTTTGTCCCTTGGGTCAGGCCTCACTTGGAATATTGTGTCAACTTTTAGTCTCCTCACATGATGGGTGATATTGAAGCTTTGGAAAGGGTTCAGAGGGGGGCCATTAGACTAATTCCCAGTATAAAGCATCTTAGTTATCAACATAGGCTAACAGAGTTGGGATTGTACACTTTAGAGCTGCATAGACTTAGGGGTGATCTGATTGAGGTTTATAAGATAATAAAGGGAAAAAATTGTGTTCCAGTTGACAGTTTGTTCCAAAGAAACGGATTAGGGAGGACCAGGGGTCACAATTCTAAGTTGTATAAAGCCACATCTAGGTTAGATGTCAGGACGTGGGTCTTTTCCCAGAAAATAGTGGACGTCTGGAACAGGCTGCCGTCTCGTGTAGTGATCGCCGAATCGCTGAATTCCTTCAAGCAAGAGCCGGACCTGTTTCTGGCCGGGGCAGACATCACCTCTTACAAAAGGTAGGTACTGCAAGGAATTCAGGGCAGAGTAATCTCCTGGAATCGTTTTTAGCGCCTAGATGGGTCGGAGAAGAATTTTCCTCAAATTAGCCTGGATTTTAATCTTTTTGTTGCCTTTCCCAGGAGATCACATGATTTTGGGTGGGGTGGAGTGCAATGTTCCCCTAATTTTTTTTTTTTGGGTGCGTGGCCCCTTTAACGGGCTGCGTGGCCCATTCAAAGTTTTGCGCATGTGCAAAATTTCACGTTCAAAAAGCTGGTCCTGGGCTGTGCGGGACTGGCAGACAGCTGTGCAGCCACACAGCTTCAAGGGAACTTTGGTGGAGCGTGTATATATTGTGATACATAAGTTATCACAATTGTGTGGGGCAGGCTGCATGGACCAAAGGGTCTTTACCTGTCTGTCATTGTTTGTATGTTCGTATCTCCACTCCCAGTGCTCCACCTTTACTAGACAACAGTGAGTACATATGCAATATTATTTCAAAAGGACTTTTTTGGCTCCCACATAAACATATTATTGAAGTGTGCCTTGGAAGCAGCAATTCACGTACCACCATGGGTCGCATTCTATATTCGGGGCTAATTCCCCAATTTAGTGAAAACTTGCAGTGCGCTAAATTGGGCCATGTAGCGCCAATATTTTAGGGGCTACACAGCCAAATAAGGATCGAAAATGAAGTTCCAGATGCACGCACATACTTCCGATGGGATGTGCCCAGGATGCCAACTTGGTAAAGCGGTTTGCGCGCACGGGGCTAATGACCACCGGCAACATGTAGAGCAGGTAAATCATGACATCAATCAGTGTGGAATGCTGATTTGATGCCACCACTGCCATTTCAAACTGCTTATTCCAGCCTATGCTCTGTCTTAACCTCGCATAGCTGAACATGATGTTAAATGGAATGAAGGACCCACACACCAGTGCTATTAAAAGTGATCATGAACTACTTAAGAACATAAGAACATAAGAAATAGAAGCAGGAGCAGGTCATTCGGCCCTTCGAGCCTGCTCCGCCATTCAATGAGATCATGGCTGATCTTCTGCCTCAACTCCATTCACCGACCTTATCGCCATATCCCTTGATGCCCTTACTAGTCAGAAATCTATCGACTTCTGTTTTGAATATACCCAATGACTGAGCCTCCACAGCCCTCTGGGGTAGAGAATTCCAAAGATTCACCACCCTCTGTGTGAAGAAATTTCTTCTCATCTCAGTCCTGAATGGCCTACCCTTTATCCTGAGGCTGTGGCCCCTCTTCTAGACTCCCCAGCCAAGGGAAACATTCTCCCAGCATCCACCCTATCAAGCCCTGTAATAATTTTGTATGCTTCAATGAGATCCCCTCTCATTCTTCTGAATTCAAGAGAATACAGGCCTAGTTTACTTAATCTCTTCTCATACGACAGTCCCGCCATCTCAGGAATCAATCTCGTGAACCTTCGTTGCACTCCCTCTATGGCAAGTATATCCTTCCTTAGGTAAGGAGACCATAATTGTACACACTACTCCAGGTGTGGGCTCACCAAGGCCCTATATAATTGGAGTAAGACTTCTTTACTCCTGTACTCAAATCCTCTTGTAATGAAGGCCAGCATACCATTTGCCTTCCTAATGGCTTGCTGCACCTGCACATTCACTTTCAGTGACTCATGTACAAGGACACCCAGGTCCCTTTGAGCATCTGCATTCCCCAATCTTTCACCATTTAGGAAATACTCTGCCTTTCTGTTTTTTCTACCAAAGTGGATAACTTTGTTGAGTCTGTGTGTCCCAGTTTTGTTTAGGATCAATCACTGAACACAGACAACAAGAATAACTTTTAACAGGTCTTTACTATTCGGAGGTCAGGGCTGAACTGCCCAGCAGATCCTTACACAACACTTATATACCGGTGTGGTCACCACCGGTATTACAGTATACAGCAGCCAAGAGAAAGTAGTACATCTCTTAAAGTAGTTCTCTTAAGGTGGAACAGGTTACATACACCACAATCCTCCCTTTTTAGCTTAACAGTTATATCCCCATTTAACATAACATAATAACATATATACAACTTCATGCAAAACAGTTCAAAGATTCAGTCTCTGAGGAGGCCTCCTGATTCGAGTTGGATAACACCTTTCAGGGGTCTCTGATTCTCGTTGTTGGGGTGACTCATCTAGTTGGTCTCTTATGGATTGGACATCATCATCAGGTACATTCACTTCTGAGGTAGATGCTTCAGGTTCACTAACTTCTTCCACGGTTGTCTCTGCCGTAACCATGGGTTCGACCCTTGTTCTCGATTCTACCAGTTGGTCAGCATGACGCCGTATTACATTTTCACCAACATCTACCGTGTACATCAGGGGTCCTTGTCTGGCCCAAATTGTTCCAGATTGCCATTTCTCGTTTTTATAATCCCGGGCTAACACTGGTTGTCCTATTTCGAAACTCCGAGTGGTCTTGTTATTTATATGCTGGAACTGTTTGTTTTCAACTTCCCTCCGCACATTTGGTTTTAACAAGTCCAACCTGGACCGCAACCTCCTGTTATAGAACATCATGGCAGGACTTTGGTTTGTCACTGCATGGGTGGCGTTTCGATATGCCAGTAGGAATTTGTCCACCTTGTGTTGTAGTGGAATCTGATCTTCGCTCATGGCCTTTATCGCTTTTTTGAACGTTTGTACAAATCTCTCGGCCAACCCGTTTGTAGCCGGATGATATGGGACAGAGGTAAAATGTTTCACCCCATTCTTCTTCATGAATCTCTGGAATTCTTCTGACACGAACTGCAGTCCGTTGTCTGAACATATTTGTTCTGGCAATCCATTTCTTGCAAATATCGTTCTTAACACCGCGATCGTCTTTTCCGAGGTACTGGTAGTCATCTTAATCACTTCTGGCCATTTAGAATGTGCGTCCACCGCAATTAAAAACATGGAGTCCATGAAAGGACCAGCAAAGTCAATATGTACACGTTGCCATGGGGTTGAAGGCCATTCCCATGGATGCAGCGGTGCAATCGGAGGTGCATTTTGCACTTTTTGGCACCCTGAGCAGCTTTTCGTCAGCTCCTCTATCTGTTGGTCGATACCCGGCCACCACACATAAGCCCTAGCAAGGCTTTTCATCTTGACTCCCCCCAGATGACCTTCATGCAGTTCCTTTAGAACTCTCTCTCTTAACTTAGGAGGAATAATCACCCTTGTTCCATACATCAATGTTCCTTGACAGACGGACAGCTGTTCTCGTCTTGCTGAGAATGCCGGTAACAGTGGATCACCATGTGCTGGCCATCCCTTCACTGGCACTTCGTAGACCCTGGACAGTGTCGGGTCGTTCCTGGTTTCTCTTTCAATACTTGCATTGGTGACTGGTAAACATTCGATGATGGTCGAGTGAAATAACTCAACAGGGTCAACCGTCGGTGCCTCCTCCTCTGTAGGTAGTGGCAGGCGCGACAGCCCATCAGCATTACCATGCTGCTTTGTACCTTTGAATTCAATCTGATATTGATGTGCCCCTAGGAAAAGGGACCATCTCTGGAGTCTCTGTGCTGTCATCACCGAAACACCCTTCTTAGGGTTAAAAATGGATACCAACGGCTGGTGGTCTGTCAGAAGCGTAAACTTTTGGCCCTGCAGGTAATGATTAAACTTCTTTACTCCCCACACAAGGCTGAGAGCCTCCCTATCTATCTGAGCATAGTTGCGCTCAGCGGAGGTCAATGATCTGGATGCGAACGCAACTGGCCTCTCCTGGCCATTTGGCAACTTGTGTGAGAGTACTGCCCCAATACCATATGGAGAAGCATCACAAGCCAAACGAATAGGCAGCGTTGGGTTGAAGTGAGCCAACACTTCCTCTGAGGTGATCAATGCCTTGCTTTCGCGAAAGGCCCTCTTACAGTCCTCGCTCCACTTCCATGGTACTCCCTTCTGCAAAAGAGCGTTCAGCGGGTGCAGCACCGTGGATAAATTTGGCAGAAACTTATGGTAATAGTTAATCAACCCTAGAAACGACCTCAATTGGGATACAATATCCGGAGCGGGAGCCTTCACAACAGCTTCGATCTTGTCAGGAGACTTATGAAGCCCCTCCTGGTCAATGACATGACCACAGTACGAGATCCGCTTCTGAAAGAATTCACATTTCTGGCGATTAACTCGAAGACCATATTCTTTCAATCTGGTGAGCACCAGTTCCAAGTTTGCAAGGTGTTCCTCGTCATCATCTCCTGTAATCAGAATATCGTCCAGGTAACATTGTGTACCTGGAATTCCCTGTAATACCTGCTCCATGGCCCTCTGCCAAATTGCTGGAGCCGATGCCACTCCAAAAACCAGTCTATTATACGGGTACAAGCCTCTATGCGTGTTGATCGTGAGATACTGGCGTGACTCTTCCTCAACTTCCATCTGTAAGTACGCCTGCGCCAGGTCTATCTTGGTGAAGTGTTTCCCGCCAGACAACGAAGCGAAGATATCCTCAATCCGCGGAAGCGGATACTGCACCATGTGAAGCACCGGATTAACAGTGATCTTGAAATCTCCACAGATGCGAACCTTCCCCGGTACCCCGGCTTGTTGCTCGATGAACGCTTCATGACGGGGACAATGGGCGTGGCCCACTCACTCCAGTCTACCTTAGACAGTACTCCTGAACGTTCTAGCCCTTCCAGCTCAGCTTCCACAGCAGGTCGTATTGCATAAGGTACCGGTCTGGCTTTGAAACATTTCGGGTTTGCATGTTCTTCAACCTTGATGTTTGCCGTAATTCCTCTCAGTGTTCCCAGTCCCTGTTGGAACACCTCTTTAGCATCGTCCAATATTCTGGACAATCGTTTGGGTTTGACATCTTTTGTGCCGGATTCTACCGTTAGTGCTTTTAAGGAATGCCAGTCCATATTTATTTTCCTAATCCACTCCCATCCCAGTAGTGGTGGACCTCCCTCAGGTAGCACATATAAGTCCATTCCTCGGCTTTCTTTGCCCTTGTGGACCACCTTTACCTCTATCTTCCCGATGGGGTATACTCTTTGCCCCGTGTATGTTTTCAATACAATCTCCGTATCCCGTAGGGGAATATGTGGGAATAACCTTTTGTAATCTTTCTTATTCATGACCATCAATGCCGATCCAGTGTCCAATTCCATCTTCACTTGGACTCCAGCTATCTGAAGTGTGACCCAAATTGTTTGGAGGTCTGCTTCCTTACCAACATTGTGTACTCTTAGACTACCCAGTTCATTACTGCTGGAGTCTGAATCTGACTTCTGTTCGTTCGAACTGTTCTCTGTCACCTTGTGTACCTTTCTGTACTTTTCCTGCGGTGACTTTTTGTTGCTGGTCTTCTTTCCTGACCGGCATACTTTAGCTATGTGACCAAGCCTGCCACATTTTCTGCATTCCTGCTTTTTGAACCAGCACTGGTTCTGATCGTGCGTTGTCTTTCCACAACGATAACATTTTACTGTACTCAAGACCATTTGATTGGTGCAGAGTTCCGGTGACCGTAGCTGCATTTCCGCAGTGCCTCTCGCTGCGGCTTCTTGCGATGCTGCAATAGTGACAGCTTTATCAAGCGTAAGATCATTCTCCTCAAGCAGTCGCTTTTGTGTTCCTTCTTTTAACAATCCACACACAAATTTATCTCTCAGCGCATCTGCTAGTCCTGTTCCAAACTGACAGTACTTCGATAGCTTACGTAGTTCAATTAAAAATTCAGCGTTGCTTTCGTCTTTCAACTGCGTTCTCCTGTAAAATTTAAATCATTCCGCTATCATCAGCGGTGTGGGGTTTAAATGATTTTTCAGGACAGTAACAATATTCGCGAAAGTCTGATCCGTCGGTTTATTTGGTGATAGAAGGTGCCTCAATAGCCCGTATGTCTTCGCACCCATTGAGCTTAATAAGGTTAGTGCTTTCTCATCATCTGGTACCTTATTTGCTTTACAATAAACTTCCATGCGTTCTACATACGTGGTCCAATCTTCGATATCACTGTCAAAGGTATTAATGCTCCCATGTTTAGGCATCCTTGCAAGTTTAAAAAAAAAAAATTCTTTTTCTCAAAATGGCGGCTTCCCGCGCTTGTCTTCTTCCCCCGCCTACTAAAATGGCGTCTTCCCACGCTCGTCTTCTTCCCCCGCCGACTAAAATGGCGTATTCCCGCGTTTGCCTTCTTCCCCCGCTGGCTGCAATGGCGATTGCCTTGCTGCTGCCGTTCTCGCCTCCCCAGTGGTTCTCACTCCCCAACGCTGCTTTGCCTCGCAGCCCCGCTTGCAGCCCGGTCCTTTACACCGGCTGCGTTTGAATTCTCCGCAGCTCTCGTGCCCTAAGCTTCTCAACTCCCCGACGCTGCTTTGCCTCGCAGCCCCGCTTGCAGCCCGGTCCTGCACACCGGCTGCATTTGAGTTCTCCGCGGCTCTCGAGCCTTAAGCTGCCCCAGTCGCTGTGCCTCTCGGCCTCGATTGCAGCCCGGCCCTTTCTACCGGCCGTGGTCGAGCTCTCCGCCTTTATTCCTCCGTTTTCCCTCCCCTACTCCACAGTCAACACGGCCGACTTTCTGCTCGTGTCGCTGATCGGCTTACCCACCACCGTGGTAGAAGGGATGATCACTGCCTGTCGCTGATGGAGGGCTTCGTGGTCAGAATTCTTTTTCTTTTTAACCCGGGTTCTCGATGCCTCCCGTGCGATGGTGCTCAGCAGGATGATGAGGGCGGATGCCTCTTCTCGACGCCCGTTTTGAGGATGAAGCTGCCTTGGATGTAAAATTGCCGCAGGGTAAGATCGGACTCGTCGCCACTGTTGAGTCTGTGTGTCCCAGTTATGTTTAGGATCAATCACTGAACACAGACAACAAGAATAACTTTTAACAGGTCTTTACTATTCGGAGGTCAGGGCTGAACTGCCCAGCAAATCCTTACACAACACTTATATACCGGTGTGGTCACCACCGGTATTACAGTATACAGCAGCCAAGAGAAAGTAGTACATCTCTTAAAGTAGTTCTCTTAAGGTGGAACAGATTACATACACCACAAACTTCACATTTATCCACATTATATTCCATCTGCCATGTTCTCGCCCACTCACTGAGCCTGTTGAGATCCCCTTGAAGCCTCTTCACATCCTCTTCACAACTAACACTGCCACCTAGCTTTGTATAATCAGCAAATTTGGAAATGTTACATTTAGTCCCCTCATCCAAATCATTGATATAGATTGTGAATAGCTGGGGCCCAAGCACCGATCCTTGTGTACAAGTTAGCTGCTGAATTATTTCTTCTGGTTGCTTGTGCAATTGTACATTTTTTTTAGATTTCGTATAATTGGCTCAAATTTGAATACTCTACAGGAAGTGATCTGGCTGGTGTTGAAGTACTTTTTTGGTCATTTAAAAGCTTGTGCTGAAACAAGTTGCTTTCAGACATGAGTGGCCTGGTAGGGCTTCCTCTGGGAATTGAGCATGACTGGGAGAATGAAGCGAGGCCACAGAGAGCAGGACCACAGAGAGCGGGACAAGCTGCTCGGAGAGGGAGGAGAAGGAGGGGAAGAAGGGCTCTCAGCAGCAGGCCATATCCGCCGAGGGTCTTTAGGGAGCAATCCTCTTTCCTCAACTTCAGCGATGACAAATGCTTGCGATGTCTCAGCTTCACTAAAGAGGTTGTGAATGGAAATCTGCCAACTGCTGCAGCCACAACTGCAACCTCAAAGCAGGGCAAGGACCACATTGCCTGTGACTGTCAAGGTAACCATGGCTCTTAACTTTTATGCATCAGGCTCCTTACTGGCTGCTGCTGGAGATATAAGCAACATGTCGCAGTCTGTAGTGTACTGTTGCATAAGAGTGGTCACTGAGGATAATCTATACTCAGAGAAATATTTTCAGCTCATTGCCTCTTGCCAGAGACAAGCAGGTGGAGTGAGCACAAGGGTTTGCACGGTTTGCAGGCTTCCCCATGGTGCAAGGCACCATCGACTGCACGCACATTGCCTTGTATGCGCCTCGTGAACTCGGCCATTTTCATGAACCAAAAGATATTTCATTCCCTCAGTGTGCAGTTGGTGTGTGTGACTACAGGCAGCACATCAAGCAGCTGAATGCCCGTTATCCTGGCAGCAGTCACAATTTCTTCATTCCGTGGCAGTCCTCTGTGCCCTCTGCCCCTGTATTTGACTCATCTTGGCAAGTCAAATGAAGGCTACTGGGCAACAAGGGTTATCAACTCATGACATGGCTCATGACTCCAGTCCGGAATCCAAGCATACATGCATAATTGGCCAACAATGAGAGCCGTGGAGGTGGGATTGGAGGCGTGTGGGGGTTTAAAATCATGAAATCGGGGGGCACAAATCCATCCCGCCCCCAACCCGCCTCCATGCCAGTTTCAAAGGAGGCGGATACCCGACCTGTGCTGGGAGCCGCCTCCCCGAGGCAGGAAGGGGATTAGTGCCAATTAACTGCCTGTTAACAGGTAGTTAACAGGCAGTTTTAGCCTAATCCCTATTTTTATTCCTGAAGTGTGGGATTCCCGACGACTCCAAACCACGGCAAGTTAGTGAGGCGGACCGTCGGGCTGAAGGGCTTGGAGGGTTCGAGATATCCGGTGTTCAGGTGAGTGATGGGTGCATGAGTGCAGAGGTAAGTGTGTTTGGTGTGTGTAAAGTGTTTAAATAAGTTTTACTTACCTTTACAGCCTTCCTTCCTTCAGGTCTCGGGAGTCCCTCATCTCACCGGCACAGAAAGCAGAATGGCCGCAAGCTGTCAAAATCTGCAGCATTCTGCTTTCTGTTCTGGAGAGATCTCTAACTGAGCCTGAGAGGAAGGAATTAACTTGGAGTACAGATTGTCAGTGTTTGACAGCTTCAAAGAGCTGTCAAACGCTGATATTTCATCTGTCAAAAGCTCTTGACAGATGAAATGTCAACCTGTGATGTCACCTGTTGCTGGGTGGCCCTTAATTGGCCTGCTGAGCCCGCTGGGTGGGCTCAACAAGGTCAATCAAATGAAAATCGCATGGGTTGGCCACAACTCAATGGAGGTGGGACTAAAACCCCAAAAGTTGTAGTCCCGCCTCCTACACGCCTCCAGTATCAAAATCCAGCCCATAGAGTACAAAAGCAAGGAAATTATGATGAATCAGTATAAAACACTGGTTTGGCCTCAACTGGAGTATTGTGTCGAATTCTGGGCCCCGCACTTTAAGGCCTTCACATCCTTCCTAGAGAGAGTGCAGAAAAGATTTACGAGAATGATTTCAGGGATGAGGAGCTTCAGTTACGTGGATAGACTGGAGAAGTTCAGGTTGTTCTTACAGCAGAGAAGATTGAGAGGAGATTTGATAGAGGTGTTCAAAATCATGAGGGGTCTGGACAGAGTAGATAGGGAGAAACTGTTCCCATTGGCAGAAAGGTCGAGAACCAGAGGACACAGATTTAAGGTGATTGACAGAAGAACCAAAGACGACATGAGGAAAAACTTTTTTACTCAGCGAGTAGTTAGGATCTGGAATGCACTGCCTGAAATGCTGGTGGAGGCAGACTCAATCACAGCTTTCAAAAGGGAGTTGGAAAAGTACCTGAAGGAAAAATATTTGCAGGGCTATGGGGAAAGTGCGGGGGAGTGGGACTAGCCGAGATGCTCTTGCAGAGAGCCGGCACGGGCTCGACGGGCTGAATGGTCTCCTTCTGTGCTGTTACCATTCTATGATTCTATGATTAGTATAATATCCCTGCAATGTTATAGTTGTATAGTAAAATTCTTCATAGCACGGTGGCATAGTGGTTAGCACTGTTGCCTCACAGCGCCAGGGACCCGGGTTTGAATCCGGCCTCGGGTGACTGTCTGTGTGGAGTTTGTACATTCTCCCCGTGTTTGCGTGGGTTTCCTCCGGGTGCTCCGGTTTCCTCCCACAGTCCAAAGATGTGCGGGTTTAGGTTGATTGGCTGTGATAAATTGACCCTTAGTGTTAGGGGGATTAAATACGTGGGGTTATGGGGATAGGGTGGGATATGTGTTGGTGTAGGGGTTATGGGGATCGGGTGGGATATGTGTCGATGCAGGCTTGATGGGCCGAAATGGCCTCTATCTGCACTGTGGGGTTTCTGTGATTTTTGTGATGATCTAACAAGCTGTGCCCTATTTAGATGTTAAGTTACCAGATCTATTAAACTCCTTCCAAAATATTGACTCCTTTTCACTGGTTCATCAGGAAACGTTCAGGTGCTTCATGAAAATTTATAATCTGGATTTGATTTTGTATTTCTATTTAGAAAGGTGATAAATTGTAAGGTCAGAAATGTAATATTCATGCTTTATTGATGTAGCAGGTGGGTGATATTATGGAATTGCTCTTGTTCAATTATCAGTTCTCTGAATTGAATCAATCCATAGTTATCCTGCAATTATTGCTCCAAGATAAGCTTCAAACTAGTCTGAAGATAGCTGTCATTGTTTGCAGGACAGCAGCTAGGAACTCCACCAGTGAAATGCATCCACTTTCTGTGGTAATGATTGAAATGTAAATGACCAGAAAAGACCAGTATCTAGGATGCCCTCCAAACACATCCTCAGGAGGCAGTGGAAAAAAGTAATGGCGGAGGTCAATGCTAGGCGTGTAACTCCGAAAACACGGGCCGGGATTGTCCCGTTTCCCACCCGCACGCTGCGGGGAGGACCCAGTAGACAGCGGGAAGGGTTTCACCGCACGCTGTGTTTTAACTCCACAGCGTGCGTGTGACGTAATGAGCGGATTCCCCCACCCCCACCCAGAAGACAGCCTGTTTGACAGGCTGGCTTCCAGTCAGGCGGGGAACGCAGGCTGGACACGGCAGCAACAGGCAAGTGCTGGGTCCAAGTGAGGTGGGGGAGGGAGGGGTTCCAAGCCTGAGGGGACTCCAAGCCCGTGAGGGTCCACTCCACTGGGAGGGGTCCGATCCCCAACCCCGGGGCGGGGGTGAGATCGATCATTGGGAGGATTCCAATCCCCATGGAATGGGGTGTCCAATCCCCGACCCCGGGGGTTGTGGCCTGCTGATGGGGGAGCTCGGGGGGCCAGGAGGAAGCACTCCTTCTCCTCCCTGCCCACAAGGATTGCTCCCCAAGGCTGAGGCCGTCCCGCTGCAGCTACTGGGAATCCCAAGCCCCGGGATCACCGGCCACCTGCAGTTAAACCTGCAAAGCAGGTTAACGTCGAGGCTTCAGGCCTCATTATCATATTTAAATTGCCAACTCGCCTCCTGGTAGCGGGTTGGCTGCCCGCACCCCCATCCTGCCTGAGTAAAAGGTGAAAGTGGGCAGGTTGAAAGCGGGTTGGGGTCAGGTTTTCGATTTTTCCAACTTTCACTTCCCCCCCACGCCTCCAACCCACCCATTTTTTTCCTGTGAAAATTCCCCCCATGGATGCAATACAGGAAAAAGTTTAATGATCGCACATGAGTTGTCAACGTGAATGAGTTTATCTTCAAATGGCATATCCTATCAACTGTACCTCTAGCCTCATTGACTGCTCAATTCACTACACCCGATCACACATCTACCAACAATCTCTATCAATCAGTACTCAACCCAAAAATTCATATGCTTTACCTGACCCTCACACACTTAGCACTGTTGCAAGCCTTGCGCCCACAACCCACAGCTCACACACGCTGGCAGCTATTCAACCACGACAGCCACATCACCCAAACATATTACAGGACATTCACTGATGCAACTCCCTCTTTCTTGATGGAGAAGATAGCGCATAACAGCAGGCAGCAGCAAAGAACTGGAGGAGGACAAGCACGCCTGCACGTTTAAACACCCATGGAGGAGACAGTGCCGGCCATCATGGGAAAGGGCGTCACTGAGGCCGTGGCCACTGGCAGGGCTGAAGCAAT
This sequence comes from Somniosus microcephalus, assembly GCF_052327205.1. Taxonomy (NCBI): domain Eukaryota; kingdom Metazoa; phylum Chordata; class Chondrichthyes; order Squaliformes; family Somniosidae; genus Somniosus; species Somniosus microcephalus. Next base: position 37,117,418 of record NC_140997.1, read on the forward strand.
CGATAATGCGGGTATCTGCATACCTAATCCTCCTTCTCTCATCCCACTTCTCCCTCATCCCTCAATCTCTTCTGACTAAGAATCATAGGGCTAGAAATTCAGTAAGGCCCCGCCAGCTTTGTGCCCAGTTACCGCCCAAAGAGGGCTTCTGCGCCAATAGAGGAGTTTGCGCTGATATTCAGCGCAGCGGTAATGGCGGCGGTAGCCGGTAGCGCTGCGCCGGCACCGATGACGTCATTGGTGTGCGCAGTGCCCCGGTTCCGCCCCGATACTGGCCCGACCCCCATATTTAGTTGCGGCCGCCTCTTCCGCAGCGGCCACAAACAACGTTCTGCAACCGTGGCCGTCCTGCAACCTTAGTGGCGCTAGTTAAGGCGGAGGTGCGGCCGGCCGCTTTTTCGGCGGCCGCCTGCCCGCACCTCCTTCCCCGGCCTCCTCCACCCCCCGTGGCATTGCCGGCTGCTTTCCGCGAGCCCGGCACTTCTCCGTGGTGCCGGGCTCATTTGCCGGCACTATCAAGCGCCGATCTCCCCGTTGCAGGCACCTCCCCATTAAGAGAAGGAGGAGGCCTGCAGTACCGCAGCCTGCCGCTCCGCAGCGGGTGGCGCAGCGGCACCTACAGCGTTGAAATTCAGTTTCAGCGCCCCAAGCGGGGGCGGGCACACCCTGGAATAGCGCCCGGTTCCGACTTGGGGCGCAAAAACTGAATTTCTGACGGTCGCAACTGGCTCCGCGCGCAGCGCTAACTTTTGGGCGCAAGCAAGCTGGCGGGACCTTACTGAATTTCTAGGCCATAGAATCATAGAAATTTACTGCACAGAAGGAGGCCATCCGGCTCATCTTGTCTACGCCGGCCAACAAAGAGCTATCCACCTTAATCCCACTTTCCAGCACTTGGTCTGTAGACTTATAGGTTACGGCACTTCAAGTGCGTATCGAAGTACTTTTTAAATGCGATGAGGGTTTCTGCCTCTACCACCCTTTCAGGCAGTGACTTCCAGACCCCCACCACCCTCTGGGTGGAAAAATTCCTCTCAACTCCCCTCTAAACATCCGACCAATTACTTTAAAAAGCTGCAGATGCTGTAATCAAGCACTTCTTACATTTCCTTCTCCCCTCAGCACAACCCAACCCTTGTCCCTTTTTCATTTCAGATATCCAAGAACTGCAGCCTTCCCAGTCAGTGGTTAAGTAGAGCAAAAGGACGCTGATGATGAAGAGACACCATCACTCAACCTTACACTCGCAGCCACCATCTCAGATATTGACACTGCGCGTTATTTAGAGGCTAGGATGGAGGAGGGATCGTCACTGGGTGACACACCGGGCACAAGTGCGCAGGAGCCATGGCGGGGTGAAAGGATAGCGCAAGATGCCAGCTTGCCAGAGGGCGAGGTCTCACACTAGTTCTGCTGTAGAGGACTCAGATAAGGACTTCGATGGGCCAGGCTACAAAAGAAGGCTGATGGGTGTACATAACCCAATGCTTGGTGCAATGGAAAGCTTGCCAGAAAGGAGCATGGAGGAGTCTCGGCACCAACTTGGCACAGAACTTTGCGCAGAGCTTGGAGCCCATCCTTACCAACATGGAACTGGTGGTCTCTTCCATCAGCAAACTTGTGGAACCCACCATAATGCAACGTCTGACAGCCAATGTCACAACTTCCATCAAAGTTCTGGCTGGTGCAGTGGAAGCTCAGACTGCTGCCATCATGGCTCGGGATATCACTGTTCAAAGGGGCTTCCAGGGCATCACAGCAGTCCATCAATCTGTTCTCCAACAGATCAGTAGGACTGCTGAGGCATCGCCCCAGGTGAATGGCAGTGGTTCCATGGAGCACGAACCTGCTGTTCTCTCTCAGGATGACAGTATTCATTCTCCCGCCCCTGCCACTCCGCCAGTGCCCTTGCTGTTGCCCATCAGCCAGCCAGCCCAGACTGCTGCCACCCATGCCACAATGGTGTAGTCTGAAACTGGGCCTTCTAGACCCAGCGCTGCTTGAGGCCACCCTCCAAGGCCATCTGCAGTCTCCTCAATTGAAGATCGGCAGCCTTCCACCACCCATGCTTCAGCCATTGGGGAAACACTGGGGATAGGCACAAGGGTGATTAGTTTAATTTTGAATGCATTATGTAATGATTGAATTTATAAAATTGTATTGGAATATTCATTTTCTGGTGTTTATTTTTGTGTTGTCGGAAAGAGAATGATGTGATGGTCAGTGATAGAGGAAAGGTAAGGAATGTGGGACTGTTGCTAAATGGGGAGGTGTGGTTGAGTTACTGGTAGCACTTATGATTTATTTGATCGTGTAAAGCCTGGGCAGAAAGGGTCTGCCAACTTGGTATCCTCCCCTCCTCTTGATGTTCTTCTACTTCTTGTTGCAATTCCTCCTCCTCTACTTCCTCCTCCTCCTGTTCCTCATGCTCCATCTCCTCAGCTTCTTGCCTGACAGGTGGTGGAAATGGCCATTACCTCATAATGACCAGGTTGTGCAGCATGCAGCAAACCACCACAAACCTAGATATCCGCTCAGCTGAGTACTGCAGCGCTCCTCCGGAGTGGTCCAGGCAGCGGAAGTCTTGCTTGAGGATGCCGATGGTGCGCTCTATAATGTTCCTTGTGGCAGCATGGCCCTCATTGTAGGCCTGACGTGCACATGTGTGTGTGTTCCAGACCTGAGTCATGAGCCATGTCATGAGCGGCTAACCCTTGTTGCCCAGTAGCCAGCCTTTGATTTGCCGTGGTGGGTAAAATAGGGCTGGCACAGAGGACTACCGTAGAATTAAGGAATCATGACTACTGCCAGGATAACGGGCATTCATCTGCTTGATGTGCTGCCTGTGGTCACACGCCAGCTGCACATTGAGGGAGTGGAATCCCTTTTGGTTCATAAAAATTGCAGAGTTCACATGAGGCGCATGCAAAGCAATGTGCGAGCAGTCAATGGCACCCTGCACCATGGGGAAGCCTGCAATCGTACAAACCTTTGTGATCGCTCTGCTTGTGTGTCTCTGGCAAAATGGAATGAGATGAAGCTGTCTCTCTGTGTACGAGATTGATTCCTGGGATGGTGGCACTGTCGTATGAGAAGAGATTGTGTAAACTAGAATGAGAGGGGATCTCATTGAAGCATGCAAAATTATTGCAGGGCTTGATAGGATGGATGCTGGGAGAATGTTTCCCTTAGCTGGGGAGTCTAGAACCAGGGGCCACAGCCTCAGGATAAAGGGTAGGCCATTCAGGACTGAGATGAGAAGAAATTTCTTCACACAGAGGGTGGTGAATCCTTGGAATTCTCTACCCCAGAGGGCTGTGGAGGCTCAGTCATTGGGTATATTCAAAACAGAAGTCGATAGATTTCTGACCAGTAAAGGCATCAAGTGATATGGCGATAAGGGCGGTGAATGGAGTTGAGGCAGAAGATCAGCCATGATCTCATTGAATGGCGGAGCAGGCTCGAAGGGCCGAATGGCCTACTCCTGCTCCTATTTCTTATGTATAGAGAGCCTCAGTGTCTTCCCTTATGCAGCAGTGTACTGCAAACTGGAAGATGTTGCTTATATCTCCAGCAGCAGTCTGAGAGGAGCAAGATGCACAGAAGTTAAGAGTCACGGTCACCTTAACAGCCACAGACAATTATATCTTTGCCCTACTTTGAGTTTGCAGTTGTGGCTGCAGCAGTTGGCAGATTTCAGTTACAACCTCTTTAGTGAAGTGAAGATGTCCCAAGCATTGGTCATCGCTGAAGTTCACAGAATCACAGAAACCCCACAGTGCAGATAGAGGCCATTTCGGCCCATCGAGCCTGCACCGACACATATCCCACCCGATCCCCCTAACCCCTACACCAACACCAACACCAACACCAACACGTATCCCACCCTATCCCCATAACCCCACGTATTTAATCCTCCTAACACTAAGGGTCAATTTTATCATAGCCAATCAACCTAACCTGCACATCTTTGGACTGTGGGAGGAAACCGGAGCACCCGGAGGAAACCCACGCAAACACGGGGAGAATGTGCAAACTCCACACAGACAGTTGCCCGAGGCCGGATTCGAACCCAGGTCCCTGGCGCTGTGAGGCAACAGTGCTAACCACTATGCCACCGTGCTGCCCTGGTTGAGGTAAAAGAATTGCTCCCTAAAGACCCTCAGCGGATATCACCTCCTGCTAAGAGCCCTTCTCTCCCTCCTCCTCCTCCCTCTTCTAGCAGCTTGTCCTGCTCTGCATGGCCTCTCTTAATTCTTCCGGTCATGCTCAATTCCCAGAGGAAGGCCTATCAGGCCACCCATGTCTGGAAGCAACTAGTTTCAGCACAAGCTTTTAAATCAACAATAAAGTACTTCAGCACCAGCCACACCACTCCCTGTAGACTATTGAAATGTTAGACAAGTATAGGAAAGCTCCAAAAATGCGTACAATCCAGCAACTAACTTGTAAGTAGTTCATGATCCCTTTAAATAGTGCTGGTGGGAGGTTCTCCATTTCGTTTAATGTCATATTCAGCTGTGCGAGATTAAGACATGGCAGAGGCTGAAGCGTGGCATTCGAAAATAGCAGCACTGGTGTCAAATCAGCATTACACACTGATTGACGTCATAATCTGCATGCTGCCGGAACTCATAAGGTGCGCACGCACAATCCACTTTACCAAGATGGCGTCCGGTAAATCTCCTGTCGGAAGTGTGCGCGTGCATCTCAGATGCCATGTTTTAGCATTAGGAGGCCATGTAGCACTAAAAAAACGGTTGGTACAGAATCCAATTTCTCCCCCCTTATATCCCATTATTATAGCTCTCATATTATCACATTTTTGACCAACTCTCTTTAGAATTTTCTGATGCAATCAATCCCCACTGACTCCCCTTCCATACATTCACCCACCCTCTATATAAAGTAGTTAAATCTAAACCATCTTTAACCTTTAATCTTTTACCCCCACCCGCTCCCCCCACCCGCCACCCACCCCCGCGCCTGTCTTCGTTGCTAATCCACTGGGTTAAATCTCCTCTGAGCAGTAGGAAAAACTTAGCAGTTTGGTCTCAACAAGTATGATTGAGGCATTTGCACATGATGCCATAGTACAGATACAAACATTGGCACATTGGGGTAGCATAGTGGTAATGTTACTGGGCTAGTAATCCAGAGGCCTGGACTAATGATCCAGAAACTGAGGAATTTAAATTCCATGAATTAAATTAAAAAATCTGGAATATAAAGCTAGTATCAGTAATGATGACCATGGATTGTCGTAAAAACCCATCTGGTTCACTAATGTCCAAAGGGGAAGGAAATCTGCCAATGTGGCTGACTCTTAACTGCCCTCTGAAATCAGTTGTAACAAACTGGTATGAAACAAAATAATAAGAATAAAACCAGACGGACCACCCAGCATCGACCTTGGCACACAGCACTCCCAGCCCAGTCGACCCTGCAAAGTCCTCAGCAACATCTGGACAAAATTGGGAGAGCTGTCCCACAGACTAGTCAAGCAACAGCTTGACATAGACATACTCACAGAATCATACCTTTCAGCCAATGTCCCAAACTCCTCCATCACCATCCCTGGGTATGTCCTGTCTCACTGGCAGGATAGACCCACCAGGGGTGGTGGCACAGTGGTAGGGAAGGAGTGGCCCTGGGGGACCTCAATATTGACTCTGGACCCCATGAAGTCTCATGGCTTCAGGTCAAGCATGGGCAAGGACCCCTCCTGCTGACTACCACCCTCCCTCAGCTGATGAATCAGTACTCCTCCATGTTGAACACCACTTGGAAGAAGCACTGAGAGTAGCAAGGGCACAGAATGTACTCTGGGTGGGGGACTTCAATGTCCATCACCAAGAGTGGCTCAGTAGAACCACTAGTGACCAAGTCCAAAGGACATAGCTGCCAGTCTGGGCCTGCGACAGGTGGTGAGAGAATCAACAAGAGGGAAAAACCTACTTGACCTCATCCTCACTAATCTACCTGTCGCAGATGCATCTGTCCATGACAGTATTGTGACCACCGCACAGGCATTGTGGAGACGAAATCCCGTCTTCACACTGAGGACACCCTCCATCGTGTTGTGTGGCACTACCACCGTGCTAAATGGGATAGATTCAGAACAGATCTAGCAGCTCAAAACTAGTCATCCATGAGGTGCTGTGGGCCATCAGCAGCAGCAGAATTGTATTCCAACACAATCTGTAATCTCATGACCCAGCATATCACCCACTCCACCATTGCCATCAAGCCAGGGGACCAACCCTAGTTCAATAAGGAGTGTAGAAGAGCATGCCAGGAGCAGCACCAGGCGTACCTAAAAGTGAGGTGCCAACCTGGGGAAGCGGCAACACATGCATGCTAAATAGCAGAAGCAGCATGCTATAGACAGGACTAAGAGATCCCACAATCAACGGATCAGATCAAAGCTCTACAGTCCTGCCACATCCAGTCGCGAATGGTGGTGGTGTAGGAACGGAGGTTCCTATCAAAAAGACTGAGTTCGACTCAGGTAATTAAATTAATGAACTTTAATGAAATCAAACGAGTTTAAACTGGAAATCGCTAGAACACATCAATAACAGGTCTACTCCCCTTGAGGGCTCCATGAGGACTGATCCCCTGATCAGGAGACTGACGTCATGACATCATCACTTTTTCCCGCCATTGGGGCATCACGTGACTAACGGCATGACGTCATCACGTTGAAACCGTACTGTAAATGTAACTAGGCATTGTACAGTCAAACAGTGTAATTAAAGGTACAGGCACAGACAGTAACTACATTGCTGTTAAAGGAATTATATACAACCGCTCTGAGTCCTTTGGTGGCTCCGCCACGTGTGCCCCCCCAGAATTGTCTTTAACAGAAAAGGTGAGGCGAGGAGGAGGCCTGATGAGCCTGTCCGATCGACTTCGATACCCTGGTAGAGAGTTGATGACCGGTGGACGCGTTGGCAGTCGGTGGCGGCTGAGCAGGCGCGGCGAACGCAGTCGGGTTGTCAGGCGGCTTTGGTTGATCAGGTGCAGCAGCAACGGGCGGTCGGCCACGTTTGGGTGGTTGAGCGACTACGACAGGGTGGTCCAGGTCCAGGTGAGCCGGCTTCAAGCGGTCCACCGAGATGTGATCCGGTTTCCCTCTGACGTCGACCAAAAAGGATTTGTCTCCCGGTTCGATGATGCGGAAAGGACCAGTGTAAGGAGGCTTGAGCGGATCCCGGTAAGCGTCGTGTCGGATGAAGACATACTCCGCATTCTTCAGTCCCGGTGGCACGTAGGAGGTCTGCAAACCGTGATTGGACGTAGGTATCGGAGCGAAACATCTGGCCACTTCTTGGTGGCGAACGAGTTGCCGGGAGGCGGACCATGGCTCTGTGGGAGAAGGGAGGAAATCTCCTGGTACACGGAGCGGCTGGCCATAGATGAGTTCAGCCGAAGATGATTGTAGATCGCCTTTGGGCACTGTACGGAGACTCAACAGGACCCATGGGAGTCTGTCCACCCATCCTGCGCCTTGAAGACTGGCCCGAAGAGAAGCTTTAAGCGACCTGTGGAATCGCTCGCAAAGGCCGTTTGCCTGCGCATGATAGGCGGTGGTGTGATGAAGTTTGGTACCGAGCCCCTGAGCCACAGCGTTCCAAAGATCCGAGGAAAATTGTGGCCCGTGGTCAGAGGAGATGTCCGCCGGTACCCCGAAACGGGCGACCCAACAGGAGATGAAAGTTCTAGCGATGTCTGCCGATGTGGTGGAAACCAAAGGAATTGCCTCTGCCCACCTAGTGGTGCAGTCCACTATGGTGAGGAGATGAGTATAACCCTGAGAAGGTGGAAGCGGCCCCACGAGGTCCACATGCATGTGTTCAAAACGACGCTCCGGAACAGTGAACGCAGCCATTGGAGCCTTGCCATGACGCTGGACATTGGCCTTCTGGCATACGACGCAGGTATTAGCCCAGTCATGGACGTCGATGTGCATACCTTTCCAGACGAACTTGGCTGACATCAGCCATTGCGAAGCCTTCATCCCTGGGTGCGACAACCCGTGTATGGCATCAAAAACCCTCCGGCGCCATGCGACTGGCACTATGGGACGAGGAACTCCCATGGAAACGTCGCAAAGGAGCGTGGCACCTGTGGCCTGGAAGACGACGTCGGTCGCTTGGAAGCTGGAGGGAACGGTTCGATATGATTGGACCTCCGGATCCGAAACCTGATCTGCCGCCATGAGGGCGTAGTCGTATCCCAGGTGCACTGCGTGGACCGTCGCATGGGAGAGGCAATCTGCCACCAGGTTGTCCTTACCAGACACATGTTGAACGTCCGTGGTAAATTCAGAAATGAACGTCAAGTGACGTTGTTGATGAGCGGGCCATGGTTCGGTGGTCTTGGCCATGGCGAACGTAAGGGGTTTGTGGTTGACAAAAGCCGTGAAGGGGCGCCCCTCCAATAAAAACCGGAAATGGCGAATGGCGAGGAAAAGGGCCAGTAGTTCCCTATCGAAGGTGCTGTACTTTTTTTCATTTGTTCGCAATTGACGGCTGAAAAACGCCAGCGGTTGCCATGTGCCGTTGACCCACTGTTCTTGCACTGCACCGATGGCGTAGTCTGACGCGTCAGTGGTAAGGGCAATAGTAGCACCTGGAAGTGGGTGTGCCAGCATGGTTGCGTTGGCCAAAGTGTTCTTGGTGTCGCCGAATGCCTGGATCATTTCAGCTGTCCAGCTGATTGGGTCTTTACCGGACTTGCCCTTGAGGACCCCGAACAAGGGTTGCATGAGTTGAGCCGCCTTGGGGACGAAACGGTGGTAGAAGTTGACCATCCCCAGGAACTCCTGCAAGGCCTTGACTGTCGACGGCCGCGGGAAAGAAGTAGCCGCCTCAACCTTCGTCGCCAAAGGGATGGCGCCGTCCGATGTTATGCGATGTCCCAGGAAGTCGATTTGTTGCAGGCCGAGCTGGCACTTGGCCGGGTTGATGATTAAACAGTGTTGGCTGAGGCGTGTAAAGAGGGAACGCAAATGGGAGATGTGCTCTTCCTTGCTGGCACTGGCAATGAGTATGTCGTCAAGGTAGACGAAAGGGAAACGCAGGTCTCGAAGAATGGAGTCCATTAAACGCTGGAACACCTGTGTAGAGAAGATAGTATTTCCCGCCAAGTGGGCCAAGAAGTCCTGGATATGCGGGATCGGGTACCGATCCGGAGTGGTGGCGTCGTTAAAGCATCGGTAGTCACCGCATGGCCGCCAGCCGCCGCCTGGTTTCGGCACAATGTGGAGAGGTGAAGACCAGGGACTCTTCGATCGCCTAATGATGCCGAGCCGCTCCATTGTGGCAAACTCCGCCTTTGCAGCTGCAAGCTTGCCGGGTTCGAGCCTTCTAGCCCGCGCATAAACCGGGGAGCCAGTAGTAGTGATGTGATGTTCAACACCATGTTTCATCGCCGAAGAGGAGAAGATGGGCCTTGTCAGCTCCGGAAACTCCCCGAGGAGCTGCATGAAGTCATCTGGAGGAGGGAAAGCACAGGCAATGGAGCGCGCCACGGAGGTACCGTGGAAGCACGGAATCGAGTGGAAGGTGGCCGCGTTGATCAGCCGGCGGTGCTGGACATTGACTAGTAGGCTGTTGGCACACAGAAAATCTGCCCCTAGGATAGGCTGTGAGACTGTAGCTGTGAGGAAATCCCAAAGGAAGCATTGACCGCCGAAACAGACTTTGACCCGCCGCTTTTGGAACATTCGAATAGCTGCGCCATTAGCCGCTACGAGGGAAAAACCGAGGTTCCCAGTCTGCGTGTCGAGCTTCGACGCAGGTAGAATGCTACACTGCACCCCAGTGTCACAAAAGAAACGGCGGCCTGAGAGGGAATCGGTGATATAGAGGAGTTTCCCCGTAGAACCGACGGCCATCGCCACCGCGGAACGCCCGTTAGACTTAGTCATCCGTCACCAGGGATGCCGCCTGCGCCTTCTTGTTTTTTGGGCGAAAAACTGCAGGGGGAACGGCAACATCATGTTTTCGCGCCAAAACGGGTGTGGTAGGAGCACCAGCCCGCTGTAGGGGAAACCGGGACCGCGTCTGTGGGGGGTGGGCGCCTCGTGGCCGTGCAGCACTGCTGGGTAACCGTGAAAATCTTATTGGCTTCGGCCGCAAGCTTGGCGCAGTCAGTAATGTTGGAGCTGGCCAAGGCAGCCTGAATCTGTTCAGGCAGTTGATAGAGGAAAAGCTCCCGGAAGATGAAACATTCCAGTTCAGCACCCAAGAGCGTGAGCATTTGGCTCATGAGCTCGGACGGTTTGGAGTCCCCGAGGCCGGGCAGCGTGATGAGCCAGCGAGCACGCTCCGACTTTGATAGCCAGAAAACCTGAAGCAACCGCGCCTTAATTGCATCATACTTGCTGTCAGTAGGAGGACTACCGATGAGGCTGATGATCCGTGATGCAGTTGCGCTGTCGAGGGCGGAGACCACGTAATAATAATGGGTCTGATCCGCGTTCATGTTCCGAATGGCGAACCGGGCTTCAGCCCGGATGAACTAGGCGTCTGGTTGTTGCTCCCAGAACTGTGGCAGTTTCAGCATGACGGCGTTCGTGTCCATGTCGAATCTTCCACGAAAATCGTTCGTAGAAGTCGGGGTCACCAATGTAGGAACGGAGGTTCCTATCAAAAAGACTGAGTTCGACTCAGGTAATTAAATTAATGAACTTTAATGAAATCAAACGAGTTTAAACTGGAAATCGCTAGAACTCATCAATAACAGGTCTACTCTCCTTGAGGGCTCCACGAGGACTGATCCCCTGATCAGGAGACTGACGTAATGACGTCATCACGTTTTTCCCGCCATTGGGGCATCACGTGACTAACGGCATGACGTCATCACATTGAAACCGTGCTGTAAATGTAACTAGGCATTGTACAGTCAAACAGTGTAATTAAAGGTACAGGCACAGACAGTAACTACATTGCTGTTAAAGGAATTATGTACAACCGCTCTGAGTCCTTTGGTGGCTCCGCCACAGTGGACCATTAAACAACTAACGGGAGGAGGAGGATCCGTGAATATCTCCGTCCTCAATGATTGTGGAGCCCAGCATGTGAGTGCAAAAGACAAGGCTGAAGCGTTTGCAACCATCTTCAGCCAGAAGTGCCGAGTGGATGGTCCATATTGGCCTCCTCCTGAGGTCCCCACAATCACGTGATATCCACGTGATATCAAGAAATGGCTGAGCACACTGGATACAGCAAAGACTATAGGCCCCGACAACATCCCGGTTGAGGTACTGAAGACTTGTGCTCCAGAACTAGCCATACCTCTCGCCAAGCTGTTCCAGTACAGTTACAACATTGGCATCTATCCGACAATGTGGAAAATGCCCAGGTATGTCCTGTCCACAAAAAGCAAGACAAATCCAATGCGGCCAATTACCGCCCCATCAGTCTACTCTCAATCATCAGCAAAGTGATGGAAGGTGTCATCGACAGTGCTATCAAGTGGCACTTACTCACCAATAACCCGCTCAGTGATGCCCAATTTGGTTTCCACCAAGACCACTCGGCTCCTGACCTCATTACAGCCTAGGTCCAAACATGGACAAAGGAGCTGAATTCCAGAGGTGATGTGAGAGTGACTGCCCTTGACATCAAGGCAACATTTGACCAAGTGTGGCATCAAGGAGCCCTAGTAAAACTGAAGTCGATGGGAATCGGGGGGAAAACTGTCCAATGGCTGGAGTCATACCTAGCACAAAGGAAGGTGGCTGTGGTGGTTGGAGGTCAATCATCACAGCCCTAGGACATCGCTGCAGGAGTTCCTCAGGGCAGTGTCCTCGGCCCAACCATCTTCAGCTGCTTCATCAATGACCTTCCCTCCAACATAAGGTCAGAAATGGGGATGTTCGCTGATTACTGCACAGTGTTCAGTGCTATTTACAACTCCTCAGATAATGAAGCAGTCCATGCCCGCATGCAACAAGAACTGGACGACGTTCAGGCTTGGGCTGATAAGTGGTAGGTAACATTCGCCCGACACAAGTGCCAGCCAATGACTATCTCCAACAAGCGAGAGTTTAACCACAGCCCCTTGACATTCAACAACATTACCATCGTCAAATCCCCCAGCATCAACATCCTGGGGGTCACCACTGACCAGAAACTTAACTGGATCAGCCACATAAATACTGTGGCAACAAGAGCAGGTCAGAGGCTAGGTATTCTGCGGCGAGTGTCTCACCTACTGTCTCCCCAAAGACTTTCCACCATCTACAAGGCACAAGTAAATACAAAGCAGCCTGCTTGATTGGCACCCCATCTGTTGTGTATGTAATATGTGTGCTACTTTGAACCTATGGACAGGACTGCACTACTTGTAGGGCGTAGTGATACACAGTACCACTCCTGGCCATAGGGGAATAAATAGTACTGTGGGTACTGATCTCCCCTCAGTTCCCGCCTGTGGGCATGAAGTAAAGACCTACGTGCAGTCCCTACCTCCAACCAGTAAAGACCTGTTTGAGTTATACGTTTAAGTCTTTGTGTTAATTGTTCAATACAATACACATACTTAACACTGGCGACGAGTCAGGTTCTTACCCTGCGGCAGTTGAAGAGAGGTTTCAAACATCACCACCCCACTAGAAGCGACAGGCTTTAGGACTCTGAAGCCTCCATCAGCGACTGAGCACTGGAGTGCAGCAGCCATCCTGACAGCTTCCAGCGACTGACAGAAGTCTTTCTGCAGTTTCCTTGTTCAACCTAGGTGGTGGGGTAAGCCGTGCAGCGTTGGCTGCAAAGACAGGGCTGGGGAAGTTGGAGAAGATAAGGGCGATCGCAATCCCTGATAAGAGCCGCGGTGAAACGCGCGAGCGGGTAAGCCAGAGCCAGGGAGGGAGCGAGCAAGAGCCGCGGTGAAACGCGCGAGCGGGTGAGCCAGAGGCCGGGAGCCGCTTCAAGTGCGAGGCGCAGCGCGGGCCAACGATCGGGACCAAAGATAAGGGCCGCACTCGGACTGAAAGGCGCGGCGGCTGCAGAAGCTCAAGGTGCGAGAGCCGCGGTGCACAGCGCGGGCTATCGATCGCGGCGAAGATAAGGGCCGCACTCGGGGGCTGAAGGGAGACGGCGTCGGGGGACGGGTGAAGACCGCCAAGCGCGGGAAAACCGCCATTTTGTGGGCGGAGGACGACGGCAAGAGCGGGAAGCCGCCATCTTTGATAACAAGTAAACAAAATAAAATCTGAGAAATTGCAAATCTACAATGCCTAAACACAGGAATATTAGCACCTTTGATAGTGACCTCGAAGATTGGGCCATATATGTTGAAAGAGTAAAAAATTATTGTAAGGCCAATAAAATTCGTGACCAAGATAAAGCTCTAACATTATTAAATTTAATGGGTGCGAAGACATACGGGCAATTGAAACACCTGTTATCACCAGATGAACCGGCGGATAAGACGTTCGATGAGATTGTTACTGTCCTGAAAGATCATCTAAACCCCACGCCGCTGATGCTAGCGGAACGATTTAAATTTTATGACAGAAGGCAGCTACAGCATGAAAGCAATGCTGAATATTTGCTGGAATTGCGTAAATTAGCGAAATATTGCCAGTTTGGAACGGGACTGACAGATGCACTACGAGACAAATTTGTGTGTGGTTTATTTAAACAGGATACACAAAAGCGACTGCTCGAGGAGAATGAGCTGACGCTTGAGAAGGCGGTCACTATGGCAGCAGCACACGAAGCCGCAGCGAGAGGCACGGCAGTAATGCAGCTACGGTCACTGGAGCTCAGTGCACACAAATTGGGTGTGAGTTCTGGCAAATGTTATCGTTGTGGAAAGACAACGCATGATCAGAACCAGTGTTGGTTTAAAAACCAAGAATGTAGAACTTGTGGTAGGCTTGGACATATAGCTAGAGTATGCAGGTCAGGGAAGAAGACCAGCAACAAGAAGTCACCGCAAGGAAAATACGCAAAGGTACACAAGGTGACCGAACAGGAGTCCGATTCAGACGCTAGCAGTAATGAACTGGCTAGCTTAAGCTGTAATGAACTGGCTAGCTTAAGAGTACTCAACGCTGGTAAGGGTGCAGACCTCCAGACAATTTGGGTCACTCTTCAGATAGAAGGAGTCCAAGTAAAACTGGAATTGGACACTGGATCGGCATTGACGGTCATAAATAAGAAAGATTACGGAAAGTTATTCCAACATATTCCCCTACAGGATACGGGGATTATATTGAAAACATACACGGGGCAAAGAGTGTACCCCATCGGGAAAATAGAGGTTGCAGTGGTCCACAAGGGCGAAGACAGTCAAATAATGGACTTATATGTGATATCTGAAGGAGGTCCTCCACTACTAGGACGGGAGTGGATTAGGAAAATGAATATGGACTGGCATTTCCTACAAACAATAACGAGTGAGAACTCGGTGAAGATAGTCGGCCCAGACTCTGGAACGGATGATGGTAAGCCCAACTCAGGTGCAAAAGACAAAGTTTCAGCACAGAATTCCACTGAGCAACAACAACATAGTTTAACTGTGGATTCTGAGTCTGGCAAGTCTACTGATGTGCCCATTTCTGAGGGACACCAGGCTCGAACTCAACTCCATTTCAAACTACAACAGCAATTAGAACAAATGCTTCGCCGTTTTGAGCAAGAGTTGAATGCAACGAAAGAGTTCTTTGATATAGAGCTGGAGAATCTGGAAAGACAACAGAAGCAGCTGATGGAGAAAATGGAGCAGGAGCACACAAAACGTCTGATGTCAGAGGAGTTAACGGTCAGCCAACTCCTGCATATGCTGAAGGACAGGACTCTGAAATGGGAAAAACTTGAACACGAACTTCAATATTCAAACGAAAGGGGTTCGGAGCTCTCAAAGGTTATTGGAAGAGCTGAGGTGGCAACACAGACTGAGATGACTGCAACAGAGCAGCCCTTGGATGCCAAAAGTACGCTGACTCACGTCAACGTAGAACAACAGACCGCTGAAACAGCTGCTCCGGTAGAGGGATTGAATAGTCCGATCAATCAATCTCCAAAAGAAGTTGAAGTAGTAAAATCTCAAATGAGGTCATTAGTAAACGACTTGCTGAAAGCCCAGAAAAAGCTGGATGAAGAGGTACGCATGAAGAAGTCTCTTCAGGAAAGATGTCTGGACTTGGAACAAAAGCTGGCTAACGCCCAGCTGGGTATGGAGGAAATAGAAGACCCTCTCGCTGGCCTAGATCAGGACGACACCGAATATTACTATGTCCTGTCCTGCCCAACTTGTAACTTCGACTCCCACCATACAGAAATCATGGAGGAGCACCGAAAGTCTACGGAACATCGGGAGAAGGTGGCTCTACTACAAAAAAAGGAGGAAGAGAAGGAGGAACTGCGCATGCAGCTGGCAGCTGTGGCAGCTGACAATGGAGCCCAGAGAGTCTCCAAGAAGCAGAAAAGGAAAAGTAAAAACAGAAGATGACCCATCTGAACCATTATCACCTCTACCAGATCACACACGTGGTCCCTCCGAACGGAGCCAATTCAGTTCGGAAGTTCAAACTGTTAAATCCATGGAAGGACTATTGAATGAGTCACTCCAGCAACGTGAACCGACTACACCACAGAGATTGAATCTGTGAACTGTTTTCCGCAGAGACTGAATCTGTGATCTGTTTTGACATGAAGTTATCTATGTATCTATGTTATTCTGTTATGTAAACCTGAAGTTATATATGTATATATGTTATTACGTTATGTTAAATGGGGAGATGACTGTAAAGCTAAGAAGGGAGGAATGTTGTGTATGTAATATGTGTGCTACTTTGAACCTATGGACAGGACTGCACTACTTGTAGGGCGTAGTGATACGCAGTACCACTCCTGGCCATAGGGGTATAAATAGTACTGTGGGTACTGATCTCCCCTCAGTTCCCGCCTGTGGGCATGAAGTAAAGACCTACGTGCAGTCCCTACCTCCAACCAGTAAAGACCTGTTTGAGTTATACGTTTAAGTCTTTGTGTTAATTGTTCAATACAATACACATACTTAACACCATCCATCACCTTAAACATTCACACCCTCCACCACTGGCATACCGTGGCTGCAGTGTGTACCATCTACAAAATGCACTGCAGCAACTCACCAAGGTTTCTTCGGCAGCACTTCCCAAACCCACGACCTCTTCCACCTAGAAGGACAAGGGCAGCAGGCGCATGGGAACACCACCAAGTTCCCATCCAAGTTACACACCATCCTGACTTGGCAGTATATCGCCGATCCTTCATCGTTGCAGGGTCAAAATACTGGAACTCCCTCCCTAACAGCACTGTGGGAGTACCTTCACCACACGGACTGCAGCGGTTCAGGAAGGTGGCTCACCACCACCTTCTCAAGGGCAATTAGGGATGGGCAATAAATGCTGGCCTTGCCAGCAACACCCACATTCCATAAACGAATAAGAAAATACAACGCTGGACAGACTAGCCACTAGAATTGAGATCCGTTGGAAAAGTAGACTGTCTCAGTACATGAAGGCAAGGACTGAGTTCCCCCAAGTATTGCATCTGTGGAATCCCTACACAGAGCCGGTGATGTGTTCTCTGAGCGACTGTCTTCCCAGCCAATCGGGTATGTTGTGTATATGGACTTTCAAAGGATGTTTGACAAAGTACCACATATTAGACTTGTTAGCAAAATTGAAGCCCATGGGATAAAAGGGGTAGTAGCAGCATGGATACAAAATTGACTAAGGGATAGAAAATGAGAGTTGTGGTAAATGGCTGCTTTTCGGACTGGAGATAGGTATACAGTGGCATTCCTCAAGGTTCAGTACTGGGACCACTGCTGTTTTTGATATACATTAATGACTATGTCTTGGGCTTGGAGGTACAGGGCATAATTTCATTTGCAGATGACACAAAACTTAGAAGTGTAGTAAACAGTGAGGAAGATAGTAATAGACTTCAAGGGGACATAGATAGGCTGGTGGAATGGGCGTACATGTGGCAGATTAAATTCAATGCAGAAAAGTGTGAGGTGATACATTTTGGTAGGAAGAATGAGAAGAGACAATGGGGGAAAATTTGGGTTGCTTTGCGACTCCCATTAGCGCCCGGGCGCGGCGCCGCTAACGCCTCCCGCAAAATTCAGTGGGAGGTTAGTGGCGCAGGTAGCGCCCCACGGCGCTGCGCCTCTGGCAATGATATCATCACCGTGCGCAGCACCCCGTTTGCGCCCCGGCCGCAAACTTGGGTTGCGCCCCCTGACCTGCTGCTGGACAATATGTCCGACAGGGTCAGGGTGGCATTTTTGCAGCCATGGCGACACAAGTTAAAGGGCAGGTGTTGGGCGGCCATTTTTTTTGGCTAACTGCCAGCACCTGCCCCCTTTCCCTTTTTTCTTCGGGGTGCCGGCCGCAATCACTCAGCCTGACACTTCTCTTGAGCGCCGGGTTGCTTCCCGGCACGCCACTCCCCGGTGGTCCAGCAGGGCCCCGGTGCACGCAGCGCTAGGCCCCTCCCCTTTAATCAGGGGAAGGAGGCCTGCAATACCGTGGCGCTACATGCTGAAGAGTGTGGCGCTGTTGCACGTAGCGCCACGATATTCAGTTGCAGCGCCCCAGGAAGGAGCTGGAGCACTTCCAGTAGCGCCCCGCTCCCTGCTTGGGTCGCTACCACTGAATTTACGGCTAACATTTTTGGGGCGCTAAAAGTAACGCCCCGGTGAAGTTAGCACCCCCTTTGGAATTTCTCCCCCAATATCTGCTAAATGACAGAATTTTAAAGGGGGCGCAAGAAGAGAGAGACTTGGGGGTGTTTGTGCACAAATCTTTGAAGGTGGCAGGACAGATTGACAAAACAATTAATAAAGCACATGGGGCTAGAAATTCAGTGGGCTTTGCGCCCAGTTACCGCCCAAATAGGGTTTCTGCGCCAGTGTAAGAGGGTGCGCTGATATTCAGCGCTGCGGTAATGGCGGCGGTAGCCGGTAGCGCTGCGCCGACACCGATGACGTCATCGGTGTGCGCAGTGCCCCGGTTCCACCCCGCTTCCGGCCCAAACCCCATATTTAGTTGCGGCCGCCTCTTCTGCAGCGGCCGCAAACAGCGATTGAAAAACGGGGCCGTACTGCTGCGCTACTGGGGCGCTTTAAGGTGGAGGTGCAGCCGGCCGTTTTTCGGCGGCCGCCTGCCCGCACCTCCTTCCCCGGCCTCCTCCACACCCCCCCCACGGCATTGCCAGCTGCTTTCCGCGAGCCCGGCACTTCTCCGTGGTGCCGGGCTCATTTGCCGGCACAATGCAGCGGCGATCTCGCTGTTGCAGGCACCTCCCGCTTAAGAGAAGGAGGAGGCCTGCAGTACCGCAGCCTGCCGCTCCGCAGCGGGTGGCGCAGCGGGGCCTACAGCGCAGAAATTCAGTTTCAGCGCCCCAAGCGGGGGCGGGCACTCCCTGGAATAGCGCCCGGTTCCGACTTGGGGCGCAAAAGCCGAATATCTGACGGGCGCACCTGGCTCCGCGCGCAGCGCTAACTTTTGGGCGTTAGCCTGCTGGCGGGCCTTAACTGAATTTCTAGGCCATGGGATCTTGGGCTTTATTAATAGAGGCATACAAAAGCCAGGAAGTTATGTTAAATCTATATAAAACACTAGTTCGGCCCCAGCTGGAGTATTGTGTCCAATTTTGTGCAACAGACTTTAGGAAGGACGTGAAGGCTTTGGAGAGGGTACAAAAGAGATTTACTAGAATGGTTCCAGGGATGAGGGATTACAGTTACGTGGATAGACAAGAGAAGGTGGGTTTGTTCTTCTTAGAGCAGAGAAGGTTGAGAGGAGATTTGATAGGGGTGTTCAAAATCATGAAGGGTTGTGGTAGAGTAAACAAAGAGAAACTGTTTCCAATGACTGAAGGATTGATAACTAGATTTAAGGTGATTGGCAAAACAATCAGGAGCGACATGAGGAAATACCTTTTTACGCAACAAGTGGTTAGGATTTGAAATGCACTGCCTGATAGGGTGATGGATACAGATTCAATAGTAACCTTCAAAAGGGAATTGAATAAATACTTGAAGGAGAAAAAATCGCAGGGATATGAGGAAAGAGCTGGGACTGGGACTAACTGGATTGCTATTCGAAAGAACCAACACAGACTCGATGGGCTGAACGGCCTCCTTCTGTGCTGTACTATTCTATGATTCTATGAAGTTTGTGCCAAGACTTGCTGGAACCTGATGCAGCTGCCCTATTATTTAGGGCAACTCTGTAGTAGCATTACCCAGACTAGCCATTACCTATTACGTAGGGTGTATCTGGACACAGTTTCATTACTATAATTCTAATGAAATCAGCCTGAGTGCAAACAATGGGAATATTCAGATCCTGGCTCCAGCTGCCTATTTATCTTGAACCAGCATCGATCCAGCCCACAGATCTATCAGTGCCACCAATTGCAGATCAGCAACGTGTAGGATTACAGCAGCGAAAGGTTGGATCTGAAAGCAACCTCCTTAATTTACATTATTAAAGCATTTCTTTCCTAGCAAAGCTCTTTTTTGTTATCTCTTTCCTTGCTCAAGTTAGGAACTATTTAGCTATATCTTTTGTATCCCGAAGTGAGTTTCTGCCAGAGGATCAGGAGTGACCTTATTTGTGCACTGCAAATATTGCCAGTTTCCTTGTCAAATGACTACATTTGTTTTTATCCATATATCCTGGGCTCTTTCTTACCCCTGGTCCCTACCAGGGTTGCAATTTATTAATTACTGTGCTTTGATTGATTTTACGTGGAATTTCATGTCAGAGTTTTGAGTTAACCTACCGAGGGCAGCCTCACATGCTTAGATTTTTTATTTTAGTCTGTCAGAGCCATAGCGATATTGAGAAAGAGGGAGAGAAATTACAGGAAATGTAGAAGACAAAGATAAAAATAGGAGACAAAGAATTAAAGGTGGTGGGGCGATGGGGGGGGGGGGGGTGGGAGGGTGGGGGTGGTAAACAAGAGCCTAGGAAATGAATTCCAATAATGTTTAAAAAATAATCGGAATCTAACAGACCTTGGGTAAACATGAAGGATATCTTTGAAACCGTGATGTTTATAATTATTACTATTTTTTATCATATTTACAATTCCTGATAATAGAATTATGAATTTCATGCAGATTTTTGTAAAAAGCATAACAAGAATAATGGCCCAGAATTTGCTGCCCAAATAACAGTGAGTTTAATGGTGCTCACTGTTACTAATGTGTAAATTGTGGGTAGGTTGTGTAAGGTTCACAAACTTTCGGCAGCCCCCGAAGATTATTTGATTAAAGAAAACCTGGTTGGAATGTACTTTAAAAACCCAGGACATCAAAGATGGCTGTAGCCGGCCCCGTGGCAAAAGAGAAAGACAGTCTGTATGAATATGAAAGGAGAATCTCCCAGCACTGGCTGACGAAAGGATTGAAAAAAACCCAGCTTCTGAGTACTTAAGTACTTGAAGCTGTCAATCAACTGCGGTTAGGAAGTTTCAACACGGAACAAAGGACTCTGTTTACACAAGCCCTCAGCAGTGTTGACTCAAGGGCTTAAGTGGTTGCTGTCAATCAAGTTGCATTTGGGCTGTAAACCACAGGACAAAGGATTGTTTACACGAGCACTCAAGGATTGTTTACCTAGCACTCAAGAAACCAGTGGGACATTTCAAACTGGGACAGCTCCATTCACAAACCAGTTGAATGAATGGGAAATGCATTATAGCCGCATTCAAACCCATTACGGTCAATGGGGACAGATCGGTCCCTTTTGTGTGGCCCAGATACGTCCAGATTTGGGCACGAAGATAAGGGCTCCCAATGGGGTATAAAGGTAGCCCCTTTGGAAGCCATTCTCTCTCTCTCTACCGCCTCGCCTCCAGTGCCCTGCCTCCAAGAGGATCGTCACAGCCCACCCAAAGAAGTGGAATACCTGCAGTTACTTTTGAATTACTGGGGTATCTCTACTTCGGGTGGTGAAAAATCCAAGGCAGACCGCAGGGCACGGAGCAGACGTTTCAACATCATAGACTGGTGAGCATAAACTTTCTGGCCCATTACAAGTCAACCTAGATAGGTATAAGGGGTGGGAACTAAAAGGGGAATTTTGTTAAATTGTCATTTTTAGTCAATTTTCCCTCGATGTGTCCGTCTTTTCTCCTCCCCGTTAAGTAAACGTGTGCTGTATTCATAATTATTTTCACTGTATAGCAATTTATTCTTTATTTCAATAAAATATTGGTTTTCTTTGCACCAAACCACTGGTCTCGTTTTGTCTATAGCGCTACTGAAATAAGTCCGGCGGTCAGAACCAAAGGGGAAGCGATTCGAACCACACAGGGCTGGAGCAGCTCAGAAACACCTGACTGGCCAGACACAAACCCCAAACCAAAACCCCGCCCCTTACAGTTGTGGCGAGGAAGAGACACACCATGAATTGAGAATCGCCACATGTTGCGGGACGCTCTGCACCGTTCCGCCGTTAGCCTCGCAAAAACGGCAGCTTGTCCTTAACCTCCATGAGTTTTATGAAGTTGCTGCATTTGTGCATTAATTGCCCATTCAACTCACCATGGAAAATTAGGGCTAGTACTTAACAGCGCAAAGCCTTTTTAATGAGTTGCTGCAATGCCACTCGACCTCTTCAGCCAGAAAGGGAACAATTTAAACTGTGGAGTCTCATTCCAACAAATAGTAAATAGTTAGAGGGATAGATATTCATTATAGCCCAGGAATGGGCGGTATCTTTTGAAAAGTTTGAGAATTATCGCCAGGCACTAATGCTTTAGACTGCACACAAAATTCATACTCACTGCTCAAAGAAATGATTGGGGCGCTAAATCAAATCTTAAAGGCCTAGCTCAGTGGCGTCACACTCAAAGGGTGGACCAATATCGGGTGCAGTCTAATCTCAACTCATCACTGGCACAGGCTTTTCCCTGTACTTAAAGGGGAGGTTCATTGCCTCAGCAAGGAGAAGTACAACAAGGAGAGGGAGCTGGAGGACTGAAGCAGGTGTGCTCATGGCAGATCCACCTCAGTCGGGTGGTCAGGGTGATTGAATGATTCAACAAATGCTACAAGCTTCACACACTGCCCAAAGCACCACACTCCCAGTGCTCAGCCACCAACAATCTCTACCTACCAACACTCACACCCACATCTCACACCTTGCACACAATGACAGCTATTCAACTATGGCAAGCACAAGGATCATTATTTATTAGAATGAATGTGATACGTGTGATATGTTTATGCATACATTTATTAATGGAGTTTGCAATATTTTGTGGTCTCTCTCATTTCATCTTTGCGCCCAGGAGGATGCTGTGATATGGCATGACACAGGGATGGTATGATGGGAATGTGGTGAGCAAAAGGGATCTGGTGTTTAAGTCATCCTGCTGTGAGCCTGGAGGTCTGTTTGGAGGAGGTGGCAGAATTCTGTGACCATCTCCTTGGTGATGCAGAGCTGTCTAAGTCACTGCTCCTCACTTAATTGAAGGTAGGAGAAGTGCTGTCGGAATACCCTTGGAGGGTAAGGCCTCCTTTTGAGAGCCCTGATGTACTTCCTCATCCCTCTGCGCATATGTTCCTGTATTTCTCGCTGCCTACACTCCCTCCACCATAGATCCTGGTGGGTGAGGTGGCATGCCAGTACAGCCCACATTAATGTAAGCCAAGTGTAGCAGTTTGAATCTTTGAGCAATAAATGTAGCTACTTTGCACTTGCCAGAAGACTGCTGATAAAAAAGAATCTTGAAATTACTCATACAAACTGCTCCACTGGGTGAAACTGACAAGAACCCATTGAAACGAACCTGCCCTGACAGCTGTGAGTGACTAATGCAGATGCCATTAAATAACATCGCTGGAGCCGGCTTCCTGCAACTGCATGCCAGCTCTCCCTGTCACTGTCTGGTCGAGGCGCTAAGTTAAGTGGCGACAATTAATTTTCCAGATCAGGCACCCAGTGATCTGCCTGGTGTTGAAGTCCCTGGCAGTACCTCATACCGACGGCACAACGGGGGAGCCAGATTTTCCTTGTGGCACTGGATTTGCCTCACCCTGGCGCTACTGCATTAGCACCCTGTTATCACCATCTGCAGGTGCTAACGGGAGGCGCTAACCAATTAAATTTTTCCCCCAGAGACTTTTAAAATTGAACATTTAAATTGATAAACATCTGACATTTCCTTTCTCTCTCTTAATGCAATCTTTCTTTCCCTCTCTTTGTTTCTTTTTCTGTATCTGATTTGACACTAATTCATCCTCCTTCTCCATTGTTCCTCTGTGTTTTTCTAAATCTTTAAATCACATTGGTTAAGGAGATACACTGTTGGTCAGTTATAAGCTTGTACTTCCATCAAGTTACAGTGCATAAAATTTTTGAAAATAGAGTGCGGGCAAAAGTCTAACTAATGGGGCACAATCTGGCAAAGTCAGGGCCAATATTACTGACAAAAAACTCCTATTAAGTAACACTTTTATTGTTTGAACTTTCTCTATGTTAATTTTAATGTAAACAAATGATTTGCTTCATTATACCATGCACAAAATTTCAGTTATTGCTGTGATGTCTTGCCAACATAATTTGCTATTTTAATCAAATGTTCCAATTTCAATAATGTTGCAATTATTGTTGGTAATTTTAACTTTTGCCAATAGTGTAAATAGGGTGATATTGGATCCCCAGTTATATTCCTCTCCTAATTTTAATTTCCATTATCGACTTCAATCCGGCATTGCCCCATTTAAACTATCACCTAAAGTTAAAATTAACCCAAATTCCTTTGGGTATAAGGCTCCATCTTTGGATTTACCTTTATAAATTTGAGAACTATCATATTTCTTTGCATTACCATATTGTGTAACCAATGTACACATTGACCTAGAAATTGGCTCGTTTTTCAGACACTAAGGGGGAAAAATTCAATTGGTTAGCACCTCCAGTTCGCACCTGGCAGGGGCGCTAATGGGACACTGATGCAGTAGCACCGGGGTGAGGCGAATCCAATGATGTACACCAAATCCACCCCCCACCACCGTAGCCGCTGCTACGAGTTATCGCCGGGGAACTCAGTGTGGTAAACCACTGTAGTTCACTGTGTTCACTGTTGTTGTTGTCGTTCACTCTTGTTTCACTGTTGTGCCTGACTATGCCTCAGCTGACTCCGCCCCTGGGCTACCGAGTATAAGAGCGGCCGCATGGCAGCTCCTGGCATTCGGTCGTCCACTAGAGGCATAGTCCTGATCTGTCTGAAGTGCAATTCAGTAGTTAATAAAAGCCTGTCGTTCTGAACTCTGCTCAGCCTTTTATTAGAATTGATAGCGCATCAATTTTATTAACTACTGAAGAAAAAAAAAAAAACGATGCTGCAGATTCTTAAGATCAAGTGCCTGGAACTCGACCCGCAAGAACCGGACTCGACTGCTAAGTTCTCGCATTGGCTGCACTGTTTTGAGTCCTTTCTGACTGCATCCGGCGAGACCGTCGCCGCCGATGCCGACAAGCTCAGGGTGCTGAACTCTAAAGTAAACCACCGAGCTTTTGCCCTTATCCGGGACGCTACGAGCTACCAGGGGGCTATCGACATCTTGAAGGAGCAATACGCACGCCCGGTCAACTATGTTTACGCAAGACATCTCCTGGGGTCTCGCAAACAACAGCCCGGGGAACCCACAGAAGCATACATACGGGCGCTGAAGGAACTCGGCCGAGCCTGCGAATGCAAGCAAGTAACAGCCACGGAACATACGGAGGAGCTCATCCGGGACGCCCTCGTGGCGGGCCTCAGGTCCACTCACACACGGCAGCGACTGCTGGAAAGTAGCGAGCGCGACCTGAAGAAGGCGATTTCACTCACCCTCTCGTTGGACGTAGCCCACCGGAACATGGAGGCCTACTCCCCGGACCGCACGGCCGCCTCATGGATGCCGCAGCCGCCGCCACCTTGGGACGCGGCGCCGCCACGGGCCCTGGCCTCAACTGCTGCAGCGATGTCCCGCCCGAGCCAGAAATGTTATTTCTGTGGCCAAACCAAACACCCCAGGGCGCGCTGCCCTGCGAAAAACGCGGTCTGCTCTGCCTACGGTAAGAAGGGACACTACGCTGGCGTCTGCAGAAGTCAGAAGACCCCTACCTCCAGCAGCGCCGCGTGCGATTCGTGGGAGCGGCCATCTTGCCTCCCTCCAGCCTCGTGGGGATCGGGATCGTCATGGGCGCCGCCATTTTGTCCTTCCTCTCCGACGCCGCCATCTTGTCCGCCATTCTGCCAACGGGCACCCGACTCACCCACCGCCGCCTCACCAGGGTTCTACAGCGACGCTACCGACTCCACAGCGGCCTCCATCACGCTGGATCAATCCAGACCCCATCAGCTAGCCAGGTCCACGATGGACATCCAGGTAAATGGCCGCGCCACAACTTGCCTTTTTGATTCCGGGAGCACGGAGAGCTTCATACACCCTGATACAGTACGGCGCTATTCCCTCTCGGTCCGGCCAATGCGCCATCGGATCGCCATGGCCTCGAAATCCCACTCAGCAGACGTCGGCGGCTACTGCGTAGTGACCCTCTCGGTGAAGGGCTCCGTATATAAAAATGTAAAGCTATTCGTCCTGCCACATCTCTGCGCTGCCGTTCTACTGGGGTTGGACTTTCATTGTCACTTTAAGAGTGTCACCTTGACATACGGTGGACCTCTTCCCCCACTCACTGTCTGCAACCAGCAGTTTTTAAATTGCCCGCCGCGCCCCACCTGTAGTCTCTCCACCCTCAAAATCACACCCCCCCCCCCTGTTCGCCAACCTCACCCGCGACTGCAAGCCTATCGCCACAAAGAGCAGGCGATACAGCACCGGGGACAGATCCTTCATAAGATCTGAGGTGACGCGGCTCCTGAAAGAGGGGATTATTGAGGATAGTACCAGCCCCTGGCGAGCCCAGGTGGTAGTCGTTAAGACTGGCAACAAGCAGCGCCTAGTCATCGACTACAGCCAGACTATCAACAAGTACACCCAGTTGGACGCATACCCCCTCCCCCGCATAGCCGACATGGTTAATAAGATAGCGCAATACCGCGTTTTCTCGACCATTGACCTCAAGGCAGCATACCACCAAATCCCTATCCGCCCTGAGGACCGCCAGTACACAGCTTTCGAGGCAAACGGCCGCCTTTTTCACTTCCTCAGGGTTCCTTTTGGCGTCACCAACGGTGTCTCCGTCTTCCAGAGGGAGATGGACCGGATGGTCGACGAGAATGCGTTACAGGCCACGTTTCCCTACCTGGACAACGTGACCATCTGCAGCCATGACCTGCAGGACCATGACGCCAATCTTGATAAGTTCCTCCGCACGGCCCAACTCCTAAACCTCACGTACAACAAGGAAAAGTGCATATTCCGCACAGCCCGCCTCGCTATCCTTGGCTGCGTGGTGAAACACGGAGTCATCAGTCCTGACCCTGACCGGATGCGCCCGTTGATGGAACTTCCCCTGCCCCACTGTCTCAAGGCCCTCAAAAGGTGCCTGGGCTTCTTTTCCTATTACGCCCAGTGGGTCCCTCATTATGCGGACAAAGCCCGTCCACTTATCAAGTCCACTTCCTTCCCCCTGACGGCGGAGGCCCGCTTAGCCTTTCACCGTATAAAAGATGACATTGCCAAGGCCACCATGCACTCGGTAGACGAGTCCATCCCCTTCCAGGTGGAGAGCGATGCATCCGACTTTGCCCTGGCCGCTACCCTTAACCAGGCGGGAAGACCCGTGGCCTTCTTTTCACGAACCCTCCAGGGCTCCGAACTCAGACACTCCTCTGTGGAAAAAGAGGCCCAGGCCATTGTGGAGGCGGTGCGCCACTGGCGGCACTACCTGGCTGGAAAACGATTTACCCTGCTTACTGACCAGCGTTCAGTTGCTTTCATGTTCAACAACAAGCAGAGGGGTAAAATCAAAAATGACAAGATTTTGAGGTGGAGAATCGAACTTTCCACCTACAATTACGACATCTTGTACCGGCCAGGGAAACTCAACGAACCCTCAGACGCTCTATTGCGAGGCACATGCGCCACCGCGCAGATCGATAGACTACGGGGCCTCCACAACGACCTCTGCCACCCGGGGGTCACCAGGTTCTTCCATTTCATTAAGGGCCGCAACCTGCCTTACTCCATCGAGGAGGTCAGGACCATGACCAGGAGCTGCCCAGTCTGTGCAGAGTGCAAGCCGCGCTTCTATAGGTCTGACAGAGCAAACCTGATCAAGGCCACCCGCCCTTTTGAGCGCCTGAGTATCGACTTTAAAGGGCCCCTCCCCTCCTCTGACCGCAATGTGTACTTCCTCAACATAGTTGATGAGTACTCCCGTTTCCCTTTTGCCATCCCCTGCCCGGACATGACCACCGCTACGGTCATTAAATGCCTGCACAACCTCTTTGCTCTGTTCGGTTTTCCCAGCTATATTCATAGCGACCGGGGCTCGTCCTTCATGAGCGACGAACTCCGTCAGTACCTGCTCATGAGAGGTATTGCCTCAAGCCGGACCACCAGCTACAACCCCCGGGGGAACGGACAGGTTGAAAGAGAGAACGCGACGGTCTGGAAGGCGGCCCTCCTAGCCTTAAAATCTAGGGGCCTTCCGACCTCCCGTTGGCAGGATGTCCTACCCGATGCGCTCCACTCCATCCGGTCACTGCTGTGTACAGCCACCAACGCAACCCCCCATGAGCGAATGTTTGTTTTTCCCCGGAGGTCCACATCTGGTAACTCACTACCACACTGGCTGACGTCCCCAGGGCCCGTCCTGCTGAGGAAGCATGTAAGGTCCCACAAAACGGCTCCCCTGGTAGAGAAGGTTCACCTCCTCCATGCCAACCCCCAGTACGCCTACGTGGCATACCCGGACGGGCGGGAGGATACAGTCTCCATTAGAGATCTGGCACCCTCGGGGTCCACTGACCCGCCACCATTGCCCCCCACCACGACCCCCTCCGACACGGCCCAAAATTCAGTAGACCCAATTCTCACCCCTGTCCATTCCACCCCAGTAGACGGCATGCCGCGCCCCCAGGACCAGCCGGAGCCCACTCGCCCACCCAACACCAAAGGGGACGATACGCCGGTGCTGGACCCCGCTCAAGACGTGTCGTGGGAAGCTGTACCATCGCAACCGTCGCCACGAAGATCTCGACGGCAAACGAGGCCGCCCGACAGACTCGCCTACTCGAACTTTTGATACACTTCACCCCGCCGGACTTAATTTTAAACGAGGGGTGAATGTGGTAAACCACTGTAGTTCACTGTGTTCACTGTTGTTGTTGTTGTTGTTGTCGTTCACTCTTGTTTCACTGTTGTGCCTGACTATGCCTCAGCTGACTCCGCCCCTGGGCTACCGAGTATAAGAGCGGCCGCATGGCAGCTCCTGGCATTCGGTCGTCCACTAGAGGCATAGTCCTGATCTGTCTGAAGTGCAATTCAGTAGTTAATAAAAGCCTGTCGTTCTGAACTCTGCTCAGCCTTTTATTAGAATTGATAGCGCATCACTCAGTATCAGGCAGATCATGACATCAGTGAAGGTGCAACACTCACTGGGCACCTGATCTGCAAAATACATTGTCGCCCCCTGCCTTAGCGGCTCGCCCCGGCAGCAACAGGGAGAGGATGCATCAAGCAGGTGGATGCCGGCTACAGGGGTGCTACTTAAAGGGATCATGAGTAATGAGTCACAGCTGTGAGGTTAGTGCTGTTTCACTGCTTCTTTGTCAGTTTGACATTGCGCATCAGTTTAATTCAGTCATTTAAAGGTTGTTTAGTATCAGGAGTGTTGTGGCTACTAACAATTAGTTACATTTATTCTCACAACATATCAAAATGCTACACTTTGTTACATTAATGGGGGCTGTACTGGCAGTTGACCTCACCCTCCAGGATCTACGGTGGAGGGAGCGGAGGCAGCGATAAAGATTGGAACGTGGCCAGAGGGAGGAGAAGGGCCATGAGGTCTCTCAACAGGAGGCCTTACCCGCTGAGGGTATTCCGAGAGCACTTCTCCTACCTCGAATTAAGTGAGAAGCAGTGGGTTGCTCAAGCAATGGTTCCGCTGCATTGACATCGCGGGAGGAGCCCTCCAGTACTCGGCTGAGCGGGTGTCCCATTTTGTTGTGGTCTGCTGCATGCTCCATAACTTGGCCATAATTAGGGCCCAGCCCTTACCACCAGGGATTGGGGGACCACCTCAGGAGGAGGAAGAGGGAGAGGAGGAGGACAAGGAGGAGGAACAGGAGTGAGGGAAGAGGCAGCCACTCAATCGGCCTTCCACAAGGGCGGTCCGTGATCGCCTCATCAGACTGCAGTTACAATAAATTAACTCCAGATCCCCGTTGCTCACCACATCCCCATCATTCCATTCCTGTCGCAGGCCATATCACAGCAAAAAGCTGAAATGAGAGACATCACAAAATCATCCAAAGCCAATTAATAAATTTATCAATAATCAGTGAACACATATTTACAGCACCAATAATGGGCCAGAAATTCGCGGCCAAAGGCGTGAGTGCGCTCGGGGTACTCACGCATCTGGCCGTTGGAAATGCCGGCGTTCAGCATGAACAGCGCATGCGGGGAACGCCGGCATTTCCAGACCTCGAGCGCGTGCGACTGCACAGGCAGCGCTTGCGCAGTGAACTTCGTAGATTTCATTCATGAAATCCGTGAGGGTAAGTCCTCAGAAGTTACACTTGAAAAAAGCAAGTGTAAAGTGGTTCATTGGCTGCGGAGGAAGAAACATTTTATCGTGGAGCTTCTGAAATGCAATATTTTTGTTTGGGAAAGGGAGGGAAGTTATTTTAAGAAATTTTAAGTAAGTTTTAAAGTTAAAATTTTTTTTTTTTTTAAAAGGGTTTTCAGAACGGTAGGTAGAAGGAGCAATTGTGGCTGTGTGAATGGAATGTGAGAATGAGTTATGTATGTATGTCCACATATATTCCTTTACGTATATGTATGTATGTTTTATATTCCTTTACTAATGTGTATGAATGTATGTTTTTAATTATGATTTTCAAATAAGTTACTTTCTCTGAAAGTCATAATTAAATAATACATTCATACACATAAGTAAAGGAATATATACATAACACGCAAAGGAATATATACAGACATACATACTTTCAGAAGCTCCACGATAAGAAATATCTTCCTCCGCAGCCTCTGGAGCAACTGTACCCATGCTTTTTTCATGTGTAAGTTGTAAGGACTTGACCTCACTGAAAGCAGTAATGAAAGCGGCGAATTATACTACTCCTTCTGGCCCAGCGGCGGGGATGCTTACTGCTACGCAAAAGGCCCACTCCGCACAAAAGGTGACACCCATACGTTTCCTGCGCCTTTTCCCTCCCCGTGACTGGAGCCCTATGCTGCCATTTCACGTTGCTAATCGGATTGGGCCTTTGTCATAGCGGTAGGATCCCCGCCGCTGGGCCAGATCAGGGTAGGGTTTCGAACCCCGCTCCAGACAGTCCCGGCAAGTGGAGTCGGAGCTCCGGCTCTAAATTCTGGGTTGACATCCAGTGGGATATTTGCGTCCGTGGGTGTGGGTGGCCCCCCCTCCTTGTATAGCTTGTGGGAGCCCGTAAAACCCTCCCGCCATAGGACTAACCGCCCTAATGGCTGGTTCAAAGATGGTTACGGTCACGGAATGAGCGTTAATCACGGCCATAAATCCTTCCACCACTTCATACAGTTCCCCAAAGGGAACAGTGTGAAGACACGTATGACGACGACATTACTAAATAAATAAATGGAATTTAAAAAATTCTTTTAGGGCTTTTAAAAGTCTTTAAATTGCTTTAATTCTCTTTAAAACTACTTCAGATTACTCAAAATAATGTAAACATTTTAAAAAGTTTATAAAAGTTACCAAAATCTTCAAAAAACTTCCAAAAACCTATTTAAACTGCTGCTTTGCATGTAAAAATCCTTAGCAGCTTGACAGAAACATTGGGGGCGTGTCCAGTGAAACTGAGACCTCAAGGGGCGTGTCTCACTTACACTGCACGCTCCTGGCTTCGCGCTGGCTGCACTCCTGGGCGGCGTGACGTCATACGCTGCCCGGGATTCTGCTTTTTCATTCACCAAGTCCAGGCGTCCCTGGAGCTGATCGTCAGTAGCGCGGGGTAAGTGTAAATATGGGGCTTGCACGCGCTGCAAGCCCCGTTCTGGAATTTCTGGGCCAATATTGGCCCAGAAATTCGGGTCTCCACGGTTGAGTACGCACGGGGTACTCACCCGTAGGCCCAATGGAAGTGCCGGTTTCTTGCATGCACTGCGCATGCGCGGGAAACCGGCACTTCCGTTCCCCTGAACGAAGGGGTTCAGAGGTCGAACGCGTGCGCAGGAGAGGCTGTGCGTGCGCATCAAACTTAGTTTTTTTTTACAGGTTTTCCCGGGAGGGTAAGTCCGCAGAAGTTAGACATGTAAAAAGCAGGCGTAAGGCCTGCTTTTTACAAGGTAAGTGGTGAATTAATTAAAATTAAAACATTTTTTCCACAGGTTTATTATTTTTAAATACTTTAAAGCAAGGTAAGTTTATTTTTAGCCCCGTTAGAAAATAAAATTATTTTTTTCAAAAATTTAAATTATTGTTTAAAATAGTTATTTCATGTAATTTATAGTTTATTTAAAAAATGTGATTTAAAAAAAAATTATTTGAAGATTTAGTGCTATTTTGGGGCCGTAGTATTTATAAGTTTTGACAGGTCTTCCTGTCAATCTTATGAATGGAGCATTCCCTGCTCCGATTGGCTCCCCATGGCCCACGTGATCCCAGGGGACGCCTCAAACTAACTGCGCCCCTGGGATACGCAAGCACTGCACGCCGGCAGCTGGACCAGGTCCCGGATCGGAATTCCACGCGGGCCCACAGCTCAATGGCCGGCGCGCAAGGTAAGTGCAGGTCGGGGGCTTGCACCCGTGGGAAGCCCCAACCTGAATTTCTGGGCCATTAACTATTCACACTTGTGCAATCCCTTAGTGCCCTTCATTACAGTGCCTTTGCCTACTCTAGTGCTCCTACGAAGTGTTGGCCCAGTGGCTGCAGCACGGCTGGTGGAAGGCTGCTGAGTGTCCGTGTGGGTGACTTCAGATGGCCTTGCAGGATGCCCTCGACCAGCTCTGGGCCTGGAAGGCCCGGTTGTAGACTGCACCACCTCAGCATGGGCGGCAGCAGTCTGAGATGGCTGGATGATAGGCAGTGACAAGGACAATGGAGGAGTGGCAGTGGAGGGAGCAGGAATTCTGCCATCCTGAGAGAGGACAGCAGGTTCCTACTCTACTGACCCACTGCCACTCCCCTGGGGCAGCACCTCAGCATCCCTAGCAATCTGTTGTAGCACAGATTGCTGGCCTGCTGCGACACCGTGAAAGCCCCGGTCAACAATGGTAGACCCAGCCATGATGGCAGCAGTCAGAGCTTGTGTGGCATCAAGCTGAGACTGCATGAGAGCGGTCTGAGAATCGATGGCACCAAGCATAGACTGCATTACAGCACTAAGACGTTGTGTCACTTCCGCCTGTGCTGCAGTGGATGCTGCCAGATCACCCATGACACACAGCATCATGTCTGGGTTGCCACGGTCTCTCTGAGAGTCTACCATCCTTTGCAGACTGAAAATCATGGGCTTCACGGTGTGCGCAGAGCTCTCTGCAATGTTGGAGGCGGACTCCTCCACGATCCTTACCATTGCCGAGAGGCTCTCGGGCACCCTTGCCATTGCACCTATCATCCCCGTGTGCATGGCCATCACCCTTCTTCTAAAGGCCTCCCCTTCGAGGTCCTCATCTGAGTCCTGTGCAGCAGAACTCGCGCACGAACTCACCCTCCGGGGAACTGCCTCCCGAGCTACCCTTTCCCTTGGCCTTGCTGCAACTCGCTCATCCCTAGTGCATCACCCTGTGCAGATCCCACTACTATACTAGCCTTTAAAGAATGCGTAATGCCAGTATCTGAGCTGGTGCCTGCGGGTGAGACATGCAGTGATGGGGTGTGTTCTTCCTCCTCCTCTATTCCCGCCTCACTCTCACTGGAATGCTCAGGGATAGGCTGCTCAGATGCTTGCTCATTATCTGAAAGCATAAAGGCACAAGAGATGGGTTAAGGTGAGGGGAGGGGGCAGGAAGGAAGAAATGCTTGCATGCAGCATGATTAACTGGAAAGTGGGAAAGGCTTGTGGGTTGAGGGGGAAGTGGGATTTGAGAAGAAGGAGTAGGGATGAACATACCATTGTTGTCCCCAAGGGGATCAACGTCACCAGAGGCCATGGCGTCCACCACCTGGCGCCCAATAATCTGCAGCACGTGAGTCTCCAGCTCAGACAGTGGTTGGGTGTTGGCTTGTCTCCCGCCTGTGCGCTCCTGCTCCCTCCTGTTGTGAGTCACCTTGGCCTGCAAGAGAAAGGAAATTGTGTGAGTGAGTGTGGAGCAATGTGTCTGGGTGATGTACCTTCCATAGTTGAATAGCTGTGATTGTGTGCAAGGTGTGAGATGTGGGTGTGAGTGTTGGCAGGTCAAGATTGTTGGTGGGTTTGTTTGGGGGGTGGTACTTTGGGCAGTGTGCGCAGTGTGGTTCAGATGGTGGTATGTAGCATTTGTTGAAGCATTCACTCACCCTGACCACCCGAGTGAGGTCGTTAAATTTCTTCCTGCACTGTGTGTGGGTCCTGGGGACCACAGTGCTGCCCGAGACCTGCTGCACTACCTCCCTCCACATGGTGCGGAAGACTTGCGGTAGCGGCCTCCTGCCACTTGCCGGATAGAGCACCGCCCTCTGTCTTTCCATAGTCGCAGAATCTGCGGGCTCTCTCCCTGGGTCGTGGATCTGCCATCATTACAGCTGCTTAAGTCATCTGGCTCCTTCTCCTTGACCTGCTACTGGTGGCTGAGACGGCTGCACAGCCAGCAATGATGAGAATGAGGTTCTGCGGCATCAATGAACCTCCCTTTAAGAACTTGTAAGAGCCTGTGGCAATAATGACTTGTGATTAGACTGCACCTGATAGTGGTCCGCGCTTTGCATTTAATGCCGCTGAGCTAGGCCATTAGCACTTGATTTAGCACTCCAATCCTTTCTTTTTGCATTTTGCATGCAGTCTGAAGCATTAGCGCCTGGCGCTAATTCTCAAACTTTTCAAAAGTTACCGCCCATTCCTGGGCTATAATGAATTTCTCCCCCTAAGCATCCTACGAAGCCCCCAATATGGCAGGCAGAAGGCGCACACACACTTCCAGCAGCAAATGTGACGCCTGCCATATTTGTAGAGGAGGTCGCCCTGGCAGCAGAAGTGCACAGCTGCAACATTCTTAGCTCTGAATAATGTGTGTAAATTAGGGTCCTGTGGTTCTCGGAGGACTCGTTTTCCATTTCCAGTAGCCCCAGCGCTTCGCTTGCCATGTGCTGACCTCACCCAGCACAACGTGATGCTAACCAGCAGTAAAGCCCCCTCACCAGCTATATTTAAAGGGATCATTCAGTACTTACAGGTTAGTTGGTGGTTTATAATTTCTGGCTGCTGCTTGATTTCTGGGCATTTCAGGGAGGTCACCAATGCTCTTTACACCAGCAAAAACACTTCCATTGTCTTCTCTGCCACCTGGGCACCAGCAAGTACCCAAGAAGAAGCAAGAGGAAGAGGAGCAGGAAGAAGATGAAAAGGAAGAGAAGGAGAAGCAGTAACCACCAGTGGCTCTACCTGCCAGAGCTGTCAGAGACAAGTTTTTTAAGGACAGCAGTTTGAAAGCTGTTATAAGATATTCCGTTATGGTGGGTTCCACTGCGGTGTAGGTGGTGCTGACCACTTGGTCCACGATGGACAGAATACTCTCCATGCTCTGTGCAAAGTCTTGGGACATGTTGGAGTTGAATTCCTCCATGCTCCACGACATTGTGCGTAAGCTCTCTGGTAGGCTGCTCAGTGCACCTGGCACTTCCCGGTGTATGTCCATCAACCTTCTTTGGTAAGCTGAGCCCTCAAAATCAGCATCTGAATCCTCTGCAACAGAATATGCAATCACCCTCGCTCTCACCCTCACCTTCTGGTGAGCTGGCACCTATGGCATCCTACCCCCCTGCCATAGCTCCTGCACACTTGTGCTCAATGAGTCACCATGTGCAGATAATTTCTCTAATCTAGCCTCAAGTGACGGTGCATCTTCAGGAAAGCTGTGCTGCTCTTGCTCCATTGGCTGAGGGACATTCTCAGAAGCTGAAATGAAAGAGAGAGACAAGGGTTAGCATTTGGAGGGAGAGTAGAGGGAAAAAAGTGGATGGTGAAAGCAGCTGCAGCTTGTCATACAGAGTGTGTGGGGAGAGAGAGAAGTCAGAAGAGACAAAGATGATTAGGTATAAAGAAACCCTGTGCCACGTCTCCTCTGGCATTGTGAGTCATCACAGCCTCGACTCTGCCCCTGCCCATGATGGATGGCACGCCCTCTTCGAGGGAAGAGATGGTGTGTAAGTGGACTCTTCCTTCCACAATGGCAGCCTGTTGACTTGTACGTGTATTATTGAGAGTCTTGCAAAGTGTTTGGAGAATGTGGCTGTCATGGTAGTCATTGTGTAAACTTGAGGAGAAGGATGTTTCGTGAAGTTTGGTGTAGTGATTCAGGACAATGCAGGGTAGTGTGGAATGACAGTGTTGTGAGTGCTGCGAGTGTTGTCATTAATGAGGCTGTGAGTGATGCAGCTGTGAGCAGAGAGTATGTGAGCAGAGAGTATGTGAGCTGTCTTGTTACCTTAACTCTAGTTAGATTATTGAATTTTTCTGGCATTGCAGCCATATTCTTGGAGCAATGCTCTTGCCATTGGCATACTCAGCAATCTCTTTCTACTGTCACCTGAGTAAATGCCTGGAGAGATTCCTTGTAAAGGAATAGCTATATTTCAGAAAAATACACCATCCTATGAACAGAATTTTGACTTTATTAAAACATGAAAACTGGGTTTAAAAATCTACAAGCCTCAACGACACAAGCTGTAAACAGAATACAGGCTTCTGAGATAAGATGAAGTGTTAACACAAGCTGCAAACACCATACAAGCTTTTGAAATGGGAATTGGTTGTTTAAACTGAGACAATGGGCTGGATTTTCCTAAGCCCCTGGAGTCGGGTTGGAGGCGTGCGGGCGATAAAAATCGGAGATCCGGGGGTCCCGACCCCATCCCGCCTCCAACCCGCCTCCATGTCAATTTCATAGGAGTCGGGTTCCCGACAAGTGCTGGAACCCGACTCCCAGAGGCGGGAAGGGATTAAAGGCAATTAAACTGCCTGTTAACAGGTAGTTAACAGGTAGTTTTTTGCCTATTCGCGATTTTTATTGCAGGTTTGTGGGCTTCCCGACAGCTCCAAACCACGAAAAGTTTTCGAGGCGGGACGTGGGTCTGAGGTCTTGGAGGGGTCGAGATGCCCAGTGTTCAGGTGAGTGAGGGGTGCAGGAGTGCAAAGGTAAGTGTTTTGCAAGTGTTTAAATAAGTTTAACTTACTTTTACTTACCTTTACAGGAGTCCTGCATTCCGGTGTCGGGAGTCGGCTGCAAGAACCACAGAAGCTCCAATTTAAAAAAAAAAATCAGCTTCTTTGTTCTACAACAAAATTATTTTAAAGTTATCCTGAGAAAGGACTGAGGCTGAATTAGCAGTTTTTCAGTGCTTGACAGCTTCAAACAGCTGTTAAACACTGATATTTCATGTGCCAAAAGCTTTTGACAGATGAAATGTCAATCTCTGACGTCACCTGTTGCCGGGTGGCCCTTAATTGGCCTGCTGAGCCCACAGGGCGGGCTCAACAAGGTCAATCAGAGGAAAATCCAGTGGGTTGGCCACATCTCCATGGAGGCGGGACAACAAGCCCGAATGTGGGTTTCCCACCTCCAACCCGCCCCCGTAGCAAAATCCAGCCCAATGGCCCCATTGAAGCAAAGGGTTGGAGTTTCCAAGAAGTCTGCAGTTTGGGAGAAACACAATACCATTACCCCAAACAGAAACTCGGAACATTAAAGTACCATATGCCTTCATAAATATCACATCAAATGAAAGACAGGAGACATATATAACCATTGAAGTAGCTAAGAAATGCATAGAACACCCTAATTGAAGTGTTTTTGATTTACATGTTGTAAAAGATACAAACAGAAGACTTTGTAAATATTACATCAATAGATGCACCAAGCAATCACATTGTGTTTGTGTTAAAAATGGAACAGTTAGGAGACATGACGTCTGCTTTCAACCAGCTAAGGTGATTTAAAAATTGAATGAAAGCACTTTGTAAGAATGGCATCAAATAGATACATCTGTCATAACCATTTTTTATGATAAAATTTGAACACCTAAAGGTAGAGACAGGATTCTGCAAGTTAACAGCTGAACTGACAGTAAGATTAGAAAGAAGTCAACAGAAAGAATGACTGGAGATAATTAGCTTACATCAGCAGAAAACTTCAAAGGATAAACCACCGCAAAAAGGGTATAAAATATGGAACTTTCAGATAGAAAGTCAGAAGTTGCTGAAAGGGGCAAGCGATGCTCTCAACTTCGGAGGCAGGCTCTGTAAGTTTTTAACTCTTTGAGTCTTGGGGATCAAAAAGGTGCTTTTATTTGATTTTGGTGGATATCCTGGATTAAGAAAGAAGTAGAAATGTAAGAATGTGACGAAGTTAAGATTTGAGAATAAGGATCTCTGAGAATAAGCAATGTAAGCTATTTGTATTTTGAACTGTTAATGTTGCAACTGAAATCACCAGCTGTTAACTACATGTCGGTTCTTTAATAAATCTATATATTTTTAGAATTGTCTCACAGAGTACTTCTGTATCAAACTCACGAACTCAATCTCTGTACACTCTTTGGGGAGGAGTTACAGAATTCTGGGGGAGTATTCCGGACCCTCATAATATCCAGAAGGTTACAGTCTAGTTAAACTTATTAAAAGTGCTACCTGGAGGATGGTAACATCTTCAAGTCATTCCTTTCCTTTAGAGAGAGATAGCCTGGACCTTTAGACCCAATTAAGCATCTTACAGAATTTGGCTATCTCTAACTTTAGTTGAAGGTGAACGTCTGGCGAATACGCCTGATCCAGGGTAGCCCGAAAAGGGCTAGGACTAGTAATTATCCCTTCATCCTGCCCCCCGGAAAAACAGAATGTCCATCTTCCTCTCCATCTCCTGCACCAAGGCCTCCAGCGCACCATCAGAGAACCTTGATACCCTCTCACTTCTTCCTTCAGCCATTTACTCAGCAAGTTGTTCCTTGCTCTGTGCAGCCAGAATGCACTACCCCTTTAAGAGGTCCTGACTGGCTGCCTTTAAGTGCCATCATGGACATTCGATATCCTCCCCCCCCCCACCCACCCCAATAGGTAGCACTGCCTGCATCCCTGGATGATGATTATTAACAGGCAGCATGAATATTACGTGCTGCCTGTTTTGACAGAAACTGCCATGGGCAGTGGGCGCCCAGCCCCCTGCATGTCTGTTCTCTGGTATGTCCGATCTCTAGGCCATTATTCCTACAGAGTTCAAATGAAAGAACGAAGGGGATTATTTTAGGAAAAGGTTGAAAACAGACACTAAGTGGGTGCTGTGCTAATAAAACGGGCCTGTTTAAAAGTCTGGATTTAGCCTGCAATTTTGGGGCTAATTGCCGATTACCATGATCTAAACATGCCTGCTGGCACTGAGTAGGAGACCTACAGGTTTAGCGCTCAGCACTAATTAGTAGCAATTTTGCTGGAGCGGTATTTATAGGCCCCATGCACACACTTCCACTGAAGGCGTGGAATGCATTGGCTGACAGACAATGGCAGGTATCAGGATGGTTCAGGGAACGAGGGAGAGGGCTCACTGGTTCTCAGAGGCGGCACTGGAGGTCCTGGTGGAGGAGGTACAGAGGAGCAGGGATGTTCTGTACCCTCAGGAGGGAAGGAGGCCACAGAGGCAAATAATGTGGCGGAAGCGGGAGATCACCGACAAGGTCACAGTCAGGAACCCTGCCCCCAGGATGTATCTCCAGTCCTGCAAAAATGTTAATGATTTGACATGATTGGTCAAGGTAAGATCCCATCTCACAAACATACTTCTCAATAACTGCACCATCACCAGCATCACAACCTCAACACACTGCATCCACCATCTAACTATACACTGGCATTCATACAACCCACACTATTACATCCTTCACAGGCACTACCTGCACCTCAGACACATCTCACTGCTCTTCAGCCATGTGAAGTATCACACAAACACATCTGCCAATACACTCATTCGCAATTACCACTCTTAGGGGGTGAAATTGGGTATCGCCCCGTTTGGGACGCTAACTTTTGAAATTTTGAAATTTTGAAAATTGCAAATTGCAAAACAAATTGCATAAGAATGACAAAGTAGGCATGGAATGATGAGAGGAAAGCTGTCAGCGCTGCACACTTTGAAAAGTAAATAAGCTCATGTCATGGTAATAACCAACTTTTCCTGCTTGGCTTCTAATTCCCAACACATCTTCAATCTATCTGTTAAAATGTCGGACAATTTCTAAAAATATTTGTCCCAATATGTAACATTGTTCAAATGGCTCTCAAATAATAAGCAAACTATGCATAATATTGGCCAACCCAAGACAATAAGAAAGGGAATCATAACAGCATGAAACTTTTTTGTTTAGTAAATGGTATACAGAAGGTGAACATCTTAATTTGAGATTAAGGTATAAGCATAGTTATTTTTATTCTGTAGACAAACATAGCAGCTATTTTGCACATAAACTGCATGTTAATACCAGTTTCTTTGGTAATGTTGGTTGAAGGAGGAATGTTAACCTACTCATAATTCCCTTCTCTTCTTTGAACATTGCACTTAAATCTTATTATCTACCAGAACCATTAGATTAGGCAGACAGTACTTCAGTTTAACATCTAAACCAAAGGACTGCACCTCTGATAATGCAGCATCCCCTTAGCACTGCATTGGGCTATCAGTGTGCTCAAGTGCTGGAGTGTGACTTGAATTCACAACCTTCTGATAAGGGCTCTACCAATTGATACAAGCTGAAACTTAAGCCTCAGTTTTGTGAGAATGGTAAAAGTGGGGTTGAGCTGTTTCATGGCAGAGGTTTTTTTAAAATATTCGTTCCTGGGATGTGGGTGTCACTGGCAAGGCCGGCATTTATTGTCCATCTCTAATTGCCCTTGAGAAGGTGGTGGTGAGCCGCCTTCTTGAACGGCTTCAGTCCGTATGGTGAGGGTACTCCCATAGTGCTGTTAGGAAGGGAGTTCCAGGATTTTGACCCAGCGATGATGAAGGAACAGTGATATATTTCCAAGTCAGGATGGTGTATAACTTGGAGGAGAACTTGCAGGTCATGGTGTTTCTGTGCGCCTGCTGCCCTTGTCCTTCTAATGGTGGTAGAGATCGAGGGTTTGGGAGGTGCTGCCGAAGAAGCCTTGGTGAGTTGCTGCAGTGCATCTTGTAGATGGTACACACTGCAGCCACGGTGTGATGGTGGTGGAGGGAGTGAATTCTTAATGTGGTGGATGAGATGCCAATCAAGCAGGCTGCTTTGTCCTGGATGGTGTCGAGCTTCTTGAGTATTGTTGGAGCTGCACTCATCCAAGCAAGTGGAGAGTATTTCATCACACTCCTGACTTGTGCATTGTAAATGGTGGAAAGGCTTTGGGGAGTCAGGAGGTGAGACACTCACCGCAGGATACCCAGCCTCTGATCTGCTCTTATGGCCACAGTATTTATGTGGCTGGTCCAGTTAAGTTTCTGGTCAATGGTGACCCCCAGGAAGTTGATGGTGGGGTTTCAGTGATGATAATGCCATTGAATGTCAAGGGCAGTGGTTAGACTCTCACTTGTTGGAGATAGTCGTTGGCTGGCACTTGTGTGGCATGAATGTTACTTGCCACTTATCAGCCCAAGCCTGAATGTCATCCAGGTCTTGCTGCATGCAGGCATGGGCTGCTTCATTATTTGAGGAGTTGTGAATGGAACTGAACACTGTGCAATCATCAGCAAACATCCCCACTTCTGACCTTATGATGGAGGGAAGGTCATTGATGAAGCAGCTGAAGATATTTGGGCCTAGGACACTGCCCTGAGGAACTCCTGCAGCAATATCCTGGGGCTGAAATGATTGACCTCCAACAACCACAACCATATTGCTTTTTGCTCAGTTTGACTCCAGCCAGTGGAGAGTTTTCCACCTGATCCCCAGT
This sequence comes from Somniosus microcephalus, assembly GCF_052327205.1. Classification (NCBI taxonomy): domain Eukaryota; kingdom Metazoa; phylum Chordata; class Chondrichthyes; order Squaliformes; family Somniosidae; genus Somniosus; species Somniosus microcephalus. Next base: position 37,158,685 of record NC_140997.1, read on the forward strand.
GAGTTCAATTTTACTAGGGCTCCTTGATGCCACACTTGGTCAAATGCTGCCTTGATGTCAAGGGCAGTCACTCTCACCTCACCTCTGGAATTCAGCTCTTTTGTCCATGTTTGGACCAAGGATGTAATGAGGTCTGGAGCCGAGTGATCCTGGTGGAACCCAAACTGAGCATCGCTGGGCAGGTTATTGGTGAGTAAGTGTTGCTTGAGAGTACTGTCACCGACACCTCCCATCAATTTGCTGATGATTGAGAGTAGACTGATGGGGCGGTACTTGGCCGGGTTGGATTTGTCCTGCTTTTTGTGGACAGGACATACCTTGGCAGTTTCCCACATTGTCAGGTAGATGCCAGTGTTGTAACTACATTGGAACAACTTGGCTAGAGGCGCAGCTAGTTCTGGAGCACAAGTCTTCAGCATGACAGCCGGAAGGGAGCTTAAAGGGCAGGCCATGTAATATTCTGTAATGGTGTCTCTGCCCCTAATTGGAATAGGCTATTGGCATATGAAAAGTTTGCCCAGAGAACCTGACCCACTTGGGCAACTCTTAAGGGTTGCAGCTCACCATTAAAGTACTGCCACTAGCAGAAAATGGGCAATTTGTTCACAATGGTGCAGCAGAGACATGTGGGTTTGATTGGCACCCCATCCACCACCTTAAGCATTCACTCCCTCCACCACCAGTGTACCGTGGCTGCAAGATGCACTGCAGCAACTCGCCAAGGCTTCTTCAGCAGCACCTCCCAAACCCACGAACTCTTCCACCTAGAAGGACAAGGGCAGCAGGCGCATGGGAACACCACCACCTCCAAGTTCCCCTCCAAGTCACACACCATCCTGACTTAGAAATATATCGCCGATCCTTCATCGTCGCTGGGTCAAAATCCTGGAACTCCCTACCTAACAGCACTGTGGGAGTACCTTCACCACACGGACTGCAGCGGTTCAAGAACGCGGTTCACCACCACCTTCTCAAGGGCAATTAGGGATGGGCAATAAATGCTGGCCTTGCCAGCGACGCCCACATCCCATAAGCGAATTTTTTAAAAGAACACTCCTCCCTTTAATGTTGAAGAGTTGGAGGTCCTGAGGAAGGAGGTGCTCTAAAGGTGGCTGGCCCTATTAGTCATTGGCCAGTAAAAGCACAGGTGCAAGGTGCATGAAGGGAGGTTGCCGGCCAAGTCAATGCAATCATCCATGCCCTTTTTACCTGACTCTAAAAGATGAAAAGGTTTGCTGGTATCAAAAAGGAAGGTGAAGTGTTCCTCACTTGTGGGCCCATCAAGCATAGAAAAAACCTGAGTTGTTGGCTCCTGGACCCTCTTCACACCAGCCTTATCTTTTTTCACACACTCAGAGCTGGATGGTATACTTTTCTTGCCAGTGGAGGTGTTGGATGTAGAACAGTGATCAGATGCTTAGGTTTCTAGGCAAGGCTGTTAAAGGGTTTCTCAGTGTGTTCAGTGACAGATGCTAGCCCTAGTCTCCTAATGCTGTTTCTTCTTCTTGCAAAAATGCAAACACCATGGCTGCTGGATGAAAGGATCCAGCTTCATTCTGTGGTAACTTTCACTTCGACAGGAAAATCTATTCCGGTAGGGCAGCCTCACTTTTTCTACCAAATTGTCTTCTGCAAAATGTAGCATCTGTTAATTGGAGAAGCAAACTCCCTTGCCCTATTTTCTGACCTCGCCCATTGTCAGCAAGGCTCCCAGGGGCCCTCAGAGCAGCGCAATATCAGCAGCCCGTGAACTGCTGCACAAACACAAACAGAATTGTTTATTTTTCTTCTCATGCTGTTATATTCAGTACTCCTGTGTATTAATAAAAATAAAAATCAATGGAGCAGAATTGTCACATAGAAAGTTTCATTTTAGATTTAAATAATAAAAAAAAATTATGCTGCAAAACTAAAAGCCATAATTGGAAGATGAAATCATAGAAGGCGTACCTACAATATTTTTTTTTCAGATCTTCCATCAACCTTGAATTCTGTTAACATTTGATATTTAATTGTATAACAATGATTTCAAAGGGTGCTTTGTGTTTATTTATCTGTACATTTGGAAAGAAGCTGGGAAATAATTTCAGTGTTCAATTAATTCACTTTAATGGCAAAGTTAACTGATGTTTATCACAAAATAGACCGAGAATTTCCTCAGAGCTGCTCCCACACCTCTGCTGTAATTTCACCAGAAAGTGCGGCTGATAAATATACCTTCATGTGCAAAACTGAGCGCTTAACCCTACAAAATTGTGTACCTAGGAGAATTGGGTATGTTAACAACAACTTTTAACATGGTAAATGGCCCAGAGTGATTAAGAGAGGTGAAAAAAGGATACCAAATAACAATAGGAGGAAAATTAGGGGAGACCTAAGCCTTAGTCAAAGAGATTGGTTTGGAGGATGCTTTTGAAGGCGGGGAGAAAGGTAGCAAGATGGAGAGTTTTGAGGAGCCTGTAGGGCTGAGGAAGTGCAAAGGACGAAGTCAGGAGAGAGGAGTATGTGCACTGCTATGTAGGGCTGGAAGAGGTTATGAAGTTATGGTAGGGTTAGTTATAGATAGATTTGTAGTTGAAGACCAGGATTTTAAATTCAATGGGGGAGAAATTGGGTGAGTAGCGCCACCTGTTAGCGCCTAAAGAGGCAGTCAGTGGCTGTAGTGCCACTGGCTGCGTCTCCCGCGATATTCAGTAGGGGCGCTAATGGTGGCGTTAGGCATTTGCGCTGCGCCACCACCGATGATGTCATCGGTGTGCGCAGCGCCCCATTCGTGCCCCGTTCGTGATATTTGGTAGCGAACGCCGCAGTTGTGCCGTGCGCTACCCGCGCCCAGTTCACGGGGCCTTACTGTGCCGGCAGCGACGCAAGTTAAGGTGGAGGTGCGGGGCGGCTGCTTTTTCGGCGGTCGCCTGCCAGCACCTCCGTCCCCGGCCTCCTAAACCACCCCCCCCCCGCGGCATTGCCGGCTGTTTCCCGAGCGCCCGGCACTTCTCCTTGGTGCCGGGCTCATTTGCCGGCACTCGCGATCGGGGATCGCGCTGTTGCAGGCACCTCCCCCTTAACAGTGGGAGGAAGGCCTGCAGTACCGCAGCGTGCCGTGCCGCAGCGTGTGGTGCTGCGGCACGTTGCGCTGCGATAATCAGTTTCAGCGCCCTAAGAGGGACGCGGAGCGCCTCGAGCCTCGCCCCGTGTCCCTCGAGGGGCAATGAAACTGAATTTCTGGCGATCGGTATCACTCCGATCGCTGCGCTAAATCCTGCGCTCAGTCGACTTTTGCGCCCCAACCCAATTTCTAGGCCAATGTATTTGGCCACAGGGAACCAATGGAGTTAGCAAGGACATGGGGGGATAAGAGAGCATAACTAAGTGTAGGATAGGATTTGGCTGAGTTTGCAATATATGTACGTGGAGCATAGAAGTCTTTAAAGAAGTCAAGCCTGGCAGTGATGAAGGTGCAGGTGAGGGTTTCAGTGTAGGTTGGGGTGACGTAAGGCTAGAGGCAGATGATGTTCCAGAGGTGGAACTAGGTTATGGATAGGATCCGTTAGTCATATTTAAAATACTATGAGGAACATAGCACCATCCGAGTGCCCATTTAACAGTCCATGCTTTGAAAGAATGGATGGGAGGAGAAACCAAAAGGTAATTTGTTAAATCATTTGAGATTTTATTGAAGTTTATATTTTTTGCATTGAATTTATGGTCCAGACAGGAATTTGTTTCTAAGAAAAATTTATGGGTTACAGGGGTGTGTAGCAAATTTGGCATCATATACAAATAATACTATATTTTAATGGCCTTAATCTTCAATTTTATTTTGTATAGACTTGCAAGTGATTTTCTTTTAAGAAAGTGGATTGTCAGGTTACATGATGTAATGTATATGGAATATGGAAATACCCTCAACATAGCCCCACCTATTCCCTTACATCATGGCAGATCAGTGTGGACTCAACTGATGGACCTGCCTAAATATAATACATTCAGAACTGTGTCATTTGTGTGAGAAGTGTTTGGGTAAACTTATCATATAACTGTTACACCATGTTGGAACCTTTGTTCTATTTTTCATCAATCCAAATCTGACCCTCTAACAGTGGAGAACCCAATCTAAAATTCATACCGCATTCAAGAAGCAAAAGTCTGCTAATGGTAGGTGGCAGGCATTAGTGAATCATATTGTTCTGTCAGGTTCCACATGTACGCTGACGACACTCAGCTCTATCGCACCACCATCTCTCTGGGCCCCTCCACTGTCTCTGATTAGTCACGCTGCTTGTCCGATGTCCAGTATTGGATGGGCAGAAATTTCCTCCAACTCAATATTGGGAAGACTGAAGCCATTGTCTTTGGTCCTCACCACAAACTCCGTTCCCTGACCACTGTTACCATCCCTGGCAATTGTCTGAAGCTGAGCCAGACCATTCACAACCTTGGTGTTGTATTTGACCCCGAGATGAGCTTCCAACCACATATCAGCTCCATCACCAAGACTGCCTACTTCCACCCCCGTAACATCGCCTGACTCCGACCCTGCCTCAGCTCATCTGCTGCTGAAACCCTCATCCATGCTGTTGTTACCTCTAGACTTGACTATTCCAATGCACTCCTGGTCAGCCTCCCATCTTCCACCCTACATAATCCTGTGCTTATCTAAAACTCTGCTGCCAATAATCTTAATTCGCACTAAGTCTTGTTCACCCATCACCCCTGTGCTTGCTGACCTATACTGTCTCCTGGTCCAACAATGCCTCACTTTTAAAATTCTCATCCTTGTTTTCAAATCCCTCCATGGCCTCACCCCTCCCTCTCTCTGTAACCTCCTCCAGCCCTACAATCCTCTGAGATCTCTGCACTCCTCCAATTCTGGCCTTTTGCACCCCCCCCCCCGCCCTGATTTTAATCACTCCACCATTGGCGGCCGTGCTTTCAGCTGCTTTGGCCCTAAGCTCTGGAATTCCCTCCCTAAACCTCTCTGACTCTGTACCTCTCTCTCCTCCTTTAAGATGCTCCTTAAAACCTACCTCTTTGACCAAGCTTTTGGTCACCTGTCCTGATATCTCCTTCTGTGGCTCGGTGTCAAAAATGTTTTTTATTGATATTGCTCGTTAAGCACCTTGGGGCGATTTGCTATGTTAAAGGTGCTATATAAATGCAAGTTGTTGTCACTTGCACTCTGACACAACAAAATAAAATTCTAAACCGTAATGACTTTATTAACAATGGCACAAAATTTCCTGGAGACTTGAACCATTGCAATGATGCATCTAGTTTATTGGGCCCGTTTTACGGCCCAAAAGTCCCAGAAAATTATGGACGGCATGCCATAATTTCCTGGGACTTTTGCGCTACATTTCCATTTCCCTCGCCAAAAGTGATCAGTTATTATCATAGCTTCGCCTCCATTGAACTCAATGGAGATCGCAAATTTACTGAATGAACATTACTTTGATCATTAAAGAATGGCATTGGTGGGCTTTCTAACTTTAGTTAATGCTGCCATGATTTAGGTAATTAAAATGTTGAAGTGAATGCTTCTATTTAAAATATCTACCACCACTACTGATATATCGGTACCACCAATTCTTTCCTTTTACATGTTAAATTTGGGCTGAATTTTCCAAAGTGGCGAGATCGGTGGCGGGTCGGGTGGGAAAGTTGTTATTTTTGACAGCGGGTCAGGTGCATCTGTCATCGAGGAGCCGACCCAACTGGCAGCGGCGGGGGACCCAATTGAGACCATTATAAGGCGGGAGCTCCGTGGCCATTGCTCCAGCTGATTACTTGACAGCATGAAAAACAAACCAAAATAAAAACATGTTGATTACATCAGCTAACAGATTGATGGAGATTAAGATCTACTTGAAAAGCTATTGGTAAATGTTAATTCAGAAATTCCTGAAGGGATGTAATTGTTACCTTGGATGGTGAGGGAAATACATTTTTCACTGGCCATTCTCGGCTGTTGCTTTCCAACCCAACAGTAATTGCAGTGACTTGATCTGCACTATAAAAAATGACATATACCATTTAAATACATTTTTGTGCTGTTTCTGGTCAGGTTTTTCTCACAGTATACTGTGATTATCCAGTTACAGATTAAATCAAGTAATCAACCATAATTTCATTTTCATCACTCATTCTACTGGTTCAATTTGCTTTCAGTCCCTGAACATAACCGATTTAATTTTTCAGCCTGAGAATTTGGGGGTGAATTTCTGCAGATGTTCTCTCACCTGTCCATTGTTAACTTCAACGGAAGAGCTGCAGAAATCCCAGAAGTACATTAGCACCACTTACACTGTTTGTCAGGGATTCTACAGCTCTTCTACTGAACTTGCATAAGATTGTAAATCTACCCCTTTCCAAATACATTTAAAATCTGCTTAATTTTATATATTACCCATAGACACTCATATTTTCTTTGTACCAGTTACTGATACAAATGTCTATAGATTTGTGACTAAAGCACCAATAACTTCACAATGAATGTACTTTTTTAATTATGTTCTTGATCGTATTTGTAGATGGTGTCTTATTACTTAATGATAATATTATTTAAATATTTCTTTGTCACTCATATATAACTTTTATTATATTATTGTAGAGTAAAGATTCAATACTCACATTGTAAGATTAAACTTCAAATATAATGTGGCCAGGATCCCTTTAAGGATCCCAGCTTAAAACGTGTCATGAATGACGTCACCAGACCCACTCCATCTAATTGGGCCGGGTAACGCGCTGGGCGGGCTTAATAGGCCCCATTAAGGTAAGTTCATTTTCAGCAGAGGGATGGAGCCAGCCAGGTGGGCAAAATCTCGGCCATTATGTGTACTAGCAAGAAACCAAGTGAATATACAACATGATGATCACACAAAATCAGAAACGATTTGGCATATGAAACTCAAATTGTGGAGCTCAGGTAGTAAAGAGGCAAATAAGAATAAATATAGAAACATAGAAAAATGGGAGCAGGAGTAGGCCATTTGTCCCTTCGAGCCTGCTCCACCATTCAATATGATCATGGTTGATCCTCTATCTCAATACCATATTCCTGCTCTCTCCCCATACCCCTTGATGCCTTTTGTGTCTAGAAATCTATCTATCTCCTTCTTAAATATATTCAGTGACTTGGCCTCCACAGCCTACTGTGGTAGAGAATTCCACAGATTCACCACCCTCTGCGTGAAGAAATTTCTCCTCATCTCAGTCCTAAATGTCCTACCCCGTATCCTGAGACTGTCAGCCCTTGTTCTAGACCCCCCCAGCCAGGGGAAACATCCTCCCTGCATCCAGTCTGTCTAGCCCTGTCAGAATTTTATACATTTCAATGAGATCCCCTCTATTAATTCACAGCAGAACATATTTTCTGTTAATAATCTCATAATTGTTGTTAGATTATAATGGCCCAGAACTTGGTGTCGGGGGCTTGCCGCGCGTGCAAGCCCCCGATCTGCACTCGCCCTGCGCGCTGACATCTGAAGCCCGGGCCTGCTTGCATTTCCTGTCACAGGCCTGGTTCAGATGTCAGCGCGCAGTGCTTACCTGATCCAGCGGCGTAGTTAGTGCGATGTGCCGGCTGGGATCAGGTGAGCACTGTACAACCAATCAGGGGAGGGGAAGGTTCATTCATGAGTTTGAGTGTAAGAACTGTCAAACTCATGAAAACTACGGGGGCCCAAAACACTATTTAAACTTTAAATAAAAATTTAAAAAAACATCCCAATCATTAAATTAAGTATAAATAAGTTTAAAAAAATAATTTAAACAATATTTTTTTTTTTGAAAAAAATAAATTTTTAATAAAAAGGGTCTAAAACTAAACTTACCTTATTGTAGATTCTTTAAAATAATAAACCTGTGGGAAAAAAAATTCTAAATTGCACTAAAACACCACTTACCTGTAAAAATAAATACTTACGTGTGCTTTTTACAAGCGTAAAGACCAGTGGCCTTTACACATGCGCAAATCCCCCAAAACAGAGGAAATCCAAGACGCACGTGCTGCCCCCTACAGCGCACGCGCTATCCTCTTCAACTCTTGGGTTAGAGGAGAGGAAATGCCGGTTTTCAGCGTATGCGCTGTGCATGCTGAAAACCGGCATTTCCTCCGGCCAGACGCGTGAGTACCCCTTCCGTACTCACGCGTTTGGGGAGGAATTACTGCCCCATTGTTGTCTTTCAGAACAACATCTTACCTTAATTTGAATGACCTAGATATTAATGATTGCATTTACACATATTAGTAACAGCAAGACAATGATATATATGAATTAAAACTGACGAATTTGAACGTTATTGTTATCGAATCCAATAACATTAATTAATACCCTGTGGCTTTTACAATTTGTATTTTGGATTACAATACCTCACGATGAAAAGTAGGCTGCATTTAGTGGAAGATGTAATAGCTGCTGTAATTTTTACAAACCCGTGTTTGATAGTAAAATTATCTTGTATAAAATAATTAAAGGCACTTTCAATCAAATTTCTTTATGACAATGGCGGTCTAGTTAAGTTTGTGTGTGTATTATAATTAAGTCCATTACCCCATTTAATATAACACATAAAAAGAGGTCATAACCATCAAGCATACAGCATTTACTACCCTTTATTCTACAATAAATACCTCTTTGCTTTCAGATTTAAAGAAAATTCTTGATTCTCTGCAGTAGGAATAAATTATTTTCCACATCTTTGCTAATACCTGACTTGGCTTAGGAGTACTTTGCTGATCCAGGTTTAAAGATAAGTCCAGTAGGATTTATAGTTTCGCCTTTATTCTTCTCACCAATGGGTTTATAAATTTGTGGCGCACTTCTAATAAACCACTATGCTGGCTGCGCCGTATTCTAATCAGTTTTCCAGTAAATTTTAGCATAAATTTGCCACAGGAGGATCGGGACGCACAACGGTCTAACTTATACGTTCATTGCCAATATCGACATTGCAGGAAATTCCCGGCCAATACGTTTCTTACAGTATCTGCATAATCTAGTCATTCCTGTTCCCTTTCTGATTTCGGGATGGAATTAAACAATTTGGCCTTTACAGATGTAACATTTCCTATATTGTTACCCTGGAAATACAGCGGGAAATTTTAACCCCCAAAAATGGGTGGGTTATGTTGGGTGGGATGTTTAAAATGTTAAAATCTCAAACATGAACCCAATCTGCCTCAAATCTGCCCACTTCCAGTTTTAACGGAGGGGGGATGAGGGGTGGACAACCAACCTGCTCCTAGGAGGCAGGTGGCTCATTTAAATATTTTAACGAGGCTGCGTGCCTCACATTTGAATCCATTTTAGGTTTAGCCCTGGCCGTCGGATTTCCCGGGCCTCAGGAACCTCCGCAGTTAAAGGAAGGCAAATATATATTTTTTTACTTTTTCTTTCTGTCTCTTTTTTAATCTCTCTCTTAATCCAATCTTTATTTGCCTCTCTTTAATTTGCTTTCTGTACCTGATTTGACATTGAATTCACTTTTGAATTCATTGGGCCCGATTTTTGGCTTGTGTGGGAAATGGTCGGGTTTCCCCGAATGTGGGGTTTCTGACGCACAAAAAAATGTCAGCCAGCTCCACGCAATTTTCCCTCAAGTGGCCAATTAATTCCCAGCATGTGGGCAGCCTTGCTAATTGTCCAATTCGTGTCAGAAAGCCCCACAGTATGATGTCATCATTCGTGGTGCTTTCAAAGTGTCCAGCAAGCTTCTCCACCTCTGCGGGATTCTCAACCACTCTTGCACAATGGCAGAGGAGCCTGCACCAGCTGCTTCCAGTGGCAGAGGCCGAGCTGTGGCCAAATTCAACGAGACGTCATTGCAGACCTTGGTGGATGGGGTAAGGGCCGACAGGGAAGTCCGCTACCCTCGCTCAGGGAGGAAGAGGCCTCCCAAAGAGTCCACAGCTGCCTGGATGGAGGTGGCAGCAGAGATAAACTCTCTGGGTGTCACCCGTCGCACCTGGCTGTGGTGCAGGAAGCGCTTCCATGACCTTCACCACACAGGGAAAGCAAGTATGAAGTTTCCATCACCCTCAACCTGATCCCCATTGCCTTTCCCCAACAGCACTCAGCTTCAGTAATCTCTTCTTCCACATCCCACTTCACAGTCTCATCCATGCACCCTTACCCATTCCGTCTCTCTCTATGCTCACATTCACATAACTATTCCACCATCCAGTCTTGTAAATAGTTTTAATGCCATCATTTTCCTGTACATAAAAAATCTGGTGCCAGCTGCTGCAGTTATAGCGTCTGTCATTTGGCGAATGGGGATGTCACATAGAGGCCTTAGGATAGCTTGCAGATGACTGCAAGCTGGTCAAAGTTGTTGGAAAGTGCAGGCATGGGCCACCGCCCATGGTCAGTTCAGAAGCAGTGAGGCTGCAGTGTTTGATGTACCAGGCTACGCAAATCTGCCCAGGATGAGTGCGTTCCTTGCATTCCGCCCAGCAATGTTCTCGCGCACTGGTGCCGCTGGTTGGCGGGCCTCTGCAGGATGCTCGTTTCTGTCCTCCTCCTCCTCAGCATCATCCTCATCCGAGGCGGCTCTGTGAGGAGCCTCTTGGTCCTGCGGAATCGGCAAGCCACGACGCTGTGCCATGTTCTGAAGCACACAGCATACCACAACGATTTTGGAGACCCTGGCTGATGAGTACTGTAGGGCTCCACCTGATCTATCGAGGCATCTGAAGCGCATCTTCAGCAATCCGATGGTTTGCTCGATAATGTATCTGGTGGTAATGTGGCTGGAGTTGTAGCGCTCCTCAGCTTCGCTGGCTGGTCTCCTCAACGGCGTCATTAGCCAAGAGCGCAGGGGATATCCCTTGTCTCCAAGTAGCCATCCTTGAAGTTCGTTTGGTGGACTGAATAGCGGAGGCACAGTAGACTGGCGCAGTATGAAGGAGTCATGGCAGCTGCCAGGGAACCTGGCACAAACATGCAAAATCACCTTCTTGTGGTCACACACCAGCTGAACGTTAAGGGAGTGGAAGCCCTTGCGGTTGACAAAAACTCCTGGATTGCGGTGGGGTGCCCTAAGGGCCACATATGTACAGTCAATGATGCCCTGCACCCTTGGAAAGTCTGCCAGCTGAGCGAATCCACGCGCTCGCGCCCTCACACTTGCGCGATCCCTGGTGAAATGGATGTGATTGTGCGCGATGGCAAAGAGGGCATCGGTTACCTGCGTGATGCATGTGTGTGCGGCAGCCTGGGAGATGCTGCTGATGTCTGCTGCTGATCCCTGGAAGGAGCCTGAGGCATAAAAGTTGAGTGCGGTGGTGACTTTGATGGCCACTGGCAAGTAGTGTGGACCTGTTGCTCTGGGCTCCAGGTCTTGCCGCAGCATTGCGCAGATGTCAGTCACAACCTCTCGCGAAAGTCGGAGCCACCTCTGGCACTGCTGCTCAGTCATGTTGAGGTAGCTGACCCTGTGTCTGTACACCCTGTTTGGGGGTATCTCCTGCACCGACGGCCTTCCATGCGCTGACCCCTTCTGGCCTGTGCTGCCTCAGGTGGGTGAGCCGCAGCCTGCCGCTCCTGCTGGTGCTGCTGGTGTTGCTGGTGATGCTGTTGCTGGAGTTGCTCCAGCCTCCTCTGTTGTTGGAGATCCTCTAATGCCAGGAAGGGAAGGTACCAAAGGCCTCCCATGCTTCTGGCAGATGCCTCCGTTGAGGAGGCGCTGAGTTAGGGTGGTGAGAGGGGCTTCCCAGGAGCTCACACTGGAGAAGTGTGTGAGGCTCCAACTTTCTACAGCTGTGCCTAAGCCTTCAAAAAGTTCCCCCAAGCCTTCATCAACAAGGTCCTGCAGCCTGCAAATGCTACCTGTTTAAATCTCTTCAGTCCTCATTGACCTGCAGCTGCAAGCAAGCAAGCCAACTGTTTTCACGCCAGGTCTCATCAGCGGGGTTCCCCGCAGGCGTGTTTCACATGGGGAAAGCCCCAAAATCACAACGGCCCCTCAAAATCTACTTAAACAAGGTAATAATTGGTGATTTGTGTTCTGACGGCCAGTCCCGCCAGCGGCGGGCAGGACTGAAGCGGGTCGCGGAGAAACGGCGGTCCGAAAGTCGGACGGGGCGGGGAATCAGGCGGGGGGGTCGCGACCCACTTTTTCGGCGATTTTCAGCCCCCGGCCGCCTGAAAAGCCGCCCGACGGCTGGCAGAAAATTGGGGCCATCGAGTTAATTTTGATATAACCAGAGGATGCAGTTTTAAGGCGATTGGCAAAAGAACTAGGGGCGACATGAAGTAAAAAAAAAATTATGCAGCGAGTTATTGTGATCTGGAATGCTTTGCCTGAAAGGGTGGTGGAAGCAGATTCAACAGTAACTTTCAAAACGGAATTGGATAAATACTTGAATGGAAAAAAAATGTCAGGGCCGGGGTGTGGGACTAATTGGATAGCTCTTTCAAAGAGCCAGCACAGGCACGATGGGCCAAATGGCCTCCTTTTATGCAGTATCATTCTATGATTCTATGAAGAAAGCAAGTGATGAGTCAGATATCTGCATTCTACTGAATTCTGTCTAGTTACCTAATATTTTCAATTGAGCATTTTGCCATGAGTTCTTATGTTGGCATGTTAATGAGCTATAATATTGATCTCAGTATGGCTGAGGCAAAACAGAGTAATGTTTAGTAGATATAAGTGCTGATTCATGCAATATAATAATCAAAACATTAATTGCTAACATACTGAATCATAATCCTGACATTAAAACGTCTATTAAAACAGTTTGAACATATGGTCAGCAGTTTAAGTGATTCGGCTAAATAAGAATCATAACTATCGCTTGGAGATTTAAAATTTTAGTGTAAAATAACTTTTGAAACTGCCTTTGTAGTAATACTGCCTATTTTGCAGCTGTACTGCTTTTAATATGAAAAGGAGTATTTTTCACAGCTTGCTGTTTACAGAAGCATTCCTGTGGGAGCAGCAGGACAACAAGCCAGCAAGCTGTGAAGATAATACTTAGATTTATATACTGTACTAAAATAGTACAGCCACAAGCTTTCTTTTTACTGTGCCTCCCATCAATATAGTTGAATAATTGAAAAATTTTGTGTACATAAAAAGTAATTTTGTTGCTGAAGCTTCATTCTACATATCAAGTTATTCATATTTAACCACACTGGGTCAATTTATCGTTGTATAATTTGGTCATATTTTAATGTAAGCATTTTAGTTTTAATGGAGCCATTTTTAAAAATTATTTGTTTATATGGGATGTGGGCGTCACTGGCAAGGCCAGCATTTATTGCCCATCCCTAATTGCCCTTGAGAAGGTGGTAGTGAACCGCCTTCTTGAACCGCTGCAGTCCGTGTGGTGAAAGTACTCTCACAGTGCTGTTAGGTAGGGAGTTAAAGGATTTTGACCCAGCGACGATGAAGGATCAGCGATATACTTCTAAGTCAGGATGATGTGTGACTTGATGGGGAACTTGGAGGTGGTGGTGTTCCCATGCACCTGCTGCCCTTGTCCTTCTATGTGGAAGAGGTCGCGGGTTATGAAGTAAGTTTTCATGTTATGTAAAATAAGTTAGTGAAACTAGGGTAGATAATTTTAAGGATGCCATTGCTGATTAAATTTGGAGAAAGAAATACATTTTTTGCCCTGTAAATTGCTGGAAGTGCGAGGGCAGAGGGGCATCTGGGACCTTGGTGAACGGCGGGATCGACAGTCTTTCTCTTTAACCAATGAGATTTAAGGATTGAGAAGTGAACAGAGGAAGGGCTGAAATGGAAATAGGGTGAATTAGAGTCAATTCAGATACAGAAAGAGAAATAAAAGGTTTTAGGCAAGGCAGGATGGGGGGTGGGGTTGGACGGGGTGAGCGTCAAACCCACCCGCCATCATCAATTTGAGGCCCGGCTATTTTAACTCCTGGACCTCATTCACACCCCGTCGGCCAGCTGCCCTCCCAAAATGGACAGAAAGAGGCAGCTGGCTTACTTCAGGTCGGTCAAAATCATGGGGCCCGGAGGCAACCCACTGCCACCAAGGTAAGTCGGGTGGGGTGGGGTGGGGCGGGGGTGGGGTGAGTGGAAATTGGGGACAATTTGTGGGTGGGAAGGGAGAAGAGCCCAGGGCAGCAGAGCCCAGACTTTACCTGTGGGGCCCGGAGAAGCACTCCTGCTCCTCGGTGCCCCACAAAAGAAAGATTTTGACTTGCCTTGGAAGCCCTCTTCTTCTCCCTCGCCAGGTTTTACCGAGCGCAGTGCCTGTGGCAGGCTCCCCACTCGGTAGGTCGTTATAATTACAACGAGGTCTTAATGACATCATAGGACCCTGGTGTGTATGTATTAATGAGGCTCCTACCTGAGTCAGGCGGGTAACTTGGCAGCCTAGAAAAAAGGGCCCAGTTAAGGTGGTGGCAGGCGGAAATTGAGAAGGAGCAGGGTAGCAAATCATTACACAGCTATTTTAACTGTGCACCTGCCCTTTTCCCACTGGGCTGGGTGGGTTAAAATTCCCCTCAAAGAGAGGGAAAGAAAGATTGCATTAACAAAGAGAGAAAAAAGAAACAGAAAGGAAAAGTGAGATTTTTTTTTAATTTAAAATTTAAAAAATCTCCAACAACAATTTACTACCTGTAGGAACAAGACTTCACAGTTTAATTTGTTCCCTTACTGGGCTGGAGAGGTTGAATCACTTTGTAGCAACATAAATTTAATTTTAAAATTGCTTACGCTGTTAAGTACTAGCCCTAACTTTCTACGGCAAGTTTAATGGGCAATTAATGCGCAAATGCAGCAACTTCATGAAACTCACGGAGAGGTTAAGGGCGCGATGCCGTTTTCGCGAGGCTAACGGCAGAACAACGCAAATCGTCTAGCAACTTTTGGCGATTCTCAATTCACGGGGTATTGCTTCCTCACCACAAGTTGCTGGACGATCAACACATTAATAACAGCAAGCACCATTAAACTCATCGTTATTCAGCAACAAAATCTGGGCCATTGAACTTGACTTAAATTCAGACTTTGAAAATGTATGAATTATTCACACTGCTCAACTTGGCGCTAGCTGAGTCCTTCACATACACTGGTCATGTATTAGCACTGGCAAGAAGCTTTCTATCTCTTTTATTTTACACATAAATCATTCTTGAACTGCTGCCTTTCACTTCCACAATAAGGTCAGTTGATTACGGTAGCTAAGGCCACACTAGAGCACTACTGATGTGAAGATAGAATTCACTTTTGCATCTGTACGTGTCTTCCTAAAACATCGATGCTTGTGTTCTCATTGAGAAATTAATTTTCAGTTTTACTTTGACTTAAAATTAAAAGACACACAGCTACAATGGTGAGGTATCAGGACTTTGGAAATAATGTGGGCTAAATTCGTTCGTGCCGCAGACTGAGCTCAATTCTGTCGGTGCGCAACAATGGCGCGCCAATCCAGAGAGGCCTCAGCAACAGACTAAATATTTTCTCGGGCTTCATGATCATAATTCAGGCAAGCTGCTGGAGCCAATCGGGTGCCCCGATGCAGCTGATCTGTCTGGCCCTATTCAATTTCGTCCAGTGCCGAGGCCTACAGATAAGGCCACGGGGTGGAGGGGGAATCAGCAGGGGGTGAGTGTGGGCTGCCAATGACCTGAAGTAGTCTTGTGGAGCCAAAAGGATCGCTCCAGCTCCTTCCGACTCCAGAAAAATCAGAGGCCGGAATATTGCCGGCATTCAGAGGGCGGGTTCAGAGGCAGGTCCGCTGTCAAATTCTAAAAGATTGACAGCGGGTTGGAATCCCGCTCTGAACCCACCTCCGTGTCAGTTTCCCAAGTGTGGGGTCTACCTGCGCTTTGCAGACCCGGCACTAAGCAGCGGGTCAGCCAATTGAGATAGTTAAGAGGGTCTTTAAAGGTAGTTGAACAGCATCTTACCACCTTCTAGCCATTTTCCCAACTTTTCCACGAGGTTCCCGCCGCTCGGGGATCACGTCAGGTAAGTGTGTCGGGTTCTCTATGATTCTCCATTGCTGCGAATAGGTGACAGCTGCAAAAGTGGTATAAAAGCTATCATTTCACAGCTGTTCACTTTCCAATGTCAGAAGCTTGAACCTTCAGGAATTAGGAGACACTTTTGAGCTGTATGCAGTTTGGAAATGTTTGGAGTAAACTCTCTATCCACTGTCACCTCCTTGGAGCAAGCTGTCTCACCATTGACAGATCGCTTCTATCATCTCAACTTTGGCTGCCATCTATTCCATCAGCATCGGTGCCCTTCAAAAAATCTCACCTTGGTCCTCAGAATCCCACCACGATCAGCCCCAACACCAACATCACCGAGCACACCAGCAGCACCAACAATAACACCAACCTTCTCCGCAATCACCTGATGCTGCACAGGATGCAGGGCATCAGCACCCGACCACATTGCTGCCCGGCACGCCAGCGATGGCCTCACCATGGCCAGATTTAATTCACTTGACGCTGTACACCCTGGCTGCCACATGATGCATCAGGTTGGCACCACCTCACACCAGCACCATAAAGCATCCCGACAATGTCCAAGCCATTCCTTTCACACTCATCACCATGGGGGGCGGGGGGGGGGATCGTTACGTCTCACCATTCACTGGAACTGACTAAGACACTTCCAAAGTTTCACACAAATCTGTCCAAGAACACAAAGTGTTGAAAATAAAGGTTTCAATGTTTGACACCACATTAACAGAAAATTTACTTGAACATTGCATAAAATACCCAAGTGCCTACCCTTGTGTGTTGTTAGTTGGTATGATTGGACAAGGATGAGGGTGAGTGTGAGGGGTGGCTAGTGAGTTGGGGATAATGTAGATAGAGAGGGATAGGTGGAGGTACAAGGTAAGTTGGTGTGAGTAAGGATGTGCAGGTGTAAGGTAGGGAAGGCAGAGTGATGGGGATGTGATGAGTGGCATAGCAGGATGAGGTTGAGTGTGGCTTTACAGTAATCTTTTGTGATCTACTGAGATCATTGAAAGGTTTGCGCTACTGCAGCCTGGTTCCCATGCTAGTGTCCTCCTCTGCAATGTGCAACCAGGCTGCGTTGGTCTCCTGGGGATGTTTCTTCCGCCCATTGGAAGAGAAGAGAACCTTCCTGTGTGCTGTGACTCCCTCCATAATTATATGGAGGGAATCATGGGCGAGCCTGGGTGCAGCCGTGCACCTTTGTGCTGTGCTTGTCAGTGTTTGCAGCACCTCAGTGCTGCAGAGCACTGACAACAGGACTGTCAAAATGATTGTGGACATGATCCGAAACCGGCTGATGAAACGTCATCAAATTACGTCATCAGACCCGCTTCCTTTTAATTGGCCAGGAACCTCGCAGGGTGGGCTTAACAAGCCCTATTAACATAACAGGAACCAGATTTGCTCCTCTCTAGTCGAAAGTGCTGCAGCCAATTGTAGTGCTTCTGCTTCTACTCTGGCTGAATCTGCTAAGTGGTTTAGCTAACTCTAGCAAACCCTGGACTTTTTGGTCTGTATACCTCAGTTATGCCTTTACCAACTCAGCCCTTGTGGGAACTGTCAAATCAATACACATTTTGTTATGTATTGTGTGTTCTCCTCCCACCTGTGGTGGCGCTGCCACAGCAGATAAATAGTTGGGTGTTCTCTTGGTTAAGTTTAGCTCTCTTTGTTCGGAACTCTCCAGAGCTTTCCTTTCCTTCCTGAATAAAGCACTTCGTGTTTGAATCTCTGGGTTCTGAGTTCTAATTGTGTCTAGGTAGAAATGTACCAACATAACAAAGTGGCGACGAGGATCGGATGAATCTGCGTTGTGGGAACTTTCTTATTTTCGACTACAAAACACTCATAACAGAGATTGCAGCATCACATTAATGTTACGGGTGCAGTGAGTAAACAGAAATTTTAATTTGAAACTTGAGATGGCTACTATATTAGGAAACATCGGTGATTTTGATGAAAATGTGGAGCAATGGAGCGCTTATACGGAACGTTTTGACTATTTTGTATTGGCGAATGCGGTGGCAAACAAAAAGGTCGTGCCTACCTTTTTGAGTGTAATGGGGCCGAAGATATTCAATTTACTTTGCAGCCTTGTGCAGCCAGATAAGCCAGGAACTAAAACATATAAGCAACTAGTGGAAACTCTTGGAGCACATTTTTCACCAAAACCTCTGGTTATTACTGAGAGATTTAGATTTCACAAACGGAATCAAGAGGAGGGGGAATCAGTGACGATGTTTATTGCTGCTTTAAAAAGGTTGTCAGAACACTGCGAGTTCAGGGAGGTGCTGAATGACACCATTAGAGACAGACTTGTGTGTGGTCTGCAAAGTGCAGCCACACAGAAGCGCCTTCTTACTGAGGACAACCTTACTCTTGAAAAGGCCATTGAAGTTAGTGTCTCCAAGCAGATGGCGGAAAAGGAGGCTCACCAGTTGAGTTCAACAGGGAGAGTTCACAAGGTGTCGTCTGAGCCTAAAGGTGCGCGGAACGGCACACGTTACCGTTGTGGGAAAACGGGCCATCATGCTAATGACTGCTGGTGTACGGAACTGGAATGCCGAAATTGTGGCAAGAAGGGTCACATTGAACGCGCCTATAGAGGTAAAAAAGGAACAGACAGAGCTGGGAAGCATGAAAGCAAAATGTCTGTATTTGGACAAGCTATCTCTTGCCCTGCCAGTACACTTTACACCTAATCTCAGCCTATTACCATCTCGTCTAGCTTCTAATACCTTTCATTGTCTCTTTTACTTCTTTTGATTCTTTCACTTCTTTTGTCCGATCGCAGCCCTGCCTTCGATCCATTTTCTTTTCTTTCCAGTTTTGAAGAAGGGTTCAACCCGAAACGTCAACTCAAATTTCTCTCCACGGATGTTGCCTGACCTGCTGAGTTTTTCCAGCATTTTCTGTTGTTATTTCGGATTTCCAACATCTGCAGTATTTTGCTATCATACAGAGGAAAAAGAGTGTTCATTCAGTGCAGTATGATGGAACAAGCAAAACAGAGGGGAGCGACACCTCTGAGGAGGAAGAGGTGAACATACTGATGGTTGCAGGTGGTTCAAATGGCTACTGGGTGTCACCACTGGTGGAGGGACAATCAGTGCGGATGGAGGTGGAGACAGGCGCGGCTGTGTCCCTTGTTTCAGACACTGTCTACAACAAAGTGCTAAAGCATCTTACCCTTCAGCCAACAAACATTGTGCTAAAGACATATACCGGCGAACCTGTGGCCATGAGAGGCGCCATTGAGGTGACAGTTAAATTGAACGGACAGACTGCGAAACTGCCACTATATGTGGTAAAGGGAAATTACCCATCGCTACTGGGACATGCGTGGCTAGAGAAAATCACGCTGGACTGGCCTGCAGTCCGCATGATGTCAAAAGGGGAGTCAGGTCTGACTGCAGTGGTAAACAAACATGCAGAACTCTTCAATGGGGAACTTGGGAGCATGAAAAAGATCAGCGTGAGACTGGACATTAAACCTGACAGCAAGCCGAAGTTTCACAAAGCCCGACCTGTACCCTATGCAATTAGGCCAAAAGTTGAGGCTAACTTGGAGGCCTTAGTCGAGAATGGAGTCCTGAAGTCTGTGAGCGTGAGCAAATGGGCCACACCCATTGTTCCTGTCCTGAAAAAGGATGGATCTGTTCGAATCTGCGGGGATTTTAAAGTGACTATTAACCCGGTGCTGTCTGCGGAACAGTACCCTCTTCCCCTCATTGGTGATCTTTTTACGGGCCTGGCCGAAGGGCAAAAGTTCAGCAAAATAGACTTATGCCAGGCTTATCTACAAATGCATGTCGATGACAAATCAAAGGAGCTGCTGACAATTGTGACACACAAGGGCTATACAGGTACTGCCGCCTTCCGTTTGGAATTACGTCGGCCCCTGCTCTATTCCAAAGGGCAATGGATCAGATTTTGAGTGGACTGCCAGGAGTCCAGTGCTACCTGGACGACATCCTTGTCACTGGGACAAATGAGGAGGATCATCTTCCTTTTAAGGAGAATTTCAGTATTAAGGACTTTGCAAAGACTGTCGGGATACTTGACATTAAAACTGGCTAACAAGGGGCCCTGATCTCGCACGTAGGCAGGGGTGAGGTAATTGTCAGCTGCAGTTTTATTATTGAACATTTGTGGTCACCTTGCAACGATGAACAGTCTGGAACCATTGTTTACTTCTGCTTATCTCGTCTGCAGCCAGAGGTCCCAAAGGGGTTTTAACCTATGGCCATCGCTTGCTTAAGAATATGTAACCGTTTGCTTAAGAATAGATATGTCACGAGGGATCGCTGTGATTATGTAATCAACTGTCTAAGTTGTTTTGACTCCTGTATAAAGGTAGGAGACTTGTGTGTGCAAAACAAGAAGTACGGCGGTTGCACACGGGGTGCATAGCAGCTTCTCCCAGAGCTCTGCAATAAAGCATTCTTTTACTTTGCCATTCAACTCATAGTCGGAGTTTTATTAACTCAGAAAGCTTCTGTTGGGTATCGCCCAAATTAGCTACAACAAATTGGCACTGCGAGCAGGGTCACCGAGTGACTGGCCGCCCTGATCAAGCGGACACACGCTCGAGTGATTCAAAAAGAACAAAAGAGAGGTGAGATGGCATATGTAAAATTGTGCTAGGATACTAACAACCGTGAGACTGCATTATTTTATGTGATTCCAGGGAACCTAGGTATAGCCTAGGAGGAGAACTGGAGGAGAGGTAAAGGAGCCGGATCAACCTTCACTTACACGTGACGGACCCCGAGAGAAAGGTATTGTATTCTCAGAATCGGGGGGGCCGAAGATAGTGACCAAGGGACATAATGTCGAGTAAGGATCTGAAGCGGGGGCCCCCGGGCTCCCTTATCGATACTTATATGACAGATAGATGTTCCCTAATTGAGAAAATGCAGAAAAACGGGTGGGATGTATCAAAAAGTTTGGACCAACAGCGGTCATGGTGGGATATGCAAAAGAAGGAGAGGGCTAAGAAAGCAGGAGTACTGCTGGTTCACCAACTGACAGGGTTAATAGAACAGGCAGAAAAGGCGGCGGTAAGCCTTAAGGGAAAACAATTCCAGATAGATAACCTCCGGACGGAGTGTGAGGGATGTAAGTGGGAAAACCCAAGGGGGACGAATACATGTGTCTGCACTAATAGGGGGGCCGACAGTGTGAGATGTTAGTGGACACTGGAGCAGCAATACCTATAACCGACCTCCCCCTTCCCACCACAAAGAAAAGTGCAGTAATAATAGGGGTAGGCGGTGAAAACTTCACCGCCTTCCGTAGTATTCCACAAATTGTAGAAATAAACGGACGATATATTCTCATGAGATTTTATGTATGTAAGAATAATGAAGGTCAGCCCCAAAAAGGCACAGATAGGAAAAACCCAGGTCTTATATTTATTTAGGGCACCTTATCTCACAAGGAGTAAAAGAGATGCCCGCAGATAGAAAAGGGGCAATACAAACTATGCCAAGACCTGTAACAGTAAGAGGAGTACGGAAAGTACTGGGGCTTTTTAATTACAGCCGAAACTTCATCCCGGGGTTCGCTAAAACAGCGGAACCCATACAGCGATTGGTAAAAGGGGGTAAGCCCGCCCTGGAACCCATCGAATGGGGTCCTGAGCAGGAACAAGCTTACACCCAACTTAAATGAGATCTGATATCAGCCCCAGGACTAGGACTCCCGGATATGAATAAACCCTTCCACATACACTGTGATAATGAGGAAGGATTTTATTCGGCCGTAGTCACCCAGGAGCATGGAGATAAACATAGACCCATAGCATACTATTCCACTGCAGAAGGGCCAGTAGTATCGGGACTCTCGCGCTGCATAGCCGCTCTAGATTGTGCAGCTTGGGCCGTAAAAATTAGCGAGCCCGTAGTAATGACAGGAGATATTGTTCTCCACACAAAGCATACTCTAGTAGAAATGTTAAACACTAGAAAATTGCGATCAGTCTCACACTTGAGACGAGCGAAATGGGAGGCTGTTCTCCTCCCTCCCAGTAAAGCAGTAACAATAGTCAGAGACGCAGGGGAAAACCCGGCTGAAGGAGTATTGGGATCGGGTGTTTCCCATGATTATGGAGATGTAGATGCTGACTTAAAGGGAGATAAGATAAAAGACACTCCGTTACCAGGGGCTGAAGAGACACTGTACGTGGACGGGTCCCGAAAATATATAGACGGACAGCCTCGTACAGGCTGGGCTGTGGTAAATAGTCAGATGAGGACTGTACGATCAGGAAGGCTTGAAGGAGGCTTGTCAGCCCAAGTGGCAGAACTAGTGGCACTGACAGTAGCACTAGAAGAGTCCGAGAATAAAATGGTAAATATATATACGGACAGCCGATATGCGTTCGGAGTAGTCCATGACTACATGACTGCATGGGGCAGACGGGGATTTGTAACTACTGGGGGAACCCCCATAAGACATCAGGAAAGAATCGAAGCCCTCCTGGAAGCTAGTAATAAGCCTAAGCAGGTCGCAGTAATAAAGATTAAAGCGCACCAAAAAGAACCAGCCAGAGACAGCCCGGAATGGAAGGGTTATATGGGCAACCAGGCAGCTGACAGGGCAGCTCAGGCAGCCCCTGGTCTTGGAACGGAAAGAAGCAAACCTGGAACGGAAGGAGGGAAAGCAGATAGCGAAACAATCCGCGGAGTTAGCCTTAGAATGGGAACCCGAGGAACCTGTAGCCAGTGTAGATAGCCCAGGAAATGAAATTAGTATTGCCGAGCTACACGAGGATATATTACCTAGCGAAAGGCAAAGGTGGAAAGCACAAGGAGCCAGACCAAAAGCAGACGGAGTATGGCGAATAAATAACAAGGTAATGGCCCCCGAGTGTATACAGAATACCCTACTCGAATTACACCATGGATTAAGCCACTCTGGAAAGGAGGCGATGCAACAGACTTTAGGTAAGGAGTGGTGGTGGAAGGGTATGGGACGGGATATTGCTAAGCATTGTCAACGATGCATCGTGTGCGCTCAGCATAATCCAGGAAGACCAGTTAAAATTAGACTAGGACACCAACCCAGGCCTCGAGGGCCATGGGAGCACTTGCAAATTGATTTTACGGGGCCCCTACCCATGTCAAAGGGTAAGACGTATTGCTTGGTAATTATTGATCAGTTTACAAGATGGGTGGAGGCATTTCCCACCAGTAATTGTACTGCTACTACTGTCGCTAGAATCTTGGCAGAAGAGGTAATCCCCCGTTGGGGAATGCCACTTCAGATAGATTCCGATCAAGGGACCCACTTTACAGGAGGTGTGGTCAAACATATGTGCCAGTTAATGGGAATTAAGCAAAAGTTTCATATATCCTACCATCCCCAGAGCTCGGGAATGGTAGAAAGAATGAACCGAACATTAAAAAATGTGTTGGCTAAGGCCATGCAGGAATCGGGAAAAACATGGGTGGAAGTGTTACCTATCATTCTGGTGAAATTACGAGCCACCTGTAATCGCACTACAGGCCTTGCCCCGTATGAACTTATGACAGGACGAGCAATGCAATTGCCAGAAGGCATAATTACGGGAGGGGTGGATGTAGGCCCCTTCAAGGACAAGCTACGGCGATATGTCCAAGAAATGAGTAAACAATTAAAAGAAATGCGGAAGCAAGTAAGGTACCGCCAGAAGGAGCAGGACGAGAAGGAACTCCCCTTCCCGTTACCAGAAGTCCCTACAGCGGGAACTAGGGTAATGCTAAAGGTATTACCAACCAAATCAGGCTTTGCTCCCAAATGGAACGGGCCTTACGAAGTTATTATTAGCGGAGATACTTGCGCCTGTCTAGACATACGGGGAAAGGGAGTGTGGAAACATTGGACACAGCTAAAAATATATGAGCCCAAGTCACCCCTGGAGCCCCCTGAGAAGGAGACTACCGGGGAGAGTGTAACCACGAAAGAAAAGACTGACTAAATGAATGTAGCCAGCATACAATTAAGATTAAAGTTGTTAAGTTATTGTGTTAAGGACTCAATCTGTAGGGGCGTAAAACGCAGATTGAGAATTGCTAATGTTTAGTTAAAGCATAAGGAGTACATCTCGTGGGGGGGGGGAAATACCTCAAGAAGGGTGTGCGTAGAAACCACTAATGACACACCCTTTGCATTTGTGTTACAGGTCAAGAACGGCTGATTAATGCATGATACTTTGATCTGTTTGCCTGTGTGGGCATTTATTTTGTGGCTTATTGCATCGGTTGTGCTTATCTGCTTTTATCTTAACGCGTTAGTACAAGAGTGTTATCAGGAGGGCCAGAGAAAACATAAGCCAGCTTCAGACAGGCAGTACCTACTTAAAATTGAAGATGAAGACCGTAATATGTTTAGTTGTGATAATATGCATTGTTACGGTAACCCGGGGCAGGCCGCGATGTAAGCGTGATTTACACGTAAATACCTTTGTTTATATGTCTTATGAGTATGCTAAGAAAAGGGGGCAGTCCAGCTGTTGGGTCTGTAGCCACATCCCGATATATAGTAGGGGTGGAATACCCCTTCGTCCGGTGGCCTTTAATGTGACTCAAATGCTAATATGGATGCACCACCAGAACCAGACTAACGTACCGTGTGAGGAGGCAGTTGGAAACCGTACTGCCACCAGGGGTGCGATCCGACAGAACCCTTTTACTGGAATGAATTGTTCCGCCCTCAGGACGGCGGGTTATGAAATAACCGAGTTTGAGGGATGGTATTATCCATCCTATAATAACAGTGTAAACCCCCCGTATCTGGTACTAACAAATACCAGTGGAATGGGAAACCCATATACGGGAATATGTATTATGCGTAACATAGAGAAAGGTGGTGTCCCGGTAGGAAACAGTAGCTGCTATAAGATCATTAACTGTACCTCCGGGCCAAACGGGACGTCCCAAGCAAGTAGGATTCTGATTCCCCCCCGACCAGGGTACACGGAGTCCGTTATCCTAACGGGACCCAGCACATTCAATCAAGAGCAGGATCCAAGTAACCCAAGTCCTGGGCTAGATAGTCTAAAGGCCTATAATGGTACATATTTTATATGTGGTCACCGAACCTATCCATGGTTACCCCGGAATTGGACGGGTTCGTGTTACTTAGGTTATGTAGTACCCTACATTCACCTCTTGAATGAGATTGGGGAACACCACGAATTTAAGAAATACCGGACTAAAAGAGAGCTAGGAGCTTATCAAAGATTTTTTGGTGTAATAAACCCTCCCTATGGAATAATGAACTTAATGGATGAAACAAGGAAGTTGGCAAGGCTAATAGAGGTAGTTGCCAATGTTACTGGGGAAGCTTTAACAGAAATGAGTGCCGAAATGGTAGCCATTAGAACAGTAACCCTCCAGAATCGACTGGCCTTAGATTACCTCCTTGCAGCACAAGGAGGAACCTGTGCCTTGATAGGAAGTGAGTGCTGTACTTATATCCCTGATAGTTCGGAAAATATCACAAACTTAGTAAACCACATGAAGGATGAAGTGAAAAAACTCCATACCAATCCGGGACAAGGATGGTTGGAGTGGCTAGGGCTAACGGGATGGGGCCCCTGGATAATGCATACATTGGTTATCATTGTCGCGATATGTGTTGCAATATGCTGTCTGCTAACTATCGTGAGAGCTTGTTGCAAAATGGCAATGACACCAGTAATGCCAGTCAGTGTGCTTCAGGCGGATGAACTATCGCTTGTGGAAGAGGACAAGGAGGACCAACCTGAACCGACTGCCTTCCCCCGGATGAGTCAGTGGTTGTAGGAACAACACTGTGAAGAAAGAAGATTGATGGTCAGCTGGACCAAGAAGATCGTGATCCAGGACCAAAAGGAGGGATTGTTAAGGAGAATTTCAGTATTAAGGACTTTGCAAAGACTGTCGGGATACTTGACATTAAAACTGGCTAACAAGGGGCCCCTGAGCTCGCACGTAGGCAGGGGTGAGGTAATTGTCAGCTGCAGTTTTATTATTGAACATTTGTGGTCACCTTGCAATGATGAACAGTCTGGAACCATTGTTTACTTCTGCTTATCTCGTCTGCGGCCAGAGGTCCCAAAGGGGTTTTAACCTATGGCCATCACTTGCTTAAGAATATGTAACCGTTTGCTTAAGAATAGATATGTCACGAGGGATCGCTGTGATTATGTAATCAACTGTCTAAGTTGTTTTGACTCCTGTATAAAGGTAGGAGACTTGTGTGTGCAAAACGAGAAGTACGGCGGTTGCACATGGGGTGCATAGCAGCTTCTCCCAGAGCTCTGCAATAAAGCATTCTTTTACTTTGCCATTCAACTCATAGTCGGAGTTTTATTAACTCAGAAAGCTTCTGTTGGGTATCGCCCAAATTAGCTACAACATTCTGAACTTGGATGCGACACTACAACGACTGAAAGAGTACAGACTCAGAGTTCGTAAAGACAAATGTGAATTCTTTCAGTCTTCAGTTGAGTACCTGGGGCATGTGATTGACGCTACTGGCCTGCATAAGGCGCCGTCAAATGTCAAGGCGATCGTGGAGGCCCCAGCACCCCAGAATGTGAGCCAGTTACGTTCATTTCTGGGGCTACTTAACTACTATGGGAAGTTTATTCCAGTCTTAGCAACATTGCTGAAGCCGATACATCAGTTGCTATGTCAAGGCAAAACATGGAAATGGACTGAACTGTGCAACGAAGCTTTCGCCCAAGCAAAGAAAGCATTGCTGAAATCGGAGGTCCTGACACACTTCGACCCAAAGCTACCCGTGCAGCTAGCATGTGATGCATCACCATATGGTGTGGGAGCAGTCATATCCCACATCATGCCTTCTGGTGAAGAGAAAACCATCGCCTTCGCATCACACACCTTGAACAAGGCCGAGAGTAACTATGCACAAATTGAGCACGAGGCCTTGGGAATCGTTTTTAGAATTTGAAAATTTCATCAGTACCTGCTTGGGAGAAGGTTCACACTCCTGACAGACCACCGTCCATTGACTTCAATCTTCGGGCCCCACACCGGAATTCTGTCTCTTGCTGCAAGCAGGATGCAAAGGTGGGCTTTACTGTTGTCAGGACACACATACGACATCAAATATCGCAAATCAGACTTGCACGGCAATGCAGACGGTCTCTCGAGGCTACCCTTGCCTGTTACTCCCCCAGAGCCTCGTCAGATAGACATCTTCTACTTTAGGCAAGTGGAGGGAGCACCTGTCACGGCAGTTCAGGTGCGAAGGTACACCCGCAACGATCCAGTCCTGTCTGAGGTAATGGACGATGTCATTCGAGGGAGAGCTATAGGAGATTCTCCTAGTTTGAAACCTTACGTTTCAAAAAGAAATGAGCTCTCCGTCCAGGCAGGTTGTCTTCTTTGGGGACGCCGTGTCATCATTCCGCCACCTCTGAGGGAACCTATACTGCAACAACTTCATACAGGCCACAGTGGGATGGTTCGGATGAAGGAAATGGCAAGAAGCTACTTCTGGTGGCCAGGTCTCAATGGAAATATTGAGGAGAAAGCCAAAACATGTTCCCTATGTCAAAGGGTCCGGAATGTTCCACAGCTGGCAACCCTACACCCCTGGGATTGGCCTGCAGAAGTGTGGCAGCGAGTACATGTGGACTTCGCCGGTCCTTTCGAAGAGAAGATGTTTATGGTGGTTGTGGACACTTGTAGCAAATGGCCGGAGGTCGCTGTGATGAGGTCTACCACGGCAGAGAAAACAATTGAGAAACTTGGTGAGATGTTCAGCCATTATGGCTCACCGGAACAACTCGTAAGTGACAACGGTCCACAATTTGTATCACAGGAGTTTGCAACCTTCCTGCATGTGAATGGTGTCCAACACATCAGGTCTGCGCCCTATCATCCCTCTACTAACGGCCTGGCAGAAAGGTTCGTGCAAACTTTGAAGCACGCCTTGAAGGCATCGCAAGGTCAGGGCTCAATCCACCAACGTCTGAACAGCTTCCTGTTGTCCTACAGGAACGAGCCGCATGCCACAACCAAAACTTCCCCCGCTTCGCTCATGATGAAGAGGCAGTTGCGGACAAGTTTTGGCTTATTCAAACCTCCAAGGGCAGAACAGGTTGTCCATTGTCAACAACAAGCTCAAGTTGAAAAGAGAGAGAAAAGAGCCAAGGAGAGACGGTTTCACCCTGGAGAGCACGTCCTAGCTCGAAACTACAACACTGGACCAAAATGGGTTCCTGCTACGGTGATCACGCAGACGGGCCCTGTGTCTTACATGGTTGAGACTGCTGAGGACGTCGTCTGGAGAAGACACACAGATCAACTGTTGCTAGGAGCAGAGACAGCCACAGAGGCTCCAACGGCTGGTTGGCCTGAACTGTTTCCGGATGATACTGCAAACCAGCATCCTTTGCCACAGTGCTCTTCTCCAACACAGGAAGTCAAAGAGACTGTTCCACCTGTGCAAACTCCTGACTTTCGACTGACACAGGCACCTTCTCCATCCAGGCCTGTGTCAATGCCTACTGCTGTGGAAGTCAGTGATGACCGCCGGTATCCTGTCAGAGAGCGGCGGCCTCCAAGACGCTTGGATCTGCAGGCTTAGTGACTTACCCACAAGACTGGGGCAGAATAAACCCCAGGGTAAAATCAGGGTTTGAGGCAGTTTACCTCTACCCTTGGTTAGTTGAGTGCATTGAAAGTAACTTACCTGTTGAGGAATAATGTGGACCTTTCATTTAAGAGGGGAGGAATATGTTATGTATTGTGTGTTCTCCTCCCACCTGTGGTGGCGCTGTCACAGCAGATAAATGGTTGCGTGTTCTCTTGGTTAAGTTTAGCTCTCTTTGTTCGGAACTCTCCAGAACTTTCCTTTCCTTCCTGAATAAAGCACTTCATGTTTGAATCTCTGGGTTCTGAGTTCTAATTGTGTCTAGGTAGAAAGGTACCGACACAACACATTTGAGGACATACACCTCATCAACATTTAAATTAAGCAAAAATGGATCACATCCAATTCATTCTCAGTTTCCACAAGTTGTCATGCAAAATAAAGTATGGCATTTTAAATTAAATTTATTAACATAAAATCATGTCGGAGGCCGGGATCCAGGCCAGAATGTGGGAAGTTTTGGGCCCTTTTATTTGCGGCATCCAGCGGTCCCATTAAGGCTCAAGACCTAGAAACACCGGTCAGAGCTTGCGCCGACCAAATTAGCAGTGACCCAAACTTCCATGCAGTTCAGGTGCGAGCCCGTGCACTGCTCTATATTGGTTATCATTGGGCCCATTTTACACCTGCAAAATAGGCTCAGCGGTGTTGAATTTAAGCCACAATCTCACTTTTATCCTTATTTCATTTGTATGCTAGCCAGACTATTAATGAGTCACCAATGGAATATAAAGGGATCACTATTTTTGGCTTTTTTTCAGGGGAGGAGTTATCCTCCTTCAGTCTAACCCATGCTTTGTTGCATTCCTCAGAAGATTGAGGAGCATGATAGGGCAAATTGTAAATGGTCTGTAGAGGGAATGGGCTGATGGTGGAATGGCATTTTCTCATTCATTCTTTACTTCCTTATGTTTTGAAAAATCCAACCAGGGAAGTAGAAATGGCATTTGGTCCGTCACTAATTTCAATGGAAAATCCCCAGAGTACAAAATGGGACATCCTGCTTTGTGCTCATCCTGACGCATTCTGCTAGAGTTATTGATAGGAGGAATTTCATCCCCAGCGGTTCTCACAGTCGTGCAGCGATATTACCAATTTTACAGCAAGTACAAACAAATTAAAACAAAATGCATTTTTAAATGAAATACATATCAGAGCTTTTATTACCAGGATAAAAAACATGGGCATCAGCAACTACAGGAAAAAGAAGATAAAGTGCTCAGAAACAGAATGCTTTTGTGAGGTATTCAACCTGGCTCCCAAGTTAATCCAAAGTTAAAAGGATTATTAAGCAGCCTCATTAAACGATTTAAATTGCCAACCCGCCTCCTGGGGCGGGTTGGGGACGAGTTTCAAATTTAAAAAATGTTAACAATCAGCAATCCTGGAAACAAAACTTGCCCATAAGATCGACTATTTCCCAATACAACACCTCAACACAAGGATTGTGAAATTAACAGTGCACGGACTGAGGAGGGAGTGCAAATTAGAGCAGGTGACTTCAATGTCAAACCAGGAAAAATCAATGGTCTAGCAATTGGACTATGACACGAAAGTACTTATGAACTTACGTTCTTAAGTCACCGCGGCCTAGGGTTAACGGCCGCTGAAAATGGCTGCGGCGGTAGGAGAGAAAAATTTGCACTGGTGACTAAAGATTTTTAGCCCAACGCCAACTCACTGTGTAACGCCCTCTTGGTGATGTTAGTGCAGGTATCGGCAGCGAAGTTGGCGTCCAGAAGCGGCATTCCATCTTCCAACAGCAATGAGTTTGCTAGGCATTGTGGGACATTAAATGGGCAATGAATTAAAAGTGCAATGCCTTCCGAACTGATAAAAATAAACATGAAGTAAAAAAAAATGCCCTTACAGCTCTATTGCCTTAAAAAAAAATTAGGAAAAAAATTCCCAAATGGGAGTCTTCAGCTCTTGAAGCTGACTTCCCTTCTGTACCTAAAAAAAATGGGAATAGTGCTTCAGCACTAACACAAATAGCTCAGCAAGGTTTTGCACGCAACATTGCTAGAGAGCTTCTCTACCCACTGGGGCCAGGGGGCCCTCCAGAAAGAACAATGTGTGACCACATCACCAAGGCCATCACTGCCAGCAGTGTCGCCCCCACTACCTGGCTCCAAAGAAGCTTCATGACCTCAGACCACTCATCAAGGTCAGTGACTGTATCTTCAAAAGCTGTCTCCTACCAACTGCACCATTAGCCTCACACACTTCTCGGTGCATGGCTCTCCCCACCACCACCCCCCCCAATCACTCACCTACCAACAATCTGTACCAATCATGAGGCACATCTTCCATTCCTAGCTTCACCTCACCCCCATGGAGGAGACGGCGCAGGCCATTCTTGGCAGGGGCATGGCTGAGCCCTTGGTAAATGGCAGGGCTGAAATGATACAAGATATGGGTATCCTCATATGTTATCCTCCTTCTCAGGCCATTTTAGACTGGGTATTGTGCAATGAGAAGGGACTTATCAACAATCTTCTTGTACGAGGCCCCTTGGGTCAGAGCGATCATAATATGATCGAGCTCTCAGTCGAGATGGAGAGTGAGGAAATTGAATCAGAGACTAAGGTCCAGAACTTAAATAAAGGGAATTACGAGGGTATGAGACGGGAATTGGGTAAGATTGATTGGGTGGTGTTTCTGGGGGGATTGACAGTGGATAGACAATGGCAAGCATTCAAAGATAGAATGGAAGAATTCCAGAACATGTTTATACCGGTTTGGCATAAAAATAAACCTAAAAAGGTGGCTCAACCGTGGATAACGAGGGAAATTAGGGACAGCATAAAATCAAAAAAAAGGGCATATCAACTGGCAAAAAAAAGCACCAGACCGGAAGATTGGGAGCAGTACAGGATACAGCAAAAGAGGACAAAGGGATTAATCAGGAAGGGGAAAATAGAATACGAAAGTAAACTTGCAGCAAACATAAAGACAGACTGCAAAAGCTTTTATCGGTATATCAGGAGGAAAAGACTGGTAAAATCCCAAGTCGGTCCCTTGCAGTCCGATTCGGGAGAATATATAATGGAGAATAAGGAAATGGCAGACCAATTAAACTCATACTTTGGTTCTGTATTCACAAAGGAGGACACAAATAACCTCCCAGGAATATCGGCAAACATAGGGACTAATGAGAGGGAGGAGCTGACAGAAATTAGTATCTCTAGGGATATGGTGTTGGGTAAGTTGAGGGGACTGAAGGCCGACAAATCCCCGGGGCCTGATAAACTACATCCTAGGGTACTTAAGGAGGTGGCCCTGGAGATAGCAGATGCTCTAAGGATCATCTTCCGGAACTCCATTGACTCGGGAACAGTACCCGTGGATTGGAGGGTAGCTAATGTTACCCCAATATTTAAAAAGGGGGGTAGAGAGAAAGCAGGGAATTATAGACCAGTAAGCCTTACATCGGTTGTGGGCAAAATGCTAGAGTCCATTATTAAGGATACAATAGCGGAGCACTTGACAAATGGGGAAAGGATCGGACAGAGTCAACATGGATTTACAAAGGGTAAATCGTGTTTGACTAATCTGCTGGAATTTTTTGAGGAAGTAACTGGTAAAATAGATGGGGGAGAGCCAGTGGATGTGGTGTACCTTGACTTCCAGAAAGCCTTCGATAAGGTTCCACACAAAAGATTATCATGCAAAATTAAGGCTCATGGGATTGGGGGCAAAGTATTAACGTGGATAGAGAACTGGCTGGCGGATAGAAAACAGAGAGTTGGAATAAACGGCTCGTTTTCGGAGTGGCAGGCAGTGACCAGCGGGGTGCCGCAAGGATCTGTCCTGGGACCCCAGCTGTTCACAATATATATAAATGATCTGGATCAGGGAATTGGATGCAATATTTCCAAATTCGCTGACGACACTAAACTAGGAGGAGGGGTGGGCTCTGATGAGGATGTCAGGAGGCTACAGTGCGATTTGGACAGGTTGGGGGAATGGGCGGATACGTGGCAGATGCACTATAATGTGGATAAATGCGAGGTTATCCACTTTGGGGGTAAAAACAGGAGGGTAGATTATTATCTAAATGGCAATAGATTGGGAGATGGGGAAGTGCAGAGGGACCTGGGTGTTCTTGTGCACCAGTCACTGAAGGAGAGCATGCAGGTGCAACAGGCGATTAAGAAGGCAAATGGTATGTTGGCCTTCATATCAAGGGGGTTCGAGTATAGGAATAGGGATACCTTACTACAGCTGTACAAGGTGCTGGTGAGACCGCATCTGGAGTATTGTGTACAGTTTTGGTCGCCCCATCTGCGGAAGGATGTTCTTGCCATGGAAAGAGTGCAGCGGCGATTCACCAGGCTGATACCTGGAATGGCGGGAATGACCTACGAGGAGAGATTGAATAGTTTGGGCTTGTACTCACTGGAGTTTAGAAGATTGAGAGGGGATCTCATCGAAACATATAAAATTATGGCAGGCCTGGACAGGCTGAATTCAGAGAGAATGTTTCCAATGGCAGGGGAGCACAGAACCAGGGGCCACAGTCTAAAAATAGCGGGCAAATCATTTAAAACAGAGATGAGGAAGAATTTCTTCACTCAAAGAGTGGTGAGCCTGTGGAATTCCCTGCCACAGAGGGCTGTGAAGGCTAATTCAATAAATATTTTCAAGAGAGAATTGGATATATTTCTGAAGGCTAAGGGGATTAAGGGTTACGGAGAAAAGGCGGGGACGGGGTACTGAACTGGTAAGATCAGCTATGATCTCAGACGAAGATCAGCCATGATCTCATTGAATGGCGGAGCAGGCTCGAAGGGCCGAATGGCCTACTCCTGTTCCTATCTCTATGTTTCTATGTTTCTATGTTTCTATGTTTCTCGTATGCACCATTTGTTTTCCCACCCTCCCCTCACCACAACTCCACTCTTGTGCCTTCCTCATTTCACACACCCATGAAAAGCAGCCAGCCCAGCCAATGGTTGACCAAGAAGAGGGAGAGGAGAGTGAAGAAGAAGAAGAAGAAGAAACATCGTCACTCGATGTCACACTCCCAGCCATCAGCTCCTCAAGGTCGACCAGGAAGGCCATTTGCAGGGTCCCCCACTGAAAGTCAGCAGCCTTCCACAAGCCATGCTGCAGCCACTGGGGTAGCACTGCATGGCATCAGTAGGACAGGCAAAGGCACACACAAGACAGTCACTAAGGGAATGCATATGGTTGGTTAGTTGATTTCTTGATGTTATATTGGATGGATAGATATATAAAGTTGGATTGGAAAGTTTGCTTTGTGGTAGCTTTTATTTCAGCATCATGGCCAAGAGGTCAGTAATAGAGGGAAGGTAAGGTGTGCGACAAATGTTGAAAGGGGAATTGGGGTTGTGGTCACTGGGACCGCAGGCAGATGATTCCATCCCGGATAGCCCGGCCATAAAAGGGCTGTCTGGGTTGCATCCTTCCTCCTGCTTCTTCCTCTTTGGCTTCTTCCTCTACTGCTTTCTCCTCTTATAGAATCATAGAATCATAGAATGGTTACAGCATGGAAGAAGGCCATTCGGCCCATTGAGCCTGTGCCAACTCTCAGCTAGTCCCACTCCCCTGCCCTTTCCCCATAGCCCTGTAAATGTTTTTCCTTCAGATACTTACCCAACTCCCTTTTGAAAGGTAAGATTCAGTCTGCCTCCACCACCATTTCAGGCAGTGCATTCCAGATCTTAACCACTCGCTGCGTAAAAAAGTTTTTTCTTACGTCGCCTTTGGTTCTTTTGCCAATCACCTTAAATCTGTGTCCTCTGGTTCTCGACCCTTCTGCCAATGGGAACAGTTTCTCTCTGTCTACTCTGTCTAGGCCCCTCATGATCTTGAACACTTCTATCAAATCACCTCTCAATCTTCTCTGCTCCAAGGAGAACAACCCCAGCTTCTCCAGTGTATTAATGTAACCGAAGTCCCTCATTCCTGGAATAATTCTCGTAAATCTTTTCTGTACCTTCTCTAAGACCTTCACATCCTTCCTAAAGTGTGGTGCCCAGAAATGGAAACAGTACTCCAGTTGGGGCTGAACCAGAGTTTTATACAGGTTCATCATAATTTCCACACTTTTGTACTCTATACCTCTATTTATGAAGCCCAGGATCCCGTAAGCCTTTTTAACTGCTTTCTCAACCTGCCCAGCCACCTTCAACAATTTGTGCACATATATCCCCAGGTCTCTCTGTTCATGCACCCCCTTTAGGATTGTCCTATTTAGTTTATATGTCCTCTCCTCATGCTTTCTACCAAAATGTATCACTTCACACTTTTCTGCGTTAAATTTCATCTGCCACGTGTCCGCCCATTTCACCAGCCTGTTTATGTCTTCCTGAAGTCTGTCACTCTCCTCCTCGCTGTTCACCATACTTCCAAGTTTTGTGTCATCTGCACATTTTGAAATTGTGCCCTGTACATTTTCGTATCCATGCTGCCACTGTCCCTTTTATTCCATGGGCTTCAACTTTGCTGGCGAGCATATTATTTGGCACCTTGTCGAACGCCTTTTGGAAATCTGGGCCAATGATTTTCCATCGTCCACTTTTTCATCTGTACATGCATGACTTTACAGCTCAGTGCTTCTCTATGCTGCTCTTCTTGCCCGTCAGTGAAATATGTATGCACAGTGTGGTCTGTTCTAGGCCTCTATGCCTGATGAGCACCATTCAAGTACTATCTCCACACATGCTAATTATTCCTAGCAGCATGACACCCCTCAGGAAAACTAAATAAGCATAGCAAATGCAAAAGGTAAAAGAACACAAAACAGGAGGTAAGCTTGCGAAGAAAAAGAGGGAAAGCAAATTCAGAAGCAAAAACATACAAAATGAAACAGAAACATGAGGAAAGTATGCAAGAGGAACAGAAAGCGATATAACATAAACAGAGAGTAGGACAGTTACACAAAAAAATTCTAACTTTATTTTAATTTTGTACCTAAATAACATGACAGGAGACATTATTGCACATTATTATAAATTAATGCACAAAGCAGTGGTGCAGCACGATGAACTTCTCTCACGTGTGTGTAGTGTGGAACTGATGCACTCTTGATAGCATCCGGAGTTTCATTTAGTATTTACTTGTAGAATGTAAGGCTTTTTCACAGAATTTGTACTGGCGACTTCAGCCTTAGCAGTGGGATTTATGAGTGAAAACAATCTATTAGGCAGCTGGTTCACAATTTTTCTTGATCTGGCTCTGTGCTGACTTGCTGTTGGTCATTGTGAGGTTTCAATGGCAGTGAGGCAGAATCAACTCAAAAGCAAGGAAAATTGATTTTTTGAAGGGGTGGAGAATGAATGTTCCAGTTGAGTACATTTGAATCAGAGCTTTACAATGATTAGCTCAACAGTTGAAAGGTTCAGATAAATCATATGTTAATGTCATTTTAAAGCTGTTCCCACTATAACATGAGCAGCCAAATTGCCATACTGTGGTGGTTAATCCCATTGAATTTTTTTTATTATAAATGAACCAATGTGGTTCTCATCACATTGTATTGGGAATAAGTTGCAGCTTTTATGGCCCTCAAACCTAATACGATCACTTATCGACACAACCATAAGATTCAAAGAGGTTCATTTTAGTTACAAAGGCAAAATACTGCTGGAAATTTGAAATATGATCAGAAAATCCTGGAACTACTCAGCAGGTCAGGCAGCAACTGTGGAAAGAGAAACAGAGTTAACAGGGGTAACTTTTAGCCCCCAAAATGGGTGGGTTGGGGTCGGGTGAGAGGTAAAAAAAATTTAAAATCTCAAACCCGACACCAAACCCGCCCACTTCTGGGTTTAACTGAGGTGGGACGGGGGGCGGGTTGGCCATGTAAATATTATAATGAGGCTGGGATCCTCACATTTAACCTGTTTTACAGGTTTGACCCTGGCTGGCTGGGTTTCCCGGGCCTCGGGAAACTCGGCAGCTCAAGGGAGGTGAGGGCAGTTTCAGGGAAAAGGTAAGTGTCCTTACAAAACTGCGTGTAGGCCAGGAGGAGCAGGAGTGCTTCCCCCAAGCTAACCTGCTTCCCTTGCATCGCACCACCCCACCCCGCAATCAGAACCCCCCTCCCACCCCGCCCCCCATGTTCCGCCTAATGCAGCATCAGGTTCCTTACCTGTTCTTGTGGCTCCGGCCTCCTCTGGAGTGTTCTCCGCCCGACTGGGAGCCAAGCCTGTCAATCAGGCTGGCTTCCAGGTGGGGATCCTGTTAAAAAAAAAATGCACTTTGTCAAGTTAAAACACTGTCAATATCAAGGCCAACATTTCAGGTCGGAGACCTTTCATCAGAACATCACAGGAGACATTATTACATATGATTACATTTTAGTAATATTTGTTGGTGTCAGTCTAAGAATTTTAATTGTCTGTCAGTGTTTTCCCTGGAGAATTCCTTTGGTGTTGTCCACACGATCCTCATTGAAAATTTGATTGTTCCATAAATATATACGGCGAGAAATTGGGATCCTTAGCGTCCATTTCTCGGGTACTGAAATGGCATCCACGGCGCACGCGTACACTTGTGGAGTGAATCGCACTGGACGCCATATTGGTGCAGGCGATAGCATGCATGCAGTGCATGTCTGCCAGAAGTATGCAGAGTAGACAGATCATAATAGGTCCTAAAAGCTGAATATAGGGAGTTAGGAGGTAAATTAAAAAATAGGACCTCAAAGATAGTAATCTCAGGATTGCTACCAGTGCCATGTGCTAGTCAGAGTAGAAATAGAAGGATATTTCAGATGAATACGTGGCTAGAGGAATGGTGCAAGGGGGAGGGATTAAAATTCTTGGGACATTGGAACCGGTTCTGGGGAAGGTGGGACCAGTACAAACTGGATGGTTTGCACCTGGGCAGGACTGGGACCGATGACCTAGGGGGAGTGTTTGCTAGTGCTCTGGGGGAGGGTTTAAACTAAAATGGCAGGGGGTTGGGAACCTGTGCAGGGAGACAGAGAAAAGGGAAACAAGGATAGAAGCAAAAGACAGGAAGGAGAAAAGCAAAAGTGGCAGTCAGAGAAATCAAGGGTTTAAATCAAACATGGCCACAGTAAATAATAATTCTAAAAGGTCTAAGAGTGTTAAAAAAAACAAGCCTGAAGGCTTTGTGTCTTAACGTGAGGAGCATTCGTAATAAGGTGGATTAATTAGCTACGCAAATAGATGTAAACAGATATGATATAATTAGGATTACAGAAACATGGCTCCAGGGTGACCAAGGCTGGGAACTCAAAATCCAGGGGTATTCAATATTCAGGAAAGACAGGCAAAAAGGAAAAGGAGGTGGGGTAGCATTGCTGGTTAAAGAGGAGATTAACACAATTGTAAGGAAGGATATTAGCTCTGATGATGTGGAATCTGTATGGGTAGTGCTGAGAAATACCAAGGGGCAGAAAACGTTAATGGGAGTTGTATACAGACCCCCCAACAGTAATGTGGAGATTGGGGATGGCATTAAATGGGAAATTAGAGACGCGTGCAATAAGGGCACAGCAGTTATCATGGGTGAATTTAATCTACATATAGATTGGGCTAACCAAATTAGTAACAATACTGTGGAGGAGGAATTCCTGGAATGTATACGGGATGGTTTCCTGGACCAATATGTCGAGGAACCAACTAGAGATCAGGCCATCTTAGACTGGGTATTATGTAATGAGAAAGGAATAATTAGCAATCTTGTTGTGCGAGGCCCCTTGGGGTGGAGCAATCATAATATGATAGAATTCTTCATTAAGATGGAGAGTGAAGTAGTTGACTCAGAGACTAGGGCCCTGAATTTAAATAAAGGAAACTACGATGGTATGAAGCGTGAGTTGGGTAGGATTGATTGGGGAGTGTTACTCAAAAGGTTGATGGTGGATAGGCAATGGCAAACATTTAAAGATCGCATGGATGAACTACAGAATTTGTTCATCCCTGTTTGGCATAAAAATAAAACAAAAAAGGTGACTCAACCGTGGCTAACAAGGGAAATTAGGGATAGCATAAGATCCAAGGAAAGGACATATAAATTGGCCAGAAAAAGCAGTAAACCTGAGGATTGGGAGCAGTTTAGGATTCAGCAAAGTAGGACAAAGGGATTAATTAAGAGGGGGAAAATAGAGTATAAGAGTAAGCTTTCAGGGAACGTAAAAACTGACTGTAAAAGCTTTTATAGATATGTGAAGAGAAAAAGATTGGTGAAGTCAAGCATAGGTCCCTTGCAGTCAGAATCAGGGGAATTTATAATGGGGAACAAAGAAATGGCTGACCAATTAAATACATACTTTGGCTCTGTCTTCACAAAGGAGGACACAAATAAACTCCCAGAGATGTCGGGGAACATAGGTTCTAATGAGAGGGAGGAATTGAATGAAATCAGTATTTGTAGGGAAATGGTGTTAGGGAAATTGACGGGATTGAAGGCCGATAAATCCCCAGGGCCTGATAATCTACATCCTAGGGTACTTAAGGAAGTGGCCCTAGAAATAGTAGATGCATTGCTGGTCATCTTCCAAAGTTCTATAGATTCTGGAACAGTTCCCATGGATTGGAGGGTAGCTAATGTTACACCACTATTCAAAAAAGATGGTACAGGAAACTTTCGTTTAACCGGAGGTTAAATGTCCGGAAAGCTCTATCTACCGGTAAAATTCAGGAGCCGTTTCCTATAAGTTTTTTTACTTCTTGTTGCTTTTATTTTCCAGTCAGGCTCTGCAACGTCTAGCTCAAGCTGTTGCTTAGCTACAGAGACACTTTTAAGCTGCGGCCGACTGTTTTGAAGCTGTTGCTAAGCAACAGGGTTTGTTGATTCACACGGAGTTCAAAAGCTCCATGGCCTAGAAATTCAGTTAGGGGCGCCCAGCTCGCCTGGGCGCCGGAATTACCGCTGCGCGCGGAGCCACTTGCACCAGCAGGATAGTCAGTTTCAGCGCCCCAAGTGGAAGCCGGCCACTAAACAAGGGTTTCGGCGCCCCGCTTGGGGCGCTGAAACTGAATATCGGCGTGCAAAGTGCCGCAGCGCCACCCGCTGCGGCACGGCAGCTTGCGGTACTGCAGGCCTTCCTCTCTCTCTTAAGGGGGAGGTGCCTGCAACAGCGCGATCCCCGCTCGCGAGTGCCGGCAAATGAGCCCGGCATCAAGGAGAAGTGCCGGGCTCTCTGGAAACAGCCGGCAATGCCGCGGGGGGGGGTGTAGGAGGCCGGGGATGGAGGTGCGGGCAGGCAGCCGCCGAAAAAGCGGCCGGCCGCACCTCCACCTTAACTCACCCCACTACCGGCACAGGTAGGCCCCGTGTACCGGTCGCTGTTTGCGGCCGGCGCGGGGGAGGCGGCAGCGACCAAATATGGCCAGCGGGGCGATAGCGGGGTGCTGTGCACACCGATGACGTCATCGGTGGCGGCGCAGCGCTACTGGCTAACGCCGCCATTAGCGCCCCGCTAAATATCGCGGTAGGTTTGCACAGTGGCGCAAAAGCCCTCTTTGGGCGCAAACTGGTGGCGCAGGCCACTGAATTTCTAGGCCCATATGTTTTAACATTAGCGCTGGTTTCTACGGCAGTTTTGATGGTATGGCACCAGCTCGGTCCCGTCAGTGCCGGATACCAGAAAGTTTCCTGCAGAAAGAAAACGGGGAACTATAGACCGGTAAGCCTGACATCAGTAGTGGGGAAAATGCTAGAGTCCATTACAAAAGATGTAATAGCAGAGCACTTGGAAATCAGTGACAGGATCGGACAAAGTCAACATGGATTTACAAAAGTTAAATCGTGCTTGACTAATCTACTGGGATTTTTTGAGGATGTAACTGGTTGAATAGATAAGGGAGAACCAGTGGATTTGGCGTATTTGGACTTTCAGAAGGCTTTCGATAAGGTCCCGCATAAGAGATTAGCGTGTAAATTTAAGGCACATGGGATTGGGGGCAAGGTACTGACTTGGATAGGGAACTGGTTGGCAGACAGGAAGCAAAGAGTTGGAATAAACGGGTCTTTTTCCGAGTGGCAGGCAGTGACTAGTGGGATACCGCAGGGATCGGTGCTAGGACCCCAGCAATTCACAATATATATTAATGATCTAGACGAGGGAACTAGATGTAATATCTCCAAGTTTGCAGATGACACAAAGCTGGGTGGGCGTGTGTGCTGTGAGGAGGATGCCGAGAAACTCCAATATGATTTGGACAGGTTTCGTGATTGGGCAGATGCATGGCAGATGCAGTATAATATGGATAAATGCGAGGTTATCCACTTTGGTGGCAAAAACAGGAAGGCAGATTATTATCTGAACGGCAATAGATTGGGAGAAGGGGAAGTGCAATGAGACCTGGGTGTACT
Organism: Somniosus microcephalus; assembly: GCF_052327205.1. Lineage (NCBI taxonomy): Eukaryota > Metazoa > Chordata > Chondrichthyes > Squaliformes > Somniosidae > Somniosus > Somniosus microcephalus. The sequence goes on from NC_140997.1 coordinate 37,199,625, forward strand.
TGTGCACCAGTCGCTGAAGGTAAGCATGCATGTGCAGCAGGCGGTTAAGAAGGCAAATGGTATGTTGGCCTTCGTAGTGAGAGGGTTCGAGTACAGGAACAAGGATGTCTTGCTGCAGTTGTACAGGGCCTTGGTGAGACCACACCTTGAGTATTGTGTGCAGTTTTGGTCGCCTTATCTGAGGAAGGATGTTCTTGCCATGGAGGGAGTGCAGTGAAGATTCACCAGCCTGATACCTGGGATGGCAGGAATGACGTATGAGGAGAGATTGTGTCGATTGGGCTTATACTCGCTGGAGTTTAGAAGAATGAGAGGGGATCTCATTGAAACTTATAAAATCCTAACAGGACTAGACAGACTAGGTGCAGGAAGGATGTTTCTGATGGCGGGGGAGTCCAGAACCAGGGGTCACAGTCTAAGGATAAGGGGTAAGCCATTTAGGACAGAGATGAGAAGGAATTTCTTCACCCAGAGAGTGGTGAACCTGTGGAATTCTCTGCCACAGAAGACAGTTGAGGCCAATTCATTAAATATATTCAAGAAGGAGTTAGATATATTTCTTAAGGCTAAGGGGATCAAGGGATATGGGGAGAAAGCAGGGACAGGGTACTGAGTGTGGATGATCAGCCATGATCTCATTGAATGGCGGAGCAGGCTTGAGGGGCCGAATGGCTTTCTCCTGCTCCTATCTTCTATGTATCTATGTTTCTATGTTAATCAGTGTGTAACGCTAACTTGAGGCCAGCGCTGCCATTTTGTCGCGTAACGCTCCAGCCAATGCCCTCTCTTAAGCTCGCACAGCTGAGTTGGTTGATTTCTTCTGGCTGTTGCTACAATTCTACAAGTGTTTGGTGCTTTCGATAGTTGTTTCAAGTTGCAAAAGTCTATAGGGTGTGGCAAAAGTGTGGCAGCTGCTGAAGGACTTTTTGCTGACTTCAAGGCTTCTGCACAAACCAGTTGCTCCCAGACATGGGTGTACTAGTAGGCATTCCCCTTGGAATAGAGCATGGCTGGGAGAATGAGCAGAGGCCACGCAGAGCAGGACTAGCTGCTACAAGAGTGAGGATGAGGTGCAGGGTGCCATTGACTGCACGCACATTGCTTGCTTTGCGGGCGCTGCATGTCAACTCTGCCCCATACCAGAACTGAAAGGGATCCCGCTCCCTCAGCGTCCAGCTGGTGTGCGACTGTAGGCAACGAATCATGCAGGTCAATGCCCGGTATCCTGGCAGCAGTCACGATGCCTTCATTCTGCGGTAGTCCGCTGTGCCAGCTGCATTTGAGCCACCACAGCAAACCAAAGGGTGGCTACTGGGCAACAAGGGCGATCTGCTGATGACATGGCTCATGACTCCAGTTCGCAACCCACGCACATGTGTGCAGCATGCACACAATGAAAGCCATGCTACCACACCAAGGGCGAAAAATTCAGTATCGCCCCGTTTGGGGCGTGATTATCGGCCGTGCGCAAAGTTTAGCGCCTGGCGCTAATTATCACCTCCAACGGCAAACTTGGCTTTTATCGCCCCTGGAGGTGATTGGAGCGCTAAATCAGGCGCTTCACACCTGTCTTAAGGCGCAAAGGCCAAGGAGCAAGGCGCTACCTCAGGGCGCTAATAAAATTGAAGTCAAGGGGTATCATGGGGGAAAGTCTCCACTGGCTCGAGTCATACCTAGCACAAAGGAAGATGGTTGTGGTTGTTGGAGACCAATCATCACAGCCCCAGGACATTGCTGTAGCAGTGTCCTAGGCCCAACCATCTTCAGCTGTTTCATCAATGACCTTCCCTCCATCATAAGCTCAGAAGTGGGGATGTTCGCTGATGATTGCACAGTGTTCAGTTCCATTCACAACTCCTCAGACAATGAAGCAGTCCATGCCAGCATGCAGTAAGATCTGGACAACAATCAGGCTTGGGCTAATAAGTGGTAAGTAACATTTGCGCTACACAAGTTCCAGGCAATGACTATCTCGAGCAAGAGAGAGTCTAACCACCGCCTTTTGACATTCAACGGCATTACCATAGTTGAATCCCTCACCATCAACATCCTGGGGGTCACCATTGACCAGAAACATAACTGGACCAGTCACATAAATACTGTGGCTACAAGAGCAGGTCAGAGACTGGGTATTCTGCAGCGAGTGACTCACTTCCTGACTCCTTAAAGCCTTTCCAAGGCACAAGTCAAGAGTCTGATAGACTACTCTTCACTTGCCTGGATGAGTGCAGCTCCAACAACATTTCAGAAACTCGACACCACCCAGAACAAAGCAACCCGCTTGATTGGCACCCTATCCACCAACTTAAACCTTCACTTCCTCCACCACAATCTGCACTGCAGCAACTCACCAAGGCTTCTTCGACAGTTTCCCACTGTGCCTAGACCTCGTTTGTGAAGCTGAGGCGGGAGGCCAGCGACCATTGAATCAGCTGCTGAGTTGACAGCTTCAAATGTCAAGTCAAAGCTCCCAGCTGATTGAGATATGTTCCCTTAACCACTAGCTTCTCTAAACTGCATTTCCACTACAGATTCAGGATGCTGCAAGTCTTTACACAAGTCTTCATCCAGTCTGACCTCATTACCTCTCCCACCATTGACAGATCGCTTCTGTCATCTCTACTTCACCTGCCATTTATTCCATCAGCATGGGTACATCATATACTCTCTGACCTTGATCCTCAGAATCCCACCACAATCAACCCCAATACCAGCAGCACCAGGCACAATAGCAACACCAACAACAACACCAACCTTCTCCGCAATCAACTGATGCTGCAAAGGAAACAGGGCATCACACCCGAGCATATTGCTGCCCAGGAGGTCAGGGATGGCCTCACCATGGCCAGATTTACTTCACTTGACGCTGTACACCCTGGCTGCCACATGATGCGCCAGGTTGGCACCACCCCACACCAAAACCATAAAGCATCCCTACAATGCCCAAGCCATTCCTTTCACACTCATCACCATTGCGGGGGGGGGGTACCGTTATGTCTCACCAGTCACTGCAACTCACTAAGCCACTTCCAAAGGTGCACACAAATCTGTCCAAGAATGCAAAGTGTTGAAAATAAAGGTTTCAATGTTTGACACCACAATAACAGAAACTTTACATGAACATTGCATAAAACACCCAAGTGTCTACCCTTGTGTGTTGTTAGTTGGTATGATTGCACTAGGGTGAGGATGAGTGTCAGGGGTGGCTAATGAGATGGGGATGTGACAATGTAGATAGAGCGGAATGGGTGAAGGTGCAAGGTAAGTTGGTGTGAGTAAGGATGTGCAGGAGTAGGGTAGGGAAGGCAGAGTGATGGGGATGTGATGAGAGGCACAGCAGGATGAGGTTGAGTGTGGCTTTATACTAACTTTTCGTGATCTACTGAGATCATTGAAACTTTTGTGGCACGGCAGCCAGGTCCTGCTGACCACATCCCTGCTTGTGCCCTCCTCTGCAATGTGCAACCAGGCTGTGTTGATCTCCTGGGGAGTTCTTTTCCACCCATGGAAAGGGAAGAGGACCTCCCTGCATGCTGTGACTCCCTGCATAAGCATATAAGCATGAACTCATTTCTCTTATTTGGAAGGAGGAGAGCATGCCTGGGGATCTCAGAGACTCCGTAATCGTGACCATCATCAAGAAAGGTGACAAGTCCGATTGCGGTAATTACAGAGGGGTTTCCCTGCTTTCTGCCACAGGGAAAGTCATCACAAGAATCCTCCTCAATCACCTTCTTCCAGTGGCTGAATAGCTCCTCCCAGAGTCGCAATGCTGATTCCGCCCACTAAGGGGCACAATGGACATGATCTTCACCGTGCGTCAACTACAGGAGAAATGCAGGAAACAGCACCAACCGCTGTACATGGCCTTCTTTGACCTCACAAAGGCCTTTGACACCGTCAACCGTGAGGGATTATGGAGTGTCCTCCTCAAATTCGGCTGCCCTCAAAAGTTTGTCACCATCCTCCCCCTGCTTCATGATGACATGCAAGCCATGATCCTGACCAATGGATCCACCACAGACCCAATTCACATATGGACCGGGGTCAAGCAAGGCTGTGTCATCGCACCAACGCTCTTCCCGATCTTCCTGGCTGCAATGCTCCATCTCACCCTCAGTAAGCTCCCCGCTGGAGTGGAGCTAATCTACAGAACAAACGGGAAACTGTTCAACCTCCGTCGCTTCCAGTCCAGATCCAAGCTCGTCCCATCCTCGGTCATCGAATTACAGTATGCAGACGACGCTTGCGTCTGCGCACACTGAGGTCGAACACCAAACCATTGTCAACACCTTCACCGAAGCGTACGAGAGCATGGGCCTTACACTAAACATCTGTAAGACAAAGGTCCTCTACCAACCTGCCCCCACCACACAGTACTGCTCCCCGATCATCAAAATCCATGACGAGGCCTTGAACAATGTGGACCACTTTCCATACCTCGGGAGCCTACTGTCAACAAGGGCAGACGTCGATGATGAAATCCAACACCGCCTTCAGTGTGCCAGTGCAGCCTTTGGTCACCTGAGGAAGAGAGTGTTTGAAGACCAGGACCTCAAACCCAGCACCAAGCTCATGGTATACAGAGCAGTAGTGATACCCGTCCTCCTGTATGCCTTAGAGACATGGACCATGTACAGCAGGCACCTCAAAGCACTGGAGAGATACCACCAATGCTGCCTCCGCAAGATCCTGCAAATTCATTGGCAGGATAGGCGCACCAACATCAGTGTTCTCGCTCAGGCCAACATGCCAATCATCGAAGCTTTGACCACATCGATCAGCTCCGATGAATGGGCAACATCGTCCGCATGCCCGATACGAGACACCCAAAACAAGCATTCTACTCGGAGCTCCGACATGGCAAGAGCGCCCCAGGTGGGCAGAGGAAATGCTTCAAGGACACCCTCAAAGCCTCCTTGAAAAGGTGCAACATCCCCACCGACACCTGGGAATCCCTAGTCCAAGACCGCACAAAGTGGTGGAGAAGCATCCGGGAAGGCACCGAACACCTCGAGTCTCTTCGCCGGGAGCAAGCGGAAGCCAAGCGCAAACAGCGGAAGGAGCGCACGTCAACCCAAGCACCCCACCCACCCGCCACTTCAACCACCTTCTGCCCCACCTATGACAGAGGCTGTAGGTCCCGCATTGGACTCATCAGTCACCTGAGAACTCATTTTTAGTGTGGAAGCAAGTCATCCTCGGATCCGAGGGACTGCCTAAGAAGAAGAGAGGAATGGGTGAAGGTGCAAGGTAAGTTGGTGTAAGTAAGGATGTGTAGGAGTAGGGTAGGGAAGGCAGAGTAATGAGGATATGATGTGAGGCACAGCAGGATGAGGTTGAGCGTGGCTTTGTACTAACGTTTTGTGATCTACTGAGATCATTGAAACTTTTGTGGCACTGTAGCCAGGGCCTCCTGACCACATCTCTGCTTGTGCCCTCCTCTACAATGAGCAACCAGCCTGTGTGGATCTCCTGGGGAGGTCTCTTCCGCCCATGGAAAGGGAAGACGATCTCCCTGCATGCTGTGACTCCCTCCATAAGCATTTAAGCATATGGAGGGAGTCATGGGAGAGCCTGGGTGCAGGCATGCACCATGTGCAGTCATTGTCAGTGTTTTCAGCTCCTCAATGCTGCACAAATGTCAAAATAAATTTGGCCATGGTCCCTTTAAGGAAACCGGCTGATGACGCATCATCAGATGATGTCACCAGACCCGCTTCCTCTTATTGGCCAGCCAAAGTGTTGGGCGTGTAAGATTCGCAAAATTCCCACATTCCCCCAAGGTTATTAATAAAAGGGTCCCTGCATGGACATTTTAAAAAGGGGTACCCAAAAGATGGCGTTCGCACCTCGTGACCAAAAGCCTGCAAGATTTTAAAAGCTTGGACTCTGTGGCAGCACAAGCAGCTTTGGGGAAATCGAAACTTAAAATGCAGTTTCTGTGAAAAAGGACTTTGTGTTTTGAAAGCCAGACAGCAAACATTGAATATGCATTATGCCAGATCGTAGACAGATCAAAACCAGTTAGGCCTATACTTGAGGCCATTAGTTTGTCCGCATAAATAATCGGAAACAGCTTATGGGAGCCATCAAGGCTGGACAGGCCGATTAGAATGCATTAATGACAATACAGCCCAGACATCAGGCCATTAGGGGCGATAAACGGCAATCTAAATCCAGTTAACTTAGATTGCTATAATCATTTAAAACAGCCCACCAAAATTGAAACAATGAACTAAACTGATTTGGCACGCAGATAAGGGTCATTCAAAAGGAGTATAACTGTAGGCCCCCAGTAGCAATCTCTCTCTTGCTCTTGCCCTACTCCTGCTCTCGTGGCTCCGGCCTCTTGGGCTGCCGTCACCCGTACTCGTGCCCTGGCCTCGTGGCGGGTTCTCTCCTCGCTCCCCGCAGTAAATTTCCAGCAGCCGAAGACACCATATCAACTGCAGGGGAGGGGAACGAGACCCGAGTCCATAGTCATCCAGGACACCCAGGCCGCAAAAAGAAGGGCGAGACGAAACTGAGCGGGCAGCCCAAGACTTGTATAGTAGTCGAACGAGATGAGACGAATAGAGACGAAGAAGAAGGTAACAACTCGATAATGGCAGAGCAGGGCAGCGAAAAACGTATCAATGAAGGCCAAGTGCCTAGTTATAAGCTGGCGCTTGGGGAGGCGAATATCTTGTGCAACACTGCGAAAACGCAGGTGTCTACGCCACAACGAATATACTGGCGCTTGACGCTTGGGTAGGAAAATCTAAGCAATTAAGACTGCCAACTGCCCTATAGGCACAACGTTACCGCCGACGACCGCCCGAGGGAGAAGAAGAGGAGAATCCATCACGACGAGACGACGACGGTAGCTGAGGAGAAGAAGGTGCGTCGCAGTAGCAGCTCCAGCACCGCGCCCTGAGACCACGTGGCGGCGGGGTACCTAAAAGGGCAGAAGACCAAACCTCAAAACCCACATCCATTAAAACAGCTGGCTTTTGCTTTGGATTGGTGAGCATGAATTCTGGCCCCTCATCCCCTCATAGCTTAATCTAGTTAGGTATAGGGGGTGGGATAAGGATAAGGGGATTGTTAATGTAGTTGTTTTTCCCTCGATGTGCCGTGTGTTCCCCATTGCCTGTATAAGTATAGTTATTTCGTATTTGCCTGTATTTTATACTAGTGACTTCTCATAAGACTGTTTTATTTTCTGTTTTAATAAAATCTTGGTTTTCTTACACCAAACCACTTGTCTACTCAAGTTTTCTGTATCGCTGCCTGTACCTAAATCCGGTGTCTAGAACCCAGGGGTGTGGGAGCGATTCGAACTGCTCACAAACAGTCAGGGGCAAAGTTAACTGGGCGCACGCGCCACACCCGCCAGCCCCTACAGAAAATTGTGACCGCGGCAGGACTCCAGCCACAGGGTTGCGATACAGTAGACAATGGTTCGGATGAGCAAACCATGATGGAGGAAAGGATTTCCGATTATGTGTTTAGCAAGGTGAATATCACTAAGTAGTGGATCACCACTCTGTTAAGGGCTGGGCGTCCGGTAGATGCAGCAGCTAAGTGGACAGAGGGAAAGGAACACAAGAAGTCCTTAGAGAAGGCAGTTTGGCTGATGTGTTTCAAAAAGCAGGTCCAGCTTTTGGACAGGCTCGTTGCAGCACAGGCAGTCGAGCTGAGGGAGTCAGCCCTGGAGATCCAGGATAAGGGGAGAAGTTATTAGTAGCTTTGCAGGCCTTGAATCAGGAGAGAGTGCATTTAATGGGAGAACACAAGGCCCAGTTTGAATACCTACGGTGCCAAGTCACCGAGGCCAAGGGAAATGAGTTAAGGTTGCGGGAGAAGAACGCCCACTTGGCAAGGCAGAGCAGGAAACAGGAAGAGAAAGTACAGGAGGTAAAGGCAGCTTACAAGCTAGCGAGCGAACAGGGGTTTGAGGAGGCAGACCACGGCCCCTGTAAAGAGCGGATAGAAAATCTGAGCCGGGCCCTCCGGAAGGCAAAAGGCATGGTGTGCCTCATAAGCCCAAAGGCAGGTCAGGTGGATTTTATGGGGAACGAGGGGAGGACAGTTCCAATGTCATCGGTAGTGCCCAGGGACAACCCGGTTGAGAGAGAGGAGATCTCACGACCACCACCCGTAGCGCCAAGTTTCAGCGAGGTTTGGCAGCAAGGGGGGGTGGAGCCAAGGGTGGAGCCAGAGGTGGAAGCGGAGGTAGAGCAACCCCGCCAGTGAAGTCGGAGCCGGGACCGATGTGCCCAGCACGGCATCGGAGGCTCGGCCCACCCGTCGATGGCGACGATGAGGGACCCCTCCAAAACCAGTTCGTATTACCCTTTAACACCCAACAGCTTAGGGCTATGGTCAACCATATCCCAAAGCTCTCCGAAAATGGAGACCCCTCGATCCACTTCAGGGACATAGAGCAGGCAGCCAGCGTCAACGACTGCGATGGCGCTGAGCAGGCCAAGATGCTGCTATTCTCCCTGGAGAGTAGTATCCTCCAATCCCTCTCTGACGAGTGTAAAAGTGGGCAGAGCGGGTATCAGGAGCTCAGGGATGCGGTTCTGGAGGCCATGGGGATGAATGAGGGAAGTCCTTTCTCCCGTGTGGAGAAGACGGTCCAGCTCCCAGGGGAATCCCCGCAGGCTTTCGCGGGCCGGCTGTGGCCGGTGTACCAGAGGGCCTGTCCGGGGACGCCGAACCAGGGGTTCCTGAACGGGGATCTCCTGGCCCATTGGCTCCGTTGCCTGGTGGCGAACAGCTTGCCACAGGTCCGGGCCAAGGCAGAAGTCTGGTTCGACCCCAAAAATCCCCAGACCACCGAGCTTACGGTGATTAGGCAGCTAACTCTGGCCTATAAAAACGGTAGGGGAGCCGATGCACACCCACCTAAGGGAAAGGTACATGAGGTAAAACCTGGACCGGGTAGGAAAGAGTGGAACCAGGAAGGGAATAACCCCCCCAACACAAAGATGAATTGTTACGGGTGTGGGAAGGATGGCCACTGGTGGAAGGAGTGCAAAAACCCTTGGAAAGATAACAAGGGAAAGAATTCCACAGCCCCAGCCCAAAAGGCGGAGGCAGGAATCACTCCCGCAGCGGTCGAGTTATTTTTGGATGCCATGAGGTCCATATTGACTGGCCAAGGGAGAGTAGCAGCCACTACCGGTGCTCTGACCCCATCAGCCCCATCCAACCCACAGCCCTGACTAGAGCTAGCGCAGCCTGTCGACCTGTGTCCCCTTGAAAATGATGAGGGGAGCAGGCCCTGTGTTAAGATGCGGGTGGTGACGGTGCAGGGGAGATATTCGGTGGACACTGGAGCTTCCAGCACGGTGGTCCATTCGGAAGACCCGACCAATCCACCCGGGTCTAACGAGGTCCCATTTAGCCCAATGGGAGTCACAGGGAACGAGCAGGCTGGGGAAATGGTCAAACTTTTGGCCACAGCTTTAGGATCCCTCCCTACCACGTGGGAGGGTAACCAAAAGAACAACGAGGTAGCCGAGCAGAGGGTTAGAGGAGGAAAGTCTTGGGACCCCTATCGGACCGGTTCGGTAGCCGCAGTCCGGGACAAGGGAGGCACACAGGGGGTAGCTTTGGCCCCGGACCTAAAGCAGGTTCAAGCCCGAGATCCCATCTGTGAGGCCGTCCCGGTAAGGGAAGAGAACGGGGAGTCCCTAGAAGGCTCGTTCGGGGCAGCGGACGAGGTTTTAAAACAGGCTGCTGGTTATATCAACCAGTGTAAGCTGTTTAGACCTGAAAGGGGAAAACAGCCAGTTGGGGTAAGGTCTGAGGATAAAGATCCTCAGCCTACAGCAGGAGCGAGTTCACAGACTGCACAGGCAGGCGCTGTGGCTTGCTTAAAGGGAGGGGCCATCCCGCCCATCGATTGGGACACTCCCCCACTCTTCTGGGATCCAGACGAGGGGGAGGGACCCGAGGGCGAAAACCCCGCCCCTAACCCAGGTGTAGAGGGGGAGGGACCTGAGGTCAAAAACCCCACCCCGAACCCAGCCATGGGACCTGGGGGCGGAGGCTCTCAGCTCGCAGCAGCAGGCTGCAAAGAGTTACCTGCCCCCAGCCCAGGTTCGGGAGAGGTCAAGCCTGAGGGAGCAGCAGTTCGGGTTAAAGGCCCATCGGCCAAGAAAGCCCCACCCGCCAAGGCCCCTAGAAGGTCCCCACGGACACCCCAGCCGAGAAAGCCATGGTCACCAGCTCTCCAGTTACCAAGGGCCGCCCCTCGAGTCAGGGGGAAGTCCAAGGACAGAGGTCCTCAGCCAGCAGGCACGGGCTGTGAGGGGCCAACAGTGCAGGACGATGTGGCCACGCCAGAGGTAGCGGTGTGCCACAGTCCAATCAGGGATTAGCCTGGCCGCCCAGAGACGGGCGGCGGATGTACATAGTTTAGGTAATTTAAGTTTTGGTTATTGTTAAGTTTAAGTATTTAGCTTAAGTTTGGGTGTTTTAGCTTAAGTTAAGTAAGGTGATGGGTAGTTTTAATTAAGTAGTAATCTGCTAAGAGTGTGTGTGTTTGAGTCGAGGTCACAGGACCCGACTATGCTTCACCAAGCCAGAGAATCTCTTGGGGACCTGGCTGCATGCTTTGGTATCTCTTTGCAGGAAGACTTTCAGGGTGAAGGGGAGCGTAATCCTATTCACCCTGATAGGGGTGAACATCGGAAAGCGAGGCGATGTGGAAGACTCCCACATCTACGGGTGCTCAGGAGAAAAGGCTCCGGTGGTGACTGCCGGGAGCAGCGAACAAGGCACGGAGGGACCTGCCGTCTACGCCCATGAGGGAAGATGGCCCAGGTGGTTGGGATCCGACTCCACCCGGTACTCCAGCCAGACCGGATTCACCTACGGGGAGGCCTCCCTCCCCTGCCCCAGCATACAGGTTGTGGCCTCACGGATCGGGGCCACTGAGGGGAAACGCGTGTGCCTGACGTGCACAGGACAGATTCTCCTGGGAAGATGGTGGTGGCTCAGGAAGCTGAGCATGGACATGGGAGATCACACCGCCGACTGGGAACAGATGGGAAACGACACCCACCGAACGGTCACCGGGACCCAAGAAGGGACTAGTGTATGTTGGGACAAGTGGTGGGAATCGGAACAGGGGATCTATGTCTATATGTGGGGGTCGAAAAGGGCCTGCCCTACGGGCGTATCTATCATCTTCTCTGCAGCCTGGCAGGATAAAGGGAAGGGGGTAGAGTGGGATTCTCACCTACACACATGCATAGTCCCGCGGTACCCAACCCCAGTTAAAGCCACTGAGCTAGTGGCGCGCGCCCGAAAGCCCTTGCCCACGACGCAAGCAGCAAGGACACGCCGGGAGGGGTGCCCCACCACCACCAAGGGACCAGGGAATGGGCTGGTATTGGTGCCTACGGATCAGGTGCTGTACCAGGGGGTACATTACGCGGTAGCCTCCGTGATTTTAAATCTCACTGAGGTACATTTACCGGCGTGGTGTCCCAAAGAGACAGAGCAGCTATACCAGGCCCTATTAAAGGACATGTTCAAGAAGTTTTATGAGTTCGATTTCGCTCATGTTGACAAAACCGAACTATACACCACACACCGCGAATTTTGGGGTAATGCAGGGAGACAAAGAAGGGGAGTATGGGATGATATTTTTACTGCATTTAACACTGGGTCCTCTGTCATCAACAGTCTGGATGACATAGAGCTATAGACCCAGATAAACGGTTTAAAAACACAGTTAAGGAAGATATTAATGGATGAGAACAAGGTAGTGGGCTCGGAGTTGCATGATGACCAGGCCATGATGGTCCATTTAAAGGAGATCATAGCAGAGTTGGAAAAGCACACAAAAATGGTGAATGCCCTCATAAGGGAGGACAGAAATGCTTCTGGCCAGGCTGCGCAGAATGAGGTGTGCGTGCTATATGGGGCATGGTTGCTGGGCGAGGGCCGCAGTAATCTGGAGGACTTAAAACAGGGTTTAGTCCCCTCCTGGATCAGCAACAAGCACCTCGCAGCCCTCCACCCGTTTGACAATGCATTAAGCCCGTGCCAACTCCGGCTAGCTTCCGAGGCCTACCCAGTCCCAATGGATTGTGGATGGTCCAACCACACGATCATGGGAGTAGTAGTTAGGATGCCGGTCATGGGTGGGACAGCCCAACCCACGCTGGTATACAGGGTGGAGAACATTGGAGTCATTCAAGGGGGTGCACACATTTGTTTCACCGCGGTACAGCCTTACGTCATAAGGTGGGAGCACGCTATGACAGGTACTGACCTCTCAGGGTGCCGGAGCCGGGGAGCACACATAATCCTGTGTCCCCAGCACTTGAATGCCTATTCGAAACCGCAGTGCGGGTGCAGAGCTGCTGGCGTGAAACCTATAAATTGTACCATGGAGGCAATGGCACAAGGCCATGTTCCCCCGCAGGTAGCATATATAGCAGGGGGTATAGCCCCACTTGAGGCGTTAGAACTGGCGCTGAGCAAAGTTTATAGCCAGACTAAACTTATCGCCGCATGGCGCGATATTGGGTCGCATCACCCCCAAAGGGGATTGAGGCGCGAATTCAGACGTTGCACGGGCCTCCTAAGGCGCAAAACTTCCGGCGCTACCCAATATCGGCGCGGATGGGCGCAGCGCAGGTGATCTCAATTACCGATAACCACGAGACTTCCAGGCGCCAGCCGGCTCTTAAAGGGGTGGGTCAGTCAGCCTCAGCTTCCACACTCAACGCCCTGTAGGCCTCAGAATTGGCGCTCTTCCTTCTCTGGCGCAAAAAACTTGGTCAGGATGGAGAAGGTGAGACAGAGAGCAGAGCGCTTCAGCACTGAGGCTCTGGAGGAGTTGGTGTCCGCAGTGGAGTGCCGTCGAGATGCTCTGTGTCCTGACAATGGCAGGAGGCCGAATCAAAAGGATTACCGCCGAGCTTGGAGGGATGTTTCTCAGAGGGTCAACTCCAGCAGCGTGGCGACCAGGAGCCCTGTTCAGTGCAGGAAGAAATTCAACGACCTCACTCGGGTCGTTAGGGTGAGTGTTGTTTATGCAAACTTCTGATTCCCTCCATCTGCACCTGACTTCACGTACCCTGTAGCCATGATGCCCCAATGGCCATCTGTCAGCAAGCACCCATGGCCCTTTCTGGGCACACACATGCACATTTGACTCAAGGCATCATGTAAGGGCTCTTGCACCATGGGGGGCATGAGATGCTCTCTCAAGGCATCATGTAAGGTCTCTTGCACCATGGGGGGCATGAGATGCTCTCTCAAGGCATCATGTAAGGGCTCTTGCACCATGGGGGGCATGAGATGCTCTCTCAAGGCATGATGTAAGGGCTCTTGCACCATGGGGGGCATGAGATGCTCTCTCAAGGCATCATGTAACAGAGCTTCCCCTTCTTTCCCCTGCAGGCCAAGCTGACGACGATCCGAAAGGACCAGCGTCGAACCGGTGGCGGACCTCCACAAGTGGTCACTCTCACGGATCTCGAGGAGAGAGTGCACCAGATTCTTGGAGGACGTCTGAGTGGTCCTGTTACCACTGCAGCTGCCGACCCCCTTCCCGACAGCGAGGGTAAGGCTCTCACCTTTTTCAGCTGTCTCCTCCCACTTGGTCCCCCCGCCAGCATGCTTTCTCAGTGTGCAGCCATGTCAGAGCCTTGCCGCAATCTGGCATGCCTTGCCGCCAACCTAACCTTTTGCTAAAGCCACTCTTCCACCTCCCTGCTTTCAGATGCTGCATCACCAACTCGGGATCTGCACCCTGAAGCTGCCAGTGCCAGTGCCTCCGGAGGCGAGGATCAGGAGGAAGCCGGAGCATCCGTTCCAACTTCAGGGGAGCGTACACATCTGCAGACTGGGGATAGTAGTTCCCTGGAGGGGAGGGGAGGGGCTCTGCTGATGAGCCAGTTGCCGGAACAAGCGGCATGCAGCAGCGCGGGGGGGGTCGGCAAGTTCGGCCACCGGCTCCCCGGAGGGCAAGACAGGGAGTGATGACTGCTGCACAGAGTGCAGAGGAGGTGCGTAGCCTTGCTGAAATGAGCACCCAGGCCTGGCTCAGGCACACTGAGCTGATGGCTGCAGTGGGGAGGATGCCTCAGTCGATAGAAACACTGGCAAAGAGTGTGTTGGACTTTGGAGCAGCAATGGAGAGGACTGTCCAGGGCTTCGGGGCAGCAATGGAGAGGACTGTCCAGGGCTTTGAGGCTGCTATGGAGAGGACTGTCCAGGGCTTCGAGGCTGCAATGGAAAGGACTGTTCAGAGCCTCGGACAATCCCTGGAAAGGTCTGTCCAGGGCTTGTCCGAGGCAGTGGAACGGACTGCTCCGGCCTTGTCCGAAGCAATGGAAAGAACTGTCCAGGGCTTCTCCGAAGCACTGGCACCTGCCACACAGGTCCTCACTGCTGCCACGCAGTCACTTGCTGGCCTCATCCACACCCAGATTGAGGCAACGCGAACTCTCACTGCAGCCACCCTATCTGCATCAGCTAGGGTCACCCCGGGCCCTTCCAGTACCATACAAGGCCAGGAATCAGTAGAGCAGGCGATTGTGGCGGTTGGGCCGAACCGGTCCCCTCAGAGAGCCAGTGTGTCATCCGACCATGGTGCAGGTGTCCTCTCTCGGCAGGTGACCATTGCTCATGCCACCGCTGGTACGTCTGCAGTGCAGCTGCCACCACCTGCAGGGCACACTGCTTCCAGCCATGCTCAGATCAAGCAGCCTGCGTCTGCACCCTCCAAGACCAGAGGTCGGCCAGGCCGCCCCTCAGGGGCTTCTGCACTTCCACACAGTCAGCAGGCTTCCCCCAGCCACTGGGGTTCAATTACGTAGGAGCAGCAGGGAAGGAAGGGGAAGAGAAGTCGTTCTCCATCAAGGGGCCAGCAGTAGAGGGAGGTGCAGAGACGTTTCTTTGGCCAAATTGAAGGACTCCCTCACCTGTTGTGATAGTTGGAAATGGTTTGTTTAGTTTTGCGGCTTTGCCGAAGAGTTAACTGTTATTTTGTTAGTTATGGTTTCTGTTGACATGACGTTGTTATGCTGGAAGGAAGGACTTTTGTGACAATAAAGAAAAGTTTTAATTTGCAATGGTACACGTAACTATTTACAGTCATGCTGGCCTTCAGAGCCTTCCAACGATCCGCAGTGCGCAGGACGAATGACACCCATCATTCCGCCAGAGGGGCCTGGAACCGAGTCCTGATGAGCCTCTGACGGAAGGCCCTTCCACTTGCAGGAGCCCTCCCATCTTCCTCCTCCTCCTCCTCCTCCTCCTCGTCCGCCTGCTCATCCTCCTCCTCCTCCTCCTAGTCCGCCTACTCTGCTGGACCTTGAGGGACAGCTGGCATTGGCTGGGTGCATCGAATCGCCAAGTTGTGGAGCATGCAGCAGACGACGACGATGTGACCCACTTGCTCCGGCGAGTACTGCAGGGCTCCCCCCGAATGGTCCAGACAGCGGAAACGCTGTTTGAGCACACCAATAGTGTGCTCTACAATGTTCCTGGTCGCCTGATGGCTGCTGTTGTGCAGCTCTTCTGCTGGGGTGGCGGCCAAACGGAGTGGTGTCATGAGCCATGGGCAGAGAGGATAGCACTTGTCCCCAAGAAGCCAGCATCGTGGGTGAGCCGGCCCCTCAAAAAGGTCACAAACTGAGGTCTGCCGCAGGATGAAGGCATCGTGGCTGCTCCCTGGGAATTGGGCATTGACTGCCATGATCATTTGGCGGTGGTCACAGACCAGCTGCACATTGAGGGAGTGGAACCCCTTGCGGTTGCGGGAGTCCTCAGGATTGAGCAATGGCACCCGCAAAGCCACGTGTGTGCAATCAATCGCCCCCTGCACCATGGGGAAGTCCGCAATAGCAGCGAAGCCCTGCGCGCGCTCCGCCTGCTTCTCCAGGCTCAGAGGGAAGTTGATGAATTGACGCCTTCGTCTATAAAGGGCAGCTGTAACTTGCCGGATGCAACAATGGACTGCAAACTGAGAGATATTTGCAATGTCCCCAGTGGCTGCCTGAAAGGATCCGGTGGTATAGAAATTGAGGGCAACAGTCACTTTAACGGACACCAACAGAGAGGTCCTGCACCGTAGACGCGGCTGCAGATCCTGAGCAAGCAGGTGGCACAGCTCAGTTACAACCTCCTTCCCGAATCGGAGCCTTCGCACACACTGCTCCTCTGACATTGCAAGGTATGAGACCTGCTGCCTGAATACCCTCGCAGCATACCCTCGGATTGGCCGACCTCCATATCTCCTCCTCCTTCTGGCCAATCCCGGCCCTCTCTCCTGCCATCTCTCTGCCCCTTCACAGTGTCCAGCCATGAGGACGTTGCCATCCAAAGCAGCTCCCATACCGATGCCAGTCGGTCAAAACGCTGTTAGGTGTAGCGCTGCAGCTGCTCCGGACAGGTTTGAAGGTCCCAAGTATTCTAAGACTAAATTCCAAAAAATCTGCTCCACAGTAGCTCACCAACTCTCTCCAGCAACGATCACAATGAACAGGCCAAGTGGCTGCAGCATTTATACTAGAGCTGTCCCCTTTAAATAGCGCCCCCCGACTACGAGAAGGGCCTGGTAGCGTTCCATTGAACTGTCACTAACAGCGCTAGGCGCAAAGGTTCCGGGCGCCACCCAATATCCGGTCCGGGGCACCAAAAAGGCGTTGCACACTGAAATGACGTCATGATCTGCCTGCGCCCACGGGCGCGCGCGAAGAGTTAGCACCGGTGCTAAAACAATACTCAATATGGGAGGTGGCGCAATATTCACTGCGCCCGCCTGAACATTGGGTAACGCCCCAATTCTCGGGCTCTTTAGGCGCTAATCGCTGGTGCTACCAACCGAATCTCTAGGCCATTATGTGAAGGTGGAGGGAGATACACCTGTTTGAGTCTTTTCCTTGTATTTTGGATTAAAGATTGTTGTTTCTTTGTGTTTGTTGTTATTAATAAAAATTGTCGCGACACGTTGTTAATAAAGATGTATGTGTACCAAGTAGTGCAGGGGTGTTGGACCCCTCCATGCTTGGATGTGTGTAAAAGTCTGTAACTTATCCTATGTATGCTTATGTACACTACATTTTCACGGAATGGGAAGTGCATGTGTCGTGGGTATATTAGATAGGTAATTACAGGGGAAGGTTGACTATGGAGGGTCAGAAAATTTTGCTCACCTTGTAAGAATGATACTTCAAGCAAGTTTTAGTATCACAGGGCAGAGTGTAAGATTTGCAAAATTCACACATTCCCCCAAGGTTATTAATAAAAGGGACCCTTCATGGACATTTTAAAAAGGGGTACCCAAAAGATGGCGTCCGCACCTCGTGACCAAAAGCCTGCAAGATTTTAAAAGCTTGGACTCTGTGGCAGCACAAGCAGCTTTGGGGAAATCAAAACTTAAAATGCAGTTTCTGTGAAAAAGGACTTTGTGTTTTGAAAGCTTGAAAAGTGAAACATTGAATATGCATTACGCCAGATCGTAGACAGATCAAAACCAGTTAGGCCTATACTTGAGGCCATTAGTTTGTCCGCATAAATAATCGGAAACAGCTTATGGGAGCCATCAAGGCTGGACAGGCCGATTAGAATGCATTAATGACAATACAGCCCGGACATCAGGCCATTAGGGGCGATAAATGGCCATCTAAATCCAGTTAACTTAGATTGCCATAATCATTTAAAACAGCCCGCCAAAATTGAAACAATGAACTAACCTGATTTGGCGCGCAGATAAGGGCCATTCGAAAGAAGTATAACTGTCGGCCCCCAGTAGCAATCTCTCTCTTGCTCTTGCCCTACTCCTGCTCTCGTGGCTCCGGCCTCTTGGGCTGCCGTCGCCCGTACTCGTGCCCTGGCCTCGTGGCGGGTTCTCTCCTCGCTCCCCGCAGTAAATTTCCAGCAGTCGAAGACACCATACCAACTGCAGGGGAGGGGAACGAGACCCGAGTCCATAGTCATCCAGGACACCCAGGCTGCAAAAAGAGGGGCGAGACGAAACTGAGCGGGCAGCCCAGGACTTGTATAGTAGTCGAACGAGACGAGACGAATAGAGACGAAGAAGAAGGTAACAACTCGATAATGGCAGAGCAGGGCAGCGAAAAATGTATCGATAAAGGGCAAGCGCCTAGTTATAAGCTGGTGCTTGGGGAGGCGAACATCTTGTGGAACACAGCAAAAATGCAGGTGTCTACGCCACAATGAATATACTGGCACTTGACGCTTGGGTAGGAAAATCTAAGCAGTTAAGACTGCCAACTGCCCTATAGGCACTGTATTGATTTGTATGTGGGTTCAATGACGACACATTCATGAAAGAGAATGACTTTTTATCTAAAGTATGTTCAACTCAGTTAACAGCATTACAGGAGACACCATCTTAGAGATCCATCTAAAACGAAACTAAAACTAAACTGCTTGTCTCTCACATGCCCTCTGCTGGTCAGGCATAAATAATCAATCAGGCAAATATGCTGGTAAGGCATAAATAATCAAACAGGCAAATACCATCACTATTTGCTGATATCATTACATCTCCCTTTCTTAAAACAAAAGTATTTTACTTTTATCTAACAACATGTTTTCTTTGTATTACTCTGCATTTTAACTTTAACACTTAATGAACTTACATTAGCATTATCATTATCAAGGTTTTTTAACCTTGTTTTGTGTGTTCACATGAAATATGTAAATACACTAGAACTTGAAGAGAGAATAAGATAACATTACTTCCTTCTATAACAAGAGTCCTTAAACTTGCTCAATGAGTCTCTCAGGAGGCTTCACGCGTCTTGAGGATTTTCTGATTGATTGTCCTTGAATCTGAGTTGTTGCCTCAGATGACGATTTCTCAGCTGTGTGATCAGGTTGTTCAACAGTATCAGTCTTTTGACCTGCTGTGTGATCAGGTTGTTCAACAGTATCAGTCTTTTGACTTGCTGTGGCTGGTCCCATGAGAAGATCCCAATGATTTATTCGCAGAACAGCACCCTCATCTGTCTGAATGGTGTATGATCTTGGTTGAACTTCACGCAGGACAGTTCCCTTCTGAGTCCATATGTTTGTTTTGTCTTTGAACCTTACTTGGTCACCAGTGTGGAGTTCAGGTAGGTTTTGTGTTCCTCTGTCATAGTAGTACTTTTGCTTTTCTTTCTGTTGTTCTTTGAACTTCCTCACTTTCTCCCCCTCTTTTGTTTTCAGGAGGTTCTCCAGGATGGGTAGGTTTGACCTTAGCAGACGTCCCATAAGGAGTTGGGCTGGTGACATACCACACTTGAGCGGCGTTGTGCGGTATACAAGCATGCTCTGGTAGAAGTCAGTTCCACTGTCTTTTGCCTTGTACATCAGTCTTTTCACTGTCTGGACCGATTTTTCCACTAGACCATTGGACTGTGGAAAGTGAGGACTTGACGTTGTGTGGACAAAGTCCCACTCTTTGGCAAAGTGTCGGAAACTTGCATTGTAAAACTGGGGTCCGTTGTCTGTGAAGACCTCGCTTGCCACGCCATGTCTGGAGAATATGGCTTTCATACATGTTATCACAGCATCTGCAGTGGTGGTGCACAGTCTACAAACCTCTGGATACAGGGAGTAACAGTCTGTGACTACAAGATAGTCCTTCCCTTGACATACGAATAGGTCAGCGCCTACCTTCTGGTAAGGTCTGTCTGGCGCTGGGTGTGGCTTTAGTGGTTCTACCGGATTGCTTGCTCGATATTTCAGGCATATTGTGCAATTTGACACTTCATTTGTCACATCTTGGTTGATTCATGGCCAGTACATTACCTCTCATGCTCTTTTCTTACACTTTTCGATTCCCAGATGTCCTCCATGGATCCTTTTTAGCATCTCTTTTCTCAGACTCATTGGGATAACTATTTTACTTCCTTTGTAGATGATGTCTTCGACCACTGATAGTTCCACCCTGCAGTTCCAGTACTCTGCCATGTCAGGTGAGCAGTCTTGCTTCATGTTGGGCCATCCAAGATGCTTTTCCTCAGTCGTCTCATTGTTTCATCTTTGTTTGTCTCAGTCTTTATGAACTCCATTTTTGCATCTGCTATGGGCAGTGCACTTGTGATCATGTCCACGTAGGCGTTCACTTTTTCATCCATCTTGGTGTTTGCGGGCTCACTTGGGTCAACAGCTCTGGACAACGTGTCTGCTGTATACATCAGCTTACCCGGTGTGTACGCAACATTCAGTGTATAGCATTGCAGCCTGATCATCATTCTTTGTATTCTAAGCGGACACCCATTTAGTGGCTTTTGGAACAATGCAATCGAGGGCTTATGGTCAGTCTCTACACTGATTGCTTGTCCTGACACAAACTGGTGAAGTCCTTCACAGGCGTATGTGATGCTGAGCAGCTCCTTTTCTATTTGAGCATATTGCGTCTCCGCGTCTGTCATTGAGCGCGATGCATATGCAATAGGTTGCCAGTAGTCATATTTTTGCAGAGGAACGGCACCGAGCCCATTCTGTGATGCATCTGATGATATCTTGATGGGTCTCGCTGGGTCATAAAGCCTCAGAACTGGTTCCTCTGTGAGCAGTTTCTTTAGATCGCTCCATGGCTTCTCATGCTCATGATTCCATTCCCATTCTATGTTCTTTTCAGTTAGTTGTCTCAGTGGCGCCATCTTTTCTGAGAGGTTGGATATGAATTTACCCATGTAGTTGATCATTCCATTAAACCTCTGCACGTCCTTTTTGCATTGTGGCTTTGGCATATTCTCAATGGCGGACACCTTTCTGGGATCTGGTCTGATGCCCTCACTGCTAAGGATATCTCCCACGAATGTCAGTTCTGTCACCCCGAGCTGGCATTTCTCTCTATTCAGCTTCAGGTTTGTTTTCCTTGTTGCTTCCAGCACTTTTTTCAGTCTCTCGTCATGCTCAGTTCTCGTGGTTCCCCATACTATGATGTCATCCATTGAGGTATCAACTCCCTCCAGGTGCTCATAGATCATATGGATAGTTTTGTGATACACTTCAGGAGCTGAGGCAATGCCAAATGGTAACCTTAGGAATCTGTATCTGCCAAATGGGCTGTTGAACGTGCACAGTCTTGAACTTGCCTCGTCCAATTTCATCTGCCAAAATCCTGATGATGCATCTAACTTGCTGAAATACTTTGCATTTGCAAACTGTGACATGATTTCTTCACGTGTAGGAAGCTTGAAGTGCTCTCTCTTTATTGCTCTGTTTAGATCTCTTGGATCCAGGCAAATTCTGAGCTTTCCATTCTTTTTGTCCACAACGACGAGGGAACTCACCCACTCAGTTGGCTCATCTATCTTCTGAATCACGTTCAGGCTTTCCATCCTGTCCAACTCTGCCTTCAGTTACTTTTGAAGAGCAAACGGAACTTTTCTGCATGGATGTATGACCGTTGGCATTCTTTTATCTACTCTGATCGTGTGTTCTCCTGGAAGGCAGCCTAGACCCTGAAATAGGTCATTGTACTCTTTCATGAGTTCATCATAGACTGTCTCTCCTTCGTTTTCCACAACGAGGACTCTCTTTACCAGGTTCAGTCTCTCACAGGCTATTAAACCTAGTATGGCTTGCACATCCTTTGGCACCACGATTAATGCTAGCGTGTGCTCTCTGTCCTTGTGTGTCACTTTGACAATGCATCTTCCTTTCACTGGTATATCAGTACCTGAGTATCCTGTCACTTTCACTTTTATTCCATGTATCTTTGGTCTGGGTCTAATTTTCTTAAAATCAGTCTCTGATATCACATTAACTTGTGCTCCAGTATCCAATTTAAATGGAATGTGTATGTCATTCACTTTTAGTGTCAACATCCAGTCTCTTTTTTCTTTTTTGTTTTCAGACACGACATCTACATAGAACGCCTCTATCTCGCTTTCATCTACTGCATGGACCTTGCTTTGTTGCGCTTGATTCTTGCAGCAACGGGCATAATGGTTGTTTTTGTTGCAACTATTGCATGTTTTACCATATGCTGGACACTTTTTTGGTGGATGCTGTGTACCGCATCGACTACATGACTTTCGATTGTCCCTTTCATTTTTGTTCGCTGGCCACACCTCTTTTTTCACATTGGCGCTATTTTTGTTAAACAGTTTGTGTCCGTTCATTCTCACTGCATCCACGTTGCAGCTTCTGTCACTGAACAGCTCTTTTGCCTGCAACTTCACAGTCTCTGTAGCCCTACACAGTGCTATGGCTTTTCCCAGGTCTAGATTTTGCTCTCTTAGCAGTCTTTCCCTTAGACCATTATCTGGAATACCACACACCAGTCTGTCTTTTATCAGCGAGTCTCTCAGTCCCCCAAATTCACATGTTTTTCTTCGGTTTCTCAGTTCAGTCACATACTGATCAATAGTCTCTCCCATTTTCTGTACACATGTGAAAAATCTGTGCCTCTCAAACGTCACATTACATTTAGGTATGCAGTAGGCCTCAAACTGTTCCATTATTTTATCTAACTTCATTTTGTCTCCATTAGCAGCGAATGTGAAGTTATTATACACCTCCAGCGCTTCATCACCCATGACATGTAAGAACACTGATGCTTTCATTTTATCACTTTTCTCGTCAGCTCCGATTGCTGATAAATACAACTCCAAACGTTGTTTGAACCTCCTCCAATTTTCAGCCACATTACCTGTCAACTGAAGCTTCGCCGGTGGGTGTAAACCTTCCATTTTTTCACTTCGTTAGCTATTCTCCAATGGTAAGTAACGATGTTCTCTTTTGGCTTGCTAATATGTGGAGAGCTGATTTAACTTCAGATTTTTCCTCTTTGTCTCTTTCAATCACTTCCGACACTATGTATTGATTTGTATGTGGGTTCAATGACGACACATTCATGAAAGAGAATGACTTTTTATCTAAAGTATGTTCAACTCAGTTAACAGCATTACAGGAGACACCATCTTAGAGATCCATCTAAAATGAAACTAAAACTAAACTGCTTGTCTCTCACATGCCCTCTGCTGGTCAGGCATAAATAATCAATCAGGCAAATATGCTGATAAGGCATAAATAATCAAACAGGCAAATACCATCACTATTTGCTGATATCATTACAGGCACAATGTTACTGCCGACGACCGCCCGAGGGAGAAGAAGAGGAGAACCCATCGCGACGAGATGACGACGGTAGCTGAGGAGAAGAAGGTGTGTTGCAGCAGCAGCTCCAGCACCGCGCCCTGAGACCACGTGGCGACGGGGTACCTAAAAGGACAGAAGACCAAACCTCAAAACCCACATCCATTAAAACAGCTGGTTTTTGCTTTGGATTGGTGAGCATGAATTCTGGCCCCTCATAGCTTAATCTAGTTAGGTATAGGGGGTAGGATAAGGGTAAGGGGATTGTTAATGTAGTTGTTTTTCCCTTGATGTGCCGTGTGTTCCCCATTCCCTGTATAAGTATAGTTATTTCGTATTTGCCTGTATTTTATTCTAGTGACTTCTCATAAGACTGTTTTATTTTCTGTTTTAATAAAATCTTCGTTTTCTTACACCAAACCACTTGTCTACTTGAGTTTTCTGTATCGCCGCCTATACCTAAGTCCGGTGTCTAGAACCCAGGGGCGTGGGAGCGATTCGAACTGCTCACAAACAGTCAGGGGCATAACTGACTGGGCGCACGCGCCACACCCGCCACCCCCTACAGAAAGGCTTAACAAGCCCAATCAGGGGAAATTCATTTCAGAGGCCGGGATGGAGACAGCAGTGAGGCCGCGACCCGCCAACGACATCGCCCACCATGGACCCGCTGAGATTCGTAAAATCACGGCCACAGGGACAGGAGTAGGCCAGTCAGCCTTTCGAGCATGCTCTGCCATTCAATTAGATCATAGCTGATCTGTATCTTAACTCCATTTACCGAACAAAACTTTATCAATCTCAGCTTTGAAAGCTCTAATTGTCACAGCATTCACCGTCTTTTGGGGGGTGGAGAATTCCAGATTTCTACAACCTCTTGTGTGAAAAAGTGCATTCTAATTTCCCCCTGAATGACCTAGCTCTAATTTTAAGATTGTGGTGCTAAATGGGGTGCTGTGCTAATAAGACATACCTGCTTGAAAGTCTGCTTTTTTCCCACAATTTTGGCTCAAATTGCTGATTACCATCATTTGAACTTGCCTGCAGCTGCTAAAACAGAGATTCAATAAGGCCCGAAAACAGGCGCGGTGATCGGGATGCGCGATCTGCCCGCGCCCGTTGAAAGTGATGCAGGCAGCACGTGAAATTCATGCTGCCTGCTAATTAACATGATTGATGCGCTGAGCCCAGTGCTGAACACGCTGCTGGTTGGCTCAGAGCTGAGCAGGGGGACCAATTTCAAGGGAAGTCTGATCTCTATTTAAAGGTAGCCTGTAGTGTGAAACGCATTCTGCACTTCTTAAAAGGGAGGTGCTTTCTGAAAGAAGCACTTCATTTTTAGTGTGGCTAAGGAAAGGGAAAGTTACCTATGGCTTAACAGGTCAGAGAAACGGCACCTCGGTTGTTCGACGCAGCACTGAATGTCATAGTGCAGGTGGTCGAAAGGAAGAGACAGGTCCCCTACCCACAGGGGGCTAGGAGGCCCTCCAGACAGACTGTACGAAGGCAGTGGGAGCAGATTGCTGAAGCGATCACTGCCGCCAGTCTTTCCCCCAGGAACTGGATCAAGTGCCGAAAGAAGTTTAATGACCTCACACGAGCGGTCAAGGTCAGTGAATGCATCTTCAAATGCCATCTACCAACTGCACCACTAGCCTCCCACACTGCTCAATGCACCACACCTCCATCACTCACCTGCAACAATCTCTATCAATCACATCTCATAGCTCACAATCATAGCTTCACCTCACCCTCACACACTTACCACTGTTGCAAGCCTCACACCCACATCTCATACCTTGCACACAATGCCAGCTATTCAACCATGAAAGGCACATCACCCAAACACATTGCGCCACAGTCACTGGCTCACTTCCCTTTCTCTGGCAGGTGGCACATAACCAGTGCCAGCAGCAGCTAACAGGCGGAGGGGGGGTGGGGGGGTGGGTAGACATGGCTGCATATCCTGACCCAGCTGGAGGAGACAGTAGTGGATGTCATTGGTGGGGCCGTCACTGAGTGGGATCGGCGAGGATGAAACATTGAGGATGAGGGTATGCTCATACCTAATCCTCCTTCTCACATCCCACTTCCCCCTCATCCCATAATCTCTTCTCACTTACAAGCTGCTGATGGTGTAGGTATGCACATTGTGCTTTCCCCTTCCCCTAACCACAACACGACTCTTTCTCCTTTCAGATATCCAAGAACTCCAACCAGCCCACCCAGTGCATGAAGAGCAAGAGGAGGAGAGTGATGGAGAAGAGATACCATCACTCAATTTGACACTCCCAGGCACCAGCTCAGAAAATGGCACTGCACGTACTTTAGAGGGCAGTATAGAGGCAGGATCTGCACGTGGTGAGTCACCGGGCACGAGTGGGCTGCAGGCAGGCCGGGGAAAAGGATAGCGCAGGTGCCAACTCCCCAGAGAGCGAGATTGCACCTGATTGCTACTGCAGAGGACTCAGATGAGGACTTCAATGGGGCAACCTTCAGAAGAATGGTGATGGGCATGCACACAGGAATGCTTGGTGCATTGACAGGCCTGCCAGAGAGCCTGTTGTCACTGTCAAGGAGCTTGGAGGCATCTGGCTGCAATGTTGCACGGAGCTTTGCGCAGAGTTTGGAGCCCAGGATTTCCAGGATGGAAGTGATGGGCGACGCCATTAGAGCACTTGTGAACCCAACCATGATGCAGGGTCCGATGGGCCATGTCTCAGCTTCCATTTTTTTTTACTAATATTGAATACAGTAAGTTCCTTCCTGTGATTTATTTTTCGCTTCCCTTCTAGCACTGGTATTTCATCCCCTTCCTCTTCTGTGAACACAGATAGAAAAGTATTTGTTTAATAAATCTGCCATTACCTTGTTATCTATTACAGTGTCACCTGCGTCTGTCATGAATGGGCTCACATCTCCCTTAGCCATTCTATTATACTTAATATATTTATAAAATCTTTTGCTATTAGCCTTTATATTACTTGCAAGTTTTTTGAAAGCTAGCAGTAGATCAGTAGAATGCTTAAATGAGACTTTGATAGTGAAAGGATTAAAGTGAAATTGAAGCACTGCACTGGAAAGAGACTCCAGCTCTGTCCTAATGGAAAGGACTGAAGTGACAAACCTTGAAGAGATAAGGGATGAGGCCTAATGTCTGTACTACAGAACTGGACAAAACTGGTTTCTATCATTTCTCAGACAAACAGAATAGCACATGGTGCTTTGGTTACATCATATCCTGTGACTAAAGTAGGTGTGTTATAGAAAAGGCATAAAGGTTAGTGCAATCTAATGGCTTGCAGGCAACTTGAAGTAAAGACATTGGAGCTTAAACTCAAGGCGTCCAAGATTTCAGTCAACGAGGTTGCCTGTGTGTAATTATATGAACGTGTATCAATTATTATGATTACTATGATTGATGTATCAATACAAGATAATGCCAAGACCAAACCTTGTAGTTCTTAATAAAGTATCTATATTTCAACTGTTTAGCTGTACCACAAGCTCCCATTTCTGATGTTCCACACTTACTTTGCCTGATTTTCATTGGTATGTTTGCTATTTGCTCAGTTGTGATTTGTTGCAGTTTTATGATATAAAATGTCATCCAATCGGGTGCAAATATAGCGCGTACTTTGCATATCAAATGTGAAGCCTGAAGTTTGATGCCTGAGGGACATGGAGCACGCTTGATAAAAGACTCTTGCGTATATAGATAGGTTAGCAAGAATTGAAAAACTTCAGGGGTTGGATACAGGTCTTAACGTCTGCAGAATCTTCATTCTTTGAACTCACGTTGTGATAGCCATGAAACCAAGGGCTAAAAATTCGGGGGCTTTACGCCACCCGTTACCGGCAAAAAAATTGTGAGAAGAGGTCGGCCACCGCTCTTTCGCCAGCTGGTGGCGGGTCCCGCGGTGTCCTCCATTTTCCTAGGCCCAGCAGCGCTGCCAGTAAAATGCATCGCCCTGCAAATTAAAATGAGGGAGCAACGCTGACTTAACGTCGCCGCGGCGAACTTGGACCTTGGCACTGAGTTCAGCACTGGTTCCTAATCTCACCATGTAAACCCAGCGTGCTAGCAGACTTACAGAGATGCTGTCAGCACCTCTTAAAGGGACATACATATCTTTCAGGTAAGTTTTCTTTTAAGCTTTTGGACTGGCTTTTGATTTTATTGAAGTAGTGGCTTGGTGCAATAGATGTTAAAAGTTTTTAAATCTGTAGAGAGTGACACTGGATGTTTGCAAGGCCTCAGATGGTAAAGGAAGGCCTCTGAAAAGACAGAAAATGCTGCAAATACTCAGCAGGTCAGGCAACATCCGTGGAGAGAAAAACAGAGTTCACGTCTCAGGCCTGACCTGCTGAGCATTTCCAGCATTTTATGCTGTCATTTCAGATTTACAGCATATGCTCGCAGAGGGAAGAGGAAGACGCAGAAGAGGAAGATGCAGTAGAAGAAGAAGCTGAAAAGGAGGAAACAGAAGAGGAGGAAGCAGAAAGAAGAATGCAACCCAGACAGCCCCTTTCTGGCCAGGATATCCGGGATGGAATTATCCGGCAGCGTTCCCAATGATCACAATCCCAATTCCCCTTTCAACATTAATCCCATACCTTACCTTCACTCTGTTACTGATTATCCAAGCGTCCTCTTGGCCATGATGCTGAAACAAAAGCCACCACAAAGCAAATTTTCCAATCTAACTTTATACATCTATCCATCTAATATGACAGCAAGAAATCAACTCACCACCCTTATGCATTCTCTTAGTGACTGTCATGTGTGTGCCTTTGCCTATCCTACTGAAAGACAAAGGTGCAGTGCCACCATTTTAAACATTCACTCCCTCCACCACCGGCGTACCGTGGCTGCAGTGTGTACCATCTACAAGATGCACTGCAGCAACTCGCCAAGGCTTCTTCGGCAGCACCTCCCAAACCCGCGACCTCTTCCACCTAGAAGGACAAGGGCAGCAGGTGCAGGGGAACACCACCACCTCCAAGTTCCCCTCCAAGTCACACACCATCCTGAATTAGAAGTATATTGCCGATCCTTCATCGTCACTGGGTCAAAATCCTGGAACTCCCTACCTAACAGCACTGTGGGAGTACCTACACCACATGGACTGCAGCGGTTCAAGAAGGCGGCTCACCACCACCTTCTCAAGGGCAATTAGGGATGGACAATAAATGCTGGCCTTGCCAGCGACACCCACATCCCATAAATGAATTTAAAAAATGTATCTGGCTGGCCAAGGGCTGCCCAACCTTTACCTACAGGCAGCCACTCTGAACCCTCTTCATGCCCATTCTGGGTAGGAAAAGGACCAGCACCATTTAAATGGGCACGTTTCAATTGCCCCACTCCCATCTTCCTGAAATCCACTCCTGGTTCAAATCAACTCCAATAGGTCTATTGCCAGGTTCACAAAAGCCCAAATCAAATGAGCAAGAATGATCCACAAAGTCAGAAAAATGTCCCCACTGTTACATTATTGACTGACATACATGTCACGCTTGTACCTATTTCACATTCTTCTAAGTAATCTCCAATGTGTACTTGAAATCATTTAAGAATTCTGTTGAAGTTCTCAGTGAGCACATTTGAATTAACCTTTCATCTACCACCGACATTTGTTGCTGTGATCAAAATGTTGACAGAAGAAGATGAATATTTCATCAATCGATACAGTAATCAAAAGTCCCCTTAAAAGTGTTTACCAAGTAATGAAAAGAACAACAAATCCTTCTACACTATCATAGAACCGCAAGATGGAATAGGTATGTTTGACCTTCACTGAATACAGTGTGAATATTTCTATATAAACTAAATGGTAAAATTTTAAAGGGAGTACGGAAACAGAGAGACCTTGCAGTGTGTGGACACAAATGTTTGAAGGTGGCAGGACAAGTTGAGAAGGCTGTTAGAAAAGCATACGGGATCCTTGGCTTCATAAACAGAGGGCACTGATAGATCAGGGTCTTTGTCTTCTGCTAATTTAACTACGCACACATTACCATATGTCCCAACTGTCGTTTCTCTTTATTTTCAACTTAACCCTTTCCTTCCCATGCCTCAACAGAGGGGAGAAGATCGCAGGGGTGGGGGGGGGGGGAAGAGTGTGGAGGTGGGGGGAGATCATGAGGGTGAGGTCGGGAGGAGTTGCCGATTGTGGGGAGGGAAGCAGATAAGCTTTTTGGGCCTGGAGGAAACACTCCTGCTCCTCCTGGCCTGAAAGCAGTGCTATAAATGCACTTACCTTATGGAGACAGTCTTTCTTGCTTCCAGTTACCTGTCGGGTTTCCCGAGGCCCTGGAAACTCGGCCAAAGTGGGTAAAAATTAAAAAACATGTAAAAATGGAGGCACGTAGCCTGCTTCACGCTCGACCCGTGACCCCCTTCCATTAAAACCGGTAGTTGGGTTTGAAATTTTTCAAATTTCTACTTCTCACCCGACCAAACCCACCCATTTTTGGGAGTTAAAATGACCCCCATAGAGTACAAAAGCAAGGAAGTTATACTAAACCTTTATAAATCTCTGGCTCGACACCAGCTGGGGTATTGTGTCATTTTACATAACGAGATGTTATGATCTGGAATGCACTGACTGAAAGGGTGGTGGATGCAGATTCAATAGTAACTTTCAAAAGGGAATTGAATAAATACTTGAAGGGAAAAATTTGCAGAGCTATGGGGCAGGGCAGGGGAGTAAGACTAATTGGATAGCTCTTTCAAAAGAGCCGGCACAGGCACAATGGGATGTATGGCCTCCTTCTGTGCTGTATCATTCTATGATTCTATTCCATTCTATTAGTACTAATGCCTAACCCTTATAAAATATGCATATGAGGACTTTTGAAAGGTGAAACAGCGATTTACTTTCAATTTAGTATACTTTATTCACTGCTCACGATGCAGTCTCCTCTACATTGGGGAGACCAAATGCAGATTGGGTGATTGCTTTGTAGAACACCTCCATTCAGTACACAAGCGTGACCCCAAGCTTCCAGTCGCCTGTTATTTTAATTCTCTGGACCACTCCCACTCTGGCCTCTCTGTCCTTGGTCTCCTACACTGTTCCAATAAAGTTCTACATAAACTCGAGGAACAGCACCTCATCTTTCTATTAGGCACTTTGCAGCCTTCTGGAATCAACATTGAGTTCAACAATTTCAGATCATAACCGTTGCCCCCATTTTTTCGCATGACAGCTGTTGCTGATGATTCCGATATTCCCATTTACACCTCCTCTAGACCCATTTTTTGTTCCTTTACTTGTTCCATTACCATCTCCTATCACTTTGCACCATCATCCCTTTTGTTATTTAGAATCTTTACCTTGGAGTCAGGTTGCATGCATGTTGGCCGCATAGCAGGTCGAGAACTCGATGTGAGCAGCGCGTTCTTCAGTGCGACTTTAACTTAATGGCCCCAATTAAACCAGTCATACACGTTTCCTGGCCCAATTAATTGGCGCGGGTCTGATGATGTCATCGATGACTCATTCCCAGCACCGATATTTAAAGCAGCCTTGCACACATCTCATTTGAAGGTTGATGCAGGAGTGTTCAAGATGATTTCCAGAGTTCTGAGTAGCATTATAAAGCTGATAAAAGTGTGGGTCATGGATACACAAAGGCAGAGGGCTGCACCAAGATTCAACGATGCCCCATTTGATGTTCTGGGGCGGGCAGTAAGAGCACGCAGGGAGGTCCTCTTCCCTGGCGATAGGTGCAAAAGACCACCCAGAGACACAAAAAGGGCTTGGTTGGAGATCGCAGAGGAGGTCAGCAGCAGGGATTTGGTCAGAAGGACGTGGATCCAGTGCAGGAAAAGATTCAATGATCTCATGAGTTCAGGAAAGATGAGTGCAATGCCACACTCACCTACATCCTGATGTGCCTGTCACTACATCCCCATCACTCTGCCTTCCCAAGCCTACTCCTGCACATCATTCCTCACACCAACCTACCTTCCAGGTCCACCCATCCCTCTCACATCCCCATCTGACGAACCACCCCTGACACTCACCCTCATCCTAATGCAATCATAGCAAGTAACACCACAGAAGGAGGCCATTTGGCATTGGCACCCCACTTCTTCATTGTCACCCTCTACAGATATAGCCTATCCATTTCTTAAATTCATTCCAT
Organism: Somniosus microcephalus; assembly: GCF_052327205.1. Lineage (NCBI taxonomy): Eukaryota > Metazoa > Chordata > Chondrichthyes > Squaliformes > Somniosidae > Somniosus > Somniosus microcephalus. Next base: position 37,230,873 of record NC_140997.1, read on the forward strand.
TACTCTCACTCAAAGTTCTCTTCTTTACCTTGATGCAGGAGAAGAGAGCTCACAACAATATGAAGAGGCAGAGAAGCGGAGGTGACTCTAGCAGAGGAGGAAGCCCTAAAAATCTCTGGAGTTGCAGAGATGCTGCCGGTGGGAGACGGAGAGAGGGGGACATCCCAGCAACCTGGCGACAGAATTACATCTCATAAAGCCACATGGCATACAACAGTCTCTCATATGGTGACTGATGTCAGCAGCCAGTGAAATGTCATCATGTGCATAATGGTAACATTACCCATTCTTATTATAACACTTCGAATTCATTTCTTTATTCACCCACAGGTTCATCAAGTGCCCCCACCACTGTCCAGCCAAAGGAGGAAGACGACTCCTCAGAGGAACCTTCGGCCTCTGAGGGTACACCGTCAGCAGACCCAAATGCAGCCAGCACGAGCTCGGTGGGTCCTGTCCAAGATAGAGTAGTGCTGTTAACTGGTGTCTCTCACATCACAAGTGAGCATGAGCAGATGGTATTGACAGGGACAGTGGCGAGTGTCTCACCACCTGACTCCCCAAAGCCTTCCCACCATCTACAAAGCACAAGATAGGAGTGTGATGGAATACTCTCCACTTGCCTGGATGAGTGCAGCTCCAACAACACTCAAGAAGCTCGACACCATCCAGGACAAAGCAGCCCACTTGATTCGCACCCCATCCACCACCTTAAACATTCACTCCCTCCACCACAGGTGCACCGTGGCTGCAGTGTGTACCATCTACAAGATGCACTGCAGCAACTCGCCAAGGCTTCTTCAGCAGCATCTAACCAAACCTGCGACCTTGACCACCTAGAAGGACAAGAGCAGCAGGCGCATGAAAACACCACCACCTGCAAGTTCCCCTCCAAGTTACACACTATCCTGACTTGGAAATATTTCGTCGATCCTTCATCGCCACTGGGTCAAAATCCTGGAACTCCCTCCCTAACAGCACTGTGGGAGTACGTTCACCACAAGGACTGCAGCGGTTCAAGAAGGCAGCTCACCACCACCTTCTCGAGGGAAATTAGGGATGGGCAATAAATGCTGGCCTTGCCAGCGATACCCACATCCCAGGAACAAATTTTTTAAAAAGCCGTGGAGACTCCTCGCCGGAGGGCGCAGGATGCTCCCAGCTCTGCTCAGCTGCATGCAGATGCTGAGCCTCAGGGGCCATAGAGAAAGAGGGTGATCTTGGAAGGGCAACAATTGCTGAGGCTCTGGCAGCTTTTGCAGCCGCGATGTCTGAAAATGTGTAGAGAATGGAGGAGTCCATCTCCAACATCAGCACCACCGTGTTCAGGCGATGGCGATGATGTGCTATTCCATGGAAAGGATGGCCACCTGCATGGAGCAGCAAATGCGCCAGTCACACAAGCACAAGCTTGCTGCGTTCAACTGAAAACAGACGCTCATGGACCTCATCTCAAGGAGGGATATAATCGTAGACTTGGGTGTTCATCACCCCAATGCTGTGCAGCAAGGTGCTCTCCAGCTCCTTGCTAGCAGGGAAGTGCGGGTGGCTCACGAGAGGGACGATGGTGAGACGGGACATGGAAGTTGCGGCTCCTCTCAAAGCGCTCCCACTTCTCCCCCATTGCCTCTCCCTCAGTCAGAGCCCCAGATGCTTCCTCGGATTGCGATGGCCGAGTCTGCCCTGCACAGTCGCAGGAGGAGCAGTCTTTGGCGGGGCCCTCACAGGCTCCAAAACCCAGACGGCGTCCGCCAAATGTGTCTAAGCAGTTGCCTCTACCTCTGCTGAAGCCTCATGGGTTGCACCTCGTAGAAGCACGCGGGAAAGAAAAAAGACACAATCCTAGATGCACCCAGGTATGCACATGGATGTATGAACAAATGTTAGTGATAAATTTCAGTTATTTTTATGATGTAGGGGGTGGTGTGTGGGGTCAGCTTCACCACTGACTTATGAGTGGTTCTACCCGCTCCCACTCCCTTGATTCTAGACCTTGGGCTTATTTGGGGGGGGTGACAAAAGTGCAGCAGACAACTGGTTTTGGTGCAAGAAACTTTGATCTTTATTCAAGAAAGAAAATACAACATAACAATCTTATACTCTAATAAAAATGGGGAACATTTTAATACATATGAGGGAAATACAGTAGAAAATACCTCACCCCCCCCCAATCCCACTTGCTAGCTAAGTTGAACTCTAGAGGACCAGGGATAATGCTCACCAAACGAATCCTTGACAGTTGAGCTGGTTTGCGGTTTCGGGGTTCGCTGGATGTGTTGGTCGGTGTCTGCCGTACCCCGGACGCGGTAGAGGACTTCGACTGCTGGTCAGTCTTCACGAGTTCGCTGATGCGGTAGGGTGCATTTTGGATTTATGGGGTGAGTACCCACTTTTCTTCTGTAGAGATAGGGTTTAGAGTTCCTTTTAAGTAAAAATCTTACCCGAGGGTAAGTCAGGAATAGATTGTAGAGTGGAAAACTTTTGAATCTTCGGTTTTCTCCTGAGTTGTTTTTCTTTGGCCGCAGTGGCTCGATATTACCAGGTTGGTTGGTGGTAATATTTTATTGGTAGTTTTGTAAGGCTCTTGTTGCCTCGATGTGTCCAATGATGTCCTGGGTCACTGAAGCTGTTGAACTTGGCTGTACGGTAGAATGCTGCCCCGTCTCGATGCTCCGGTTTCTTCTTGTGTGTTGCTTCTAGAGAGAACTGTCTTCTTGAGAAAACAGGCCTTCAATTATACTTTGAGGGGCCTTCTAATCTGCGCGCCAAATCAGTCACGGTTTATTGTTTGATTTGGGTGGGCTCGTTAATGGTAACTTAATCGGAAATGTGTGAAATGGTTTCGGGATGCTGTACTGATTATTCACTGAGCTGTTGAGCTCCTAGTTAATTGTCATAGCTATACTCAGGTTTCGAGTCTCCTGTCTGGGCCTGAGATTTCTATGTAGGTTGGCGAGGTGATTTGCATTATGCATGTTTTGGATGGGTCCTGTGTTTTGGGTGGGAACTGCTCCTCCGTGGGTCGATTGTTAGGATGTTAATGTCTGATAGGGGCTGAGTGAGGTTACCAAGTTCCCCAGACAATTTGATTTACTCCAATACCCAAACTATCTTTACAGAGGTTGATCCCATTCCTGTTGCTGCCTTTTCTCCCTTTACAGGCCCAACATGCCTTTTAAAATGCCAAATCTTGGTATCCGACCTTGAATCTCCCTCTGTTAGGCCCAATGCATATTTTATCATCCTGAAGCTTGTTAGAAAGAGTCCAAAGTCGCCTTCAATCTATTTTATTTTATTTCCAGTTTTGAAAAAGGGTTTCGACCCAAAACGTCAACTCAAATTTCTCTCCACGGATGTTGCCTGACCTGCTGAGTTTTTCCAGCATTTTCTGTTGTTATTTCATTTTCCTTAGGGTTTTCTTCTAGCTTTGGGGGATCTGTGAATTTTGAGAATCTTACAATGACACAGATACATGTATTTCTTTGCACCACTTTCCGGTCTTGTCTATTTTTGCCTGCTACCTGGGAAGTGGCTTTGTCACTTAGAGTGAATGGTGAGACATTACTTAACCTTGTGCAATGGGGGTTTGGGTGACAGGAATGGCTTGATCATTGTAGGGATGTTTTATGGTGTTGTTGCAGGGTAGATCTTAGTACAGCTTGTGGCAGCCATATGGGTGCATTGGAGCAAGTTAAGTAAATCTGACCATTATGAGGCCATCCCGGGCCTCCTGGGCAGCAATGTGTGCTGCTGCTGGTGCCATCGCCACCTCAGGTTCCTCCTCCTCCTCCTCATCTTCTGCCTGTTCCTCCTCCTTCTCCTCATCCTCCTCATCCTCCTCCTCCTCCTCTGAAGAGGCTGTGCGCTCTGCGCCTTGCTCCTCCTGCAGCTCCAATCCTCATTGCTGCACTATGTTATGCAATGCACAGCAAACAACGATGATTCTGGAGACCCTGGCTGCTGCATACTGAAGGGGTCCTCCAGATCTGTCAAGGCATCTGAAGCATATCTTCAGCATGTGTATTGCTTGCTCTATGACACATCTGGTCACCTGGGCATCTGTGGGTGGCTGACTGCGAGATCCTGCAAATGCCTGTTGCAAATCCCTGGAAGGAGCCTGAGGCGAAGAAGCTGAGGGCGGTGTTGACTTTGACAGACACTGGTAACGTGTGTCCACCAGGACCTCTGGGCAGCAGGTTGTTGTTCCAGCAAGCTACAAATGTTTGCGACAACCTGGCATGATAGTCGGGGCCTCCTGAAGCACTGCTGCTCAGTCATGTCCAGGAAGCTCATCCTCTGCCTCTATACCCTGTGTTGGGGGTATCGCCTCCAACGCGGTGCAGCCCTGTGCTGATCACCTCTCTCCTGTGGAGCATCAGGTCATTGAGGAGAAGGCTGCTGTTGTGGATGCTGCCTCTGGTGTGGCTGGTGCTGGGGCTCATCTTGGTCTGATTCTGAGGTCTGAGGTGAGACAGCATAAGCGGCCCCCATGCTGATGTCATAGATGGCAGGTAAAGTGGAGATCAGAGGCTCAATCCCTCAATGTTGTGAGAGTGACAAGCAATGTGGTGAGAGTGGCTTCCGAGGTTGCAGAAATCACCTGCAAACTGCTGACAGCTAAATCTCTGCACAAAATAGAGTCAGCAAGAGCCTTTCCATTAGCCAAGTAATCCGGTGTAAGGTGTGAGTATTTATGTGTTTTTCCCAGCTCTCAATTAATGGACTCGCACAATGGCCACTGAGCTTCCACCTGCCCTTCACAGGCGAGGTTCCTGAGGTGCGTGAATCCCGTGCTCCAGAAGCTAAAGCCAAAAGCTGCTGTTAAAAACCCTCTTAAGGGTCTCTCAACAAGCATTTAAGTGCTTGAACGAGGTTGCCCGCCTCTCCCGAGCAGGTCCGAGATAAATGCGGAAGTCGGTGGGATGAGGGCGGGTTCCCGACGAGCTGTCAGTTTCCGCAAATTTAACTGCCGACCCGCCCCCCAAACCCACACGCTCAGCACCGGGAAAATTCCGGCCTTATTCTCTCCTGCCTTCCACCCTATAATAGACCTTCCCTTTTGTTCTTTCCTCCCCTCCCCCTTTCCCTGCCTCTGTACTTGTTTAAAACCTGTTACAGCTCTAACCTTTTCCACTTCTGACGAATGGTCATCGACCTGAAATGTTGGGCTCGATTTAGCCAGGCCCAAGGAGGTGGGATTGGAGGCGTGTAAGGTGGTAAAATCGCAAAAAATGGTGGGTGGGCCCAATCCCGCCTCCATCCCGCCTCCGAGCAATTTTCCCAAATACGTTGTTTTCTGACCCCGTTTCCATCCCGCCTCCAAGAGGCGGGATAGGCTGTTAAGGCCCTTAACAACCACTTAATTGCCTCTATAATCCCATTTTGAAAGGCCTTTCTGATTTTACCACTTTTTCCACGTCCTGCACGTCTCCTCTGGAAGACGCCAGTGAATCCTGGCGGCCTCACAAGTGGACTGCTGACTAACAGCTGCAGCTCCACCATTAAAAAGGAGTTTTCAGCAATCATCATTTGGCAGAACTTTGTTGTCTCAGGTCTGGGGGAACTTTTAGCAGGCATACCCATTGTTGTGGAAGTTTGGAGCCTGACACCCATCTCCAGTTTGACCCCCTGGGAAACCCCTTTCGCCACCTTGACTGAGAGCTTCCTCAACTGAGGCATATACCAGAAGCATGGGAACCATTTATGTTCTTTCCTCCTGGACATCAGATTCATATGAAGACCAGCCATGGCAGTAGCAGAACCATGAACAACAGCAGCACCAACAGCAGCAGCAACAACAGGAGCGCCAAACTGCTGCTCACCCACCTGAAGCTGCACAGGCCAGGAGGCGCCAGCACACAACCACATTGCTGCCCGGGATGCAAGGGACACACTCATCCTGGCCAGATTTGCTTAGCCTGCGCAACACTTTTGCCTCACACATTCTTATCAGACCATCGACAATGGCTAAGAACCAGCGGATTCCTATCACTCTGACCACCATACTGACAATTGCAAGTCACCCTAAGCCTTCAATGTGGAAGTCCCATTAGTGAAACGACACACGCCACAACTGCAACCGTTTGCCATCAGAATTTTTTATGACAATAAGCAACTGATGGCTTTTCAAAATTAAACACAACATTACACCCAAATGACTACCCTTGTGACTACTTGTGCATTATCTTCCCCTTACGCGTGCTCCTACGTGGTGCTTCCCCTGTGGCTTCAGCAGATGTGGAGACCACTTGCTCACTTTCTTGCTGCTCCTGTCTCGACACCTTTGGCGGGTGTCCTCTGGGGTTGCGAACCTGTGAGGGCTCGGCAACAATCTGCTGCTCCTGCAGCTGTGCAGGGGTTGAGACGCCGATCTCAGTTCGGTGGGGACTCTGGTGGGGCTCTGACTGAGGGATCTGCAGTGGCATGCTCATGTGAGCGCTTGGAGAGGAGCCCCCACTTCCTTGTTGTATGCCACCAACATCCCTCTCATGGGTCAGCCCCACTTCAGAGCTAGCAAGTGGCTGGACAGCACCTTGCGGCACTGCAGGGGGGCCGTGAGGACCCGTTTCTGCACTGGAGGTCCTACTCCAGAGGACTTGCATGAAGGTCTGGTTTGTTTGCTCAATAGCTGACCATCGCTACTCTAGAGATGTCAGTCTATTCTGAACAATTACCATGTTTTCCATACCCTGGCGACTAAGCTCCTCCATGGACGTGGCCATGCTCTCCTCTACCGTAGCCATCCTCTCCTCTACGGTAGCCAGCCTTACCATGGAGTTAGCCATCCTTTCCAAGGAGATTGCCATCCTTTCCGTGGTGATGCGCTCATGCGCCAATGCCTCCACAAAGGCTCTGCTCATGTTAGCGATGGACTCCTCATTCGCACCACACTCGCAGCGACCCTGGAGACAAAACCTGCCAGAGACTCCTGCACCTGTTCCTGGAGTTCCAGCACCACTCTCCTTCTGGAAAGACCTGGATGCACAGGGTCGCCATGCATCGGAGCCGAGCTGGGAGCGTCCTCTCCACTGCAATGAGGACTCTCCACTGCTGTCCCTGTCTCCGCCATCTGCTGATGCTGACTTGTGAGCTGTGATACACCAGGTGACAACTCTACTCTATGTCGCGAAGGTCCCACCGAGGTGTGAGTGTCTGCGCTGGTGCAGGGTGAACTTAATTCTGCTGACGGAGCGCCCTCAGAGGTTGCAGCTTCCTCTGAGAAGTCTGGAAGCTCAGGCTCTTCCTCCTGGACAGTGAGGACGGGGGCTCTCGATGGTCCTGTGGGGGAGTAAAAGAAAGAGTTAGAGATGTGAGGTAAAGGTTGCTTGCACATTGAATTGTGCAGATGATCATAAGTCAATCTGTTAGAGCATCAGATTCATTATCAGTCACTCATGCAATGTCAATGAGAGAGATGCCAAACTATTCTGTCACCAGCTTGCTTTGATGCACCCGCCTGTCTGTTCCCCACTTGGGAATCCTCTTCGATCCCGGCAATTTCCAGGGCCGCCTCCTCCGAGGTGGTGAGCTGGGCTACTGAGGGTGGCCCTCCTCCTGTCCTAGCTCTTTCCCTCTTATTGTGGGCTCTCTTTTCCTGCAATGATGGACACAAGTGGAGTTTGAGTGAGAATGAAGGAGTGAGTGTAGAGAATTCATAGCATAGATGCTTAGAAGGAGACGAAGGGCCCTCCCTGTGTGTTGTAAGTTGTTGTCATTGCGTCACAATGATAGGGAGTGTGAGGGCTGCATGGTCGAATAGTTAAGTGAATGTGACCATAGAGAGAGAGGGAATGGGTAAGGGTGCAGGGATGTCAGTGTCAAGTGGGATGTGGAGGAAGAGGTTGGCAAAGCAGAGTGCTGGTGAGGAGAGGCGATGGAGATGAGATTGAGGTTGATGAGAAAGTCATACTCACTTTTCCTGTGCAGAGAAGGTCATGAAACCTCTTCCTGCACTGCAGCCAGGTTCTGCGGCACATAGAGATGGCATTGACCTCTTGGGCCACTTGCAGCCACACAGCTTTAGTCTGTTGTGGTGGCTTTTTTCTCCCTGAGGAAGGGAAGAGCACCTCCTTATTAGATCTTGCTCCCTGCACCAGAGATTGGAGGGAGGGCTCATCAAAGTGAGGTGCACACTTTTGCTTGCTGGTGGACATGGTCGGTAAATCAAGTCCTTCATACAATGTCCAAAGCGTTTCCAGTCTCCAGAAGAAGCAAGGCTGCCTGCAGGCCTTAAATCCAGCAGCACTGATGATGTCATCGGAGGCGACTTTCAGGATGGAAAGACTAATTGGGCCAGGGGTTCCCACACGCTGGACAGCAAGTGCCCAATTAGGGGAAAATCGCACTTTTTTCCCACTTCGCATCGGAGTCGGGGTCCTGACACGAAAATCACCTGACACGCCCCAGCCCGACCCCAATGGCAAAATCGAGCCCGTTAACTCTGTTTTTCTCTCCACAGATGCTGCCTGACCTGCTGAGCATTTCCAGCATTATCTGTTTATATTTCTATGGCTAATTAATGTTGTTTTTCACAACACTCTGATGACACCTGTGCCTAATTTAGAAAGAGAGAGACTAATATAGCATTGAAGAGAAAGATAGTAAATGCTGAAATGCAATATACACGACAACTGGCCAGATTGAAAGTGAGTGTGTAAACTCCCCGTGACATTTGGATACAAAATATTTCTTTCAGACATCATTTAATAACATAGCAGTTTTGGGAGGAATAAAATCCTTGATTTTTATTCTATTCCCACTAAGACAGTGTTTAAATTTGTATGTAATGGAAGGTATAACTATTAACATAGAGGGCTCAATTTTGCCAGGCCCGAGGAGGCGGGATTGGAGGCGTGTGAGTTGTTAAAATCGCCAAAAATGGCGGGCGGGCCTGATCCCGCCTCCATCCCACCTCCGAGCAATTTTCCCAAAAGCGTGTTTTCTGACCCCCTTAAGGCCCTTAACAACCACTTAATAGCCTCTATAATCCCATTTTGAGAGGCCTTTCCAATTTTTAGCGATTTCCCCCCATCCCTCACCCCTCCTCTGGAACACGCCAGTTAATCCTGGCGGCCTCACTAGTGGATTGCTTACGAACAGCTACATTTCCACCATTACAAAGGAGTTTTCACCAATGATCATTTGCAGGTGGCAAAACTTTGTTGGTTCAGGTCTGGGGGAACTTTTAGCAGGCATACTCAGTGTTGTGGAAGTTTGGAGCCTGACACCCATCTCCAGTGTGACCTCCTGGGAAACCCCTCTCCCCACCTTGACTAAGCGCTTCCTCAACTGAGGCGTGTATCAGAAGCTTGACGACCATTTAATTCCTTTCCTCCTGGACATCAGATTTGGATGAAGACCAGCCGCGGCAGCAGCAGAACCATGAGCAACAGCAGCACCAACAGCAGGAGCATCAACAGGAGTGCCAAGCTGCTAGTCACCCACCTGAAGATGCACAGGCCAGAAGTCACCAGAGTGCGACCATATTGCTGCCCGGGATGCAAGGGACGCACTCATGTTGGTCACATTTGCTTAGCCTGTAAAATCAAACACTTTTGCCTCGCACCTTCTTACCAGAGCATCGACAATGGACAAAAACCTGCGGATTCCTATCACTCTGACCACCATACTGACAATTGCAAGTCGCCCTAAGCCCTCAATGTGGCAGTCCCATTTGCGAAATGACACAGGCCACAAATTCAACAGTTTGCCATCAGAATTTTTTATCACAACAAGCAACTGGTGGCTTTTCAAATTAAACACAACATAACATCCAAGTGACTACCCTTGTGACTACTTGTGCATTATCTTCCTCTTACGCATGCTCCAACATGGTGCTTCCCCTGTGGCTTCAGCAGATGTGGAGGCCCCTTGCTCACTTTTTTGCTGCTCCTGTCTCGACGCCTTTGGCGGCCGTCCTCTGGGGTTGCGAACCTGTGAGGGCTAGGCATCAGTCTGCTGCTCCTGTGGTTGTGCAGGGGATGAGACGCCCATCTCAGTTGGGTGAGGACTCTGGTGGGGCTCTGACCGAGGGCTTGGCAGTGGCATGGTCGTTTGAGCGCTTGGAGAGGAGCCTCCACTTCCTTGTTGTCTGCCACCAACATCCCTCTCATGGATCAGCCCCACTTCAGAGCTAGCAAGTGGCTGGACAGCACCTTGCTGCACTTCAGGGGGGCCATGAGGACATGTTCTGCACTGGAAGTCCTACTCCAGAGGACTTCCATGAAGTTCTGGTTTCTATGCTCAGTAGCTGACCATCGCTCCTCAAGAGATGCCAGTCTATTCTGAACAATGCCCATTTTTTCTACACTCTGGCGACTTAGCTCCTCCATGGCCGTAGCCATCCTTTCCATGGAAGTTGCCATCCTTTCCGTGGTGATGCGTTCATGCGCCAATGCCTCCACAAAGGCTCTGCTTATGTTCGCAATGGACTTCTCCATTCGCTCCACACTTGCAGCGACCCTGGAGACAAAACCTGCCAGAGACTCCTGCACCTGTTCCTGGAGTTCCAGCACCACTCTCGTTCAGGATGGACCCGGAGGCACAGGGTCGCTATGCAGCTGAGCCAAGCTGGCAGAGTCCTGCTTCTTCCGACGAGGACGCTCCACTGCTGTCCCTGTCTCCACCATCTGCTGAAGCTCACTTGTGAGTTGTGATACTCCAGGTGCCAACACTACTCTATCTCATGAAGATCCCACCGAGGTGTGAGTGTCTGCGCTGGTGCAGGGTGCGCTGAATTCTGCTGAGGCTGCACCCTCAGAGGTTGCAGCTTACTCTGAGGAGTCTGGAAGCTCAGGCTCTTCCTCCTGGACAGTGGGGACAGGGGCTTTCGATGGTCCTGTGGGGGAGTAAACGAAAGAGTTAGAGATGTGAGGTCAAGGTTACATGAACATTGAATAATGCAGATGATCATAAGTCAATCTGTTAGAGCATCAGATTTATTATCAGTGACTCATGCAATGTCAATGAGAGAGATGCCAAACTATTCTGTCACCAGCTTGCTGCGATGCGCCCGTCTGTCCGTCCCCCACTTGGGAATCCTCCTCGATCCCGGCGATTTCCAGGGCCGCCTCCTCCCAGGCTGTGAGCTGGGCTACTGAGGGTGACCCTCCTCCTGTCCTCGCTCTTTCCCTCTTATTGTGGGCTCTCTTTTCCTGCAATGAGGGACACAAGTGGAGTTTGAGTGAGAATGAAGGAGTGAGTGTAGATAATCCATAGCATAGATGCTTAGAAGGATACAAAGGACCATCCCTGTGTGTTGAAAGTTATTGTTGTTATGGCATCACAGTGATAGGGAGTGTGAGGGCTGCATGGTCGAATAGTTAAGTGAATGTGACCATAGAGAGAGAGGGAATGGGTAAGGGTGCAGGCATGTAAGTGTCAAGTGGCATGTGGAGGAAGTGGTTGGCAAAGCAGAATGCTGGTGAGGAGAGGCGATGGGGATCAGATTGAGGGTGATGAGAAAGTCATACTCACTTTTCCTGTGCGGAGAAGACCATGAAACCTCTTCCTGCACTGCAGCCAGGTTCTGCGGCTCAGCGAAATGGAGTTGACCTCCTCGGCCACTTGCAGCCACACAGCTTTTGTCTGCTGGAGTGGCTTTTTTCTCCCCGAGGAAGGGAACAGCACCTCCTTATTACATCTGGCTCCATGCACCAGAGCTTGGAGGGAGGGCTCATCAAACCGATGTGCACACTTTTGCTTGATCGTGGACATTGTCGGGAAATCAACACCTTCATACAATTTGCAAAGCATTTGCAGTCTCCAGAGGAAGCAAGTCTGCTTGCAGGCCTTCAATCCAGCAGCATTGATGACGTCATCGGAGGCGACTTTCTGTATGAAAAGAATCATTGGGCCAGGTTTTCCCACACGCTGGAAATCAATTGCCCAATTAGAGGAAAACCCCACTTTTTCAACACTTCAATTAGGAGTCGGGGTCGTGACACAATTTCCACCTGACACGCCCCAGCCCCGCCCACACTGACAAAATCCAGCCCAGAGTCTTCACAATTCCTTTTGTTGAGAGTGTAGTTCCTGCCCAGATCTTTGCAGTTTGAGTCCTGTCTCCCGAATTGACAATTTACTCCTGATTGGTCAGGAGTGACTTGATGACAGAACACTGCTGCAGATAAAGATTTTTACCTCCTACCATCCTGTGATCTCACAGAACAACATTTCCAAATTTAAAGCCACTACAGCTAAACTGGGCAGTATGGCTAGTTCAGAAGTAGCAGCAAGACAATACAATGGGATAGTCATGATCTTTTCCCCACAACTCATTTCATGAGGATTACTCCATTTGATATTTCTGCAATTTTCCCTCTCCGGTACAAAGTTAGGTGGGAAAGTAAGCTGAGGGTGTAACTAGTGTAAGAGTTTCGCAAAATTCCCCTGAAAACAAGAGAAACATTGGTCCACATCGTGGATGAAGATTTATGTGTTTTTGAATTGCCTCTGGGTCAGATCAATGTTTTGAAGCATGTTCAGAGCCACGAAAGACTGCTGGACTAGACTACAACAGAGTCAAGGAAATTTGGGGAAGTATTCACACACATTGAGAAGGAACATCTTTTAAGGCTTGTGCTTTGGAGCCCGGTCAAACACAGAGGTTTACAGCTTGTAATGTGTTTGTGTGAAAGACCTGTCAATCAAACCAGGGAGGTCAGGAGTTGCCTACCTGACCCGAGGTCGATTATGGCTGGCTATGATTCAACAGCCAATCACAGTCCTTTTTTGTGTACTGGTCAGACGGAGCGGCACCAGAATGAAAGACCTGTCAATCAAACCAGGGAGGTCAGGAGTTGCCTACTTGACCCGAGGTCGATTATGGCTGGCTATGTTTAAACAAGCAATTCAGCAGCCAATCACAGTCCTTTTGTTTGTGGACTGGAACTTTAGGCGGGAATTTTTCCAGCCAGAGCGGCAGCAGCACAGGTATAAAGATAGCTACTGAGAAGCTATCGGGCTTCTCTTTTTACTTCGCTGGATCAGGTGAGCAGAGTGTTTTGACTCCTCAAACAAGACAACCTAGCAAGGACTTTGGGGTGGTGATTTAAGGGAATTGCTAAGATTGTTTAAATAACATTATAGCCACTGTATCCCTCGTTTTTGCCGTGTGTACCCCCTTGTTATATACTTTTGTTGCATTTACTATGTTCGTGTGGTATAGTTTATATTTGATTATGGTTCTTTAGTTTAATAAATTTTGACTTTGCTCATATCCAAACAAATTGTTCGCTTTAACATCATTATTAATTGTAAGTCCTCCAGTCAGAACTGAAAGGTGGGGTAGCGATTCGGAACCGCTGTTAAAATTGGTTTACAGTGCAGCAGGCAAAAGGCTGCTGGCCAGGTATGTTACCATAAACCAGGAAATAGATGCCCCCCCCTACACTAGGAGAGTAGATAAGGGAACTCGTGGACGTAGTGTATTTGGATTTTCAGAAGGCATTCGATAAGGTGCCACACAAGAGGTTGTTACACAAGATTAGGGCTCATTGGATTGGGGTAATATATTAGCATGGATTGAGGATTGGTTAACAGACAGAAAACAGAGGAATAAAAGGATCACTTTTGAGATGGCAGACGGTAACTAATAGATTGCTGCAAGGATCAATGCTTGGGACTCAGCTATTTAAAATCTACATCAATGACTGATCATAGTGAAAGAGGAGGTGGTTGAGATACTGGATGGGATGAAAATTGATAAAGAGGAGGTACTAGAAAGGGTTGTACTTAAAGTAGATAAGTCACCATGGGATGCATCCTAGGATACTGAGGGAAGTAAAGGTGGAAATTGCTGCGGTACTGGCCATAATCTTCCAATTCTCTTTAGAAACGGGGGTGGTGCCAGAGGATTGGAGAATTGCAAATGTTACACCCTTGTTCAAAAAAGGATGCAAGGATAAACCCAGCAACTACAGGCCAGTCAGTTTAACCTTGGTAGTGAGGAAGCTTTTAGAAACAATAGTCCGGGACAAAATTAACAGTCACTTGGACAAGTATGGATTAATTAAGGAAAGTCAGCACGGATTTGTTAAAGGCATATTGGCCCAGAAATTCGGGTCTCCACAGGTGAGTACGCATGGGGTACTCACCCGTAAGCCCAATGGAAGTGCCGGTTTCGTCCATGCACTGCGCATGTGCGAGAAACCGGCACTTCCGTTCCCCTGAAAGAAGGGGTTGAGAGGTGGAACGTGTGCGCAGGAGAGGCAGCGTGTGCGCATCGAACTTACGTTTTTTTTCCAGGTTTTTCCGGGAGGGTAAGTCTCCAGGAGTTACACTTTTAAAAAGCAGATGTAAGGCCTGCTTTTAACAAGGTAAGTGGTGAATTAATTAAAATTAAAACATTTTTCCCACAGGTTTATTATTGTTAAATACTTTAAAGAAAGGTAAGGTTATTTTTAGCCCCGTTAGAAAATGTAATTAATTTTTTCAAAAATATAAATTATTGTTTAAAATAGTTATTTCATGTAATTTATAGTTATTTTAAAAAGGTGATTTTTAAAAAATGTATTTGAAGATTTAGTGATGTTTTGGGGCTTATAGTATTTATAGATTCCTGTCAAACATATGAATGAAGCATTCCCTGCTACCATTGGCTCTCCATGGCCCACGTGATCCCAGGGGACGCATCGAATTAACTGCGCCCCTGGGATACGCAAGCACTGCGTGCCGGCAGTTGGAGGAGGCCCAGGATCGGAATGCCACGCGGACCCACTGCTCAACGGCCGGCGCAGTAGGTAAGTGCAGGTTGGGGGCTTGCACCCGCGGAAAGCCCCCAACCCGAATTTCTGGGCCATTGTGTTTAACTAACTTGATTGAGTTTTTTGATGCGGTAACGGAGAGGGTTGATAAGGGCAATGCGGTTGATGTCATGTACATGGACTTCCAAAGGGCTTTTGATAAAATGCCACATTACAGGCTTGCCAGCAAAGTTGAAGCCCATGGAATAAAAGGGACAGTGGCAGCATGGATACGAAATTGGCTAAGTGACAGGAAACAGAGTAGTGGTGAATGGTTGTTTATCAGACTGGAGAAAGGTAAACAGTGGGGTTCCCCAAGGATTGGTACGAGGACCACTGCTTTTCCTGATATATATATTAATGACTAATATATATAAAGGTTCACCATAACTTCCTTGCTTTTGTACTCTATGGGGTCGATTTTCCCAAAGCTGTCGGGAAGAAGGCGGGACTACAACTTTCGGGTTTTAGTCCCGCCTACATCGACGTCCGGCCAATCTGTGCGATTTTCCCTTGTTGAGCTCGCCCAGCGGGCTCAGCAGGCCAATTAAGGGCCACCTGGCAACAGGTGATGTCACAGACTGCAATTTCATCTGTCAAGAGTTCTTGACAGATGAAATATCAGTGTTTCACAGCTGTTTCAAGCTGTGAAACACTGACAGTCTGAGTTCTGACATGAGTCCTTCTGCACAGACTCAGTTAGAACTCACATCGACACTCAAAGCTGAAGGCTGTCACTTTTCACAGATCGCAGCCATTCAGCTTTAAGTGCCGGCTGAGTGATGGGCTCCCGACGTCTACAGGAAGAAAGGCTGTGAAGATAAGTACAGGTAAGTAAAAGTTCTTTACACACTTTAGACACACCAAACACACTTACCTTTGCACTCATGCACCCATCACTCACCTGAGCACTGACATCGCGACCCCTCCAAGTCCTTCAACCCGACGGCCCGCCTGCTCTAACCTGGCGTGGTTTGGAGCCATCGGGAAACCCACACAAAACCCCTCAAAATAGGGATTAGGCTAAAAACTGCCTGTTAACTACCTGTTAACAGGCAGTTAATTGGCACTAATCCCTTCCTGCCTGGGGTCGGCGGGTCCCAGTGCGGGGCGGGTACCCGCTGCCTCTGAAAGTTGCGTGGCGTGGGGTTTTGGGCGGGATGGTGTCGGGATCCCTGAAATCTGGATTTTCCCCCCCCACACGCCTGAAACCCCGCCTGACGGCTCCACCAAAATCGACCCCTATGCCTCTATTTATGAAGCCCAGGATCCATATGCTTTTTTATTCACTTTCTCAACCTGCCCTGCCACCTTCAACGATTTGTGCACATATACCCCCAGGTCTCTCTGTTCCTGCACCCCCTTTAGAATTGTACCATTTCATTTACTTTGCCTCTTTTCATTCTTCCTACCAAAATGTATCACTTTACACTTTTCTGCGTTAAATTTCATCTGCCACGTGTCCGCCCATTCCATCAGCCTGTCTATGTCCTCCTGAAGTCTATCACTATCTTCCTCACTGTTCACCATACTTCCAGGTTTTGTGTCATCTGCAAATTGTGCCCTGTACACTCAAGTTCAAGTCATTAATTTATACCTTCTTCCAGTCTGGAAAAACAACCGTTCACCACTACTCTCTGTTTCCTGTCACTTAGCCAATTTCGCATCTATGCTGCAATGTATCCAAGTTTGCTGGCGATACAAAGCTAGGTGGGAAAGTAAGCTGTGAGGAGGATACAAAGAAGTTGCAAAGGGTTATAGACCGGTTAAGTGATTAGGCAAGAAGGTGGCAGATGGAGTATAATGTGGGGAAATGTGAAATTATCCACTTTGGTAGGAAGAATAGAAAAGCAGAATATTTTTTAAAAGATGAGAGACTATTAAATGTTGGTATTCAGGGGTATTTGGGGGTTCTTGTACACAAATCACAGATAGTTAACATGCAGGTACAGCAGGCAATTAGGAAGGCAAATGGTATTTTACCCTTTATTGCAAGGGGGTTGGAGTATAAGAATAAGGAAGTCTTGCTGCAATTATATAGGGCTTTGGTGAGACCACACCTGGAGTACTGTGTACAGTTTTGGTCTCCTTACCTAAGGAAGGATATACTTGCCATAGAGGGGGTGCAACGAAGATTCACTAGATTGATTCCTGGGATGAGAGTGCTGTCCTATGAGGAGAGATTGAGTAGAGGTGATCTTATTGAAACACATCAAATTCTTAGAAGGCTTGACAGGTTAGATGCTGAGAGGCTGTTTCCCCTGGCTGGAGAGTCTAGAACTGGGGATCATAGTCTCAGAATAAGGGGTTGGCCAATTCGGAATGAGATGAAGAGAAATTTCTTCCCTCAGAGGGTTGTGAAAGTCATTGAGTATATTCAAGACAGATCGATAGATTTTTGGGTACTAAGGGATATGGGGATAGGGCAGGAAAGTGGAGTTGATGTAGAAGATCAGCCATGATCTTATTGAATAGCGGAGCAGGTTCGAGGGGCCATATGGCCTACTCCTGCTCCTGTTTCTTATGTCAATTATTAAAAGTGGTAAACATATGTTCTGATAAAATCTACTTATTTTAAAGGACCAAACTTATTATTGGGCCAATTAAAGGATGAAATTGTCTTTCAATGAAAAATGGGATAATGTCTGTTCCTCCCTGTAAAGTCTGTAGGTTGTGCAGTAAATAACTTCAGAGACTTTAGAAGTACAAACAAAACAGGTCTTTACTATTCAGAGGTCTGGGCGATTTCTGCCCTAGTTAACGTATCACAACCCTTATATACTGGTGTGGTCACTATCGGTATTACAGTATACATGAGCCAATAGATAGTGCCACCCTAAAGTAGTGCTCTTCAAGGCGAACGGTTACATTCTATAGTTCCCTTAAAGGTAAATGGTTACATACACAACACTCCTCCCTTCCTAGCTTATTACTTACAGAATCCCGTTAAACATACAATCTTCAACTTTATATAAACAGTTTGCAGATATACTCTCGATGGAGTCAACGTCATATAACAATTTACAGATATACTCTCAATGGAGTCAACGTCATATAACAGTTTACAAACATACTCTCAGTGGAATCAGTTTACAGGTTCAGTCTCTGTGGGAACAGTTCATAAATTCAGTCTCTGGTATTAATTCGTTCCAGACAGCATCCTCCATAGCCTTTTTTTTTTTTTTTTTTTTTTTTTTAACAGCTTGTACTTTCGTCCTGTTGAACCAGCAGTGCGGACTTATACAACCCACTGGCTGTCTTGATAATGTCCCTGGATTTTTTTTACAAATTTAGCACCTTTCGTAGTGTTCGGACTGAGGTAGTAGAAGTAATAATATTTTAAACAGTTATTATTTTCTGCTTCTTTTTCTTTTCTGCCTTTTTGAAACTCTCCGAGCTCTTTTCCCGGCTGCCATCTGTAGCGCCACTAACTCTCTATGTTCCTTAGACCTTAAGTGCTTCCTCAGGATTTCAGCACTTTGGGAGTTCCCATCACAATTTGGGCAGACCACATCCTCATAACATTCGGTGTCACTCAACAGGTCAAAACCCTTCTTCAAGCAATCATATTCATCCTGCTCTTCCTCGGATGTCTGCCCTTCCTTCCCTCCTGGCCTCATTTGTGCGTTCAATCCTTTCCCTTCCTTCAGGGATTTCGTTATCAGGCTATTTAATCCTTCTACTGAAGTAGCTGTTTCCCCATTCTCCTGTTCCCCTGGACGTAATTCAGCGTACTCCTCCATTTCATCCATCATTTTCTCCAATGCTTTCATCTTCTCTTCCTCTTGTACTTTGGCTTCCAGCGCTTGGAGAAGTTGCGCCTCGATGCTCTCTAGCTCATGTTCAGGGCCCAGTCCCAGTTGAAACTGTTCTTCAAGTCGGTCAACCTCGGTAATTGCCGCCTCATATTTGTCTTGGGCTTCCTTCCATATTTTTATGAGTTCTGCCATGTCTTTCACCTCTACATCCTCATCTATGTATGGAACTTCTACCGATGAGTCTGTCTTGGCCCTGAGCTCCTCAAGAATTTCCTGCAGCCTTTGGACTTCTTGCTCATGTTCAACCTTTAGTTGCTCATATACTTCCAACGAAACTAGCTTTTCGGAGGTTGCCGAGTTAACCCCCTCCAGAATTGTAGTCTGGGCCTGTTCATACTGTTTTTTCAACTTCTCGCACTCTGCTTGTAAGGAGTCGTAGAGAAGAACTGGAATAAAATCCTGGCTTCCTGATGATTCCTCTTCATTTGTTTCTTTCGCAATTTCCTGTTGGAGTTCAGCCAAGGCTGCTATGCTATCTGCCTCTCGAAGTCTCACTGCCATCAACTCTTCTTTATTCTTGCAGTCCATCTCAGCCATTTCCCGTTTACTTTCATTTAACTGAGTGAGTAGTCCCTTATTTTGGGCTGAGAGATATTGCACCTTCTCATGTAGACCCTTGCACTCCTTCTCTGCTTGACATAGCTGATTACCGCTGATTTGGTTCTGCGTTTCAAGTTCCAACATCCTTTGCTTAGCTTCTTTCAGTTTCGCCCCTATAAGCTCCTCTTGCAACATGGCCACATTATTCTCATCAGGTAAAGAAGCGTTTCTCTTTTCCATGTCCAAGATTTGTTTCTGCATCTCCTTAAGAGCACCCTGTGATTCAACTTCTCTTAACTTTGCCTGCACTAGCTCCGTCTCTAATTGCAGAACAAAACCCTCAGTGCAGCGTGATTTGCCCTTCTGCTGTATCTCTAGATCATGCAAATATTCTAACCCCTGAACATCATCAGGGAGATGTGATCGGTAATTGGTCACGATGGCTCTATGGTCGCTCTCTGCTTGAGCCAGTAGGTTCTGTTGTCTTTCCAGACTCTCCCATTCGGTGTCATAGAACTTCTTCATTGTTTTCATCTCTTGTACGAGGCGGTAACTTAATTGTTCTAATTGTTGTTGTACTTTGAAATAGCGTTGAGTTCGAGCCCAGTGTTCCTCCGTAATGCATATGTCTGTAGCTTGAACAGACTCAGAATTCTCTGTCTTTATGCACGCCATCGATTTTCCAACCTTAGTCCGTGAGTTAATGTTAACCTTGTTTTTCATACATAAGCTGGACTTATCGTCTTCCGGCTCAGAGTCTGAGCTGCTTGTCTGCACCGAGTCCTCACTCGTCATTGCTTGTCGGTAGTGCCATTCCATGTCTATTTTCTTGATCCACTCCCGTCCTAGAGGTGGTGGTCCTCCCTCAGGTAGTACGTACAAATTCATTCTTGGGTGTACTTTACCCCTATCTCTCACCTTGACTCTTATTTTCCCCATGGGGTATACGCGATGCCCCGTGTATGTCTGTAATACGAACTTGGTATTTCTTAAGGGTATGTGAGAGAATAGTCGGTGGTAGTCCTTTTGGTTGATGACTGATACAGCTGATCCCGTGTCCAGCTCCATTCGTACTTGGACTCCAGCTATTTTTAGTGTGACCCAGATCGTCTGTAGATCCGTTACTTTACCCACATTGTGGATTCTCAGACTATCCAACTCCTGGCTGTTTGGGTCTGAGTCTGAATTTTGTTCGTCTGAACTCTTTTCAGCCACCTGATGCACCTTGTTGTACTTTTCTTGTGGTGGTGGCTTCCTTTGTTTGTTGGTCTTCTTTCTGGACCTGCATACCTTCGCGATGTGACCCAGTTTGCCACATTTCCTGCACTCTTGATTCTTAAACCAGCACTGATTCTGGTCGTGCGTTGTCTTTCCACAACGGTAGCATTTGGAAATGCTTGCAGTCATTTGGTCCACCCCGAGTGCCGCCGCCTTTAGCTGCATTTCCGCCGTTCCTTTCACTGCGGCTTCGTGCGATGAAGCTATGAGGACAGCCCTGTCCAGTGTGAGGTCGTTTTCCTCCAGGAGTCGCTTCTGCGTTCCTTCTTTGGCCAAGCCGCATACGAACTTGTCCCGCAGCGCCTCTGTCAAATTCCCTCCAAGCTGGCAGTATTTCGCTAGCTTACGCAGTTCGACTAAGTATTCCGCATTGCTTTCATCTTGCCTCTGGGTTCTGGCGTAAAATTTAAATCGTTCAGCCAGTATCAACGGTGTGGGGTTCAAGTGATCCTTCAGCACTGCTACGATCTCTTCGAAGGTCTGGTCCACTGGTTTAACTGGTGCTATTAGATGTTTCAAAAGCCCGTATGTTTTTGCTCCCATCGAATTTAACAAAGTTATTGCCTTGTCGTATATGGCTACGCAATATATTCCTATGCGTTCCCCATACGTGGCCCTGTCTTCTATTTCAGCATTAAAATCATTAATATTTCCTCGCTTAGGCATCTTCTCTTTTCGAGTACAGTACAAGTATTACTTTACTTATTATTAATTTTCTTCTCTCTTCTTGAGAACACACCAGCCTTTCTGAAAAATCTTATTACTTTCCTGAAATTCTTAATAATTTCCAAGATGGCGGTTTCCCGCTTCTTCCTTCTTCTTCAGCGGTTTCCCCGCGAAAAATGGCGGCTTTCCCGCGCTTCTCGCTCTCCCCGCCCACTTCAATGGCGGTTTTCCCGCGCTTGGCGGTCTTCACCCGGTCCCCCGACGCCGTCTGTCAGCCCGAGTGCGGCCCTTATCTATAATGCGATCGCTGGATCGCGAAGCGGCTGCCGGCCCTTATCTGTAGATCCGATCGCTCTCGCGGCTCTCGGCCCTTATCTGGAGATGCGATCGCTGGCTTGCAACGCCTCCCGCTCGGCTCTGGCTCCCCTGCTCGCGCGGCTCTCGGCTCTGACGCTCCCGCGCCTACTCGCAGGCTCAGCGCTTCGTGGCAGCGGTTGCTGCACGGCTTCTCACATTGCCCGCGGTCCGGCTGTCACCCGACGCCGTTGGACCCGAATGCTTTGCCCTTCTCCTCCAAATACTTCTACCCCGTTTTTTTATTTTTATTTATTTGTTTTAACTACTCACAGTCTCTTCGGCCGCCTTGTTTTAGGCTGATTGGCTCGCTCAAGATGTGGTAGCAGGGTAATCTGTGCCTGTTGCTGCCGCAGCTTTGCTGTTAATCTTCCAGCTTCCAGTAAGTACTATACTTTTAGTAGACGGAGCCTCGTGTTTTCTTTTTGAAGCTCTCTGCTACTGGTTAGTCTTGCCGCAGGGTACGATCGGACTCGTCGCCACTGTAAAGTCTGTAGGTTGTGCAGTAAATAACTTCAGAGACTTTAGAAATACAAACAAAACAGGTCTTTACTATTCAGAGGTCTGGGCGATTTCTGCCCTAGTTAACGTATCACAACCCTTATATACTGGTGTGGTCACTATCGGTATTACAGTATACATGAGCCAATAGATAGTGCCACCCTAAAGTAGTGCTCTTAAAGGCGAACGGTTACATTCTATAGTTCCCTTAAAGGTAAATGGTTACATACACAACACTCCCCACAATTAATGACCCAAAAATGAAATTAGGGGAAAGCGAGTGATTTCTGAGAATGTGACTTTGTTAGCAGATTTTTAATTATAGACAAAAAGCAAGTGTTCTATTTTTAACTTCAGATGAATGTACTTGAAAATGTATTTGGTTTGCACTTGAAAAATGAAACAGATTAACCAAGCTGATAAGTAGAAGATGATTTAGGTGAAAGGCAAAAATGTGAAATAAACAGAAAATTGCAAAATTAAGTGGACATCTGAGTTTCGTGTTAAATTAGGAAATAAAATTATTTGTAAATACCCTGGGGGAGAAATTCCCCGAGAGGGCCGTTTGGACACTAATTGAAAAATGTTTGGAAAGTTAGCGCCAGGCACTAACCTTTTCAAACACTTGTTAAATTCCCTCTTTTTCCTCCAAGCGGGAAGTGGAGAGCTAAATCAAGCGCTCCACTTGTCCCTTGGAGCACAAGAGGCGGGGACTGTCCCGATATGGGCGATGTGCTCAACAGCGCCACGTGTGGCCACGCGTGGCGCTGCCACATTGCAGGAGCTCTTCCCTGCATTAAAGGGACGGGCCTCATGCTGCGAGCTCCGCAGGTTTCATTGTAGATTTCTGGGCCACCGGGGCGTGGGAGTGCCACGCAACCAGCCCAGCACTCAAGCAGAGTGCCGGGCTGAGCAATCGCGGCTCAGACGCCACGACCGGTGGTCGAAAATTTAAATCGGCTTTTTTTTTGGGCTGGCCACCCACCGCGCCTTTAAATTGCGCCCCGCAAATGGCCGGCCTCGCTGTTCGCGACCCCTCAGGCAGTCGGTGACATCGCCCAGCGCTGCTGTGGGGCAAGAGGGGAAATTTTTCTCCTGAGGCACTACTGGGGCGCTGCGCCCCAGAAAGTCATGGGAGACGAGGTCATGACCTCTGGGCGCAGAAGATCGGGGCGATACCTGGTTGTGCTGCCGCTAACCTCCTACGGAATTTTGCGGGAGGCACAGTTATTGCCTCGAGGGGCGGGGGGGTGAAAAGTCATTTGTGCCCCATTAGCACCTCCCACTGGAGGTGTGAACGAGAGGAATTTCGGCTCCCATGACTTTCTGGTTTTCATTCAAACTCTTACCAAGGGTTAAGAAGATCTTATTTTATTGCAGCCTTTATAATGTAACATGGTAATCACCTTGTCTAACTAATCATCTTCTCCTTTGAACCACGTTACTACAGAATTAACATACCTTTTAAAAGGAAATATTGAAAACGCCAGCTGCATTCTGTGTTTAATAATAGTTCAGTTTCCATGGTCACAACAGGAGGTTAGATTTATCGTCTGATGTTGATTGCTGTCCAGATTGGTGACTGATGATCTGGCCCATTCATTTAGCTCTTTGTGATTGTACGTGGCTCACTGCCATCATCTGATGAGGAAAGGCAGCCACTAACAGGAGTTAGATGCAGTGGAAGCAGATAAGAACAAATTTCTTTTTGAAAAGCACTAGCTCAAAACATGCACCTCACAATTCTAATTTCTTCTTGTATCTTTAATCTGCTTCCAATGCTGCAATGTTAACTGGGAGACATGTTGGGAGCGGTGCGGCCTGATATCGCGTGCAAAACCCAGAAGTACGTTCAGTGCTAATAAAAACAGAAAATGCTGGAAATACTCAGCAGGTCAGGTAGCATCTGTGGAGAGAGAAACGGAGTTAACATTTCAGGTGAATGACCTTTCATCAGTCTGCCCCTGCAGAGGTGCTGGTCGAGCAGTCTTTGGTGGGGTCCTCACGGGCTCCAAAACCTGGAGGTTATCAGCCTAGAGCATCTCAGCAGTCAAAGCAGGGATGTGAGCAGCCTGCCTTTACCTCTGCTGAAGCCACAGGGGTTGCACCATGTCGGAGCAATAGGAAAAGGAAGACTAAAGCTTTGTAGTTGCACAAGGGTTTGGCTATGGGTGTATGATAAAATGTTATGTTGTTAAGTTTCTGTTCTTTACTTGAAGCACATAAATATTGTTCTTTTGCACCACTTTCCCGTTTTGCCTGTTCTTGGTTGCTGGGTAGCCAGTGGCCTTTTAAGTTGTTTGATGATGAATGGGAACACATGAATTGACGGGGACACATGGGGGATGTGAGAGGGGTAGTTGGTTGTTTGCAGGACTGCTTTGTGCCAGTGGCATTGGTCTGGGGTAAGGTGGGTAGGCAGAGTGGCTGTTGCATGTGCTTGTGAGATTGGTCCACTGGTGCAACCTAAGTGAACCTGGCAATAATAAGGCACCCCTGGCAGCAATGTGAGCAGCTGGTGGTGCTTTGCCCTCATCACCTTCC
Source organism: Somniosus microcephalus (assembly GCF_052327205.1). Taxonomy (NCBI): domain Eukaryota; kingdom Metazoa; phylum Chordata; class Chondrichthyes; order Squaliformes; family Somniosidae; genus Somniosus; species Somniosus microcephalus. The sequence continues at coordinate 37,255,318 of NC_140997.1, forward strand.
GCGTCCTGGTCTTCCTGGAATTGTCCGAGGAGGATCTGCGCACTGCGCCTTGTTCTTCCTGCAGGTACAAACCTCACTGCCACGGAATATTATGCAGAGCGCAGCACACCATGACCATTCTGGAGTCCCTGGCTGGTGCGTACTGAATGACACCTCCAGATATGTCTAGGCACCTGAAGCGCATCTTCAGCATGCCGATGGCCTGTTCGCTCACACATCTGGTGTTGGTATGGCATTCATTGTAACGCTGTTCGGTTTCATTGGTCGGGTTTCTGACATGTGTCATGAGCTAAGATTTAAGTGGGTACACTTTGGCTCCTAGTAGCCACCCCTTAAGTGTGCTTGCTGGTTCAAAGACATCAGAGAGCTTGGACTCCTGCAGAATGAAAGCATCATGGTAGCTCCCTAGGAATCTGCCGCACACCTGCATAAAGATCTTTTTGTGTTTGCCCACCCGTTGCACATTGATGGAGTGAAGCCCTTGCGGTTGACTAATACTCCTGGTTGATCTGGGGGTGCTGGGATTGCCATGTGTGTACAATCGATGACACCCTGCACCTGTGGGAAGCCAGCCAGAGACGCAAACCTGAGCTTCCGCTCACTCTGACTGACGTCATCACAGGCGAAGTTGACATAATTTCTGGCCCTGGCAAACAAACCATCAGTCACCTGTCTTATGCATTTGTGGGCGGCCGACTGGGAGATCCTGCAAATGTCTCCAGCAGAGCCCTGGAAAGCTCCGGAGGCAAAGAGGTTGAGGGTGGTGGTTACTTTGACACCACTGGTAAAGCATGGCCACCAAGTCCAGCTGGCAGCAGGTCTTCTAACAGGCTGCAGATGTCTGCCACCATCTGATGCGACAACCTGAGCCTCCTGCGATACTACTGTTCGGATATGTCAAGGAAGATGATCCTCTGCCTGTAGACCCTGTGTCATGCGTAGTGCCTCAGCAAAAGTACTGTGAAAAAAACCATTTCCCACTAGCAGGTAAGAAAGCAGCTGTGAGTACTGACTATTTATTGTAATATTGTCTCCACCCTTGCCTCAGCTCATCCGCTGCTGAAACCCTCATCCATGCCTTTGTTACCTCTAGACTTGACTATTCCAACGCACACCTGGCTGGCCTCCCACATTGCATCCTACGTAAACTTGAGGTCATCCAAAACTCGGCTGCCCGTGTCCTAACTCGCACCAAGTCCCATTCGCCCATCACCCCTGTGCTCGCTGACCTACATTGGCCCCTGGTTAAGCAGCACCTCAATTTCAAAATTCTCATCCTTGTTTTCAAATCCCTCCATGGCCTCGCCCCCTCCCTATCCCTGTAATCTCCTTCAGCCCCACAACCCCCCGAGATATCTGCGTTCCTCTAATGCTACCCTCTTGAGCATCCCTGATTATAATCGCTCAACCATTGGTGGCCGTGCCTTCTGTTGCCTAGGCCCTAAGCTCTGGAATTCCTTGCCTAAACCTCTCTTTCCTCCTTTAAGACGCTCCTTAAAACCTACCTCTTTGACCAGACTTTTGGTCATCTGCCCTAATTTCTCCTTATGTGGCTCGGTGTTAAATTTGTTGTCTTATAATACTCCTGTGAAGCACCTTGGGACGTTTTACTATGTTAAAGGAGCTATATAAATACAAGTTGTTGGTGTTGTATTTCCCTGAGATTCATTGACCGTCCTCAATTGTCACTGTGTTCTCGCCTTGCTTTCACTGGCGAGTTTCAGGAAGCCCAGGAGATGTTAAAGTCAAAACTGTATTGAAATATCACTCTAATTGAGCAATTAACATATGTTAATAGCCAAGCCGCCTCTCCCAAGGGGGTTGTGCACACGCAGGCTAAGACACTGAAGTGAAATGCGAAAGTTGGTGGGTTGGAGCCGGCTTCCCGACCCGCTGTCATTTTTCCCGGTTTTAACCCCACACCCGTACCCAAACCCACACATTCCTGCAGGTTAAAATTAGCCCCCAAGTGTTAAATTCTTGTTGAGAAATTACAGAGCTACTACACCAAAAATATGCAAAGGAAACACCCTCACACATGAAATTATATGAGCTGAAACCAGCAGGTATTGACTTTAGGTATGTTCTCACCTTTGATCTTTAAAATTTGCCTATTAAGTAATTTTGTGTAGCTAGAGGTACTTGGACTGCAAAGAGTGGTCACTGATGTCACAGCTTATCGTGGTAGTGACAATGCACCTGTATTAATGCAGCCCCCTCCAATGCCAGGAGGGAGCTTCTTGTCTGCACTCAATAGGCATTGGACGCACAAGTGACATGATATTGAAAGCAGTTCCGGCAAGAACATCAACCTCACTAAGATGAATGCCACCTCCATCCTCAACAACTCCACTGCTACAGTCCTAGCCACAAATGTCACAGACTCCTGATTTGAGGTAACACCCCATAGGAGTAAGAGAGAGGGTCACGAGTGAAAAGAGTTTTAGGTACAAAAGCTAGTCATGGTGATAAGAAGTAACAGCATTAAGGGACAAGTTGGTAGTAAATATGCACATATCTGCCAATTCAGTATCTTTGCTTATTTTTTTTTCCAGGCAGGCTTCCTAATATCTCTCTTATATGATGATTCATGTTAGTAACTATCCTCTCCCAGACAGAATATTGGAGATATTATAGATTTGCAGGTTAGCTGAGAGCAAAGCATGGGGTCATGAAGGGCTTTATTGTGTCATGCTGATAGAGGGCACCTTTATTGGAAGGTGTTGGTGATGATCTCCTGCCTGATGGCACGTGCTGCTGGCAGCAGGGGATCCAGGTCCACTTCCTTTTTCCCCTGGGCATCTTCATCCTGAGCAAGGGAATGGTCCTCAGCAGCTTCTCCCTCTTTCGCCTCTGTGTTTGGAATGCCTAATCCCTTTGTAATGACCAAATTGTGTAGGATGTAACAAGCCACAACAATTTTAGAAAACCCTTGCTGGACAACACTGCAGGTAGAGTCACAGAAAAAAAGAACTTAAGAATTCCGATGATCTGTTCCACTATAATCCTAAACGTGCTCAAGGCCTCTTTGAACCTGTTTTTGCCCTCGGATGTCAAAAAGGATTATCAGCTAAGGCTGAAGCAGGCACCTCTAATCTCCTATCAGCCATCCTGTTACATTGTTCTGACTGAGCAGTCCAGTTATCTTGGATTGCCTGAAAATAAACACATTATGGCTACTCCATGGATAGCATGAAGAATTAGGTTGCTTGTATCACTCTTGTTGACGAGGCTTTCAGATGGGGCCCCATGGATGGTGGCATTAATTGCATTTGTGGGAATCCAGACTCTTTGAAGCAGTTGATTGCTTTCTCTCTCTCTCGCTTTGTTGCTTTCATGCAGAACTTAATAAACTCAGAAGCTTGCCTGCAGCCTTTATAGTGGCGGTGATTTGCACAGACAGAAAGTTGGCAGAAACAAAGGGAAATCTCAAGGAGCACTTGGCCACACCTCTTCGTCTGCATCTGGCGGGGCAGGCTTCCGGCAAGCGGCTGGGGGTCACAGTGGGGCCATAGGAGGGAAATCGCTGCAGCCAGTATTTCAGGTGGTTTCTGCGGAAGAGCTTTCTGCCCCATTTTACTTACCAGACTGTCTCTACACAACTGGAAAATGGGCAGTTTTTCTTTAAAAAATCGGATGGTTGGCAGATGGGTATGTTGGCATGTGGGTATGGGTGCCCGATCGCGAGGTTCCAGATGTCGTGGTTGTGTGGGCAGCAATCGATGGACCAGCAGTTTTTTCCTGCCCATTGATTTCGTATGTTCACACCACAAGAATAGTAGAGTGGTGGTAGTGGGGAATTCTATAGGCAGGGGTACAGGTAGCCATTTTGCAGTCATGAGGACGAGTCCTGAATGGTATGTTGCTTCCTTGTGGCCAGGGTGAAGGACATCATAGAATGAGTGGAAAATTTCTAGATAGGAAGAGAGAGCAGCAAAGTCACGGGGCTGAAGTTTAATGGCGAAGGTAGGTTGGGAGCCGGCGGGAACTCCGAGGCGGTCGGGAAAACCAAGAGAACGGCAAGAGAACCAAGAAAACTTTAACAGCAGAGCCTGATTTGAATGGGAAGCTTCTGTTTCCCACCCCCAGACAGCCAAATTGAGAGGCTGGCTGGCTCCAGGCTGGTATGCCTGTGGCACTAGGCTACAGAGAGGAGGGAGGGAGGGAGGGATCGCGTGGGGGTCGTGCCAGGAGAAGATCGGAGGGTGGGGAGGGGGGCAGTTTCCGAAGTGGATTGGGAGCCAGGGGAAGACCAGGGGAGTCCGAAGTGGATCGGGGACTGGGAGAAGATTGGGTGTGTCCGAAGTGGATCAGTGGCCGGAGGAGGATGAGGGCAGTGGTTCGAAGAGGATCGGGGGCCGGAGGAGCAGTACGGGGAGGGCTGGAGTGGGGTGGGGGGGTGGTTTAGAGGCCGGGGGGATGCCTGGGGGTGGGGCGATCGGAGGCCTGGGGAGGGATTGGTGGCCTGGGTAGGGGGATTGGTGGCCTTGTTGGGGGGTTTCTGATCGCAGGGGGTGGGTTAGGCAGGGACCCTGGATCCAGGAGGTAGCTGTAAAGGCACTTACCTCCTGGGTGCAGCAGTCCTCGCCTTGCTGTAGCTGGCGAGTTTTACGAGGTGTGCAAAACCCATCCAGCTACCGTTAAACACAAGATGGAGGTTAAAGAAGAGGCTACCAACCTCATTATAATATTTAAATAGGCGGCCCGCCTCTTGGCAGCAGGTTGACTGTCCGTTCTCATCCCACCTCCCGTCAGAGACAGATGAATGGCTGCTCAAAGTAACAGAACTTGGGCACAATGTGTGAGTGTGACATTTCAGTGAAATGGGACAGAGGGAAAGATGGTCAACTGGTCCATCAAGCCTGCCCCACACTATGATGGCCAGACCATCATGGCTAAGCACTTCTTCCCTACCCTCCACCTCCCACCCAAACCCACAGCTGATGTAATCTCCTGGAAGAGGCAAAAAAAGAGAAAATACCCTGGGCCAGTAAGGGGAAAAACATTTTATGCAAAATTCCTTTCCGAACGCTTAGGCGATCAAAACCAGTCTAGAAGATCACATGGACCAAGTGTTATCTATAAACAGTATCTAGTTAAGCTCACCAACGGTGAGATGGCAGAAACCCACATCAAGGAAAGTGGTCTTTAGGTTTAATTGGCAGCTCAACTGGCCAGTTCTCAGGCATAGAGATCTGGGAGATAGTTAGAATCATAGAATCGTTAAAGCACAGTAGGAAGCCATTCGGCCCATCAAGCGCATGCGGCTCTCTGCAAGAGCACTGCAGCTAGTCCCAATCCCCCGCCCTTTCCCCATAGCCCTGCAAGTTTTTTTCCTTCAGGTACTTGTCCAACTCCCTTTTGAAAGCCACGATTGAATCGGCCTCCACCATCCTTTCAGGCAGTGCATTCCAGATCCTAACCACTCGCTGTGTAAAAAAGTTTTTCCTCATGTCGCCTTTGGATCTTCTGCCAATCACCTTAAATTTGTGTCCTCTTCTTCTCGACCCTTCTGCCAATGGGAACAGTTTCTCTCTATCTACTCTGTCCAGACCCCTCATGATTTTGAACACCTCTATCAAATCTCCTCTCAATCTGCTCTGCTCTAAGGAGAACAACCCCAGCTTCTCTAGTCTGTCCATGTAACTGAAGTCCCTCATCCCTGGAATCATTCTCGTAAATCTTTTCTGCACCCTCTCTAAGGCCTTCACATCCTTCCTAAAGTGTGGTACCCAGAATTGGACACAATACTCCAGTTGAGGCCAAACCAGTATTTTATACAGATTCATTATAATTTCCACAATTTTGTACTAGAAACCTCTATTTATGAAGCCCAGGATCTCGTAAGCGTTTTTAACTGCTTTCTTAACCTGCCCTGCCACCTTCAATGATTTGTTCACATATACCCCCCAGGTCTCTCTGTTCATGCACCCCCTTTAGAATTGTACCATTTAGTTTATATGTCTTTTCTTCATTCTTTCTACAAAATGTATTACTTCACACTTTCCAGCCTGTCTATGTCTTCCTGAAGTCGATTACTCTCCTCCTCACTGTTCACTATACTTCCAAGTTTTGTGTCATCTGCAAATTTTGAAATTGTGCCCTGTACACCGACGTCCAACTCATTAATATATATCAAGAAAAGCAGTGGTCCTAGAACCGACCCCTGGGGAACACCACTGTGTACCTTCCTCCAGTCCAAAAAACAACCGTTCATCACTACTCTCTGTTTCCTTTCACTTAGCCAATTTCGTATCCATGCTGCCACTGTCCCTTTTATTCCATGGGTTTTAACATTGCTCATGTTTGTTTCTTGTCCAGCTATGAAATAAGGGAAGAAAGAAGCATATGGTCCAGGGCAGTTTATTTCGAGCTCACAAAGAAGTCAAGCCGCTAATTTGTGGTTGCTCTCTTTAAGTTCAAGGATGATCTGTTTCAGAGATTTTCCTGGTCAGACTATCATATTTAGCCTACCAACATTGACAGTGTGGGGTGCTTTGATTTTTTCCCCCACAGGTTATGAGGATTGGCATAAGCTGAAATAAGGTTGATTTACAATACTTGCTACTCTGCTTGTTCACTTACTATTTATTAAATAAATCAGCCTGTCAATATTTTATTGCCTTATCTCACCAGGTGTTCACCAAACCACCTTTTCCAAGATTGGAGGAAAGGCTGCGGTGGGATTACAGTATCAGGTGTATATTTCACTGTTACAGCCACCCCGCCCACTCCCCCCCAGTTAAACTAACATACAGCCAGTTATTGAGCAGTAAAAGTAAACTCCTTATCATAAGGGACACGAGGGGGTGTGGTGAAATTGATTTCAATGTAAATGAATATCAGGCCGGGTGTAAAACGAGCCGCTGATTCTCTATCGCCTGTTTTGTGCTACCGCTCGAGACAAATTTCACCACCACGGGATCTGCATATTTGAAGGACTTGTGACGCTGAAACTGAGAGAAATAGCTAGTGCAGATCTGCAATTTGTAACAGGCACACAGTAATCATGCATATTTTCAAACAGACGAATGCCAAGTCACCTGTGGAATACCAATTGGATTTTAACATGGTCGGGCTTTCGAATAATAATTAAGAAACAACATTTTTTCCTACAAATTATTATTTTAGTGCATGTATGATATAGTATTGACGTAAGAAAACTACTAAGCACTTGGTTTGAGTATAAAACAAGGCTTTAATCAACTGTTTCACAACCATGAGTTCTAGTTACATCACTAGTTCCTGGTTACAAAAACGTCCTGAGCAAGCTGGGCCCATGCCTGAGTATTTATACTTTCCCTGGATGGCGCCACCAGCAGGCCTCCCAGTGTTATCTCATGAGTCATTTCAACATGAATGGTAAGATTCATGACAGTATTAATTTTTTTTTAAAGTTGAGAAGTTTGCTAAACTTTACCTTTAGGAAGTCTAACTGCATTAATATTCAATAAGAACATCAGAAATTAGATGAAGAGGGGTGGGAGGAGGCTCATGTGGAGCACAAATGCCGACATAGACCAGTTGGACTGAATGGCTTCATCCAGCGCAAGTCCGGTGTGCCAGCACACCAACCGCACATTAAGTGAGTGGTAGCCTTTGCGGTTACGGTACATCTCAGAATTGATATGCGGCGCCCGCAAAGCCACGTGTGTGCAGTCGATGGTGTCCTGCACCATGGAGAAGTCCAATATTCTGGCAGAGCCACGTGCGCACCCCTCCTGCTTCTCTCTGTTTAGAGAGAAGACAATGAAGTCGATTCTCAGCTGCAGCGCGAGGGGGACTGCAAGTAGAGCCCCCATGACTGGGAGAAAGTGGTGTAGTCGGTGGCCTTCCAGTTGCAGCCAACGCCTTGCCAACATCAAGCAGCACTCCCTGCACACTTTAACAATGTTATAAATGACTTCCAGCAAGCCAGTGTTGATATAAACTCTGCAAGAGGCAGCACAAGAGAAACAATCAACTTACCTGCCAGTTGGATGTATCCCTTTAAATAGCGCTAATGGGGGGGGGTCCCTCGTGCAGCTTAACGCAACTGTTTGGAATGGCAACTTCCAAAATGGCAGGTCGTGCATCAGATCAGCGTTACACGCTGACTGATGTCACAATCTGCCTACAATGAATAATGCCGGCGCACACACGTCCTGCCCGTGCTATCGCCCTCACCAAGATGGCGACCAGCGCAGGCCGCGCCAGAAGCGTGGCAGTCACCATTTTTTTCCCCAAAACCGGCCTTAACTGCCAGCGCGAAGGTGCCGAATTTCACAGCCAGAGTAATTCGGTGCAGAAAATAATCTTAAATTCTGGAAAAATAAAATAAAACAGAAATATAAGAAAGGAAGACTTACATTTATATAGCGCCTGTTCATGACCACCGGACATCTCAAAGCACTTTATAGCCAATGAAGTACTTTTGGAGTGGAATCACTGTTGTAATGTGGGAAACGTGGCAGTCAATTTGCGTATATATAGTGAATATAGTGAATAGAATAATTAAAAAATTTAAATGGGCTTAAAATTTCTGAAAAGTAACAGTAAGACATTGATTTTTTTTTAAATGTCAGTACAGTACCTACTGTGCAAAACATTTCTTACTGGTCTTTTAATGAAAGTATCAGTAGGAGGTGATGAAAAAATCATTGAGTGAATTTAAATTAATTCTAACATGTGAAAAATATTCCAATGTTTCCTTACGACATTTGTAACTTGTCATTACTTTTAATGTATGTATTATTTATGAGCAATCAAAGCTAACATTTATGGAAATTACACTTTTCTGAATGAATATCCTATTATATAGCGGATTTGGCATTGATGTATACACCCCATATAAAATCAGAACTGCTGGGAGTAAGGGTGAGGATGGAAATGATCTGCAGTGAGCCTCCAGAAATGAGAAGATGCTTTCAATAAAATAAACTACATCCTACTATCTTTAATTATAAATCAGAATGGAACCATCAGACAGTCATATCACCCATGCTAAATCAAGAGAAACATTATAATAACTGAAGTAGTCAAAGATAATATAAGAAAGCAAGGAAATAGTAAAGGCCATTTGGCCAATCAAACAGTCCTTTCACAGACCATATAGACTGCGCCACATTATGGTCGATACCTCAATTATTTAATTCACTGATGTAAACATCTGCATAAGATGTTTCAGTCATTATCTTGAAGAGGCAAATAACCAGCCATTATTAGTCTGAATTGAATGAACACCTTCGATGCAAGCCACTCTATCTTACAGCCCAGCCAAGGATTAATAAAACTCACCCAACTGCAGCAAGCTGATATAGATCTCAAGGTTGCACTCTACTATCTACACCATGTGAATCCTCATATATTATGAAGCCATACATTTAAATAATGTCATTATGGATGATCAAGGTATAAAAGGTTCAGTTCATTGGTAAACTCAGTTTGAGTGACAAGGCCCTCGGATTCATTGCCGGAACAATATATTTCAAAATCTTTCATCCTCACCACTGTTGCTACTATCCTGTAGTTCTTGACATTGGCTATCTCCAAACTGACATAGTAAACCAATGCTTGGTACCTCCAATACATGCCCAGTATTATGGCCTTCTCACTATAATGAACTCCCATCAGAAAACAGATAGCTGTCTATTTTATGCATAATTCATCTAACAATAGTGTTCTACTGTAGATTTCTATGCCAATTGCTTTCAGTTATAGAATTCCCTAACAGATGCATCAAAGTTGTCAGGCTATGGACCAAGGGCTGGAAAGTGGGATTAGGCTGGATAGCTCTTTTTCGGCCGGCACAGACACGATGAGCCAAATGGCCTCCTTCTGTGCTGTAAATTTCTATGATTCTATGAATTCTCCAGGGTTCTTAGTCAATTTCTAGGCTTTCCAAAATGCCAACATGGGGAAGATTTCCCCTGAGCCCTATTTGTAACAAAACCATAAACTAATGTTTTTGCAAACAGATGTATGATTCTCCTGTAGTGTAAAAAGAATCTTTCTCGCACATTTTTTGTGATTATAGATCAACACTAAGCTTCTACAACAGGCATTTCAACATTCTCACATTGTATTCCAGGTCTTCTACAAAGACACCAGGTTATTCCTGGTACCTACACTCTAGGTTTACCTTCAGGCAAGGTTTCCTACAACCTTGCTCCAGATGTTTGGACATATTTTGAATCTTTTCCATGTTGACAGTCCAGAGTTTCTGCATCACTGTTCCACATTTCCACAACAGTCAGCATTCTGCTTTTCCTTGACAGGTCTTACCAACAAGAGTTCAAGACTTGTCTTATCATTAATACTTAACGAATAAATAGAGTTGGGCTACACATCCAAAAGGCTGGCAATGTCCTCCACTTTTTCTTGTCTATTTCTCTCAGAGAAATAAATCATGATTTCCCTCCTTAGTGGTTAATGTACTTTTTAATGTAGTATTCTGGCCTAGTCTTACACAATTTCAATTTAACTGGTCTTTTGGCCCAGTGTGAAACAATCTTTGACATACGCTTCAGTGGAGCGATGGAGTAAATTCCATTAGTTCAGAGCTCACAATCAATACTGCACATTTTGCGCTCTTGCAGCTCATAGTCACCTTTAAAACTATTCTGGAAAGACCTGTAACAAGAGAACGATATTTATATATAAGTAACAATCTTGAAACCCACAATGTTGCAAATTTTTACTCTAAAAAGGAAAATGTAATACATTGTAACACTGAACTTGTTTATACTCTGCAATTTAATGTTTTGCTTCAGCCTCTGGGTTATAGATACAGCTTATAGCACTAATTGATTTATTGCTATTGATTACCATTGATTGATGCTGGATCTAACTGAGCCCAGCTAATGCATGAGGCAGCATTTTTATGAAGGGAAGGGATTTTGTGATTGCAATTTGCAATTGTTGAAACCGATTCGATTAAAACGTTGGAAAAAAATCAAAGTTGTTCTCCATTTATAATCAAATGGCCTTCTGCAGCATTACATTTTTCAAGGCTTAATATCTGAAAGCATGGGCTCGGAGGTATTGCACCTCAAACTGAAATATGCTCAGAGGAAAATAAACTATGATCAGCTCAGGTAACTACTTACCTGTTAAGTTACCAATTAAATAACCGAGTGACTAAATGGCACTTTGAATCATTAATACTGTAATGAGGAACAAGTAACTAGCAGAAACCAAGTAATGAAATCACTCATTTCTTTGTCAAACCATTCATGAACCAATACCACAGATCTGATATCAAACAATTTCTTCATGTTTTAGGATCTCATTTTCCTTCTCCATTCAGGTGGGTCTATACAGTTAGAATAACAGTCCTACAATTATAAGGGGGGAAAATCACTAAACTTGCACATAAAGTTAGTCATTTAACATTGGAAGTACCTCACAGAAGTTTCACCCATATAGGCCTGCCCCTCTTCTGGGGCGTAGGGCTTGATTTGGAAATAGCATTTGAGTTTGCATGATGAGGATTTCCAGTTGCTGTAGATTTATATTCATAGGTATTTTAGTGAAAGGTAATCATTCTTGAGAAATCAGTGTACTTGATCTATTGTGATCGATCTTTGGTTCAATCATTCCCCGGCAGGGAATCAATGCCTCTGGGAGGGGAGGAGCGAAAAATTGGCAGATAAAATTGGTGAAAAAATACTACACAATCGGTTGTGAACTAACTAATATATTTCCAAAGAGTGCTCTAGCATATTGCCCTAGCGACCATTAATCATGCCAGAGCCTTGACAGTGAATGTTGGCAGTGCATTGTTTGCCACAACTAGGGAGAAGTGGCAGCTATCCTCGACCATGTTCACCCAGATGTCTTTCCAGCAGTGAATAGGAACAGATGAATTGTGTATATCAGAAGATTAGATTCGGAATTACTGTTTATATTCACAGTTTTGCATAAACTGCATAAATTAGCTCACTTCAAGCCTTGCCACCTAACCCAATCCAAAGGCTATTGATTGTTGATTAAACTGGGTCTGTCAACAGTAGAACCACACTGAGCCAAGTATGACTTACACATCACTTTTCCAGAGGCATCAAAGAATAAATCAGGCACAGATTTTCACTATGGACATCCAATTCCTCTACACCTCCATCCCCCACCAGGACGGCCTGAGGGTGCTCCGCTTCTTCCTTGAACAGAGGCCCAACCAGTCCCCACTACCACCACCCTCCTCTGCCTGGCTGAACTTGTTCTCACATTGAACAACTTCTCCTTTGACTCCACTCACTTCCTCCAAATTAAAGGTGTTGCTATGGGAACCCACATGGGCCCTAGCTATGCCTGCCTTTTCATAGAAACATAGAAACATAGAAGATAGGAGCAGGAGTAGGCCATTCGGCCCTTCGAGCCTGCTCCGCCATTCAATGAGATCATGGCTGATCATCCAAATTCAGTACCCTGTCCCTGCCTTCTCCCCATATCCCTTGATCCCTTTAGCCTTAAGAAATATATCCAACTCTTTCTTGAATATATTTAAGGAACTGGCCTCCACCGCCCTCTGTGGCAGAGAATTCCACAGGTTCACCACTCTCTGGGTGAAGAAATTCCTCCTCATTTCAGTCCTAAATGGCTTTCCCCTTATCCTTAGACTATGACCCCTGGTTCTGGACTCCCCGGCCATCATAAACATCCTTCCTGCATCTAGTCTGTCCAGGCCTGACAGAATTTTATAAGTTTCGATGAGATCCCCTCTCAATCTTCTAAACTCCAGTGAGTATAAGCCCAATCGACACAATCTCTCCTCATACGTTATTCCTGCCATCCCAGGTATCAGCCTGGTGAATCTTCGCTGCACTCCTTCCATGGCAAGAACGTCCTTCCTCAGGTAAGGCGACCAAAACTGCACACAGTACTCAAGGTGCGGTCTCACCAAGGCCCTGTACAACTGTAGCAAGACATCCTTGTTCCTGTACTCGAACCCTCTTGCTATGAAGGCCAACATACCATTTGCCTTCTTAACCGCCTGCTGCACCTGCATGCTTACCTTCAGCGACTGGTGCACAAGAACACCCAGGTCTCTTTGCACTTCCCCTTCTCCCAATCTATTGCCATTCAAATAATAATCTGCCTTCCTGTTTTTGCCACCAAAGTGGATAACCTCACATTTATCCACATTATAGTGCATTTGCCATGTTTCTGCCCAATCACCCAATCTGTCCAAATCGTACTGGAGTTTCACGACATCCTCCTCACAGCTTACCCTCCCACCCAGCTTTGTGTCGTCTGCAAATTTGGAGATATTACATCCAATTCCCTCATCCAGATCATTAATATATATTGTGAACAGCTGGGGTCCTAGGACCGATCCTTGCGGTACCCCACTAGTCACTGCCTGCCACTCGGAAAACGACCCGTTTATTCCAACTCTTTGCTTTCTGTCCGCCAATCAGTTCTCTATCCAAGTCAATACCTTGCCCCCAATCCCATGTGCCTTAATTTTGCACGCTAATCTCTTATGTGGGACCTTATCGAAAGCCTTCTGAAAGTCCAAATACACCACATCCACTGGTTCTCCCTTATCTATTTTACCAGTTACATCCTCAAAAAATTTTCATGGGGTATGTGGAACATTCTTTGTTCCTGTCCTACTCAGGTCCCCTCCCTCACCTCTTTTTCTGGTACATTGATGCCTCTGTTGGTGCTGTTTCCTGCTCTCACCCTGAACTAGAGAATTTAATTCACTTTGCTTCCAATTTCTACCCTTTCCTCACCTTCACATGGTCCATCTCCGACTCTTTTCTTCCCTTCCTTGACTTTTCTGTCTCCATTTCTGGGGATAGGCTATCGACAAACATCCACTATAAGCCCACTGACTCCCACAGCTACCTGGACTAAACTTCCTCCTGCCCCACTTCCTGTAAGGACTCTACTCCATTCTCTCAGTTTCTCCATCTTCACTGCATCTGTTCTGACGATGCCACCTTCCATACTAGTGCTTCTGATATGTCTTCCTTTTTCCTCAGCCGAGGATTCCCCTCTACCGTGGCCCTTGACAGTGTCCATTCTATTTCCCGCACTTCTGCTCTCACCCCATCCCCTCCCTCCCAGAACCACGATAGGGTTCCCCTTGTCCTCACCTTTCACCCCACCAGCCTCCACATTCAACGGATCATCCTCCGCCATTTCTGCCACCTCCAACGTGATCCCACCACCAAACGCATCTTCCCCTCCCCTCCCCTCCCCTTTTATGCAGTCTGGAGGGACCGCTCCCTCCGCAATGCACTGGTCCACTTCTCAATCACCCCCAACAGCTCCTCCCCTCCCCACGGTACCTTCCCGTGCAAGCACAGGAGATGCAACACCTGCTCTTTTACCTCCTCCCTTCCCACTGTCCAGGGCCCCAAACACTCCTTCCAGGTGAAACAGCGATGTACTTGTACATCTTGCAATTTAGTATTATGTTATTTCAGATTTCCAGCATCTGCAGTATTTTGCTATTGAATCAGACACAGAGATTGATTACTAACACTATATAGCTTAACTACTGCAGTAATAATATAACTAGTATTGTCAAGATTTTCAGTACCGTTAGTTACTTAGGCTGTGTTTATGCTGCAATTTGTATTGCAAAGCAGCTACATTTTACACTGAGGCTAAAGTTGTAGTAAAATTCTAAAGGCAGGGACAACCTAATTTTGGACCGAAGTGAAGTGAGACAAGGTGGAGGAGGCAGCTCACTCTGCCTCACCCCAGAGGCTGCTTAAAAGCTGATTCCAGATTTATACTGTAACTTCTTAACATATCCCGGACCAGGTAGGGAGAGAAAGATTATCATTGTCAATGTATAACTGGAAGGATGGTGTAGAAGGGAGAGGTTTCAGACTGCTGGGACACTTTCGGGGCCAGGGAAGGCTTTACAGACGGCATGGACTTTACCTAATCCAGTGAGGCACCGTGTCCTTGCCGAAAGGGTAGAAAGGGCGGTGGAGAAAGATTTAAATTAGTTAGGGGGTGCGAGAGGAAAATCCACACTGTAGGTCAAACAGTGTGAAAAAAAAGGCCAGCAGAGCATATGGGCAGGGTAGGGATAGTTGCGCAATAAAAGTTCTGTATACAAATGCATGTAGCATAAGAATTGCAAGCACATATTCAGCTTAAAGGTTATCATGTAGTAACTATTACAGAGACCGGGCTATGGGCTGGGTGTGATTCGGAGGTAAATATTCCAGGCTCTAGGATCTTTAGAAAGGACAGAGAAATAGGGAAAGGAAGGGGAGTGGCATTATTGATAAAAGACACAACTACAGCAGCAGTGTACTAACTATAGGATGCACTGCATCAAGTCGCCCAGGGTTCTTCGGCAGCACCTCCCAAACCCACAAACTCCATCAGGTGCATGTGAAAATCACCAAAAACAACAACTTGTATTTATATAGCGCCTTTAATGTAGTAAAACGTCCCACGGCACTTCACAGGAGCGTTATCAGACAAAATTTGACACCGAGCCACATAAGGAGATATTAGGGCAGATGAAATAGGTATGTTTTAAAGAGCATCTTAAAGGAGGAAAGTGAGGCAGAGAGGTTTAGGGAGGGAAATCCAGAGTTTAGGGCCTTGGCAGCTGAAGGCATGGCCGTCAATGGTGGAGCGATTAAAATCGTGGATGAGCACAAGGCCAGAATTGGAGGAGCGCAGATATCTCAGAGGGTTGTGGGGCTGGGAAAGGTTACAAAGATAGGGAGGGGCGAAACCATTGAGGGATTTGAAAACAAGGATGAGAATTTTAAAATCGAGGCGTTGCTTAACCGGGAGCCAATATAGGTCAGCGAGCACAGGGGTGATGGGTGAACGGGACTTGGTGCGAGTTAGGACACGGGCAGCAGAGCTTTGGATGACCTCAAAGTTTACGGAGGGTGGAAGATGGGAGGACAGTCAGGAGTGCATTGGAATAGTTAAGTCTAGAGGTAACAAAGGCATGGATGAGGGTTTCAGTAGCCGATGAGCTGAGGCAGGGGTGGAGTCAGGGCTGTTACAGAGGTGGAAATAGGCAGTCTTAGTGATGGCACAGATATGTGGTCAGAAACTCACCCTGGGGTCAAATACGACACCAAGGTTGCGAACAGTCTGGTTCAGCCTCAGACAGTTGTCAGGAACAGGGATGGAGTCGATGGCTAGGGAACAGAGATTGTGGTGGGGACCGAAGACAATGGCTTCAGTTTTCCCAATATTTAGTTGGAGAAAATTTCTGCTCGTCCAGTACCAGATGTCAGACAAGCAGTCAGACAATTTAGAGACAGAGGAGGGGTCGAGAGAGGTGGTGGTGAGGTAAAGCTGAGTATCGTCAGCGTACATGTGGAAACTGACGCTGTGTTTTCGGATGATGTTGGCAAGGGGCAGCTTGTAGATGATAAATAGAAGGAGGCCAAGGATAGATCCTTGGGGGACACCAGAGATAAAGGTGCAGGAGTGGGAAGAGAAGCCATTGCAAGTGATTCTCTGGCTACAACTAGATAGCTGATATACCTATCAATTCCTCCAATAAAAGGCGAAGAGTTACGAAGGTGACTAAAGGTTTTTATTGACTAAATAACAGCCCACTCTCGTGGGTGATCCGATCCAAGCAGGAGGAATACCAGCCAGTCGCTCACCTTTATACCTGGCCTGGTGGGTGGAGCCAAGGCGGAGTCGGCAGTGGTCATCCCAGGTATAGCAGTGTGGCAAGAGGCGACCTCGTACCGTGATACAATAGTGGTCAGTGATACAGTTATAACGAACAGTGGTGAACAGTGCTAACGATAGTGAACGTGGTTTACCACATTCACCCCTTGTTTAGAATTAAGTCCGGCGGGGTGAAGTGTACTACCAATTCTGGTAGGTCAGTCTGTCCGGAGGCTTCGTAAGCCTCTCCGATCGCCGCAGCGGTGGTGTTGCCTTATCCGGTGCTGGTGCCTTATCCGGTGTTGATGCTGGTGTTTGCGTGGTCGGCGAGGGCTCGTGGGGTTCCGGCATGCCGTCTACCTGGACTGAGGTTGGGGGGGGTGGTGGCGGTGTTTCCGGATCGGCTGAGGGTGCGAGGTCTCGTAGGGAGACAGTGTCCTCCCGCCCGTCTGGGTACGCCACGTAGGCGTACTGGGGGTTGGCGTGCAGGAGGTTCACCCTCTCGAC
The DNA here is from genome assembly GCF_052327205.1 of Somniosus microcephalus. Taxonomy (NCBI): domain Eukaryota; kingdom Metazoa; phylum Chordata; class Chondrichthyes; order Squaliformes; family Somniosidae; genus Somniosus; species Somniosus microcephalus. The sequence continues at coordinate 37,272,430 of NC_140997.1, forward strand.
CAGGGGGTCCGTTTTATGGGTCCTCACGTGTTTCCGCAGCCAGACCGGCCCCGGGGCGGTCAGCCAGGTTGGTAGAGTGGTTCCCGTAGTCGACTTCCTGGGGAAAACGAACATTCGTTCATGGGGGGTGGTGTTAGTGGCCGTGCAAAGTAATGACCGGATGGAGTGCAGCGCTGTCGGGAGGACTTCTTGCCAGCGGGAGGTTGGGAGGCCCTTAGACTTTAAGGCTAAGAGGACGGCCTTCCATACCGTCGCGTTCTCTCTTTCCACCTGACCGTTACCTCTGGGGTTGTAGCTGGTGGTCCTGCTTGCTGCAATACCTCTCTCTAGGAGGAATTGCCGGAGTTCCTCGCTCATGAAGGAGGAGCCCCGGTCGCTGTGTATATAGTTCGGGAACCCGAACAAGGCGAAGAGGGCATTCAGGCACTTAATGACCGTGCTACTGGTCATGTCGGGGCAGGGGAAGGCAAAGGGGAAACGGGAGTACTCATCAACGATGTTGAGGAAGTACACATTACGGTCAGAGGACGGGAGGGGCCCCTTAAAGTCGATGCTCAGGCGCTCGAAGGGGCGGGTGGCCTTGATCAGGCTTGCTCGGTCCGGCCTATAGAAGTGCGGTTTGCACTCCGCACAGGTCTGGCAGTTCCTGGTCATGGTCCTGACCTCCTCGATGGAGTAGGTCAGGTTGCGGGCCTTAATGAAATGGTAGAGTCTGGTGACTCCGGGGTGGCAGAGCTGGTCGTGGAGGGTCTGAAGCCTATCGATATGCGCGCTGGCGCATGTCATTCGTGAAAGGGCATCAGGGGATTCGTTCAGCTTGCCTGGCCGGTACAAGATCTCATAATCGTAGGTGGAGAGCTCGATTCTCCATCTCAAAATCTTGTCATTCTTGATTTTGCCCTTCAGCTTGTTATTAAACATGAAAGCCACCGAACGCTGGTCGGTGAGGAGGGTAAATCGTTTGCCTGCCAGGTAGTGCCTCCAGCGCCGTACTGCCTCCACGATCGCCTGGGCCTCTTTCTCGACCGACGAATGTCGGATCTCGGGGCCCTGTAGGGTCCTTGAGAAGAAGGCCACTGGCCTCCCCTCCTGGTTTAGGGTGGCGGCTAAGGCGAAGTCGGAGGCGTCGCTCTCCACCTGAAAGGGGATGGACTCGTCCACTGCGTGCATCGTGGCCTTGGCTATGTCTCCCTTAATGAGGGAGAAGGCCGCGCACGCCTCCTCCGTGAGGGGGAAGGAAGTGGCTTTCAGGAGGGGTCTGGCTTTGTCCGCGTAATTGGGTACCCATTGGGCATAGTAGGCGAAAAGCCCCAGGGTTCTCCTAAGTGCTTTAGGGCAGTGGGGGAGGGGTAGCTCCATGAGGGGGCGCATTCTTTCTGGGTCGGGGCCGATGATTCCGTTCTCCACTACGCAGCCGAGGATGGCAAGGCGCGTGGTGTTAAACACGCATTTCTCCTTATTGTAGGTGAGGTTCAGCCGTTGGGCCGTACGGAGGAATTTCTCCAGATTCGCGTCATGTTCCTGCTGGTCGCGGCCGCAGATAGTGACGTTATCTAGGTAGGGGAATGTAGCCTGCAGTTCGTTCTGGTCAACCATCTGGTCCATCTCCCTTTGGAAGACCGAGACCCCATTAGTGACACCGAAGGGGACCCTAAGGAAGTGGTATAGGCGCCCATTCGCCTCGAAGGCGGTATACTGGCGGTCCTCAGGGTGGATAGGGAGTTGGTGGTAGGCCGACTTCAGGTCGATGGTCGAGAATACTTTATACTGTGCAATCTGATTGACCATGTCAGATATGCGGGGGAGGGGGTATGCGTCCAGCTGGGTATATCTGTTTATGGTCTGGCTGTAGTCGATGACCAGGCGGTTTTTATCGCCGGTCTTTACGACTACGACCTGGGCACGCCAGGGGCTGCTGCTCCCCTCGATAATGCCCTCTTTCAGGAGGCGCCGCACCTCAGAGCTAATGAAGGCTCTGTCCCCGGCGCTATACCGCCTGCTTTTGGTAGCGACGGGTTTGCAGTCAGGGGTAAGGTTAGCAAACAGAGAGGGTGGCGGGACCTTGAGGGTGGAGAGGCTGCAGGTGTTACGCGGTGGGCGGTTTAACGTTTGCTGGTTGTTGACTGTGAGTGGGGGGAGGGGTCCACCGTATGCTAGGGTTACGCTTTGGAGGTGGGATTGGAAGTCCAGCCCTAGTAGGACGGCAGCGCAGAGATGGGGGAGGACGAGGAGTTTAAAGTTTTTATACTCCGTGCCCTTAACCGACAGGGTCACGACACAGTAGCCGCTGATGTCCGTGGCGTGGGACCTCGATGCCATCGAGATTCGGCTGCGCGTTGGTAGGACAGAGAGGGAGTAGTGGCTCACCGTGTCTGGGTGGATGAAGCTCTCCGTGCTTCCGCTGTCGAACAGGCAGGTCGTGGCGTGGCCGTTCACTTTGATGTCCATCATTGACTTGGACAGATGGTGCGGGCGGGCTTGGTCCAGGGTGACGGAAGCTAGTGTGTAGCTGAGCGAGTCGTTGTCATCTGCGGGCGAGGCGGTCGGGCGTGGTGAGTAAAATGGCGTCTCCCACGAGGTAGGGCCCCATGAGGCACTATTGGGGTCGGTTGCCTTAATCAAAGATGGCCGCCCCCATGACTCATGTGTGGGGATGCTGGCCTCAGTTGCCCTAAACAAAGATGGCCGCCCCCATGACTCATGTGTGGGGATGCTGGCCTCAGTTGCCCTAAACGAAGATGGCCGCCCCCATAGTTCGCATGCGGCACTGCTGGCCTCTGAGGATCCGCTCCTGCAGGCCTTGGAGAAGTGGCCTTTCTTCAGGCAGGTTCTACATATGGAGTTCTTGGCTGGGCAGCGCGACCTCGGGTGCTTCTCCTGGCCACAAAAAAAACAGCCGGCGGCCCGATCGCGGATGCCCGATGTCGGGGCCGGTGCCGGGGGTGGCGGGGCCGGTCGGGTCCGGGACGCCGACGCAGAGGTAGGTCCCGGGGGCGGCGCTGGGAAGGGTGCTGTGGTAGGGGTCGGGCCCGAGTCCCAGGGTCGCGAGCAGTACCTGGTGAATGCTTCCTGATCTTGGTGGGCCACTTCCAGGGAGATAGCGAGGGCTTCAGCTTTTTCCATGCTGAGGTCTTTAGCTTCCAGCAGTCTTTGCCGTGAGTACTCGGACCGTAGGCCTTTCAGGAATGCGTCGCGGATATTATCTTCAGTATTTTCGGCTGCCGACACCGATTTAAAGTCACAGTTCCTGGCGAGTGCATATAGCGCCTGTGAGAATTCGGCTACTGATTCTCCTGGCTGTTGCGGCCGTGATCTTAGGAGGTGCCTAGCGTACATGTAGTTTACCGGGGTCCGGTACTTCTGTTTCAGCAGGTTGATGGCGGTCTCGTAGGTAGTCATGTCCTCGATGAGAGTGTATACTCTCGGGCTCAGTTGTGCCTGCAGGACACTTAGTTTGGATGCCTGAGGGACGCTGGATTCTCTCAGGTATGATTCGAAGCAGACCAGCCAGTGTTTAAAGTCTGCGGCTGAGTTTGCTGCTCGTGGGTTCAGGTCCAGGTACGGCGGTCTGAGGGCTCGCAGCCAAGCTGGCTGGTGTGGCTGTGCTCCTGGGAGCTGCGCTGGTGGCTCCTCCGCCGGTTGTGACTCGTTGTCGGACATCATTAAATTTAGTCAATAAAATTGATATACCTATCAATTCCTCCAATAAAAGGCGAAGAGTTACGAAGGTGACTAAAGGTTTTTATTGACTAAATAACAGCCCACTCTCGTGGGTGATCCGATCCAAGCAGGAGGAATACCAGCCAGTCGCTTACCTTTATACCTGGCCTGGTGGGTGGAGCCAAGGCGGAGTCGGCAGTGGTCATCCCAGGTATAGCAGTGTGGCAAGAGGCGACCTCGTACCGTGATACAATAGTGGTCAGTGATACAGTTATAACGAACAGTGGTGAACAGTGCTAACGATAGTGAACGTGGTTTACCACAATAGCTAAGAATGGAACCAGGCGAGTGCATTCCCATCAAGCTAGATGATGGAAGAGAGACATTGGAGAAGGATGGTGTGGTTAACCATGTCAAAATCTGCAGACAAGTTGAGAAGGATGAGGAGGGACAGTTTACCATTGTCAGAGTCACGTAGGATGTCATTTGTGACTTTGAAAAGAGCCGTTTTGGTACTGTGGCAGGGGCAGAAACCTGATTGGAGGGATTCAAACATGGAGTTCTGGGAAAGATGGGCACGGATTTGGGAGGCGACAGCACGTTCAAGGACTTCAGAGAGAAAAGGGAGGTTGGAGATGGGGCAGTAGTTTGCAAGGATGGAGGAGTCCAGGGTTGTTTTTTTGAGGAGAGCGGGATGACGGCAGATTTGAAGGAGAGGGGGCAGTACCTGAGGAGAGAAAGCCATTAATAATATCAGCTAACATGAAGCCAGGGAGGGAAGTTGGGCGGTCAGCAGTTTAGTGGGAATAGGGTCGAGGGAGCAGGAGGTGGCTCCCATGGACAAAATGAGCTAGGAGAGGGAATGAAGGGAGGTGGGAAAGAAACAAGAGAAAGATGCGAGTTCAGGGCTGGGGCAGGGGGGAACCTTAGAGGAAGTTATGCCCGGTGAGCTAGAGAAAAGGAGGGAAGTGGCAGAGGCAGCTGAATGGATGGTCTCAAGCTTAGTGACAAAGAATTCCATGAGCTCCTCGCACTTGTTGTTGGTGGTGAGTGTGGAGGAGACTGAAGAGAGGGGTTTAAGAAGACCGTTTGCAGTACAGGAAACAAGCCGGGGTTTATCTTTGCATTCCAGGATGATCCTGGAATAGTGAGCAGTTTTGGCCGACGAGAGCAGGACCTGATAGTGCTTTATGTGGTCCAGCCAGATCTGGTGGTGAATGGCTAAACCAATTGTCTGCCATATAGGTTCAAGTCTGAACTTAAGGGAGCGGAGATGAGGGCCGTACCAAGGGAAATGACTAGGGTGAGAGAGAGTAAAGACTTTAATGGAGATTAGGGCATCAAAGGTGGAGGTAAGAATGTGTTGATCTGATTGGTCGCTGCGGAAATGTTACAGTGAATAGAGGACCAAAGGCTAGATCGTTGGGATTTTGAAAGTGCAGTTGTAAGGGAATTGGGAGAGAGTTTTTTCCAGGGACGGACACAGGAAGAAGTAGGGTTGGGAGGGGGAAGGGGGAAGGGGGATGTGGGTGGAGAGCAATACACAGAAGTGTTTAGAGATGGCCTTATCAGTGATTGACACGATGGAAGTAGCGAGGCTACATGTGATGGCAAGGTCAAAGGGGGAGCCGAGAATATGGGTAGGGGTGTTTATATGGAGGGAGAGATTAAGGGAGGGTAAGAGGGCAGTGAACCCAAAGGAGAGAGAGCATGATGAATTGAGATGGAGGTTGAAATCACCGAGCATGAGAAATCGCTCAGTGCAGAGGCTGAGGGAGGAAAGCAGTGAAGATATCTCAGTTAAAAAGTTGGCATGGTACTTGGGTGGGAACTAGAGAACGAGGATTTTAAATGAGAGGCAAGAGGGGTGGAACAAGGTGAGACACTGGATGGGATAAAAATTGATAAAGAGGAGTTACAAGAAAGGCTGGCTGTACTTAAAATAAATAAGTCACCAGGACCAGATGGGATGCATCCTCGGATGCTGAGGGAAGTAAAGGTGAAATTGCGGAGCTACTGGCCATTATCTTCCAATTCTCCTTAGATACAGGGGTGGTGCCAGAGGACTGGAGAATTGCAAATGTTACACCCTTGTTCAAAAAAGGGTGTAAAGATAAACCCAACAACTGTAGTTAGTGGGAAGTTTTCAGAAACAATAATCCTGGACAAAATTAACAGTCACTTGGAGAAGTATGCATTAATTAAGGAAAGTCAGCATGGATTTGTTAAAGGCAAATAGTGTTTAACTAACTTGATTGAGTTTTTTGATGAGGTAACAGAGAGGGTTGATGAGGGCAATGTGGTTAATATGGTGCACATGGGCTTCCAAAAGGCGTTTGATAAAGTGCCACATAATAGGCTTGCCAGCAAAGTTGAAGCCCATGGAATAAAAGAGACAGTGGCAGCATGGATACGAAATTGGCTAAGTGACAGGCAACAGAGAGTAGTCGTGAACGGTTGTTTTTTGGACTGGAGGAAGATACACAGTGGTGTTCCCCAGGGGTCAGTACTAGGACCATTGCTTTTCTTGATTTATATTAATGACTTAGACTTGGGTGTACAGGGCACAATGTCAAAATTTGCAGATGACACAAAACTTGGAAGTATAGTCAACAGTGAGGAGGATAGTGATAGACTTCAGGAGGACATAGACAGGATGGTAAAATGGGTGGACACGCGGCAGATGAAATTTAATGCAGAGAAGTGCGAAGTGATACATTTTGGTAGGAAGAATGAGGAGAGGCAATACAAACTAAAGGGTACAATTCTAAAGAGGGTGCATGAACAGAGAGACCTGGGGGTATATGGGATTGAATCGTTGAAGGTGGCAGGGCAGGTTGAGAAAGCAGTTAAAAAGACTTACGAGATGCTGGGCTTTATAAATAGAGGCATAGAGTACAAAAGCAAGAAAGTTATGATGAACCTGTATAAAACACTGGTCTGACCTCAACTGGAGTATTGTGTCAAATTTTGGGCACCGCACTTTCAGAAAGATCTGAAGTCCTTAGAGAGGGTGCAGAAAAGATTTACGAGAATGATTCCAGGGATAAGGGACTTCAGTTACGTGGATAGGCTGGAGAAGCTGGGGTTGTTCTCCTTAGAGCAGAGAAAGTTGAGAGGAGATTTGATAGAGGTGTTCAAAATCATGAGGGGTCTAGACAGAGTAGATAGAGAGAAACTGTTCCCATTGGCGGAAGGGTCATGAACCAGAGGACACAGATTTAAGGTGATTGGCAGAAGAACCAAAGGCGACATGAGGAAAAACTTTTTTACGCAGTGAGTGGTTAGGATTTGGAATTCACTGCCTGAAAGGATGGTGGAGGCAGATTCAATCGTGGCTTTCAAAAGGGTATTGGATAAGTACCTGAAGGAAAAAAAATTGCAGGGCTATGGGGAAAGGGCGGAGGAGTGGGAATAGCTGGAGTGCTCTTACAGAGAGCTGGCATGGGGTCGATGGGCCGAATGGCCTCCTTCCGTGCTGTAACCATTCTTTGATTCTATGATTCCAGCAGTGTAATAACTCCTCTATTTTTCCTTAATTCTAACCAAATAGATTCTGGCTCTGAACCCTCAAGCACATAATCTCTTTCCAGAGCTGGAACAGTATCTTTGATCAACACTGCCACCCTCTCCTTTTTTTCCTGGTCTATCATTGCTGAATACCTTTGTAGCCAGGAATAGTAAGTTTCCAATCCTCTCCTTGTTTGTGCCAGGTCTCCGTTATTGCTACTATATCATAATCCCATGTGGCAAACTACAGCAGAGAAACTATGGTCCCTTCTCAACCTTGAATGTGAGGTCGAAAGAGGAGCCAAGTAGAAACCAATTACTTCTCCATAGTCACCATTTCCACTCTCCAGCTTTTCTTCAGGCTCAACAGCAGCATTGAAATTTGCCTTTGAGTTAATTGGATGCCAGCCTCTCAACCAAGAAATGCTGTGCGGCATGAGTAGCAAGTTTGTAATTTTTATGCTAAAACATGTATGACTGTTCCAATTCAATGTTTTGTGTATGGAAGTAACGTATCTTTTTCGCTTACATGAGAATAATGGGCTCCTTCAAGTAACTACCTTTTGCAAAATTCCTTTTTTTAAAGGCCAGAGCACTGATCATTAAATCTCCAATATCTGTGCCGGAATATTGTACATTGTGTACTTGCTATCCCAAAGGTCAGTATAGACATGATTGATGTACTTGTACAATTTTATGAGTGTAGAACCTGGCACGGTGTAGTACATTTTTAACCACAGATTTATTTCAAGAATAAAAATTATGTCTGGAATTGTAGCTGGTAGACGTGATTGATTTTCAGAACACCTGCATCCTTACATTATAATTTATTACCATCTATTTTATTTGTAGTAATAGCAGAGAAAGGTAACAGTTTAACATATATTAAATCTGGTACATATATAGGCTTTGAAAAAAGTAGCAAAAGAACAGTAACACATGTAAAATAAGAACATGAAGCTGACTAATAACTATATTATAGAGAAACAATACTAGCAAGTGTTGGCTACTCTGGTATTTCTCTGGTGTTTGATGTAGTTCTGTTAAAGATAGAGGTGACAAGTGACTTTAAATTTGGTGGGCAAAACAGGCGTGAAGTGACAGCTGGCCGGCAGGCGGGCGCACAATGTTGGGCGGCAGGAGGCCGCTGGGGACCAGGGGAACGACCCCGGAACACAGGTAAATCACGGGGAAGGTGTTTGGGAAGATCTTGCGATCGGGCGAGGGGGGAATCCTGAGATAGGGTGTCCTAAATGTTCTTTGTGGGTCCCGGAGGAGCACTCCTGCTCCCATGAGGAAAGTTAAAAAAACTTACCGTTTTGGGCCTCTTCTGGTACTGACACTTCTTCCCGCTAGGTTGGCGTGGCAGCAAAACCAAAATGGTTTCCCAGTGCTTGCCTCTGGTTAAATTAGCAGTCAGGCCTCAATGACATCATTGGAGCTCGATCTGCATATTTAAAGAATGACCCCATCAATTTCAAAAGAGCAGAGCGGCAGCGGCGGTGGGGTGGGGGGGTGGGCCCGGTTGTTTGCGGGAAACCCGGAATCACACGCTGTGGAGTTTTAACTGCTGTGGTGGACGCTGGACAGGAGGCTGCAACCACAGGTAGGTGCGAGCCCCGAGCTCAGGGGAGGGGGTCCCAATCCTGATCCCCAACCCCGGGGACATCCGATCACCGACCCCGGGCTGGGGGTGGTGGTTGTGTTTGTATGGGGAGGGCTGATGGTGGGTGAGCTTGGGGGGCCGGAGGAGGCACTCCTGCTCCTCCGTTTCCCACCCGCACGGAGCGGAGGAACCCGGGAGACAGCGGGAGGTCCAGGTTTCCCGGCACGCTGTGGAATTTTGACTCCACAGCATGCGTGTGACGTAAAGGACAGATTCCCTGCCCAGAAGTCGGCCTGATTGACAGACTGGCTTCCAGTCATGCGGGGAATGTGGAGACACGATCCCCAGGGGTGGGGGATGGGGAGGCTCCGATCCCTGGTCTCAGTGAAAGGCAGGCTGCTGGGGGGGAGCTCGGGGGGCCGGGAGGAAGCACTCCTGCTCCTCCCGGCCCACAAGGATTGTTCCCTGAGGCTGAGGCCGCCTCGCTGCAGCTATCGGGAATCCCAGGCCCGGGATCCCCAGCCGACTGCAGTTATCATATTTAAATTGCTAACCTGCCTCCTGTCCCGCCGAAGTAAAAGGTGAAAGTGGGTGGGTTGGAGGAGGGTTGGGATTTAGATTTTTATAACTTTCACTTCCCCCCCACGCCTCCAACCCATCCATTCCTTCCAGTGAAAATTGCGGCCTCTATTTTTCTTTCTGTACCTAATCTGACATTGAATTCACCCACTCTAATTTACACTTCATTCTCAGTCCTTCCTCTGTTTTTTTCTCAATCCTTTAATACCATTGGTTAAGGAGATATACTGTTGGTCCCACCATTCACTAAGGTCCCAGATGTCCCGCTGCCCGCGCCACGCCGTTTTAAGCTCACATTTCCAGCAACTAACAGAGCAAAAACAATTTGAGTTGAAGGGTGCAGGGAAGAAGTCTAAATAACTGGGCATGCCATGAGATGCCCTGTGTCTGCAAATTCCGGCCCAATCAGTCCAAGGTACAGTCAGAGCTGAGCTTAAAATTAACTCAAAGACCTGGGGGGAAAAATTTGTTAGCGACCATTTTGGGCCGCTAACATCACCTGGGTGCTAAATTTAGCGAAAAAACGTGCCTGCGATCGCTAACTTCAGTTTCAGCGCCCCAAGAGGGAGGTGGAGTGCTAATTCAAATGCTCCACTTCCTTCTTAGAGCGCTAACACCGAATATCGGGTGGTACATTCTGCAGCGCTATGCACGGGGCCACGTAGCGCTGCCGCATGGAAGGGCTCTTCCCTCATTAAAAGGGAGGGCCCAAGCCCACAACTCTGTGTGGCCCCATCTGGACCACTGGGGATATGAGTGCCGTGCCAGCAGACCAGCACACAAGAGGGGTGCCGGGCTGCCAGATCGCGGCACGGACCCTGCGTTCAAAGATGCAATGGGCCGCGACAAGTCAGTCGGATGATTTTTCCCCCCCCCCCGCCACCTCCCTTTTATTTAGTGCCCCGCGAGCCTCCTGCCGTTCCATTGCCACCCCCTGAATCGGCCGCTGTCATCGCCCGGCGCAGGTTCAGGGGGCGCGGGCCATTTTTGCAGGCGGGGCAAAAACGGGGCGCTCCGCACGGTGATGACGTCATCATCGCCTGCGCAGCGGAGTGGGGCGCTACCGGTTACCGCCGCTGCTAAACTCCCGCTGAAGTCGTTAGCGCCACCACACCCGGGCAAAACGTAGTTTGCGCTGCGTTAGCGCCCCCTAACGAGAGGTGCAAATGCACCGAATTTCTCAGCCCTATACTTCCACTAGATCAAGTCCAATGCAGGACCATTGTAGATGCTTTTTTGTCCATAAAAAATAGTGGCAGAGGAAAAACTGTGATTATTAATCATTCCCTGATTACCAAGCAAAGCCAATGAAATACATTTCAAGGGCATTTGAATATATCTCAAAAAAAGTTATATAAAAAATTAGTGAAGCCCCATTAAAAATATGATGTGGATTTTTTGACATCCTGCCTTCAGAAAGACATAAAGAATGACACTGAATAGAGTGAGAGGTAAAATATGCCACAAAATGTGCTGGATTTGTATCAGAAGCTGTGCGCACTGATGCTCCACGGAGCTGAAGCCATCAGAATTTGTGGGTCAGCTCATTTGCATATCCATTGAAGGATCTCCAATGCAGGGACCATACAAAATGTGAGTTATATTCTGTGGGTGTTTGGAAATCTACTACATTCCCTTTATCTAACCAATTGGTCACTTCTTTGAAAAACTCTTAAATTTGTCAAACAGCGCTTGCACTCCAGCTCCACTTGGATCCACATTCAGATAAGTTACTTACCTTCTTGATTGCGCCTAGCAGATGATCCCTAGGCTCAGTTTCCACGGATATAGCTCGCACAGGCTACCTCGGGGAAAACCAATCCTGGAGAGGGGGACTTAAACAGGTGTTAGGCCCTCTATTTGCATATGTAAACGGCCTAACGCTCGCTTCAGGCGTGGGTAAAGGACGCCTCTTGTTTGTCCTTACCCAATATGGCGAGGGGGGGGCGGACTTCCAGCCGGAACTGTGCAAATGCTTCCTGCCCGCCATATTGGAGCCTTAGTAGTCCGAATAGTGCCCGAAAAATGACACTGTGTGGACCAATTTCAAGGCTAGCACAGAATTAATTACAACATATCGCACAACAAAAGGCTATTTGACCCAACTCCCCCATGCTAGTGTTTATGCTCCATCCGAGCCTCCTCCCACTTGACTTCATCTAATCCTATCAGCATAGCTTTCCATTCCTTTCTCGCTCATGTACTTATATAGCTTCTTCATAAAGGCATCTATGCTATTCGGCTCAACTACTCCCTGTGGTAGCAAGTTCCACACGCTAATTATTCTCTGTGTAAAGAAGTTTCTCCTGAATTCCTTATTGGATTTATTATTGACTGTCTTATATTTGTGTCCCCTAGTTTTGGATTCCCCCACAAGTGGAAACATCTTCTGTACGTCTACCCTATCAAACATCTTCATAATTTTAAAGACCTCGATTAGGTTAGCGCTCAGCCTTCTCTTTTCTAGAGAAAAGAGCCCCAGCCTGTTCAGCCTTTCCTGATAGTTATAACCTTTTAATTCTGGTATCATCCTTGTGAATTGTTTTGGCACCTTCTCCAGTGCCTCTATATCCTTTTTGTAATATGGAGACCAGAACTGTGCACAGTTCAATATGTTTGTACTAACCAAGGCTCTATATAGGTTTAACATGACTTGTCTGCTTTTCAATTCTGTTTCTCTAGAAATGAACCCCAGTGCTTTGTTTGCATTTTCTACCTTTGTTAACCTGTGGTATTACTTCGAATGATTTGTGAATCTGTACCTCTAGATCCCTTTGATCCTTTACCCCATTTAGACATCTTAGTCCCCGATATTTCCGGGGAGGCAGGGAGGGAACGGGGGAGCGTGGTTGGGAGGGTGGGGGGATACCTAGATATCCTGGTAATGCAGAGGCCTGGCCGAATTTAACGGCAGGACCTCATTAACATTTGTTTGCGTTTTTTTTTTAGTCGGCTGAGGCACCCACCAGGCAGGAGCCTAATGCAAATTGAGGTTCTGTGACTCAATCAGGATCCAAATGCCATTTTAATGCAAAATCAATGATCTCCCGCCCAGTGCCAAACCTGCCATTAAAAGCTAGCGGGATTGGCGCTGGATTTAAGCAGTATTTAAAGGGGCGGGTAATTGGATCACAAGATCTGTGCCATTGTGCTGTTTGTATTGCCAGGAGAGTTTCCAGCTTCCAAATGGTTTCTTTCTGATACTTTTTATCTTACTTACAATGAGGTTAATCATCTTATCATTGATGTGCCTCAATAAATCCGAGACTCGATGTTAGCGAAACAAAACAAGGCTTTTATTGACTTAGAAGGTAACACACAGAGGAGAATGTATCTTCCATCCAGAGGTCTGCCGTACTGGATGTGCTGCAGGCTGGGCCAGCTTACATAGGAGCCAGGTATGGGCGGAGCCCTACACACAGTACAATACAATGGAAATGAAACTGAAACCAACCACAGTCACAGGCAGAGAAATACTGATGAGTGATGAATGGAATATTTCATCACAATCATAGGTGCTATTATTGGTAGTTTCATGTAGATGGAGGAACAGGGTGTACAGGGCAAGATTCACTTCCTTAGATATACCTGAAGAGCAGTGCATCAGGAGGCTGCGCTTCTCCAGGCAGGCTATTGCAGATTTCTGGACTTAAATTTTTACCTGTCGGCACGCTGGCTGCAAGGAAGCCCTGGATCACGTGGGGAACCCGGAGGATTGAGCGGCATGTTTGGCAGTGGCTTTTTAACGAAGCTACTGCATTTGCATCTGATTTCCGGGTTTTATAAGAACATAAGAAATAGGAGCAGGAGTAGGCCATTCGGCCCTTCGAGCCTGCTCCGCCATTCAATGAGATCATGGCTGATCTTCTGCCTCAACTCCATTCACCGGCCCTATCACCATATCCCTTGATACCCTTACTAGTCAGAAATCTATCAACTTCTGTTTTGAATATACCCAATGACTGAGCCTCCACACCCCTCTGGGGAAGAGAATTCCAAAGATTCACCACCCTCTATGTGAAGAAGTTTTTTCTCATCTCAGTCCTGAATGGCCTACTCTTTATCCTGAGGCTGTGGCCCCTGGTTCTAAACTCCCCAGCCAAGGGAAACATTCTCCCAGCATCCACCCTATCAAGCCCTGTAATAATTTTGTATGCTTCAATGAGATCCCCTCTCATTCTTCTGAATTCAAGAGAATACAGGCCTAGTTTACTCAACCTCTTCTCATACGACAGTCCCGCCATCCCAGGAATCAATCTCGTGAACCTTCGTTGCACTCCCTCTATGGCAAGTATATCCTTCCTTAGGTAAGGAGACCAAAATTGTACACAGTACTCCAGGTGTGGTCTCACCAAGGCCCTATATAATTGGAGTAAGACTTCTTTACTCCTGTACTCAAATCCTCTTGTAATGAAGGCCAGCATACCATTTGCCTTCCTAATGGCTTGCTGCACCTGCACATTCACTTTCAGTGACTCATGTACAAGGACACCCTTTGAGTATCTGCATTCCCCAATCTTTCACCATTTAGGAAATACTCTGCCTTTCTGTTTTTCAACCAAAGTGGATAACTTCACATTTATCCACATTATATTCCACCTGCCATGTTCTCGCCCACTCACTGAGCCTGTCGAGATCCCCTTGAAGCCTCTTCACATCCTCTTTGCAACTGACACTGCCACCTAGCTTTGTATCATCAGCATATTTGGAAATGTTACATTTAGTCCCCTCATCCAAATCATTGATATAGATTGTGAATAGCTGGGGCCTAAGCACCGATCCTTACGGTACCCCACTAGTCACAGCCTGCCATCCTGAAAAAGACCCGTTTATCCCTACTCTTTGTTTTCTGTCTGTTAACCAATTCTCAATCCATGCTAGTATATTACCCCCAATTCCATGTGCCCTAATTTTGTTCACCAACCTGTTATGTGGGACCTTACCGAAGGCCTTTTGAAAATCCAAATACACCACATCTACCGGTTCCCCTTTGTCTACTCCACTAATTACACCCACAAAGAACTCCAATTGGTTGGTTAAACAGGATTTCCCTTCTTTAAATCCATGTTGACTCTGCCCAATCTTACTATTAGTTTCTAAGTGGCCAGTTATTGCATCCTTTATAATAGATTCCAGCATTTTCCCAACTATTGATGTGAGGCTAACAAGTCTGTAGTTCCCCGTTTTCTCTCTCCCTCCTTTCCTGGCCAAATAACACGAGCAGGCGTGATGACGTCACACATGGCCCCCAGTCCCTGACCGCTCCCCACCAGCTTCTGATCCCACCCCCACCTACCCCCCCGGCATTCCAACATCCCGCTTCTGGCCTCCAACCTCCCCCCACCAGCCACCGACCCCCACTCTGGCACTCTGGCTCCTGGCCCCCAACCCTACCCCCAACTCCAGTCTTTGATCTTCCCTCTGGCCTTCCGATCTTCCCCCTTTGACCCCATCCTCCTCTGGCTCCCCCCTTGAGCCCCAATCCTCCTTCGGCCTCCTGCCTCTGGCCTTCCAATCTACTCCCTCCAGCCCTCTACCCCACCTCTGGGCCCCGCCCCTGCCACCCCGACCTCTAATTCCCCCCTCCAGCCCCCGATCACCGCCACCAACCCCACCCCCCCCCCCGGCCATCTGACCACATGCTCCGGTCCCCATCCTCCTCCAACCACTCTGCTCCAATCTAGCTCCCCCTCCAGCGCCAATCATCCTCCGGCCTCCCTCCTCTGGCCCGGATCATCCCTCCCTCCTCTCTGTGGCCTGGTGCCGCAGGCCTAGCCACTCGACAGTTAGACAACCTCTCTGTCTGCATATGGAGGGATGCGTGGGAGAGCCTGGGTGCAGCCCTGCACCTCTGTGCAGTGCTTGTCAGTGTTTGCAGCACCTCAATGCTGCAGAACACTGACAGCACAAATGTCAAACTAAATTTGGGCATGATCCCTTTAAGGAAAGTGGGTCATAAATGACATCATCGGACCCACTTCCTCTAATTGGCTGGCAAACGCACTGGGCGGGTTTAACAAGCCCAATCAAGGGGATGTCATTTCACAGAGCGGGATGGAGCCAGCAGCAGGGTTGGGACTCATCCGCACTGGACATGCTAAGGTTCGTAAAATCGCGGCCTATGTTTCTCTAAAGTCAATAGGGGTGAAATTTGGCTCCTTTGCACCTGCCGTTATCTCCTCCGGGGGGCGTTAACAGGGCGCAAAGTGGTTATCACCGTGGAGGGCGAAAAAATCGCCTCCCGCGAAATTCGCAGGGGCATTGCTGAGGCGCTACCCGATAGTGCCATGCTCCCGCCGGTAGCACTTCAGGCTGCCACGCCTCCGGCGATGATGTCATCGCCGTACATGGTGACCCCTTAGCGGTCCGCTGCATCCCCTTACTGCCTCGCGGCATAAATTTGGCTGCACCCTGCGAGGCTGCAGCGGGCGGTGTCAGTGCCAGCCTCGCGGGTCGCGAGCCGGGCTGACCTCCGCTCGCGGCGTGGTAGTTAAAGGGGAGGCGCGGCCGCGACCCACTCCGCCATTTACCTTTTTTGGCCGACCTCCAGGTCGGCCCTCCGTGGTGGGCCGTGGCATGGTCCTGGCCGCCATCATGCAGCCCGGTACTGCGTCTCGGCACTGGGCTGCTGCCATGGCACCACGTTGCCCTGAGGGCCTAGTTGGGGCCATCAGAGGCCCTGCAGAGTGAGAAGCGGCCCTCCACTTTAACTGAAGGGGAGGGGCATTGAAATGCAACAGTGCTCCACGGAGCCTCCTGGGAGCACTGCCGATCACGCCCCGATATCACCTCGATTACCGCCCCAGCAGGAAGTGGAGCGCCTGACATAGTGCTCCACTTCCTGGGCGGGGCAGTAAGGCGAATTTCGCGGCCGGGGCAGGACTTCCTCGCCGGGTGCAAGATGTCCCGCCTTGCCAGCGTTACTGCACCGAAACAGGGCGCTACCGAATTTCGCGGCCAATAATCCTAACTCTCTGTAAGAGATCTAAGTTTAGGTATCCTCCTTGTTGCCCTTGCACCCTCTCTAAAATATCTACCTAAATGTTTCTCTCTCTTACATTATTTTGACGGTTGACCTAATCTTTCATTTTCAGTGCAAACTTTACACAGCCACATGATCTCATTCTGGCATCACTGAGATAGACCACCAGAATAATACTATCAGTGCAGTATTTGAGGACTTCTCTACCTGGGAAACTGGTCCAAGACCATCCAAATTCATTTGACTTCTGATCCTTAACAGACATTAGAAAGGCAAGTCCTTTATTCTATCAGCTTTGATTGCTTGAAAAGAAATGTCCCAGTGTTCTAATTCTAGTCCACTGTTTCACACCGTATGACCTTCTGTTAACTAAAAGTTATTTAACGCTCGAGCAGAACAGCATGGAGGCTTGAAGAGATCAGAGATGCCAATGAGATGCTTTATGTAATCAAGAAATCTTAATGAAATCAGGACTTGGAAACATTGGTATTCAGGGAGAAATGATCTTATCAGAGATCAATTTCAAAGAACTCTGTCTGGCATACCCTGTGCGAACATCTGTCCAATCATTTTCAATGCCATTGCTCACAAATAGAAAGGCTGTTTTAGGAAAAGGCTATAACGGATATGTGTGGGTCTGTGGGGACATTGTACAAATATTGCAAACTTTTAACTTGAAAACATTTTTATTGAAGGTGTGCCATCTTCATGACAAACCATTTTTTTTTGTTTTGAGGCTATTTAAATCATTGCATGATATGTTTGCCAAATGCTTTCACGAAGCTGATCGTTTAAGGTATGAAGCTTCAGGCCCTACCATAAATTCTGTTCCCTAGCCACCGACTCCATCCCTCTCCCTGGCAACTGTCTGAGGCTGAACCAGACTGCTCACAACCGTGGTGTTGTATTTGACCCTGAGATGAGTTTCTAACAGCATATCCACGCCATCACCAGGATCTACTTCCATCTCCACAACATCACCCAACTTTGCCCCGCCTCAGCTCATCTGCTGCTGAAACCCTCATCTATGCCTTTGTTAGCTTTAGACTTGACTATTCCAATGCAATCTTGGCCGACCTCCCATCTTCCACCCTCCATAAACTTAAGCTCATCCAAAACTCTGCTGCCCATATCCTAACTCGCACTAAGTTCCGTTCAGCCATCACCACTGTGTTCGCTGACCTACATTGGATCCCAGTTAAGCAGCGCCTCAATTTTAAATTCTCATCTTTGTTTTGAAATCATTCCATAGCCTCGCCCATCCCTATCCCTGTAACCTCCTCCAGCCCTACAACCCCCCAAGATATCTGCGCTCCTCCAATTCTGGCCTCTTGCACATCCCCGATTTCAATCGCTCCACCATTAGTGGCCGTGCCTTCAGCTGCTGAGAACATAAGCTCTGGAATTCCCTCCATAAATCTCTCCGCCTCTCTCTTCTCCTTTAAGACTCTACTTAAAACCTACCCCTCAAACCGTGTTTTTTGTCATCTGTCCTAATAACTCCTTATGTGGCTCAGTGTCAAGTTCTGTCTGATAACGCGCTGCTGTGAAGCACTTTAGGATGTTTTGCCACATTAAAGGTGCTATATTAATGCAAGTTGTTGTTGTATTTCTACTGTAGTAAGTAAGGATAATTTTGGGCTTTTTATTTATTATACAGAGCCAGAACCATAGCTGAGTTTTTCTACCTGAAACCAGATATAATGTATCCATCTCTGCTCCAGCTGAAAAAAAAACAGAAAAGAAGACTGGGATCATTCTGGTCTCCATAATTTCGTACCAAAACATGTGATGCCACTGAACTGTTGGAGAAGAAATAACTTCTGTTTCTATAGAACACACGATGCAATGAGGAACTAGTGTGGAGTCTTCTTAACATGCTTTTTTTCCCACCAATTTTCACCCTTTTCCTCCTCCTTTGAAGACATAGGGCTGGATTTTGTGAATGGAGGCGACTTGGAGGCGGGACTGCTGCTTGTCATGTCAATGTCCCGCCTCTATCCTCGCCTAACCAATCAGAGGGATTTTCCCCTGATTGAGCTTGTTAAGCCCGCCCTGCGGGCTCAGCAGGCCAATTAGGGAGGAAGTCACTGACAGATCACGTCAACGTCAGACGTGCTATCTGTCAAGACTTCTTGAAAGAAGAAATTACAGCATTTGACAGCTCTGTGAAGCTGTCAAACACTGCCATTCTCTTTAGTTTGATGAGACTTTGTGGTGAGGACTCAGCAAACATTGAAAATTCGTAAATTTAAGATGCCTGATGGATCGGAGGGTGCATCAGCCATTACCTGAAATTGACAAGGTGGATGTCCACTCTCCCCATCCAGCGCGGCTAAAGGCTATAGAAGGAAAAAAGGTAAGTGAACACTTTTTAAACTTATCGCTCACCTTGCATACTTACCACTCCACACTTGCACCCGTCACTCACCTCTACACCTTACTTCCAGGTGCCTCCAACCACCGCAGACCTCCGCCACGTCTCCTTCAACCCGGCGGGGTTCTCCGAGGTCAGGAAGCCTTCACCTGTGAAGGTAAAATGGTACTAATCCTTTTTTCTGCCTGTTAACTACCTGTTAACAGGCAGTTAAAAGGATTAAAAGCCTTTCCCACCTCCAGGAGATGGGACCCGAAGCTGCACATCTTCCTGCCTCCTGGCAAGTGGGCACGGAGGCGGGATGGGGGCAGGTTTGCCACTCGCCCCCAGTTCCTCCAATTTTACGGGCTGTCCTGCCTCCATGCCCGCCTCCTCGGGGCTTGGAAAAACCAGCCCGTTGTATCCTTATTGGGCTGTGAGCACCAGTCATCCTCCAGTACCTTAGCCAAATGACCATTATTCATATTTGAGGTTTCACAGTGACTGTTGCTAGGATTTTTCAACACAATGGGGGAGAAATTCAATACCTTAGTGCCTCTGGGGGATGCGAACAGGACGCTACCAACTTTGCGACCGGGCGTGGCAATAGTACCGACATCCGCGAAATTGACGTGAAGGTTTGCGGCGGCAGTAACCACTAGCGCCTCACTCTCCTGCGCCCGGAGATCGTGACGTCATCTGGCTGCGCAGCTCCCCGGTAGCGACCAGGCTCCGAAATTCACTCTCGCCTGAGCTCCTGCCATTAGCAATGACAGGTAGAGGAGGCGGTATGCAGTCGGATGAGCGCTGGAGGAGCGCCATATAAAGGCATTAACATCCGGTTTATTTTTAGTGCAAGGAATGCTGCCTTGTCAGTTTGACATAGGCAAACAGGCATTTTGAGCGATCTCAGCATTTTTCACTTGAAGGAGTCTTCTGCTTCAGAAAAATTATTCAGTTTAAGTTAGGTGAGATTTGAAAGTGCAACATTTCCATACTTTAATGGGGGCTGTACTGGACCTCTCCCTCCAGCGTCAACTTCGGAGGCAGTGGAAGCAGCGATAAAGATTGCCAAATGTGGCCAGAGGGAGGAGGGCCAACAGGAGGCCTTACCCTCCCAGGGTATTCCGGCAGCATTTCTCCTACATCAATTTCACTGAGGAGCAGTGTCTTAGGAGGCTCCGCTTCACCAAGGAGATGGTCACAGAGCTCTGCCACCTCCTGCAGCCAGACCAAGCCTCACATCAGGAGCACCATGGCTCTCTCAGTGGCAGTCAAGGTCACCGTCCCCCTCAATTTCTACACCAGCGGATCCTTTCAGTGTGCAACAGGAGACATATCTAACATATCACAGTTCACCGTCCATTGCATCATCTGCGAGGTCAGAGATGCTCTCTACAGCAGGAGAAGGGATTACATTTCTTTCCCCATCACCAGAGAGAAGCAGTGCGAGCGTGCATGTGACTTTGCCAGGATAGCCGGCTTCCCCATGGTGCAGGGCGCCATTGACTGCACGCACATCACTTTGCAGGCACCGAATGACAATCCTGAGGTATTCCGTAACCGCAAGGGCTACCACTCGCTTAATGTGCAGTTGGTGTGCAACTACACACAGCGAATACTCACCGTCAATGCCCATTATCCTGGCAGCAGTCACGATGCCTTCATCCTGCACCAGACCGGTGTGCCAGTTCTGTTCCAGCCACCACATCAAGCTGGCTGCTGTGAGACAAGGGCTATCCGCTCTCCACCTGGCTCATGACTCCCCTCCGCAACCCCAGCACACGTGCTCAGCACTCATATAATGAGAGCCATGCTGCCACCAGGAACATCATTGAGCAGACCATCGGAGTGCTCAAGCAACAGTTCCGCTGCCTTGACTGCTCAGGAGGAGCCCTCCAGTACTCGGCTGAGTGGTGAGTGTCCCATTATGTCGTCATCTGCTGCATGCTGCACAACTTGGCCATCATGAGGGCACAGTCATTGCCACCAGGTATTGCCGCACCACCTCAGGAGGAGGAAGAGGGAGAGAATGAGGAGGAGGACGAGGGGGAGAAGGAGGAACAGGAGCATGAACAGCAGTGATGGAGGAGCCAGCCACTCCATTAGCCTTGTGGAAGGGCAGTCCGTGACCGCCTCATCAGACTGCGGATCCAATGAATTCAAGACCACTTCCCGGTTGCTCAGCCAGTCCCCACCACTCCATCAATTTCTCATTCCATGCCACACCCCAAAGCTGAAATGAGACACATCACCATTTCTCCAACATTGCAATAATAAATTTATCCAGAATCAGTAACCACATATATACAACAACAATATGAACTAATAAACCCTGTGCAAACCCTTACTTCCCCTCTTTACAGTGCCTTTTCCTAATCTGCTGCGCCTACATAGTGTCTCCCCAGTGGCTGCAGCAGGGCTGGTGGAAGGCTGCTGAGTGTCGGTGCCAGAGACTACAGATGGCCTTGCAGGACGCCCTCGACCAGCTCTGGGCCTGGCTCTACACTGCACCACCTCAAGATTGGCGGCGGCAGTCTGGGCTGGTTGGCTGACAGGCAGCGGCAAGTGCAATGGCGGAGTGGCAGTGGTGGGATCAGGAATGCTGTCATCCTGAGAGAGGACACCAGGTTCCTGCTCCATTGACACTGCCACTCCCCTGGGGCAGGACTTCAGCATCCCTACCAATCTGCTGGAGCACAGATTGCTGGCCCGCTGCGACACCGTGAGATCCCCAGTGGACTGTGGTGGACCCAGCAATGATGGCAGCAGACAGGGCTTGCATCGTATCAAGCTGAGACTGCATGAGAGCAGTCTGAGATTTGAAGCAACCAAACATTGTCTGCATTACAGCACTAAGACATTGCATCGCTTCTGCCTGTGCTGCAATGGAAGCTGCCACATCGCCCATGACACGCATCATGAGGTCTGGATCCACACGGTCTCTCTGGGAGTCCACCATCCCCTGCAGAGTGGAAATGATGGGCTCCATGGTGTGTGCAGAGCTCTGTGCAATGTTGGAGGTGTGCTCCTCCACGCTCCTTACCATTGCCGGCAGGCTCTTGGGTACCCTTGCCATTGTACCTATCATCTCGGAGGGCATGCCCATCACCCTTCTTGTGAACGCCTCCCCATCAAGGTTCTCATCTGAGTCCTGTGCAGCAGAACTTACGCATGAACTCACCCTCCGGGGAGCTGGCTCCTGAGCTACCCTTTCCCCGTGGCCTTGCTGCAGCCCGCTCATCCCCGGTGCATCACCCAGTGCAGACCCCTCTACTAAACTTGCCTCTAAAGATCGCATAGTGCCAGTATCTGAGGTGGCACCTGCGGGTGAGAGATGCAGTGACGCGGTGCTTTGCTCCTCCACCTCTTCCCCTTCCTCACTCTCAGTGGGGGGCTCAGGGACAGACTGGTCATCTGGTTGTTGATTCTCTGAAAGCATAAAGGCACAAGACTCACGTTAAGGTGGGAGCAAGAAATGCAGACAATATAATGAGCTGGAAATTGGGAAATGCTTGTGATGTGAGGGGGGTGTGGGATGAGAGAAGGAGAGGCGATGAACATACCGTTGTTGCCCCCAAGGGGGTCGACGGTGCCGATGGCCAGGTGCCCACCGCCTGGCACCCAATGAGTCGCAGCACTCTCTCCTCCAGGTCTGAGAGCTGCTGGAGCTGCGCATCACCCCTGCCTGTTTGCTGCTGCTCCCTCCTATTGTGGACCATCTTGGCCTGCAAGAGAAACGAATGTGTGTGAGTCAGAGTCCAGCTATGTGTTTGGGAGATATGCCTGCGTTGTTGAATAGCTGTGATTGTAGGCAAGGCATGAGATGATGGATGTGAGTTTGAGTACATGCAGATGCTTGGTGGGTGAGTGGTGGGGGTGTGGTGGTTTGTGCAGTGTGTACAAACCGAGGTTCAGATGCTGGTATTTAGGACCTGTTGAGGTATGTACTCACCTTGACCACCCGAGTGAGTTAGTTGAATTTCTTCTGGCACTGTGTCAGGTTGCGTACGACCACACTACTGGCCGAGACCTCCTGGACCACTTCCCTCCACATTGCCCTGAAGACCTGGGGCAATGGCCTCCTTCCAGTATCCGGGAACAGCACTGCCCTCCTTCGCTCCACTCCCATGACCGATGGCTCCAATGCCTCGTCCGTGAAATGACGAGCTCTCTCCCTGGGAGTGGAATCAACCATCACGATCAGGGGATTGAGTTGGTTGCAGGTCATCTTCACAGCCAGCAATGCCGATAATGAGGATCTGCACAATGATGAAACCTCCCCTTTAAGAGCTGGAAGGCACCAGTGTGAAGGATCATTCCCGATTACATTGCACCTGAAATTCATTATCGATCTGCTGGTAGCGTCCCTGTAACACCCTACTGAGGCCATTAGCGCTTGATTTAGTGCTCCAGTTCTTTCCTGGAGTGCTAATAGCCAATTTAGGAGAAGCTCAGAAT
Source organism: Somniosus microcephalus (assembly GCF_052327205.1). Classification (NCBI taxonomy): domain Eukaryota; kingdom Metazoa; phylum Chordata; class Chondrichthyes; order Squaliformes; family Somniosidae; genus Somniosus; species Somniosus microcephalus. The sequence goes on from NC_140997.1 coordinate 37,295,584, forward strand.
CCTTAGCGGCTGGCGCTAATTTTTAATCATTTCCAAAATTAGTGCCCCAAATGGGGCGATACCGAATTTCTCCCCCAATGTATCTCAGAATCCTGTTATCAACTGATGCCCATGTGAGTGTGCACACACACACACATTTCTAGCAAGATTCACTGGAACAAGTGTGAACAAGTGCAGGAACCCTTGGACTATCCTGGTCTGTGTGGTTCAAGTACTAACCTGATAAACTCCGTGAACTTAGTAGGGCAGCCTCAGCCTTACTGTTTAACCAAAACATTAGAGTTGTTAATTGTTGAATATAGCCCAGACAAATGGTGTATTTTCAGTAAAACATTGGCCCAGAAATTTGGGTCGGGGGCTTCCCGCGGGTGCAAGCCCCCGACCTGCACTTACCTTGCACGCCGGCCGTTGAGCTGTGGGCCCCCGTGGGATTCCGATCCTGGGCCTCCTCCAACTGCTAGCGCGCAGTGCTTGCGTATCCCAGGGGCGCAGTTAGTTCAATGCATCCCCTGGGATCATGTGGGCTATGGACAGCCAATGGTAGCAGGGAATGCTTCATTCATAAGTTTGACAGGAAGAGCTGTCAAACCAAAAAATACTATAACCCCCAAAACATCTCTAAAACTTCAAATAAATTTTTTTAAACCATCACATTTTTAAAATAACTATAAATTACATGAAATAACTATTTTAAACAATAATTTAAATTTTTGAAAAAATTAATTACATTTTCTAACGGGGCTAAAAATAAACTTACCTTTCTCTAAAGTATTAAAAAATAATAAACCTGTGGAAAAAATATTTTAATTTTAATTAATTCACCACTTACCTTGTTAAAAGCAGGCCTTATGCCTGCTTTTTAAAAGTGTAACTGCTGGAGACTTACCCTCCCGGAAAAACCTACAAAAAAAAAGTACGTTCGATGCGCATGCGCTGCCTCTCCGGTGCACGCGTTCCACCTGTCACCCCCTTCTTTCAGGGGAACGGAAGTGCCGGTTTCCCGCGCATGCACAGTGCATGCACGAAACCGGCACTTTCGTTGGGCCTACGGGTGAGTACCCAGCGCATACTCACGCGTTGGGACCCGAATTTCTGGGCCATTCTAAAATGTATCTGGTAGTGTCTTTTCCCAGTGAGTGTAATGAGGAGGGGAGAAAAGAGTTACTTTTAAGATGAGTAGAAACAAAAGTATTGGCAGGGAGATGGATTACACTTATATGCAAATTTATCTCAGAAAGTTCATGAATGTAAAATGAAATGGCATCGATTGCTATTGGAGTGGATTCTGATGAATAACAAATCAAACAGCCCTCCTTCGCAAGTATCTTTCTGTCTCCATATTGCCCCTTAATGGCTCAGTAATGCGATGCCCTCCAGCTGTGAGCTGCACTTGGCTCCACCCAGCACCTGTTTTAACCACAGCAACTCCCAACGAAGTGTCCAGCAACCCAGATATGTTTTTAGTTCACTCTCAGGATGTGGGCCGGCAGCTATTTCCTATCCCTAGTTGCCCTGAAAAGATGGCGGTGGGCCTTCTTTTTGAACCACTGCAGGCCATTCCTTGCAGCGATATGATACAACTGAGCGGTTTGCTAGTCCACTTTAGAGGGCAGTTAATAGACGGCCATATCTGCGCGGGACTGGAGTCACGTATAGGCCAGACTGGATAATGACAGCAGCTTTGCTTTCCTAAAGGACATTAATGAACCAATTGGGTATTTATGACAATCCAACAGCTTCAAGGTCACTTTTACAGATACTTGCTTTTTATTTCTAGAATTTTTAAACTAAACTCAAATTCTCACGGTGACATGATGGGATTTGAATTCACGCTCTCTGGATGTTAAGCCCAGGCCTCTGGATTGCTAGTCCAGTGACACAAACACTACACTACTGTACTCACATCACAGATCAAAGTATGGAAAGGGAGACAGGTTTTTTTTTAAATTAACAATACAGGAGACTGGAAAACACCTCGTGTATAATTCGGGGACTCACAGGAGACTGGCCAACAGCTTGTTTCTGGTTGTAGAAGAGACTTGTAAATTCCCAAGTTTATGCCGCTGTTTTCCTGGCTTTCTGTGGACTGTAAGCACTGGGAGGTGTGTTCTGTCGGTGAGATGGAGCAATTCTTTGTCTGCCTGACCCCATATATATGTTCCATCACCAAGACCGCCTATTTCCACCTCCATAACATCGCCCATCTCCACCTTGCCTCAGCTCATCTGCTGCTGAAACCTGTTAAGTCTGTGTGTTCCAGTTGTATTAAGATTAATTACTGACACAGACTACAAGAATAAAGTTCAACAGGTCTTTACTAGTTGGAGGTCAGGACTATACTAAATACAATATCACTACACAGTACTTATATACCGGTGGTCACCACCAGTATTACGTATACAGCAGCCACAGAAAGTAGTACATCTCTTAAGGTGGAACAGGCTTACGTTCTCTTAAGGTGGAACAGGTTACATACACCACAATCCTCCCTTTTTAGCTTAACAGTCATATCCCCATTTAACATAACATAATAACATATATACATATATAACTTCAGGTATAAACAGTTCAAAGGTTCAGTCTCTCAGGAGGCCTTCTGATTCGGTTTGGATAACGCCTTTCAGTGGTCTCTGATTCTTGTTGCTGAGGTGACTCTTCTTGTTGGTTTCCTATGTATTGGACATCATCATCAGGTACAGTCCCTGCCGAGGTAGATGCTTCAGGTTCATTAACGTCTTCCACAGTTGTCTCTGTCGCAACCATGGGTTCGACCCTTGCTCTTGATTCTACCAGTTGATCCGCATGATGCCTTATCACATTGTTACCAATATCTACTGTGTACATCAGAGGTCCTTGTCTGGCCCGAATTGTTCCGGACTGCCATTTTTCGTTTCCACAGCCCCTTGCCAACACTGGTTGTCCTACGTCGAAACTTCGAGTGGACTTGTTATTAATATGCCGGAACTGTTTGTTTTCCACTTCCCTCCGCACATTTGGTTTTAACAAGTCCAACCTGGACCGCAACCTTCTGTTATAAAACATCATGGCAGGACTTTGGTTAGTCACTGCATGAGCGGCGTTTCGATATGCCATTAGGAAATTGTCCACCTTGTGTTGTAACGGAATCTGATCATCGTTCATGGCCTTTATTGCCTTTTTGAATGTTTGGACAAATCTCTCGGCCAACCCGTTTGTCGCCGGATGATATGGGGCAGAGGTATAATGTTTCACCCCATTCTTCTTTAAGAATTTTTGGAATTCTTCCGACACGAACTGTGGTCCGTTGTCCGAACATATCTGTTCTGGCAATCCGTTCCTTGCGAATATTGTTCTTAACACCGCAATTGTCTTTTCTGAAGTAGTGGTATTCATCTTGATCACTTCTGGCCATTTGGAATGTGTGTCCACCGCAATTAGGAACATGGAGTCCATGAATGGACCAGCAAAGTCAATATGTATGCGTTGCCATGGGGCTGAAGGCCATTCCCATGGGTGTAGCGGTGCGATCGGAGGTGCATTTTGCACTTTTTGGCACCCAGCGCAGCTTTTTGTCAACTCCTCTATCTGTTGGTCAATGCCCGGCCACCATACATAAGCCCTAGCAAGACTTTTCATCTTAACTTCCCCCAGATGACCTTCATGCAGTTCCTTTAGAACTCCTTCCCGTAACTTGGGAGGAATAATCACTTGTCCCGTACATCAAAGTACCATGGCAGACGGACAGCTGGTCTCGCCTTGCCGAGAATGCCGGTAACAGAGGATCACCATGTGTTGGCCATCCCTTCACTGTCACCTCGTAAACTCGGGACAGTGTCGGGTCATTCCTGGTTTCTCTTTCAATACTTGCATTGGTGACTGGTAAACACTCGATGATGGTCGAATGAAATAACTCAACAGGGTCAACTTTCATCGTCTCTTCTGCTTCAGGTAGTGGCAGGCGCGACAGCCCATCAGCATTGCCATGCTGCTTTGTACCTTTGAATTCTATTTGATATTGATGTGCCCCTAGGAAAAGGGACCATCTCTGGAGTCGCTGTGCTGTCATCGCCGAAACACCCTTCTTAGGGTTAAAAATGGATACCAACGGCTGATGGTCTGTCAGAAGTGTGAATTTTTGACCCTGCAGGTAATGATTAAACTTCTTCACTCCCCATACAAGGCTGAGAGCCTCCCTATCGATCTGCGCATAGTTGCGCTCAGCGGAGGTCAATGATCTGGATGCAAACGCGACTGGCCTTTCCGTGCCATTTGGCAACTTGTGTGAGAGTACTGCCCCAATACCATATGGAGAAGCATCACAAGCCAACCGAATAGGCAGTGTCGGGTTGAAGTGAGCCAACACTTCCTCTGAGGTGATCAATTCTTTGCTTTTGCGAAATGCCTTCTTACAGTTTTCGCTCCATTCCCATGGTACCCCCTTCTGTAAAAGAGCGTTCAGCGGGTGCAGTACCGTGGATAGATTCGGTAGAAACTTATGGTAATAGTTAATCAATCCCAGAAACGACCTCAACTGAGAGACATTATCCGGAGCGGGAGCCTTTACAACTGCCTCTATCTTGTCAGGAGACTTATGTCCACAGTACGAGATCCGCTTCTGAAAGAACTCACATTTCTGCCGATTAACTCTAAGTCCATACTCTTTCAGTCTGTTGAGCACCAGTTCCAAGTTTGCGAGGTGTTCTTCATCACCATCACCTGTAATCAGAATATCGTCCAGGTAACATTGTGTGCCTGGAATTCCCTGTAATACCTGCTCCATGGCCCTCTGCCAAATTGCCGGAGCCGATGCCACTCCAAAAACTAGCCTATTATACCGGTACAAACCTCTATGCGTGTTGATCGTGAGGTACTGGCGTGACTCTTCTTCAACCTCCATCTGCAAGTACGCCTGCGCCAGGTCTATCTTGGTGAAGTGTTTCCCGCCAGACAACGAAGCAAAAATATCCTCAATCCGCGGAAGCGGATACTGCACCGTGTGAAGCACCGGATTAACGGTGATCTTGAAATCTCCACAGATACGAACCTTCCCTGGTTCTCCTGGCTTGTTGCTCGAAGGACGTTTCATAACGGGAACAATGGGCGTAGCCCACTCACGCCAATCTACCTTAGACAGTACACCTGAACGTTCTAGCGCTTCCAGTTCCGCTTCTACAGTAGGTCGTATTGCATAGGGTACCGGTCTGGCTTTGAAAAATTTTGGTTGTGCATGTTCATCAATCTTGATGTTTGCCGCAATTCCTTTCAGTGTTCTCAGTCCTTGCTGGAACACCTCTTTAGCATCATCCAATATTTTGGACAATCGTTTAGGTTTGACATCTGTTTCCCCAGAATCTACCGTTAGTGCTTTTAAGGAGTGCCAGTCCATATTCATTTTCCTAATCCACTCCCGTCCCAGTAGTGGTGGACCTCCTTCAGGTAGCACATATAAGTCCATTACTTGGCTTTCTTCGCCCTTGTGGACCACTTTTACCTCTATCTTTCCGATGGGGTACACTCTTTGCCCCGTGTATGTTTTCAATATAATCTCCGTATCCCGTAGGGGAATATGTTGGAATAACCTTTTGTAATCTTTCTTATTCATGACCGTCAATGCCGATCCAGTGTCCAATTCCATCTTTACTTGGACTCCTGCTATCTGAAGAGTGACCCAAATTGTCTGGAGATCTGCATGCTTACCAACGTTGTGTACTCTTAAGCTACCCAGTTCATTACTGCTAGCGTCTGAATCTGACTTCTGTTCGTTCGAACTGGTCTTTGTCACCTTGTGCACCTTTATGTATTTTCCTTGCAGTGACTTTTTGTTGCTGGTCTTCTTTCCTGACCGGCATACTTTAGCTATGTGGCCAAGCCTGCCACACGTTCTGCATTCTTGGTTTTTAAACCAACACTGGTTCTGATCGTGTGTTGTCTTTCCACAATGATAACATTTTACAGTACTCAAACCCAATTTATTTGTACTGAGTTCCGGTGACCGTAGCTGCATTACTGCCGTGCCTCTCGCTGCGGCTTCGTGTGCTGCTGCCATAGTGACCGCTTTCTCAAGCGTCAGCTCATTCTCCTCGAGCAGTCGCTTTTGTGTATCTTCTTTTAATAATCCACACACAAATTTATCTCTTAGCGCGTCTGCCAGTCCCGTTCCAAACTGACAGCACCTTGCTAGCTTACGCAATGCCATTAAATATTCAGCATTGCTTTCATCCTTCAGCTGCCTTCTGCTGTAAAATTTAAATCGTTCCGCTAGCATCAGCGGCGTGGGGTTTAGATGATTTTTCAGGACAGTAACAATCTCCTCGAACGTCTTATCCGTCGGTTCATCTGGTGATAAAAGGTGTTTCAATTGCCCGTATGTCTTTGCACCCATTAAGTTTAATAAAGTGAGTGCTTTCTCTGCATCTGGGATTTTATTTGCTTTACAATAATTTTGTATGCGTTCTACATACATGGCCCAATCTTCGATGTCGCTATCAAAGGTATTAATGTTCCCATGTTTAGGCATCGTTGCAATTTATTTTATCTCAAGATGGCGGCTTCCCGCTCTTGTCTTCGTCCTCCGCCTACAAAATGGCGGTTTTCCCACGCTTGGCGGTCTTCACCCACTGGCTGCAATGGCGTTTGGCGTGCCGCTGCTGCTCCCCTTTCCCAGCGGTTAGTAACTCCCCTGATGCTGTCTCTGCTTCACCGCGGCTCCCTCGGGCATTCGCGCTTCCCCGATGTCGCGCCTCGCAGCCCTTCTTGCAGCCCGGTTATTAGCACCGGCTGCGTTCGCCTTCACCGCGGCTCTCGCGCCTTCAGTCGCCCCAGACGCTGCGCCTTTTTGGCCCGAAAGCGGCCCGGCCCTTATCACCAGCCGCGATCGACGTCCCCGCGCTGCGCCTTTCGGCCCGAATGCGGCCCGGCCCTTATCTCCGGTCGCGATCGATCTCACCGCCCTTATTCCTCCGTCTTCCTCCCCCCGTCTGTACAGCCAACGCGGCCGACTTTCTGCTCGCGTCGCTGACCGGCTTACCCACCACCGAGGTAGAAAGGAGATAGCTGACTGCCGCTGATGGAGGCTTCGAGTTCAGGATGTCTTCTGCACTCCGGGTTCTCGATGCCTGCCGCGCGACGTTTCTTCCAGCAGGATGATGAGGGTGGATGCCTCTCTTCGACGCCCGTTCTGTGGACGAAGCCACCGTGGATATAAACTGCCGCAGGGTAAGAATCGGACTCGTCGCCACTGTTAAGTCTGTGTGTTCCAGTTGTATTAAGATTAATTACTGACACAGACTACAAGAATAAAGTTCAACAGGTCTTTACTAGTTGGAGGTCAGGACTATACTAAATACAATATCACTACACAGTACTTATATACCGGTGGTCACCACCGGTATTACGTATACAGCAGCCAGAGAAAGTAGTACATCTCTTAAGGTGGAACAGGCTGAAATTCTCTTAAGGTGGAACAGGTTACATACACCACAAAACCCTCACCCATGCCCTTGTCACCTCTAGACTTGACTATTCCAATTCTCTCCTGGCTGGACTCCCACCTCGCACCCTCCGTAAACCTGAGATCATCCAAAACTCTGCTGCCCGTATCCTAACTCATACCAAGTCCCACCCATCACCCCTGTGCTCGCTAAATTACATTGGCTCCCGGTCCAGCAATCCATCGACTTTAAAATTTTCATTCTTGTTTTCAAATCACTCCATGGCATTGCTCCTCCCTATCCCTGCAACCTCCTCCACCCCTACAACCCTCCGAGACCTCTGCACTCCTCCAATTTGGCCCCTTGTGCATCCCCCATTTTAATCGCTCCACCATTAGCAGCCTTCAGCTGCTATGGACCTAAGCTCTGGAATTCCCTCCCTAAACCTCTCTGCAACCTCCAAAACCAGTGTTCTCCAGTAACCAGAGCTTCTTTCCTGACTGGCCATTGAGAATTCTTTAGTTTTAGCTAGCGGTAAAACCCCTGAAAAAGATCTGCCTCATCATTCATTACTGCCCAATCACCGACATGGAGCAATAATATAAGGCATCAAATAACGATCAGTTAAGCAAATTCCAGCTTTATTACTGAGAGGGGCCTGTAATCCTACAAGTGGCTACAGAATATTCTAACCCTACATGGACAGCCAAATAACATGCCACAATTTATTGTTACCCCATGGCATAGTGCATCTCACTTGGGAGAACAGCGCACAGTCAGAGACTTGGATTGGAAGCTGAAAATTGATAAATCACTTCATCAGGTAAAAACCTTCAGGAGCCACCATCAGCCCCTGAATAGTAACAGCAGCAATTTCTTGGCTTGTGGAAACTGATTGTGAACAGGAATCTTTCTATACTCAGAAGATTTGATAACTGTGATGGTTACATTTGTTTCATACATCACTTCTTGGAGTGAGTCTTTGGCTTAGTGCCACCATTCCTGCCTTGGAGTCAGAAGGTGAAGTGTTCGAGCCCCACTCAAGAGTGTCCTGGTGTGTGGAGACTAAAATATGGTCTCTAAATACTGGGCTGACATCCAGTGAGGTACTCACATCTGGACGGAGTGACCACTGGCTCAGCCACTGCTTGAGTCAGAAGGGTGGGTTGTGGCCCCAGTCCAGACAGCCCCAGGACCAATGGCTCTGAAAACTGGGTTGATGTCCAGCAAGGGTACTTGCGTCTGATGGGTGCCAATGCCCCACCATCAGAAAGGGTAGGTGGGCGCCTTTAGCCTTGGTTGCAGACAACCGAGGAGAATATACTCCGAAGATAGAAACCGCAAGGAAGGCAACGGGAAACCGCCTCAGCTACCTTCCCTAGTAAGTGGCTCAAGAATCTCGTGTCTGAGTCTTGAGTTAGGACCTGTTCTGGGGCATCACTTTGCAAAGTGACCCTTGCTGAAAATCTCCCTCAGAAAAATAGGAGAAAGCAGCCTTGAGACATCACTGTTGATCTCATATTGCATGGACCAATCAGATCACTCAGCCACACTCACTGCTTATTATTTACATAAGTAGATGGGATGACATTTTGAAATAAAAACATTGTATAACAAGCAGGTAAATAGAATTTTTTAATTGTTACATGGAGCAGATTTTTTACAGGGAACTATTTCTCAAGTCAGCAATCTGTACATAAAGTATGAAATGCAACATTGTAAGGGGGGGGCTTCTTTAAACTGGTTTAAGGTAATTTTCCTGGTCTTGCAGCCTTTGCCTGCACTCTGACCAATTCCAAATAAACCAATTTTAAAACAGCGGTTTCGAATCGCTATCCCACCTTCCAGTTCTGACTGCAGGACTTATAATTAATGATATTAAAACGGACACATGGTTTGGATGAGAGAAAAATCAAGTTTTATTAACTACAAGAAACCATCATCAAATATCAAACTATACCACACAAACACAGTAATTACAGTAAAATTGCTTAAATGGGGGAATGCAGACGGTAAAAATGAGGGGTAAGTGACTACAATGTTAATTAAACAATCTTAGCAATATCCCCTTAATTACCATCCCCCAACTCCTTACTGGGTTGCTTTGCTGAGGAGTCAGAAACTCTGCTCACATGTGGTCCAGCGAAGTGAGAGAGCGAGAGAGAGAGAGAGAGAGAAGCTCACCTGTGGTCCCAGGAAGTAAACAGAGCGATAGCTTCTCAGGAGCTATCATATATACCTTGTGAGCCCCCTGCCCCCACCCCCTGCTGTTTGCCTGTCTGGAAAATTCACGCCCAAAATGTTCCAATTCACAAGAGAAAAGTTGTGATTGGCTAACTCAAAGTGGTTGGACTGGGTTAGTGTCTGCACTGTGGGGCCAAAATGATCCCGCCCACATCCGGAGTTCACCTGGGCTAAAACAAAAGAGAATGCAACAGCCCTATTGTCCAGAATGCTAGGTGATTTAAACCCATTCAATTCTTAAAACGGTTGCAAATCGAAATCCATTCCATGATTTCAGTCTGTCATTGTCTGTGAATGCCTTGAATTGCTGTGTAAACATAGCAGTTACAAATCGATAGTCCTGCGTTTTCTCAAGTGGGCTAATCTCTTCAACAACTTCAAGTGCTTCTGAAGGGAACCTCCCTTTGATTGGCAGGTCTGACTCACAGCCCCTGTATCCACCCACTTTTTCACACAGATAACTCAAGCTGCCTTGCTGCTCCTTTTGCCATGCTTTCTGTGGCCATTTTAAAACTTTTTGTGATTGCCCAAACTCCAGAGAACGATTTTATTAATAAAGTACTGTCTTCGGATGTGTGAATATTTTCCACAGAGCTCCACGACTCCCATGTTGTCCACGTTCTTTCCATCTCAGAACAGTCTTTTGCGGTTCTAGGCACATTTTAAAACATTGTAGACAAGTCACATCACCCAATTCTTCATCCACGATGTGGAACAGTATTTTCAATCTTCAGGGAAATAGGGGAAATTTTGCAACCCCTACAACATCAAAAGATGCTTAAAACCCCACATTGTTGGGTTTGTTTATGGAGTGGGGGTCATAGTGAATGTCCTCATTTTTTAACATCTGTAATAGGACAGCATCTAAAATGGGGAGAGGACGGGGTGGTGGAACATGGAAGGAGGAAGAGACATTGCGTTCGCCGTCCCTTTGAATTCAGTGCCCTACAAGAGCTGCCTGGGTCACATGACATCCCTCTCACCCATCCCCCATACAGGCCTCAATCTGAACGTGTCACCCATCTCTTTGTCTCCAATCAGCAGCAACCTGTTCCAATTAGCCTCAGGGAAGAATTAATCTGCAAAATTTTGTTTGTCCATTAACACTAACACGCAAAAAAGTTAGTGTTATATTTAGTATGTTATTTTACAAAAGAATAAAATCAGCCCCAGCTTTTATATTTTGTTTTCCCTTACTTCACCTCCCTCTTTTTCTATAGAAAATGCTGGAAATACTCAGCAAGTCAGGCAGCGTCTTTTTTTATTCATTCATGGGATGTGGGCGTTGCTGGCAAGTACAGCATTTATTGCCCATCCCTAATTGCCCTTGAGAATGTGATGATAAGTCACCTTCTTGAACCAGCACGTTAAGGCTCCTAGACTCAACATTAAGTTCAACAATTTCAGACCATAGCCACTGCTCCCATTTTTTCAAATGTAAGAAGTCACACAACACCAGGTAATAGTCCAACAGTTTTATTTGAAATCACAAGCTTTTGGAGCGCTGCTCCTTCATCAGGTGAAGTGGAGAGATGCATAAAGACACAGCTTATATAGTCAGAGAATAATGCCAGATGATTACAGGTAATCTTTCTAACTGCCATTTATCACACCTCGGCAGAGAGATAATCACAGCAATCAAAGGTGTGAATGGTGTCCAAACAGGTTAGTCAGGAAAACATTACATCAAAGAACAATGAGGTGGGGTCACAAGGGGTCAAATGTTGCAGATGCTGGGATCTGTATGAAAAACAAAAAACAGACAAAAAACTTTTTTTTTGCTGGAAATCACAGCAGGTCCGGCCGCATCTGTGTAGCGAGAACAAGCCAACGATGACTCGAGTCTGGTGGGGTTACATGTAGCGTGACATTTCTTACATTTGTCCACCCCAGTCCAACACCGGCATCTCCACACCATGCCCATTTTTTCAGGCAGCAGTTGCTGCTAATGATTCTGCTTTTGCCATTTTCAGCTCATTCAGACCCATCTTTTGTTTCTTTTATTGTCCCATTACCACCCCCTTTCACCTTGCACCATCATCCCTTTTGTCATTTAATCACTCCTGCCCTCCACTCTATCACAGAACATCCCTTTTGTTCTCTCCTCCCCTCCCACCTTTCCCAGCCTCTGTACTTGCTTATAACTTGTTACATCTCTAATGTTTTCCAGTTCTGACGAAAGGTCATTGACCTGAAACATTAACTCTGTTTCTATCTCCTGACCTGCTGAGTATTTCCAGCATTTTCTGTTTTTATTTCAGATTTCCAGCATCCAGTATTTTGCTTTCGTCCCTCTTTTTCTATTTGGTTTTCCCTCCTTCTCATCTCTCATTTTGTATTTTGCTTTCTTTCTCCTCATCTCCTTTTCATATTTTCTATTTCCTATTCCTACCGACCTAATTCTCTCCTCATCACTCTCAAATTGGCTGTCATGTTTCTTACATTAAAACAGTGACTACACTTCAACAGTACTTTAATACCTGTAAAGCAATTTGAGATGCCCTGAAGTCATGAAAGTCTTTCTTCGTACTTATCTTTACCTCTCCTGTCTCATTTTTCTATTTCAACGTCTTTTCTCATCACTCTCATTTTCTCCTTAACCTTTCCTTGACAACTTTTTTCTATTTTACTTTCATCTCCCCAAGTTCATTTTTATCTTTCTCACTTTGATTTTTCTAGTTATTCTTAGTTTTGCCTTTCCTTATCTCTCATATTTTCAAATTCCCCATTTCACATCCCTCATTTACTCTCATTTTCTCCTCAATGCTTGTTTGTCTTCCTATGCTCATCTCCTTTTTCTCTACCTTTCATCTCTCTACATTTCCTTCTATTTCTTTTTGTCCTCTCGTGCAATTTATTTCCTACTGACCTGTTCAGCTCATCGTGCCTCTCATTTTTTTTACTTTTCTTGTCTCCATCATATCTCACATGTCATTTTTTATTCCAGTTTTCTCTCTTTACATTCTTTTACTTTTTACTTAACTTTTCCTCTCTAAGACTACTTTTTCCATTTCACTTTGCTTTCCTCAAATCCTCTCCGAATTGCTTTCAGTTTTCTATATCATTTCCTTCTCTTTCCAATTTTCTTACTTTCTTACCTTTCCCTCACACCTCTTATTTTTCTATTCCCTATCTCTCTCCTTCTCAGTCCTTTCTTTGTCCGCTTATCTTTTTCTCTCCTCAGCACACTTAAATTTATACTTAGCAGTTCTTCTCAATGCACAAAAGTTCGCCTCTATTTATAATTTCTTTCTTGCGTCCCTCCAATCTGGCCTCTTGCGCACCACAATTTCCTTCACTTCACAACTGGTGGCTGTGCCTTCAGCTGCCTAGGCCCTAAACTCGCAATTCCCTGCCTAAACCTTTCCACGTCTCCACCGCTCTCTCTTCCTTTAAGCCACTCCTTAAAACCGAGAGTGAAGTGGTGATGAGGTAGAGCTCACATGTGGAACCTAACGGTGTGTTTTCGGATGGTGTCACCGAGGAGCAGCATATAGATGAGAAATAGAAGGGGGGCCAAGGATAGATCCTTGAGGGACTCCAGAGGTAACAATGCAGGAGCGGGAATTGAAGCCATTGCAGGTGATTCTCTGGCTATGACTGGATAGACAGGAATGGAACCAGGTGAGGGCAGTCCCACCCAACTGGACAATGGAGGAGGATAGTGTGGTCAACTGTTTCAAAGGCAGCAGACATGTTGAGATGTCTACAACAATACGTCCTAGAGGCAACAATGGGGCATGCCATATTAGATTTAGTAATGAGCCAGATTTAGTTAAAGGCCTAGTGGTGAGTGAATATTTATCCAATAGTGATCATAACATGATCGAGTTCAACATAGCGTTTGAAAGGGAGAAATGCGAAACAGCCACTAAGATTCTAGATGTGGGTAAGGCTGACTTCAAAGGGATGAAACAGAGACTGTCCACAGTAAACTGGACAAATCTATTAATGGGCAAAACGAAGATCAGTGGGAGATGTTCAAAAAATAATTTAAGATGATAAGAACCAGTTTACAAGAGCTCTATCTGCCAAAAAAAACAGCCAGGGATGACTAAAGAGGTAAGGGACAGCATAAAACTAACAGAAAAAGTATGCAAAAATAGCACAGACCCTGGCGAATGGGAAAGGTACAAAGAACAGCAAATGGTCACAAAACAGATAGTAAGAGTTGCAAAAAGGAAGTATAAAAAGAAACTTGCAAGGGATATCAAAATCCACACACAATTTTCTACATTTATATTAGGAAAAAGAGGGCAGTCAGGAGCAATGTTGGCCCCTTGAAAACTGATAACGGTGATATTATCAATGATAAGGAAATGGTGGGTATGTTGAATAATTACTTTGCGTCAATACTTACTGTAGAGGAAGAGGATAGCATGCCAGAAATTCCAAGGAAACTAAATCAGGGACAGGGACTCAATAAAATTAGTGTAAGTAAAATAACAGTAATAAAGAAAATAATGGCACTAAAGAGTGACAAATCCCCAGGACCAGATGGTTTCCATCCCAGGGTTTTAAAGGAAGTAGGTGAATACATTGCAGATGCCCTAACTATAATCTTCCAAAGTTCTCTTGATTCAGGAGCCGTTCTTTCAGATTGGAAAATTTTGCATGTCACTCTGCTATTTACGAATGGCGAGAGAGGGAAACCAGGGAATTATAAATCAGTTAGCCTAATATCTGTTGTCAGGAAATTGCTAGAGTCTATAATTAAGGATAGGGTGACTGGATACCTCAAAACTTTTCAGTTGATCAGCGAGAGCCAGCATGGATTTGTGAAAGGTAGGTCATGCCTGACAAACCTGGTTGAATTTTTTGAAGAGGTGACTAAAGTAGTGGACAGGGGAATGTCTATGGATGTTATTTATATGGACTTCCAGAAGGCATTTGATAAAGTCCCACATAAGAGATTGTTAACTAAGGTAGAAGCCCATGGAATTGAGGGCAAATTATTGACCTGGTTAGAAAATTGGTTGAGCGGCAAGAGACAGGCAGTAGGGATAATGGGTAGGTACTCTAATTGGCAGGAAGCGATTAGTGGTGTCCCACAGGAATCTGTGTTGGGGCCTCAACTATTCACAGTATTTATTAATGACTTAGATGATGGCATAGAAAGTCATATATCCAAATTTGATGACACAAAGATCGGTGGAATTGTAGGCAGTGTAGATGGAAGCATAAAATTACAAAGGGATATCGACAGACTACGTGAATGGGCAAAACTGTGGCAAATGGATTTCAAAGTAGGCAAATGTGAGGTCATCCACATTGGACCTAAAAAGGATAGAACAGGGTGCTTTCTAAATGGTGAAAAGCTAAAAACAGTGGAGGTCCAAAGAAATTTGGGGGTCCAGGTACATAGATCATTAAAATGTCATGAACAGGTACAGAAAATAATCAAAAAGGCTAATGGAATGCTGGCCTTTATATTTAGAGGACTAGAATACAAGGGGGTAGGAGTAATGCTGCAGCTATACAAAGTATAGTGTAGTGTGAGCATTTCTGGGCACCACACCTTAGGAAGGATATATTGGCCTTGGAGGGAGTGCAGCATAGGTTTACTAGAATGACACCTGGATTTCAAGGGTTAAATTACGAGGAGAGATTACACAAACTAGGGTTGTATTCCCTAGAATTTAGAAGGTTAAGGGGTGATCTGATCAAACTTTTCAAGATATTAAGGGTAGATAAAGAGAATCTATTCCCACTGGTTGGGGGTTCTAGGACTAAGGAGCATAGTCTAAAAATTAGAGCCAGACCTTTCAGGAGTGAAATTAGGAAACACTTCTACACACAAAGGGGGAAAAATTCGGTATTGCCCCGTTTGGGGCGCCGTTATAGACCGTGCGCAAAGTTTAGCGCCTGGCGCTAATTATCGCCTCCGACAGCAAACTTGGTTTTTATCGCCCCTGGAGGTGATTGGAGCGCTAAATCAGGCGCTTCACACCTGTCTTAAGGCACAAAGGCCGAGGAGTGAGGCGCTACCTCAGAGTGCTGGCGAAGCAAGGAAGGGCAAATCAAAATAAACCTGCAAAGTGCTGTTCAGTACTCAAAACTCCTTCCCACAGCGTTGAATCTCTCCAGAAGTCTCTCTCTCTCTCTCAGAATGCGTGGTGCAAAAAAGCGCTCCCCTAGTCCCTTTCTGACAGCATAACGCTCCCCTCAACCTGTCGTTGCTAGCAGCAGGCAGTAAGGCGGGGGCGCCACTCAATATCTGGTCCGGGGCGCTAACGGGGCGTTACGCACTCGACTGACGTCACAATCTGCTGGCGCAGGAGATCGTGGCGGTAGTGTTTAGCGCTGCCGCAAAATGTCTTAATTTCGCGAGCGGCACAAACATCGCCATGCCCGGGCTCTAGTTGCTTTGTGTCCCAATTGGCACCCTGTTAAGGTGCTAATGGGAGGCGCAAACAACTGAATTTTTCCCCCAAAGGGTGGTAGAAGTTTGGAACTCTATTTTGCAAATGGCAATTGACGCTAGATCAATTGTTAATTTTAAATCGGAGTTTGATAGCTTTCTGTTAACCAAAGGTATTAAGGGATATGGGCCAAAAGCAGATATATGGGCCGGAATTTTGCCAGTGCTCAGAGGGCGGGTTTGGAGACGGGTCCGCTGTCAAAATCTAAAAGATTGACAGTGGGTTGTGATCCCGCTCTGAACCCGCCTCCATGTCAGTTTCCCAAGTGCCGGGTCTCCCTGCGCTTTGCAGACCTGGCACTAAGCAGCAGGTCAGCCAATTGAGATAGTTAAGAGGGTCTTTAAAGGTAGTTGAACAGCATTTTACCACCTTCTAGCCATTTTTCCAACTTTTCCACAAGGTTCCCATCGCTCAGGTATCACATCATGTAAGTGTGTCGGGTTTTCTATGACTCTCCATTACTGTGAATAGGTGACAGCTGCAAAAGTGGTATAAAAGCTATCATTTCACAGCTGTTCACTTTCCCATGTCAGAAGCTTGAGCCTTCAGGAATTAGAAGACACTTTTGAGCTGTATGCAGTTTGGAAGTGTTTGGAGTAATCTCTCTATCCACTATCACCTCCTTGGAGCAAGCTCTTTTACCATTGACAGATCACTTCTGTCATCTCAACTTCAGCTGCCATCTATTCCAGCGGCATCAGTGCCCTTCAAAAAATCTCACCTTGGTCCTCAGAATCCCACCACGATCAGCCCAAACACCAACATCACCAGGCACACCAGCAGCACCAACAACAGCTCCAACCTTCTCCGCAATCACCTGATGCTGCACAGCACACAGGGCATCAGCACCCGAGCACATTGCTGCCCGGGATGCCAGGGATGGCTTCAACATGGCCAGTTTGACTTCACTTGACGCTGCACACCCTGGCTGCCACATGATGTGCCAGGTTAGCACCAGCCCACACCAGCATTCCTACAATGTCCACGCCATTCCTTTCACATTCATCATCATTGCAGGGTGCGGGGGGCGGGGGGTGGTACCCTTATGTTTCACCATTCACTGCAACTCATTAAGACACTTGCAAAAGTGCACACAAATCTGTCCAAGAACGCAAGGCATTGAAAATAAAGATTTCAATGTTTGACAGCACATTACCAGAAACTTCACATGAACATTGGCTAAACCACCCAAGTGCCTGCCCTTGTGTGTTGATAGTTGGTATGCTTGCAGTAGGATGAGGGTGAGTGTGAGGGGTGGCTATTGAGATGGGGAAGTGATAATGTAGATAGAGAGGAATGCATCGACCAGCAAGACCATTTGCAGTGTCCCCCACTGAAAGTCAGCAGCCTTTCACCAGCCATGCTGCAGCCACTGGGGTAGCACTCATAACATCACTTGGATAGGCAAAGGCACACACAAGACAGTCACCAAGAGAATGCTTAAGAGTGATGAGTTGAATTCTTGATGTCATATTGGATGGATAGATGTATAAAGTTGGATTGGAAAGGTTGCTTTGTGGTGACTTTTGTTTCAGCATTGTGGCCAAGAGGATGCTGTGATGGTCAGTAACAGAGGGAAGGTAAGGTGTGGAACAATTGTTGAAAGGGGAATTGGGATTGTGGTCCATGGTATCGCAGGCGGATCATTACATCCCGGATATCCTGGCCAGAAAGGGGCAGTCTGGGTTGCATCCTTCCTTCTGCTTCCTCCTCTTCTGCTTCCTCTTCTTCTGCTTCTTCTCTTTGGCTTCTTCCTCTTCTGTTTCTTCCTCTTTGCGTCTTCCTTTTCTGTACCTTCATCTTTCCTCTGCGAGTGGAAGATGTAAATCTGAAATGACAGCATAAAGTGCTGGAAATTCTCTGCAGGTCAGGAAGCACCTCGACCTGAGATGTGAACTCTTGTTTCTCTCTGCATGGATGTTGCCTGACCTGCTGAGTATTTGCAACACTTTCTGTCTTCTCAGAGGCCTTGCTTTACCATCCGAGGCCTTGCAAGCATCCAGCAGCACTGCCTGCACTCCCTGAATACTTCAAAATCTTTTAACATGTATTGCAGCAAGCCACTACAATAACATTTTTAAAAAGTCCAGTCCAAAAGCTTAAATGCAAACTTACCTGAAAGATGTGTGTGTCCCTTTAAGAGGTGCTTACAGCATCTCAATCAGTCTGCTGAACGCTGGGTTTCCATGGCGAGCTTAGGACCCAGTGCTGAACTCAGCACTAAGGTCCAAGTTTGTTGAGGTGACATTAATCAGCATTGCACGCCGACTGACATCACCCACTCTTCATTTACATTTCCATGGCCAGCACGGCTATTGGCCGCGCTAAGGCCCTCACCAAAATGGCGGCCACCAAGTCCTTCTCCAGAGAAGGGCGCCAGAGTGGCGTGCGTCATTTTTAGACTGCATCGTGGCGAAAACTCGTGGCAGTAAGTGGGCCAATTTCTAGGCCATTATCATCCCCTTTCTCCGTTATTCCATCATAGACTAATTTATCCTTTTACACTTAAACCAATTTTCAATTTTCAATGAATCCCATTCTGTACTGATTCAAAATCCAAACTCACAGTCCATGTCCTCTCCCAAGCCTGTTACCTACTACACAATTCCTAACACTTTTCTCTGGTAGATAAGAGGGGTGTAATGACATAGAGTAAAGGGTGAAAGGAACACTGAAGATTCAGTCCAGAACACCAGTCCTGTTCTCAGTTCACGCTTTGGAACTGCTATATCTGCCTCTCTCAACATTTTCAACATTCCATCTTTCATTCTGCAATCCTTTAGACCATGCTTACAACTCCCACATTTTAGCATCTCATTGACCATCCCATCAGTTCTGAGACAGCCTATTCCTACAGAACCTTTAAATGCTTCTGAGCAAGCTTCGCCTATTGCTTTTGTCGCTAACTTTTTCTGCATCCGTTTCTCATCCATGGCTTCCTTCACCGAATTAATGAGCAACACCTTAGACTGTTCTTTCATTAGCCCAAGGCCACTGTTCTTTTGTTTCTGTTTCTGTTTTTGTTTCTGTAGGCACATATTTTGCAATACCATTTCTATCTGTAGTCTGTCCACTTTACCTTCCAAGCTGTGTACTTTATCTTCCAATTCCTCTCTCTATCATGCACTTGCTCCACAGCATTGTGACTAGCCAGGAAGAAATTAGTAGCTTGCCCAGCGTGGACCGACACTCCTCTTATAAGTTTCTATATTTCTGCCTTCAAGACCCTATTTTCAACCTGCGTCTGATCATGCTGCCTCCATAGTGCACCTATTCCCAGACAAAGCCCTTGCAATAGGTATGTTCTCTGTCCCCTTTTATTTCGTTTCTGCTGAAACAGGAACATTTTATGACTACTATCTTTTTGTTTCTGCAGACGCACATTCTCCGGTGCCTGCTCAATCTCCTCCCAGTTCCCATTTAAAATTTCTTTGGAAAAACTGTAAGGTCCACCCTTACTTGTAATCCAGTCAGAAATTTTCAAAGGGACCAACTAGGTTGTGAAACCGGCTATTTTGTCTGATTCCATCCTGTTCCCTAGACTGTGATTCCCAGGAGCTAGTTATACCCACTATCGATATTACATCATACTCACCGGCCACATATTCGTTGGACGAGTTCATGGCACCAAATGTTAACAGTCAACCTCCTTCCTCCTGTGGTTCACAACAACACGTTTCGAGAAAGCACGAGGCTCTTTGTAGTGTAGTATACAGAACAGAGTTTATTGATACCTAGGTTGAGGGATCAACCCAACCTGGATCAGGGAGTGGCTTTTCGCTTTCTGTATCTTTCAAACCTTCCAAAGAAATAAGGAAAGCCATGCTCCTTTATACATCATATATTTTGCCTACATCAAAGGTAAATGTCATAGATAAGACTTCATGAAAAATCTGTTCCCAAATCCTTTGAAGACAGACTATGCATGTAAACACTAGTAATTGTTTACTCCAAAGCTACTTCCCCTAAACAAGACATCCTAATTTAACAGTTACTAACGTCTCTGAAGAGTAGGCTTTATCAACCATTATCTTTCCATACTATAGCTAATGGATACCTCCTACCCATGGTTATTACCCTAGCTCGGTTTATTATCCTAATGTTACACTTTAATCACACATGGCTGACATTATCACTGCCATGTATTTCTTTACATAAGCATTTTTCATTTCAGAAGACAAGCTATGCTTTCCTCTCAGGACATTTCAAAGTCATCCTGTTTATATTGGAAAGTTTATTGCTCCATGATACGAAAAAGATTGACTGTTAAACTTTTAAATCTCCACAATGTCTAACATAGGCTCAATGTACAGTGTCCTATAAAAGACTCCCAGGGCAAGAGCAGCATAATTTAGATACAGAGTAAAGTTCCCTCCACACTGTCCCATCAAACACTTCCAGGGCAAGAGCAGCATAATTTGGATACAGAGTAAAGCTCCCTCTACGCTGTTCCATCAAACACTCTCAGGGCAGGAGCAGCATGGATTAGATACAGAGTAAAGCTCCCTCTACACTGTTCCATCAAACACTCCCAGGGCAGGAGCAGCATGGATTAGATACAGAGTAAAGCTCCCTCTATGCTGTCCCATCAAACACTCTCAGGGCAGGAGCAGCATGGATTAGATACAGAGTAAAGCTCCCTCTACACTGTCCCATCAAACACTCCCGGGGTAGGTGCAGCATGGATTAGATACAGAGTAAAGCTCCCTCTACACTGTCCCATCAAACACTCCCGGGGTAGCTGCAGCATGGATTAGATACAGAGTAAAGCTCCCTCTACACTGTCCATCAAACACTCCCAGGGCAGGAGCAGCATGGATTAGATACAGAGTAAAGCTCTCTCTACACTGTCCATCAAACACTCCCAGGGCAGGTACAGCATGGATTAGATACAGAGTAAAGCTCCCTCTACACTGTCCCATCAAACACTCCCAGGGCAGGAGCAGCATGGATTAGATACAGAGTAAAGCTCCCTCTACACTGTCCATCAAACACTCCCAGGGCAGGAGCAGCATGGATTAGATACAGAGTAAAGCTCTCTCTACACTGTCCATCAAACACTCCCAGGGCAGGTACAGCATAATTTAGATACAGAGTAAAGCTCCCTCTACACTGTCCATCAAACACTCCCAGGGCAGGAGCAGCATGGATTAGATACAGAGTAAAGCTCCCTCTACACTGTCCCATCAAACACTCTCAGGGCAGGTACAGCATGGATTAGATACAGAGTAAAGCTCCCTCTACACTGTCCCATCAAACACTCCCGGGGTAGGTACAGCATGGATTAGATACAGAGTAAAGCTCCCTCTACACTGTCCCATCAAACACTCCCGGTGTAGGTGCCATATGGATTAGATACAGAGTAAAGCTCCCTCTACACTGTCCCATCAAACACTCCCGGGGTAGCTGCAGCATGGATTAGATACAGAGTAAAGCTCCCTCTACACTGTTCCATCAAACACTCCCGGGGTAGGTACAGCATGGATTAGATACAGAGTAAAGCTCCCTCTACACTGTCCCATCAAACACTCCCGGGGTAGGTGCAGCATGGATTAGATACAGAGTAAAGCTCTCTCTACACTGTCCATCAAACACTCCCGGGGTAGGTACAGCATGGATTAGATACAGAGTAAAGCTCCCTCTACACTGTTCCATCAAACACTCCCGGGGTAGGTACAGCATGGATTAGATACAGAGTAAAGCTCCCTCTACACTGTCCCATCAAACACTCCCGGGATAGGTGCAGCATGGATTAGATACAGAGTAAAGCTCCCTCTACACTGTCCCATCAAACACTCCCAGGGCAGGAGCAGCATGGATTAGATACAGAGTAAAGCTCTCTGCAATGACCCATCAAACACTCCCAGGGCAGGTACAGCATAATTTAGATACAGAGTAAATCTCTCTCTACAATGTCCAATCAAACACTCCCAGGGTAGGTGCAGTATGGATTAGATACAGAGTAAAGCTCCCTCTACAATGTCCCATCAAACACTCCCAGGACATGAGCAGTATGGATTAGATACAGAGTAAAGCTCCCTCTACACTGTCCCATCAAACACTCCCAGGGCAGGTGCAGCATGGATTAGATACAGAGTAAAGCTCTCTGCAATGACCCATCAAACACTCCCAGGGCAGGTACAGCATAATTTAGATACAGAGTAAAGCTCTCTCTACACTGTCCCATCAAACACTCCCAGGGCAGGTGCAGCATGGATTAGATACAGAGTAAAGCTCTCTGCAATGACCCATCAAACACTCCCAGGGCAGGTACAGCATAATTTAGATACAGAGTAAAGCTCTCTCTACAATGTCCAATCAAACACTCCCAGGGTAGGTGCAGTATGGATTAGATACAGAGTAAAGCTCCCTCTACAATGTCCCATCAAACACTCCCAGGACATGAGCAGCATGGATTAGATACAGAGTAAAGCTCCCTCTACACTGTCCCATCGAGCACTCCCAGGGCAGGAGCAGCATGGATTAGATACATAATAAAGCTCCCTCTACATTGTCCCATCAAGCACTCCCAGGGCAGGAGCAGCATGGATTAGATACAGAGTAAAGCTCTCTCTACAATGTCCCATCAAACACTCCCAGGGCAGGAGCAGTATGGATTAGATACAGAATAAAGCTACAACACAGGGCTACTTGCATGCCAAACAACGGAAGCAACATGCGATAGACAGAGCTAAGCGATCTCACAACCATCGGATCAAATCAAAGCTCTGCAGTCCTGCCACATCCAGTCGTGAGTGGTGGTGGACAATTAAACAGTTAACAGGAGGAGGAGGCTCCAAAAATATCCCCATCCTCAATGATGGTGGAGCCCAGCACGTGAGTGCAAAAGACAAGGCTGAAGCATTTGCAACTATCTTCAGCCAGAAGTGCCAAGTGGATGATCCATCTCGGCCTCCTCAGGAGGTCCCCAGCATCACAGATGCCAGTCTTCAGATCATTCAATTCACTCCACGTGATGTCAAGAAACGGCTGAAGACACTGGATACTGCAAAGGCTATGGGCCCTGACAACATTCCGGCAATAGTACTGAAGACTTGTGCTCCAGAACTAGCTGCGCCCCTAGCCAAGTAGTTCCAGTACAGCTACAACACTGGCATCTACCCGGCAATGTGGAAAATTGCCCAAGTATGTCCTATCAACAAAAAGCAGGACAAATCTGTCCCATCAGTCTACTCTCAATCATCAGCAAAGTGATGGAAGGTGTCGTCGACAGTGCTATCAAGCGGCACTTACTCAGCAATAACCTGCTAACTGACGCCCAGTTTGGGTTCTGCCAGGGCCACTCAGCTCCTGACCTCATTACAGCCTTGGTCCAAACATGGACAGAAGAGCTGAACTCAAGAGGTGAGGTGAGAGTGACTGCCCTTGACATCAAGGCAGCATTTGATTGAGTGTGGCATCAAGGAGCCCTAGCAAAACTGAAGTCAATGGGAATCAAGGGGAAAACTCTCCATTGGTTGGAATCATACCTAGCACAAAGGAAGTTGGCTGTGGTTGTTGGAGGTCATTCATCTCAATCACATGACATCACTGCAGGAGTTCCTCAGGGCAGTGTCCTAGGCCCAAGCATCTTCAGCTGTTTCATCAATGACCTTCCCTCCATCATAAGGTCAGAAGTGGGGATGCTCGCTGATGATTGCACACTGTTCAGCACCATTTGAGACTCGTCAGATACTGACGCAGTCCGTGTCCATATGCAGCAAGACCTGGACAACATTCAGACTTGGGCTGATAAGTGGCAAGTAACATTCGCACCACACAAGTGCCAGGCAATGACCATCTCCAACAAGCGAGACTCTAACCATCTCCCCTTGACATTCAATGGCATTACCATCGCTGAATCCCCCACTATCAACATCCTGGGGGTTACCATTGATCAGAAACTGAACTGGGCCAGCCATATAAATACTGTGGCTACAAGAGCAGGCCAGAGGCTGGGAATTCTGCGGCGAGTGTCTCACCTCCTGACTCCCCAAAGCCTTTCCACCATCTACAAGGCACAAGTCAGGAGTGTGATTGTTATATCCGTGTATCTTAATGTCGTGTCCTTCAATAATCAGACTGCAGGGAACGATTCAACAGGTGTTTACTGAATGAGGGTTACTCTAGAACTAACTGTACAGATCACTACTCAGAGTTTATATACAGGTGTGGTCACTGCCGGTACTACAGTATACAGGAGCTGTAAAAAGTAGTTCTCTCCCTTAAGGTATATATACATTACATACATTACAATTCCTCCCCTTTTAGATTAACAGTACCATAATACTCATTTAACAATTAACATTTTTAATATACAATGTTATTTGAAAATAGTCCATTCATATATTCAGTCTCTAGGGAGGCTTCCTGATTCTTTCTGGATAACGCCTTTCCTGAGTGTCTCGCTCTTGGTGCGGAGGCGATTCTAGCACCCTGTCGTCAGTTGATTCATCAGCTTCCAATGCAATTGTTTCTGAGGTAGATGCGACTTGTATGTCGGGTTCCTCACCAGGTACGTATGGCCGAGACATGGGGTTGACTCGTTCCTGTGACTCTAGGGTCTGGTCAGCATGGCGTCTCACAATGTTCTCCCCAACATCCACTGTGTACATTAGTGGCCCCTGCCGTGTGCATATCGTTCCTGGTTGCCATTTCTCTGTTCAGTAGTCGCGGGCCAAGACTGGTTGCCCTATGTTGAAGCTCCTTGTCGGCTTCTGATTGATGTGCTGGAATTGCTTACTCTCAACATCTCTTCGTACATTTGGTCTGCGCAAATCCAGACGAGATCTCAACCTTCGGTTAAAGAACATCATGGCCGGGGCCTGGTTGGTGACTGCATGTGTCGCATTTCTGTAGGCTAACAGGAAATTGTCCACCTTATGCTGCAGTGGAATGTCATCATCGCACATGGCCTTTACTGCTTTTTTAAAGGTTTGTATGAACCTCTCAGCCAATCCATTTGTGGCTGGATGATATGGGGCGGATGCGTAATGCCTTACCCCATTCCTTTTCATAAATCTTCGAAACTCTTCGGACACAAACTGTGGTCCGTTATCAGAGCAAATCTGCTCTGGCAAGCCGTTCCTGGCAAAACTGGTCCGTAGGACTGCAATAGTGTTCTCCGTGGTGGTGGAGGACATTTTGCTCACCTCAGGCCATTTCGAGTGCGCATCCACGGCTATTAAAAACATTGGGCTGGATTTTCCTAAGCCCCTGGAGTCGGGTTGGAGGCGTGCGGGCGATAAAAATCGGAGATCCGGGGGTCCCGACCCCATCCCGCCTCCAACCCGCCTCCATGTCAATTTCATAGGAGTCGGGTTCCCGACAAGTGCTGGAACCCGACTCCCAGAGGCGGGAAGGGATTAAAGGCAATTAAACTGCCTGTTAACAGGTAGTTAACAGGTAGTTTTTTGCCTATTCGCGATTTTTATTGCAGGTTTGTGGGCTTCCCGACAGCTCCAAACCACGAAAAGTTTTCGAGGCGGGACGTGGGTCTGAGGTCTTGGAGGGGTCGAGATGCCCAGTGTTCAGGTGAGTGAGGGGTGCAGGAGTGCAAAGGTAAGTGTTTTGCAAGTGTTTAAATAAGTTTAACTTACTTTTACTTACCTTTACAGGAGTCCTGCATTCCGGTGTCGGGAGTCGGCTGCAAGAACCACAGAAGCTCCGATTTTTAAAAAAAAATCAGCTTCTTTGTTTCTCCAGCAAAATGATTTTAAAGTTATCCTGAGAAAGGACTGAGGCTGAATTAGCAGTTTTTCAGTGCTTGACAGCTTCAAACAGCTGTTAAACACTGATATTTCATGTGCCAAAAGCTTTTGACAGATGAAATGTCAATCTCTGACGTCACCTGTTGCCGGGTGGCCCTTAATTGGCCTGCTGAGCCCACAGGGCGGGCTCAACAAGGTCAATCAGAGGAAAATCCAGTGGGTTGGCCACATCTCCATGGAGGCGGGACAACAAGCCCGAATGTGGGTTTCCCACCTCCAACCCGCCCCCATAGCAAAATCCAGCCCATTGAGTCCATGAATGGACCAGCGAAATCAATATGCACCCGTTGCCATGGAGATGAGGGCCACTCCCATGGGTGTAGAGGGGCATGTGATGGTGCATTTTGGACCTTCTGGCATCCTGAGCAGCTCTTTGTCAGGTCCTCGATTTGCTGATCGATCCCCGGCCACCACACATAAGCCCTAGCAAGGCTATTCATTTTCACCCCTCCCAGATGACCTTCGTGAAGCTCATTGAGCACTCTCTCCCTTAACTTGGGTGGAATTACCACTCGGGATCTACACATCAAGGTCCCCTGGCATACTGACAGCTGTTCTCTTCTGGATTCGGTTTATGACTGTTAGGGCTGATTCTGTGTCCAATTCCATTTTCACTTGGACTCCTGCTATCTTGAGCGTGACCCAGATAGTTTGGTGATCCTCCATTTTGATCACATTATGTAGTTTCAGACAACCCAGCTCCTTGCTTCTGGAGTCTGTATCACTTTTCTGTTCATCTGAACTACTCTCCGTCACCTTATGTACCTTCTTGTACTTCTCCTGTGGAGATTTCTTGCTGCTGGTTTTCTTTCCCGATCTGCAGACTCTTGCTATGTGTCCTACTTTTCCACACTGTCTGCACACTTTGTCCTTGAACCAGCAATCATTATGGTCGTGTGTTGTTCTGCCGCAGCGATAGCACTTCACTGTTCCGTATGACATTTCATTTGTGCCATATTTTTGCGGTCTCCGTTGTATCTCTGCAGCGCCCCGTGCTGCTGCTTCGTGTGATACTGCAATGCTGAAAGCCTTGTCCAGCGTAAGATCCTTTTCTGATAGAAGCCGTTTCTGGGTTCCTTCACTTTGAAGCCCACACACAAACTTGTCCCTTAAAGTATCTGCTAGTCCCGTTCCAAACTGGCAGTGTTTCGATAGCTTGCGCAGTTCCATTAAATACTCAGCATTACTTTCATCTTTATGCTGGTTCCTTTTGTGAAACTTAAATCTTTCTGCTATCAGCAGCGGTGTGGGGTTTAAGTGGTCCTGTAGGACTGACACTATGTTTTCAAAATCCTTTTCTACTGGCTTCTCTGGGGTTACTAGGTTTCGTAGTAAGCCATGTGTTTTTGCACCCATTGAATTCAACAATACCAGCGCTTTCTTGTCATCTGGCACTTCATTCGCCTTGCAGTATACTTCTATGCGTTCGACATATGTCATCCAATCTTCGACTTCATTGTCGAACGCTGTGATACTGCCACTCTTCGGCATTTTTGGGTGTGGTTAGACTGGCTTAAAATGGCATCTCCCGCGCTTTCCTTTCTTCCCCGCTGCGGCTTAAAATGGCGTCTCCCGCGCTTTCCTTTCGTCCCCGCTGCGGCTTAAAATGGCGTCTCCCGCGCTGCTGCCAACGCCGCTCTCGGCAGTGCTCGTGGCAAATGGCGATGCCCTGTGGGTTTCATGCGCTGCTCCTGCGCTGCCGCCAATGCCACTCTCTGCGGTCCTCGTGGCAATGGCAGCGCCTCGCGTTTTCCTGCAAGCCTCTCTCCCCCGTTGACACTGCTCGGCCCTTGAACACCGGCTGCGCTCTGCTCTCTCTCACCTCTCTCCCCCGTTGACGCTGCTCGGCCCTTGAACACCGGCTACGCTCTGCTCTCTCTCGTCTCTCTCCCCGTTGACGCCGCTCGGTCCTGAACACCGGCTGCGCCCTGTGCGCTCTGCCCTCTCTCTCTCCCCCGTCAACGCTGCTCGGCCTTTTTCTGTGCCGCTCGGTCGGGCTCTAGCCACCGCTGTTCGGAAGGGTCTGCGCAGTACCTGTTGCCAGCCCATTTCGCTGGACCACCGTGACTGGAAAGCCAAGCCTGGCTCTCGACAGCCTCCCCTGCGATGCTCAAATCTCCGCTGGATGACGGGGCAGTTGCCCGTGGTCGACGCCCGTGCTTCTGGACTCGACCTCCTTCCATTCTCCAGGAGCGAATCCCTGGGAGGTGATGCAGAGTTGCAGGTAGGTTCGAATCTGTGTCGTCGCCAATGTTATATCCGTGTATCTTATTGTTGTGTCCTTCAATAATCAGACTGCAGGGAACGATTCAACAGGTGTTTACTGAATGAGGGTTACTCTAGAACTAACTGTACAGATCACTACTTAGTGTTTATATACAGGTGTGGTCACTGCCGGTACTACAGTATACAGGAGCTGTAAAAAGTAGTTCTCTCCCTTAAGGTATATATACATTACATACATTACAGTGATGGAATACTCTCCACTTGCCTGGATGAGTGCAGCTCCAACAACACTCAAGAAGCTCGACACCATTCAGGATAAAGCAGCCCGCTTGATTGGCACTCCATCCACCACCTTCAACATTCACTCCCTCCACCACCGGCGCACTGTGGCTGCAGTGTGTACCATCTACAAGATGCACTGCAGCAACTCGCCAAAGCTCCTTCAACAGCACCTTCCAAACCCGCGACCTCTACCACTTAGAAGGACAAGGGCAGCAGACGCATGGGAACATCACCACCTACAAGTTCCCCTCCAAGCCACACACCATCCTGACTTGGACCTGTATCGCCGTTCCTTCACTGTCGCTGGGCCAAAATCCTGGAACTCCCTTCCTAACAGCACTGTGGGTGTACCTACACCATATGGACTGCAGCGGTTCAAGAAGGCGGCTCACCACCATTTTCTCACGGGCAATTAGGGATGGGCACTAAATGCAGGCCTAGCCAGCGACGCCCACATCCCATCAATGAATAAAGCTCTCTCTAAGTTGGTTCATCACGCACAGCCAGCTTAGCATGTGTTCAATGCAGCAAACAGCTCCCTTTGATACTACCCAATGAAGCACACCAGTTCAGGTACAGCATGGGCTGAATAAAGAATAAAAATCCATCTACATGTACATGTCAAGCACAGTTGAGGTATGGGCAAGACTCACATGTGAATTAGGCTCTGGTCAACTTACCATATCAAAGCCGAAGACTTATGGCAGCTGTCAACCAGCTCCCAGTAGCAGGGTAACTCGCACCTTGGAAAAATCCTGGACTGATGGGATTCTCTCACCTTTCCAATCATTGTTGAAGCTTCCTATTTTATCATGTCTACGACCCTGGGGGTCTTCTTCCCACCAGATTTGCTCCGTGAACCCAACAACATTTCTCCAGTCCCAGTTAGAGGGCTGATGATTTTCCTTCTCTCTCTCCACCTTACATGCAAATGTAACTCCATTGTTGATTAGAAAGGTAAAAGAGAGAAACCAGGAAATCATAAACCTGTTAATCTAACATCTGTTGTGAGGAAGTTATTGGAATCTGTAATTAAGGATAGAGTGAGTGAGCACTTAGGCAAATTTGAGCTGATTATAGAGAGACAACATGGATTTGTAAAGGCTTGGTCATGTCTAACAACAACAGCTTGTATTTATTTACCACCTTTAACATAGTAAAGCATCCCAAAGCACTTCACAGGAGTGTTGTTAAACAAAATTTGACACTGAGCCACATTGCTCTTCCTCTTATTAGCAGTCCTACGTGGTGCAACCCCTATGGCTTCAGGAGAGGTAGAGGCAGGCAGCTCAGATCCCTGCTCTGTCTGCTGAGATGCTCTTGGCCGACATCCTCTGGGTTTTGGAGCCCCTGAAGGATGCGGCAAAGACTGCTCCACCTGCACTTGTGCAGGGGCAGACTCAGCCATTGGGACATGAGGCAGCATGTGAGGTATTGTCTGGGGGTGGGTGGGGGCGGCAACAAGTGAGAAGTGGAAGTGCTTTGAGCGGGGTCTCCAATTCCATGTCCCCTTTCACCATGCTCCATGCAGGTGGCCACTCTTTCCATGGACGAAGACATCATCGCAAAAGGCCTGCGACATCATGCAGACTCCTCCAATCTCTCTGCAAGCATGCACGGTGCAGCTGGAAAGCCTGCCAGTACTTTGCATATTCTTTGCTGCGGCTCTAGCAGTATCCTGTTTGTTGACGGTCCCTGAGGTACAGCATCTGCATCCAGCTGAGCAGAGCTTGGAGCATCCTGCGGCCTCCGACAAGGACTCTTCACTGCTGTCCCTGTCTTTAGCATCTGCTCTTGCTCACTTGTGATGCGTGAGTCACCAGATGAAAACCCAAATATCTGCCTTACCGGTCCCACCAAAGTGGGAGTATCTGAGCTGGTGCATGGCCTGCCTGAGCCCTGTGACAGTGCACCCTCAGAGTGAGTGACCTCCTCTGAAGAGTCTTTGTTGTCCTCCTGCACCACCTCCTGTGGGACACTTGAAGGCACTGTGGGAGATTAAAGACATGAATTAGAACTGTCAAGGTAAGAAGGTGTTAAGTGATCATTATGCACATGATCATATTTCACTCGCTGCTGACATCAAGTTAACATGAGTGAGTCTTGTATTCCATGTGGCTGTGTGATATTTAGTTCTGTCACCAGGTAGCTGGGAGGCTCTCATCTCCCCATCTCTGATGGCCAAGCATGCTGGGTCTCCACTGATCTCCAGCACCTCCTCCTCTGCAGCTGTCAGTGGTGAGATTGCTGGAGGACCACCTTCTATTCTCTACTTCTCCCTGGTCTTCTGTTTGCTCTTCTCCTACACAGAGGGAAAGAAGAGACCTATGAGTGAGAGTAATGGCATGTGTACACCCGATGGATGGAGAGCATTTGTTGAGGGTGACTGTGAGGGAGAGGCACGACACTGCATAAAGATGAGGGTGAGTGTCAGTGGTGGATGGACAGATGGGGGTGTGAGGAAGTGAGGGATGGGTGCACATGCAAGGTAAGTTGGTGTGAGGAGTGATGTGCTGGAGTAGGCTTGAGAAGGCAGAGTGAGGGGGTTTGTGTGATATACATATCAGGATGTAGCTGAAGTGCAACGGTACTCACCTTTCCTGCCCTGCTTAGGTCGTTAAACCGCTTTTGGCAGTGAATCCAGGAGCGTGGCACCACACTCCTGCTGCTGACCTCATGAACAACCTCCAGGCACGCCTTCTTGGTTTCACTGGCAGGCTTCTTCCTCCCGTCAGTCTCCCTGCGGGCCCTTACAGACCCCAGCAGCACATCCAGGGAGGCATTACTAAAATGAGGCCCAGACTTTGAACGGTGCGGCTCGATTCAGGCTGTCCTTGCATTGTACTCTCAACTCCAGAATCCATCAAATGTCATCTTTGCAGTGTCCCTTTAAATACTGCAGTTGAAATCGACACATGCGGGTCGTCATCGCGCCCGCTCAAACTAATTGGTCAGGAAACCCGGAAGTCAGGTGTAAATGCAGTGGCTGCGTTAAAAAGCCACTGACAGATTCACTGTGCTTAGTTCATGTTTACCCGTGCGCTGTCGGACCCCCGCTCCCAGCACGTCTGCAAGTAAAAATTCCCCCCTTTATTTCCCTCCTTATCCATGCATTTTTCTCTCTCTGCATTGTTATTTCTCACTTTTAACTTTGGTCTTCAAACACTGCTGTTCTATTTTGTCTTCATGTCACCCCATTGCCTGAAGCATCTTCTTGTTCACCGAGCCAATCACATTTGATGTCAGCCAATCCACAAGCTACCAAGATGAAGGATTTATTTGGGCTTACCAAGGCTTTACTGACTGTTCAAATCCTCTTTTGACTCCTTCCAAAGACCAAAGGTCAATTGATTTGTGAACTGGAGCATTTGCTCTGAGTTTTTAAAAAATGTTCTTTAGGAAACTCTCGTTTAAACGGCACCTAAATATCCGGGATTCTCTATTAACCGGCAAAATTCTCACTCCGAAAACAACACCTCAATAACCGGCAATGTTGCCGAGTCCGAGTCTGAGTCTCGCGCGGTGGCCGAGTTAGTCAGTGGGGGTAGTTCTCCAAACTGCCACTACTCGGCTTCTTGGCGCTGTCGGAAGTCAGAACACCTCAATACCCCTGTAACAGGAGTCTGACTCTCCCGTGCTGCCGGTAGTCTCTTCTGATCCGCCATTTTACAGGGGTACTGTGTGTCTCCCACGCTGCTGGTAGTCATTGCATTGCATTGCATTACCCTCAACTGGCAGTACTGTACTTAATCAAGCATCTTCCACCATCCATTTAACACAACATTCTGTAGGTGAGTACCCAATTACTGTAAACTCCACAGTTCTTGATTTTTTTATTTTTATTTTTTTAAAATAGCCTCGGTAGATAACCCTCTCCGTCATCCGGAATTTTTGATCAACCGGCAACACGCCGGTCCCGTCGGTGCCGGATACCAAAGAGTTTCCTGTACAAGGAAACTCTTTTTTATCCGGCACCGACGGGACTGGCGTGTTGCCAGTTAATAAAAAAGTCCGGATTACAGAGAGGTATACTTACCAAGGTACGAGAACCCCGTACACGCCCACAGGTGCAGGAGCCCCGGTTACACGGCACTTGTGCAGGAGACCCAGTTACACGGCCACAGATCCAGGAGCCCCTGTTGCACGGCCACAGGTGCAGGAACCCCGGTTACACGGCCACTAATATATAGTAAAAATTACCTGAACCTACTCCTAAATTTTGCCGGTTAAGAGAGATTTCCGAATATTTAGGTGCCGGTTAAAAGAATGTGCTCTTCTCTTCTAGTCTACTGTGTATCTCGGGTATCCTGTAATTTATCGTAACAACAGAATGGAAAAGGTTCATTTAAAAATAGTGGGGCAGAGTTTCCACTTTGGGTGCAATCGACAATCCGGGCACAAATTCCGCTCAAAATTGCGCTCGTTCAAGCTTCTGCTCAAACTTATTTGCATAATCACAAACGTAACATCTTCCATGAACCAGCGCAATCGTAGAACATAATTGTTTATTTTTTTACCCTTGCATTAAAAAATTTCCTTTGATACATTTCAGAGCAGTAACCTGGTGCAGTTATATTAATACAGCTGAAAATGGGCTTAATCACAAAAAATAAGCATTTTTAATCAGAGTATCGGATTCACCACCTGTGAGTAACCTGATTTTAAATGACTGAAAATGACTTTAAAAAACTATAAAGAACCATTTACTAGTTTAATTGGTGTACACCAGTCGACTTCTTAGTTAGTTAAATATTTTTAATACTTAAAAACTTTGAAAAGGTGCCTATTGGAGCTCTTGCACCTGAATAAAAAGCTTAATTTTAAGAGCCTCCTCGAAGGGCTGCAAACGGGCGCAATTAGCAGAAGCTCGCCATGGCGATTAATTCGATCTGGGGGCGGGGCCGGTTTCCAGCTCAATGTTGTTTAAACCAGCGCCACAGAACTTGGAACCTCGAGTTGCGCTGAATGTAACTGACGCTTGAAATTCCTCCATCTTTTGCGCTGGTTTGGCCGATTTTGGGCGAATTGCACTACCAGCACAACCTAGCGAAAACTCCATCCCCATATGACTTATGTTTACAGAAAATGAACACACATGAAAACAGTCAAGTATTTGCTGTTGAAATTAGTTAATGAAATTAGCTAAATAAAAGCAGTTCAACCTATTTTATTTTGAGCTTCAACAGGTTTTTTGATAACCACATATATGTATTTTATTTAATTTAATAACTAAAAGTCCCAACACACTGTAAGTGTTTCAGGCTCTGAGTAAATTAACTGTTATATTTTTGGGTAAAACCGTGGGCTAAAAATTGGGGGGCTTTACACCACCCGTTACTGTCAAAAGGTAGCAAAAAGATGGTGACCGCCACTCTTTCACCGGCAGCTGGCAGGTCCCGTGGCGTCCGCCATTTTCCGAGGTCCAGCAGTGCTGCCGGTAAGAGCGATGGCCTGCAAATTTCAATTATGGAGAGGTGACATCCACCGACTTAACATCACCTCGGCAAACTTGGACCTTAGCGCTGAGTTCAGTGCTGGGTCCTAAGCTCGCCATGGAAACCCAGCGTTCAGCAGACTGACAGAGGCGCTGTCAGGACCTCTTAAATGGACACACACATCTTTCAGGTAAGTTTGCATTTAAGCTTTTGGATTGGATTTTTTGGATTTTATTGAAGTAGTGGCATGTAGCAATGCATGTTAAAAGTTTTTTATGTGTGCAGGCAATGCTGCTGGATGCTTGCAAGGCCTCAGATGGTAAAGGAAGCCCTCGAAGACAGAAAATGCTGGAAATACTCAGCAGGGCAGGCAACACCCATGGTGAGAGAAACAGAGTTTACGTCTCAGGTCATTTTATGCTGTCATTTCAGATTTACAGCATCAGCTTGCAGAGGGAAGAGGAAGACACAGAAGAGGAAAATGGAGAAGAAGAAGACACAGAAGAGGAGGAAGTAGAAGAGGAAGAAGCCGAAGAGGAGGAAGAAGAAGAGGAGGAAGCAGAAGGAAGGATGCAAACCAGACAGCCTTTTTCTGGTCAGGATTTTCGAGATGGAATTATCCGTTTGCAGTACCAGTGACCACAGCCCCAATTCCCCTTTGAACATTTGTCCCACACCTTACCTTCCCTCTGTTATTGACCATCACAGCGTCCTCTTAGCCACAATGCTGAAATAAAACCACCACAAAGCAAACTTTCAATCAAACTTTATATATCTATCCATCCAATATGACATCAAGAAATCAACTAATCACCCTTTCATTCCCTTTTTTTTTTGTTTTTTTTATTTTAACATTGAACATTTTACAGTAAATCACATTAGTGACTGTCTTGTGTGTGCCTTTGCATATCCTACAGATTTCACGCAGTGCTACCCTAATGGCTGCAGCATGGCTGGTGGAAGGCTGCTGACTTTCAGTGGGGGACACTGCAAATGGCCTTGCTTGAGGAGCTGGTGGCCGGGAGTGTGAAATCGAGTGATGTTGCTTCTTCTTCTTCTTCTTCTTCACTCTTCTCTCCCTTTTCTTGGCCAACCACTGCCTGGTCTGGCTGCATTTCTTGGGTGTGTGAAATGAGGAAGGCACAAGGGTGAGTTGTGGTGAGGGGTGGGCAGGAAAGCAAACGGGGCATGCGAGAAGGAGGATAATGTTTGAGGATACCAGCATCTTGTATCCTTTCAGCCCTGCCATTGGCCAAGGGCTCAGCCATGCCCCTGCCAAGATTGGCCAGCTCCATCTCCTCCAAGCGGGTGAGGTGAAGCTAGGAATGAGAGGTGTGCATCGTGTTTGGTAGAGATTGTTGGTAGGTAAGTGATTGGGTGGTGGAGAATCATGCATTGAGAAGTGTGTGAGGCTAATGGTGCAGTTGGTAGGAGACAGCTTTTGAAGATGGATTCACTGACCTTGACCAGTGGTCTGAGGTCATGAAGCTTCTTTGCGCACTGGAGCCAGGTTGTGGGGGCAACACTGCTAACAGTGACGGCCTCGGTGATCTAGTCCAGCATTGTTCTTTCTGGAGGGTCTCCTGGGCCCTGTGGGTAGAGGACCTCTCTTGCAGTGTTGATCCCCTACACAAAGCTGGAGTGCTGCATGCAAGACCCTGGGTGCCCGTTCCCTGGCTTGATGAGGCATTTGTGTTAGTGACTCCCACTTGGGAATTCTTTTTAATGGTAATTTTTTTCAGAAGGCAGTTGAGCTATACGGGCTAAAAACAGCATATTTTTACATCACTTTTATTTTTTTCATTTCAGAAAGCATTGTCCCTTTAAGAAACGGGCAATACTTTCTGAAATGACTGTCTTGCTTTCAGAGAGGCTGTTCTAACTGCAATGCATCAGCCATGCTACATCTGCTGCCGGGACCAATGGAACCAGGACAGCGTTGCGCGGTTAGTTAAGTGCGGGGCTAATGTTAATTAGTCCCCAGTGTAACATTTGCATATTGAGTTATCATTGGCCCGCAGGCTTCTGTAAGGAATACCTATTATATTCACATGTGATCACATGCTGAGTTGTCATTGGCCTGCAGGCATCTGTAAGGACTACTGTTGTTTTGAAGACCCAGGCTAGGGGTCCTAATGCCATGCTTTACCCACTGGTGCTGCTATGAGTAAGATCACCGACCTAATGCTTAATAAAAGAGTTAAACTGTAATACTCCGTTGTCCTGCAATTTATTATTTTTGTACAAAGTGTGCAAAACAAGACATGGTGTCAGAATAGGGATTGGAAATGGACATCGTTGGAGCTCCCTTGCCTCGAATGGATTGGGAATATTTGAAATTACCTAGAGAATGGCGCAAGTTCAAGCAACACGTGGAGTTGATGTTCTCGGGTCTGCTGAAAAGCAAAGGGGAGGAAGAAAGATGCAGCTACCTACTCCTGTGGATCGGAGAGAAAGGGAGAGACATTTTTAACACATGGTCTCTCACCGCGGATGAAGCAAAGGTACTGAAAAGTTATTTTGACCGTTTTGAATCATATGTGATGCCCAAGACAAATACGATATTCGCTAGGTACAAGTTTCAGGAGAAAGTACAAGGAGCTAGTGAGTCGTTTGAACAGTTCGTGACTGAGTTAAAACTGCTGGTAAAAGACTGTGAATATGCAGATAAAGATGAGATGGTCAGAGACCGCATCGTGTTTGGAATACATTCAGCTAAAGTGAGAGAGAAACTTTTGAATGTTGGGTCCGGGCTAACGCTGAACAAAGCTATGGACATAGCTAGATCGCACGAGATAGCCCAAGCACAGTTGAAAACCATAACCGGTGCCATGAGTAGCTCGCATGAACAGACAGTGCATGCAGTTAATAGACACACACCAAAGAACACCGCCCAGAGAGCGTGTTTCAGAACAGAAAGAAGAGAAAGTTCTAAAAATGAGTGACACAGCCATAACACGCTTCAAAAACTGTAGATATAGTGGAAACAAGGTGCATGGGGAAAAGGAGCACTGCCCTGCCAAAGGAAGGCAATGTGGTAAATGGAACCACTTTGCTAAAGCTTGCAGGACTGTTTTTTGGAATGGCACTGCACACAGTGAGTGACAGCCAAATGCCAGATAGAGAGCCAAATGCAGAGGAACTGTTTATTGATTCTGTGTCACAGAAAAACAGATTTCAGAGACTGAGCAAGCCTTTGCAGATATTGAGATAGGAAAACAGGGCACAGAGCTTAAGTTTTAACTAGACACTGGAGCTCAGGTTAATGTAATTCCTCTGAGTGAGTATCACAGCTTGAAGGATGAGTGTGAGCTACAGCCCACCTCATGCAGACTGACCAGCTATGGGGGTGAGCAGCTCATTGTAAAAGGCACATGCGTGATGAAATGCAAGTACAAAGAAAGCGACATGATGTTGGACTTTTACATTGTTGACACTCGAGCACCTCTAGTGCTAGGTCTAAAGGCATGTTTAGACATGGACCTCATCAAGCTAGTGCTATCATTGACAGCACCAGTTGAGAAGCAGACAGTCATGGAGGAGTTTGCTGACGTTTTCAAAGGAATCGGACTATTCCCAGGTGAATGCACTATTCACCTTGACCCAGCAGCAACCCCTGTGGTTTGCCCAATGAGAAGGCTACATCTTGCTCTACATAGTCGCCTGAAGGAGGAGCTGCAGAGCATGCAGAATACAGAAATCATCGTCCAGGAAACAGAACCGACAGAGTGGGTCAACGCATTAGTAGTGGTTGAGAAACCACGTACAGGCAAGCTCAGGGTCTGTCTCGAACCCAGAGATTTGAACAAGGCTATCAAACACCCTCACTACCCTCTACCAATGCTAGATGACATCACACCCAAGTTAGTGGGAGCACGTTACTTCAGTGTAATGGACGCACGATCAGTATACTGGACTATCAAGCTCACGGAAGAGTCATAGAAACATAGAAACATAGAAGATAGGAGCAGGAGTAGGCCATTCGGCCCTTCGAGCCTGCTCCGCCATTCAACGAGATCATGGCTGATCATCCAAACCCTAGCACCCGGTCCCTACACCGACAGCCATCCCACCCAAGCCCTATCCCAGTAACCCCGTAACCCCACGTATTTAATCCCCCCTAATGCTAAGGGCCAATTTTTTTTATCATGGCCAATCAACCTAACCCGCACATCTTTGGACTGTGGGAGGAAACCGGAGCACCCGGAGGAAACCCACGCAAACACGGGGAGAATGTGCAAACTCCACACAGACAGTCACCCGAGGCCGGATTTGAACCCGGGTCCCTGGCGCTGTGAGGCAACAGTGCTAACCACTATGCCACCATCTAAGCTAACAACGTTCAACACGCCATTTGGACGCTACTGATTTCTCCGTTTACCATTTGGTCTTATCTCAGCTCAGGATGAATTCCAGCGGAAGATTGACAAAACCTATGAAGGCCTCGATGGAGTAGTCGCAATCGTAGATGACATCCTCATCTATGGCAGGAATAGAGAGGAACATGACAGGAACCTCCATGCGATGCTACAAAGATCACGGGGGAAAGGTATCCAGCTCAACCCTGAGAAAAGCATAATCGGATCCACCGAGATCAGTTATTTCGGGCATCGCCTCTCAACTGATGGCATTAAGCTGGATCCAGAGAAAATCTCCGCCATCAAGAAGATGGAGCTGCCGAAGAACCACGCAGAGCTAGAGACAGTACTAGGCATGGTTAACTACTTAGCCAAGTTTGCCCTGAGCCTCTCCGAAATCAGCGCACCCATGCGTCAGTTGCTCAAACAATCCAATGAGTTCCTGTGGGACAAACAACATGAAACAGCATTTCAGAAAATGAAAGACCTAATCACCAGAGAACCAGGACCAGTTCTTGCCTACTTCGACCACAACAAAGAGCTCAGACTACGTGGACGCGTCAAAGTATGGACTAGGCACAGTATTACTGCAAGAAGGAAAGCCCATCGGCTACGCTTTGTAAGATCCGCAAAATTAAACATTGTATTATAAGGGTCCTTTGGCAGAAGAGGCCTTGTTTTAAAGATTGTTTTAAAAGAAGCCCAGAAAAAGGGACACATAAAATGGCCGCCAGACCCCGTGACTAGCTTTTTGGACACTTTAAAATGGTTCATGCAGTCCCCAGACAGCCTTTGTGGATTCAACGCACAGTAAGTTCTGGAAGCCGTTTCTGAGAAAACAAAACCACACACAAACACATACATATAGATTGGATGCAGATCCAGTCAGATCGGCCTGTAGATAAAGGCCATCCAAATGTTTACCCAGACAAAGGGAAACAGTTTCATATTCATAAGGGGAGCATCAAAGACATCAAGAAGACATTCAAAACAATGCAGGGTCATTCCAGACCAGAGATGGCCACCACCGGCCATCCCGAAAGCAGTTTAAATATAATAACTACCCCGCTGTGCAACAAGTCCGCCAAAAGTTAAACAAAGACTAACCTTGATTTGGCGGGAGATAAAGGCTTCTCTTGAGAAGTATAATTGGAGTCCCGGGGTAGCCATTAAGGGCAGCGATTAACCATTGAGAAAGGAGTGTTCAGCCAGACACGTTTTGAGCTGGCCCTTGTGAGAGCCGTGGAGAAATGTCGACCAAGAAGGTGATTCGAGTCTGCGTCCCGCCCCGGGGTAACCATCGGGAGATCGTCGACAAACCCCGGGCCATTGATGAGACAAAAGGGCAGCAGCCCTACAGAGGAAACCTATATGAAAATGGTAACCAGCTAGAGGCCTCTCCAACCGTGGTCAAACAGATGGTCTCCGTCCCCGCCGATGCCCAGGCCTGCCAGTGTCCAGCCTGCCCGTGACCTTCACCTCGAGAGAAAGAGAGAAGTGTGGCGCAGCTCGCTGTGGCTCCACTGACCACGTGGAAACAGGACGCCTGAGGGGATCAAAACGCAGACTTGTTTCAAAACTCTATACTTTTTCCAACTGGATTGGTGAGCATGTTCCTGGCCCTTCATAATCGGATCTAGATAGAATTAAGGGGGTGGGCGTTTTGGGTATAATTAACATGAGTTGTCCCTCGATGTTCCATGTGTTTCCCCATTTCATGATGATTTTGTAAAGTATAATAGGCCTGTATCTATTTTAGTTAGTACTGTATTTTGATTTGTTTTTCCCTCCCATGTACTCTCTTATTTGCTTGCATTTGATTTGTTTTTCCTTATGCAATAAAATTTTATCTTGTTTCATTAAACTTGGTCTATAAGAGTATTCTCTGCATTGTAGTTCCTGCATCTAAGTCCAGTGTCTAGAACCTAAGGGGTGAGTGGGTCGAACCACTCAAGGTTTTACTGTGCAAAAGAGAGAGAGAGGCCTCTGGCGAGAGAAACCTCTGCGACCTCGGAGAGAAAACCCCTTACAGCTTCCAGATCTCTCACAGACGGTGAAATCAACTATGCTCAAATCGAGAAAGAGATATATGCAATTCTGTTTGGATGTAAGCGTTTCCACCAGTATGTCTATGGCCGACAAGTCATTGTGGAATCCGACCACAAGCCCCTCGAGTCAATCATGAGGAAACCACTAGCCGCAGCCCCACCAAGGCTACAGAGAATGATCCTTCAGCTACAGAAGTACGACTTCACAATCATTCACCGTCCAGGCAAAGACACTCCTGTCACAGACACGCTCTCCAGAAAGTCTCTTAGTTACCAGGACAGCAGCCTCAGTGAAGGCATGGATGTGCAGGTGCACATGGAGTACAACAGCTTACCTGTGAGTGACTCAAAACTGAAGGAGATCCGAGCAGGAACAGAGAACGATGCGCAACTCACACTGCTGAGCAAAGTCATACATGAAGGATGGCCTGAGCAAAGGAGGAAATGCCCTCAGAGCATATCTGAATTCTGGAACCACAGAGACGAACTGTCACAAATCAACAGAATCATCTTCAAAGGGGAGAAAATCATAATTCCTACCAGTCTCAGAGAAGAGATGTTGACAAAAATTCATGCTGGACATATGGGCATGGAAAAATGCAAACAAAGAGCACGTGACATTATGATTTGGCCCGGAATGTGCAAACACATTGAGGACATTGTCGGAAAATGTTCCATTTGTCTAGAACACCGCCCATCAAATGTCAAAGAGCCCATGATACCTCACCGTATCCCAGACAGGGCCTGGCAGGTCGTGGCAACGGATCTGTTCACATGGAACAACGAGGACTACATAGTGACTGTTGATTACTACAGCAGATTTTTTGAACTGGACAAGCTTCACAGCACCACATCTGTAGCGGTGATCCACAAGTTAAAGGCAGCCTTTGCCAGGCATGGCATGGTAGAGACTTTAGTCTCAGACAATGGCCCCAATACAAATCAAAAGAGTTCGAGTCGTTTGCCAAGGCATGGGATTTCACACATGTCACATCAAGCCCACATTACCCTCAAAGTAATGGCCTTGCTGAAAAAACTGTCCAGATTGCAAAAACACTCATGGACAAAGCCAAAGTGGACAAAAGAGACCCCTACATCAGACTCCTTGAGTACCGCAACACTCCGGTTGACAACTTCAAGTCACCAGCACAGCTGTTGATGAGACGCAGACTTCGCTCAATCCTTCCAAGCACCAACCAGCAGCTGCAGCCAGAGGTCATCAGCTGCAAGCAAGTGCATGCAAAATGTGTACAGAGACAGCAACACCAAAAGAGATACTATGACAGGTCAGCTAGACTACTGCCGCCACTGCACAATGGAGAATCCGTCAGAATCCAGGAGCATGACTACTGGAAGCCAGCAATCGTCATCCAGCCAGCTGACACTGAGCGATCGTGTCACGTCTGCACCCCAGAAGGACAGCTGTACCACCGCAATCGCAGGCACCTCCTGAACACCAAGGAACAACACCATCATTTCGACGAGAGGATCAGTTCAACAGAGTGTGATGCACAGAGCAATACACAAAACACATTGGGCTAGATTTTCAGTTGCTTGCACCAGCAGTTAGCGCCTTAAGAGAAGTGATTTTCGGGCGCTATGCGTGTAGCGCCCGGGCGCAGCGCAGTTTGCGCCCCGCCCCAAATTAAGTTGCCCGTTAGCGCCGGCGCAAAGTTTAGCGCCCGCCCGGATGCGCGCGCAGAAAATGACGTCACATCCTCGTGCAACGCCCTTTAGCCGCCCCGATTGCAAACTTCAGTCGGACCGCCCCATTGTGCGGCGGGCGGCCGGAGCGTTTGGAAAAAGGAACGCAACACAACCAGCGCGGGCCCCGGGGGGCGCTAATTAAAGGGAACGTCCTCTCCAGTATAAAGGCCAGCCTTTTTTCAGAAAACAGTCTTGTGCAACGCATTTCTGGAGACACAACAAGGAGGATAGCTAACTGGTTTCAAGCAGCAAGAGCCAGGTATTTTTGGACTCAGGCCATAGCGCTGCAAGTGGCCATTTGGAAATTAGACTGTTTGCCAGGATTTGATGGGGGCTGCATGGGGTGCCAACGCGCAGCTGCAGCGCCATGTCCGTAGGGCTCGCAGACGCATTGTGAGAGGGGCAGCCCTGGCTAGAGGCAGAGGGGGCTACAGGCGTCGGCCACGTAGGCCTTACCCAGTCAGGCTATACCGCCAGCAGTGCTCCTACCTAAACATGAGTGCCGCGCGATGTGTTAGAAGGCTCCGATTCCGAAAGGAGGTGATTGCAGAGATCTGCCACCTGCTTCGCCGAGATCTGCGGCCAAAGCTCAGGTGCAGGACGTCTCTGTCGGTGGAAGTGAAGGTGACGGTGGCATTGAACTTCTATGCCACCGGCTCCTTCCAATACGCTGCTGGGGACATAGCAAACATCTCCCAGTATGGCGCGCATCGCTGCATCCGCCACGTGACCGAAGCACTGTTCAGAAGGAGAAGCCAATTCATCTCCTTCCCCATGGCCCTCGAGAGCCAGCATCAGCGCGCATTGGGATTTGCCAGACTCGGGGAATTCCCCTTGGTGCAGGGCGCCATTGACTGTACGCATGTGGCTTTGCGGGCCCCTCTGGAGCATGGCGAGCAGTATCGCAACAGGAAGGGCTACCATTCTCTGAATGTGCAGCTGGTATGTGACCACAAGCAGCACATCATGGCAGTCAATGCCAGCTTCCCAGGCAGCAGCCACGATGCCTTTATCCTGCGGCAGAGTACTGTGCATGACATGTTCCAGGCACAGCCTCCCCCAAGAGGATGGCTCATCGGGGACAAAGGCTATCCTTTGTGCACCTGGCTCATGACCCCGCTCCGCGCGCCCAGGACCGCTGCTGAAGAGGCCTACAACGAGAGCCATCAAACCACCCGCAACATCATCGAGCTAACTATTGGGGTCCTCAAGCAGCGGTTCCGCTGCCTTGATCACTCCGGAGGAGCTCTCCAGTATTCGCCGGACCGGGTCTCCCAATTTGTGGTGGTTTGCTGCATGCTACACAACCTGGCTATCCGCAGGACTCAGGCACTGCCACCTGACGTTGGACCAGCACCTCAGGAGGAGGAGCATGAGGAGGAGGAGGAGCAGGAGTACGTTCCCAGGAGGGAGCGACCAGGGCCAAGGGCCGCACGACGCCACCTTATTACACGGTACTTCTAAGCCCCCTGTCAGGGAATGGCCAGGGGCCATGAGGGAAGATGAATGCAGCCGCTCCGCAAGCCCTCAGCCGGCGAAGCCAACAAACACTAAGAAGAACAACCATGGAGACTGCATGAATAAAGATAATTTTTTATTGCACAAAAATGAAAAGCCCTTCCCACATGAATCCCCAAAAACAATAAACGGGCCCCACAAAAAGCCCAACAAACGACTCACTCCCACAAACTGGGGAGGAGTCACTCCACCTTTCTTCAAACCGGGCCTCAACGTCGGCCTAACGCAAAAAATAAGCCCTCCAAAAGCACAACCATGGGCAAAATAAAGATGGCCACCGCCATATTAAAGGAAAGCTGCCCACACCCTCTACTGAGTGGCCCGCGAGGGCGAGACCTTGGCCAGCCTTTTGCCTCCCCTGCCCGGCCTGCTGCTCCTTCGCAAGCTCTGCCCAGTGGCTGCTGCGAGGCTGGGGGAAGGCGCCTGAGGCTCAGATGCCCTTCCGCCAGATGCCGCTGGGGGGCGGCCTACACGGCGTTTGGGCCTCGAGGGGCCGTCTGCTGAGTGGCACACCTGAGCCTGGCCACCATCATCTGCAGCCGCTTGCCCTTGACGCCCCAGTGGGGGAATGGCGGCGACGGATGGCGCAATGTGGGCCAGCTGGCGTCTGGGATGCGCTGGCTGGTGCTGTGGCGCGGTGGCACTCGGCCGGGCCCGCACTGCAGGATCCGCAGCAATCAGCCGACGGGCGGCTTGCTGGGATGGTCCAGCGCGGCGGCTGCCCTGGCGATGCCTGCCTGAGACAGCGCGTGTGGCAGCAGTGAGTGCCCCTGTGGTCCTGGTGTGCGCGCGCATCACATCCGCCAGGGTCTTGACGGCATCAGTCAGCATGCGGCCACTCGCGGCAGTTGCTGCCCCGAACTCGCGCACACTGGTCGCCAGCGACTCGATGGCCTCAGGCATGCGCCCCACCACGCTCATGAGCTCCGTGTATCGCCAGTCCGAGTCGTCGGCCATCTTATCCAGCTTCCGCACCTCCTCCGAAGTGAAGGTGTCCGGACTGGAGTCGCGACTCTCCCGCTGGGGAGGAGGGGGCCGAACTAGGGGACCCTTGCCGCGTTGGTGACGGCGAGTGTGCCGAGCAGCAGCACTCCCCTCTGATCCTTCCCCCCTTTGGGGGGAAGGCCGCGGGCCACGCGCACGGCTCCTGGGTGGCTGGACGCCACTGGTCCCAGAAGCTGCATTGCCCTGCGACAGTTCCTCCAGGCACTCGTCCAGTGAGGAGGTGTCAAGCATTTCCTCCTCTCCTGCGGGACGTGACTGTTCCCCCGAAGGTCCGGCTTGCTCCTCCTCCTCCTCCTGGTCGGAGGTGCTGTCACTGGCAGCTTCAGGGTCCTGGTCGTCACCAGCTGAAAGCAGGAACGCACAAGAGTAGCTTCAGAGTGAGGAGACGGCGTCAGCGAGGGAGTTAGGACT
The DNA here is from genome assembly GCF_052327205.1 of Somniosus microcephalus. Taxonomy (NCBI): domain Eukaryota; kingdom Metazoa; phylum Chordata; class Chondrichthyes; order Squaliformes; family Somniosidae; genus Somniosus; species Somniosus microcephalus. The sequence goes on from NC_140997.1 coordinate 37,340,419, forward strand.
GGTGGGATTCAGCGCATTGGTGGGACAGTGGCAAAGGAGGTAGCTCGGATGGGCCAGTGCGACGCGAGAGGGCCAAAAGGCGAGGTCCTTACCATTGCCGGGCAGTGGAGGGTCGGATACACCGCACGCTGTGGGGACAATCACACGGGCTCCCATGAGCACACACACGCGCTCCTCCAGCCGAGTGAGCTTCTGCAGCTTGGCGCGGCCACCCCTGGCACGGGCCTGGCGATTAAACGCTACTTTAGCCTGCAAGAGAAAGGACGGGCTGTAAGTGCGCAGTGAAGCCCTGATGTAGTGTGCACTGCCTCCCATGGTGGAATAGCTTGGACAGAGTGAAGCCCTGATGTAGAGTGCACTGCCTCCCATGGTGGAATAGCTTGGACAGAGTGAAGCCCTGATGTAGTGTGCACTGCCTCCCATGGTGGAATAGCTTGGACAGAGTGAAGCCCTGATGTAGTGTGCACTGCCTCCCATGGTGGAATAGCTTGGACAGAGTGAAGCCCTGATGTACTGTGCACTGCCTCCCATGGTGGAATAGCTTGGCCAAAGTGTAGAGTGCCGAATGGCCATTTGATGCTCATGACTGTCCCAATGCTGCTGGCTGAGGGCTGGCCAATAGGACTTTCAGCTCCCTTTGCCCATCATGTCAGGTGTACATGCAAGAATGAGGAGGAGACTGGAAAGGCTACTCACCTTCACAATCCTGGTCAGATCGTTGTATTTTTTACGACATTGTTTGTGGGTCCTGGGGGCCTCGTCGGTGAACGTCACCCTCTGGGCGATCTGCTTCCAGGCTTTGGTGTAGTCATGGTGGGTTGGATTCCTCCCACTCTCTGGAAACAAGATCTTGCGCCTCACCTCCAGAGCTGTGACCATTATGTCCAGATCACCCTCTGAGAAGCGCAGGGCACGCTGACGGGCCTTCTCTGGCGTTGCCATGACTCCCTGGGGCTGAGCAGCAGTGTTGAGGCCTCTTTGCAAGGCTGCAGTGTGCAGGGCGTGGCAGCAGACCAATTCGTCCCTTCCCCCTTTAACAGCTGGTCGGCACCACGGGGTCTGCTGTCAGTGCAAAAATGACCGCACCCGCGCTGCGCCCCGCCTGGGCGCTATCCCTCTGGACCGCCGGCTTAGCGCCTAAAGGTAGGAGTGGAACGCCTCTTTTAGCGCTCCACCACTCTCTTAGGGCGAAGCCACTCAATTTCCGGCAACGGGGCGCTACTTTGGGGCGGGCGCTAACTTCGGGCGGGCGCTAAGGTTAGCGCCCCAAAACTGTCTATACTGAAAATCTAGCCCATTATACTTACCTGAACCTAAACCTGAACCGGAATTGTTGACTGATTCAGGAGCATGCTCAGTTTCATACCACACAAGATTGGGATGAGAGGTCAAGCCTAGAGTTATCCTTGACTTGTGAACTGTCAAAGGGTGTAGGCGGATCACTGCCCTAAAAAAAAACTGTACATCATTATTGAAACGTTGAGATGTTTTCAGTGCTATTTAAATGCTGAGTTTACTTATATGTTTATGCTACCGAGAACATTATGTAGAAGGTTTAAAAGTAATGCATAACATTTTTCTTTTAAAAGAAAGGGGATGTAATATTTGCATTTTGAATTATCATTGGCCCGCAGGCATCTGTAAGGAATACCTATTATATTCACATGTGATCACATGCTGAGTTGTCATTGGCCTGCAGGCATCTGTAAGGACTACTATTGTTTTGAAGACCCAGGCTAGGGGTCCTAATGCCATGCTTTACCCACTGGTGCTGCTAGGAGTAAGATCACCGACCTAATGCTTAATAAAAGAGTTAAACTGTAATACTCCATTGTCCTGCAATTTATTATTTTTGTACAAAGTGTTCAAAACAAGACACCCAGTGCCAATTTTTTGGTCCTGCCAGCGCCACTTTTTCGGCGCCGTTAACATCTGGCCGTGATGGCATCGGCAGCTTTTGTGGCGGTCACGAATTTCTAGGCTTTTATTTTTGTTAGGCAAGGTTTTAAAGGTTACAGAATCAAGGCGGGTAGATGGAGTTAAGATACAGATCAGCCATTATCTAATTGAATGGCGGAACAGGCTCGAGGGGCTGAATGGCCTACCCTTGTTCCTATGGGGGTGAAATTGGGTGCCTTTGCACCTCCCATTCCGGGAGGTGCTAACGGACGCAAATGGTTTTGCAACCGGGTGCGGCGCTGACATCGACTCCCGCCATATTCGGTGGGTGTTTTGCGGTGGCGCTACGGCGTTGCGCCCCGATCTCCTTCGCCAAAGATCATGACGTCATCGCTGTGCGTAGCGCCCCGGACCCAAAATTGACTTCTGCTCCCTGCAGCAGCGTCGGTCGAAAACGCCGACAGCTGCAGGAGGCGTGAATTGGGCAGCCAGCCACTTCGGGGGTGATGATTATAGGTGAGGTGGCCGAGATAAGTAAAAAAAAAACTTGCCTTTCCTGTTATTTTTACCGTGGGTTCCTGCCCACGATCGATCAGCCTGTCTCTCTGCTTGAGTGCCGGGCTGATCGCGTGGGATCACGGCTGCCTTGGTGGTCCAGGTAAGTATTTTTTAAATTGCAGAGCCTGCAGCGATGGCCCTTCCCTTTAAGGGAGGGAAGGAGCCTTTGAACACGGCAGCGCTGAACGGCCCAGTGTGCCGTGCCACTGAAGTCTCCGCCCCGCTCTCCGACGTTAGCACCCTAAGAAAGAAGTTGAGCATGTGATTTAGCTCCACTTCCCTCTTGGGGCGCTGAAACTGAATTTCGCGGTCGCCGGCATTGATCAGCGCCAGGCGCTAAAGTTAGCGCCCAGGTGATGTTAACGCCCCAAAATGGTCAATACCAAATTTTCCCCCTATAGAATAGAAATTCCCCTCCTTTGCGCCTCCCGTGGATTTTTTAAAAACTCTTTTTGTTGCACCTCCGGATGCAGGGTCCGTGCCGCGATCGACCAGGTCGGCACTCTGCCTGAGTGCTGTGCTGATCGCGCGGGCACTCCCACTCCCCGGCGGTCCAGGTACGTTTAAAAAAAACTGCAGAGCTCGCAGCATGGGGCCCTTCCCTTTAATTCAGGGGAGAGCCCCTGCAACACGGCAGCGCCACGCTTGGCCACTCTTGGCGCTGCTGAGCACATCGCCCCGGGTGCGCCCCGGGTCATGAATCTCCTCTTGCGCTCCAAGAAGGAAGTGGAGCACTTGGCTTGATTTAGCATTCCACTTCCCTCTTGGAGCAAAAAAACGGGAATTTCAGAGAGGCTGGAAGAGGTTAGCACCTGGCACTAACCTTTCTAGCTTTTCTGATGTAGCGCCCCAAACGGGGTTTAAGGGAAATTTCTCCCCCTAGCTTCCTTGCTATGGTCCTATGTGTCAGGAAGAGTGTGGTGTCCAGACTTTGCTGGAACCAGTTCTGGGACAGATGGGAGCTATTCTGCAAGCATGCGCTACATCAGAACAGGGAGGCCACTAACACACTGACAAAACAGTTAAACAGGAAGGTGACAAGATATTTAAACAAAGAAGGGGGCCTGGGAAAATAAAAACAACCAGGATCAGCTAGTACTGAAGGGAGAAATAGATGAGAATAATATTCATGCAGAATACAATTTAGCAAGAAGGATATGGGGTGGAGGAACAAAATCAAATGAACTAATTATAAATGGGGTAAATATAAATGTGATCTGTAGGAATCCCTGATGACAGATTCCATTTGTCTTCCCCACAACGGATGTTAAACTGACAGATTTGTAGCTACATTGGCCCAGAAATTTGGAGGCGCCCATTTTTGGGGTTACTCTTCCTATGCCTGAATGGCGAGGCCTGAGTTGCAGCGACGAGAGCCTGTTAGTGAAGAGGCGTGCAAGATCAGGCCGCAGCTAACATCGCAGCGGCACCCAGGTAAGTGAGCCTGGGGGTTGGGTTGAGGATCGGGGCTAGGGGCTGGAGGTCGGGGTTGGGTCTGGGGATCGCAGCGATCAGGGTACCGGGGGAGGGAGATCGGGAGTTGGGGCCGAGAGTGGGGGAAATCGGGGGTCGTGGCTGGGTGCGGCGGCATCGTGGGGGGTAGCAGCAATGAAGGGAACGGCGCCGCCGATCGGTTCCTTTACGCGGGGTCGCGAGGAGCAATCCTGCTACCAGTGCCACGAGCTAATAAGTTTAGAGAGAGTAAGATAGATAAGCTAAATACGTGGCTTGAGCAGTGGTGCAAGGGAGAGGGATTTAAATTCCTGAGGCATTGGAACCAGTTCTTGGGGAGGAGTGACCTGTACCAAGGGGACGGTCTACACCTGAACTGTGAGGGAGCCGATGTCCTCGGGGTAATATTTTCTAGGGCGGTTCGGGAGGATTTAAACTAATTTGGCAGGGGGATGGGAACCTAGGTAGTGGAAAAGAGGGAAGTCATATGAAGTCAGAAATAGATGGTAGAAAGGTGAGAAGCAATAAGCAAAGGAGAGAAACACAAAGGGCCAAACTAATTCATAATGAGAGTGTGAAAAAAGCAAGCCTGAAGGCTTTGTATCTTAATGCTAGAAGCATTAGGAACAAGGTGGATGAATTAGTTGTGGAAATAGAGGTAAACAAGTATGATTTGATTGGGATTACAGAAACGTGGCTGCAGGGTGGGCAAGGCTGGGAACTTAACATCCAGGGATATACAATATTTAGGAAGGATCGGCAAAAAGGTAGGGGAGGTGGGGTAGCATTGCTGGTAAAGGAGGGGATTAATGCAATGGAAAGGAAGGATATTAACTCGGATGAAACGGAATCTGTATGGGTAGAAATGAGAAATAGCAAGGGGAGGAAAACGTTAGTGGGTGTGATATATAGGCCTCCAAATAGTAATATGGAGGTGAGGGAAGGCATAAAAAGGGAAATTAGAGAAGTGTGCGATAAGAGCACAGCTGTCATCATGGGTGACTTTAATTTACATATTGATTGGACTACCCAAATTAGTAAAAATTCTGAGGAGGAGGAATTCCTGGAATGTTTTCGGGACGGTTATCTGGACCAATATGTCGAGGAGCCGACTCGAGATCAGGCCATTTTAGACTGGGTATTGTGCAATGAGAAGGGACTTATCAGCAATCTTCTTGTACGAGGCCCCTTGGGTCAGAGCGATCATAATATGATCGAGCTCTCAGTCGAGATGGAGAGTGAGGAAATTGAATCAGAGACTAAGGTCCAGAACTTAAATAAAGGGAATTACGAGGGTATGAGACGGGAATTGGGTAAGATTGATTGGGTGGTGTTTCTGGGGGGATTGACAGTGGATAGACAATGGCAAGCATTCAAAGATAGAATGGAAGAATTCCAGAACATGTTTATACCGGTTTGGCATAAAAATAAACCTAAAAAGGTGACTCAACCGTGGATAACGAGGGAAATTAGGGACAGCATAAAATCAAAAAAAAGGGCATATCAACTGGCAAAAAAAAGCACCAGACCGGAAGATTGGGGGCAGTACAGGATACAGCAAAAGAGGACAAAGGGATTAATCAGGAAGGGGAAAATAGAATACGAAAGTAAACTTGCAGCAAACATAAAGACAGACTGCAAAAGCTTTTATCGGTATATCAGGAGGAAAAGACTGGTAAAATCCCAAGTCGGTCCCTTGCAGTCCGATTCGGGAGAATATATAATGGAGAATAAGGAAATGGCAGACCAATTAAACTCATACTTTGGTTCTGTATTCACAAAGGAGGACACAAATAACCTCCCAGGAATATCGGCAAACATAGGGACTAATGAGAGGGAGGAGCTGACAGAAATTAGTATCTCTAGGGATATGGTGTTGGGTAAGTTGAGGGGACTGAAGGCCGACAAATCCCCGGGGCCTGATAAACTACATCCTAGGGTACTTAAGGAGGTGGCCCTGGAGATAGCAGATGCTCTAAGGATCATCTTCCGGAACTCCATTGACTCGGGAACAGTACCCGTGGATTGGAGGGTAGCTAATGTTACCCCAATATTTAAAAAGGGGGGTAGAGAGAAAGCAGGGAATTATAGACCAGTAAGCCTTACATCGGTTGTGGGCAAAATGCTAGAGTCCATTATTAAGGATAAAATAGCGGAGCACTTGACAAATGGGGAAAGGATCGGACAGAGTCAACATGGATTTACAAAGGGTAAATCGTGTTTGACTAATCTGCTGGAATTTTTTGAGGAGGTAACTGGTAGAATAGATGGGGGAGAGCCAGTGGATGTGGTGTACCTTGACTTCCAGAAAGCCTTCGATAAGGTTCCACACAAAAGATTATCATGCAAAATTAAGGCTCATGGGATTGGGGGCAAAGTATTAACGTGGATAGAGAACTGGCTGGCGGATAGAAAACAGAGAGTTGGAATAAACGGCTCGTTTTCGGAGTGGCAGGCAGTGACCAGCGGGGTGCCGCAAGGATCTGTCCTGGGACCCCAGCTGTTCACAATATATATAAATGATCTGGATCAGGGAATTGGATGCAATATTTCCAAATTCGCTGACGACACTAAACTAGGAGGAGGGGTGGGCTCTGATGAGGATGTCAGGAGGCTACAGTGCGATTTGGACAGGTTGGGGGAATGGGCGGATACGTGGCAGATGCACTATAATGTGGATAAATGCGAGGTTATCCACTTTGGGGGTAAAAACAGGAGGGTAGATTATTATCTAAATGGCAATAGATTGGGAGATGGGGAAGTGCAGAGGGACCTGGGTGTTCTTGTGCACCAGTCACTGAAGGAGAGCATGCAGGTGCAACAGGCGATTAAGAAGGCAAATGGTATGTTGGCCTTCATATCAAGGGGGTTCGAGTATAGGAATAGGGATACCTTACTACAGCTGTACAAGGTGCTGGTGAGACCGCATCTGGAGTATTGTGTACAGTTTTGGTCGCCCCATCTGCGGAAGGATGTTCTTGCCATGGAAAGAGTGCAACGGCGATTCACCAGGCTGATACCTGGAATGGCGGGAATGACCTACGAAGAGAGATTAAATCGTTTGGGCTTGTACTCACTGGAGTTTAGAAGATTGAGAGGGGATCTCATCGAAACATATAAAATTATGGCAGGCCTGGACAGGCTGAATTCAGAGAGAATGTTTCCAATGGCCGGGGAGCACAGAACCAGGGGCCACAGTCTAAAAATAGCGGGCAAATCATTTAAAACAGAGATGAGGAAGAATTTCTTCACTCAAAGAGTGGTGAGCCTGTGGAATTCCCTGCCACAGAGGGCTGTGAAGGCTAATTCAATAAATATTTTCAAGAGAGAATTGGATATATTTCTGAAGGCTAAGGGGATTAAGGGTTACGGAGAAAAGGCGGGGACGGGGTACTGAACTGGTAAGATCAGCTATGATCTCAGACGAAGATCAGCCATGATCTCATTGAATGGCGGAGCAGGCTCGAAGGGCCGAATGGCCTACTCCTGTTCCTATCTCTATGTATCTATGTATCATTTAGGTAAGTTATTTGCCTTCTTGGTTGGGCCTAGCAGGCAGTCCCTAGGCCTGGTTTTCCTGAGTGCAGCTGGACCCGGCTGCCTCACGACAAACCAACCTTGCAATGGGGGCCTCAGACAGGCTTTAGGCCTCTTATTTGCACATGCAAAGGGCATAACGCCTGTTTTAGGTGTGGGTAAAAGGACCTATATTTTCTGTGCTTACCCAATACGGAGCACTTTCCAGACGGAAATGCGCGCACGCACCCTGCCGGCCATATTGGATATTTATTAGTCCATGGACCAATTTTTAGGCCTTGACATCTAAATTTAGTTAATCTTTTTGGGAGTTTGAACATATACTAATCTTCTTCTTAGGCAGTCCCTCGGAACCGAGGATGACTTGCTTCCACATTAAAAGTGAGTTCTCAGGTGACTGATGAGTCCAATGCAGGACCTACAGTCTCTGTCACAGGTGGGGCAGACGGTGGTTGAAGGGGCGGGTGGGTGGGGTGCTTGGGTTGACGTGCGCTCCTTCTGCTGTTTGTGCTTGGCTTCCGCTTGCTCCCGGCGAAGAGACTCGAGGTGTTCGGCGCCTAATAGTCCAATTATAAATAACTGAAAATTCTTTGAATCAGTAGCAGTAATGTACTTTCATATATATATTATTTTCGAATAGTACTGTTTGATAGTAAATTTGGTAAAGACAAAATTAATTAAAATATATCTTAGACAGAAGCCCAAAAAGGTACTGTATAAAATATACAGGGAAGAAAACTCTTTTGCAAAGGCTTGATGGATGTTGCAGGTATACCGTCATGCAATAATTGAAGATAGCAGTACAAGGTTTTCTTGTGAAGTTAATGCCAAGTGAAACTGTACCTGACCTGCTGAGTATTTTCAGCATTTTCTGTTTTTATCCAAGAATTACTTTTGTGTTCTGGAGCATATTATACAGTATCTGGGGTATGTTATCTACTGTATATAGAGGTGAACGGATGGAAGAAAATTGATGGAGAGAAAAAATTAAATGCAGTTTCTGTAGAGAAATGATGAAAAACACTTCGCTTTAAAATTATTTTCAGCAGCAACAATATTAGTCTTTGGAAAACAAATATTGTGAGCTATTTGCTTAAATATGATAAGGGCAGAACCGCAGTTAACTGCAGAGAAGGACTGATGGTCACTGCATCAAGGTGCAGCAATTTTGCATATGTGTTCATGCAAAGGTAACATTATAACTTAGATGTCATATCCTAACCTGACATTTGAGTGCACTAAAGTGCAGTATAAGACCCCTGCAATCGCGCATTGGTTTTGAGTTTGCACCAGCTGCAGTATAACTCTAGCCTTGTGCACAGTTGCATTTTAAAAGTGGGCTTCTGGGGAATGCTGAGCAATTTTTACGGCATCACTTTGAGCACTAAGAACAGATATTCCTTTCTCCTTTTCCTGACGTTAATATTAGCCATATGGGGACCAGAGCTTTGTGCATGCATCCAAGCATGCACATGCAGCGCTCCTTTATCTCTAGATCTGCAGAGACCTGCAGAGATGATAGGTAACAGTATATAGGCCTCGATTTTAACCTCCCCACTGCCCCCACCCGCGATGGGCAGGAAAGGGTGAGGCGAGTGACTAAAATGGCGGAAAGGGCGATCCCACCCACAACCCGCCGTGTTCCCAGCCGTCGCAATATTGAGCTTCTGTCTGTACGTGCTGCAAGGTGGGTAAGGCCTTCTGTGAGCATGCCCCCTCTGTTGCTGTCTTCTCTGCTGCCCACCTGCAACTCCTTCCTCAGCATACCCTTGTTCCTGATGCTCCTCTTCCTCCTCATCTTCTTCATCACTCCAATAAAGTGCAACTAGAGCAGCACCCATAATCAAATTCTCCTTTTTCAAACAGAGAGTGTCAAAACCACAAACCAAATCAAACCGTTATCACAAAGTTACAGCCCATAATAAACTGAGATAGCACCTGTGGGCGCAGCAGTTTTCTTCAGATCGGGCGAGGAGTATCGGGGTCGACGAGTCTCCCGCTATGGAGAGGCGGGAGGCTCATGAATATATGTAACTCGGGGTCCGATGATGCAATTAGGACCCCGATGTTATTTTAACAGCTGCAGCACATATTTCACACAGGTCAGCAAGGTTGCAATGTGATCATTGTAATGAAAGTAAAGGAGGCCCGATCTGAAGAAAACTGCTGCGCCCACAGGTGCTATCTCAGTTTATTATGGGCTGTAACTTTGTGATAACTGTTTGATTCGGTTTGTGGTTTTGACACTCTCTGTTTGAAAAAGGAGAATTTGATTATGGGTGCTGCTCTAGTTGCACTTTATTGGAGTGAAGAAGATGAGGAGGAAGAGGAGCACCAGGAACAAGGGTAGGCTGAGGAAGGAGTTGCAGGTGGGCAGCAGAGAAGGCAGCAACAGAGGGGGTATGCTCACAGAAGGCCTTACCCACCTTGCAGCAGGTACAGACAGAAGCTCAGCTGCCTTGACCTGTCTGAGGAGCAATGGTTCAGTAGGCTCAGATTGTCAAGGTGGATTTCTTCAGCCTCCTCGAGGAAGACCTCCTGCCAGCTGGACCTGGTGGCCATACCATGCCAGTAGCAGTGAAAGTGGCCACTGCCCTCAAATATTCTGCCTCTGGGTGCTGGAGCCTGTGTAGGCCCTGTTACTGACTGCTCCTCCTGCACCTCTGCCGAGGCAGACTGGGCCAGCTGGAGTTCAGGCACCATGTTGGTTATTGGTTGAGGGGATGGCAATGGATGAGACGTGCAGACGTCCTGAGAAAGGTCTACACATATCTCGCCCGTTTTCCCAATATCAGTCCTGCAGGTCTGCGGGCAAGCAAACTGGAGGAGATCAGTGATGCCTTGGAAGCCCCGATCTACTCTGTCCACCAACTTGTCTTTGTGGAACCCAGAGTCTGCACAGCGACCATTAGAGCCTGTCGACAGGGTACAATGGCTGGTAACAGTGACCCTGCTTGTGAGCGCCCGGCTGCAATTTCCATGGAGGTGGCCACATGCTCCATGGTACACTGCAGATTTGAAAAACCCTGTGACATCAGACATCAGTCACATATGGTGGACATGGACTCCTTCATCCTCCCTGCTATAGTGGACAGTGTGCATGGCAGGACTGCCAATAACTTACACACTTGTTATTGTGCCTCCAGTTTTCTCCTTTTCATTGCTGGCCCTCTGGGTTCCGGCAGCTCTGACCTGCTGAGTAGAACTTGCTCTGCGATCCCCGCCGCCACTATCTGCTTCTGCTCACTTGTGCCATGAGAGTCACCAGGTACCGGACAATCTATCTGACTAACATGCCCATTCGATGTGCTGGTATCTGCACTGACGCCTGCAACACATGTACTGTGTGATGGTGCATCCTCAGGAGGGATGAGGTCCTCAGAGGTGTCTTCATCCTCTGCGGGCAGCAGGTTGTGTTCTTCGTGTGAGGGCCCTGGAGGAAAGAAGAAAGGGTGAGGATTTAGAAATGGTACTTAGAAGATGTTAATGTGCACATGAAGCATTTGACCATACTGGTTGATGTGCTGAAGTTGGCTGATGTTGAAGTTGGTTTGTGGGAGATGAGGGGGTGAAATAATAAATCAGTCAACCTCGCCATCACCAATGCTCAAGGTGCTGGAGGTGCCGTTTATTTCCAGTGCCTCCTCTGCCGGGGTCACTTCAACGATATCTGGTGGTCCTCCACTGATCCTGACCCTCTCCCTGGCATTCTGCCCTCTCTTCTGTTGCAAAGGTGCTAGGCAGTGCTACAAGTGGCTCACAGGATCTGTGCTTCTTCTGGATGTAGTGGATATGGTGAAACTGAGAATCAGACAGATGTAACAGGGGTGGGGATGGCATGCGTTTGCGGAACAACAACAACAACTTGTATTTATATAGCGCATTTAACATAGTAAAATGTCCCAAGGTGCTTCAGAGGAGTATTATAAGACAAAAAACTTGACACCGAGCCACATAAGAAGAAATTAGGGCAAATGACCAAAAGCTTGGTCAAAGAGGTAGATTTTAAGGAGCATCTTAAAGGAGGAAAGAGAGGTAGAGAGATTTAGGCAGGGAATTCCAGAGCTTAGGGCCTAGGCAACGGAAGGCACGACCACCAATGGTTGAGCGATTATAATCAGGGTTGCTCAAGAGGGCCGAATTAGAGGAGCACAGATATCTCAGAGGGTTGTGGGGCTGAAGGAGATTACAGAGATACAGAGGGGCGAGGCCATGGAGGGATTTGAAAACAAGGATGAGAATTTTGAAATCGTGGCGTTGCTTAACCGGGAGCCAATGTAGGTCAGCGAACACAGGGGTGAGGGGCGAACGGGACTTGGTGCGAGTTAGGACATGGCAGCCGAGTTTTGGATGACCTCACGTTTACGTAGGGTAGAACGCGGGAGGCCAGCCAGGTGTGCGTTGGAATAGTGTCTACTGTGCGAATTGAGGAGGTCTGAGAATGGATGTAGGTCGAGCAGGTCAGATGAAATGAGATGAGGATGGGGTTATTGGCTGTAATGAACGCAGAAAGTGGGAGGTGAGCATGTGTAAGGAATGAAGATGAGAGGAGATGCATTGTACCATGCTGATTGGTACTGAGGAAAGTGATGCAGAGGTAAGGACTGGTGTGAATGGTGTAGGCGGGACAAGAGGGAGTGGGAGGAGGTGCATTGCAGGAGATGGGTAAAGATGGACATGTGATGACCTTTCCTGACCAAGTCTGGTCATTGCAACATTTCCTACACTGGTTCTATGACTTGGGGTGATTCTCCTGCTGATCACTTCCTCAGCCACCTCTGTCCATGCCTTCTTCATGGTGGCAGCTGGTTTCTTCTTCCCACTTGTGGGGAACAGCATATCCCTCCTGGCCCAGCAGGACCTTCAGGGAAGCATCAGCAGGAGGCAACCTTCCCTCCCTTTCCAGCCATTTTACAGATTCTTAACTCCAACTTATATGTCCAAATAGAATTATTCTTCAGCCTCCCTTGAACAGCTGGACTGAAAGCTTTAAGTAGTCACTGGGAAGTTGCGTCACGCATGTGAGCAGACACGTGGTCCTGACGCGAAATCCGGCAGCATTATTTAAATGACGGCTGGTTGTTAAAAATCAGCCAGGCTTCCACATCATGCAATTATGTGAGCTCGTCGCCCACTAAGTCCTCGCACACCATGATCCCGTCTCCAAGTTAATATGGGGGCCTATATCTCTGGTCTGCAGTTGTGCATTGCACTCCACACAGCCTGTGTGCAGTTGATTGATAGCTGCAGCATAATTGGAGTTTTCAACGCAAGTTTCAAGATGTTCACAAGAACGACAAATAGAACATTATCCAACCATTTGATTTATTTCAATAGTAAACTGAAACACATAGCCATATAATGTAGAATGCTTGCCTATAAAGCCAAGACATTTTATTTAATTGCTGTATTGCGTTTTTTATTGAAATTGTTATTAAAAAAAATAACTACTTGAGAGTTTTACTGAAAAATCACTTATAACGATCTACACTTAACAACCATACCGATGAGTCTTCTTTTCCCATAATATTGCAAACCTTATTTAGGACTTATTTTAGTGATGGAACAATTTTTTTCTATCTGCATGATGCAGCACTGTCTAATTTGCCTACTCTAGTGATGAGAAGTAGGAACCCCACAGGTGCTCAACAATGTACCCGCAGTAAACATTTGGACCCTTTCTAAATATAATTAAAGCATTTGACTCAATATTTGAAAAGGGAGTCAAAAATATTTCACTGTTGCAATGAATATTTCGGCCCAAGTATTTCTGCAGTTCAGTTGCACATATTTCTTATATGGTAAAATATCCACCTACTTAAATGTCTCTAGACTGTCACAACAAACGTGCAATGTTGGCAAAATAATCTGTTATCCTAAGGCTAATTCTGACACAATCCATTTCAATTTGTTTTTTTTCTTTATAAGCTACATTCCACTTAATTGCATGCATGATATTAGCATATACTTAACATGCAGTACAATAGTAAAAAAAGGCTTGAAGCTCATGTCTTATCTGAATCTGTGAGGATCTTTGTTTTCCTCTGTGCATTTTTGTTATATAAAAGAACTATCACAGAAATCCTATCCCGTGTTTCATAAACCAAAGCTTTATTTTAATTTGAAGCTCAGTAAGATTTTTATGACAGCAATTCAACCCGAATAAAAATTCCCACTGTTAACAAACACCTTTTATTATTTATATAAAAAAACAAATTGATAACGAAAGGTTCATCATTTTCAAATTGCAGAGAATGCTGCAAGAGAAATATGCTGGAATAAATTATTTAGGCCATCAGTGGCCAGATTTGGAGAAGAGTTTACATGAGTTTACAATGTTTACATTTGTCAATATTAAGGAAATAAAAGAGACTCGCGTATAATTGGAAATATTTTGATTGTTACTAATGATTTTCAAGTAAAATGTCTTGGGCCACTTTAAAAAAAAAAATTCATATGTGACTATGTATCATACATATATTTAGAGTTGACCCCACTTATATATTGAGTTCCAGTTCAGTCATATTCTTAAATTATAATTTCCTCTCATTCACTGATGGATGATATAGCTATGATTTTTAGGAACATGGATTGATTACTCCTAACCTGGATCTCTCCATTAATTGCAGCCAAGAGCTATGGCCTAGAATTTCCTTGAAATGAATTACATCGTTGATGCCCCCTTAAGAAATATCTAGAGCGAATTACACACGGGTTTCCTGAGTCTGCTCATTGGGGCATTCCCATTGGGGCATTCCCATTGGGGCATTCCCATTGTAAAACTTGTGCAAAGCAGATGCAAGCACGTGAGCTATCTGGAAACTTCTGTGCATTTGAAAAGACAGTTCCGCCTGCATTCTTCAGCAACAGACTGGGGGACAAACAGGTAAGAGAGCAACAGTGCTTAGCTCTTTTACTTCGCTCTCTAATAACTTCACTACAAGTCTTTGCAATATTTTTATTATACTTGTACAGAATTATGACTACACAGACATCATCTGGACTCAAAGATCAGCAGGTCGTGGCAGCAAGAAAGAAAGACTTGCATTTATATAGCGCCTTTCACGACCACCGGACGTCTCAAAGCGCTTTGCAGCCAATGAAGTACTTTTGGAGTGTAGTCACTGTTGTAATGTGGGAAACACAGCAGCCAATTTGCACACAGCAAGCTCCCACAAACAGCAATGTGATAATGACCAGATAATCTGTTTTTTTGATTGAGGGATAAATATTGGCCAGGACACCAAGTATAACTTCCCTGCTCTTCTTCGAAATAGTGCCTTGGGATCGTTTACGTCCACCTGAGAGAGCAGACGGGGCATCAGTTTAACGTCTCATCCGAAAGACGGCACCTCCGACAATGCAGCACTCCCTCAGCACTGCACTGGAGTGTCACCCTAACTTTATGTGCTCAAGTCCCTGGAGTGGGACTGTGAACCCACAACCTTCTGACTCGGAGACGAGTGTGCTACCAACTGAGCCACAGCTGACTACAGCAAGCCAGAGAAGAAGAACACAGAACTTCGCTGATTCAAACTTCGAAGCTCTCCTTGAGGAAATCAAAGGCAGGAGGCAGAGACTCTTGGGTGCAGGCGCCACTAAGCCACGCAGAAATGTAATTTGGGATTGAAGTGCTAACTCCCTCACCTCAAGGTTGCAGAACAGTCCAAAAGTTCAAAGACCACACCAGGGCTGGCAAAGTAATACACTGGGCACTCTCTCCTTTTCTTCCTTGCCCACCCTGGGCACCATCACACTCTTCACCTTTTTAAAGCAATTAACCTTTCACAGTGCACTGTGGTTAAGGGTGACTCTAGCTCCATATAGAGCACTAGGAATGCACAGCTCCCCTAACACCAATAACTGGCATGCACAACCCAAATACCCTTTTATCCACTTTAACAGCTCATACCCCCACATCTCTTACCTCACTTCTCCCCTGCCAACTGACACACACACTGCTAACCTTAATCTCATTTACACTATATTGCTGCAGGACAAATTGGCACACAATACCTGCCCAAGGCAAGCCAACAGGGGGTCATCACCAGCTTTAATGCCCTTAACCCCGAGGAGAAGGCTATGGAGCTAGTGGGCACTCACTCCGCTGTTGCTGTCGGAGATGTCGCACACACCATGCTGGCACCAAATTGGTGACAGAGCACGTATGATGTCCACATGGTGTCCCTGTGAAGCACCATACAGACAGAACTTTCCACCCCAGTTTTCTGTCTCCTTAATGCCAAGATGATAATGCTCACCTGTTCTTACCCTCTATCCTAATCAAAAAACAGGAGTAGGAAGATTATGATAATGAGAAGGCGAATGAGAAAGAAAGAAAGACTTGCATTTATTTAGCGCCTTTCACAACCACCGGATGCCCCAAAGTGCTTTACAGCCAATGAAGTACTATTGTAATGTAGAAAACGCGGCAGCCAATTTATGCACAGCAAGCTCCCACAAGCAGCAACGTGATAATGACCAGATAATCTGTTTTAGTGATGTTGGTTGAAGGATACATATTGGTCAGGACACCGGGGAGAACTCCACTGCTCTTCTTCGAAATAGTGCCATGGGATATTTTACGTCCACCTGAGAGAGCAGAAGGGGCCTCGGTTTAACATCTCATCCGAAAGACAGCACCTCCGACAGTGCAGCACTGCACTGGAGTGTCAGCCTAGAATTTTGTGCTCAAGTCTCTGGAGTGGGACTTGAACCCACAACCTTCTGACTCAGCCACCAGCTGCTACCAACTGAGCCACAGCTGACAGAGCTGGGGAGACATTTCTCCCTCTTCACATATCACAATTATGATGAGGAGTATGTTAATTTGGACCCCTTCCCCGTGCAGCTGCTTAATTCTGCCCTGTCTTCTTCTGCACGACCCGCGCCAACTCACTACCTGTGACACTTGCTTCTTCACTCCCAGTGACAGTCCAGAATATTTCATCCAGGAGCTATTAGATAGTGGTATTGAAGATGCGGTACTAGCTGATTCGCAGACCATGAGGAATCCTGGATGTGACACTTTCCCTTCAGAGGCTGAGGAGAAGGCAGCCTATGTCTTCAGAATCGTGATTCACAGAGTTCATGCGTATTTTCTAGAAAAGAAGGATGTTTGAGAATCATCATACCTACATGCAGGCTCTGACATCAATCTCTCAAGTCTACAGCTATTCTTGCAGCAACATCATGAAAGCTTTCTCTTCCTTGCAGGCACCAAGGCTCCTTGCACGAGAGAGTGGCAGCTTCAATGCAATCTTCAGCAATTTCATAACTAAGAGGTGGTCAGGAACCAGTGTGTGCTTCCACCTCCACGGAAGCACAGACTGCAGCAGACGGATTGGAGCACGGTGCGAAACGTGGCTTCCAGACTGGGGCAACCGATGCCTTTCAAGGTTTTCAGGACCTCATAGCTGCCATTAGACCAGCCATCTCGTTGATCATTGGGGCCACAGATCCAGCACCCAGTGGAGCGGCAAATTCATCTCTCGAGCCAGCGGCACATGGCAGGTTTCTAGCCTTCCCTCTCAGAGCACCCTGCCAATGGAACATGGGAGGTGAAACCAGGATCCCCAGGAACACCCTCCAGGGATGCAGCCAGCAGCAGCTCTACGCTAAGAGCCAGCTGCCATGTGACGAGGGCCACCTGAATCCCATGACACTTCCATACAGCATGAGGAGCCAATCATCTCCTGTGATCCAGGCCCTCAGGTGGCACTTCAAAGGTGCACTAGAATAGGTAATAGAGAGATATCTGTGGGCACCTAGAGGAAGCATGTCATTAGGAAAGAGTAGGGTAATTGTTCATTTGCACTTTACAATTATTGTTTTACAATAGACTGTGCACTAACATGGTACTTTGTTATTTATAAAAATGACAGTCATATAGGAAAGATGACCTCATTTGGTGCAAGCTTATTCACTCAGGTCATGTCGGGATAAAGAGGGCTCATGTCATGTGGTAGGCTGGGTAGTGGTTTGAGGGAATGTCTCTTTATTTGCAAATGGGGGAGAAGGAGGTCAGGTTATAATGTCCAAGGTATACTAAGTTGATCAGAGAATCTGTCCTCTACTGCCCCTTGCAGCAGGCAGCGAGGACTCCTCTGAGTGTACCTCATCCTGATGGTGAAGGGAAATCTATTTCAAACATCCCTGTCAACAAGAAATTTAATACAACACAGAACTTTTAAGGATGGCTATACTGCTTTGGAATGCAAGTTGAGAGCAGAGAGTGTGGGGGCAGATAAAAGAAACATTTTGGCCAGGGACAGCATTGGAGTTGCTAGGCAACAGCAGGACTGACCAGCACTGTCTCCTGATAACAAGTGACACTAAACTTTGAACCAATCACCAACAATAAGGAGAAAAGCCATGTTTGAATGCAGTTGGCGAGGACAAAGGGCTTGCTGGTCTAAAGAACAGAAAACGTCTAAAGAATTCAATCGTCAGTTTGGCCACTTGAAGACTCCAGGACAGGTCTAGTTGTGTTTCTTATTTAATCCGTGTGTTAGTGGTTAAATAAAAGATCTCTGAGAGAGATAGGGCTTGAATTTCCAAGCCCCGTGGAGGCGGGTTTGGAGGCAGGAGTGGTGGGACAATTGCAGAATTGGGGGAAAGGAACCCATCCCGCCCCCAACCCGCCTCCGTGCCAATGTCCCAGGAGGCAGGTAACCGACCTATGCTGAGAGCCACCTCCCCGAGGCGGGAAGGGGATTAGTGCCAATTAACTGCCTGTTAACAGGTAGTTAACAGGCAGTTTTTTGCCTAATCCCTATTTTTAGCCCTGAATTGTGGGCTTCCCGACGGCTCCGAACCACGCCAAGTTAGCACGGCGGACCGTCGGCCTGAAGTGGTTGGAGGGGTCGAGATGTCCGCTGTGCAGGTGAGTGATGGATGCATGTGTGCAGAGGTAAGTGTGTGAGGTAAGTGTAAAGTGTTTTAATAAGTTTTACATACCTTTACTTTCTCCTGCAGGCTTCCTCCCTTCAGTTCTCGGGAGTCCCTCAGTTCACTGGCACAGAAAGCAGAATGGCCGCTGAAAAGTCAAAATCTGCAGCATTCCGCTTTCTGGTCTGGAGAGCTCTCTAACTGAGTCTGAGTAGAAGGACTCAAGTTAGAAGACAGATTGTCAGTGTTTGACAGCTTCACAGAGCTGTCAAACGCTGATTTTTCATCTGTCAAAAGCTCTTGACAGATGAAATGTCAATCACTGACGTCACCAGTAACCAGGTGTCCCTTAATTGGCCTGCTGAGCCCGCTGGGTGGGCTTAACAAGGTCAATCAAGGGAAAATAATGTGGGTTGGCCATAAGCCGATGGAGGCGGGACTACAACCCAAAAAGTGGGAGTCCTGCCTCCAGCATGTCCCCATTGACAAAACCCAGCCCATAGTGTACGTGTGTTTATGTTAAAGTAGATTCAGGTCTAGGAACCCAACTCTAACACCAAACTTGGGAGGTGAGAAAGTAGTAAATAATTCCTACAATGGTCTGTTCCATGTAGTTCTGGATCCACCAATACTAGGGCTTCAACCTCATGCACCATGGAAATTTCTTGCATATCAAGCATTGACACGGGGGATCTTCTGCTTGCTGTAATATTTCATAGGGACATTGAGGGTGTGGAATCCCTCCTTATGCATGTAGTTGGTTGGATGTTCTGTGGCTGCCCCCAATGCAATTATATTAGATCACCATTAGTTACGTCTAAGTAGATTCAAAGATGTTTACTGGTAAGTAACTCTGCTAAAGTTTAAAAAAAGACTTGCACCACAACAGAAGTTAAATCAGCTATAATATTCAGGTTGCTCTGCTTGAGTTCACCCTACAGCATGACATTTGAATATTTTTAATCAGCAACGTGATTAGAATTGTGAGGAACAAACTCAGATAAATAAATATAAATTATACGCACTACCCAGTGTCATTTTCTTTCAGTCAATGTCTAAAATGTGTCTCAGAATAGTAAAATAATTGTGTTAATTTGCTTGAATGTGTTGTCGCCCCCCCCCCCAAATCCTTGGCCATCTAACCCGCAACTTCCTGTTTAATTTCTCTGCTCAGGTTTCTGCCCATCGAACAGTACTGAAACAACCCTAAACATAGTAATAAACGACATTGTTTGTAACTTTGGTGCATTATTTCTCCTTGTCCTCCTTTATTTCTCTGCAGTCTTTGACATGATTGACCACAACATCCTCCTTCAACACTTCTCCCTTTCCAGCTCGGTGGGCCTGCCCTTGCTTGGTTCCATTCTTACCTATCAGAGCATAATCAGAGCATCTCCAGCAATGGTTGCTCTTCCCACCCCAACAATATTCCCCCTGGAGTCCCCCAAGAAACTATCCTTAGCCCTCACCTCTTCCTCATCAACCTGTTGCCCTTGACAACATCATCCACAGGCATGGGGTCAGCTTTCACTCTGATAGAATCCAGCTCTACCTCTCCACCCTTCCACTGCCTCTGTGCTGTCAGATTGTTTTTCCGATATCCAATCTTGGATGAGCTCCAGTTTCCTTCAGCTAATCACTGGAAGACCAAGGCCATCGCCTTCAGCCCCCACCACACACTCTGTACCCTTGCCATTGACTCCATCCCCCTCCTCAGCCACTATCTCAAATTGAACCAGACTATTTGCGACCTCGGTGCCCTAAAAACTACCTACTTCCGCCTCTTTAGCATCACCCGCCTTTACACTTTCTTAGCCCTTATTACACGTAACTCCTCATCCATACCCTGCCTCAGCTCATCTGCTGCTGAAACCCTCATTGGTGCCTTATTTACCTCTAGACTTGACTATTCCAATGCTCTCCCGGCCAGCCGCCCAGCTTACACCCTACATAAACTTGAGCTCATCCAAAACTCTGTTGCCAGAATCCTAACTCGCACCAAGTCCCGTTCACCCATCTCTCGCTGACCTACAGTGGCTCCCGGTCTGCCAAAACCTCGATTTTATCATTCTCATCCTTGTTTAAAATTCCCTCCATGGCCTTGCCCCTTTCTATCCCGCTAACCTCCTCCAGCCTTACCATCCTCCAAGATCTCTGTGCTCCTCCAATTCTGGCCTCTTGCACATCCCCAATTTTAATTAGCAGGATGTTTCCTTAGCCTTGTTTGACCTGAAGCCCTGAGACTTTATTGGATTTAGTCAATGTTGAGGAGTCTCAGGGCCACTCACATCTGACTGTATACCACTGTGTCACCACCTCTGATGGGACATTTTTTAAAGCTATTGTAAATGATGTTATATGAACTTGCCTGCAATAAAAATTAACCAACAATAACAAGTAATGGGTTTGTACCATCTGATCTTACTCGTAACTGTAGGTGACATTGGGGGGTGCTAACGGGGCGCTACCGGCTTAGCGACTGGGCACCGACGCCCGTGAAAGTGAAGTGGAGCACGAACAGCAGTGACGTAGGAGCCAGTCACTCCATCGGCCTTGTGGAAGGGCGGTCCGTGACTGCCTCATCAGACTGCGGTTCCAATGAATTCGCGGCCTCTTCCCAGTTGCTCATCCACTCCCCATCATTTCATCAATTTCTCATTCCATTGGTATTGGGCATGAGCGCTGGGGTTGCGGAGGGGAGTCATAAGCCAGGTGCAGAGTGGATAGCCCTTGTCTCCCAGCATTCCATACCACACCCCAAAGCTGAAAGGAGACACAGCACCATTTCTCCAACATTGCAATAAAAAATGTATCCAAATTCAGCAACCACATATATACAGCAACAATATTGACTAATCACCCTTGTGCAAACCCTTACTTGTCCTATTCACAGTGTCTTTTCCTAATCTAGTGCTCCTACGTAGTGTCTCTCCAGTGGCTGCAGCAGGGCTGGTGGAAGGCTGCTGAGTGTCGGTCCCAGAAACTACAGGTGGCCTTGCAGGATGCCCTCGACCAGCTCTGGGCCTGGAAGGCCCGGCTGTACACTGCACCACCTCAGGCTGGGCGGCAGCAGTCTGGGCTGGCTGGATGACAGGCAGTGGCAAGGGCAATGGCGGAGTGACAGTGGTGGGAGCAGGAATGCTGTCATCCTGAGAGAGGAGAGCAGGTTCCTGCTCCATTGACACACTGCCACTCCCCCGGGGCAGCAGCTCAGCATCACTACCAATCTGTTGGGCTGCTGCGACACCGTGAGATCCCTGGTGGACTGTGGTATTCCCAGTGACGATGGCAGCAGGCAGAGCTTTCATGGCATCAAGCTGAGACTGCGTGAGAGCAGAATGAGACTGGATGGCAGCAACCATTGACTGCATTACAGTACTAAGACATTGCATAGCTTCCACCTGTGCTGCAATGGATGCTATCATATCACCCATGACATGCAGCATGAGGTCTGGGTCCCCATGGTCTCTCAGGCAGTCCACCATCTTCTGGAGACTGCAAATGATGGGCTCCATGGTGTGCGCAGAGCTCTGTGCAATGTTGGAGGCAAACTCCTCCATGCTCCTTACCATTGCTGACAGACTCTCGGGCACCCTTGTCATTGCACCTATCATTTCGGTGTGCATGCCCAACACCCTTCTTGTGAACGCCTCCCCATCGAGGTCCTCATCTGAGTCCTGCGCAGCAGAACTCGTGCGCGAACTCACGCTCCGGGAAGCTGGCTCCAGAGCAATCCTTTCTCCCTGGCCTTGCTGCAGTCCAGTCATCCTCGGTGCATCACCCAGTGCAGACTCCTCTACTAAACTTGCCTCTAAAGATCGCGTAGTGCCAGTATCTGAGGTGGTGCCTGCGGGTGAGAGATGCAGTGACGCAGTACTTTACTTCTTCTCCTTCCTCACTCTCAGTGGGAGGCTCAGGGACAGGCTGGTTAGCTGGTTGCTGATTCTCTGAAAGTATAAAGGCACAAGACTCACGTTAAGGCGAGGGCAGGGGGGCAGGAAGGGAGCAATGAATGCAGATAATATCAGGAGCTGGAAATGGGAAAGGCTTGTGGTATGAGGGGGAAGTGGAATTAGAGATGGAGAGGCGATGAACATACCGTTGTTGCCCCCAAGGGGGTCGACGTTGCTGAAGGCCATGCCGCCCACCACCTGCTGCCCAATGAGTCGCACCACTCGCTCCTCCAGGTCTGAGAGCTGCTGGAGCTGCGCATCACCCCCGCCTGTTCTCTGCTGCTCTCTCCTATTGTGAGCCATCTTGGCCTGTAAGAAAAATGAATGTGTGTGAGTCAGAGTCCAGCTATGTGTTTGGGAGATATGCCTGCTGTAGTTGAATAGCTGTGATTGTAGGCAAGGCGTGAGATGTGGATGTGAGTTTGAGTAAGTGCAGATGCTTGGTGGGTGAGTGGTGGGGGTGTGGTGGTTTGTGCAGTGTGTACAGACTGAGGTTCAGATGCTGGTATGTAGGACCTGTTGAAGCATGTACTCACCTTGACCACCCGAATGAAGTCGTTGAATTTCTTCCGGCACTGTGTCAGGCTGCGTACGACCACACTACTGGCCGAGACCTCCTGGGCCACTTCCCTCCACATTGCCCTGAAGACCTGGGGCAATGGCCTCCTTCGCTCCACTGTCCGGGAACAGCATTGTCCTCCTTCGCTCCACTCCCGCGACCAATGCCTCGTCCATGAAACGACGAGCTCTCTCCCTGGGAGTGGGATCAACCATCACGATCAGGGGATTGAATTGTTAGCAAGTCGCCTTCAGAGCCAGCAATGCTGATAATGAGGATCAGCACAATAATGCAACCTCCCCTTTAAGAGCTGGAAGGAGCCAGTGTGAAGTATCATTCCCGATTGCATAGCACCTGAAATTCATTATCGATCTGCTGGTAGCAATTTGCACCACTCTCTCCCTGTAGCACCCTACTGAGGTCATTAGCCCTTGATTTAACACTCCAGCTCTTTCCAGGGTGCTAAAAGCCAATTTAGAGAAACCTCAGACTCATTAGCGCCTGGTGCTAATTTTTCACGATTTCAAAATTTACCGCCCCAAATGGGGCGATACCGAATTTCTCCCCCTAAGGATTTAATTAATTTGAAGAAGGTGAGCAGAGTTAGTAGGAAAATCACAACAATGTAGAAACAAGTAATAGTGATTCGGTTTATAAATCTGCTCGTTTACCCTGTTTACTTCAGGGCACATTTTTCATCATTTTTGCACCATAAATCAATATTCACTTATACTTTGCTGCATTATGAATTGATACATTTCATTTTTGATTGATTCTTTGAGTAATGATATAATACACTGGATGATGACAGTGTAATCCAGAAGTCAATGACCCCTTGAAGCCTTACGCCCCAAAATTCCTTGGGGCTTATTCTGCTGTAACTCCAGAGGGAGACCAGTAGAGCTCCCAGGAAAATGGTAGAGACGCATTTATGCTGGATCTCCACTGTTTCTGAGAGTTTCCTATTTGCCTTGTAAGGAGCAGCACCTTACAGTCAGGGGACAGAGTGCCACTGGTGTGGTCCAGGCGAGGCAAACTACCTGCAACTCCAAGGAGAGTCCAAATTTTTTTTGTTAGGCTTTGAATGATCAAACCCCTTGCTCAGAGCACTGATGAGAATACGGCTAGGGTTGGGAGGGGTGGCGAGGGGGCCGCCTTGGGCAATCCACCCAATGTTGGGCAAACGGTCAAGCTTCCAGGGGAATAAGGCTAGTGGGCACCAGAGATATGCCCGCACCTACCTGCCCCATCTGTCCCATGCTAATTAGGTGCATGCACAAACTCTGCTGGGGCAGTAATGGAGGACATCAGTGGATGCAATCACTGGGATTCTGATCTATAGACTTTCATTCTCCTAATCTCTTTCTTACAATTTCCTAATTCCATTGGGAAAATCTCCACATGTAGCATAAGTATTTTTCAAATGTAATCCCTAAAGCAAAAAACACTTTCAATGAATACTCTGCACGTGACTGAAATATTAAATATACACTGAGAATGTTTCCAAACTATTATGCAGAGCAAGTGGAAACGGCCTGCTGCAATGGTTATTGTGCTTGTCCAGATCCAAGTATTTTTAAGTGCCTAGGAGCTATCAATATATTTCATATGAATAGATAAGCAAGATCAAGACAGCACTTAAAAAGCAGCTTAGAGAGGGACTAAGGAAATGAAAACCAGCATTTTTGAAAATAAAATTAATATATTGTTTTTGGCTATATCAGTAAATCTATTGCACATTTACCTAAAGTGTGTGTTTATGTATATAACTATATAAGAGGGCAGTAGTTGTGGGTGAAACAAAGTTTTCTACAATAGTGTGTTTACAATATACATTTAATCTTATGTGACAAATTCCATTTTCTTCACCTCACTCAGCTTTACTTAATAAGAGACTGCAATTATGCTTTCAAATTAATGCAACATGAACAATCTACAATATGATTTGTTTAAAACTATTTATGGAAAACAAAGGCATATTGCTGAGAAATCAATAAGTAACCTTTAAAAGTTACATGAATAAAATGTAAGCCACAAATATAGTGGCCTGAAAATGGGTGTGCAGGGGGCGGGGCCTGTTTACCTGGTCCCAGGTAACACGTTGAATTTGCGCTGAGGGGACCTTATTATCATGACTCAGGTGTGCAGCCAACACTATCCGCACTATTCATTGGCGCACGCCTGTTTGGGGGGCCGGAAATCAGGCTTCTCTGACGCCACTTAAGGGCAGCCAACACCACAAAGTGGAGGTACACTGTGGCCGCAGACATCGGGGA
Organism: Somniosus microcephalus; assembly: GCF_052327205.1. Taxonomy (NCBI): domain Eukaryota; kingdom Metazoa; phylum Chordata; class Chondrichthyes; order Squaliformes; family Somniosidae; genus Somniosus; species Somniosus microcephalus. Next base: position 37,365,543 of record NC_140997.1, read on the forward strand.
AGCACTTAAGGAGATACATTTCTACAGATTGTACCCCTAGGTTCTCCAATATTACTTTGGAGGCCCTGTTCTAGGGGCTGAACAGGAGAAGGGAGATATCCCCGGGGGCAGAAAGCCCTCCAGGCAACACCTCCATCACCAGTGGGAAGAGCTCACAGAGGAGGTAAATGCCATGAGCTGAGCTCCAAGGGCAATGTTGTTAAGTTGCAAAAAGTTCAATGACCTGACCGGAGTTGTCAAGATAAGAATACTGCTCCCTTGCTCTCTGCTCACACCTTCAGCCTCTCTATTCACAATACTTTCCTCTCCCACTTCCCCTCACTCTCCTACAATCACTGCACCACACTTCACTCAACCTCGTTCTCCTCATACTCACACACTCACCACTACATACTATTCCATCGCGACAGGCACTTTCAAACAATGTCACTAACAGGAATCATGAGCCAACTCTGAAGGGAATATCCCTTGTTGCCCAATAGCCAGCCTGTGACCTTGCTGGAATAAAGATGATGCAGAGGAATCGTGCAGGATGAATGAGTCATGACTGCTGCCAGGCAACGGGGCACAGACCTGCATAATGTGCTGCCTGTGGTCGCAGTCCGGCTGAACATTAATGGAGTTAAAGCCATTTTGATTGATAAAGATGCCTGGCTGGTTACAGGGAGAATGAAAGGCAATATGGGTGCAGTCAATGGTACCTTTTACCCTGGGGAAGCCTGCCATGTGGGCAAATCCTAGTGCTCGCTCATGCTGCTTTGCTCTGTATTTGGGGAAAGTAATGTAACTGTTCCTCCTGGTGTAGAGAGTCTTGGTGACATCCTTGATACAGAGCTGGACTACAAACTATGAGATGTAATTTATGTCACCTGCTGCACCCTGGAAGGAGCCAGTGTCATAAAAGTAGAGGGCCAGTGTGATCTTCACAGCCACAGGCAGTACTGTCTATGTCCTGGTGCGAGGCTTGTGTTGTGGCTGCAGCAGGTGAAATAATTCAATGCCAGCCTCCTTTGTGAAACAAACGCGCCTCATATATTGCTCCTTGAAAAGATCATGTAGAAATGCATCCTGAATACCCGCTGTGGGCATGGCCTCCTGTGCAGTGCTGTCCACCTCCTCCCTCCTGTCCCAGCAGCTTCTGCTCTCTCGTCTTCCTTGCTGTTCCCCCTCGTCCTTCATCCCCAAAGGCAGCCCTGCTAGACCACCAATCACTGCAATACAGCTGTTGTGAAGGGTACAAAGGCAGTGCAGCAGCAGAAAAACCTTCAGAATTAAGTTTTCACAGTCAGGAAACAGGCCAAAAAATGTCCAGTACTAACCAGCAGCCTCAAATGACAAACCAACAACTAACCTGTAAGTAATAGATGATCTAGTTAAATAGCACTGGTGAAGGGTCCTTCCTGCCTGTTAGTGCCTGGGTTGCTGGGTGAATTTATCATTTATGGCTGAGTGCACTGGACACAGCAGAAGCTACGGGACCCAACAACATCCCAGATGTAGTGCTGGAGACCCGTGCTCCAGAATTAGCTGCACCTCTAGCCAAGCAGTTCCAGTACAGCTCCAACATTTGGCAGCTGCCCGACAATATGGAAAATTACCCAGATATGTCCTATCCAAGAAAAGCAGGACAAATCCAAACGGGCCAATTACCACCCTATCAGCCTACTCTCAATCATCAGCAAGATGGCAAGTCCTATTCATGCCACACAAGTCCCAGGCAATGACCATCTCAAAAAGGAGATAATCTAACAAGCTCCTCATGACATTCAGTGACATTAGTATCACCGAATCCCCCACCATCAACATCCTGGGGCTTGCCATTAACTAGAAACTCAACTGGACCAGCTACACAAATGCTGTGGCTACTAGAGCAGGTCAGAGGCTTGTTATTCTGCAGCGAGTGCCTCACCTCTTAATTCCCCAAAGCCTCTCCACCATCTACAAGGCACAAGTCAGGAGTGTGATGCAATACTCTCCACTTGCCTAGATGGGTGCAGCTGCAACAACACTCAAGAAGCTCGACACCATCTAGGACATAGCAGTCCGTTTGATTGACAGCCCATCCACCACCTTAAACATCCACTCCCTCCACCACCAGTGCACCATGGCTGCAGTATGTACTACCTATAGAATGCACTGCAGCAACTCGCCAAGGCTTGCTCAACAGCACCTCCCAAATCTGCGATCTCCTCCACCTACAAGGACAAGAGCAACAGGCGCATGGGAACACCATCACCTCCAGGTTTCCTTTCAAGTCACATACCATTCTGACTTGGGCGTATATTGCCGTTCCTTTATCGTTGCTGGGTCAAAATCTTGGAACTCCATGCCTAACAGCATTATAGAAGTACCTTCACCACATGGACTGTAGCGGTTCAAGAAGAAGGCTCACCACAACCTTCTCAAGGGCAAGTAGTGATGGGCAATAAATGCTGGCCTTGCCAGCGATGCCCACATCCAGAGAATGATTTTTTTTTAAATAGACGATCCATGTGTATTCAAATTTGTGTCTTGATGTTTATTAACAAAAATCAGATCAAGGAATCTTGACTGTTACAAGGTGAGAAATATTTTCAATAAATACTTTTCTTATGCCTGACAAGCAGAATTATGGCACATTTGTCATTTTTGAAAAGCTTGCTAACCAAGTGGAAAGATTAATTTACAATTTCTGCAATATTGAGTTTGTTCACATGTTTTTTCTTAGTTTTTCATGGAATAGTTCGACAACAACAGACCCTGCATTATCACACAGGATCTAGAAATGAAATGGTTGTGCTGATATATTATTAATAAATATTGAAAGGAATAACTGAAGCCTGAAGGAAAGTATTTTTACAATGTGCAATATAAACTCAACAGTTTTTAAAGGCAGATTCAACATCAGCACACCTGCAATATAACATGCATGCATAAATAAAAATATATTGATAAGTTTAATTCCTGATTTGCATATAAAAAGGAAATAGCTTTCTTAATTAGTTACTGTCAAGATGGAGTATATAATTCAGCTTTGGTCAGCTGCATTCATCATATCTATAATTTGTTAACCCATGAAAGGATGGCATCTTTCACAAGATGTTGATACTGCTCAATCTTGTTGTGCCTGCAATATTTTAGAAAACTTTGCTCTGGATAATATATTTAATAGAAGTGAAATTAGATAAGTGTGGGGACATACCTTGAAGACTTAGTTGATGATGCATCGTGATGCTTCTGAACCCATGTTTCTTGTACAGCCATTTTCTGATGGGGTGCACGGGCAGATCCGGGGAGATGCCAGCCCACCCTGAGAGTTCTGAGATTTACACCCTTAAAAGCCCTCAGTGGAACTCATGGCAGCTGACAAAGGTAATCAGTCCTGGAGGGGATCAATTACCTGCAACAAAGCATCCTGCAGCTCCCTGAGGAGATGAAGATACAAAAAGAAAACTTGAGCCCTTCGCAGACCTTCTCTGTGTTCGGAGTGGCATAGAACATTCCAGACATTCTTCGTTAGGGCAGGTGCTGCTGGCGTGCTCTTACCGGCAAAACGGCATGACACGCTCAAGCTGAGCATGTAAATGCTCCTTTTCCCACAGCTCAGGACAGGGGCCATGCCTGAAACTGCAGGTGGCCTGCAGTCCATCTCCACTGCACTTCTCCATATCAGGGCAGCAGAACCATCTATACTCCTGCTGCAGAGAGAGTCTCTGAGATTGTGGGACGCTCCTCTTTTCCTAGTTCAGTTTGATACCATAAGAAAATTAACTGAAGTACCGACAGCTTCTGCTCAGCAAGGTTACATTTAACTAAACAGACATGGGACAGAAATTGGTGCACTGGCGGGTTTCGAGGCGAACAACCTTCTTTGGATTTTTTTGCTCGCCAATGACATCACACCACACGTGCACCACAATTTGCTGGAACGTCGATACAATATCAGCGCAGTGATGTCAATGTCACATCTGGCTCCTGGTGAACGTCGTGCCCAATTGCTCATCTCCCTGACCAATAACATGGCACTGTAAAAAGCTGAAGACGGACACCATAAACGCAGTTAAAGTGTGGCACAGAGAAGTGCGTGACCTGTAACTCCTGAAAAGACTGTAAATCAATCTTAAATAGTTACTAACATTTTTTTAAAAAATCTTTTACTTTTTTTTACAATGCAGTAAAAGGTAAATAACAGTTTTGAATATACACTGTTCCACAGAAAAAAGTATCACGCAGAATATAAGAAGATTTGTGAAGCGTGTTTGGGGCGAATTGTCATTTTCCATGTCGTGCATTGATTGTGAAGATGACTATTATGTATGCAGCAAATTAAAATTCTGCACCATTGTAACATTTTGGGGGGAAAATTCGGTATCACCCATTTAGGGGCACTAACGTTAGCGCCCTGAAAAATTTGCGCCCCTCCACCTGAAAATCAATTGTAGCACCCCAAGCAGGGCCCCTTGTTGGGCTGCTACAACTGAATATCGGGCGCTACGTGCAACAGGGCCACGAGCCGCGTCATCGCAGGCCTCCCTCCCCTGATTAAAGGGGAGGGGCCTAGTGCTGCACGCACCGGGACCCTGCTGAACCATCGGGGAGTGGGGTGCCGTGAAAACAGCCCGGTGTTCAAGAGGAGTGCTGGGCTGAGCGATCGCGGCCGGCACCCCAAACAAAAAAGGGGAAGAGGGCAGGTGCTGGCAATAGGTCAGGGGGCGCAACCCAAGATTGCGGCTGGGGCACTATGCACGGTGATGACGTCATTGCCGGCGGCGCAGCGCCACAGGATGCTACCAGCTACCGCCGCCGCTAATCTCCCGCTGAATTTCACGGGAGACGTTAGCGGCACCGCGCCCAGGCGGTAGGGGATTTGCTTGGGGAGAGGCGCAAATCTACCCAACTTTTCCCCCTTTGTTCTTTCTTCACACAGGTCCACAACAACCCAAGGAAACAAGGGCTGCAGAGGGCACTGAAATGGAGACTGAGCAGGAGGAGGAATGGGGGGGGTGGCCAGGAAGAGGAAGAGGAGGCTGCTTGCCCTGGGTGGGTGGGGGGGGGGGGGCAGGCGAAGTGGCGTTAGTACTCCTGTCCCCACACCGCACCATGAGAGTGCTGATATGTGGGGGCGGGGGGGGGGGGACACTTGACCACTGCCAACTTCCTCGCACCCCGGGAGCCCCCCGTCCTCTTCAACTCGCAGATGCTCCGGCTCTGCGTGAGGCCTATACACATCCCCTCTCATAGGCAGCCACCAAGTTGTTACTGCAGGGCCTGTAAAAGGGGACACCCAGTCTGAGTTTCACCTGTCGGGGGATGAGGGACCATTGGGAGGCGGGGGTGTAAGGTGGAGTAGATGTCTGGCCCAGCGTGAGGATGAATTGGAGGAGGACTACAGCGGTCTAGGACTAAGAAGGAGGATGACCGAGGAGCATGGCAGATATCTGCGACATCTTAGGTCCATCAACCGGCAGATGACGCACCTCACTGAGATGATAGGGCAGAAGCTGGACAACCTCTGCCAGATGGTTGCGCGGTCAGTTGACTTGCTTGCTGCAAGCACTACCGTACCGCAGATGACACCCGTGTTCCCCCTTGCAGTGCCATCTGCTGCGGAGACAGTCCAGGGCCATGAGGGGCATGCTGCTGATGAGCAGGAAGGCAGCAGTTCCCAGGGCCACTTACTTCCACCCCAGGCTTTTTCCCAGATGCACAGGCCTTCCAGGACCCGGCTGCTGAGGATGATCCTCCAGTGACGTAGCTGCTCCTACACAGAAGACATAATGACTGAGGCTGCACGGCCCAGTGGGGAGGGCAGGCGAATTGACGTTGGCACTCCTATCCCCAGTTTTTGACAAGGCTCCACACTGCTGATGAATGGCTAAAATAAGGTGTCACAGATGAGAGATTAAAATGTGGTGCTAGATGGATGTTTGGCTTAAAAACAGGGTATAAATAGGGTAGCCCAGAGATCAGATTTAGGATCATTCTACTTTGGAGAACAGTGGCAAGGACACAGGCATTGTAAGCAAAATCTACTGGTTCATTGTTAATACTAAAACAAGATGCAGCCCAAAAGTAACTCCAGTCAAGTGAAGTATCACAGCAAATAGCCAGTATCTCTGTTATTGGCCCAGTAATTCCTCTCCCAACGCGTGAGTACGGACGGGGTACTCACGCGTGTGCCCGGAGGAATTGCCGGTTTTCAGCATGCACAGCACATGCGGGGAAAACCGGCATTTCCTCTCCTCTGACCCAAGGGGTTAAGAGGCTGAATGTGTGTGCGCAGGAGTCTGCGCGTGCGACTTGGATTTCCTTTATTTTTAGAGAGTTGCACATGTGTAAAGGCCTCCGGTTTTTACGCATTGAAAAACCACACGTAAGTACTTAGTTTTACAGGTAAGTGGTCTATTAATACAATTTATTAAAAAAATTTCCACAGGTTTATTATTTTTAAAGAATTTACAGTAAGGTAAGTTTAGTTTTAGCCCCGATTTTTTATATAATAATTTTTTTCAAATTTTAAAATTATTGTTTAAAATAGTTTTTTACAGTTATTTATGGTTCATTTAAGTAGTGCAATGTTTTTTTAAATTTTCTTTCCAGTTTAAGTAGTGTTTTGGGGCCAGGAGTTTTCATGAGTTTGACAGCTCTTAATGTCAAACTCATGAATTAACTTTTGAACCTCCCATTGGTTGCCCTGTGCTCACGTGATCTCAGCCGGCTCATTGCACTAAGTACGCCGCTGGGTCACGCACGCACAGCGCGGCAGGACCTCAAGTGGGCCAGTGAGAGGAAATGCAATGCGGGCCACGATTCAAATGTCAGCGCGCCGGGTAAGTGCACATCAGGGGCTTGCACGCGCGGCAAGCTCCCGATCCTAATTTCAGGCCCAATATCTTTAACTTTGTAATACTGGGAATACACTCCAATCTCCAAAGTGGATATCTCCATTTCTACATGTTGGTCTGTGAGAAAAAGAACTGAAGTGTTTACCCACGACCCCCCCCCCCCCCCCCCACAACAGACGTAGAACTCAGTCATCATTTCTTCTTTATGTAGCCAGGATCCATTTGTGTGTCTGATGTGCACCTAAGATTTCTTACTACAATTAGTATTGACTGAATCCAATAGGGACTGTGGAACACAATCACCATGAATACCTGGGAAATATTACAATAGTTTACTCCAAAGTTAATAACGTGATTGCATAGTTGGCCACACTGTTGCTGGTGAAACAGGATGGTAGTTTCCATGGATGATTTCCACGTGGCAATTCTGCCCTCTCAGGTGGACATAAAGGGCTGGATTTTATGAATGGAGACATGTTGGAGGCGGGACTGCTGCTTGCCGGGTCTCAGTCCCGCCTCCATCATCTTCTAGCCAACCAGCGGGATTTTCCCTTGATTGACCTTGTTAAGCCCGCCCAGCGGGCTCAGCAGGTCAATTAGGAGGAAGTCACTGACAGAGCATGTCAACGTCTGACGTGCCATCTGTCAAGATTTCTTGAAAAAAGAAATGTCAGTGTTTGACAGCTCTGTGAAGCTGTCAAACACTGACATTCTGTTTAGTTTGATGAGCCCTTGTGTTCAGGACTCATCAAACCTTTCAACTTTGTAGAAATCACCTGCCTGTTGGTTCGGAGGATCCAACAGCCAGTCTCTGAAATCTACAATGAAGATGTCGGGACTCCGGATCCACAGTGGCTGAAGGCTGTAGACAGAAACAAAGGTAAGTGAACATTTTATAACACTTAACACTCACCTTACATACTTACCACTCCACACTTGCACCCATCACTCACCTCTACATCAGACCCCTCCAACCCCCGCAGGCCTCCTTCTCGTCTCCTACATCCTGGTCAGGTTCTCCGAGGTCGGGAAGCCAACACTTGGAAAGGTAAAATGGGACTAATTCTTTTTTCTGCCTGTTAACTACCTGTTAACAGGCAGTTAATAGGATTTAATCCCTTTCCCGCCTCGAGGAGACGGGACCCGGGGCAGGACAGCTTCCCGCCTCCTGGCAAAAGGGCATGGAGGCGGGATGGAGGTGGGTTTGCCAGCCGCCCCCACTTTCTGCAATTTTACCGGCTGTCCCATCTCCATACCAGTCTCCTTGGGGCTGACAAAATCCAGCCCAAAAGATCCCATGACACTCTTTTGAAAAAGATCAGGGGAGTTCTCCCAGTGTCCTGGCCAATATTTATCCCTGAACCAAAACCTACAAACAGATTATCTGGTCATTATTTAAAAGAATCTAGGGAAAAGATAGCGGAAGCATTATTACACATATTTAATAATTCGTTGCAAATAGTTGTAGTGCCAGAGCACTGGCAGATAGCTAACATAATACCTATATTTAAGAAGGGAGATAGAACATGCCCAGGAAACTATAGACCATATCCTATGTAATCCTACGTAGAATATACAGCACAGAAACAGGCCATTCGGCCCAACCAGTCCATGCCGGTGTTTATGCTCCACTCGAGCTTCCTCCCATCCTTCATCATCTAACTCTATCAGCAAAACCTTCTATTCCTTTCTCCCTCATATGCTTATCTAGCCTCTCCTTAAATGCATCTGTAATATTCACCTCAACTACTCCCTGTGGTAGCAAGTTCCACATTCTGACCACTCTCTGGGTAAAGAAGTTCCTTCTGAATTCCCTATTTGATTTCTTGGTGACTATCTTATATTGATGGCCTCTAGTTTTGCACTTCCCCACAAGTGGAAACACTCTCTCTGGCCTAGAAGTTCGATTAGGCTGGAAAACGGCCGATGACACGGCAGGCCGAGGCTAACGGTCGCCCGCAGAAAGAGCGCAGGCAGCACTGGTATTTTGGAACTGCCTGTTAATTTACATGAGTAGAGCGGAGAATCTCTTGTACAACGCACTCTTTCCGGTGCTAATGTCAGCATGAGGCCGAAGATTGCGTCTGAAGGATCGGTGCGGTGTTCTCGGGCAAAGTGCTGTTTCGGATCATTTGCTGACGGCTCCTGAGTTTTGCTAGAGTCCGCTGATGGTCCTTGTAGGGTTGGACCATTGCTCCTCTCTTACTTTCGCGGACATTTTTCTAGGTCTTGTGTGGTGTCCACAACTGGTTACCAGACTGCCTGGTATTCCCACCTTGGCTGGCTGCCATAGGTCCACAGATGTTTCACCAGATGGTTGCTGTGTGGAGGTTTGTGCCCCACCATGGTGCTGGAGAGGGAGGGGGATGCACTAGTCTACATATCGCATAGGGGATTCGCTCCCTGGTCTTATAGCACAGGCTCAGATCTGGAGGGGCTGTGACTAGAAACACCACATAAAGACTGTGGCATAGATGTCCTTAAACTGTTACATGAAACATCAATGGAAATAAATTTCAAAAAAGGGGAACATGAACCTCTTGGTGTAAATGGGGCAGAAGAGAGTTCAATTAAATTTTTAATAGCAGACTTTTGAAGAATTCTTGGTGAGAATATAGTGTTAATATGGTGGGTTACGGCCTTTTAAAAGCTGACTTCCAAACTTTGCATATTAATTTATCACTTCCTAAACTAGAAAACCCAATTTATAAAATTTAAGGAAATGCAGCTTTGATTTTGTTCCTGAGATTCTTACAACTGTAGTACAGTATAGTTTCTTTTAAAAGTATTTACCTCCTATAATGTTTGACTGAACAGGGTAGAGATTTGATACATCTCATTGGAAGCAGTTTTCACTCCAATTACATAGTTTGAGCTCACCATAGTTACCAGTTATCTCAACAGCTGTTTACTGTACGGGTTATAGCTCACTGCCGTTTTCTCCTGCCTCTCCGCGCTGTCGACGGCTGCACACACGAGTGTGCTTTGGAGGGGATGGTAAGAGGAGCGGTAAGCTCCAAAATGGATGAGTGTGCATCAATTCGACATTGCACACCAATTGATGTTACACTCCTGCTAATTAAAATACTTGCCGCGAGCGCAGGAAACAACAGCGCCTCCAACCTGCCAAAAATGGCGGCCGTCACAAGACCTGCCAGAAGGAGGCAGAAGTGAGGTGGCCACCATTTTATTTCAGCAAAACTGCCAGCGCTAATCCCTCCAATCTGTAGGCCACTGTCTACTCTATCAAAACCTTTCATAATTTTAAAGAGCTCTATTAGGTCACTCCTCAGCCTTCTCCTTTCTAGAGAAAAGAGATCCAGCGTGTTCCTCTTGTCCTGGATTTCTAGTATCATCCTTGTGAATCTTTTTCACATCTTCTCCAATGCCTCTATATCCTTTTTATAATATGGCGACCAGAATTGTACACAGTACTCTAAGTGTGGTCCAACCAAGGTTCAATACAAGTTTAGCATAACTTCTCTAATTTTCAATTCTATCCCTCTAAAAATATACCCTAGTGCTTGGTTTGTTTTTTTTATGGTCTCATTAATCTGCATCGCTACTTTTAGTGATTTGTACTCCCAGATCCCTTTGCTCCTCTACCCCATTTAGCTTCTTATTTTCCAAGTAATATGTGACCTCCTTATTTTTCTTACCAAAATGTAATACCTTACTCTTATCTGTGTTGAAATTCATTTGTCAATTATGTGCACATTCTGCAAGTTTATTAATGACTTTTTTGTAATTTGTTGCAGTCCTCCTCAGTATTAACTATCCCCCCAATTTGCCATCACCTGCAAATTTAAAAATTGTCGTTTTGATTCCAAAGTCTAAATCGTTAATATAGATTGTGAACAACAGTGGTCCCAGCACTGATCCTTGTGGGACCCCATTTTGCACCTTTTGCCACTCTGAATACCTACCCCTTGCTGTAAGGACCGGAACTCGGTGGACCCAACTGCAGTAAGGCAAACTGAGGCAGAGGTTAGGTTGCAAAACAAAGGTAGACTTTACTTGACATAAACAAAATAACAACAGCACAGAATACAGGCAAGCAGACCAGCAAGCGGTATCACCAGGCAGAGCAACTCAAGACTGAGCAATGAACATAAGGTGAACACCACTTAAATAGTAGGTATCTAACAATGCACAGGTGAATACAATAATGAATAAAGAAGGACACAATTAAGAGAGTTCATGGAGCCCTCTGGTGGCGAGGCGAGGCAGAATCTGGGTCATTCCTTACAGGACCCCCCCCCTAGGAACGGCCCCTGACGTTCCCCCAGAAAGTCCATGGTGACGACGAAAAAAAATCCGTAGTAAATCGCGATCCAGGATGTCCCGGTCCGGGACCCAAGAGCGTTCCTCCGGACCATATCCCTCCCAGTCCACCAGGAACTGGAGGCCCCCGCGAACCCGGCGAGAGTCCATCAGGCGACGGACCGTGTAAGCAGGCTGGCCGTCGATGATGCGGGGAGCAGGAGGAGGCCTCGTGGCGGGCGCCAGGGAACTGCTGGCCACTGGCCGAAGCCGGGAGACATGGAAGGTAGGATGAATCCGCATGGAGCGGGGCAGCTGGAGACGGTAGGACACCGGGTTGACCTTCCTCAACACCATGAAGGGGCCAATGAAACGGGGCGCCAGCTTGCGGGACTCCACTCGCAGCGGGAGATCCTGCGTAGAAAGCCAGACCCTCTGACCAGGACGGAATGAAGGAGCCGGTCTGCGCCGCTTGTTGGCCTGGATCTGCCGTTGTCGAGAAGCTCGTTGCAAGGCCAGCCACGCTCTCCTCCAGGTCCGCCGACAACGCTGGACAAACTTCTCCGCGGACGGAACCCCCACCTCGAGCTCCTGGAACAGTGGAGCCTGAAAACTGAACTGGCACTCGAACGGCGACAGTCCTGTGGGGGAGCAGCGCAACGTGTTGTGCGCGTACTCAGCCCAGACGATGTGACGACTCCAGGTCGCAGGGTTAGCGGACACGAGACACCTCGGTCGTCTCCAGGTCTTGGTTGATCCGTTTTGTTTGACCGTTCGACTGAGGATGGAAACCCGAGGAAAGACTGACAGTAGCTCCAATGAGCTTGTAGAAGGCTCTCCAAAACCGGGAGGCGAATTGTGGACCACGGTCAGAAACGATGTCAAGGGGCAAACCGAATAACCTGAAAACATGCTGGACCATGAGCTCGACTGTCTCTTGGGCTGAGGGAAGCTTGGGCAAGGGCAGAAAACGACAGGCTTTGGAGAAGCGATCTACGATGACCAGAATGACAGTGTTGCCTTGAGATGGTGGAAGGCCTGTGATGAAATCCACCGAGAGGTGTGACCAGGGACGAGTGGGAATGGGGAGAGGGTGCAGCAAACCCTGGGGGCGAGATAGAGGGTTCTTGTTTCGTGCACAAATGGCACAAGCTGCCACGAACGCCTTTACGTCCTTCTCCATGGTGGGCCACCAGAACCTTCTGCGAATAAACTCCAGCGTCCTGGATGCGCCTGGATGACCGGTGAGTCGCGACGAATGCCCCCACTGCAGGACTTGTGAGCGAGTCGTGTTGGGGACAAAAAGGCGACCGGGTGGGCCGTTGCCAGGGTCTGCCTCCCTCTGTTGCGCCTTTCTGACCAGCGTCTCGATCCCCCAGCAAACCGGTGCTACAATTCAGGAAGTAGAAATAATAGATTCTGGTTGTCTCTCCCGCTCGGGTGGATCAAATTGCCTGGAGAGAGCATCAGGCTTGAGATTCTTGGAACCTGGACGATATGACAGAACAAAGTCAAAACGATTAAAAAACAGTGCCCAGCGAGCTTGACGAGAGTTAAGTCGTTTGGCCTCCTGGATATAGGCCAGATTCTTATGGTCAGTCCAGACAATGAACGGGTGTTTAGACCCCTCCAACCAATGTCTCCACTCCTCCAGTGCCAACTTAACTGCCAGTAATTCCCTGTTCCCAATATCGTAGTTTCGTTCAGCGGGAGTGAGTCGGCGAGAGAAAAAGGCGCAAGGATGCAGTTTGTTGTCGTTAGACCGTTGGGATAAAACGGCGCCCACTCCTATATCCGAGGCATCCACCTCGACAATGAAGGGGAGTGAGGGATCCGGAATAACGAGGACAGGAGCAGACGTGAAGCGCCGCTTGAGATCCTCGAAAGCCTGCGCAGCCTCAGCGGACCAACTGAACCGGGTAGAGGCGGTTTTGGTGAGGGCGTTAAGAGGAGCAGCAATGGTGCCGAAGTTTCTGATGAATCTCCGATGGAAGTTAGCAAACCCCAAGAAACGTTGCACCTGTTTGAGAGAGAGGTGGGTGGTGGCCAATCTCGGACAGCTTGGGTCTTGCCAGGGTCCATTTGGATGTTGCCGCTGGAGATGATGAAGCCCAGAAATGAAACCGTGGAAACGTGAAATTCACACTTCTCCGCCTTGACAAACAAGAGGTTGTTCAGCAAAAGTTGCAGGACTTGTCTTACATGCTGGACATGATCGTGAAGAGTTTTGGAGAAAATGAGAATGTCATCCAGGTAGACAAAAACAAAGCGATTCAGCATGTCTCGGAGAACGTCATTGATGAGCGCCTGGAACACAGCAGGGGCGTTGGTCAATCCAAAGGGCATAACCAGGTACTCATAGTGCCCAGTAGGTGTGTTGAATGCCGTCTTCCACTCGTCCCTTTTGCGGACGCGGATGAGGTTGTAGGCGTTGCGGAGGTCCAATTTTGTGAAGACCGTGGCTCCCTGAAGTAGCTCGAAGGCCGTCGACATGAGTGAAAGAGGATAACGGTTCTTTATAGTAATCCGGTTAAGACCACGGTAGTCGATGCAGGGACGGAGACCTCCATCTTTCTTACTTACGAAGAAAAAACCGGCACCAGCAGGAGAGGTGGACGGACGGATGAAGCCAGCGGCGAGGGCGTCACGGATGTACTCCTCCATGGCGGCAGTCTCAGGAGCAGAAAGGGAAAAGATCCTACCCCTAGGTGGGCATGTCCCAGGCAGGAGGTCAACGGCACAGTCATATGGCCTATGAGGGGGAAGTGATGTGGCTCGAACCTTACTGAAGACCTCTTTTAGATCCTCATACTCGGGTGGCACTCGGGACAATTCAGAGCGTGATGGGAACTCCTGGGGCTGGGAAGGAGACTTGGCGTGAAGACAGGTAGTATGGCAGGCGGAGCCCCATTCCGTAAGTCGGCCGGTGGCCCAATCCAAGCGAGGATTATGACAGGCCAACCAAGGGTAGCCCAGAATTAATGGAAACTGGGAAGAGTGGATAAGGGAGAATTGGATGGTCTCGAAATGTTGTCCTTCCACGCCCAAACACAGGGGGGCAGTATGATGGTGAATGGTTCCAGAACCCAGGGGTCTTCCATCCAGGGCAACAACAGTGAGGGGGTGATCAGGATGGGTCAGGGGAATCTTGAGCTGTTTAGCTAACCCCAGATCTATGAAGTTACCATCAGACCCCGAATCCACCAGGGCCTTAAGATCATGTTGTTGATTGCCCCAGAAAAGGGAGGACGCCAGCAAAACCCTAGAAACAGTGGGGTCGGAAGGGATGGTTACGCTCATCTCAGGTCCCTCCATCCTGGATGAGCCCTGGCTTTTCCCACCAACTCTGGACAGGAAGAGCGAAAGTGGCCAGCTTTCCCACAACAGAGGCAAGATCCCTCTCTCATTCGGCGATCATGTTCGAGCTGCGAGAGGCGGGTTAGTCCCACCTGCATGGGCTCCTCTGGATCGGTCAAAGATGGACTCGGGATGGCTCGGAGGTTCTCAGATGGCTTCAAAGCAGGAAAAGCTCTGGTCTCTGGAAACGGAGTGAAAAAGGAGTGGCGTTCTCTTCGCCTCTCACGGAGACGATTATCCACACGAACGGAGATATCAAAAAGAGACTCCAAATCACTCACCGGATCCCTGGAAGCCAGTTCGTCCTTGATCTCATCCGTGAGACCGTGGCGAAAGGTGGCGATGAGCGCCTCCGAATTCCATTGGCTTTCTGCAGCGAGAGTGCGAAACTCAATAGTGTAGTCCGCAACGCTACGAACCCCCTGGCGAAGCCGAAGCAGTTTGTTAGATGCCTCTCTCCCACTGACAGGGTGATCAAAGACCCTTCTCATTTCTTCCGAGAAAAGTTGGTAGTTTGAACATGCCGGCGTTTGCTGTTCCCAGACGGCTGTAGCCCAGGTAAGCGCCTTGCCGGTAAGTAGCGAAATGATGTAGGCCACTCGGGAACAGTCACTGGGAAATAATGAACCCTGCAGTTGGAAAACCAGGGAACACTGGATTAGGAAACCTCGACATCCTCCTGGGTTACCGTCGTAGCGCTCGGGTGCAGGTAATCGGGGTTCTCTCAGAGGAGAAGGCGAAACCGTAGGAGCGGGTAACGGTGCAGGAGCGGCTTGGATCACCTGACTCTGTTTCTGGCTCTGATGGAAAGTGATGACGAGGCCCTCCAGCAGATTCTGGCTTCGGGAGACTGCCGTGGCGAGACACTGCAGTTCGTTCAAGATCAGTTGTAGCTGTTCAGAAACTTGTCTTGGCCATTGGTCCTTCTCTGCTGGGTCCATGTTTTGGCTCAGTCTTGCTGTAAGGACCGGAACTCGGTGGACCCAACTGCAGTAAGGCAAACTGAGGCAGAGGTTAGGTTGCAAAACAAAGGTAGACTTTACTTGACATAAACAAAATAACAACAGTACAGAATACAGGCAAGCAGACCAGCAAGCTGTATCACCAGGCAGAGCAACTCAAGACTGAGCAATGAACATAAGGTGAACACCACTTAAATAGTAGGTATCTAACAATGCACAGGTGAATACAATAATGAATAAAGAAGGACACAATTAAGAGAGTTCATGGAGCCCTCTGGTGGCGAGGCGAGGCAGAATCTGGGTCATTCCTTACACTTACCCCTTCTGTCATGGAACCAGCTAGCTATCCATTCTGCTACTTGTCCCCTGACTCTGCATGCTCTGACTTTATTCATTAGTCTATTATGTGGTACCTTATTGAAGGACCTTTGGAAACCTAGATAAAGTATATCTACTACAAGACCCTTGTCTACTCTCTCTGTTACCTCTTCAAAGAGTTCAATGAGCTTGGTCAAGCAAGACTTTCACTTTTGAATCTTCATTATATCCTGTTGGTTTTCTATTTTCTCCTTTAGTAGGATTCCATTATTTTTCCTACCACCAATGTTAAGCTGACTGGTCTATAGTTCCCTGGACCTGTTGTATCTTCCTTCTTAAATATAGGTATAAATAATATTAGCTATCTGCCAGTCCTCTGGCACTACACCTTTTTCTAACAAATTATTAAATATGTGTAGTAACGCCTCTGCTATCTCATCCTTAGATTCTTTTAAAATGTGTGGATGTAATCCCTCCGGACCAGAGGTTGTATCCTTTTTGAATTTGATTAGTTTATTTAATATTTCCCCTCTTTTTATTTTAAATGCAGTTATATCATTTCTAATCCCATCTTCTATTTCTAACGAATGATTAAATATGTGTAATAGTGCCTCCGCTATCTCTTCCCCAGATTCTTTTAAATATGCGGATGCAATCCGTTCGGACCAGGGATTTTGTCCACTTTTAAGTTGGGTTCATTTTTTAAAATATTTCTCCTCTTTATTTTAAATGTGGTTATATCATTTCTAATCTCATCTTCTGGTGTCATGTCCACCTGATCTGTCTCCCTGCTAAATTCTGAAGCAAAGTCATTATTTAATATTTCTGCTCTTTCGCTATTGCTGCCTATGATTTTATCCTGTTCCTCCCTTACTGGCCCTATTCCCATCTCAACTTTCCTTTTTTTTTTATTTAGGTGCCTGATGTTCTCACTCAATGTGATACCATGTAGTCATAAAGAAGTATTTAATAAGTTGCAACTTCAAATTAAGACCTGAGGAATTTAAATCCAAATATAAAACGTTGTGGCAGAACCACTGAATGACTCTGGCTAACTGTATATAATTCTCTTTAATGAGGTTCTAACACCAGCCTAAACCTGTACCATTGTGTTAGGCATTACTGTGTTTTGTATACAGAGTTTACATGTACGGGGCGTGGCCCCTTTAAGAGCACGGGAAAACGCGGGCAAACGCGATGACGTCACGTCGCAAACCATGGGGCTGCCCAGTCAGTCCTCGTGGCATCTCCGTTGAGTAAAGACCTGTTTAATCGTTCTCTGGTGTCGATCTCAGTTATTCGTAGGAATTCGTTAATTCCTACATTGGTGACCCTGTTTTTGTGAACCTTTTCACAAAAGAAGAGCACAGCATGGAAGCAAACGTCGTTTCGCTAAAGCTACCGCAGTTCTGGGAACAGCAAGCGCCCTCGTGGTTTATTCAGGTCGAGGCCAAGTTCGCCCTGAGGAACATCGATGCGGATCAGACCAAGTATCTTTACGTGGTCTCCGCACTCGACAGCTCTACCGCCTCTCGGATCGTCAGCCTCCTCGAAAACCCCCCAACGGAGCGCAAGTATGAAACCCTCAAGGCGCGGTTACTGCAGGATTACTCGCTATGCCCGGGCTCAGCGACTCTAAGCCTTCAGAGTTGATGAGCCAAATGCTCACACTCCTGGGCTCAGAACGGGAATGTTTCCTATTCCCCGAGATTTTCCTCAGCCAACTGCCTGAACAGGTACAAGCTGCCCTGGCCAGATCTGAAGTTGAAGGCTGCGCAACACTTGCTGCGGAGGCTGACAACATTTTCGCTGTAACTCGGCAGTACTGCGCCGCCATGAGGCACCCATCCCCCGCAGACACCGCCCCAGCTCGTCCGCCTGCTGGGCTGTGTTTCTACCACGCGCAGTTCAGCGCGAAAGCGAAGCGTTGCCACCCTCCCTGCAGTTTTCCTCAAAAAAAAACAACGACTGACACTGCGACCACCGAGGAACGGGTCTAATGGGCACCCCGCGGCCGCGATGGCGATCGGCAACGCGGGGAAATTGCTCTTCATCACCGCTACTCTCTCTGGTCATCGTTTTCTGTGCGACACCGGAGCGCAGTGCAGCATTTTACCCGCGTCCGCCCTCGATGTGCAGACGGGGAATCATGGCCCTGCCCTTGAAGCGGCCAATGGCGGAACAATTCGCACCTTCGGCAGACGGCGAGTGGAGTTGTGCCTCAGGGGGCAACATTTTCACTGGGAGTTTGTTACGGCCAAAGTTTCTCAGCCCCTCCTCGGCGCGGATTTCCTGTGCGCCAACAGCCTCCTGGTCGACGTTAGGAACCGGCGGCTGATCAACGCAGCAACTTTTAATTCTCTTCTGTGTTACCACAGTCACACTACGTCACGCACCGTCTCCTGTGCGTTCCCGACTCCTGATGAGTTCGCTCGCCTGCTCAGCGAATTCCCCAACCTGACAAGACCCACGTTCTCCTCCACAGCCACGAAACATGGTGTGGAACACCACATCACCACCAACGGCCCCCCGGTCTACGCGCCGGCCCGGCGCCTAGAACCTGGCAAGCTGGCGGTCGCAAAGGCGGAGTTCGCAACCATGGAACGGTTAGGGATTATTTGCCGGTCGAATAGTCCCTGGTCTTCACCCCTCCATATCGTCCCGAAGCCTGGCAGCGGATGGCGGTCATGCGGCAACTATCAACGACTAAACGACGCTACCACTCCTGATTGGTACCCGATCCCCCATATCCAGGATTTCTCTGCCCATTTGGCAGGGAACGCCATGTTCTCAAAAGTCGACCTCGTCCGGGGCTACCACCAGGTCCCAGTTCATCCACAAGACGTCCAGAAGACCGCAGTCATCACCCCATTCGGCCTCTTCGAGTTTTTACGGATGCCGTTTGGGTTGAAGAACGCCGCCCAGGCTTTCCAACGCCTGATGGACTCCGTGCTGCGGGACCTCAAGTTCCTCTTCGTCTACCTGGACGATATTCTAATTGCCAGTCCTACTAAGGAAGAACATACCTGTCACCTACGCACCCTTTTTCGATGCCTCAGCCAACACGGCCTGATTATCAACCCGGCCAAGTGTCAGTTTGGCCTGCACCAAATTGACTTCCTGGGGCATCGCATCACCTCAGAGGGAGCGGTTCCTTTACCTTTGAAGGTAGTGGCGGTGACATCCTTTCCACGCCCGCAAAACATAAAGGCCCTGCAGGAATTCCTAGGCATGGTAAACTTTTACCATCGTTTCGTGCCTAAGGCAGCACTACTCATGCAACCCCTGTACGAGGCCCTCAAGGGCAAGACTGGCAAGAACCCGGTAGACTGGACGGATGACATGGCCCGAGCATTCGCCGACACCAAAAGCGCCTTAGCCAATGCGACTATGCTGGTGCGCCCGCTGCCAGGAGCCACCATCGGACTACGCAGTCGGTGCCGTGCAACAGCAGTGGGTGAATGGGACGTGGCAGCCGTTGGCATTGTTCAGCCGTCAACTACGGCAGAACGAGAGAGCATACAGCACGTTCGACCGGGAGTTGCTCGCCCTTTTTCTGGCCATCCGCCATTTTCGGTTCCTTCTGGAAGGACATCCTTTCACCGCTTTTGTGGACCATAAGCCGTTGACCTTTGCAATGTCCAAGACCGCCGAACCATGGTCAGCCCGACAGCAGCGTCAACTGATCTACATATCCGAATTCACCACGGATATACGACACGTGGTCGGTAAGGACAACCTGGTGGCAGACTGCCTCTCCCGCGCGATCGTCAATACGGTTCATTTGGGCATCGACTACGCCCTCATGGCAGCGGACCAATCCTCAGACCCGGAAGTCCAAGCGTACCGAACGGCCATCACTGGCCTCCAGTTGGCCGACGTCAAGTTCCATTCGGCAGGTACCACGCTGTTGTGTGACGTCTCCGTACAGGATCCTCGCCCTTTCGTGCCGGTCGTCTGGCGCCGCAAAGTGTTCGACGCCATACATGGGTTGTCACACCCTGGAATGAAGGCCTCTCAGAAACTGATGTCAGCGAAATTTGTATGGCATGGCATGCATAAGGATGTCCGCGACTGGGCCAACACCTGCGTGGTCTGCCAAAAGGCCAAGGTACAGCGCCACATCAAAGCTCCGTTGGCCGCCTTCACAGTTCCGGAGCGACGTTTTGACCACGCCAACATGGACCTGGTAGGACCACTCCCACCCTCCCATGGTTTTTCACACATCCTGACCATGGTTGACCGCACCACCAGATGGCCGGAGGCGGTCCCCCTGTCATCCACTACTTCGGCGGACGTGGCCAGGGCATTCATTTCCTCCTGGATCGCCCGTTTCGGAGTACCCACCGATATTTCGTCAGACAGAGGACCGCAGTTTTCCTCCGAACTCTGGAATGCCGTGGCCCAAGGATTTGGTGTCAAATTACACCGCACCACAGCCTACCACCCACAGGCGAATGGCCTCTGCGAACATTTCCACCGGTCAATGAAGGCCGCCCTGAGAGCCAGCCTCCAGGATGCTGGATGGGCAGACAAGCTACCGTGGGTCCTGTTGGTCCTTTGCATGGCCCCCAAAGAAGACCTTCATTCTTCATCAGTGGAGCTGGTGTATTGTCAGCCGCTGCGAGTCCCAGTGGACTTCCTACCAACATCGACGGAGCAATGGTCCACGTCTGCCCAGCTTGCTAGTCACCAAGAGGCGGCCAGTTGTTTCGCACCAGTGCCCACTTCGCACCACGGGCCGCAGAGGTCACATGTCCCCACGGAGCTTCACAAGGCTGAATACGTCTTTATTCGCCATGACGCGCATAGGGATCTGCTCAAGGCCCCATATACCAGTCCCTTCCGCGTGTTGGAAGCAGGGGACAAAACCTTCACGATAGATGTCGATGGTAAACCGGACCACATTTCGGTCGACCGCTTAAAGCCAGCACATTTGGACCTCGACCGCCCCGTCGAGACAGTACAACCGCCGAGACGGGGTCGGCCACCCGTCGTCGTTACGGCAGACCAAGTGCGACTGCCCGCCAGACCGCCAGCCGCCCAGCAGCCTCCGCCTCGAGAGTACAGGAGTCGTTCTGACAGACTTGTCAGACCCCCTCACCGTTTGACTTTGTCCGTTAAAGCGAATTCTGGGGGGGCACATGTGGCAGAACCACTGAATGACTCTGGCTAACTGTATATAATTCTCTTTAACAATGTTCTAACACCAGCCTAAACCTGTACCATTGTGTTAGGCATTACTGTGTTTTGTATATAGAGTTTGCATGTACGGGGCGTGGCCCCTTTAAGAGCGCGGGAAAACGCGGGCAAATGCGATGACGTCACGTCGCAAACCACGGGACTGCCCAGTCAGTCCTCGTGGCATCTCCATTGAGTAAAGACCTGTTTAATCATTCTCTGGTGTCGAGGTGATTCATAGGAATTCATTAATTCCTACAACGTAAAGGTTAGTACAGGGAACTTTGATGTATATCACTTCCCAAGTACAAGATTTGGATGGAAACCTACCACTCTACTGCCAAGCTTTCAATACTACCCCCGCCCCGCCCGCCACCCACCCCACCCCCCACTCCTCCCAGTCCCCCCAAATTGCACTGGCCACATTATGGATGCGGCACCACCACATGGTTCCCAGGTTTCAAATGCATAACACCCCACAAATAAAGACTCAGTAGACTCAGAACAGGCCATATTTGATTTGATGGTCAGGGAACACCTAGCTAACAGCGACTATAACATGATTGAATTCAATGTTATGTTTGAGAGGGGGAGTCACGAACTAAGGTTTTAAATTTAGGTAAGACGGACTTTGGAGGGATGAGGCAGAAATTGAGCACTGTAGACTGGGGAGAACTATTAATGGATCAAACTGCAGACAAACTGTGGGAAGTGTTCAATGAAATATTTGGCTGAATACAAGACCTGTACATACCCCTAAAGGGCAAGAGCTCTACTTGTATAACTATACAATCATGGCAACAAGACAAGTGAGAGATAGCATATAACTAAAAGAAAGGGCTTATATGAATGCAAACCTATCATATAAAATGATGAGGGGCATAAAGTGGATAGAAAGGACCAATTTACCTTAGCAGAGGGGTCAAAAACCAGGGGGCACATATTTAAAGTAATTGGGGGAAGGTTTACAGGAGATTTGAGGGGAAATTTCTTCACCCAGAGGGTTGTGGGGGTCTGGAACTCACTGCCTGAAAGGGTGGTAGAGGCAGGAACCCTAACCACATTTAAAAAGTACAGGAAACTTTTTTTTATCCGGCACCGACGGGACCGACGTGGTGCCGGTTCATCAAAAATTCCGGATAACCGAAAGCTATAGTAAAAGATACGGAGCTA
The DNA here is from genome assembly GCF_052327205.1 of Somniosus microcephalus. Lineage (NCBI taxonomy): Eukaryota > Metazoa > Chordata > Chondrichthyes > Squaliformes > Somniosidae > Somniosus > Somniosus microcephalus. The sequence goes on from NC_140997.1 coordinate 37,387,621, forward strand.
AGAGCTCCGTATAAAGCAACAAACCCTGTTGCATAGGTTCAGAACAATGGCCACAGGTTCCAAGCGTCTCTGTAGCTTAGCAACAGCTGCAGCCACACCCTTGCACAGCAACAGATCGAGGAAGGCAAGTAATAAAACTTACCTGAACCTACTCCTGAATTTTGCCGGTTAACCGAGATTTCCGGTTATTTAGGTGCCAGTAAATTGAAAGTTTCCTGTACTTGGATGTGCACTTGGGATGCTCTAACCTGCAGGGCTACGGACCAAGAGCTGGGAAGTGGGATTAGGCTGGATAGCTCTTTGTTGGCCGGCGCGGACACGATGGGCCGAAATGGCCTCCTTCTGTGCTGTAACTTTCCATGATTCTATGAAACAACAGTAGTGAGCCCTGGGCGAGATAAAGGAAAGTAGTAATAGCTGCAAAAAGGGAATATGAGAAAAAAGTTGCAAGGGATATCAAGGATAACACTAAGGTTTTTACAAGTATATTAAGAGGAAGAGGGTGGCTAAGAGTGATGTGGGCTAATGTTCCCTCTAAGCTACACGGCTGCAAGGCCACGCAGCTCTCTGCCGGTCCTGCACAGCCCAGGACCGGCTTTTCCCAAGTTAAATTTTGCGCATGCATGAAATTATGAATGGGCCGTGCAGTCCCTTCAAGGGACCGAACACCCCCAAAAAAATTAGGGGGAACATTGATGTGGGCCCCTTAAAGATAGACACAGGTGATACTGTAATTGAAAATCAGGAAATGGCAGACGAGTTAAATATTTACTTTGTATCAGTTTTCACAGTAGAGGATGAGGATAAAGTACCAGAGATATGAGGAAATGTAAAAATAAATCAAGGGTAGGAACTTACTAGATTTAATATAAGTAAAAATAATGATAATGGAGAAAATAATGAGAAAATAAATCTCCAGGACCTGATGGTTTCCACCCCAGGGTATTAACACAAGTAGGTAAGGAAATTGTAGATGCACTAGTCACGATCTTCCAAAATTCTCTCGATTCAAGAATGGTCCCCTTGGATTGGAAAACAACCAATGTCACTTCATTATTTAAGAAGGGTAGAAGAGATAAACTAGGAAATTATAAGCCTATTAGCCTAATGTCAGTTGTGAGGAAGTTACTAGAATCTGTTATTAGGAACAGAGTGACTGAGCACTTGGACATATATGAACTAATAAGAGAGCCAGCACGGATTTGTAAAGGGCAAGTCATGTCTAACAAAACTAGTTGGATTTTTTTAAGATGTAACTAATGTGGTAGATAAGGCAGTGTCTATGGATGTTATTTACATGGACTTCCAGAAGGCATTCAACAAGGTTTCACATAAGAGACTGTTAACACAAATGGAACTGAAGGCAACCTATTGACATGGGTAGGGAATTGATTTGGAGGCCGGAGACAGAAAGTAGGGATAAACATAGAAACATAGAAGATAGGAGCAGGAGTAGGCCATTCGGCCCCTTGAGCCTGCTCCGCCATTCAATGAGATCATGGCTGATCATCCAAATTCAATACCCTATCCCTGCCTTCTCCCCATATCCCTTGATTCCTTTAGCCTTAAGAAATATATCTAACTCCTTCTTGAATATATTTAATGAATTGGCCTCAACTGCCTTCTGTGGTAGAGAATTCCACAGGTTCACCACTCTCTGGGTGAAGAAATTCCTCCTCATCTCTGTCCTAAATGGCTTACCCCTTATCCTTAGACTGTGACCCCTGGTTCTGGACTCCCCCGCCACCGGGAACATCCTTCCTGCATCTGGTCTGTCTAGTCCTGTTAGAATTTTATAAGTTTCAATGAGATCCCCTCTCATTCTTCTAAACTCCAGCGAGTATAAGCCTAATTGACTCAATCTCTCCTCATACGTCATTCCTGCCATCCCAGGTATCAGTCTGGATAATGGGGATGCATTCAAATTGGCAAGATGTGACTAGTGTTGTCCTCAAGGGATCTGTACTGATGCCTCAGCTTTTCACTATATTTAAAAATGACTTAGATGAAGGAATAGAGAGCTGTATATCAAAGTTTACTGATGAAAGCGAGTTAGGTGGCAGAGTAAATAGTGTAGATGGGAGGAAAAAAGACATTGCTAGATTAAGTGAGTGGACAAAACTGTGACAGATGAAGTTCAATGTGGGGAGGTGTGAGGAAATCCACTTTGGTCCTAAGAAAGATAGATCAGAATATTTTCTAAATGGCGAGAAGCTAGGAACTGTGGATGAGCAAAGAGACATTGGGGCCCAAGTACAGTAATCACTGAAAGCTAGTGGACAGGTACAAAAAAATAATTCAAAAGGCTAATGGAATGTGGGCCTTTATCACAAGTGGACTGGAATACAAAGGGGTGGAAGTTCTGTTATAATTATATAAAGCTCTGGTTAGACCCCATTTAGACGACTGCATTCAGGTCTGGGCACCTCACCTCAAGAAGGATATAATGGCCTTGGAGGTGGTGCAGCGCAGATTCACCAGCATGATATCTGAGCTAAAAGAATTAACTTGAGGACAGGCTGCATAGAGTATGCTTGAGTACAGAAGATTAAGGGGTGATCTAATTGAGGTGTTTAAGGTGAAAGACTATTCCACTACATGTTAAATCTGTATTGGATATGTATTTTGTGAAATCACCTTTGTATTAATCAAAAATGTACCTGATGACCACTAACAGATTGTAAGAACTTGTTATAACCTCACACATGCACCTTGGTTCATTGTACCACATGTATTTTTGATATGTAACATTTGCAGTTCTTTATATGATCACCTTTTTCATATTAATCAAACAAGTATACAGTAGTATTAAAGCCTAAAATTTGTCAAGCTTTGCAAAACTGTGAGAAAAAGAAGCATTCTGCCTTCATGCAATTAACACAGTGTGAGAATCAACTAACTGGTCTTGGGACTAGATAAGATACTGTAGGAATTAACGAATTCCTACGAATAACGGAGATCGACACGAGAACAATCAAACAGGTCTTTACTCAAAGGAGATGCCATGAGGATTGACTGGGCAGTCCCGTGGTTTGCGACGTGACATCATCGCGTTTGCCCGCGCTCTTAAAGGGGCCACGCCCCGTACATGCAAACTCTATATACAAAACACAGTAATGCCTAACACAATGGTACAGGTTTAGGCTGGTGTTAGAACATCGTTAAAGAGAATTATATACAGTTAGCCAGAGTCATTCAGTGGTTCTGCCACAATACTGTCTTTAGAATAGGGTCTTATTACCAGGCCTGGGACCAGACAATGTCTGTAGAACAGGAGATAACAGGTCCTGAAGTTGCTGGCTAAGGCCTTGAGAAAAAAAGCAAGAGCCAGAAAAGAAAATAGAGTCAACGTTTCGGGTGACCCGAAACGTTGACTCTATTTTCTCTCCACGGATGTTGCCTGGCCTGCCGAGTTTTTCCAGCATTTTCTGTTGTTGTTTCGGATTTCCAGCATCTGCAGTATTTTGCTATCGTAAGAGCCAGATAAGATGGAGGAACAGCCCTCTTCCTCTGTTGTAGGCCGATGATTGGTCCTCAAGATATCATACCTTCATGGCTGACCAGTCATTCACCCCTTGTCCCTCAAAGGTAGGGATGGGGAGTGGGCTGACTCTTCTTCCCTCTGTCTGAAAGGTATTCAATGCCCTATTGGCCAACCCAACCTTTGTCAAGACCCCAATAGGGTAGATACTTGTGTCAATATCGACCCCTGTAACCGCCCTCAAAAGTGGCATAAAAGGGGATCCACTTACGAGAGTTAGGTTGTAGAGCACCAGGAGCAAGGGCTGACCCTGGAGAGGAACCAGGCAGCAGTGGCCCACAAGAGAAGGAACCGGATTCGAACAGAGGTTACCCCAGTTAAGGTGTGGACAAGACGAGGGCCAACGAACAGAGAATACCCCAGGCGGGGTATGGCCAAGGCAAGGGCCAACGGGTCTTAAATCTGTGTCCTCTGGTTCTTGACCCTACCACCAATGGGAACAGTTTCTATCTACTCTGTCTAGACACCTCATGATTTTGAACACCTCTATCAAATCTCCTCTCAACCTTCTCTGCTCTAAGGAGAACAACCCCAGCTTCTCCAGTCTATCCACGTAACTGAAGTCCCCCATCCTTGGAATCATTCTCATAAATCTTTTCTGCACCCTCTCTAAGGCCTTCACATCCTTCCTAAAGTGCAGTGCCCAGAATTGGACACAATACTCCAGCTGAGGCCGAACCAGTGTTTTATAAAGGTTAATCATAACTTCCTTGTTTTTGTACTCTATGGGCTCGAATTTCATCGGGCCGTTGAGGCGGGATTGGAGGTGTGTGGGGGGTTAAAATCGCGAAATCAGGAGGCGGACCATCGGGCTGAAGGACTTGGAGGGTTCGAGATGTCCGGCGTTCAGGTGAGTGATGGGTGCATGAGTGCAGAGGTAAATGTGTTTGGTGTGTGTAAAGTGTTTAAATAAGTTTTACTTACCTTTGCAGCCTTCCTTCCTTCAGGTCTCAGGAGTCCCTCATCTCACCGGCACAGAAAGCAGAATGGCCGCGAGCTGTCAAAACCTACAGCATTCTGCTTTCTGTTCTGGAGAGATCTCTAAATCAGCCTGAGAGGAAGGAATTAATTTAGAGTACAGATTGTCAGTGTTTGACAGCTTCAAAGAGCTGTCAAACGCTGATATTTCATCTGTCAAAAGCTCTTGACAGATGAAATGTCAATCTGTGACATCACCTGTTGCTGGGTGGCCCTTAATTGGCTTGCTGAGCCCGCTGGGTGGGCTCAATAACGTCAATCAAGTGAAAATCGAGTGGGTTGGCCACAACTCGATGGAGGCGGGACTACAACCCCAAAAGTTGTGGTCCCACCTCCTACACGCCTCCATTGATAAAATCCAGCCCTATGCCTCTATTTATGAAGTCCAGGATCCCGTAAGCTTTTTTAACTGCTTTCTCAACCTGCCCTGCCACCTTCAACAATTTGTGCACATATACCCCCGGGTCTCTCTGTTCATGCACCCCTTTAGGATTGTACCCTTTTAGTTTATATTGCCTCTCCTCATTCTTCCTCTGTAACTTGTAAACTTTCAATGAACATCTAATTCCAAATCCATCAGATTCTGTGAAGCCTATTCTGTGACTATTATCATACCCTAGTTCATCGGCATTTTACTTCAGTTAGCTGCTGTGGAGGGTATGTTCTATGCGGACGACCTGGTTCTGCTGTCTCCCACAGAACAGGGATTACAGCAACAACTAGACCTACTCGACAAATACTGCCAAAATTGGGCTCTAACAGTAAATCTAAAGAAAACCAACATCATGATTTTTCAAAAAAGGCCCAGATGTCAGGAAAACAAATACCAGTTTACCCTCAGTGATATCACTATAGGACACACTATGAGCTACACCTACCTTGGTCTAACTATTACAGCATCAGGGAGCTTCAGCATAGCAGTGAATGCACTAAAAGAAAAAGCCCGAAGAGCCCTATATGCAATAAAAAGAAAATTCTACAACATCCAAATCCCAATCAAAATCTGGCTCAAAATATTTGACAGCATAATCCTGCCCATTGCACTGTACGGTAGTGAAGTATGGGGCCCGCTAAATCACCAAAGCTACACTAAATGGGAAAAACATACAATAGAAGCCCTACATGCAGAATTCTGCCGAAGCATCCTTCGCACCCAAAGAAAAACGCCAACAAATGCATGCAGAGCCGAACTAGGCAGATACCCACTGATAATAAACATCCAAAAACGAGCACTAAACTTCCTAAATCACCTCAAATCTAGCTCCCCAGACACCCTTCATTTCAAAGCCTTTCAGACCCAAGAGCTAAACCCAGAAAAGAGTCCCCTGAGTCAGCTGCTACGGAAACTAAGTACTCAGCCGGACCCTGACCAGCCCCAGACCAACACAGCCGTCCAAACACCAATCCGAGTGAACCAAATCATTAAAAAATGCAAAGAAACCTACCTGGAACATTGGAACAAAATAACCGAAAGCCAAAGCAGATTAGAATGTTACCGGGCCCTAAAAAGAGAATATAAACTGGCAGACTACCTCACGACCATCAAAGACACAAAACAGAGACAGACCCTCACCAGGTACAGACTAAGCGACCACCAACTGGAAATTGAAAAAGGCAGATACAAGAAATCCTGGCAGCCTAGAGAGAATAGAATATGCGATCAATGTCTGGCTGGCGAGGTTGAAACAGAAATGCATTTCCTCCTAAAATGCGAAAAATTCAACACATCAAGAAACATATTATTCAACAAGCTAAGCCAAACAACCCCAGATTTCAAGGAATTGGATGATCTGTCAAAATTGAGATTAGTCCTAGGAGAAGGAGACAGACCATACCTTGGGGCCAAATATGTAACAACATGTCACAACCTGAGGACTGTTTAAAATTAAGACTGTTTAAAATTAATATTGAACGTACCAAATGAAGTACAAAGACTGTTTAAAATTAATATTGTTTAAAAGTAATATTGTATGTACCCAACAAATGTCAAATCGATTGACACCTACAGAATGTTGGAAAACTGTACCTTTTTGCTATGTAAGCTTTGGCAATATGGTTCTCTGTAAACTTTCATGCCAATAAAGCATTTTAATTGGAATTGGAATTGGAATTGGAATTGGGTAGAAGTTGCTGACGGCTACAGAAGATAATCTAGCTGACAGCTAATCAGAAAATTTCTGCACTTCTACTTTCTGAATGTGAACAGTGCAGTAGTGTTCTAATTATCACACTTGATGCATTGGAACAGTCATTGTTAACACACATTTCAATGCACTTTTGTTTTATGCACATAAAGTCATTAGAGTGAGGAATGACAGTTCTGACGAAGGGTCATCGACCTGAAATGTTAACTCACAGCATGACAGGGAGATGGAGCAGAGGCAACAAAGAAGAGGACAAGCTCTCTACAGACGCTGCCTGACCTGCTGAGTATTTCCAGCATTTTCTGTTTCTATTCCAGCACCCGCAGTATTTTGCTTCTGGAAAATTAATGCTCATTTCACTTTGTGGCTAGTGACAGTACCTGACCCATTCAAGTCTCCTCAGTTATTCTTAACCTCAGCACTCCACAAATAAATTAGGGCAAGTTGTATTGGTAATGGAAAAGCTATTAATTTTTCTACATTTCAGATGACTACAAATGCTGCACACCTTGCATACAATAGTACACGCCTCCTGTACAAAAACATATAGTTCCTGTATGATACACGTTTCTGCTGCATAAACTACAATTTCTGCCGAGTAATTGCCAGGAGCTCATACGATAGAAAGGATAATAGCACAATTTCACATTACCGACATAATGTTTGGAAAGTAGCACACTTTAATTAACCTTGAAATGAGCTTACGGAGACAGCTCAGCTCAGCCACACGAAGATGCAGGAGCTGTATTTGTGAACTTTTTGATCACTATAACCCTATCATCCAATTAGGTAATGTAAGTCTCCAATTATAGGTATTTCTGTGAATAATATTTTTGGTCCCATTATCTCATTTTCACTTGCCAGTAACTACTGGAAATAATCAGAACAAAGCAATGATAATCATTTCTAAAAATAGTGTAGTGCGGTCATGTTATTTCCATTTTGTTCATAATGCAGCTATTCAGTCACTTGTTTGTTGTCTGCTGGCTGCATGGAATTTTAAACTCCATCCTTGGTGATAGTTAATATGAAAAAAAAACTATCAGCTAATGGTTCAAAAATAAGTGACCTGATAAAAACAGAATACTGTGTCACCATTTCAAACTGTCAGTTGCAATTCAAATTCTGACAACGGTTGTGACTGACTGTGAAACACAAAAACTACATGAACGATTAAAGGTTCATCAGCTGTTTCACTTCCATTTCTTCAGGGAGATTGACTCTGGTAATACTGATACTGCCGAAGGCAAGAGTAATGATTCCAGCTCCCGTCTGACATCTTAGGTGGGGGTAAAAGATCCCATAGCGCTATTTCGAAGAGGAGCAGCAGGGTTCTCCTGCTGTCCTGACCAATAATTATCCCTCATCCAACATTGCTAAAAAAGCAGATTATCTGGTTATTATCACATTGTTCTTTTTGGGACCTTGCTGTGCCCTTCTTGACACTGACGGTTCCAAGTCAATTTTTACTTCAGGCCTTGCTGTGGTCAATTCTCTCTATTATGCCCTCATGCTCCATCCGCTCCTAAATCCGCTCACATTCTTTCCTTTAGACCATAGGGTGAAGGGATATTTACTCGCCCTAGCCCCTTGGGGGCTACCCCGGATCAGGCGTATTTCTCAGACGCTCACTTTCAACTAAAGTTTGAGGTAGCCGAATCCTAAAGATGCTTAATTGGGTCTAAAGGTCCGGGCTATCTCTCCCTAAAGGAAAGGAACAACCCGAGAATGTTACCGTCCTCCAGAAAGCACTTTTAATAAGTTTAGCTAGACTGTAACGTCCTGGATGGTCTGGAGAACTCCTTCAGAAAAATGTAACTCTTCACCAAAGAGTGTACAGAGATTGAGTTCGTGAGTTATTGATACAGAAGACTTATGTGAGACAATTCTAAAAATATATAGAGATATTAAAAGAACCAACATGCAGTTTACAGTTGGTGAATCAGTCAATCGCAACATTAACAGTTCTAAAAAGAGAAAAAATACGAACTTATTATTAACAGATAATCTTACTTTTAAATTTTAACTTTGCTACAGTATTACAGTTCTTAAAGTTTTCTATAACGGATATCCATCAATATCAAATACCTTTGATCCCTGAAGTACAAAGAGTTGTAGACCACAGAGCCGCCTCTGTAGTCGAGAATCACTTTGCCCGATTAAAGCGACTCTGGTATCCCATTTGAAACTTCAATATTTATACCTTTATCCAGTTGTATTTCCTTTAAAGTTTCTGCTGACCCAAGTTAATTAACCCTATTCATCTTTCTGCTGACCTCTGCAATTTTTTACTGCTACATCAGCTTGTAATATTCCAGAATCTTGTCTTTCTCCAGGTGTTCTGGGTTAACCATATAAAACGATGTGAAGGGCAGGTGTCCCTTATTTTATGTCATCTTTACGAGGGCAGGTGTTCCTTATCTTAAGTGCCATCTTTACAAAGTTTAAATTAAAACACCTTATCCAGGGTGAACATTTGTTTTTGTTATCAAAAGTCAGCCTGTCAGAGCCATGCACCTTCTGTTTCAATAAGGCTATTTATTCAGGGTCAACAACTGTCTTATCTCAATAGCCAGAATTCTTTCACAGCTATTTCATCGTTAGGTTTCTAAATTTCCAAATCTAGTTTGTCATGTTTTAATAAGGCCAGGATAAGATAGTGTATTTTTCTAAATAGGTTATGTGGCTTATTCCTTCACAGCCCGTCTTGACCAAAAAATGAACTCAAGCATCAAGGGCAGGGTTTGGTCAATGTTTCAAATAAGGTTACAATAGTACATTCATTTCACGAGATTCACAAGAACCTAATCATGTGCTGCATTAAAATTCCTTTAAGTCATCCAAGGACAATGTTTTGCCTTATTTTAAATTGAACAGAAATTAAAAGAATGATAGATACATTGTCCTGCAATCAGCGAAACAACATGTAATTAGTATGTCCAATTGGCAGATGTACGTTCCGTAGAGGCGAGGTATTCATACGCGTCAAACAGACATCGTTTGGAGTTGGCTGAAGCTTGACACTCTGTTCCATTGATCCAGAGGACAGATTCTTGTTTTCTTAAAGGCCTTGCCAGAAGCTCAGTTAATTCCTTTGCCATCCGCCGTGCTTTCCTCCTTAGTTGAAGTAACTTGTTGATCTTTACTTGTTATGGTTGTGGCTTTTTGCAAAACCAATTTCTAAGGTGTTGCCAAGCATCGTGTGGAGGAGTCGACGACACTGTCTGGTTAACCATCGTCAGTAGTTCGATCGCATCCATTTCCTGTGTCGTGCTCCAATCTGGGTCTTGGAAGACAGTGTACGACTACACCTTGTATTGTTCCTCCATTTCGGTATCCCGCAGGACATCTTTTTAGATTGTCTATGGAGACAGTTTTAAAAATGTGCTTGCCATTCGGCAGATAGTGATGACTTATTGGTTAAATTGCATGGCTCACAATTTGCCATGTATGTTTTACAGGCCTTAAGCATGCCTGGCCACCAATATAAGGGAGTCAATTTGCAGAATGTTGTTCTGTCACCACAATGTGCTTACCTATGTTCTCGTGAGCTTCATTTGCAAGCTGTTCTTGTCTGTGTCTCGGGGGTACTTCTCGGTTTCCCTTGGGCAACTTAACTAGCACAATACCAATCGGGGTTTCTGAGTAAAAGTACTTTGATGGACATCCTGGTGGATTCTCATTTGTTGGATCAAATAGCTGAATCAGTTCCTCATCCTGATTAGCTGCCCGTTCTACCCTAGTGATAACACTAATATCGGTAGGCCTCTCTCGAGGGGGTGTCATGCAGACCGAACGTTTTGCTTGTTGATCTGCAAGACTGTTGCCTTTTGAGTGTACTGTCCCAGCGGTATGCCCGTTTACATGAATCACCTGACAATTCTGTTTCTCCATCCTCGAACGGAGACTGTCTTTCCACAATGACTTATGTTTTATGGGTATACCCTTATGATTGGTAAAGTTTGTTTGTTCCCAGAAAACTAGATCTTGGTTATATCCTCTTTTACAATAGTCACAATCTGTACAGATTAACATGGGTTTTATAGGGTCTGCCTTTCCTAAAGCATACCGTAGTGCTGCGTCTTATGGCCAAGGGGTATGGACAGTAATTCTTCTGGATAAAAAGAATTAGAATCTCAAAGTCCCTACTACTATCCCCATCCCAGCTAAGGATTGTTGGGATGTCCCTTTTTTAATCATCAGTGACGATCCATCACAGTAAATGACTTGATGGTAGCAATCGTTTGAATTTCCTAATAAAAAGACTTGGCCATTTCTGACAGGGTTTGCCATTTTGTCAGGACCTAACCTCAGTTAGGATTTAATATGAACTTTATAGGAAATTTCTAGACGTTAATGGTATATTGAGGGAGTCTGATTTAAGTTCTACAAGGCCTGATCTTCTTCTTAGGCAGTCTCTCGGAACCGAGGATGACTTGCTTCCACACTAAAAATGAGTTCTCAGGTGACTGATGAGTCCAATGTGGGACCTACAGTCTCTGTCACAGGTGGGACAGATGGTGGTTGAAGGGGTGGGTGGGTGGGGTGCTTGGGTTGATGTGCGCTCCTTCCACTGTTTGCGCTTGGCTTCCACTTGCTCCCGGCGAAGAGACTCGAGGTGTTCGGCGCTTTCCCGGATGCTCCTCCTCCACTTTGCGTGGTCTTGGGCCAGGGATTCCCAGGTGTCGGTGAGGATGTTGCATTCAAGGAGGCTTTGAGGGTGTCCTTGAAGCGTTTCCTCTGCCCATCTGGGGCTTTCTTGCCGTGTCAGAGCTCCGAGTAGAGCGCTTGTTTTGGGAGTCTCGTATCCAGCATGCGGACAATGTGGCCCGTCAATCGGAGCTGATCGAGCGTGGTCAAAGCTTCGACGCTGGGAATGTTGACCTGAGCGAGAACACTGATATTGGTGTGCCTATCCTGCCAATGGATTGGCAGGATCTTGCAGAGGCAGCATTGGTGGTACCTCTCCAATGCTTTGAGATGCCTGCTGTACATGGTCCATGTCTCTGAAGCATACAGGAGGGCGGGTAGCACTACTGCTCTGTAGACCATGAGCTTGGTGCTGGGTTTGAGGTCCTGGTCTTCAAGCACTCTCTTCCTCAGGTGACCGAAGGCTACACTGGCACACTGAAGGCGTTGTCCAAGGCCTCATTGTGGATTTTGATAATTGGGAGGCAGTACTGTATGGCAGAGGCAGGTTGGTAGAGGACGTTTGTCTTACGGATGTTTAGCATAAGAGCCATGCTCTCGTACGCTTTGGTGAAGGTGTTGACAATGGTTTGGAGTTCGGCCTCAGAATATGCGCAGCCGCAAGCGTCGTCTGCATTGTAGTTCGATGACAGAGGATGGGACGACCTTGGATCTGGACTTGGAGGTTGAACAGTTTCCCGTTTGTTCTGTAGATTAGCTCCACTCCAGCGGGAAGCTTACTGAGGGTGAGGTGGAGCATTGCAGCCAGGAAGATCGAGAAGAGCATTGGTGCGATGACACAGCCTTGCTTGAGCCCGGTCCGTACATGAATTGGGTCTGTGGTGGATCCGTTGGTCAGGATCATGGCTTGCATGTCGTCGTGAAGCAGGCGGAGGATGGTGACAAACTTTTGAGGGCAGCCGAATTTGAGGAGTACACTCCATAATCCCTCACGGTTGACAGTGTCAAAGGCCTTTGTGAAGTCAAAGAGGGCCATGTACAGCGGTTGATGCTGTTCCCTGCATTTCTCTTGTAGTTGACGCGCGGTGAAGATCATGTCCGTTGTGCCCCTTAGTGGGCGAAATCCGCATTGCAACTCTGGGAGGAGCTCTTCAGCCACTGGGAGAAGGTGATTGAGGAGGATTCTTGCGATGACTTTCCCTGTGGCAGACAGCAGGGAGACTCCTCTGTAATTATCGCAATTGGACTTGTCACCTTTCTTGAAGATGGTCATGATTATGATGTCTCTGAGATCCCCTGGCATGCTCTCCTCCTTCCAAATAAGAGAAATGAGTTCATGTATTTGCGCCAATAGCGCTTCTCCGCCTTGTTTTAGCACCTCAGTGGGAATTCTATCTGCTCCTGAGGACTTGTTGTTCTTCAACCTCATGCCGGGCTGGAGTTGTGCTGAGGTGGTGGTGGGTAGCATGCTGCGGGATGCAATTGAGGACATTCGCATCGAAGACAGAGTCTCGGTTAAGGAGATCTTCGAAGTGCTCCTTCCAGTGGGCACTGACTGCCTCTCTGTCCTTGATGAGTACCTCTCCATTCTTGGCCTGCAGTGGGGTAGGATCTTAGGTGCTTGGGTCGTAGGTGGTCTTGACTGCACTAAAGAATCCACGCACGTCGTGGTTGTCGGCAAGCTGCTGGATCTCCTGCGCTTTCTCCACCCACCATCTGTTCTTTAGGTCGCCAGTTTTTTGTTGGACCTCGGCCTTCAGGCGTCTGTAGAGCTGCTTTCTTGCTCTCGAGTTCTGTTGCTATTTCCAGATCAGGAATGCCTTGCACTTGCGGCTTATTAGCTCCTGCATTTCCTGGTCATTCTCGCCAAACTAGTCTTGGTGTTTCCTGGTCGAGTGACCGAGCGTCTCTTCACAGGTGCTGATTATGGAGGCCTTGAGTGCAGACCAGGTGCTGTGGACACTCTGGGCTGGATTTTCATTGAGGAGGCAGGCAGGAGGCGGTACTACAGCTTTCGGGGTTGTAGTCCCGCCTCCATCGAGTTGTAGCCAACCCACTCGATTTTCACTTGATTGACCTTGTTGAGCCCGCCCAGTGGGCTCAGCAGGCCAATTAAGGGCCACCCGGCAACAGGTGACGTCACAGTTTGATATTTCATCTGTCAAGACCTTTTGACAGATTAAATATCAGCGTTTGACAGCTGTTTGAAGCTATCAAACACTGACAATCTGTACTCTATGGTAATTCCTTCCTCTCAGGATGATTTAGAGATCACTCCGGAACAGAAAGCTGAATGCTGCAATTTGTGACAGATCGCAGCCATTCTGCTTTCTGTGCCGGTGAGATGAGGGACTCCCGAGACCTGAAGGAAGGAAGGCTGTAAAGGTAAGTAAAACTTCTTTAAACACTTTACACACACCAAACACACCTACCTCTGCACTCCTGCACCCATCACTCACCTGAAAACCGGACATCTCGAGCCCTCCAAGCCCTTCAGCCTGACGGCCCGCCTCGCTAACTTGGCGTGGTTTGGAGCTGTCGGGAATCCCACACTTCAAGAATGAAAATAGGGATTAGGCTAAAAACTGCCTGTTAACTACCTGTTAACAGGCAGTTAATTGACACTAATCCCCTTCCCGCCTCAGGGAGGTGGGTCCCAGTGCAGGTCGGGTACCTGCTTCCTTTGAAACTGGCATGGAGGCGGGTTGGGGGCGGGATGGGTTCATGCCCCCCGATTTCGGGATTTTAACCCCCCACACACCTCCAATCCCGCCTCCATGGTCCAATGAACATCCTGCCCTCTGTGTCTCTGAATCACTGGGAGTTGTCAGTTTGGTTGTGAGCCGCAGGCAGAATAGGGCTTTCTTAGCAGGGTCTTTGAGTGCTCCAGCGTTGATTTTCCTGCGGCATTGCTTCCGTTGCCGCCACTGTTTTGGGGTTATGTTGATGGAGATGACAGAGCAGATTAGGCGGTAGTCTGTCCAGCAGTGGTCAGCTCCTGTCATGGTGAGGGTGATGTGGACGTCCTTGCGGTCCCTCGCTCAGACAATGACGTAGACCAGCAGATGCCAGGCTTGGAGCGAGGGTGTTGCCATGAAGCCTTGTACTTATTTCTCTGACAGAACAAGGTGTTGGTTATGACAAGGCCATGTTCTAAGCATTTTGTCAGGCGGAGGCTTTCCCTACCCCCTCTCTGCCAATCACACCTCCCCAGAGGTCTGTGTCCTTTCCAACTCTGTCGTTGAAGTCGCCAAGGAGGATCAGCTTGTCACCCGTTGGGACTCGGGACAGGGATTGTTCGAGGCTGGAGTAGAATTCTCTTTGGTCTCGTCTGTGGCTTCCAGTGTTGGGACGTACTCACTGATGACCGTAGCGCATTGGTTCTGGGCTAGGGTGAGCTGTAGAGTCATGAGGCGCTCGTTTATACCGCTAGGAGAGTCTCTGAGATGCCCAACTAGTTCATTTTTTATGGCGAAGCCTACCCCATGGAGGCGGCGTTCTTCTTCAGGTTTGCCTATCCAGAAGAAGGTGTAACCACCGCCTTGCTCCTTGAGCTGGCCTTCCCCTGCCTGCCGGGTCTCACTTGGGGCGGCGATGTTTATGTTGAAACGTCTGAGCTCCCGGGCACGATAGCAGTACGGCGTTCTGGTCTGTCGCTGTTGGGGTTGTCTGTGAGGGTCCTGACATTCCAGGTCCTGAACTTCATTTTAAAGGGTGAAAGATGCCTGTGCGTGAATTCTTTTAATGTGGGGTGGCCGTTGCACACCAGCTAGCACATGGGCTTGACAGGGCAAGGTCTTGGTCCAATGGCAAGGGGATCCAAGACGATTGGAGACCAGGCTCTGCTACATCGGCCTAGCACACAAACACAAACATACTCCGAGAGTCCTCCTCCCTCCTTTCCGCAGGTCTTCTCTGCCTGGGTTTCATAGGCTGCAGTGTGGTCATCCCGACCCCACTGCTGGTCCATTCTGCACCACACCTGGGCCTCGACCTTGCTGCTGGGCTCGTCCTCGCTCCTGGGTCCCAAACTCAGTCCTGGGCCTCGACTTCGCTGCTGGGCTCGTCCTTGTTCCTGGGCCTCGTCCTCGCTCCCGAGTCATGATCTCGCTCCTGGGCAACGTCCTTGCTCCTGGGCCTCATCCTTGCTCCTGGACAAGACCTGATCAGGGACTTGTTGTCTCTAGAGACTTAAATCTGGGTCTTAGTACCACTGTCAGTAAAACACTCCTTCTATACTTAACAATCTACGAGATGGATATAGATATAAATATAAGTATAGGGTTCTGTATCAACTCGTTAACACACACGTTGGGTGCCAACTGAAGGGATATTTACTAGTCCTAGCCCCTTTGGGGCTACCCCAGATCAGGCGTCTTTCTCAGACATTCACTTTCAACTAAAGTTTGAGGTAGCCGAATCCTAAAGACGCTTAATTGGGTCTAAAGATCCGGGCTATCTCTCCCTAAAGGAAAGGAACAACCCAAGAATGTTACCGTCCTCCAGATAACGCTTTTAATAAGTTTAGCTAGACTGTAACATCCTGGATATTATGAGGGTCCGGAGAACTCCTTCAGAAATTGTAGATTGAGTTCGCGAGTTATTGATACAGAAGACTTATGTGAGACAATTCTAAAAATATATAGAGATTTATTAAAAGAACCAACCTGCAATTTACAGTTGGTGAATCAGTCAATCACAATGTTAACAGTTCTAAAAAGAGAAAAAATACGAACTTATTATTAACAGAGAATCTTACTTTTAAATCTTAACTTTGCTATAGTATTACAGTTCTTAAAGTTTTCTATACAGGGTATCCATCAATGTCAAATACCTTTGATCCCCGAAATACAAAGAGTTGTAGACCACAGAGCCGCCTCGCCTCTGTAGTCGAGAATCGCTTTGCCTGATTAAAGCGACTCGGATATCCCATTTGAAACTTCAATATTTATACCCTTTTCCAGTTGTATTTCCTTTAAAGTTTCTGCTGACCCAAGTTAATTATCCCTATTCATCTTTCTGCTGACCTCTGCAATTCTTTACTGCTACATCAGCTTGTAATATTCCAGAATCTTGTCTTTCTCCAGGTGTGCTGGGTTAACCATATAAAACAATGTGAAGGGCAGGTGTCCCTTATTTTATGTCATCTTTACGAGGGCAGGTGTTCCTTATCTTAAGTTCCATCTTTACAAAGTTTAAATTAAAACACCTTATCCAGGGTGAACATTTGTTTTTGTTCCCAAAAGTCAGCCTGTCAGAGCCATGCACCTTGTTTCAATAAGGTTATTTATTCAAGGTCAACAACTGTCTTATCTCAATAGCCAGAATTCTTTCATAGCTATTTCATAGTTCGGTTTCTAAATTTCTAAGCCCAGTTTGTCATGTTTTAATAAGGCCAGAATTATTTCATAAGATGGTGTATTTTTCTGAATAGGTTATATGGCTTATTCCTTCACAAAAACACTGCTCTGGGCTTTCTGTTGCACTAAGTTTTGGACTCAACAAGGACTTGTGGGGGATAAATTGGGCTGTGTAGCACCCGTTCTTTAGGCCCTACACAGCCTCCAAATACTCAAAAATGGCGTCTGAGATGCGTGCACACAATTTCAACGGAAAGTACGCTGGACGCCATCTTGGTAAAGGGGTTTGTGCGTGCGCACCTAACGACCGCCGACAACATGCAAAGCAGGCAGATTATGACGTCAATCAGTGTGCAATGCTGATTTGATGCCAAGGCTGCCATTTTCGAACACCACGATCCAGCCTACGCCCTATCTTAATCTTGCAGAGCTAAACACAACATTAAATGGAATGAAGGACCCCCCACCAGCACTACTTAAATGGATCCTGAACTGCTTATAGGTTAGTTGCTGATTTATTTCTTCTAGCTGCTGGTACAATTCTACGCGAAGTTGGAGCTTTCCTATATTTGCCTAAAGTTCCAAGAGTGCACTGGTCAAAGAGAAGACAATGAAGTCCACTCTCCTGACATAAAGAGCTTCTGTCACCTCTCTTATGCAGCAGTGGATGGTGAACTGGGAGATGTTACAGATGTCACCTGCTCCAGCCTGGAAGGATCCCGACGTGAAGAAATTCAGGGCCACGTTCACCTTCACAGCCACTGGCAGCGCTCTCCTTGCCCTGGTGTGAGGGTGCAAAAGGTCTGGTTGCGAGAGGTGGCAGAGTTCTGTGAACACCTTCTTTGTAAATCGCAGATGCATCCGTCACTGCTCCTGGCTCAGGTTGAGGTAAGAGAATTGTGCTCGGAAACCCTAGGTGGGTAAAGCCTCCTGCTGAAAGCCCTTTTCCCATTCCCCCTCCTGCGAGCAGTTTGTCCTCTTCTCCATCTCCCTGTCATGCTGCAGGCCAAGGAGGATGACAACTCTTGAAGTCAGAAGCAAGGCCTTCTCCACTTGCAGCACCACTCCCTGTCACCTCACCAACTTTAAATAACTCTAGAAAGCTCCAAACAAGCTATCTGAAAGTTGTTGATGATCCCTTTAAATATTGCTAGTGAGGTGTCCTTCCTGCTGCTGAATGCATGTTCAGCTGCACGAGGTTAAGGGAGGATGTTAGCTCCAGCGATGGACGACAAAAATGGACACACTGGCATCAAATCAGTGTTACACTCGGTCCCGCATCTATCTCATTAATATAGATTGTGAATAGCTGAGGCCCCAGCACTGATCCTTGCGGCACCCCACTCGTAACAACCTGCCAACCTGAAAATGATTCCTACTCTCGGTTTTCTGTCCTTTACCAATGCTCTGTCCGTGCTAATATATAACCCCCAACCCCATGAGTCTTGTGATATCTTGTGTAACAACCTTTCTTGTGGCACCTTATCAAATGCCTTTTGAAAATCCAAATATAATACACCCACTGGTTCCCCTGCTAGTTACATCCTCAAAAAACTCTAATAGATTTGTCAAACACAATTTCCCTTTCCTAAAACCATGTTGACTCTGTCTAATCATATTATGATTTTCTAAGTGCCCTTTTACCACTTCCTTAATAATGAATTCCAGCATTTTCCTAACAATTGATGTCAGACTAACTGGCCTGTAGTTCCATGTTTTCCCTCTCCCTCCTTTCTTGAATAGCGGGGTTACATTTGCTGCCTTCCAATCGACTGAGACCATTTCAGAATCTAGGGAATTTCAGAAGATCACAACCAATGCATCCACTATCTCTGCAGCCTCCTCTTTTGGAACCCTAGGATGTAGGCCATCGGGTCCAGGGGATTGTTCAGCTTTTAGTCCCATTAATGACTTGAGCCCGGACCTCAAGGCATGGTTTTTACCACTGCCACTAACTGGTTATGGCGCAATCGGTAGATGTGAACAGGGACAGCAAGAGCACCCACCGGCATTTGGGCAAAGGTTGCATGAGCTATACGTTTGGTCCCTCCCGAGGCCAGCGGCTGGGACATATCACTGCAATCAGGAAGGATAGAAGAAATTGTACCATTCAATGCTAACCCCAACAGCTAAAATAGCCCTGGGAGTGGTAGTGAATAAAAATAGTGCTTGGGCCACAATCACGGCCGCTGTACTTCAGGCACATCAGAATGTACAAGCCTTTGGGCCCAGAGGGGAGATTACCGGAGCGAAGCCCAGGGGGAAGTATGAGGTCCATCTGGTCGAGGCTCTGAATCCTAAGGGTACTTAAATGGGCGCAACAGGGTAAACAATAGGGCTATGCCACCGGACCAGGAAACAGAAATCACCCTGGTGAGGAAGGATGTTTTAACTGTGGTAAACTGGGACACTGTGGTAAACTGGAACACTGTGGTAAACTGGGACAAATCCTTCAATCTGATTGGTTAAGTAGATAGACAGTTGCATGCCTTGTTCACTCAGATCCCAGATGCCCTGTAGAGGGCGCCACGCTATTTCCATCTCACACTTCCAGTAACTTGCAAGGCAAATCATCCACATTAAATGGGAAAGGGCAAGTCTAACAAACAGCAGACGCTGTTCATTGGCCAGCCACAGCAATTCTTAGGCCAATATTATATAGTGATACTTTTAGTGGGTCTGATATTCAGCTATGTTCAACTCAGTTTGTAATGAATGCAGCCTAATGTGTTTTATATATTGTGAAAGGTCAGCCACAAGATTAATGAATAGAGATGTAGTTCTCAATAAACAGGTTAAAGAAAAAACACAGGCCCGATGACATAATCGGCACCGCGACTTAAACTTTACTGTAGGTCAGGGGATCCGACCCACCAGCAGAGCCGAGCTAGGAGGTGCCGACTGCCGAAGGCAAGTACTAAAGATCAGCTCCATTTAGAACTCCTTGTGGGCCAGGATGGGGAATGAGTGCTTCCCCCCAAACTCACAAGGAAGCTTTTGGTCTCCCCAGCCCTGATCACAGCTCCAATCTTTTGATTCTCTCCGCCAACCCTGAACACGGCCCCAATCTTTTGGCTCCCCCCCCACCACCCCCCATAGCGGCCTCTCTTACTGGCTGCCAGGCACTGTCCCCATGGGTCCCCAGCTGCGGCCTCCTGCCGCAAGTTTCTGCTCCTGCCCGCCAGCCAGGCAGTCAATCTGGCCAGCTGTCGAGCTGGAGTCTGCACAAAATGATTCAAATGAGGCCCTGCCATTAAGGTTGACAGGGCCTCCATGACCCTGGCCATGCCGGGTTCTCGCACCTCCCACCCGCCCATCTCCTCGTTAATATCGGGGACATGGTGTATATATCCAATAAGTCTCCTATGGATTTCAGCTGTTCATCAGAAGTCAGCAGCTGCATCAAGCAAGCAATTTAATAATAAAAACAGAAAATACTGGAAAACACTCAGCCATTCAGCATCTGTGGAGAAAGAAACAGAGTTGGCCCCGTTATTAATTCCAAGGCATTTTCGGAGTGGGGGGAGTGAGGGTCCGAAATCGGATGGGAAACCCGGAAGGAAGTTCAGCGCGTCTGCCTGTGACATTTTAATGGAGACACCTCATTATAGTTTTACTTCCGGGTTTGGCGTCAAATGCGCGGCAGCGGGCTTGATGAGGACCCGCATGATCCAATCTCAGCTCCAGTATTTAAAGGCAGAATCCAAAGATGCAATTTGGAGGAGTTGGGAGGTTTTGGTCAGAGACAACAATCGTACAAAATGGACTCAGGACGTTCAAAGGCTGCGCCCCATTTTAGCAACGCCTCCCTTGATGTGCTTCTGGGGACTGTGAGGGGCCAGAGAGAGATATTCTTCCCCAGCAATGGCAGCAAGAAACTTGCTGCTGCAAGAAAGAGGCATGGCTGGAGGTAGCCCAGGAGGTCAGCAGCAGGAGCATTGTGCCACACTCCTCGGTTCAGTGCAGGAAGTGCTTTATTGATCTAACCAGGTCAAGAAGAAAGGTGAGTAAAGTTGCACATTCACCTACATCCTGTTGTGCACATCGCCGCCCCACCACCACCCCCCACCTTATCAAGCCTACTCCATCACATCATTTCTCACAACCACTTACCTTGTAAGTGTACCCTTCATTCACTTTCTATGCACTTCCTCACATCCCCACCTATCCATCCACCACTGCCACTCACCCCCATCCTTATGCAATTTGATGCCTTCCCTGGATAGTCATCTATCAGGTCATCTTGTTCCTCATCCAAGATCCAATCTAAGGCAACCAAGGTGCTACCCATTCTGAGCTGAGTCTTACTACCTCCAATGGGCAGAAATTAATCTCTCACCACAAATACTCTGAACAATTCCTTTCTCAGTAGTAGGTAACATAGAAACATAGAAGATAGGAGCAGTAGTAGGCCATTCGGCCCCTCGAGCCTGCTCCGCCATTCAATGAGATCATGGCTGATCATCCAAACTCAGTACCCTGTCCCTGCCTTCTCCCCATATCCCTTGATCCCTTTAGCCTTAAGAAATATATCTAACTCCTTCTTGAATATATTTAATGAATTGGCCTCAACTGCCTTCTGTGGTAGAGAATTCCACAGGTTCACCACTCTCTGGGTGAAGAAATTCCTCCTCATCTCTGTCCTAAATGGCTTACCCTTTATCTTTAGACTGTGACCCCTGGTTCTGGACTCCCCCGCCATCGGGAACATCCTTCCTGCACCTTGTCTGTCAAGTCCTGTTAGAATTTTGTAAGTTTCAATGAGATCCCCTCTCATTCTTCTAAACTCCAGCGAGTATAAGCCCAATTGACCCAATCGCTCCTCATACGTCATTCCTGCCATCCCAGGTATCAGTGTGGTGAATCTTCGCTGCACTCCCTCCATGGCAAGAACATCCTTCCTCAGATAAGGTGACCAAAACTGCACACAATACTCAATGTGTGGTCTCACCAAGGCCCTGTACAACTGCAGCAAGACATCCTTGTTCCTGTACTCGAATCCTCTCGCTACGAAGGCCAACATACCATTTGCCTTCTTAACCACCTGCTGCACCTGCATGTTTACCTTCAGCGACTGGTGCACAAGGACACCCAGGTCTCGTTGCACTTCCCCTTCTCCCAATCTATTGCCGTTCAGATAATAATCTGCCTTCCTGTTTTTGCCACCAAAGTGGATAACCTCACATTTATCCACATTATACTGCATCTGCCATACATCTGCCCAATCACCCAACCTGTCCAAATCATACTGGAGTTTCTCAGCATCCTCCTCACAGCATACATGCCCACCCAGCTTTCTGTCATCTGCAAACTTGGAGATATTACATCTAGTTCCCTCGTCTAGATCATTAATATATATTGTGAATAGTTGGGGTCCTAGCACCGATCCCTGCGGTACCCCACTAGTCACTGCCTGCCACTCGGAAAAAGAGCTGTTTATTCCAACTCTTTGCTTCCTGTCTGCCAGCCAGTTCTCTATCCAAGTCAGTACCTTGCCCCCAATCCCATGTGCTTTAACTTTACACGCTAATCTCTTATATGGGACCTTATCGAAAGCCTTCTGAAAGTCCAAATACACCACATCCACTGGTTCTCCCTTATCTATTCTACCAGTTACATCCTCAAAAATTCCAGTAGATTAGTCAAGCACGATTTACCTTTTGTAAATCCATGTTGACTTTGTCCGATCCTGTCACTGTTTTC
Organism: Somniosus microcephalus; assembly: GCF_052327205.1. Lineage (NCBI taxonomy): Eukaryota > Metazoa > Chordata > Chondrichthyes > Squaliformes > Somniosidae > Somniosus > Somniosus microcephalus. Next base: position 37,409,997 of record NC_140997.1, read on the forward strand.
CAAGTGCTCTGCTAGTACATCTTTTATAATGGACTCTAGCAATTTCCCCACTACCGATGTCGGGCTTACCGGTCTATAATTCCCTGTTTTCTCTCTACCACCTTTTTTGAATAGTGGGGTAACATTAGCTATCCTCCAGTCCATGGGAACTGTTCCAGAATCTATAGAATTTTGGAAGATGACCAGCAATGCATCTACTATTTCTAGGGCCACTTCCTTAAGTACCCTAGGATGTAGATTATCAGGCCCTGGGGATTTATCGGCCTTCAATCCCGTCAATTTCCCTAACACCATTTCCCTACAAATATTGATTACATTCAGTTCCTCCCTTTCATTAGACCCTATCTTCCCCGACATCTCTGGGAGGTTATTTGTGTCCTCCTTTATGAAGACAGAACCAAAGCATGTATTTAATTGGTCTGCCATTTCTTTGTTCCCCATTATAAATTCCCCTGATTCTGACTGCAAGGGACCTATGCTTGACTTCACCAATCTTTTTCTCTTCACATATCTCTAGAAGCTTTTAGTCAGTTTTTATATTCCCTGCAAGCTTACTCTCATAATCTATTTCCCCCCTCTTAATTAATCCCTTTGTCCCCCTTTGCTGAATCCTAAACTGCTCCCAATCCTCAGGTTTGCTGCTTTTTCTGGCCAATTTATATGTCCTCTCCTTGGATCTTATGCTATCCCTAATTTCCCTTGTTAGCCACGGTTGAGTCACCTTTTTTGTTTTATTTTTATGCCAAACAGGCATGAACAAATTCTGTAGTTCATCCATGCGATTTTTAAATGTTTGCCATTGCCTATCCACCGTCAACCCTTTAAGTAACATTCCCCAATCCATCCTACCCAACTCGCGCCTCATACCATCGTAGTTTCCTTTATTTAAATTCAGGACCCTAGTCTCTGAGTCAACTACTTCACTCTCCATCTTAATGAAGAATTCGATCATATTATGATCGCTCCACCCCAAGGGGCCTCGCACAACAAGATTGCTAATTAATCCTTTCTCATTACATAATACCCAGTCTAAGATGACCTGATCTCTAGTTGGTTCCTCGACATATTGGTCCAGGAAACCATCCCGTATACACTCTAGGAATTCCTCCTCCACAGTGTTGTTACTAATTTGGTTAGCCCAATTGATATGTAGATTTAAGTCATGCATGATAACTGCTGTGCCCTTATTGCATGCATCTCTAATTTCCCGTTTAATGCCATCCCCAACCTCAGCATTACTGTTTGGGGGTCTGTTATGAACTCCCACTAAAGTTTTCTGCCCCTTGGTATTTCTCAGCTCTACCCATACAGATTCCACATCATCAGAGCTAATATCCTTCCTTACTATTGTGTTAATCTCCTCTTTAACCAGCAATGCTACCCCACCTACTTTTCCTTTTTGCCTGTCTTTCCTGAATATTGAATACCCCAGCCTTGGTCACCCTGGAGCCATGTTTCCGTAATCCCAATCATATCAAAGCCATTTACATCTATTTGCACAGCTAATTCATCCACCTTATTACGAATGCTCCTCGCATTAAGACACAAAGCCTTCAGGCTTGTTTTTTTAACACTCTTAGACCTTTTAGAACTATTATTTACTGTGGCCATGCTTGATTTAAACCCTTGACTTCTCTGCCTGCCACTTTTGCTTTTCTCCTTCCTGTCTTTTGCTTCTGTCCTTGTTTCCCATTCTTTTGTCTCCCTGCACAGGTTCCCAACCCCCTGCCATTTTAGTTTAAACCCTCCCCAACAGCACTAGCAAACCTCCCCCTAGGACATCGGTCCCGGTCCTGCCCAGGTGCAAACCATCCAGTTTGTACTGGTCCCACCTCCCCCAGAACCGGTTCCAATGTCCCAGAAATTTGAATCCCTTCCCCTTGCACCATTCCTCTAGCCACTTATTCATCTGAAATATCCTTCTATTTCTACTCTGACTAGCGCGTGGCACTGGTAGCAATCCTGAGATTACTACCTTTGAAGTCCTATTTTTTAATTTACCTCCTAACTCCCTATATTCAGCTTTTAGGACCTTGTCCCAGTTTTTTCCTATATCATTGGTACCTATATGCACCACGACAACTGGCTGCTCCCCCTCCCCCTCCAGAATGATCTGCAGCCGCTCCGAGACATCCTTGACCCTTGCACCAGGGAGGCAACATACCATCCTGGAGTCTCATTTGCGGCCACAGAAACGCCTATCTATTCCTCTTACAATAGAATCCCCTATCACTATAGCTCTGACACTCTTTTTCCTCCTGTCCTGTGCAGCAGAACCACCCATGGTGCCAGGAAGTTGGCTGCTGCTGTCTTCCCCCGATAAGCCATCCCCCCCAACAATATCCAAAGCGGTATATCTGTTTGAGAGGGGGATCTCCACAGGGGACCCCTGCACTACCTGCCTGCGCCTACTACTCTGCCTGGCGGTCACCCATTCCCTTCCTGCCTATGCAGCCTTTACCTGCGGTGTGACCAACTCATTAAACGTGATATCCACGACATCCTCAGCATCTCGAATGCTCCAGTATGTATCCATTCGCAGCTCTAGCGCCGCAATGCGGTCTGCCAGTAGCTGCAGCTGGATACACTTCCTGCACACATGGTCGTCAGGGACACAGGAAGTGTCCCTGATTTCCCACATAATGCAGGAGGAGCATACCACAGCACCGAGCTGTCCTGCCATGACTTACCCTTCAATTAATTTAAATTAACTTAAATCAAATCAATACCACCTATTACACTACAATTAAATGATATACTCAAGGGCCCTTGGTTACTAGCACTAGAAACTATAACCACAAAGAAATTAAGACCTTCTAAACTTTATAAACTATGAACCTTAACTGTCAAACTATAGAGTAGTATAAATACTCCCTGACCGTACTCACCCAATCAGCTGTTCCCTCCTGCCCGCGTCACATTTTAAATCGTGATGTGGCTCTGGAACGCCGCCACCGGTCTGAGATTGGAAATAAAGCCCGTGAAAGTGAGTTTAAATACTCACTGGGTCTCCGGTCTCACTGCTCCCGACACCAGCCTGTGAAAGAAATCCCGCGAAAGTGAGTTTAAATACTCACTGGGTCTCCAGTCTCACTGCTCCTGACACCAGCCTGTGAAAGAAAGCCCGCGAAAGTGAGTTTAAATACTCACTGGGTCTCCGCTCTCTCTGCTCCCGACACCAGCCTGTGAAAGAAAGCCCGCGAAAGTGAGTTTAAATACTCATTGGGTCTCCGGTCTCACTGCTCCCGACACCAGCTAAGAAAGCAGCTGTGAGCACTGACTATTTATTGCTGTATTTGCCTGAATTTTATTGACCCCCATGAACTGCCATTCTCTTCTCACCTTGGTTTTAATGGTCAGATTCAGGAAGCCCAGGAAACCATGGATGCGGCGTTAAATTTGAATATAGGTCAAAATATCGCTGGAATTGATTAACATATTTAAATTGCTAACACATCTCCCCTCAGAGGGTTGCGCGCAACCAGCTGAACGCGCCCGAGTTAAACCCAGAGGTTGGCGCCTTAGAGCCGGCTTCAAGATGCGAACATTTTAACCCCCCCCACCCACACCTAAACCCACATGCTGCTCCAGGTAAAATCTTCCCCAATGTTTCAGGTCAATGACCTTCCATCAAAACTTTGAAGTAATTTAATAGTTCTAGTTCTTGAACTGAATCAGGGTAGTTGTCATTGTAAATTCTAGGGGCAATTACATTCAGAGTTAAATTTGATTTCTACATGGTTGAACTATAAACAGGACTAAAGTTCTTAATTGAAGAATTAGGTTTTCTGCAAAGAAAGCACTACAAAGACTATGGCCTAGAAATTGGGGAGTGCCCAATTTTGGGTGCGTGGGGAATGTAAGTGCAGGGTGCCTAAATAGCGAGGCCCGAGGTGCCCCCATTATTGGGGTTCGGGCCTCATTATATTAGAGCCAACAAAGAGCGAGCAGCCAGCCAGTGAAAAGCAAAGCAAAAGCGAGCCACTACTCGCATCGCAGCGGCCCTGAGGTAAATGAAGCTGGGGTATGGTGGGGGGGTGCAGGCCTCGGAGGCCGGGTGGTGGTTGGGGGGCGGGTGTGGAGGATAGAAGGTCCAGGGGAAGAATTGGATGCCTACTTTTTTCCTTTCCAAATATGGCGGGGGGCACACTTCAGCCAGAAATGTGCGTGCTTCCTGCCCACCATATTGGGGTCTTGTAGGCCAGTTAACATCCATAAAACGGGTGCTACGCAGCTGAATTTATAGGCTTATGTCCAACAATAAATCTAGGTTTACATTCAGAAATGTGGAACATATTTTATACAGTATGAGTCGTAATGTCACCGACATCATTTTTTCTCAGACACATTGACCATTAATAGAAATAGCACTTGCTGGAACATAAATCTGAAGAGGTTGTTTCTACTGTTATAATAAATAGTACAGAAATCTATTTGATATAATAACCCCATTAAATTTAACTACATTTAAGGACATACTCAGTTGAGCAGTTGAATTGAATCAGTTTAGAGTAATATGATTTTTGGAAGATATGGTTAATATAAAGGATGGTCTGAAGAAAGCAGGATCATAAATAAAGTACAATTGTACAAAAGTACCAAACAGGATAATTCAAAATATAGTTTTGGGTATAATTGATGATGTTTCATAGCTTGTTAGTTCAGAAGGAAAAAGGCATTAAAAGGTAACAGTAAAGTTTTTGTCTACTGAAGACATTGTGGTCCTTCAGTAACATCGGAGAGTATGATTGACTGCTTGTCTGTCATGTGCAGAAACTTCTTAGAAAACACTGTGACTTCAAAGCAAAATCAGTCACATCAGAGAGCCGAGACTTCAAAGCAAATAGGTGTTGAAACCACGTACAGCAACGATGGCTCAGAAGATTATCAGAAGGAACTGTGTCAACAGTGTCAGTCAATGACTCAGTGGGTAGCACTCTCACCTCTGAGTCAAAAGGTTGTGGGTTCAAGTCCCACTCCAGAGACTTAAGCACAAAAATCTAGGCTGACACTCCAGTGAAGTACCGAGGGAGTGCTGCACTGTCGTAGATACCGTCTTTTGGATGAGACGTTAAACCGAGGCCCTGTTTGCTCTCTCAGATAGATGTAAAAGATCCCATGGCACCATTTCGAAGAAGAGCAGGGGAGTTATCCCCAGTGTCCTGGCCAACCAACCAACATCACTAAAACAGATTATCTGGGGATGACTGATTATTAGCCCAGCTGCTAAACTCATCGTGTAACGCACTCCTGGTGGTGTTCATCCCGGCATCAGGCCTCAATACATCTTCGCAAAGCATTGTGGGATCTTAAAATAATTTTCTTAAAATAAAAATGTTCAGCCCTAACATTCAACTGCCTTCTGAAAAAAATTAACAATTCCCGAATGGGAGTCTTCAGCTCTTAAAGCTGAATTGCCTTCCACACCCAAAAAAATGGTTAGAGTGCTTCAGCACTAACACAAATGGCTCAGCAAGCCAGGGAGGGGGCACCCAGGGTCTCGCACGCAGCACTCCAGCTTTGTGCAGGGGTCAACTGCAAGAGAGGTCCTCTACCCACAGGGAGCCAGGAGGCCCTCCAGAAAGAACAGTGTGGGACCAGATCACCAAGGCCGTCACTGCCAGAAGTGTCACCCCCACAACCTGGCTCCAATGCCCAAAGAAGCTTCATGACCTCAGGCCAGAGGTCAAGATCAGTGAATGCATCTTCAAAAGACGTCTCCCACCAACTGCATCACTAGCCACACACACATCTCAACACACGACTCCACCCATCACTCACCTACCAACAATCTGTACCAAACACAAGGCACACCTCCCATTCCTAGCTTCACCTCACCCCCTTGGAGGAGACAGTGCTGGCCATTCTTGGCAGGGGCATGGCTCAGCCTTTGGCCAGTGGCAGGGCTGAAAGGATACAAGATTCTGGTACCCTCATGCGTTATACTCTTTCTCGCATGCACCTCTTGCTTTCCCGTCCTCCCCTCATCACAATTCCATAGAAACATAGAAGATAGGAGCAGGAGTAGGCCATTCGGCCCCTCGAGCCTGCTCCGCCATTCAATGCGATCATGGCTGATCATCCAAATTCAGTACCCGGTCCCTGCTTTCTCCACATACCCCTTGATCCCTTTAGCCTTAAGAAATATATCCAACTCCTTCTTGAATATATTTAATGAACTGGCCTCCACCGCCTTCTGTGGTAGAGAGTTCCACAGGTTCACCACTCTCTGGGTGAAGAAATTCCTCCTCATTTCTGTCCTAACTGGCCTACCCTTTATCCTTAGACTGTGTCTCTTGGTTCTGGACTCCCCGACCATCGGAAACATCCTTCCTGCATCTAGCCTGTCCAGTCCTGTCAGAATTTTATAAGTTTCAATGAGATCACCTCTCATTCTTCTAAACTCCAGCGAGTACAAGCCCAATCGACCCAATCTCTCCTCATACATCATTCCTGCCATCCCAGGTATCAGTCTGGTGAATCTTCGCTGAACTCCTTCCATGGCAAGAACATCCTTCCTCAGATAAGGCGAACTAAACTGCACACAATACTCAAGATGTGGTCTCACCAAGGCCCTGTACAACTGCAGCAAGACATCCTTGTTCCTGTACGCAAACCCTCTTGCTACGAAAGCCAACATACCATTTGCCTTCTTAACCGCCTGCTGCACCTGCATACTTACCTTCAGTGACTGGTGCACAAGGACACCCAGGTCTCGTTGCACTTCCCCTTCTCCCAATCTATTGCCATTTAGATAATAATCTGCCTTCCTGTTTTTGCCACCAAAGTGGATAACCTCACATTTATCCATGTTATATTGCATCTGCCATGTTTCTGCCCAATCACCCAGCATGTCCAAATCATCCTGGAGTTTCTCGACATCCTCCTCACAGCACACACACCCACCCAGCTTTGTGTCGTCTGCAAATTTGGAGATATTACTTCTAGTTCCCTTGTCTAGATCATTAATATATATTGTGAATAGCTGGGGTCCAAGGACCGATCCCTGCGGTACCCCACTAGTCACTGCCTGCCACTCGGAAAAAGACTCGTTTATTCCAACTCTTTGCTTTCTTGTGCCTTCGTCATTTCACACATCCAAGAAATGCAGCCTGCCCAGACAGTGGTTGACCAAGAAGAGGGAGATGAGAGTGAAGAAGAAGAGGAAACACTGTCACTCGATGTCACACTCCTGGCCACCTCAAGATCGACCTGCCAGGCCAGTTGCAGTGCCCCCCACTGAAGGTCAGCAGCCTTCCACCAGCTATGCTGCAACCACTGGGGTTGCACTGCGTGACATCAGTAGGATAGGCAAAGGCTCAGACAAGACAGTGACTAAAGGAATGAAAGGGTGATTAGTTGATTTCTTGATCTCATATTGGATGGATAGATGTATAAAGTTGGATTGGAAAGATTGCTTTGTGGTGGCTTTTATTTCAGCATCGTGGCCAAGAGGACGCTGTGATGGTCAGTAACAGAGGGAAGGTAAGGTGTGGGACAAATGTTGAAAGGGGAATTGGGGTTGTGGTCACTGGTACCGTAGGCCGATGATTCCATCCCGGATATCCCAGCCAGAAAGGGGCTGTCTGGGTTGCATCCTTCCTTCTGCTTCTTCCTCTTTTGCGTCTTTCTCTTCCCTCTGTGAGCGGATGCTGTAAATCTGAAATTAAAGCATAAAATGCTGGAAATACCCAGGCAGCATCTCAACCTGAGATGTGAACTCTGTTTCTCGCTCCACAAATGTTGCCTGACCTGCTGAGTATTTGCAGCATTTTCTGTCTTCTCAGAGGCCTTGCTTTACCATCTGAGGCCTTGCAAGCTTCCAGCAGCATTCACTGCCCACTTAAAACACTTTTAACATGTATTGCAGCAAGCGAATGCGTCAATAAAATAAATTTAAAAATCCAATCCAAAAGCTTAAATGCACATTTACCTGAAAGATGTGTGTGTCCCTTTAAGAGGTCTGCTGAACGCTGGGTTTCCATGGCGAGTTTAGGACCCAGTACTGAACTCAGCACTAAGGTCCAAGTTCACTGAGGTGATGTTAGATGGTGTTGTACGCCGACTGACGTCACCCTCTCCCCATTTATATTTCCAGGGCCAGCGCTTTTATCGGCTCACAAAATGGCTGCCGCCGCCGGACCTGCCACCAGCTGACGGAAGAGCAGCGCCACCATTTTTTCACCATATTATACCGGTAACGGGTGGCGTTAAACACCCAAATTGTTAGCCCATTGTAATCCAGAGGCGGGTTCTGAGCAGAGGGGTGATAGTGAGGAAGAAGTTTTGGTCACGTCGGAATGTTCAAATTCAACATGGCTCCCTAATCATTAATCCGGCTTTCACATCTCCAATGCGTGACAGCGAGCGTGGTGCGTACCCACAGGATGCAATCTCAACTCGACTATCTAAACAGCAAATTCAAAGATGGCATTTGGACAAGTTAGGAGTTTGTGCAAAGTTTAACGATGGACTCAGGATGGTCAAAGGCTGCACCCAGGTTTAACGCGCCTCACTTGATGTATTGTTGGGTGCAGTGAGGAGATGAAAGGTGATCATCTTCCCCTCAATGGGAGGGAGAATCCTGCTGCTGGCACCAAGAAGGCGCAGTTGGAGGTGACTGAGGAGGTCGGCAGCAGGAGCATTGTGGCCCATTCCAGGTCAGGAAAGGTGAGCACAGTTACAGATGTACCCACATCCTGTCGTGCTCCCCCTCACTCTCTCTTGTCAAGTCTGCTCCATCACATCATTCCTCACACCCACTTAAGTTTCAAGAGCGCCCATCGTTCACTTTCTATGCACTTCCTCACATCCCCATCTAGCCATCCACCATTGCCACTCACCCTGATCCTTATACAATATCATATCTCTCCCTGCCCATTGGGTGAACACATGCCCTTACAGTCACTCATAGGTCTGTTGATTCCCCTGTCACAGGAGAAGAGATCATAGAACACAAGGGAGAGGGAGAGAACCAGATGTGGTCCACCACAGATTGTGCAGCTAATAGCTGCAGAGGAAGAATGGAGATCAGTGGCATCTCGGCATCCCTGACCATCGGAGATGGAGACATTGGGACTTTGCAGCTGCCTGGCGACAGAATTAAATACCTGTGACCTACATCTCATCCAAGACTCAGATATGTTGACTTGATTTCAGCAACGAGTGGAAAATGATAAGCGTAGTTATGCTGAGTGACAACACTGTTACATTGCCAGTACTAATTCATATCCTTCTTCTCTCCTCCAAGGCCTTCAAGCGTAAAGCAGCAGTCTGTTGACTTTCCTGATGATGATTCCCCAGAGGACCTAAATCTTTCTCAGGGTGCACTGTCTCAGGACATACTACCAGGCACCAGCGCAAATACTTGCACTTTGGTGGGTCTTATTAGACAGATAGTTGGGTTTCCTGGTGAGTCACAGTTCACAAGTGAGCAAGAGCAGACAGTGGTGCAGGGACAGCTGTGGAGAGCCCATGTCAGAGGGCAGAAACCGCTCCAAGCTCAGAGCTGGATAACAGGCAGCAGATGCTGAACACTGGGGGCCATTGATGAAAAGGAGAATGATTGAGGGGCAGCAGCAATTTTGCAATGTATTGGCAGACGTGCCACACACACTCTCCACAATAGCAGAGAGGACGGAGGAGTCCAGCTCAAACATTTGTGGATTAATGCCGCAGACCATTGCGAGAATGTTTGCCCTGTAGAAAATGGCCGCCTCCATGGCCGCTATCAAACCAATCCATGCAGGCCATGCAGACTTTAGATGCCAACATGTCTGGTGCCTTAAACAGGATGACAGATACCTTATCCGTGACCTTATAAAGCGTCACTGATCTGCACGAAGCTGCTCTCCAGCAGAGAGGTAGGAGTGATGTGGCGCTTGTCCAAGAGAGCAATGATGGCGAAAGGGGACATGGAAGTGGGATCACCACTCAAAGCGCTCCCACTTCTCACCCCATTGCCCCCCCCCCCCCCCCCGGCCAGTACCCGACATGCTACCTCATCTCCCAATGGCCGAGTCTGGCCCTGCACAGCTGCAGGTGGAGCAGTTTTTGGCGGGGCCCGCACGGGCTCCAACATCCAGAAATCATCAGTCAAAAGCATCTCAGCTGTTCGAGCAAGGATCTGAGCAGCTTGCCTCTACCTCTGCAGGTAGAGGAACAGGGTTTGCACCATTTAGCAACAGTGGGTACATGGATGTTTCGTTACGTTATTAAGTTTCCTTTTGTTATTACCATACATAAAATTTAATTATTTGCACCCCTTCCCTCTGTTGCCCATACTTGCAAGTCGAGTGGCAACTCGCCTTTTCAGTTGCTTGATAATGAATGTGAAGGCATGAATTGACAGGGACAAATTGGGGGTTGTGTAATAGGTATGTGTTTGGTTACAGAACTGCTTTGTGTGTGGGGGGTGCGCAATGTGGGCTGGGGGATGCGATAGTTACTTTGGTCCAGTGTGAGTGACTAACTGAACCTTCGAGCTATTAGGGCAGCCCTGGCATCCCGAGTAGCAATATGATTTGCTGGTGTGGCCTTGGGGGCACCATCTTTATCTTCTTCCTCCTCCTCGTCCTCTTCATTGAAGTCATCATCAGATGGTGAGTGATAAGCACCTTGTTCCTCCTTCAGCTCTAATCCTTGCTGTTGTGCAATGTTGTATAGAACGCAACACATCGCAATCATTCTAGAGTACTGAAGAGTCTGTCCAGGCACCTGAAGTACAGTTTGAGCATGCCGATGGCTTGCTCGATGACACATCTGATGGTCATATGGCTGTCCCTGTGCTGCTCTTGGGATTTATTGGTGTGGTTTCTCACAGATGTCTTCAGCCAAATTTTAAGGGGCTATCCTTTGTCTCCTAACAGCCACCCCTTAAGTTTGCTTGCTGGTATGAAGAGGTCAGAGATCTTAGATTGTCCTAGGATGAAAGCATCATGGCAGCTCCCAGGGAATCTGGTGCACACCTGCATGAATGAACCTCTTCTTGCAGTTGCACACCAGTTGTACATTGAAGGAATTAAATCACTTGCAATTGATGAATACTCCTGATTGATCTGGTGGTCCTCAGATAGCCATGTGTGTGCAATTGATAGCACTCTGCACCTGTGGGAAGCCCGCCAGACATACGAATCTGAGTGCCTGCTCATTCTGGCTATTGTCGCTGCAGGAGTTGACTTAACTCACTGCCCTGGCAAACAACCCATCCGTCACCTGCCTTATGAATTTATGTGCAGCTGACTGGGAGACACTCGACTGTCTTTGGTGACACCCTGGAAGGAGCCAGAGGCAAAGAAATTGAGAAAGAAAGACTTGCATTTACATAGCGCCTTTCATGACCTCAGGACGTCCCAAAGCACATTACAGCCAATGAAGTTCTTTTTGAAGTGTAGTCACTGTTGTAATGTAGGAAACATGGCAGCCAGTTTGCTAACAGCAATGTGATAATGACCAGATAATCTGTTTTTGTTGTGTTGATTGAGGAATAAATATTGACTCGGACACCGGGGATTACTCCCCTGCTCATCTTCGAAATAGTGCCACAGGATTTTTTATGTCCACCTGAGAGAGTAGATGAGGCCTCACTTTAACATCTCGTCTGAAAGACGGCACCTCCAACAGTGCGGCATTCCCTCAGCACTGCACTGGAGTGTCAGCTTAGATTTTTGTGCACAAGTCTCTGGAGTGAGACTTGAACCCACAACCTTCTGACTCAGAGGCGAGGGTGTTACCCACTGAGCCACAGCTGACTCAGCAGGCAGTGGTTCACAGCAACGAGTAATGCGTGACCACCAGGTCCAGCAGAGAGCAAGTCTTCTTCTAGGAGACTGCAGATGGTTGCAACCACCTGATGTGTCAATCTAAGCCTCTGGAAGCACTGCTGTTCAGGGAAGTTAAGGAAGCTGAGCCTCTGTCTGTAAACCCTGTTTAGGTGGTAGTGCTTCCTGCCCTCCTCTCTGTTGTCCACCTCTCTGTTGTTAGGAACATAGGAACATAAGGAGTAGGCCATTCAGCCCCTCGAGCCTGTTCTGCCATTCAATGGGATCATGGCTGATCTGCGACCTAACTCCATATACCCGTCTTTGGCCCATATCCCTTAATACCTTTGGTTCACAAAAGGTTATGAATCTCAGATTTAAAATTAACAATTGAGCTAGCATCAATTGCCATTTGCGGAAGAGAGTTCCAAACTTCTACCACCCTTTGTGTGTAGAAGTGTTCCCTAATTTCACTCCTGAAAGGCATAAGTTTTAGACTATGCTTCCTAGTCCTAGAATCCCCAACCAGCAGAAATAGTTTCTCGCTATCTACCCTATCTGTTCCCCTTAATATCTTGAAAACTTCGATCAGATCACCCCTTAACCTTCTAAATTCCAGGGAATACAACCCTAGTTTGTGTAATCTCTCCTTGTAATTTAACCCTTGGAGTCTGGGTATCATTCTGGTAAACTTACACTGCACTCCCTCCAAGGCCAATATATCCTTCCTAAGGTGTGGAGCCCAGAACTGCTCATAGTACTCCAGGTGTGGTCTAATCAGGGTTTTGTATAGCTGCAGCATATCTTCTACCCTCTTGTATTCTAGTCCTCTACATATAAAGGCCAGCATTCCATTAGCCTTTTTGATTATTTTCTGTACCTGTTCACCCGTTGTCCTCCTGCCAGATGTCCGCCTGCCCGTTGTCCGCCTGCCCGTTGTCCTCCTGCCCGTTGTCCTCCTGCCCGTTGTCCGCCTGCCCGTTGTCCTCCTGCCCGTTGTCCGCCTGCCCGTTGTCCTCCTGCCCGTTGTCCGCCTGCCCGTTGTCCGCCTGCCCGTTGTCCTCCTGCCCGTTGTCCACCTGCCCGTTGTCCGCCTGCTTGATTTCCGCCTGCTCGTTGTCCTCCTGCCCGTTGTCCGCCTGCGCCTGCCCGTTGTCCGCCTGCCCGTTGTCCGCCTGCCCGTTGTCCGCCTGCCCGTTTTCCTCCTGCTCGTTGTCCGCCTGCCCGTTGTCCGCCTGCCCGTTGTCCGCCTGCCAGATGTCCTCCTGCCCATTGTCCGCCTGCCAGTTGTCCGCCTGCCCGTTGTCCGCCTGCCCGTTGTCCACCTGCCCATTGTCCTCCTGCCAGATGTCCTCCTGCCCGTTGTCCGCCTGCCCGTTGTCCTCCTGCCCGTTGTCCTCCTGCCCGTTGTCCTCCTGCCCGTTGTCCACCTGCCCGTTGTCCTCCTGCCCATTGTCCGCCTGCCCGTTGTCCTCCTGCCCGTTGTCCTCCTGCCCGTTGTCCACCTGCCCGTTGTCCGCCTGCCCGTTGTCCTCCTGCCCGTTGTCCGCCTGCCCGTTGTCCTCCTGCCCGTTGTCCACCTGCCCGTTGTCCTCCTGCCCGTTGTCCTCCTGCCCGTTGTCCACCTGCAGCTCCCACCACAGCCGACCTTGCTGCTGTGGATGGCGAATGTCTTCCTCGTCCAAAGTCCACGGTAAAGCAGCCATGGCGCCACCCATCCTGAAGTTCTTTGTGTGAACATCTCCAAACTTTACCAATATGTCTGTCACCACAAGAACTTTCAGCAAACCATTTACTAGAGGGAACTGAGAAAGTTGCTGTGAGCAATGAGCCTTTATTCGTAGCGGGACACCTACCCTTTAAACAGCCCCATGAAGTGCCACTCAATCACGCCTCTGTCTTACTACCGAGTTTCCCCAAGACCCGGGAAACCCATCCTGGAGGCGTCCAATTCAAAACACAGTCAACATTGGAGAGAGATACCCTTATTAACATATTCTAATGATGGACCCGCCTCTCGAGGTCGGGTTACTCAGCCACACTGAAACCTGCCTCAGTTAAACCCAGAAGTGGAGGCAGGTGGGGTCAGATTTCCCGTGTTTTACATTTTAACCAACCACCCACCACTAACCCATCCATCCTTGGTTTGAAATTTCCCCCCAAGAATCTTACAGCACAGAAGGAGGCCATTCGGCCTATCGTGCCTATGCCGGCTCCTTGAAAGAGCGATCCAATTAGTTCCACTCCCCAGCTCTTTCCCCATAACCCTGCACATTAAGTGGCACCCGGACATTCCTGATCTATTCCCATATCTACAAGCGCCCATTGCAGCAGAGGTCACTAGATGGTGATCAGGAGCAGGGCTGATATTTATTCTCCTTGGGCCCAGGGGCGGCGTTATTACCGACACCTCAGGCTGAGATCAGAGAACTCAGCGCGGAACAAGAATCAAACGCAGAGCGTAATATATACATTTATTCACAGGATCAAACGATTCAATTTCTTACATTTCTTTTGGGCACAAACTAAAACTTGCAACTTGGGTGATCCTCAGGGGGTTAAAGGTCGCACGGGGCCCTCATCCGCTGACACTATGGCTCCGATATTTGCGGGAAGGTGGGGAGAGAGCGGGGGCGCGAGTCTGCAGCCGAGAAACCCGAAAAGCTGGGATGTGGAGATCCTGCCGAATTGAACAGCAGGTCCTCATTAGAATTTTTTCACGCTGTTTCCCGCCCGACAGCCATCTAGACTGAGAGGCCGGCAGGCTGCCGGGTGGGAAAACCTATGCTACAAGGCCACTGGTGACAGTCGCCGGCAATCGGAGAAGATCGGGGGTTAGTAGGGAGTGGCAGCAAGGAGGGATTACGGGGCGGGTCTGGAGATCACAGGGGGGTGGGGTTGGCCGATTATGGGGTGGGCGAGATCACGGGGAAGGAAAGATCGCGAGGAGGGAGAGATTGCAGGGAGGGAGAGAGATATATATAAATGATCTATGTTATATCCGTGTATCTTAATGTTGTGTCCTTCAATAATCAGACAACAGACTGCAGGGAACGATTCAACAGGTGTTTACTGAATGAGGGTTACTCTAGAACTAACTTTACAGATCACTACTCAGGGTTTATATACAGGTGTGGTCACTGCCGGTACTACAGTATACAGGAGCTGTAAAAAGTAGTTCTCTCCCTTAAGGTATATATACATTACATATATTACAATCTAGACGAGGGAACTAGATGTAGACGACACAAAGCTGGGTGGGCGTGTGTGCTGTGAGGAGGATGCCGAGAAACTCCAGTATGATTTGGACAGGTTGGGTGATTGGGCATGATTGGGCATGGCAAATGCAGTATAATGCGGATAAATGCGAGGTTATCCACTTCGCTGGCAAAAACAGGAAGACAGATTATTATCTGTACGGCAATAGATTGGGAAAAGGGGAAGTGCAATGAGACCTGGGTGTCCTTGTGCACCAGTCACTGAAGGTAAGCATGCAGGTGCAGCAGGCGGTTAAGAAGGCAAATGGTATGTTGGCCTTCATAGTGAGAGGATTTGAGTACAGGAGCAAGGATCTCTTGCTGCAGTTGTACAGGGCCTTGGTGAGACCACACCTTGAGTATTGTGTGCAGTTTTGGTCACCTTATCTGAGGAAGGATGTTCTCGCCATGGAGAGAGTGCAGCGAAGATTCACCAAACTGATACCTGGGATGGCAGGAATGACGTATGAGGAGAGATTGGGTCGATTAGGCTTATATTCGCTAGAGTTTAGAAGAGTTAGAGGGGATCTCATTGAAACTTACAAAATTCTAACAGGACTAGACAGACTCGATGCAGGAAGGATGTTCCCGATGGTGGGGGAGTCCAGAACCAGGTGTCACAGTCTAAGGATAAGGGGTAAGCCATTTAGGACTGAGATGAGGAGGAATTTCTTCACCCAGAGAGTGGTGAACCTGTGGAATTCTCTACCACACAAGGCAGTTGAGGCCAATTCATTAAATATATTCAAGAAGGAGTTAGATATATTGCTTAAGGCTAAAGGGATCAAGGGATATGGGGAGAAAGCAGGGACAGGGTACTGAATTTGGATGATCATCCATGATCTCATTGAATGGCGGAGCTGGCTCGCGGGGCCGAATGGCCTACTCCTGCTCCTATCTTCTATGTTTCTATGATTCTATCAAGGGGGAGGGAGATCGGGGGGGGGAGGGAGTGGTTGAGGGAGATGGAGAAATTGCGGCAGAAGGTTTGCTGGCGGGCCAGGGGGGAGAATTCCTGCTCCTCCTAGCCCACCAGCTGGATCTGGCAGCTCCCACCTCCCTTCAGCTGCCGAGGCTCCCAAGCCATGGGATACCCATTCCGCAGCTGTTAATTTCAAATGGCTCTCAAATCTGAGGAATGGAGCCTCATTTAAATATTATAATCACTGAGCCGCCTCTCCAGGGCAGGTTACTCAGATACCCCAAAACTCGCGACGGCTAAACCAGAAGTAGGCGCGTGCGTGGTGGATTGGGATTGGGTTTCACATTTCTACCAATTTAACCTCCCGTCCGGCATGTGCGGGGTTGGGGTTGGGGGGGGTGGCAGAGATATTAAAATTCCCCCGGTGTCTCAAAGAGCACGACAGCAACCAAAATGTCTTTGCCCCCACCCCAACAAGGCGAAGACTCTTTCCATCTTACGTTTCCTCCACCTCTCTACACATGCACTATGTGCAAGAGCCCCACACATCTCCACTTACCTTTACAACAGCCGTTCGCTAATTCGCACACTCTCTTTCTACAGAACAAGACAGCACACAACACAAGAGAGAGGAACAAGACTGGGAGAGAGTCACAACAACCAAACAGAAAAGGATGTCCTGGTGATCACTGGTTCCGGCAGAGCCAGCACCATCGGAGAAGATGAGGATGGTGGCATATCAGATCAGGGGCTGCTTATTACTTACAACCTCCTTCTCCTCAGCAAAGATACAACAAGCTGTGCAATGTCAAACTGGTTTCTCAAGGCTGTCACCTGCAAATATCCAGATTCGAGAACCTATCCTAACACTTGCTCCTTTTCTATTTCCTCTAGATCCTTCTCATCAGAAAAAGCTTCCTGCACAAGAAAACAGCTTGTAGGAGGATAATCCTCCCGAGGATGCACACCACCTCTCCCATGCACCAGCTCAGACAGCGGCACTCTGCGTGGGTTAGATAGTGAGTTTGAGGGGTCTGCACATGGTGAGTCACAGTACACCAGTACACAGCAGCAGATACTGCTGGCAGCAACAGCACAGTAGAGAGCTCACCAGAGGGTGAGGTCCTGTCCCAGCTCTGCTCAGGAGCACACACACATGATGACTTTAGGGGTGCAGTCATGAGAGGAAAACTGTTGGCACCACACAGCTGTACAAGATATTGGAATGCCTGCCAAGGAGTCTCACCACTATGGCAGACGGCCTGGAGGAGCCCACTTGCAGCATGTGTGGTATCATTTTGCACGGCATCAGCACTCTGCTGTCCACCCTGGATGGTGTGGAGCCTCCTGGGATGCTGTAGCCGGGCCCTCATAACTGGAGTTCATGTTTGCCCGCTTTGCAGCTTTGGTGGAAGCTCAAACGGCTGCCATGCAGACTCTGGGCTCCTGCATCGAGTCTATCTTGGACAGAGTGGTGTCCACCCTGGACAGATTGGTGGGCCTAATAGAAGGGGGTTTTAAAGGAGTCACCCATCTTCTCTAGTCTGCTCGCCTGCAGGAGTGGCAGTGGCGCAATGAGAGCAGCAAGTGTTGTCCTCTCCCAGGGTGGAAGAACGACTGCTCCTTCCGCACCCTCACAACTAATGGTGCCAGCAAGTCAACAGACTGCCCCAGCAGCAGCCAAGCAGAAGCAGGCTGAAGCTGGGCCTTCATAGGCTTGAGCATCAAGAGGTCACCAGACACGAGTATCTGGGGGCTTCCAGCACGACAAACAGCAACTTTCCACCAGCTTTGCTGAGGCCACTAGGGGAGCACCTCGTATGGGTAGTACACTTAAAAAAACGTCTTTTAATAAAAGAACTATAGGTTGAGCACTTGGGTGAGAGATGAATTCAAGACAATTACTATGTTTGCTTATAAATTGATCATCTTTGCTCATGGTTGTTGCAGGCCAATCATCTCAGCCCCAGGACATTGCTGTAGGAGTTCCTCAGTGCAACATCCTAGCCCCAACTATCCTCAGTTGTTTTATCAATTACCTTCCCTCCATCATAAAATCAGAAGTGGGGCTGTTCGCTGATGATTGCACAGTGTTGAACTCCATTCACAATTCCTCAGATAATGAAGCAGTCCATGCAGCAAGACCTGGACAACATCCAGGCTTGGGCTAATAACTGGCAAGTAACATTCATGCCACACAAGCATCAGGCAATGACCATCTCCTACAAAAGAGAGCATAACCACCTCCCCGTAACATTCAATGGCATTACCATCGCCGAGTCCTCCACCATCAACATCCATGGGGTTGCCATTAACCAGAAACTGAACTGGACCAGCTACATAAATGTTGGCCCAGTAATTCCGGGCACAACGCGTGAGTAAGGACGGGGTACTCACGCGTGTGCCCGGAGGAATTGCCAGTTTTCAGCATGCACAGCGCATGCGCTGAAAACCGGCATTTCCTGTCCTCTGACCCAAGGGGTTAAGAGGCAGAACGCGTGCGACTGCACAGGCAGCGCGTGCGCAGTGAAATTCCTTTTTTTTTTCCAGAGTTGCCCGAGTGTAAAGGCCTCCGGTTTTTACGCGTGGAAAAACCAGACATAAGTACTTAGTTTTACAGGTAAGTGGGCTTTTAGTACAATGTAGAAATTTTTTTTCCACAGGTTTGTTATTTTTAAAGAATTTACAGTAAGGTAAGTTTAGTTTTAGACCCTATTTTTAAAAAATTTATTTTTTACAAAAAATTGATTAATTGTTTAAAACATTTTTTTAAACTTATTTATAGTTAATATAATCAGTGGGATGTTTTTTAAAATGTTATTTAAAGTTAAAGTAGTGTTTTGGCAGCCCATACTTTTCATGAGTTTGACAGCTCTTACTGTCAAACTCATGAATGAGTTTCCCCTCCCCTGATTGGCTGCAGAGTGCTCACCTGATCCCAGCCGGCACATCGCACTAACTACGCCGCTGGATCAGGTAAGCACATCGCGCCGACATCTGAACCGGGCCAGTGACAGGAAATGCAAGCAGGCCCGGGCTTCAGATGTCGGCGCGCAGGGTGAGTGCAGATCGGGGGCTTGCACGCGCGGCAAGCTCCCGATTCTAATTTCAGGGCCGTTGTGTCTACTAGAGCAGGCCAGAAACAGGATATTCTGTGGTGACTGCCTCACCTTCTGACTCCCCAAAGCCACTCTACCACTGCAAAGCACAAGTCAGGAGTGGGCAAGAATAGTCCCCCTTGCCTGGATGGGTGCAGCTCCAACAACACTCAAGAAGCTTAGCACTATCCAGGACAAAGTACTCCACTTGATCAGCACTCCATCCACTGACTTAAACAGCCATTCCTTCCACCACAGGCGCACCATGGCTGCAGGGTGCACTAACTATAGGATGCACTGCAGCAACTCACCAAGGCTTCTTTGACAGCACTTCCCAAACCTGCAACCTCCAGCACCTGGGAATACAATCATCTCCAAGTGCCCTTTCAAGTCACACACAATCCTAACTTGGACATATACTACTGTTCCTTAATTGTCATTGAGTCAAAACCTTGGAACTCCCTCCCTAACAGCACTGTGAGGGTACCTTCAACACATGGACTGCAGCGGTTCAAGGAAAAAGCTCACCACCACCTCCTTAAGGGCAATTAGGGATGGGCAATAAATGCTAACCTTGCCAGCGATGCCGACATTCCGAGATTGAATTAAAAAAATTAAAAAACCTTTACTAAACTTGGAACTTTGTGGATTCACAGCAACCTTTGAGCAGCATTCTCAGTATTTCATTGATATAGGAGTTGTCTGAGCAGGTCACTGAAGTCACTGAGCAATGAGCTGATCCATCCTGCATCTCTTGCTGCAAGGCATTGAGATGGTCCTCCATCTTCTGGTGATTTCTTACATACCCCTCATCTCCTTTGTCCGGCGAAGCCTTCTGCTGCTCCTCCGGCTCCTCCACAGGCAGGAGTCTTTGTAAGGCAAGGATATGAAGTATGCAGTACATAACGACAATGTGAGACACACTTTGTGGGGCTTAATGTAGGAACTCCCCCAAACCTGTCGAGACACCCGAACCTCACCTTCAGCATCCCTTTGGTGCGCTCAATTATGATTCTGGTGACCTTGTGACTTCTATTATATCTGTGTTGCTTGGGAATGGTGGGGTTGTGGGGGGATGTCATGAGCCACGTCTGTACGGGGTATCCCTTGTCCCCCAGCAGCCGTCCTGCCACTTTCCTGGGATGGTCAAATATTGGCGGGAGGGTTGAGTATCTCAGGTTAAATGCATTTGTGACAGCTGCCTGCATATATTGCAGAAGCTTGCATGATCCTGTTTCTGTGATCAGCCACTAGCTGCACATTGATAGAGTGATAGCCTTTTCCATTGATGAATACTGCTAGCTGGTGATGTGGTGTCTTGATGAGAAAATGTGTGCAGTCAATGCGCCCTGGATGTGGGGGGGAAACTGCTGCAAATCTCCAAGCTCTCTCCCGTTTAAGGTCAATGGGGTCAATGCGGAAGATAATATATTGATTAGTCCTGGCGAACAAGGCATCAGTGACCTACTTAATGCAGCTGTGTACTGCAGACTGAGAAGTGCAGCCGATGTTTCCTGCGGCAGACTAGAGAGAGCCAATGGCAAAGAAGTTGCGTGTTGAGAAGACTTTGAGAACCACTAGCAGAACATGGCCCCCAGTCCAACAGGCAGCAGGCACCCTTGCAGCAGTTTGCAGATGTTTGAGACAGCCTGCCTAGTGAAGCGAAGCATCTCGAGACACTGCTCCTCAGTCAGGTCCAAGGATGTTATTCTATTCCGCTTTGCAGAACACCTCCATTCAGTCCGTAAGGGGGAGCCTGAGTTCCCGGTGGCCTGTCACTTTAATTCACCACTCCACTCCCATTCAGACCTCACCGTCCTCGGCCTCTTGCATTGTTCCACGGAAGCTCAGCGTAAGCTCGAGGAACAGCACCTCATCTTTCGATTAGGCACTTTACAGCTTTCTGGGCTCAACATAGAATTCAACAATTTCAGATCATAACCTCGGCCCCTATCACATATATATATTTGCTCTTTTTTTTTAATCCACACTTTCGTCTGAGCTTTTTTCTTCCCTCCCACATGGCAGCTGTCCTTCATTCTGCCAGGGTCATTCACACTTCATCTAGAGCCATCCTTTGTTCCTTGAATATCTCTTAATGCCACTCAATGGCCTAGAAATTCAGTATAGCCACGTTTGGGGCGCTACAGCCGGGTGGCCACTAAAGTTTGCACCCGGCGCAACTTCGCGCCACCTTCGCCGATATTCAGTGGCATCGCCCCAAGAGGTTGCTGCTGCGCTAAAACAGGCGATGCACGACTATCATTAGGCGCTAAGCCGGCGGCCCGGGGCGAAACCCCCGAGGGCGGGCGCAGCGCAGGTGCGGCGAGTTGCTGATTGACGGCAGACACTCTGGCGCCGGTGAGCTCTTAAAGGGGGAGGGTGGATTTGTTTGCCTGCCACGCCCTGCACACTGCAGCCCTGAAGCAAGGCCTGACCACTGCTGCTTGATCTGGACAACGCCCAGGACTATGGAGAAGGCCAACGTTTGCACCCATTGCAGCCCCCATTATATGTTTCCAGTCAATGCTATGGCTCTGAAGTTAAAGACAAGTGCAAAGCTGTGGCCTGAAGCCACAAGTACCTGTGCGAGTGTTGAGCCAAACCAGAAAGCTCTCTACGTTTGTCTCTCTGCAAAGACCCGTCTCTCACAAAGAAGGAGTGATGCAAAATGGCTGCCATTTCTACTGCAGGAGGAGTGCCCTTTAATTAGCGCCCCCCGCACCCCGCAGCGACTGGGAACCGTTCCCCTCCACCAGTCGCTAGGGGCGCCAGGCGCGCAATAGGCCGGCGCCACTGAATTTCCGGTTTGGGGCGCACAAAGGGCGCTGCACGATGAAATTACGTCAGGATCTGCGCGCGCAGCTGAGCGCGCGCAAAGGCTTTGCGCCGCCGCTAAATCTTTACTGAAGTTGGGGAGAGGCACAGATCGCGCAGCGCCCGGCCGCTAGCTGCCTAGCGCCCCACATCTCCTCCTCCTAAGGCGCTAGCGGCTGGCGCAAACAACTGAATTTCTAGGCCAATGTCTCTTAATCTCTCCTGCTTTCCATCCTGTCCCTGACCTTCCTTTTTGTTCTTTTATCCCCTCCCCCTTTTCCCAGCCCCTACTTGCTTTAAAATCTATCCGCTTTCCTGTTTTTTTCCAGTTCTGATGAAGGGTCCCAGACCTGAAACGTTAACTCTGTTTCTCTCTCCACGGATGCTGCCTGGCCTGCTGAGTTTTTCCAGCGTTTTCTAATGTTATTCTAGGCCTGTACGCCCTGTGTGCTGAGTATGGCTCTAACAATCAGCCCCTCCCATTTGCAGCCTTCTGAGAAGTCCACTCCTGAGGATGCTGCTGCTCCTCTTCCCCCAACTGTTCCTCAGTGCAGAAAAGACTGACATGATGTTTGGAGAAATTAACTTTCTGAGTTAAAGTAAGGCATAACAGTGCGAGAGAAGCAATCTGGAAGCTGGAGACTCTCCTGAAAAGCCATACAGCGAAGTTCAATTGACTAACTACCCCTTCCCATCCTTTCATAATTTTAATTCAAGAAGCTCAACACCATCCAGGACAAAGCAGCCCGCTTGATTGGTGCCCCATCCACCACCTTAAACATTCACTCCCTCCACCACCGGCGCACCGTGGCTGCAGTGTGTACCATCTACAAGATGCACTGCAGCAACGCGCCAAGGCTTCTTCGACAGCACCTCCCAAACCAGCAACCTCTACCACCTAGAAGAACAAGAGCAGCAGTCGCATGGGAACACCATCACCTGCAAGTTCCCCTCCAAGTCACATACCATCCTGACTTGGAAATATATCACCATTCCTTCATTGTCGCTGGGTCAAAATCCTGGAACTCCCTCCCCCAACAGCACTGTGGGAATACCTTCACCACACGGACTGCAGCGGTTCAAGAAGCCGGCTCATCACCAGCTTCTCAAGGGCAATTAGGGATGGGCAATAAACGCTGGCCTTGCCAGCGACACTCACACCCCATAAACGAATGGAAAAAAAACTGTGCTGCAGGTGTGTCCCAGGGCCGATGACATCATTGGGCCATGACTTCTGCCTGACGAGTAGGCCCCCCTTTGTCCTCCTGAATGACTTTTCTGCTCAGTTAAAATGGCGCGGGGCAGGAATGCATTGGGAACGGAGCGCGACCTCCCCTTGCCATTTTAATTACCCATCCGCCCCTTTTGTGCCAGGTGGGCAGGGTTAAAAGCCAGGTTTTTCTACCTTAACCACTAATCTTGGAAATGAATTCCATAGCTCTCTGTGTATCAAAATTTCTCTGCTCTCTGTTCTAAATCTCAAACATTGACTCGTCTATCTTTAACCCCTCATCCTAGACCCCTCAACAACTGGAAACAGTTTGCTTTCAACTACCCCTTCCCATCCTTTCATAATGTTAACCACTTCTACATATCACCCTGTAATCTATGTTGTTCGAACAAAAAAAGCCCCAAGTTTTTGTCTTTCTTTGTATTTGTATTTCCTTATACAGGCAGCAAAGTGAATCTGTGATGTCCCCCAAGCCTCAGGGGCGACTTTCAGCAGTGCATTAAGATGCTAAAGATCCTCCGAAGAGGGTTTGGCCCACTTTTAGTATTAGTAGCCATCTTGGTAAAGGAGTTAAGCCTGCGCTAGGAACGGCCGCTCGGAGGCTCGTTATGGGGGTTATTACTGTTTAAAATGCCTGCTAGCGCTCATTAAGAAGGCTGCATAACATTTTGGTAGTTAGCGCTTGTCCTAGTGTCCTCTCTTAACAGCGACCAGCTGTTTGGGGGTAAACACGGCATTGATGTGGATTTCAAGCGCTACTTAAAGGGATACTCACCATTTCATGTTCACTTGCTGCTGGAGCTGTGAAGAGGACCTCTGGAACACATCAGGAGACTTTCTGGGACACTTTGTCAAGATTTCACCAACACTCGAGCAACATTTATTCCACAAATTCTCTGAGGACTTCACCTAAACAGAGTGGGTGCTGTGCTACTCCAGCTTATTGGACACCTTATAGGAGTCTCCAGGAGAAAGGGAGTGCTTGGTCATGGGCATCTTGCTAGAGGTTCCCCTTGGTCTGGACGAGGAATGGGAGGAGGACATGAGGCCAGGCAAAGCAGCACCAGCAGCTGCAGGAGGGAGAGGTGGCGTCCTTCTCCCCTGCGGTACAGGACATCTCTCCTCCTCTGGACTTCCTCCATCAGGACCTCCAGTGCCGCATCCGAGAACCTGTGCGCCCTCTCCCTCGGTCCATGAGCCATCCTGCAACGTGCCGCTGTGTGCCAGCCAGTGCACTCCACACCTTCAGTGGAAGTGGGTGTGAGGAGCCCACATATACTGCTCCACAAAAATTGCCTCCAATCAGCACTTGAGTGCTAAACCTGCAGGCTTCTAGTTTAGCGCCAGCAAGCAAGTTCAAATTATGGAAATCAGCAATTAGGACCAAAATTCTGAGGCCTAGAAATTCAGTGGGCTGCGCCATCTGTTAGCGCCCTAAGAGGACACTTGGTGGGTTTTGCACCACTGGCCACGCCTCCCGCTAAATTTAGCGGGACGCTAATGGCAGCGCTAGCCGTTAGCGCTGCGCCGCTACCGATGATGTCGTCGGTGTGCGCAGCGCCCCGCTACCGCCCCGAACGCGAAATTTAGTAGCGCCCCCTGCTTTAACGCAATTTGCAACCGGTTCAGGGGGGCCTACCTGCGGCGGTAGAGGCGCTGAGGTGCGGGGCGGCCATTTCTTTTGCTGGCCGCCTGCCAGCACCTCCCAGTGCTGCCGTCCCCGGCCTCCTGAGCACCCCCCCCCCCCACGGAGGGCCGGCTGTGTCCCAAGAGCCCGGCACTTCTCCTTGGTGCCGGGCTCTTTTGCCGGCACTCGCACTCTTCGAGCGCGCTGCAGCAGGCCCCTCCTCTTTAAGAAGGGGAGGAAGGCCTGCAGTACCGCAGCACACCGTGCCGCAACGTGTGGCGCTGCGGCACGTTGTGCTGCGATTTTCAGTTGCAGCACCCCAAGAGGGATGCGGGGCGCCTCGAGTAGCGCCGCGCTTCCATCTGGGGCGCTGAAAGTGAATTTGCGGCGGGTGGCCGCGACTCCTTCCAGGGCGGTACTTCCAAACGGGGCACCAGTGAATTTCTAGGCCTGAGTGTCTTATTAGCAAAGCACCCATTTAACGCCTGTTTTCACACTTTGGCAAAAATAACCCCCAATATATCTGTTTGATGATTCCAGCATGGTTATATTTACAATTATTACATTATATGCTCCCGATGTGACCTTCCTTCTGCAATATTCCATATACATTTAATAACAATGGGGCAATTTTAACTATGGACCAACAGGCCCTCTGCCCGAGCCTGCCAGTGGGAAACCAGTGAAATATGAGGGTCGGACCCATTAACATATCACTGGCAAGCTGCAGAACCCAAATAGACATTCCGTTGCAGCTCGCTGACTCCAGGCTGGCGTAATATTGAGCAGCCAGGAGGCCCACCCAGTCGGTAGAAAGGTAGTTTCAGTCACGGGGAGGGAGAAGAGTTTGGGGCAACAGCAGCCCACATTATTCTGGTGGAGCCCAGAGGTGCACTCCTGCTCCTCCTAGCCCCACAATAATAACTTTAGATTTACCTTTTTGGGGCCATTTCCTATTGATTGCCAGGTTTTACTGAGTGAAGTGTCCACAACACTCTCCATCCATTAGGCACTCTAACTTGCATCAGGAACCTATGTACATCGTAGGACCTCAATTAGCATAGTTTAATGAGGCGTGTGCTTGATTCAAGCGGGTGCCTGGGCTGCTACGGTGCTATTTATAGCCATAATTAAATATGACAGTTAAAATAATTTAATCTTCAGTCACATTCAAGCAATTTTCTTCCTTTAGAATCATAGGCCTTGTTATTAACCTGGGTTTACCCGCACGCTGTGGAGTGCTGGGAGGGGGAGGCCTGTGATCGCCAGTGCTGGTGGGAGGAAGCTCCCCACAATCGGCTGACCCTCTCCGCAATCTGCCGACCCTTGACTTGAAGTCCCCGACCCGTGATCCGAAGCCCCGCCTCCACGATCTAAAGCCCCCTCCACGATCTGAAGCCCCCCCATGATCTGAAGCCCCGCCTCCACGATCTGAAGCCCCCCCATGATCTGAAGCACCCCCCCACGATCTGAAGCCCCCCCCATGATCTGAAGCATCCCCCCACGATCTGAAGCCCCCCTCCACGATCTGAAGCCCCCCCCATGATCTGAAGCCCCCCTCCACGATCTGGTCCTCCTCCCCCTCCTTCCACCCCTCACTATAAATATCGGGGCCCTTATTTCTGTAATATGGCGATTATATTATTAAACTAAATTTATTTGAAATAGTTTATAACAAAAATAGGTATACAGTAATTCATTCAATGTTAACGTTTGGTGATTTAAAACCATTGAACATAGACCATATGAAGGGCTATTAACACTTGGCAGTAAATAAATATTATAAAAAATGATCAGAATTCTTCACTGCGGTATTTATTTAGTCATTGTGGTGACTATACAAATTAGACACAGCGACCAAGAGTTTCCGCATTGGGCACAATCTGATCCGGGCACAAATTGAGCTCAACATTGTGGTGGCTTTAGGAAGTGTTTTTTTTAGCTCATGTTTCCACTCAAACTCATTTGCATATCATCAGACATTAAATCTGCCATGAATTAACACAATTGGGAAGCTTTTTAGTATGTAAATTTTAAAAATAATTGCATTAAAAAATATTCCTTGATATATTTGAGAGTGGTAACCCGGTGCAGATTCATTAACACAGCTGAAAATGGGTTTATCACAAAAAATAAGCATTTTTGAATCAGCCTGTCTAGTCCACCACCTGTGAGTAACCCGATTTTAAAGACCTGAAAATGACTTTACAGAATGATACTGAGCCACTTGATAATTATATTGGTGTAGATTAGTCAGTTTCTCAGCGAATTACAATAGATTTAATATTTTAAAACTTTGAAAATCTGCCTTTTAGTGTCCTTGCGCCTGAAAAAAGTTTAATTTTTGGAGCCACCTCGAAGGTCCGCAAACAGGTGCAATTAGCGGAAACTCCCAATGGTGATGAATTCGATCTGGGGGCGGTGGCCGGTTTTGTGGGCGGGGAAGGTTTCCCACCCGATGTTTTTTAAACTAGCGCAGAAGATCGCGGAAACTCAGTGTGCGCTGGATGTAATTTGCACTTGAAATTCCTCGATCTTTGGCAGTGGTTGAGCTGATTTAAAGCTAATCAGCACCGAGCAAACCAGTGCAACCTGGTGGAAACTCCTCCCCAGGAACAACAAATTGAGTGATTTATGAAAAGATGAAATATTAATATCAGTCAGTCCCTTATAGCATTTTGTATAACCTCAATATACTTCAACAAAGACTCTCAGATACCTTCTGCAGTTTAAAAACAATTGTGTTCAACCAACAGTAAGCACATTATTTTGTACTCAACACCACTTGGCTTCTGCTATACATCACACTCGCTCATGTTCTTTCATATTTTGTATGTAAAAATGGTTAGATCAGTACATTAAGGAAATCCTCTGGTATACACTTTAGAATAATGCCTATCAATGTGCCTGAATATATTATTGAGAATGCTTTTGTATTTGAGAAAGAAAAGAAACAATGGTCGGTATTTTGCCTACCTGGGCGGGTCCAGTGCGGGCAGTGTCCGTGGGGGGTCGCGACCCCGCTGCTGGCTCCATCCTGCTGCTGAAAATGTACTTAACTTAATGGGCCCTATTAGATGGAGCGGGTCTGGTGACATCATTCATGCCGCGTTTTCAGCCGGGATCTTTAAAGGGACCCTGGTCACATTACATTTGAAGTTTAATCTAACATAATACTGTCAGTGCACTGCAGCATTGGAGTGCTGCAAACACCAACAATGACTGCACAGAGGCAGAGGGCTACACCCAGGTTCTCCGATGACACCCTCCATATGCTTATGGAGGGAGTCAGACCACACAGGGAGATCCTCTTCCCTTCCAGTGGGCAGAAGAGACCTCCCCAGGAGACCAAGACAGCCTGGTTGCAAATTGCAGAGGAGGTCACAAGCAGGAATGCAGTGGTCAGGAGGGCCTGGGTGCAGTGCCGCAAACCTTTCAATGATCTCATAAGATCAGGAAACGTTAGTACAAAGCCACATTCACCTGCATCCTGCTGTGCCCCTCATTACATCCCCATCACTCTGCCTTCCCTACCTTACTCCTGCACATTCTTACACCAACATACCTTGCCCGTCCACCCATCCCTCTATCTCTATCCACATTATCACATCCCCATCTCACTGGCCACCCCTCGCACTCACCCTCATCCTAGTGCAATCATACCAACTAACAACACACAAGCGTAGCCACTTGGGTGTTTTATCCAATGTTTATGTAAAGTTTCTGTTAATGTGGTGTCAAACATTGAAACCTTTATTTTCAATACTTTGCATTCTTGGACAGATTTGTGTGCACCTTTGGAAGTGGCTTAGTGAGTTACAGTGAATGGTGAGACATAACGGTACCCCCTGCAATGGTGATGAGTGTGAAAGGAATGGCTTGGGCTTTGTAGGGATGCTTTATAGTGTTGGTATGGGGTGGTGCCAACCTGGTGCATCATGTGACAGCCATATGGGTATAAAGTGTAAAGTTAACTAAATCTGGCCATGATGAGGCCATCCCTGGCCTCCTGGGCAGCAATGTGCTTGGGTGCTGATGCCCTGTGTCCTGTGCTGATCAGCTGATTGGTGTTGTTGTTGGTGCTGCTGATGTGCCTGGTGCTGCTGGTGTTGGAGCTGATCGTGGTCCGATTCTGAGGGCCAAGGTGAGACAGTATAAACGGCACCCATGCTGATGGAATAGATGGCAGGTGAAGCACAGATGACAGAAGCTTTCTGTCAATGGTGAGAGAGTTCTTCCAATGAGGTGAGACTGGATGGAGACTTAGGTGGAAACACTTGCAGCCTACAGAATCTGTGCTGGAAATGGACTGAGCAACAGTTTCTGCCTGAGGAAAGTGATCATCTGTCAGGTGGGAGCTTCCACTGTACATTTGAAGCTGTCAAGTAATCAGCTGGAGCAATGGCCACAGAACTCCAGCCTCAGGTTGACAGACGTGAATCCCGTGGCCATGCAGGGAAATTAAAAATGTAAGTGAAAAAAGGCTCTTAAGTGCCTGTAAACTACCTGATAATGATTTCAATTGGGTCGCCCGCCGCTGCCAGTCAGGTCGGCTCCACAATGACAGATGCACCTGGGGGAAAGGCACGTGGGGGCGAGATGAAAGCGGATTCCAAACCCGCTGGTAAAAATAACAACTTCCCGACCCGCCACCAATCGCGCTCGCTACCACCCCGGAAAATTCTGGCCAATGTTCCCAATATTTAAGGGAATGCAGAAAGAGGCACTTAACTTGTGGAGCCTGCAGCTCCCTCCTCCCTTTCATTGCCAACTTTCCCAACCCCTGGTAAGCCCCTGCAGCAACGGTAAATTTCAAATTAGACTGCCAATTTCACTGTGTTAAGTATCCCATCGCTCAATGATGGGACATTCAGACGTCCCGATATCTGTCACCGTGAAAATGGCGGTGGGCATATTCGCGGTGGGTTGCGGTTGCGTTTCCTGCATTTCATTTTTTAATCCCACCCCCCCCCCCCACTGCCCCGACCCTCTCCCGCCCATCATGGCAGGGTTAACATTGAGGCCAATAAGATTGGATTTTAAAAATGTCAGTGGTCCTTATCATTACTTCCTAAAACCGTAAGAACCGTTAAGATCTTCATACACTCATTACTTTTCCTTATTCTGGCTGATCAACCCTCGCCAAGAATTAAAAAGGATTTGACATCGTGTTGGCCATAGAATTCAGTGAAGAAGGCACAGCTAAGACGCTTGTCTCGTATTAACACTTTAGCCTTTTACATTACAGTATTTTTCACAATGGAGCATTTGTGCAAGGATACGCTTGTCATCTATTGTCTTAATGGCAGAGCAGTGATTGGTGTTTAATAGTTAGCTATCATGCCCCACATAATGTAACAATAATATATCACCCTCATTAATTCAAGTGAAAGAAACTAGAAAGCTTTTATTAAATCTGTGGGCAACAATCTTTTCCATCGTAGATGTGGTCAATCCACTAAAATTAAATGAGATAAACAAATAGCTTTATTGTATAAAGAGAATATGAAGAGAAGAATGCAAAAAAAAACATTTCTCTTGTCTGAAATACACTCTATTTGCAGCTCAAAATATTAATTTCCTCTTAAAGTGGCTATTTTTCAGATTGTGTAATGTTATCATGTTCGTATCACAACCTTTGCCTTATCTCTCAATTAAAAGGAGGAATCTACCCCAAATTGTGTTTAAATACAACATTTTAATGAAAATGTCTCTGAACTTCATCAGTTCTGAGGGTATGATATTTTCAGTATCTGTTTTGTGTGTGTAATGTGAAGGCGGCTTCCGAGCAGGGGAGTGGAATTGCGTGGGCGAAACCCGAAAGTCAAGCCAGCGCGTTGGATTCTTCGATTTCAGCTTGATTGGGGCAATAAATTTTGACTTCCGGGTTTGCGTCTCCAAGCTGCGCAGCAGGCGTAATGCGCACCCGCTTGACGTGATTTCAACTCTATTTAAAGGGACAATGTCGAAAGGGAATTTGGAGGAGCCAGGAGGTGTTTACGATGGATGCATAGAGAACAATGATGCATCCCTGGAAGTACTGCTGGGTGCAGTCAGGAGCAGGAGGGACATACTCTTCCCCAGCAATGGGAGGAAGAAACCTGCGGCTCTCACCAAGAAGGCGTGGTGGAGGTAGCCGAGGAGCAGGAGCATTGGGCCCAGCTCTTGGATGCAGTGTAGGAAGCGGTTTAATGACCTAACCAGGTTAGGAAAAGTAAGTGCATTTGCTGATTCACCTACATCCTGTGGTGTCACTTTCACTCTGTCTAGCCAAGCAGACTTCATCACATCACTCTTCACACCCACTCAACTTAAAGCAGCTCCCAGCCTTCACTTTCTATGCACTTCATCACTTATCCATTTATCCATCTACCGTTGCCAGTGACCCCAATCCTTATGCAATGTAATGTATCTGTCTCATAGTCACTCTCACCGAATGCACTGCATCCATCGGGTGAATACCTCACCTTCACTCACTCACTGGTCTGCTTTTTCACCCCTTGTAGTAGAAGAGAGCGCAAAATGCAAGGGAGTGGGACAGGACTGGAGGTGGGCCACCAGAAATAGTCCAGCTAACAGATGCAGAGGACTCCCTGGAGACAAGTGGTACATCCGCATTCCTCTCAGTCGGAGAGAGGAACTCGCAGATAGCTGGTGACAGAATTACAAATATCTGACACACATATGCTGGGCTAAAAATTTGATTGCGTTGTTTGGGGGCCCGTTGTTTGAGTGCTATGCGAGCCGTTTTGGGTCAAAAATGGCGCCCGAGCAGCAGGCGCGCACTTCTTGGTGAGGGAGTTAGCATCGGCGCTGTGATCGTGCGCCAGAAGTATGTAGAGTAGGCAGATCATGGCGTCAATCAGCGTACAACACTGATTTGACGCCAACTCTGCCATTTTCATCCTCAGTGCTGGAACTAACGGGGCTGGATTTTCATTGAGGCGTCGGGTAGGAGGCGGGACTACAACTTTTGGGGTTGTAGTCCCACCTCCATCGAGTTCTAGCCAACCCATGCAATTTTGACTTGATTGACCTTGTTGAGCCCGCCCAGTGGGCTCAGCAGGCCAATTAAGGGCCACCCGGCAACAGGTGACGTCACAGATTGATATTTCATCTGTCGACCTTTTGACAGATGAAATATCAGCGTTTCACAGCTGTTTGAAGCTGTTAAACACTGACAATCTGTATTCTAAGTTAATTCCTTCCTCTCAGGATGATTTAGAGATCTCCCCGGAACAGAAAGCTGAATGTTGCAATTTTTGACAGCTCGCAGCCATTCTGCTTTCTGTGCCGGTGAGATGAGGGACTCCCGAGACCTGAAGGAAGGAAGGCTGTAAAGGTAAGTAAAGGTATGTAAAAATTCTTTAAACACTTTACACACACCAAACATGCTTACCTTTGCACTCATGCACCCATCACTCACCTGAACACCGGACATCGCGACCCCTCAAAGCCCTTCATCCTGACGGTCCGCCTCCTCTAACTTGGCATGGTTTGGAGCCGTCGGGAATCCCACACTTTAACATTAAAAATAGGGATTAGGCTAAAAACTGCCTGTTAACTACCTGTTAACAGGCAGTTAATTGGCACTAATCCCCTTCCCGCCTCGGGGAGGCTGGTCACAGTGCGGGGCGGCTTCCCACCTCCTTTGAAACTGGCATGGAGGCGGGTTGGGGGTGGGATGGGTTTGTGCCCCTCAATTTCGGGATTTTAACCCCCCACATGCCTCCAATCCCGCCTCCACGGCCCAATGAAAATCCTGCCCTCTGTGTTAACCTCGCACAGCTGAACATACACTCAGCAGCTGCAAGAACCCTCTACCAGTAATATTTAAAGGGATCATCACCTACTAACAAGTTAGTTGCTGATTAAGTTCTACTGGCTGTGTGTAAGTTTATGGATGTGTTTGGAGCTTTCCAGAGTTGTTTAAAGTTGGTGCAGTGACATGGAGTGGTGCGGCAAGTGGAGAAGGCCTTGCTTCTAACTTCAAGGATTCTGGTCAGACCACTTACTCCCAGTCATGGGGGCTCCAGTTGCAGTCCGCCTTGGCCTGCAGCATGACAGGAAGATGGAGCAGAGGCAGCAAAGAGGACAAGCTGCTCACAGAGGGAGGAGGAGGAAGGGGAAAAGGGCTCTCAGCAGGAGGCCTTACCCACCTAGAGTCATCCAAGAGCAATTCTCTTACTTCAACCTGAGCCAGGAACAGTGTGTGAGGCATCTGCGCTTTACAAGGGAGGTGCTGTCTTGCTTGCTGCCTCATACCAGGGCAAGGACAGCACTGCCAGTGGCTGTGAAGGTGACCATGGCCCTGAATTTCTTCGTGTCAGGATCCTTCCAGGCTGGAGCAGGCGACATCTGTAACATCTCCCAGTTTGCCGTCCACTGCTGCATAAGAGAGGTGACAGACACTCTTTATGCCAGGAGAGGGGACTTCATTGTCTTCTCTCTGACCAGAGAGAAGCAGGCGGAGCATGCACATGGATTTGCCAGGATAGCGGGCTTCCCCATGGTGCAGGGTGCCATTGACTGCATGCACGTGGCAGGCACCGCATCTAAATGCTGAGATGCACTTCAACCGCAAAGGTTATCACTCGCTGAATGTGCAGTTGGTGTGTGACCATGCTCAGCACATCATGATGGTGAATGCCCGGTATCCTGGCAGCAGTCATGATGCTTTTATTCTGTGCCAGTCCACTGTTTCCTCAGTCTTTGAGCCACCAATACAAACCAGAGGATGGCTACTGGGCAACAAGGGCTATCCGCTGACCACCTGGCTCATGTCTCCACTCCGCAACCTGTAGGATTCGCAAAATTGGACTTTGTATTAATAAGGGTCAAATGGCAGAAGAGGCCATGATTTTAAAGACTGTTTTAAAAGAAGCCCAGAAAAAGGGGGCATACAAAATGGCCACCATACCATGTGACCGGCTTATTGGGACACTTTAAAATGGTTCCTGCAAATCCTCAGACAGCTTTGTGGATTCAACCCACAGTGAGTTCTGGAAGCCGTTTCTGAGAGAACGAAACCAGACCCACACATATACATATGGATTAGATGCAGATCCAGTCAAGATCGGCCTGGAGACAGAGGCCATCTAAATGTTGACCCAGACAAAAGGGGACAATTTCATATTCATGAGAACAGCACCAAGGACTAGATAACGAGATCAGCAGGACAATGAAGGGGTTGGAGTGGTACGGACACTCAGACGGAAGACACGGCAGACACACACTCGGAGAGAGACACACGACCGAGTGGCAGCAGGTGAAGAGGAGTCGCTTCGGGAGAAGATCAGCAAACTCCTCTCCACCATCGGAGGAGTAAGAAGAATCAAGCCAACATCAAGAAGGCCGCTTCGAAGCCGGCGTCCCGCCCCGGGGAAAACATCGGGAGATCATCGACCATCCCCGGGCCGTTGCTGGAACGAGAGGCCATCGACCCAACTTGGGAGAAGAAACAAAAAAATAAAACCCCAAGAGAAGAAACCTTCCAGCCACCCTGGCTCAGGAGAAGAGATAAAAACAAACTGAAGAAGCGATGGGAGCAAGCCCAAGGCTCCTCTGACCAGGGTCGAGCCGACGACCCCCGACCCCGCCGACATCCAGAACCAGCCGGTGTCCAGCCGCCCCCGACCCCCACCTCAGGAGAGGTGTGGCGCAGCTCGCTGGGGCTCCACGATCCATGTGGAGACGGAACGCCTGAAAGGATCAAAGGCAGGCTGGTTCAAAACCTTGCACTTCCTAGTTGGATTGGTGAGCATGTTTCTGGCCTTTCACAATCAGATCTAGATAGGTTTAAGGGGTGGATTTAAGGGTACAATTAACATGAGTTGTTGTCCCTCGATGTTCCGTGTGTTTCCTTATTTCATGATGATTTTTGTAGAGTATAAGATGTCTGTATTCACCTTAGTTAGTATTGTGTCGTTATGATTTGTTTGTGTTTTTTTTTCCCTCCCATGTACTCTCTTATCTGCTTGCATTTGATTTGATATTTTTCCTTATGCAATAAAATTTCATTTTGTTTCATCAAACGTGGTCTACAAGAGTTTTCTCTACATTGTAGTTCCTGCCCCTAAAACCAGTGTATAGAATCTAAGGGGCGAGTGGGTCGAACCACTCAAGGTTTTACTGTGCAAGAGAGAGAGGCCTCTAGAGAGAGAAACCTCAGGGACATCTCTCAAGGAAAACCCCTTACAGAAAACCCAACCAGACATGGGCAGCATAGCGCAGACAATTGGTATCTTTAAACAACACTTTCGTTGCCCTTCAGTACTCACCAGAGCGCCTTTCAAGATTTGTCGTGGTCTGCTGCATGCTCTACAACCTTGCCATCATGAGGGTGCCGTCCTTGCCACCAGGCATATAACGACCAACTGAGGAGGTGGAGAAAGAGGAGGAGGAAGCGGAAGAGGAGGAAGGTGGAAGAGGGGAGGCAACTCAGACAGCCTCTTTCTGCCCAGGCTGTCATCCAACTGCAGTACGAATGAATGCAACCTCAATTCCCCATTCAACAATAGTCTTACCTTACCGTCCCTCTGTTACTGACCATCACGGCATCCTCTTGTCTACAATAAAAGCCACCATAAAAAAAAATTCAAATTGAACTTTACCCATCAATCTATCCAGTATTACATAACAAAGTCAACTAATCACCCTTAATGCCTGTCTTCAGTGTGCCTTTGCCTGTCCTATTGCTCCTATGGAGTGCTTCCCCCATGGCTGAAGCATGGCTGGTGGAAGGCTGCTGACTTTCAGTGGGGGAGAGGGCAAATGGCCTTGCTGGATGACCTCGAGCAGCTCTAGACCTAGAAGGCCCGGCTGCAGACTGCAGCACCTCGGCATGGACGGCAGCAGTCTGGGCTAGCTGGCTGATGGGCAACAGCAAGGGCATTGGAGGAGTGGCAGTGGTGGGAGGACAAAAGCTGTCATCCTGAGATGAAAGCAGATTTGTGCTCCATGGAGCCACTGCCACTCCACCGGGGCGGCCCCTCAGCATTCCTAGCCATTTGTTGGAGGACAGATTGCTGGACTGCTGTGACACCCTGCAAGCCCCTTTCCACCCTGATAAACGCAGCCACGATGGCAGCAGTCTGAGCTTGCATGAGTGCAAGCTGAGCTTCCACTGCAGCACTTGAATGTTGGGTGGCTTCTGCTTCAGCTCCAATGGAATCTGAGAGATCAGACATCAGATGCTGCATCATGGTTGGGTTCACAAGTGTGCTAATGGATCTGCCCAGCCCTTCCATACTAGAAATCATGGGCTCCAAGCTCTGCGCAAAGCCCTGTGCGAGGTTGGTGCTGGACTCTTCCAGGCTCCTTGACATTGCATTCAGCCTTTCTGGCAGGCCTGCCAATGCACCAATCATTTCATTGTGCATACCCATCAGTGTCCTTCTGTAGGCCGCCCCATTGAAGTCCTCATCTGAGTCCTCTGCAGCAGAACTCGCATGTGTCCTTGCCCTCCGGGATGCTGGCACCGGCGCTATCCTTGCTCCCTGCCCCAGCTGCAGCCCACTCGTGCCTGGTGTCTCACCAAATGCAGACCCCGCCTCTAAGCCACCCTCTAAACTCTGCACAGTGTCAGTATCTGAGCTGGTGGCTGCGACTGTCAGATCGAGTGACGGTGTTTCTTCTTTTTCATCACTCTCTTCTCCCTCTTATTCTTGGACCACTGGCTGGGCTGGTTGGATTTCTTGGGTCTCTGAAAAGAAAAAGGATAGGGTTGTGGTGAGGAGAGGGGGGTAAAGCCAGAGGTGCATGCAGACACAATGGCCTAGAAATTCACTGGCCTTAGCGCCGCTTTTGAGGCGCTAGAGGGCCTAGCGCCGAAGTTATGGCCAGTTTAGAAATTGACAGGGGCCCTAAATCGGCGTTAGGCCGGTAGCGCTGCGCCGGCACCGATGACGTCATCGGTGTGCGCAGCGTCCCGGTTGCCATGGTAACCCGCCCGAACTCGGAAATTGAGTTGCGGCCGCCTCG
Organism: Somniosus microcephalus; assembly: GCF_052327205.1. NCBI lineage: Eukaryota > Metazoa > Chordata > Chondrichthyes > Squaliformes > Somniosidae > Somniosus > Somniosus microcephalus. Next base: position 37,446,690 of record NC_140997.1, read on the forward strand.
CCCGTGGCAGCCGCAAGCAACGTTCTGGCAGAGGTGCCTTACAGAACTTTGCGCCGGCGCATTAAAGGCCCCGTGGCGGCCGGCCGCTTTCCCGCCGGCCGCCTGGCCGCAGCTCCCTCCCCGGACATCCCCCCGCCCCCCCCCCGGAACAGAAGCAAGCCCGGCACTTGTCCGAGGTGCCGGGCTCATTTTTAAAAAGATTATCGCGGGCCGCGGCCGGGTGCAGGCAGCTCCTCCTTAACGGAAGGAGGAGGCCTGCACTTCCCGAGCCTGCCGCACCGCAGCGGGCGCCGCAGCGCCGGAATAGCGCCGCAATGCGGCACGTGGCGCCAGTTTTGAGGCGCTGAGACCCCTCAGTAGCGCCGGCAGCCCTTTGGGCGCGGCGCTACTGAATTTTTGGCGCGCGCAGGGGGACTTAGCGCCAGCACTAACTTCCGGCGCTCAAGCCCTCGCTGCGCCAAAACCGAATTTCTAGGCCAATGTGCAGCTTGTAAATCAGAAGAGATTGTGGGATGAGGGGGAAGTGGGATGTGAGAAGGAGGATAACGTATGAGGATACCGGCATCTTATATTCTTTCAGCCCTGCCACTGGCCATGGGCTCAGCCATGCCGCTCCCAAGAATGGCCAGCACCATCTCCTCTATGGGGACGAGGTGATGCAGGCGAGCCTGTCCCCCACCGGTTAGGTTCTGCTGGTGACAGTTGTGCGCCACATTTTCCTGCAAGAGAAAGGGAAGTATGACAGTCAATGTGGTGCAATGTGTTTGGGTGATGTGCCTGTCATGGTTGAATAACTGACAGTGTGTGCAAGCTGTGAGGTATGAGTCATGTTTGGTAGAGATTGTTGTTAGTGTCGTGTATGTACCTTTAAGACAGAACGGCCTAGAAATTGAGTGGGCTTAGCGCCCATTTTGCGGCGCTAGAGGGCATTGCGCTGGACTTACAGCCGGTTTTGAAATTGACTAGGGCCCAACATCGGCGTTACACCGGTAGTGCTGCGCCGGCACCGATGACGTCATCGGTGTGCGCAGCATCCCGGTTGCCGTGGTGACGGGCCCCAGCGCCGAAATTCAGTTGCAGCCGCCTCGCCCGTGGCAGCCGCAACTAAGACTCTGGCAACAGAGTCTTGCACGACTTTGCGCCGGCGCATAAAGGTGGAGCGGCGGCCGGCCGCTTTCCCACCGGCCGCCTGCCCGCACCTCCCTCCCCGGACTCCCCCACCCCCCCCCCCCGCGGAACAGATGCTTCTCGGCTGCGAGCCCGGCACTTCCCCGAGGTGCCGGGCTCACTTTTGTGGTGATTTAACCGGCCAGCGGGCGGGTGCAGGCAGCTCCTCCTTAACTGAAGGAGGAGGCCTGCACTTCCCGAGCCTGCCGCACCGCATCGGGCGCCGCAGCGCCGGAATAGCGCCAGTTTTCAGGCGCAAACAGCCTTCAGTAGCGCCGGCAGCCGTTTGGGCGCGGCGCTACTGAATTTTTGGCGCGCACAGCGCGACTTAGCACCGGCGCTAAATTTCCGGCGTTAAGCCCCGGCGCAGCGCAAACTCAATTTCTAGGCCAACTACTTTTACAGCTCCTGTATACTGTAGTACCGGCAGTGACCACACCTGTATATAAGCCTTGCGCATGCCTCTGTACCACAGTCTTGAGACTACCCTCCTCCAGTAAATGCCTGTTATTGTTAAGTTACAGCATCCGTGTGGTTATTGGAAAACATCATACTCTCAGAATCACGGATCTAACAGTGGCGACGATGTCGATTAAAATCTACCTGCAACTCTGCATTTCCCTTCGAGGATTCGCTCCGGGAGGGCGGTGTAAGAAAGTCGAGGCCAGGAACACGGGCGTCGACCACGAGCAACCGCCCAGTCGTCCAGCAGAGAGTGAACATCGCAGGGGAGGCTGTGGAGAGCTGGGCTTAGTTCCCCAGCCACGACGATCAGCAAGAGACTAATGACAGGTCCAGCGCAGACCCTTCCCGGACAGCGGCGGCTGGAGCCGACCGATGGCGGAGAGAAAGCCGAGCAGCGTCGATGGGGTAAGACAGAGGGTGAAGCGCACAGGGCGCAGCCGGGGTTGAAAACCGAGCGGCGTCGCAAAAAAAAAAAAAAAAACGGAGAGAGAGAGAGGGTAAAGCAACAGCCGGGTTCAGGACCGAGCGGCGTCGAGGAAAAAAAAAAAAAAAGAACGCACAGAGCACAGCCAGGGCTCAAGGGCTGAACAGTGTCCGCAGGGAGAAAAAGGGAGAGCGCGGGAGATGTCATTGAGCCGCGGAGAAGAAGGAAGAGCGTGGGAGACGCCATTTTTAGAAGCCGCAGCGGAGAAGAAGGGCGAGCGCGGGAAGGAAGGAAAGCGCAGGAGACGCCATTTTGTGCCAGCGGAGAAGAAAGGGAAGCGCGGGAGATGCCATTTTTGACAGTTAAATCACACCCAGGGATGCCGAAGAGTGGCAGTATCTCTACGTTCGACAATGAAGTCGAAGATTTGGCGACATATGTGGAGCGTATTGAGTTGTACTGCAGGGCGAATGAAGTGCCAGATGCTAGGAAAGCACTGGTTTTGTTAAATTCCATGGGTGCAAAAACTTATGGGTTAATGCGAAATCTAATAACCCCAGAGAAGCCGGTGACCAAGAATTTCGAAAGCGTAGTAGAAATCCTACAGGACCACTTAAACCCCACACCGCTGCTGATAGCAGAACGATTTAAGTTCCATAAAAGGAACCAACACAAAGACGAAAGCAATGCTGAGTACCTAACGGAACTGCGCAAGCTATCGAAACACTGCCAGTTTGGAGCGGGACCAGCAGATACGTTACGGGACAAGTTTGTGTGTGGGCTACAAAGTGAAGGAACCCAGAAATGGCTTCTATCAGAAAAGGATCTTACGCTGGACAAGGCTTTCAGTATGGCAGTATCACATGAAGCAGCCGCAAGGGGCGCTGCAGAGATACAACGGAGACCGCAAGAATATGGCAACAATGAAATGTCCTATGGAAAAGGGAAGTGCTATCGCTGCGGCAGAACAACACATGACCAGAAGGATTGTTGGTTCAAGGACCAAGTGTGCAGACAGTGTGGAAAAGCAGGACACATAGCAAGAGTCTGCAGGTCTGGGAAGAAAACCAACAGCAAGAAATCTCCACAGGGGCAGTACAAAAAGGTACACCAGGTGATGGACAGTGGTTCAGACGAACAGAAAAGTAACACAGACTCCGGAAGCAAGGAGCTGGGTTGTCTGAAACTACATAAGGTAACCAAAATGGAGGATCACCAGACTATCTGGGTTACACTCAAGATAGATGGAGTCCAAGTGAAAATGGAATTGGACACAGGAGCAGCCCTAACAGTCATAAACCGAAGGGACTACAAGCGGCTATTTTCACATATACCCTTGAAAGCTACAGAGATTGTCTTGAAGACGTACACGGGGCAAAAAGTCTACCCCAAAGGAAAAATAAGGGTGAAAGTGATATATAAAGGCCAGGAAATACCTAAAATGGATATATATGTATTGCCAGATGGAGGACCACCACTGCTAGGACGTGAATGGATCCGGAAGATACCATTAGATTGGCATTCCATACAGGCACTGAAGGTTGAGGCCAAAAAGGATGACGACATCACACCTGGACGACTGTCAAAAATGCTAACTGATGCAAAAGAAGTGTTCCAGGAGGGACTCGGAACACTAAAAGGCATAACAGCAACGATTAAAATAGAGGAAAATGCAAGCCCAAAGTTTCTTAAGGCCAGACCAGTGCCTTATGCGATCAGACCAGCTGTCGAAGCAGAGCTGGAAGTGTTGGAACGTTCAGGAGTACTGTCCAAAGTGGACTGGAGCGAGTGGGCTACACCCATCGTTCCTGTAATGAAGAGGTCGTTGAGTAATACGCCTGGGGAACCAAAGAAGGTCCGCATCTGTGGGGATTTTAAGGTGACAGTGAACCCAGTCCTTCACATGGTACAATATCCGCTTCCACGAATTGAGGATATTTTCGCCTTGCTATCTGGAGGTAAACGCTTCACCAAAATTGATCTAGCCCAGGCGTACTTGCAAATGGAGGTAGAAGAAGCTTCGAAACAATATCTTACGATTAACACTCATAAAGGTCTCTATCAATACAATCGGCTGGTGTTCGGGGTAGCCTCGGCTCCGGCTATCTGGCAAAGGGCAATGGATCAAGTCCTGCAAGGGATTCCAGGGACCCAGTGTTATTTGGACGACATCCTGGTCACGGGCGAAAATGACAGTGATCACCTCGCCAACTTGGAGAAGGTGCTCACCAGATTAAAGAAGTATGGGCTACGAGCTAATCGCCACAAGTGCGAGTTTTTCCAGAAACAGATCTCGTATTGTGGCCACGTCATCGATGAAGAGGGGTTACATAAGTCCCCTGACAAGATTGAGGCAGTAGTCAAGGCTCCAGCACCGGAAAATGTGTCACAACTGAGGTCGTTCCTCGGGCTGGTAAACTACTACCACAAGTTCTTACCAAATTTGCCCACGGTATTACAGCCACTGAACACCCTACTGCAAACAGGGGTACCATGGAAGTGGAATGACGAACGTAGACGAGCTTTCCAGAAGTGTAAAGAATTGATCACATCAAAAGAAGTGTTGGCCCATTTCAACCCAGCACTACCAATTCGTTTGGCATGTGATGCATCACCCTATGGTATTGGAGCGGTGCTGTCGCACAAATTCCCAGACGGGTTGGAGAGGCCAGTAGCCTTTGCGTCTCGGTCACTAACCTCAGCCGAGCGCAACTATGCCCAGATTGACAGGGAGGCCCTCAGCCTAGTATGGGGAGTAAAAGGATTCAACCACTATCTGCATGGGCAGAAGTTCACCTTGCTGACTGACCACCAACCACTTGTCTCCATCTTTAATCCTAAGAAGGGCGTTCCAGTGATGACTGCACAACAGTTACAAAGATGGTCCCTGTTTCTAGGGGTGAATCAATATGAAATAGAATATAAAGGCACGAAACAGCATGGGAATGCTGATGGGCTATTGCGCCTGCCACTGCCTACTGTGGAGGAAGCACCAGCAGTGGACCCTATCAAGATATTTTATTCGTCAATAATTGAACGATTGCCAGTAACGAACGCGGATATAGAGAAGGAGACCCGCAATGATCTGACGCTGTCTCGGGTATATGATTTGACAGTGAGGGGATGGCCAACACATGGCGACTCACTGTTGCCAGCATTCTCATCCAGAAGAGAACAGCTGTCAGTATGCCAGGGGACAGTGATGTGTGGATCCAGAGTGGTGATTCCACCCAAGTTAAGGGAGAGAGTGCTAAATGAACTACATGTGTAACGGCTTCAGCGGCACTTCCCTCTGCTCGCCGCCTGAGGGCAGTTTTTGAGGCCTCGGTGCACTGCTGCCGTACCTTCTGGGCCCCTCTCCTCACCTGTTTCTCGAGTAATTGATCTCATCAGAGTAATTAGGCTAGTTAATAAAGTTGTTCGGTTTTTTGTCTCTGTGCCTCTGGCCTCACCTGTGTGTTGTTAATGTATTTGTCTCCTGTCTCATTTGATTAATTATGTCACGCGACCACTCTGGCCTGTATTTAAGCTTCCTGTTTCCTGTCCTCTTTGCTCAGTCCTGGGTTCGCCTGTCTGCATGTAGCAGCTCTCTTGAGTCTCTCTGTGTTTTCGAGTATCAAGTGAATCTCCTTTTCGAGTGTTACCATGTCTCTGTGTTTTCGAGTCTCTACTGAATCTCCTTTCGAGTGTTACCCTGTCTCTATGTTCTCGAGTCTCAAGGAACCATCTCTCGAGTGTTACCATGTCCCTGTGTCTTCGAGTATCAAGTTAAGCATCTTTCGAGTTCTACCCGGCCTCGAGTCCTTGGATAGGTTTCCTGCACATGGGTCCACTACCGAAACCCTAGCATAACGGCCCCGTGAATGCACGGCCCCGTGACAACATGAAGGTCATCTGGGGGGAGTGAAAATGAATTGTGTGGTGGCCGGGAATCGATCAACAAATCGAAGACCTAACTAAGAGCTGCTCAGGATGCCAGAAGGTCCAAAATGCACCACCACATGTCCCTCTACACCCATGGGAGTGGCCCTCCTCTCCATGGCAACGGGTGCATATTGATTTCGCTGGTCCATTCATGGACTCAATGTTCTTAATAGCAGTGGATGCTCATTCGAAGTGGCCTGAGGTGATAAAAATGTCCTCAACCACTGCAGAGAAAACGATTGCAGTCCTACGGACCATATTTGCCAGAAACGGTTTGCCAGAGCAGATTTGCTCTGATAATGGACCACAGTTTGTGTCCGAAGAGTTTCAAAAATTTATGAGAAGGAATGGGGTAAGGCATTACACATCCGCCCCGTATCATCCAGCCACAAATGGATTGGCTGAGAGGTTCGTACAAACCTTTAAGAAGGCGATAAAGGCCATGTGCGACGATGAAATTCCACTACAGCATAAGATGGACAATTTCTTATTAGCCTACCGAAACGCGACACATGCAGTTACCAACCAGACCCCGGCCATGATGTTCTTTAACCGAAGGTTGAGATCTCGTCTGGACTTGCTCAGACCAAATGTGCGAAGAAATGTTGAGGACAAACAATTCCAGCACATCAATGAGAAACAGACAAGGAGCTTCAATGTAGGACAACCAGTCTTGGCCCGTGACTATCGAACAGAGAAATGGCAACCCGGAACGATATGCACAAGGCAGGGGCCATTAATGTACACAGTGGATGTCGGGGAGAACATTGTGAGATGCCACATCGATCAGATCTTAACGTCACAGGAACGAGTCAACCCCATGTCTCGAGTACCTGGGGATGAACCCGACATACCGGTAGCATCTACCTCAGAACCAGTAGCAGTGGAACCCGATGAACTACCCGATGAAAAGGGGCCAGAATTGCCTCTGCACCAAGAACAAGAACCTCAGGAAAGGCGCTATCCCGAAAGGGTCAGGAAGTCGCCCCAAAGACTGAATCTATAAATGGACTATTGTTGTTTAATGTACATGTTAAAGTGTTAATTGTTATTTGAATATTAGGGGTACTACTAATCTAAAAGGGGAGGAATTGTAGTGTATGTACCTTTAAGACAGAACTACTTTTACAGCTCCTGTATACTGTAGTACCGGCAGTGACCACACCTGTATACAAGCCTTGCACATGCCTCTGTACCCCAGTCTTGAGACTACCCTCCTCCAGTAAATACCTGTTCTGGTTAAGTTACAGCATCCGTGTGGTTATTGGAAAACGTCATACTCTCAGAATCACGGATCTAACAGTTAGGTGAGCGATGGGGGTGTGACGCATTGAGCAGTGTGTGATGCTAGTGATGCAGTTGGTGGGATATGGCATTTGAAGATGAATTCACTGACCTTGACCACTCGCGTGAGGTCATTAAACTTCTTCCTGCACTGAACCCAGGTCCTCGAGGCTACCTGCTGGCATTCACCACAGTGGTTATCTGCTCTCACTGCACTTTGCTCTGTTGCCATGACCACGGCCATGCAGGAGATATCTGCTGCTGAAAACAGGATTACAGATACCTTATCCCTGGCTTTACAATGTGTTACTGATCATCACCAAGCTGGTCTGCAGCACAGGGGTAGAAGTGATGTGGCACTGGCCCAGGAGAGGAATGATGGCGAAAGGGGACATGGAAGTGGGAACTCCACTCAAAGTGCTCCCACTTCACACTTGTTGACAGCCGCCACCCCCCCACCCCACCCCGCCCCAGCAAGTACCCGACATGCTGCCTCATTGCCCGAAGGCCAAGACTGCCCCTGCACAAAATCCAGCGCAATCAAGTGGAAACTCCGGCCCCCGCGTGATGTTTTCCTGTGTGAGTCAACACTTGCCGAACCTTCATGCTATGAGGGCATCCCTGGCAGCAATGTATGCAGCTAGTCTGGCAATGAGTGCCCCATCTTCATCATCCTCCTCCTTTATGGGAGCCCCTTCATCCACTTCCACCTTCAATCCTCTCTGCTGCACAATGTTGTGCAGGACGCAGCACACCAGTATTATTCTGGAGATCCTTACTGGCGAGTATTGAAGGGCACCTCCAGACCTATCTATGCACCTGAAGCGCATCGTCAACATTCCGATGGCTTGCTCTTGCTGGTCATGTGGCTCTCATTGTAGCGCTCCCGCAACTCATTGGTGGGGCTCCTCACAGCTGTCATGAGCCAAGTTTGAAGTGGGTATCACTCATCTCCTACGAGCCACACCTTAGGTCTGCTTCTTGGAACAAAAGGGTCTGGGACTTTGGACTGCCGCAGTATGAAAGCATCATGACAATTCCCAAGTAATCTGGCGCAGACCTGCATGAACCTTTTCTTCTGGTTGCACACCAGCTGCGCATTGATGGACGAACATCTCTTGCGGTTGCTGAAAACTCCTGGTAGCTGTGGTGATGCTCGGATTGCCACATGTGTGTAATCGATGGTACCCTGTACCTGTAGGTAGCCAGCCAGAGAGGCGAAACTGAGTGCCCATTCATTCTGGCTATTATCATTAGAGGGGAAGTTTACATAAATCCCAGCCCTGGCAAGCTGCCTATGCATTTATGTGCAGTGGACTGGGAGATCCTCGATATATCTCTGGTAGCGTCCTGGAAGGAACCAGAGGTAAAAGAAATTAAAGGTGGTGGTGACCTTCACAACCACTGGTAATGCGTGGCCACCAGGTCCAACGGGGACCAAGTCTTCTTCTAGGAGGCTGCAGATGTCTGCGACCACCTGACGTGACAACCTCTTCCGAGAGGTCAAGAAGTTGCACCTCTGTCTGTACACCCCATTACGTGGATAGCTCCTCCTGCGACCATGGCCCCTTTTCCGCGCACCTCCCTCCAGTGCACCTCTCTCCAGTGCCCCTCCCTCCCGTGCACCTCCCTCCCGTGCACCTCCCTCCAGTGCACCTCCCTCCAGTGCACCTCTCTCCAGTGCACCTCTCTCCAGTGCCCCTCCCTCCCGTGCACCTCCCTCCCGCGCACCTCCCTCCAGTGCACCTCTCTCCAGTGCCCCTCTCTCCCGCGCACCTCCCTCCCGCGCACCTCCCTCCAGTGCCCCTCCCTCCCGCGCACCTCCCTCCCACGCACCTCCCTCCAGTGCGCCCCTCCCTCCTGCGCACCTCCCTCCAGTGCCTCTCTCCAGTGCCCCTCCCTCCTGTGCCCCTCCCTCCTGTTCACCTCTCCAGTGCACCTCCCTCCAGTGCCCCTCCGTCCTGTGCCCCCCTCCTGTGCCCCTCTCTCCAGTGCACCTCCCTCCTGTGCACCTCCCTCCAGTGCCCCCCCTCCAGTGCCCCTCCCTCCTGTGCACTTCCATCCTGTGCGCCTCTCTCCAGTGCACCTCCCTCCAGTGCCACTCCCTCCTGTGCCCCTCCCTCCAGTGCCCCTCTCTCCAGTGCACCTCCCTCCCATGCGCCTCTCTGCTGTGCATCTGCTGATCTCACCATAGCAATTCGTCGCTGCTGTGGATGCTGGTGATCTTCCTTTTCTGATGTACAGTCAAAAACATCCAACATCCTGCAGGTGTCTGTTTGAAACCCCCCAAAGTTCTCCCATACCTGTATGGTGACAAGAACTCTCTGCTAAATGATTGCCAGAGAGAACTGACAAAGCAGCTGTAAAAACTGAATATTTATTAAGTTCGGGCTATCTGAAGTTGATAGTCCCCCATGACCGACACCTGAAACTCACCTCCTTTTTACTGCTCACTTTCCCGAGCCCCGAGAAACCCGTGCTGGAGGTGTTAAATCTGAAGGGAAGTTACATTCCTGTGAAAAGGCTCTTATTTGCATCCAATTATCACCTTTAATGATGTCTTCATTGCCCATCCACCTGCGCTAATGATCATGCTGACTCCGATGAGCAGGTTGCTCGTACGCAACCAAACGCGCTTCAGTGAAACATGGAAATCAGTGCGTTGGAGCTGGGTTGTGGTCAAAAAATTTTCCCGCTGAATTTAACTAACCCCCCACTTCCAACCCATCCATTCTTGTCTGTTCAAATTACCCCTAGTATGCGAGTGTGTTTGTGTGTGTGTGTGTTTGTGAGAGTGTGTGTGTGTTTTTGTATGTGTGCATCTTTCCCATGCCTGTTTACTGCCTTACTCGCTATTTTCACCCTTTTATTCTTTTAGTGTATTGACAGTGAATCAGCAGAAAATCAAGCCCTTACTCCCTTTTCACTGCCTCACTGAAATTATCTTTATATTTAGCCACCAGTTTTCGGCTCTTCCTAGCATTTGAAAATAAAAGCGGTTGCAGTCCATTAAACCCATTTACTGCCTCTCTGTAACAACCGTGTTTGGCTGCGTGCGAGCAACCTGCTCGGCGGAGTCGAAGCGATCATTAGCGCAGGTGGATAGGCAATGAAGACATCATTTAAGGTGATAATTGGATGTGAATGAGAACCTTTTCACGTGAATTTAACTTTCCTTCTGATTTAACACCTCCAGCTCGGGTTTCTCGGGGCTCTGGAAAGTGAGCAGTAAAAAGGAGGCGAGTTTCAGGTGCAGGTCAGGTGCGATTTCTAAGTTTTGACTTCTACCTGTTGTTCTCTTCCCCTCACCCTCTTTTGTTTTGTTCAACCATGTGAAGTGGTTTGCTTACCTTTCAGTTCCACTTCCGATGAAGGGTCTACATCAGAAACATTAGTCCCTCTTTTCTTTTGTTAGATAATATGCCTACTATGTGTTTCAAGCATTTCTTGTTTTTATTTTAAAGTATCTTCACTGATTGTGCTGGGAGAGGATTTTGAACCACAAGTTCATGAGTTTGTTTCTACTCTAGAAGATCCTTCGTGAAGGGAACAGGATTTGTGTTGAATTGAACTCTAAACCTCATTCTGGATTTTTAAAAATTTGTTTATGGGATGTGGGCATCGCTGGCAAGGCCAGCATTTATTGCCCACCTCTAAATAAACATATCGTAATACAAATATATTTATTATGTATGTGTGTTTATGCTTTAACACATGAATATGTTTGAATTCTTACTGAGGTGATGAATTCTTAATAGATCGAACATTATTACCATGGATCTTCAGTTATTCTACAACAGAGGACAGCTAATGTTATTCCCATATTTAAAAAGTAAGATAGAACAAGTCCATGGAACTATCGATTAGTTAGCTTAACATCGTTGGTAGGAAAGATAATAGAATCTTATTCAAAGATGTAATAGAAAAACAGCTAGAAACCAAAAATATAATAAAGAGTAGTTAGCACAGATTTCAAAAGGAAAGGTCATGCTTGACCAACCTTATTGAATTCTTTGAAGCAGTAACAGAAAGAGTAGACAAAGATAATGTAGTAGAAGTAATATATTTGGATTTTCAAATGGCCTTCAGTAAGGTACCACATATTAGACTGATGACTAAATCAGGGGGCAGGTAGCAGAATCAATAGGAAGCTGACTACAAAACCAAAAACAGAAAGTAGGGGTGAAGGACAGGTACTCAGACTGGCAAAATGTGGGAAGTGGTGTTCCATAGGGATAGGTGCTGGTACCACTGTTGTTCACAACAATTTGGACTCTGGAATAGGAAGTACAATTTCTAAATTTGCGAATGACACCAAATTGGGGCATATAGTTAATACAAAGGAAGAATGCGACAAAATACAAGAAGACATTAATAAATGTGCAGAATGGGTGTTTAGTTGGCAAATTAATTTCAATAAAAGTAAGTGTGAGGTGATACATTTTGCTAGGGAGAATAAAGAGGCCACATAATGCTTGGATAGTAAGAGGATAGCGGAGCAAAGGGATCAAAATTGGAGACAAACGCACCGATTTCTTCACCCAGAGAAGAGGCGTCCGGCAGGGCTGCAATTTGAGCCCGACCCTGTTCAACATATACATAAATGAATTAGCAGACATGCTGGAGCAAAGCGAGTCACCAGGTCTCCGTCTCCTGGATGGAGAAGTGAAATCCCTGTTCTATGCGGACGACCTGGTTCTGCTGTCTCCCACAGAACAGGGATTACAGCAACAACTAGACCTACTCGACAAATACTGCCAAAATTGGGCTCTAACAGTAAATCTAAAAAAAACCAACATCATGATTTTTCAAAAAAGGCCCAGATGTCAGGAAAACAAATACCAGTTTACCCTCAGTGATACCACTATAGGACACACTATGAGCTACACCTACCTTGGTCTAACTATTACAGCATCAGGGAGCTTCAACATAGCAGTGAATGCACTAAAAGAAAAAGCCCGAAGAGCCCTATATGCAATAAAAAGAAAATTCTACAACATCCAAATCCCAATCAAAATCTGGCTCAAAATATTTGACAGCATAATCCTGCCCATTGCACTGCCCGCTAAATCACCAAAGCTACACTAAATGGGAAAAACACACAATAGAAGCCCTACATGCAGAATTCTGCCGAAGCATCCTTCGCATCCAAAGAAAAACGCCAACAAATGCATGCAGAGCCGAACTAGGCAGATACCCACTGATAATAAACATCCAAAAACGAGCACTAAACTTCCTAAATCACCTCAAATCTAGCTCCCCAGACACCCTTCATTTCAAAGCCTTTCAGACCCAAGAGCTAAACCCAGAAAAGAGTCCCCTGAGTCAGCTGCTACTGAAACTAAGTACTCAGCCGGACCCTGACCAGCCCCAGACCAACACAGCCATCCAAACAGCAATCCGAGTGAACCAAATCATTAAACAATGCAAAGAAACCTACCTGGAACATTGGAACAAAATAACCGAAAGCCAAAGCAGATTAGAATGTTACCGGGCCCTAAAAAGAGAATATAAACTGGCAGACTACCTCACGACCATCAGAGACACAAAACAGAGACAGACCCTCACCAGGTACAGACTAAGCGACCACCAACTGGAAATTGAAAAAGGCAGATACAAGAAATCCTGGCAGCCTAGAGAGAATAGAATATGCGATCAATGTCTGGCCGGCGAGGTTGAAACAGAAATGCATTTCCTCCTAAAATGCGAAAAATTCAACACATCAAGAAACATATTATTCAACAAGCTAAGCCAAACAACCCCAGATTTCAAGGAATTGGATGACCTGTCAAAATTGAGATTAGTCCTGGGAGAAGGAGACAGACCATACCTTGGGGCCAAATATGTAACAACATGTCACAACCTGAGGACTGTTTAAAATTAAGACTGTTTAAAATTAATATTGAACGTACCAAATGAAGTACAAAGACTGTTTAAAATTAATATTGTTTAAAAGTAATATTGTATGTACCCAACAAATGTCAAATCGATTGACACCTACAGAATGTTTGAAAATGTACCTTTTTGCTATGTAAGCTTTGGCAATATGGTTCTCTGTAAACTTTCATGGCAATAAAGCATTTGAATTTGGAATTTGAATTTGGATCTAGGTGTCGGAAATCGAACTGCTACACTAGATAAGGACATGAGGGAGGAAGGAATAGAAGGGTATGTTGATAGGGTGAGATGAAGAGGGGTGGGACGAGGCTCGTATGGAGCATAAACGCCAGCATAGTCCAGTTGGGCCAAATGGCCTGTTTCCATGCTATAGACTCACTGTAACTCAACAATGGTCAGAAAAGATATTACGAAGGTTTATTTATACATAATAATTATTTACTTTTTCCCAAACTGCATTTAATATTAAATAATGACTTTTCTTTAGACACTTTACTACACTCCACAGTGGTAAATCATTTCATACTCTTTGATTTTCAAAGGTTAGGTTGTCAGACATAGAAATGTACCCCCTGGTGAAAGAGAAGAACTATTTTATCCTCAGCAATGCCTCTTTGGACAATCATTTCACATCATTGAACAGCTTCTGGCAGTCCTATTATCCAAGGAGAAATCATTTATTTTTGTGATAGAATTTCTCTGATGTCTAGTTTCTGTCTACTGACTTGAGACAGTGAAGTTTCTGCCTCATTTTTGTGGTTGATTTTCCCAAGGCTTCCTCATGAGAATGTTTGCCTCCGAGTTAGAAAAGTTCTATTGGTGTCACCCTTGGAAATAAAAAAAGAAATCCACCATTTTGCCCAGTCTAAGGGTCACATGCAGACCATTCATTATGCCCATGCATTATAATGCAAGATAAACATTGCTACAATTTACATCCCAAAAGCAATTAAAATAGCATTTTTGTGGCATTCACAAGTAAAAGCTTATTTTAACACCATTGTGTATCAAAATAGAACTGCTGGAATCTTAGCATGTTCACTCATTTACATAGCAGATAATTAAAGTTTTACTTATTCTGCTGAAAAAAGTTTAAGGATTGCTCTAACCTTTAATCAATATCATCCATAAACATTTGACTTCTAAGGCCTTGTAGATCTTTTTAAAAAGCAAAAGCGAATTTTTTAGGAACCTTCATTTCTCTTGACTTGGAAACCTATTAAAATACTTTAGCAAGAGAGCTTAGATACTAACATTGATTCCTGGTTCATTTGATTTAGTAGCTTGGTTAAGATTGAAAGAAACAGATTAGCAAAACTAACTTAGACAATTTAGCATTTCCATTCTTAGTCATTAGGCACATAAAGCCAATAAGAATGAATGATTTTACTGTAGCATTATTTGTGATAAATGAGTGTTTAACTGTAACATGTAACAAAATTTGATTATAGTTTCATAAATCTTCATTTTGCAATTTATGTCGCAGTGGTTTATTACCTATCCAGACTGCAATCTGTGCCAGATCAATACTGAAACAGCATCTGGTATAGTACGTAGATAGTGACATAGATTGAAACAGTCATTTATTTGATCAGACAGGTATACAAACCACTCACTGCTACACACAGCCTCATTAACAAGATGAAAAGCCAGCTTCAATTCATCCTTTCATTAACCCTTTCTGAATCAATGACAAGCATCTTTTACGTGAGTACATTTTCTGAAATAATAGAAATTTGAAAGCTATTATACACCAGAAACTTGGATCCGAATAATTCCTGCTGCCTAGTAAGCTGTTCAAATATGGCCACAGCATATTGGTGATGCAGTTGCCATCAGACTTCCAGTCAGGTCCATTTAATTTAAATGTGCACTAAGGCTATAAAATAAACCACCTTCTGCTGTCACTTGGCTCAGGAAGACTTTAAACAGTAAAATGAGCTGCTGAAAACATAACTGGGAAGTGGCTGGACTGGTTCCCTATGTTACCACAGATGGTGCAATGACAAATTGAAAGGAACCAGTCGAGAAAGTGAACTGAAACCACTTGTAGTGAAGACTGATAACAGGTAGCAGAAATCTTTCCCATGGCTTTTGAGACAACTTATGAAGCAATGCTATAGTAGAAAGGGCAATTATGATATCATAGAATCATAGAAACTTACAGCACAGAAGGAGGCCATTTTGCCCATCGTGCTTGCGCTGGCTCTTTGAAAGAGCAGACATGCTTAGTCCCACACCCTCGCCTTTTGTCCGTTACCCTGTAAGTTGCTCATCCTCAAGTACCTGTCCAACTCCTTTGTCTATATGGACACCAAGGTCTCTCTGCTCATCTACACTTTTCAAAATCGTGCCATTTATAGTATACTGTCTTTCCACATTAGTCCTCCCAAAGTGCATCACTTCACACTTCTCCGCATTGAACTCCATCTTCCATGCTTCTGCCCATTTCACCATCCTGCCTATGACACCCTGAAGCCTGGAACTATCCTCATCACTATTTACAGTACTACTTTGCCAAGTTTTGTAGAATCTACAAACTTTATAATGCTGCTCCCTACACCCGAGTCTAGGTCGAGGAACACCACTGCAAACCACCTCCCAGTCTGCAAAACATCCATCCACCACCACCCTTTGCTTCCTGTCACTGAGCCAATTTCGTAACCATACCACCACTTTCCCCTTAATTCCATGGGCTTCCACCTTCTTAATAAGCCTCCTGTGTGGCACTTTGTTGAATGCCTTCCGAGAGTCCATATATACAACATCTACTACACTACCTTGATCAACTTCTCTTACCTCATCAAAGAATTCAATCAAGTTAGTCAGACACAGACATGATTTGCCTTTAATAAATTCATACTGGCTTTCCTTGATATTGTTGTAACAGCAATGGAATACATAAGCTCAAAAGGAAGGCCTGTCATAGCAAAACTCTGCCCCTAATTAGACGAGATCAAAGGCACATCTGTGGTGGGTGGAATTCCTGCCCCACTGGAGATGCATCCCAGTTCCATGGAGGTGGAAATCTATGCTACAGTTTTTAATATTAGACTGTATTGGTACCAGAGGCTATTTTGTTAGAATAGATTAGATTAAACAATGGTTTGATAGGTGTTAGGAATTGGACGGAGTAGATAGAAACAGACTTTTTTAGTGGTTGAGGAGTCTAATACAAAGAGGGCATAGATATGATTAAATAAAATAGATCTAGGAGGGAGAGCAGAAGAAACTTTTTGCTTTTACTGAGGGTTGTCGGGCTTTGGAATGCACTGCCAGTGCATTGAAGCAAAGACTATGTCAAAATTAAGAATGGGTTATAAAAACAGAAAATGCTGGAAATATTCAGCAGGTCAGGCAGCATCTGTGGAGAGGGAAACAGAGTTAACATTTCAGGTCGATGACCAAAATTTTGCCTTGCGCCATCAGGATGAGGCAGCAGAGGACAGGTCCTTTCGGAAGTCTTCTACTCTGTTCAACTCAGTATACTTTGAATACCATAGTCTGATCTTCTTCTCCTCCACTGGAAAATAAAAAGACATTCCCTCAGTACACGATTCATTCTATAACATGACAAACCATCAGCCCTCTTTTAGCTGACATGACCATGCCAGTTATCATCACCTGAGTCAGCACCAAATGAATGCATCCTTTCCTGTGTAATTATAATCTCCATGAATAACAATGCACCATGTCACTCAGTTTTAATACAATAACTGTAAAGTGAAAACACCCTACTCTTTCCTAACACCATGCTTCCTCCGGGTGCCTACCCATACCTTCTATCACCTATTCTCCTTTTAAGTGCCACCTGAGGGCCTGGATTGTGAGAGGTGATTAGCTCCTCATACAGTATGGAATGGTCATGGGATTGAGATGGCCCTCATCTCATGGCAGTTGGTCCTGATGTGAAACCACTGTTTGCTACATCTCTGGAGGGTGCTCCTAGGCAACCTGATCTCATCTCCCACTTCCCACCAATGGGCTACAAGGAGTGGGGAGGGTAAGAGAGTCCAGGAAAAAAATACTCTGCTAATAAACAAGAACAAACTAAACACTAATGAGACACCATAGATGAATAAAGACATAAGAAAAATATTGAGAGTGAAGAAAGAGGCATACACTAAGTACATGGACAGCAGGGGAAAGCATGACAAGAGAGAATATGAAGAGATTAGGGGGGAAAAATTGGGTGGCACTCATTTTGTGGCACTAACATTGCCAGGGTGCTAATTTTAGCGCCCCAAAAAAGCTAGCACCCCTCCGCCGTAAATTCAGTAGTAGCGCCCCAAACAGGAGGTGGGGCACAAGCGGCGGCCCATAGTGCCACATCATTACAGGCCTCCTCCCCTGATTAAAGGGGAGGGGCCTAGTGCTGCATGCACCGGGGCCCTGCTGGACCACCGGGGAGCGGGGTGCCATGAAAACAGCCCGGCACTCAAGAGGAGTGCTGGGCTGAGTGATCGCGGCCGGCACCCTGAAGAAAAAAGTGAAAGGGGGCAGGTGCTGGCAGTCGGCCAAAATTAAAATGGCCACCCGACACCTGCCCTTTAACTAGCGCCGCTGCCACTGTAAAAACACCCCCTGATCCTGTCGGACATATTGTCCGGCGACAGGTCAGGGAGTGCAAGGAAAGTTTGCGCCGATGATGTCATCGCGGGCGGTGCAGCGGCGCAGGGCTCGACCGCCCGCCGTCGCTGCTAATCTCCCACTGAATTCCATAGGAGGCATTAGCGACACTGTGCCCGAGTGCTAGGGGATTTGCGTGGGGGGCGCCAACGAGAGGCGCAAACCAACCCAATTTTTCCCCCCTAGGAAAGAAGTAAAAAAAAAATTAGAAAGGCAAAAAGGAACTAATTAAATTCAATTATCAAGGAACATAAAATAAAATAGTAAAATATTCTACAGGCACTTCAATAAAAAAGGAAAGTTGGGATTGGAATAAGGCCACTAAGGGATGGACAAGATAAAATCATTGGCAGTGATAATGAAATGGCAGAAGTATTAAATAATTACTTCGCTTCACAATTTGTCAGGGAGACATATCAGGTGGATATGACATCAGAAGATGGGATTAGAAATGATATAACTGCATTTAAAATAAAAAGAGGAGAAATATTAAATAAACGAATCAAATTCAAAAAGGATAAAACCTCTGGTCCGGAGGGATTACATCCACACATTTTAAAAGAATCTAGGGATGAGATAGCAGAGGCATTACTACACATACTTAATAATTTGTTAGAAAAAGGTGTAGTGCCAGAGGACTGGCAGATAGCTAATGTAATGCCTTTATTTAAGGAGGGAGGTAGAACATGTCCAGGGAACTATAGACCAGTCAGCTTAATATCGGTGGTAGGAAAAATAATGGAATCCCTACTAAAGGAGAAAATTGAAAAACATCTAGAAACCAAAAATATAATAATGATTAGTCAGCATGAATTTCAAGTCTTGCTTGATCAACCTCATTGAATTCTTTGAAGAAGTAACACCAAAAGGCCTTCGATAAGGTGCCACATAATAGATTAATGAATAGGTTTAGAGCATGCTGAGTCAGGGGACAAGTAGCAGAATGGATAGCTAGCTGGCTTCAAGACAGAAAGCAGGTAGTTGGGGTAATCATAATCATAATAATAATCAACTTTATTGTCATTGTTAGTGCACAAGTGCAGTACAACGAAATGTAGGCTTGCGGCTCCCGAGAGTGTACATTTAGATTAAGACATTTAAACATTCAACATACATTTGGCTTGTAATACATTAACATAAACATAACCATAATTCTGTTAGATTCAGGAGATAGTCCTGTCATAGTGGATTGGCGGTTAGGATCAGATCAGCCATGATCTTATTGAATGGCAGAGCAGGCTCGAGGGGCCAATTGGCCTACTCCTGCTCCTATTTCTTATGTTCTTATAAAGTGCATTGGCAGATGTGCAGGCTTTAGAGTTTATTTGTGGAGTTCAGTAGGATGACAGCCCTGGGAAAGAAGCTGTTCCTAAATCTGGTCGTACGGGTGCGAATGCATCTGTAGCGTCTCCCAGATGGCAGGAGGGCGAACAGACTGTGGCTGGGGTGGGTAGGGTCTTTGATGATGGACCGTGACCTCCGTAAACAGCGTTTCTGGTATATGTGCTCTATGGTCGGTAGCCGGGTGCCGGTAATGCGTTGGGCAGTTTTGACTACCCGTTGCAGGGCTTTCCGGTCATAGTAGCTACAGCTGCCATACCATACTGTGATACAGTTCGTCAGGATGCTCTCTATTGTGCAGCGGTAAAAGTTAGAGAGGATCAGGGGTGACAGGTTACATCCCTTCAGCCTCCTTAGGAAATATAGGCGCTGCTGAGCCTTCTTCACCAGAGAGGAGGTATTGAGGGACCAGGAGAGGTCTTCCGTGATGTGGACTCCGAGGAACTTAAAGCTGTCCACCCTTTCCACCACAGCCCCATTGATGTGGATGGGGGTGTGACTGCCGCCTTTAGACTTCCTGAAGTCCACAATGATTTCTTTGGTTTTCTTGATGTTAAGGGCCAGGTTGTTATCGCCGCACCACTTCACGAAAGGGTAGCTATTCAGAGTGGCAGAAGGTGGAAAGTGGGGTCCGACAAGGATCAGTGCTGGGATCACTATTGTTCACAATTTATATCAACGATTTAGACTTTGAATCAAAAACACAATTTCTAAATTTGTAGATGACACCAAATTTGGGGAATAGCCAATACTGAGGAGGACTCATTACAAATTACAAGACATTAATAAACTTGCAGAAAGGGCATATAATTGACAAATGAATTTCAACACAAATAAGTGTGAGGTATTACATTTTGGTAAGAAAAATAAAGAGGTCACATATTATTTGGAAAATAAGCATCTAAATGGGATATGAACAAAGGAATCTTGGGAGTACAAATACACAAATCACTTAAAGTGGGAACACAGGTTAATAAGGTTAATTAAAAAAAGCAAACCAAGCACTAGAGTTTATTTCTAGAGGGATAAGAATTGAAAAGTAGAGAAGTTATGCTAAACTTGTATCAAACCTTGGTTAGACCACACTTGGAGTACTGTGTACAATTCTGGTCGCCATGCTATAAAAAAGGATATAGAGGCACTGGAGAAGGTGCTAAAAGGATTTACAAGGATGGTACCAGAAATGCAAGGGTACACCTATCAGGAAAGGATGAACAGGCTGGGTCTCTTTTCTCTTGAAAAGAGAAGGCTGAGGAGTGACCTATAAAATTATGGAAGGTTTTGATAGAGTAGACACAGAGAGAATGTTTCCACTTGTGGAGAAGAGCAAAACTAGAGGCCATCAATAGAAGATAGTCACCAAGAAATCAAATAGGGAATTCAGAAGAAACTTCTTTACCCAGAGAGTGGTGAGAATGTGGAACTTGCTACCACAGGGAGTATTTGAGGCGAATAGTATAGATGCATTTAAGGGGAGGCTAAATAAGCATTTGAGGGCGAAGGAAATAGAGGGTTATGCTGATAGAGGTACATAAGGAAAGACAGAAGGAGGCTCGAGTGGAGCATAAATGCCGGCATGGACTGGTTGGGCCGAATGGCCTGTTTTTGTGCTGTATATTCTATGTGATTCCATGTAATTCTATGATAGAGGCCTGGCATATACTGCTGTCCTGAGAGGTGGAAGTATCAGGCAGATAGATTCTAGTCATTACCATTCCACTGTGCCCTGGATCTGTGGCCCATGAGTTCTGAGTCCAACAACTCCAAAGCCAGATCAGCCTTCTTCTCATCCTCCACCGGTAAGGTGGCATATTCTCACTAATTTCCCACTCATCATCTGTGAACCACCTGGTTCCACATCCTCACAGCCCCTATTTAATTCCACTTGGATGAAAAGATCTGAGGCAGTGCATGAGAATGAGGTGGTGATTTGGCAGGGGTTAGGCCAGAGGAAGATGGGGCAGGCTGAAACACCTGCATGGGGACCTTATTTCCATTCTCATTCTCTTCCCCCTCATCATCATCATGTGTGTTGAGGGAGGAATCTCCCCAGCTCCTACTCCTCATCACCTATTTCCTCCTCCTGTGTCCCCATTGCTGGACTGCAAAAATTAGGGTAGATGGTAAGAATGGAGGAGCATTGCCCTCTTAGCATTAAGGAGATAGAGAAATGGGTTGGAAGGTTCTGTCTGTGTGGTGCTTCACAGGGTTGCCAGGGCAACGGTGGAGGTGCTCAGTCATTAACCTGACACTGGTAAGATGATGCCAACCTCGCCATCTCCCATGGCAAGAGCCAGTTGAGTTTCCATCAGCTGTATGGCCATGTCATTGAAGGAGGTGAGGGTTTAAAATGGGGATGCCACCTCCGGAGGTCTGCCTTTGATGGGCATTGTGTGCCCATTTGTCCTGCAAGAAGAGGGTAAATGAGGGTAAATTGAGGAATGTGTGCCAGGTGCCTTGGGGGAGGTGAAGTAAGAGATGTGGAGTTATGAGGCTGTTAAAGTGGAGGAAGGGGTTTTCAGGTTGTACTTGCCAGTTATTAGTGTTGGGGTTGTTAGAGGAGCTGTGTAGCTATAGTGCAGGATACAGAGTTAGAGCTGCTTTTCACCAAAGTGCAGAGTGAAGGGTTAGTTTTGCCAGTGGTGCTTTAAGAGGACGAAGAATGTGTTGGTGCCCAGGGTGGGCAAGGAACAGAAGGAGAGAGTGCTCTGTGTATTATCTTGTTAGCCCTGGTGAGGTTGTTGAACATTTTGTGGCATTGTTCTGCGGTCCAGCACCACTCCCCTCTAGATGGCACGATTTACATTTCTGAGGGTTCTGCGTTTCCCACCATCAGTTTCCCTGAGGAAGGCCTGGAGATCTGAATCAATGACGTTTTGTGTTCTTCTTGTCTGCCTTAGTGTCATGCTTTGCTGCCCTCTGAGTCCAGATAGTGTCTGCAAAGTCATAATTCTGCACAAGTAACATTTTAAAAAAATTGCGAAGGCACACAGTGAAGCTATTAGAGAGTGAAGTGATAGAGCTAAGCACTCTTCCTGTCTGTTGCTCTCTTACCTGTTTGTCCCCCAGTCTGCTGCTGAAGAATGCAGGCTGAACTGCTGTTTCTTCAAGACCACACAGCAGTTTCCAGGTATTTCTAGCTGCTTACACTCATTTCCCATGGGTTTTACACCAATGTCTGCACCAATGGATATGCAAATGGGAAGACCCAGGAAAACCGTGTGTAACTCGCTTGCTCGCGAGGCCACCAGCAGGCACAAATATTTTTCATAAAGGGGCAATAGCAATTCCTGCTCCTCGTAGACCCACAAAAAAAAAGGATGAAAATACTTTTGGGTCAGTTTTGAGCAGCCTCTACGGGCAGAGTGTGTGTGGCACATGCTCTGCCTATTTGTACCAACGTACTACCGGTGAAGTCACAGCAACAGAGCCAGAGCAGCTCCAAGGAAATTCCCATTGTATATCAGCTCCGCACCCCACCCCCAAGTGGAGATCCATCACCATCAAAGGGCATCCCACTTTGTGACCTGAGCTTTCTGCATTTTTTTTTTGCAGCTTTGCTGCTTACATTTTAATATTAAACAGTCCTAGGGATTAATTTATAACCTACAGATAGCGATTAATTAACAACTATGATATAAGGGCAATCATGAGTTTAACTTCTTTCTATTCTTCACTATTCACAGAATCACAGAAACCCCACAGTGCAGATAGAGGCCATTTCGGCCCATCGAGCCTGCACCGACACATATCCCACCCGATCCCCGTAACCCCTACACCAACACCAACACCAACACATATCCCACCCTATCCCCGTAACCCCATGTATTTAATCCCCCTAACACTAAGGGTCAATTTATCATAGCCAATCAACCTAACCCGCACATTTTTGGACTGTGGGAGGAAACCGGAGCACCCGGGGAAAACCCACGCAAACACGGGGAGAATGTGCAATCTCCATACAGACAGTCGCCCGAGGCCGGATTTGAACCCGGGTCCCTGGCGCTGTGAGGCAACAGTGCTAACCACTATGGTTATTGAAATAAGAAAAAAAATCAAGAATAAAGACACGAATTATTTTAAATTTAAAAGTAGCTAGAAATAAATCTTTGACTTTATTTTAATCTCTAAACAAGATTGTTGATTTTTGACCATTGAATGCAAGGTTTTATTTTGAATTGATTTAGAAAATTTCCATTTGAATAGGCATCATCAAAAATTCATTTTGTTAATGGTGCTTTCAGCTCTAAATCCTGACTGCGCTAAACAGGAAGTAATCTGTTTCAATGTCACATACTTTTGTTTTCTTACCTTAAGAAAGGATTATGGGCCAAATAACGGCATGTTAACGATTCAAGCGGTTATTCATGTACAAATCAGCCAGCCAGTTCAGAGGATAAAGAGATACGGCTGTTGAGTCAATTGTAACTTTAACAGTTCAAAATACAAATAGCTTACATTTCTTATTCTCAGAGATCTTAATTCTCAAATCTTAACTTTGTACATTTTTACATTTCTATTATTCTTAATCCATAATATCCACCAAAATCAAATAAGAGTACCTTTTTGATCCCCCGAGACTCAAAGAATTAAAAACTTACAGAGCATGCCTCTGAAGTTGAGAATTGCTTGCCCTTTCCAGTGACTTCTGGCTTTCCATCTGAAAAGCTCTATTTTTATACCTTTTCTAAGTGGTTTATTCTTTGAAGTTTTCTGCTGATGTAAGCTAATTATCTCCAGTCATCCTCTGTTGAATTCTTTTCTATTCTTACTGTCAATCTAGCTGCTGCATGCATAATTATGTCTCTACCTTTAAGTGTTCCAAAAACTTATCATAAAATGGCTACAACAGATTTATCTCTTTGATGTAATTTTTATCGAAGGACTTCCAATCAATTCTAAAATCACTTCTGCTGTTTGAAAGCAGATGTCGTGTCTACTAACTGTTCCATTTTCAAACAAACACAATGGCCCAGAACTTCGGGTCTCCACGGGTGAGTACGCACGGGGTACTCACCCGTAAGCCCAATGGAAGTGCCGGTTTCCTGCATGCACTGCACATGCGCGGGAAACCGGCACTTCCATTCCCCTGAATGAAGGGGTTCAGAGTTCGAACATGTGTACAGGAGAAGCTGCGCGTGCGCATCGAACTTACGGTTTTTTTTGCAGGTTTTCCCGGGAAGGTAAGTCTCCAGAAGTTACACATATAAAAAGCAGTCGCAAGGCCTGCTTTTTACAAGGTAAGTGGTGAATTAATTAAAATTAAAACATTTTTTCCACAGGTTTATTATTTTTAAATACTTTAAAGAAAGGTAAGTTTATTTTTAACCCTGTTAGAAAATAAAATTATTTTTTTCAAAAATTTAAATTATTGTTTATAGTTATTTCATGTAATTTATAGTTTATTTAAAAAATGAGATTTAAAAAAAAATTATTTGAAGAGTTAGTGATTTTTGGGGCCCGTAGTATTTATAAGTTTTGACAGCCCTTCCTGTCAAACTTATGAATGAAGCATTCCCTGCTCCGATTGGCTCTCCATGGCCCATGTGATCCCAGGGGACGCATCGAACTAACTGCGCCCCTGGGATACGCAAGCACTGCACACCAGCAGTTGGAGCAGGCCCAGGATCGGAATTCCACGCGGACCCACAGCTCAACGGTCGGCACACAAGGTAAGTGCAGGTTGGGGGCTTACACCCGCGGGAAGCCCCCGACCCGAATTTCTGGGCCAATGTGATTGCTTGGTGTCATCTATTGAAGTCATATTTTCAAAGTCTTCTGTAGGTATTTTTTACAATATGTAAATCAAAACCACTTCAACCAGGGTGTTTCATGCATTTCTTAGCTATTTCAATTGGTTGTATATATAATCATGTTTCCTGTTTCTCATTTGATGTTCCTTTTACGAAGGCACATGGTTTTTTAATATTCTGTGTTCCTGTTCGAAGTGTTAGTTTTTAACACTTTACTTGGGCATAGCTATTGTGTTGGTTCCAATGTTCAGACATAGAGGAACCTCCAGCCTGCTGTTTCAATAGGGCCATTGTCTTAGTATTAACAATCAATTCCCATTTCAAAAGCTTGTGTGGCGTTTACAACTTTTGTGTTAACACTTCATTTTATCTCAGAAGCCTGTATTGACAGCCTGTGTCGCCGAGGCTTTCCAGACTTTTAAACCCAGTATGTCATGTATTAATAATATCAGAAATCTGTTCATAGGATGGTGTATCTCTTGGAATATGGCTATTTCCTTTACATAAATTCCTTCGGTTCATTCACTATTGCCTTACTAAGGTTATAGAACTAAGAAAAAAAATCAAGAATAAAGACATGAGGGGCTGGATTTTACCAGCCCTGAGGAGGCGGGTTTGGAGGTGAGACTGCTAGGAAAATGGGAAAAATTGGGAGCAGGTCCCAACCCCACTCCCAACCCACCTCCGAACCATCTTCCCGGAAGGCAGGTCCCCGACTCGCGCAGGGACCCGTCTCCTAACGACGGGAAGGGGATTAGAGCCTATTAACTGCCTGTTAACAGGTAGTTAAGAGGCTTTTCCCCATGTTCCGCCTGCTGCTGCAGCCTTCCTGGAAACCCCGCCAGGGTCAGTGAGGTGAGCTGTGGGTCTGCTGCAGTGTAAGTGTGCAAATGACAGCTGCACAGGTAGTGTGATGGGTGCAATGGTGCACAGGTAAGTATGACTGGTGAGAGAATGTAGAGAGAAATATTTTTATTCTGTTTATATGTAGGTGACAAGATTTGATGTTTCTGGGAAGCCTCATCTGATCGGGAGACTTGATAGATGGCTTCTGCAATCTCACATGCAGCTGCCATCTATTTTCTCCTAAGGAGAGAGTCATTGGGGAGCATGGGTGCAAGGGCTCACTTTTGGACAGTGATTGTCAGTGTTTGACAGCACCTCAATGCTGTCAAACACTGTCAAATCATCTGTCAAAAAATTATGGGGCCTGTTACTTTAACAAAACCAACAGATGAAGCGCCATGCACTGACATCATCTGACACCAGCTTTCCCTTAATTGGCCAGCAAGCCCGCAGGGCGGGCTTAACAAGGCCAATCAGGGGAAAATAACTTCAGGTCATCAGACGTTGTTGAGGGTGGGACTAGAACTCGAAAACCAGCAGTCCCGCCCCCAAAGCGACTCCTCAGGTAAGATCCTGGCCGAATTATTTTAAATTTTAAAATAGCTAGAAATAAATCTTTGACTTTATTTTAATCTCTAAACAAGATTGTTGATTTTTGACCATTCAATGCAAGGTTTTATTTTGAATTGATTTAGAAAATTTCCATTTGAATAGGCATCATCAAAAATTAATTTTGTTAATGGTACTTTCAGCTCCAGATCCTGACTGCGCTAAACAGGAAGTAATCTGTTTCAATGCCACATACTTTTGTTTTCTTACCTTAAGAAAGGATTATGGGCCAAATCTTGCTGGAAAAATAACGGCGCTTTAAAGATTCAAGCCATTATTCATGTACAAATCAGCCAGCCAGTTCAGAGGATAAAGAGATACGGCATGTGTTGTGAATCTCCATAATCTTGCTGGTTGATTTAAGCCACTTCATCATTTACCTCACACAAACAACATCTCGCCCTTAGCCTTCCCGTTACTTTGAAGAACTTGCTGGATTTGTACATTAGTTACCCATTACATTTGCCGCAGAGAGTTAGGGCTAGTAATTTGGAGAGTAAGTACCCTTTTAATAGCATGATAATTATTATTGCAATGTCAATCAACCTCTGTGTCCCATAAAAGGGAACAATTCAAAGGCACTGACGAACATGATTGCGTCCTTTAATGCAGTAACGGAGAGGGTTGATGAGGGTAGTGCAGTTGATGTTGTGTATATGGACTTTCAAAAGGCATTTGATAAAGTACCACATAATAACTTGTTTATAAAATTGAATCCCATGGGATTAAAGGGACTGTGACTTTATACATCCAAAATTGGCTAAGGGACAGAAAGCAGAGAGTAGTGGTGAACGGTTGTTTTTCAGACGGGAGGGAATTATTCAGTGATGTCCCCCAGGGGTCAGTATTAGGACCACTGCTCTTTTTGATATATATTAATGACATTGTCTTGGGTATACAGGGCATAATTTCAAAGATTACAGGTAGCACGGAGCTCAGAAATATAGTAAACAGTGAGGAGGATAGTAACAGACTTCAGGAGGATATAGACAGACTGGTGAAATGAGCAGACACATGGCAGATGAAATTTAATGCAGAGAAGTGTGAAGTGATTCATTTTGGTATTAAGAATGAGGAGAGGCAATGTAAACTAAATAGTACAGTTTTAAAGGGGGTGCAGGAACAGAGAGACCTGGGGGTTCACACACACAAATCTTTGAAGCTGGCTGGAATATTTGAGAAGGCTATTAAAAAAGCATGCGGGATCCTTGCTTTATGAACAGAGGCATAGAGCAAAAATGCAAAGAAGCTATGCTAAACCTTTATAAATCATTGGTTCGGCCCCAGCTGGCGTACTGTGTCCAATTCTGAGCAGCACATTTTAAGAAGGATGTCAAGGCCCTGGAGAAGGTGCAGGGGAGATTTACGAGAACGGTACCAGGAATGTGGGCCTTCAGTTACAGTGGAGAGACTACAGAAGCTGGGGCTGTTTGCCTTAGAGCAAAGATTAAGGGGAGATTTAATAGAGCTGTTCAAAATCATGAAGGGTTTTGGTAGAGTAAATAAGAAGAAACTGTTATTATCCGTCACCATCAAAAGGCGTCTCACTTTGTGACCTGATCTTTCTGCATCTTTTTTTGCAGCTTTACTGCTTACATTTAAATATTAAACAGTCCCAGAGATTAATTTATAACCTACAGATAGAGAGTATCTTAACAACTATGATATAAGGGCAACCAAGAGTTTAACTTCCTTCAGTTCTTCACTATTGCTTTAATAAGGTTATTGAAATTAGAAAAAAGATCATGAATAAAGACATGAATTATTTTAAATTTAAAAGTAACTAGAAATAAATCTTTGACTTTATTTTAATCTTTAAACAAGAGTGTTGATTGTTGACCATTCAATGCAAGGTTTTATTTTGAATTGATTTAGAAAATTTCCATTTGAATAGGCATCATCAAAAATTAATTTTGTTAATGGTACTTTCAGCTCCAGCTCCTGACTGCACTAAACAGGAAGTAATCTGTTTCAATGCTACATACTTTTGTTTTCTTACCTTAAGAAAGGATTATGGGCCAAATCTTGCTGGAAAAATCATGGCGCGTTAACGATTCAAGCTGTTATTCATGTACAAATCAGCCAGCCAGTTCAGAGGATAAAGAGATACAGCATGTGTTGTGAATCTCCATAATCTTGCTGGTTGATTTAAGCCACTCCATCATTTACCTCACACAAACAACAACTCGCCCTTAGGCTCCCCGTTACTTTGAAGAACTTGCTGGATTTGTACATTAATTGCCCATTACATTTGCCGCAGAGAGTTAGGGCTAGTAATTTGGAGAGTAAGTACCCTTTTAATAGCATGATAATTAGTATTGCAATGTCAATTAACCTCCCTGTCCCATAAAAGGGAACAATTCAAAGGAATCATTGACGAACATGATTGGGTCCTTTAATGCAGTAACGGAGAAGGTTGATGAGGGTAGTGCAGTTGATGTTGTGTATATGGGCTTTCAAAAGGCATTTGATAAAGTACCACATAATAACTTGTTAGCAAAATTGAATCCCGTGGGATTAAAGGGACTATGGCTTTGTACATCCAAAATTGGCTAAGGGACAGAAAGCAGAGAGTAGTGGTGAACGGTTGTTTTTCAGATGGAGGGAATTATTCAGTGATGTCTGCCAGGGGTCGGTATTAGGACCACTGCTCTTTTTGATATATATCAATGACCTGGACTTGGGTATACAGGGCATAATTTCAAAGATTACAGATTACACGAAACTCAGAAATATAGTAAACAGTTAGGAGAATAGTAACAGATTTCAGGAGGACAGACAGACTGGTGAACTGAGCAGACACATGGCAGATGAAATTTAATGCAGAGAAGTGTGAAGTGATTCATTTTGGTATTAAGAATGAGGAGGGGCAATGTAAACTAAATGGTACAAGTTGTTGCAGGAACAGAGAGGCCTGGGGGATCACATACACAAATCTTTGAAGCTGGCTGGAAAATTTGAGAAGGCTATTAAAAAAGCATGCAGGATCCTTGCTTTATGAACAGAGGCATAGGGCAAAAATGCAAGGAAGTTATGCTCAACCTTTATAAATCACTAGTTAGGCCCCAGCTAATTATTGGGACTAGTTGGATAGCTCTTTCAAAGAGTTGTCACAGGCATGATCGACGGAATGGTCTCCTGTGCTGTGTCATTTTATGATTTTCAATGTCATTGCTGACTGTAGTAAATTCTTCTCATAGATTTAAAAAATGTCACATTTTAATGTTTTTTTTGTACTTTTCCTTTCTGTCTCTTTTTACTTTCTCTCTTACTTTAATCTTTCTTTCCCCCTCTTTATTTCTCTTTCTGCACCTGATTTGACTCTAATTCACCCTCCTCTGTCGTTCAACCGTTTCTTTCCTAATCCTTAAATCCCATTGGTTAAGAAGATACACTGTTGGTCCTGCCATTCACTAAAGTCACAGATGTCCCGTTGCCCTCGCTGCGCCGTAATGAGCTCGCACTTCCAGCAAATTACGACGCAAAAAAATTCGAACGGAAGGATGCAGGAAAAAGTCTATTGGCGTACGCCACGAGGTGCCCCGCTCCAGCAAGATCCGCCCAATATTTTATAATACATTTAAAATGTGTAATTATTCTGAATTGGGTTACTACACTGGTAAATAATAAACCAAACTCAAACTCTTCTGACTTCCCAAAGATTTAAGCATTAAAAAGTATCAAAATGCACGAACAAATGAATGACTTTAAATAGAGTGGTCATAGTAGCAATAACTCTTACCTTTTATTTCTTTCCTGATTTGATTTTAGATATTAGCAGCTTCTAATTACCAGAACTAAGAAACATAGAACGTTTTTGGCTCAAACTCCAAGAGCTGCCTGGAGGTTGATGTTAACATCCCACTGTCTTCACCTATGACCTGAGATGGGAGCTGGGGCATAGAAATTGGCTAAGGCCCGAAAACGGGCAGGGGCACCACGCAGTGCTATTTGCTTGCTCCCGGTCAAAGTGGTGCAGGCAGCACACGCCTACCAACAATCTCTAGCAATCACCACTCATACCTCACAATCACATCTTCACCCTCACAGACTTACCACTTCTGCGAGACTCACACCCACATCTTACATCTTGCACACACTGCCAGCAGGCACATCGCCCACTGACACAGTTCTCTTTCTCTTGCAGGCCAAGGTGGCGCACAACCACCGGGAGCACCAGCAGACTGACGGAGGGCAAAGCATAATTGAGAATCTCACAGACTTGGAGGAAGCAGTGCTCGAAATAATTGTAGGGGCAGACACAGTCTGTGGTGAACGGGGAAGTGGAAAGCATTGCTGACGGTATGCTCATACCTACTCCTTTTTCTCCCATCCCACGTCCCCCTCATCCCACAATCTCTTCTCACTTACAAGTTGCTGATGGTTTATGCATGGATATCTTGCTTTTCCCCCTCCCCTCACCACAACCTGACCCTTGTGCATTTCTCCTTTCAGATACCCAAGAACTGCAAGCAGCCCAGCCTGTCCCTGAAGTGATGGAGGAGGACAGTGATAGAGAAGAAGATAAACCATCACTGCATCTGACACTCACAGTTACCAGCTCAGAAAATGGCACTGCGCATACTGTAGAGGGCAGTATAGAGGCGGGATCTGCAGGTGGTGAGTCACTGGGCATGAGTGGGCTGCATCAAGGCAGGGGGAAAGGGTAGCTCGGGTGCCAGCTCCCCGGAGGCAAGTTCGCGCACGAGTTCTGCTGCACAGGACTCAGATGATGAACTTGATGGGCAACCTTCAGAAGAAGGGTGATGGACATGCACACGGAAATGCTAGGTGCAATGGCAAGCCTGCCAGAGAGCCTCTTGTCAGTGTCAAGGAGCATGGAGGAGTCCAGTTCTAATATTGCATGGGGTTTTGCACGGAGCTTGGAGCCCATGATTTCCAGGATGGAAATGATGGGCAACTCCATTAGAGAACTTGTGGACCCAACAATGATGCTGGGTGCGATGGGCGATCTCGCAGCTTCCATTGAAGCACAGGCAGAAATGATCCAACATCTGAGTGCTGCAGTGGAAGCGCAGACTGCTCTCCTACAGTCTCAGTTTGCTGCCACATAAGAACATAAGAATTAGGAGCAGGAGTAGGCCATATGGCCCCTTGAACATGCTCCGCCATTCAATAAGAACATGGCTGATCTTTGACCTCAACTCAACTTTCCCGCCCAATCTCCATATCTTTGATTCCCCTAGTGTCCAAAAATCTATCTATCTCAGCTTTGAATGAGATCACCTTTCATTCTTCTAAACTCCAGAGAGTATAGGCCCAATCTACTCAATCTCTCCTCATAGGACAACCCTCTCATCCCAAGGATCAACCTAGTGAACCTTCATTGTACCGCCTCTAAGGCAAGTATATCCTTCCTTCGGTAAGGCGACCAAAACTGTGCACAGTGCTCCAGGTGTGGTCTCACCAAAGCCCTGCACAATTGTAGTAAGACTTCCTTACTCATGTATTCCAACCCCCTTGCAATAAAGGTCAACATGCCATTTGCCTTCCTAATTGCTTGCTGTACCTGCATGCTAATGTTCTGTGTTTCCTGTACTGCTGCCATCATGGCTGGATTTACGAGTGTGGAAAGGGGCTTGCAGGGTGTCACGGCAGTCCAGCAATCTTTGTTCCAACTAGGAATGGTTAGGCTAGGAATGCTGAGGCACTGCCATGGGGGAGTGGCAGTGGCTCCGTTGAGCAAGAACCTGCTGTCCTCTCTCAGGATGACAGCATTCATACTCCCACCACTGCCACTCTGCCAGTGTCCTTGCTGTTGCCTGTCATCCAGCCAGCTCAGACTGCTGCCGCCCATGCCGAGGTGGTGCAGTCTATAGCCAGGCCTTCTAGGGCCAGAGCTGCTCAAGGTCATCCTGCAAGGCCATCTGCAGCTTCCCCCACTCATGGCCAGCACTCATATAATGACAGCCATGCTGCAGCCACTGGAGGAGCGCTGCAGAGGAGCACCAGAGTAAGAAAGGGCACATGAACGACAGGCACTTAGGGAATGCACAAGGGTGATTAGTTGACTTTGTTCTTTTGATTTGCATTTGATAAATTAATAAATTATGTTTTGAATGTGTGTTTTGTGGTGGTTCTTACTTCAGCTTTGTGCCCAAGAGGACGCTGTGATGTTCCTTGACAGAGGGATGGCACGATGGGGAAGTGGTGAGCCATGGGGATCTGGGGTTTCATTCACTGAACCGGAATCTGATGAGGCGCTCATGGACAGCCTGTCTGGAATGGGGGTCTGCTGCCTGCCTCCTCCCTTCCTCCTCCACCACCTGAGGTGGTCCCAAGACCCGTGGTGGCAAGGGCTGCGCGTTTATGAGGGCCAAGTTATGGAGCATACAGTAGCCCACCACGAAATGGGACACCCGCTCTGGCGTGTACTGGAGAGCTCCTCTCGAGCGGTCAAGGCAGCGGAACCGTTGCTTGAGCACCCTGATGGTCTGCTCGATGATGTTCTTCATTGCAGCATGGCTGTCATTATATGAGTGCTGGCCACGAGTGGTGGAGTTGCAGAGAGGAGTCATCAGCCAGGTGCAGAGTGGAAAGCCCTTGTCTCCGAGCAGCCACCCTCGGGTTTGACGTGGTGGCTGGAAGATTGCTGGCACAGTGGACTGGCGCAGGATGAAGGCATCACGACTGCTGCCAGGATATTGGGCATTCACCATCATGATGCGCTGGGCGTGGTCGCACAACAACTGTACATTAAGTGCGTGGTAGCCTTTACGGTTATGGAACATTTCAGAATTGATACGGGTCACTTGCGAACAAGGCCTTTGCCATCCATGAGCTTATCGTAGAGGATTGCATTGACATCATGGTCCTGACGGACACTTGGCTGAGGGGTGATGACACCTTACCCTTAAATGAAGCCTCCCCGCCTGACTATACCTTCCACCACTTGCCCCGCTCAGACCGCCATGGTAGTGGTGTGGCTCTCATCTCCAAATCATACCTTTTTCTGTCCCTCTACTCCTCTGGCACTTTCTCCTCCTTTGAACATCTCAACTTGTTCCACCCCTCTCACCTCTGATTTAAAATTCCCATTCTCTACTGCCCGCCCAATTTTATCACAGAGATATCTGCACTGCTTTCCTCTCTCAGCCTCTGCACCGAGCAACTTCTCATCCTCGGTGATTTCAACCTCTATCTCAATTCATCGTGCTCTCTCTCCTCTGAGTTCAATAGCCTCCTATCCTCCCTTAATCTCTCCCTCCATGTGAACTCCCCAACCCATATTCACGGCAACCCCCTTGACCTTACCATCTCTCATGGCCTCGCTACTCCCACCATGTCAATCGCAGATAAGGCCATCTCTGACCACTTACTTGTATCGCTCTCCACCCTCATTCCCCTTCCCCCCCACCCCCCACCCCCCAACCCTACTTCCTTCTGTGTCCACCACTGGAAAAACTCTCTCCCAACTCTCTTGCAACTGCACTTACGAAATCCCAACTGTCCAGCCTTTGACTTTCCATTCACCACGACATTTCTGCAGCTACCGATCTGCTCAACCACACCCTCACCACCACCTTTGTTGCCCTAGTCGCTATTAAAACAATTACTCTCTCTTACCCTGGTTGTTGCCCCTGGTACGGCCCTCAACTTCGCTCCCTCAAATCCAAGGGACGCAGACTCGAACGGAAATGGCAGACAGCTGGTTTAGCCATTCACCGCCAGATCTGGCTGGACCACATAAAGCACTATCGGGTCCTACTCTTTTCTGTCAAAACTGCTCACTATTCCAGGATCATTCTGGAATAGAAAGATAACCCCCGGCTTCTATTCTGTACTGCTAACCGTCTTCTTAAACCCCTCTCCCCTGCCTCCTTCACACTCACCTCCAACAACAAGTGCGAGGAGCTCATGGACTTCTTTGCCTCTAAGATTGAGGCCATCCAATCAGCTACCTCTGCCACTTCCCTTCCTTCCCCTAACCCACCGGGCCAAACTTCCTCTAAGGTTCCCCCCGCCCTAGCCCTGAATTCGCATCTTTCTCCAGTTTCTCTTGACCTCTCCACACTCATCTTGTCCATGAGACCCACTTCCTGCTCCCTCGACCCTATTCCCACTAAACTGCTGACCACCCAACTTCGTTTTCTGGCTCCCATGTTAGCTGACATTGTTAACAGTTCGCTCTCCTCAGGTACTGCCCCCCTCTGCTTCAAATATGCCATCATCAACCCTCTCCTCAAAAAACACTTGACCATTCCGTCCTTACAAACTACCACCCCATCTCCAACCTCCCTTTCCTCTCCAAAGTCCTTATATGTATTGTCACCTCCCAAATCCGTACACATCTTTCCCGGAACTCCATTTTTGAATCCCTCCAATCCGGTTTCCGCCCTGCCACAGTACCGAAACGGCTCTCATCAAAGTCACAAATGACATCCTTTGTGACTGTGACAAAGGTAAACTATTTCTTCTCGACCTGTCTGCAGCCTTTGACATGGTTAACCACTCCATCCTCCTCCAACGCTTCTCCACCATTGTCCAGCTGGGTGGGACTGCACTCACATGATTCCATTCGTATCTATCTAATCGTAGCCAGAAAATCACCTGCAATGGCTTCTCTTCTCACTCCCACATTTTTACCTCTGGGGTCCCCCAAGGATCTATCCTTGGCCCCGTCCTATTTCTCATCTATATGTCTTCACGGAAGAAGACGCAAAAATCTTCCCAGAAATATTGGAGAACCAAGGATCTAGCGAGAATGAGGAACTGAAAGAAATTAGTATTAGTAAACAAATAGTACTGGAGAAATTAATGGGACTGAAAGCCGATAAATCCCCTGGACCTGATGGCCTACATCCTAGGGTTTTGAAAGAGGTGGCTATAGAGATAATGGATGCATTGGTTGTCATTTTCCAAAATTCCATAGATTCTAGAACGGTTCCCATGGATTGGAAGGTAACAAATGTAACCCCACTCTATAAGAAAGGAGGGAGAGAGAAAACGGGAACTACAGACCAGTTAGCATGACATCAGTAGTTGGGAAAATGTTAGAATCTATTATTAAGGACGTGGTAACAAGGCACTTAGAAAATAATAGGATTGGGCAGAGTCAACATGGATTTATGAAAGGGATATTGTGTTTGATGAATCTGTTAGAGTTTTTTGAGGTTGTAACTAGCAGAATAGATAAGGGGGAACCAGTGTATGATGTGTATTTAGATTTTCAGAAGGCATTCAATAAGGTGCCACACAAGAGGTTATTAAACAAAATTAGGGCTCATGAGATTAGGGGTAATATACTAACAAGGATTGAGGTTTGGTTAATGGACAGAAAACAGAGAGTAGGAATAAACGGGTCACTTTCATGTTGGCAGGCTGTAACTAGTGGGGTACCACAAGGATCAGTGCTTGGGCCCCAGCTATTCACGATCTATATCAATGATTTGGATGAGGGGGCCAAATGTAATATATCTAAGTTTGCTGATGATAAAACGTTGGGTGGGAATGTAAGTTGTGAGGAGGATGCAAAGAGGCTTCAAGGAGATATAGACAAGCTAAGTGAGTGGGCAAGAACATGGCAAATGGAATATAATGTGGAGAAATGTAAGGTCATCAACTTTGGTAGGACCTGGGTGTCCCTTGTATACAAATCACTGAAAGTTAACATGCAAGTACAGCAAGCAATTAGAAAAGCAAATGGTATGTTGGCCTTTATTACAACAGGATTTGAGTATAAGAGTAAAGATGTCTTACTACAATTATATAGGGCCCTGGTGAGACCACACCTGGAGTATTGTGTACAGTTTTGGTCTCCTTACCTAAGGAAGGATATACTTGCCATAGAGGGAGTGCAACGAAGGTTCACCAGGCTGGTTCCTGGAAAGGAGGGATTGTCCTATGAGAAGAGATTGAGTAGACTAGGCCTATATTCTCTAGAGTTTAAAAGAATGAGAGGTGATCTCATTGAAACATACAAAATCCTTACTGGGTTTGACAGGGTAGATGCAGGGAGGATGTTTCCCCTGGCTGGGGAGTCTAGAACCAGGGGTCACAGTCTCAGAATAAGAGGTCGGCCATTTAGGACTGAGATGTGGAGAAATTTCTTCAGAGGGTGGTGAATCTTTGAAATTCTCTACCCCAGAGGACTGTGGAGGCTCAGTTGTTGAGTATATTCAAGGCAGAGATCGATAGATTTTTGAATATTAAGGGAATTAAGGGATATGGGGATAGTGCAAGAAAGTGGATTTGAGGTAGACGATCAGCCATGATCTTATTGAATGGCGGAGCAGGCTCAAGGGGCCAAATGGCCTACTCCTGCTCATATTTCTTATGTTCTTAAATGCAACCCAAATTATCACTATATAAGTGATGGTGTGAGCAGCACAGCAGTATTGCTGAGGAAGATGCTGCATTCAGAAGTCCATTTTGTTTGCTGAAGCTAGAGGTTAGTGTAACATTTGCATATTGAATTATCATTGGCCCGCAGGCATCTGTAAGGAATACCTGTTATATTCACATGTGATCACATGCTGAGTTGTTATTGGCCTGCAGGCATCTGTAAGGACTACTATTGTTTTGGAAGACCCAGGCTAGGGGTCCTAACTCGATCTTGTCCCCACTGTGCAGTATGAGTAAGTTCACAGACCTGATGCTTCATAAAAGAGTTTAAACTATAATACTCCGTTGTCCTACAATTTATTATTTTTGTACAAAGTGTGCAAAACAAGACATGGTGTCAGAACAGGGATTTCAAATGGACATCGTTGGAGCTGCCTTGCCTCGAATGAATTGGGAATCTTTGAACTTACCAAGAGAATGGAGCAAGTTCAAGCAACACGTGCAGTTAATGTTCTCGGGTCCGTTGAAAAGCAAAGGGGAGGAAGAAAGATGCAGCTACCTACTCCTGTGGATCGGAGAAAAAGAGAGAGACATTTTTAACACATGGTCTCTCACTACGGATGAAGCAAAGGTACTGAAAAGTTATTTTGACCGTTTTGAATCATATGTGATGCCC
Source organism: Somniosus microcephalus (assembly GCF_052327205.1). Classification (NCBI taxonomy): domain Eukaryota; kingdom Metazoa; phylum Chordata; class Chondrichthyes; order Squaliformes; family Somniosidae; genus Somniosus; species Somniosus microcephalus. Next base: position 37,484,011 of record NC_140997.1, read on the forward strand.
AAGACAAATACTATATTCGCTAGGTACAAGTTTCAGGAGAAAGTACAAGGAGCTAGTGAGTCGTTTGAATAGTTCGTGACTGAGTTAAAACTGCTGGTAAATGACTGTGAATATGCAGATAAAGATGAGATGGTCAGAGACCGCATCATGTTTGGAATACATTCAGCTAAAGTGAGAGAGAAACTTTTGAATGTTGGGTCCGGACTAACGCTGGACAAAGCTATGGACATAGCTAGATCGCACGAGATAGCCCAAGCACAGTTGAAAACCATAACCGGCATGACGAGCAGTTCGTGTGAACAGACAGTGCATGCAGTTAATAGACACACACCAAAGAACACCGCCCAGAGAGCGTGTTTCGGAACAGAAAGAACAGAGAGTTCTAAAAATGAGTGACACAGACATAAAACACTTCAAAAACTGTGGATATTGTGGAAACAAGATGCATGGAGGAAAGGAGCATTGCCCTGCCAAAGGAAGGCAATGTACTAAATGTGATAAATGGAACCACCTTGCTAAAGTTTGCAGGACTGTTTTTGGTATAGCAGTACACACAGTGAGTGACAGCCAAATGCCAGATAGATAGCCAAATGCAGAGGAACTGTTTATTGATTCTGTGTCACAGAAGAAACAGATTTCAGAGACTGAGCAAGCCTTTGCCAATATTGAGAAAGGAAAACAGGGCACAGAGCTTAGGTTTAAACTAGACACTGGAGCTCAGGTTAATGTAATTCCTCTGAGTGAGTATCACAGCTTGAAGGATGAGTGTGACCTACAGCCCACCTCATGCAGACTGACCAGCTATGGGGGTGAGCAGCTCATTGTAAAAGGCACATGCGTGATGAAATGCAAGTACAAAGAAAGTGACATGATGCTGGACTTTTACATTGATGACACTCGAGCACCTCCAGTGCTAGGTCTAAAGGCATGTTTAGACATGGACCTCGTCAAGCTAGTGCTATCATTGACAGCACCAGTTGACAAGCAGATGGTCAGGGAGGAGTTTGCTGACGTTTTCAAAGGAATCTGACTATTCCCAGGTGAATGCACTATTCAATTCAATTCAATTCAATTCAAATCACTTTATTGGCATGACAAGGTACATCTTATGTTGCCAAAGCATTGAAAAACATTCATGGTTGTACACAAAAATACAGATCTATCCATACAGTGTACAAACAGATATATCCCGGAGTGTATAAATATACATTCATATAATTTGTATATACTCTTTTCTTATATTTAGTAGTTGTCCCTCTGTTTATGGCAAGCTGTAACGTATTGTGCCACTAAGGTTACACAATTTCTCTCTTCCCCTAGTAGGTATGGAAGTTTTTGGTCGTCATTCAAATTTCTGAATTCTGGGCATATTTTTGTGAATTTTGGGTAGAAATTCTCCCTTATGCACTGATATTTTCTACAAGTTGTGAGGAAGTGCATCTCTGTTTCCACCACTCCCTGACTGTAGTGAGAGCATATCCTGTCCTCTCTTGGTAGCCGGGTCTGCCTGTGTCTACCTTTTTCGATCGCCAGGCTATGTTCACTAAGTCTGTACATTGTCAAGGTTTTTCTCAGTTTGCTATCCTTTACCCTGGTCAGGTAATCAGCCATGTTGTATTGTCTGTTTAGGGCCAAGTAGCATTTGAGTTGGCTTTGGGTTTTTGTTGTTTCTGCCCAATATGACAGATATTTTTCCTTTTGCTTAGCGACGATTGTGTTGGGTCGAATTCTTTGTGTTACGCTGTCACTGTCCTGGGGCTGGTTATTGTTAGTAGTGTTAGTAGTTACTTCACTGAGTCCCAGGACTAGTTGACTGAGGGTATTCTTCTTTATGGTCCTCTCTTGGCATTTCAGGGCTTCGTAATGATAGCATTGGGGGTTGCTCATTTCTAGGTGTTTCCAAAATTTGGTGGCTCTTTTTTGGATAGTGATTATTAATGGATATTGGCCTAGTTCTGCCCTGCATGCATTGTTTACGGTTTTCCTTTGAGTTGACCTTGACCCAGCAGCAACCCCTGTGGTTTGCCCATCGAGAAGGATACCCCTTGCTCTACGTAGTTGCCTGAAGGAGGAGCTGCAGAGCATGGAGAATACAGAAATCATCGTCCGGGAAACAGAACCGACAGAGTGGGTCAACGCATTAGTAATGGTTGAGAAACCACGTACAGGCAAGCTCAGAGTCTGTCTCGGCCCCAGAGATTTGAACAAGGCTATCAAATGCCCTCACTACCATCTACCAATGCTAGATGATATTAAATCCGTGTGTTAATGGAGACACGGAATGCAGGAGTTGGTTTAACAATTCTTTACTGAATGGAGACCATCTGGAAACTGAAACTACAGAAGCCTGCCAGGGCCTTTTATACAGGGATGGTCACTGCCGGTACTGCAGTCTGAGACCAGTTATTCCCTTAAAGGGACATACACAACAATTCCTCCCCTTTTAGATAAACAGTACATAACATTCATTTAACAACTAAATAATTACAATTACAATTACGGTTGCTAGATACATTAGTTGAAGTTAAGCAATTATAAGTTCAGTCTTTGAGGAGGCTTCCTGATTCTGTCTGGATAACGCATCTTTGGGATATCAGGTTCTTCTGGCAAGGTTGAGTCGGGATCAATGTCGTTGTTTGGTTCGTCTGCTTCCAATATCACCGATTCTGCGGTAGATGCAATTGGTACTTCGGTTTCATCGCCAGGTGTATCAGATCGTGGTGTGGAGTTGAGATTTTCCAGTGACTCTAGAATCTGGTCAGCATGGCGTCTTACAATGCTTTCTCCAACATCCACGGTATACATTAGAGGTCCTTGCCGTGTACAGATCGTTCCTGGCTGCCATTTCTCTGTGCGGTAGTCCCGGGCCAAAACTGGTTGACCTATCATAAAACTCCTGGTCGGCCTTTCATTCATATTCTGAAACTGCCTGTTCTCCACATCTCTTCTGACGTTTGGCTTAGCCAAATCCAAGCGGCATTGTAGCCTTCGATTGAAGAACACCATGGCTGGAGTTTGGTTGGTAACCACATGTGTCGCATTCCGGTAGGCAAACAAGAAGTTATCCACCTTGTGTTGTAGGGATATATCTTTATTACACATTGCCTTGATAGCCTTCTTGAATGTTTGAACAAACCTCTCAGCCAATCCATTAGTGGCTGGATGATATGGGGCGGATGTGTAATGCTTAACACCATTGTTCTTTAAGAACCTCCGGAACTCTTCAGACACAAACTGTGGTCCATTGCCAGAGCAAATCTGTTCAGGCAGCCCATTCCTGGTGAATATAGTTCGTAAGACTGTGATAGTTTTTTCTGTGGTGGTTGAGGACATTTTTATTACCTCTGGCCACTTTGAATGTGCATCCACCGCAATTAAAAACATCGAGTCCATAAAGGGACCAGCAAAATCAATGTGCACCCTTTGCCATGGAGATGAGGGCCACTCCCATGGATGTAGAGGGGCTTGTGGTGGGGCGTTTTGGACCTTCTGACATCCTGTACAGCTCTTGGTCATCTCTTCGATTTCTCTATCGATTCCCGCCACCACACAAACGCTCTGGCTAAGTTCTTCATTTTTACCCCTCCCAGATGACCCTCATGAAGCTCATTGAGCACTCTATCCTTCAATTTGGGTGGAATTACTACTCTGGATCCACACATCAAGGTTCCTCTGCACACTGACAGCTGTTCTCTTCTCGGCGAGAATGCTGGCAGCAGTGGTTCGCCATGTGCTGGCCATCCCTTCACCGTTAAATCATAGACCCAGGAGAGTGTCGTGTCATTTCGTGTTTCCTTTTCTATGTTTGCATTCGTCACAGGGAGACATTCGACAATAGTCGAGTGGAATAACTCCACTGGATCCACTGCCAGTTCTTCATCCACCGTCGGCAACGGTAGGCGCGACAATCCATCAGCATTCCCATGCTGTTTAGTTCCTTTGTACTCGATGTCATATTGGTGTGCCCCTAGGAAAAGGGACCACCTCTGTAGCCGTTGTGCCGTCATTATCGGTACGCCCTTCTGAGGGTTGAAAATGGAGACGAGAGGTTGATGATCAGTTAGTAGAGTAAATTTCTGATCGTGCAGGTAGTGGTTGAACTTCTTCACCCCCCACACCAGGCTGAGGGCCTCTCTGTCAATCTGGGCGTAGTTACGCTCGGCTGAAGTTAACGAGTGTGACACAAAAGCTATCGGCTTCTCAGAACCATCAAGGAATTTATGCAACAGTACCACCCCAATGTCGTAGGGAGACGCATCACACGCCAGTCGTATCGGTAGTGATGGGTTGTAGTGAGCCAATACTTCTCTTGAAGTGATTAGGTCCTTACTCTTCTGAAAGGCCCGCTTACATTCATTGCTCCATTTCCATGCTACTCACCGTTCGTAGTAGGGCATTCAGTGGATGCAGAATTGTGGACAAATTCGGCAAAAACTTATGGTAGTAATTCACCAATCCGAGGAATGACCTCAGTTGTGACACATTTTCAGGCGCTGGAGCCTTAACTACTGCTTCAATTTTGTCAGGGGACTTATGCAACCCCTCTTCATCAATCACGTGGCCACAATATAATATCTGTTTCTTAAAAAACTCGCACTTGGGGCGATTGGCTCGTAGCCCATGTTCACGTAGTCTAGTGAGCACCTGCCCTAGGTTGGCAAGATGTTCACTGTCATCTTCACCTGTCACTAGGATGTCGTCCAAGTAACACTGAGTCCTTGGAATCCCTTGCAGGACTTGTTCCATCGCTCTTTGCCATATCGCCAGAGCTGATGCTACTCCGAATACCAGTTGATTATACTGGTAAAGACCTTTGTGAGTGTTTATCGTGAGATACTTCCTAGAGGATTCTTCAACCTCCATCTGCAAATATGCTTGCGCTAGGTCAATTTTTGTAAAACGCTTCCCTCCGGATAGTGAGGCGAAGATATCTTCTATCCTTGGAAGAGGATATTGTACTGTGTGAAGGATTGGGTTCACTGTCACCTTGAAGTCCCCACAGATGCGAACCTTCCTTGGCTCTTCAGACTTATTGTTTAACGTTTTCTTCATGACAGGAACGATGGGTGTCGCCCACTCGCTCCAGTCTACCGTAGATAACACGCCTGCATTCTGCAGATTCTCCAGCTCTGCCTCGATGGCTGGGCGAATTGCATATGGTACCGGTCTTGCTTTGAAAAACTTGGGAATTGCATTCTCCTCTATTTTTATCGAGGCAGTTACGCCTTTAAGCGTGCCCAGTTCTTGTTGAAATACCTCTTTGGCGTCAGCTAAGATTGTTGACAATCGTCCAGGAGTGACGCCATCATCCTTTTTACCAGCCACCGTCAGTGCCTGAATGGAGTGCCAGTCTAAACTTATCTTTCTGATCCATTCACGTCCCAATAACAGTGGTCCACCATCTTGCAGAATGCAGAGATACAATTTCCGTATTTTCTTGCTGTTGTATTCGACAGGCACCCTTATTTTTCCTCTGGGGTATACTTTGTGCCCCGTATACGTCCTCAAGACAATGGATGTCTCTCTCAAGGGTATGTGTGAGAATAGCCGCTCGTAGTCTCATCGATTCATGACGGTTAGAGCTGATCCTGTATCCAATTCCATTTTGACTTGAGACCCTGCTATCGTGAGGGTGACCCAAATGGTTCGGTGTTCCTCTTTTGCGATTACGTTGTGAAGTTTGAGACAGCTTAGTCTCTTGTTCCCGGATTCACTATCGCTCATCTGGTCTTCGGAACTACTGTCCGTCATCTTTTGTACTTTCCTGTATGGTTCCTTAGTAGCCTTTTTATTGTCGTTGGTCTTCTTCTCAGACCTGCAAACTCATGCAATGTGTCCCATCTGTCCGCATTGCCTGCATATTTTATCCTTGGACCAGCAGTCCTTCTGGTCATGGTTTGTTCTGCCGCAGCGATAACATTTTGCAAATCCCCGTGTCATTTCGTGGGTGCCGTATTCCTGTGGCTTTTGTTGTATTTCCGCAGCTCCCCTTGCTGCTGCTTCATACGATACTGCCACGCTGAAAGCCTTATCTAGTGTCAGCTCTTTCTCTGAGAGTAACCTCTTCTGGGTTCCTTCACTCAGGAGTCCACAGACAAATTTGTCCCGTAAGGTATCTGCCAGTCCTGCTCCGAACTGGCAGTGCTTTGATAGCTTGCGTAGTTCCGTAAGGTAATCAGCATTGCTCTCATTTTTATGCTGATTTCTCCTGTGGAATTTAAATCTTTCTGCTATCAGCAGCGGTGTAGGATTTAGGTGTTCCTGTAGGATAGCAACAATTTCGTTAAAACTCTTCGCCTTCGGTTTGGCTGGAGTAATCAGGTCCCGCAATAGGCTGTACGTTTTTGCGCCCATTAAATTTAGCAATACCGATGCCTTTTTCCCCTCGGCTATTTCCTTTGCCTCGCAATATACCTCGACTCTTTCCACATACATGGTCCAGTCTTCTATTGCATTATCGAAGGCAGTGATATCGCCAGTCTTTGGCATCTTGAAAATCTAAGATGGCGTCTCCCGCGCTTTTCCTTCGTCCCTGATGGATCAAAATGGCGCCTCCCGCGCTTTTCCTTCTTCCCCGCCGAGTTAAGATGGCGCCTCCCGTGCTTTCCCGCCGCTGCCGCTGCTGTCAACACCGCTCTCCGTGGTAATTTTATTTTTAACCGTTCCCGTCATGGAGCGGACCCTCTGGGACACTTCCCTCCCTCTTCTTAGGTCCAAACGCTGCCCGGCTGCGAAGCACCGGCCGTGCCCTGTGTGCTCCACCCTCTCTCTCTCTCTGCTTCCCGACTCGCTGCCCGGCTCCATTGCAGAGCCACCCGATCGAGCTCTAGCCCGCCGCAGCCCAGGAAGGATCAGTGCACTACCTGCCACCAGCCCGATTAGCTGGGAAACCACAGACTGGGGAACCAAGCCTGGCTCTTGACAGTCTCCCCTGCAAGTTTTCAATCCGATGATTTGGAGGGCGGTTGCCCACAGTCGACGCCCGTTTCTCGAGTTTCTTTGGATTATTTTTTTTTTCTTTTCTGGCTTCGACCTTCAATAATGTCGTCTGAGGTGCTGCCGAGTTGCAGGTAAGTTCGTTTCTTACTCGTCGCCAGTATTAAATCCATGTGTTAATGGAGACACGGAATGAAGGAGTTGGTTTAACAAGTCTTTACTGAATGGAGACCATCTGGAAACTGAAACTACAGAAGCCTGCCAGGGCCTTTTATACAGGGATGGTCACTGCCGGTACTGCAGTCTGAGACCAGTTATTCCCTTAAAGGGACATACACAACAGGTGACATCACACCCAAGCTAGTGGGAGCACGTTACTTCAGTGTAATGGACGCACGATCAGGATACTGGACTATCAAGCTCACGGAAGAGTCATCTAAGCTAACTATGTTCAACACACCATTTGGACGCTACCGATTTCTGCGTTTACCATTTGGTCTTATCTCAGCTCAGGATGAATTCCAGCGGAAGATCGACGAAACCTATGAAGGCCTCGATGGAGTAGTCGCAATCGTAGACGACATCCTCATCTATGGCAGGAATAGAGAGGAACATGACAGGAACCTCCGTGTGATGCTACAAAGATCACGGGAGAAAGGTATCCGGCTCAACCCCGAGAAAAGCATAATCAGATCCACCGAGATCAGTTATTTCGGGCATCGCCTCTCAACTGATGACATTAAGCCAGATCCAGAGAAAATCTCCGCCATCAAGAAGATGGAGCCGCCGAAGAACCGCGCAGAGCTAGAGACAGTACGAGGCATGGTTAACTACTTAGCCAAGTTTGCCCCGAGCCTCTCCAAAATCAACGCACCCATGCGTCAGTTGCTCAAACAACCCAATGAGTTCCTGTGGGACAAACAACATGACACAGCATTTCAGAAAATGAAAGACCTAATCACCAGAGAACCAGGGCCAGTTCTTGCCTACTTCGACCCCAACAAAGAGCTCAGACTACAAGTGGATGCGTCAAAGTACGGACTAGGTGCAGTATTACTGCAAGAAGGAAAGCCCATCGGCTATGCTTCCAGATCTCTCTCAGACAGTGAAATCAACTGTGCTCAAATCGAGAAAGAGCTGTATGCAATTCTGTTTGGATGTCAGCATTTCCACCAGTACGTCTATGGCCGACAAGTCATTGTGGAATCCGACCACAAGCCCCTCGAGTCAGTCATGAGGAAACCACTAGCTGCAGCCCCACCAAGGCTACAGAGAATGATCCTTCAGGTACAGAAGTACGACTTCACAATCATTCATCGTCCAGGCAAAGACATTCCTGTCGCAGACACGCTCTCCAGAAAGTCTCTTAGCTACCAGGACAGCAGCCTCAATGAAGGCATGGATGTGCAGTTGCACATGGTGTACAACAGCTTACCTGTGAGTGACTCAAAACTGAAGGAGATCCGAGCAGGAACAGAGAAAGATGCACAACTCACATTGCTGAGCAAAGTCATACATGAAGGATGGCCTGAGGAAAGGAAGAAATGCCCTCAGAGCATATCTGAATTATGGAACCACAGAGACGAACTGTCACAAATCAACGGAATTGTCTTCAAAGGGGAGAAAATCATCATTCCTACCAGTCTCAGAGAAGAGATGTTGACAAAAATTCATGCTGGACATATGGGCATGGAAAAATGCAAACAAAGAGCACGTGACAATGGGCCAGTAATTCCGGTCCCAACGCGTGAGTACGAACGGAATACTCACGCGTGGGCCCATTGGAAGTGCCGGATTTCAACATGCACAGTGCATGCGCGGGAAACCGGCATTTCCTCTCCATCGAACCAAGGGGTTAAGAGGTCCAACGCGTGCGTGCAGGACTCTGCGCACACGCATTGAACTTCCTTCGTTTTGACAGGTTTGCGCTTGTGCAAGGGCCTGAACTTTTTAGAAATGAAAAAAGGAGGCGTAAGGAGTGGATTCTTGAAGGTAAGTGGTCCATTATTTAAAATTATTACATTTTTTCCACAGCTTCATTGTTTTTAAGGACTTTACAGTAAGTTAAGTTTATTTTTAGACCCGATTTCGTAAAAAATTATTTTTTTCAAAAATTTTATTAATTGTTTTAAATAGTTTTTTAAAGTTATTTATAGTTTATTTAATTATTGGGATTTTAAAAATTTTTTAATTAAAGTTCAACTAGTCTTTTGGGCGCCCGTACTTTTCATGAGTTTGACAGTCTTTACTATCAAACTCATGAATGAGTTTCCCCTCCCCTGATTGGCTGCAGAGTGCTCACCTGATCCCAGCCGGCACATCGCACTAACTACGCCGCTGGATCAGGTAAGCACATCGCGCCGACATCTGAACCGGGCCAGTGACAGGAAATGCAAGCTGGCCCGGGCTTCAGATGTCAACACACAGGGTGAGTGCAGATCGGGGGCTTGCACGCGCGGCAAGCACCCGATCCTAATTTCTGGCCCATGATGTTTTGGCCCGGAATGTGCAAACACATTGAGGACATTGTCGGAAAATGTTCCATTTGTCTAGAACGCCGCCCATCAAATGTCAAAGAGCCCATGATACCTCACTGTATCCCAGACAGGCCCTGGCAGGTCGCGGCAATGGATCTGTTCACATGGAACAACGAGGACTACATAGTGATTGTTGATTACGACAGCAGCTTTTTGAACTGGACAAGCTTCACAGCACCACATCTGCAGCTGTGATCCACAAGCTAAAGGCCGCCTTTGCCAGGCATGGCATGGTAGAGACTTTAGTCTCAGACAATGGCCTCCAATACAAATCAAAAGAGTTCGAGTCGTTTGCCAAGGCATGGGATTTCACACATGTCACATCAAGCCCACATTATCCTCAAAGAACTGGCCTTGCTGAAAAAACTGTCCAGATTGCAAAAACACTCATGGACAAAGCCAAAGCGGACAAAAGAGACCCCTACATCAGTCTCCTTGAGTACCGCAACACTCCGGTTGACAACTTCAAGTCACCAGAACAGCTGTTGATAAGCCACAGACTTCGCTCAATCCTTCCAAGCACCAACCAGCAGCTGCAGCCAGAGGTCGTCAGCTGCAAGCAAGTGCATGCAAAACGTGTACAGAGACAGCAACACCAAAAGAGATACTATGACAGGTCAGCTAGACTGCTGCCGCTGCACAATGGAGAATCCGTCAGAATCCAGGAGCTTGACTATTGGAAGCCAGCAGTCATCATCCAGCCAGCTGACACTGAGCGATCGTGTCACGTCCGCACCCCAGAAGGACAGCTGTACCGCTGCAATCGCAGGCACCTCCTGAACACCAAGGAACAACACTCTCATTCCGACAAGAGGATCAGTTCAACAGAGTGTGATGAACAGAGCAATACACAAAACACATCATACTTACCTGAACCTAAACCTGAACCTGATTTGTTGACCGATTCAGGAGCATGCTCAGTTCCATACCACACAAGGTCGGGACGAGAGGTCAAGCCTAGAGTTATCCTTGACTTGTGAACTGTCAAAGGGTGTAGGCAGATCGCTGCCCTAAAAAAAAACTGTACAGCGTTATTGAAATGTTGAGATGTTTTCAGTGCTAGTTAAATGTTGAGTTTACTTATATGTTTATGCTACCGAGAACATTAGGTAGAAGAAAGGTTTAAAAGTAATGCATAACATTTTGCTTTTAAAAGAAAGGGGATGTAACATTTGCATATTGAATTATCATTGGCCCACAGGCATCTGTAAGGAATACCTATTATATTCACATGTGATCACATGCTGAGTTGTCATTGGCCTGCAGGCATCTGTAAGGACTACTATTGTTTTGGAAGACCCAGGCTAGGGGTCCTAACTCGATCTTGTCTCCACTGTGCTGTATGAGTAAGTTCACAGACCTGATGCTTCATAAAAGAGTTTAAACTATAATACTCTGTTGTCCTGCAATTTATTATTTTTGTACAAAGTGTGCAAAACAAGACAGTTAGTAACTTTGCCTGAATATTATTTATAGCTGTTTGGTGTTCAAAAGTTTCTGTCAGCATTTTTCCTGCCATATTTAGTTAGCTCTGCAGTGAGTACAGTTTTGGATTTGGGATGTAAATTTCCCAATGGAAATCCCTTTACTCCCAAGTTCTGAAAAGGAGAAGGAAAAGAACGCAGAGATAAAGGATTGCAGGCACTTAAAGTGAGGCATCACAGAAGACATTTGTTCGCTATATTATAGATACTCATTCGACGGGTTTACAGACTGAGAAGGTCTTAATTAGATTTCTCTGCATCTCACTGTCTCAGAAGGCTGTGTTTCTCCCAGAGGCAATTAGGGAGATATGCCAGCTGCCAGCTGAAGACCTGTAGCCTACTTCCAACGGAGGAACTGTACTAGTCAAGGCTATCATTGGCTTGAATTTTTTTCCAGCTGGATTCTTCCAAGCACATCTGGCAACATTTGTCACATTAGTCAAGTATTAAGAACGCCACTGCTACTCTCTTCAAGGGGTCCGCACACTTCATTTCCTCCCCAATGTACCCAGATAATCGGAGAGTAAGCAATCCATTTCTTGGCAGGGTTCCCACAGCTACAAAGAGCAATTGATAGATTTCATGTCATACTCAAAGCCCCATGTGAGAAGCTCCTCAATTTCATGAAAATGAAGTTGTCACGGGAGGGAGCAGACCTGCTTTGAGTACTTGAAGGGATGCATCAGCATGGCTAATTGGTGATTAGAGCCATCCCCTGCAGTCATGGCTTATGATTCCAGTAAAGCGTCCATAAATAGAGAGGGAGAACATAATGAGGCACATAGCACCACAAGGACTGTGTTGGAGCAGACTACAGGCATTCTGAAGTTCGAATTTTAGTGCCTGGGTAAATCTAGTGCAGCCCTGCAATACAACCCAGCATGAGTCTCCAACATCATTGTAACTTTCTGCATGCTTCTGAATGAAGAAAGCCGTACGTCAGTTTGTGTAGACGGGAGCAGGAAGTTACAAAGGGACATAGACAAATTAACTGAATGCGTAAAACTGTGGTAGGTGGAGTTCATAGGAAGCATAGGAAAATAGGAACAGGGGTAGGCCATTCAGCCCTTCAAGCATGTTCCACCTGGCAATGAGATCATGGCTGATCTGTATCTTAACTCCATCTACCCACCTTGGTTCCGTAACCCTTAATAACTTTGCCTAACAAAAATCTATCAAACTCAGTTTTGACATTTTTAACTGACCTAGCTTCAACAGCTTTTTAGGGGAGATAATTCTAGATTTCCACTATCCTTTGTGTGAAGAAGTGCTTCCTGACTTCACCCCTGAATGCCCTAGGTCTAATTTTAGGGTTATACCCCCTTGTTCTGGACTCTCCCACCAGAGAAACTAGTTTCTCTCTATCTACAATATTAAATCCTTTAAACACATCAATTAGATCACCCCTTAACCTTCTATACTCAGGGGAATACAAGCCTAGTCTATGCACCTGGCCTCATATCTTAACCCTTTTAGCTCCGGTATCATTCTAGCAAATCTACACAGCGGTCCCTCCACGGCTAGTTTATCCTTCCTGAGGTACGGTGCCGAGGACTGAGCGCAGTGCTCCAGATGGGGTCTAACCAGAGCTCTGTCCAGCTGTAACATCACTTCCACCCCTTTATATTCCAGCCCTCTTGAGATAAAGGCCAACATTCTATTAGCTTTTGAATTTATTTTGTACCTGTCCACTAGCTTTTAGTGATTGCTGTACTTGGACCCTTAAATCTCTGCTCCTCCACAGTTCCCAGCATCTCACCATTGAGAAAATATTCTGATCTATCTTTCTTAGGTCCAAAGTGGATGACCTCACACTTCCCACATTAAACTCCATCTCACACAGTTTTGCCCTCTCATCTAATCTAATCTAATCCCTTTGCAACTTTCTGCTCCCATCTATAGTATTTACTGTGCCACCTAATTTGGTGTCATCAGCAAACTTAGATATACAACTCCCTATTCCTTCAACCAAGTCATTTATTAACATAGTGAAAAGCTGAGACCCCACTCTACAGATCCATGGGGGACACCACTAATCACACCCTGCCAATGTGTGTACATATCCATTATCCTGCCTCCTACCCCCTAACCAATTTCCGAGCCGAACCAATAGGTTGCCTCCAATTCTATACGTTCTTATTTTTGTTAACAGTCTCTTATGTGGAACATTGTTGAATGCTTTCTATAAATACCAACAACAACTTGCTTTTATATACTGCCTGTAACGTAGTAAAACATAGCATTACTAGGATTACATAGGATATACAGCAAAGAAACAGGCCATTCGGCCCAACCAGTCCATGCCGGCGTTTATGCTCCACTCAAGTATCCTCCCATCTTTCCTCATCGAACTCTATCAGCATAACCCTCTATTCCCTTCTCCCTCATATGCTTATTTAGCCTCCCCTTAAATGCATCCATACTATTTGCTTCATCCACTCCCTGTGGTAGCGAGTTCCACATTCTCACCACTCTCTGGGTAAAGAAGTTCCTTCTGAATTCCCTATTTGATTTCTTGGTAATTATCTTATATTGATGACCTCTAGTTTTGCTCTTCCCTACAAGTGGAAACACTCTCTCTGTACCTACTCTATCAAAACCTTTCATGATTTTAAAGACCTCTATTAGGTCACCCCTCAGCCTTCTCTTTTCAAGAGAAAAGAGACCCAACCTGTTCATCCTTTCCTGATAGGTGTACCCTCACATTTCTGGTATCATCCTTGTAAATCTTCTCTGCACCCTCTCCAGTGCCTCTATATCGTTTTTATAATATGGCGACCAGAATTGTACCCAGTACTCCAAGTGTGGTCTAACCAAGGTTCGATACAAGTTTAGCATAACTTCTCTACTTTTCAATTCAATCCCTCTAGAAATAAACCCTAGTGCTTGGTTTGCTTTTTTATGGCCTTGTTAACCTGTGTCGCTACTTTTAGATTTGTATATTTATATTCAAAGATCACTTTGCTCTTCTGTCCCTCATAGATTCGTATTTTCCAAGTAATATGTGACCTCCCTATTTTTCTTACCAAAATGTAATACCTCACATTTATCTATGTTAAATTTTATTTGCTAATTATATGCCCATTCTTCAAATTTATTAATGTCTTCTTGTAATTTGTTGCAGTCCTCCTCAGTATTGACTATCCCTCCCAATTTGGTCTCATCTGCAAATTTAGAATTTGTGTTTTTGATTCCAAAGTCTAAATCGTTAATATAAATTGATAACAACAGTGGTCTAAGCACTGATCCTTGTGGAACACCACTTCCCATGTTCTGCCACTGAATAGCTACCCTTTACCCCTATTCTCTTCTTTCTCTCTTGAAGCCAGCTAGTTAGCAATTCTGCTACTTGTCCCCTGACTCCACATGCTCTGACCTTATTCATTAGTCTATTATGTGTTACCTTATCGAAGGCCTTTTAAAATCTAGATAAATTACATCTACTGCATTACCCTTGTCTACTCTCTCTCTTACCTCTTCAAAAAATTCAATGAGGTTGGTCAAGCAAGACTTTCCCTTTTAAAATCCATGCTGACTATTCATTATTTTTTTTTGGTTTCTAGATGTTCTCTATTTTCTCCTTTAGTAGGGATTCCATTATTTTTCCTACCATCGATGTTAAGCTGGCTGCTTTCTAATTCCCTGGGCATGTTCTATCTCCCTTCTTAAATATAGTATTATGTTAGCTATCCACCAGTTCTCTGGCACTACATCTATTTCTAATGAATTATTAAATATGTGTAATAATGCCTCTGCTATCTCTCCCCTGGATTCTTTTAATATGTGCAGATTAATCCATCCAGACCAGGAGTTTTATCCTCTTTGAGTTTGATTAGTTTATTTAATACTAGCTGGAGTGCCCGGCGGTGCCGAGGGTTTTTTGAGGGCATGTTGTTATGAAAAAAGTAGAAATAATTTTTATTATATATATAAATGAGTTTGTCTGTCTGTCTGTCTGTGTGGGAAGGAGAGAGAGAGAGAGAGGGTAAGAGAAAGGGGGAAGGAGCGAGAGAGAAAGGAGGAAGAGAGAGAGAGAGAGGGGGAGAGAGAGATGTAGTGTATGTGCCTTTAAGAGCCCATGTGTGCTGTAATGCCGGTAATGGCCACTCGGGCTATATAAGCCTGTATATTGTGTTATATCCGTTAGTTCCCCTCCAGACTTTGTTTAGTAAACACCTATGAAACCAACTCCTGTCTTCAGTGTCTCTATCGACACAACAGTGGCGACGAAGTGGAAATGGACTTACCTGCAATTCGGCAGCACCTCAAGGACATCGATTCCTCTGGCATCCAGAAGAATCAAGAAAGTAAAAAAAAGCTGTGGTTTCACCAGCTGGCCAAGCTGGTGGCAGGTACTGCGCTAATCCTTCCTGGGCATCAGGCTGGGGCTCCAGCAGCTGGTTCTACAGCTGGGCCAAGCAGCGAAAGCGGAGGCAAGCAGTAACAGACGGGGAGGGAGCACTCGGGAGACGGCCGGCACTGCAAACAGGTCGGCGTTCAGAACTAGAGAGAAAGTCCGGTGGGAACGAGTCTCCAACTGTAAATAAATAAATAAATAAAGAACGGAAACCGCGGGAAACAGCGTTGTCATCGGCAGCAGCAGCGGGAAAGCGCAGGAAGCGCCATATCTTTTCTGCAGAAAAGAAAGAAAAGCACGGGAAGCGCCATATCTTTTCTAAGATGCCTAAGTCTGGCAATGTTGATGCTTTTGATAGCGAGATAGAAGATTGGACACATTGCACGGGTATGCTGATCTGGACAAAATAAATCCACAGACAGGAAAAAAAAAATCAATAAAGAAAAGTACAGAAAGGTACAAATGATGACGGACAGTAGCTCCGAAGACCAGAAGAGCGATAGTGACTCCGAAAACAAGAGACTAAGCTGTCTCAAATTACATAATGTACTTGCCAAAGATGATTACCAGACCATTTGGGTTACCCTCACGATAGCAGGGTCCCCAGGTAAAATGGAGCTAGATACAGGATCAGCTTTGACCGTAATAAATCGACGGGATTACGAGAGGCTATTTCCGCATATACCTTTAAAAGACACATCCATTATCTTGAAAACATATACGGGGCAGAAAGTATACCCCAAAGGAAAAATAAGGGTGCCTGTTGTATACAACGGCAAGGAAATACAAAAGTTGTATTTATACATTCTACAAGATGGTGGCCCACTGCTGTTAGGACGTGAATGGATCAGGAAAATACGTTTAGACTGGCACTCCATTCAGGCACTGACGGTGACCAGTAAGAAAAAAAACGATGATGACGTCATACCTGAACGATTAAAAGACATCTTGGCCAACGCCAAAGAAGTGTTTCAAGAGAAACTAGGAACCTTGAAAGGCATTACCGCCTCAATAAAAGTGGAAGATGCAGCAATTCCCAAGTTTTTTAAAGCAAGACCAGTGCCATATGCAATTCGTCCAGCAGTCGAGGCAGAGCTGGAGAATTTGGAAAATGCAGGCGTATTATCCAAAATAGATTGGAGCGAGTGGGCAACACCCATCGTTCCAGTCATGAAGAAAGCATTGAATAATGATAAATCTGAAGAACAGAGAAAAATTTGCATCTATGGAGACTTCAAGGTGACGGTAAACCCGGTCCTTCACAAGGTACAGTATCCTCTTCCGAGGATAGAAGATATTTTCGCCTCACTATCCAGAGGGAAACGTTTCACCAAAATTGACTTGGCACAGGCATATCTACAGATGGAGGTTGAAGAGGCCTCTAAAAAAATATCTCACGATAAATACACACAAAGGTCTGTACCAGTACAATCAACTGGTTTTCGGAGTAGCATCTGCTCCAGCTATCTGGCAAAGAGCTATGGAGCAAGTCCTCCAAGGGATTCCGGGGACTCAATGCTACCTAGATGACATCCTTGTAACAGGAGAAAACGACAACGAGCACCTTGCCAATTTGGAGCAGGTGCTCACTAGGCTGAGAGAACGGGGCCTACGAGCAAATCGCCCCAAGTGCGAATTTTTCCAAAATCAAATATCATATTGTGGCCACATAATTAATAAGGAAGGGTTGCATAAGTCACCTGAAAAAATTGAAGCAGTCATAAAAGCCCCAGCACCTGAAAATGTTTTACAATTAAGGTCGTTCCTGGGATTAATAAATTACTATCATAAATTTTTACCGAACTTATCAACCCTTCTACACCCTCTTAATGAACTGCTACAAACAGGAGTAATTGGGAAATGGAGCGAAGACTGTAAACGTGCCTTCCATAAATGCAAAGACTTAATCACGTCCAAAGAAGTTTTGGCTCATTACAACCCATCACTGCCAATCAGACTGGCGTGCGATGCATCCCCTTACGGCATAGGAGCAGTATTATCGCATAAATTCCCTGATGTCTCGGAACGGTCGATAGCTTTTGCGTCACGCTCATTGAACTCAGCTGAGCGTAACTATGCCCAAATCGACAGGGAAGCACTCAGCCTGGTATGGGGAGTGAAGAAATTCAACCATTACCTACATGGACAAAAATTTACCTTGTTGACTGACCATCAACCCCTCATCTCCATATTCAACCCTAAAAAGGGTGTTCCCATTATGACAGCACAAAGGCTACAGAGGTGGTCCCTTTTTTTAGGGGCACACCAATACAACATAGAATACAAAGGATCAAAACAGCATGGGAATGCTGACGGTTTATCGCGCCTACCGTTGCCAATGGTAGAAGAGGCACCTACAGTAGACCCAGTGGAGATGTTCCACTCAACCATAGTGGAATGTCTACCAGTAACAAATTCTGCCATTGAAAAGGAAACGAGAAATGACCTGACTCTCTCACGAGTCTACGACTTAACGGTGAAGGGATGGCCAGCACATGGCGAACCACTGTTGCCAGCATTCTCGCAAAGAAGAGAACAGCTGTCAGTATGCCGAGGAACCTTGATGTGTGGATCCAGAGTGGTGATTCCACCCAAACTCCAGGATAAAGTGCTAAAGGAGCTTCACGAGAGGCATCTGGGTGGAGTGAAAATGAAGAACCTAGCCAGAACGTTTGTGTGGTGGCCAGGTATCGATGGAGACATCGAAGAGATGACCAAGAGCTGTCTAGGATGCCAGAAGGTCCAAAACGCCCCACCACAAGCCCCTCTACATCCATGGGAGTGGCCCTCGTCTCCATGGCAAAGGGTACATATCGACTTTGCTGGTCCAGTTATGGACTCAATGTTCTTAATCGCGGTTGATGCACACTCCAAGTGGCCGGAGGTAATAAAGATGTCCTCCACCACCACGGAAAAAACCATCACAGTATTAAGGACCATATTTGCCAGGAATGGGCTGCCGGAACAGATCTGTTCTGATAATGGACCGCAATTTGTGTCCGAAGAATTCAGGAAGTTCTTAAAAAACAATGGGGTTAAGCACTACACGTCCGCCCCATACCATCCCGCCACCAATGGATTGGCTGAAAGGTTTGTCCAGACCTTCAAGGAGGCCATAAAGGCCATGGGTAATGAAGACATAAAACTTCAACACAAGGTAGAAAACTTCTTATTCGCATACAGGAATGCAACACATGTGGTTACAAACCAAACTCCCGCCATGATGTCCTTCAATAGAAGCCTAAGATGCCGGCTGGATTTGATCAAGCCCAACATCAGAAGGGACGTGGAGAACCGGCAATTTCAAGGCATGAATGAAAGGCCAACTAGAACCTTCCAGATAGGTCAACAAGTTTTGGCCCGGGACTACCGTACCGAGAAATGGCAGCCTGGAACTATCTGCACACGACTAGGACCGCTGATTTATACCGTGGACATCGGAGAAAGCATAATAAGGCGCCATGCTGACCAAATCATAGAGTCATCCGAAAAGGGACAACCTACACCACAACTCTATACGTCTAACGATGAAGTAGAGATACCCATATCTACCTCCGATCCGGTGATACTGGAACCCGATGAACCCGACACTGGCATTCAAGCCGAATCAGCCTTGCCAAAAGAACCTACTACACCACCAGAAACTACTACATCACCGAGGCGTTATCCGGACCGAGTCAGGAAGCCTCCAGAGAGACTGACTTATAATTAATTAACTGCAGCAATGTGTATATTATTTTTCTTATAACATGTAATTAATAATTACTTAAAATATTATGTACTGTTTAGCTAAAAGGGGAGGAATTGTAGTGTATGTGCCTTTAAGAACCCATGTGTGCTGTAATGCCGGTAATGGCCACTCGGGCTATATAAGCCTGTATATTGTGCTATATCCATTAGTTCCCCTCCAGACTTTGTTTAGTAAACACCTATGAAACCAACTCCTGTCTTCAGTGTCTCTATCAACACACAGACACAACAAGAGAGAGAGAGGGGAAGGAGAGAGACGGGGGGAGAGAGAGACTGGGGGGGGGGAGAGGGACTGGGGGGAAGAGAGAGAGAGAGAGCCTGGGGGGGAGAGAGAGACTGGGGGAAGAGAAAGAGAGAGAGACTGGGGGAAGGATATATATAAATGAGTTTGTCTGTCTGTCTGTCTGTGTGGGAAGGAGAGAGCGAGAGAGAGAGGGAAAGAGAGAGAGAGAGGGAAACAGAGAGGGGGAGGGAGAGAGAGAGAAAGGGGGAAGGAGAGAGAGAGAGAGGGGGAGGAGAGAGAGAGACATAGGGAAGAAGAGAGAGAGAGAGAGGGAAGGAGAGAGAGAGAGAGAGTGAAGGAGAGAGAGACAGAGAGGGAAGGAGAGAGAGAGAGAGAGGGAAGGAGAGAGAGACAGAGAGAGAGAGGGAAGGAGAGAGTGACAGAGGGAAGGAGAGAGAGACAGAGGAAAGCAGAGAGAAAGAGAGGGAAGGAGAGAGAGACAGAGAGGGAAGGAGAGAGAGAGAGAGCGAGGGAAGGAGAGAGAGACAGAGAGAGAGAGGGAAGGAGAGAGAGAGAGAAGGAGAGAGAGAGAGAGAGAGGGGGAAGGAGAGAGAGGGAAGGAGAGAGAGAGAGTGAAGGAGAGAGAGACAGAGGGAAGGAGAGAGAGAGAGAGGGAAGGAGAGAGAGAGAGAGGGAAGGAGAGAGAGGGAAGGAGAGAGAGGGGGGAAGGAGAGAGAGAGGGAAGGAGAGAGAGAGAGAGAGGGAAGGAGAGAGAGAGGGAAGGAGAGAGAGAGAGAGGGAAGGAGTGAGAGAGACAGAGAGGGAAGGAGAGAGAGAGAGAGAGAGGGAAGGAGAGAGAAATAGAGAGGGAAGGAGAGAGAGAGAGAGGGAAGGAGAGAGAACTAGGCCAATATCCATTAATAATCATTATCCAAAAAAGAGCCAACAAATTTTGGAAACACCTAGAAATGAGCAACCCCCAATGCTATCACTACGAAGCCCTGAAATGCCAAGAGAGGACCATAAAGAAGAATACCCTCAGTCAACTAGTCCTGGGACTCAGTGAAGTAACTACTAACACTACTAACAATAACCAGCCCCAGGACAGTGACAGCGTAACACAAAGAATTCGACCCAACACAATCGTCGCTAAGCAAAAGGAAAAATATCTGTCATATTGGGCAGAAACAACAAAAACCCAAAGCAAACTCAATTGCTACTTGGCCCTAAACAGACAATTCAACATGGCTGATTACCTGACCATGGTAAAGGATAGCAAGCTGAGAAAAACTTTGACAATGTACAGACTTAGTGAACATAACCTGGCGATCGAAAAAGGTAGACACAGGCAGACCCGGCTACCAAGAGAGGACAGGATATGCTCTCACTGCAGTCAGGGAGTGGTGGAGACAGAGATGCACTTCCTCACAGCTTGTAGAAAATATCAGGACATAAGGGAGAATTTCTACCCAAAATTCACAAAAATATGCCCGGAATTCAGAAATTTGAATGACGACCAAAAACTCCCATACCTACTAGGGGAAGAGAGAAATTGCATAACACTAGCGGCACACTATGTTACAGCTTGCCATAAACAGAGGGGCAACCAGCAAATATAAGAAAAGAGTATATATAAATTATATGAAAGTATATATTTATACACTCAGGGATATATCTGTTTATACACTGTATGGATAGATCTGTATTTTTGTGAACAAACATGAATGTTTTCCGATGCTTTGGCAACATAAGATGTAACTTGTCATGCCAATAAAGCGATTTGAATTGAATTGAGAGGGAAGGAGAGAGAGACAGAGAGAGAGAGGGAAGGAGAGAGAGACAGAGAGGGAAGGAGAGAGAGAGAGAGGGAAGGAGAGAGAGACAGAGAGGGAAGGAAAGAGAGAGAGAGGGAAGGAGAGAGAGACAGAGAGAGAGGGAAGGAGAGAGAGAGAGAGAAGGAGAGAGAGAGAGAGAGAGAGGGAAGGAGAGAGAGAGAGAGAGAGGGAAGGAGAAAGAGAGAGAGGGAAGAAGAGAGAGAGACAGAGAGGGAAGGAGAGAGAGACAGAGAGGGAAGGAGAGAGAGACAGAGAGGGAAGGAGAGAGAGAGAGAGAGGGGGAAGGAGAGAGAGGGAGAGAGGGAAGGAGAGTGAGGGAAAGAGAGAGAGAGAGAGAGGGAAGGAGAGAGAGGGAAGGAGAGAGAGAGGGGGAAGGAGAGAGAGAGGGAAGGAGAGAGAGAGAGAGGGAAGGAGAGAGGGAAGGAGAGAGAGAGAGAGAGAGGGAAGGAGAGGGAGGGAAGGAGAGAGAGGGAAGGAGAGAGAGAGGGGGAAGGAGAGAGAGAGGGGGAAGGAGAGAGAGAGAGAGAGGGAAGGAGAGAGAGAGGGAAGGAGAGAGAGGGAAGGAGAGAGAGAGAGGGAAGGAGAGAGAGAGAGAGAGGGAAGGAGAGAGATAGAGAGAGGGAAGGAGAGAGAGACAGAGAGGGAAGGGGAGAGAGAGAGAGAGAGAGAGGGAAGGAGAGAGAGACAGAGAGAGAGGGAAGGAGAGAGAGACAGAGAGAGAGGGAAGGAGAGAGAGAGAGGGGGAAGGGGAGAGAGAGAGAGAGGGAAGGAGAGAGAGAGAGAGAGGTAAGGAGAGAGAGAGGGAGAGAGGGAAGGAGAGAGAGGGAAGGCGAGAGAGGGAAGGAGAGAGAGAGAGAGAGAGGGAAGGAGAGAGAGAGAGAGAGAGGGAAGGAGAGACAGCAAAAACACCCGTCGCAAAACCCCCCTGATGAGTTCCCGCTCCGGTGATGCGGAGCCCCCGCGCGCTGCGTAGCGCCTCAGGCCTGGCCCGACTCACCCGAGCTCAGCTGCCGCTCACCGGAGCTCAGCTGCCACTGCGGCCCGCTGCCACTCATCGGAGCTCAGCTCCCGCTGCGGCCCGCTGCGGCCCGCTGCCACTGCGGTCCGCTGCCACTGCAGCCCGCCGCCGCTCACCAGAGCTCAGCTCCCGCTGCGGGCCGCCGCCGCTGCTCCCCCGCTCGCTGTCCCTCGGGCCGCGTGGTTGTCTGTTTTCCCGCACAGCCGGCCAGAGAAAAGAAGAACAAAAGAGATGAAGAGTCTAATTTAAAGCAGCCTCTCCCCCGCTAAAAGGTGAGAGCCAGAGGGAGATTTTGCGGGTGAAGAGGGGCGGCCGCCATTTTGTGAGGCACTAATGGCAGTTTGAAAGATTAGGCCCTGCCCACACACACCATGAAATGCCCCCCGTGACACAGCACGCTCCCCCCGTAGGATTGGTCAACCTTCACGTCACTCAATGCTAATGAGCGGATTCCCCCGTATGATTGGCCAACTGCTAATGAGCGGATTTTTGAACGTTTTTTGTATACTGTCTGAACAATTTTTGTCTGACCAAAAAGTAAATATGCCTATCAGACTCCCCTAATCATAAGCTTTCTTTTGATATAACATATGTGTAGGTACACTCTATAACTTTTGAGTGATGCCCCGGACAGACAGACAGACAGACAGACACCACAATCCTTTTATATATATAAATATAGATAGATATCTCCACTTTTTATTTTAAATCAGCTTTTCTCCAATCTATTATCCTGGTCTTCTTCATACTTATGTCCTTCTCAATTATTATCTTTAAGCGTATTATATTATGGTCACTATTACCTAGATGTTTCCCTACTTTTACTTCTTTTATCTGCTCTGGTTCATTCCCCATTAGTAGATCCAATTGTGAATCCTCCTTTGTTGGGCTGCTTACATATTGAATTAGAAAGGAGTCCTATACGCATTGTAAGAACTCCATTCCTTTATCCCCTTTATCTACCTCTTCTGTCCAATTAATATCGGGGAAGTTGAAATCCCCCAGGATCATTATTCTATGTTTTTTACTCATTTCCCTAATTTGTTTTTATATTTCTTCCTCCACCTCCCTTCCACTATTAGGTGGTCTGTAGATTACCTCTCTTAGTGTGATTGATCCTTTATTATCTTTCTTTCCAAAGATGCTTCACAGGAGTGATTATCAAACAAAATTTGACACCAAGCCGTATAAAGCAATATTAGGGCAGGTGGGTAGGTTTTAAGGGGTGTCTTAAAGGAGGAGAGAAAGGTAGAGAGGCAGAAAGGCTTACGGTGGGAACTCTAGAGCTGAGAGTCTTGTCAACTGAAGGCAGGGCCACCAATTATTGGGCAAAGAAAATCAGGGATGCACAGGAGACCAGAATTGGAAGAGCACAGAGATCTCGGAGGGTTGTAGGGCTGTAGGAGGTTACAGAGATAGGGAGTAGAGAGGCCATGGAGAGATTTGAAAACAAGGACTGCAATTTTAAAATCCAGGCATTTCTGGACCAGGAGCCAATTCAGGTCAGTGAGCACAGGGGTGATGGGACTTAATGTGAGTTAGGATATGGGCAGCAGGGTTTTGTTGAGCTCAAGTTTACAGAGGGAGCACGGTGGGAGACCTGCCAGAAGAGTATTGTAATAGTCGAGTCTAGAGGTAATAAAGGCATGGGTGAGGGTTTCAGCAGCAGATGAGCTGATACAGGGGCGGAGGTGGGCGATGTTACGGAACATATGGCATCGGAAGCTCAGCTCAGGGTCAACATCCATAGACACTCCCTTATCTACTATGTTAGTTGTCTGCTCAAAAAATTCAACTAGGTTGATTCGACATGACCTTCCCTTTCCAAATCCATGCTGTTTCTCTCTGATCAGCACATATTTGTCCAAGTGCTCAGTCACTTTGTCCCCAATTACAGATTCTAGTAACTTTCCCACAACTGACATTAGACTAATAGGCCTATAATTTCCTAGTTTATCTCTCCTACTCATCTTAAATAGTGGAGTAACAATGGCAATTTTCCAATCCAAGGGGACAATTTCTGAATCAAGAGAGTTTTAGAAGATCTTGACTAAAGCATCAATAATTTCCTCACCTAGTTCTTTTGACACCCTGAGGTGGAAAGCATCAGCTCATGCAGATTTGTCTATCTTTAATCTCATCAGTTTACTTATATCGAATCTAGTTAGTTCCTCCAATTGATTTATTTTTAGTTTACCTTGTACAGTATCTCTGGTACTTTATCCACATCCTCTACTGTGAAGACCGATACAAAGTAGCTAGCTAGTAAGTCTGCCATTTACTGATTTCCAATTACAGTATCACCTGTATCTGTCATTAACGGGCCCACTTTATTCTTAAACACACTCTTTCTCTTAATATATTTGTAAAAACCTTTATTGTTAACCTTGATATCTCTCGCAAGCTTTTTCTCATTTTCCTTTTTGCAGCTCTTACCACTTTCTTTGTATTCCTTTGCTATTCTAAATAGTGCTCCAGTCCGTGCAATCTCTACTGGTTTTGCCTTCGACGCCCACATCCCAAAAACACAATGGCCCAGTACTTCGGGTCCCAACGCGTGAGTACGGACGGGGTACTCACGCGTGGACCCAATGGAAGTGCCGGTTTCTTGCATGCACAGCGCATACACGGGAAACCGGCATTTCCTCCAAGGGGTTCAGAGGTCCAACGCGTGCGTGCAGGACTCTGCGCGCACGCGTTGAACTTCCTTCTTTTTTACAGGTTTGCCCGTGTGTAAGGGCCTCAACTTTTTACGAATGTAAAAAGGAGACGTAAGGACTTGATTCTTTAAGGTAAGTGGTCTATTATTTAAAATTATAACATTTTTTCCACAGCTTTATTGTTTTTAAGGACTTTACAGTAAGGTAAGTGTATTTTTAGACCCGATTTTAAAAAAAATTATTTTTTTCAAAAATTTGAATAATTGTTTAAAATAGTTTTTTAAAGTTATTTATAGTTCATTTAATTAGTGGGATGTTTTTAAAAATGTTATTTAAAGTTTAAGTAGTGTTTTGGGCGCCCATAGTTTTCATGAGTTTGACAGTTCTTACTATCAAACTCATGAATGAAGTTTTCCCTCCCCTGATTGGCTGCCCAGTGCTCACCTGATCCCAGCCGGCACATCGAACTAACTACGCCGCTGGATCAGGCAAGCACAGCGCGCCGACAGCTGAACCGGGCCAGTGGCAGGAATTCCAAGCAGGCCCAGGCTTCAGCTGTCGGCGCGCCGGGTAAGTGCACATCGGGGGCTTGCACGCGCGGCAAGCCCCCGAACCTAATTTCTGGGCCATTTTTTTTAAATGCCCATTCTTTTAGTCTCTCATTTCCCTTGTTGCCCAAGGTTGTTTAATTACACACATAGAGCTCCTGCCCTTTAGGGGTATGAACATGTCTTGTATTCTACCAAATACCTTTTTTGAACACTTCCCACTGCTCATTTGTAGTTTTATCTGTTAATAGTTCTTTTGTGGTCAACTCCTGCCTCATACCTCCAAAGTCAGCCTTACTTTAATTTAAAACTTTGGTTTAATGTGAGTCAGTGTGAGCTCATCCAAGAAAGACAAATTGGAATATTTTCTTAATTGCAAGAGACTAGGAATTTTGGAGGACCAAAGGGATTTACATAAATCACTAAAAGCTAATATACAGGTAGAAAAGTAATCAACAAGGCTAATTGAATGTTGGAATTTATCTCAAGGGGCTGGAATACAAAGAGGAGAAAGTTATGCTTCAGTTTTACAGATCCTTGGTCAGACACCATCTGGGGCACTACGTTCAGTTTTGTGCACAGCACCTCAGGAAAGATACATTGACCTTGGAAGGGGTACAGCACAGATTCACTAGAATTATATATAGAATTAAAGGGTTAAAATATAAGGACAGGTTGCATAAACTGGGCTTGTATTCCCTTCAGTTTAGAATGTTAAGTAGTAATCTAATTGAGGTGTTTAAAATGGTAAAGGGATTCGATAGGGTAGATACAGAGAAGAATCCAGAGCAAGGGGGCAAGATCTTAAAATTAGAGCTAATTCATTTCTAAAATTCAGGAAAGTGCTTTTTCACACAGAGGATTGTGAAAATCTGGAATTCTTTCCCGTAAAATGCTGTGGATGCTGGATCAATTGATTTCAAGACTTAGATCGATAGTTATTTGTGGAGAGAGAGTTAACATTTCAGGTCGACCTGAAACGTTAACTTTGTTTCTCGCTCCACCGATACTACCTGGCCTGCTGAGTAGTTCCAGCATTTTCTACTTTTAGTTCAGATTTCCAGCATCCACAGTATTTTGCTTTTATAGCGATAATTATTTGTTGGGTAAGTGTAAAAAGGGAATTGGAGCAGAGGCGAGTAAACGGAGGCGAGGTACAGATCAGCCTTGATCTAATTGAATAGCGGAACAGGCTCAAGGAGCTGAATGGTCTACTTCTGTTCCATGACAAGGGCTCACAAGAATGGGACAATTATAAGCAGAACAGCCAGCAGCCAGACAAAGGAGGAGACAGTTTATAGTCCAATTCTTTCAATAAATGAAAGTTGGCACATGAAATAAAACCACTACACACCTTCCTCTTCTACCTCACACACCTTAAAAAGCCCTTCACCATCAAATACTTCATCCTTTTCCTTCATAAGACAGAAGTCTGCCTTTGGAAGGGCCTCACGAAACCAGACTCAATGCCATTCTCCAGAATTTCTTGTAGCCTCAGACGTGCTTGTGGAAATGTGGGCCTTGAAACCCTACACCCAGTTATGGGTGCATGTGAGGCACAGGGTTTATCCCTACACCTAAATGGTGAAGCCCGAGGTCGACCCAATATTGGGCCTTGGGCCTCATTTCCATTGTGTCGCCAACATGGGCACAGTAACAGGCAGCTCACCAGAGAAGCGGAATGCAAGATCGGGCCTCTGCAACGCCAGCAGCGGCTGTCAGGTAAGTGATGATGGAGGGGGCGACCGGGTCAGGAAGGATGCAGTAGTCGGGGAGAGGTAATGGTGGTCGGAAGGGTAGCAGTGACAGGTAGAGACAGCGATTGAGGGGGAGATAGCAACGGCAATGGGGGGGGGGGAGGTAGCGGCAGAGATGGAGGCGCTACATTCAGGTAAATATATTTTAAAACTTACCTTGTTGGTTGTGGCCTAACAGGCAGTCCCTTTAAGGTTTACCTATTTGGCCGCATGTAGCCCTGATTTACCTGCATGCAGCCAGTGCCTGCTGCCTTAGGGAAAACAAATCTTGCAGTGAGGGCCTTAGACAGGCGTTATTTGCCTTATCCAAAGGACTAACACCTGTTTCAGGTGTAGGCACTGTATGCCGATTTTTTGGCCTTTACCTATGTGACGGATGGTGCACTTCGGGCATAATGAGCTTGCACTGTGAAGGGATAAGCCATATAATCTATTCAGAAAAATACACTATCTTATGAAAGAATTCTGACCTTATTAAAACATGACTGGGTTTGGAAATTTAAAAACCTAACTATGAAATTTAGAAACCTAAATTTCTAAATGGCTATGTAAGCATTCTGGCTACTGAGATAAGACAGTTGTTGACCCTGAATAAATAACCTTATTGAAACAGAAGGTGAAGGGCTCCGACAAGCTGAACTTTTAGGCATGAAACAATGGTTCACCCTGGATAAGGTGTTCTAAATTACACTTCATAAAGAAGCACATAAGATAAGGAACATCTGCCCTCGTAAAGTTGACATAAAGTAAGGAACACCTGCCGTCACACCATTTTTATATGGTAAACTTAGAACACCTAGAGATGAGACATGAGTCTGGTTGAGGTGGCAGTAAGAGTTGTAGAGGTCGGCAGAAAAATGACTAGAGATAATTAGCTTGCATCAGCAGAAAACCTTAAAGGAAATACCACTGGAAAAGGGTATAAATATTGAACTCTCAAATGGGATAACAGACTCGCTTTAATCAGGCAAAGCAATTCTCGGTTTCAGAGGCGGCTCTGTAGACAACCATTCTTTGTACCTCAGGGATCAAAGGTATTTGATATTGGTGGATATCCTGTAGAAATCTTTTAACAACTGCAATACTGTAGTGAAGTTAAGATTTGAAAGTAAGATTCTCTGTTAAAAAAGATTGTATGTTTTCTCCTTTTGGAACTGTTAATGTTGTGATTGACTCATGAACTGTAAATTGCATGTCAGTTCTTTAATAAATCTATATATTTTTAGAATTGTCTCACGTAAGACTTCTGTATCAAAAACTCACAAACTCGATCTCTGTACACTCTTTGGTGAGGAGTTGCAGAATTCTGAGGGAGTTTTACAGATCCTCATAATATCTGGAATGTTACAGTCTAGCTAAACTTATTAAAAGCGCTATCTGGAGGATGGTAACATTCTCGGGTTGTTCCTTTCCTTTAGGGATAGTCCGGACCTTTAGACCCAATTAAGCGTCTTTAGGATTCAGCTACCTCAATCTTTAGTTGAAAGTGAACGTCTGAGAAATACGCCTGATCCGGGGTAGCCCCAAAGGGGCTAGGACTAGTACATATCCCTTCAACATTTCCTTCCCATCATATTGGAGGCTTAGTAGGTGGGTTAGCATCTCAAAGATGGCTGCGCGGCGAATCTCTAGGCCCCTGTGTTCAAGCAGATCCTCACTGCAGCAGTATTAGCTGCCATTCTGGAAGTTAAAATCTCCTATATGTCGCACTCTCCAGGGTGTACTGCGGGTCATGAGAAACTTCCTACAATGTAGTCTAGATAGTGGACTCCTCTAGCTTTTCCACTACCTGCATATGAGATTGATGCGCCCAAATCATCCTTCTTTTGAAGACTGGGCCACTGAGATCTGGGATGCTAGGCTCCTTAGCCAAGGGAGGTTGTTTTTAAACCTTCATTGGAAAGCAGCACCTTCCCTGTCTTCCACTTACTGGTCCTCATTCTGACTGGAGTTTGGTGTTTCCCCCAGTGAAAACCTTTCTAACTCACTAATTACTTCCTCCTAAGTCTTTGGGCTGTTGCTGGAATAGGTAGACTGCAAGCATTCTTCATCATGATGTTATGCACTATGCAGTATTAAGTACTATAATGATTCTGGAGATTCTGGTTGGGCTGTATTGCAGGCTCCACCAGATTTATGCAGGCACCTAAAACAAGACTTTAGAATGCCTATAGTCTGCTCTTACACACTTCTTCGCATTGCACAGGCTTTCTGTGGTGGAAGCCTTACTGGACTCATAAGCTATAACTGTAGGGGTCTGTCCTGATTATCAATCAGCCATCCTGATAACATGGTTCCTAGATAGTAGGCATTCAGGTGCAGTATAAGGTGATTAGCACTGCTAACAAGCTAGACATTAATGTTGTGAAAGCCTTTCCTGTTCATGAAATTGGAGAGGGTTTTATATGGGGTTTTGAGTGCTATGTTCATTGCATTCTTGTTCCTTGCACCTGTGGGAAGCCTGCCTAGAGCTGGTTAGTTCTCTCTTTGTTTTTCTGGTTCCATTGGGAAGGAAATGAACTGCACAGAATGATTGAACAGACCTTCTTGATGCAGTGCCGAGCTGCTATCTGATTAACGTGGCAAAGGTCAAAATACATTGTAGTGGTGAACGTGACTGGTACGGACAATGCTGTTCTGTTGCAAGTGGGCTGCAGGACTTCAGCCAGCAGCTGGCATATCATGTTAAAGTGCAGCATTCTGAGAAATCTGAGTAAGACCTTCTGGGTCTGTAAACCCTGTTGAATAAACATGTACATAGAAGAAATAAACATCTTCTGTACAGTCTCAATCTAAGTGCCCACAGCCTAGCCTCTTCAATCTCTTCCTTTTCTTCACAACAAAGGACTGGAATTATTCCCATTGGGTAAACCATCATGTCCCCAGTCCAAAGCTGTATATTTTACAGAGCTGACTAAAACTAGCAGCAAAAGTCCTGACAGAACCTCCAAAGTACCAAACAATTTGATATGTAGGCAAAGTAACACCAATCTTCATTTGCAGCAAACAGAATGGCCTCCTTGAAGAGATATCCACCTCACGGATACCCTAATGGGGCTCCTACTGTGGCAGAACCACTGAATGACTCTAGCGGATGTTCTAACACCAGCCTAAACCTGTACCATTGTGTTAGGCATTACTGTGTTTTGTATATAGGGTTTGCATGTATGGGGCGTGGCCCCTTTTAGAGCATGGGAAAACGCGGGCAAACGCGATGACGTCACATCGCAAACCACGGGGCTGCCCAGGCAGTCTCTGTGGCATCTCCTTTGAGTAAAGACCTGTTTAATTGCTCCCCTGCGTCGATCTCAGTTATTCATAGGAATTCGTTAATTCCTACATTGGATCGCCCGTTTCGGAGTGCCCGCAGATATTTCATCGGACAGGGGACCACAGTTCTCCTCCGAACTCTGGAATGCAGTGGCCCAAGGACTCGGTGTCAAATTACACCACACCACAGCCTACCACTCACAGGCGAATGGCCTCTGCGAACGCTTCCACCGTTCAATGAAAGCCGCCCTGAGGGCCAGCCTCCAGGACGCTGGATGGGCAGACAAGCTACTGTGATGAAATATTTCCATTCATCACTGCCTGTGACTGAGATCGGTTTCAGTGTCATTTCCCTTCCCCCAGACCTCATTGTATTGTGTACTGGAATGTGCTGTATTGTATACTGGAATGTGCTGTGTGTAGGGCTCCGCCCATACCTGGCCCCGTTTGTAAGCTAGCTTTCAGTCTAGCCCCAGTCTCCAGAAGGACGACATCTCTCTCGCTTACGTGTTTCGTTCTAAGTTAATAAAAGCCTTGTTTTGTTCTGCTACCTTCGAGTCTCGGAATTATTGAGGCACATCAGCTACCATGGGTCCTGTTGGGCCTTCGCACGGCCCCCAAAGAAGACCTTCACTCTTCATCAGCGGAGCTTGTCTATGGTCAGCCACTGCGAGTCCCAGGGGACTTCCTACTAACATCGACAGAGCCATGGTCCGTGTCTGCCCAGCTTGCTAGTCACCAAGAGGCGGCCAAATGTTTCGCACCGGTGCCCACTTCGCACCACAGGCCGCAGAGGTCACACGTTCCCACGGAGCTTCACAAGGCGGAATACGTTTTTATTCGCCATGATGCACATAGGGATCCGCTCAAGGCTCCATATACCGGTCCCTTCCGCGTGTTGGAAGAAGGGGACAAAACCTTCATGGTAGATGTCGGTGGCAAACCGGACCACATTTCGGTCGACCGCTTAAAGCCAGCGCATTTAGACCTCGACCGCCCTGTCGCGACAGCACAACCGCCGAGACGGGGTCGGCCACCCATCGTCGTTACGGCAGATCAAGTGTGACCGCCCGCCAAACCGCCAGCCGCCCAGCAGCCTCCGCCTCGAGAGTACAGGAGTCGTTCTGACAGGCTTGTCAGACCCCCTCACCATTTGACTTTGTCCGTTAAAGCGAATTCTGGGGGGGCGCATGTGGCAGAACCACTGAATGACTCTGGATAACTGTATATAATTCTCTTTAATGATGTTCTAACACCAGCCTAAACCTGTACCATTGTGTTAGTCATTACTGTGTTTTGTATATAGGGTTTGCATGTACGGGGCGTAGCCCCTTTAAGAGCGCGGGAAAACACGGGCAAACGTGATGACGTCACATCGCAAACCACGGGGCTGCCCAGGCAGTCCCTGTGGCATCTCCTTTGAGTAAGGACCTGTTTAATTGCTCTCCTGCGTCGATCTCAGTTATTCGTAGGAATTCGTTAATTCCTACACTACCATCATTTATATAGTAGTAAGTTTAAGGTGGAAGTTGGGGAAAATGCATCAGAGGGGCTTGTTGTGCCCATTTGATCCTTGCCAGTCTCAAAGGGGACTGCCAGTTTTATAGCAGGAAAGTTCCAGGGCAACCAACAGTTTTGAGGTGTTATCTTACTGCCTCATCTTACTCCATTTACCACCCCAATCTACCCATAAACAAATGGTAACTCACAGGAAAATCGAGTGCTGTGAGTTCACAAAGTGGTTGTGAGTTAATCACTCATCCTAAAGGTTTTCTTTACATAAGTCAGTTTCTCTGACACCCATGTGATGACACAGAAAGAGTAAGGAGATGAGTGAAACCTCTATTGGTCCTACAAGATGTGTGTCTTGGCCACCCTTGAAAGGTCACTGAATATCTTCCTACACTGTGTGGCATTTCTTGTGGTTGTGGAGATTTCACTCATTGCTTCAGCAACATTCTCCATATGGCCTGAACTACCCTCTAATGGAGCTCACTTCCCTCAGTCCCCAACAGCCTTTCCCTTTTAATCCTTATTTCAGCTAGTAATACATCGACAGATTTATCTGTGAAAGTGGAATCCCTACCCGACTCAAGATTGCCGCTCACTCGTATTATAGCTCCAGCTCTCCAAAAAGTCATATCCCTTTTTAATTAACTGCAGCATTTAAAACGTCACACTATTGCTCTTCCTCCTCGTGGCAGTAACTGAGTGAGGAGCAGCATTGCCACTCCTAAACCACTCCTAATTAGGGATCACAGAGGAAAAAGCAGCAGATTAGTGGCGAGCAGACAGAAACCTTGATTCGTTGCTCACCCACCAATGGGAAGTGAATCCAACCCATTATATTTCAACCTTACAATAAGGGCTCATAAATTATTACATTACTTCTTAGTACAGTGACATTGCAATCAAGCCTCTTACAGGATGTGATAGATCTAACAATGGGTTCCAAAATAAGATGAAGAAGAAACAAATGAATGCCTTCCTATGGAATTTTGTCATGAAAATAAATAATGTCAAATACATTTGTGTCAAAGTAATAGGTGAGCAATGTGTTAGTTAATGACAAGATGACCTCTGGCAAGGGTAGTGGCAGAATGTTCATACCGTTAATCACTGTTGGGCATTTCCCAAGGAACAGACGTACAGAACTACAGGACAAAGGGTCCACTGCCAATTTTATATTGTTCCTGCAAGCAGAAAGAAAGGACATTTCAAGCAAATCCCTTTATGATAGTTAAAAAATGTACCCTCAGAATGCTAGATTAATTCTAATGTAAATTCATCTTATATTTTACACAGTTAACCCTTTATCAATATGGTTCTTACTAAATTATTGCAGCTCATAATGTGGGAAATAAAATGTAAGTATTTACTCCCTTTTTCACTACTCCTTATAGCACAGCTCCACAGGAACCAGCTGCTCTCTGCTACCTCACCTGAATAGTCATTCTTTAAGAATGCAATCACATACCATCTTTAGCATTGCACCAAAACAGCTTCACTTCATCATGACATTAAATATCAATGCAGAGAATTTCCCCTTTGTTAACCAAAGGTGTTAAGGGATATGGGGCAAAGGCGGGTATATGGAGTTAGGTCACAGATCAGCCATGATCTCACTGAATGGTGGAACAGGTTCGAGGGGCTGAATGGCCTACTCTTGTTCCCTTGGGTTCTCCTGATTGGTTTCATAACTTTGGAGAAGGATTACCAGAAACACCATTAACACAGTGTTGCCAGGGTTCTGCTGATGTTACAGTGACTGATTTGGAGAATAACAACAACAACTTGGATTTTTATAGTGCCCCTCAGACAAAATTTGACACCAAGCCATATAAGGAGATATTAGGACTGGTGACCAAAGGTTTGGTTAAAGAGGAAGATTTAAGGAGTGGCTTACAGAGGTGGTGAGGCAGAGAGGTTTAGGGGGGAAAATCCAGAGCTGAAGGCCTAAGCAGCTGCAGGCATGGGCATCAGTGTTGGGGCAAAGGAATACCCAATGTTGGATTAAATTGAAATCCACCCCCACCCCCACGCCCCAAGATTAAATCTTCAGTACCTGCTGGCTTGAGACCCAAACTGTTGGCTCGAGACAAACGCAGAGCACAGGGTGCAATATAAACGCGGTCTTCTGTGGCTTGGGTCATAAAGGGCAGAGTTGAGCAGGGCGAGGAGTAAAAATTATATGTTACATTTAACATATTGGGGATAATGATAAAAATATTGTTAATGGGTACCTAAGTCACAAAACTGTTTTGACCGCATATGTTGTGATTTCATCAAACAAATATCATGACACAATAGCGTCAACTGTCTCTATAAGCCAGAAGTAGGTATGTGTTTTGGAGGTGCCAGTATGAATCATCTTTACGAATTTAAAGTGAATTTGAAAGCAACTAAACACTCTGGGCTAGAAATTCACAGACTTATAGCTAGCCGTTAAGGCCCGTTTTGGGATAAAAAATAGGGGCCGCCTCACTTGCGCCCGCCTCTGGTGCGGGATTCAGCGGCCGCCATTTTGGTAAGTGACGTAAGAAAACTACTAGGTGATGTGCCTCAATAAGTTCCGAGACTTGATGTTAACGAAACAAAACAAGGCTTTTATTAACTTAGAAAGTAACACGTAAAAGAGAGAGATGTCTTCCTTCTGGAGGCTGAGGCCAGACTGAGCCAGCTTACAAAAGGGGCCAGGTATGGGCGGAGCCCTACACACAGCACATTCCAGCACATTCCAATACATAATACAATGAGGACTGGGGGAAGGGAAATGACACTGAAACCGACCACAGTCACAGGCAGTGATGAATGGAATATATTTCATCACACTAGGTACTTAGTCTGAGTATTAAACAAAGCTTTAATCAACTGTTTTTCAACATGGAGATCTAGTTGTGTCCGTCACTAGTTTCTTTTAAAGAATGTCCTGAGCAAGCTGGGCCCATGCCCGAGTATTTATACTCTCCCTGGACAGCGCCACCAGCAGGCCACCCAGTATCATTTCATAAGTCATTTCCACATGAATGACAAGATTCATGTCAGTAAGGGCTAATGCACTGGCCCTAGAAATGTAAATCAGCAGAGCGTGAGCTGCACGCCGACTTGACGCCACATCAGCAAACTTTGACTTTTTCACTGAGTTTACTGCCGGATCCTAAGCATGCTCAGAAATGTATGCGTTAAGCAGACCTACAGAGGCGCTGTCAGCACTTCTTAAAGGGGCACACATATCTTTCAGGTAAGTTTGGATTTAAGTTTTTGGACTTTTAAAAAATATTTTATTGAAGTACTGGCTTGGTGCAATAGATGTTAAAAGTTTTTAAAGTGTGCAGTGAGTGTAGGGAGTGCTGATGGACACTTGCAAGGCTTCAGATGGTAAAGGAAGACCTCTGAGAAGACAGAAAATGCTGGAAATACTCAGCAGGTCAGGCAGAATCCATGGAGCGAGAAACAGAATTCATATCTCAGTTCAAGATGCTGCCTGACTTGTTGAGTATTTCCAGCATTTTCTGCTTTTATTTCAGATTTACCTCATCCACTCACAGAGGGAAGAGGAAGACGCGGAAGAGGAAGATGCAGCAGGCCAGCAATCTGTGCTCAGGCAGATTGCTCTAGATGCTGAGGTTCTGCCCCGGGGGAGCGGCCGTGTATCGGTCGAGCAGGAAGGTGCTGTCCTCTCTCAGGATAATAGCATTCCTGCTGCCACCACGCTATTGCACTTGCCACAGCCTGTAACCCAGCCAGCCCAGACTGTTGCTGTCCATGCAGAGTTGGTGCAGTCTGCAGCCGGGCCCTCCAGGCCCAGAGCTGGTCAAGGGCATCCTTCAAGGCCATCTGCAGTCTCTGGATCCAACATTCAGCAGCCTTTCGCCAGCCTTGCTGCAGCCACTGGGGCCACATTATGGAGGAGCAGTAGGGTGGGAAGGGGGGAAGTGCAAAGGAGAGGGAGATCATTCTCAAAGGGCGAATAACTAACATTTCTCTAACAAATGGGGGGAATGTTTGTCCCAAAGTTTAATGTGTATGTAAATATATTGTTCACTCTGTTAACTTATCTCGATGTGGTAAGAACCAGTTTTGCTTGTTAATGAATTGTTGTGTTTGTTTTTTATTGGTTGTGCTTAATAAGACACAGTTGTTCAGAAAAATATTTTTTTTTATTGAAACGTAACAAATTTGCTCATGTTACTCATTGGAGCTTTGCCCGGTAATAGGGGCTGTGGGACGGCTGTAATGATGTACTTGTTGATCCCAAAAGCCATCTTCTCTGTCATTCATCAGAAGCGGTATCTTATGAGGCGTTCATGAATGGCCCTTCCAGAAACAACATTGAGCGCCTCCCTCCCACGTTGTTGCTGCTCATCCTCCTTTGCCTCCTCCTCCTCCTCCTCTCCCTCTTCCTCCTCCTGAGGTGGTGCACCAATCCCTGGTGGCAATGGCTGGGTCCTCAGAATTGCGAGGTTGTGCAGCATGCAGCACACAACAATGAAAACCGATACTTGATCGGGGGAGTACTGCAGGGCTCCTCCAGAGTGGTCAAGGCACCGGAACCGTTACTTCAGCATGCCAATCGTCTGCTTAATCAGGTTCCTAGTGGCGCTATGGCTCTCATTGTATGCGAGCTCAGCATGAGTGTTTTGGTTACGGAGCAGTGTCATCAGCCAGGTGCAGAGGGGATAACCCTTGTCCCCGAGGAGCCAGCCACGAGGTTGACATGGTGGTTGGAACCGGTCTGTGACACCAGTCTGGCGCAGGATGAATGCATCATGGCTGCTGCTAGACCTACAAGATGGCAGCCGTGACAGTCCGGTGCTGAGATCGCTCTCCCTGTTTCGGGCAGCCAGCTCTCGCCGCTCGCTCCCGCAACCGGAGCGAGGTGCTCGGTGAGTCGGGCAGAGGC
Organism: Somniosus microcephalus; assembly: GCF_052327205.1. Lineage (NCBI taxonomy): Eukaryota > Metazoa > Chordata > Chondrichthyes > Squaliformes > Somniosidae > Somniosus > Somniosus microcephalus. The sequence continues at coordinate 37,520,789 of NC_140997.1, forward strand.
AGCGCAGCGCGGTGAGCAGCAGAAGCCAAGCCGACCCGCTGGAGCACATCGGCCAGCAGCTCCTCGGCGGGAAGGAATTCCGACTGGGAGGAGGGGAGCTGAGCATGGCGGCCAGAGGCCGACCCGTGAAGAGAGAGATGTAGGCCCCGGGCCGTGGAGCGTGGAGCCGGCGACGGTGAAGAAGAGGCCGCATTGGAGCATTCACATCCCGACGATGTGTTCGGCGAGTCAGGCAGAGGAGCGCAGTGCAATGAGCAGCAGCAGCAGACTCACGACACGCTGCAGCACATCGGCCGGCAGCTCCATTTCGGGTAACTCGCAGTCCGGATGGGAGGAGAGGAGCCGGGCATGGTGGCAAGAGTGGGAGAAGCAGGCCACCACACGTGGAGCCGGCAACAGTGAGGAGGAGGCCGCGGTGAAGAGGAGGACGGAGCGGCTGAGGGACATCGTGCTCCCACTGCCACGGGAAGCCATTGTATTGACTCTGAACGCGGCGCTGTATGTATAGCTGACGCGTCCCTACGGGGAACAAGCATTCCATTGTACTTGTTACATATGGCAAATAAATCTAATCTGAATCTGAATCTGAATCTGATAGCGGGCATTGACGGCGAGAGAGTGGAAGCATTTGCGGTTGCGGAAAACCTCTGCATTTTCATGAGGTGCCCGCAATGCCACGTGCGTACAATCAATGGCGCCCTGAACCAGGCGGAAGCCCACTATCCTAGCGAAGCCACATGCACGTTCACACTGTTTGTCTCGGGTCATGGGGAATGAGATGTACTCCCTTCTTCTTTGGTATAGAGCATTTGTGACCTCAAGGATGCAACAATGGACGGCGAGCATAGGACAGGGGCACAGTTTTACAATAAAGGGTCGCCCTTTTAGAACTGAGATGAGGAGGAATTTCTTCTCTCAGAGGGTCATAAATCTGTGGAATTCTCTGCCCCAGAGAGCTGTGGAGGCTGGGTCATTAAATACATTTAAGGTGGAGATAGACAGATTTTTGCAAGATAAGGGAGTGAAGGGTTATGGGGAGCGGGCAGGGAAGTGGCTTTGAGCCCAAGATCAGCCATGATCTTATTGAATGGCGGAGCAGGCTCGAGGGGCCAAGTGACCTATTCCTGCTCCTATTTCTTATGTTCTTATATGGGATCTTGGGCTTCATAAATAGAGGTATTGAGTACAAAAGTAGAGAAGTTATGCTGAACCTTTATAAAGTGCTGGTTAGGCCACAACTGAAGTATTGCATCCAGTTCTGGTCACCACACTTTAGGAAGGATGTGAAGGCACTTAAGAGGGTGCAAAGGAGATTTACCAGAATGGTTCCAGGGATGGGGGATCTTAGCTACAAGGACAGGTTGGAGCAGCTGGATTTGTTTTCATTAGAGCAAAGGAGGTTGAGGGGTGATTTGATAGAGGTGTACAAGATTATGACGAGTTTGGATAGGCTAGACGGGGAAAGGCTGTTCCCACTAGTTAATGGTACAAGGACTAGGGGACACAGATTTAAGGTTTTGGACAAGAGATACAGGGGGGATGTGAGGAAAAACTTTTTTATGCAGTGAGCGGTGATGACCTGGAACTCGCTGCCGACGGAAGTGGTGGAAGCGGAGACACTCAATGCTTTCAAGGGGAGACTGCATAGGTATTTGAGAAAAATAAACTTGCAGGGCTACAGGGATAGAGCGGGGAATGGGACTGACTGGAATGCCCTGCAGAGAGCCAGCACAGACTCGATGGGCCAAATGGCCTCCTTCTGTGCCGTTATGCCTTTATGAGCTGGGAGATGTTCACAATATCCCCTGTTGAAGCCTGGAAAGATCTGCTGGTGTAGAAATTGAGAGCCACCGTCACCTTCACTGCCACCGACAGAGACATCCTGGTCCTGAGCTGAGGCTGGAGCTCTGGCTGCAGGAGGTGGCAGAGCTCTGTGACCATCCCCTTGCTGAAGCGGAGCTTTCTAAAACACTGCTCCTTGGGATAGATGGATATATGAGAATTGCTCCTGGAATACCCTGGGAGGGTAAAGTCTTCTGTGCAGAGCCCTGTTGGCCTTCCTCCCTCTGGCCACATTTTCCACTCTCTCTCTCCGCCTCCACTGCCTCTGACGGTGAAGCTGGAGGACGAGGCCCCGTGTTAGTACAGCCCCCATTTAATCTTCTAAATGTGGTAGTAATGAACATGACAGCAATGGGAACCTGAAAAGTCTTGCTGAGGAACAAAATTCCTTGTAGGATAGCGTTAAATGTCTCCAGACACCTCTCTCCCTCTCTCAACCCGCGTATGCAGAATCTTTTGCCGACAGGAAAAAGCAGGAGGCGCACGCCTTTAAATAGCGCTCCCCCAGCTCCCAGCCAACTGCAAAACGTCTTCCTCTACCCATCGTTCCTAGCGCCAGGCGCTGAGGCAGGGGACGAGAATCAATTTCCGGTCCTGGGCATTACCAGGGCGATGCGCGCTTCAATGACGTCACGCTCTCCGGACGCAGGAGATCGTGGTGGTAGTGTTTAGCGCCACCGCAAACCGACAAGTCAATTTTGTGGGCGGCGCTAAAATCGCCACGCTCGGACAGTAAGTGGTTAGCGCCTCTGGGGGGCGCTAACGGGAAGCACTAACAAACCAAACTTTTTCCCCCAAGGTTCCATCCAGCAGGTTGACTGGTGTAAGTTTTTGTGGGCACACAGAATTGCATGTTTATTATGATTGATGTATCAGAGTAAGATACGGTGAAGACAGAAAATCTGCTAATCCTATATTCTTAATGAAACATTAAAGTTGCTGACACTAGAATCTCAAACCTATTAATTAGTAAGACAAGACGTTAGCTAGAATGTTGCACTGTGTACTACACAGAACTTATTTTTTTTAAATATGCTCATATTTTTCAGCCCAACGTATTAATAATAACAACTCATAGGTTTCCAAATAAATTACATAGCCATGTCTGGGGTTATATTTTCTGCAGAAAATTATGCTTTCCTGTGTGTTTAATTGAAAACCACAGGATGATCAATTATACATAGAAATTAATTCTCATAATGAGATAAAAAAGAGAACATGTTCAGCATGTACATTTTTCTAATCTATTAAATTGCTAATGTTTTTAATTTCTCTTCTACAAGACATCTTTCAGTTATATATAATTCAATATTTTGAATCTCAGACAAAGTATATTTATTAAATTATAAACATTTCCTTTGCAATGATAGGAAACAAATAAAGATTGAATGTAGCATTATTCTAGATCAGGGATGTCCAGCATAAGGCCCACGAGCTCCCATTATCTGGACCTTGAAGCCCTAGGCAGCTATTTTCTGCAGCTTCTACTGTTGGGTCTGGAGGATCAATGAAGGCTGCTTTTCACTGACAAATTTAGACCAATTGAGACTGGCCATTTTACACCAGCCAGGGAGCAGTGTTTACCAATCCTCTGGCCTCAGAAAATTCAAAATGCTGCAATCAACAGCAGAGGAAACATCACAATAGAAACGCTTCGACAGACAAGATTCAGAGGTCCAGGTGACTGTTTGACTGACTGATAGTGGAGAATACTGGCACAAGCGTAGCATAAAACTGCAGCTAAGGGCTCAGCAAAGGAGAGCAAGGAAGCAAAGCAGAATATGCAGGGACTGAAACCGCTAGAAATGCAAGCTAAAGATTAGTCCTAGGAAAGCCAAGGTTCAAAAGGAGTGAGACAGTGACTGGAAACCAGCAACTATCCACCCAGATCTCCAGCAGTAGCTGTAAAGTCTGTGGGTTATATGGTGAATTAATACACAGACTACAAGAGTAACTTTAACAGGACTTTACTATTCGAAGGTCAGGGCGAATCTGCCCAATAAATCCTTACACAGCACTTATATACCGGTGGGGTCACTCCCGGTATTACAGTATACAGCAGCCAAGATAAAGTAGTACAACACCTAAAATAGTTCTCTTAAAGGTAGAACGGTTACATACACTACAATCCTCCCTTTTTAGCTTACAACATACTTATTCCCCATTAAACATAACATATATCCAACTTCAGTAAAAACAGTTCACAGATGTAGTCTCTGCGGAAACAGTTCACAGATTCAGTCTCTGCGGGAAACAGTTCACGTTGCTGGAGTGACTCATCCAATAGTCCTTCACTGGACTTAACAGCTTGAACTTCTGTCACTTCTCAACCAGCATTGTTGACTTTTAAAAGCTTGAGTACCTTGGGAAGTTTTTCTACTTCCAAACTGATTTGGCTCCGTACGGAGAGACCACATGTGTGACCTGGTAGAGGTGATAATGGTTCAGATGGTCATCATCTTCTGCTTCGTCTTTTCCTTTTCTGCTTCTTGGAGACTCTCTGGGCTCCACTGTCAGCTGCCAGCTGCATGCACCGTTCCTCCTTCTCGTCCTCCTTTTTCTGTAGTAGCGCCACCATCTCCCGATGTTCCTTAGACTTTAGGTGATTCTTCATGGTTTCTGCACTTTGGGAGTTTTCATCACAAGCTGGGCAGAGCAGGTCATCGTAATATTCGGTGTCGTCCAACAGGTCATGGTAATATTCGGTGTCGTCCTGAGCTAGGCCAGCGAGAGGGTCTTCTATTTCCTCCATACCCAGCTGGACGTTAGCCAGCTTTTGTTCCAAATCCAGACATTTTTCCTGAAGAGACTTCTTCATGCGTTCAGTTTCATCCAGCTTTTTCTGGGCTTCCTGCAAGTCTTTTACTAATGACCTCATTCGTGATTTTAATACTTCAACTTCATTGGGAGATTGATTGATTGTATTATTCAATCCCTCTACTGGAGCAGCTGTTTCAGCATTCTGTTGTTCAACATTGACGTGAATCAGCGTACTTTTGGCATCCAAGGGTTGCTCTGCTGCCATCTTCTCAGTCTGTGTTGCAACCTCAGCTATTCCAATAACTTTTGGGAGCTCCAAACCCCTCTCCTTTGAAGATTTAGACTCATGTCCAAATTGTTCCCATTTCAGAGTCTTGTCCCTCAGCATATGAAGGAGTTGGCTGACCGTTGACTCTTCTGACCTCATCCGTTTCCCAGTAGCTGCAGGGCTGTTTATAACCTTGCCCTGGGGCTCCTTTGCTGTTTCTACTTCGCCATCATCCGCAGCCTCCACCATTCGAATTTCCACAAATGAATCGTCCGGTGATGCTGCACCCAACTTCAGTCGGAGCTCGGAATTCATGGCGACCAACTCAGCCTTTTCTGCCTGCAATCTGCTAACAAGCGCCTTCAGTTGCTGAACCTCTTGCTCCACCAGATTAGAGCACGCACCTTCAGAAACTGAATCAGCTTTGATTCGTTTGGCCTCCTTGCGCAGACGGTTTGTGTGCTCTTGCTCCCTTTTCTCCCTCAGCTGTTTCTGTTGTCTTTCCAGATTCTCCCATTCTGTGTCAAAGAACGTTTTCATTGCTTTTATCTCTTGCTCGAGATGGCAACTCAATTGTTCTAATTGCTGTTGTAATTTGAAATGGAGTTGAGTTCGAGCCCGGTGTTCCTCAGACTTGTGCATGTCTGTAAACTGGACAGACTCAGAATTCTCTGCCAAACTATGTTGTTGTTGTTCAGTGGAATTCTGTTCTGAAACTTTGTTCTCCTTTGAAGCATCAGTATTTATGCACTCCTTCGTTTTTCCAACCTTAGTCAGCAAGTCCATTTTAGACTTGTCTTTCGCACCTGGGCTGGTCTTGTCGTCATCCGTTTCAGAGTTTGAGCTGATTGTCTTCACCGAGTTCTCACTCGTTATTGCTTTTAGGTAGTGCCATTCCATGTTTATTTCCCTGATCTACTCCCGTCCCAGAAGTGGTGGACCTCCCTCAGGTAGTACATATAAGTCCATTCCTTGGTGTTCTTTGCCCCTGTCTCTCACCTTGACTTGTATCTTTCCCATGGGGTATACTTTATGCCCCGTGTATGTCTGCAATACGATCTTGGTATCTCTCAAGGGTATATGTGAGAATAGCCGGTTGTAATCCCTTCGATTTATGACTGATAGGGCTGATCCTGTGTCCAATTCCATTTTCACTTGGACTCCGGCTACTTTTAGTGTGACCCAGATAGTTTGTAGGTCAGCTTCCTTACTCACATTGTGAATTCTCAGACTACCCAGTTCCTGGCCGTTCGGGTCTGAATCCGAATTCTGTTCATCTGAACTCTTCTCAGCCACCTTGTGTATCTTGCTGTACTTTTCCTGCGGTGACTTTTTTCTGTTGTTGGTCTTCTTTCCTGACCGGCATACTTTAGCTATGTGACCAAGCTTGCCACATTTTCTACATTCCTGGTTTTTAAACCAGCATTGGTTCTGGTCGTGTGTTGTCTTCCCACAACGATAACATTTTGTTGTACCCGAAGTCATTTGATCCACGCTGAGTACCGCTACCTTCAGCTGCATTTCCGCAGTGCCTCTCGCGGCTGCTTCGTGTGATGCTGCAATAAGGACAGCCTTGTCAAGTGTAAGATCGTTCTCTTCGAGCAGTCGCTTTTGTGTTCCTTCCTTCGACAACCCGCACACGAACTTGTCTCTCAATGCCTCTGTCAGATTTTCCCCAAACTGGCAGTATTTCGCTAGTCTACGCAGTTCGACCAAGTATTCCGCGTTGCTTTCCTCTTTCCGTTGCGTTCTCGCATAAAATTTGAATCGTTCCGCCAACATCAGCGGTGTGGGGTTCAAATGATCCTTCAGGACAGCAACAATATCAGCGAAAGTCTGATCCGCCGGTTTAGCTGGTGATAGAAGATGCTTCAATAGCCCGTATGTCTTCGCCCCCATTGCGTTTAATAAGGTGAGAGCTTTATCATCATCTGCTATTTTATTGGCCTCACAATATATCTCGATGCATTCTACGTACGTGGCCCAATCTTCCACCTTGGAATCGAAGTTGTTGATGTTACCATGCTTAGGCATCTTCGCTATCTTTTTGAGAAACCACAACGAATTTATTCGTTACTTTTTTTTTAACTTTCCAAAAATGGCGGTTTCCCGCGCTTGTCTTCTTCCCCGCCCACTTTCAAAATGGCAGTTTCTCGCTTCTGTCTTCCTCCCCGCCTACTGGCGGCTTCCCACGTTTCTTCCCCTGGCGGGAGGGGTAAGCTTTCCTTCGGGCGACGACCGCTGGCTTTCAGAGTTCGCAGCCTGCGCGCCGGCTTCAGTGCGTTCCTTGTTCCCTTTTCTCAGCAGGGCAACCGGCGCTGGGGACAACCCGTTGACGGCGAACAGTTCCAGCCGCTGGCTGAATCTCCTCGGTCTCCCTCGCTCGGCTCTGTCTCTCCCGCTCGCTCGGGCTCTGTCTCTCCCTCAGCGGCTTCCAATCGCGCCTCCCAGCCCTCTTGCAGTCCGGTCCTTCCCTCCCCCGGCTGCGGCTGAGTTCTCCGCGGTTTCTTATTTTTATTTCTTCCCGCGCCTTACGATCCCGGTCGCAGCGCCTCGCGGCCTCGGTAGCTGCCCGGCCTTTCGCCGGTCGCGGTCGAGCTGTCTCACGACGCTGTGGCGTCTCCCAGCCCGCTTGTAGCCCGGTCTCTCACACTGGCTGCGTTCCCGCTTGTAGCCCGGTCTCTCACACCGGCTGCGTTCCCGCTTGTACCACGGCTTCTGTGCCCTACGCTGCCCCAGTCTCAGCGCCTCTGGGCCCGACTTCTGTCCGGCTCCTTTCCCCCGACCGTGGTCGAGTTCACCGCCCTTATCCTCCGTTTCTTTTTATTTTCCCCCTACTCACAGTCAACATGGCCGACTTGCTTCTCTTGGCTGATCGGCTCACTCACCGCCGTGGCAGAAGGGACAATAACAGCCTGTTGCTGATGGAAGGCTTCGTGTCTGAATCCTTCCTTCTTCCTTGCTCTGCAGACTCGAGTCTTCTCTCAGCAGAACGACGAGGGCGGGTGCCTCTTCTCGACGCTCGTTAACTGCTTCGGGTGTGTCGCTGCCTCAGGGTAAGATCGAACCCGTCGCCACTGTAAAGTCTGTGGGTTATATGGTGAATTAATACACAGACTACAAGAGTAACTTTAACAGGACTTTACTATTCGAAGGTCAGGGCGAATCTGCCCAATAAATCCTTACACAGCACTTATATACCGGTGGGGTCACTCCCGGTATTACAGTATACAGCAGCCAAGATAAAGTAGTACAACACCTAAAATAGTTCTCTTAAAGGTGGACGGTTACATACAATAGTTCTCTTAAAGGTAGAACGGTTACATACACTACAGTAGCTGTCAACCTTGTCAATATTGAAGAGTTTTACACCACCAAGATAGCTATAACCAAGGAGGTTCAGAAGTGTACGCATTATACGGATTCGCCGCTTACTCCAAGGGGCATCCTAATATGGTACACTACCATCAAGGACATGAAGGCTTTTTGAAAACATTGGCCAGAAAATGCATTTGGTGGGCAACTACATTACGGCGTGCCAAAAAGCTACCAGCAGCAGGATGAATAGCTACTTACTACATTTCTGAGTTTCGTGTCATCTGCAAACTTTGAAATTATACTCTGTGTACCCAAGTCCAGGTCATTAATATATCAAAATGAGCAGTTGTTCTAATAATGATGCCTGGAGGACACCACTGTATACTTCCCTCTAGTCTGAAAAACAACCGTTAACCACAATTCTCTGCTTCCTGTCCCGTAGCTAATTTTGTATCCATGCTGCCACTGCCCCTTTAATTCCAAGGGCTTCAATTTTTGCTAATAAGTGGAAACATCTTCTCTCAGTCCAACCTATCAAACCCCTTCATAATTTTAAAGACCTCTATCAGGTCACATCTAAGTCTTCTGTTTTCTAGACAAAAGAGGTCTTTTGCTCTAACTCTAAAGTGAAACTGCTCCTAATCTTAAAGCCCAAAAAGGTGCAGCCCATGTGGCTTTGGTTACATCTGTCAATCAAGACAGTTAAGAATGAAGCATTTGAGGAATGAAATTAATAAGTGTACAACTCATAGTGTTATTCTCTTATCACACAAAACATTCATGTAATTCTTGGAAAGTCATCCTTGTGTCTTTATGCTTTCCACAACCATTCTATATAGCTATCCCTAATTGGAGCTATAAATTCCTTAACGTGCCAGCTACACCATTTCGTCTTGGATAACAGAATGGTGTTGCTTATCCATTTTCCTGTTCACGAGAACCAAGAGGCCTCCCTCTCATTGTAAAGATATACATTTTATTTTACCTTGTGAACATAGAAGGACAAATAGACTTCAAAGTTCCATTCGGCTCTCCCACACAATCTTGAACAACCCTAGTTCAAAGCTTGTTACAGTAAAAGCAGAGTCAGTTTATATTTGCTATTGTCTCCAGTCTGAATTGATTACATGCCTAATAGCTTACAAATACACACCTGTTCACTGCAGAATCTATCAATACCAGACATATCTACACATAAAAATGAAGCAAGATTCTGAATAAATTTTACTTTTATGACTACTAATTAATATTAAATCTGGTCTCCTAACACCTTCCCACTCCACTCTTACAGCCACGCTTTCACGTTCCTGATCTGTTCAACCCTATGCCAATTAGCATGTGGCTCGTGTAGTAATCCCGAGATTACTATCCTCAAGGTCCTGCTTTTTAATGTAGTTCCTAGCCCCTGATATTCTTTTAGCAGGACCTTCTCTCTTTTCCTTCCTATATCATTAGTCCCAACATGGACCAGTACAACTGGTTCTTCACCCTCCCTTTCCAGGTTCCTCTTCAGCTGCTTCGAGATACCCCTTACCCTGGTACCAGGTAGGCAACACAGCCTTTGGGACTCTTGATAGCAGAGGATTCTATATATCCCCTAATTATCGAATCCCCTATAACTACAATCTTTCTCTTTCTATTTTGCTCCCCTTTCCCCCACTCCTTTAGACTTCCTCTTGGCTCCACAGTGCATGGTTCGCATTCTGGACATCCTCCCTGCAGCCTTCATTCCTTATTCCCACAGGTAGTAAGTACATCATACCTGTTGGATAGGATCAATGTCTGTGATACCTCTTTATTTGCCTCCCCTAGGTACCCCTACTCTGCTGACTAACAGTCACACACTCCCCTTCCTGCACCTGTATTTTACTATGTGTGACTGTACTCTGGAGTAAAGTATCCAAAATGTCCTCCCCTTCCGTTACGTATCGGTGTGTCTATAAGTTGTACTCCAGCTCAATAATTCTGAACTGGAGAGTCTCAAGGTAGAGACATTTCCCACAGGTATAGTCATCCAGGGCAGTCTCACTGTCTACAATTTACCACATTCTGCAGTCCCAACACATTGCCTGTGCTGCCATATATAATCTTAATTTTATTTTCTTACTTAATTGTTATTGAAAGTTGATAGATTGGAGTATAGTTAAAATTAGAGTGTAGATACTGAATTAAAAATGTAGCTTAAATTCCTTGGGCCCCGCTGCTCCTCCATCTGCATTGACTATGATGTCACTTTTTTAAATTTTCTCTCCTTCAGTGTTACTATGCTCTGTTGCCAGCTCTCCCAATCATTTACTTGCCACTCTGGAATCTCCCGATATGCTCATCAAGTGCCAGGGATTCCTCCACAGAGCAGCGGAGTGCAAGAACAGCAGAAAATGCATATGGTATGATAGAAAGTAGGGTCATACAGCATCCCAGTGCTCTTGGCCAACGCATGATGGCACTTGTTGCCAATTGCCAGCACGTGCATGAAACTGCTATGACTTTGAGAAAGCAACAAACGTTCAAAAATGTAGGTGGTTTGCTTTGGTGGTTCAAATCACCCCTCCTACTTAGTTCTATACGACAGGAATTACGGTGAACAGGATTGGAACACAGACAAGCTTTTCAGACTCAACCGTACGGTGTTTAATGAGGTTAACACACACACCCACCTCCAGTATGTAAAATGCCTGGTGGCGTAAAACAAACAGTACAACAATACAACTTGGCCCATCGAACAGGCCCCTGTCTCGTATTAAGATGCCTAAAATCACATTGGGCTCGATTTTCAAAGCCCCGAGGAGGCGGGCATGGAGGCGGGACAGCACGTAAAATCAGAGAAAGTGGGGGTGGATGGCAAACCCGCCCCCATCCCGCCTCCGTGCCCTTTTGCCAAGAGACGGGAGGATGTGCAGCTTCGGGTCCCACCTCCTGGAAGCGGGAAAGGCTTTTAATCCTTTTAACTGCCTGTTAACAGATAGTTAACAGGCAGAAAAAGGGATTGGTGCCAGTTTACCTTCACAGCTGAAGGCTTCCCGACCTCGGAGAACCCCGTCGGGTTGGAGGAGACGTGGAGGAGGTCTGCGGTGGTCGGAGGCACCTGGAAGTAAGGTGTAGAGGTGAGTGATGGGTGCAAGTGTGGAGTGGTAAATATGCAAGGTGAGTGATAAGTTTAAAAAAAGTGTTCACTTACCTTTTTTCACTTCTATAGCCTTTAGCCATGCTGGATCAGGAGAGTGGACATCCACCTTGTCAATTTCAGGTAATGGCTGATGGACCCTCCGATCCATCAGACATCCGAAATTTACTTTTTTACAATGTTTTTTCAGTCCTCACCACAAAAACCAATCAAACTCAAGAGAATGTCAGTGTTTGACAGCTGCACAGAGCTGTCAAACACTGTCATTTCTTCTTTCAAGAAGTCTTGACAGATAGCACGTCTGACGTTGGTGTGATCTGTCAGTGACTTCTTCCCTAATTGGCTTGCTGAGCCCACAGGGCGGGCTTAACAAGCTCAATCAGGGGAAATTCCCTCTGAATGGTCAGGCGAGGATGGAGGCGGAACATTTACACGACAAGCAACAGTCCAGCCTCCAAGTCGCCTCCATTGACAAAATCCAGCCCACTGTGTTGCAATACAGAGTATAACACGGACTTGTCCCACAAACCCCGGAACATGCACTATATAATACACACAGAACCTCCCCACTAAACCCCTCTGGATTGGTTGGGACACACAATACCCCCTCACACAGTACCGGTGGTCTTAGGAATGCGTGGGCTTGGACAATGCTCACCCTGATTGTCCATTTTCTTGCTCGCTGCTTCCCTGTGTAGAACGTGTCTCCTGGTTCTGTATCGCCGATGCAGTATCCAAGTCCCAGTTTCGAGGGTCGTTCCTACAGTCGAAGAGTAAGTCAAGGCTCTTGTCGCTCGTGGTGGTTTAGAGCAAGCGAGAGAGAGAGAGAGAGAGAGAAATGGCCAGGCTGCCTTCCCTTATCCTAAAAGTCCATTAAAGTCTGTGTAGTTGCAGTGATGTCTTTTTAATCACCCTTCTTTGTCTTCTTTGTCTGGTTTCCCACCTTTCGGGGCTATCCCATCTAGGTGCTGGTGTTAATGGCAGATGATGGGCCGCACTTCTCACCTGATCCTGGGTTAAGTGGCTTCCCATTAATTTACAATGGCCCTCTTTTGTCCAGTTCCTGCCTTTCGGGGCTATCTCATCTAGGTGCTCGTTACTGTATGTCATCTCCCCGGACCCATTGGCCTAGAAATTCAGTATAGCCACGTTCGGGGCGCTACAGTCGGGCGGCCGCTAAAGTTTGCGCCTGGCGCAAGTTCGCGCCACCTTCGCCGATATTCAGTCGCATCGCCCCAAGAGGTTGCTGCTGCGCTAAAACAGGCGATGCACGACTATCATTAGGCGCTAAGCCGGTGGTCCGGGGCGATACCCCCGAGGGCGGGCGCAGCGCAGGTGCGGCGAGTTACTGATTGACGGCAGACACTCTGGCACCGGTCAGCTCTTAAAGGGGCAGGGTGGACTTGTCTGGCTGCCATGCCCTGCGCACTGCAGCCCTGGCCAATGCTGGTTCATCAGTTCTACGCCCTGGACCATGGGGAAGCCTGCTATTCTTCCAAATCCCATTGGACACTCTTGCTGCTTGTCCAGGGTCATGGGGAAGGAGATGTACTGACGTCTCCTTCTGAAAAGGCCATTGTTCACCTGTCGGATGCAGCAATGTACCGCGAACTGGGAGATGTTGGCAATGTCCCCAGTAGCGGATTGGAAGGAGCCGGTGGCATAGAAGTTGAGAGCCACCGTCACCTTCACTGCCACCGACAGAGACGTCCTGCTCCTCAGCTGTGGCTGCAGATCTCTGCGAAGCAGGTGGCAGATCTCAGTGACCACCTCCCTTCTGAATCGCATCCTCCGAACACACTGCTCCTCAGACATGTTCAGATATGAGAACTGCTGGCGGTATACCCTGGGTGGGTAAGGCCTCCTGTGCCGACACCTGTTGGCCCTTCTCCATCTGGCCATGACTGGCACTCTCTCACGGCGTCTCTGATCCCTTTGAATGCAATGCAGAAAGCCAACGTTTCCACCCATTGTAGCCCCCATTACAGTATATGTGGCGACTCAAGGCTATGGCACTGAAAGTGAAATCCAAGTGCAAAGCTCTGGCCTGAAGCCAGAAGTACCTGTGCGAGCGCTGAGTCAAAGCAGAAAGCTCTCTGCCTTTGTCTCTCACACAGAAGGATTGGCACAAAATGGCTGTCACTTATAATGCAGGAGGAGTCCCCTTTAAATAGCGCCCCCCGCACCCCGCAGCGACTGGGAACCGTTCCCCTCTACCAGTCGCTGGGGGCGCCAGGCGCAAAGAAGGGCGACGCCACTGAAGTTCCGGTTTGGGGCGCACAAAGGGCGTTGCACGATGAAATGACGTCAGGATCTGCACGCGCAGCTGAGCGTGCGCAAAGACTTTGCGCCGACGCTAAATCTCTAGTGAAGTTGGGGAGAGGCGCAGATCGCGCTGCGCCCGGCCGCTAGCCGCCTATCGCCCAACATCTCCTCCTCCTAAGGCGCTACCGGCTGGCGCAAGCAACTGAATTTCTAGGCCATTGTCTTCCCAAAGAATTCTGTCTGCCCAGACATTCTCCCATAATTAGTTTGTAGGCCTGGCTGGAATCGCCTGTCCACGAACACCTGGGCCCCCCCCATCTTCTAAAAACAGGCAGTAACAGTCATTCAAAATGTCCGATACAAAAAAAAAATCCTTGGAGCCTGCGTTGATGCATACAAAGGGCAAATCTAGCTTGCAAGAAACCTGAAAAGTAGACTTAAGTAAAAGTGGCTGCATCAAAGTCGCTGATTGCAGCATTTTGATCAACGACCAGCACTAAAAGCATCAACAAGGACGATAAAAGAGCCGGAATGTAACTGGAATATCTCTCAACATATTCACTTTTCTTGAGGGCACTATCAAGCAGTATAGTGACAATATAAAGGGAATGCTAACACTCATCAAGAAACAGCAAAAGTCACTACTGAGCCCTGATAGAAACCAGTAATGGCTATAATGAATCGACAACATAAAAATAAAGCCCCTTCAGTATATACATATGTGTGAACTATTGAGAATTACAGAAAATCAGTGTCCTTATAGCTTTGAAAATGAGATCTACCTTTCTGGAAAATGACTGATTGAGCCCACTGAGCAATATATTGTTAGATCAGACAGGAAAGGAGGCAGAGCACAGAAACAGGCCATTCAGCCCAACCAGTCTATGCTGGTGTTTATGCTCCACTCGAGCCTCCTCCCGTCTTTCCTCATCTAACCCTGTAAGCATAACCCTCTATTCCCTTCTCCCTCATATGCTTATCTAACCGCCCCTTAAATGCATCTATACTATTCACTTCAACCACTCCCTGTGGTAGCGGGTTCCACATTCTCACCACTCCCTGGGTAAAGAAGTTACTTCTGAATTCCCTATTTGATTTCTTGGTGACAATCTTATATTGATGGCCTCTAGTTTTGCTCTTCCCCACAAGTGGAAACATTCTCTCTGTATCTACTCTATCAAAACCTTTCATGATTTTAAAGACCTCTATTAGGTCACCCCTCAGCCTTCTCTTTTGAAGAGAAAAGAGACCCAACCTGTTCATCCTCTCCTGATAGGTGGACCCTCACATTTCTGGGATCATCCTTGTAAATCTTCTCTGCACCCTCTCCAGTGCCTCTATATCTTTTCTATAATATGGCGACCAGAATTGTACCCAGTACTCCAAGTGTGGTCTAACCAAGGGTTGATACAAGTTTAGCATAACATCACGACTTTTCAATTCTCTAGAAATAAACCCTAGTGTTTGGTTTGCTTTTTTTATGGCCTTGTTAACCTGTGTTGATACCTTTAGTGATTTGTGTATTTGTACTCCGAGATCCCTTTGCTCCTCTACCCCATTTAGATTCTTATTTTCCAAGTAATATGTGACCTCCCTATTTTTCTTACCAAAATGTAATACCTCACATTTATCTACAGGAAACTTTGTGCTATCCGGAGGTGAGCTATCCGGCAATCTGGAGCCACCGGCAAAAATCAGCAGCCATTTTTTATTCTTTTTGTTTGTTTTTTTTGCTTTGTTTGAACAGTCAAGCTGTGCAAGGTCTGTAGCTATAGCAACAGCTTCAGCTACAGAGCTTTAGGGCCACACCTGAGTGTTTAGAAGCTGTTGCTAAGCAACAGTGTTTGTTGTCAAATACGGAGATAAGAATCTCCGTATCTCTCAACATTAACTCTGGAGAGTACGGAAGTTTTGAGGCAACGGCAGCAGCTCGGTCCCGTGGGTGCCGGATAGCACAAAGTTTCCTGTATGTTGAATTTCATTTGCCAATTATATGCCCCTCTGCAAGTTTATTAATGCCTTCTGGTAAATTGTTGCAGTCCTCCTCAGTATTGGCTATGACCCACAATTTGCTGTAGTCCGCAACTTTAGAAATTGTGTTTTTGATTCCAAAGTCTAAATTGTTAATATAAATTGTGAACAACAGTGGTCCCAGCACTGATCCTTGTGGAACACCACTTCCCACCTTCTGCTACTCTGCTACCTTTTACCCCTACTTTCTGCTTTCTGTCTTGAAGCCAGCTAGTTATCCATTCTGCTACTTGTCCCCTGACTCCACATTTCCTGACTTTATTCATTAGTCTATTATGTGGTACCTTATTGAAAATCTAGATAAATTACATCTACTGCATAAACCTTGTCTACTCTCTCTCTGTTACCTCTTCAAAAAATTCAATGAGGTTGGTCAAGTGAGACTTTCCCTTTTGAAATCCATGTTGACTATTTATTATTATATTTTTTGTTTCTAGATGTTCTTCTACTTTCTCCTTTAGTAGGGATTCCATTATTTTTCCTATCTCCGATGTTAAGCTGACTAACCTATAGTTCCCATGACATGTTCTAGCTCCCTTCTTGAATATAGGTATTATGTTAGCTATCCGCCAGTCCTCCTGCACTACACCTTTATCTAATGAATTACTAACTATGTGTAGTGATGCCTCTGCTATTTTTTCCTTGGATTATTTTTAAATGCGTGGATATAATCCATCCGGAGCAGGCGTTTTATCCTCTTTGAGTTTCATTAGTTTATTTAGTATAGCTCCTCATTTTATTTTAAATGCAGTTAACTCATTATTAATCTCATCATCCGATGTCATCTCCACCTGTTCTATCTCCCTGGTAAATACTGAAGCAAAGTAATTATTTAATATCTCTGCCATCTCTCTATCACTGCCTGTGGTATTATCCTCTCCATCCCTTAGTGGTCATATTCCCATCCTAACCTTCCATTTTTTATTCATGTGCCTGTAAAATATTTTACTATTTTTTTTTTTGTTCCTTGATAATTTTATTTCATAGTTCCTTTTTGACTTCCTAATTGTTTTTCTGACTTCTCTCCTAATCCCTTCATATTCTCCCTTATCATGCTCTCCCCTGCTGTCTATGTACTTAATGTATGCCTCTTTCTTTACCCTCAATTTTTCTCTTATGGTGACTCATTAGTTTTTAGCTTGTTCTTGTTTATTAGCAGAATATATTTTTCCTGGACTCTGTTGAACTCCATTTCAAATGTATACCCATTGCTGTTCTACATCATTGTTTGTCAATACTGTTGTCCATTTTATTTTCCCAAGTGCTATTCTCAGCCCCTCAAAATCAGCTTTTCTCCAATCTATTATCCTGGTCTTTGTTATACCTATGTCTTTCTCAATTATTATTTTAAAGCATATTATATTATGGTCACTATTGCCTAGATGTTCACCTGCTTTTACTTCTTTTATCTGCTCTAGTTCATTCCCCATTAAAGAGCGGGAGAATCAACTGAGAGGAGCGGATATAGAGTGGGAGAATCTGCTAAGAGGAGCAGATATAAAGAGTGGGAGAATCTGCTGAGAGGAGTGGATATAAAGAGTGGGAGAATCTGCTGAGAGGAGCAGATATAAAGAGTGGGAGAATCAGCTGAGAGGAGCGGATTTAAAGTTTTAAAAATCTGAATCCCAACTCCAACATGCCTTGAACCCGTCCACTCCCAGGAGACGGGTTGGCACTTTAAATATGATATTGAGGCTGGAAGCCTCGAATTTAGAAACATAGAAACATAGAAAAATAGGAGCAGGAGTAGGCCATTCAGCCCTTCAAGCCTGCTCCACCATTCAATATGATCATGGCTGATCTTCTATCTCAATACCATATTCCTGCTCTCTCCCCATACCACTTGATGCCTTTTGTGTCTAGAAATCAATTCTATCTCCTTCTTAAATATATTCAGTGACTTGGCCTCCACAGCCTTCTGTGGTAGAGAATTCCACAGGTTCGCCACCCTCTGAGTGAAGAAATTTCTCCTCAACTCAGTCCTAAATGTCCTACCCCGTATCCTGAGACTGTGACCCCTCGTTCTAGAGCCCCCAGCCAGGGGAAACATCCTCTGCATCCAGTCTGTCTAGCCCTGTCAGAATTTTATACATTTCAATGAGATCACCTTTGCAGGTTTAACTGTGACCGGCCGGGGTTCCCGGGCCTCAGGAATTCCAGCAGCTGCAGTGAGGTGAAGACAGCCTCAAGGAGTTCTTCTTGTGGGCTGGGAGGAGCAGAAGTGCTTCTTCCCAGCCCCCCAAGCTCCCACACCATCAACCCCCACCCCCACCTGCATTCAAACCACTCCCACCCATCCCCCTTCCCGGGGTCAGGGATTGGACCTACCTGGGGCTGCGGCCTCTTCTACGCCCGACTGGAAACCAAGCCTATCAATCAGGCTGACTTCCGGACCGGGACCCTGTCAGTTAAAACTTCACAGTGTGCAGGGAGACCCGGACTTCGGGTTTCCTGCACGCTACAGGAACAAGATCATGGCGGGAGGAGCCGAGTGGCCAGAAGAGGCCCAGGTAAGTTTTAATACTTTGCTTGTCTTTGAACTCCTTGTGGGCCAGAAGGAGCAGGAGCAGGAGCGCTCTCCCCAGGTCCTTCAAATAGTCCTTGGGTCTCCCTGGCCCTGGAACCTCCCACGATTTTTGGGAAATTCTCAGCCCCTGCATCCCCATGATCTTCAGGGAATCCTCAGCCCTACCATCCCCAAAATCTTCGGGGAATCCCCAGCCCCAGCATTCCCCAACCTTCGCTGAAAGAAAACCCTGTGCAATGATCAATAACATGTCATTCTATAGTGGACACTAGGTGGAGCCGTAGAGCTGTGTAGAGCTGTATATAGCTATATGTATAAGACTACACTACCCAGCTGTATATATATTAAGATTACATTACCCATGAGGCACTAGGCTACCCACAAGGCAGCAGTCAAGATGGAAGCCTCTACAGATACTGTACCTAGGCCACATGTGCTCAATAAAAGTGTCTAGCAAAAGCTAGCTGTGTTCATAATAAGAATGTCTATTTATTAATGAACATAAGATGGTACCAGGATGGTGAAGATCTGCTGAAAATTGTGAAAAGCGAAATGGAGAATTTGAAGCCACCAGAGCGTTTGAAACTCACAGGAAACATCGACTACAATTGGCAGACTCTTAAACAACAATTCGAACTCTACATTGCAGCCATCGGATTCGGAACAAAGCCAGACGCAAGGAAGATAGCGTTGCTGCTTACGGTTGCAGGCCCACAGGCGATAGAGGTATTTAATACATTTGTATTTAATCCAGAGGAGAACAGAGAAAAATTGGAAGATGTGGTAAAAAAATTTGATGCACATTGCTCTCCCAAAAAGAATGAGACCTATGAAAGATACATCTTCTGTTCTTGGACACAGCAGCAAAATGAGACTTTTGATAGCTTAATAACTGATCTGAAACTGAAAGCACAGACATGTAATTTCTCTGAGCTCAAAGCATCCATGATTCGTGACCAGATTGTGTTTGGTATTCATGATAAAAAAGTCAGGGAACGTCTGTTGAGAGAAACCGAACTAAATTTGGAAAATGCAGTGAAAATATGCCAAGCCAGCGAGCTAGCTCGAAAGCACGCGAAGACTTTCAGTGAAATCAATAATGATGCGATTGTAATGAGTGATAATGCTGCTGTCGGTGCTGTGTCCTATAAGGGGAAGAAAAATGGGCAGAACAGAAATGAAAAGCAATCGGAGGATGAAAATTTTAATTGTAAACGCTGTGGTTACAAACACCAGTTAAGACAATGCCCAGCATTTGGAAAAATGTGCACAAAGTGTAATGGAAAGAATCACTTTGCCAAACAATGCTTTTCAAAAGTAAAAACTAAGAAAGGGCAACGAGTTAATGTAATTGAGGACACTGATTTAAGTGAGACATTTTGTGTAGGAATGGTGACATGTGACAATATCAAAAAGGATACAGAAAATGTGCAGCCCTCAGAAATGGACAATGCTGAACATAAAGTTAATGCAGTAAAAGAGGACAAATGGATGATCCCACTGCAGGTAAATGGAGCATTAGTTACCTTGAAATTAGACACTGGGGCAAAAGCAAACTTAATCAGTATGAGTGACATTAACAATATGAAAGAAAAGCCCAAAATACAGAAAAAGTCAGTACTACTGAAGGACTATAATGGACAGAAAATAGATAGCTTAGGTGTATGCAGACTTAAAGTGACAGTCAAAGACAAAGTGCATCATCTCATGTTTTCTGTTGTGGCTGAAAGGCTTGATTCACTACTGGGTGACAAAGCTTGTGAGGACTTAGAACTGGTCAAAAGAGTCTACCGTATAAACTGTGCCATAAGCAGACCAGATGACTCGGTGGATTCTGCAGTGAATAATTTCCAGGATGTGTTCAAAGGATTTGGAGTTCTACCATTCACTTACAAGATCCAGCTAAAGCAGGATGCTCAGCCAGTGGTACATGCTCCACGAAGAGTTCCAGCACCCCTGCGTGACCGGCTCAAAGAATGAACTGGACAGAATGACCACACTAGGAGTCATCAGGAAAGTCGAAGAGCCAACAGACTGGGTTAACTCCATGGTATGTGTAAAGAAAAAGAACAATGATCTAAGAATATGCATGGATCCAAAGGACTTAAATGCAAACATAAAACGTGAACACTACCAGATTCCCAAGCGAGAAGAAATCACCAGTGAAATGTCAGGTGCCAGATACTTTACAAAGCTCGATGCCTCACAAGGATTTTGGCAACTAAAACTGGATGAAGAGAGCACCAAATACTGTACCTTCAACACACCATTTGGCAGGTATTGTTTCCTCAGAATGCCTTTCGGGATAATATCTGCATCTGAAATCTTTCATAGAGCGATGGAACACATAATTGAAGGTCTGGAAGGAGTTCGGGTCTATGTTGATGACATCATCATCTGGGGCTCCACACTGAAAGAACACAATGAGAGACTGACTAAAGTGCTACAGAGCATACGCCGGAATGGACTGAAGCTCAACAAAGCCAAGTGTCAGTTTGGCGTCCAGGAAGTCACTTTCCTAGGAGATAATCTATCTGGTAAAGGAATAGAGCCAGATATGGAAAAAGTAAACGCCATACTCAAAATGCCCCGACCCACTGACAAAAAAGGAGTGCTACGCATCATGGGGATGATAAACTTCATTGGAAAGTTCATTCCTAACTTGTCAGCCAAGACAGCCTGTCTGCGAGACCTGCTACATAAAACAAATGAGTTCGCATGGACAGAAAGACATGAACAAGAGTGGATAAACCTCAAAACAGTGCTGACAACCACACCTGTACTCACCTTCTTTGACCCAACAAAAAGAATCAAAGTGTCAACGGATGCATCAAAAGATGGCCTAGGTGCGGTCTTGCTACAAGCAGAGGGTGAAGATTGGAAGCCTGTTGCCTATGCCTCCAGGTCTATGACTGATACTGAGTGTCGATACGCCCAGATTGAAAAGGAATGTCTGGGCTTGGTAGTTGGAGTAGAAAAGTTTCCTGGCTACATATATGGACTTCCCACCTTCACAGTTGAGACAGACCACAGCCCTCTGGTTGCCATCATAAAAAAAAACCTGAATGAGATGTCTCCAAGGATTCAACGACTCATGATGAAGCTGCAAAGATATGACTTTGAACTGATCTACACACCAGGCAAATACATAGTGTTAGCAGATGCACTATCCCAAGCACCCACAATGAGTCATGTGAGCTCTACTGAAGAAGACATGGATGTTCATGTGAGTATGGTCACTGCTGTGCTGCCCGTGTCAGACACAAAATCAAAGCAAATAGCAGAAGAAACAGTAAAAG
Source organism: Somniosus microcephalus (assembly GCF_052327205.1). NCBI lineage: Eukaryota > Metazoa > Chordata > Chondrichthyes > Squaliformes > Somniosidae > Somniosus > Somniosus microcephalus. Next base: position 37,542,223 of record NC_140997.1, read on the forward strand.
ATACAGTATTACAAACAGTAATAGAGAACATTCATCATGGTTGGCCAAAAGGTTCCTGTCCAAAATATTTTCACATAAGGTCAGAATTGAGTGTCGCAAGTGGACTATTACTAAAACAGAACAGAATAGTCATTCCACAGGCTTTACATCAAGACATGCTCAAAAGGATTCATGAGGGACACCTCAGAATTGAAAAATGCAAAAGGAGAGCAAGAGACACTGTTTATTGGCCTGGCATAAATAAGGACATTGAGAACATGATAGGCAAATGTGAGACATGTCAGAAACACCAAAACAAACAAGCAAAGGAACCAATGATAGTAGCTGACATACCAACAGCAGCATGGCAAAAGGTTGGTATGGACCTTTTTCATTTAAATGGTAAAGACTATCCAATAGTGATTGACTACTATTCTAACTATCCTGAGATGGCACTGCTCTCAAGCACCACAGCAAGCAGTGTCATAATGCATGTGAAATCCATCTTCGCCAGACATTGAATTCCCAGGATTGCCGTTAGCGATAATGGTCCGTGCTTCAACTGTAAGGAGTGACAACAGTTTGCAGCACATTATGACTTTCAGCACATCACATCCAGTCCTTTGTATGCTCAGTCAAATGGTAAGGCAGAGAAAGGTGTTCAAGTTCTCAAGCAGCTACTGAAGAAAGCGACAGAAAGCAAGTCTGATCCTTATCTCGCCCTGCTGAGCTACCGAGCCTCACCTTTAGACTGTGGTTCTTCACCTGCTGAACTACTAATGGGTTGCAAGTTGCGCACCACGCTACCCTGCTGTGCAAAAGAACAGCAAAGTGAGGAACTGAGACAGAGACTTCAACTGTTAAAGCTGAAACAGAAATCATACTATGACAAGTCATCCAAAACTCTAAAACCATTGACAAGGGATGATGTTGTCAGGATTGAGGATCCAGATGCATGGAACAGGAAAGCTACAGTTCTTGAGGAAGTAGGACCAAGGTCATATACTGTTAGAACTGAGGAAGGACAGATTCTCAGGAGGAACCGCCGTTCCCTCCTAAAAACACAAGAGACTATTCAAGACCAGATTGATGACAATGCCGCAACTGCATCTTGTCATTCACCACCAGAACAATCTCATGAAGACACATCAGACTTACCCGTGTTGAGAAGATCCACACGTGAAGTAAAAGAGCCTGATAGACTTAATCTTTGAGTACAATGTAAAGCTTTGAAAATGTGTTGACTGTTTTGAAAATGTTTATGTTTATAGAGCACTAACAAAAGTGTTACTGATATTATCTTTATTGTTTTCTTGAAAGTTGATTGATATTGATTTTGTTAAACCTCAAAGAAAGGGGGATGTAATGATCAATAACATGTCATTCTATAGTGGACACTAGGTGGAGCCGTAGAGCTGTGTAGAGCCGTATATAGCTATATGTATAAGACTACACTACCCAGCTGTATATATATTAAGACTACATTACCCATGAGACACTAGGCTACCCACAAGGCAGCAGTCAAGATGGAAGCCTCTACAGATACTGTACCTGGTCCACATGTGCTCAATAAAAGTGTCTAGCAAAAGCTAGCTGTGTTCATAATAAGAATGTCTATTTATTAATGAACATACGACCCTGGTCTGTCCCTCCCATTGCAATGCAAAGGAATCCCCTAACACACACTGACTGACGGGGACCGTTCCCACAGGTCCTTAGCTGCGGCCTCCTGCCGCCAGATTCCCACGCCCGCCTGCCGGCCCATAAGTAATCTGGCCAGATGTTGTTTGTGACTCTGGAAATATTTATTCAAATGAAGCCCTGCCATTAAGATCAGCATGACATCCTCATTACCTGCTATTGGCCTCCCGCACTCCCTTCCCACCCCCCTATTAAAATCGAGGCCTTAGATTTATACAACACAGAAGGAGGCAATTCAGCCCACCATACCTGTGCCAGCTTTTTGAAAGTTCAACTCAATTAGTCCCACTGCTTGCTCTTTCCCCATAGCCCTTCAAATTTTCCTTTTCAATAATATATCCAATGCCCTTTTGAAAATTACTATTAAATCTGCTTCCACCACCCTTTCAGGCAATGCATTCCAGATCATAATAATTCACTGCATAAAAAAATGCTCCTCATCTCCCTTCTGATGCTTTTGCCAATTATCTTAAATCTGTGTCCTCTTGTTACCAACCCTCCTGCCAATGGAAACAGTTTCTCCCTATGTACCGTATCAAAACCCTTATAATTTTATGCACCTCTATTAAATCTCCCCTTAATCTTCATACAATCCAGCATCATGAAGGCTGGCTTCAACTCCAGTGGGTTACAATCCTTATCCCCCACTCGACCCCTGCCACGTTCTTGCCAAAACTCTCCCATGTAATTTATTATTTTGCATTTGAATAAGGGTTGAATAAACTTAATTTCAGACAAGAGGACAATGTGGAGCTGAGATGCACCAGTCAGAGCTGCGAGATAGAATAGCATAAGGCCTACAAGATCATTTTAAAAAATTGCTCCCAAAAGTTTTTATTCATTCTTGGGATGTGGGCATCGCTGGCAAAGCTGACATTTATTGCCCCGAGTAGTAGCCCCGAGAAGGTGGTGATACAGCTGGGTGCTAGACCACTTCAGAGGGCAGTTAAGACAAGCACGTTGGTGTGGGACTGGAATCACATGTAGACTAGACCAGATATGGATAGCAGGTTTCCTTCCCTAAAGGACATTAATGAACATGTTGGGTTTTTACGACATTACGACAGCTTCCTGGTCACTTTTATTGATACCAGCTTTTTATTTCCAGATTTTTAAAACTGAATTCAAATTCTAAAACTGCCATGATGGGATTTGAACTCTGAATTATTAGTCCAGGTCTCGAGATTACTGATCCAGAACACAGCCACTACATTATTCGACCCACGGGCTCAAATGTAACAAAAGGTTACTGTTGTTCAAAACTACTTTGGAGGTTAGAAGAGAGCAGTGTCACCACATATCTGAACACATGTTGGGCCTCACCAATAAATTGAGATTTTCTCAATTGTCTTTGAGCTAGTTTCTACAAAAATGTGTACTCAATGGCCAGATTAATAAACCATAGCAACTGAGCCTTGGCTTAGTGGTAGCACGCTCACCTCGGAGTCAGAAGGCCTTGAGTTGAAGCCCTACTCTCAAGGCTTGACCACGTAACCTAGGCTGACTTCAGTGCAGTACTAAGGGAGTGTTGTATTGTCTGTTAAACTACCCTCTCAATTGGATGTGAAAGATATGGTGCTATTTGAAAAAGTGCAGGGAGGTGACTGAACGAGCATTTATCCCTCAACCAACATCACTAAAACAGATTACCTGGTTATTTATCTCATTATTGTTTTTGGTCTTTGCAGTGTACAAATTGGCTGCTGTGCTTCCCTAAATTACAACAGATACCAAACTTCAAAAATACTTCATTGACTGTGAAGCACTTTGGGATGTCCTAAAGTAATGATGTAAGTGCTTTCTATATTCCAATTACAAGGCTTGTTGGGTGCTTGAAAATTATTAAAGGCTTGTATTGCAAGTGCACCCTGACTGGCTGCTAGATTTTCATTATTGCAAATGAAATTGCTTTCACAATAAGCATATATTTCAAAACCAAACATTCCAGTTATTTCTTTAGTGAAGTCATAATTATAATAAAAACAGGAGTTTCATCTATTTTCAGTAAGGGAGCAATGAGGAATACCTATGTCTTTTAACAGATATTTTACAGCAGGCTTAAGATTAATATAATGGATTCATACCAAAAAATATATATATATAATTGATTCATCTTGTTTGTGGCCACTATTAAATCTAATTGAAGGGATGGGAATTAATTGCTTGCATTTAATGCCTAAGTGCCAACATGCAAATGTATCAAATTTTCTCATCTTAATTTAATACCAGGAATATCTCAAGATACATCATGGGAAATTAGATTTAATTACAGAAATTAAACAGATTAACAACCAAAATAAAACACGAGGGGGGAAAAATTGGGCGGCGCCCATTTTGGGGCGCTAACGTCGCCGGGGCACTAAATTTAGCGCCCCGAAAAAGTTAGTGCCCCTCCGCCGTAAATTCAGTAGTAGTGCTCCAAGCAGGAGGTGGGGTGCTACTGGAAAGCACTCCACCTCCTTCTTGGGGCACTACTACTGAGGTTTGCGGCAATACGTGCAATCGCGCCAAGGCACATAGCGCCGCGTCATTGCAGGCCAAATCCTCTGATTAAAGGGCAGGGGCCTAGCACCGCGTGCACCGGGGCCCTGCTGGACCACCGGGAGCGGGATGCCATGAAAACAGCCCTGCACTCAAGAGGAGTGCCGGGCTGAGCGATCGCGGCCGGCACCCCGCATACAAAACTGAAAGGGGGCAGGTGCTGGCAGTCAGCCAAAATAAAAATGGCCACCCAACACCTGCCCTTTAAGTAGCGCCGCCGCCACTGCAAAAATGCCCCCCTGATCCTGTGGGACATATCGTCCGGCGATAGGTCAGGGGGTGCAAGGGAAGTTTGTGGCTGGAGCACAAGCGGGGCGCTACCAGCTACCGTCTCCGCTAGCCTCCTGCTGAGTTTCGCGGGAGGCATTAACGAGAGGCACAAACCAACCCAATTTTTCCCCCTAGATCTTTGTGAAAGTGTCAAAATTAATGTCTACTGATGATAAAAGAATCAAAATAGTGATAAAAATGAAATGTGAGGGTTGTTTTCAAGAAGCAGAAGCTTCCTGGGGCAAATTCTTCTTTTAAAAGGGGCAATTCTTCTACAGACAGCAAGCAATTGTCAAAATGTCAAGACTAAGACAAAAGTCAAGAACGCTGGAGAGAATTATGGCCTAGAAATTCAGTTTTGCCAGTTTAGGGGCGCTAACGTTAGCGCCCGCCCGACTTTAGCGCCCGCCCCAAAGTTGCGCCCCCTTCGCCGAAATTCAGTTGCTTCGCCCTAAGAGGTTGCTCGAGCGCTAAAAGAGGCGTTACACGACTATCTTTAGGCGCTAAGCCGGCGGTGCAGAGGGATAGCGCCGAGGCGGGGCGCGGTCATTTTTTGATTGACAGCAGACCCCGTGGCGCCGGCCAGCTCTTAAAGGGGGAAGGGACGATTTGGTCTGCTGCCACGCCCTGCACACTGCAGCTTTCAAACTAGGCCTCAACACTGCTGCTGAGGCCAAGGAGCCATGGCAACGCATGATAAGGCCCATGAGCGTGCCCTGCGCTTCTCAGAGCGTGATCTGGATAACATGCTGACAGCATTGGAGAAGAGGCGCAGGATCTTGTTCCCAGACAATGGCAGGAATCCCACCCACCGCGTCTACACCAAAGCCTGGAGGGAGATCGCCACCAGGGTGTCGTCCTACGGCGATGCCCCCAGGGACAAGGTGCAATGTCGGAAGAAATACAATGACCTGACCAGGATTGTCAGGGTGAGTACCCTTTCCACTCTCCTCCTCATTCTTGCATGTACACCTGACATGATGGGCAAAGGGACCTGAAAGGCCTAATGGGCAGCCCTCAGCCAGCAGCTTTGGGACAGTCATGAGCATCAATTGCACATTCTGCACTTTACACACTGGCCAAGCTATTCCACCATGGGAGGCAGTGCACACTAGATCAGGGCTAGACTCTGGCCAAGCTATTCCACCATGAGAGGCAGTGCACAGTAGATCAGGGCTACACTCTGGCCAAGCTATTCCACCATGGGAGGCAGTGCACATTACGTCACGGCTACACACCGTACTTAGAGCCCATCCTTTCTCTTGCAGGCTAAACTTGCAAATAATCGCAAGCGCCGCGACATCACCGGGGGAGGCCGCGCCAAGTTCCAGAAGCTCACTCCCCTGGAGGAGCGTGTGAGTGGCCTCATGGGAGGCCGCGTGATTGTGCCCAGAGCGTGCGGAGAAGCCGACCCTCCGCTGCCCGGCAATGGTAAGGACCTCGCCTTTTGGCCCTCTCTCGTCACACTTCCGCATCCGAGCTACCTCCTTTGCCACTGTGCCACCAATGCGCTGAATGCCACCAGTCATGACTCCCTCGCTGACGCCCTCTCCTCACTCTGAAGCTACTCTTGTGCCTTCCTGCTTTCAGCTGGTGACGAAGAGCTCCCTGAAGCTGCCAGTGACAGCCCCTCCGAACAGGAGGAGGAGGAGGAGGAGGAGGAGGAGGAGGAAGAGCAACCCGGACCATCAGGGGAGGACTCAGGTCCCGCAGCAGAGGGCGAAGTGTTGGACACGTCTTCCCTGGACGAGAGCCTGGAGCAACTTTCGGAGGGGAGTGCAGCTGCTGGGACCAGTGGCGTCCAGCCACCCAGGAGGGCTGCGGGTGGGCCGCGGCCTTCCCCCCAGAGGGGGGAAGGATCGGAGGGGAGTGCAGTTGCTGCGGACATTCAGCGCCAGCAACGTGCCAAGGGTCGCCTAGCTCGGACCCCTGCTCCCCAGCGGGAGAGTCCCACCTCCAGTCCGGCCACCTTCACCTCGGAGGAGGTGCGCCAGCTGGACCAAATGGCCGAGGATTCGGACCGCCGCCACACAGAGCTCATGCAGGTGGTGGGATGGATGCCTGAGGCCATCGAGTCGCTGGCGACCAGTGTGCGGGAGTTTGGGGCATCAAATGCCGAGAGTGGCCGGATGATGATGGAGGTAGTGGAACGGATGCTTCCGGCGATGGAGTCGCTGGCTGATGCCGTCAAGTCAGTGGCGGATGTGATGCGGGCGCAGACGAGGGCAACAGGGGCACTCACTGCTGCCACACGCGCTGCCTCAGCCAGGCATCGCAAGGACACCCGCCGCGCTGCAGCAGCACAGCGATCCGCCCTTCGGCTGATTGGTGCGGATCGTGCAGTGCGTGCCCGGGCGAGTGCCAGTGTCCGACATCACCAGCCAGCACCTCCAATACGCCAGCTTGCCCACATTGCGCCATCCGTCGCTGCCACTCCCCCAGTGGAGCGTCAACGGCAAGCGGCTGGAGCTGATGGTGGCCATGCACATGTGCGCCAATCAACAGCCGGCCCCTTGAGGCCCAAAGCCCGTGTAGGCCGCCCCCCAAGGCCATCTGGCGGAAGGACATCTGACCCTCAGGCGCCTTCCCCCAGCCTCGCAGCAGCCACTGGGCAGAGCTTGCGGAGGAGCAGCAGGCCGGGCAGGGGCGCCAAAAGGCTGGACAAGGTCTCGCCCTCGCGGGCCACTAAGTAGAGGGTGTGGCGGTGGACATCTTTATTTTGCCCATGGTTGTTTTGTTTATGGGTATGTTTTTTGCGTTAAGGCCGAGGTTGAGGCCTGGTTTATTCAAATGTGGAGTTACTCCTCCCCAGGTTGTGGGAGTGAGTCGTTTGTTGCACTTTTTGTGGGGGGCGTTGATTGTTTTTGGGATTCATGTGGGAAGGGGTTTCATTTTTGTCAAATATAAATTTATCTTTATTCAGACAGTGTCCATGGTTGTTCTTGTTAGTCTTTGTTGCCTTCGCCGGCTGAGGGCTTGCGGAGCGGCTGCATTCATCTTGCTTCATGGCCACAAGGCATTCCCTGACAGGGGGCTTAGAAGTTACGTTCAATAAGCTGGTGACGGACGGCCCTTGGACCTTGTCGCTCCCTCCTGGGAACGTACTCCTCCTCCTCCTCCTGCTCCTCCTCCTGAGGTGGTGGTCCAACGTCAGGTGGCAGTGCCTGAATCCTGCGGAGAGCCAGGTTGTGTAGCATGCAGCAAACTACGACAAATTGGGAGACCCGTTGCGGCGAATACTGCAGAGATCCGCCAGAACGATCAAGGCAGCGGAACCGTTGCTTGAGGACCCCAATAGTTTGCTCGATGATGTTTCTGCTCCTTTGATGGCTCTCGTTGTATGCCTCTTCAGCAGCGGTCCTGGGCGCGCGGAGCGGGGTCATGAGCCAGGTACACAAAGGATAGCCTTTGTCCCCGAGTAGCCATCCTCTTGGGGGAGGCTGTGCTTCGAACATGTCATGCACAGTACTCTGCCGCAGGATAAAGGCATCGTGGCAGCTGCCTGGAAAGCAGGCATTGACAGCCAGGATGCGCTGCTTGTGGTCACACACCAGCTGCACATTGAGAGAATGGTAGCCCTTCCGGTTGCGATACTGCTCGCCATGCTCCAGAGGTGCCCGCAAAGCCACATGCGTACAGTCAATGGCGCCCTGCACCAAGGGGAAGGCCGCGAGTCTAGCAAATCCCACTGTACGCTGATGCTGGCTCTCCAGGGCCATGGGGAAGGAGATGAATTGGCGTCTCCTTCTGAAAGGGGCATTAGTCACCTGGCGGATGCAGCGATGCACGCCGAACTGGGATATGTTTGCTATGTCCCCAACAGCGGATTGGAAGGAGCCGGTGGCATAGAAGTTCAATGCCACCGTCACCTTCACTTCCACCGACAGAGACGTCCTGCACCTGAGCTTTGGACGCAGATCTCTGCGAAGCAGGTGGCAGATCTCTGCAACCACCTCCTTTCAGAATCTCAGCCTTCTTACACATCGCGCGCCACTCATGGTGAGGTAGGAGCGCTGCTGGCGGTATACCCTGACTGGGTAAGGCCTATGTTGCCGACGCCTGTTGCCCCCTCTGCCTCTAGCCAGGGCTGCCCCTCTGACCCCGCGTCTGCGAGCCCTATGCACATGGCGCTGAAACTCCGCGTTGGCACCCCATGCAGCCCCCATCAAATGCTGGCAAACAGTCAAATTTCCAACAGGGCACTTGCAGCGCTTTGGCCTGAGTCCAAAAATACCTGGGCCTAGAAATTGGGTTTTGGCGCAGCGACGGCTTTAGCGCCGGAAGTTAGTGCCGGAGCTAAGTCGCGCTGGGCGGGCCAAAAATTCACTAGTTCTGCGCCCAAACGGCTGCCGGCGCTGCTGAAAGCTGTTTGCGCCTGAAAACTGGCGCTACGCGCTGAATTGCGGCGCTATTCCGGCGCTGCGGCGCCCGCTGCGGTGCGGCAGGTTCGGGAAGTGCAGGCCTCCTCCTTCCCTTAAGGAGGAGCTGCCTGCACCCGGCCGCGGCCCGCGAAAATCATTGTAAAAATGAGCCCGGCACCTCGGACAAGTGCCGGGCTTGCATCTGTCCCGGGGCGGGGGGGGGGGAGAAGTCCGGGGAGGGAGCTGCGGCCAGGCGGCCGGCGAGAAAGCGGCCGGCCGCCGCGGGGCCTTTAATGCGCCGGCGCAAAGTCCAGTAAGGCACCTCTGCCAGAACGTTGCTTGCGGCTGCCACGGGCGAGGCGGCCGCAAGTCAATTTCGGAGTTCGGGCGGGTTACCATGGCAACCGGGACGCTGCGCACACCGATGACGTCATCGGTGCCGGCGCAGCGCTAACGGCCTAACGCCGATTTAGGGACCCACTCAATTTCCAAACTGGCCATAGCTCCGGCGCTAGGCCCTCTAGCGCCTCAAAAGCGGCGCTAAGCCTACCGAATTTCTAGGCCCTGAGCTGTTACTGCACGAAACCAGTTAGCTCTCCTCCTTGTTGTGTGTCCAGAAATCCGTTGCACAACAGTGTTTGCTGCAAAATGGCTGCCCTTTATACTGCAGGGTATGTGCCCTTTAATTTGCGCTCCCCGGGGCCTGCGTCGGCTGTGTTGTGTTCCATTTTACAAACGCTCTGGCCGCCAGCCGCACAATGGGGCGGTCTGACTGAAGTTTGGAATCGGGGCGCGCAAAGGGCGTTGCACAAGGATGTGACGTCATTTTCTGCGCGCGCAGCCGGGCGGGCGCTAAACTTTACGCCGGCGGTAAGGGTCCACTTAATTTGGGGCGAGGCGCAAACTGCGCTGCGCCCGGGCGCTACACGCATAGCGCCCGAAATTCACTTCTCTTAAGGCGCTAACTGCTGGCGCAACCAACTGAATTTCTAGGCCTATAAGTTTAGACAACACGGGCTCAAGGACTGGAAGATAGTGAATATTAATCCAGCATTGAAAAGCAATGAAACATGAATCAAAGAATTATAGGCCAGATGGCCTGGCATCTGCACTGGGGAGAGGGTTACCACATGTCTGGTTTTGAAAAGGACAGGCTAATGTTGGCACTGCCCACCCAGAAATATAGTTGATTAAAAACCAGCCACCAAAAGTCCAGCTTTTTCAGCAACTCTTTGAAAATCAGAACTCTGAGTATGCAAGGGTAGGTCATTCCGCGCAGCTGTAGAGCACTAACATTTAAGTCCCTTTGTGGCAGATGTGAAAGGGGAGCAGGCCTGTCATCAACTCCACAGAGTGCGGGGCCCGACCACAACTCCCCACCACTCGGAAAACCCACCCCAGTCAAGATCGGGGCCAATTAATCTAACCACTTGGTTCTCCTGTCCACTCTGAAAGGTGGATAACATACTGTCAGACTAATAGCTGATTTTTCTAATAATTGAAATACTTGTACAGGAGCAGAAAATACAACTCAAGTAAGTAGTAATGTATGACTTAAAACTGTTCCAATAAACACTTAGGATGTACTTACTTATAAGTCTAAAATGATGGGCCCAAAATTGCAGTCGGCAGCGTACCTCCGGAGCACTCTGCTGACCTGTGAAAAGTATACGCACCTACCTGATGGCGGCCTTCCTGCGTAAACTTGCGCTGTGGCGCTGTGAGTAGGAGGGCAGCGTAATGGCCCAGGGATCCCAGGGACACAGCCTGTGTGGAAGCGTACCTGGGATCATGAGGGCCTGGTCCTCCAATCAGAAAACAGATTGGATTTCATTCATTTAAATTATTACAATACTTCATTACTACCACCTTTAAAATACTATCAGATTTAGCTTTTATTGTGGGAATCCAATGTATTACTCATAATTCCCACTTCTAAACAAATACTGTGCAGAAAGTTATGATTTTTTTTTTAAACCTGCAGCTTTAACATACACTAGGATTGCTTCTCGTTAAAGCTTTTAAGCCACATAATTAAAAAATTTTAAAATTTCGGGTATCCCCTTATGCTGTGGAAACAGGCTCTGCAAATAGCCCAACTCTGCGCCAGCAATTAGGTTTCTGGTGGCGGAGCGGATGGCCTGTCAACGCGTACATTGACAAACCACAAGTTCAGGATTTAGCGCATGCTAAGAGTATGCCGTCATACCCACCTGGAGAGACCTGTACATCAAATCTGCTGGAAAGAACAATGGAGAGGCCCAGGGAAAGAGCTCAGAGTGCAGCCCCCACAGTCTCTTCCAAATCGATACAAGGAAGGGCAAATCAAAATGAACCTGCAAAGTGCTGCTCAGTACCCAAAACTCCTTCACACAACGTTGAATCTCTCCAGAAGTCTCTCTCTCTCTCAGAATGTGTGGTGCAAAAATGTCACCAACAAAAAAAGGCAGGAAGTGGTCGCCTTTAAATAGCGCTCCCCCAGTCCCTTCCTGACTGCAAAACGCTCCCCTCAACCTGTCATTGCTAGCAGTCGGCGGTAAGGCAGGGGGCGCCACTCAATATCCAGTCTGGGGCGCTACCGGAGCGTTGCACACTCAACTGACATCACGATCTGCCGGCGCAGGAGATCATGGCAGTAGTGTTTAGCACCGTCGCAAAATGTCTAGTTAATTTTGTGAGCGGCGCAAACATCGCCGCGCACAGGCGCTAGTTGCTTTGCGCCCCATTAGCGCCCTCTTAAGGCGCTAACGGGAGGCCCAAACCAACTGAATTTTTCCCCCCAGATCTTTATAAATATATTAAGAGAAAGAGTGGTAAGAGGGAATGTGAGCCCATTAATGACAGATTGTATCTGTTTTCACAGTAGAGGAAGAGGCCAAAATATCAGTGGTACAAGAGAATCTAAAAACAAGTCATGGGATTATTAAATTTAATCTATGTTAAAAATGGTAATGGAGAAAATAATGGGACTTAATATATTAAAATCTCAAGGGCCTAACAGTTTCCACCCTAGGGTGTTAAAAGAAATAGGTGGGAAAATTGCAGATGAGTTAGTCATAATTTTCCAAAACTCTCTAGATTCAGAAATCCTGCCTTTGGATTGGAATCTCACGCCATGATTTAAGACAGGAGGGATGGAGAAACCAGGAAACTACAGATTGGTCAGTTTAATATCAATTGTGGGGAAGTTACTATCATCAGGGACAGAGTTACTGAGAATTTGAAAAAGTATGAGCTGAACTAAGGGAGTCAGCATGGATTTGTGAAAGGTAGGTCATGTCTGACTAATCTAACTGAATGTTTTGAGGAGATCACTAACATGGTGGACAGGGGAATGTTTATGGATAATGCCTCTATGGAATTCAAGAAGGTATTAGATAAGGTTCTGCCCAAGAGATTATTAGCAAAAATAAATGTGGGTGAATTTGGAAGTAAGCTTATGACATGGATTGGTAATTGGTTGGGAGGTAAGACAGAAAGTAAGGATAAATTGGTAAGAGTAGGGCTAATTCACTCTGATTGGTGGGATGTGAGAAGTGGCTTCCCCCAGGTATTTCCTCTCATGGAGGAATCCAGAACAAGGGGCATAATCTTAAATTTAGAGCTAGGCTATTTAGGGATGAAATCAGGAAGCACTTTTTCACACAAAGTGTAGTGAAAATTTATAATTCTCTCCTTGAAAAAGCTGTGGATGCTGGGTCAATTGAAATTTTCAAGACTGAGATCGACAGATTTTTATCAGGTAAAGGTATTAGGGAAATAAATCAAAGGCGGGTAAATGGAGTTGAGGTACAGATCAACCATGATCTAACTGAATGGCGAAACAGGGTTGAGGGGGTGAATGGCCTATTCCTGTCCCTGCATGCCTATGTCCCGATACAATTCTCCTGGGCTTCCAAAAATAGACTTCAACACTCCTGATTAAACATATTATACAAAGCTTTGACAAGTCTTATTGATGAGTTATCTGACATAGGGAGAAAAGGCCTTTTATTTTCTGGCCCCAATACCATCCCCCCACCCCAACCCCACCCCAACCCCACCCCATTGATTGGGAGGCATTACTGGTGCAGTAAGATTTCTGTGAATCTTGCAGATGCTCTCTTGATCCCAGCTGTATTTCCAATCTCTCCCGTAGAGTCAAGAATCATGCATGTTCATGGAAACGTGTGTATGTAGAAGCAACAAGGGGGCATGCCATATTAGATTTAGTAATGAGTAATGAGACAGATTTAGTTAACAGCCTAAAGGTGGGTGAACATTCATCCAATACCGATCATAACATAATTGAGTTCAACGTAGTGTTTGAAAGGGAGAAATGCAAAAACAGTTACTAAGATTCTGGATTAGGTAAGGCCGACTTCAACGTGATGAGATAGAGACTGTCCACAGTAAAACTGGGCAAATCTGTTGATGGGTAAAACGACAGAAGGTCAGTGGGAGATGTTCAAAAAAGAATTTAATGTGATACAGAACCAGTTTATAGCCCAGAGGGGCAAGAGCCCTACTTGCCAAAGAAACAACCATGGATGACTAAAGAGGTAAGGGACAGCATAAAACTAAAAGAACAAGCATTCAAAAATGCAAAAAATAGCACGGATCCTGGCAAATGGAAAAGATACAAAGAACAGCAAAGGGCCACAAAACAGATAGTTAAAGCTACCAAAAGGGAGTATGAAATGAAACTTGCAAGGGATATCAAAACAAACACAAAGAAATTTTACAATTACATTAGAAAAACGTGGGTAGTCAGGAGCAATGTTGGCCTCTTAAAAATTGAAACCGGTGATATTTTCAATGATACTGACCCGTCTTTTCTGAACGGAGGCTTCCTGCGTGTGGAGGCCTCCGATCTGGAGGGCTCCAGAGATCCGGCCATTTCCGATCCTGGGCCTCTCCACAACGAAATGCGCAGGGCCCACGTATCCCATAGGCGCATGCGGTTCACAAGCATCCCTGGGATCACGTGGGCCATGGGGAGCCAATGGGAGAAGGGAATCTCCCTTCATACTTTTGACAGATAGACCTGTCAAAATTATGAATGGAGATCACCCCTAAAACACATCAAAACATTAAATCATTTTTTTTTTTAAATCACATTTTTAAAATTAGTTAAAATTTGAAAAAAAATTCAAGTTTTTTACAGGGCTAAAAATAAACTTACCTTTTTTAAAAGTATTTTTAAATTATAAATGAGTGGACATTTTTTTTTTTACTTTTTAAACTCTTATGCTGGTAAAAGCACACGCAGAGGCCCTTCTCCAGGGCAGGCGTCTGATCTGTCAAGAGGATTCTTGACAAATCGGAAATGCCGGTTTTCAGCGCATGCGCTTTGCATGCCTGAAACCAACATTTGCGAGGTCCCTACGGGTGTGTACACAGCTCGTACACACCCGTAGGGATCAGAAAATACAGGCCAATAAGGAAATGGCAGACATGTTGAATAATTACTTTGCGTCAGTATTTACAGTTGAGGAAGAGAATAGCATGCTGGAAATCCCAAGAAAACTAGTATTGAATCAGGGACAAGGACTCAACAAAATTAACGTAATTAAAATAATAGTAATGAAGAAAATAACGGGGGGAAAATTCGGTATTGAATATTTTGGGGCGCTAACCTCACCTTGGCGCTAACTTTAGCGCCGGTGATCGCGAAATTGAGTTTTAGCACCCCAAGAGGGAAGTGGAGCTAAATCACACGCTCAACTTCCTTCTTAGGGCGCTAACATCGGAGAGCGGGGCGGAGACTTCAGCAGCGCTGCACACTGGGCCGTTCAGTGCTGCCGCGTTCAAAGGCTCCTTCCCTCCCTTAAAGGGAATGGCCATCGCTGCAGGCTCTGCAATATAAAAAGTACCTACCTGGACCACTAAGCCAGCCATGATCCCGCATGATCAGCCCGGCACTCAAGCAGAGTGCCGGGCTGATCGATTGTGGGCAGGAACCCACGAAAAGAACAACAGGAAAGGTAAGTTTTTTTTTACTTACCTTGGCCGCCTCGCCTTTAATCATCACCCCTGAAGTGGCCGGCCGCCCGATGCACGCCTCCTGCAGCTGTCGGTGTTTTCAATCGCCACTGCTGTAGGGGGCGGAAGTCAATTTCAGGTCCGGGGTGCTACCGGGGTGATCCGCACGGCAATGACGTCACAATCTCTGGGCGAAGGAGATCAGGAGCAACACTGTAGCACCGCCGCAAAACTCCTGCCAAATATGGCGGGAGTCGATGTCAGCGCACTGCCTAGTCGCAAAGGCACCCAATTTCACCCCCAATGGCACTAAAGAGTGACAAATCCCCAGGACCAGATAGTTTCCATCCCAGGAGTTTAAAGGAAGTAGGTGAGCACATTGCAGATGTCCTAACTATAATCTTTCAAAGTTTTCTTGATTCAGGAACAGTTCCTTTAGATTGGAAAATTGCGTATGTCACTCCCCTATTTAAGAATGGCGAGAAAGGGAAACATTGTTGTCTGGAAATTACTAGAGTCTATAATTAAGGATAGGGTGACTAATTTGATCAGAGAGAGCGAGCATGGTTTTGTGAAAGGTAGGTCATGCCTGACAAACCTGATTGAATTTTTTGAGGAGGTGATGAAAGCAGTGGACAGGGGAATGTCTATAGATGTTATTTATATGGACTTCCAGAAGGCATTTGATAACGTCCCACATAAAAGATGTTGGCCCAGAAATTCGGGTCTCCACGGGTGAGTACGCACGGGGTACTCATGCGTGGGCCCGATGGAAGTGCCGGTTTCTTGCATGCACTGCGCATGCGCGGGAAACCGGCACTTCCGTTCCGCTGAACGAAGGGGTTCAGAGGTCGAACGCGTGCGCGGGGGAGTCTGCGCGTGCGCTTTGAACTTAGTTTTTTTACAGGTTTTTCCGTGAGAGTAAGTCTTTAGTTTTTAGAAATGTAAAAACCAGGCGTAAGGCCTGCATTTTAAAAGGTAAGTGGTCAATTAATTAAAATTAAAACATTTTTTCCACAGGTTTATTATTTTTAAATATTTTAAAGCAAGGTAAGTTTATTTTTAGCCCCATTAGAATATAAAATTATTTTTTTCAAAAATTTAAATTATTGTTTAAAATAGTTATTTAATGTAATTTATAGTTTATTTAAAAAGTGTGATGATTTTTTAACATTTATTTGAAGGTTTACTACTATTTTGGGGCCATAGTATTTATAAGTTTTGACAGGTCTTCCTGTCACTACTTATGAATGGGCTTTTCCCTGCGCCGATTGGCTGCCCATGGCCCACGTGATCCCAGGGGACGCATCGCACTAACTACGCCGCTGGGACACGCAAGCACAACGCGCCGGCAGCTGGGCCAAGCCCCGGATCGGAATTCCACGGGGCCCTACAGCTCAACTGCCGGCGCGCAAGGTAAGTGCAGGTCAGGGGCTTGCACCCGCGGGAAGCCCCCGACCCAAATTTCTGGGCCATTAACTAAGGTAGAAGCCCATGGAATTGAAGGCAAATTATTGACCTGGTTAGAAAATTGGCTGAGCGGCAGGAGACAGAGAGTAGGGATAATGGATACATATTCTAATTGGCAGGAGGTGACAAGTGGTGTCCCGCATGGATCTGTGTTGGGGCCTCAACTATTCACAGTATTTATTAATGACTTAGATGATGGCGTAAAAACCCATATATCCAAATTTGCTGATGTCACAAAGATAGGCAGCATTGTAGGCAGTGTAGATGAAAGCATAAAATTACAAAGGGATATTGATAGATTAAGTGAATGGGCAAAACTGTGGCAAATGGATTTCAACGTAGGCAAATGTGAGGTCATCCACTTTGGACCTAAATAGGATAGAACAGGTACGTTCTAAATGGTGAAAAGCTAAAAACGTGGAGGTCCAAAGAAACTTGGGTGTCCAGATACATCGATCATTAAAATGTCATGAACAGGTAAAGAAAATAAACAGAAAGGCTAATGGAATACTGGCCTTTATATCTAGAGGACTAGATTACAAGAGGGTAGAAGTTATACTACACCTGTACAAAACCCTGATTAGACCACACCTGGAGTACTGTGAGCAGTTCTGGGCTCCACACCTTAGGAAGAATATATTGGCCTTGGAGGGAGTGCAGCGTAGGTTTACCAGAATGATACCCGGACTCCAAGGGTTAAATTGCGAGGAGAGATTACACAAACTAGAGTTGTATTCCCTGGAATTTAGACAGTCAAGGGGTGATCTGATGGATGTTTTCAAGATATTAAGGGGAACAGATAGGGTAGATAGAGAGAAACCATTTCTGCTGGTAGGGAGTTAGGGCTAGGGGGCCAGTCTAAAAATTAGAGCCAGGCCTTTCAGGGGTGAAATTAGGAAACACTTCTACACACAAAGGGTGATAGAAGTTTGGAACACTCTTCCACAAACAGCAATTGATGCTAGATCAATTGTTAATTTTAAATCTGAGATTGATAGATTTTTGTTAACCAAAGATATTAAGGGATATGGGCCAAAGACAGGTATATGGAGTTAGGTCGCACATCAGCCATGATCTCATTGAATGGCAGAACAGGCTCAAGGGGCTGAATGGCCTACTCCTGTTCCTATGTTCATATGTGCTTATGTTCCTATATCTAGAGAGTTTTGCATAAGAATTTGGTTACCTAAAGATCACGGTGGGTCCATGGCGGGCGACGTCAGTGGTGGGTCCCGATCCCACTGATGGCTCCATCCCGACCTCTGAGATGAATTTCCCTTGATTGGGCTTGTTAAGCCCACCCAGCGCTTTTCCTGGCCAATTAGAGGAAGTGGGTCTGGTGACGTCAATTGATGATGCGTCATCAGCCGGTTTCCTTAAAGAAACCGCGGCCATCTTTATTTTGACATTTGTGCTGTCAGTGTTCTACAGCATTGAGGTGCAGGGCTGCACCCAGGCTCTCCCATGACTCCCTTCGTATGCTTATATGATTATGGAGGAAGCCACAGCACACAGGGAGGTTCTCGTCCCTTCCCATGGGCGGAAGAGACCTCCCTAGGAGATCAACACAGCCTGATTACACATTGCAGAGGAGGGCACAAGCAGGGATGTGGTCAGGAGGGCCTGGCTGCAGTGCCACAAATGTTTCAATGATCTCAGTAGATCATGAAACCTTACTACAAAGCCACACTCATCCTGCTGTGTCTCTAATCACATCCCCATCACTCTGCCTTCCCTACCCTACTCCTGCACATCCTTACTCACACCAACTTACCTTACATCTCCACCCATCCCTCTCTACCTACATTATCACTTCCCCATCTCACTAGCCACCCCTCACACTCACCCTCATCCTAGTGCAATCATACCAACTAACAACACACAAGGGTAGGCACTTGCATGTTTTATGCAATGTTCATGTAAAGTTTCTGTTAATGTGGTGTCAAACATTGAAATCTTTATTTTTAACACTTTGCATTCTTGGACAGATTTGTGTGCACCTTTGGAAGTGGCTTAGTGAGTTGCAGTGAATGGTGAGACATAACGGTACCCCCCCCCCCACATTGGTGATGAGTGTGAAAGGAATGGCTTGGGCATTGTAGGGATGCTTTATGGTGTTGGTGTGGGGTGGTGTCAACCTGGCGCATCATGTGGTAGCCAGAGTGTACAGTGTCAAGTGAAGTAAATCTGGCCATGGTGAGACCATCCCTGGCTTCCCGGGCAGCAATGTGGTCGGGTGCTGATGCCCTCTGTCCTGTGCAGCATCGGGTGATTGCAGAGAAGGTTGGTGGTATTGCTGGTGTGCCTGGTGCTGGTGGTGTTGGGGCTGCTCGTGGTGGGATTCTGAGGACCAAGGTGAGAGACTATAAAGGACAGCCATGTTGATGGAATAGATGGCCAGTGAAGCACAGATGACAGAAGCGATCTGTCAATGGTGAGAGAGGTAATGAGGTCAGGCTGGATGGAGACTTGTGTAAAGACTTGCAGCATGGTGAATCTGTTGTGGAAATGCAGTGAGGAAGAGTTTATGGTTGAGGGAAGATACCTCTATAAGGTGGGAGCTTTTACTGTCCACTTGAAGCTGTCAACTCAACAGCTGATTCAATGGCCACTGAACTCCTGCCTCAGCTTGACAGTCATGGTCCACAACCAGCGTGGACCCCATGGGCGAGCTGTCAAATGCAGAGGGTGAGCTTAAATTCATTCTTAAGTGGCTCTAAACAAGCCACTAATAACCTGAATTGGCTCCCCCCCCAAAAGGGAAATTAAAGAAGCGTGCAATAAGGGCACAGCAGTCATCATGGGTGACTTTAATTTACATATAGATTGGGCCAACCAAATTAGTAACAATACTGTGGAGGAGGAATTCCTGGAGTGTTTACGGGATGGTTTCCTGGACCAATATGTTGAGGAACCAACCAGAGATCAGGCCATCTTAGACTGGGTATTATGTAACGAGAAAGGATTCATTAGCAATCTTGTTGTACAAGGCCCCTTGGGTCGGAGCGATCATAATATGATCGAATTCTTCATTAAGATGGAGAATGAAGTAGTTGACTCAGGGACTAGGGTCCTCAATTTAAATAAAGGAGACTACGATGGTCTGAGGAGCGAGCTGGGTAGGATTGATTGGGAAATGGCACTCAAAGGGTTGACGGTGGATAGGCAATGGCAAACATTCAAAGACCGAATGGATGAGCTACAGAATTTGTTCATCCCAGTTTGGCATAAAAATAAAACAAAAAAGGTGACTCAACCGTGGCTAACAAGGGAAATTAGGGATAGCATAAGATCCAAGGAGAGGACATATAAATTGGCCACAAAAAGCAATAATCCTGAGGAATGGGAGCAGTTTAGGATTCAACTAAGGAGGTCAAAGGGATTAATTAAGAAAGGGAAAATAGAATATGAGAGTAAGCTATCAGGGAACATAAAAACTGACTGTAAAAGCTTTTATAGATATGTGAAGAGAAAAAGATTGGTGAAGTCAAGCATAGGTCCCTTGCAGTCAGAATCAGGGGAATTTATAATGGGAAACAGAGAAATGGCAGTCCAACTAAATTCATACTTTGGTTCTGTCTTCACAAAGGAGGACACAAATAACCTCCCAGAGATGTCGGGGAACATAGGGTCTGATGAAAGGGTGGAACTGAAAGAAATCAGTATTTGTAGGGAAATGGTGTTAGGAAAATTGATGGGACTGAAGGCCGATAAATCCCCAGGGCTTGATAATCTACATCCCAGGGTACTTAAGGAAGTGGCCCTAGAAATAGTAGATGCATTGCTGGTCATCTTCCAGAACTCATTAGACTCTGGAACAGTACCCATGGATTGGAGGGTAGCTAATGTTAGACCGGTAAGCCTGACATCGGTAGTGGGGAAAATGCTACAGTCTATTATAAAAGATGTAATAGCAGAGCACTTGGAAAGCAA
The DNA here is from genome assembly GCF_052327205.1 of Somniosus microcephalus. Lineage (NCBI taxonomy): Eukaryota > Metazoa > Chordata > Chondrichthyes > Squaliformes > Somniosidae > Somniosus > Somniosus microcephalus. Next base: position 37,562,442 of record NC_140997.1, read on the forward strand.
TGACAGGATCGGACAAAGTCAACATGGATTTACAAAAGGTAAATCATGCTTGACTAATCTACTGGAATTTTTTGAGGATGTAACTGGTAAAATAGATAAGGGAGAACCAGTGGATGTGGTGTATTTGGACTTTCAGAAGGCTTTCGATAAGATCCCACATAAGAGATTAGCGTGCAAAATTAAGGCACATGGAATTGGGGGCAAGGTATTGACTTGGATAGAGAACTGGTTGGCGGACAGAAAGCAAAGAGTTGGAATAAACGGATCATTTTCCGAGTGGCAGGCAGTGACTAGTGGGGTACCGCAAGGATCAGTCCTAGGACCGCAGCTGTTCACAATATATATTAATGATCTGGACGAGGGAATTGGATGTAATATCTCCAAATTTGCAGATGACACAAAGCTGGGTGGGAGGGTAAGCTGTGAGGAGGATGTCGTGAAACTCCAGTACGATTTGGACAGGTTGGGTGATTGGGCAGAAACATGGCAAATGCACTATAATGTGGATAAATGTGAGGTTATCCACTTTGGTGGCAAAAACAGGAAGGCAGATTATTATTTGAATGGCAATAGATTGGGAGAAGGGGAAGTGCAAAGAGACCTGGGTGTTCTTGTGCGCCAGTCGCTGAAGGTAAGCATGCAGGTGCAGCAGGCGGTTAAGAAGGCAAATGGTATGTTGGCCTTCGTAGCAAGAGGGTTCGAGTACAGGAACAAGGATGTCTTGCTACAGTTGTACAGGGCCTTGGTGAGACCACACCTTGAGTATTGTGTGCAGTTTTGGTCGCCTTACCTGAGGAAGGACGTTCTTGCCATGGGTGGAGTGCAGCGAAGATTCACCACACTGATACCTGGGATGGCAGGAATGACGTATGAGGAGAGATTGTGTCGATTGGGCTTATACTCACTGGAGTTTAGAAGATTGAGAGGGGATCTCATCGAAACCTATAAAATTCTGTCAGGCCTGGACAGACTAGATGCAGGAAGGATGTTTCTGATGGCCGGGGAGTCCAGAACCAGGGGTCATAGTCTAAGGATAAGGGGTAAGCCATTTAGAACTGGAATGAGGAGGAATTTCTTCACCCAGAGAGTGGTGAACCTGTGGAATTCTCTGCCACAGAGGGCGGTGGAGGCCAGTTCATTAAATATATTCAAGAAAGAGTTGGATATATTTCTTCAGGCTAAAGGGATCAAGGGATATGGGGAGAAGGCAGGAACAGGGTACTGAATTTGGATGATCAGCCATGATCTCATTGAATGGCGGAACAGGCTCGAAGGGCCGAATGGCCTACTTCTGCTCCTATCTTCTATGTTTCTATGAACCCGCCGTTGTGTGTCGGGTCTGCTCAGCGCTGACAGACTCGACATTTAGTAAAAGCGCGTGGCGGCGGGTTCACAGTGGGGTTCCAACCCGTTGGGGGAAAAAAACAACTTTCCCACCCTACCCGCCATTGATTGCACCAGCTGACCCCCAGCAAAATTCAGCCCCACATTTAAATCATTGGTCTGTATCTATATTTTAAAAAAGGTAATAAAGAAAGTATCATTTTTTGAGATGTGACAGTAAATGTTTCAATTACACAGGCCACTGCCAGAGAGGTAGAATGGTCAACAGAAAAGTATTAGGACTGATTCCATTTCACACATGTGCGTAGCAGCTTTTTTTAATGCACTGTCACTGTGGAATGGCATTGAATATTTGTGGGCATTACTTGGCAGGCAAAAAAGGGTAGAGGATAATATTCTACATGGAGCCAACTACAGGCTCTCTTATGCTGCACCTGGAAAACATGAAGGGACACAACAGCCACATTAGTTGGCCCTTCAACTCAGTTACGCTACAGCTTTAGACAGCAGGTTGCAATGCATTGAGAACATATTTGATGCTGTGCAGTCCGGCTTCAACAGGCTGCTTAGGGATATTATTTCCTTTCACAACATAATGCCAGTTGGTTGAGCACAGTTAGCCGACCAGCTTGACTATCTCAGCAATCTGCTGACAGCAATCTGTCACCTGCTTCCTTACTTCATGCCACTCTTTCAATCAAGGACAAAATAGTATGTTTTGTCTTATAGTCAATTGTCCTATAAATGCACCCCAACATTCTATTCGCTCTGGCTATTGCTTCACAGCATTGTTCGTGTACCTTTAGAGATGCATGCACTGGAATGCCCAGATCTCTTTCTTTCTCCACCTGCTTTAATGCTTTTCTCTGAAAGGTGTCTGTATGTTCAGCATTTACCCTACCCACTTTCATAACACTACACTTTTACAAGTTAAACATCATTTGCTAATCACAAGCCCAATCCCCCAACACATCAAGATCAGCCTGAAGCTGTCAAGCATCGTCTACAATCCTGACACTCACACAAATCTTAGTTATCACCTGCAAATTTGCAGATCATCCCCCAACACCTACATCTAAATCATTAATAAAAATAGTAAAGAGCAACGGTCCCAACGCCGATCCCTGCAGAACACCACTGGTGACCATAAACAGATCCAAATTCATCTCTAACTATTTTCTGCCTACATCCTTCCAGCCAGCTCTCAATCCAGCTCAATGCATTACCACCAATACCAGTGGTTTCGATCTTATATAGAAGCCTCTTGTGAGCTACCATGTCAAAAGTTTTTTGAGAAATCTAAGTAGACAATGTCCATTGGGCTTTCTTCATCCACCATCTTGGTGACTTCTTCAAAAAATATAATCAAATTTGTAAGACATGACCTGTTTTTCAAATCATGTTGAGTGTCCTTAATATGTTCCTCTCTATCTAAGTAATCATTCCTAATGATTCCCTCAAGCATCTTTCCTATCACTGATGTCAAACTTATGCATCTGTAGTTATCCAGGTCCATCTTATCTCCTTTTTAAAGATAGAGGCAACATTAGCCTCCTTCCAGTCTATGGGAACATCCCAGAGTGCAGTGTACTATTAAAATACAGGCAAGGGGCTCTCACAGCAATTGTCCCATCTCCCTCAGGACACTTGGGTGGATATCATCCAGCTCGGCTGCTCATGAATGGCAACAGCCTTGGTCACAAGTGAAAAGACATTCTGGAGGGAAATGCGTAGGTGGACAGTAATTATTGATCTGCTGGCAGTGGTGGGGTGAGCAGGACAGGAAAGAGGTTAGCGAAATAACAACAGAAAATGCTGGAAAAACTCAGCAGGCCAGACAACATCCGTGGAGAGAAAATAGAGTCAACGTTTTGGGTCAAACCCTTTGTCAAGACTGAAGGCCAGGATGGGAGAGAACAAAAGAGAAGTGAAGAGACATTAAGAGGTATTCAAAACGAGACGAGATGGTGATAGGACTAGTGGAGACAAAAGACGGCTCTAAATTAGGTGTGAAATGCGCTGACAACTGCCATGGCCCTTTCCCCACCCCCTTTTTTTCTCTCTCCCACTTGGCAGCTGTCTCCCATTATCATCGTAAAGCATATTATATTATGGTCACTATTGCATAGATGTTCCTCTACTTTTATTTCTCTTATCTGCTCTGGTTCATTCCCCATTAATAGATCCAATAGCGAATCCTCCCTTGTTGGGCTTTTTATATATTTGTACTATGATTTCGGGTGGCCGTTTCTGTTGTCATGTTTTTGTCATTCTTTTGTGTCAACTTTTCTCTATGTCTACCTTTAGAATGAACATTTTTTGTGTAAAGTTGCAATAATGTAATTGCACCCATCTGCCAGTGATGGCACTGTAGCACCTTAGTTGTGTGTTTCCCAGCTCCTCAGTCTGTACTGCAGAATCCTACATCCATGCTGCCCAAATTGCTATAACTTCTGCTATTTAACTATAAATATATTTATATAAAATTAAAGGACAATAAAAAATTAAGAACAGATTGTATGACTTTATATAGGGTATTGAATTACATCTGCATGCCCTCATTCAATTAATCCTTTCCCTTTAGCCCTGCTTCACCTGAAGGCTATGCTTGGCCTTTACTCTCTGTGCAATGCCGTGAGACATCAGTCCCCACCACTTAAACTGCTTATGTTTAAATCAGGCAATCATTTAAATTGGGCAAATAGTGCAAACCATTTGCCATGACCATCATTGTCAATTACAAAGTTGCCACTTACAGCATTGCATGCTGGCAACTGTCAACACAGCTGGTCAGTGAGTAGTTTGCTCCTCGTTAAGGTACAATTAACTACTTTACTGCTGGTTTATGGAGCCATACTGGGAAGTTGGGTGATGTTGACTGGCCTCTGAAACAGCATCACAGCTGGAGTGCTGCTTACAATTCTGGTCACCACATTACAGGAAAGATGTGATTGCACTAGAGAATGTACAGAGGAGATTTACAAGGCTGTTGTAAAACTGGAGAATTTTAGCTATGAGGAAAGATTGGATAGGCTAGGGTTGTTTTCTTTGGAACAGAGGCGGCTGAGGGGAGACTTAATTGAGGTGTATAAAATTATGAGGTGCCTAGATAGAGTGGATAGGATGGACCTATTTCCCTTAGCAGAGAGGTCAATAACCAGGGGGCATAGATTTAAAGTAATTGGTAGAAGGATTAGAGTGGAGTTGTGGAGAACTTCTTTCACCCAGAGGGTGGTGGGGGTCTGGAACTCACTGCCTGAAAGGGTGGTAGAAGCAGAAACGCTGATCACATTTAAAAAGTACTTGCATATGCACTTGAAGTGCTGTAACCTACAAGGCTACAGACTAAGAGTTGGAAATTGGGATTAGGCTGGATCGCTCATTTTCAACCAGCACAGACATAATGGGCCGAATGGCCTCCTTCTGTGCCATAAATTTCTATGATTCTAATACGGAAGTACAAGTAATGAGTTCATGGTTCTTTGCCATATCCCGTCAGTGTGAGAATCGTGCAGAACATTACACAATAACTATGGTGTACATTGCACCAGAGAAAAGTATGAGAAGGTTGGACTTATAGAGAACTGAGTTCCAGCAGCACCTACTATGAACCTGATTAGTACAGGATAGTTCAGGTACAGTCAGCAATGGGCGAGGTTACTTGTTAAGAAAAAAAATGTCCCAGTCAGGGTTATAAACTAATAATGTGGATTCATATAAACCATCCAATGAGTATAGTCGGCAAATCTTGTTAGAACCTGCAGTAACCAATGGGGACTGTACCTCTACAAGATCATATCACAGACGCTTCCTTTCAAGGTTAAAAACGCAAGTTTCCAATATTTCCTCATAATTCAGATCTGCAACACCAGGAATCAGTCTTGTGGCTTTTTTTTTTGCACAGCCTCCAATGCTTGAATGCTTTCTTGTGTCTTGGTGACCAGAATTAGATGCAATGCATTAGGTGTGGTCTGACCAGAGCACTGTACAGTTTGATAACTATGTCCTTTGACTATTGTTTTGATTTTATAGTTTGACAAGGTAAAACAGTAAATGAGCAATGCGAGAGCTTCAAGAGGAGATAGTTCGGGTACAGAGGAGACACATTCTTATGAGGGGCAAAGGAAGGACATCCGAAGCTAGAGCTACCTGGATGACTAAAGATATAGGCCTAGAAATTGCCGAATGCTGGAAACCTGCCGGTACCACCGCGGGCCAAAGTTAACGGCCGCCCAAAATCATAGCACAAGCAGCTATTTTGGTGCTGCCTGCTAATTTAAATTAGTGCAGCGCTAAACCGACCATGCAACCCTTTTTTTTTGCAGCGCTACATTCAGCAGGAGGCCCAATGCAGCGTGGCCATAGTGTCCCTGAAGCAAGAGCAGCGTTGTCTTAAAGCAAAGCAGTCATTTTAGAAAGCAGTGTCAGTCCCTGAAAGGGGAAATGCCTTCTAAAATGAAAAAAATTTAAATCATTTAAAAATAGGCAGCTTTTAGCCCCTAGAGCTCAACTGTCAGTAAAAAAAATAAACATTAAAAATAATTCAAAAAATGGCAGTCTTCAGCTCTTAAAGCTGAATATCCCGGCCAGAAAGTGGCTGCCTGAGTTCCATACTTCCTCTTCTTCTGCGTCTTCCTCATCTGCTTCTTCTTCTTCTGTATCTTCCTCTTCCCTCTGTGACCTGATGCTGTAAATCTGAAATGACAACATAAAATGTTGGAAATACTCAGCAGGTCAGGCATCATCTCGACCTGAGAAGTGAACTCTGTTTCTCTCTCCACAGATGTTGCCTGACCCGTTGAGTATTTCCAGCATTTTCTGTCTTCTCAGAGGCCTTCCTTTACCATGCGAAGCTTTGCAAGCATCCAGCAGCACTCCCTGCACTCCCTGCACACATTAAAAACTATTAACAGCTATTGCACCAAGCCACTACTACAATAACATATTTTTAAAAAGCCCAAAAGCTTAAATCCAAACTTACCATCCCTCTGTTACTGACCATCACTGCGTCTTCTTGGCCACAATGCTACATTAAAAGCCACCAGTAAACAAACATTGCAAACCAATTTTATGAATAAAACTATTACAAGATTTCATTCAAAAGTGAACTAATCACCATTGTGCATTCCCTTAGTGCCTGTCTTTAGTGTGTCTTAGCCTGACCTAGTGCTCCTATGCAGTGCTACCCCAGTGGTTGCAGCATAGCTGGTGGAAGGCTGCTAACTTTCAGTGGGGGAGACTACAGATGGCAGGACGACCTTGAGCAGCTTTGGGCCTAGTAGGCCCGGCTCCAGACTGCACCACCTCGGCTGGGCGGCAGCAGTCTGGGCTGGCTGGCTGACAGGCAACAGCAAGGGCACAGGCGGAATGACAGCGGTGGGAGGGCGAATACAATCACCCTGAGAGAGGACAGCAGGTTCATCCTCCTCGGAGCCACTGCTGTAGTGTATGTACCTTTAAGAGAGAACTACTTTTACAGCTCCTGTATACTGTAGTACCGGCAGTGACCACACCTGCATATAAGCCTTGCGCATGCCTCTGTACCCCAGTCTTGAGACTGCCCTCCTCCAGTAAACACCTGTTGATTGTTAAGTTACAGCATCCGTGTGGTTATTGAAAAACATCATACTCTCAGAATCACGGATCTAACAGTGGCGACGAGCATCAATTCGAATCAACCTGCAACTCTGCATTTTCCTTCGAGGATTCGCTCCGGGAGGGCAGTGGAAGAAAGTCGAGGCCAGAAACATGGGCGTCGACCATGAGCAACCGCCCAGTCGTCCGGCAGAGAGTGAACATCGCAGGGGAGGCTGTGGAGAGCCGGGCTTGGTTCCCCAGCCATGACGATCAGCAATAGACTGACGACGGGTACAGCGCAGACCCTTCCCGGACAGCGGCAGCTGGAGCCGACCGACGGCGGAGAGAAAGCCGAGCAGCGTCGACGGGGTTAGACAGAGCGTGAAGCGCACAGGGCGCAGCCGGGGGTTGAAAACCGAGTGGCGTCGAGGAAAAACAAAACGGAGAGAGAGAGGGTAAAGCAACAGCCGGGTTCAGGACCGAGCGGCGGAAACGGGAAAGGCGCACAACAAAAAAAAAAAGAACGCGCAGAGCACAGCCAGGGCTCAAGGGCTGAACAGTGTCCGCGTGGAGCAGAAGGGGGAGCGCGGTAGACGCCATTGAGCCGCGGAGAAGAAGGAAGAGCGCGGGAGACGCCATTTTTAGAAGCCGCAGTGGAGAAGAAGGGCGAGCGCGGGAAGGAAGGAAAGCGCGGGAGATGCCATTTTGTGCCAGCGGAGAAGAAGGGGAAGCGCGGGAGACGCCATTTTTGACAGTTAAATTACACCCAGGGATGCCGAAGAGTGGCAGTATCTCTACGTTCGACAATGAAGTCGAAGATTGGGCGACATATGTGGAACATATTGAGGTGTACTGCAGGGCGAATGAAGTGCCAGATGCTAGGAAAGCACTGGTTTTGTTAAATTCCATGGGTGCAAAAGCTTATGGGTTACTGCGAAACCTAATAACCCCAGAGAAGCCGGTGAACAAGAATTTCAAAGGCATAGTAGAAATCCTACAGGACCTCTTAAACCCCACACCGCTGCTGATAGCAGAACGATTTAAGTTCCATAAAAGGAACCAACACAAAGACGAAAGCAATGCTGAGTACATAACGGAACTGCGCAAGCTATCGAAACACTGCCAGTTTGGAGCGGGACTAGCAGATACGTTAAGGGACAAGTTTGTGTGTGGGCTGCAAAGCGAAGGAACCCAGAAACAGCTTCTATCAGAAAAGGATCTTACGCTGGACAAGGCTTTCAATATGGCAGTATCACATGAAGCAGCCGCAAGGGGTGCTGCAGAGATACAACGGAGGCCGCAAGAATATGGCACCAATGAAATGTCCTATGGAACAGAGAAGTGCTATCGCTGCGGCAGAACAACACATGACCAGAAGGATTGCTGGTTCAAGGACCAAGTGTGCAGACAGTGTGGAAAAGCAGGACACATAGCAAGAGTCTGCAGGTCTGGGAAGAAAACCAACAGTAAGAAATCTCCACAGGAGAAGTACAAAAAGGTACACCAGGTGATGGACAGTAGTTCAGACGAACAGAAAAGTGACACAGACTCCGGAAGCAAGGAGCTGGGTTGTCTGAAACTACATAAGGTAACCAAAATGGAGGATCACCAGACTATCTGGGTTACACTCAAGATAGACGGAGTCCAAGTGAAAATGGAATTGGACACAGGATCAGCCCTAACAGTCATAAACCAAAGGGACTACAAGCGGCTATTTTCACATATACCCTTGAAAGCTACAGAGATTGTCTTGAAGACGTACACGGGGCAAAAAGTCTACCCCAAAGGAAAAATAAGGGTGAAAGTGATATATAAAGGCCAGGAAATACCTAAAATGGATATATATGTATTGCCAGATGGAGGACCACCACTGCTAGGACGTGAATGGATCCGGAAGATACAATTAGATTGGCTGAGAGGTTCGTACAAACCTTTAAGAAGGCGATAAAGGCCATGTGCGACGATGAAATTCCACTACAGCATAAGGTGGACAATTTCTTATTAGCCTACTGAAATGTGACACATGCAGTTACCAACCAGACCCCGGCCATGATGTTCTTTAACCGAAGGTTGCGATCTCGTCTGGACTTGCTTAGACCAAAGGTGTGAAGAAATGTTGAGGATAAACAATTCCAGCACATCAATGAGAAGCCGACAAGGAGCTTCAATGTAGGACAACCAGTCTTGGCCCGTGACTACCGAACAGAGAAATGGCAACCCGGAACGATATGCACACGGCAGGGGCCATTAATGTACACAGTGGATGTCGGGGAGAACATTGTGAGACGCCACGTTGATCAGATCTTAGCGTCACAGGAACGAGTCAACCCCATGTCTTGCGTACCTGGGGATGAACCCGACATACCGGTAGCATCTACCTCCGAACCAGTAGCAGTGGAACCCAATGAACTAACCGATAAAAAGGGGCCAGAATCGCCTCCACACCAAGAACAAGAACCTCAGGAAAGGCGCTATCCCGAAAGGATCAGGAAGCCGCCCCAAAGACTGAATCTATAAATGGACTATTGTTGTTTAATGTACATGTTAAAGTGTTAATTGTTATTTGAGTATTATGGGTACTACTAATCTAAAAGGGGAGGAATTGTAGTGTATGTACCTTTAAGAGAGAACTACTTTTACAGCTCCTATATACTGTAGTACCGGCAGTGACCACACCTGTATATAAGCCTTGCGCATGCCTCTGTACCCCAGTCTTGAGACTACCCTCCTCCAGTAAACACCTGTTGATTGTTAAGTTACAGCATCCGTGTGGTTATTGAAAAACATCATACTCTCAGAATCACAGATCTAACAACTGCCACACCCCTGGGGCGGAGCCTCAGCAATCCTAGTGATCTGCTGGAAGACAGATTGCTGGACTGCTGTGATACCCTGCAAGCCCCTTTCAACACTGATGAGCCCAGCCATGACAACAGCAGCCTGTGCTTGCGTGGCAGCAAGCTGAGCTTGCATGACTTCAGTCTGAGCATCCATTGCAGCACTCAGACGTTGGGTGGCTTCTGCTTGTGCTGCAATGGAAACTCAGACATCGCATCATGGTTGGATCCTCAAGTGCGCTAATGGATCTGCCCACCCTTCCACGCTGGAAAGGATGGGCTCCAGGCTCTGAGCCAAGCCCTGCGCAAGGTTGGAGCTAGACTCCTCCATAATCCTTGGCATTGCATTCAGGCTTTCTGGCAGGCCTGCACTAAGCATTTCATTGTGTATTCCCATCAGTTTTCTTCTGTAGGCCACCCCATCATAGTCCTCACCTGAGTCCTGTGCAGCAGAACTCGCATGCGTGGATTTTTGAATGGGTCACGCAGCCCGTTATAGGGGCTCCGTGGCCCCCCAAAAATTTGAGAGAACATTGATGAGCATGCCATCATCTGCAATGGTTTCTGCGCTGCTGCTGGCCATGGCCTCAGTCACAGACACTCCAATTATGGCGAGCACCGTCTCCTCGAGTGGGGTCAGGATATGTAAGCATGCCTGTCCCCTCTAGTTAGCTGCAGCTGCCTACGATTGTGTGCCACCTTGTCGTGCAAGAGAGAGGGAATTGTGTCAGTGAGTGTGGTTCACTGTATTTGGCTGATGTGCCTGTCATAGTTAAATAGCTGGCAGTGTGTGCAAGCTGTGAGATGTGGGTGTGAGGCTTGCAGCAGTTCTAAGTGTGTGAGGGTGAAGTGGAGCATATGAATATGAGGTATGAGTCGTTATTGATAGAGATTTTTGGTAAGTGAGTGATGGGGGTGCGGTGAATTACACAGTGTGTGAGGCTAGTGGTGCAGTTTGTAGGCTATGGCATTTGAAGATGAATTCACTGACCTTGACCACTTGTGTGAGATCATTAAACTGCTTCCTGCACTGCATCCAGGTCCTCGGGGCTAGACTGCTTACATTGACAGCGACGGCTATCTTCTCCCATTCCTTTCTCAGCATCTGCCTTAGAGGGCTTCCTGGCCCCCTGTGGATACAGGACATCTCTCCTTCTGTCCAACTCCTGCACCAGGGCCTTGAGTGCTGCATCCAAAAACCTGGACGCCCTCTCTCTGCCATGTTGCACCATCTTCACCCTTCCTGTCGGTCACGCACTCCTCTACCACAACTTCCAGTACCTGCTCCAGCTAGAATGGACCTCCCCTTTAGGAGGTGCAGGCTGGCTTTAAGAACTGCAGGCGAGCTTTAATTGGTGCTAGCCTCGCACAAACTGAGCGTGCATCCACTCAACAGCATGTTCAGCGCTGGGCTTTATGCCACTATCATTATAATTAGCTAGCTGCCTGCATTACATTGAACGGGCGCATCGCGATCCCCATGCCCGTTTTCGGGCCTTATCCAATTTTTAGCCCACTGTCTTTTAACTTGCAGGACAAGCTGGTGCACAATAAGAGGGTGTAGGAGCACACAGAAGGAGAGTCACCATCATTTCAAGTGCTGTTTCCAATGGAAGAGGCCGCCATTGATGTACTGGGCAGAGGGCGGGTCTGGAGCATGACAGGTGGTGAAGCCAGGGAATATGTTCCGCAGGGTGTTTGGCCATCCTATTCATCTTTTCTCATCTCGCTGAACTCTCTTCCTCACATACTCTGCATAACCTGGTGCTTTTTAAAGCTGGTACTCATCTGTTTCTGCTAATCATGACCACTAACTCCTAACCTTTGTCCCTCTCTTCTCTTTCCAGGTGACAAGACATGAGCCTAGTCAGAGCTGATGAAGAGGAGGACAGTCTTCTTGAAAATACACTATCACTCACTCTTACCCTTGGAGGCATAAATCAGTATCCATGTACTTTAGAGAATCAGTTAGAGGGGTCTGCACTGAGAGATTCACTGAAGGGCGTAGGAACAAGAGCAGAGGGAAAAGATGGGCCAGAAATGAGGTTGCCGGAGGGGAATGCTCACATCGTAGTCCCACTGCAGAAGGCACAGATGAAGATCTCCTATAAAAGAAAACTGATGGCTGTGCACCACCAACTGTGTGATGCATTGTGCTGCTTGCAGGGAGACTACGCACTATGTCAGACAGTGTGGAGGAGTCCATCTCCAACTTGCATGGCATCGAATCAGTGCAGTCAACCATGGAGCATGTGGTCACCTCTTTGCACACTGCAGGGGCCAAATGGAGACTGTGGTGACAGCTGATAGCCAGGCTTTGGGTTCCACCATTTCCTTCAGCTGGCTAAGCATGAAGGAAGGCATAGATAGATACTTCCAAACTGTCACATCACTCCTTTGAGGCACAGACCCATGCAAGTGGCAGTGGCACCATGGAAGCAGCATATGCTGTCATCTCTCAGGGTAACAGCATGACTGCTCCCCTGGCAGCCCCTGCTAGGAGATTTTGGACTCCAAGTATACGTATCATTAAAAGCTAGAGGACTGGTACAAAAAGTAATCAGAAAGGCTAATGGAATGTTGACCTTTATCTCAAGGGAGCTGGAGTATAAAGTGGAGGATGTTATGCTTTAGTTGTATAGAGCCGTGGTCAGGTCCCATCTGGAGTCCTACGTTCAGTTCTGGGTGCTGCACCTCAGGAATGATTTATTGGCCTTGGAAGGGGTGCACCGCCGTATTACCAGAATAATACTGAAGCTTAGAGCGTTAAAAAATGAGGACAAGTTGCATAAACTTGGCATATATTCCCCTGAGTATAGAAGATTGAGGGGTGATCTTAAAGAGATGTTTAAAATGTTGAAAGGATTTGAAAGGGTAGAAATGGAGAAGCTATTTCCTCTGGTGGAGGAATTAGGAACAACGAGACACAATCTTAAAATTAGAGCTAGGAGCGAAATCAGAAAGCACCTTTTCACACAAAGGGTAGCAGAAGTCTGGAACTCTCTCCCCCAAAAGGCCGTGGATGCTAGGACAATTGGAGCTTTCAGGAGTGAGGTAGATAGATTTTTGTTAGGTAAGGGTATCAAGGGATATGGAGCAAAGCTGGGTAAATAGGGTTGAGTTACAGATCAGCTATGATCTAATTGAATGGTGGACCAGGCTCAAGGGGCTGAATGACCTACATCTAATGTTCCTATGTTCCCACTATGTTTTATTTAGTGGATTTGGCGCCGGGTGGGACTTCCGATTTTAAAAATGTATCCGGGTTCAAATGTATACGGGTCCTAATGGCATCATAAGACCACAATTTGTCTGCATTTATCAGGTGCCTGCATGCTTCTGGTGGGCACCTTGGCCACCTAAATAAAGTGAGCGATTAAAGTGGTGGCAGGCAGGAATGAGCAGGGTGGTATAATTTTGGAGGCATTTTTCACTGCGTGGCTTTTCCATTCTTGCAAAGCAGAGTGAATTAAAATCTCCCTGTCTGTTTCAGGATGCCGATAGTTTGCTCAATCAGAACACTGGTAAAGGCAAAGGCTCTGATTGGATCGCCCCTCTGTGATTGCGCACAGGTTGCTGAAAGGTGTCATGTGTTTAGAGGACACCTCTTGTCCTCAAGTAGCCAGCCTGTCACCCAATGGTCTGGTTGGAAGAGAGGGGAGATTTAAGGCTAGCACAGGATAAAGGCATCAGTCATGATCTCATTAAATGGCGGAACAGGCTCGAGGGGTCAAATGGCCTACTCCTGCTCCTATCTTCTATGTTTCTATGATAACTTCCAAGAAACTGGGCACAGACCCGCATGATGTCACTGCACACCAGCTGCACATTCAGCAAGTGAAAGCCCTTCCTGTTCCTGCGTACTCTGGGGTCCTAGTATATGGAACATAAAAGGCTGTGTGGGTGCAGTCAATTATGCTCTGCATTGGGGGAAGTCGGCAATGCTGGCAAAGCCCAGAGCCCTGTATTTCTGCTTTATTGCCTCCATAAAGAGATGAAGTTGTTCACTTTGGCAAAGAATGCATCCGTGGTCTGCTTGATGCATGAATGCACCACAAATTGACTAATGTTGCTCATGTGACCTATTGCAGCCTGGAATGACCCTGAAACATAGAAATTTAGGACCACAGTCACCTTCAGAGCCACAGGTGTGTGATCAGGTGCTGGGCTCCAGTTGCTACAGCAGCAGGTGACATAGCTCTGTAAAAGCCTCCGTGGTGAAGTGGAGCCACCGAACATACTGCTCCTCATTTAACTGAAGGTACGATGTTCTCGTCCTGTAAACTCATGTGGGATAAAGCCTCCTGCACCCTCCCCTCCTCACCCTCTTCTCCCTGCAGCTACAGGTCTTTCCACTCTTTGGGGGAATTTTAACCTGGAGGAGCGCATGGGTTTGGGTTTGGGTGAGGGGTTAAATCCGACAAAAATGCAATCACGTCGGGAAGCTAGCTCCAACCCGTCGGCTTCTGCATATAATTCAAGTGTGTTAGGCTGGTTTCCTCAGGCGAGGCAGGATGACTATTAACATATGGTAATTGCTCAATTGGAGCGAGATTTCAACACAGTTTTAAATTTACCGTCACATCCACGGGTTTCCCGGGCTTCCTGAAACTCACCATTGTAAGTGTTAAGTATGTGTATTGTATTGAACAATTAACACAAAGACTTAAACGTATAACTCAAACAGGTCTTTACTGGTTGGAGGTAGGGACTATACTGAATACAAGATTACTGCACAGTGCTTATATACCGGTGTGTTCACCCCCGGTATTACATCTACAGCAGCCTGAGAAAGTAGTACATCTCTTAAGGTGGAACAGGCTTAAGCTCTCTTAAGGTGGAACAGGTTACATACACAACACTCCTCCCTTCTTAGCTTTATAGTCATCCCCCCCATTTAACATAACGTAATAACATATATACATATATAACTTCAGGTTTACATAACAGAATAACATAGATACATAGATAACTTCATGTCAAAACAGATCACAGATTCAGTCTCTGCGGAAAACAGTTCACAGATTCAATCTCTGCGGAAAATAGTTCACAGATTCAGTCTCTGTGGTGTAGTCGGTTCACGTTGCTGGAGTGACTCATTCAATAGTCCTTCCATGGATTTAACAGCTTGAACTTCCGAACTGATTTGGCTCCGTTCGGAGGGACCACGTGTGTGATCTGGTAGAAGTGATAATGGTTCAGATGGGTCATCTTCTGTTTTTCCTTTTCCTTTTCTGCTTCTTGGAGACTCTCTGGGCTCCATTGTCAGCTGCCACAGCTGCCAGCTGCATGCGCAGTTCCTTCTTCTCTTCCTCCTGTTTCCGTCGTAGAGCCAGCTTCTCCCGATGTTCCGTAGACTTTTGGTGCTCCTCCATGATTTCTGCACTTTGGGAGTCGAAGTTACAAGCTGGGCAGGACAGGACATCGTAATATTCGGTGTCGCCCACCAGGTCATGGTAATATTCGGTGTCGTCCTGAGCTAGACCAGTGAGAGGGTCGTCTATTTCCTCCATACCCAGCTGGACGTTAGCCAGCTCTTGTTCCAAATCCAGACATCTTTCCTGAAGAGACTTCTTCATGTGTACCTCTGCATCCAGCTTTTTCTGGGCTTTCAGCAAGTCGTTTACTAGTGACCTCATTTGTGATTTTAATACTTCAACTTCCTTTGGAGATTGATTGATCGGACTATGCAATCCCTCTACCGGAGCAGCTGTTTCAGCGGTCTGTTGTTCTACATTGACGTGAGTCAGCGTACTTTTGGCATCCAATGGCTGCTCTGTTGCAGTCGTTTCAGTCTGTGTCGTCACATCAGCCATCTCAATGACTTTTGAGAGCTCCGAACCCTTTTCCTTTGAAGATCGCAGCTCGTGTTCAAGTTTTTCCCATTTCAGAGTCTTGTCCCTCAGCATATGAAGGAGTTGGCTGACCGTTAACTCTTCTGACACCAGATTATGGCACGCACCTTCAGAACCTGAATCAGCTTTGATTCGTTCAGCCTCCTTGCGCAGATGGTTGGTGTGCTCCTGCTCCATTTTCTCCATCAGTTGCTTCTGTTGACTTTCCAGATTCTCCCACTCTGTAACGAAGAACTTTTTTATTTCATTCATCTCTTGCTCAAAACGGCGAATCATTTGTTCTAATTGCTGTTGTAGTTTGAAATGGAGTTGAGTTCGAGCCCAGTGTCCCTCAAAAATGTGCATATCAGTAGACTTGACAGACTCAGAATTCTCTGTTAAACTATGTTGTTGTTGCTCAGTGGAATTCTGTGCTGAAACTTTGTCTTTTGCACATGGGTTGGTCTTACCATCATCAGTTCTAGAGTCTGGGCTGATTATCTGCACTGAGTTCTCACTCTTTATGGCTTTTAGCGAATGCCAGTCCATATTTATGTTTCTAAACCACTCCCGGCCTAGTAGTGGTGGACCTCCCTCCGGTAGCACATATAAGTCCATTATTTGACTTCCTTCGCCCTTGTTGGCCACTGCAACCTTTATTGTCCCGATGGGGTACACTCTCTGCCCCATGTAGGTTGTCAATATAATCTCCGTATCCTGTAGGGGAATATGTTGGAATAACCTTCTGTAATCTTTCTTATTCATGACCGACAATGCCGATCCAGTGTCCAATTCCATTTTTACTTAGACTCCTTCTATCTGAAGAGTAACCCAAATTGTCTGGAGGTCTGCACCCTTACCAACGTTGAGTACCCTTAAGCTAGCCAGTTCAATACTGCTTAAGCCAGCCAGTTCATTACTGCTAGCGTCTGAATCGGACTCCTGTTCGGCCACCTTGTGTACTTTTGCGTATTTTCCTTGCGGTGACTTCTTGTTGCTGGTCTTCTTCCCTGACCTGCATACTCTAGCTATGTGTCCAAGCCTACCACAAGTTCTACATTCTTGGTTTTTAAACCAACACTGGTTCTGATCATGCGTTGTCTTTCCACAATGATAACATTTGCCAGAACTCACACCCAATTTGTGTGCACTGAGCTCCGGTGACCGTAGCTGCATTACTGCCGTGCCTCTCGCTGCGGCTTCGTGTGCTGC
Source organism: Somniosus microcephalus (assembly GCF_052327205.1). Lineage (NCBI taxonomy): Eukaryota > Metazoa > Chordata > Chondrichthyes > Squaliformes > Somniosidae > Somniosus > Somniosus microcephalus. The sequence goes on from NC_140997.1 coordinate 37,579,246, forward strand.
TGCCATAGTGACCGCCTTCTCAAGCGTCAGCTCATTCTCCTCGAGCAGTCGCTTTTGTGTATCCTGTTTAAATAAACCACACACAAATTTGTCTCGTAGTGCATCTGTCAGTCCCGTTCCAAACTGGCAATATTTCACTAATTTACGCAATTCCAGCAAATATTCAGCATTGCTTTCATGCTGTAGCTGCCTTCTGTTGTAAAATTTAAATCGTTCCGCTAGCATCAGCGGCGTGGGGTTTAGATGATCTTTCAGGACAGTAACAATCTCATCAAACGTCTTATCCGCCGGTTCATCTGGTGATAACAGGTGTTTCAATTGCCCGTATGTCTTCGCACCCATTAAATTTAATAATGTTAGAGCTTTATCTTGGTCACGAATTTTATTGGCCTTACAATAATTTTTTACTCTTTCAACATATATGGCCCAATCTTCGAGGTCACTATCAAAGGTGCTAATATTCCCGTGTTTAGGCATTGTAGATTTGCAATTTCTCAGATTTTATTTTCTTTACTTGTTATCAAAGATGGTGGCTTCCCGCTCTTGCCGTCATCCTCCGCCCACAAAATGGAGGTTTTCCCGCGCTTGGCGGTCTTCACCCGTCCCCCGACGCCGTCTCCCTTCAGCCCCCGAGTGCGGCCCTTATCTTCGCCGCGATCGCCCGAGTGCGGCCCTTATCAGCGGATGCGATCGATGGCCCAGCTGCGCCTCGCACTTGAAAGCGGCCCGGCCCTTATCAGTGCTTGCGATCGATGGCCCGGCTGCGCCTCGCACTCCAAAGCCCTTATCTCCCGATCGCGATCGATGGCCCGCGCTGTGCACCGCGGCTCTCGCGCCTTCAATTTCTGCAGCCGCTGCCCTTTCAGCCCGAGTGCGGCCCTTATCGGTGGTTGCGATCGATGGCCCGGCTGCGCCCCTCACTTCAAAGCGGCCCGGCCCTTATCTGCCGATCGCTATCGCCCTGTACCTCTGTCTTCCCCAGCCCTGTCTTCTACTCCGGTTCACAAGCTGATGGAGGCTTCAGGGTCCTAATGCCTGTCGCTTCCAGTGGGGTGGTGTGGTTTGAAACCTCTCTTCAACCGCTGTGGAATAACTGCCGCAGGGTAAGAACCTGACTCGTCGCCAGTGTTAAGTATGTGTATTGTATTGAACAATTAACACAAAGACTTAAACGTATAACTCAAACAGGTCTTTACTGGTTGGAGGTAGGGACTATACTGAATACAAGATTACTGCACAGTGCTTATATACCGGTGTGTTCACCCCCGGTATTACGTCTACAGCAGCCTGAGAAAGTAGTACATCTCTTAAGGTGGAACAGGCTTAAGCTCTCTTAAGGTGGAACAGGTTACATACACAACAGTAAGCAAGGTGAAAACACTCATCATTATGAAGATGATTATATTTCACTCGCTGATGAAATCAACTCCACATAACTCAGCGTTATATGACATGTAAGTCACTGATAATTAATTGTGTCTTCAGGTAGCTGGGAGTTCCCCATCTCCCCATCTCTGATGGCCAGGGACGCCAAAACACCACTGATCTCCAACACTTCCCCTTCTGCAGTTGTCAACTGTGTGATCTGCGGAGGCCCACCTCCGTTTCTCTCCCTTTACTTTTTGTTTAGCACTCTTTTTCCTGCAATGATGTAAAGAACAGACATATGAGTGGCTGTAGTGCCATGTGTTCACCAGATGTACGGAGTGCATTTGGTGAGGGTGACTGTCAGTGAGAGGCATCTAATTGCATAAG